>NC_080685.1:52595584-55045819 GCF_030445035.2 Dasypus novemcinctus | reverse complement strand
GGAAGATTTGTGAAAATAAGTCCTCTCCTTCACTGCTGGTGAGAGTAAAACTTGGTAGTCTTCTAGAAGACAATTTGATGGTATATCATAACTCTTCATTCCCTGTAAACAGTAATTCTGCTGTTTGAAATTTACCCTATGAAAATAACCAAAGAAGAAGGAAAAAAGTTTATATTCAGAGCTGTTCATCCAACTGACATTTACTCTAGCAAGAAATTGGAAACAACTTAAATATACCCCAAAACATGGAAAGAAAGAAATGTATTATGGAACTTCCATGTAAGAGAATACTACAAATATAAAACACCATGCTTTGGGAAATTATTAATGACATGGGAACAGGCAAAAATGAAATTTTAAGTGAAAAGATGGGATTATAAAATTGCATTTCCAATAGGATCTTACTTTTGTTTAAGAAAATAAATGAGTAATTAAAATTGAAAATACCTAATATTCCACCACCCAGAGATAACCATTGCATATGGGATCATGGATTATTTTATATTTTATTTTAAAATAATTGCAGATTATTTTATATTTTCTTCTTCATATTTTTTCTGTATAGTCCTAATATTCTACAATAATTTCAACAATTTTTAAAATAGGAAAACTATTTATGTAGTTTGTAATGATTTATAGTGAAGTAGTTAGGGAGAAAGTTTTCAAAGTCCCAGTGAGATAAGATGGTTTTTAACTGATGACTGTGTGGGGAGGAAAGTCCAGCTCTTACAGCATCACCTAGATGGAGAGCTGGTGGCAGTGAGGGAAACTTTGGGAAAAGGCTGTGTCTTTTCACCTTTGTATCTCCAGCACCCAATATGCTACCCCAGAGTGGACTAGTTACATAGTTACAGTGACCTAGTAGAAGACGAAAAACTATTATGAATTTCAAGATGGCAAGGGCAGAACCTTAAGCCAAGCACAGCACTCTCCTGAGTGTAGTTCCCCTGTAACTGCATAGATCCCATGCTCTTGAACCCCCATGTGTTGTAGGTGCTCAATAAATATTTGTCAAAGAAAAGAAAGGAGGCATAGGTAAGAGGATTCCAAACACAGACTTCACAGTTGTGCCTAGTGGCAAAACAACATCCAATAAGGTTTGAGATTATGGAGCGTATGTGGTCATAATTTAAAAAGGGCACAGTCTCTATTTGAAATTCACCATCCTGTTGCCCTCATAAATACACCCATTAGATTTCTAGATAGTAATCTATGGTCTATGTTTTGGTGTGGGCAACACGACCACCATATCTATAGAATAAATAAATACTATTTCTTCTGTCTGTTCAAATAAGATATTTGGAACTGACTATATGGTATCCTTCTCTTCTCTTTTCCCCTTCAACCCACTTTTCCTCTTATGACCTTCCAAGCTTGTCATGAGAACCCATCCTTTCCTCCTTGCACCACCCCCCACACCCATTCCTCACCACTCCCTATGCCTTGAATGACAGCCAAGCAGACACTGAACATGAGAGGGTGTCTGCATAGGGTGTGAATAACCTTCTTAATCCCTCTGCAGTCTTCCTGTACAGGTCTGGCCAGAGCCCAGCAAAACTGGAGCTCCCAGCTCACAGAAGTGGTTGTAGCCTAAAAGGAGAAAAGCAGTCAGAGATTATCACTTATCAAGGAAAACCAAGACAATTTGTAACAATTTATTGGACTGGGGAAACTGAGTCTTTAAGTGGGAAGAATGGGATAGGGAGAATGCTAAAGAAGGATGCTTGCCCACCATTGTCAGGGCTGCATTCCAACCCTCTGAAGTTAAAGGAATATGAGAAGCCTAACACCCCTTTGCGTTCATCAGAAACTAAGCCAGGTCAGCAAATATCTAGCATCGTCCTCCATCAGCAGGCCTAATCTAGTCATACTAATGACACAATTTGCTCCTTCTTAATTGCTGCCACATGTTGTATCACATTTGATCTGCACAAGGACTCCTGGTAAAGGCACAACAGGTATTGCAATTCTATTTATAGCTTAGGAAACTGAGATTCCAAGAGATTAAGTGACTTATCCGAGGTCAGAATTCTAGCTAATGGTGCATCCAGTACACAATGCAGATTTCCTGAATTTGTTCTGGTAGGTGCTTCTACACTGCTGTACTTGAGGTTGGATTTAACTATTTTTCAATTAAAACCTGTCTATTTGAGGTATGAAAGGTATACAGGAAGGATGAAGAAGGATGCAGCAGGAGGAATTTCTGGACATTTTTAGGTTGATTAATAAGATATATATAATTTGACACTTATGTTGCAACATAACAACTACTCAGCTTTTAATTAATCACATATAAACAAGAAGCCTGACCAAAGGTGCAGCAAACAAACTGTTTCTCTTTCAGTTTGGACTAAGAAGAGTTGAGTGCTGAATTTAAATATAAAATTTCTGATGACCTGAGGGGACTTTTTAAACCAGATAGTGAAGCCAGGCCTTGAAGAACTGACTCCATTCAATCCAAATGGTGATAATGAGCATGTTCTCTGCATGCTTCCCCCACAGAGGGGGACTGGGACCTATGACTGAGCACAGCTCTGTCTCTTTCCCCCATGACTCCCTCAAAAGACTAAAGTCTTCTTCATCCAAACCCCTATTTTGCTTGTAAATGCTCCATTTCAGCAATTACCAGGTTGGAATATGTTGGTCCATTTATGTGACCCTTTTTCCCATTTTCACATGAGCCCTGCAAACCAAGGCCCACAGCCTCATCACCTGTACACCTCAGAAGCTGAGGAGATGATCTGGGACAAAGCAGGCCCTCAATAAGTCTATTCAATAAGTGAATGTGCAAGCCAGTTCACCTTAAACAAGTCACTTGACCTCTTAAGGCTCTCAGGTCTCTCATTTGTAAAACGGGATAAACAGGTGTATAAATGTTTGTTTATTGCCTGGCACTCTCAGAGCCATCCCTTTCTGCCCCAGCCCACCCACGATGAAGTGTAGAAAACTGGAAGACAAGAGCTCTATGGCTCTTGTCCATGGTATCCACGTCAATGCCTTATATCCAGTACTAAGTCCTCGATAAATGTTTGTGGAAGAGAGGGAGCTGGTACAGAAGGGTTTGGGAAAAGGCTTTATAAGCATGTAGCCTGCTTGAAAGGTCATGATTTTTCCCCAACATACAGTGAGTTCTGACCATTAGAAAGCAAGCTGTAGTGCTGAAAGAATCTGCCTCATTGCCTTCTGCCCTGCTTAGTTAACCAGTCTCTTCTCTCAACCATTACATGAGGAGGCTTGCACCCACCCTTCTCTTTATTAGAAGACTCCATCTGAGAGTCTTCTGTGGTATCAAAAAGTGGTGAAGCCAGGACTTACCATATACATGTCATGCAACCAAAGCAGGTACCTAAGAAAAATGACTGCCACCTGTCCCCAAACTCATCTAGAGCCCAGCATGACATCTGGAGTCACTAACCCAGCCTCTGAGTGACAAGACAGTGCAGACAAAAGGCCTAATGAGAGCTGATGGCCAGCACATCCTGGCTTCTGCCGCCCCCGTGGAGCTGCTGTGAGGATTGTGGGTACCTCTGCTGCCTGCCAGAGCCTGAATAACCACCTCGGCACAGGAGCTTCCTGGGGATTAATGAGGCAAAGAAAGGAAAAACACCTCTGACCGTTAACCCCAGCCAGCCATAAATCCTCAGGAATTGCATGGCACAGTGGCTGTTCCTGCTATATTAAGGTGAAAATATATTTTTTAAAAGCCTATGGGTTTTTTTTTAATGGGCAACAATATCATCGGTACCCAATGGGTCTTTCCACCTACTGAATACCTCAGCCCACGGGACTGTCCCTTTAATCAATTCACAAAGTTCCTTCTCCTCCTTCCTGCAACTTGTCTTTCTTGTGCCCTTTGCTTCCAGAATAGATTGAAAAATACTGCATTCTGGAATGAGAGAAGATAAGGAAAACTGGCTTGCAGGAGCCAGGGCCTCAGAGCCCACGCCTGCTCTGATGATGCTCCCAGTGGGCAGCCAGCCAGGTGGGAAGATAGAGTGAGGACTGCACAGTGCAGGCATCCTCATTTGACTTCTTTGACATTGAAATCCCCAAGGAAAATGCAAAAGTTATCTGGGAGATGGAAGTCCTTGAGCCATTGTCTAAAATAGCCAATCACTTGTCAGAGGCTTGGGCAACAGAATTCAACGTCAGGATTATTGCAGGAAATAGGGAAGCAAAGAATCTTGAGGGCAGGAGGGTGGAAGATGTGGGGGAAGATGGGAGACACAATTCGGGGTTGGGTAGGTACTAGGCCCTTGGTGAATGGATATGAAAGGGCGTGCCTGGAAAGTAAATTCTGGATCACCAATTGTGTTACCAGACTCTTGTTTTTCCAGAACAGGCGTAGCTAGGGGATGGCTAAAGGTGAACAGAAGTCAGAAGAAAAGGCAAAGCAGAAAAAGAATTGAAGACCAAGAGGCTTAGCAAGAGGAATTACTTTCAGCAGCCATTGGCTGAATTTCCTGGATTCTTCATCAACCATTAGCTCATCTTTGGTAAAATACATACCTACTCTGTGACTCAATTTCCCTATTAAACCTCTTTCAAGGAATTTCCCTCTGAAAAGCCCTCTGGGGAGAAAAGAGTTAATACCTGAAAATTTCAAGGAGACTTTGGAGAACCAGGTTCTATTTTAAGTGTGAGAGATTCTTATTATAAGAAATTCTGTAGATTGACAAAACTAAACAGCTTCTACATCATATAACCATAATCATTCTCAGTGTACAAAAGTACAAAAATAGAGACCAGATGTCTTCAGATTGCTGACGCTGGTTAAGCTGGTTCCACTCACTCACAGTGATTGCTAAACTAAGCTTTCCCTGGACTCAAAGCTGAGGATTTCCATCATTATATTATTGGCTTTTTTTTCCCTGCAATTTTCCTGTTCACGTATATGGGCACCCTTTGGGCCTCCTTGGGTCTGGAACGGAGTTTTCCACTCCTTAGAGGATGGGTCTGCAGAAACTCAGTTGAAACCCTTTACATACTTGTGCCTTTCTCAGCAGCCTCTTCTGGCATAGAAAAGTCGGTTCTTCATTAGCAGCTGGTTAGAACAGGGAGGCTTCCACCAGAGGCTTATTCATATTCTGGTTCCCAGGCAAAGCTCTGAAAAGATTCTGCCCCAGGCCATCTCTCCCAACAATTCCTCCCCAGCCTATTGCCCCAAAGGGTGCTGGCAGCGTATCTCTTTGTATAGGCTGATTGAGTGGTAGTCCGCCAAGTTTTTTCTCATAAATCTTCAGTATTAGGTAGTGCTAATGAGTTTTATTCTGATGTCTTTCTCATATGAGTATGTCCTGCTGGATTATCAGCTTCTTAGCCTTGAGAACTGTTTTATAATCCCTTGTTATTCTCTTTCTCAGTTCATACAGATCATGTACTGATATCATGATGCTTTAGTGAAGTGTTTGTTGATTGGCTGATCCAAATAGGAAGAACAATGGAAAAGGCTGCAGACCAAAGACAAATAGGCGTGTGCTTGGTGTGTGTGTGTATCTGTATATTCACTCAAATAGATATTTGTTGATCACCTACTATGTTCCAAGCATGGTAATAGCCACAGGGTTACAATATAGAAAAAAAAAATTCTATATTCATAGAACAAAATTTCCTTGGAATCTTCTTTTGGTAGTTTGCTAAATCCTTGAGCTTCATGTTACTTGTGAATTTATTTCCTAGTTGAAAAGGAGTGGTATATTTAGAAATGTGCTTTTATATGGTTCTATATTAATATGTTCTATATGGACTCAGAGTACAAAAGAAATGTTAGAGATTATTTAGAATCCAATAGTTTTCTTTTCGATTTGTGGCTCTTCTATCTCATACCTTGAAGAAAACACAGCATGAGTTACATATGCCAATGAAGACAGGCAAAACTTGCATACCACTGAATATTTTAGGAAACCCCAAACTGCAGTTTACTATGAAAACAGAAGCATCGATTTCAAGCCAAATATTTTAGACAATAAACATACTGATTTCCAACAAGTTGTTTGCCTTTTTTAAAAAAAAGTAGAAATTGCTTCCTATCTAACCTTAGTAGCAAAACCCCAACTTTGTATTGCTTTACTTTTCAAAGCATGGTATCTAATTTCAGTCTCCCTACCTCTCCCAGGTAGGATGAGACTAGAATATGTGTGAAATATTCCAGACATATTCCTCTATCCACCTAGAACATTTTAAAAATTTTAAATTACAATTTTATTTTGAACCTGGAGTAGTCAGACAGTTGAATTAATTATCCTCTTCAGTTCACAGCACACCATCATCAATCCATGCAGGACCTTTCTCTTATTTTATTATTCTCCTTTTTTACCTAATTCCACTTCCACTGCCTTTGCTCCTTCCCTCTTTCTGCCCCATCCCCCTCCGTATCCTGAAGGTGGCACTCATATTTATATGCCTGATTATTTATATGTCTGTGTATATATATATAATCACGTAAGTACATTCATATGCATGTATATGTGATATATGTATATGTGATATATGATATATCTCTAATATATCACATATATCGTATACACCTCTAATTAAGAGAGGGCTTTGATCTCATTTGGCTGAATGGATGGGACTCTCTTGCCCACAGTTGTAGACTCTCTCATTTCCTTGGTGTGGTGGTTCCATCTTACCTCCCTGTTAGTTGGTTTTATAATTGAAAAATATAGATATATGCTGGAGTATGGATGTGTTTTAAATTTATATAAATAGTATTATGCTGGAGATTTCATTATGCTTCTTATTTTCTTTCATTCCATATTTTCATGCCTCCGGTGCTCTGCCTCCACTGATGATGTTACAGTGAATATACTTGTATATGTTCCCTCTGGTAATGTGTGTGAATTACCCTGGGGTATATACACAGGTCTGGGTTTGCTGGATCATAGGGTATACCCACATATATCACATTACTAAATACTGCCAGATTATCCTCCAGAATGACTGTACCAATGTATATTCCCACCCACCAGCGATGCATAAAATTCTAGTACCCCCAGGTCTTCAGTAATATTTCTAACAGTAAATTTTATAACATTTAACATTCTAGTGAGTATAAAATGTTATAACGTTGTTATTTTAATTTGAATATCTGATTTCTGAGTTTGAGAAAATTTCTATATACTTGTTAATCTTTCAGATCTCCCCTTGTGTGAATTACCTATTCCTATTCTTTGACCATTTTCTATTGAGTTTCCTCCAATCTGACCTGTTGAATTGTAAGAATTTCTCTTCTAATCTAAATATCAATCCCTACTTGTGGTATTGGTTGATGGATCTTCTCCACTCCATCACTAATCTATTAAATTGACCTATGGTGAGTTCACTGAAGATAAATCCTCTAATTTCGTGGTTGTCAAATACATCAAAGCCTTTGTGCCTTAATGGTGTTATTTAAAAGATCTTCCTCACTCCAGACTCACAAAGATATTCTTTTCTGTTAGCTTTAAAGATTCATTTACACTTAGGTTTTTAATCCTTATACAAGGTATTGGCCAGTCTCCCTCTCAAATAGAAGAGGATCCACTTACAAGCTCATTCACACGGCTATTGACAGGCTTCAAGTCTTTACTAGTTGGTGACCAGACACATCCGTTCCTTGCTAATGGGACTCTCCATAAGTCATCTTGCAATGTGGCAGCTGGCTTCCCTCAAAACAAGTGAATGAAAGAGGTGCCCAAGACAGAAACCACAGTTTTTTGGTTACTTAATCTCAGAAGAGACATCCCATCACCTCAGCAGCATTCTATTGGCTAGAAGCAAGTCACTAAATCCAGCCCCCAAACTGCGGGAGGATGATGATCATGTTGATCACCTTAGAAGCTGCCTGCCATAACCATGCAGTTATTTGAAAATTCCAGGCTGACACTCATCTTAGGGTATTTGGCTGAGCTGTTCCCACTATATAAGATAATTTGCCCCATTCATCTACTTTTCCATCTCCCTTACCTTCTTCAATTCTGCTCATATCTCAGCTACTCAAAAAAGCCTAACCAATTTTTAAAATATATTTTTTATTTATTTTTAAAAGATACTAAGATTATATAAAATGCTACATAAAAAATATATAAGGGATTCCCATATGCCTCACTCCCCACACCTCCCACTTTCCCCCACATTAACAACCTCTTTCACTAGTGTGGTACATTCATTGCAATTGATGAACACATTTTGGAACATTGCCTCTAATTATGGATTATAGTTTACGTTGTAGTTTTTACCTCTCCCACTCAATTCTGTAGGTTAATGCCCTATATATAATGACCCATATCTGTCATTGCACTGTCACTCAGGACAGTTGCAAGTCCTGAAATTGCCCCCATATTACACCTCTTTGTCCCTCTCCCTGACTTCAGCACCTCCAGTGGCCACTGTCTCCATATCAATGATATAATTTCTTCCATTGCTAGAATCACAACAAGTCTACAGTAAAATACCAGTAAGTCCACTCTAGCCCATATTTTATTCCCTAATTCTGAGGACTCGGGGATGATGATGCCCATTCCACCTCTAATTAAGAGAGGGCTTTGATCTCATTTGGCTGAATGGATGGGACTCTCTTGCCCACAGTTGTAGACTCTCTCATTTCCTTGGTGTGGTGGTTCCATCTCACCTCCCTGTTAGTTGTCCTGGGTGAGTCCAATGAACCAGAGAGTAGGTTGACTAACCAATTTAATACCACAGTCTACCAATTCTCCCTACCCCCACTACCAACCTCAAGCCACTGGCAGTTCTGATTTCCTTTACATTTTTTCCATCCTGTCCATTCCTCCATGGCCTTGTGCCACAATAATGGTGTTTAACAGACAACCATACAACTTCATTGTCATACAATAATAAAGATTTATGTTTGCTCACAAATATATGGAATGGCTGGGAGTTCTACTGATCTGAGCTGGAATAAGCAGAATTGAGTTCACTCATGTGTCTACATTAAGTGGGGAGAGTTTGTTGATCTTCACTGGGATCTCTGACTTACCTGGACCTCAACTAGGAAAACTGAGCTAACTCATCTCTATTCCATGTGGTCTCTCATCCTACAGCAGGCTAACCCGAGGTTTATTAGGATAGAAGTATATCAGGTCTCTTCAGGCCAGACTTAGAATTGATACACAAGCAATTCACAAAGACAGCACAGATTCAAGCCTCTATCCTTTAACAGGAAGAACTGCAGAGTCACATTGCAAAGGAAAGGTGGAGGATTGGGATCATTTTAGAAAGAAAAAAAAGCTCTTGTCACATTCAACATACCATATAATTTACGGTTTATTATATTTATTTTTTATTGGTTATTGCTATTTCCACAAGGTCATTGAGAGCAGGAATTTTTGTCTACATTGTCTATTAATGTATTTTAAGAGCCTAGAACAGTGACTATTGCATAGCGAGTTTTCATTAAATATTTGTTGAATTAAAAAATATGGTATCTTATCCCCATATTATATTAGGAGTATATGTTTTGGGTACCCTCCTTTAAGAAATTTCAGACTTCTCTGAAGTTGGCCATTTATTGCTCATCTTTAAACAGGACTGGTTTGGTATTTGATACATGATGGGCACTCAATAATTGTTTGTTGAAGCTAACAATTTGTGACATTATCAGAGTATCTTCTTGTGTAACCCTGACTTTGTTTGTATAGAAAAACAATCATCCATTCCCAAATATAAATAACTCTTTATATAACAGCTATATGTGATCTCATCCAAAATCAAGCTATTTCCCAGAAGAATTTTTACTTCAGCTTGCATGTAGCAATAAGCACTGCTTTAGGTCAGGTTCCTCAGAGGAAGACACTGAAGGAGGATTCATATGCAAGTGATTTATTAAGGAAATGTTCCCAAGAGAAACCAGTAAGGAAGTGAGGTAATTAGGGCAGAGAAGCAGTAGAAGTCAAGCAAAGATGTGATCAGGCGAAGTCCCAACCTCAGCCTAATTCCATAGGGATTTGCACTTCTTCAAGACCAGGAAGCTGGGCTCTCATATTCCACAAAGTCTGTAATTAGCTAAGTGGACTCTAGTGGCAAAGGAAGTTGTGGTGCAAGCCATTAGAAGCAAACACACAGGTCACAAAGAAGCAATAAGAGAAGGATTGTGGGAATATGGAATAGGGAGCTCCAAGATTCACTCCTTCCACCAGAATAAGTATTAAACAACTACTTTGAAACTCAAGAGGCCCGTAGAATATGATAGAGTATCCAGGGAAGAGTGGAAAAAAGAAGTCGCTAAATTATGATAAATACCAGTAAAATCCTCTCTTCATGCAGCAGTAACTGTTGCCCATTCTCCATTCTTGCAGCAGATGCTGTGGGACCCAGTCCCTGTCTAACTGGCTAGTAACAGAAAGGGACATAACAATCCTCTTCCCCAAGAACAGGGATGGTCACAAACAATTGCTGTTCACAGTTTAAAAAAAAAAAAAAAAAGGCAAAGAAGACTATGCACACTGCATTCACCTTAGGCAGACATTCCTGATAGGAGAGGTGAAGTTCAAGATAATCTCTACTCATCACCAAATGGTTGTTAAACCAAGAAACTTGACATCTCAGGGGATAAATGCCAGAGCTAACATTTTAAAATATATAGCATGCAACAAAAGAGTATAAGACAAAGAAACAAGAAATGATGGTCCATCCAAAGAAAGAGGATAAAGATAAAAAAAAAAAATGCCAAAGGAGAAGACCAGAAGGTAGACATACAAAACAAAGCCTTTGAAAAAAAGGATCTTAAAAATCTTCAAGGCAATGAAGGAAAATACAGAGAAAGAACTAAGGGATAACATGAAAACAATGAATGAGCAATATGAGTATCCTAGTAATGAGATAGATGTTTTCAAAAAGTACCATACAGAACTACTGGAGTTGAGAACCACAATAACTGAAATGAAAAATTCCTAGAAGGGCTTCAAAAGCAGACTGGAACTGTCTGAAGAAAGAATCAGTGAAATCAAAGACAAGACAATTGAAATGAGTCAGGCTGAGGAGCAAAAACATAAAAGAAGTTAAAATAGTCTCTGGGACATAACCAAGCCTACCAAAATACACATTATGGGAGACCCAGAAGGAGAAAAGAGAAAAGGGAAGCAGGAATAGTCAAAAATAGAGAACTCCCCAATTTTAGCAAAAGACATGATTATGCACATCCAAGAACATCAAACAGGATAAAGGAGAAGAAAAATACACCCTATCATTAATCAATCAAACTATCAATTACAAAGGCAAAGAGAGAGTTCTGAAACTGCAAGAGAAAAACTATGTGTTATGCACAAGGGAGCCTCCATTAGATTAAGTGCAGAAATCTCATCAGAAAACATGGAGGCAAGAAGGCAGTGGGTTGAAATACTTAAAGTTATGAAAGAAAACAACTGTGCATCAAGAATTTTATATCATATCAGGTGAGACTTTCTTTCAAAAATGAAGAAGAGATTAAGACACTCAGAGATAGACAAAAGCTGAGAAAGATCATTAACACAAGGCCTGTCCTACAAGCAATGCTAAAGGAAGTTCTTCAGATTGAAAGGAAAGGACAATAGAAGTGGCTCAAAGCAGCATAAAGAATTAAAGATCTCCCATAAAGGTAACCATTTGGGTAATTATAAATGCCAGCATTATTGTAGTGTATTGTTTGGTATGTAACTATACGTCTTATTTCCCACAGGTGCTAAAATGGAAATGCATAAAAAGTGATGATATATCTATTGTTTTGAACATATAATGTACAAAGATAGAAGTGGTAACAAGTACAAAAAACAGTGGGGAGATGAAAGGGTATCAGAAAACTTCATGTGTATGGTATTGAATTCAAGTTGGTATCAAACTAAACTTGATTGCTATATATTTAGAATGTTAAATTTTAATCCCATGACAACCACAAGGAAAATAGATGAAAAATATATCCAGATAGAAAGTAGAAATCTCTCAAAATCCAGATAGAAAGTAGAAGGCTCCAAAAAATGAAATAAATATAAAAGTATTAATGGAAGGATTGAGGGACAAAAAAATGTATAATACTTACAAGGCTAAATTGCAAATGGCATTTAAAAAGTCACATAATCTTTAATAACTTTATATGTGAATGGATTAAAGTCTCCATTCAAAAGGCAAAAATTGGCCAAAGGATAAAAAGCATGACCCAAGTATATGATAGCTGCAAGAGACTCACATTAAATTGAAAGATACAAATTGAAAGTGGAAGGAGGGAAAAATATACCATGCAAGGAGTAACCAAAAGAGAGCAGGGGAGACTATATTAATATCAGATAAAATAGGCTTTAAGTCAAAAGAGTTACCAGGGACAATGATGGCCATTATATTCTAAAAAAGAGGTAAATACAACAAGAATATGTAACAATTATAAAAATATATGCACCTAAAAGCAGAACCTCAAAATATATGAAGCAAACACTGTCTGATTTGAAGGAAGAAATCAGTGTTTCTATACTAATAATAGAGACTTTAATACACTGCTTTCAATATGGACAGAAAATCATCTAAGCAAAAGATCAATAAGGAAATAGAAGACTTGAATGATACTCTAAACCAATTAGACCCAAAAGGACCCTGTGTTAGTAAATGGTTTCTCAGACTTTATACTCAAAGCACAAGCAACAAAAGAAAAAATAGATAAGTGTGATCTCAACAAAATTAAAAACATTTTGTACCTCAAAGGACTTTATTATAAAAGTAAAAAGACCACCTACATAATGGCAGAAAATATTTGGAAATTACATATCTGCTAAAGGTTTAATATCCAGAATATATTAAGAAACCTGTCAACTTAACAAAAAGATGAACGGCTCACTTAAAAAATGAGTGAAAGATGTAAATAGACATCTCTCCAGATATACAAATGGCCAGAAAGCACATGGAAACATGCTCAATGTCATTAGTCATCAGGGAAATGCAAATCAAAACCACAAAGAAATACTATTTCATACCCACTAGAATGGCTACTATTAAATAAAACTAAATAAAATGGAAAATTACAAGATGTTGGAGAGGATGTGGAGAAACAGGAACACTCATTCATTGCTAGTGGCAATGTAAAAGGGTACAGCTATTTGGAAGAGAATTTGGCTGTTTCTCAGAAATCTAAGAATAGAAAAACTGTATGACCTGGCAATCCCACCACTAGGTATGTACCCAAAAGAATTGAAGGCAGGGACTCAAATAAATTTCCATACCAATGCTCATAGTGGCATTATTCACAATTGCCGAAAGATGGAACCAACCCAAGAGTCCATCAACCAATGAACTGGTAAATAAAACGTGGTCTATTCATAAAATGGGGTAGTATTTAGCTATAAAAATGAATGAAGTGCTGATACATGGGACGACATGGATGAACCCTGAAGATATCATGCTGTGTGAAATAAACCAGGCATTAAAGGACAAATATTATATGATCTCACTGATATGAAATATTTAGACTAAATAAACTCACAGAGTCAAAATCTAGAATATAGTTTACCAGGGGATGGGATAGAGATAGGGAGTGGGAAGTTAAGGCTGAAAATGTACAGGGTTCCTATTTGGAAAAATGTAAATGTTTTGGTAATGGAAGCACAACATTGTGAATATAACCGCAGTGAATTATATATCTGAATGTGGTTAAAGGGGGATATTTAGATTGTATACATGGTATCAATATAAATTATTTTTAAAAACCCATGAAACTGCATAATAGAGTGAATCTAAGTTAAGCCATGGGCTATAGTTAATAGTACAAGTATAAAAATGTGCTTTCATCAATTGTAGCTAACGTTCCACACCAACCATGGTGTTATTAAAAGTGTAATAGATGGAAATCCTGTATTTTATTCATGGTTGCTCTGTAAACCTACAACTTCTCTAATTAAAAAAAAAAAGAAATAGTAAGCAAGTTCTGAGACCTGTCAGTCTCCACTACCAGGACTTTAAGAAACAAGCTTCTGTCTTCTTCAAATCCAGCTATAAGTCTAATTTAGGATAGGATAGAAATGTCTTCTAATCACATTTAATCCTTACCCAAAAACCTAAGAAGTAGTTTCAACTATTATTCCTATCTTAATCAAGATTGCCAAGATTAAGTGATTTGCCCAAGACTATATAGAAATGAAGTGTCCAAATCAGGATTCAAACTTTTTTTCTGTTTTGGAGTCCATGTTACTTGATGTTACTGTATTATTTCAAGTGTTTTTAGTCTTCCAATTTCACTAACAGAAAATCCAAGGTTAGAAAGTGTATCCATTGATAGAAAGGGGAATGTTTGCTCAAGTGTTACTCAATAATTATCCACTTAATGAATAAAGAAGTAATTATAATTCAGGGAACTCTTTGATATGGCAGACCTCAAGTATTTATAAGGTGGTTGCACATAAATCAAACTTCCAGCCCAAGATGTCAAAGGGTAAGAATAGCATAGTCTTCATGTCCTCTGAACTGGCCCAATATGATGTTTGCCATGATAGAGAAACTCAGTGTGTACTATAGGTATGGGTAAACTCTACACCAAAAGCTTTTAGTCTTATTTCTCCTTTTGGGTGAACTCAAGTGAATTTGCAATAACTCGGGAAATTTATGTGGGGTCTGAAAAAGGATGAAAACCTGGTTTTACCAAGGTTAATTTTGAAGAAGATACATAGAGATCACCAAATTCAGCTTAAAAGCTTCTTGCAGCCAAGCACAGATGCCCTCCTCTGGTCTCATTGATCCAACTATTACACCATGTTGAGTAGATACTTGCCTGTCATGCGTCTTCTTTCCTTTTGGGCCACTGAGGCACTGAAGGCAGCTGGAGCCCTCTGATTACAATAGGCAAAATGTATACAGACCAAGAGGGTGGGGTGCAATGGATTGCCTTTGTTCAGTAGAGTTGGTATAAAAAAGTCCACAGACAGGTTTATTCAAACAATAGGAAATTACACTCTCACAGTTTTTGAGGCTAAAAGTCCAAATGTAAGGTGTCAGCAGGATCATGCTTTCTCTGAAGTCTGTCGGGTTTTGGTGGTGGCTTGCCAGCAATCCATAACTCAGTCTCTCCCTTTGCCATATGACCATCTGTCTCCTGTCTCCTTCTGGTTTGTCCAAATTTCCTCTGCTTACAAGAACTCCTGCCATATTGGATTCAGGCCCACCCTGATTCAGTTTGGCCTCATCTTAAGAGGATCTTCAAAGATCCCATTTACAAATGAGTTTACATCCATAGACTCAGGGGTTAGAGCTTGAACAGGTCTTTGTGGGGGACACAATTCAATCCATAACAGGTGGTGATGTCTATCAGTAGGGATTTAAAAACTCTTAGCTTTAATTTTTGGTTGGTTTGTTTATTTTGAACTGTGTTGAGAGGTTTGGAGTGAGTTAGCTCCCCAATTCCATTTTCTTTCTAACAACTAATAGCCATACTTTCCTAGATGATGCTCTAAGATTGGCATTTAACTAACAAGTCCTTAACAGAATAAAACCATCCAACCTTGTGTTATTTCCTTTAGTGTTTTATCAAATTATAATGTATGTACAAAAAGTACACATATCATAAGAATGGAACTCAATGAATTTTCACACACTGAACACACAAACTGAGCATATCCAACCACCACCCCAGAAGCTTTTCCCTTATGCTCTCTTCTAGTCACAACCCAGATTTTCAGAAAAAACTCTCCTGAATTCTAACACCATGGATTAATTTAGCCTGTTTTTGCTTTATATAAATGGTGCATATTCTTTTTTACTTGGCTTCTTTAGCTCAACTTTATTTTTGAGATTCATCCTTGTTATTGCATTTAGTATAGATCATTTATTCCAATTACTGTATATTAGCCCATTGTGTAAAAATACCATAATTTGTTTATACTTTCTACTGTCAATGTGTACTTTTGTAGTTTCCAGGATTTAGCTATTGTGAATAATGATGCTGTAAACTTTTTTTTGAAGAATTATTTTATGTATTTCTCTCCCCTTCCCCACTCCGCCCCCACCCCCCCGCCTCAGTTGTCTGTTCTCTGTGTCCATTCGCTGTGTGTTCTTCTGTGCCTGCTTCTATTCTTGTCAGTAGCACCAGGAATCTGTGTCTCTTTTTGTTGCATCATCTTATTGTGTCAGCTCTCCGTGTGTACAGCACCATTCCTGGGCAGGCTGAACTTTCTTTTGCACTGGGCAGCTCTCCTTACGGGGCGCACTCCTTGTACATAAAGCTCCGCTAGGCAGGGGACACCCCTGCATGGCACGGCACTCCTTGCCCACATCAGCACTGCACATGGGCCAGCTTCACATGGGTCAAGGAGGTCCTGGGTTTGAACCGTGGACCTCCCATGTGGTAGGCGGATGCTCTATCTGTTGAGCCAAGTCCCCTTCCCTGTAAACATTCTTATACATGCTATTTTTTTAAGGAGGTAGCAGGGATTGAACCCAGAAGTTCATGCATAGGAAGAAGGCACTCAACCCCTGAGCTACATCCATTCCCCGAGTGCGAGTGGTTTTCTCATTTGCTTATTTATTTGTTTTTCTTTGATTTTAGGAGATACTGGGGATCAAACCCAGGACCTCGTACATGGGAAGCAGGCACTCAATCACTTGAGCTATATCTGTTCCCCTATACATGCCTTTTGATACATTTTTGTACCCAGCAGAAATGTAACTTCTGGGTTATGGAGTCAGTGCATGTTTAGCTTCAGAAGATACCACCAAATACTTTTATCAAGGTGGTAGCCCAGTCCTGTGATTTTCATCTACTAACCTTGGTCTCATTAATATGAAACTTGCATAAAACTAAGAGAATTAAGTACTACAAAACTAGCCTGACCCCACCTGAGAATGCAGGTCCTTGATATTCCCTAAAGTACCTTACTCCCTATAGATGCTCCAAAAACATTATCTTTAACCCAGCCAGAAAGGAAGGCAATCTGGAGGCAACTCCATGCTGTTGGTGATACAGACTCCTACGATAGAAGGGTTACAGCACTAGAAATCATTTTTTTAGTTTTGATGGGGGGAGAGTTTCACAAAGTCCAAAGCAATTAATTACAAAGAAGCCTTTGTAAAAGAGATGATGGTTGAATCAGAGCATTTCCACTTTCCACACACACATCACAGCAAAAGTCCCAAGAAGTTCATTGGAATAGAGATTGACTGCAACCTTTTACAATCCCAAGGAGGAGTCATCCAGGTGCCTTCCAAAGTGAAGTGTAAATCACAACTGTGTGGAGCTTTGAAAATATGTCTTTTGTTGTTCATCTTTCTATTCTGAAAGGAGGCTGTGTTAAGGCATATAACGCTCTACAAATTGACAATTTCCAGACAATTGTTCCCATCCTTGCCAAAGCTGTGATTAAGTTTTTTTAATAAGTTCATTGGGATGTATTCTTATTACTGTACTTTACACATTAGCTCCCTGAAGTTATACTATTGAGTATCTCAGGGTGAAGGTCCCAAACCTCAGCATTTTTCTAAAGGACATACCAAAGCAGGAGAGAGCAGAGGCCAGGCCTCACTCGTGGCCTCAGCAAGGTGTCACCTACCTAGGAAGGAGAAGCTGAACACTGAAGTGGGGGCAAGTTTTCACCCACAGGACTACAGGGAAGGCTTCTGCAGGGCTCAAGAGTAAGAGTTCCTGGGAAGCGGACTTGGCCCAGTGGATAGGCATCTGTCTACCACATGGGAGGTCCGCGGTTCAAACCCCAGGCCTCCTTGACCCGTGTGGAGCTGGCCCATGCACAGTGCTGATGAGTGCAAGGAGTGCCCTTCCACGCAGGGGTGTCCCCGCCTAGCGGAGCCCCACGTGCAAGGAGTGCGCCCCATACGGAGAGCCGCCCAGCATGAATGAAAGTGCAGCCTGCCCAGAATGGCGCTGTACATACAGAGAGCTGACACAACAAGATGACACAACAAAAAGAGACACAGAATCCCAGCCACTGACAACAACAAAAGTGGACAAAGAAAAATAAGCAGCAGATAGACACAGAGAGCAGACAACTCGGGGGGGGGGGGGGAGAAGGGGAGAGAAATAAATAAATAAACAAATTTAAAAAAAAAAAAGAGCAAGAGTTCCTCAAAACACTGACAGTTGCAGTGATGCAGGAAGGTCTGAACTTTGGCTCAAGCCCCTCCCAAACTTCCTCCATCACAGTTTTGGTTCTTTTTCCTGTGGACACAAGGTAAAAGACACACTGGGAAAATACCCTTTGATTGACAAAAGTTGCAAAGTTGTAAGGACATTATATAATTTCCTTTGACATTAAAGCTCATTCTAATCTACTTTGCAGTCCATTTCCATGTTTCCAGTTTTCCTAAGTTCCATTACAGTGGTATTTGCCCATCTTGCTCTTCAAAGAGATAGAAAAGAAAAATAAGAAGTTCTTTATAAAATGATGACACCAAATTGAAGCTTTATAAGAATATGCTACAGGGAAGTGGATATGGCTCAAGTGATAGGATTTCCACCTAAGGGAGGACCTGGGTTCGATCCCTGGGGCCTCCTGGTGAAAAAGAAGAAGAGAAAGCATGCCCATGTGGCCAGCCAGAGCCCGCGTAAGTGCCCGCATGGTGAGCCAGTGCCCACGCAGTGAGCCAGTACCTTAGTCATGCAGCAAGATGATGATGCAACAAAAAGAGAGACAAAGGGGAGAGTCAAGGTGAAGCACAGCAGAGACCAGGAACTGAGGCAGCACAATTGACAGGGAACCTTTCTCCACATCAGGGGTTCCCAGGATCAAATCCCAGGGAATCCTAGAAGGGAAAAAATGAGAAGAGAAGACAAAAAGAGAAATAGATACAGAAGATCACACAACAAATGGACACAGACAGCAAGAACAGCAGGGCAGAAGGAGGGGAAGGGGGAAAATAAATAAATAAATAAATAAATAAATAAATAAATAAATAAATAAATAAATAAATCTTTAGGGGGAAAAAAGAATATGCTACATTTAATACTTGTTGCTCTCTACCCTGCACCACAATGACATTCTATTATGCTTATTATACTACCAATATATTATGCTAATTGGATTAGTCCCTTCCCGGGCTCCTGAGTGCCCTCCGAAACCAATTTAAACAACTTGCCCACCCTGTAGGCCCTTCACCATTCAGTTGCTGGTTATATTTCTTCCCTTGTCCCAAACTCCTCTCTTATGTAATTCCTACATTTGAATTAAGGATATTTTCACTCTCTCTCCTCTGCTTCATGCATGTTATTCTACCATCCTGGCTTGTTGGAAGCCCAAATTGTCAGTTCCCTAAATGCCACCCCTCTGTCCCCATATACTTTCCATTCCTCTTTGTGACACACAATTTTCAGAATATTTATCTTAAGTCCCCTTCTGATCCCTGGGAGAGAAGGGACTAGACTCATTGCCCCTCATCATGGAAAGAGAGTGAAGAAGTCCCTACACCAAGAAGAACCTAGAAAGGCTCATCATAATTCTATAGCACAGCATTCCTCAAAGGCTTTTCCAACTTTTTTCCTCATTTTTCCTCATATCATACCTGAAAGGTAGGGAGGATCATTTACTATTATCCATTTGTGTGCACAGAGAGACAAACAGGTTAAGAAACTTGACCAGTTAGCCAACAGGAAAATTGAGAGTCTATGCTGTCAATATTTCTAAATTGAACTCTTTATTTTCAGCCAATATTCTTTAAGGCAGGTTGGCACATGTTTTTAACCCTGGAAAGGGCTTTCTAAGCAGTGGTGGGCCTATAGAGTGTGCATGACTTGAAGAAGTACTAAGAACTATGTGATTATTATGGTCTAGTTACCATTAATATGGAAAGTACCTTTCCCAACCACATGGTTCTTAGTACTTCTTCAAGGCTTTTGTACCTTAAATATACCTTAAAACAATGAAAATGCTTATCTGATTTTTCCAATCATATGATTCCATTTCCTTTCCACTACTTACCCTTGCCCTGCCCACCCTCCTCATTACTTCCTTGACCTTACTCTCAGATAAAAGATTACTTTCCTGTCACTGTTGTGTCCTTCCCCATCTTCAAAGGGATTCTGCCTATCTTTCTATCTAGCTAACCTCTTTCTCTGTCCTCCAGCTAAATTGGACTTTATAGTTCCTCAAACCCAAAATTCTCATTCTTGCTTCAAGTCATTCATACCTATAAGCCCATTGCCTAGAAAGCTCTCCCCAGGGTCATTTGTCATTTCTCTCTACAATTGCCCACACACACACATGCACACACACATACACATACTCACACTACCCTCAAGCACTGACTAAGCCCTACTCACTGCTCCGGTCTCAGTTTAAGTATCACTTCCACAGGGAGGCCTTCCTTGACCCCATGGTTGAGACTAACTTCCTGTTCTATACTTCTGTGGCCACTGCATGCACTCATTGTATCCTTTTTCACAATCTTCAATATTTTTCTGAAACCTCCAGAAGGACATAGATCTTATCCCCCAGCACCTAGCACAGTGCCTATACAAGGTAGGTCCTTAGTAAACATTTTTCACGTTACTGAATTTATCTCTCAGCTACCTCCTCCACTAAGGTGAATTTTTAATATGCCTGCTCAGTGCTCCAAGTTGACCTCAAACTTTTCTTATTGACTGAGAGAGTTCACTCCTTTGGACTATAATTCCCTGAGAGCATAGCCTTTTATCTTTCATAGTATGGTTTTATAAAAATTAAAAGCATAATCAAATGTTCTGCAGACAGAATATGGTAAGTAAATGACTCAGTGAGAAGTGTCCTTCTATTGTGTGATTAAATAAGACAGAGAATATTACATGTTGTCAGAACAGAACGAAGTCAACATAATCTAGATTAATGTGGATGTTACTGGCTTCTCTGTGTCCAGAATAGATGGGAAATCTGGCATTGTCACTGGACAATGGGTAAAAAGCATTAGACAAGCCCTGAAGCTATTTTTTTTTCTATACCCCACAGAGCATTTCTCCACTACTGTGAACTGGAGAGTAGGTAGATTATACAGAACACATGGAGTGCTTGGTTAAAGAGAACACAAAGCACTAAAAACTCAACTCTGATAAACATAAAACTTGTGTCCTGCCAACATCAAATGCAGTTTTTCCAAGATACAAATTTCATGGGTAAGTTCAGAGAACCAGAGGGACATTTGATCAGTTGGCAAATGAACTAGCTGGTTCTGGCCCCAAATGCTTTTTTCACATCCAAACCCTTGTCCTACCCACTACCTCTTTGGTATCCCACGGTGGCAAATTCAGCCTTCAGATTCTTTCATAAAGGCTTTCTCTGCATGCCTTAATGAATGAGAACATAAGAGAAAACAAGGAAACATGGGATCTCTTCTTTCACCTCTCGGCTACCTAAGTGGAGCCAGTGTCTAGCCTCTTTATAAAATGCTGTCCAAAAACGGTGCTGCGTTATACTTGTGCAAACAAAAGGAGGTATGTGTGTGGAGGGGGATTAAGAGTGGAAGGAGCATGGTTCAAGTCATGGAGACCATGGGTTCCTTCAAAAAAAAAGAGAGAAAGAAATACTTTTTTAAAAAGATCTGAAAGCCTGTAAAATGACCTCCAATTTCAGTCTATTTCTTTAAACATAAATGGATGCATAATGTCACCAGTCCTCCAATGGAATAATGCCTCAGTACCTAAAGACCAAATGTGGTTGGGAATCCAGTGAGAAATTATGATTTTAAAAACTTTATTGTCTGAAGAAATATAGTTAAGATGATCAAATTAATTCTTTCATTCACCTAACATGTATTGAATACCTGCTCTGTTCCCAGACACTGCTTTAAGTTCCAGGATACTTATATGGGTAAGACAAGGCCTGGGCTCTGAATAAGCTTAAATTCTACTGGAGAAGATAAGATAACAAAGTATTACAAAAACAAGGTGAAGAAAGAAGGAAGAGGGGGAGGGAACGAGGAAGGAAGGGAAAGAAGGAAGAAAGGGTGAGAGAGATAGGTATATCATCTTCTGTATAACAATACAGAAGAAAAAGTGTCTAAATCTTTCTGGGAAATTCTAGAATGGCTTTAGTGATGGCATTAATACAAATAATAAATAGCAACATTAACAATAATCATTACTGTTATTTTTAGTGTTGTACCCAGGTGGATCTGGGTTCCGCATAAATGATATGCTAGTCAAGTACATTAACATATCCAATTATTAGGTTAGAGAGTTCCTTGCATTATGTGAAACACCTAAAACAGGGAGTAAAGAATTATGGAAAACTATTTTCAGTAGTGAACAGAAAGTTCAATGGACAACAAACTCCAGACAAATGCAAGGAGGTCAAATTGCACTTTGCTAATGATTTAATCCTTCCAGTGATTATATGGTATTTTAAAAGAATATCTAAAATCATAAAATGTTAGAATTAGGAGGGGCCTAGGCAGACACCTAGTTTAATATTAGCATTCTTTAATTTCATATCCTTGTCTACCCATCTGTCTGCCCCATTAGTCGGTAAGCTCTTTGAGAATAGGACATGTGTCATATTTATTTTGTGTCTTTAGACCTTTGCACAGGACCAAGCAAGAAGCAATAACATTTACTGTAAGAAAAATAAAAAAAGATTTGGGGGGGAGATAAAAAGAGCCAAAGAGGTTATTTATTCAACCCCTTTATTTTAAAGATTTGGAAATTGAATTCCAGAAACATGAAGGACTAAAAGACAAAACACAAAATTTGTCATGGCAAAGCCAGTGTTAGAAACTAGGTATCCTAACCCAGGCCAGGTTGTTCTTCATCATATCATAGTACCTGCAATAACATAATTAATCCCTAATCCATAGAATGTATGAGAAGGATGTTTTGACCACAGGGATTTATAAAGATCCTTTATCTTTTCATGGTTTTTCCCCATGTATCTTCACATCCTCCACACAAATGCTAAAAGAACAGAAGTCAGAAATTCAGAACCTCATTTTTAAAATGTTACATCATTGGAACCCTGAGTTCCAACTCTGACATTGTCCCCAAATCCCATAGATCCTTAATACAGTTTCATATTACACAGAGTATATAAAATGAAGCTAAGGAAGCGGATGTGACTCAACTGATAGAGCATCCGTCTACCAAACGGAGAGTGCAGGGTTTGATTCCCAGGGCCTTCTGACCCATGTGGTGAGCTGGCCCACGCGCAGTGCTGCTGCATGCAAGGAGTGCCATGCCATGCAGGGGTTCCCCCACTTAGGGGTGCCCCATGCACAAGGAGTGCGCCGTGCAATGAGAGCCGCCCCACATGAAAAAAGCACAGCCTGCCCAGGAGTGGCACCGCACACATAAGAGCTGATGCCGCAAGATGATGGAACAAAAAAAGAGACAGTTTCCCAGTGCCACCGGATAATGCAAGTGGATGCAGAAGAACACACAGTGAATGGATACAGAGAACAGACAATGGGGGGAAAGAGGAGAGAAATAAAATAAATTTAAAAAAACAAAAAATAAAATAAAATAAAATGAAGTTAGTTTCCTGTTTTTTTCCCTACTCCCTACTGTAAATCATTAGCAGGATTATATTGTAGGACAGTAATACTGTTCACCATCTCTCAAATCATACCAAAATAGGTCGTTCCCTATTGAACTGATGAGCAGCACTAGCCCTGTGCTTAGCAATAAGCTCCACTGGCTTATTTGTTCTGTCAAGTAGTAGAGGGTCTTCCTCTTGACCTGGTGCTATTTTTATTAATGTATATTTTGTTCTATGATGTTGATGATGGTAGTGGTGGTGGTTATGATTTTTATCTTCCATTTATCTTTAGTTACAGTTGATTGCATTTTGCACGAAACATTGCACCTAAGAAGTTAAGATAGTGGAAGCAAGAAGCTTCAAAGAGTTTTCATTTATAAAGAAATAAAGCAAAATTTAGGTAATGATAACAGTGCTCTCAACACATCTTGACATGCAGTCCTTCAGCTAATCCTCCTAGGGCAGAGGTTTGGATTCTTACTTTGCAAATAAGAAAACTAAGCCTCTGGTGATAACCCATACTCACATAGTTAATAGATGGTGGAACTAAGACTCCACTCCAAGATTCTGGACTCCATATGCCGTTGGAATTTTGCCTTTCCCAAAGCAAGGCAAAGGGTAATCAGCAAAAGCCAGCAGGTGAAAATTAAATTTCTCCTATGAGAAAACTAAAAGACTAAAATAAAATAAAATAGAATAAATCAAAGCATTTTGTGTCAGTTTCCAGTACTTAAATACTGAACTCTTAACCTCAAGCTCACTCTCCATATAGGGCCACCACATTGATCCTAGAAAACTGTAGTTTTTGGTCATTCCTTAACTTAGCAGGAAGGAAAAGTAAATTAAAAACAATTATGAAGACCAAGCAAATAGAAGAATTTCAGACTCCAGTTGGTATGAAATTGCATGTTGGAAAAAATCAGAAGATGTGTGCTATCCTCTGTAAAGTTCCAGTATTTACAGAGACAAACTTGATATTGGATCACAGGGGAATATTACATAAGATTCTGAAAACTCAGCATTTCTGATTATGGCTGTACCTTCTGGAATATCCTTTTGGCTATAGACATGTGCAGTCCTAAAGGCAAAATTATGCTTCATCAATAAAACATAAACCAACTTACCATATTGAATTTTTGAATTTCTACAGGGTTTCAACACTGGATTCTTCTTTAGTTATGAGACATTTAAAAACACGCTTAATCTGATAATCTTATTCAATAGACAGTCATTCTAACCAGGATTTTGTCCCAAAAAAACTTACTTCTTCTTTGACTCATTAGAGATCCCAATGCATCTCCTCAGAGCTACTCAGACCTCAAATACGTAATTGCCCTGAAAAATTCAATGACCGACATTAAAAATGACTGGATCTATCCATGGCTTAAATGAATATTTTGGGGGTCACTAGAGACACTCAATATTCTCCAGGGAAAATTACTGATGTAACCCCTGTACATCTGACGCTGATACATCTGATGTTTTTTTAAATTCATTATTTTTACTAAGTAAAGCCCTACACTAAGTATAATGGGGAGTCTGAGGATAAAAAAACATGGCCCCTCAATTGCTGGACATTGTATGTCCTGCCACGACCCACTGGGTGGACTGGGGGAAAGTGTAAACTATAATGTAAACCATTATCCATGTGGTGCAGCAGTGCTCAAAAAAATTTATTCACCAAATGCAATGAATGTCCCATGATGATGAAAGAGTTTGTTGATATGGGAGGAGTGGGGTGAGGGGGGTGGGGGGTATATGGGGACCTCATATTTTTTTAATGTAACACTAAAAAATAAATAAAGACAAAAAAAAGAAACAACCACGGTGCCTGATCTCAAGGAATTCCTGGTTTAATGGGAGGTGTTAGATAAGTTTATAGAGACTATAAGACAAGTAAAAGTCCCACAAGTCATGCCATATTACTTTAATAATGATTATCAACTCTTATTTCTACCCTGAGCCAATCACAAATATTGTCCTATAAGTCTAGACTAAATTAGCACCAGTATTACTATCTGCATGTCAAGAAGCATCAAGAATCTTCCAACTGGGTCAGAAATTTATCTGAGAATCAAGGTCATTGTCCTTAAATCTATTCTCCCATCAGTTTCGGCCTGCATTATTGTTTCTGATGTTCTCCTAGCTCCTCCTCTTCTGTCTATCTGCCAGGCTAGACATCAGCCTTGCCTGAATTTACCCTATGGGATCTATACTCTCTTGGTTTCTGAACATTGCCTGGATTTATTCCCCTGCCTTATTCTGACATATGGCATCCATGTCCAGGACACTGCAATGTTCATGTGACTTCTGACCCTGACCCTGCTTTGACCATTGACCTTTAGACCCAGCTCAGGCTTGGAACTAGCTCTGCCTAGGCCTTTTCAACCCATACCTAATCTCTGTTCCATATCAAGCTCTTTGACCCTGCAGGTACATTTACAGAATCTTAGAATGGCAGAATAAAATCACCAATAATCAATCTGACCCAGAGATAATGGAACTAAATTATTTCTGTCAGTAAAATGATTGGATTAGAACAACTTTTTGAAAATAGGTTCCATGTTCTCAAATGAACCATGAAGAAAATCAAAAATTGAAACAATTAAAATGCATGTGTGTTGAAGCAGGTACTTCCTGAGAATTCTATCTTAAGGTCACAATATATTAAAAAATCATATTTCTAAGAACTGGAAAGGAATTTAGAGGTTTTCAAGTTAAGTCTTGTACTTGGTTAAAAAATTTCTTCTTCAGATCATCTTTCTTAGGAAGTCCTTCATCCTCATTTGTCTAACCCACACTTAATTAATCATCTACCTTGGGCCAGTTAGAATGCTAAGGAACTAGAGATATAAAAATGAAACAGAGATCTAGGCCTTCAGAAGTTTCCAGCCAGGTGGTAGGGAAGACATGAAATGGATATTTACAATACAGCATGATGAATGCTGTGGAGAAACAAGTTCAGGACTCTATGGGAAGAGGATTTGGCTCAATGGATAGAGCATCCACCTACCACATGGGAGGTCCAGTGTTCAAACCCAGGGCCTCCTGGCCCATGGGGTGAGCTGGCCCACGCACAGTCCTAATGTGCACAAGGAGTGCCCTGCCACGCAAGTGTTCCCCCCACATAGGGGAGCCCCACGTGCAAGGAGTGCACCCCATAAGGAGAGCCACCCTATGCAAAAAAAGTGCAGCCTGCCCAGGAGTGGCACCGCACACATGGAGAGCTGACACAGCAAGATGATGCAATGAAAAGAGACATAGATTCCCAGTGCCACTGACAAGAATACAGGCAGACACAGAAGAACACACAGTGAATGGACACAGAGAGCAGACAACTGGGGGAGGGGGGGAAGGGGAGAGAAATGAAGAAAAAATAAATCTTTAAAAAAAAAAAAAAAGGCCCTCTGTGAACCCAGAAGAGTGAAGAATGGAACCTCATCGAGAGCAGGATAATTGAATGGTAAGGCAAATAAGAAATACTTTCCAGTAAGGTCTACAAGGCCAAGATGATATACAAAGATAAGAAGTCATAAGGAAGGAAAAGCAAGGAGACATACGCAAGAACTTGATCATGAAAGGCCTTGTCTATTTCCATAAGAAGGTAGGGTAGTACCCTGAGGGAAGTGGGGAGCCACTGAAGGATATTAAGCAAGGGAGGAAAATCACCAAAGCAGCACTGTAAAGGATGCACTAAGAGAGTGTGTGACTGGAGCAATAGAAAAACTCAGCTGATACATCTGATGTCAAGGAGGATGGCAGCACTGTGTTAGCTCAGACCCAAGCTAAGGCCCAAATGCTTAGAACTAAAGAGGAAAAAGAAGCAGCTGCATTTGGCCTGTGTAGTGGCAAGTAAGATAGGTTACATCCTCTGCTGAGACCCCAATTAACTTCCCACCTTTCTTTTGAGTCTACAAAAGTTCCCAGGAACACAGACACTATAGTATTCATGGTACCAAGGTATCTTTCTTAAATCTTTGGCATAATTGTGCCTAATATTGTATGAATTTTCCCTCCTTCTCCATCTCCTCTACACATGCCTGTGAGACAATTGCTACTCAGTCTTATTTCCCATGCTTGAAAAAGAATAAGAAATTTTGTAGTATGCTGCAAGGACCTGGGAGTATCAGATCTTGCATTGGGTTCCATTTTTCTACTTGAACCATTAAACTGGAGCTTATTAAATTAAGAGATAATTACAGTATTCCAGACTAGAATTTTTTTTAAATTTTTTAATTCATTTTGTAAAAATATTACATTCAAAAAATATGAGGTCCCATTCAACCCCACCACCCCCACCCCACCACTCCCCCCCCAGCAATACTCACTCCCATCATCATGACATATCCATTGCATTTGGTAAGTATATCTCTGGGCATCGCTGCACCTCATGGTCAATGGTCCACATCATAGCCCATACTCTCCCACGTTCCATCCAGTGGGCCCTGGGAGGATCTACAATGTCCGGTAATTGTCCCTGAAGCACCACCCAGGACAACTCCAAGTCCCGAAAACGCCTCCACATCTCATCTCTTCCTCCCATTCCCCGTACCCATCAGCCACCATGGCCACTTTTCTCACACCAATGCCACATTTTCTCTGTGGACCTTGGATTGGTTGTGTCCATTGCACCTCTATGTCAAGAGGAGGCTTAGATTCTACATGGATACTGGATGCAATCCTCCTGCTGTCAGTTGTAGGCACTCTAGGCTCCATGGTGTGGTGGTTGACATTCTTCAACTCCATGTTAGCTGAGTGGGGTAAGTCCAATAAATCAGATTGTAGGAGTTGAAGTCTGTTGAGGCTCAGGGCCTGGCTATCATATTGTCAGTCCAGAGATTCAAATCCTCCAGATACATCTTAAACCCCAGCACCAACTACAATTCCAGTAAAGTAGCATGAAAACCTTGGGAAAAGAGATCCCATCTGTGTCCAGCTCCATCACGCAGAAACACCAGCTCCAAAGAATGGCCAACTAACATGGCAGTGAACCCCATCTGCCATGACCCTAGAACCTATGGGTCTCTTTAGCCCTCAAAAGAACCAGGCAGAGGAGGTGTGAAGACCGTTAACAGGTTAAAGAGACACTATGAACGAGGAATTGGCAGGACTTGCTGACAATCCATACTGAAGAAGAAAGCTGTCTTTCTGGGTGACTGCCATCATTCTCAGGCTAATACTTCCCTTGAATGGAGATGGTGGCAATGGAAAGGCTTTCCAGACAGGGAGTCATTATTAATGAGAAGAGATCTCCTTCCTAAGGTTAATGGATTCTCTGTTGGTTTTCAACAGATAACATTGACCATCTTCCATTCGAGATGCCTTGATATCTTGAGATTATCTGCCCTTGAGACAAAGAAACACAGATGTCTTCACACAGTCCTTTCTAGACTATTGTTCAGTCTATTGGCTTTATATCCTTTGTTAAAACACTCACACCATGTACTAACAGCAATTGACCCTGTAGAACCAACTTATGGGAATTCTAACCACTAACTTTCTTGTCATATGAGTGTATAAGCCACTCATTTTTGCTCTTTGCTTTTTGTTGTATGCTGAATTCAGGATTTACTATGAGAGCAGTAAACTCATAAAAGAATATCTCCTGGTTTCCTTCCAGTCTTCAATATTATCTGGGCACAAGGTGGACCTAATGATTTCTACCCAAGAATCTGTGGCAAAGGAGCTATCCTGGATAGGCCTCTCCTGAAGCATTTGATTAATCCCAGGCAGACCATGATGGAAAATTCTATGCTAGACTCCAAAGGTCACACAAAGATATGCACATGTCTCAACCCTGGAAAAGTATCATCTGCATTCCAGCAGCAAACTGTTTTGGAAATGTCGTCCCTCAGAGGAGTTCATGCCAGACCCAATTAAAGTCATGGTAATAAAGAGTGTGGAAAGATGACACAAATGGCTAAAAAGAATCATAAAGTCTTAGAACTGACAGAGCTGTTAGAGATCATCTAGCCAAACTCCCTCATTTAGAGTTGAAGAAACTGAGGGTCAAAGAACTAAATCAACCAATCAGTGGTATTAACAGGACTCTCTCCATATTTCTCAACTCCAAGTTCAATTCTCTTTCTACCATGCATTATCACTTCACAGAATTCCAGAGTTGTATGTGGCAATGCATTCTGGCTGAGACTCAGACATGCACCGGGCTATCAAGGGTAACTGTAGTGGAATGTTTACGGACACTTAGATAAGAATCTAGCTGCATCCTCTACTGGTATGGGGACCAGTACTCCCATGGGAAAAAAGCTGAACCGTGTCCATAATTTGAGTCTAGACAAATACAGACATTTCTGATAGACTGGGGAGTCCCAAGGGAAGCCTTACTCCATGGATCAACAACCAGACCACGGAAGGCAAAGTTATCATAAGTGGGGAGGAGTCTTGGGATGGAATAGCTGTAGCATCAGGGTCTGAGTGTAAGAAATGGAGCAGTTATTCTGGGTACAATCTCAATCTGTCCTTAAAACACTCTCCAACTATCCCAAACAATTTTTTGGGATGCCTGTACATCCAAGATAGGAAAGAACTGCATAAAAACAAATATTTAAAGAAAATAGTTAACAGCATTACTGTAATATTCTTGTATCACTGCCAAAGATGTCCTGTGTTAATAATAGGGGTGTATGGAAAAAATATGTCAAATGTACACTACGGACCATATTTAGTGGTAATAGTCTGCTGATTTTAGCTCTTAGCCTGTAACAAATTTTTCACAGTGGTGCGATATATTGGTGAAGGGATGTTGTATAAGAATTCCACACATGTGCATGATTTTTGTAAGTTCACAGTCTGTAATAAAAACATATTTTTAAAAAATGAATCACGCAAAGGCACCTGTATTTGTGATGGAAAAAAACTCCACAAAGTGCTGGAAAATAAAAATGAAAGACTTTATCACTAGGGTGTCAAGCAACTGCATAAAGGGACACTCTAAAAGAGATAGACACAAGAGACTTACCAGCAAAGACTCAGAGAACAAAGGTGGGAAAATATGAAGAGAAGATTCAATTAGACCGCAACAGAAAAGAACAGACATACCAAGGGAACTGGAGATTGAAAATAGGTCATCAGTTCTACAAAGGCATCCAGAGTCGATGAGCATAGCAGAACAGCAAAGCAAGACCAGTAACATCAAAGTGACTAGTGGCATAGCCACAGGCAATGATGGGATACACCAACAACACAGGGGTTAAGATGGTACAGAACCCCCATATGGGTATTAGTAGCAGGGCAGGCCTTTAAAGGAAGCAGCATGTTTTAACCAAGTCATTACATAGAACTGGGCAGAAGGACAGTAATTGGAACAGGATAAACGACAAACTGTAGGCCCTTTCCTCACTGATAGATTTCACACAATTAGTACATTCTTGACACCTAAAAAGTAAAAAAGACAGCTAACATTTGTGTTGCAGGTTGAGTTCCTAGCAGGAAGCAGATTCCAAGGCAGCAATTTGTATGAAGGAAGTTTCCAGAGCAGTCCTCCTAGGATCACACCTATGGGGATGGATGGAAGCAAAAATGGGCAGAAAGAGAAGCTGATCTGGATAAATCACAATGAAGTCCTCAGTCAGTGGCATGAGGATCTCTGAAGCTGGAATGACCCAGCAGTTGTCCCAAATTGGGGCAAATAAGTGGGTCTTTTTATCCCATTATTTACCGGGGGGGTGGCCTCTGGGAAGAAAGCATCACCTTGAATAAATGACATTCAGCAGAGGAGTCTCTGGTAAGGGAATCCACTGAAAATCATCAGCTGCTAACTCCCCCTTGGGAATGACTGTTTCTTGATCTGACAGCATACCACAGCAAATTCACTACAATTTGTTAAATTAATAAAGGCAACAGCCCAAATTAAATGTGAGACACTGCCATCTTTTGGGGGATTCCTAGAGCCATAGAAGAGAAGGTAAGGTTGATGTCCAAACATTTGACAGACGGGTATTATTGATCAGCATACGAAAGGACAAATTGTTGAAATAGTATCAGCCAAATGTATAAGCAAGAGAGGACTTGAAGCATTCAAGTTCCTGTAAGACTCTAAAGGGTAAATGGAGTCATTTAGCCAAGCTCCTACCAACAAGAGACTAGCCATCTAGATACCAGGAGAGCCCAGCTGCTGGATTTCTGACACCACTCTGTGAAAACAAAAATGCGTTATGGGTTCCAGGTCTATGATTCATATGACTTCTACCCCAGAACTCATCTAATAACCAAATAGAGATCCAAATATCAGGTTGTTAATGGAAAGCTCTCTGTGATCCCCCAAAGCAGAAATTCTGGCAACTATCATGGAAAACACAGCTTAGACCTGATGCTATTTTCCACTTTCAATATATACTTTGGAACCTACTCACTTGGGGCTACCTATAGGGTCCTACAAAGCAGATCCTGGGGACCTGCACCCAGGTGGCAGAAGAGCTGGCATTTATGACTCACACAGCAACCTGAAAAAGGAAGAGCTAATATGATGACCTGCCCAGGAAAACATGGCCCCAAAATGCCCCAGACTCTAACCAGTCAGACCAATTCTCCCATAAGGAGGAGTAAGTATGCAGATCAAGAAGAAGGGTTTGGAAGTGTGGGTAGAAATGCCCCTCTTTGCACCAAGGTAGGTGATAAGATGGGAGACAAGAACATTCTTCTCCAAACCACCCAAGTTGCTTGTCAAACCTCTTCTTGATCATCTCCAGGATGAGAAGTCCACTAGTATACATATTCCATTTTTGAAACCTCTGGTTGATTTAAAAAAAAATAAAAAATCAGGAAGCAGACTTGGTCCAATGGATAGGGCCTCCATCTACCACATGGGAGGTCAGCAGTTCAAATCCCGGGCCTCCTTGACCAGTGTGGAGCTGGCCCATGCACAGTGCTGATGTGCTCAAGGAATGCCGTGCCACGCAGGGATGTCCCCCGCATAGGGGAGCCCCATGCGCAAGGAGTGTGCCACATAAGGAGAGCCGCCCAGCGCGAAAGTTAGTGCAGCCTCCCTAGGAATGGTGCCGCACACACGGAGAACAGATACAGCAAGATGATGCAACAAAAAGAGACACAGATTCCCACACCGCTGACAACAGAAGTAAACAAAGAAGAACACGCAGCAAATGGACACAGAGAACACACAACTGGGGGGGGGGTGGCGGGAAAGGGAGAGAAATAAATAAAAATAAAAATCTTTTTTAAAAAATCACTGTTCTTTGCTGAAAACTGGACCTCTCTAGTTTCCATTCACTAGTTCAAATTCTGCCCTCTAGAACATCAAGGAATATCTGTGTTCCCTTTACTACATGGTAGACTATCAGACTTAGGCATTTTTTTGCATATCTTGCCTAAGGACATTAGACAAATCTCTTCCACAAAACTTGCCCAATTATATTGCTAATATGTGTGGTTCTCAAAGTGCAATTTTCTAAGTCCAACTTCGTGGGCTAATTCATTAGGACTCTTTATTGTGTTTAAGAAGCATCCAGGTGGTCCAAAGATGCTGCTTGGGGTAACACTACATTAGACTGTGAGGATCTTAAGAGCAGGGATCTTACTCTATTTACCTCTGTATCCCTGGCACTTAGTAGGAAGTCCTAAATAAACCTTTATTAAATAAATAAAAATGAACATGAAAAAATGGAGGGTTTCAGAGATAGCTATCATTAACAAATCAATAAGTATTTTCCTTTTCAAAACAAATGTCCCTAATTTTCCTTACACCAGAAATCCTGTCACTCTCTTCTAAAGTACTACAGTTGTCAATATTCCTGCTAAAATGTGATGTTTAGAATACAACTCATCTTCCACATGTGATCTATACAGGAGACAATTACCACGCTTGCTCAGGACATAATGCTTTCAAGGTAGGGTGAGATTGCAACAACTTCTTTTAGAGCCAAATGATCTGTTGACCTACATTGCACTTACATACAACTAAAACTTCTACAAACTCCCCCATCCTGAATTGAGGCAGTTGATTATTTTAAAACTTTTAATTGTAGTACTTTTCTCTTACTCCTATTAAATTTCATCTTATTAGTTTAAGATCATTGTTCCAAGTTGACAAAAACCTTTTTAATTTTGATTCTATCATCCAATATATTAACTATTCCTCCAAGCTTTGTGTCATCTGAAAGTTTAGTAAGATGTTTTCTGTGTTTTCATCTCCAATTCAATAATTAAAATGTTAACTATGACAATGACAGGGTCAGAGCCAAAGGCCTGAAGTACACCTTTGTAGATCCCCTTCCAAATTGACACAAACATTTTAATAATTATTTTTGGACTGTGACTATTACACCAACTATAAATCGTTCAGTCCATACTTCCCTGTCAACAAAGATATCATGAAAGAACCTGATGTGCTTGCTACAAAGAACTCAGATTTGGAAATGTGAGTTCATTCTAAGTGCTACCTGTCTCAAACTTGCTGTGAGACACTAGACAATGGAGTTAATCTCTCGTGTCTTCTTTTTCTATTACAAATGAAGAATTTAAACTAGATGATCTCTAAAATTCCTTCCACCTCTAAAATTCCACAATTCCAGGTATTTAGATGGAATATGATACTTCCAACATTAGTAAACCCATCAGAGAATAACAGAAGTTTATTTGACATGACTTGTTTCTAGTGAACTTCTATTGGCTCCCAGTGAAAATGGCATGTTTGTTTTTCTAAGTTCTTAAGGTTATTTGTTTAACAATCCATTCTAAACTGTTACAGTTCTACCCCCCTCACAGGCAGATGGAAATCAAGAGGTTCTGATATTGATCTGAGGTGCTGAATTCTGAGTACTGTCCTGAAGAGAGAGTAGCACCTATCTGCCATGCCTTGAGCATGGCCATGGACCGACCAAGACTGGACAGTTGAATCAATACAGAAGTCTCTCATCTATAATAATTGAAAGTTTATACTTTCCATTATTACAGTTGAGGTATTTGCCTCTCTCAAGTTTTCAGCAACTCTCTGGTTTGAATTTTTTTTCTCAGAGATGATTGGTAGCAGTTACACACACGGATTTCTAAGTTTTATCAGAATCTATGGTTTACTCCCTCTTCATCTGGAGACTTGAATATATTTAAAACAGTTGGATGCACTTTTCCTTTCACTCACTTGTCTCAGTCTTTATTCTACCTTTCAGTTTTTAAATACCTTTTTCTTTCCAGAGAAGATTGAGGAAAATAGTAATCAGTATATCTGTATTTGACAACTGTTAACATTGCCTCACTTACTCTTAAATAATGGATCAGTCTTTTCTTATTCTACTTGCTCCTAAATTCAATTCTTTCAATCCTCATTTTATCCTTTTTTCAGTCCTTCGTGATACGATAATCTTTCTTGGTAGCTAAGATGTACAAAAGAAAAAGGCCTGGACCTTTGGAGAAAACAAGTTGAAAAGCAGGGGAGGGAGAGTCAGGAGGCATAAGGATGAGCTCTGAGTTAATGATTTAGAAGCAAGAGCTGTTTGAGAAGGCCAACTCTGAGTCTGCAAGGAAGCCCCCAAGAGATTAAACAACACAGAGTCTCTGGGCTTCAGAGAGCAGACCAAGAAAGAAATGTGGCTACCAGAAATTAAATTTATTTAATATTCACAGAATAACAGGCAGATAAGAAACAATTAAGGTATTTCCCCTGGAAAACGACCAGTTTAATAATCTTTCACTTTATCTTTGTTATGAGACTTTGATTTATGAAGGCAAAAATAGGTAATCAAACTATGTGTTATTTAATTAATAAAGATATCTTAATATAAAATGAAAACCATAGGAGGGTACCTCTAGTATTATATCCCTATTACTCATGATTTAAAATGATCTACACATTGAATCAAAATGTCCCATTATTGGTCTATTGTTGCAACTGTGCAAAGAACAAGCAGTTTCTATAGAGTTAGTCTGGCTTCCTTAAAGTTATTTTAGTATGAAAGTGTCACAGAAAAGCTAACTAAATTATATAGTATTCAAATTCATGCATAGGTCTGAACTTCAACTAAAATGGTAACCAAAAGATTATATACAATGAAACTAAAAGGAGACACCAAAAAGTAATAAGAATTTGGGTTGTTTTTTCATACTTTCTTCTTCTCCTTAAAGCATCATGATTGCAATAATCTAAGGAAAATTCTAGGTTTTCATATTTTACCATTCATATACCAGATGCCAGAAATTAGGGAGTTTCAACATGATACCAGAATTTTAAACTTTTAAAGTGTACCTCCATTAACTTTTCTTAGGCACCCAGATAAACGGAAAGTAGAGAGACATCATTATTCTATTCCAAAACTTCCAGATTTCTAAATATTTTCTCCCAACCCAAGAGGAAGAATTGTAAGTAAGGACAGCTTGAGTAATGGTTTAAAAACAAATTGATTTATACTAATTCTTCTTACACTGACCCCAAAGTGAGATAAATTACCTTGGTAATTAATCAAATAACATGTGTTAAACAAACAACCTATAAAATCATTTATACAAATAAGGGTCCCAGTGCATCATCTTTAGCAATAATCATAAAAAAGTATTCTAAAACTTGTCCAGAAGGAGCAAAGCTTTAAAAAAAAAAAACGTTCTTACATAGTATAATTCTTATTGACCAGCAGAAGAGATTTCCTTCAAGACAAGTATTTTTGGGGGGTTTTTAAATTCTTTTATTAGTAAAGAAGCTCTAGATCACACAAATGCCACATCAGAAATATAGGGGATTCCCCTATACCTCCCCCTCCCCCCTTCCCACACTCTTCTATCTTAAAAACACCTTTCATTAGTGTGGTACATTTATTACAATTGATGAACACATATTGAAACATTACTACTAACTATGGACTATAGTTTACATTATAGTTTACACTTTGCCCTACACAATTTTATAAGTTTTGACAAAATGTGTAATGGCCTGTATGCATCACCACAATGTCATGCAGGACAATTCCAATGTACCAAAAATGCCCCCCCTTTTTTATACCTATTCTTCCCTCTCCCTCCCCTCAGAAACTCCGGTGGCCACTGCCTTTGTATCAATGATACAACTTCTTAAATTGCTAGAATAATAATAAATCTACTGTAGTCCATAGTTGCATTCCCACCTTACATTTGCCCATTCCTCAATCTTGAGATTTGAGGATGGTGATGCCCACCCTGCCTATGACTGAGAGGGGGCTTAGATCCTGTAGGGCAGATAGATGGAAATGTTTTGCTTGAAGTTACAGACACTTTCGGCTTCCTGAGATGGGTGTTGTTCATCATGATCCTTTTGTTAGTTGTCCTGCACAAGTCCAGTGAACTGGAGAGTAGGTATTGCAACTCTGCTGAGATTCAGGGCTGAAGTGGCCTATGAAGAGACTGAAACTTTAACTCTCTGGGACATAGATTTAACAAGTATAGTGCTAATTATCAGTTCAAATAAAAGCGTATGGCAGAAGAGCCATATGTAAAGAAAGTATAAACAAGTCTAGCTCTGTTATATTGGGGAGCATATATGACAAAGTAAGGCCCACTGACAAGGTACCAAATTCCTGAGATTGTCTGCCCAGCATGCAATGTCTAGGTGTCCCTAGAGCCCTCAGGAGCCCACCTGTTTGAGGCACTGTTCACTAAGGCAGTCAAAGATATCTTGCTGGAACATGCATAAGTGTAACCTCTAGAATCCCCCCCCCACTCACTTTGAATTCTTTTAGCCATAAAAACTCATTTGTATTTCATATTCCCCCCTTTTGGTCAAAGTCTTTTTCCAGATGCACTGATAATCAGCGCTTGGTAATAATCCCTCAAGTGCAGGGAGGCCCATCCCCAGGGTGTCATGTCCCACACTGGCGGAAAGGTAGTGTGTTTAAATGCTGACTTTGGCTTAGAGAGAGATCACATTTGAGCAACAAGGATGCTTTCAGGAGGTAACTCTTAGGCAACCTGTAATACTAGGCTAAATTTCAATTTCACAAGAAATGGTTCATAAGTAAAACCAACAATATTAAGGGGCTGACATAATGGTCTATCCTCCACTAGACAATGACCATGGTGGGGGTATTCTTGCTGCTCCTCTAGAGAATGTAGCAGGACTTCCCAGCATGGGCATTCAATATTCTTTTGTTTTTTGTGTGGGATTCCACCCATTCCACCCACCCCCCGATACAATGAACATATTCATAGTCCGTGCAGGCATGCCCCAGGTGTACCCTTCCCCACAAATCCCCGCATGACTGATGCCCCACACCAGTGATCCTCCCCCACCAGACTTGTGGCCCTTCTGCCATCCAAAACCTCCCCAGAAACAAAGCAAAAAAAAGTTTAATAACAAGAAAATATAATAATAATAAAGAAAAAATTAAATTTAAAAAAATTTTTCATTGTCTTTCATCACTGCAAGATCTGACATCTTCCATGTACAGTGTCAAACACTTCTGTATGTTCCCCCAGTATCCTACTTTTTTCTCTTTATCTTCAAAGAAGCTTTAAGTTACAGAAAAGTCACATAGAAAATATAAGGGATTCCCATATACCCAACCCCTTCCCCCTCTCCCACTCTCCCCTATTAATAACATTTAGCATGTTAATGGTACATTTGTTAAAATTGATGTACAAATACTGAGGTACTCCTACTAACCATGATCGATGGTTTACATTACGGTTTAAATACTGCACTATACACTTTCATAGGTTTTGACAATATTTAAAATGACCTGTCTCCATCACTGCAACATCATGAAGAACAATTCCAATGCTCTATGTTCCATCTACTCTATTCTTCCCTATCCCTCCCCTCAGAACCCATGACAACTACCAAGTTTCAATTTTTGAAGAATAAGATTCATATCTATGTGCAACATAGAGGTTACACTTATACATAAAAACTTTCACCATCGAATATAATGTTAGCTGTGGGTTTTTTATATATAGCCTTTATCATGTTGAGGAATGTTCATTCTATCCCTATCTTTTGAAGTGTTTTTATCAAGAAAGGATGCTGTATTTTGTCAAATTCTTTTTCTGCATCAATAGAGATGATCATGTGATTTTTTTTTCAATCTGTTAATGTGGTGTATTAGATTGATTGATTTTCTTATATTGAACCATCCTTGCATACACAGGATGAAACCCAATTGGACATGGTGTATAATTCATTTGATGTGTTGTTGAGTACAGTTAGCAAGTGTTTTGTTGAGGATTTTAGTATCCAGTTTCATTAGAGAGATTAATCTGTAGTTTTTCTTTCTTTTATCATCTTTATATGACTTTTTTGTTATTAGGGTGATGTTGGCATAATAGAATGAGTTAGGCAAATTTTTAATTTTCAGTTTCATTTAACTCTGCTTTAATCGTTGTTATTTCCTTCTTTCTGCTTGCTTTGGGATTAGTTTGCTGTTCTTTTTCTAATTCCTCCAAGTATGCAGTTAGGTCTTCAATTTTAGCTCTTTCTTCTTTTTTAATATAGGCATTTATGGTTATAAATTTCCCTCTCAGCACTGCATTTGCTGCAACCCATAGGTTTTGAAATTTTGTGTTCTCCTTTTCATTCATTTCAAAGTAGTTACTGATTTCTTTTGCAAGTTCCTTCTTGACCCACTGTTTGTCTAAGAATGTATTGTTTAACTTCCTTCTTTGTGCCTATTCTGGTTCTCTGCCCTTCCTGATTTCCAGCTTCATTTCATTGTGGTCAGAGAAATTACTTTGTATAATTTAAATATTTCTGAATTTATTGAGAATTGTTCTGTAACCTAGCATGTGGTCTACCCCGGAGAATGATCCATATGCACCTTGAGGAACATGTATATCTTGCTGTATTTAGGTGTAACAGATGAATTAGTCTGTTAAGTCAAGATCCTCAAATTCATTACTCAAGGTCTCTGTTTCTTTATTGACCCTCTGTTGAGGTGTTCTGTCTAATGGTAATAATAGTGTATTAAAGTCCTCCAATATAATTGTAGAGGCATCTATTTCTCCACTTAGTTTTCCAAAGTTTGCTTCATGTATTTTGGGGCACCCTGGTGAGGTGCATAAATGTTTATGATTTTTTGTTCTTGATACATTACCCCTTTTATTAATATATAGTGTCCTTCTTTGTCTTTTAGAATAGTTTGCATTTAAAGTCAATATTTTCCAATACTAGTATAACTACTTCCACCCTTTTTTGGTTATTGTTTGCATGTAAAATCATTTTTCAACCATTCACTGGCAACCTCTTTCTGTCCCTGGGTCTAAGGTGAGTTTCTGTAGACAGTATATATATGGGTCATATTTCTTTATTCATTCTGCCAATCTGTGTCTCTTGATGGGGGAGTTTAATCAATTAACATTCAATGTTATTAATGTTAAGTCATTATATTAGCTATATTTCCTTTAGACTTATATATGTCAATGATATTACATTAGTCATATTTCTTTTAAGCTTATATATGTCATATTTTGTTTTTATTTCTCTTTCTATTTTTTTTAGTTATTCTTACTAATAATCTTCCTTTCTACACTCTCCTCCAGTCCTCTCTCTCCTATTTTTCCCTTTAAACCTGCAGAACTTCCTGAGTCCCTGCTGATTTTTTCCTATATTTTATCTATCTGTTCTACTATTGGTCTGATTTCAGACTGTTATCCTTGACATCACAAATTCTTTCCTCTACCTGTTCAAATCTGCTGTTATGTGCTTCCAGGGTATATTTTATTTCTTGCAATGTGCCATTTATTATCATCAGATCTGTTATCTTTTTATGTAGTTTACAATTTCTTCAGTATGTTTCCCTGTGTCTTCTTAATATTCTTTATATCTTCTTTCACTTCATTAAGTTGATTCATGGTATTTATTTGGACATCCTTGATTACTTATTCCACCCTGTATCTCCTCTTGTTTTTTAATTTGTTCATTAGACTAGGCCATGTCTTCCTTCCTATGGTTTGCAATTTTTTGTTGGTGCCTAGACATCTGTTTATCTTGATGGGCTAATTCAGATGATTAGCTTCTCTTTCTACTCTATGGTTTTACTTTGTTTTGTGTGGAGGGGGTGGTAAGCTCCATTTTTGACACTGGTTCCTCTTAGTCTATATCTTTGTAGTTGTCTGTATTCCCTTAAAAAAATATTAAGACCATAGTAAAGGAAAGTGAGAAGAAAATAAAAATAATAATAGTAATAATTTTAAACAGATAGAAAAGGAACCATAAAAGAGCCAGGAAAGTAAGTAATAAAAGTGAAAAATCATAAAAAAAATACAAAGGAATTGGGAAGCCACTGTAGCTCAGTAGTTGAGCACTGGTTTCCCACATACACAGTCTCATGTTTAATCCTAGGCCCCAGTACTTCAAAAATAAATAAATAATTTTTAAAAAGAAAAAATAAAAGTAATTTAAAAGTTGGAATTAAAAAAAAGAATAAAAGACCAGAAAGATGAGACATCAAGAAAAAAGAAAAGAAAATTAAGAACAAGCAAGAAAAGGTAGAAGGAGAGTAAAGCAATGGAAGAGGGGAAAAAATGAGAGAAAAAAAAGAAATAAAGAAACTAAAGACAAAAAGTAAGGAGGAAAAAAGGAAACAAAGAATGAGAAAAGACAACAAAGAAAAATAAAACAATGCAGGGAAAACAGGCTTCACTCTTAGGCCACTAGGATACAAAAAGACAACTGTTTTAACCAGTTGTAAGAAGTCAAATGGTAGTTCAGAGAAAGATATGTCTGCATCCTAATCCCCAGAATTTAGGAGTGTAACCTTATTTAGAAAAAGGGTCTTTGCATGTATAATTAATTTCAAGATCTCAAGCCAAGAACATTCAAGATTAAACAGGTGGGACTTAAACCAATGCAAGGGAAGTGGACTTGACTCAATGGATAGAGCATCCGCCTATCACATGGGAGGTCCGCAGTTCAAACCCAGGACCTCCTTGACTTGTGTGGAGCTGGCCCACATATAGTGCTGATGCACGCAAGGAGTGCCGTGCCACACAGTGGTGTCCCCGCATAAGGGAGCCCCACGTGCAAGGAGGGCGCACCATAAGGAGAGACGCCCAGCACGAAAGAAAGTCCAGCCTGCCCAGGAATGGTACCACACACACAGAGAGCTGACACAGCAAGATGACACAACAAAAAGAGACACAGCTTCCCATGCCTCTGACAAAAATAGAAGCAGACACAGAAGAACACACAGCGAATGGACACAGAGCAGACAACCGGGGGAACAGGGAAGGGGAGAGAAATAAATAAATAAATAAATCTTCAAAAAAATAAATAAAATAAATCCAATGACAAGAGTCCATATAAGAGAAAGAAGAGGAGAAGACACAGAGGATAAGCCCACATGAAGATGGAGACAGAGATTGAAGCTATGCAGCCACCCTCAGGAATACTGGAGCCACCAGAAGCTGGAAACGGCAAAGAAGGATTCTCTCCTAGAGATAGTGGGAGCACAGGCTTGCCAATACCTTGATTTCAGAAATCTTGCCTCCAGAACTGAGAGAGAATAAATTTCTGTTCTTTTAAGACACCTAGTTTATGGTGATTTTTTACAGTGGCCACATGAAACTAATACACCAGCGTAGTAGAATAATACTGATTAGGCAAGTTTCAAAGACTCAAAACTCCTTTTTCTTTCTCTCCACACCAAGCAGTATATGTGCAATGAAAATCAATGCATCTATTTATTTAACAAATATTATTGAATATCTAGGAGACAATATATTAGGTGCTAGAAATTCATTTAAACAAGAAAAATACATTCCCAGTTCTAATGGAACTGGCCTCACTGCTACTATAATAACAACAATAACAGTAGTAATAGTTTTCATATTTTAATTTTCATCTTCAAATGTTTTCACTTTGGAAAAGATCATGATGATAGTAACATAATATTTGAATCTTCCCAAATCTCAGCATAAAAACAGGGAGAGCAACTAAGATAGTGTATTAGTTTCCTTTTGCCACTGTAACAAATTACTACAACCTTAGTGGCTTAAAACAACAAAAATTTATTATCATATAAGTCTGTACTTCAGAAGTCCAAAATGGGTCCCACCGGGCTTAAATCAAGGTGTCAGCAGGACTGTGTTCCTTTCTGAGGCTCTAGGGAATAAATGATCCATTTCTTGCCTTTTCCAGCTTCTAAAGAAATACCTTGGTCCATGCATTTCTTCCTCAGTCTTCAAAACAAGCAATACCCAGTCAAGTCTTTCCTATATCTCATCACTCTAACTTTGCTTCCATCATCACATTTTCTTCTTATAATGTAATTTTCTTATTACCTTTATAATTATATCAGGCCCACTCAGATAATCCAGGATAATCCCCCATGTCAAAATCCTTAACTTAATCACATCTTCAAAACCCCTTTCTTTTTTTTTTTTTTAGATTTATTTCTCTCCCCTTCCGCCCCACCCCAGTTGTCTGCTCCCCGTGTCCATTTGCTGTGTGTTCTTCTGTGTCTGCTTGTATTCTTGTCAGCAGCACTGGGAATCTGTGTATCTTTTTGTTGCGTCATCTTGCTGTATCAGCTCTCCCATGTGTACGGCACCACTCCTGGGCAGGCCATGCTTTTTTCACGCTGGGCGGTTCTCCTTAAGGGGTGCACTCCTTGCACACATCAGCACTGCACATGGACCAGTTCACCACATGGATCAGGAGACCCTGGGTTTGAACCCTGGACCTCCCATGTAGTAGGTGGATGCTCTACCAGTTGAGCCACATCTGCTTCCCTGCAAATCCCCTTTCACCATGTAGAGTAACATTCACAGGTTCCAGGGATTAGGATGTGCATCTTAGGGAGTCCATTATTCTGCCTACCACAGATAACAAAACAAATGCCATTGAACAAATCAACCACAAAACTAGATGATAAGGATACCCCAAAACCACAAAATACAAAAAAGAGAAAGAGAGAAAGGTTAAACTACCAATAACTACAAGACCTGCATGGCTTCAGCATCTATACAGAGGAAGCAGGGGAAATAGCAGGGTGCCTGATCGAACTGAGTACATGAGAACTCCAAAATCATCAGTGGATAATCACTGGAAAACACAATAAGCTAGTGTGAGAACAGTAGCTGAATTTGGAGAGTTTCCATTTTCAGAATGATTGCAAGGGAAACACAGTAAATTATGAAGGAGTTCAATCAGTGGCAGGAAGGGCACAGACACACCTAGTATCCATCTCCCATCCCTAGCCTACCCACCCCCCTTCCTGTCCTACTGTGTACAGATGTTTCAATCACAGCCTGGAGGAGATATTAAGTCTAATGGAGCAAACTGACCCTACTTTAAACCAAAAACTGAGATCAAACAGGTCCAGTTGCTTATAAAGGTGGGAATTCTCAGTGGGAGGGCCCCTTTCTACCCTCAGGTAGTGAGCGCTCTGAGGACAAGAAGTGAGTGTGCAGAGATGCCATTCAATGAACTTGACCAGAGCAGTTGGATTTCCTGGGAGACTATCCGTGATGGAATCTCTACCCCTGCTCTTTCGGACCCTTTGTGCTTTATAAATAATAAAGCAGTCATTTGCTAAATGTTTCTGATACGCCTAAGCCTATGTTCCCATGACTCCCAATTTGACAATTCACTCCTCAAAAAGCCTAGGTAACATGAACTCTTAAAGCTAACTGAAGTATCCATCCAGGATAAAGCCCAGACCTGAAAATAAACCCTTAGGAGTAGATTCAGCTAGCATAAGACAGAGAAACACGGGCAAAAGTGGTGGGGAGGGGGCACAAGAGAGGAAGAGCTCAGAAAGTGTGAGCTACATTTTTAATCACCTTGGAAAGGAACAGAAGAGGAAGTTCTAGAGCCGTGAAGTTTGAAAAGCTATTTTTGCCCATCCCCACCATCCTGAAAATGCAAAAAACCTCATTTCACTTAAGTAAGCCACAAACAAGGAATCATGGTCAAATAACATAAAAAGTTATAATTTTAAAAAGGATTATAATAGCATCCTTACAGACAATGAATGCACTCCAAAAAGTCATGTCTACAAAACAGCTGAAAACTGTAACCTAATATTTCAAAATGATCTTAAAAATGTTAAGTAAATGATGGTAGCATTGAAAAAATATACATCATAATTAGAAACCCTAGAAAGGAGGATATGGAACTCAGGAAAGAATTAGAAATAAAAGAATATATAATCTCAGTAATTAAGACTAAATTAGAAGGAACAAAAGAATGAATAAATAAAATAGATAATGCCTTAAAATAAACAGAAGCTGAAAAGAATGACATTTTTTAAGCTAAAACATAAATAAAGAATATCTCCTATTTCCACAAGTCAATGTGGAGAACCTCACAATTCAGAGGCTATTAGATAGAGTATTCAAGAGAGTTTTGCCACAGTATTGAGGGAAATTTAACTCTATACTAAGTGCTTCTCTGGTTCCATTTAACAAAATTTTAAATCAGAACTAGAAAGGATCGAACTGTTTCCAAGAAATTAAATAATGACCAAAAACTGTCAGAACCAACTTTTATAGAATTCTGGAAAACAGTCACGCGTACAGAGCAAACAAGTGATGCTGAATCAGGAAAAAGAAAAACCCAAAATGGTAAGAAGACTGTAGGATGCTTTCACTTGCCCTGGGCCCACTCTCTCCTCAAACTTGTCATGGCAGTCTGTGGGACAAATGGTGACCTGTGCTCCCAGTGCAGCACTTTGCATTCTTAGTGCAAGTTCTTGTTATCTGTTTATTAGCAAACTTAATTTACAGATTTTGTATGTTTGCATATCTGCTCCAACCTACTCCCTGAAAGACTTACTCAAAGCAATAATTTGTGTCAAAACCCAGAATTCACTAAGGGCAGAGAAGTGGTATGGAGAAGTGTAGTAAACTGCAACTTCCTGGGATAAAACTTTGTAGTTGAGACATAAAATACAGCACCTGAGCCTTATGAGGATAGCTAGGAAGAAATTTTCCTGTTTTTTTCTTTGGAGGAGAAATTAGGACTCTCAGGAACATTTGCACATATTGGGGGATTTTTGAAAGTTACTGCATATGTCCAGAGCAAGATACATGCTCAGAAAGACCTAAAAAGAACCTAATTATTCACTATAAACTGACCAATATGTTAAGCATAGTCTGAGTTAAGCACTGAAATAGAGCCTCATCACAGCGTCAATCTACACTACAGTCTTCAACAATTAAACAAACAAATAAATGGCAAAAAAACACCAGCAAACCTTGGGGAAGGGGGAGAATCTGACTTCCAGAGTTAACACATTGAGGTATAATGAATTATGTACCTCAGAAAAAAAATTAAAATATGCTCTTAATCTTAATCTGCAGTTCTGTGAGTGAGAACACATTGCCTCTTGAAGATGCTATTTTGAGTTAAGGTCTAATCCAACTGAATGAAGGTGGATATTACTCCAGATTACTGGAGACCTTTAAAGAGGACCCTGAGGTCACAGAAGCTAAGAGGAAAAGGACATTGCTACAGACTATGGGAAGGAGCATCAACATTGTTGGTACTTTGATTTTAGACTTCTTACCTCAAAACTGTGAGCTAATAAATTCCTGTTCTTTAAGCCAAAACAAGTTTATAGTATTTATGATAGCAATTCAAGCATACTAAGACATGCATCAAAATGTTAACAAGGCCAGACTTGAACAAAAAATAACAAGTCATACAAAGAAACAGGAAGAGATGGCTCATTCAAAGGAACAAAATTAAGTTACAGAAACTGTATCTGAGGAAGCTAGGGCATTGGAATTACTAACCAAAAACCTTAAATCAACTCTTCTACATAAGTTCAATGAGCTAAATACGGACAAAGAACTAAAGGAAATCAGAAAGCTGATACATGAACCAAGGAAGATATTGGAAATTTTTTAAAGGGATCAAACAGAAATTCTGGGAAGCAAAATACAATTACTAAAGTAAAAAATCCACTAAAGAGTTTCAACAGAAGATTTAAGCAGGCAGAAGAAAGAATAAGTGAACCTGAGGACAAGATAATAGAAATTACTCAATCTGAGGACTGTAAAAAAAAACAAAAAGCAAAAACAGAATGTAAACAAAAGTAAGCAGAGCCTAACAGATCTGTGGAACACCATGAAGCATCTCAGTATACATGTTATGGGGGTACCAGATGGTGAAAAAGAGCAGAAAGGATAATTGAATAAATAATGACCAAAATCTTCCCAGGTTTGGTTGAAAAACATGAATAACCAACTAGACCTAATAGATAAATAGAGCATGCTACACCCAACAGCATCAGAATATACATTCTTCTTAATTGCATATGGATCATTCTCCAAGATAGATGATATGTTAGATCACAATGAATTTAAAATATTGAAATTCTACAAAGCATCTTCTCTGAACATACTAGAATGAAGCTACAGACCAATAAAAGTATGAAAATGTGAACATTCACAAATATGTGAAAATTAACAATACACTCTTAAACAAGCAATGGAAATCAGAAAATTCTTAGAGATGAATGAAAATGAAAGTATAACTATGATAGATTGAAATATGTATGCAAACAAACACATGTTCTTAATCTTAATTCACATTCCTATGGGTGTGAACCCATTTATATATATAGTGGCTCAACTGAATCAGAGTGGCCCTGACTCTTTATTACCGGAGTTCTTTAAAAGCAGAAGAAATTCAGAAGCACTGAGTGAAAGAAAGCCATGAGGAAGATCCAGAAGATGGAACTCAGATGAAACTGGAAGAGCAGAAACAGGAGGAGATTAAGGGTATTGCCATGTGGCAGGAAGCTGAGACGCATGCCAAGAAATCCCAAGGACTGAAGCAAGCCAGCGCCAAAGCAATACAGACTCTGGAAAAAAGCAATCTTTGCCAATATTTTGATTTGGGACTTCTAGCCTCAAACTGTGAATTAATAAATGCTTGTTGGTTAAGCCAAACCCATTTTGTGGTATTTATTATAACAACCTAGCAAACTAAGGTAACAACACACCAAACATTATGGATGAAGCAAAGGCAGTGCTCAGAGGGAAATTTACAGTTGTAAAGTCCTACCTTAAAAAAAAAAAGACATCTCAAATCAATAACCTAATGTCGCATCTTTAGGAACTTGAAAAGTAAGAGCAAACTAATCCTAAATTTAGTAGAAGTAAGGAAATAATAAAGATTACATCAGAGATAAATAAAACAGAGAATAGAAAAACAATCATAAGAATCAATGAAACCCAAAGGTGATTCTGTGAAAAAGAAGAAGAAAAATTAACAAATCTTTAGCTAGATTGACAAAGAAAAAAGAGAAAATGCAAGTAACTAAAATCAGAAATGTGAAGACATTACTAATGATCTTGCAGAAATTAAAAAGATTTTAAGAGAAGAGAAGCAAATCTGACTCAAGTAATTGGGCTCCCTTATACTATATGGGAGATCCCAGGTTCCTCTGCCTACAGAGAAATGACAGCCTGCAAATGCAGAAAACTGATGGCCCATGCTCATGGAGAGCTGATGCAGCAAGATGGCACAGGAGAGGGAAATGCAGAGAAGAGATAGTGAGAGATGCAGCAGACCTGGGAGCTGATGTAGCTCAAGCAACTGAGTGCCTCTCTCCCACCCTGGAGATCCCAAGATTGGTTCCCAGTGCCTCCTAAAGAGAAAGACTAGAAGAAAAGACAAGGAGACATGGAAAGAACACACAGCGAATGGACACAGCAGACAGCGAGCACAAACAAGAAAGGAGGGATAATAAGTTTTTTTTAAATAAAGATTTTGATAGAATACTATGAACAATTTTATGGCATCAAATCAGATAAACTAGATGAAATGGATGAATTCCTATAAACTGACTCAAGAAAAATTGGAAGATATCAGCAGGCCTATAACAAGGAAAGTGATTGAATCAGTAATCAAAAATTTCCCAATAAAGGAAAGTCCAGGGGTGTATGGCTTTACTGATGAGTTCTACCAAACACTCAAAGAATTAACACCACTCCTCAAATTCTCCAAAACAGTGAAGAGGAGGGCATTGTTTTAACTCATTCAAGGGACAACAAAGCCAGATAAAGACATCACAAAACGAGAAAATTACAGACCAATGTCCCTTATGAGGACAGAGGCAAAAATCCTCAACAAAATACTAATAAATATAATTCTATAGCATGTTAAATGAATTATACAACATAACCAAGTAAGTGGGATTTATGCCAGGAATGCAAGGGTGGTTTAACAAAAGAAAACCAATCAATGAAATACATGACTTTAATAAAATGCAGATAAAAACACATGATAATCTCAATTGATGCAGAAAAAGCATTTGACAAGATTCAACACCCTTTCATGATAAAAACACTCATAAAAATAGGAATAGAAGGGAACTTCCTCAAAATGATAAAAGGAATTTATGAAATACCCATGGTGAACAAAACACTCAGTGATGAAAGACTGGATAAGTAAAATATAACATATACATACAATGCAATATTATTTAACCATAAAAAAGAAATGAAGTTCTGATACATGCCACAATATAGATGGATCTTGAAGATATTATGTTGAATGAAATAAGCCAGGCACAAATGGGCAAATGTTGTATTATTCCACTTAAATGAAATACCTAGAATATGCAAATTCATAGAAACAAAAAGTAAGTATTTTAGTTTGCTAAAGGCTGCCAAAGCAATAACCAGAAATGGGTTGACTTTTACAATGGAGATTGTAAAAACTTAATATCTTATTTATTAACTTAATATCTTAAAGTTCTGAGGATGTGAAAATGTCCAAATGAAGACTTCATCAGGCAATGCTTTTCTCCCTGAAAACCAGATGCCAATGATCCTGGACTCCTGTCATATGGCAAGGCACAAGAGCAATGGCTGCTATCTCTCCCTTCTATTTTGAGTCTCATAGCTTTCAGCTTCTGGCTTCCTCTAGCTTTCTCTCTGCTCCTTTGGCTTTCTCTCTTCCAGGTTTCACCATTTATAAAGGACTCCAGTAAGAGGATTAAGACCCACCATGGGTCATGACCTATTGAAGTAATTAATTAAATGGCCCTTAACTGATGTGATCTAATCAAAAAGTCCCACCTACAATAGATTCACACCCACAGGAATATATTATCTCTAAAGCCATGATCATTTTCTGGGATCCACAAAAGGCTCAAACTACCACAGTAGGTTACAGATTACCAGGGACCAAAATGGGGAAGTGGAGAATGGGGAATTAATATATTGAGTTTCTGTTTGAGGTTATAAATAAGTTTTGGTAATGGATGGTTGTGATAGTAACACAATATTGTGAATATAATTAATACTATTGAAGTGTACACTTAAAAGTAGTTAAAATAGATAGTTTTTGTCAGCTATATGTTACGATATTAAAAACTCTTTTTATATTACCAGAAATCAAAAGGAGGAAAGCACAACCAACAATGAAGAGAAAAATCAAACAAAATGGATCCAGCAATGGTACAGATTATAGGATCAATTCAATTATTGGGAATTTTGTAAGCCAATTTTAAATATAGCCATTATTAAAAATTAAATTATATAAACTTACAATTAAATTATGTTTAAAGCAAAGATTTTAAGTACTAAAACTCATCACTCGATAATTAATTTTACTACATTTTAGTGTAATCTATGCCTCTAAGGTTAAATAAGACTATTATATCTGTATGATGAAGATACTATAATAGCATGCTAATATTATGCATCTCTTCCCAATGTCAACAGTGTCATGTTGGTAGCTTGAATTATCCATGGTAGTATCAATTCAAACCACAGAAATAAACAAATGCTATAAATTAGAACTGCATTCTTGTCTTTTTCCAGAGAGCCCATTGTTAAGTATTTACAAGCACACTACCAATTATTACTGTTTTCACTATGTTCAAGAAGCTAAAGGAAATATGAAACATGTTAAGTAAATATATGGAATATAAAAAATACTCAAATATAACTTCTAGAGGTAAAAATGAGTGAAATGTGATGTAAACTTGATGGAATTGAAAGAAGTATGGACACTTCAGAAAAAAAATAGTTAAGTGGAAAAAAAGTGACAGTAAAACTATTCCAACAAAATACATAGAAAAAATAATAATAATATGTAAATGGATGATTAGATAGATAGATAGATAGGGCACAAGTGAGCTCTAGGACAAGCTCAAGTGGCCTAAAATAGTTGTGTTTCAACTCCTCATATGTTGTAAGACAGGAAAGAAACGAAACCCAAAATATATTTAGAGAAACAAAGGTCAAAAATTGTCCAAATTTGATGAAAAGTGAATCCTAATGCCCAGATAATCTCAACAAACTCCATGCACATGAAACACTAAAAAAAAAACTGCACCAAAACACATCATAATCACATTGCCTAAATCCTGTGATAAAGGAAAAATCTTAAAAGCAGCCAAAGGAAAAAGTACTTTATATAAAGAGCAAGAAAGATGATGTACCATCAGAAACAATGCAAGCAAGATGACAGTGGAGCAACATCCTTAAAGAACTGAAATTAAAAACTTGCAACCTAGAATGTATACCTAGCAAAAAAAAAAAAAAATCTTTCAGAAGCAAAGGTAAAATAACAGTTTAAGAGTATAAAAGCTGAAAGAATTAATTACCAACAGAGTGCAATACAAGGAATACCAAAGAAGTTCCTTCAGGCAGAAGGGAAAATATATCAGATATATCTATCTACAAAAGAATTAAGAACACTAGAAATGGTAACTACGTGAGTAAGTATAAAAGACTACCTTTCTCCTTATTTAAATTTTTTTAAAATATCATTGAATATTTAAATAAAAATAATAGCACATACCCTGGGGGTTGTAACAGCTGTAGAAGTAAATTAAGAAAACAATAGAGAAAAAGACTGGGAGGAGAGAAACAGAACTATACTGTTGCAAGATTTCTATAATACATAAAAAGTGTTATAAAATCACTTAAAGATAAACAGTTATAATTTAAAATATATACTATAACTTTTAAAAATAACAAAAAACAAAGGATGATGAATAAGAAACTGGGAAATAGGACTAAATGGAATCACAAAAGAAGTGATCAATCCAAAAGAAGGCAGAAAATGGGAACAAAATACAGATGGGACAAATAGAAAATAAACAACAAGATCTAGGTTTAAACTCAACCATATCAATTATCACAATAATTGCAAGTGGTAGATAATTGCAACTTAAAGAAAGACAACAAATTGGTTCAAAAAAAAAAATCAGGACCTATGTGTCTGCTGCCTATAAGAAACCCATGTTAAAAATAAACCACCAACAGGTTAACAGAAAAAGATGGAAGAAAAAAAAAGAACAATATACATGAAAATGTAAATTAAAAAAAAGGAATGATTATGTCAATATCAGAAAAAGATTTCACAGCAAAAAATATTACCATGATAAAGGAGATCATTCATAATAATAAACTGATCAGCTCATCAAGAAGATATAACAATATTAAGTATTTACAAACCCAAAAACAGGGCTTCAAAGTAAATGTAAATCTAATATAGCTGCCAGGAAAAAGAGTTAAATCTGCAATTATAGTAGGAGATTTCAACACCCCTCTCTTAATAATTGCTATGACAGTAAAATCAACAAGTATGGAGATACTTAAATGACAATCAAACTAGGCCAAATTGACATTTAGAAAGCATGCCACTCAACAAAAGAATGCAAATTTTTTTCAAGTACAAATGGAACATTTACCTAGATATATCATATTCTGGGCTATTAAACTAGTCTCAAGGAATTTAAAATTCTTCAAACCATACTATGTATCTTCTCAAATCATAATGAAATTAAATTAGAAATTAAAAAACAGAAACTATATAACAGTCACTATCTAAATAGTCAATGGATTGAACAAGAAATTAAAAGGGAAATTAAAAAGTTCTTGAGCTATATGACAATGAAAAAATAAAATCACAAAATTTGTGAGATGCAATGGCTTAGAGGGAAATTTATGGTAATAAATGCCTTTATTAGAAATAACAAAGGTTTCAAATCAATTACCTCATCTTCCAATTTAAGAAATAGTAAAATAGAGCAAATTAAACCTTTTGTGCTCACAATAAATAACAAAGTTTAGAGCTAAAATCAAGAAAATGGGAGGGAAACAATAGAGAAAATCAATTAAAAACAAATGCAGTTTGTTTGAAAAGATAAATAAAATGGGTAAATTTTAGAAAGACTGATCAGGAAAAAAAGAGGAGGCACATATCATTAATGTCAGAAATAAGATGGGTGACATCATGACAGAATATACAGATATTAAAAAGATAATAAGAGGGGGGAGCCAAGATGGCGACAGAGTAAGGAGCTCCTGGAGTCACCTCCTGAAACAGGGCAGTTGGTGGTCACCCAGAGTGACCTAAAGCACCTTTAGGAGGACCCAAGAGACCAGAGGAGTATCCTGCAACATTCTGGATGGTGTGGAAGGAGGAGACTGCCCATCTGCACAGAGGAATTGTTGAGTAGAGCACTCCATGCTGCAGAGGTCATGGCCCGTGGCATGCAAGCCACCTCAGGAGTTGTTCCATGGTTGGAGTTGAAGTTCCATCTCCCCCAATAAAAATGGGAGGAAAACACAGTGTGGCACCATTACTGATTAGTGAATTTGGCGGACTGAAGTAGAATCCTAGGAACTACTAAACTTTGAGCCAGATCAGAGGGAAGCTGGTGGCTGCCATTCTGACTCTGCCCCGGGCAGAAAGGGAAGTGGGGCTGGCTGAAAAATCACAGTGCTTATAAGGACCAGCTTCTTTCCACCCAGGTTGGATTGCAGGTCTAGCCTAAACCCCAGTTCCATCTCCAGCAGGGAAGAAGCTGGGGGGACCTGCACCACCTCTCTGGGAAACTGCAAACCATGCCGCAGAGGCTGGTGCCCATCCTACTCTAGGGGTGCAAGCCACCCCAGGAGCTGTTCTGTGGCTGGAGCTGGAAGCTCCATCTCCCACAAACAGTGGAGGAAGAGATAGATGTCCAGTGACCTCAGCTACTGATTAGTGGACTCAGCTGGCTAAAGTATAATCCTAGAGCCAGCTAGGGTCTGTGCATGTCCAAGTGGGAAAGAGTCCAGTAGCTGCCACCTTGACTCTGCCCTCAGCAGGAGGGGAAGCTGACTGACTGAAATCCAGTGAAGTTAGGGATTGGCTTCTTTCCACCAAGACCAGACTATAGCCCTAGCCTAGGCTCCAGCCCCACTGCCAGGAGAGGTAGCTGACAGGACCTGCACCATGCTTTCCAGGCAACTGCAAGTACTCTCCGCTGGCAGAAGCTGAATAGTTGGACATCTGGGGCTGCATCCCTGCACCCCAAGAGAATAGGAGAAGAGATGGGTATCCTCAGCCTCTGTGGGCAATGGCAGGAGTTTTCAGCTCACACAGATTTGTTGAGTGCCTTTGAGCCCATCTCCACCTCTGTCCCCCCACAAGATAGAAGGGGGCTGGTGTTGCCTCAGCCTCTCAGGGAAACAGGTTTGGGCTGCACAAGTCTGATTGTTGGGCACCTGTGACTCCTTCTCCATCCCCAATAGGACAAGATATGGACTGTGTTTGCCCAGCCTCTTTGGGTAACTGCAGGTGCTTTTGGCCCACACAGCCTGGTCTGGTGGGTACTTGTGTACACACCCACACCCCCCAATAGGAAAGAAGGGGGCTGATCTTTCCACAGCCTTTTTGCACAACAGCAGACCTTCAGCCTACATGGACTGGACTATTGGATGCCTATGAATCCACCCCCACCCCAATAGGATAGGAGGGTTTTGGTGTCTCCACAGCCTCTCTAGACAATGAAGAGAAAGGTGGGAGAAACTTCGTCAATTCCTGGGGCAATGTGGGCAGCTTCAGCCTCCGTAGCTTACAGCACCAACTACATCCTTGTCTCCTACTACACAGCCACCAAGGGAGAAAAGATAAGAAATCCCTAAACTAAAGGGAGAAACTGCACCCAGAATAAATACACCTAGCAAGCCAGATGTGAAAACACCAACAAAAAGTTACAATCCATACAAGAAATAGGAAGAGATGGACCAATTAAAGGAATAAGATAACCCTGCAGATGACATAAAGGAGTTGAGAAAACTAATCTTAGATGTTCAAACAAATCTCCTTAATAAATCCAGAGATTAAGGGTATTAAGAAGACATTAGATGAGCACAAAGAAGAATTAGAAAGCATACACAGAAAAATAGCAAACCTTATGGGAATGAAAGATGCAATAAATAAATTTAATAAATGAAATTAAAAATACACTGGAGGCATATAGCAGCAGATTTGAGGAAGCAGAAGAAAGGATCGGTGAGCTTGAAGACATGGCCTCCAAAAGTGAACAAACAAAAGAACAGATCAAGAAAAGAATGGAAAAAATTGAACAGGGTCTCAGGGAAATAAATGAAAGCAAGAAACATGGAGACATACATGCCATGGGTGTCCCAGAAGGAGAAGAGAAGGGAAAAAGGGCAGAAAGAATATTTGAAGAAATAATGGTGGAAAATTTCCCAACCCTAGTGAAGGACATAGATACCCATGTCCAACAAGCACAACATACTCCCATCCAAATAAATCCAAAGAGACCAATGCTGAGACACATACTATTCAGAATGTCAAATGTCAGAGACAAAGAGAGAATTCTGAGACCAGCAAGAGAGAAGCAACACATAACATATAAGGGATACCCAATAAGATTAGGTACCTATTTCTCATCAGAAACCATGGAGGCAAGAAGGCAGTGGTATGATATATTTAAGATACTGCAGGGTAAAACCTGCCAACCAAGGATTTTATCCCCAGCAAGATTATCTTTTAAAAATGAGAGTGAGATTAGAATATTTACAGAGAGACAGAAACTGAGAGAGTTTATAACAGAAAGACAAACTTTGCAAAAAATTCTAAAGGGAGTGTTACAATCTGAAAAGAAAAGACAAGAGAGAGAGGCCTGGAAGAGAGTCTAGAAATGACAACTGTCTCAGTAACAGTAACTAAAAGTGTCAAATACCAAAAAGGAGGAAGATCCAACAATAAGTCCTTCATATTAATGACTATGCTTGTGAGCCTGTGCACCTGAAATAAGAACAAGGCCTAGAGCTGCAGGGTGCCTAAGAGTTACCTCTTGAGAGCCTCTGTGTTGCTCAAATGTGGCCAGTCTCGAAGCCAAACTCAGCATGTAAATGCATTGCCTTCCCCCCAGCATGGGACATGACTCCTGGGGATGAGCCTCCCTGGCACCAAGGGATTACTACCCAGTACCAGCTGATGATGTAACTAGAAAATGACCTTGAATAAAAGGGTCAACTCAGACCAGCAAAATATCTCAATATATATATAATACCAGGAGTTAAAAATGCTTTTTGACCTGAATCAAGGGGGAAATGGAAAGGACAAAGGCATTTATATGGCTATGAGTTTCCAAAGAACTGGGAGGTTATCAGAGGGGTTGCCCTTATACACACCTGAGCAGAGTCCCAGAGACAGATAAAGTAGATACAACCCCAGGTACTGGTACTGGTTCTGCTGAGGGTTAGAGAGAGCCACAGGTTCTATGGTCATGGCAGATGGAGTTCAGTGCCATCTCAGTTAGCCCTACTTTGGAGTTTGTGTTTCTGTGTGATGGAGCTGGACTTATATGTGATCTTTGTCCACAAGTCTCTCCTTTTACTTTTACTGGAACTGTAGTTGGTGCTGAGGTTTAATGTATACCCAGGGGACCTGAATCTCTGGACTGACGATGTGATAGCCAGGCCCTGAGCCTCAACAGACTTGCAACTCCTACACTCTGGTTTATTGGACTTACCCGACTCATCTAACATGGAGGTGAAGAAGGTCAACCACCACACCAGGGAGCTGAAAGTGCCTACAAATGAAAGCAGGAGGATTGTATCCAGCATCCATGTGGTATCTAAACCCCCTCAATATAGATGTGGAGTGGGCACAACCATTCTAAGGTCCACAGGATGGAGGAATAGAGTATGGATTAGAGTGGACTTACTGATATTCTCTATTCATGAACTATTGTGATTAGTAATTGAAGAAAATGTGGCATTGGTGTGGACAAAGTGGCCATGGTGGCTGCTGGGGGTATGGAGTAGGAGGAAGAGATGTGATGTGAGGGCATTTTCAGGACTTGGAGTTGTCCTGGGTGGTGCTGCAGGGACAGTTACCAGACATTGTATGTCCTCCCATGGCCCACTGGGTGGACTGTGGGGGAGTGTGGGCTATGACGTGGACCATTGATCATGAGGTGCAGCGGTGCTCAGAGATGTATTCACCAAATGCAATAAATGTCTCATGATGATTGAGGAGGTCGTTGTTATGGGAGGGGGGAGGTGTTGGGTGAGGGGGGTGGCGAGTATATGGGGACATCATATTTTTTTAATGTAACATTAAAAAATAAATAAAGACAAAAAAATAAATAAAAGTGTCAAATATAAAATGATGACAAAATGCAAAGATCAGAATGGATGAAATAAGAACTGTCTTTACAGTGATAATATTAAATGTTAATGGATTAAACTCCCCAATCAAAAGACACAGACTCGCAGAATGGATAAGAAAATACAAGCCATCTATATGTTGTCTGCAAGAGACTCACCTTAGACCCAAGAATACCAGTAAATTGAAAGTGAAAGGTTTGTAAAAGGTATTCTGTACATGCAGTAACCAAAAAAAAAAAAAAAGAAATGCTCAGGTAGCTATACTTATATCAGATGACACAGACTTTAAAAGCAAAACTGTTATTAGAGACAAAGAAGGACAAACATAGTAATAAAAGGGATGATTCACCAGGAAGAAATAACAATCATAAATATATATGCACCTAACCAGGATGCCACAAGATACATGAGGCAAACACTGGCAAAACTGAAGGAAGAAATAGACATCTTTACAATAATAGTTGGAGACTTCAATATACCACTCTCAGCATTGGATAGAACATCTGGGCAGAAGATCAATAAAGAAAAAGAGCTTGAATAATATGATAAATGGACTAAACTTAATAGACAGACATATACAGAACATTGCGCCCCAAAACAACAGGATATACCTTCTTTTCAAGTGTCCATGGATCTTTCTCCAGGATAGACCATACATTGGGACACAAAGCAGGTCTCAATGAATTCAACAAAATTGAAATTACACAAAGCACTTTTTCTAATCATAATGGAGCAAAGTTGGAAATCAACAAGCAGCAAATAAAGGGAAAATTCACATATATATGGAGATTAAACAACACACTCTTACATAATCAGTGGGTCAAAGAAGAAATTTCAAGAGATATCAATAAATATCTTGAGATGAACGACAATGAGAATACAACATATCAGAACCTATGGGATGCTGCAAAGGCAGTGTTGAGAGGAAAATTTATAGCTCTCAAAGCTTACATTAGAAAAGAAGAAAGGGTTAAAATCAATGACCTAACTGCACAGCTGGAGGACCTAGAAAAAGAACAGCAAACTAATCCTAAAGCAAGTAAAAGGAATGAAATAAAAAAGATGACAGCAGAAATAAATGAAATTGAGAACAAAAAAACAATAAAGAAAATTAACAAAACCAAAAGTTGGTTCTTGAAGAAGATTAACAAAATTGACAAACCCTTAGCTAGACTGACTAAGAAAAAAGAGAGAAGATGCAAATAAATGAAATAAAAAATGAAAAATGGAACCTTACTACTGACCCCACAGAAATAAGGGAAATCATAAGGGGATACTATGACCAACTTTTTGCTAAAAACTAGACAATGTAGATGAAATGAAAAACTTCCTAGGAATGTACAGACAGCCTACACTGACACTAGAAGAAATAGAAGACCTCAACAAACCAATCACAGGTAAAGACAGTGAAACAGTCATCAAACAGCTCCCCAAAGTGAAAAACCCAGGACCAGATGCTTTCACAGGTGAGTTCTACCAAGCATTCAAAGAAGATTTATTACCAACCCTACTCAAGCTCTTCCAAAAAATTCAACAAGAAGGATCACTACCAAACACATTCTATGAAGCCAATGCCACCCTAATACCAAAACCAGATAAAGATATCACAAAAAAGAAAATTACAGACCCATTTCTCTAATGAATACAGATGCAAAAATCCTCAATAAAATACTTGCTAATCAAATCCAAGAACACATTAAAAGAATTATACATCATGATCAAGTGGGTTTTATACCAGTCATGCAAGTCTGGTTTAACAACAACAAAAAAAATCAACCAGCATAATACAACACATTAACAAATCAAAGAAGAAAAATCACATGATCTTATCTACTGATACAGAAAAGACATTTGACAAAATACAGCAAAATACAGTATCTTTATAAAAATACTGCAAAAAAATAGGAATTGAAGGAAATTTTCTCAACACAGTAAAGGCCATATATGAAAAATCCACAGCTAACATTGTACTCAATGCTGAAGAATGAAAAGCTTTCCCATTGAGATCAGGGACAAGACAAGTATGCCCACTGTCACCACTGTTGTTCAATATAGTGCCAGAGGATCTAGCTAGAGCAATCAGACAAGAAAAAGAAATAAAAGGCACCCAAATTGGAAAGGAAGAATTAAAAATTTCACTCTTCACAGATGATATGATTGTATATTTAGAAAATCCTGAAAAATCTACAGCAAAGCTGCTAGAGCTAATAAATAATTTCAGTAGAGTGTCAGGATAAAGATTAATACACAAAAATCAGTGGTGTTTCTATACACTAATAATGCACAATCTGAGGAAGAAGTCAGGAAAAAAATTCCATTTACAACAGCAACTAAAAGAATCAAATATTTACGATTAAACTTAACCAATGATGCAAAACACTTTTATTCAGAAAACTATAATGCTAAAAGAAATCAAAAAAGACCTAAATAACTGGGAGAACATTCCATGCTCAAGGATTGGAAGACTAAATATCATTAAGATGTCAATTCTACCCAAATTGATATACAGATTTAATGCAATCCAAAAAAAAATTTCCACCAGCATTTTTTAAGCAAATGGAAAGCATTATTATCAAATTTATCTGGAAGGGTAAGAGGCCCCAAATAGCCAGAAACCTCTTAAAAAGGAAAAGTGAAGTTGGAGGACTCTCACTTCCAGACTTTAAATCATATTACCTAACTACAGTGGTAAAAACAGCATGGTATTGGTATAAAGATAGACACATAGACCAATGGAAACAAATTGATGGTTCAGAAACAGACCCTCACATCTATGGCCAAGTGATTTTTGACAAACCTGTCAAGCCCTCCCAGTTGGGGCCGAACAGTTTATTCAACAAATGGTATTGGGAGAACTGGATATCCACAGCCAAAAGAAAGAAGACCCCTACCTCATATCTTATACAAAAATTAACTCAAAATGGATCAAATACCTAAATATAAAAGGAAGTACAATAAAGCTCCTAGAAGAAAATGTAGGGAAACATCTTCAAGACCTGGTGGTAGGTAGCGGATTCTTAAACCTTACACCAAAAGCACAAGCACTAAAAGAAAACATGGATAAATGGGACCTCCTCAAACTTAAACATTTCTGTGATTCAAAGGACTTCATCAAGAAGATGAAAAGGCAGCCCAGTCAATGGGAGAAAATCTTTGGAAACCACTTTTCCAACAAGGGTTTGATTTCCTTTCTATATAAAGAGATCAAACAAATCAACAATAAAAGAGCAAGCAATCCAATTTTAAAATGGTTAAAAGATTTAAATAGACATTTCTCCAAAGAGGAAATACAAATGGCCAAAAAGCACATGAAGAAGTGTTCCATATCACTAGCTATTAAGGAAATGCAAATTAAAACAACAATGAGATATCATCTAACACCACATAGAATGGCCATTATTTAAAAAACAGACAACAATAAGTGCTGGAGAGGATGTGGAGAAACAGGAACACTCCTTCACTGTTTGTGGGAGAATAAAATGGTGCAGCCTCTGTGGAAGACAGTTTGGCGGTTCCTCAGGAAGCTAAATATAGAACTGCCATACGATCCAGCAATTCCTCTACTAGGAATATATCCAGAAGAACTAAAAATTATGACACAAACAGACATCTGCACACCAATGTTCATAGTGGCATTGTTCACAATTGCCAAAAGATGGAAACAACCCCAGTGTCCATGCACCAATGAATGGATAAACAAAACGTGGTATATATGTATGATGGAATGCTATGCTGCAATAAGAAGAAATGAAATTAGGACATATGTGATAACATGGATAAGTCTTGAAGACATTATACTATGCGAAGTAAGCCAGACACAAAAGGACAAATATTGCATGGTCTCATTAATATGAACTAAATACAAATAATAAACACATGAAATTAGAACCTAGAGTATAGGTTATAAGGAGATAAGAGGAGGGTTGAGAAGAACTATGGATGCTTAACATACGTAGAAGTTTTAATTAATTTGACTGTAAAAGTGTGGAGATGGGTAGAGTTGATAGTAACACACTATACTGAGTAACAACAGCTTTAAAAATGGAATTGTGACTGAAAATGGTAGTCTGAGGAAGTAAATGTCAATAGAAAGAAAGCTAAAGAATCTTCTAGGGACTGAATAGCACAGTGAACCCAAAGGCAGTTGAGAATTGTGGTTAAGGGTACAAATACAAGAGAGTCCTTCTGTTAGCTAGAGCAGATGTACATCACTATTGCAGGGTGACGGAAACATGGAAAAACATGGGGAAACTACAATTGGTGTGACCTATAGACTGTGGTTAACAGCAATACTATAATATTCTTGCATTAATGCCAAGCTGTACTGTGTTGATAATGGAGGTGTATGGAAAAAGTGGGCCAAATGTATGCTATGGACCATGATTGGTGATAATACTCTAATGATATTATCTCATAATCTGTAACAAATGTTCCACCAGGGTGTGGAGTTGTATGGGAAATCTACACATCTGTATGATTGTTTTGCAAGTTCACAATCTCTGTAACAAAAATACATTTAAAAAAATAGTATGGGTTGGGGGGGAAATACACCAAATGTAAGATAAGGAATATAGTGGGTAGTAATATTTTTACAATGCTCTTGTATAGTTTGTAACAAATGTTTCACACCAATGCAAAGAGTTGGTGGAGGGGTGATGTATGAACCCCCTGTGTGATGTTATGTATGTTTATTTTGTAAGTTCACAATCTTTATTATACACTTATTGTTTATGCGTGTTCATGTGTGAATGATATACTTCAATAAAAAAGTTAATTAAAAAAGATAATAAAATATTATTACCAACTTCAGACATACAATTTGATAATTTAGATGAAATGGTTTACATCTTTGAAAGACACAAATGCAAAATTTTACTCAAAAAGAAATAGATAATCTGAATATCATACTATTTCTTTTTCAACAAATCAATTTTATTGATACATATTAGTAAAACATACCATTCATCCAAAGTGTACAGTCAATGGTATTTGGTATAACTACAGAGTTGTGTGTTCATCATTTTAAACATTATTACAGCATTTTCATTATTTCAATACTACTAATAATAAATAAAAACCAGACAAGCAAAGAAAATTCCTCACCTGTCAATCTCTCTATGTTTCCCTTGCTGTACATAGCTGCTATTTCTGACTATTCTTGCACAAATATTTATTTGTTTATTAAGCTGTTTTATTGAAATATATTCACATACCATATGATCTACCCAAAGTGTATGGTCAATGGCTTTTAGTATAATCACTATGTTGTACATTCATCTCAAAAAATTCAGAACAATTTCATTACTCCAAAAAGAAAGACTTCCATACCACTTAGTATTCCTTCCACAGCCTTACATAACCATTAATCTCACTTTCATCTTTATTATTGATTTATATTTACATTTTATATAAATTAAATCATGCAACAGGTAGTACTATGTATCTGATCTCCTTTACATAGTACAACATGGTTTTATTTGGTCTGATATTAACATTTGTAGTATTAACCTACATTTGTTCAACTTCCAGGAAAAGTTGTCTTCTATATACAATTTTACCCATATTCATATTTGACATAATATATTTGTATTTCACATAAAATATTTAGTTCTTAATAACACAGTGATACAGTATTTTTCTTTTTGTGTCTGGCTTGCTTTGCTCAACATAATGTCCTCTAGGTTCATCCATGTTGTAATATGTTTAATGACTTCATTTATTCTTTTTTTTCTACCTACCTCCCCTGCCCTGCTGTTTTTGCTGTCTGTGTCCATTCCCTGTGATCTTCTGTATCTATTTCTCTTTTTGTCTTCTCTTCTAGACTTTCTCCTCTAGGATTCACCAGGATTTGATCCTGGGGACTTCTGATGTAGAGAGAGGTTCCCTGTCATCAATTGTGCCACCTCAGGTCCTGGTCTCTACTGCACTTCACCTTGACTCTCCTCTTCATCTCTCTTTTTGTTGTGTCATGATCTTGCTGCATGACTCACTTGCACAGACACTGGTTCAGCACACAGGCATTCCAATGCTGCATGGTCACCCACCTCACCATGTAGGCACTCGGATGCTGCACAAGCACTGAGTCACAACACAGGCACTCATGAGGGCACTTGGATTGATGCATGGGCACTGGCTCACAGCACAGGCACACTTTCTCTTCTTTTTCACCACGAAGTCCCAGGGTCCTCCCATATGGTAGGCAGAGACCCTATCACTTAAGCCACATCTGCTTCCCTTCATTTATTCTTAATGCTGCATAATATTCCATCATCTACATACTCCACAATTTATTTATCCATTCATCACTTGCGGGACACCAGGTTGTTTCCAAATTTTGGCTATTGTGAATTATGTTACTATGAATATCAGTGTGCAGATGGTCAATTCATGTCACTGCTCTCAGTTTTTCTCAGTGTATACCTAGCAATGATATTACCAGGTCCCATGTACCACACCATCCTCCACAATGTACCATTCTACATTCCCACCAACAGTAAAGAAACGTTCCTACTCTCCACATCCTTTCCAACATTTACAGTTATCCAACTTTTTAATAGTAGCCAGTCTAATAGTTGTGAAATGATGTGACATTGTAGTTTTGATTGGCATTTCCCTAATTGTAGTGATGTTGAGCATTTGCATTTCTTCTTTGGATGGTTGTCTTTTCAAGTTTTGCCCATTTTAAAAATCAGATAGTTTGTCTCTTTATTATTGAGTTCTATGATTTCTTCATATATCATGAATATTAAGTCCTTCTTAGACCAGTGATTGCCAAATATTTTCTCTCCTTGAGTTGTCTGCCTCTTTACCCTTTTGACAAATTTCTTTAAGGTGTAAAAGTGTTAAATGTTGAGGCAGTCCCATTTATCTATTTTTTCTTTTGTTTCTTTTGCTTTGGGTGTAAGGAAGGGTTAAGAAACTACCATCTACCACACAATCTTCAAGATGTTTTTCTACACTTTCTTCTAGAAATTTTTTTAAGATTTACTTTTTATTTATTTTATTTATTTCTCTCTCCTTCTCCTGCCCCTCCCCCCCCCCGCCCCATTGTCTGTTCTCTGTGTCCATTCACTGCATGGTCTTCTGTGTCTGCTTGCATTCTTGTCAGCAACACCAGAAATCTGTGTCTCTTTTTGTTGCATCATCTTGCTGTGTCAGCTCTCCAGGTATGCAGCACCACTCCTGGGCAGGCTGCACTTTTTTCACACTGGGCAGCTCTCCTTACGGGGTGCACACATTACTCATGAGGCTCCCCTATGCAGGGGACACTCCTGTGTGGCACAGCACTCCTTGCGTGCATCAGCACTGTGCATGGGCCAACTCATCACACAGGTCAGGAGGCCCTAAGTTTGAACCTGGACCTCCCATGTTGTAGGCAGACACTCTATCCATTGAGCCAAATCTGCTTCCCTCTTCTAGAATTTTTATGATTGTTGTTTTTATATTTAGGTCCTGGACCCATTTTGAGTTAATTTTTGTATAAGGTGTGAGATAGGGGTCTTCTTTCTTTCTTTTGGATATGGTTATCCACTTCTCCCAGGACCAATTGTTGAACAGACTTCTCTGGCCCAGCTGGGTGGGCTTAAGAGCCTTGTCAAAAAATCACTTGGCTGGGGAAACGGACTTTGGCCCAGTGGTTAGGGCGTCGGTCTACCACATGGGAGGTCCGCGGTTCAAACCCCGGGCCTCCTTGACCCATGTGGAGCTGGCCCATGCGCAGTGCTGATGAGCGCAAGGAGTGCCACACCACGGCAGGGGAGCCCCACGCGCAAGGGGTGCACCCGTAAGGAGAGCCGCCCAGCGCGAAAGAAAGTGCAGCCTGCCGAGGAATGGCGCCGCCCACACTTCCCGTGCTGCTGAGGACAACAGAAGCGGACAAAGAAACAAGACGCAGCAAAAAGACACAGAAAACAGACAACCGGGGGAGGGGAGGGGAATTAAATAAATAAAAAATCTTTAAAAAAAAAAAATCACTTGGCTGTAAATGTGAGGGCCAATTTCTGAGTCCTCAATTTGGTTCCATCAGTCAATCTACCATACATATGCCAAATACCATTCTGTTTTTACCCCTGTAGCTAAGAAATATGCTTTAAAGTCAGAAAGTAAGAGCCTTCCAGTTTCATTCTTCTTTTTTAAGACATTTTTGGCTATTTGGGACCCCTTACCCTTCCTAATTTGATTTTGGCTTTTTGATTTCTGCAAAAAAGGCTGTTGGGATTTTTATTGGGATTGTATTGGTTCTGTAAATCAGTTTGGGTAGTATGGACCTATTAAAGATATTTAGTCTTCCAATTCATGAACACAGAATATTCTTCCATTTGTCTTCTTTGGTTTCTTTTAGCAGTGTTTTTTAGTTTTAAAAATGCAGGTCTTTTATGTCTTTGGTTAAGTTTATTCCTAAATATTTTATTGTTTTAGTTGCTAATAAAATGGACATTTTTTTCTGATTTCTTCTTCAGATTGCATGTCAGTATTGTATAGAAACACTATTGATTTTTGCATATTAGTCTTCTATCCCACCATTTTGCTGAACTTGTCTATTAATTCTAGTAGCTTTGTTTAAGTTTTTTAGGATCTTCTAGATATAGAATCATATCAGTGAACAGTGAGTGTTTTACTTCTTCCTTTCCTTTATGGGTGCCTTTTATTTCTTTGAATAGTCTAATTGCTATAGCTAGAATTTCTAGCACAATATTGAATAATAATGGTGACAGTGGGTATCCTTGTCTTGTTCCTGATCTCAGCAGGAAAGTTTTCTGTCTTTCAAGGTCGAGCACAATGCTAGCTGTAGGTTTTTCATATATGCACTTTACCATATATGATATTCACATCTTTTGGTGTGTTTTTATCAGAAAGGATGTTGTATTTTGTCAAATTTCTTTTTTGCATCAATAGACAGGATCATATGATTTTTCTTCTTCGATATGTTCTATTTATTTTTAAAAGTGAATTTGCAGTTTGAAACCTTTATACAAAGAAAACTCCAGGCCTAGATAGCTTCACTGATAAATTCAACAAAATATTGAAGGAAGAATGAATACCAACTTCATGCAAACTTTTCCAGAAAATTGTATAGTTGGTTATACTTCCCAACTCATTTTATAAGGCCCAGGTTACCTTGATTGCAAAATGAGACAAACAAAAAGGTAAATTTTAGATATATATCTAAATTTCTACATAGATATATATCTAAAATTCTACATAAAATTTAGCAAGTCAGATTTTTTAATATATAAAATGATATCAGAAAATAACCAAGAATTCAAGATTGAGTCAACATTTGAAAATCAATCAATATAATTCACCATATTAATAAAATTAAAATAAAAATGATATAAGCATCTCAATAGGTAGAGAAAAAAGTACCTAACAAAATCCAACCACCAGTCTTGATAGAATTCTCACCAAACTAATTTTAGGAAGGAATTTCCTCAGCCTGATAAAAGGTGTCTATGAAAAACCTACAGCTCCCATAATACCTAATGGAGAAAGACTAAATGTTTTCCCAAACTAGACAAAAATGTACATTTTATTACTCCTATGAAACATTGTATGAAGTTCTGGCCACTACAACTTGACAAGAAAAACAAATAAAACATATTTAGATTGGAAAAAAAAGAATAATATTTTATTCACAATTACAACAAAATGCAAATAATTCTAAATACCAAACAAAAAAGAAAGGTAAAAAATAGACCACAAAGATGATTTATACAAAAAGATTATTTATATAAAATATTTGTATAAAAACAAATAATAAAGATAAATCATAATTTTAAAAAATAATTACCTATAGGTTGAATGAAGAATTTTGTGCAGTGAACAATGATTATCAGGACTTCTCTGAATTTATCTTGTTTTATAGATTTAATTTTGGAATGATACAAATACTTTAAATAATTTTTAAAAATGAATTTAATAAATCATCCTTAAAAACTTAAAATAAAATGAAAGTAAACAAGCTAAATTCATATCCAACTGGTCATATAACAACATAGAAAGAAAAATCAAAGGAACTTCAAAAATAGAATCCAAATTGTTTTCAGTAATCATATTGTTGGTGCTAAGGTTGGTATAATTATTTTGAGATTGTTCTGTGCATACTTTGGGATAAAGCAAGAGTAATTTGTTATAGTCTATCCTTCCCATTGCAAATTGAACATTCTCAGAAATACTTTCAGAGGGAATTGGCCACATAACTTGGAGATCCAATTATTGTCATTTGGATGTTAAAGAAATCCAAAGACTGGAGAATCTAGAAAACCTGGGGGCATTGAGTTACATTCAGTTTCTAGATAAACAGGACCTTACTATCTTTGGAAATTTTCTAGGAGAAGAATACAGGCAGAAGTAAAGAGAAAATGAATAAAGTATTCATTGAAAAGTTAAGCTACCTTTCTCTCAGTTAAATAAAATATATTTAACAATAAAAGACTAGATAAAGATTAAAAAAATGATAAAGGGAGAGTCAAGAATCTGGGTTCAAGCCATGGACCTATTGAGGCTGACTTAGAACTGAGGATTGTGAACAGGATAACCTCCATGGGCTCTTGAAGTTTTCAAACTCTTCATAGACCCAGTAAGCATATTAAATACCATCAGCAGACTATTCTTTCATTTCAGTAATTTCATTAGTAGATATGCTAACTCATCAGCAAATGTCCTATTTCATTTGAAAGATGTACTATAGATATATGTGTATATAGATGTATATGTGTGTGTGTGTGTGTACGCGCACGCACGATATTCCAGCCTCCACAATAAGACCACAATAGAACATTGGCACCAATATGTTTATATGGGAAAAAGTAACAGAGACTGTATCATTAAAGAGGATAACTACAATAAAAATCTCAAGGTTGGAAAGCCTGAATGATACCAATTTACCACAAGAGTCCACAAATTGAAGGCCACATTTGCCAGACATGGAATTCCTGAAAGGATTGATTATCTCTGACAATAAGCCACAGTCGTCCTCAAAGGAATTTCCACATTTTGCCAAAACATGGGATTTTGAACACTTAAGTCCATCCACAATTACCACATAGCCAAGTCCTCTGGAAAAGGGTACTGGTGAAAAACTAAAAGAATAGAACTTTAAAATGCATTGGACCAAGCTGATATTAATGACAAAGTACCTCAGAATATTTGGAGCAAGGAATGCATTGTGGGCAACTTTCAATTCCCTTCCCCAGTTATTATAGAATCAGCATCTTTCTCAGCACTATTGTCAATGTGTGGAATGTGAATGCCTACAGCAGTAAGATTCCTCCTTACACAAATTTTGTGAATCTGAATAAAAACAGATACAACAAACAGCTTGCACCACCAGGCCCTGGCCTAATCCATCACTCTGTGAAATCCTAACCCTTGGAATTTTTGGTTGATACCAAACACTAAAATAACAGATAACCTTGCTGGTGTTGATTTATATTTAAAATGACATCATAGTCCCACAGGGAACATTCTAGAAAACATCAACAATTTTTTAAATTAAATCAGCAGGTATAGTTTAAGAATCTACTGTATGTCTTGAACTGTGCTGCTGAAGTACAAGCCAGTCTCAGTAAAGACTTCTTGAGTTACAAGTAACATAAGTCATTCAAGCTATCTTTACTAAAGGAAAAATTGCTGAGTAGATTATAAGGGTATATCATAAATCCAAGAGCAAGGAATGCAGTTGGGCCTCAGGAGGGTTATAAGTGATAAGGACTCTGCCTACCATATGGGAGGAGCCAGGTTCAATTCCTGGAGTCTCCTGGTGAAAAAGAAGAGAAACGTGCCTGCACAGTGAGCCAGTGCCCTTGTGGTGAGCCGAGTGCCCACACAGTGAGCTTAGCGCCTACATGGGGGCCCATGCGGCAAGCCGAGTGCAAGTGGTGAGCCAATTGCCTGCACGAGTGCCTGTGGAAAAAGCAAAGTGCTCATGTGGTGAGTTGAGTGCCTGCATGGTGAGCCGAGTGCCCACATGAGGGTCCACATGGTGAGCCAAGTGCCTATATGAGTGCCCACATGGTGAGCCAGTGCCCATGTACCAAGTCGGTACCCACATGGTGAGCCCAGTGCCTGTGTGGCAAGCCAAGTGCCTGCATAGCAAGGCAGCACCAGTGCCATGAGCCAAGTGCCATGTGGTGTGCCAATCCCCACACAAGTGAGTCACACAGCAAGATGATGACACAACAAAAGAGAGATGAAGGAGAGAGTCAAGGTGAACTACAGCAGAGACCAGGAATTCAGGAAGCACAATTGACAGGGAATCTCTCTCTACATCAGAGGTTCCCAGGCTCGAATCCCAGTGAATCCTAGAGGAGAAAGATGAGAAGAGAAGACAAAAAGAGAGACAGATACAGAAGATCACACAGCGAATGGAAACAGACACCAAAAACAGCAGTGTGGGGGGGTGAGGAGGGGATGAAAAAGAGTCAAGGCAGTTAAAGTAGATACTACTCCAAATAGGAGGCTCCTGAGGGCTCTGGAGACACCCAGGTCCTATGGTCATGGAAGATAGCTCCAGAGTCTGGTGTCTTGCCAGTGGGCCCTACTTTGGACTTTGTGCTCCCAAGTGTGACACAGTTGAACTCAGTTGTGACTTCTCCACATATGCCTATTCTGTCCCTTCTATTTGAACCTACAGTTGGTGCTAGAATTGGTAGGTGTATGTCCAAGAGACTTGAATCTTTGTGCTATCCATGTGCCAGCTGGTCCATGAGCCTCGGCAGAGCTGCAACGCCTATACTCTAGTTCATGGGACTCATCCAGGAAAACTAACAAGAAGGTGAGGATGGACAACTGCCACAACAAGGAACTGAGAGAGTTTACTACTGCAAGTAAGAGAGTCCCATTCATCAGCTGTATGAGATCAAAGCCCCCTCTCAATTAGAGATGGAATGGGCATTGCCATCCCAGAATCCTAAGGATTGGGGGATAAAATAAGGACTAGAGTGGACTTACTGGTATTCTGCTATAGACTTATTGTGATTCTAGCAATGGAAGAAATTATATCATTGATATGGAGAAAGGGGTCACTGGAGGTGCTGAAAACAGGGAGAGGAAAAAAGAGGTATAATATGGGGGCATTTTCAGGACTTGGTATTGTCCTGAATAATATTGCAACAACAGATACAGGCCATTATATATCCTGCCATAACCTACACAATTGAGTGGGAGAGAGTGTAAACTACAATGTGAACTATTAGCCATGCTTAGTGGCAATGCTCCAAAATGTGTTCATCAATTGCAATGAATGTACCACACTAATGAAAGAGGTTGTCATTGTGGGGAACAGTGGGAGGTGGGGGGAGTGGGGTATGTGGGAATCCCTTACATTTTTTTATGCAGCATTTGTTGTAAACTAAGTATCTTTTTTAAAAAATAAAATATATATTTTTAAAAGCTAATTTTTAAAAAAGTGTCAAAGCAGTGAGTGGCACCATCAACATGGTGATGTAAGGCATCCCCTGGAAAAGTCTCCTCTCAGAATCAACAAATAAAAAGACAAATTCCACTTGATTAGAATGCTAAAGGATGACAGAAAGAACAGAATGACCCCACAAATGCTGAAATGAAGAAAAAGACAATTAATCTCCTGGATCAGGAAGGAGATTTCCCTCTCATACTCTCTAGTCCAGACCCCTCTCACTCACTTGGTTTCCACAGAGCTTGGAAGTCATGCAGAGGCAGCACAGCCTGGGTCTCTCTTGCTGTGGATGCAGACTATAGAGGCACTCACAGCAGTGGATTAGCACCCCAGGCATATTCAGGTACAGAAACCCAAGGACTCAAGGACTCAGAGTCCCAGGATGTAACACAAGCCACTGAGGAATGCCACATGCAAAAGGGTCCCCAGGGAAAAAAATAGAGAAACCATGGCAGAACCATTAGTAAGAAGTGCGCACAATTAATCCTGGCTCTGTTCACTGGACCACCTAACACAAAATGGGCCTTTCTGGATTGACCCATTTCTGGATTGATCCCATCTGGGTCTCCTGAGACCTAGCAGGGAATAAACCAGAGGCAAAAACCTCACAGAAAAAAGGTAGGGGGAAACTGAGGTGCTATAAGATAGGACAGGTACCAGCACTGAAAAGCATAAGGAAAATTGAGCACTAAGTGAGGGAGAGAATTTAAACAAATAATAGGAGCTGGGGAGGAAATTCTGCACTACAATAAACAGAACAGATAAAGAACTCTGGAGAAGGAACAGAGGAAAGGAAGATTTTCCTGAAGGTGAAACAATTACAGAAAAAGTTCAATCTTAAAAATTGTACTACACTAAGTAGTGGTGCTCCTGAAGGCTATGGGGACACCCAGGTCCTATGGTCATGACAGATGGCTCTAGAGTTCAGTACCTTGCCAGTGGGCCCTACTTTGGAATTTGTGTTCCTGAGTGTGATGGAGTTGGACTCAGATGTGACCTCTCTATACATGCCTCTTCTGTCACTTTTACTGAAACTGTGGTTGGTGCTGGGGTTGGTGTATTTTGGGAGACTCGAATCTCTGGACTGACTGTGTGCTGACTGGGACCCAAGCCTCAGTGGAGTTACAGCACCTACTCTCCAGTTCATTGGACTTGCCCATGTCAGCTAACAGGGAGGTGGGGATGGTCAACCATCACACCAGGGAACCAAGAGAGTACAACTGCAAACAGGAAAATTCCATCCATCAATATATAGTATCTAAGCCCCTTCTCAAGTTAGAGGTGGAGTGGGCATTGCCATCCCAGGGTCCTCAGGATGGAGGAATAAACTATGGATTAGAGCGGACTTACTGGTATTCTACTATACAATTATTGTGCCTCTAGCAATGAAAGAAACTCTATCATTGATGTGGAGACAGTGGCCACAGGACTTGCTGAGGGCAGGGAGAGAGAAGAAGATGTATGATATGGGGGCATTATTAGGACTTGGAGCTGTCCTGAATGATATTGCAGGGACAGATGCAGGACATCATATATCCTGCCATAACCAACTGAATGGACTGGGAGAAAGTGTAAACTACAATGTAAACTATAATCCATGCTGTGTAGCAGTGTTCCAAAATATATTCATCAAATGCAATAAATGTGCCACACTGATGAAAGAATTTGGTGATGTGGGAGGAGTGGAGGTGGAGAGTGGAGGTATATGGGATCCTCTTATATTTTTTAATGTAACAGTTTGTATGATCTATGTATCTTTAAAAAAATAAAAAGATTTATTAAAACAAAACAAAAAATTGTGCTGCATATCCAGAACAAGAAACAGATTAAAAAGAGCTGAAAATATCTGAATAATTAAACACAGACTACTCTACAGTTCCAGAAAAGTAGAACCAAGAATCAAAAACAAAACTCTAGGCAAGATTGGGAAACTCACCTTCAGATTTAACAAATCAAAATAAACAGATTCCCAGACACCAGCAGAAAATTACAAACCATACTAAGAAACAGGAATATATTGCTCAAAAGAACAAATTAAACCTTGAGGAGAGGGGAGCAGATGTAATTCAGTGGTTGAATGCCTACTTAACATGTACAAGGTCCCACGTTCATTCCCTGGTACCTCCTAAGAACTTTTTTAAAAGACAAAACTTTAGGATACACAGAATTTGAAACAACTAATCAAAAAAATTCAAACAAATCTTCTAAATCAATTCAAAAGAATGAAGTAAAATATAGACATAGAGCTAAAGGATAATAAGGCAATATACAAGGCATAAATAAGAATGTGAAAGTTTAAAAAGAAACAACAGAAATTCTGGGGATGAAAGACACAATAATGGAGATTTAAAATACATTATAGGGAAGCAACCATGGCTCAATTAATTGGGTTCCCATATACCATATGGGAGGCCCTGGGTTCATGTCCCAGGGTCTCCTTGTGAAGGCAAACTGGCCTGAGCCTGTGGAGAGCTGATGGCCCATGCCCATGGAGAGCTGGTGCAGCAAGATGATGCAACAAAGGGAGACAAGCAGACATAGAAGAATGCACAGCGAATGGACACAGAGTATCAGACAGCAAGTAAGCTGCAAGGGGGTGGGATAAATTTTAAAAAAATAAATCTTAAAAAAATACACTATAGGCATACAGAAGCAGATTTGGACAGGCAGAAGAAAGAATCAGTGGGCTAGAATATAGGACAATCAAAATCATATAGTCAGAAGAATAGATAGAGAAAAGAATTTTACTAATTGAGCAGTATCTCAGGGATTTGGTTGATAGCAAAAAGCATCCAAGCATATTCACCTTGGGTGTCTTACAAAGAGAAGAAAATGTAAAAATGGAAGAAAGACTACAGAGGAAATAATGGCCCAAAATGTCCCAAATCTTATGAAAGACATGTCCAAGAAGCACAACTTGTACTCCAAACAGAATAAACTCTAATAGACATACTCCACGATGATGCATAATAATCAAAATGTCAAATGCCAAAGATAAAGAGAGAATTCTGAAAACAGCAAGAAAAAATAGATTCCTCACATAAAAGGCATTGTGCCAATTTCTCATCATTAACTACAGAAGTGAAAAGGCAGTGGGATGACATATTGAAGGAAATGAAAGAGAAAATCTTCCGGGTAAACATTCTTTATCCAGTAAAACTGTTCTTCAAAAATAAGAAAGAGTTTAAAATATTCACAGAAAAAGAATCTGAGAGAGTTCATCAACAAAAGACCTGCCTTATAAGATATTACTAAAGGGATTCTGCAGGTTAAAAGGAAAAGAAAAGAGAGAGTGGCTTGGAGTAGTGTGAAGAAATAAAGATCTACAGTAAAGGTAAATAAAGGATAAATGCAAAACCCAATAGTACTGTGCCCTCAATATACAAATCTACTCTTTAATTCCTCTAAGAGTTAGAATACAGCTGAACAAGAAAAAGGCCTGTTTTCTGACAATGGACATGAAAAATATAAAGAGGTAATGTAGGACAAAAACAACATAAAGAGGAGAAACAAAGGGATATGGGAACAGAGAATGTGTGTGCTATTGAACATAAGTTGCATCTCCTCTAATTAATAACTTGTAGATATAGGTTGTATAATATAAGCCTTGGGGTACTCACAAAGAAAATATTTTTTAAATATTCAGAAATAAAAGTGAGAAAGGATCAGTTAGATACATCATAAAATATCAGCTATACAGAAAAAAGGCTACAATAAAGGAAAAGAGAAACAAAATAGGATATGACATTGTGGCAGTATGAATCCAAAAAAAAGAAAAAATTATGTTTGTAAACTGGTCTGGTTTTCTGGGTGAAATTCAAAGGTTTTAAGTTTACTTGATAAAAGATTAGGGCTTTGATTTGACCATGTCAGTAGGGCATGACTTTGGGTTGAGTCCCTGCCCCCTTTGTGGGCTGATATAAGCAGACATTCACTCAAGAAGACACACAGGAAGAGAGAAAGACATGGCAGAGGAGAGAACTTTGATCGTGCATCCCTGAGAAGAGAGATGAGCCATTTGCCTGATAGGTTGCAGCGCTGAGAAAGCCCAGAAAGAAACAAGCCCTATGCCAGGCTGTAGCTGATAGAGAGGAAGGCTGAACCCTCACAGAGATAGACAACCATCTTGCTTCAACATGTGCCAACTGTCTTTGGTCAGAAAGCAGCCTTAAGTTTGACTCTTTAGAGCCTTGTAACTGTAAGGTTTTACCCCAAATAAATACCCTGTATAAAATCCAACAGATTTCTGGTACTTTGCATCAGTATCCCTTTGACTGACTAATATAGATATATAAAAACCAAATGACAAAATGGCTGAAGTAAGTACTGCCTTGACAATAAAAACACTGAATGTTAATGGGTTAAACTCCCCAATCAAAAAACACAAATTGACAGAATGGACAAAAATAGTATGGTCCAACAATGTGTTATTTAGAAGGGACTCACCTTAGACCCCAAAACACTAATAGGTTCTAATGTATATAGAAGTTTTAATTAACTTGACTGTAAAAGTGTGGAGATGGGTAGAGTTGATAGTAACACATTATACTGAGTAACAACTGGTTTATAAATGGAATTATGACTGAAAATGGTAGTCTGGGGAAGTAAATGTCAATAGAAAGAAAGCTAAAGAATTATCTAGGGACTGAATAATGAAGTGAACCCAGAGACAGTTGAGAATTGTGGTTAAGGGTACAAATGCAAGAAAGTCCTTCTGTTAGCTAGAGCAGATGTACATCACTATTGCGGAGTGATGGGAATATGGAAAAACTACAATTGGTGTGACCTTTAGACTGTGGTTACCAACAACACTATAATATTCTTGCTTCAGTGCCAAGCTGTACTGTGTTGATAATGGAGGTGTATGGAAAAAGTGTGCCAGATATATGCTATAGAGCATGATTGGTGGTAATAGTCTGATGATACTATCTAATAATCTGTAACAAATGTTCCACCAGGGTGTGGAGTTGTATGGGAAATCTACACATCTGTATGTTTGTTTTGCAAGTTCATAATATCTGTAACAAAAATATATTTTGTAAAAAATATATGGGTTGAGGGAAAAATATACCAAATATAAGATAAGGAATATAGTTGGTAGTAATATTTTGATGATGTTATTGCATAGTTTGTAACAAATGTTTCACACCAATGCAAAGAGTTGGTGAAGGGGTGATATAGTTGACCCCTGTGTGATGTTATGTATGTTTATTTTGTAAGTTTGCAATCTTTTTCTATACACGTATTGTTTATGTGTGTTCATGTATGAATGATACACCTCAATAAAATTAAAAATAAAAATAAATTCAAAAAAAATTGTAGGGATGTGGTGCAGGTGTGATATATTTATTAAATAATACACTGTATAGTGTGGACTTAGCAAGAGGCCCATAGTTTTCACCTGACAAAGGGGTTGGTGGAACAAAAAAGGTTAAGAACCCCTGATCTAACAGATAATCAGTAAGAAAACAGAGAATGAGAATAATAAGGCAAGTTAACTAGACTTAACAGATATATACAGAACATTGTCACCAAAACAGAAGGAGGTACACATTCTTCTCTAATGCACATGGATCATTCTCCAGTGTAGACCACATATTGAATCACAAAACAAGTGTCAATATATTTGAAAGATTGAAACTACACAAAGCATCTCCCTGACCATAATGGAATAAAGATAGAAATCAATAACAGGCAGAAAACTTGAAAATTGACAAATATATGGAAATTAAATAACACACTTGTAAACATTCAGTGGGTCAAAGAAGAAATTAAAAGGAAAATCAGTAAATATCTTGAAATGAATGAAAATGAGAACACAACATATCAAAAATTATGGGATGCAGCAAGGAAGCACAGAGAGGAAAACTTAAAGCCCTAAATGCTTACATTAAAAAAGAAGAAATAGTTAAAATCGAAGACCTAACTGCACATCTGTAGGAACTAGAAAAAAAGCAGCAAACTAAATTCAAACCAAGCAGATGGAAAGAAATAAAAAATACTAGAGCAGAAATAATGGAAATATAAAATAAAAAACAATAACAAGCATTAACAAAACCAAAAGTTGGTATTTAGAAAATATCAATAAAATTGACAAAACCTGAGCTAGACTGACAAAGTAAAAAAAGGGCAAGATGAAAATAAATAAAATCAGAAATGACAGGGAGACATTAGTATTGACCCAGTAGAAATAAAAAGAATCATAAGAGGTTTCTATGAACAACTGTATGCTCACAAATTAGACAACTTAGTTGAAATGGAGAAATTACTAGAAACACACAAACAACCTACATTGACTCTAAAAGAAATAGAAGATCTCAATAGACCAAATACTAATAAAGACGTTGAAGCACTCATCGAAAACAACACTAACAAAGAAAAACTCAGGAGCAGGTAACATCAAAGGTGGGTTCTATGAAACATTTCTACAAGAATTAACATTGATCCTTCTCAAATTTTTCTAAAAAATTGAACAGGAGAAACACTACCTAACTCATTCTACAAGGTCAGCCTCACCATAACACCAAAGCCAGACAAAGATATTATGAGTAAAGAAAATTACAGGCCAATTTCTCATATGAATATAGATGCAAAAATCCTCAACAAGAAATTTGCAAATTGAATTCAACAGCTTATGAAAAGAATTATACACCATGATCAAGTGGGTTTTATCCCAGGTATGCAAGGGTGGTTCAACAAAAGAAAATCAATTAATGTAATGTATCCCATTAACAAAATGAAGGGGAAAAACTACATGATAATCTCCATTGACACAGAAAAGGCATCTTTTCTGGATAAAAACACTTAGAAAACTAGGAATAGAAGGAAACTTCCTCAACATGATAAAGAGCATATTGGGGGGGGGGGGAGAGCTAACATCATGATCAGTGGTGAAAGATTGAAAACTTTCCCTCTAAAATCTGGGAAAACACAGATGCCCACTGTTAGTACTGCAAAAGGCATCCAAACTGGAAAGGAAGAATTAAAACTTTCACTATTTGCAGATGATAATCCTATACAGAGAACGTTCCAAAAAAATACAACAAAGCCACTAGAGTTAATAAATGAATTCAGCCAAGTTGTGGGATGAAAGTTAAACAGTCAAAAGTGAGTAGTGCTTCTATACACCAGTCATAAGTAATTTGAGGAGGAAATCAAGGAAAAATCCCAATTTCAATAGTAATTAAAAGCATCCACTATCTAGGAATAAATTCAACCAAGGATGTAAATTACTAATACATGGAAAACTACAAAATTTTGCTTAGAGAAAACAAAGAAGAGCTAAATGTTATTAGAATTAGAAGACTAAATATTGTTTAGATGTTAATCCACTCAAAATGATTTACAGATTCAATGCAACCCCAACCAAAATTCCAACAGCCTACTTCACAGAAATAGAAAAGCAAATTATCAAAGAAGGATAAGGGGCCCCAAATAGCTAAACAATCTTGAAAATGAAGAACAAAATTAGACCCATACTTACTGACTTTAAAACAAAGCTCCAGTGGTCAAAACCACATGGTACTAGCATAAAGATAGCTACACAGACCAATGGAATCAAATTGAGAGTTTAGAATCTAACCATCATATCTGTGACCAACTTATTTTTGACAAGGCTGTCAAGTTCACTAAATCAGGAAAGTTTATTCTCTTCAACAAAAGCTGCTGAGAAAACAAGATATCCATATGCAAAAGAATGAAGGAGGACCCCTATCACACACCACACAAAAATTAAAACGGATCAGATACCTGAATATAAGAACCATGACTATAAACACCTAGAACAAAATGTAGGGAAGCGCCTACAGGATCTGGTGTTAGGTAATGGTTTCTTAGACTTTACATCCAAAGTAAAGGCAACAAAAGTAAAAACTAGATAAAGGGGACCTAATCAAAATTTAAAACTTTGAGCATCAAAAGACTTTATCAAGAAAGTGAAAACACAACCTAATCAATGGGAGGAAATATTTAGAAATTACTTATCCAATAAGGGTTTAATATCAAGAATATCTTTTAAAAATCCTATACTTCAATAATAAAAAGACAAACAAACCAATTAAAAATAGACAAAAGACTTGAAGAGACATTTCTCAAAAGAGGATATACAAATGGCTTTTTAAAAATCACATGAAAAGATGCTCAGCGTCATCAGCTATTAGCTAATAGAGAAATGTAAATCAAAACCACAATAAGATAACATTTCATATCCACTAGAATGGCTACTATTTTAAAGATAGAAAATTACAATAGTTGGAGATGATGTGGAGAAATAGAATCACTGACTAATTGCTGCATAAATGTAAAATGATGGAATGGTTGTGGAAAACAATTTGGCAGTTCCTCAGAGAGTTAAATATAGAATTACCATATGACCTGGCAATCCCACTACTTGTTATACACCCAAAAGAACTGAAAGCAGGGACTCAAATAGATATTTGCATGCCAATGTTCATGGTGGCATTATTCACAATTGCCAAAAGATGATGCAATCCGAGTGTTCAATCAATGAATGGACAAATAAAATGTGGCATAATACATACAATGAAATGTTAGTTGTTATTAAAAAGGAAGGAAATTCTAGTTCATATGACAACTTGGATGAACCTTGAAGACATTATGGTGAAACCAAACACAAAAGGACAAATATTATATGATCTCCTGATATGAAATAATTAGAATAAGCAAACTCATAGATTTAGAATCAGTAATACAGGTGACCAGGGGCTGGTTTAGTGGTAGGGAATGGGGAATAATGCTTAATTTTTAGAGAATTTCTATTTGGGTTGGAGGCAAAGTTTTGGAAATGGATGGTGGCAATGGTAACACAATATTGTGAGTATAATTAACAGCACTGAATTACATAAATTAAATATGTAAATATGGTTAAGAGGAGAAATTTTAGGTCATAAGTATAATATGAGAATAAAAAATAAAAGATAGGAGGATGGAGTCAGATTAGACAGACAGGGCTCACCTTCTCACAAAACAATGGAGAAAGACCCCACAGAAATAAGAGAGATCATCAAAGGATACTATGAACAACTGTATGCCAATAAACTAGACAATGTAGACAAGTTGGACAATTTCCTAGAAAGACACAAATCATCTATACTGACCCAAGAAGAAATAGAAGACCTCAACAAACCAATCATAAGTGAAGAGATTGAAACAGTCATCAAAAACTTCCCAAAGATGAAAAGCCTGTGACCAGATGGCTTCACAGGAGAATACTACCAGTCATTCAATGGCTATCTATTTCAAGATCTTCCAAAAAACTGAACAAAAAAGAATTCTTCCAAGCTTATTCTATGAAGCCAATATCACCCTAATACCAAAACCAAATAAAGATACAACCAAAAAAGGAAATTACAGATCAATATCTCTAATGAATATAGATGCAAAAATCCTTAACAAAAAACTTGCAAACCAAATCCAAAAGCACATTAAAAGAATTATACACCATGCTCAACTGGGTTTTATCCCAGGTATCTAAGGGTGGTTCAGCACAGGAAAATCAATTAGTATAATAAACCTGATTGATAAATTGAAGAAAAATCACATGATCCGGAGGCGGGGCAAGATGGCATCTGAGTGAGTGCACCTTATAATCTCTCCTGCAAAGAAGCAGCTGAGTAGGGTTGGAGTCCTGCTGGACCAGGCTGTTTCAGGTGTTTGCAGGGCAGGAGGTGTCTGGACATTGATTTAGTGGGACGGTGACAGAGGAGATTCTTATAAGAGGTAGAATTTTGGGTCTCTTTCATGGAAGTGGGGCTGCGCATGAGACCCTTCACCCTGGGGCTGGCGGCCCGGCAGTGGCAATTCCTGGAGGCTTTGCTGCGCTGGGGAGTTCGCAAGCCCTGAGTGGGCTGCTTCAGGGGCTTGGAGGGTGGGAGGTGTCTGGTAGTTGATTTGGTGAGACAGTGATAGAGGAGATTCTTGTCAGAGGTGGAATTTTGGGTTTCTGACATGGAGGTCAGAGCTTCTGGCTAGAGCCCCTCCCCCTAGGGCTGGCAGCCCATCTGCGGCAGTCCCTGAACTGTTTGTAGTACAGTGGCACCCCCAGCAGGCTGTTTTGGGGGATTGCAGGGTGGGAGGTGTCTGGAAGTCAATTTGGTGAGACAGTGACAGAAGAGATTCTTGTGAGGTGAATTTTGGGTTTCTGACACAGAGTTCAGAGTTTGCGGGCATGACCCTTCCCCTAGAGCTGGCACCCAGCTGCAGGGATCCCTGAAGGCTGTGTTGTGCTGCGGTGCTCCCAGGTTCCCTGTTAACTGGATGCATGGTTCCCAGGTCTGTGTCCCCTAAACCCTGGTGGCCCACACTCTAGAGACTCACAACTCTTGAGTCTGCAATAGAACAGACTTCCCATCTCTGAACGCACTGCCCTCTGAGGTCCATCTGAGGTCCTTGAATATCCTAGCCCTTGGTGTTTGTGGTTTTTTCTCTCTCTCTTTTTTCTTTCTTTTTTTTTTTTATTGTCTTGGTTGCTAATATTGTATTATCTCCTGGTCTTTTCTCCTATTTTATCCCCCAAGGTCTTTTTCATTTATTTAGGTTTTTTTTTTTTTCTTCTTTTCTTTTTCTTGCTTGTTTCCCTCCCTTTTCTTTGGCCACCCTCTTTTTTTTTCTTCTCTTTTTTTTCTTTTCTCTCTTTTTCTTCTTATTTTATTTTATTTATATAATAGGTGCTGGAGGGAATGCTTCACATTTGCTGTGTTTCCTCATCTTCGATTTCCTCGTTTCTGTGTGAATTGATTTTCACCACCTACACTATCCCCTTTCCCCCACATCATGCTATCCTCCATCATCTACTGTCTCTCTTACATTCCACCTCCCTTTCTTTGGCCACCAAATTGTCTAACTTTTAATTTCTAATACCTTTGTTCTGTTTACTGTCTTTTATCCACTCTTGATATTATTGTCTTTCCTTTCTCTTTCCCTCTCTCATGAAAACACTAGCTTTTCAATTCATAAAGTATTCCTCCCCATATTCAGTTGACTATCTCATTATAGGTACTTTACTTACTGCTATAACTCTACACAACTTACATGAGTCTAATATCCATTCTCCCATATCTCACATTGCTGTTCTGTTAACATTTATTACCAATACTACTTTACACATTTTCTTTTCTTACACATTTTCCTTTCCCTGGCCCTAATATTTCCCTTCAAAGTGAACTTAACCAGCAACAAGAAATTAGAGTAAGAAGAACAAAGTGACAAAGAGAAGACATAACACTTACACAAGAACAACAACTAATTAATACCCAAGAATAGACAAAGAAGCTTAGGAACTGATTAAACTCGTCAAGATAAAATGATGACCACACAGCAACAAAAAACTACAAACCAAACCAATAATCAGGAAAACATGACTGAATCCAATGAACAAACTAAAAACCAGGAAGGGGAACAGAACATTGGACAAGTAATTAAAGATCTCAAAACATATGCTAGAGACCAAATTAATGAAGTAAAGGAAGAGATTAACAATATGAAGAAAATACTTGGAGAGGAAATTGCAGACATACACAAAAAGATAACAGATATGATGGGAAAGAACACCACAGGTCACGAAATCAAAAATAAACTCTCAGCAAATAGCAGCAGATTAGAAGAGGCAGAGGAGAGAATTAGCGACGTGGAAGACAGTACATCTGAAATCAAACAGATAGTAGAATTGATCCATAAAAAGATAGAAAAAATCCAGCTAGGACTTAGGGACCTGAATGACAATGCAAAATGCACAAACATATGTATTATAGGCACCCCAGAAGGAGAAGAGAAGGGAAGGGGACAGAAGGGGTGTTGCAGGAAATAATGGCTGAAAACTTCCCAAATCTACTGAGAGAGGTTGATGTACATGTCCAGGAAGCACAACACACCCCAAACATCAAAAATCCCAACAGGCCCACCACAAGACATATGCTTGTCAAATTATCCAATGCTCAAGACAAAGAGAAAATTCTAAAAGCAGCAAGAGAAAAGAAAACCACCACATACAAGGGAGGCTCCATAAGATTAATAAATGCTGATTTCTCATCTGAAACCATGGTGGCAAGAAGGCAGTAGTATGATACAGTAAAGGGACTAAAAGAAAAAAATTTCCAACCAAGAATACTCTACCCAGCTAAGGTAGCATTCAAAAATGACAGAGAGTTCAAAATATTCATAGATAAACAGAAATTGAAAGAGTATGCCAACAAGAACCCACCCATTCAAGAAATACTAAAGGGAGTTCTGCAGGAAGAAAGGAAAAAACAGGAGAGGCAGAGTTGGAGGAAAGTGGAAGAGCAACAAAAAAGACAAAAAGAGGAGGAAAAAAACAAATAAAATATGACAAACACAAGTCCAATCAAAATATGGCTACCATAAATAATTCCTTGAAAGGAATAACACTGAATTTCAAATGGATTAAACTCACCTATCAAAAGATTCAGACTGGGACATTGGATAAGGAAATATGACCCATCTATATGCTGTCTACAAGAAACACATCTTAGACCCAGGGATTCATGGAGGTCGAAAGTGAATGGTTGGAAAACAATCTTACAAGCAAACAATAACCAAAAAAAAAGGCAGGAGTAGCTATATTAATATCAGATTGCGGCGGCTTGCTCGGTCGGTAGAGGTGGGGTCTGGCTGCGGACAAGGGGTTGGTCCAGCTCTGGACGAGGGGTCAGTCCCGCTTGGGACGAGGGGTCGGTCCCACTTGGAATGAGGGGTCGGTCCGGCAGCAGACGAGGGATCGGTCTCACAAGGGGTTGCGCGGTTCGGCTGACGGGGTCGCCCGGCGAAGCCGGCGACGAAGGGGTCGCCCGGCGAAGCCGGCGACGAAGGGGTCGCCCGGAGAAGCCGGTGACGAAGGGGTCGCCCGGAGAAGCAGGCGACGAACTGGGGACAAGGGAGGCCAGGCCCTTGTCGGGGGCTCTCAGGACTGGAGGGCGCACGGCAGAAGAACTACCACGGAGACAAGGTAAACACGCAAGTCCACTTTATTGAGGGAGAGGCAACAGTTTTATAGGGGCTGGGGAAGGCTGATTGGTCGAAGCCACGCCCTGTTCTGATTGGTTGCCGGCGAAAGGTCAGTGGGCGGTACTGGACGGGGGAGGGGTGGTGGTTAGGGATTGGCTGTCGCTGTTGCTGGGGGAAGGGGCAGGGTTTAGGGATTGGTGGCTGCTGTTGCTGGGGTGGAGGGCAGACTTGAGTTTCCCGCCCACGCCTGGCTGTTGCTGCTGTCGGGGGAAGGGAAAAGGGCAGACTGGATTTTTCCGCCCACGCCTGGCTGTTGCTGCTGTAGGGGGAGGGGAAAAGGGCAGACTGGAATTTTCCACCCTGCGCCTGCGCAGGGAGAAGGAAGAAGAAGGGTACTGCCCCACAGGCATCGTGTGGCGCCACCCGGGAGGAGGGGCGGCCGCGGAAGCATGGCTGCCGAGAAGGGGAGACCCAAGGGCACTCTGCGCCCATGCCGAGCTTCCTTCAGGGGTGGTGGTGAGTCCGACCAGCCACCCTATTATGGGGGCAGCGGCTTGGCCTGCCGCGGCTGCTCCCCCACCGGGCCAGCAAACCACTCTTCAGCCCGAGGGGTGACCGCATCAGACAAAATAGACTTTAAATGCAAAGCAATTGTGAGAGACAAAGAAGAATACTTCATATTAGTGAAAGGAACAATCTCTCAAGAAGAATGAACAATCATAAATATTTATGCTCCTAACAAGGGGTGCCTCCAAATACATGAGGCAAACACTGGAAAAACTAAGTGAAAGAATAGATGCCTCTACAATTATAGTGGGAGATTTTAATATACCACTAACAACTTTGGATAGAACATCTCAAAAGAGAATCACTAAGGAAGCAAAATATTTGAACAGTATATTAGAGGAGCTAGATCTAATAGACATATATGGATCATTACACCTGAAAACAGCAGGATATACATTTTTCTCAAGTGCACATGGATCATTCTCCAAGATAGACCATATGCTAGGCCACAAAGAAAGGCTCAATGAATTCATAAAGATCAAAATCATACAAAATAATATCTCTGACCAAGGTGGAGTGAAGCTGAAAATCTGCAAGGGCCAGAGACCAAGATGTCACACCAAGATATGGAAATTAAACAGCACACTCTTAGAAAAATAGTGGGTCAAAGAGGAAACCTCAAAAGAAATTAATAACTACCCTGAAACTAATGATACTGATAACACAACATACCAAAACTTATGGGATGTAGCAAAAGCAATACTGAGAGGGAAATTTATAGCCATAAATTCATACATCAAAAAAGAAGAAAGAGCAAAAACTGAAGAACTAACTGCACATTTGGAGGAATTAGTAAATAAACAACAAAGTAACCCCACAGGAAGAAGAAAGAAAGAAAGAACAAAGATAAGAGCAGAACTAAATGAAATAGAAAATAAGAAAGCATTTGAAAAGATAAACAAGACCAACAGCTGGTTCTTTGAGAAGATCAATAAAATTGACAAACCCTTAGAGAGACTAACAAAGAAAAAAAGAGAGAAGATGAAAATACACAAAATAAGAAATGAGAAAGGAGATATCATCCCTGACCCCACAGAAATAAAGATTATCATAAGAGGATATTTTGAAAAACTATATTCCACAAAAATGACAATTCAGAGGAAATGGACAAATTCAACACATAAGCAGCCTATATTGATGAAAGGAAAAATTGATGATCTCAACAAACCAATCACAAGTAAAGAGATAGAATCAGTCATTAAAAACCTCCCAACTAAGAAGAGCCCCGGGCCAGATGGCTTCACAGGTGAATTCTACAAAACATTCTGGAAAGAACTAACAACAATCCTGCTGAAACTCTTCCAAAAAATTGAAACAGAAGGAACATTACTTAACTCATTCTATGATGCCAACATTACCCTAGTACCAAAGCCAAACAAAGACACCACAAGAAAGGAAAATTACAGACCAATTTCTCTGATGAACCTAGACACAAAAATTCTCAAGAAAATACCTGCTAACCATATTCAACAACACATTAAATGAATTATACACCGTGACCAAGTGAGATTCATTCTGGGCATGCAAGGATGGTTCAACATAAGAAAATCAATCAATGTAATACACCATATAAACAGATTGAAGGGAAAAAAATCACATGATTATATCTAAAGAAACAGAAAAAGCATTTGACAAAATCCAGCACCCTTTCTTGATAAAAACACTGCAAAAGATTGGAATACAAGGAAATTTTCTGAACATGATAAAGAGTATATATGAAAACACACAGCCAACATCATTTACAATGGTGAAATCCTAAAATCTTTCCCTCTAAGATCAGGAATGAGACAAGGATGCCCACTATCACCTCTTCTATTTAACATTGTCTTAGAAGTACTTGCTTGAGCACTGAGGCAAGAACCAGATATAAATAGCATTCAAATTGGAAAGGAAGAAGTCAAAATTTCATTATTTGCTGATGACATGATCCTATACATAGAAAACCCTGAAAGGTCTACAACAAAGCTTCAAGAACTCATAAATGAATTTAGTAAAGTTGCAGGTTATAAGATCAGTGCACAAAAATCAGTAGCATTTCTGTACACCTATAATGAGCAAGCTCAGGAGGAAATCAAGAAACAAATACCATTTACAATAGTAAGTAAAAAAATCAAATATTTAGGAATAAATTTAACTAAATATGTAAAAAACTCACACACAGAGAACTACACAACGCTGTTCAAGGAAATCAAAGAAGACCTAAATAAATGGAAGAATATTTCCTGTTCATGGATAGGAAGACTAAATATTATTAAGATGTCTATCCTACGAAAACTGATCTACATATTCAATGCAATCCCAATAAAAATCAACACAGCCTTCTTTAAGGAACTAGAAAACCTAGCTGTGAAATTTATTTGGAAAGGAAAGAGGCCCCGAATAGCCAAAGACATATTGAAAAAGAAAAACTAAATTGGAGGACTCACACTACTTGACTTCAAAACATACTACAAAGCTACAGTAGTGAAAACAGCATGGTATTGGCACAAGGAGAGACACACAGACCAATGGAACCGAATTGAGAGTTCTGATATAGATCCTTATATATATAGCCATATAATATTCGATAAAGCCACCAAACCCTCTCAACTGGGAGAGAATGGCCTATTCAACAAATGGTGCCTGGAGAACTGGATATCCATATGTAAAAGAATAAAGAGGATTATCATCTCACACCTTATACAACGATCAACTCAAGATGGATCAAAGACCTAAATATAAGAGCCAAGACCATAAAGACTTTGGAAAGCAGTGTAGGGAAGCACATAGAAGACCTTGTAATAGGAAATGACTTTATGAACTTCACACCAAAAGCATGAGCATCAAAAGAACAAATAGATAAATGGGACTTCCTCAAAATTAAAGCCTTCTGCACCTTAAAGGAGTTTGTCAAGAAAGTGAAAAGAGAGACTACACAATGGGAGAAAATATTTGGTAACCATATATCTGATAGGAGACTTATAACCTGCATATATAAAGAACTCCTATATCTTGAAAATAAAAAACAACCCATTTAAAAATGGGAAAAAGATTTAAAAAGACACCTTTCCAAAGAAGAAACACAAATGGCTAAAAGGCATATGAAAAAATGCTCCAAATCTCTAGCTATCAGGGAAATGCAAATCAAAACTACAATGAGATACCATCTTACTCCCATAAGATTGGCAGCTATGAAAAAAACAGAAGACTACAAATGCTGGAGAGAATGTGGAGGAATGGGAACACCCATCCACTGCTGGTGGGAATGCAAAAGGATCCAACCATTCTGGCATACAGTTGGGTGGTTTCTCCAAAAACTAGCTATAGATTTGCCATATGACCCAGCAATTCCACTGCTGGGTATATACCCAGTAGAACTGAAAACAAGGACACAAACCGATATATGCACACTAATGTTAATAGCAGCATTGTTCACTATTGCCAAAAGTGGGATTCAACCCAAGTGCCCATCAACAGAAGAATGGATAAATAAAATGTGGTATATACATACAATGGAATACTACTCAGCTTTAAGAAAGAATACACTACAAACACACGTGACAACATGGATGAATCTTGAGAACCTTATATTGAGTGAAGCAACCCAGGCATTGAAGGACAAATACTACATGAGCTCAATGATATGAAATAAGTAAAGCAAGCTGCCTCAGAGAGCTAGAGACTGGATGATGGGCTTACAGGAAATTTGGGGTAGAGGAAGGATGTAAGCTGACAGCTACATGGCTGAAATCTATAAGCTGGAGGTAAGTATTTGTACAAGGAAGGGATAAAATGGGGGCCTAGGGTTACCTTTGGGTGGGGCTTTGTGGGCTTGAGGGGGGTTAGGGATGGGAGGATGGGTAATATTGCCCAAGAAATTGGGGGGGAGGATGGGGCAACATACAAACATAGGAGATTGTCAGGTATTTGGTTGAGAGTATAATGCTGAGAAAACTTTTTCAAAAATATAATAAGGAAGGTTACCCATTTATATGCTTAAAGGGGATAATCTGACACAGGACAGGCTCCTAAGGAGTATGTGAATGCTCATTTTGCCATGGTGGGTTATATCATTGGATAGAGACCCCATATAATGAGAGCGAAGGTATACCCACATCCTGGGGAGGAATGATGTTCTCAAACAGAGGGAATTGTATCTCTCAAGAGAAATGGTGGCTCTCAGTGCATTAGGGCAGTTGAACATGTCAAGTCCTCAACACTGTTGCAAGTATCTCTGAACATGGCCCTTCAAGCAATGAAGATTGACTGTCACTGTGGGTCTTAAGGGAAGGGAGAAAGAGGTATTGAATAGATGGAATCAATGTAACTGTGGGCAATAGAAGTGTTCCACAAGATTAAACAAGGATGGATATAAGACATGTTAAATTACACCAAAAATATATAGGGGCTGAAAGGCTAAAAGGTAAATCATAATGTAAACATAAGATAACTAAAAATTTAGAATATTGTGTAGTCTAAAATATAAACCACAATGTAAACACAAATGTTACCTTGTTTGAAAGCTATTGTCTCAATATCTGTACATCAGTTTCAGGAAATATAGTATGAATATGTTAAAAGATTATTGCAGTGGAAGGGAGAAGGTTTTATGTTAGATATGTGGGAGCACTCTGTATTGTATATATGAATTACTGTGATCTAAAACTTTCATGAAGATAAGCTTAATAATTAGGAAAAAAGAAAAAGATAGGATGTAGACACTAAGGAAAAGACAGAAGTAGTTGCCTTGCCAATTTGCATACAGGGTAACACTTATTGCAGTGATGGAAGGCAAAATATCAAAAACAAAGCATTTGCATTTTTTAATTTTTACCTTAATTTTTCTAAATTAATATGTATTCTATATCTAACCTTTAAACTCATCACTATATTCCATTTTACTGTTAATGGAACCTGGCAATATATTGGGCTTCACTTTTGAAGAAGTTGTGGATCACAGAGAGGTTCAACAATGGCAGGGGAGGAATACTGGCATAGGATACTATTGACAGGGGACACATGGTTGGCAGGGAGTTCTACAGGGCATATATCCAGAGTACATAAAAATGTTTGGATATTTGCATAGAGGTTACAATTAAAAATAACAACTGAGGGAGTGTAGAGTTCCTAGCCAGGGGAGCTCTATCACAGTCCCTAAAGAAACAGCAACAATCCCCCAAGTGCAATGGCAAAGACCAAAAAAGAATGAAGGTCCAACAATGAGCCCTTGATACTAAGGACTATGCTTGTGAGCCTGTGCACCTGAAATAAGAACAAGGCCTAGAGCTGCAGAGTGCCTAAGAGTTAATTCCTGAGAGCCTCCATGTTGCTCAAATGTGACCAGTCTCGAAGCCAAACTCAGCATGTAAATGTATTGCCTTCCCCCCAGCATGGGGCATGACTCCTGGGGATGAGCCTCCCTGGTGCCAAGGGATTACTACCAAGTACCAGCTGATGATGTAACTAGAAAATGACCTTGAATAAAAGGGTCAACTCAGACCAGCAGAATATCTCAATCTACATATAATACCAGGAGTTAAAAATGCTTTTTGACCTGAATCAAAGAGGGAAATGGAAAGGACAAATAAGTTTATATGGCTATTAGTCTCCAAAAAGAGCTGGGAGGTTATCAGAGGGGTTGCCCTTATGCACACCTGAGCAGAGTCCCAAAGACAGATAAAGTAGATACAACCCCAGGTACTAGTTCTGCTGAGGGCTAGAGAGACTCGCAGGTTCTATGGTCATGGAAGATGGAGTTCAGTGCCATGTCAGTTAGCCTTACTTTGGAGTTTGTGTTTCTGTGCGATGGAGCTGGACTTAGATGTGATCTTTGTCCACAAGTCTCTCCTTTTACTTTTACTGGGACTGTAGTTGGTGCTGAGGTTTAATGTATACCCAGGGGACCTGAATCTCTGGACTGATGATGTGATAGCCAGGCCCTGAGCCTCAACAGACTTGCAACTCCTACATTCTGGTTTATTGGACTTACCCGACTCATCTAACATGGAGGTGAAGAAGGTCAACCACCACACCAGGGAGCCGAAAGTGCCTACAAATGAAAGCAGGAGGATTGCATCCAGCATCCATGTGGAATCTAAACCCCCTCTTGATATAGATGTGGAGTGGGCACAACCATTCTAAGGTCCACAGGATGGAGGAATAGAGTATGGACTAGAGTGGACTTACTGATATTCTCTATTCATGAACTATTGTGATTAGTAATCGAAGAAAATGTGGCATTGGTGTGGAGAAAGCAGCCATGGTGACTGCTGGGGGTATGGAGTGGGAGGAAGAGATGTGATGTGGGGGCATTTTCGGGACTTGGAGTTGTCCTGGGTGGTGCTGCAGGGACAGTTACTGGACATTGTATGTCCTCCCATGGCCCACTGGGTGGACTGTGGAAGAGTGTGGAGATGATGTGGACCATTGACCATGAGGTGCAGCGGTGCTCAAAGATGTATTCACCAAATGCAATGAATTTCTCATGATGATTGAGGAGGTTCTTGTTATGGGGGGAGGAGTGTGGTCAGGGGGGGTGGGGGCTATATGGGGAACTCATATTTTTTTAATGTAACATTTAAAAAATAAATAAAGACCGAAAAAAAAAGAAAATAAATAACTCAATCATGCCTAGTAACAGACCAGGTTACAAACATAATCCAATATCTATTTTTGGAACCTATAACTTTATCAAACTGCTACAGGTATATACCCAGAAGAACTGAGAGCAGTGACAGAAATAGACATCTGCACACCAATGTTCATAGAGGCATTATTCATTATAGCCAAAAGATGGAAACAAATCAGGTGATGGAAAAACAAATTGTGGTGTATATACATGAAGGGATATTATGCAGCAGTAAGAAGAAATGAAGTTGTGAAGCACATGACAACATGGATGAAACTGGAGGACATTTTGTTGAATGAAGAAGTCAGACAAAAAAAAGGACAAAAATATTATGTAAACTCATGGAATTAATAATTAGAATATAGGTCACCAGAAAATAGAATGAGGGTAGGAAATGGAAAGCTGATGGTTAATCTGTGCGGAATTCATTAAAAGGTTGTAAATCTTTGGAAATGAATGGAAATAATAAAAACACATCATGCTGTTTGTCACTAACAGAGTTATTATAGGGATATGACAGTGTTTGAAAGGAAAAGCCTAAGGACATTTATATTACTAGAAAGAAAGCTAAAAATTCTAACATGGGACTGTATAACATAGTGAAACCTCATGTAAAATATGAATATGGGTGATATTGCATATATAAGGTAGTTTTTACAAAATATAAATACAAATACATTAGAGAGAAGGAAACAGAATAGCTGCTATGTATAGCAGAGTAAGCATAGTGAGTTTTAGAAGTGATGCATTTTGGTTTTTTTTGGTTGGTTTTTACTTTTTAGTATTGTTACTAGAATTATGAAAATCCTCTGGGAATGATTGCAGTAATGAATACACAACTATGTGAGTATATCAAATACCAATGATTGTACACTTTAGATGGATTTGTGCTTTATTAATATATATAAATAAAATTGATTTGTTAAAAAAATTAATAGCTAAAACATAGGGCTGTACAACACAATTAACCCTATTATAAACAATAGACTAGGTAATAGTACAGTTATAAAAATGTCCTTTGGTGATTATAACAAATGTACCTCACTAATACAAGGTGTTAATAATAGTTGGTATATTGGAAAATAATTTAAATTCTGGACTACAGTTAATAGTGCAATTATAATATTCTTTCATCTGCTGTAAGAAAAAGATACCATACTAAGGCAAAGTGAAAAATAAGGGGTGGAATATATGGGAATTCTGTATTCTTTTGCATATTTGTAAACCTACAAATTCTCTGAAAAAAATTTAAATCTGATGAGTAAAATAGATATGTCATAAATGGATTTGAAATAATGTCAGACCTTAATCTAAGGGTATTAACAGACAATATATAAATCTAAAAATGACCTTTAACATGAAAAGATGGTTATTGTTACATATAACTAAATAAATGTAAGTTAAAATAATAAAACAAAAATTACTATAATAACATTCTGTACTCTAAAGGTAAGCTGATACAATTATTAGGAGGGCAATGTCACACTTTCTATTTAAAAAAAGAAAAACATTCATAAATGTTGTAAAATAAAAAACAGTCAAGGCAGTATGTGGCTTTCAACTCTACCTACTCATAGCATAAATTGGTCACTTGCATTAAGCAATGTCAAGATGGACCCCAATGATACCCACGTGCTGGTAATCACATCCTTGTATAATTCCTTACACTTGTATATGTGCTGGACTCTGTCTTTCACTTCTAATAAAGAAAAAGTAATGGTATGCCACTACCAAGTTCAGGTCAAAGAGATTCTTTTAACTTGTACACCCTCTCTTCCTCTCTTGTTCATGTTAATGAAAGCTAACTACCATGGTGTAAATTTCCCGACAGAAAGGTCCATATGACAAGGAATTGAGAGAGGCCTTTACCTATCAGCAAGGTACTGAGACCCTCTGTACCAACAGCCCATGAGAAACTGACTCCTGTCAACAACCACATGAGTAACAGTAAGCTTGGAAACAGATATCTCCCCAGGTGAGACTCTGAATAAGACTGCAGTGCCAGCTAACACATTAACTATAGCCTTATGAGAACTCTTGAAGCAGAATCATTTAGCTAACCCAAACTCAGTTCCTGACTCAAAAACCTTAGGAAATAAATATTTTTTCTTAAAAGTCATTGAGTTTTAGGGTAGTTTGTTATGCAGCAATAGATAATGAGTACAGATTTTGGTACCACACAAATATGTAAAAATATGGTTAGGAACAGATGTAGCTCAAGTGGTTGAGCACCTTCTTCCCATGTACAAGATCCCAGGTTTGATCCCCAGTACTTCCTAAAAACAAAACAAACAAATTAAAAACCAGCTGTCATTTGGAGCAGTTGTATCTCAGTGGTTGAGTGCCTGCTTCCTATGTATGAGTACCTGGTACCTCCTGAAAAAACAATGGTTGTTGCTTTGGAACCAGTAAGTGGATAGTGGCAGGAAAGATTTTTAGGAGCATGTTAAAGCATGCTTAAATTTCCCTGAACAGATTTTTATTAGAAATCTGGAACTTGAGGGTGCTGCTGGTGAGGGTCAAAAAGAAGTTAGGTCTCTGCAGCCCTCAGGAGAAGCAGCACCTAGTTTCCATCTACCTTGGCTATTTCTGATACCCTGCTGAGGCGTGCATAAGCATCACCCCTCTGATGACCTCCCGATTCTTTTATGGAGATTCATAGCCATATAAACTCACTTCTCCTTTCCATTTCCCACTTTTATCCAAAGTCAAAAAGCAGTTTTTAACACCTGATATTACACGAAGGATGAGATATTCTGCCAGTCTGAGTTGACCTCTTTATTCAAGGTCTTTTTCTAGTTACATCATCAGCTGGTGCTTGGTAATAGTCCCTCGGCATCAGGGAGGCTCATCCCCGGGAGTCATGTCCCATGCTGGTGGGAAGTTTATGCATCTACATGCTGTGTTTGGCTTAGAGAGTGGCCACATTTGAGCAACATGAGGCTCTCAGGAGGCAACTCTTAGGCACTCCACAGCTCTAGGCCTACTTTGTATTTCAGGCACACAGGCTCATAATCAGAGCCACCAGTATCAAGGGCTCATCATTGGACCATCCATCTTTGTTGGTCTTTGCCATTGCACTTGGGGAATTGTTGCTGTTCCATTGGGGAATGTGATAGAGCTCCCCTGGCCAAGAACTCAGCACTCTCTCATCTGTCATTTCCAACTGAAACCACTATTAAAATATCCAAATCTTTCTATGTACCCTGTATACATGCCCTGGAGAACTCCCTCCCAACCATATGCCCCCCACCAATAACACCCCACATGAGTGCTCCTCCCCCACCACAGTTGAACTTCTCTATAGTCCAAAACTTCTTCAAAAAGGAAGCCCAATATATTGCCAGGGTCCATTAATAGTAAAATGGAATATAGTGATGGGTTTAAAGGTTAGATATAGAATACATAGTAATTCAGAAAAATTAAATAAAGGAAAAATAAATTGGGGTATCAAAAAATGAAAAAATGAAAAAGCTTTGTTTTTGACATTTTGCCTTTCATCACTACTATAGGTGTTGCTCTGTATGTACAGTGGCAAGGCAATTTCTTCCATTTCTTCCTCAGTGTCTACCTCCTTTCTTTTTTTTCCTAATTATTAAGTTTGTCTTCACATAAGTTTAGATCACAGTGATTCATGTATACAATATATGGTACTCCCACATATCTGACATCAAGACAGATAGCTCTGGAGTTCAGGGTCATGTCAGTTGGCCCTAATTTGGAGTCTGTGTTCCTGAGTGTGATGGAGTTGGACTCAGATATGACCTTTCTACACATGCCTCTTCTGCTACTTTTACTGGACCTGTGGTTGGCATTTAGGTTGGTGTGTACTCAGGAGACCTGAATCTCTGAACTGTCCATGTGATGGCCAGGCCCTGGGCCTCAGCAGACTTGCGGCTCCTACCCTCTGGTTTCTTGGACTTACCCTGGCCAGCTGACAGGGAGGTGAAGAGAATCAACCACCACACCAGGGAGCCAAGAGTGCCTACAGCTGCAAGCAGAAGAATTGCATCCATCATCCTTGTGGAATCTAAGCCCCCTCTTGATGTAGAGGGGGACTGGACATAACCATCCCAGGATCCACAGGATGGAGGAATAGAATATGGACTAGAGTGGATTTACTGGTGTTATGCTTGGGAACTATTGTGATTAGTAAGGGAAGAAATTGTAGTAGTGATATGGAGAGGGTGGCCACAGTGGCTGCTGATGGTAGGGAGACAGAAGAAGAGATATGGTGTGGGGGTATTTTCAGGATTTGGAGTTGTCCTAGGTGGTGCTGCAGGCATGGATGCTGGACGTTGTGTGTCCTGTTGTGGCCCAGTGGGTGGACTGGGGAGAGTGTGGACTACAATGTGGACCACTGTCCATGTGGTGCAGCAGTACTCCAGAATGTATTCGCCAGGTGCAATGGATGAGCCACAATGATGGAAGAGGTTGTTGTGGGAGGGATGGGGTGGGTGTGGTGGGGGGGTATAAGGGAACCTCATACTTTTTGAATGTAACATTTAAAAGAAAAAAAGGAAGAAAAAAAAGACACTAAGTGGAAGAAAAGAAAAGCTACAGATGGAAAGAAAATATTTGCAAACCTCATATCCAACAAACAACTAGAATCCAGAATATACAAAGAACTCTCAAAATTCAATAGGAAAAAAAAAAACCTCCAATTACAAAATGGGACATTTTCATTTCATCAAAGAAGATCTATGGATGGTGAATAAACACATGGAAACATGTTCAATATCACTGGTCATTAAGCAAATGAAAATTAAGACCAAAATGAGGTATCACTACACACCTATTAGAATGGCTAAAATTTTTAAAATAGTAAAAATTGTGACAACATTAAATGCTGGCAAGGATGCATAGAAAGTGGATTTCTCATATATTTCTAGCGGGAAATAGTTCGGTAGTTTCTTTTGAAAACAACGTACATTCACGATCTGATCCAGCAATTACATCCCTAGGCATTTCTCCCAGAGAAATAAAAGCTTATGTCCGTACAAAAACCTAAAAAAAAAAAAAGAAGTTAGGAACATGTTATTAGAAACTGGAAAAAGGAGGATCCTTATTATGTAGAGGTAGAAAACTTAGCAAAACTGTCATCTGCAGTTATACAAATAGAAGAAAATTTTCCTTATAAAGTGGGTGATCTAAGATTTCCAAGCAGAATGATGAAGGTGCCACATAGTTTCTTTTTGATGCATATAGCAAAATATAAGAGGAAAGAGATAAATTGAGAGGACTATTAAATAAAAAGAAAACAAGACATGCTCGTTTTGAAAATTCTCAGCCTCTCCAGATAGTAAATAATGCTAATATTAAGAAATAGCTTCCAAGCAAAGAGCAAATAAAGGGCACTTCCAGCAAAACAGTGGCCAAAGATGAAGCCGAGGATCACTGTAAACACTTCTGTTAGGACGTCAGAAACAACAAAGATGGTGCCTCACAGTATACTATTCAGTTACACAAAGAGTTTAAGATTTGCCCATAGATTCTCTTAAATAATAGGGTTTCTGGAAAGCTAATGGGCATTATCCCTCAACCATTTCAGCAGGGGCTAAGTGAGGAGAAAGGCTTTTGTTACAGATGTGGCATTTGTCAAATGGAGTGAAATCAAACAAGAATAACAGGAGTTCCAAAGGGGTTTTAAGAGAAATATATTAGTAGAAACATTGTTGGCTTGGACTGAAAGGAACAAAGACAGTAAAAAAGAAAAGAGGCAGTTTGACCCCCAAACTTTTACTAACAAGAAGCAATATATGCTTATCTGGATCTCAGGATTGCTGTGAACTAGTGACTCATTTGTTCCTCTAAGTCCCTGCTCACCTCTTTTTACATGAATGTTCATAGCAGTTATTGTGTGTCTGTTCCACCATTGTTTACTATGTATATTGGAGGCACATAAATTGTCTCTCTAGTTTACATGTCTAAAAATTGATAGAAACTGTACTCAAAGAATGTACTTAAGCAGCTACACCCAAGGTGACTCAGCTATACCTGCACCAGATTTAGATAATGAGATTCTGGATTTAGATGCTACATTGTCATACAACTGGGTGGGGTTGAGAATATTTAGCATGTGCAAGGGATACGAATCATTGGGGGTCAGAGGCATACTGTGGTAAGCTGTTTCTAAAATGGCCCCCAAAGATATCTGCCTCCAGATATTCACATCCATATGTAAATCCCTATCCTTGAGTATGGGCTACCTAATCACTTCCTTCTAATGATGATATGTAATTTTCAGGATTAAGTTACAAAGAGTCTGTGGTTCCATCTTGTACACTCTCTCTCAAACTCTTCCTCTTGTGGAAACCAGTTGCCCTATGGAGAGGCTCACATGGCAAGAAACTAAGGGAAGCCTCTGAACAGTAGCCCACAAAGAAACAAGACTCTCTGTCCAACAGTCCCTGAGGAACTGAATCCACCCAACAATCATGAAAGTGAGAGTGGAAATGGATACTGCCTCAGCTAAGCCTTTAGATGACACCACAGCTCTGGCCAACACCTTGCTTTCAGCCTTATGAAAGACCTTGAAGTAGAGGTACACACTGCCCAGATTTCTGACCCACAGAAACTATGAGATAATCAATGTTTCTTGTTAAAACTGTTAATTGGGGGTAATTGGTTACGCCTGAATAAATTAATGCACTGCCACAGCCCTGAAGCCCTATAACTATTATATTAGTGTCCCAGCCTCTGATTTCCAAATTCCCAGGAGAAAGATTAGTGGCTTAACTTGGCATAGGTGTCCATCCCTGGTAAAAATAGTTATGGCCATGGAGGGTACAAAGTTGTTTAGTATAATCACTGCCACAGGGCTCTAGACTTGGAGTGGAGGTCAGTTCTAATGAAAAGAAGTAGGTTAATAAAAAGTCCCTTCTGAAAGGAGCACCCCATCTACTTAGAAAGACGCAAGCCTCAGAGGAAACACCCATGTCCCTATCACCTCAAACACAAAGACTGAGGCTGTGCCTAGAGTAACTCTAAGACAAATAGGAAGTTTTGTTTCTAAAATTGCTCAGTTTGCTAGTTTAAAAAAATCCATTGACCTAGTTGTTGAGCAGAGTGCTGAGAAAACAATTAATTGAATTCATTTGTTGACACAACAAGAAAAGGAATCAAGCAGGTGTCATAATAGCAAATGAATGCTGCCCTTTGATGGAAAGGAAAGAAAATCTCTAAACCATTAAGTCTTCTAAAGTGCCTAACTATTACATGAATCCTCTTAAAAATAGGTACCTGGAGATGGCCGGGCAAAGGAAAGAATGTTGAAAGAAGGAGGGTTATTAAGGGCAAAATATCGCTCTGCAACCAGGAATACCATGGTTTGATGGTGTCAGGAAAAGAGCTTCTCTTTCACCTCCCTAGTAGTAAACTACTGCTAGAGAATTTATCACCATAACGCTGGCTCCAGAGAATGAAAAGATAAGAAGGGAAAGAGCAAAGGTAAGGACTTACAGTATAAAGAAGAAACATACTAGAAATAGATCAGAAATTTGCTTTAAGCCTAAAAACAATAGAGAATATAACTGATTTATAGCACAAATTTAAACCCGTGATTTTGAAATTGAAACTTAAAAATTAGGAATAGAGTAACTCCATTGAATTATATATTTGCATGTGGTGGAAGAGGAAATTTTAGTTGCATATATGTTACTAGAATAAAAAAAGGTTTAAAACCATAGGACTTTACAACAAAAACAGTGAACCTTAATGTGAACTATGGAGTATAGTTAATAGTATGATTATAATACTATTATTTCATCAATTGTAAGAAAGTCACTACTGTAATGTTAAGTGTTAATAGGGGAAAACTGAGTGTGTATACGTGGGAGGAGGTATATGAGAACTCTGTATTTTCTGCAGGATTTTTCTATAAATTTAAAACTTTCTAATAATTTTTTTTACAAAAGTAAAGGAGAAATAAAGATTTTTCTCAAACAAAAACTGAATTCATCAACACCAAACCACTTTTCAATGTTTAAAGAAGTTTTTCTGAGAAGGAAAAAAAAATTATGGATAAAGTTTCAAAGAGTAGTGTTTGCAGTCTGTCACTGAGGCAAACGAGCCATACGTTTAAGATTCCTTGGCTTTTTGCACCTGTATTTACAAGAGTTGGACAGAGAAGAACTATAATCATTAGCTACGTTAACTCCAACTCCCCTGCCCTCCTGAAAAAGGTTTTCCTCCAAGTCTTTGTTGCAACAATCACCAGACTGGTCACAGTGATAATATCACCACTACCTGTAATATGAGCAAAAGCTACTGATAAGCACCTTTGGTAGAAACATCATTTAATGCTCACAATAATCCTATAATGTGGAAGCTATTAAGTTCTCTATTCAGCAGATGAGGAAACACATCTGGGGTGAGAGAGATTTGCAAAACATGCTCAAAGATGCACAGTGGACAGTAAAATAGCTGGGATTTGAACTTGAAAGTCAATGACCACTATGTTAGATAGTTTCCCGTCAGATTTCACTTACTGAAGTCTGATATGTTAGCATGGTGCTAAGAGTTTTGATCACATCATCTTATTAAATTATCAAAACAGGAAAGCGGACTTGGCCCAGTGGTTAGGGCGTCCGTCTACCACATGGGAAGTCCACGGTTCAAACCCAGTCCTTCTTGACCAGTCCTCCTTGACCTTGTGGAGCTGGCCCATGTGCAGTGCTGATACGCGTAAGGAGTGCCGTGCCACGCAGGGGTGTCCCCCGCATAGGGGAGCCCCACACGCAAGGAGTGCACCCCATAAGGAGAGACACCCAGAGCGAAAGAAAGTGCAGCCTGCCCAGGAATGGCACCGCACACACAGAGAGCTGACACAGCAAGACGCAACAAAAAGAAACACAGATTCCCGTGCTGCTGACAACAACAGAAGTGGACAAAGAAGATGACGCAGCAAATAGACAGAGAACAGAAAACCGGGGCAGGGGGGAAGGGAAGAAAAATAAATAAATAAATCTTTTTTTAAAATAAATAAATTATCAAAACAGCCTAGAAGATAGGTTTGATTATCCCATTTTTCAAGAAGAATCTGAATAAATGCAATGATCACCAGACTACGGTGTCCATTAACCCTCTGGCTAAAATTACCCACTATTTAAGTCACTAACATGTGCAGAATGAATACTTAATAAGAACAAGCTTTACAGACAATGTGTTTTATGATGATCATAATTGGTGAACAATGTACAAATATCATTCAGGGAACCCATAGTTTCATGTAATACTGAACTCGTAGTAAATTATTTCTGTTTCTCATTTCAGAGGTTAAAGCAGACGTCTTCCTACTGAGCACCCACTTACATCACCCCTATGTAAGAGCCCTCTTTGAAGTCAATGGGTGTTTCAGGCATAAGCAAGACAGATGTGGCTGGTGGGGTGGGGTGGGAGGCTAAAACCAGCAAACAGACTGTTGTGCTTATGTTGTTCTGTGTTGACATCTGATATGTCTATTCTTGTCTGTTTACATGTCCCATTCGTCTGGTACAACCAGACAGCGTTTTATTAATATTATTGATGGCTGCCATAGCAACAAGCATGTGGATATACTTCAGCTATGAAATTGTGACAAGTATTTGGTTGATCACAGTCTGTAAATTGCATCAGAGGGATTATCTTCAAGGGTGAAGGGAGATGGAACAGAACCTAACTGGATGGATACTTGCTTTTATCTTACTGGGAAAATTTACATAGTTATTTCTCCTGAAAAATTTCTTTTCCAGGGACTTCCTCTGGAATTTTGGAGCTGTTTAACCCTTGGCAAAGAGCCAGTAACTCAACCAAAGACTTCCTAAACTACAAGTGGCAGTCCGAGTTTGCATCCTCCATTTTCACCACTCTCCTCCTCCTGACCTTCTCAGTTCCTTCAGGATTCAGACATTAAAGAGAAAAGGTCAAATACTGGATATTGGGTGAACTTCCTTTGCTGCTTTTAACTCTGGTTTCATAGGTGACATTCTTTTGGACAGCAGATAATTACTAAAAATTATACTGGATATTGCGATGGGGGAGAAAAGGGGCAAGAGAGTGGACAAGGAAGACATGGATACAATCTCTACCATTGAGACTGGTGTAGCGGAATTGTGTGCCCAAGGGCTCTATTTGGAGCATAGTTGGGAGAATTGAAGGAGCAGAGTTCTCACATCCACGAAAGTAGCAAGGGCAACACTTTCCACCCACCTCTGCCTAGCCCAGTCAGTAAAGAAAAAGATAATGCCACCCAAACCACTGTCAGAACTTGTGAGCTTTGTGTGATTGAGGTGGAGACAGCTGTGATACTATAAGGCTACAGATGACCCATCACTTTCCTTTCTGTAACCAGGAAGGCTCAGAGGGAAAAGTTCTCTCGTTGGCAAAATAGGGAAGCAGGTGCTTCTGGAAACTGAACTTCTTGCTTGATTTACTGCACTTACCTCATTAAGTCTTGTTTGCCTTCCCTTCATCCTCCATTTCAATGCCAGAGACATATTACTAAAATCCAAATCCTGCAGGGGGTCCCCACAGTTTGCACAAGAGAAAAACAAATCCATAAAGCACTACCAGATGTGGTTGCTGCCCACCTTTTTAGCCCCTCTCTGGTCTCACTCACCCTACTTACAGTCCCTTGAAACTATCTTCTTTTTCATGGCTTGGTTATTTCACACAGTTGTATCTGTCAGTGTGAGCACTCAATTCAAACACCACCTCCTTAGGAAGCCATTCTCTTCCTCTCCACCTGTCCTCAAACTGTTTTTTACCACTACACTCCTTATAATTGTTAATTTGTTTGCCTGCCTCAGCCACTAGATGAGGCACTTAGAGAACAGCAACTACGTCTTTGTGCTCCCAGTTCTTTCCTCAGTGCCTGGAACAGTAGTGCCCAATACGTGTCTTGTGAATGAATGTTGGGTAACTAACTACCTCTATTACAAGTATTCATTTCCTCTTTCCTGGTATCCCTTTCCCCTCTTAACGTTTATCCTCAACACTGCTTCATTCACAATGTGGCAGAGGGGAAAAGGCACCAGCCTCGAAATTGAAAGAACTGAATTCTAGTCCTGGTTCTGCTTTTTTCCAGTTGTAACCTTCCATTTCTCTTTCACCTCTGTTTCCTCATCAGTAAAATGAGGAATATCTGAAGATTCTCTAAGGAAATATCTTCCATGATTCTAATGCCTACTAAATTATTAATTTAAAACTAAGGTAGTTACGGTTAAGGGCCAAACTATGAGTTTTCTCTGGAGTAGCTGCATTTTAATAGATAATTCCTGAAGACTGAGATACCTTACAGAATCAAAGAAATGACGCTAACAACGATAACATGAGAAGCTATGGAGAGGTACTATCTGATAGTTGCGCCCAGCTCAGTGGTCCTATACATCATTTTATCCTTGCAATTTCCTATTGAAACCAACTGCTATTGGAGAGATATAGGGCAGTACTAACAGAAAAGTGGAATCTGACCAAGTCTATTCTATATGTGCTCTCCCACACCAATTCAAATTGTCAGAACCAGACCATAAACCAGACCTTGCCAAAAGCCTGCTGGTTAAATAAACAGCAGATTCCATGACACTAAGATTGTGCCCCAAGCCTAAAAGGAAAAGGTCTGTCACAAGGATAAGGCATCTCTTAACTCTTACCAAAAAGGAGCAAGACCTAGACCTAATATCCTCTTTGGAGATTGACAGAGGCCTCTAATTGCTTATTAACTTGTATTTTTACCTGAGAGTATGAACTGAAATTTCTTCTTTTTAGGCCAAATTCTCCTCAAGTCTAAAAGCTAAGGAAGAATTTCAAGAGAAGAGCCATTGAAAGGGGCATATATAGTGAAACTGGTGTCCCTCACTGCCCACCTACCTGCCCAGACTGAGTCCTGTCAGGGAATCAAGAAAGTGATCATTAACTGGATGGAATCCATGTTTGTTCCAACCAAACCAAGAGATCATACCTAGGAGATTAGAAGCAAGTGGAAGCAGAGAGGATCATCTCCATTGGCCAAGCCCTCTGCTGCTGCTACCCTCCTAGGGGGTCAGAAAGAGTTGGCTATTGAAGAGGGGAGGAGGAACCAGAGAGTAGGAAGATTTGTTCAAATTATCTAGACCAAATTATTATACACTTTTCAGGGATTCCTTCTGAGTAGATCACAACTAACACTACAAGAGATTCCCAGGGATAGCTATAAAGTATAGGCCAGAATTGCTCATGAGAAAATGACTTTTTAAAAGGCCAAGGAGGAAATACTGGCCCCAAAAAAATTTCCTGACCAAAATATTGCTCTATGTGCTATTAAAACTTCAATACCTTGGTTTAAAACATGAATTTCTGTTATAATGTGCTCCTTGAAAGGTTATCATTTTAAGCCAGTATCAGCTACTTTACCTTTAAAGTGAATGAGTTTCCACCCTTTGAAGATATGACTTTGATTAGTTAGGTAAGCCAGGAAGGAAGAACAGAAAGAAAAGGAAAAGGGAGAGAAAGAAATGAGATGAAAAGCAAAAGAAACTGATAATGAATGAACCTGTGCAAAAGAGGGAGAAAGGCAAGGCTAAAATCACTGCCTTCACAACTTTGTAAAAATATTTGTCCTAGCAGGGTGAAATAAAATTCATTATATGACCCTTTGAGAGTATCTACCAACTGCACCTGCAAATTAACTATGAATTATCATCCCTGGGGAGTTCCCTACAGCTCATGGAAAGAAATCCTACATTAGAATGGCTCCTTCCATCTTCAATCACCACAAGAATAACTCCCATTTCTCAACTGTCTCCTCCTCCCTCTCCCACACAAGTGTAATCTAGGAATATTTCAGAGAGAACTAAGAATCTCCCTACAAATCTTGCCCCTCTGACACAAGCTGTGGGAATTTATAAATCATCACTTCAAACTTTGTAGCTCTTGGGCTACTAGGATCTTCTAAAGAACTTCAGAAAAGAAACACTGCTATAGCAGTTCTCAAAGTGCTGTGAGAAGGAATGCCAACTTTCTATTGGGCTAAGAGCACCCTCTGGTGGTACATGTCTAGATTGTGCACTAATAGCTCCATCTCTGAAAGTATAGTACCGTCTCCAGGTTGGACTCAACCATACTTCCTTCAGATGGAAACATATTCCCAGGGTCTCTCTTGGTAGCAAGAAAATTCGCTGAACTTGAAAATGTGAAATGGGTTCATGGCCTTGCTGTATTATTTCCTAGTGTGTTACCTTGGTCAACTCATCACTCTCAGACTAATTTCCTCTATTAAAAATAGGAAAATAATGCCTACATTAGATCAAATTTTAAAATCTACTACTGTATATAATAAAGCACTATCTACATTAAATTTAAGGAAGACTATTATTGTTTACCAGATATATATGCAGATCTCAGATCCAAATACAAAGGTCTTAAGATTAAATTCATCTCCTGGTAGCCCCTATATGTTTTATGTATGTTACACTTACAAATCTATTACACCATAATTTTCCTTTCATATGCCTAGCTTTGACCTTCATCTAATTGCTCATTTTATCATTCATATGTCACTGTTGCTCCTGCTTCTGTGTTCTCCTCCAAACCATCATGCCACCTGCTGTTATATTAACCCTAACAGTTGCATTCATCAGATCATTCCCCTGCTTTGGAAAAAAGGATCAACTTTCCAAGACTTTGAAAAGGAACTGCAAGAGCCAACTGTGGCACATACAAGCAGACCTTCAACAGCTTGACCAGAGTCAGCCATGTGTTTTGGTTCATTCTTCCACCCTGACAGCCCTGAGGCAAAATTGGCTCTCCTTCCACACAAGGTTGTCATCAGGCCTCTGGCCACCTCCCCTGCCTCATCCTACTTTGCTCCTCCATATGTATAACACATTCAAACCAATCTTCTAGCATTTTTTTCATACCTCCATGCCTTTGGAAATGGGTTACCTCAGCCTAGAGCAAAATTAACCACTCTTCTTGATAACCTTTCTCATACTTTAACACTCAATTTCATCATAAACTCCTGGAGGCCTCCATTCACTCCTCCCTATCTCTAAAACTGGGTTAGGCATAACTCCCTTAAATGCCTATGGAGCCCTGTGGTTGCTACTATCATAGCACTGACTGCACTTTTTTCATTAACAACTTTATTTCAAATTCCCAAAAATAAAAGAATATAAAAAGGCAGCTCAACAAATTAAGGAAATATTACCCCTAAAAAGTTCTTTTTTAAGAACTTCTTTTTTAAGAACTTTTATCTCATTTAACTCCAACTGAGTGTTCAGAAATATACACAGATAAACAAGATTAGTTAAATGGCATAATCAAGGTCTCCTTATTAATGAAGAAAAAATGAAATGAAAAAAATGCTTAATTGTATTCATATCTCACAAAACCAAGCCCCATATTCTTTTTTATTTTGACCTTTAGAATTAATATAGTACCAACTTGATTTTTGCTACAAAAACATTACAGTTTTGTTGTTAACTAAGTCTATAAATTACATTAGTTATATTTTTCCCATGTAGCACCTCATTCCTAACACCCTGTAGTAGAACATTCCTGTATTTATATTATTAACCACAATCATCATCTACTTCCAAAATCATTGTAACATATTCCCAATATTATCCTCCAGCTGTCCTCCAACTAACATTAATCTTCCTAGACTGTTCATTTTAGCCACAATCACATCCATAAATCAACAGTGTTTGTTATATTCATTACAATGTGTTACCATCAAGTCCGACCATTACCACATATTTACATTTGTACTTATTAAACATTCTACATACACAGCATCTTCTCCCGCCTCTCATTCCACACTCTATCTCCTATCAACCTACATTTCACAGTCTATACCATAAGCCTACTCATTGTATTTAGTTCATTTCAGTGAAACCATACAGTATTCATCTTATTGTTTCTGGCTTATTTCACTCAACATAATATCCTCAAGTTTCCTCCATGTTGTCATGTGCTTCCTCAATTGATTTCTTCTTACAGCTGAGTAATATTCCCTCATATGAATATGCCACATCTTGTTTACCTATTCATCAATTGACAGATGCTTAGGTTGTTTGCATCTTTTAGCAATCATGAATAATGCTACTAAGAACATCATTGTGCAAATATCTGTTTGCATCTTTGCTTTCAGTTCTTCTGAACATATTCCTAGTAGCATGATTGCTGGATCATATGGTCGTTCTATATTTAGTTTCTGAGGAACCACCAGATCATCATCCACAGAGGTTGCACCATTTTACAGTCTCACCAACAGGAAGTATTCCTATTTCTTCACATCCTCTCCAGCACATGAATTTTTCTGTTCTTTTAATAATGGCTACTCTGTATGGTGTGAGATGAATCACATTGTAGTTTTGATCAGCATTTCCGTAATAGTTAATGATGCTGAATGTCTTTTCATGCATCTTTTGGGCATTCTATTGGTCTTTTATTTATACTCTAACTCTATTACCAAGCATAAAACTTGGCATTCAACAGATACTTGGTAAAATTTTGTGAATAAATGATGACTTCTATATTTTCAGATTCAAGGCCACTTTTTCTTGTAATCCTAATTGATCTGTCGAAAGTGCTGGTTGACCACTCCACTTTCTTCTCTTGGCTTCCATGACACCATACCTCCTGTTTTTCTTCCAGCTCAGACTCATTTGCTGGAATTCTACATATTTGTGTACCCAGGGCTCAGATTTGATCCCCCATTCTTCTCTGGGCTATTCTCCCTGGGTGGTCTTTTCTAGTCTCATGACTCCAAATATATCCATATGTTGATGACCACTAACTAGTCTGCATCTCCAGCTCTGCCATTTTTCTTAGCAACTCCAGCTTCATCTATTCAACTGTCCATTAGATAGCTTTGATGGATTCTTATTAAATGTTAATATTAAACTCAATATGGTCAAAACAGAACTTGCAATTTCTAACTCCCATCCCACCCCCAATTTACCCTTGTCTCAAATTATCCCATTTAAGTAAATGGCACAAGCATCCAAACAGATGTTCAAGCTCAAGTCAAAACTCAAGAAATCATGTATTATCCTCTTTTTTCCTTACCTACCAACCCATCATTAAACCATGTCAATTCAGCCTCAAAAATATATCTCAAATCCTGTCACTTCTCATTGCCCCCAGCAGAAAGACTTCTAAGTCACCACATCTTTGTTATACTCTTCTAATCAACCTCTTTAAGTCAACTCTTTCTCCACTCCTGTCCACTTTCCATATCACACCCAGAGTGATTCTTAAAAACATGAACTGGAAAACATCAGTTCCCTTATTTAAACCTTTCATGGCTTCCTTATTTGCTTAAAAGACATGCTTATATTGGCTTGTAAAATCTTACACCTTGAATTTTTTTAAAAATTTTTATATTTTAGAGTTTAATGGAAGATTTAATCAAATTTGCTTTTGTATTTTTATCTTTGTTAGAGAAGTTGTGGGTTACAGAATAATCATGCATACAATACAGGATTCCCATACACCATCCCACCACCCATGTCTTGCATTGGTATGGGAAGATTTGTTAGAATTGCTGATGGTGCATTTTTATAACTATACTAGTAAATAAAGTTAGCACCATTCATTACCAAAACATTTCCAACATTCCAAATAGAAACACTGTACATTTTAACCCTTAATTTCCCATTTCCTATCCCTACTCTGTTCACTGGTAACGTATAGTCTAGATTCTGACTCTATTCATTTGCTTGTTCTACTTGTTTTGATTCAGTGAGATCATACAATATTTGGCCCTTTGTGTCTAGCTTATTTCCCTCAACATGATGTCTTCAAGATTCATCCATGTTCTTGCATGTAACAGAACTTCATTCCTTTTTATGGCTTAATATTATTCCATTGTATGTATGTACCACCTTTTATTCATTCATCTGTTGATGGACACTTGAGTGGCTTATATTTTTTGGCATTTGTGAATAATGCCACTATGAGCATCAGTGTCAGGGTACAAATATCTGAGTCCCTGCTTCCAATTCTTTTGGGAACATACCTAGCAGTGGGATTGCCAGGTCATGTGGTTTTCTATACTTAGCTTTCTGAGGAAATGCCAAAATGTCTTTCATAGCAGCTGCACCCTTTTACATTGCCATCAGCAATGAATGAGTGTTCTTATTTCTCCACGTCCTCTCCAATACCTTGTAATTTTCTGTTTTATTAATAGAAACCATTCTAATGGATGTAAAGTAATATCCCTTTGTGGTTTTGATTTGCATCTCCCTGATGGCTAATGATGTTGAGCACCTTTTAATGTGCTTTCTGGCCATTTGTAAATCTTTGGAGAGATGTCTATTCAAGTTTTTCACCCATTTTTCAAATGGATTTTTCATCTTTGTGTTAAGTTGAAGCATTCTTACATATATTCTGGCTATCAAATCTTTATCAGATACACGGTTTTCAAATATTTTCTGCCATTGTATAGGCTGTCATTTTACTGTCATGATAAAGTCTATGGAGTTACAAAAGTTGTTAATTTTGTTGAGGTTGCATTTATCTATTTTTATTTTTGTTGTTTGTGCTTTGAGTGTAAAGTATAAGAAACCATTGCCTAACACAAGGTCCTGAAGATGCTTCCCTACATTTTCTTCCATGAGTTTGATAGCTCCAGCTCTTGTATCAAGGGTTTTTATCCATTTTGAGATGACATTTTTGTATATGGTGTGAGATGGGGGTCCTCCTTGTTTCTTTTTCAAATTGGGATCCAGTTTTCCCAGCACCATTTGTTGAAGGGGCTGTTCTTTCTAAATTGTCTTTGCCCTTTGTCACAAATCCATTGGCCATAAATGTGAGGGTTGATTTATGAGCTCTCAGTTTAATTCCATTGGTCTGTGTGTCTGTCCTTGCACCAATTTCATGCTGTTTTGATAACCATGGTTTTGTAATAAGATTTAAGATTAGAAAAGTGTGAGTCCTCAAATTTTGTTCTTCTTTAGTTAAGATGGCTTTGGCTATTCAGAAATCCTTACTATTCCATATAAATTTGATGATGGCTTTCCCATTTCTGCAAAGAATGTTGTTGGAATTTTGCTTGGGAGTGCATTGAATCTGTAAATTGCTTTGGGTAGGATTGATATCTTACCAATATTGAGTCTTCCAATCCATGAACATGAGATGTCCTTCCATTTATTTAGGTCTTCTTGGATATTTCTTAGCAAAGTTTTGTAGTTTTCTGTGCACAAGTTCTTTACATCCTTGGATAGATTTATTCCTAGATATTTGATTTTTTAGTTGTTATTGTGAATAGAATTTTTTCTTGATTTCATCTTCTAATTATTCATTGCTTGTGTATAGAAACACTACTGATTTTGGGGGATGTTGATCTCATACCCCACCACATTGCTGAATTCATTTATTAGCTCTAAGTGCTAAGTTGTGGATTTTTCAGGATTTTCTGCATGTAGGATTATATCATCTCCAAATTGGGTAAGTTTTGCTTCTTCTTTTTCAATTTGGATGCTTTTTATTACTCCTTGAATCTTATGTTATTCCACTTTTCCTTTGGCTTGTCCTGCTCTACTCATAATGGTCTTCTTTCTATGCCCCTATTGTACCAGGTTGACTTGTACCTTAAATAATTCTCTTCCTCCTGCTCTCCACATAACTGGTTTCTTATCATTCCAACCACAGATTAAATGTTTTCTCTTCACTAATCACCCATCTAAAAAAGCCACTTTGAAATAGTTCCTTAGTTACAAAAAAAAAAAAGTATAGTACAAAGAACTCCTGTATACCCTTCAAATGGAGGCCTCTTTCAAGTCTCCCCAGTTGTTCCAAAAATGGCCTTTATAAAGCAAAAGATCCAATTTGGTATCCCCTGTGGTACCTAAGTTTCAAGTATCTCTTATCTCTTTCAATCATAACCACTTCCTAGGCCTTTCCTTGACTTTCACGACTTTGATAATTTTTTAAGATTTTAAGCCAGTAATATGTAGAACACCCCTCAATTTGAATTTGTCAGATAATTCTTTCTGATTAGGTTCGTGTAATGTATTTTTGACAAGGGTATCAAAAATGCTATGTTCTTTTCATTGTATCCTATTAGGTAGCACATGATATCAGTTTCTCCTCTTATTAGGGGTTATAATTGTTATGGGTAAAGTAATTGTTTTTGATCACATGCATAAGATGGTATTGTGCAGGTTTCTTTACAGTAAAATTACTTTTCTTCTTTGAAATTAATAAATATTTTGTGGCGAGATAATTTGAGGCTATATACTATCTCATTTCTCATCCCTCTTTTACCTACCAGTTTTATCATTCATGAATGCCTAAATTAATATTCCTCTGAATAATTAATGCAGATGCCATGAAATGGGTTGGCTTTTAACAATGGGAATGTATTAACTTACAAGCTTACAGTTTTGAGGCTGAAAAAATTCTTAGAAGAGGCAACAGCTGGCAGAACCAAAATGGCTGAGGAGAGAATCACAATATCTTAATTGGAAGAAAGTAGTATGGAGAAGGAGGCCCAAAGCAAATAATCTAAAAGAGAACTCAGTCCCCTGCATCTGTGGAATCTCAAAAATCCCAGCTAAAAAAAAAACTCCAGAGTTTCCTAATTTAGAGAAGCAGAACTGGTTTATACATTTCCACTATATCCAGAAGGATTATGAAGCATGCAAGGCTATTATCAAAGAACAGTTTCAGGAGACTAAAGGGTTGTATGAATATGCTATTTACATACAAGCATTGATATTTCACCTTGAAGGAAATATCCAAGACTCTCTAAAACTCTTTCAGATGTGTGCTGTTCTCAGCCCTCAGTGTGCTGACAATCTCAAGCAAGTAGCCAGATCTATTTTTTTTTAGCTTTCGCCCCACACACACACACACACCCCCATGGCTCCCTTGTCTGTTTGTTTGTTGTTTTTGCTCATTGTTTGAGCTCATTGTCTGCTTATTGTCTGTTTGTTTTTTCTTTAGGAGGCACCAGGAACTGAACCTAGGACCTCCCACGTGTGAGACGGGCACTCAACTGCTTGAACCACATCCACTCCCCTCTAGATCTTATTTTTTGGGAAGGGAAATATAAATCTGCCACTGAAGGGTATAATGAAGTAGCTAAACTTAACCAGAAAGATTGAGGAATTTGTCACAACCTGGGATCTGTTATATTTATATGAAGCAGTTCAACAAGGTGCAAGGCCAGGTGAATAATGCCCTACAGCTTAACTGTCATGATCTGACTTATATAATGCTAGGAAAGAACCACTTGCTGAAGGAATACTTGGACAAGGCCATCAAAATCTATAAGAAAGTAGTGGAGTTCTCACCAGAAAATACAGACCTTCTCACAATTTTAGGATTGCTCTACAGCTGGACATCAACCAAAGGGCATTTGAATATCTTGGAAATGCACTGACTTATGACCCTACCAACTACAAGGCCATCTGGGCAGCTGGCAACATGATGCAGAGCCATGGGGACTTTGATGTTGCCCTCACCAAATATGGAGTCATAGTTTGTGTTTTGCCAGTAAGTCCTTCTTTCTGGCATAAATCAGAATGTGTTTCTTTGGCAAGAAAAAAATATGTGGGAGCTATCAGCTGCCTGAAGTGAGTCAATTACTTGGCACCCTTCAATTGGAAGATTCTCTATAATCTGGAGCTTGTCCACTTGACAATGCAGCAGTGTGCATCAGCTTTCCATTTCCTCAGTGCAGTCATCAATTACCAGTCAAAAATGAGAGAGCTCTACATGTTCTTGGCTGTAGCTCTGACTGATCTGCAAGACAGAGAATGCCTAGAGAACCTGTGCAGAAACTGTCTACCTGGATAAGTGTAACCCTTTAGTAAACCTGAATTATGCTGTGCTGCTGAACAATAAGGGAGACAGGCAGGGTGCCCTGACCCGATTTCAAAAGATGGAGAAGAAAGTCAACCTACTCAAGGACAGCAGCTCTCTGGAATTTGACTCTATGGTCCAGAAATTGGGAGCTGCTTTCCAGGTTGGGGAAACACTGGTCTGTACTAAAGCAACTAAAGATCCCAAATCAAAGCACCAAACCACTTCAATAAACAAATCCGTCAGTTTCCAGCAGCCTTTGAATTCTAATGAAGCTCTAGGACAAGCAATATCATCAGCAGCTGCATACAGGGAGGTCCCCTCGGGTGCAGGTGGACCATCCCAGTTCACAAAGCCATCATCTCTTCCTCTAGAGCCAGAGCCCACTGCAGAAGCAAGTTCAGCTGAAACTGTTTCTTCACCTGAAGCATCAGAACAAATAAGAGAAAAATAGTAGGATAACTCCAGAGCAGGAGTTTCTTTGGTGATAATATACAGGATTAGGAAAGGTTACCTGGTAGAGGCAGAGTACTAGCCAGTGCTGTTCTCTGGGAACCACACAATCTAAACAGAACACAGAGTGGGTTTTGATGATCAAGAGAAGCTTTACAAGGAACCTAGGGCCTATGCAGCTCCCCACTGACCCTTAAAGCCATGGTTTAGGGAGATGATACCCTAGGCAATTCATTTAAGAATTGCAAGAAAGGCTTGTGGCTCTATGTATGTAATTCCAAGAGCCAACAGAGCACATGGAGCTGTTTGCTTCCAAAAGGATTTTTACCTTCTAGTTGACTGACTGACCCTTTCCTTTGGGCAAGGAAAAGCTGAGACAGACCTCTGTTCAGTAGCCCTGTGATGACACAGCTGGAGGTGAGACTTTGGGGCTATATTGGCATCCAACACAAATACAAATCTTGGATTAATAATCCAGATCTAAGAGCCTAATTTTTTTTTAATGATGAAACAAAAGCTCTGTAAATTCAGGCCACCCTGGTGAGTACCCAAGCTGTAGCTGCCCATAGGGAATCCAGAACAAGTTCCTATATCTTGTTCTTGAGGTCTACCAGAGTCTAGAGCCAGATTATGTCAATATGATAAAAAGTGGGAACAAAGGGCTGGGCTGGTATCAGCACCAGGGATTTAAACAACAAACAAACAAAAACAGAGCTTTATAGTTGAGAAATTTTTATCTAATACAATCAATATAATCACTGACCAGATACTACCAATATATTATCCATATACCCCTTTTTAGAACAAAGATTATAAATTATTTTCTTAAAAAACTCTTAAGAAAATATTGGGAAGCATCTTCAGGATCTTGTGTTAGGCAACACTTTCATAGGCGTTACACCAAAATCACAAGTAACAAAAGAAAAAGTAGAGAAATGGGACCTCATCAAAATTAAAATCTTTTGTGCAGCAAAGAATTTCATTGTGAAAGTAGAAGGACAGGGAAACGGACTTTGGCCCAGTGGTTAGGGCGTCCGTCTACCATATGGGAGGCCCGCGGTTCAAACCCCGGGCCTCCTTGACCCGTGTGGAGCTGGCCATGCGCAGCGCTGATGCGCGCAAGGAGTGCCGTGCCACGCAAGGGTGTCCCCCGCGTGGGGGAGCCCCACGCGCAAGGAGTGCGCCCATGAGGAAAGCCGCCCAGCGTGAAAAGAAAGAGCAGCCTGCCCAGGAATGGCGTCGCCCACACTTCCCGTGCCGCTGACAACAACAGAAGCAGACAAAGAAACAAGACACAACAAATAGACACCAAGAACAGACAACCAGGGGAAGGGGGGGAAATTAAATAAATAAATAAATCTTTAAAAAATAAAAATAAAAAAAAAAAAGAAAGTAGAAGGACAACTCAAAGAATGGAAGAAAATATTTAGAAAACACATACACAATAAGGGTTGAATATCAATAACATATATATTTTTAAAAACCTATAACTCAACAGCAAAAAGAAAAACAACCTTATTTTAAAATGGGGTTAAAGACTTCAAGAGACATTTCTCCAAAGAAAATATACAAATAGGCAAAGAGCACATGAAAATATGCTCTGTATCATTAGTCATTAGAGAAATGCAAATCAAAACCACAATGAGATACCATTTCACGCTTTCTAGAATGACTATTAAAAAAAACAGATAATAACAAGTGTTGGAGAGAAAATAGGAACATTATTCATTGCTTGTGGGAATGTAAAATAGTGAAACTGATATGGAAAAGTTGAGCAGTTCCTCAGAAAGTATAGAATTACCATATGACCCAGTAATCCCATTTCTAGGTTTTAGCCAAAAGAATTAAAAGCAAGGACTCGAGCAAATACTTACACACGGATGTTCCCAGAGGCATAATTCACAATTGCCAAAAGATGGATGCAAACCAAATGACCATCAACAGATGAATGGATTAAAAAGGAATAGAGTTCTGACATATGAACAACAAGGATGAACTTTGACAACATCATGTTCAGTGAAATAAGCCAGACACAAAAGGACAAATATTGCATGTGCTCACTGATATGAAATAATTACAATAAGCAAATTCATAGAGTCAGAAACTAGAATACAGTTTACCAGGGATTGGGGTAAGTGTGAGTACTGGGTAATGGATGTTTAATTGGTACAGAATTTCTGTTTGGGGTGAAGGAATAGTTTTGGTAATGAATGGTGGTGATAGTAAAATGACATTGTGAGTATAATTAGAAGCACTAAATTATACGTATATGTTTGAATCCACTATCTAAAAGGGGAAATTTTAGGTTCTATATATGTAATAGACTAAAAGTGTTTTTTAAAAAGATAAAACAGCACAACACAGAGTACTCTAATGTAAACTACGGACTATTGTTAAAGTGTAATAATGTTTTATCAATTTTAAGAAAGGTATCATACTACACTAATGCAAAGGGTTAATAATGGGGTACAGGGGATATATAGAAACTGTATTTTTTGCATGATTTTTCTGTAAATGTGCAACTTCTCTAATAAAAAATATATTAAAAAGAGAACACTAATATAAATACTAAGAAATCAAGATTGGGGGAAAGAATGAAATCGGGAATTGTTTACTTCAATTTTGGCTTTAATGCAGCGGCTACAACTAGATTCAAGGAGAAAAACCCCAAATTATCATCATTTAAATTTTTCTAAAGAATCCAGAATCATCATCACATCACACACGAGAAGGGTGACTTCAACGGATGGTGTACATAGTTGATCTGCATAACAAAAAATAGAAGAGGGACAGACCTGGCCCAATGGATAGGGCGTCCGTCTATCACATGGGAGGCCCATAGTTCAAATCCCGGGCCTCCTTGACCTGTGTGGAGCTGGCCCACGTGCAGGGCTGATGCACACAAGGAGTGCTGTGCCACGCAGTGGTGTCCCCGTGTAGGGGAGCCCCACACGCAAGGAATGCGCCCTGTAGGGAGAGCCGCCCAGCACAAAAGAAGGTGCAGCCTGCCCAGGAGTGGCACTGCACACACAAAGACCTGACACAGCAAGATGACACAACAAAAAGAAACACAGATTCCCAGTGCTGCTGATAAGGATAGAAGTGGTCACAGGAGAACACACAGCAAATGGACACAGAGAGCAGACAACTGGGGGAGAGGGGGGAAGAGGAGAGAAATGAATAAATAAATAGATCTTTTTTTCAAAAAAAGAAATAGAAGGGTCAAGAGAAAATAATTTTGGAAGCTGTCATACATTTCTTTCTATATATATATAATTTTTTTTTATTTTTTAAGGATACTTAGATTACATAAATATTACATAAAAATAAAGAGTTCCCACATTAACATCCTTAATTAGTGTGGTACATTTGTTACAATTGATGAACATTTTTTGGAGCGTTGCCACTAAACATGGCTTACATTGTAGTTTATACTCTCTACTGCACAATTTTGTAAGTTATGACAAGACATGCAATGCCCTGTATATGTCATTGCAATGCCCTTCAGGAGAATTCCCAAGTCCTAAAAATGTCCCCATATTAAATCTATTTTTCCCTCTCCCTCCCCTCAGAACCGCAGGTGGTAACTGCCTCCACATTAATGATAAAAGTTCTTCCATTGCTAGAATCACAATAAATTTATAGTAGAATAACAGTAAGTCTACTCCAATCCATCATTCATTCTCCAATCCTGTGGATTCTGGGATGGTGATTCACACACTGCCTCTAATTGAGAGGGTGCTTAGATCCTATGGGGTAGATGGATGGAACTATCTTGCTTGCAGGTGCAGACTCTCTCTGTTCCTTGGGATGGTCATTGTCCCTCATCTCCTTATTAGTTGTCTTGGGTGAGTCAATGAACTGGAAAATCAGTGTTGCAACTCTTTGAGATTCAGGGCCTGACTAGCACATGGACAGCCCAAAGATTAAGTTTCTTGGACATACACCTATCAAATATAGTATGAACTATAGGTTCATACAGAAGGAGTAGAAAAATCCATGTGTAGGGAAACCACAACTGAATCCAACTCTGTCACATTGGGAAGCATAAACTCCAAAGTAGGGCCCACTGGCAGGGTGCCAAATTCCTGATCTGTCTGCCCTACCTATAGGGTCTGGATGTATCCAGAGCCCTCAGGAGCCCTGCTATTTGAGGCAATATTTACTTTGGCAGTTGCAGCAGTTTGATATGGTTACAAATTCCAAAAATAGATTGGATTATGTTTGTAATCTGGTCTGTACCTGGGCATGATTGCGTTATGATTAGGGCTTTGATTGGGCCACGTCATTAGGGTGTTGAGACCCCGCACCTTGGTGGTTGAGGACTCACAGATAAAAGGTATGTCAAAGGACAGAGTTGAGGGTTCTTAATGTTGGAATTTTGATGTTGGAGTTTGATGCTGAAGTCTTAAACTGGCACCCTGAGTAGTAAGCACACAAAGGAAAGAAAAGCAAGCCCCAGGAAGAAAGGAACCTTTAATCCAGAGAGAAATAAGACTCTGGAGGGAGCAATCCAGGAAGCCTGAACCCTCACAGATGTCAGCAGCCATCTTGCTCCAACACTTGAAAATAGACTTTGGTGAGGGAATTAACTTATGCTTTATGACCTGGTATCTGTAAGCTCCTACCCCAAATAAATACCCTTTATAAAAACCAACCAATTTCTGGTATTTTGCATCAGCACCCCTTCGGCTGACTAATTCAGCAGTCAATGAGATGCTGCTGAGATATGCACAAGCATAACCTCTGGAATGACCTCCTGATTTATTTTGAAGTCTCTTAGCCATATAAACTCATTTGTCATTATCCTTTCCCCCTTTTGGTCAAGGTCTTTTTTCAATTGCATTGCTCATTGATGCTTGTTAGTAATCCCTCAGTGCCAGGGAGCCTCATCCCTGAGAGTCATGTCCCATGCTAGAGGAAATGTAAAGCATTTATATGCTGAGTTTTGCTTAGAGGGAGACCGCATTTGAGCAACAAGGAGACTCTCAGGAGGTAACGCTTAAGAATCCAATAATACTAGGCTAAGTTTCAATTTCAAAAGAAAAGGTTCATGAGACAACAAGAAAGATGGCAGCAGGGTAAGGAGCTCCTCGAGTCAGCTCCTGCTACACAGCAGTTAGTAAACACCCAGAGCTATCTGGAGCTAGCTGAAGCACCTGTTTGGGGGCTCCAGGAGGCCAGAAGAGCATCTTGCAAAATCCTTGAAGGAATGGAAGAAAGAGACTGCCCATCTGCAGAGAAGATTCACAAGTAGAGTGTTCCACACCATGGAAGCTAGTGCCCATCCTCCACTGGAGGCACAAGTCACCTCAGGAGCTGTTCCGTGGCTGGAATTGAAAGCTCCACTTCCCAAAATGGGAGAGAAAGTGATAGTTGGGCACCAACTTCAGCTACTGATAAGGAAATTCAGTGGGCTAAAATATAATCCTGAGAACAATGAATGTTTGAGGCTGTCCACATCAGAAAGAGGTTGTTCATTGCCATCTTAATTCCACTCCAGGCACGAGGGAAAGTGGGGTGAACAGAAAATCATAGTGCTGGCAGGGACCAGTTTCTTTCCATCCACATCAGATTGCAGCTCTAGCCTAGGCCCCAGTGCCACCTCCAGCAGGGAGGAAGCTGCACCAGCCTCCCTGGGAAATTACTGGCCAAGCTGTGAAGGCCAGCAATTATCCTGCTCTGGCAGCATGAGCTGCCGCAGGAGCTATTCTGTGGCTAGAACTGGAAGCTCCATTTCCCCAAAAACAGGGGAGGAGGAGATGGTTGGCTAATGATTTCAACTACTGATTGGTAGACTCAGCTGGCTAAGATACAACCCTGGGAACAACTGGGGTGTGAATCTGCCCAAGTCGGAAAGAGGCAGGTGGTTACCATTTTGACTCTGCACCCAGCCTGAGGGAAAGTCAGGCTGACTAAAAATCACATTGATGGTAGGAACCAGTTTCTTTCACCCAGATGGGCCTGCAGCCCTAGACTAGGCTTCAGTCCCACCTCTGGCAGGGAGGAGGCTGGTGGACCCTGCACCAGTCTATCTAGGTATCTGCAGGTACATTTGGCTGGCACAGACTGAAAATCGGAAGTCTACCAGGGCAACGGCAGTCATCTTGGACCCATACTGCATAGATTGCTGCCCATACCTGCAACTCCATCCCTGCCCCAGGCAGGAGAAAAAAGGAGTGTGAAGCTTCATCAGTCTCTCTGGGCAACCACAGTCTAAGCCTGCATGACTTGGATTATTCGACATAGCTGTGACTCTGTCCTTACCCCTGGCAAAGGAGAAAGTTGGGAGAAGCTTCATTGGTCCCTGGCACAATGAGGGCAGCTTGAGTCTCCACAGCTCATAACACCAACTACATCCTTGGTTCCTACTGCAAAATCAGCAAGGGAGAGAGGGCAGGAAGCTCTAAACTAAAGAGAAAAACTGCACCCAGAATAAAGACTCTAGTAATCCAGATGCCAAGACACCAACAAAAATTTACAATCCACACCAACAAACAGGAAGATATGGCCCAGTTAAAGGAACAAGATAAAATAAAGGAGTTGAGACAACTAATCATAGATGTTCAAACAAATCTTAATAAATTCAATAAGATGGCTAAAGAGATTAGGGATATTAAGAACACACTAGATGAGCACAAAGAATTTGAAAGCATACGTAAAAAAAATAGCAGATCTTATGGGAATAAAAGGTGCAATCAATGAAATTTAAAAAACGTTGGAATCATATAATAGCAGATTTGAAGAGGCAGAAGAAAGGACTGGTGAGCTTGAAGAAATGACCTCTGAAAGTGAACACACAAAAGAACAGATGAAGACAAGAATGGAAAAAATTGAACAAAGTCTCAGGAAAATGAATGACAGCAAAAGGCATGCAAACGTATGTGTCATGGCATGTCCCAGAAGGAGAAGAGAAGGGAAAAGGGGCAGAAGGAATATTTGAAGAAACAATGATAGATAATTACCCAACCTTATTGAAGGACATAGATATCCATGTCCAAGAAGCACAATGTACTCGCTTCTAAAAAATCCAAATAGACCAACTCAGAGACACATACTTGTCAGAAGGTCAAACACCAAAGACGAAGAGAGAATTCTAAGAACAGCAAGATAAAAGCAATGCATAACATATAAGGGATAGCCAATAAGATCAAGTGCTGATTTCTCACCAGAAACTACAGAGGCAAGAAGACAGTGGTTTGATATATCTAAGATACTACAAGAGAAAAACTTCCAACCAAGAATCTTATATCCAACAAGATTGTCAAAAATGAGGGTGAAATTAGAATATTCACAGATAAATAGAAACTGAGAAAATATTCTAAGCAAGAGACCAGATTTTCAGGAAATCCTAAAGGGAGTGATGGAGCCTGAAAAAAAGACAGGAGAGAGAGGCCTGGAAGAGAGTCTAGACATGAAGATTATATCAATAAAAGTAACTGAAAGTGTCAAAAGAGTGGTGAAAATAATATATGACAACTAAAACTCAAATAATCAGGAATAAACTTAACCAATGATATAAAGCACTTGTATTCAGAAAACTGCAATTCAAAGTTAAAACAAATAAAAAAAGGCCTAAATAACTGAAAGAACATTCCATGCTCATGGACTGGAAGACTGCATATCACTAAAATGTCCATTCTATTCAAACTGATATACAGATTCAATGCAATCCCGATAAAAATTCCACCAGCTTTAAAAAAAAAAATTGAAAATACGATCATCAAATTTATTTGGAAAGATAAGGGGTCCTGAATAGCCAGAAACATCATAAAAAAGGAAAAGCAAACCCTCATCTCCAGAATTTAAATTGTATTACCTAGCTATAGTGGTAAAAACAGCATGGTACTGGTATAATAAAGACAAACACATAGACCAATGGAACCAAATTTACAGTTCAGAAACAGACCCTCACATGTATGGTCAAGTGATTTTTGACTAGCCTGTCAAACCCATACAGCTCTGGCAGAACAGTCCATTCAACAAATGGTGCGGAAAGAATTGGATATCCATAGCCAAATGAAGGAAAGAGGACCCCTATCTCACACCTTATCCAAAAAATTAACTCAAAATCTATCAAAAATAAAAAGTAAAGCAAGAACCATAAAACTTCTAGAAGAAATTGTAAGAAAACATCTTCAAGATCTGGTGGTAGGTGGTGGATTCTTAAAGGAGATAAGAGGAGGACTGAGATGGACTACAGATATTTAAAGTATGTAGAAGTTTTGATTAACTTTACTGTGAAAGTGTGAAAATGTATAGAGTGGATGGTAACACATAGTGAGTAATGGTAGCTTATATATGGCGATGTGACTGAAAATGGTAGTCTAGGTATAAAAATGCAATTGACGGAATGCTAGAGAATAATCTAGGAACTGGATAGCACAGTAAACCAACAGTGGATGAGAATTGTGGTTGATGATACAGATGTAAGTGTCCTTTGTAAACTAGAGCAAATGTACATCATTACTGCAGGCTGTTGAGAATGTTGAGAAGCATGGGAAAAATGCAACTGGAGTGACCAGTGGACTGTGGTTAGCAGTAATAATAGAATATTCTTGCATCTATGCCAAAGGTGTACTGTGTTGATAATGGGACAGTATGGAAAATGTGAGCCAAATATACACTATGGACATGGTAACAATCAGATGATATTATCTCATCTGTAGCAATATTTCACCACAGTGTAGTATGTTGATGGAGGGGTGCTGTTCGGGAATTCTGCACATGTGCATGATTATTTTATAAGTTTACAACTTCTGTTATAAAAAAATGTATTTAAAAAATAATAATAGGGTGGGTTGGGGGAAAAACACACCAAATGTAAGATAAGGACTATGATTAGTAGTAAGATTTTGACAATATTCTTTCATAATTTGTAAAAAACATCTCACGACAATGCAAGGTGTTGGTGGAGGATTGATGTATGGCACCCCTGTATGATGTTATGCATGTTTGCTTTGTAAGTTCACAACTTTTACTGCACACTTAATTGTTTATGTGTGTTCGTATATAAATGATATAAAGATAATAATAATAGGGTTGGCTGGAAAAAAACAATTTGTTTAGTAGTAATATTTTGACAATGCTCTTTAATCATTAGTTAAAAAGGTTTAGCAACAATACAAGTTGTTGGTGGTAGGGTGAGTTATGAGTGTCCTGTATGATGTTGCATATGTTTGTTTTGTAAGTTCACAACTATTATTATATACTTATTGTTTATGTATGTTTATGTATGAGTGATATACTTCAATAAATTAACTAAAAAAGAAAAAAGAAAGGTTCATAAGTACAGTCATTAATATAAAAGACCCATCAGTGATCCATCCTTCTTCACTAGTCACCGCCCCTATACTCAGGGGATTCTTGCTGTCCCATTAGTGAATGTGGCAGAGCTCCCCAGGATGGGACTTGGATATTCTTTCAGTTATTGGTAAATCTCCACCGACAACGACAATGCCCCATAGAAACTTAAACACCTTCATATGCCTTATATGTATGCCCCAGGTGTACCTCTTCCCAGGCAACCCTCATCACTGACATCTCCCACCAATGATCTTCCCCTGTCACAGTTGTAAGCCATCTGTAATCCAAAACTTCTTCAAAAATGAAGCCAAAAACATAACCAAATACAATTAATAAAAAAATTAAATAATGGTAGTTTTAAAAATAACAAATACCAAAAAATTTTAATTTGAAATAATAAAAAAATAAAAAATTTAAAAAAATTTTTGGCATTATGTCTTACATCACTGTAAGATCTGTTGTCTTGTGTACAGTGACATTTTCTTCTGTTTATTCCCCCAGTGTCCTATTTTTTCATTTTGTCTTCAAAGAAACTTTAAGCTTAAAAAGTCATATAAAGAATATAGGGGCTTTCCATTTAACCAACATCCTCCCCCTTTCCCCTTATCTCCTATTAATAACATTTTTTATGTGGATGGTACATTTGTTATAATTGATGTACGAATATTGAAACATTGCTACTAACCATGGTCCATGATTTACATTATGGTTTACATTTTGGGCCATACACTTTTATAAACTTTGATGAAATTTAACATGGCCTGTATCCATCATTACAAGATCATGTAAAACTATTCCATCACCCCCAAAAACACCCCAATTTCCTTCTATTCTATTCCTCCCTCACTCTCCCCTCAGGACCTGTGGGAGGAGGGACACCCGACTTGACTCAGTGGCAAACAGTGCGGCAAGAGGTGACACCGCCTCTGCCTACTGGGCCTAGACAAGGTGACCACGCCTGACTAGGCCTTTGCTGCTAACGGCTAGCCAGCACCGCCCTCCCCCTTCCTATCTTCCGCCTAGCCCAGCTCTCACTTCCCCTCCCCCCTCCCTTAAACCTAATCTCTTAGTACGCTGTTTGCCCAGCAACAGCTTACAACCACCTATCAGCTTAGTAAGTGTCAGCCTATCAAGAGTTAGCACATACTCTACTGGCCATTCACTAGCCCAATGCCAGAACATTGCCTTATATGGAAACAGCATTTACCCTAGCTAATCAGAACCTGCCACACCACTCCCCAATCCTATAAATCTGCATCCCCTTCCGCAATAAACCAGACTTGTGCCATCAGCCTGTCTCTGCGACTTCTTCCTGGGTCGTGCGCCCTCCACGCCTTCGGAGCCCCCGAGGGAAGCCTCAGCGGCCGTACAAGGCTTTCTTCCCCACGCCAGGGACCCCTCTCATCCCATAACGGGACCCCACTCATCCCGCAACAGGGACCCCACTCGTCCCATAACAGGGACCCCATTTCGTCCCTCAACTGGCGCCCAACATGGGGCCAAAGCAACCCTACCACTGCACCGCTCCAAGGGTAAGGGCCCTGAGAACCAACGCCGCCTCACTCCATAACCTGGCAGCCCCCCCCTTCTCTCTTCTCACCCCTATCTCTTCGCTCTACATTGCTGCTCCTGAACCTTGGTGACCTCATACGATCCACGGCGGTCTGGGAGAATCGCTGGATGGCTTTCTCCTTCCATGTCGGGGGCTTATACCGACCCGCTATGATCAAGAGGCACCAATAAAACTCTCAGGAGCGCATGCCTGAGCACCTCCACCCCTGCCTTCACCTCTGCCTCCTCCCCTGTTCTTGTCACCTTTGTGTTCGTAGTCCTACTCTCTGCCTTTTGCCTTGCCACTACTGCTCTGCCACGGGACACTCATGAGCCCCAGCAACCTTTTCCCTTGCCTCCTCCTTTCGCCCCTTTGCGCCCTTCTCCTCGCTTCCCTCCTCTGGCAGGTAAGGACTCATCCACTGGACTCTCGTCCATCCCTGGGACCTCTAATCGCCCGGGGCAGGACTCTTGCCGTCCGACCCTTTCAGGCCGGACTCGCATCCCCCTCTCACTGAGGTGCGGACTCTCGCCGTCTGATTCTAGGAACCGGACTCTTCGCGTCTGCCCTCTGGGCTGGACTACGGCACATCTTCCCCCTTCCCCTAGTCCTTACCTATCTCCGCTCCCAGCATGGGGTTCTCCCTTTCCCGTAGCCTCTATGGCTCCGCTCTGCCCGCTTCTGCCCCCCCCCCCCCGCTACTGCTTACGCTTGCGAGAAGGACGGCTCCGCTGCTCCTGACGACGACGAGTTCTCCTTCGTGTCGCAGGTTGACAGCCTCTTAGAAGAGACGCCCCCCGCCCGGTCGCCCCCGCCAGCACCTAGCTCCCCTCCTTCCGCGCCTTCCGCGCCATCTGCCCCTGCTACTCAAGATGGCGGACTTCCGCCTTCTTCATGGTCTGCTCCCGCACCCTGAAATGGCGGATTTCTGCCTTCCTCTTGGCCTGAGCAGACCGCCGCCAAAAATGGCGAGCTTCCGCCTTCCGCCGCTGCCGCGCCCCCGGCTGCCGGGCGTGAGCCCGCCCCCTGGCCCGGATTTGGGCCTCCTGGCCCTCCTCCCCCTCCTCCTCCGGCATATAACGCTGCAACTGCCAACACAGGCTCGGCCTGGGGGCTACCTAGTGCCCCTTGGACTTCACACCCCCCCCCCCCCGCTAGTTCCCTCCCGGCCCCTCCTACCGACCTCCCAGTCGCCCTCATTCACGTGCAACGCCAGCAGATCTCTCACGGAGCCCCCGCGCCTGGCACGACCCCCCAGTTATACCCGCTTAATCTTGCCCCCTCTCTGCAACGACCTCTTGCCTGGTACCAGCATGACGCCGATGATATTAAACGCCTCCAGAAGGCTATTAAGGAGGACGGTCTGAATAGCCCATACGCTCGACAGTTGATAGATGATCTGTCCGGTCACCTGAATCTTCCCTACGACTGGTTCTCAATGGCCCGTGCCATCCTTACTCCCGGCCAGTTCGTAGATTGGCAAGCGCACTACCAGGATCAGGCTGAGCAGCAGGCCGCCGCCAACAGGCGGCTTAATATTCCCTACCCGCTTGAGAGTTTCCTAAGCGCCGGCCCTTAAGCCGACCCTGCGGCATACTATCAGGCCCCGCCCCAGTTCTGGGAACAAATCCGCTAAGTTGCTTTGCGTGCCTTCCACAGTTGTTCAGCCAGCAAGGCCGACAGCCTTGCCAAACTTATTCAGAAGGGGGATGAGGATTTCGCCTCCTTTGTCTCGCGGGTCCAAGAGGCTTGCGAGCGCAGGGTCGAGGACAGTCAGGCCCGGCACGCCCTGGCCAGGGAGCTTATCCTTGAGGGGGCCAACTCGGTCTGTAAGCAGACCCTGCTGCCCATCCGGGACAAGGAGCTCCATGACTGGATACTGGCATGCAGAGACTTAAACCTCTCTTCCCAGGCCCTGGCCGCCTCCTTAGGTCAGTCCCTTGCAACGGCCCTCGCCCTCAACACTGGCTGCTTCAAGTGCGGTGAGTCGGGACATTTTGCACGCGACTGCACTAGCAGCCCCCTGCCTCCTGGCGGTGGCCGCAGGCCAGACAGGCCCGCCACGCCCTGCCCTAGATGCGGGCACGGCTATCATTGGGCCAGAGATTGCCGGGTGCACCCCAGCAAGACAGGGAGGCCTTTAAACTTCCAAGGGGGCAAGCCTCAGCCCCGCCACCAAGAGGTCACCCGCCCACTGCCAAAACCCTGATGTGGACGCTTCCAATAAGCAAGGACCAACCCTCCCTGGCATTAAGAATAGATGGGCATTGGTTTCGTGGTACATTGGACTCAGGGGCAGAAGTCTCCTGCTTCCCCATCTACTATGAAAGATACTGGAATCTGGTCGAGGGTCCCCCAGTGCAGGGCGCCACGGGAGCAGGGACCCCCTAACTTGGGAAGATGAGGAAGGGCACACGGGCAGTTTCCGGCCCCTCCTCCTCCCTAACTTGCCCACCATCCTTTGGGGAAGAGATGTCTTCTCACAGAGCGGAGCTTTCATCGCCACGGCTCCCCCCCAATAGGATGGGCCATTGCTCGCGGCACTCAGCCAAAACCCGCTCCCCTGCAGTGGGACACAGAGGAGCCCATATGGGTTGAGCAATGGCCTTTACCACCCCACAAACGCGAGGCCTTGTTGTTACTGGTACAGGAACAATTGGAAAAGGGACATATAGAGCCTTCCACCAGCCCCTACAATTTGCCTGTCTTTGTCATTCACAAAAAATCCACAGGCAAATACCAGCTTTTACATGACCTCAGGGAAATTAACAAACACATTATTCCCATGGGCTCGGCACAGCCCGGCCTACCCCACCCATCGGCCATTCCTGCGCACTATCATATACTCATCTTAGACATCAAGGACTGTTTCTTTTCTATTCCTTTGCACCCTAGGGACAAGCACAGGTTTGCCTTCACTATACCCCTACGCAATCACAAAGGGGCTAACCCCCGGTATCAATGGCGCGTCCTCCCACAGGACATGCGCAACAGTCCCACCATCTGCCAAAACTTTGTCAATCTGGCCGTCGAACCATTGAGGCAGGAGGCATATATCATCCATTACATGGATGATATCCTCCTGGCCCATCCAGACGCACAGCATCTACAAGACACCATGACCAAACTCCTCACAGGCTTGCTGGCTCTCGGCCTAACCGTTAGCAGAGAGAAGGTGCAACATGCACCCCCATTCACCTTTCTCGGGTTCCATATCACATCTCACGTGCAGCCCGTGGCCCCACAGTTAAGCATTCCCAACAGCCTAACCCTGGCTGAGCTGCAGCAGCTATGCAGAAACATTAACTGCGTACGCACGGCTATCCCTGTCACCACTGTGCAGCTCGAGCCACTGTTCTCCCTCTTACGAGAGCCAAGCCAACCAACATCCATGGCGGCTCGGCGCATAAAGGTTACTCCAGAGGCCCGGGCTGCCCTAGAGCGGGTCAACAGAGCCATAGCTACCATGTCACTGCAGAGACACGATCCGGAAAAACCTATCCTCGCCCTCATCCTCCATACCCCTAAGACGCCGACCGGCGTCCTCTGGCAAGAGGGCCCTCTCCAATGGCTACACTTATCCAAAAGCCGGATCCCCAAAATCTGTCCGATCTTCCAGGCCTTCATCAGCCTGGCGCATGACCTCCTAACACTCTGCCTTCACACCTACAACACACAACCGGCTTCCATTATCTGGCCACTCTCTACAGGGACCATTGATTACCTCATACAAGAAAACATATCCATGCAGGTGCTGCTGGAGCGTTACTCGGGGACCTTTGACAACCACTACCCCAGTCATAAGCTTCTCCAAGGGCTGATCCATATGCCCTTGGCCAGCCAACATCACCCTTTTCCTAGCTCCACACCGCTGCCACACTGCACCACCGCATTCACGGATGCCTCCAAAACTAAGTTTGCATTTATTGCTTACGTCAAACACCAAAAGCAGCCCGTACGGCGAGTCTTTAAAAACCCTAACTCAGTACAAGCAGGCGAGCTTTCAGCCGTCGTCGCCTGCCTCCATGCTTTTGCAGACCAGCTCATAAACATCTTTACGGACAGCCTATATACCATACAGGTCTGTAAAGCTCTCGCCTACGCCACCTTCTTCCCCAAGGATAAGCCGCTCGATCTAGCACTCACTGTGCTGCAACGGCTTCTTGAGGGAAGGTTCCACCCATGGTATATTGCACACATTCGGAGCCACACGTCCCTACCGGGACCCCTGGCTGCTGGTAATGATCTAGCAGACCGTGCTGTCTCCGCTCATGCCCTTAACATGGCGGGAGACCACATAAATCAAGCAAAGTCCTTGCACGCCAGGTTTCACTTCTCGGCCGCCTCGCTGAAACACCTACTACCAGACTTGCCCATAGAAACCTGTAAACACCTCGTGCGCTCTTGCCAAACCTGTGCGCCATTCCTCCCACTTGGGCCCCTGCAGCCCCAAGGGGTGAACCCCCGAGGGCTCAAGCCCAACTCCTGGTGGCAAATGGACGTAACTCACGTCCCCTCATTTGGGAGGCTTAAGTATGTCCACATCGTTATCGACACCTACTCGCATCTCACTTATGCGGCCGCCCTCCCGGGGGAATCTGCAAAGTATTCCATCAAAGCCTTGAGACAGGCCATTCTGTTCATGGGCGTCCCCTGGGACTTAAAAACAGACAACGGGCCCGCATATTGTAGTAAAAGCTTCCAGCTCTTCCTTCAGAACTATAATATCACACACCACTTTGGCATCCCTTACAATCCACAGGGACAGGCCATGGTGGAGAATACCCACCACCGCCTAAAGGCATTAATACAAAAGGAGAGGGGGATACACCCCCAAAACTCTGCAGATGAGGTCATTACGGCATGTCTCGTCCATCTTAACCTCACATTTGACAGCAAGGGCCTCTCGGCCACGCATAAACACTGGGGACCATCATACTTACCTACACCTATGCCTATGGTCTACTGGAAAGACCCAGAAACTAATGCCTGGAAAGGGCCCAGTCCCCTCCTCACCCAAGGGAGAGGGTTTGCTTGTGTCTTTCCAGAAAACGCCTCACAACCATTCTGGATCCCAGGCCGAAACATCAAACCTGCCACGGCAGCCGAAACTAGGGAGGAGGAAGCGCCACCGCCTGAAGGCCCTACAGCGTCGGGAACCCCACAAAATGCCTCCCAGCCGCTCTGGATCCCCGGGAGAAACACCAAATCCGCCACCGGCCAGCAGCAGGTCCCAACGACGGATGATGAGAGCACTCGCCCATCGGATGGAGAGGCTGGACGTGGCCACGGATCCAGTTCATGACACCCTCCTCCTTGGACAGCTAGTACAACTTGCTGTCCGCACCTTGGCTTCAAACAAGAAACCTAAAAATCTATGCTCTCTCCTGCTTTTCATGTTAGCCCTGTTCCCCTCCACGTCCTCCCCCCCCAACGTCGAGAGCCCCGGCATATTAAAAACAAAGGGGAGATGTGGGAGGAGGGGCACCCGGCTTGCCTCAGTGGCAAACAGTGCGGCAAGAGGTGACACCGCCTCTGCCCACTGGGCCTAGACAAGGTGACCACGCCTGACTAGGCCTTTGCTGCTAACGGCTAGCTGGCACCGCCCTCCCCCTTCCTATCTCCCGCCTAGCCCAGCTCTCACTTCCCCTCCCCCCTCCCTTAAACCTAATCTCTTAGTACGCTGTTTGCCCAGCAACAGCTTACAACCACCTATCAGCTTAGTAAGTGTCAGCCTATCAAGAGTTAGCACATACTCTACTGGCCAATCACTAGCCCAATGCCAGAACATTGCCTTATATGGAAACAGCATTTGCCCTAGCCAATCAGAACCCGCCACACCACTCCCCAATCCTATAAATCTGCATCCCCTTCCGCAAAAAATCAGACTTGTGCAATCAGCCTGTCTCCGCGACTTCTTCCTGGGTCTGCGCGCCCTCCACGCCTTCGGAGCCCCCGAGGGAAGACTCAGCGGCCATACGAGGCTTTCTTCCCCACGCCAGGGACCCCTCTCGTCCCACAACGGGACCCCACTCATCCCGCAACAGGGACCCCGCTCGTCCCATAACAGGGACCCCGTTTCGTCCCTCATGGAAACTACCAAGCTTCCCTCCTTGAAGAACAAGATTCATAGTTACTTGCAACTACATTGAAGGCTGTCCTTCCCTATTAGGCACTCTTGAGCAACTCCTGCCCTCTATTTGAGAACATAGCAGGACTCCCCAAGATGGGAGTCCAACACATTCCTGCTCATTATGTGGGTCTCCACCTCTGATACAACACCATGACAGGATGAACACTCACACACTCCCTAAAAGCCTGCCCCAAGTGTGCCTTGTCCCACATGCCTCCCACATCCAAGACCCTAAACCAGTAACTCTCCCCTGCCATGTTTGCCAAAAGAACATTTGCAATGTTCAACCACATACTCACAAATCCCCAGAGTTCACCTGCTCCTTTTCCCAGCGCTTCCCACAGTTCCATTGACAGTCCAACCCACCCTCCCAACCCTAGCCCCCTCACAGACCAGCACTGTCCAACCCAATAGTATCACTGCACCAGTTTCATGCCCATCCATTGCATAATTACACCCTTCCATCTTATTATAGATTTTTCCCATACGGGCATTAGCTCACAACCCTCTTCTCCATTTCTGTCTCTATAAATCTAGCTCTGCGAGTCTACTCAATTTGCTTAATTTATACTGGGAACTCCTGTAATATTTGTCCTTCAATGCCTGGCTTGCTTCACTCAACATAAGGTCTTCAAGATTCATCCATGTTGTCCTGTGTATTAATACTGCATTCCTTCTTACAGTTGAGTAATATTCTATTACATATGTATGCCAAAATTTGCTTATCCATTCATCTGTTGATGGGCATTTGGGTTCTTTCCAACTTGTGGCAATAGTGAATAATGCCAGTATGAACATTGGTGTGCGTATATCTGCTTATGTCCCTGCTTTCAATTCTGGGTATATATGCAGCAGTGGGATTGCTGGATCATATGACAGTTCTATAGTTAGTTTCCTGAGGAAACACCAAACTGTCCCTCACAATAACTGCACCATTTTACATTCCGACCAGCAGTGGATGAGTATTCTCTTTCCTCCACATCCTTTCCAATATTTGTAGTTCTCAGTTTTTTATTAATAGTCGCCAGTCTAATGGGTGTAAGGTGGCATATCATTGTAGTTTTGATTTGCATTTCCCTAGTAGTGATGTTGGCGTCCAACACAAATACAAATCTTGGATTAATAATGTTGAGTGTATTTCCATGTGCTTTTTAGCCATTTGTATTTCTTCTTTGGAGAAGTATCTATTCAAATCAATGTTAAATAAGTGAGGTGACACTGGGCATCCTTATCTTATTCCAGATCTTAGAGGAAAAGCCTTTAGCATTTCACCATGGAATATGATGTTAGCTGTGGGTTTTTTCATATATACCCTTTATCATGTTGAGGAAGTTTCCTTCTATTCCTACCTTTTGAAGTGTTTTTATCAGGAAAGTGTGCTGTATTTTGTCAAATGCTTTTCTGCATCTATAGAGATAATCATGTGATTTTTTTTCCCGATCTGCTTATGTGGTGTGTTACATTGATTGATTTTTTTATGTTGAACCATCTTGCATGCCAGGCATGAAACCCATTTGGTCATGGTGTATAATTTGTTTGATGTGTGGTTGAATATGATTAGCAAGTATTTTGTTGAGGATTTTAGCGTCTAGTTTCATTAGAGAGATTGGTTTATAGTTTTTCTTTCTTGTGGCATCTTTGTTTGGCTTTGGTATTAGAGTGATGTTGGCATAATAGAACGGATTATGCAGTGTTTCCTCCACTTCTTTTTTTTTTTTTTTTTTTTTTTTTGGAAGACTTTAAGGAGGATTGGTGTTAATTCTTTCCAGAATAGTAGAATTCACCTGTGAAGTCGTTTGGTCCTGGGATCTTCTAAATTGGGAGGTTTTTGATGACTAATTCAATCTCGTTATTTGTCTGTTGAGTTCATCAATTCCTTCTTTCATCAATGCAGGCTGCTTGTTTGTTTCTAGGAATTTGTGCATTTCCTCTAAATTATCTATCTTGTTGGCACACAATTTTTCAAAGTATTCTCTTATGATACCCTTTATTTCTGTGGGGTCAGTTGTGATATCCCTTCCATGTTTCTTATTTTATGTATTTGCATCTTCTCTCTTTTTTTTTCTTGTTAGTCTAGCTAAGCATTTATCAATTTTATTAATTATCTCAAAGAATTGGCTTTTGGTTTTGTTTATTTTTCTAGTGCTTTTTTATTTTCAATTTCTTTTAGCTCTAATCTTTATTATTTCCTTCTTTCTACTTGGTATGGATTAGTTTGTCATTCTTTTTCTAATTCCTCCTGTGTGCAGTTAGGTCTTTGATTTTAGCTCTTTCTTCTTTTTTAATATTAACATTTATGGTTATGAATTTCCATCTCAGCACTGCTTTTGCTGCATTCCATAGGCTTTGATATGTTGTGTTGTCATTTTTGTTAGTTTCGAGGTAGTTACTGGTTTCCTTTGCAATTTCCTCCTTGACCCACTAATTGTCTAAGATTGTGTTGTTTAACTTCCATATCTTTGTGCTTAGGTTGCTTCTCTGCCCCTTACTGATATCCAGCTTCATTCCATTGTGGTCAGAGAAGTTACTTTGTGTAAATTCAAACTTTCTGAATTTATTAAGAGTTGTTCTGTGGCATAGCATGTGGTCTGTCCTGGAGAATGATCCATGTGTGCTCAAGAAGAATGTATATTCCACTGTATTTGTGTGTAATGTTCTCTATATGTCTATTAGATCCAGATCCTCTAATGTATTATCCAAGGTCTTTGTTTCTTTATAGATCCTCTATTGAGACACTCTGTCTAATGGTGATAATGTTGTATTGAAGTCCCTCACTATAATTGTAGTGGAATCTATTTCTCCACTTAGTTTTTCCAATGTTTGCCTCATGTATTTTGAGGTGCCTTGGTTAGATGCATAAAACTTTATGGCTGTTCTGTCTTCTTGGTAAATTACCCCTTTTATTAATATATAGCGTCCTTCTTTGTCCTTTGCAATGTTTTGCATTTAAAGTCTATTCTGTCCAATATTAGTATAGCTATTCCCACCTTTTTTTTTTTTTATTATTGTTTGCATGTAAAATCATTTTCCAACCATTCACTTGTAACCTGCTCGTGCCCCTGGGTCTAAGGTGAGTTTCTTATAGACAGCATATATATGAGTCATATTTCCTTATCCATTCTGCCAATCTGTATCTTTTGATTGGAGAGTTTAATCCATTAACATTCAAGGTTACTACGGTCAAGGAATTATTTACATTAGCCATGTTTTCTTTAGGTTTATGTATGCCATATATTATTTTTATTTTTATTTCTACACTCTCCTCCAACCCTCTCTCTCCTGGTTTTTTTTTCCTTTCAACCTGCTGAATTCCCTTTAGCATTTCTTGAAGGGCATGTTTCTTGTTGACAAACTGTCTTAATTTCTGTTTATCTATGAATATTTTGAGCCCTCCCTCATTTTTGAGTGACGGCTTTGCTGGATACAGAATTCTTGACTGACAGATTTTTTATTTTAGCACCTTAACTATGTCATACCACTGCCTTCTTGCCTCCATGGTTCCAGATGAGAAATCAGCACTTAATCTTATTGAGCTTGCCCTATATTTGATGGATCTCTTCTCATTCTGCTTTCAGTATTCTCTCTTTGTCTTGAGCATTGGACAATTTGACAAGTATATGTCTTGGGGTAGGCCTATTAGAATTTATACTGTTTGGGGTATACTGCACTTTCTGGACATGTACGTCCCTGTCCTTCAAAAATGTTGAAAAATTTTCAGTCATTATTTCCTCTATAACTCCTTCTGCCCTCTTTCCCTTCTCTTCTTCCTCTGGAATGCCTATACTGTGAATGTTTGTGCATTTCATGTTGTCATTCAAATCCCTAAGTCCCTGCTGAACTTTTTCTGTCTTTTTACCTATCTGTTCTACAATCAGTCTGATTTCAGAGGTACTGAACTGTCTTCAACATCACTGAATATTTCCTCTGCCTAGTCAGATCTGCTGTTATGTGCTTCCAGTGTATTTTTGATTTCTTGCATTGTGCTATTCATCACCATCAGGTCTGTTATCTTTTTATGTATGTTTACAATTTCTTCAGTATGTTCCCCCAGTGGCTTCTTATTATCCTTTATCTCCTCCTTCACTTCATTAAGTTGATTCATGATATTTGTTTGGATATCCTTGATTAGTTGTTCCGTGTTCTGCATCTCCTCCTGTTTTCAGTTTGTTTCTTAGACTGGACCGTGTCTTCCTGTTTCTTAAGTTTTTGTTGGTGTCTAGATATCTGTTCATCTTGATGGGGTTATTTGGCTGGTTAACTTCTCTTTCTATTGTAGGTTTTTTTTGTGTGTGTAGGTTATTATTGTTGTGTCTTCTTGTGCGGTAAGGTTACTTTTTGATACTTGGTTCCTCTAATTATATTCCTTGCCATTGTCTGTGTTCCCTTGAAAAAAAAGTATTAGGACCAGAGAAAAGGAAAGAGATAAGAAGAGAAGAATAGTAACGATAATAGCAAAAAAAGGTAGAAAAGGAACCATACAAGAGCTAGGAAATGAAGTAATATGAGTAAAAAATCATTTTTAAAAATACAAAGGAATTAGGACAGAGGTGGAATAGAAAAAAATAAAACAAGGAAAAAACAGAAAAATAGAGTGAATTAAAAGTTGGTCAGGGGCCAGGGCTGGCAGGATTCAGTGTGGTGCCCCCACACACACAGAACTGTGACTGTCTCCCAGCTTTCTCTGGCCGATAGCAGCCTTTTCACAAAGAGCACCTTTGTCATGTATAATCGTGCCCACCTCGCCACACTCTGATGGGTACAAGCACAGCATGCAACAAGGTCTGTACCTTACCTTCCCACCAGTGAGCAGCCTGGACTTTTCACTGCTACATGATGAGGGTGAGTGACTGCCGCTCTTCAATAGTGTCCTCCCTTTCCCAGATCTCCTGAACCACACAGCAGACCTGGCCTGCACTACCTCAGGGTTCCACAGCACTGTATGTACAGAGATGGTATGCAAGCTCAGCATGGATTTCAGCTCATACTATAACTGTGTACACATCCTAGGGGAGCCTTGACCACACCTCTTTGGTCAGATGTTTGCTCGTCTGCAGCTCCTGCGGGCCGTGCGTGATGTCTTCCAGGCCAGTCTGGCCATGCTGGGCCTCCCTCCACTGAGCTACTTCTGAAGCCACAGATGCCCAACATGGAGAATGTTCACAAAGTCATCAACTCAAAAAAACCCGGCAGTTTTGTTAGGGCCTGGTGTCAAAATAGCTTCTGTAATGATTAAAAAAAAAAAAAAAAAAAAAGTAGGTCAGATGAGAAGGAAAAAAACAAGAAACTAAATAGAGAGAAAAAAATAGAATGAATTAAAAGACCAGAGAGATGAGAAGAGAAGAGAAGGGGGGGGGGGGGGAAGAGGAAGAGAGAGAGAAAAAGAAAAATGAAGACCAAACAAGAAGTGGTGAAATGAAAGAAAAAGCAGCAGAAGTCAGAAGATAGTAAAATGAAGGATAGAAGAGAAATAAGGTAGTTTGAAAAAAATAAGAAAAAAGGAAACAAAGAAAGGGTAAAGAATAAACAAGAAACAAAACAGTAACAAAGAAACAACCCAGGAAAAATAGCCTTCCCTCTCTGGCTCCTATGGACCTTCTCAGGCTGCTGATGCTCATCGATTAATCACCCTGCAGCCTGCCCTGCACAGGTGGTGTCACCAAGGTTTAGCAAACAAAATAAAGGAAAAAGGAAAAAGATCCAAGAAACAATAAAACAAAACAACAGAAACTCTCTATAAGTTCCCTATCATAGATTGTTGCTATGGGGGGAGGATGGGGGTGAAGGGGGTGGGGGATATATGGGGACCTCATATTTTTTTAATGTAATATTAAAAAAATAAAGACAAAAAAAAAATTGCCCTATCATAAGGTACTAGCTGTGTGCCTTATTTCTCCCTGAATCCCTTCTTTTAGGAGATACTGGGACTCAAACCAGGGACTTTCTACATGCAAGGCAAAAACTTTGCCAGTGCACCGTGGCCCTTTAGACTGAATAGGTTTCTGAAAGCTTATCTGGCTCTTTCTGCCCCCATTTCCCTTAGGTGGGTTGGACTTCTAATAGTTTTCAGGGGCAAGGCTAGTTAGATGCCTGTCTCTGCTCCCTCCCTGACCAAGTTCCCCTCTCCCAGGGCAGCTGGGTGTGACAGCCTTTCTGAGCAGATTCCCTCTCCTCTCTCCCTGGGGCCATCTCAGTGTAGGCTGGTATTCACCCTGAGGTTCAAACAGGGCTGAGGCGACCAAACCCACTAAAAGGAAACCACTCCCCACCTTTCACCAAATCCCTCTTTCTCCCAGGGAATGCTCCCTCCCACTCAGTTGGCTGGTAAGAGCCAGGGGTTTGTAGGGGCTATTTGCTTTAAGGGTGTGACTTCCCCATCTACTGTTTCCAGCCACAGGGTTGAGCAACTCATGGTTCTTCCTTGGGCTCTTTGTCTCTTTGTCCCACTCCCTCCTTGATATGCCCTGCAGCCTCCTGCTCTGTGAATTCCCAAAACAGCTCACTCAGGTAAGTTTTTGCCACTTCTCTGCCATGTTTTGTAAAATAGCTGAGCAGTGCCTACCTACATCGATGCCATTTTCTCAGAACTCTAGACTTCTGTAGTATGCTCAGATCGTGGCACATGGAAACATTAACTAAACCCCAGAGTTTTCAGTGAAATTATTTTTAAACTAATAGTGAAAATCTTAAGAATAGATGTCTTCACAGGAAGGCCTAGTCCTCACCTGCTACAGCATGAAAATCTGAAGGTTCAGTTTATACAAAAGCCCATCATCTTGAGGTAACCTGTCCCTTTATGGAACTGTGAGACATGGCTAACCATATAGAAACAAAGAAACTATGGAAAATATCAAAAGGCTTTGATTTCTTTCTACTAAACAATATAGAAGAAAGAAAAATATTTTAAACTACATTCCATTCTGCATGCCTCTTAAGAAGAGAGAACCCTAAGAGGAAAAACAGGTGGTGGACGAGGAGGAAAAAAGCATGTTATGATGAAGATGATGATGAGAAGGAGGAAGAGAAGGAAGATAATGAAGATAACCGGCATTTGAGTGTTTATAATAATCCAAGAATTGTACTTTTCTACAACTATTTTATTTTATTCTTCTGGCAACCTAATGTATTAGGTAGAACTTTTGGTAAAAAAAATACTAATTCAACTCAAAATAGCTTAAATAACAAAGGAAATTAATTGTCTCACCTAACTGAAAAGTCTGAGGTAGATATTCTTGGCTTCAGAAATGGCTGAATCCACAGGCTCAAATGAGATTATCCTGATTCTGCCCTTGTATTCATCACTTAGCACAATTTGACTTTATTCACTGACAGGCACTCTTGGCATACCTGGGAAAATTGACTTCTCGAAACTCCAAGCCTACATGTTTATAGTTCTAGGTCAAAAGAAAAAAAAAACTCTTTCTTCTTTGCTCTCTCATTGTGCTTTCTCTCTCCCTCTCCTTGTTCTCACCATCACAGAAGGGCTCTGAATAGTCCTGCTTGGTCATGTGCACAAAACTCAGACCAAACACTCCAAGGACATGGGTTTCTATGTCCTGTGACCATCCATTTTCACCAGAGATAGGCCAGATTGTGAGACCTACCAGTAACATCTGGAGGTCCCATTGGAAAGAAAGCTACCAGGCAGAGGTCCACCACAAGTAAAAACTAACATTATCCCTATTTGGCGAATGAGAACATCAAGGCCTAGGTAGTTGGATTTGAAACCCGGCTTTGCAATAAGATGGATCATTGTTGAGCTAATGGTTGTTAAGATGAAAAGCTTTCGAAAAGGACTAAACCTAAGCCCTTTTGAAAAGGACTGGATCTAAGCCCAATCGAGATAATTAATTCACAACCTAGGTAAAAACTGGAGAATGTATTTTTTTAAAATATCCTCAGGTGGTTCTAATATGCAGCGAGGACTGAGAACGATCTCCTAAGCACTAGGCCCTGTTAACAGTAAACTCCTAAGCTGCACAAAGTCTTTTCCTCAGCCAACTTTAACTCCATCTCACAATACTGAGCTGATCGCTTTACCTGCCTGTCTCTCTCACTCATCTTTACACCATCCCATCTTTATAGCTGCAGTACCTGGAACATTGCTTGGCATAGCAGACGTTCAATAATATTTGTTAAATTGAATTGATGTATGTCCCTGATTCTCATACAAGTCTTTCACTAGAATCAAGGGCCCATAGGGGAAAACAATAAAACTATCCTCAAGACATAGTGGTGGACTTCCAGAAAGATGGAAGATTAGAGAGGTGGAGGGATCATTCTCTCCCAGAAAAAAAATAGCTACAAAACAGTCACAGACTGTCTGGAGGACTGAGATGGGCCTCAGGACATGAGGGGAAGATGAGACACCAGCCAGAAGAGACAAGGGCGAAGGAAAGGAGTCTCAGCTGACTGAAAAATCCAATGAGTAAAGCACAAAAGCCTAAGTGGTCACCCTTCGCCCCATCTATGGAACAAGTAGCAATTCTAGACTGCAGCAGCTGTGGACTGAGGAGATTGTGGGGGTCCTCTTCCCAAAGAAAAGAAAGGGAGGGGAAGGGACACAGCCTACAGCAAATTGAGATTTTGGCCCGTGAACTTGCTCTGCTGAATTGGAGGAATCCCACACTTCCAGTCCTGGTGGGGCCACAACATTATTTGCACTGTGAGCCAGCACCGAGCTAAAGATAATTTGCCTTGTCAAGTACTCTCCCTTCTGCCTCAGGCTGGTTGCTGAAGAGACAGAGAGAGGGAGGCTGTGGCTAGCCAAGTTGGGGAAGAGCCTCTGAGAAAGTTTGTTTGTGAGGCTTCACCAGCCCTGAGGACATTGCTTCTGCATCTCCCACCTGAGGAGTTAAAGCGAATGCATTCCCCCTTAGCAACTGGCGTCTGAGCTGAGAGATCTGCCAAAGAGCCCATCTGCTGGCCAAGTAAGAAAAGTGCACAAAAAAAGGAAAAATAATATAAAGAAAGAAAGAAAAGAGGCAAGCATGTGCCTTTACTACCACGCTGTCCAAGTCCCTTGGAAATTGGCCTGCACTCCATAACTGGGTCCTTAGCTCTGGTTTGAGCAGTTAAACAGGGGCAATCCTAAATATCTGGAATAAGTTGAACCAAGAGTCAAAGAACAGGGTAGCACACAGCTACTTAACAACAAATCCCTAGGCAAAGAGAGAATTTAATGTCAGAGTAAAATCAGCATCAGAATCAGATGCCAAGACATCAGCAAAAAATTACAAACCATACAAAGAAAAAAGGAAGATATGACTCAGGCAAAGGAATAAATCAAAGCTACAGACAATATAAAGGACTTGAAACAATTGGTGAGGTTCATATGAATCTCCTAAATCAAATCATGAAGTTGAAGGACACATGGCTAGAGAAATAAAAAGCATTAAGAAGACACTGAATGAGTACAAAGAAATATTTGAAATCTTGGATAGAAAAATAACAGCATATGGGCAGGAAAGACACAGTAAGTGAGATTAAAAATACAAGAGAGGGACGTGGACTTGGCCCAATGAATAGGGCATCCGTCTACCACACGGGGGATCCATGGTTCAAAACCCGGGCTTCCTTGACCCGTGTGGAGCTGGCCCATGTGCAGCGCTGATGCGTGCAAGGAGTGCCGTGCCATGCAGGGGTGCCCCCTGCATAGGGGAACCCACGTGCAAGGAGTGTGCCCCATAAGGAGAGCCGTCCAGTGCAAAAGTTCAACCTGCCCAAGAATGGCTCCACACACACGAAGAGCTGACACAGCAAGATGATGCAACAAAAAGAAACACATATTCCCATGCCGCTGACAACAACAGAAGCAGACAAAGAACACAAAGCAAATGGACACAGAGAACAGACAACTGGGAGGGGGGAAGGGGAGAGAAATTTAAAAAATACAATAGAAGCACACAACAGATTTGAATTCATGGAAGAAGAACAAATCAGTGACATAGACTGAAGTGATGAATGCACAACTCGGTGAATTTACCAAATGTCACTGATTGTACACTTTAGATAAATTGTATAGCTCATAAACAAAAAAATAATAGGGTGGGTTGGAGGAAAAGTACACCAATGTAAGATACAGACTATACTTGGTAGTAATACTTTGATGATGCACTTTCAAAACTTGTTACAAATGTTTCACAACAATGCAAGGTATTTGTGGTGGGTAATGTATGGGAAACCTGTATGATGTTTGTTTTGTAATTTCACTTTTGCTATACACTTATTGTTCATGTATGAATTATATACTTTAATAAATTCTTTTTAAAATGAGAAAAGATATAGTAGTGATAATGATATGAAGGGGGACAAGGGAGAAAGGATAGTAATCCCAATGGATAGTAATCCATTGTCCATATTTCCTGGATCAAAAAAAAAAAAAACAGGATTCTCATGTAACAGAATATTTTTGCAATTAACATAGCACTTCAAGTCAATTCCTCACCTCTCATTCTGCTACAGTCCTTAATTATAACATTTCTGTTCCCTAATTAAGGGCTAATTAAGCTTGTCAACACCTTTCTAGAATATTAACTAATTTATTTTTTTCAATGCTAGACTTTATAAAATTGAAATCCTTTATAGAAAAACAGTATATCTTAAAGACTTCTTTTTTTTAACATTTTTTAAGAAGCTTTGAATTACATAAATGCTATATCAAAAATATAGTGGATTCCCATATACCCCAAACTCTCCCCTTCCCACACTTTCCCTCATTAACATCTTTCATTATTGTGGTACATTTGTTAAAATTGATGAACACATACTGAAGCATTGCTACTAACCATGGTCTATAGTTTACATTATAGTTTTCACTTTGCCCCACACAATTTCATAGGTTTTGACAAAATGTATAAAGGCCTGTATCCACTGTTGCAATGCTATGTAGGACAATTCCAATGTCCCCTAAATGCCCCACGTTACACCTATTCTTCCCTCTCTCTCCCCTAAGAACCTCCGGTAGCCACTGCCTTTATTCCGGTAGCCACTGTATCAATGTTACAAGTTCTTCCATTACTAGAATAATGTCTACCTTACTCCATAGTTCCACTTAATGACCTCTTGGTCTCTCATTTCATCTAATGACATCATGCTAAACAGTACCTTTAATCTGACCAAAATTTAGGATTAATCTTATTTTAGTCTATCAACTGCATTTTGATTTTAAAAGCTACTATTAAAACTACACGAACATGATAGATATTGGTTCTGCGCTCCTTGTGGTAATAATTTCTGTTTCTTTCCCACAAAATAACTTAACTTGACGTTCTCAGACTTTCATTTTGCCCCACAGTACTCCAAGCCTGCATGTTTCATCTCCATTTGGTGGGTGCTGGGAATGTGAATTTTCCTTAGTTGACGGTCTCTCTTTCCTAGAATCTCTCCATTTTCAGCTGCCTTTGAATTTCCCTTTACACTACACCTGCTCCATTTCTGTGCTCTACCATTGCATGGGCCAAGCTTGTAAATGTTTATAGGACTGTCTACAACAGACCTTTGGCAACAACCCAAAACATCTGTTGTTTCCTCAGGCCTTTTCTGACCGTCGGTTCCTGTTCCACGCTGGGCTCAGACACTTTTATTATCCAGAATGTTTCTGGATTTTTGCATATTGGTAGAATCATCTAATCATTAGTAAGTAAAAGGATTTGACATTAAAGTATGTTTTAGACGAATCAACTGGATCTTTACAGTATATAATCATTTGGCTAAAAAGACCCTTTCTGTGAAGTCCAACAGTTTCTCAGCAAGTATATCCCCTTTTGATCATACTTTTTCCAAGGTCATTGTTCTTCCTTTTTTTTTTTTTAACCAGAAACCACTGAAGGAAAAGCAAGGTATAATTAGAATCCAGGGGAAAGCCTCATGTTCAGAGCAAGAATCTAGAATTTCCTTTAGGAACTCAAAGCACAAGTATATGTATACTCTGTCTCCATCCCACCACTGCCACTGCCAACACCACCATGACTTTGGACTTGGTAATTCAGGAATATCTTGATCGTTTTGCTTAATTTTTGTGGACTCAAGTATTTCTTTCATTTCTGTTAGCAGCACTGTGAATTCAATAGGCACTGAAGGGCCAGCATTGAAACCTAATTACTCTGCAATATGGCTCTTATGGGAAAATGTGCTAAACATGCATACAAATAAATGTGCAACAATAGGAACATGTCTCCCTACTTCATCTCCATCCTCAGTCTCTACACCCTAATGCTATGGAAGGCACTAGAGTTCCAGAAGTAGTAAGAGGAAACACAGCAGCTTATTTGCTCATCATTCCTTCTTATACTTTCCTTTTTAGCTCAACTTTATTTCTCCTAAATTACATCCTTCAGTAGTTCCTTCAGCTGGTTACTTTGTGGTAAATTCTTTCAGTCTTATTTTGTTGGGGCTAAAAAAATGCAGTAGAGGGAGTGTGGCAATTTGAGATTATTTATGAACCCCCCAAAATGTTAAGTATTATTTTTGTAACCTGGTCTTTTCCTCTGGGTGTAATACTCTTTGATTTTTTAGATTCAGCTGAGATGTCTTTGATTAACATATGTTACGATTAGGACTTTGATTCAACCACATTAGTAGGGTGTAACCAAGTTAAGTCCCCAAACCCTTGGTGGGCTGATATAAACTGGTATTCACTCAAGAAGACACAGAAGAAGGCACAGGAAGAAAGAAAGTGCCACAGACATGGCAGAGGAGAGGACTTTGATCCTGCGGCCCCCAGAAGGGAGATGAGCCATTCATCTGATAGTTGCAGCTGAAGAGAACAGAGCAGCTGAGCATGTAAGGCCCAAGAGACCAGGCAGAGACCACCTACCATCTTGCTTCAACATGTGGCAACTCACTTTTGTGAGAAACCAACCTTGAGTTGGACTTTTTAGGGCCTTCTAACTGTAAGTTTTTACCCCAAATAAATACCCTTTTATAAAAGCCAACAGATTTCTGGTACTTTGCATCAGCACCCTTTTGGCTGACTGATACAGGGAGTTATTCTTAAAAGAGAATTTAGGTGGCATAGAATTAGTCAATATTTATTACCTCTTGACATTTTGAGGATATGATTCTACATCTCTTGACTTAAAAGCCCATGAAGTTATTTTTTATTATTATTTTTCTAGATGTCATCTTCCAGTTATCATTATTTTTTGGTAATTTGTTGTATTCTAAGGCTGCTTTTATTTATATTCTTCTTATCTTTAATGTTCTCTAGATTCACTAAGATGTGTCTCAGTGTGGATTATTTTACTTATATTGCCTAGAAACTTGTTATGTTTCCTACATATTAGGACTCATGTTTTCTATCAATTCCAAAAAAATTCTTAGCTCCTCTATCTGAATAGTACCTCTCCAATATTCTTTTCACTCTTTCAGAAACTCCTATTAGATGTATATTTCACTTTCTTATCTCTGCAATGTTTCTTGATGTTTCATATTTTCCAACATTTTCTTTCTTCTCAGTTTATTCTGGGTAATTTTCTTAGACTTATCTTCCAGTATACTAATTCTTTTGTCAGCCATCTCTAACATATTTTATCTGTCCCCTAATTTCAATGTCTACATTTTCCATTTCTTAAAGTACTCTTCAATTATTTCAAATATGCCCATTCTTTCTCAGAATCATTTTATTTTATTCCTACTTTTTTGTCATTTTAGGCATATATATTTCATAGTATTCATGTGATAGTTCTATTAATTGATGCACACTCACTCATGGTGAATTGTTCCACTAGTGTTTTGTAACTTTGGGTAGTGAGCTTATATTCATTGTGTCTTTATCTATGAAAATCTTCTGTGGCCTGGATTGAAGACATATCCCGAAATAGGTTTTACAATTGTTTTCCACTATGAGGTCCTGTACTCTAATCTCTCAACTTAGAAGTTCTCAGTCAGCCATTTATTTTCACAAGATTTTTGTGTGTCCTATGTTCAAAAGTTAGGGGAAGGCTATACATGGTTTGAAAACACATCAAGAAGGAGTGAAATAACTTTCTTTGGTCACCTGGTGCAAGAAAAACTACACCTAAAGATCTAATGCCATCAGCAAGCCTTTAGTGAATTGAAACAATACCAAATCTTCAGCTTATGCAAATAACCAGAATTAGGACCAGAACTTTCTAATAATCACATCTCTATGGGCTGTCATAGAGATAAGTTAAGTAATTTAAATCTATAACATCTTCTGAGTAATACAACTCCAGTAATCACAGATTTTGCCTGGGGGTTCTGATTTCAAATATTTAACGTATAGATCTTGTTCAAGTTGACTCAACATGCTGAACTGTTCTATCACCTCCACATCCAGGTGAAGGCTACAGTCTTCCTTCGAAAACTCTTCTGTATCCCACCTTTCACTTCTCCAACCACTACCCCCCCACCCCATTAATCAACTTAGAATCACCCTCCCACTTTTCTTCAATTTCCATTTCTCTCCATGTGGTGATCCAGCTCATAACTTTCTCTTCTCCTTTAGCACCAACCCTCAATTCTATGGCAGAAGTGTTCAAACATTTTGTTCTCAGGACCCTTTCATATTCTTAAAAATGAACCCAGTGAAATTTTATGTGGGTTTTATCTATTGATACTTTTCATAATAGAGTTTAAAACAAAGAATTTTAAATATATTTTATTAATTTATTTAAAGTGGCTATAATGAACCCATTGCATATTAAAACAAATAGCATATTTTTATGGAAAAAAAGATTTTCCAAATCAAAAAATAGTTAAAAGAGGTTTGTTTTACATATTTTCAAGTTTCCTTAATATCTGCCTTAAAAGAAGACAGCTGGATTCTCATATCTGCTTGGTTTATTTTTATTTACTTTTTTAAAAAATTTATTGAGGGAAGCAGACTTGGCCCAAAAGATAGAGCATTGATCTACCACATGGGAGGTCCACAGTTCAAACCCCGGACCTCCTCAACCCGTATGGAGCTGGCCCACGTGCAGTGCTGATGTGCGCAAGGAGTGCCGTGCCATACAGGGGTACCCCCTGCATAGGGTAAGGAGAGCTGCCCAGCACGAAAGAAAGTTCAGCCTGCCCAGGAATGGCGCCGCACACACGGAGAGCTGACACAGCAAGATGATGCAACAAAAAAAGAAACACAGATTCCCGTGCCGCTGACAATAGAAATGGACAAAGGAGAACACACCTCAAATGGACACAGAGAACAGACAACTGGGGGGGGGGGGGGGAAAGGGGAGAGAATAAATAAAATAAATAAAACAAATCTTTAAAAATTTTTTTAAATAAATAAATAAATAGAAATTTATTGAAGTATATCATTCATACATAAACAATATGTGTATAATAATAGTTGTGAACTTACAAAACAAACATATATAACATCATACAGGGCTCTCATAATAATTCACCCTACCACCAATAACTTGCATTGTTGTTAAACCTTTTTAACTAATGATTAAAGAGCATTGTCAAAATATTACTAGTAAACAAAGTATTTTTCCCCAACCAATCCTATTATTATTATCTTAAATCATTTATATATGAACATACATAAATAATTAAGTGTACAGTAAAAGTTGTGAACTTACAAAATAAATATACATAACATCATACATGGGTCTCATACATCAACCCTCCACCAACACCTTGTATTGTCATGAGATGTTTGTTACAAATTATGAAAGGATATTGTCAAAATCTTACTACTAATCATAGTCCTTATCTTATATTTGGTGTGTTTTTCACCCAGCCCAACCTTATTATTATTTTTAAATATATTTTTTATGACAGAAGTTGTAAACTTATAAAACAATCATGCAAACAACACCCAAATTCCCAAACAACACCCTTCCATCAACACACCACAATATGGTTTGTCATTTACTTCAGATAAAATAATATCATCTGATTGTTACCATGTCCACAGTGTACATTTGGCTCACATTTTCCATACTGCCTCAGTATCAACACAGTACATCTTTCACATACATGCAAGAATATTATATTATTACTACTAACCACAGTCCATAGGTCACCCCAGCTGTACTTTTCCCATGCTTCTCCACATTCCCAACACCCTGCAGTAATGATACACATGTGCTCTAGCTAACTAAGGACACTCTTGCATCTGTGCTATCAACCACAATTCTCATCTACTTCTTGGTTTATGTGCTATCCAGTTCCTAGATTATTCTCTAGTATTCTGTCAATTGGCATTTACATACCTTGACTACCATTTTCAGTCACATCCCTATTTATAAACTAGTGTGTTACCATCCACTCTGTACATTTCCACACTTTCACAGTAAAGTTAATGAAAACTTCTACATACATTAAACATCAGTGGTCCACCCAGTCCTCCTCTTATCTCCTTTAAGAACCCACCACCTACCACCAGGTCTTGAAGATATTTTCCAATAATTTCTTCTAGAAGTTTTGTGGTTCTTGCTTTTTAGTTTTTTGAACCATTTTGAGTTAATTTTTGGATAAGGTGTGAGATAGGTGTCCTCTTTTCTTCTTTCAGCTGTGGATGTCCAATTCTTTCAGCACATTTGTTGAATGGATTGTTCTGCCCGAGCTGTGTTGAGTTTGACAGGCTAGTCAAAAATCACTTGACCATACTTGTGAGGATCTGTTTCTGATCCACAAATTTGGTTCCATTGGTCTATTGTATCTGTCTTTAGGCCAGTACCATGCTGTTTTTACCACTATAGGTAGGTTTTATGATTTAAAGTCTGGAGGGAAGCGGACTTGGCCCAGTGGATAGGGCATCTGTCTACCACATGGGAAGTCCACGGTTCAAACCCCGGGCCTCCTTGACCTGTGTGGAGCTAGCCCACACACAGTGCTGATGTGTGCAAGGGGTGCCCCCCACATAGGGGTGCCCCCCACATAGGGGAGCCCCACAAGCACCCTGTAAGGAGAGCTGCCCAGCACAAAAGGAAGTCCAGCCTGCCCAGGAATGGTGCTGCACACATGGAGAGTTGCCACAGCTAGATGACGCAAGGGAAAAAAAAAAGAAACACAGATTCCCATGCCACTGGCAACAACAGAAGTGGACAAAAAGAAGAACATGCAACAAATGGTGACAGAGAACAGACAACTGGGGCTGTGGGGGGGGGAGGGGAAAGAAAGAAATAAAATAAATCTTTAAAAAATAAGTCTGGAGATGAGGGTTCAATTTTCCTTTTTATGATATTTCTGGCTATTCAGAACTCCTTAACCTTCCAAATAAATTTAATGATCATGTTTTCAATTTTTCCTTTTAATGCTGGTGGAATTTTTATCAGGATTGCATTAAATCTGTATATCAATTTGAGTAGAATTGACATCTTAATGATATTTAGTCTTTCAGTCCATGAGCATGAAATGTTCTTCCAGTTATTTAGGGCTTTTTTGATTTGTTTTAACATTGAGCTGCAGTTTTCTGAACACAAGTGCCTTACAAAATTGGTTAAGTTTATTCCTATTTGAGTTTTATCTGTCATATTTTATTTTCACCACTCTTTTGACACTTTTAGTTACTTTTATTGCTATAATCTTCATTTCTAGACTCTCTTCCAGGTCTCTCTCTCCTGTCTTTGTTTTTTCAGGCTCTAGCATACCCTTTAGTATTTCCTGAAAATCTGGTCTCTTGCTTAGAAATTCTCTCAGTTTCTGTTTATCTGTGAATATTCTAATTTCACCCTCATTTTTGACAGACAGTCTTGCTGGATATAAGATTCTTGGTTGGGGAAACGGACTTTGGCCCAGTGGTTAGGGCGTCCGTCTACCACATGGGAGGTCCACGGTTCAAACCCCGGGCCTCCTTGACCTGTGTGGAGCTGGCCCATGCGCAGTGCTGATGCGCGCAAGGAGTGCCATCTACACAGGGGTGTCCCCCGCGTAGGGGAGCCCCACGCACAAGGAGTGCACCCATAAGGAGAGCCACCCAGCGCGAAGGAAGGAGCAGCCTGTGGAGGAATGGCGCCACCCACACTTCCCGTGCCGCTGACGACAACAGAAGCGGACAGAGAAACAAGACGCAGCAAAAAGACACGGAAAACAGACAACCGGGGGAGGGGAGGGGAATTAAAAAAATAAAAACAAATCTTTAAAAAAAAAAAAGATTCTTGGTTGGAAGTTTTTCTCTTGTAGTATCTTAAATATATCAGACCACTGTCTTCTTGCCTCCATAGTTTCTGGTGAGAAATCAGCATTCAATCTTACTGGATATCCCTTATGTGTTATGCATTGCTTTTATCTTGCTGTTCTTAGAATTCTCTCTTTGTCTTTGGTGTCTGACATTCTGATGAAAATGTGTCTTTGAATTGGTCTATTTAGATTTTTTCAGATGGGAGTACATTGTGCTTCTTGGACAGGGATATCTATGTCCTTCAATAAGTTTGGGTAATTATCTACCATTATTTCTTCAAATATTCTTTCTGCCCCTTTTCCCTTCTCTTCTCCTTCTGGGACACCCATGACACATATGTTTGCATGCCTTTTGCTGTCATTTAGTTCCCTGAGACCTTGTTCAATTTTTTTCCATTCTTGTCTTCATCTGTTCTTTTGTATGTTCACTTTCAGAGGCCATTTCTTCAAGCTCACCAGTCCTTTCTTCTGCCTCCTCAAATCTGCTATTATATGATTCCAATGTTTTTTAAATTTCATTGATTGCACCTTTCATTCCCATAAGATCTGCTATTTTTCTACGTATGCTTTCAAATTCTTTGTGCTCATTCAGTGTCTTCTTAATATCCCTAATCTCTTTAGCCATCTCATTGAATTTGTTAAGATTCATTTGAACATCTATGATTAGTTTTCTCAACTCCTTTATGTTGTCTTGTTCCTTTAACTGAGCCATACCTTCCTGTTTGTTGGTGTGGATTGTAATTTTTTGTTGGTGTCTTGGCATCTGGATTACTAGAGTCTTTATTCTGGGTGCAGTTTTTCTTTTTAGTTTAGGGCTTCCTGCCCTCTGTCCCTTGCTAGTTTTGCAATAGGAGCCAAGCATGTAGCTGGTGGTGTAAGCCGTGGAGGTTCAAGCTGCCCTCATTGCATCAGGGACCAGTGAAGCTTCTTCTGACTTTCTCTTTGACGTGCGTAGGAAGAGAGTCACAGCTGTATGGAACAATCCAAATGCAGGCCTAGACTGTGGTTGCCCAGAGAGACTGTTGAAGATTCACATCCCTTTCTTCTCGGCCTGGGGTAGAGATGGTGCTGTAGTTGTGGGTAGCAATCTATGCAGTGCAGGTCCAAGATGATGGCAGTTGCCTTGATTGACTTCTGATTTTCAGTCTATGCCAGCCAAAGTTACCTACAGTTACCTGGATAGGCTGGTGCAGGGCTCCTCAGCCTCCTCCCTGCCAGAGGCAGGGCTGAAGCCTAGGCTAGGGCTATAGGCTGATCTGCATGAAAGAAACTGGTTCTTGCTGACACTGAGAGTTTCAGTCAGACCAGCTTCCCCTCAGGCTGGGGGAAGAGTCAAATTGGCAGCTACTGGCCTCTTTCTGACTTGGGCTGGTTCACACCCCAGCTGTTCCCTGGGTTATATCTTAGCCAGGAAAATCTACCAATCAGTAGCCAAAATCAGCAGCCAATTGTCTCCTCCTCCCCTGTTTCTGGGAAATGGAGCTTCCAATTCCAGCCACAGAATAGCTCCTGGGGCAGCTCGTGCCATCAGAGTAGGATAACCACCAGCATCCACAGCTTGGCTGGTCATTTCTCAGAGAGGCTGACACAGGTCCCCGCAGCTTCCTCCCTGCTGGAGGTGGCACTGGGGCCTAGGCTAATGCTACAATCTGATCTGGATGGAAAGAAGCCAGTCCCCACCAGCACGGTGATTTTCAGTCTGCCCCATTACCCCTCATGCCAGGCATGCCAGGAGTTAAGATGGTGTCTCCCAGCCTCTTTCTGACTTGGACAGGCTCAAACTTCAGCTGTTCTCAGGAGTATACTTTAGCCCAGTGAATTTAGTTGTCAATAGCTGAAATTGATGCCCAACCATCTCTTCCTCCCCCATTTTTGGAAAATGGAGCTTTCAATTCTAGCCACAGAACAGCTCCCAAGGTGGCTGTGCCTCCAGTGGAGGATGGGTACTGGCCTCCATGGTATGGAGCACTTTACTTATGAGTCTTCTCTGCAGATGGGTAGTCTCCCCCTTCCACTCCTTCAAGGATGTTGCAGGATGCTCTTCTGGTCTCCTGGAGCCCCTAGACAGGTGCTTCAGCTAGCTCCAGAGAGCTCTGCCACCTTCATCTTGCTGGTTCTCTCTTATTTACTTTTTTCTGCTTCTGTTTTGAATATTTTTAATATCACACTTCATGTATCCTATCAACAACTCCACTTTTCTATACAAGATAATGAAAATGAAAAAAACATATAGGGGAATGGATGTAGCTCAAGTGGTTGAGTGCCTGCTTCCCATGTACAAGGTCCTGGGTTCAATCCCTGGTATCTCCTAAAAATTAATAATATGTATTATTATGAAACTAGTTTTGACCTCATGAAAACCCTGAAAAGGACTCAAGGACTCTAAGGGGTTTGTGGATCACATTTTGAGAACCTGTGACCAAGGATAAGTCCCACACAACCCAGTCCAATCAATGCCACACCCTAATCCAATCCCAGTGCCATCCACCTGAGATCCAAGTTTAAACATGATTCATATATAATCAGAATGGCCTCAATCTTCTTACAGAATCTATCTTCCAGTTAGCCCATACCCAAAGCAATACAATTATTCTCTATCATAATATATGTACTGGTTTGAAGTTTAAAGAAAAATTATCACTTATATTTGGAAGATGTTTTCTTTGTTGTATTTGCACTAGCCTCAACAAGTAGGGATTTGAATCATTGGCCAATGAATGGAAAAAATGCACACAAGTAACATAAATAATTACAAGATCCTCTTACCACTTCTTAAAACCTCATGATACCCTAAATAATTTTAAAACCAATTTTCTCCCTAATTTATTTTAAAAAATCATTTTTCTCCTTGACAATACAATCAGATTTGATTATTCTTCTTGAATTAATCTATTAATTCCTCCCATACTTTCTCTTTGCATTTACAGATGCAACTTTAATGATATTTAAGGAAGCAGCTCTTCATTCAGTCTCCCTCAATTTTCTGTATTGGCATCTGATTGACCTGGCTTCAAATCTTAGTTTTCACACTTTATCATGAGGATGCTTTCAACAATAAAAACCTAAAAACCCAAAAGTATTTTAAGCAATAAGAATATTTATTATCCCATAGTAAGTCCTGAGATAGGGTCATGTTAGGATTAGTTAACTCTCCTGGGTCTTTCCTTCTCTCCACTGTGCTGTCCTCAGAATGTCACCTTTTTCCTTTGAGTTTTTTCTTTTCATGCTTGCCTGATGCCTTCAAGTGACCTGCACACTCCATCCTTACACCACAGCATCCAGAGACAGGGAAAGATGAAAGTCCCTTTTCAAAACCCAGGATAAATTTTCAGAAGGGTCCCTCTTCCCCTCCACCAGTGGATTTCCACTCATATCTCCCTGGCCAGAATTGTGTTTCATTCTCATGCCTGAACCAATTACTTGCCAAGAAAAAAGGACACCACCATCATTGGCTTATTTCAACTAAAATTCACCATCGCTGGGGAGGTACCCTGCCTCCCTGATGGTGACAAAAAAATGTCCTCTTCACAAAAACGTAAACAATAGCATTGGATGGATGACCAACAGTTTCTGCCCCTCATATTTCAAGCTGTATAATCTGGTGAGGTTACTGAACATCTCTCTGTCTTGGCCTCAGTTTCCTTATCTATTAAATGTGGCTAATAATAGTACCTACTATCATGACACAGGTTGTTGTGAGGATTAAATGTGATTGTGTGTGAACAGCACTTAGCAGAGTGCCTGGCACATAATAAGTACCTGATAAATGTTAGCTATCAATTTGCCAACTAATTCTCAATGAATCTTGCTAATTAGATATTCATACTGATATCTCATCTGCTCTTCCCTCCCCTTCTAGAAACTAACAACATATACAATAATCTTTCAAATAACCAAAAGGCTTTCTTCTTTATGTTTTAATCAGACATGCTTCTTTTCCACTGTCCCTTTACCATTTATCCAATTTACATGAAGACAAGAAGTACAAAAGTAGCTTCCTGTTTGGCAAGAGAGTCCCATCCATTTGGTGTATGGAATCGAAGTCCCCCTCAATTAATGGTGGAGTAGGCATCACCATCCCAGAGTCCTCAGGATTAGGAAACAAACTATGGACTAAAATACATTTACTAGAATTCTATAGACTTATTGTCATTCTACCAATGGAAGAAATACCATTGTTATGGAGGCAGTGACCCATGGATGTTCTGGGGCTAGGAAGAGGGAAAAATAGGTGTAATGGGGGGCATTTTTGGAACTTGGGAATCACTCTAAAGAACATTACAGTGACAGATACAGGCCATTATATATCCAGCCATAACCTACAGAGTAGAATGGAAGAGAGTGTAAACTACAATGCAAACTATAATCCATGATTAGTGACAATGCTCTAAAATGTTTACCAGTTGCAATGAATGTACCACATTGATGAAAGTTGTTCTAACGTGGGAAACGTTGGAGGTGTGGGGAGCAGAGCACATGGGAATCCCCTTTATATTCTCTGTAACATCTATGTAATCGAAGTATCTCTTTAAAAAATAAAAAGTGTGGGGAAAAAAGTACAAAAGTAGACGCAATGCTAAATTTAAAGACTCACAAACACTGAGTATAATAGGAAAATTACAATAATTCAGGCTATTTTAAGACTTACTCCATCTGAAATGTCCAAGTATAATATTAGTTTTTACAGTAAGTCATTGTAGACTCACATTTGACTAATAGTCCACCATGACCCTCAGGTCTTGCTTTGTGTAATGTGCCTTTCCCCGTGCAATTTTTTGTTTTCACCATTATGTATTTCCCTGTAACACAAAAAAGACTATACCTGCCTCAGATGCCTATTAAATAGAATATCAAAAAGAGAAATCTTTCAAATATGAAGTTTCTTTGGTATTGATATAACATTATCATCTCTATAATTATGTATAAATCAGAATTGATGCAGGGAATGCTATTGAATTATGTGTGCATGTTATATGTTGGTTCAAAAGAAAGGTATTGTGAAAATATCCACACTACTTATATAAAATAAGTGAAAAATAAATACGTCATCTGGGTATTTTAGATATCTTGTGTTCTACAGGGGTTTTGAGATTATTTATTTGAGAAACTCCTCAGGACAATTTTAATAATGCCATCATTGTAAATAAGGCTGTGTGGAACAATAGAAAGAGCCCTAGCCTGGTAATCAGGTGAGCTCATTTCCAGCTGTGTTTGCTGTTGATTATCTTGCCTCAGGCAAGAAATGTGTCCTCTCTGAATGTAGTTTCTCATTCTCCTCACCAACGTAAGGCATCAGTAGGCCTAATACCTCTAACCTTCACCACATCTTGGGATCTGAAAATCCTTTCCCACCACTGTGCTCATAGCACGGTCCATTCCACTAAGGTACTCAGCATACTCCCCAAATGCACAAGCCCATTCCCCTTGGCGGGACTCTAGGTAGATAGCATCTGAGCTGTGTCCACGTGATATTGTTTGACTCATGGATGTGTAGTCTGCTTATATGTGTTAGAAGAGCAGGTTTCTGGTGCCTTTTGAAAATATGCTTCAGCTATGTGGAAATGTGGCAGTAGCCATATTTGTCAATAAATAACTGAAGAAAATATCTCAGGATACTTGATGATCAAATGGCACAGGATCCTAAAGATCATTTAGAAACCCTCCCTCCACACACATCCCTCATTTTTCTTGTAAGAAAAAAATGTCCACAGCAGGCTGGAGATGGAGTATGACTAGAGCCTACATCTCTTGTCTCTTGAGACTGATGATACCCACAGAGGGCTTTAAATTATACCAAGTGCACAATAAACGTTACATATTATTATTATTTATATAATAAGATGTCACATTATCCTTGTTCTACAAAGCAACTGAAATTCAGATTTCCCAAGGATGTTTGCTAAAACCTTATTAAAGATTAACTGTGTCAGAATTAATCAAAAAGAAGAAGAAGAGAAATAACAAACTAGCTGGGTGGAAGGGACCTCTGAAAGATCATGTGAGATAGCATAAGCCGAATGTTGCCAGTTTCACATGTTTGCTGTATTTAATAAGTGATTACATTGTGCCAATCTGCTCACCTCAGGTAGCTTGGCTTACCCTCAAAGCCTGACAACCACATAAGAATCAGATAATAAGGAAAGATACATTTGATGTCACGTATTAAGCCAGCCTCTACGTGGAAGGCCTATAGTGTATAGGTCTTTGCCACTTGACATAATAAATCTTTTTAAATTTGAGAGCCCATCAGTAATATGGACTTAACTTTATTCTCTCTAAGAGGTCTGTAAGTTAGGAATGCTCTTAACTGATAGTAAGAAAAATGTCAACTCTCTGTGGTGAAGGGCCAGTTGGTGGTGGCAGTGGGGGAGAGGGATGGTGCCACTGTGGTTTTCGTTCCTAATCTATCTCAGTCTGGTCAATAACCTATTCAGTGAAGCAAGACCACTGGTCATCAACTTGGATTTTGCAACAATATCAAAATGCCATAAAATTTTCTAAATGCTTATTTTCAGTTTCTGTTCTTCTCTCATTGCAGAGCTGTAGTAAACAGTTTGTGAACAGGCAACAGTCCATAAGCCATATTTTGAGTAGTACTGGCACATATATGTGAGGGACACTTATTATTTACTTCACAAGCAAACCAAAAGTGGCCTCAGGGTTAATTTGGGGGGTCAATGTCATTAACAAAGACCCAAGTTCTTTTTTTCATCTCACTTTGCCATCCACAGGATATTGGCCTTTGTTTTTTTTAAGATTTATTTTATTTATTTCTCTCCCCTTCCCCCTCCCCCCCCACATTGTCTGCTCTCTGTGTCCATTCACTGTGTGTTTTTCTGCATCCGCTTGCATTATCCAGCGGCACTGGGAAACTGCATCTCTTTTTTGCTGTGTCATCTTGCTGTGTCAGCTCTCCATGTGTGTGGCGCCACTACTGGGTGGGCTGCACTTTTTTTCATGTCAGGCAGCTCTCCTTGAGGGGCGCACTCCTTGCGCGTGGGGTACCCTTACATGGAGGTGCCCCTGCATGGCACGGCACTCCTTGCATGTGGCAGCACTGCGTGTGGGCCAGCTTACCATACGGGTCAGGAGGCCCTGGGGATCGAACCCTGGACCCTCCATATGGTAGACGGACATTCTATCAGTTGAGCCATGTTTGCTTCTCAGGATTGGTTTTTGTAATCTGAATGTAATCTCATGGCCACAAGCTGCCAGAACTCCAGATATCACTTCCTTATTCAACATTATCCATAGCAGGAAGGGAAGGAAGAGGACAAATGGACTTTCTCATCATGTGACTCTGTCTTTACTCAGAGAGGAAAATATTGTCTAGAGGCTCCCTAAAAATTCTCCAACTCATCCAAAATTGGGTCACATGCTTGCCCCTACATCAAACATGCTAAGAGTATGAGATTGCCATGGATGAATGAGGCCAATGAGGATCCAGTCCCTTGGGGCTCGGCAGCACACTGTTACCTGAACACAGTCAGTGTCTTGAGCAAGGAAGAAAGATGAATGGCTACTGAATAGGAAAAGAAGTGCTCCACAGAAGTCTGCCATGAGGCTTAAAGAAGCTGCCATCAGGGAAAAAGGACATACTGAGAAGTGCATAAATGATGCACTCAAATTTGGAAAAGTGATATAGACTTATTGTCTACTTTGGGACAAATTCTAGAAATATAAAGTGTGGAATTCAGAAACTACCATAAGGCAGGGTAATGTAGTAACTAAGAGTGTGCTAAACAGCTAAAAGAGACAGATGGTTTGGGTTTAAATCCCATATCTCCATTCATTACTTTTATAATCTTGAGCAAGTTTTTTACTTCTAAGTCTCCTTTTTCTTATTTGTTAAAAAAAAGAAGGAAGGAAGGAAAGAAAGAAAGAAGGAGGGAAAGAAAGAAAGAAGGAGGGAAAGAACGAAAGAAGGAAAGAAAGAAGGAAAGAAAGAAAGAAAGAAAGAAAGAAAGAAAGAAAGAAAGAAAGAAAGAAAGAAAGAAAGAAAGAAAGAAAGAAAGAAAGAAAGAAAGAAAGAAAGAAAGAAAGAAAGAAAGAAAGAAAGAAAGAAAAAGAGAAAAGTCATAACAGGACTCCCTTCATGGATGTGTTATGAGGCTTTAAAAGGTTGATAAAAAGCATATAGAACAGGTGTTGGCATTTGGTAAGCCCTAAATAACTATTATTATTGCTAAGTGGTTATGAGAACCAATTTTTGAGTTCCTACATCACCTAGGGTTGCCATTAGATAATCATGGGATCTTGAGAATTTAGAAACACTGAGGGAAGTTTCTGGGACTCATTTCATATAAATGCACGATAAGGCAAAGAGTGAGCATGTAGAGAGAAATTTTATGGGTTACACTTATGACTTCTGAGGCAAGAATGTCAAGATACTTGCTCTGATTTGGTGGACCCAAATCTATCTCAGGGTCCAGCAAATCACAGGAAACTAGCAGCATGAAGTTAAAGGCTCTAATATAAGTCTTGCTTCCCCTAAGTAGTTTGGGGTGTCAATTTGAAGAAGTTCTCCTAAGAACAATGGAGCACCAGAGCTGCAAGCTTCCCTTAGAGGTTGTGCTGGGATTGTGACATTGAGATGTCTGCCAGGCAACGAGCTATTCCAGGAAGCAATAGACTCTGGAATGACCTGGAGAACCTTTCAAGAGCTGCTGACAGAAGCAACTGGGAGTTACCATGGCCAGCAGAAAATGCTGCTGGGAGTCACTGCGTACAACACTACAAAGAATGGTCACAGAACCTGAAACCATTGATAACCCATCACAGAGAAATATGATACCCAGAAACTGGCACCACTCACAGCAATTTCTAAAAGGCAGTGCTTGGAACTGCCAATGGAACTGATCCTTATTACCCAAAGCAGCAGACCTTAGGTCAGAAATGGGAGATCTCTTCACTCAGGAGTCTTTGGCCTTCTTAACCATCAGTTCAGGGGATCAAAGTGTTAACAGGTGAATAGCAAGCTACAGAGGGAACAACATGAGCTTGAAGTTAGAAAACCTTGACTTGCACTTTGGATTTTTTCATTCTGCGACCTTGAGTAAGTTCCTTAAACTCCCTGTGTGTCAGAGGATTTAATGTAAATGAAAATGCTTTATGACATATAAATTGAAAACAATGTTCCTTTTTTTCAGTATATTCCTCAATGAAGAGAAAAATTAACATTTTGCAAAAAGAAACCTAATGGAATATAGTCCCAGAAAATCCAGGTGGAGGCCCAACCCATTTTAGAAACCCTCAACAGGAATCTGATGCAAAGCATGAGATTCAGAGAATAAGAGTCCCTCTAATGAATAGGATCAGAGTTGAGTAAATGTGGTACAAGTTCTCAGCTGCTTAATGTGCTGAAATCCCATTTTGTTTCAAATGAAAAACCTTCTGAAAATTTAAGGGTTTTTCAGGGAAACTCTAAGAAGAACGTATCTGTAGATGATCTTCTGTCTGTAGAGTTCCTTCCAAGTTCCTTGGGAAAATCAGAAGGCAGCAATATTTCAGTTCTCCTGGGGAAGGACGGATTAAAGATGTGATCACAGCTGCTGTGTTAAGAGTTGGGGCACCCTTTGGATGTGCTCCATCAGGGTGGCCATTCTCCTTGCCTTCCCTACCAGCCTGGTAAATTTCCTGCACACATCAGAGTAGTGCTTCTACCTCTTGCCTCCTTTGCCTCAGGCACCGTCTTCTGTTTTGGCCACTAATGCTACTTCTGACAAACCCCATGTGCCTATCTGCTTTGAGTTTCCACTGCACTGACATCTGGGATTCCAAACCATTCAATTTACTGTCAACAGAGTCTTCCTTTAAAAAAAAAAAGTCAAGAAGTGAAAGAATCCAAACACTATCTAAAACATAACAGAAACAGCCTTCTTTTTGCCTTGTTTTTGAAAGAGCTTTCCACCCCCCATGTGTTTATTCTATAATTACAAAGTGTGTTGTAGAAAGGGTGTTATGATCACCCTCTAAAAATCTTGTTTTTGTAAGACTGAATTTACCATATGATATTAATTTTGGGAAAGAAAAAAACAGGAAAGCAGCTACAGCACAAAGAGTTCTGTAATGCAGTACTATGAGTTTCAAAGGCAAGAGGAATAGCTAAAATAAAGTCCATTAATGTTTCAGGCATGGAATTAATGAAATTATTTAGTTCAGTCCCTTATTGACTCTTTTCTAGATTCTTGCAGTAGATTCTGAATAGATTATCCTTTTTCTGGTTTTTCCCACATCTAATTCAACCTCCAGAATCACTATCCTAAATCACAAATCTAATCATGCCCCTCCTCTGGCCAGAACCATATAATAGACTCTCTTCACCTGTACAACTAAGTGTAGTCCCCAAAACGTGCTATTTAATGCTCCCTTAGTCATTTTCAACGGGCTGATACTGTCATTTTCAACCAAGACATGTTTGGAAATGTTAGGGGCATTCCTTCTGGTTGTCCCAATGACAGGGCAGCACTTCTGACTTTTGGAAGGCTGGAAGCAGGAATGTGTACTTCACCAGGATGAACTGGAGAGTCCCCATGACAAAAAATTATCAACCCAAAAATATCAATGGCCCATGCATTGAGAATCTCTGAGCAACTTTATTTCCTACTCCTTCCTCTCACATATCCAACAATCCAGACATCTTAACTGGTCCCATTCCTAAACTTTGTGGCTCTGTTCACATGAGTCCCTCGCCTGAAATATTCTTCCCAACTCACTGAACTCTGCCATCATCAATCCTTCGAAACCCAGCACAAACTAATCTTATCCTCCCTCAGCATTAATTTATCCCATATCACTTTCCTTATACTCTCACTTTAGCGTATATTATAATCCACCTTACATTTTTGCTATTTTTATTACTCTCATCTGCACTACCAAATAATACATTCCTTGAAAATTAGAACTACCTTGGTGAGTTTTATATGCCCCCCAAACATCAAGCACAGTACCTGGTACTTAATAGATTTGTTTAATTGAATTGAATTTTTAAAAAAATTTTTACCAAATATAAGTGCTAGCATTCTAAATTTTAGAAAAGAAAATTGCCAGTGGATATAATATATAAAATCTTAGTTATTCATGGGCAAAAGTATTTGAATAAAATGAAAAAAATGGTTATCTTCCTGCCCCTATAACACAGACAGGGTTAATTCCTTTCTAAAGGAACAGTCAAAAGGAGCTAGCCTTCCAAAAGTCACAAGGAAAAGGAAAATGTAATTTTTTGGTGTTACCCAGTGAGATCTTTGTGTACACATAGCTCCCCAAATGACTAAACTTACAAATTTCGCTTGACTTTAACTCAACTTTCCAAAAAAAAAAATAATTTAAGTCACCTTTGGACTGAGATGAAACATGGAAAATTTCAAGTCAAAGTATGATTTTTTTTTTCTAGGAAGTTGCGAGCAAATGAAAACAAGGTCTGGCGGGAGCATTTTACCACCTCTACCATAGAACGGGTTGTTGCCAGCGCCATACTTGAAACGGTTGGCAAAAAGCCTGAGGCAGAAATACAGTCTGTGACTTTATTTTGCTGGAGATTTTGTCCATAAAGATTTTTTATTTCCAGTTACAAAGTTCTCCCAAGAGGGACATATCTGCTTTTTGGAAACCTGGGACATATTGGCAAGTCCTGCCCTGTTTACCATGGAAATTTGTGCTTGGATAGAATTACAGTGTATGACCTGGTACAAGCCTAGATGGATGTTTGATGCCTGCTATTTTCTCTTCATGTTGATTTGGAAATTACAAATCACAGAACTAGATCAAATAACTTTGATCTGTCCAAGTCATTTGCTCATCATGGCAAAGGTTCGTACCTGAATACACTTGAAAACACATTGGCAAATGACAGAATATATGTCATGATTAAGATTTACAGGTTTGGTTCTGATTAATCCGCATATGGCTGCCTGAAAAGGGAGCAGACTATTTGTAAGCACTGATGATTTAAGGTCTGCTTATCTGCTGTTTTCTCTTAGGGAGCTCTAAATATCCTATGGCTTTAAAGGACATTGACAGATTACTTTTTTTAATAAGGAAGAAAGAAATCAGTCCCGCCTGCAAACAGATATTATCTGCTTTCCTCTAAATAACTGTTTAAAGCTTCTGGCCCAGGATTGTGTAAGACATTTGTTTTTATGTCTTTGGGAAATAGTCTACTTCAGGACCTCATCACTTCTTGCCTGGATTACTGCAATAGTTTCTAACTTGATCCCAGACCATGGTTCTCACACCCCACCCTCAATACATTTGCCATACTCCCGCTGGCACTGTCATTCAAAAAACAGATCTGATCACACCAATCTACTGGTTAAAAGCCTTCAAAGGTTTTAGGAGAAGTTTTAGAAGAAAGTGCCAAGTTAGCATGGCATACAAAGTTCTGGCCCAGCCTTACTTCTTGCTTCACACTACCTCTCTTTCCATACTCCAGCTGTACTAAACCATGTATAGCTCCCTAGTTACCACTCAATTGTATGTCTCTGCCCTTGAAACTGCTGCTGCCATGCCTGTAATGTCACCTTTGCAACTCTGCCCTTCTCATGGCTACTCAGCTTTCAACTCCTGTGCCACTTTCTCTGGATCTCCTACCCCAATGTTCTCATCTAGGAACAGTGATCCTGGTAAGTATTCCAGGAACACTTGTGCAAATTTTTAGGATGACTTCTGTCATACAGTACTATATATTTTTTTAAGTGAAACTTCTGAATTTAATACAACCAAATGAGAACACATCCAGAGGAACAGACCAGTTTACAAACATGATCCAATATCTATTTTTGGAATTCATAAACAAAGCCAAACTACTATACATATTCTGTCAGTTTTTGCTTTTTTGTAAAGACTTTAAAGTCACCCTCACTTTTGAAGGATAGTTTTTGCTGGATACAGAATTCTTGGTTGGCAGTTTTGTTTTGTTTTTTTCTCTTTCTGTGCCTTAAACACATCATACCACTTTCATCTCCCCTACATGGTTTCTAATAAGAGGTCAACAGTTAATCTTATTGAAGTACTCTTGTATATGATGCTTTGCTTTTCTCTTGCTGCATTCAGAATCCTCTATCTCTGATAGTCATTCATTCTGAATAGTAGGTTTCTCAGAGTAGATCCATTCAGGTTTATTGTTTGGGGTGCATTGTCCTCCTTGAATATTGCTACTTATGTCTTTCATAAGGGTTGGGAACTTTTCAGTCACTATTTCTTCAAATAGTCTTTCTGTCCCTTTTCCACTCTGTTCTCGTTCTTGGACACCAATAATGTATAGGTTTTTGCTTTTCATGTTGTCATTCAATTCCCTGAGACCCTGTTCAATTTTTCCATTCTTTTCTCTTTCTGTTCTCCCATCTTCTCCAGTTCAGATTATCTGTTCTTGAAATCATTAATTCTATCTTTAAACAATTCTTATCTGCTGTTATCTTCCTCTAATGTATTTTTGTCTTTATTTATTATTTTAACATTATATTAAAAAAATATGAGGTCCCCATATACCCCCCACCCCCCTCACACCACTCCTCCCCCTATCACAACAATCTCCTCCATCATCATGAGACATTCACTGCATTTGGTGAATACATCTCTGAGCAACGCTGCACCTCATGGTCAATGGTCTACATCATAGCCCACACTCTCCCACATTCCACCCATGGGATGGAATGGGAGTGGGCCATGGGAGGACATACAATGTCCAGTAACTGTCCCTGCAGCACCACCCAGGACAACTCCAAGTCCCGAAAATGCCCCCACATCACATCTCTTCCTCCCACTCCCTACCCCCAGCAGCCACCATGGCCACTTTCTCCACACCGATGCCACATTTTCTTCAATTACTAATCACAATAGCTCATGAATAGAATATCAGTAAGTCCACTCTAATCCATACTCTATTCCTTCATCCTGTGGACCTTAGAATGATTGTGTCCACTCCACATCTATATCAAGAGGGGGCTTAGATTCCAGATGGTTGCTGGATGCAATTCTCCTGCTTTCAGTTGCAGGTAGTCTTGGCTCCCTGGTGTGGTGGTTGACCTTCTTCACCTCCATGTTAGATGACTTGGGTAAGTCCAATAAACCAGAGTGTAGGAGTTTAAAGTCTGTTGAGGCTCAGGGCCTGGCTATCACATGGCCAGTCCAGAAATTCAGGTTCCCTTGGTATACATTAAACCCCAGCACCCACCTCAGTTCCAGTAAAAGTAAAAGGAGCGACTTGTGGACAAAGATCACATCTAAGTCCAGCTCCATCACACAGAAACACAAATTCCAAAGTAGGGCTAACTGAGATGGCACTGAACTCCATCTGCCATGACCATAAACCTGTGGGTCTCTCTAGCCCTCAGCAGAACCAACACCTGGGTTTCTATCTACTTTATCTGTCTCTGTGACTCTGCTCAGGTGTGCATAAGGGCAATCCCTCTGATAACCTCCCGGCTCTTTTTGGAGACTAATAGCCATATAAACTCAATTGTCCTTTCCATTTCCCCCTTTTCTTCAGGTCAAAAAGCATTTTTAACTCCTGGTATTATATGTAGACTGAGATATTCTGCTGGTCCAAGTTGACCCTTTTATTCAAGGTCATTTTCTAGTTACATCATCAGCTGGTACTTGGTAGTAATCCTTTGGCCCCAGGGAGGCTCATCCCCAGGAGTCATGTCCCATGCTGGGGGGGAAGGCAATGCATTTACATGCTGAGTTTGGCTTCGAGACTGGCCACATTTGAGCAACACGGAGGCTCTCAGAAGGTAACTCTTAGGCACCCTGCAGCTCTAGGCCTTGTCTTATTTCAGGTGCACAGGCTCACAAGCATAGTCATTAGTATCAAGCGCTCATTGTTGGAACTTCCTTCTTTTTTGGTTTTTGCCATTGCAATTGGGGCATTGTTGCTGTTCCTTTAGGGAATGTGACAGAGCTCCCCTGGCTAGGAACTCAGCACTCCCTCAGTTGTTGTTTTTAATTGTAACCACTATGAAAATATCCAAACATTTTTATGTACCCTGGATATATGCCCTGTAGGACTCCCTGTCAAACATGTGTCCCCTGTCAGTAACATCCCACACCAGTATTCCTCCCCTGCCATTGTTGAACCTCTCTGTGATCCATAACTTCTTCAAAAGTGAAGCCCATTATATTGCCAGGTTCCTTTAATAGTAAAATGGAATATAGTGATGAGTTTAAAGGTTAGATATAGAATACATATTAATTTAGAAAAATTAAGGTAAGAATAAATTGGGGTATCAAAAAATTTAAAAATGCAAAAGCTTTGTTTTGATATTTGGCCTTCCGTCACTGCAATAAGTGTTGCCCTGTATGCAAATTGGCAAGGCAACTACTTCCTTCTTTTCCTCAGTGTCTATGTCCTATCTTTTTCTCTTTTTTTTCCTAATTATTAAGCTTATCGTCATGAAAGTTTAGATCACAGTAATTCATATATACAATATACAGTACTCCTACATATCCAACATAAAAACTTTTTCCCTTCCACAGCAATAATCTTTTTAAATATTCATACTATATTTACTTAAGCTGATGTACAGATATTGAGACAATAGCTTTCAAATAAGGTCACATTTGAGTTTACATTGTGGTTTATATTTTAGACTACACAATTTTCTAAATTTTTAGTTATCTTATGTTTTACATTATGATTTACCCTTTAGCCTATCAGCCCCTATATATTTTTGGTGTAATTTAACATGTCTTATATCCATCCTTGCGTACACTTGAGGAATACTTCTATTGCCCAAACATTTACACTGGTTCCATCTATTCAATACTTCTATCCCCCTCCCCTTAGGGCCCACAGTGACAGTCAATCTTCATTGCTTGAAGGGCCATGTTCAGAGATACTTGCAACAGTGTTGAGGGCTTGGCATGCTCAACTGCCCTAATGCACTGGGAGCCACCATTTTTCTCGAGAGATACAATTCCCTCTGTTTGAGAACATCAGTCCTCCCCAGGATGTGGGTATACCTTCATTCTCATTATATGAGTCTCTATCCAATGATATAACCCACTATGGCAAAATGAGCATTCACATACTCCCTAGGAGCCTGTCCTGTGTCGAATTATCCCCTTTAAGCATATAAACAGGTAACCTTCCTTATTATATTTTTGAAAAAGTTTTCTCAGCATTACAGTCTCAATCAAATACCTGACAATCTTGTATGTTCATATGTTGCCCCATCCTCCCCCCAATTTCTTGGGCAATATTACCCATCCTCCCAAACCTAACCCCCCTCAAGCCCACAAAGCCCCACCCAAAGGTAACCCTAGGTCCCCATTTTATCCCTTCCTTATACAAATACTTACCTCCCCCTTATCATATATTTCACCCATGTTGGTGTCAGCTTACATCCTTCCTCTACCCCCCATTTTCCTGTAAGCCTATCATCTAGTCTCTAGCTCTCTGAGGCAGCTTGGTTTATTTATTTCATATCATTGAGGTCATGCAGTATTTGTCCTTCAATGCCTGGATTGCTTCGCTCAACACAAGGTTCTCAAGATTCATCCATGTTATCACATGAGTTTGTGGTGTATTCATTTTTAAAGCTGAGTAGTATTCCATTGTATGTATATACCACATTTTATTTATCCATTCATCTGTTGATGGGTATTTGGGTTGATTCCCACTTTTGGCAATAGTGAACAATGCTGCTGTGAACATTGGTGTGCATATATTGGTGTGTGTCCTTGTTTTCAGTTCTACTGGGTATATACCCGGCAGTGGAATTGCTGGGTCATATGGCAAGTCTATAGCTAGTTTTTTTGAGAAACTGCCAAACAGTCCTCCAGAATGGCTGGATCCTTCTGCATTCCCACCTGCAGTGGATGAGTGTTCCCATTCCTCTACATCCTCTCCAGCATTTGTAGTCTTCTGTTTTTTTCATAGCTGCCAATCTTATGGGAGTAAGATGGTATCTCATTGTAGTTTTGATTTGCATTTCCCTGATAGCTAGCGATTTGGAGCATTTTTTGATGTGCTTTTTAGCCATTTGTATTTCTTCTTTGGAGAAGTGTCTGTTTAAATCTCATTTTTTAAATGGGTTATTTGTCTTCTTATTCTCAAGATATAGGAGTTCTTTATAAATGCAGGTTAGAAGTCTCCTATCAGATACATGGTTACCAAATATTTTCTCCCATTGTGTAGGGTCTCTTTTCACTTTCTTGACAAACTCCTTTGAGGTGCAGAAGGCTTTAATTTTGGGGAAGTCCCATTTATCTATTCATTCTTTTGCTGCTCGTGCTTTTGATGTGAAATTCATGAAACCATTTCCTATTACAAGGTCTTGTATATGCTTCCCTACACTGCTTTCCAAAGTCTTTATGGTCTTGGCTGTTATATTTAGGTCTTTGACCCATCTTGAGTTGACTTTTGTATAAGGTGTTAGACGGGATTCCTCTTTCATTCTTTTACATGTGGATATCCAGTTCTCCAGGCACCATTTGTTGAATAGGCCATTCTTCCCAGTTGAGAGTATTTGGTGACTTTATCGAATATTATATGACTATATATATGAGGATCTATATCAGAACTCTCAATTCGGTTCTATTGGTCTGTGTGTCTCTCCTTGTGCCAATACCATGCTGTTTTCACTACTGTAGCTTTGTAGTATGTTTTGAAGTCAGGTAGTGTGATTCCTCCAATTTAGTTTTTCTTTTTCAATATGTCTTTGGCTATTCGGGGTCTCTTTCCTTTCCAAATAAATTTCATAGCTAGTTTTTCTAGTTCCTCAAAGAATGCTGTGTTGATTTTTATTGGGATTGCATAGAATGTGTAGATCAGTTTTTGTAGGATAGACAACTTAATAATATTTAGTCTTCCTATCCATGAACAGGGAATATTCTTCCATTTATTTAGGTCTTCTTTGATTTCCTTGAACAGCGTCGTGTAGTTATCTGTGTATAAGTTTTTTACATCTTTAGTTAAATTTATTCCTAGGTATTTGATTTTTTTATTTAATATTATAAATGGTATTTGTTTCTTGATTTCCTCCTGAGCTTGCTCATTATTGGTATACAGAAATGCTACTGATTTTTGCACATTAATCTTATAACCTGTGACTTTACTAAATTCATTTATGAGTCCTTGAAGCTTTGTTGTAGATCTCTCAGGGTTTTCTATGTATAGGATCATGTCATCAGCAAATAATGAAATTTTGACTTCTTCCTTTCCAATTTGAATGCCTTTTATATCTGGTTCTTGCCTCAGTGCTGGAGCAAGTACTTCTAAGACAATGTTAAATAGAAGAGGTTATAGTGGGCATCCTTGTCTTGTTCCTGATCTTAGAGGGAAGGATTTTAGTATTTCACCATTGTAAACGATGTTGGCTGTGGGTTTTTCATATATACTCTTTATCATGTTCAGAAAATTTCCTTTTATTCCAATCTTTTGCAGTGTTTTAATCAATAAATGTTGCTGTAATATGTCAAATGCTTTTTCTGCATCTATATATATAATCATGTGATTTTTTTCCTTCAATCTGTTTATATGGTATATTATATTGATTGATTTTCTTTTGTTGAACCATCCTTGCATACCCAGAATGAATCCCTCTTGGTCATGGTGTATAATTTGTTTAATGTGTTGTTGGATATGGTTAGCAAGTATTCTGTTGAGGATTTTTGCGACTAGGTTCATTAGAAAAATTGGTCTGTAATTTTCCTTTCTTGTGGTGTCTTTGTTTGGCTTTGACACTAGGGTAATGTTGGCATCATATAATGAGTTAGGTAATGTTCCTTCCATTTCAATTTTTTGGAAGAGTTTCAGCAAGATTGGTGTTAGTTCTTTCCGGAATGTTTTGTAGAATTCACCTGTGAAGCAATCTGGCCCTGGGCTCTTCTTAGTTGGGAGGTTTTTAATGACTGATTCTATCTCTTTACTTGTGATTGGTTTGTTGAGATCATCAATTTCTTCTTTCATCAATATAGGCTGCTTATGTGTTTCTAGGAATTTGTCCATTTCCTCTGAATTGTCATTTTTGTTGGAATATAGTTTTTCAAAGTATCCTCTTATGATAGTCTTATTTCTGTGGGCTCAGTGGTGATATCGCCTGTCTCATTTCTTATTTTGTGTATTTGCATCTTCTCTCTTTTTCTTTGTTAGTCTAGCTAAGGGTTTGTCAATTTTAGTGATCTTCTCAAAGAACCAGTTCTTGGTTTTGTTTATCTTCTCAAGTGCTTTCTTATTTTCTATTTCATTTAGTTCTGCTCTTATCTTTGTTATTTCTTTCTTTCTTCCTCCTGTGGGGTTACTTTGTTGTTTTTTTAATAACTTCTCCAAATGTGCAGTTAGTTTTTCAATTTTTGATCTTTCTTCTTTTTTGATGTATGAATTTATGGCTATAAATTTCCCTCTCAATACTGCTTTTGCTGCATCCCATAAGTTTTGATATGTTGTATTATCATTGTCATTAATTTCAAGGTAGTTATTAATTTTTTTTTTAGATTTCCTCTTTGACCCACTCTTTTTCTAAGAGTGTTTTGTTTAATTTCCATATCTTGGCATGACATCTGGGTCTCTGGCCCTTGCAGATTTCCAGCTTCACTCCACTGTGGTCAGAGATATTATTTTATATGATTTCGATCTTTCTGAATTCACTGAGCCTTTCTTTGTGGCCTAGCCTAGAGTCTATCTTGGAGAATGATCCATGTGCACTTGAAAAAAAGTATATCCTGTTGTATTCGGGTGTAATGATATGTATTTGTCTATTAGATCCAGCTCCTCTAATATACTGTTCAGAGTTTTTGTTTCTTTAGTGATCCTCTTTTGAGATGTTCTGTCCAAAGTTGATAGTGGTATATTAAAGTCTCTCACTATAATTGTAGAGGCATCTATTTTTCCACTTAGTTTTTCCAGTGTTTGCCCCACATTTGGAGGCACCCTTGTTAGAAGCATAAATATTTATGATTGTTTGTTCTTCTTGAAAGATTACTCCTTTCACTAATATGTAGTATCCATCTTTGTCTCTCATTTTGTTTTGCATTTAAAGTCCATTTTGTCTGATATTAATATAGCTACTCCTGCCTTTTTTTGGTTATTGTTTGCTTGTAAGATTGTTTTCCAGCCATTCACTTTCAACCTCCATGAATCTCTGGGTCTAAGATGTGTTTCTTATAGACAGCATATAGATGGGTCATATTTCCTTATCCAATCTTCCAGTCTGAATCTTTTGACAGGTGAGTTTAATCCACTGACATTCAGTGTTACTACTTTCAAGGAATTATTTATGTTAGCCATATTTTGTTTGGACTTGTGTTTGTCATATTTTCTTTGTTTGTTTTTTCCTTCTCTTTTTGTCTTTTTTGTTGCTCTTACACTCTCCTCTCCTCCATCTCTGCCTCTCCTGTTTTTTTCTTTCTTCCTGCAGAACTCCCCTTAGTATTTCTTGAAGGGGAGGGTTCTTGTTGGCATACTCCTTCAATTTCTGTTTATCTGTGAATATTTTGAACTCTCCATCATTTTTGAATGCTATCTTAGCTGGGTAGAGTATTCTTGGTTAGAAATTTTTTTCTTTTAGTCCCTTGACTGTATCATACTACTGCCTTCTTGCCACCATGGTTTCAGATGAGAAATCAGCACTTAATCTTATGGAGCCTCCCTTGTATGTGATGGTTCTCTTTTCTCTTACTGTTTTTAGAATTTTCTCTTTGTCTTGAGCATTGGATAATTTGACAAGTATATGTCTTGGGATGGGCCTGTTGGGATTTATGGTGTTTGGGGTGTGTTTTGCTTCCTGAACATGTACATCTGTCTCTCTCAGTAGACTTGGGAAGTTTTCAGCCATTATTTCCTCCAACACCTCATCTGCCCCCTTTCCCTTCTCTTCTCCTTCTGGGATGCCTATAACATGTATGTTTGTATGTTTGTATGTATGTATGTATGTATGTTTGTTTGTACCTAAGTCCTAGTTGGATTTTTTTCTATCTTTTTATTAATCAGTTCTACTATCTGTTTGATAGTACTGTCTTCCATGTCGCTAATCCTCTCCTCTGCATCTTCTAATCTGCTGCTATTTGCTGAGAGTGTATTTTTGATTTCTTGAACTGTGGTTTTCATGACCATAATATCTGTTATCTTTTTGCTTATATCTGCAATTTCCTCTCCAAGTGTTTTCTACATATTGTTAATCTCTTCCTTTACTTCATTAAGTTGGTCTCTAATATATGTTCTGAGATCTTTAATTCCTTGTCCAATGTTCTGCTCCTCTTCCTGGTTTTAGTTTGTTCATTGTATTCGGCCATGTTTTCCTGATTATTGGTTTGATTTGTAGTTTTTTGTTGCTATCTGGTCATCATTTTATCTTGATGAGTTTAATCAGTTCCTTAGCTTCTTTGTCTAGTCTTGGGGATTAATTAATTGTTGTTCATGCTTAAGTGTTATGTCTTCTCTTTGTCACTTTGTTCTTCTTGCTCTATTTTCTTGTTGCTGGCTAAGTTCACTTTGAAGGAAAATATTAGGGCCAGAGAAAGCAAAATGAAAAAGAAAAGAAAATGTATAAAGTAGTATTGGTATTAAATGTTAACAGAGCAACAATGTGAGACTTAGGATAATGGATATTAGACTTATGTAAGTTGTGTAGAGTTTTAGCAGTAAGTAGAGTACCAATAATGAGATAGTCAACTGAATATGGGGAGGAATATAGTATGAATTAAAATGCCAGTGTTTTCAAGAGAGAGGGAAAGAGAAAAGAAAGACAATAATATCAAGAGTGGATAAACGACAGAAAACAGAACAAAGGTATTAGAAATAAAAAGTCAGACAATTTGGGGGCCAAAGAAAGGGAGGTAGAATGTAAGAGAAACAGCAGATAATGGAGGATAGAAAGATGTGGGGGAAAGGGGATAGTGTAGGTGACCAAAATCAGTATACACAGAAAAGAGGAAATGGAGGATGGAGGAAACACAGCAAGTGTGAAGTGCTCCCGGTGGCACCTATTATATAAAGAAAAGAAAATAAAAAAAGAAGAAAAAGGGAGAAAAGGGAAAAAAAGAGAAGGGAAAGGGGGGGGCAAAGAAAAAGAAGGGGAAACAAACAAGAAAAAAAAAGAAAAAAACTAAATAAATGAAAAAGGAGCTTGGGGGATAGAATGGGAGAAAAGACCAGAAGACAAGGCAATATTAGCAACCATGCCAAAAAAAAAAAAAAAAAGAACCAACATTTCAGCTAGGAATCCTCTTTGCAGTTAAATAATACACTTAGGGATCTGACCTTCCTCCTTTGTCCTTTCCTCACTTCTCTGTCTCCCAGGGCAGCAGGAAAGCTGCCTGACATGTCCTGTAGGAAATTTAAGTAGGTAGGTCCTTGTTGAACCAACTCAACACAGAAGACTATGACTCTTTATTTCCAGCATGAGAGCACCTACACCTCACCAACAACCCCAAATATATTATTGGCAGCTTGGATAGCACCTCCTACAGTCCCTCCCCCTTAAATGTGCTAAGAGAGGTCTAATTGATTTTCTGACTCCACCTTCTCCCAGACCAAGTTTCCTATCACAGGACATTTAGGTAAATTGGGCTTTCTCAGCAGATTCACCTCTCCTTTCTTCCTAGACTCTCTCCAAGACAGCTGGTACACTCCTCCAAGTTCAAGGAGAGAGAGAGAAAAAAAAAATCACAAACAGCCGAGGGCTAAGGTAATCAAGGACCTCAGATGGACCTCAGGACACAGTGGATTCAGGGCTGGGAAGTCTGTGATATTGCAGACTCAAGGTGTGTGAGTCTCTGGAGCATGGGCCACCAGGGTTTAGGGGACACAGACCTGGGAACTACGCATCCGGTTAACAGGGGGTCTGGGAGTGCTGCAGCACAACACAGCCTTCAGGCTTCCCCTCAGCTGGGCACCAGCCCTAGGGGAAGGGGTCCTGCTCAAAACCTCTGACCTCCATGTCAGAAACCCAAAATTCCACCTTTCACAAGAATCTCTTCTGTCACTGTCTCGCCAAATCAACATCCAGACACCTCCTGCCCTGCAAGCCCCCGAAAGAGCCTGTTCAGGGTTTGGGAGCATCACAGCACAAGAAAGATTTCAGGAACCACTGGGGACAGGCCGCCAGCCCTAGGGGGAGGGATTCTGCCTACAACTTCTGACCTCCGTGTCAGAAACCCAAAATTCCACCTCTCTCAAGAATCTCCTCCATCACTCTCTCACCAAATTGACTTCCAGACACCTCCCACCCTGCAAGCCCCCAAAACACCAGTACTATATTTTAATGGAAGTCCCAAGAGAACATCATTTTATCCACAGAGCCTAACAAGTATCCTCATATGTAGAAGGTTCTTATTAAAAATCAGTCCAATTATAAATGAACAAAAGGCTGATTAAAGGAATAAAATAAAATTTACATTATACATTTTTTCTGGTTATACTTTCAAACACTGATATTCTTCAACTTGTCATTTGATAAGATCTCAATGATGAGGAGTTATTTTTTTCCCTTTCTACTATTTTGAGAAAACAAAGCATATTTAAGAACCCAGTTGAACTCAAAGAACGTTTAGATAAACTAAAAGCAATTGAAGAATGATACAAACCATCTAAGATCTAAATGTTAATTTATTCAGGCATAACTCAAGTGATTTTGTGACCCTTTGCACTGTATACATTATATTGACCTAGAGCATCTGAAACAAAAATGCCAAACTTAGTTTGTTACTAATAAGCCCATCTCTGGCTATCCCATAGATATTGGGCAACTTTTCAGAATAAAATAATTTTAAATTCACATGAATGAAAATAATTAACGTATGTGATCCTCTTTAGCATTTTTGATAGAAAATGTGTTATTGACTTGAACCAGCAATACGGTACTGCAAAAATTCCTCAAATTTGAAACAATCTGCTTTGAGGACTTGTGACTTTTCAAATTATTTTCTTTTATTCATGCATATACATTGATAGTTCAAAAAGCTCTATATAACTCTAGCAGCAATAAACCCAGATCCTGTCCAGACTTGTATTTCCTGTCATACTCCATCCAGGCTCCAAGGGATAAAAGCAGTGTTTGAAATCATCCTGGAAAAATCTACAGAGTGTGATATGAGGTGCAACAAACCTTCTAGCCCCCAGAATACATGGCTCCCATATTAGTCAATGTCTGAGACTACCTTAACAAATGGAAACACACTGTAAGAGATGATGAGGTTCCTTGAGTACAGGTTACAAAGAGGTAGGATGATGGCTGAGAAGGGGTACCGATGCTTAATGTACGTAGAATATTTAATTAGCTTGACTGTAAAAGTGTGGAAATGGATAGAGTTGATGATAATACATTAGAGTGAGTATAACTAACAAAGCTGGTTTATAAATGGTATTGTGACTGAAAGGGGTAGTCTAAGGATGTAAATGTCAATTGAAAGAAAGCTAGAGAATAATCTAGGGACTGAATAACACAGTGAACCCAGAGGTAGATGAGGATTGTGGTTAATAGTACAAATACAAGAATGTTCTTCTATGAACTAGAACAAATGTACATATACTATTACAAAGTGGTAAAAATATGGAGAAGCATGGTAAAAACACAATTAAAGTGTGTTTTAAAGTATGGACTATAGTTAACAGCAATCAATGACAAAGAAGGTACCATGTTAATAATAAGAGCATATGGAAAAAATATATCATATGTGCACTATAGACTATAGCTAATGGTAATAGTTTTATATGCTCTCATAATCTGTAACAATCGTTCCATAAGAATGTGAAGTGTTTGTTGAGGGGTGATCTACGGGAATCCTGTACATTGTGCATGAATGTTTCTTAAGTTCACAACTTCTCTAATAAATAAATACATATTTTTTTTTTTAATTAAGGCCTAAAAGTTTGAAGAGATTACCCACTGGCTTAAATTCACACTGCCCATCATGGTTCCCTTTTTGCCTTTTTTGTCAGGAAGTTCAGAGCCCAATTTATTGCTCAATTATAGTAAAACTTTGCTTCTTTTCAAAGCACCATCTCTTCTTCTATATGATTCTTTTTCACTTTATCAGGCTTTTTTTTTTTTAGGTTCTGGGGCTTATTTGGTATCTTTTTTTATTATCTTCTTTTTTTTTTAAAGATTCATAGATCACACAAAATGTTACATTAAAAAATATAAGAGTTTCCCATATACCCTAACTCCCTACCCACCCCCACTCCTCCCACAACAACAACCTCTTTCATGGTATGGCACATTCATCGCATTTGATGAATACATTTTGGAACACTGCTGCACAGCATGGATTATAGTTTACGTTGTAGTTTACACTCTCTCAGTCCATTCAGTGGGTTATGGCAGGATATATAATGTCCTGCATCTGTCCCTGCAATATCATTCAGGACAACTCCAAGTCCCAAAAATGTCTCCATATCACACTTCTTCTTCCCTCTCCCTGCCCTCAGCAACTCCCGTGGCCACTGTCTCCACATCAGTGATATTACTGTTTGCCTGTCTACCAGCGCCTATGCTCTGGTCAGCATTCACTGTACTGTGCCACCATCACCTACCAGTCACAAAAACTTTGGGTAAAAAAATTCTATAAGATAAATGATATTAAAGGTAAAAAACTTAAGGCAATAATTTTGGGGGTTTATATTATACTCAATCAAAATTTGATATCTAAAATCAACCTTATCTGTGGCTTTTTTTTAGAAGTGTCTTCCATAATTTTATAAAAAACATTACCTTTTATCCTTCTTATACCTTACATTTTTATAAAGGGTTTTGTAAAACTGGCAAAATGATTAAGTGTTTTATTGTGGTTTGAATTAGTGGTATGCTCTTAATGAAACATCTCCTTCAACCCGATTTCCTTTGTTTTCAGGTCCTTCTCTTCTTCCGAATCCTCAATATGATCAACAATCTAGTCTCACCCCTCCATTCCCAGGCCTTTTCTACTGCCTATTTCTTTTTGGTCATTTAACTTAAATTGTGGAAACAGTTTTCTTATCATGAGATATAGCCCTGAAGGTTATTCTACAAGCCTTACGAACTTTGAGATCTTTGAAGGCAAGTGTACTACACTTAAGAACTATAATTAGGCTAATAGCACTCAGTTAATAGCTTTTTGTGTCAAGGAAAAAAAATCTTTGATTAAGCTCAAATGCTTAAAACTTTCTTTAAAAATTCTCCTTGTGAGCAAAAATATCCCATATATTGTGTTGAATGAAAACTTACATTTCTGGAATATTTGAGATAAACGCATTTGACTGGGTTTTTTCTTTTTTCTTTTTTTTTTTCTTGTTTTACTCTGTTTTTGAGGTATAAAAATTTTTTTAAAGTGGTACTTTTTTTGAAAACTACAGGCTTAACAGGCCTGACAGTCAAGGTCTTTTATGGCCTCCCTATTACAAACCTTTCTTGTTTTCTATTCTACAATCTTATTCACAGATTCTACTCTCCAGTCAAACCAAACTCCTCCCTGACTACCTCTAACGCTGTCCATGCCACTCATGTTCAATCATATTACCCGGGTTTGTTTTCTTCATAATAATTATCATTATCAAAAATTATCTATCCTAGGCTGAAAAACAAACCTCCAGAAATATAAAATTTTAAAAATTATCTAGTTTATTTTTTTACCGTCTGTCCCTTACCCCTCAGAATGTAAGCCTCATGACAGCATAGATTTTGCTTTGCTTGGTACTGGATCTCCAGGACCTAAACAGTGCTTGAATGAAAAAAATAAGTGAATAGACTATTTCCTGTAGCCCCCTGCACTTCATTACCTTTGTGCCATGGCATACAATGTTTCTGCCACCTAGATTGCTGTGAAAATTTGAAGCAGGGTGTATTCCAGAAAATTCTGTTCTTAAAGCTAGTCCATTCCTATGCATGTAAACTTGTTGTAGATCGGACCTTTTGATTAGATTCAGTTAAGGCTCCTTCCTTTTGATTAGATCACTTCAGTAGGGCATGACCCAGAGTGGGTCATGATCATCTTACTGGAGTCCTTTATAAACAGAGGAATAAAGAGCTGCAGACTTAGAAATAAGGCCACAGAGACAGAGAGAAGTCTCCAGAAGTGGATGAACCTGGGAGAGAGAAAAGCCACAGATGGGGGAGCCCAAAGCTGAAGCAACAAGGCCCAGAGGATATCAGAGAGAAGAACAGACACCACCATGTGCCTGGGAGAAAGTCATCCTCGAGGAGAAGGCAGAGCCCAGCAGAGTTGTCACTGTGCCTTGCCACATGGCAGGAGTCCAGGATCACCAAGCAGCCAACTTTCAGAGAGCTTCATCTGATGACTTGAACTGGACATTTTCCCCAGCTCAGAACTGTGAGCTTTTAACCTAATACATTCCCATTTTAAAAGTCAACCTATTTCTCATATATTGCTCCCAGCAGCTTTTAGCAAACTAAAACAATGGCCTACACTCTTTACACTACATCTTCACGGTTCAACTGAAATGGTGCAGCATATAGGCCTACATATGCATTGCCTACATGCCTGCTTCCATTCTCCTCCTAGGGCAGGGATTCTTAACCAGGGATCCATGAGCTTGAATTGAAATTCAAAAAAACATTATTCTTGTGGGGACGTGTTGGTGCAGGTATGGTATATTTATGGACTTAGTAAGGGGTCCATGGTTTTCACCTGATGGGCAGAGAGGTCTGTGGAACAAAACAGGTTAAGAACCCCTGCCCTAGAGCGGAAGATATTTAAAAGCATCAGACTTTGATGCCTGCAGTAACAGTGTCACTCAGTAAGTGTTTATTAAATTAATGAATAAGATTGATGTCACCTTAGTGAGAAATTAAACAAGAAAAGTGAATCTATCATTGGTTACCTGTTGTGGTGGAATAGCAGGATAAATTTATCAATTACATGTGTTCAATCCACACAAAAACAGCCCAAAATGCAAACTTCTGATATGAATTCATTTCATCAGCTAGCAAATCTGCATTTCATTTTGCCATATTAAGTTTACTTGTTCCCTGCTAGTTCCTAGGACACATCCAGGACTCCCTATGGCATTCTAATGGACATATGGACATAAAAGAGAAGGAATGAAAGAACAAAAAACAGGATCTCTCCCATCCCCACATAAATCTGCAAGGGTCACCTGTCTATGGGTTTATGTCAGTCTGACCTCCACTCTGCCCCAGTCAGAGAATCAGTCTTGAGCAGGTCAGATGTGATTTAAGGAAGCAGGAAGAGAAATGCTCTTGTTCATCTTGGGAACTGAACAGTTTTAGTATCGGGTCAGTCATTTTAATCCCACTCTTTATTTTACCAACCACCAAAATCCTTTTTATCAGTCCGCTCTCTCTTGACAGACTATTCAGCAGAGATGATAAAGCAATGCTCAAGGGAGTTATTTGGAGAGATAGGAAAGAACACTAGATAGTAGTTACAGCGGAAAAAAAAAAAACCCTCTGGTAAAGGTAACCATTTGGATAATAATAAATGCCAGTACCATTGTACTGTATTTTTGGTACTTAACTCCACTTAACTCTTACAGGTGCTAAAATGCAAATGCATGAAAAGTAATGACAGGAAAGCAGATTTGGCTCAACTGATAGAGCATCCGCCTACCACATGGGAGGTCCAGGGTTCAAACCCAGGGCCTCCTGACCCGTGTGGTGAGCTGGCCCACGTGCAGCGCTAATGCGCACAAGGGGTGCCATGCCACGTGGGGAGCCCCACATGCAAGGAGTGCGCCCCGTAAGGAGAGCTGCCCTGCCCAAAAAAAAAAAAACTCAGTCTGCCCCCTGGAGTGGCACCGCACACACGGAGAGCTGACACAGCAAGATGACACAACAAAAAAAGAGAACAGATTCCCAGTGCCGCTGACAAGAATCCAAGTGGACACAGAAGAATGGACACAGAGAGCAGACAATGATGGGGGAAAGGGAAGAGAAATAAATAAAAAATAAATCTTTAAAAAAGAGTAATGATAAATCTATAGTTTTGGAAATAAAATGTATGAAGATATAATTTATAACAAGCACAAAAAAGGTGGGATGGAATGGTATAGAAACAGTGTATATGCATACTATTGAACACAAGTTGGTATCAAATCAATGTAATTGTTAAACATTTGGAATTTTTAAACTTTAACCCTATGGTAAAAGAAGTGAAAGGACATTGAAATACTGTTAAAATGTCAATTCTACCCAAAGCAATTTACAGATTCAGTGCAATCCCAATCAAAATTCCAACAACCTTCTTTGCAGAAGTGGAAAAGCCAATCATCAAATTTATGTGGAAGGCTAAGAGACCCCAAATAGCCAAAACCATCTTGAAAAAGAAGAACAATATTGGAGGACTCAAACTTCTTGATCTTAAAACTTATTACAAAGCCACAGTAATCAAAACACCATGGCACTGGCACAAGGAGAGACATATAAACTAATGGAATCAAATTGAGAGTTCAAATATCAGTCCTCACATTTATGGCCAACAAATTTTTGACAAGGGAGCAAAGAATGCTCAATTAGGGAAAAATAGTCTCTTCAACAGGAGGAGCTGGGAAAATTGTATCTCCATTTGCAAAAGAATGAAAGTATACTCCTACCTTTCACCATATATAAAAATCAACTCAAAATGGATCAAAGGCCTAAATATAAAAGTGAGCACTATAAAACTCCTAGAAGAAAATGTCGGGAAGCATCCTCAGGACCTTGCGTTAGGCAATGGTTTCTTAGACTTTACCCCCAAAGCACAAGCTACAAAAGAAAAAATTTAAATAAAGGAGACCTCATCAAAATTAAAAATGTTTGCAGCTCAAAGCACTTTATCATTGAAAGTAAAACAAAAACCTACACAATGGGAGAAAATATTCAGAAACCACATATCCAATAAGAGTTTAGTAACCAGAATATATAAAGAAATCCTTCAAAAATAAAAGGCAAACAAATTTAAAAATGGGCAAAAGATTTGAATAGTAATTTCTCCAAAGATACACAAATGGCCAAAAAGCACATGAAAGGATGCTCAACATCATTAGCCTTTAAGGAACTGCAAATCAAAACCACAATGAGATATCATCTCACACCCACTAGAATGGCTATTTTTTAAAAAGGAAAATTACAAGTGTTGAAGAGGATGTGAAGAAATAGAAACATTCATTGTTGGTGGAAATGTAAAATGGTGCAGCCACTGTGGGAGACAAAGTTTGGAAGTGCCTCAGCAAAGTAAATATTGAATTACCATATGTCCCAATAATCCCACTACTAGATAGATACCCAAAAGAATTGAAAGTAAGAATATTTGTACATCAATGTTCATAATTGCATTATTCACAATTGCCAAAAGATGAAGGCAACCCAATTATCTATCAGTTGATGAATGCATAAACAAAATGTGGTATATATATACAATGGAATATTATTCAGCCATAAAAAGAAATGAAGTTCTGATACTTGCAATGAGATGGTTGAACCTTGAAGGCATCATGTTAAGTGAAATAAACCAGAAAGAAAAGGACAAATATTGTATGGTCTCATGAATATGAAATAATTAGAATAAGCAAACCCATAGAGTTAGAATCTAGAATATTGTTTATCAGGGGATGGAGTGGAGGTGAGGAATAGGGAGTTAGGCCTTAAATTGCACAGCATTTCTATTTAAGATGATAGAAAAGTTTTGAAATGAACAGTGGTAATGATAGTACAACATTATAATCATAATTAATAAGTGTAAGCACTGAATTATATATTTGAATGTGGCTAAAAGGGGAAATTTTAGGTTCTATATATGTTACTAGAATAAAAATTATTTTTAAATCCAGGGAACTGCATAACACAGTGAACCCTAAGTTATGGTTTAACCCTAAGTTAAACCATAGTCCATGGTTTAACATTTATTATTAAACTGTTAAAATGTGCTTTCATCAATTCTAACAAAGATAAGACACTAAAGCAAGGTGTTACTAATAGAGTTATATGGTAACCCTGTATTTAATACATGATTTTTCTGTACACCCACAACTTCCCCCCACCAAAAAAAAGGTACTGTAGGTGTTTTGAAGAAACATCATTACCACTTCCAAGTCATTCATCTCTTCTGAGTAGCACCTCCATTCACAGTACAAAAACTCCTTTAGATAATATAAGGAGGAGTGGTAATCAATCAAGAGCTCATTAGAGCTCTGAATATTACTAGTTAATTGTTTTCTTTACATGAGTCATGATTTCCTATTTGTTCCTCCTTACTTTCTATTCATTAACCTGTGTCTGTGGTGATGATACACAGTTCTTCATGGCAGGTAAAATACATGCTGACTGAGGAAAGCAAGCCCATTTGAGGCACCTTGACACATCTGGATTGTTTAATTCTCACATATGTTGGTAATCACTTGGTGGAAGCAACCAGATTTTAAGAGAGTACCTCAAGGAGCCAGCTCTAAGGTATCATGATTTGAAAAAAATGCTTTGAGCTTAATAGAGACTCAAAAATGTGGATATCATTAAATAAATGAAATTCAACTCTTTCAGCAACAGGAAATGTGACAGCTGTCATTTTAGTTATTACAAGGAATAGTAATATCCAGCTAGACTTGTTTGCAATCGATATGATCAAATGAAAGGAACTCCTTACCTTCTGTTTTAGCTTAGTAGGGCTGCTGATGCAAAAATAGCAGAAATGTGTTGGCTTTTATAATGGGGATTTATTAGGGTACGAGCTTACAGTTCTAAGGCTGCAAAATTGTGCAAACCAAGGAATCATCAGAGATGCTTCCTCACCAAAGATTGGCTGCTGATCAGGTCCTGGCCTCCTGCCAGGTGGAAAATGATGGCTTCTAAGCCTTTATCACAGTGTCCAGCACATGGTATTTGCTCAATAAAAGACAAATTTCCAAAACAGGCTAGTGGAAGCAAGAATCTACATGTATTTCCACCATACATCTTTCATGAAGAACACCAAAAACCTTCCTTTGGTTATATGTGATGGACATATTCAGTTCTTAAGTTATTGGGACTATTTTGAATCATTTGACAATAACTTTTTTCCTAGACATTTTCTGTTCTCTTTCTAAATTTCTGGCTGCTCCTTTCAATCACCTTTGTATACTCTTCCTTCTTTGTCTTTTAATTATTGATGTTCCTCCGAGTTCCGAACTGCACACTCTATTCTCACCCGACATTCTTTTTTGGTGCTATCATCCTCTCCCATGCTGAAACTTCCAACATATTAACTTAGCTTAGCATGTCTTCTCTACAGAGCTATGTATACAATTGTCTACCAGACATCACCATAGCAATTTCCCTGAGACACTTCAAACATAAGTCTAAATAAGAACTTGGCACTTCATTCTACATACTTGGTCTATTTCCTACTGTTATCTGTGCTAGTGAAGGCACCTTTATCCACTCAGTCACCCTTTTCATAAACCTGTATCACCCTTTACTTAACTTTCACCTTCACCCTTCCCTTCTATTAATCACCAAAAAATCTTATCATATCTACCTCCTCTGTGTCCCTCCATCCACTCCTCTCCATCTCCACTGCCATTACCTTTGTTCAGGGGGAAAAAAATCGTCATTTTCCTGGGACACTATAAGAGCATTTTGTCCTAACTCCCAAATATTAATCTTGCTCCTAAAACATTCTTTGCACTGAACATATAGTGATCTCTCTAACACTCAAGTCTGACCAGTCAATCCCCTTCTTAAAACTCCCTTGAAAACAACCCACCTCACAAGGCCCTTCATTGCTTACCTCACACCTTTCTTCTCTAAGTGTTCCTCCACTCCATCATACAGTCCGGATGAACTGAACAACTTGCGATTCCAACTCCAAGGTTTTGTGCACAATTTTCTCTTTGCCTACATTCTCTCTGCCCACATTCCTTGCTACAGTAGTCATACCTATCCATGAAATTTATTTTGTATCTAATCCAGTGACAAAAATTGGAGAAGTGCAATAGGCTGAAAAAGTGGAAAAGGAGATGAGGAGATGAACATAGGTATTGTACTGTGAAGGAAGGAGAGAGTGAGTGAGGCTTATAGTTAAAGAACTAAGAGGTTTTTTTCCAATTCTGTTTTTAGATGGGAAAAATGAATATTTCTAAAGTCTAATAAGATGATGTCTGGAGAACATGTGAAGTTTCAAATAAAATAGAGGAGTAATAACTGTTGAGGTGAAGTCCTTGAGAAGGGAGAAATGGATGAGATATGAAGCACAGGAATGACATGCCCTCTTCCACAGGCACAAGAGGGAATAAGGAAGGACTGGAGGCAGGTGCTGGTAGTTTTTCTATGTGGGGTGGCAGGAAATTGAGGGAGCGTCTGTTTTCATAATAAGATAAGAAGAAATGTTGCCAGCTGAAATTGTGCAGGAAAGTGGCAAGGAAGGGATTCGGGGGAGAAGTCTGAAATAGGCAGGGAAGAGAAAGGGAACTAAAGCTGAGTGGGAGACGAAGAACTAAACTTACAAGAATAAGTATATATATTTTTAAGTTTCTGCTATATTCATGTATTTTCCTATCACTAAGCAAATAATGTCACCTCTATGGCATGGAGATTTAAGCCTGCCTGTAGTATTGCTAAAGGAGGTAGTCAATTAATATCTTCCAGTATTTAAAGTAAATTAATATTGGGGAGTGGTTGTAGCTCAAGTGAGGGCCTGCTTCCCATGGATGACGTCCTGGGTTCAAGTCCCAGTACCTCCTAAAATTTTTAATAAAATAAATAAAATAAATTAATCTTTCACTCAAGTGAGTTCTGACCCTCAATGAAGGTAAGAGCCATACCCCTGAAGGCCTTTCTTGGGATTCAGAAACTGAAGACCTTGATAAATTTATTTCATTAGGGTCATTATGCTAAAGCAGAAGATAGAGGTGTTTAACACTTGGGGGTAATGATAACTGGTATAGCCAAATAACCCTATACATGCCCAGAAAGAATCTAGCCAATCTGATTTTACTTGGTCCAGAATTAGTTAAAATGAGAATGTTAAGATTTAATAAGATGTTTAGAATTAAGTGTACTTTTAATGAAATGTTAATACCAGTTCATTGTTATGGCTTTATATTAATAAAGATTATAATGCCTATGCCTCTTGTGACTGACCTGAAAGCATAAAGATACAATTGTGGGCAAGCAGACTTGGCCCAGTGGTTAGGGCATCTGTCTACCACATGGGAAGTCCACGGTTCAAACCCCGGACCTCCTTGACCCGTGTGGAGCTGGCCCTCGCACAGTGCTGATGCCCGCAAGGTGTGCCCTGCCACGCAGGGGTGTTCCCGCGTAGGGGAGCCCCACGTGCAAGGAGCGCACCCCATAAGGAGACCCGCCCAGCGCAAAAGAAAGAAAGTGCAGCCTGCCCAGGAATGGCGCTGCACACACGGAGAGCTGACACAACAAAATGACACAACAAAAAGAAACACAGATTCCCGTGCCGCTGACAACAACAGAAGCGGACAAAGAAGAACACGCAGCAAATAGACACAGAGAGCAGACAACTGGTGCGGGGTGGGGAGGGAAGAGAAATAAATAAATAAATCTTAAAAAAAGAAAAGATACAATTGTGTTGGAGCAGATGTAGCTCAGTGGTTGAGTACCTGCCTCCCATGTATGAGATGCCATGTTCAATCTCTTGTACCACCTTAAAAAAAAGATACAATTGTGTATATGTCATAATTTGTTTAATGTACCTTATATTTAAGAAATAATTACTACCCTTACAACTCAATAATAAAAACACAAATTACCCAATTTTAAAAATGGGCACAGGATTTGAATAGACATTTCTCCCTACCAATATAGAATTATATTAACAATCTTAATTTTAAAAACACGAAATTTACACTGATAACGTGCTTGGTACATAAAGTAAGTATATCACCCCTCTCTTCACATTTACCCATCTCTTTTGTAGCCACAGAAATAGCTATTTTCCCACTGAAGTAAATTTCCTGATGCTTCAGCTTTCTAATCTTGGGAAAGCCTCAGACTGTTTGGAAGCTGGATGGATTGTGTTTACTAAAGGAAAAACCCAACAAACAAGAATCCTGACCACATACAAAATTCTCTCTGATTTTATAAGGAGAAAAATATTTTTTAAATTATTAAAAATAATTCAATGGCTAGAGATTTAGGTATGTAATATATTCCACAAAGTATGATGTTACTGACTCCTTTATTCACCAAGATACACAAGTGTACAACTCATTTATCTTAGAACACAGCCCATCTGTGACATCTCTTATTATACAACATTTCATTATTTTGTAGGAAACATTCTCTAAGAAGAGCAAAACAATTCCCAGACTTTCCAATGACTTTCAAAAAAAAGTCATTTCTAAGTTGGTTTTTGGAACTCAAGATTCTCTTTTATGTAAGAATATGATCAATAATAGGAGATGCCAGGTCAACCCATAATTGACATTTAGTAAGTATATATGCCTGAAAACAAAAGCAAATGCTTCTAGTAAATCTGGTTGCCATATACTATACTGTTCAAAGGTAAAAGAAATTTAGAGTAATCATTTGAGATGATAAGTCCACATATTTCCCATTGTATGTCTTAAATAAGAACAGAGATATTTTTGTTATGTTTTTTATTTATTTTTAAAAGATACTTAGATTACATAAAATGTCACATAAAAAAAAAAATACAAGGGATTCCCATATGCCCCACTCCCCACACTTCCCACTTTTCCCCACATTAACAATTTCTTTCATTAGTGTGGTACATTCATTGCAATTGATGAACACATTTTGGAGCATTGCTACTAAGCATGGATTATAGTTGACACTGTAGTTTACACTGTCTCCTACTCAATTCTGTAGGTTATGGCAAGATACATAATGGTCTGTATATGTTGTTGCAATGTCATTCAGGACAATTCCAAGTCTTAAAAATGCCCCCATATTACACCTCTTTTTCCCTCTCCCTGACTTCAGCACCTCCCATGATCACTGTCTCCACATTAATGAAGTCTACTCTAGTCCATATTTTATTTCCCAATCCTGAAAATTCCGGGATGGTGATGCCCTCTCCACCTCTAATTGAGAAGGAGCTTCAATCCCATACAGTTAATGGATGGGACTCTCTTTTCTTTTTTTTTAATCTTCTCTTATTTATTTACCTTTTTTTAAGGTTTATTTATTTATTTATTTCTCTCCCCTCCCCCACCACCCCAGTTGTCTGCTCTCTCTGTCTATTTGCTGCATGTTCTTCTTTGTCCACTTCTGTTGTTGTCAGCAGCACAGGAATCTGTGTTTCTTTTTGTTGGGTCAGCTCTCCGTGTGTGCAGCGCCATTCTTGGGCAGGCTGCACTTTCTTTCATGCTGGGTGGCTCTCCTTATGGGGCGCAATCCTTGCACGTGGGGCTCCCCTACGTGGGGGACACCCCTGCATGGCACGGCACTCCTTGTGCACATCAGCACTGTGCATGGGCCAGCACCACACGGGTCACAGAGGTCCAGGGTTTGAACCGCGGACTTCCCATGTGGTAGACAGACACCCTAACCACTGGGCCAAATCTGCTTCCCTGGATGGGACTCGCTTGCTTACAGTTGTAGACTTTCTTGGTTCCTTGGTGTGGTGGTTGTCCATCCTCACTTCCTTGTTAGTTGTCCTGGGTGAGTTCAATGAACTGGAGAGTAGGTGTTGCAATTCCGCTGAGGCTCAGGGCCCAGCTGGCACATGGACAGCCCCAAGATTAAAATCTCTTGGACATACACCTATCAACTCCAGCACCAACTATAGGTTCAAATAAAAGGAACAGAAGAGGCATGTGCAGAGAAGTCATAACTGAGTCCAACTCTGTCACACTTGGGAGAACAAACTCCAAAGTAGGGCCCACTGGCAAGGCACCAAACTCCAGAGCTGTCTGCCATGACCATAGGACCTGGGTGTCTCCACAGTCCTCAGGAGCCCCACTGTTTAGGCAGTCTATGGATCCTTTGGCAGTCTATGAGATCCTTCTGAGATGTGCATAAGTGTTACCTCTCTGATGACCTCCCAACTCACTTTGAAATCTCTTAGCCATATAAACTCATTTGTCTTTATGTTTGCCCTCTTTTACTCAAGGTCTTTTTCCAGTTGATCATCAGCCAGTTGATCATCAGCCAGTGCTTGGTAGTAATTCCTTGGTGTCAGGGAGGCTCACCCCCGGGAGTCATGTCCCACGCTGGGGGGAAGGTAATGCTTTTATATGCTGAATTTGGCTTAGAGAGAGGCCACATTTGAGCAACATGGAGGCTCTCAGGAGGTAACTCTTAAGCATGTTACAACTCAAGGCTAAGTTGCAATTTCAAGAGCAAGCGTTCATAAGTATAGTCATCAATATCAAGAGCCCATCAATGGACCATTCTTCTTCACTAGTCATTGGAATCTTTACTCACTGTGGCAATGCCCCATGAACATCTTAACAGAATCCCTACCCACTGTGGCAACACTCCATGAACATTTGCACACATTTATATACCTTATATGTATGCCTAAGTGAACTTCCTCCCATGTATCCCCCATCACTGACACCCCACACCAATGATCCTCCCCTGCCATAGTTGTAACCCTCTGTGATCCAAAACTTCTTCAAGAATGAATCCAAGTACAATTAATATGAAAATGTAATAATAATTATAAGTTTAAACATAAGAAATAAAATACATAATTTAGAAAAAACTAAAATTAAAATAAAGTTAAAAATGGGATATTAAAAATAATGAAAAATAATTTAAAAAATTTTTTTATGTTTTTGCCTTTCATCATGGTACTATCTGTATGTACAGAAGAATCTTCTTCCATTTCTTCCCCAGTGTCCTACTTTTTTTAATTTTGTCTTCAAAGAACATTTCAGTCACAGTATAGTCACATACAGAATATAGGGGACTCCCATATACCCAACATCCTTCCCGTTTTACCCCTTCCCATATTAATAATCTTTTTACATGTGAATGGTACATTTGTTACAACTGACATACAAATATTGAAATAGCTACTAACCATGGTCAATGGTTTACATTATGGTTTACATTTTAGTCAATACACTTTTATACATTTTTGATGAAATTTAACATGGCTTGTATCCATCATTGCAAGGTCATGCAGAACACTTCTACTGCCCCTAAATACCCCCTCTTCATCTATTCTATTCCGCTTTCCCCCTTCCCTCACAGCCCATGGCAACCAACAGGCTTCACTCCTTGAATGACAAGATTCGTAGATAGTTGCATCCCTGAGGGCTTGACACACTAGTCTGTCCTCCCCTATTGGGAACCACCCATACTCTCGAGAGACACCCTCCCATCTGCTTGAGAACATATCAGGCCTCCCCAGGATGGGAGTCCAACACCTTCCAACTCATTCTGTGGGTCTCCACCCACTGATATATCACACTATGACAAAATGATCACTTGCACATTCTCTAGAAGACAGCCCCAGGTGTGCCTTGTCCCAAATGTCCCCCATTCAACAACCTAAACTAGTAACCCTTCCTTGTCATATTGCCAATGAGCTTTCTCAACACTGTAGTTCCAACCACATACCCACCAATCCCCAGTTCACCTACTCCCTCCCCCAGTTCCATGGAGCACCCAACCCATCCTCCTCACCCTACCCTTCTGTCAAGCTTGCACTTCCCAACCCAATAGTATCACTACACCCCTGCCGTATCCCTCCACTGTACAACTACTCACTTCCACCTTATCATAGATTTAGTCCATATGGGTGTTGGCTTATAACCTTCTTCTATCTCCTTTAAACCTATCTTCCAGACTCTAGTTCTCTGAGTCTGCTCAATTTGCTTAATTCATATCAGAGAGGTCGTGAAATATTTGTCCTTCAATGCATGGATTGTTTCACTCAACATAAGATCCTCTAGATTCATCCATGATATCCTGCCTGTTAGTACTGTATTCCTTCTTGCAGCTGAGTAATATTCCCTTGTTTGTATATACCACATTTTGTTTATCCATTCATCTGTTATTGGGCATTTGGGTTCATTCCAACTTTTGGCAATAGTGAAAGATGCTGCTATGAACCATTGGTGTGCATGTATCAGTTCATGTCCTAGCTTTCAATTCTTCTGGGCATATACCCAGAAGTGGGATTGCTGAATCATATGGCAGATCTAGTTAGTTTATTGAGGAACCACCAAACTGTACTCCACAATGGCTGGACCATTCTACATTCTGACCAGCAGTGGATGAGAGTTCCCATTCCTCCAAATCCTCTCCAAAACTGTAGTCCTGTTTTTTAATGGCCACCAGTCTAATGAATGTAAGATGGTATCTTACTGTAGTTTTGATTTGCATTTCCCTAATACCTAGTGATGTTGAGCATCTTTTCATGTGCTTTTAGCCATTTGTATTTCTTCTTTGGAGAAGCATCTGCTCAAATCACTGGCCCATTTTTAAAATGAGCTGTTTGTCTTTTTGTTTTTGAGATATAGGATTTCTATATACATGCTGGATATTAGGCTCCTATCAGATATATAGTTACCAAATATTTTCTCCCATTGTGTAGGCTATTTTTTCACTATCTTGACAATCTCCTTTGAGGAGCAAAAGACTTTACTTATTTTTTCTTTTCCTGCTCATGCTTTGGGTGTGAAGGTCATGAAGTCATTCCTATTACAAGGTCCTATAGATGCTTCCCTACATTATCTTCCAAGGTCTTTATGGTCTTGGCTCTTATATTAAGATCTTTGATCCACCTTGAGTTGATTTTTGTTTAAGGTGTGAGACGGTGTTCTACTCTAATTCTTTTGGCTATGGATATCCAGTTCTCCAAGCACCATTTGTTGAAGAGGCCATTCTCTCCCAGTTGAGTCAGCTTGGTGACCTTGTTGAATATTAGATGACTGTACATGTAAGGATCAATATCAGAACTTTCATTTTGGTTCCACTGGATGGTATGCCTATCCTTGTGCCAATACCTTGCAGTTTTGATCACTGTAGCTTTGTAGTATGCCTAAAGTCAGGTAGTGTGATTCCACCAATTTCATTTTTCTTTTTCAATATGTCTTTGGCTATTGAGGGACACTTGCCCTTCCAAATAAATGCCATAGTTAGTTTTTACAATTCAGTAAAAAATGCTATGTTGATTTTTATTGGGATTGTATTAAATCTATAGATCAGTTTGGGTAGGATAGACATCTTAATGATGTTTGGTGTTCCTATCCATGAGCAGAAAATAGTCTTCCATTTATTTAAGTCTTCTTTGATTTCCTTTAACAGTGTTGTATAGTTTTCTGTATATAAGCCATTTACAGATTTAGTTAAATTTATTCCTAGGTATTTGATTTTTTTTTATTTACTATTGTAAATGGTATTTTTTTCTTGATTTCTCCCTCAGATTGCTCATTATTGGTGTACAGAAATACTACTTTTTGCACATTGATCTTATAACCAGAGACTTCACTGAACTCATTTATAAGTTCTAGATGCTTTGCTGTAGATTTCTCAGGGCTTTCTATTTATAAGATCATGTCATCTGCAAATAGTGAAATTTTTACTTCTTCCTTTCCAATTTGGATGCCTTTTATATCTTTTTCTTGCCTCAGTGCTTGAGCAAGCACTTCTAATACAATGTTAAATAGGAACAGTGATAATGGGCATCCTTGTCTTGTTCCTGATCATAGAGGGAAAGCTTTTAGAATTTCATCATTGTATATGATGTTAGCTGTGGATTTTTTGTATATATCCTTTATCATGTTCAGAAAGTTTCCTTCTATTCCTATCTTTTGCAGTGTTTTTATTAGGAAAGGGTGCTGTATTTTGTTGAATATTTCTTCTGCACCTATAGAGATGATCATGTGATTTTTTTCTTTCAATCTGTTTATGTGGTGTATTACATTGATTGATTTTCTTATGTTGAATTATCCTTGCATACACCGGATGAAACACGCTTGGTCATGGTATATATAATTTGTTTGGTATGTTGTTGAATACAACTAGCAAGTATTTTGTTGAGAATTTAAGTATCTAAGTTCATTAGAGAGATTGGTCTGTAATTTTTCTTTCTTACGGCATCTTTGTTTGGCTTTGGTATTACTATAATGTTGGCAACATAAAATGAGTTAGGCAATATTCCTTCTACTTCTATTTTTTGGAAGAGTTTAAGCAGGATTGCTGTTAGTTCCTTCCAGAATATTTGGTAGAATTCACTTGTGAAGCTGTCTGGTCTTGGGCTCTTCTTTGAGAGGTTTTTTGATAACTGATTCTATCTCTTTACTTGTGATTCATCTATTGTATTGATCAATTTCTTCTTTGATCAATGTAGGTTTTTAGGAATTTGTCCATTTCCTCTAAAATATCCTTCTTGTTGGCATATAGTTTTTCTAAGTATCCTCTTACGATACTCTTTATTTCTGTGGGGTCAGTGGTGATATCCCCTTCCTCATTTCTTCTTTTGTATATTTGCATCTTCTCTTTTTCTTTGTTGGTCTAGCTAAGGGTTTGTCAATTTTTTTGATCTTCTCAAAGAACCAGCTTTTGGTTTTGTTTATTTTTTTCAAGTGCTTTCTTATTTTCTGTTTCATTTAGTTCTGCTTTAACCTTTGCTATTTCCTTCTTTCTACTTCCTTTGGGGTTAGTTTGTTGTTCTTTTTCTAATTCCTCCAGGTGTGCAGTTAGGTCTTCGATTTTAGCTCTTTCTTCTTTTTCATAATGCATTTATGGCTATGTATTTTCCTCTCAGTAAAGCTTTTGCTGTATCCCATAGGTTTTGATATGTTGTGTTGCCATTTGCATTTGTTTTAAGGTAGTTACTGATTTCTTTTGTAATTTCCTCCTTGACCTGCTGTTTGTCTAAGAGTGTGTTGTTTAACTTCCATATCTTTGTGCCTAATCTGATTCTCTGGCTCTTACTGATTTTCAGCTTCATTCCACTGTTTTCAGAGAAATTACTTTGTATAATTTCAATCTTTTGAGTTCAATGAGAATTTTTCTGTGGCCTAGCCTGTGGTCTATCTTGGAGAATGATCCATGTGCACTTGAGAAGAAAGTATATTCTGCTGTATTGGGGTGTAGTGTTTGATACCAGGAGTGAGGTCATGCTTTTGCAACTACCAAAAATGCTAAAACAGTTTTATAAATGGGTAAGGGATATTTGGGGAGGAATAGTGAGATGTTTGATAGAAAAGGCTCAGCCTTCTTTGAAGAGACTGTTGGTAGGAATATAGAGCCTAAGGTTATTTCTGATAAAGCCTTAGAAGGAAATGATGAAACTATTATTGGAAACTGTAGGAAAGGGCATCTGTGTTTTAAAGTTGCAAAGCACTTAGCAAGATTTACTCCTGGTGTTTTATGGAAGGCAGAATCTGAAATTTATGAGCTTGGGCATTTAGCAAAGGAGATTTCCAAACTAAATATGGGAAATATGTCCTGGTTTCTCCTTGTAGCTTCTAGCAAAATCATAGATGAAATGGGTAGACTGAGAACTGAATTGTTGGATACAAAGAAACAAGACATTGATTCCAGAAATTCCATACCTCTGGAAATCAATACCCTAGATGATAGTGCCCTATTTGAGGACTTAACTAAACTTGGAACCTGTAAGTCAACATTGAAAAATGCAGTTATCCAAGGAAAGACTTGTGGAAAGTCTTACTGTCTGATGGCTTGGACCCCTGCTTCCTGCATGCTAAACCAACAAGTTTTTGTGATAGCTGTATGAACAAAACCACTGTCAGCCTGAACTAAAAAGGACAGGATAGGGAAAACAGCTCTAAGAAGAAAATCAGGGAAACAGATGTGGCCCAACCAAATGGCCTCCTCTCTACCATATAGGAGGTCCAGGATTCTATGTCCAGGGCCTCCCGGTGAGGGCAAGCTGGCCGATGTGAAGTGCTGGTCCATGTGGGAATGCAGCCCTGTGCAGGAGTGCTTCCCTGCATAGGAATGGCACCCTGCATGGGAAAGTTACCCATATAGCTGGCACATAGCTGGCACAGCAAGATGACGCAGCAAGAGACACAGGGGAGAGAAAATAAGAAGACATAGTAGAACAGGGAGCTGAGGTGATGCAAGAGAGTAATTGCATCTCTCCCACTCTGGAAGGTCCCAGGATCAGTTCCCAGAGCCACCTAATGAGAATATGAGCACAGAAGAACACACAGTGAATGGACACAGAAAGCAGACAATGGGGGGAATGGGGGAATGAGGGGAGTAATAAATTTTAAAAAATAAATCTTAAAAAAAAAAAGAAAATCATGGAGGCTGAGGTCTGGAATTAAGATATCTCCTTGGGCCAAGAGAGCCCTCCCCCCTCCCCACCCCCCAGTGTGTATGGAGAGGGTAAGTTTCCCCCAGCATTTGAAGAGGGTGGATATTCCAGCCCAGTGTTCAGGGAGAGGAGAATGAACTCACCACCCCATTGCTCTGAGAGGGGTGGACCTCTTCCCCATAGTTTGGGGGATGTGAGGTCACCACCCTGTGGCATTGAGAGGAATGGGACTGTTCCCCATAAATTAGGGAAGGCCAAGTCACCACCTCAATGTTTTGAGGAAATTGAGCCTGTATTCCAGAGATTAGGGAGAATGTTTCCACCACCTCACTGTACTAAGGGGGTTGAGACTACCCCAGAGATCGGGGAAAGTGTGGTCATTATCCCAATATTCTTGGAGGGTGAGGTCTGGAGCTCAGTCACCACCCAGATGCTTGTGAGTGTGGAACCCAGGCTGCTGGGCAAGCCTGTGGAAAGGGTGAACCCCCATGAGGGTCCAAGGAGAAAAAACCATCATCTTAAGAATGACTTTCAGACTTTGACATCTAGTAATGTATGCCCTGCAGGTTTTTGGAACTGTTGGGGACCAGTGACTCAGGTTTCCCTCCCAAATTCTCCTTATCGCAATGCAAATGTTTATCCTCTGTCTGTCCCTCTGTATACTGGAAGATGATAAATTGTTTTGTAAGTTTCACAGGTCTACATCCACAGGGGACTTTGTCCTGTATTTCTAGAACTGTGATGTGATTTTGTACTTAGCATTGCTAACTGAAAGGATTTTCAATATTGTAATGTCTTTTTGGGATTCAGGGATGGAATATGGCAGTTTGAGATTATTCATGAATCCCAAAAAGAGAGATTATGTTTGTAAACTAATCTATTCCTCTGGGTGTGATACCCTTTGAATGAATTAAATTCAGCTGACATGTCTTGATTAAATTATCTATTAAGATTAGGGCTTTTATCCAATTACATCAGTGGGGCATGACTCAGATTGAGTCCCTGTCCCCCCCCCCCCCCCCCCCTTGGTGGGCTGATATAACTGGACAGTCACTCAAGAAGACACACTGGAAGAAGAGAGAGTTCTGTCATGTTTGATCCTGGGACCCCGGGGAGAGATGAACCGTTCACATCATTGTTTGCAGCTGAAGAGAACACAGCAGCTGAGCAGCTGAGAAGGCCCAGAAAGAAATGAACCCCATGCCAGAGACTGATATAGGAAGCCCTGAGAGACCAGGTAGAGATCACCCACCATCTTTCTTCAACACATGCCAACAGACTTTGGTAAAAACAGCTTTGAATTGGACTCCTTAGGACCATGTAACTGTAAGCTTTTAACCCAAATAAATACCCTTTATAAAAGCCAACAGATTTCTGGTACTTTGTATCAGCACCCCTTTGACTGACTAATACACACACCATAAGAGCTGGCTATGTCACTGTGTACATTTGTCTCTAAAAGTACAGAAATTACTCCACCCCTGTCTTCTTCATTTCAAGTTTAATTTCAATTCTCCATAATAGTGATGGAGTAATATTTGCAGTCCAAAGGCTAAGGCATACTTCAGTCCTGGAAATAATCTTCAGTATACTGAGAGCAAAAACAATCAGATAAATAGACTAAAGACTTCTAAGTGTAAAACTTAAATTCTTCAATTCTTCCTCTCTGTCCTCTGTAGCATACTCTTCAATTATCTTATCTGGAGAATTTTCACCTCTGGAAATCCATACCAAAGTGAGCTTTTTCTGTAAGTGTGTGGGGAAAGAGGATTGCGGTAAAAAGTCTGGTCTTACACTCCCTAGTTTATTTTTGGCAATCACAACTACGTCTTTGGTCAAATAGAATGTGAACCATAAAAGATGGGTTAAAACCACAAAGATATAAATGAGTCACTGAGATATTTTATGATATGCTTTCTTTGGAGAGCAGCCATTCTGGAAAAGGTCAGCAAGATGGTTTTTCCCCACAGAACAAAAGACTTCCTAAAATGATGGGTATTATAAAGAGCGATTCATTGTTATGTCTTTTCTATTTTTCAAATAAAACAGTACGTACACATGTGGGGAAAATTCAAACAGAACAGTGAATTCCTTCCCACTCCAAACCTTGACCAGTTCTATATTTCAAAGTTACCCCATCAGGAATTTCTTTCTTTCCAGATTTCCTATACATTTATATATACAATATGTATTTTGACACTATTAAATTCCTTTGTTTTACACAAGTAGAGAAATATGACTTGTACTGTATGTTTTCTTAACAAAACACCTATCTCATTTATTTTTAATTGCTGCATAGTATACCTCTTTTAATTTCCCTGGCTGCTACGTCAAACACCACACAATGGGATGGCTAAACGAAAAAATTTATTGGCTCATGGTTTTGAGGCTAGAAATCCAAAACTGAGGCATCAAGAAAGTGATGCTTTCTCCCAAAAGTGTTACATCTGGTGCTGACTGCTGGGGATCTTTGCAGTTCACTAGCAGTTTATATCCTTAACTCCCATCGCTTGGTGTCCTCTCCCTCCTCTTTTGGTTCTGCTGACTTCTGGCTCCTGGCTCCACCCCTTAGCTTTCCCTCATTCTGGCTTCTAGTTTCTTGTTTTTATAAAGTCTCTACTAACACAATTAAGACTCACTCTCATTCAAGTGGGCCACACCCTAACTGGAAAAAAAAAAAATCTTCAAAGTTCAAGAGACCCTACTTACAAAGGCTTCATACCCACAAGAATGTGGATGAAGATTAAGAACGTGCCTAAAGTGGGGAATATAATTCAAAGTACTACAAGAGTATCAAATATTATTGATACGTGTTTATATATTTAGGATTTCTCCAAATTTGTCTAATTACAATTGAGGCTGCATCTTTATAAATATATTTTTTTCCCAAACTTTGACTTTGTTTAGAATATTTATGGCTCTACGGATGATTTCAATTTATTCATTCATTCATTCATTCACTCATTCAGCAGTATTTACCTTTCTACCTTTTTGTTTTTGTAATCTGGTTAGAAAATCCTTTCTTACACATCATAAGTTTTTTGTTTTGTTTTGTTTTTCATTTGCTTATGTTTTCATCAAATACATTCATTGTTTCTTTTTCCCACTTATTTTGACAATTTAGATGTTGATAGAGATTCAGTTGTAAATTTCTCCAGATGGAAAGTCAGTTGTTTCAATATCAAATTAACAATCCAATTTTCTTTCAATGATTTGAAATGCCGCCTTTACTGCATCTCATATTCTCATATTATTGTGAATCAATTTGTAGACCGTGTACTCTACTAGAGGTAGTGTATTAGTTGGCCAAAGGGATGCTGATGCAAAGTACCAGAAATCTGTTGGCTTTTATAAAGGGCATTTGGGGGGGGGGGGTGGTAAAAGCTTACAGTTGCAAGGCCCTCTGAAAGAGTCCACCTCAAGGTACCATAACGGGTATTTTCTCCCCAAAGTCTGCTGCCACATATTTAAGCCAAAAGATTGCCGGTCTCTGTGAGGGCTCAGCCATCCTCTTCCTCCTGAGGCTCTGTAAGCCTATCTTCTTCCAATCTCAGCTGTAGGCTGGAGGGTTTGTTTCTTCCTGGGCCTTTCCAGCTGCTCTGGGTTGGTCTTTTCAGTTGCAAATCATCAGGCAAATGACTCAGCTCTGCCCTGGGCTTTAGCTATTTGAGCGTTCTTTCTGTCGCATGCCAGGATCAAAATGATGAAGTTCTCTCCTCTTCTGTGTCTTCCTCTGCATCTTCCTGAGTGTCTGTTTATATAGCCCACCAAAGGGGGCAGAGACTCAATCCTCAGTTACACCATACTGACATGGTCGAATCAAAGCCCTAAACTTACCATAATTGAGTCAAAGACATCTCAGCTGAATCTAATACAATCAAAGGGGCTCACACCCAGAGGAGCAGACCAGTTTACAAACATAATCTTTATCTTTTGGGGGTTCATAAATAACTTCAAACTGCCCCAGGCAGTGTAGGATAGGTAGAATTCCACAAGTTGCAGAGGTGCCAAAATACTGATCCCCTCAGTCCCTGGGGCAAGTTTGCCCAGCCTGAATCAGCTAAGTCCTGAGACAGCTGCCTCTGCAAGGAGCTTCGTTTTGATTCCCCAGCATGGCATAAAAATGTTTTCATTTTCTACGTGTGACATAACATGGAGGAGGCTGGGAAGCACTAGTGTTTGATTGTAACAGTGTAGCAATTTGATATTACTGATGAATTTCAAAAAGAAATATTGGATTATGTTTGTAAACTGATCTTTTCCTATGGGCATTTTAGATTATATTGGATTCATAGGTTTACTTGACTAATTAATTATGTAAACCTCTTATGCCAGTAGGGCATTGAGTCCCCACCCAAAGGGTGGGGGCTCACAGATAAAAGACATGGCAAAGGACAGAGTTGGGGTTTTTTGATGTTGGAGTTTGATGTTAGAGTTTGATGCTGAAACCTTAAGCTGGAGCTTAGGGAAGAGAGGAACCCTAAGCCTGGAAAGAAGCCAGCCCTGGGAAGAGAGGAACCCAGGAAGCCTGAACCCTTCAGACATCGGCAGCAGTCTTGCTCCAACAAGTGAAAATACACTTTGGTGAGGGAAGTAACTTATGCTTTATGGCCTGGTATCTGTAAGCTCCTACCCCAAATAAATACCCTTTATAAAAACCAAATAATTTCTGGTATTTTGCATCAGCACTCCTTTGGCTGACTAATACAAACAGTATAGGATTAAGTGGTCTCAGGATAAAAAGCTCTCTGCATTCAAATCCAGATTCTATCCTTACTAGTTGTGTGACTTTGGGTAAATTATTAATTTATCCTGTTGAAAAGGGAATTAAGGAGACTTGTTTATTTGTTATTCTTTTCTTAGGAATGATATTGAATTTTATCAAATGCCTTTTCAGTATCTCTGGAAATAATCCTATACTTTTCATCCTTTCACCCATTAATAAGTAAATTAAATCAGTAGGTTTCTTAATATTGAATCATTGTTCATTTCTGGCAGGGACTTCCCTTAAGATACAACTTTTTTTATGAATAGATGCTATTAGATTATTTTTTAGGATTTTTTCATTGATATTCAAAAGTGACATTTGTCAATGGTTATCTTTTTCTGTACTACCTTTATTAGGTTTTAGAATAATTGTTTTCTGGTGTCCCAGAAAATATTTAGGAACTTTTCTTCTCTATGCCTTACAACAGTTGAAATATCATTGAAACTATTTGCTCTTTGGAGGCTTGAAAGATATCATTCGTGAAACAATCTGGGCTTGGTATTTTTCAGGGTGTAACTGACAAATTCCTCAATTTCTTCCAAGAAAATCAGTCTGTTTACATTTTATACCTTCCCCACTATCAATTTTGGTAATTTATATTTTCCTAGAAAACCATCTCTTTGAACCAGGTATTCAAATTTATTTGTTTAGAGTTGATCAAAGAAGCCATTGCCAATTTTTAAAATTTCCTGTTATTTATATGTTTAGAATTCTTTTTCTTCTAGTCAATCCCCCTTTATTCCAATCTCCTGTTGTAATTAATAATTCCTTTGTTAGTATTTACCTTTCTATCTTTTTGTTTTTGTCTCTTAGACAATCTGGAAATAAATTAGGGAAGAGATATTTTCACAAAGGAAAGAAAGGGTAAGCTTTGGATTCCACCATGCCTGTATGACATCATCACCAAACAATAACTTTATCGGTCAAGAAGACCTTTTCTGCCTGTTACTTTTCTCTCCCCTGCTCTAATATTAGAGGGGCACAACAGTAACAATGAAGTGGCGAGTGCAGTAAAGCAAGAAAAGGAAAAAGTTGATCAAAATCCCTCCCAACCCTACCATGTCATTCTTCCAAGCCTGAGACAAACTTCAGCTGGGGAAGAAATTTCAAATTGAATGAGATCTTTAGTTTTTATAGTTGTCTATACTAGACTTTTAATTATTGAACGAAATAGAAAAGCCTTGGGACCTGACTAAGATTTTATCCAGTGGCTGGAAAAAACTAATCCAAAGAACAAGTGAAAAAGAATAAAGGTGCTTTCTGTTCCACTCTACTAAGTACAGCTCATTCAATAACCACAATTAAATAAGTTTCATTTGTCAAGAACTAGGAAGGCATCCACTGTCAGGAAAAGTTCTGTTAGGCTTAGAAAGAACAAGGGTCAAGATGACACAACCATAGGATTTTTTGATGTGAAAAGTGAAGCTAAATAAAGCCTCCTTGACCAAAATAGCCTTTGGCAAAAGGCGATTTGCGGCAGCAGTGGTCTGAGCCGGGCCGAGGGACGGGCGGCCGTGGGCCAGGCGACTCTTCCCGGAGGCGAGGGCGAGGCGGGAGACTTGGCGGAGTCTCCGGCTGAGGCGTGCAAGGTGTGGAGGGCTGCGGGGACGAAGGAGACGAGACACCTTTGTAGAGCTGTAACAGAGCCCTTTATAGAGCCCTTTATTCGGGGATGTACAGAGGTTATATATGGCTGTCGCGGGGGCGGGGCGGAGCTCTGGCTGGGATGCCCTATAAGGCGTGCTGGGGAGACCCGCAAGGATTGGCTGTGGGACAACACGGAACTGCAAGGATGGGAGGGGTGCTGGGAGGAGTAGGCGTTTGCCCAGCGGGGGACGGAGGTGTATGTGCTAGGGGAGAAGGCTGGTACAAGAGGTGGGAGAGGTGGCGGCAGGGGATTGGCTATTGCTGTTGCTGGGGCTTGAGCTTCTTAGGCTGTGGCGGGAAATAGAGAACCAGGCAGTAGCGTGGTGGGGGAAGGGAGCGGGAGAGGGAGGGGAGGAAGAAGGGTGGAGTGGCAGGGGCCCACCAGATGTTGCGTTTAGGCGGGAGATTATGGGCGCAGCCTCTGCTGGTGCCTGGGCGGGCTTGAGGGCGTCACGCCCGTGCCGGCTGAGGACGCGGCCGCCCATTCCAGCCGCCCTGTAGTAGGCCTGAGCAGGCTGAGGGCTTGCGCCCGTGCCAGCCACCCTGACCCCTGGCTCCAGGCTACGCGTATGCCTTCCGCCGGGGCTGGCCGTGCCTAGGGAGGCTTGCTGTCCCACAGCAATTGAAGATTCATTTAAAAATAATAAAATATATACTCCATTACTGGGCATATTTCTCGAGATTTTTCCAGATATCTCTGAGTATTTCTATCATCTAATCTCAGGATAGATAGATTATAAATGTGAATTGCAAAGTTCTCAGGTGAGTAATTGTTTTAGTTTTGTCTGGTTTTTTCTTTTTTCAAAGATAAATTTGAGTATAAAGCCTGTAAAAAAAAAAGTTCAACTGTGGTCAAATAAACAAAACTTCTACAACCTGTGCAGTGGGGAACGAAGTTCATCCAGAATAGGAGATAAATGAGTCAGAAATTAAACATAGTGGATGTTTTCAGATCAGCACACCTTTGTAGCATATCTGGGAATATTTAAGAGGTATCCTGAACTTGTGGTAGAAATGATCTTTCTGAAAACATGATAGGCAACTATGAGGCCTGGAAACTGAAAAAGAATAAGTGTAGGACCTACCTCTGAAAAAGAAAATAATTACTCAAAATTATTGACTGTCCACTTTGACTTTGATAACTGAAAAGACCAAACTTATTAATCATTTCATTTATACAAAACTGAAGAATCACAGTATTTGGGGAAGTATAAATCAGTCAGACCTATGTAATATCCTTCCATGACAGAGTGTCAGATATTATTGCTGGAAAGGGAGGAGAAAAAAAAAAGATTTTAATCCTGGTCTTAAGGGACATACTCGTAAATAAAGCTAGGGAAATATTTTCAAAGTGTATCCCTATATGAATTCTAAACTTATTAAAAAGCAGAACAGATGGTGAGCTGAAAATAAATATATGAGAACAAAAGAGAGAGAGAGAAATTGTTGTAAATTGGGGGAGAGTGGTGTCATTCACTCTGCAAGTGGAGAAAATGTACTGTAAATGGCTTTGCAGATAGATTTACTACACAAACTTGTCCAGAAAGAATCAAAAGCTTGAAAATGTGTCTCCCAAGAAAGATGGGAGCAGTTCAGAGGACTCAAAAAAAGAAAGCTAACTGAGGAAAATGAGGACAGGCTGAACAAAAATAGAGGAATTCACAGGATCTGAGTAATTTATTGGTACCCAAGGAAATGGAAAGAAACGTAATCACAAGAGTACACGAACTGAGTGCAGGATTTGATTGACTTTGAAAACAATTTTGACCTGAATTCACAGGGGCACACTCCTCAAATTTTAGAACAAACTATTCTATAAAGTCTTACAATTTTCCTCAAATGTTGCCTCAACTGAAAAATGACTTTGTTTTCATAATTCAACTACCCCATGAATCTTTCTTACCAAGGGAAGCCATTCTTTCCCCAGTTTCCCTTACTCACTGGGCCAGAGGAGGAAATACAGCTCTGAATGTTTCTTGCTCCAAACTCTTCCATCAACAACTCTTTACAGCTTTTAATCATCCTCATTACTATTATTTGCAGGTCATAACACCACAATTCCTGATAACTTTGATCACTGAACTAGTCTTTCTATTCATGCCATTTCCTATACATTCTCTTTCTCACTGAGTTTAACACCTAGATCCCTGGTTTTGGAATTTCTCACCTCCAATGACATCCACTAACACTGACTTCAGATACAAAATGGCAGTCATACCTTGGACTTCATTATATAACATTGTTTCACCTCCAAATTCATGACATCTTTCCTCTATACAACATTTTCATTCTCTCACTTGTACTGAACTATCTCTTAAACTTCATTATAATTCCTGAGCTTTGGACACTAGATTAAACAAAACTAAATTTAAGTGCAAACATATACAGGTCATATGACTTTATATGAGTTAGTCCGCAAACCTTAAGATTTTACTCTGTATGGGGACATACCAGCATTGCCCAATATAGCTCCTTATACTCAACTCACCATTTAAATTGTATGACAATATACAAAACCACAAAAACTGGCTACGACACTATAAACTAAACAAGGAGACTACATGACAGTCCAAGAAAAATTTCCCTTCACTTCATGAGTCAATCAAAATGAATTAAGAAACTGGAGGAATTGTGGGAACGTGGCAGTGCATTAGGCAGAAAGGGCGCAGCTCTCATGAAAACAACGCAGAAACAGCCAAAGGCTGTCTCAGGGACCAGCTTTGAGGGTCAGCAGACCAGGACACTGCTTCACAACTCCCAGGTAATTGAGGGACAGAGAGACCAAGAAGTCAAAAGAATAAACTAAGTTACTAAACCTCCCTGCTACCAAGAAGGGCTCCCTTCCCCCACCTCGGAGATATTCAGTGGAGGTAAAACCCCTGCTTATTTCAGCTGTTTGAAAGGGGAGCAGAGCCTTCCTGCCTACCAGCTCTGACAAGGGAAAGGGGAAGGGGAGTGAGCCAGCTTTTGTTCGGTGAATTCAGCCAGTGAAGCCTGCTTTGAATTTCGGCTCTGGCCAGAGGAAATCAAAGGAAAACGGAAAGACACACCTCCACAGAAAGGTGCGCCATCTGCTGACAGGTCTAGAAAATACATGGACAGAAACTGCTTTAAGAGCTAGCTTTAATCCACTCCTGGGAGAAAGTCTGCAACTCATTGGTGAGTCCCTGGCACAATTTTGGTTAACTTAAGCTGGCAATTTTAAAGACTACGGATAAATGGAACCAAATTTCAAAGATCTGTGAAAAAATAACAGTAGGCAAGAGAGAAATTAGCCATCAGAGTAAATTCATCACAATATCAGATGCCTAGACATCAGCAAAAAATTACAAGTCATAGTACGAAACAAGAAGAGATGGCCCAGCCAAAAGAACAAACCAAATATCCTGAAGAGATTCAGGATTTGAGACAATTAATCAATGATAATCACACAACTCTCCTAAATCATTTTAAAGAATGGGAAGAAAATATGACTAAAGAGATAAAGGATATTAAGAAGATAGTTGGTGAGCATTTAAAAAATGGATTAAGAAACATTCTTGGACTGTAAATCACATTTCTCACAGTCTAAATAGAATATCATAGGAAGTCCCATAAAAAGGAAAAAAAGGCTTTGAGTTTCTCTCACTATGTGTCTTAACTCTAAGACACAGGGACTATTATAATCAGCAAAGCAAATGAATGCCCCCAAACTATATCAGCCAAAGCCAGAATCATGAATGTCCATGTTCTCTGATATTTCTACTTTATTATTTCCTTTCTTTCTATCTCTACTAAAAAAGAAAAAAAAATTATCATTCCTAGGACTCAATGCAGCAGAAATCAGACAAGGCATTTGGAGGTATAGTGCATTCATTCAATTATATTTTGTTGCTTATATATGCCTAGATAAAAAACAATTGATTCAGAAGTAGAAAAGTAAGAGTTCCAGGATCAGTAGATGTGGAGATACAATTTTTCATAATACACTATGCTAGGAAAAAAATTGCTTCTTATGTCTAGGAAATCAGAGAACACAATTATTAAACCAAGAAAAGATCCAACGTCAGTCTAACAGACCCATGTAAGATCCGTGTCCTCTGGTGACTGAACACATCTACCTGCACATGATAAAAGTAAAAATTTAATTTAACAAAAGGAATTAACTTGATATCTTGCAAGAGAAGCTGGAAGATATTGTTTTTATAAAGCAGGAGGTAAAAACATAAAAAGAAAATAATTTGAAATAAAATCAGTGGTAAAGGAGACAGCTGAAAGGAACTACAAAATACAATGACAAAATTAAAATCCATTTATAAGATGGTAAAGAACAGATGCTACCAAAATCTGAATCAGCAAATTAAATTCAACAATATATATAAAAAAGGATAACACTTCACAACCAGGTGAGGTTCATCCAAGAATTCGAGGTTGTTTCAACATTAGTGTATTGTTTAATGTAATCACCATAGTAAACAAATAAGAAAAATCATATGATCATACCATTAGATACAGAAAAAATATTCAACAGAATTCAACATCCATTCATGATTTTAAAAATCTCAAAAAACTACAAATACAGGAGAAATTCCTTAACCTACAAAAGAGCATCTTCAAAACACCTACCACTCCCTCATCACTTATTCAACTTCATGCCGAATAGCAAGAAACTAAACGGTTTCCACAAAAATCAGGAAAAAGATAAGGATGTCTTGTCATCTCTAATCAGTCCTATAAAACATCATACTAGAAGTCCTGGCCAGTGCAATAAGGCAAGAACAAGAAATAAAAGGCTTGTAGATTGGAAATGATGGTGTAAAACTATCTCCATTTGATGCTGCCATGATTGTGTATGTGGAAAATCCCAAAGAATCAGTAAAAACGGCTCTTACAGCCAATAAGTGAGTTTGGCAGGGTTTCAGGGTACAAAGTCAATATACCAAATTCAATCACATGCCTATATATCAGCAATGAACAAAAGGAATTTCAAATTTATAACAATATAATTTACCATATCATGTGCACACAGCAAAGAAATACTTGGGAATAAATATCAGAAAATATGTGCAGATTCTGAATAACAAAAACTACAAATGACCAATAAAATAAATCAAAGATCTACAAAATAGAAAGCTATGTCATGTTTATGAATTGTAAGACTCAATATTGCTAAAATATCAATTCTGCCTAATTTGATTTATAGATTACAATGCATTCCCAATAAATAGTCCAGGAAGCTTTTTTGTAGATAAAGAAGCTTGTTCTAAAATTTTTATGGAAAAGCAAAGAAACTAGAATTGCCAAAACAATCCTGATAAAGAAGAACAAAGTTAGAGGACTCAAGATTACAAAGCTAAAGTGAAACAATATAGCTTGGCATTGGCAAATGAAATCTGGTTGCCACGTGAAAAGGCACACAATCTCCTACTAGATGTAAGAAACATGGGGTCCAGTTCCCCATCAGGCCAGCCAATTGCCAAATACGTGAGTGAGATCATCAGTATCTATTCATCCCCCAACCATCATCTCACCATCTGACTCCAGCCACATGAATGAGCTCTGGTGAGTCCAGCAGAAGAACCGTCCAACAGAGGCCAACCAAAATTGCCCACCCACAGAATTCTGGGCTAATAAAGATGACTGTTTTAAGTTTTAGGGTGTTTTTTCACATAGTAATAAATTATTAATATACCATAGGAATTCCAATGCTAACTGACAGTAGTGGAAATATAATGGAGGGGAAGTCAGCATGGAAGAAATAGTGGTGATCTTAGCCAGCGGTGTTGAAAATATATTATTTTTGCAAATTTTACAAAAATATAATATCATGTAAATGCACTGCCAGGACTTTGAAAGAGCATATGTACATAGGAGACTGTGAAGCTTAATCTTCATTCAAAGTAAATCCACCTTACTGGTAAGTATCATGCTTAATGTTGAAACCCTAACAACATATACAACATTGTTCTGAACATCTTGTCCATTAAAATAACAATAATAGTATATATATGCTTATTGTGTATCATGCACTACACTATGCATTTCACATGGATTATTTCATTGCTACAAAATCACATAGGGATACTATTATAATTTACATTATACAGAAGCAGAAACTGAAGCTTAAAGTAATTATTATTTTACCATGTTTACCCAGATATAAATATTGGGTTTCTGTCATTAGAACCTGTGCTCTTCAGGGATGTGGGCAGATCACATGGGGCCATGATGGGGATTTGGCTTTGTCTCTTGATAAGATGGGAGACATTAGAAGGTTGTTTCCTGGTAAGATGGGAGACACTAGAAGGTTGTTTTCTGTCCCCCATTTCTTCTTTTTTTTAACCCCTGTTTTTATTTTAGTCAGGTATAATTTACATACCATGAAATACATGGCACCTAAAGAGTAAGTTGAATAAGCTTTGACAAATGCATATTGCTCCTTCCCAATCCCCATCTTACCTCTCCACTGAGTCAACCACTATTTCATTAATTGGTTTTACCTGGTCTAGGTATAATTTAACTAGAACACTTACTCTTTTGTGTCTGTTTTCTTTTGCTCAGTGTTTTTAGATTCTTCCACCTTGTTGCCTATACGTTTTATTGCTAAGTAGCATTCCAGTGTAGGGATGTACTGGCTTGATCATTCACCTTTTGGTGGACATGGTTTCCGCTTTTTAGCTATTATGAATAAAGCTGCTGTGAACCAAGTTAAAAAACAAGCAACAAAAAAACGAAGTCTGTGCTCTTAGTAACTACATTTTTAATTCAGGAAATTTAAAGAGACAAACTTAATAAAAGGGAAATATACTTTCATTTCAGTTTTTACATATTTTCCTGTAATTTGAAGGGGAGTTTTCTAATATATTTTCTACCTATACAGAAAAACAATCTATGTTTATATTTCTTTTAGGGCTATCTCTAATAATTTAAATTGGTTCTCTTAGGTTATTCTGGTAGACAAACATATCATCTGGAAGTAGAAATGAATGTATTTTTTCTCACATAGACAATTCTAGAGATTTGATTGGAAAAAATATTAGAACTATTTTAACTAATAAAGGGTTTATTAAAGTGAGCATACATAATACAAACATTTATAAAACTTGGTTTTTCCTCCGAACAAGCAATAAATGGTGAAAAAATATAACAGGGACATTTAACATTTAGAATACCAATAAAAATATAAAAGTATTTTATATTTTTGAAATATGCAAAGCCTATGTAAAGAAATTTTGAACTTTTAATCAGCTAGATAAAAGACCTTAGGAATAAATGAACTTTCATAACAACTTCCTATAGGGGAAGTTTAAATACTACCAAGTTATAAATTCTTTCAAATTAATTTGTGAATTTAATTCCAACACAATAAAAATCTCAAAGTGTTTCATCTATCAGCTTCTTTGTTGGAATTTTAAAAAGCTAATACATACACAGGGCTTTTAAAGATGCAAAATGGTGCCTTGTGACATGCATTCTTCATACCTTTAGTAACCTGGCCAGGAATTCTCCTTCTCAGAAACAGCAAATGCTTTATTTTTCTGTTTTCTGGTCTATCTTTTAAGGGATGGACTATCACGGTAAGCAAATACACATATACGCTTACCAAATATGTGCAAGTGCTATTTTTTTTCCTTTAAAAAATAATAGCATATCACACTATTTTGCACCTTGATTTTCACTTAACAAATATCTTGGAGATCTTTCACAGCTTTTTACAGCTACAAAACGTTCTACTTCATGGATATTCTATAATTTATTTAACCAGTTACTTTCCGAAATCACAATGTAAAAAATAAAGAAATAAAATGGGACCAGAACAAGGAGTTCAAAATAGGAAGCAATTAAAATAGAGAGTGGTATGCTATGATAGCTCAGAGGGAAAATAATTATGTAAGTATTGCAGTGAAGAGTAAATTTTGGTCCCCAATAATAGGGAGAAATTTAACTTGATATTCCTGCATTAAAATAGGAAAGATTACCAAGATTATTATAGCCCTTAACCCTTTACAAAACACACACACACAGTCACACACCTAGAAAAAAGCATCCCTCATTTAAGCTTAAAATATAACTTTGTAATCCAAGTTCACAAAACACCCAAAGACACAAGTCAAAGTGAGAGTCAAAAGAAGCAACAAACTGATTTAGACTCCAAAGAGTTTAGATATCAGAATTATTGGATACAGATGATAGAATATCAGTGTATGAAATGTTTAAAGAAATAAAATATAAATAATAGAAGAGGAATTAGTGAACTTGAAATTAGATTTAAAGAAAATAGTTCACAGAAACAGGAAGCACAGAGTATAACAAGCAATAAATAAAATTCATTCCAAGGTACGTTGTAGTGGGACTTCAAAACACCAAACACAATGAAAAGATCTTAAAACAGCCAGAGAGAAAGGATCCCATAGAAAGGAACAAAGAGTAGGAAACAGCAACTTCTTAACAGCAATGATGGACAGCAGACGACAGTGGAATAATATATTCAAATTGCTGAAACAAAGTGCATGAACCCAGAAAAACAATGTTTTTGAGGTAGAATAAAATAAAGACATTTTCAGACTAAAAAATGGGGAGAGGGGTCTTCCATCAGTAAAACCTCACTAAAGAAACTTGTAAAAGATACATCTCTGGAAGAAGGAAAATAAACCAGAAGAGCCAAAGCACAAAATAAAATGGTGAGCAATAAGATAAACCAAATATAAGAAAATATATTAAGTTTTTTATGAAATAATTATATTAATATCTAAAATGTGGGATGAAAATGAGGAAAAATATTAGAGAACAATACCATGTGAGTTGGCAAGGGGGTGATTTGAGCAGGAACATAGAGCACTACAATACTGATTGATACATTGCTGGCAGAAGTGCAAACTGACACAACCACATGGAAAACTGGGTCTACACGCCAGAGAAACCCTTACTCTTATCCATCAGAAGATAAGTTCAAGAATGTTTAGAACTAGATTATTCATTACAGCAACAAAACAACATCAACAGGAAATAATTGAAATGTGTGGGAGACTGGGTAAATAATTTATGGTATGTTCATACAATACACTACTACACAGCAGTGAAAATTAGTGAACTACAACTATATACAACAACAAGGAAATGTCTCAGGAATATTTTAAGGGAGAAAAGCAAGTTGCAGAAGAGTAAACACAGGTTTTTTTATATAGCTCAGAAGCTAGCAAAACTAAGTAATGTATTTTCAGAGCTATGTACATATATAGTGAGTCTTTTTTAAATAATAAAAAGTGGAAAAAGAAAACTCAAAATTCAAGAGAATTGTTAACTCCCTGTGGATGCAAAGGCAGAGGGAAATGATGGGACTTAATATCTCAAGTATATCATTACAGGTTTTAAATTTTCTTTTTCTCTTTCTAATTATTATGGTATGATGGTTAAGACTTTGACCCTTGAAGCCATACTATGTGTTTGAATCCTGGTTCTACCACTTACTAGTATTGTGAGTTGGACAAGTTATTTGAATTCTCTATCTCAGTTTCTTCCTAGAACAAATCAGGTTAATAATAGCACAAATTTCATAGTATTTTTATGAGAATTACGAGTTCATATAAAGCATCTAAAAAGTTCTTGACATATGATAAACACTCAATATTAGCTGCTAATAGCTAATATCAATATGCTTTACAGTTTACATGTTCTTAAATATGTTCTTTGTATATATCAAATTCAGAATTATTTTTTCACATTTTAAGCAAAAGCCAATATCTTCAATATCCTAAATGGGAGAATGTATAAGGGCACCTGTGGATTGGTAGGCACAAAGAAGAAAATTTGGAGCACCCAGGAAACAATGTTGAGATTAAGGGTATGGCCTTCAAACTACAGAAGGAGGCTGTGGGAGGCAAGGTGGGCCTAGCAAAGAAGCTAGGCACTGAAAGAGAAGAATTCTCTGACTTAAATGTGGGAAAGGGTTAAGTTTAATTTTCACAAAGGGGCAGCGGGAGCCGGCTCTGCTGTTAGAGTAGGTAGAGTAGGGGTTCTAGAGGCTTTGGCACACCAAGAATTTGAAAAGTGGTGCTGAAAGAAGGAAGGGCCAATGGTGAAAAGTGGGGCAGGGCCAATAGTAAAAATGGCACCAAATTTGAAAAGCCCAACAGGAATGAAAGCGGCGCCAAACCTGCCCAGCCTGCCAGGAGCAGCAACAGAGAGCAGAAACCGGGAACTAACTTAGATGATTCAGATAGGTTGTAACCGCTTAAGTACCAAATCAATGAGGAACAGGGGAGGGACCTGCATGTTTGTTTAGGGTATAAATGTCAGTGTTTCTTGCTGTTTGGCCCACTGGCCGTTTATTCTAGGTCGTGCACCTGTTCTTGCAAGATTGTTAATAAAATTCTTTTCTCCTCCACAATCGGGTAATCTTTTGTTTTGTTACAAGTACAGCTTTCTTTCTAACATTAAAGAGGATGTGTGGACAGGAAGCCCAACAGCAGTTACTAGCACCTAAAATTGACCAAAGGAAAAGAGATTAGAAGCCTAAAAACAGTTGAGAGGACTGTATTGCTAAAGTAACACTATGTGACTACTTAAACCCTAAAAGTTAAATTCTAAAGTGGGAATGCAGGCGTTAACAAGCACCCACTCTCTAATGCCTATCATGGATGTAGCCATTAAAAGTAAAGGACAAGAAAGTTCTTCCAAACTAACAAAAACAGGCTACTGGATTAGTTAGATGGAGTTTACTTCCACTGCCAATGCAGGGAGGCCCCACTGCCAGACTCAAAAAGACAAGATATGTGTAATCATAATATATAATAGTAGCTAACATTTATTTTAAGTGTGTATTATATACCAGGCAGACATATCTAAAGTGCTCTATAGGTATTCAACCATTTAAACCTCATAACAACAATATGAAGTTGGTAGTATAATTATCCTTATTTTACAGATGAGGAAACTCAAGCAGGAATTACACACTGAATCACTAAACCAAGATTTTGGACCAAGAACGGTATGTATTTTTCATTCTCCTCTTCCTGAACTGGAGTTTTTATTAAAGTTAGTCCATTCCTTTTCTAATTTATGTATCCAATTTGGACAGGAAGACTTATCTTTTATCTCAGTGGTTCTCAAAATGTGGCTTTTGGACCAACAGCATCAAAATCACCTGGAACTTGTTGGAAACACAAATACTTAGGCCAAACCCCCAAACATACTACATCAGAAACACTGGAATGGGATCCAGCAATCTGTTTTTTAAAAAACCTCAGCCAATCCAGATGAGTGCTAAAGATCATGAAACATTGCTCTAGCTTATAAATTGCTGAACTCATGGAGGCCAAACTGGACCTGATGGAGAGAATGTTTATCACCCTAATATCCAGGATTTTCAGCTGGAAGCAGTAATTGCATAAGACTTTAGGGTTCTTGAACTTGGAGAAGAGATGACTATGTTCCATGGAAAAGAATAAAGGATGTATAGATAATTTGGTTAGTCAGAGGGATGATTCCATGTGTCAGCTGACACATGTTATTCTTTCCTGTCTCCTAGCCAGGAAAGGCCAAGTGACACTGTTCTGCTGTGGGGTTCCTAGGAAAGTTTGTGCTTTCTTGATCCAATGGGTGCCCCTTTCCCTTCTTCCATTTTCTCGCCTTGAATTCAGACAAGAAGGTTGGAGTGGCAGCAGTCATTTTATGACCATGAGGAAAAGACCAAAAGAATAACAGATGTCTTTCTATATTTCTGTATTTCTGCTGTTTCTGCTACATAATCCTAAATGCCATGTTATGTGAAAGAGTAAACCCTGATTTCTTTCATCCACTTGTTTTCGTTTCCTAGACTGCTGATACAGATACCATGAAATGAGATGACTTAAACAATGGGAATTTATTAGCTTACTGTTTGAGGCCAAGGAAATATGCAAATCAAGGTGAAGTTTTCTTTATGAAGACTAGCTGCCAGTGATCCTTGGCTCCTCTGCCACATGGCAAGACACATGGAGGTGTCTGCTAGTCTCTCCCTTCTCTTCTGGGTTTTGTTTCTTGTTCCATGGCATTCTTTCTCTTTGTCTGTATATTATTCTCTTATAAAGGACTCCAGTAAGAAGATTAAGATCCACCCTGAATGAGGTGGGTCAAACTTTAACTGAAGTGGTCTCATCAAAAGGTCCTGCTTACAGTGGGTCTACACCCACTGGAATAGATTAAATTTAAGAACGTTTTTCTGAGATACATACAGCTTTAAACCACCACACCACTACAGTCAAATTTTGTTATTTCCAGCTCAAAGCATAACCAAATGATAGAATTGTTTTTCATTTTTTGATTTGTCTTTCACTTTGCTGAAGGTGTTTTTTGCCAGGCAGGACTTTTTTATGTAATTGATTTTATCCATTTTTTTTCTTTTATTGCTTTTAGATTATATGTTATTCTTAGAAAATCCTTTTCTACTCTAAGATGATTTGAAATTTCTCATATAATTACTTCTAGTGTTTTTATGGTTTCACTTTATACTTGTAAATCTTTGTTCCACCTGAATTTATTTTATGGTAAATTCCCCACTATGTTCCAGGCACTGCTCTAGTCTCTGCCAATATAAAGTGATCACATTGGGCAAAAGCCACTGCCTTCATGGAGCTTATGTTTTACATGAAGGAAGACAGTTAATAAAAATAAATAAATTTAAAAATATATATATATAGGAAGCAGATGTGGCTCAACCGATTGGGCTCCCGTCTACCATATGGGAGGCCCTGGGTTTGCTACCCAGGGTCTCCTTGAGAAGGCAAGCTGGCCCATGCACCACGGAGAGCTGATGGCCTGTGCTCGCAGAGAGCTGGCATAGCAAGATGATGCAACAAAGGGAGACAAGTAGATACAGAAGAACATGCAGCGAATGGACACAGAAAACAGACAGCAAGCAAGGGGCAAGGGGTGAATAAGTAAATAAAATAAATCCTTAAAAAAATATATATAGAGAGAGAATAAGAGATAATGACAAGACGTATGGAGAAAAATAAAGCGTAGCAGGGAGATAGGAACAGCAGAGGATAGGCTACAGTTTTGTTTTGTTTTGCTTTTTGGCATTTTTGATTGGTTGTGCTTTTTTCTCTTTTTTATTTGTTGTAGGCTACAGTTTTAAATAATAGAGTCAGGAAAGAATTCACTGAGATATGATACTTGAACAAAAACTGCAAGAGCTGAGGGAAGGCACCATGTGAATGTCTGGGGAGAACATTACAAGCAGAGGGAAATGCACTTAGATGGGAGCATACCTGGCACATTCCAGGATCAGTCAAGAGGCCAGTATGGCTGCAGAAGAGTGAATATGAGAGTAGTGGGCAGGGCCAGATGAAGGTGAGGCAAGTGAGACACCTAGGGTACAAAAAGTAAGCCACTCTCTCTCAGGGTGGAGGTAGGGGAAAGTGGGAAGAAAGATATAAAGGGAAAAAATTAACTATTCATAATTTTTGGAAACTGTGTTGAGGATGTAGGGTTCGTTTGTCTAGGTTTGAGTGTTTTCATCATAAAAAAAGAAAATTCTTAAGGTCAATAGCAGATAGATTGAAATAGTTACAATGAATAAAACAAAATACTAATATTCCTTAAAATCGAAAGAGCTTTTTAAAAAGAGAAATAAAATGTTTTAACTTCAGCTGAAAATGTATAAAGGGCTTAGGCAGGCAGTTCATAGAATAGAATACAAAACTTTATTAAATATGCATAAAAGTTATCTTCATTATTAATCAAGGAGACACCTTATACAAGTTTCTCATTTGTCAAAAATTATAAAATTTTTAAAGTTGTCAAATAAGCAAACAGTTAAAAAAATTCAATCAGGCAATGATCTTCCCCCTCACCCCATTCCCCTCATTATCTGCTCTCTGTGTCCATTCACCGTGTGTTCTTCTGCGTCTGCTTGTATTCTCATTAGGCAGCGCTGGGAACCGATCCTGGGGCCTTCTGGAGTGGGAGAGAGATTACTCCCTTGTGCCACTTCAACTCTCGTGTTCTGCTACATCTTCTTATTTTCTCTCCCCTGTGTCTCTTGTCGCGTCATCTTGCTGTGCCAGCTCTCCATGTCGGCCGGCGCTCCTGTGTGGGGTGATTTTTCCTGGGCGAGGTGGCATTCCCACACAGGGCAGCTCTCCTGTGCAGAGCCACATTCCTGCATGGGATGGCACTCCGTGTGGGCCAGCTCACCCTGTGGGCCAGCTTGCCCTCACCAGGAGGCCCTGGGCATCGAACCCTGGACTTCCTATATGGGAGATGGAAGCCCAATTGGTTGAGCACATCCATTTCCCAACATTCACTATTAATGAACTGAAACTGCCAAAACTTTCTCAAAAATAATGCATTAAATTAAATCAAATCCTTAAAAACATTCTTACCTTTTAGATCTAGTGAGTCTACATTTGGGGGGAGGGTCTATCCTAAGGAAATAACAGAAATGTGTATAAAGATTTAATTCCTGTTGTTCTGCATAGTAAATTTATTGGAAATAACTTTAATATCCAACAATAGGGAAATAAAAATATATATAATGTAAAAATATATACAATATAATGTAAAATATTACATTTTCAAAAGTTGGAATTTTATGTGGCCATTATAAATGATGATTGTTAAGAATTTTGATAACATGGAAATACTTATATATATGAAGCAAAAAATCAGGATGTAAAGCCATATACATATTTGATGAACAATTACATATATATTCACATACATATATATATACACACACAATATTTTCATTTAACTTTAAAATAATGTTGTATTTACTCACCAATCTTTTGAGGTTGGGGTAGGAAATATTCTTTAAACATTGTTTAACTGAATGTAGTTTCAATTCTTTTTTACATAAAGCATACATTTCTAATGATTTTAATATGTGCCAAAATTGAGAACTATTGGTATACTCTGTTTAGATGTATTTATATAACATATATAATTTAGTCATGTGTAAGAACACTCCAAATTGTTAACAAAGCTATAACAGGGTATTACAATACATTTTATATTTTTGAGAATTTTTATAATTTTATAATCTTGTATCTCATAAGCATTTATTACTTTTAATGCCAGAAAAGAATAATAAAAATGTAAATGTTAAAAAGGGAAATGGAAATAATTCAAGTTCCAGTTGGATCAATAGAACTAAAGAAGCAGCTCAATTAGAGGAACAAGCTGTCTTGTGAAGTCTTTTTAAATACCTGTCTTCACATGGCAGCATCCCCTGCTCATTAAGCTCCAGTTTGCAGACTAACAACTGCATGCATACACGTCGACTTGCTCCTCCATTGTTCCAGACAATTGGTAGGTATTAATCTACTGAGCATTTCCAGGAATTAAAAAACTTGATATGTATGTACACAATGAAGAAGTATAAGTTTCTTTTACTCACACAAAACTTTTTTCCAAATATGAAGTTAATCTCACTAATCTATGTTTTTGCCATTGAAGAACCTCTACTTTTCAGATTCACAGAAAACAGAAAATATAAGACACATTGGGGGGGGGAGAAAGTTTCTCTCGAAGTAGTATGATCAATGTGCTTTCCATTTCCACTTAGAAAATGTAATATAATGGGAGAAACCAAACCCTTAATATTTTGCTAGGTGATTTACAAATAGTTTATGGTTGTAGAATTCATGTTAGAATTTTTTTTAAAAGAAGGATTTAAAATCATTAAAATTCTTCAGAAGTTTCCACTGCAGAGCTGGTGATAATGACTGATCATTAAAGCAACAGTCATCACTCCCAAGGCAACACTCTAACCATATTAAATTAATTTAATGACAGTAAGTGTAAATCCCTTGTCTCCCTTACTACCTTGCAGTCTCATCATTTATTCTAATAAAGAAGAGAACCCAAAAGGAATGAAGTTGATGATCTATTTTTTGCCATCAATAGACGATGGAATTGAATAGAATATACAACTTCTAAAACGAGTTATGTTGATGAATTTATTCAAACACTGAGTTATGAGATGACTTGTGGGAAATCAAAGTAAAGCCATGAACACAGAGCACAAGCTAGAATTTCAAAAGGAAGGAAGAAATGATAAAATACTTACAACTGTGCATGCCTAATAGACTTAGGCAGCGAGTCTACATTGATTTATATAGCTCCCCAGAGCCACATAATTCAGCTGGATGTTTACTGAAATGTTCAGTTCCTTTTGGAAGGATGGCCTCGAGTTTTGGAATGGCTACATGGCCAAAAAATACCTAGCTTTTGGAGAATGGTAAACTCAATTTGTGACAGGCACTTTATTTCTAGAAAATAATTACAACTTCCAAAGTTTCAAGGCAGATATAATTTAAGTCATCTGAAAGCCAAATGGTTGCCGCCATTTCTACTGTATGAGTCATGAGAACAAACTACTAGACTGAAGGCCATTTATCCAAGACAAGGAAGACTCTAGAAAATCCTATCACCCAGTCCTTGGCTGCTCCTTCTGATAGAATTCAGATCTACCAGGGGATTTATAGGACTGATTAATTAGAAAATCTCTCAGTCAGCTAAAGTCAACATACCTTCTATCCCTAGTGTGCTTACTCATTGCATAGAAGTAAATTCCTCTGGTAATCTATGCCTTCCTATATTGCTCTTAGCTCCCTCCAAGCTGAACCAATTTCCACTGCTCTCCTTTCTCCCAAGCCTTTCAACTACGTCTTCTGGAACATCCAGGCCATGATAAATGTTTCATTAAATTATCAACAATCAATGTTTCTCATGCACATTTCCTCTCTTAAAACGTGGGTGCTTACTTTCTTGTACCCCTCTCCCCAAATAATGTCAAAGTCCATGGATAGGATTAGTGTCCTTCTTAGTCCTCAAAGCTATTAGAAGACATTATTCCTTCACCCTAATGTAACACGCCCTTCTCTTTGTGTAAGGTAATGAAGAATACTGGTATGTGTTGATGACAAAAGCAGGTATACATGAATAATGCAAAGTTCAGGAAAAGGGTGTTACCTTCTTTTGAGTGTACCTACTATATTTTATCACCTATCTCCTCCGTTACTTTGTAAATTTTATGCTGTTTCTTTCTTTTTAATAGTTGCCCTAGAAATTACAACATGCATCCTTAACTTACCTAAGACTGCTAATGGAAAATTGTAACCTCGTCCTTGGCAATGAAAAGACTTTAGAATATGTTAACTACATTTACCCTCATTCCAATTTACATTTTTTGTTGTTACACATTTTATTATTTTATTTTGAAAGATATATTGTAAATGAACAGATTTATAAATATGTAGAGACTCTAAACACCACAAGGGTCTTACTGTTGCTTTATACAATGTTCATTTAGATTTACCTCTTCCGTTGTGCTTCATTTCTTTCTATACCTCTGATCTTCTAATGCAGGGTTATTTTCCTTCATTCTGAAGGATACCATAAGAATTTCCTTTAGTGTACTAACTCTTTTAAGTTTCTGTTGATCTAGACTTTTTTAAAAAATTCTGAAGAATGTTTTCACTGGATGGAGCCTTCTAGATGGGTTGCCATATGTTTCAGCATCTTAAAGATACCATTCCACTGTTTTCCGGACTCCACCATTGCTATTGAGAAATCAGCCATAAACCTCCTGTTGCTCCTTTAAAGGCACTCTGTCTCTTTTCTCTAGCTACATTAAAGATTCTCTATTTAATTTTGTTTTATGCCATTTTCCTATGAAGTATCTAGATACGTATTTACGTATTTCTTTTTATTTATCCAATATAGGAGTCATTGGACTTCTCTTGTGAACTCATATCTTTCATCAGTTAGGGAAGATGTCAACCATTATCTCTTCAAATATTGACGTTGCTGCCTTTTCTCCCGTTAGGGAACTATAATTAATTTCCTAAACTTTGCTCACCCTTGGGGTATCTTGCTCTTTTCTTTGTATGTTCCAATTTTGCCTTTTTATGCTTCATTCTATATAGTATCTTCTAAGCTAGCAAACACTTTTTTTCAGCTGTGGTTAATCTGATACTATCTTTTTAGTTTTAATTTCAGTTGCTGTATTTTTAATCCAAATAATTGTTTTGATCTCTTATAAATCCATGTCATTTTTTTGTTAATTTTTTCATTTTTTATTATCTTTTGTTTTAAAGATACATAGATCACACAAAATGTTACATTAAAAAATATAGGAGGTTCCAGAATACCCCACTCCCCCACTCCTCCCACATTGATAACTTCTTTCATTAATATGGTACATTCATTGCATTTGATGAGTACATTTTGGGGCACTGCTACACAGCATGGACTATAGTTTACATTGTAGTTTACACTCTCTTCCAGTCCATTCAGTGAGTTATGGCCGGATATATAATATCCTGCATCTGTCCCTGCAATATCATTCAGGACAACTCCAAGTCCCAAAAATGCCCAATATCACATCTCTTTTTCCCTCTCCCTGCCTTCAGCAACTCCTGTGAGTTGCCACTGTCTCCACATCAATGATATAATTTCTGCCATTGCTAGAGTCACGATAATTCTGTAACAGTGTACGAGTAAGTCCACTCTAATCCATATTTTATTCCTCCACCTGAGAACCCTGAGATGGAAATGCCCACTCCACCTCTAAATTGAGAGGGGGCTTAGATCCCACATGGCTGATGGTTTTAGAATCTCTCCATTCCCTGGTATGGTGGTTGACCATCCTCACCTCCTTGTTGGTTCACCTGGGTAAGTTCAATGAACTGGAGACTAGGTGCTGCAACTCTGCTGAGGCTAAGGCTCAGCTGTCACATGGACAGTCCAGAGATTCAAGTCTCCTGAGTATACAACAACCCCAGTGGCAACCACAGGTTCAATAAAAGGGACAGAAGAGGCATATGTAGAGAAGTCACATCTGAGTCCAACTCCATCACACTCAGGAGCACAAATTCCAAAGTAGGGCCCACTTGCAAGGCACTGAACTCCAGAGCCATCTGCCATAACCATAGGACCTGAATACCTACATAGCTCTCAGGAGCACCACTACCTGGGGTTGTATCTACTTGTTAATTTTTTTTAGAACATTTTTTTTTCCTGAGGTATTTATGCCACACAGATGACAACAAATTGGTGTACTCTTGTTCTCAGAGTTCTGCCTCTCAGTGTCTCAGCCCAGAGTAAATAATGGTTTATCAGAGGCCCCACATATAGTGATCCCAGACTCTGACTTTGGTCCTCTTAATTCCCCCAAACACTGCTCAGCCTAACTGCTGTCAATTTCAAATCCACAGATGCCCCCAGTGCACAAATCCTCCCCATGTTCCCAAACTACCCTACATTTTAGTCTGGTAATTTATCTTTATTAGCTATATAATATTTGTAAATTATGCTTTCATATATATATAATGTATATATCTGTATATATATGTATGTGTATAAAATCTATATTTTTCCATTACTCCATGGGAAGGTTTGTCCAAATTATCTAGTATGATATTATGAACTTTCCTTTATTTTCCAAATTTAAACTCATCTTGATATTGAGTCTCCATTGCTAGGCAGTAAGGGGAGGGAATTTAAATTCCCCAATTAAAGCAATCTCAGTCCCTTCAGCTTTAAAGCAGTAAATTCACTCTCTTTTGGAAAAACTTTATATATTTTGGGAGTAAATATTGAGTGTTTGAGAATTCCTCCTCTCTACCCAAGATGTAATCAGGTTTATTTGAAAGCTTACAAGTTGTTAAACAAATGAAGAAGGTGCCTTGATTTGAGGTGCATGCGTGATAGTTTAAAGTTTTGTGAATCCTGGAAAAGATCATGTTCTTTGAACTAATGCATTGCTGTGGGTATGAGACTCTTAGATTGCACTATATTCAGTTAAGGGACCTGTTGATTAGACCACATGATTAGATCACTTAAGGGCCTTTGACTGGACTATGTTAGTGAAGTATGACCCAGGTTGGGTCTCCGACCTCTTGCTGAAGAGATGACCCTGCCATGTGCTTGATTGCCTACAGCTGAGCTCTGAAAGAAAGCAGCCTGGAGGAGAAGGCAGAGACCCAGAGGAGAGCTGCCATTTTGCCTTGCCATGTGGCAGAGGCCCGGATCCCACCAGCAGCCAACCTTTGGTAAGTGGTAAGTAAGCATTTCTGATGATGCCTTGATTTGACATTTTCACAGCCTTGGAACTATAAGCTTTACCCTAATAAATCCCCAGTATAAAAGCCAACACATTTCTGCTTTTTTGCATTGGCAGCCTTAGCAAACTAAAACAATGTGGCTTTATGTTAGCCTCTGGAAATCATTGGCCTCCAATTTTGAAATCCATGGGTGATGAATCCTTGGTTATTTTCTGGGTACAAAGGTCTGGTGGTCCCACCATAGCTCTTTCTGGGGCTACAGATTTTCTGATTTTTAGCCACATCCTACATCTTGCTCCCAGGTTAGACCAATAACCCAAGAGCCTCGCTGTAGAGTCATCTTGCCTCTTGCCCAAACAACCCAGAGCAGGCTCACCTGTTCTCTACTTTACTCTCTTCTATGTCCCCCACAGGTACACTAGACTTTCTTGATCTCCTGACCTCCCCACATGTCATGGGAACCCAGCCTCTTCCAGAGTTGTTCCTCTTGTTCCTCTATCAGGTTACCCATGTCCCTATCTGAATGTGGGTCAAGTTGAGAGGCTTTCCTTTTCCACCAGGTCTACCTAGGGAAGCATGTCACTCACTACTTCTGGGGTCCTTTGATTTCCCTGTCTTTAAACAGACTACCACTCCTCCTGACCACCAAGATTTGGCCCTAAGAGGGGGATATATAAAGAGAATAACTTCTGACTTCTTCACCCAATCTTTTTCTTTATCCAAATATCTTATTTGGAAACATTCCTCTACTTCCTGACTGGTGGAGGCTTCCTGATCTTTATCTCTTAAGCTTTCTGCATCTTTCAATTATAATAAATAAAATTCCTATTCAGTGCCCTAAGCTTTGCTTTTGATATAGAAAGGAAGTGTGTTTTTTGTTTAGAAACTTCTTGTCACACTTAATGAATTCTGGCCATCAAACTATTGTTTTACCAGAGACTCAAAAAAAAAAGTCAGCTTTGAACCATCAAGTTGATTAACTTCTTTTTTCCAGATGGAAATCATTCTGTCTCTGAAGGGGGCAACTTCTGGGCAACCTGAATTACAATTGAGAGTACATCTGAAAATACTTCAAATATATTGGGGCCAAAAAATTAATAACCACAATTTAGATGTTCAAAATATGCTGGTTTCTTATTTTCTATGACTGATCCAGTGTTGCTCTTGCACTTTCATCACGACAAACAGTGCAAGAAGGCAGGGAGAGGGAAAATGAGCCTATTGAAAATAGCTTGTTTTCTTCTGATTTAACATTTTCTCCTTCAGTTTAAAATATCTCATTTACCTTTTCTCTGCTCTTGCTCCAAAAATGCCATTAGGATTTAGAGGAAAGCTTACATGTCCTCAAACTTGTGGAGAGGGGAATCCCACATCAATGCGGGGCTATCACTTCAGTGTAAAAACTACAGAGCGAATTCATCAAGTAGGTAGATGGCTAGAGATAGGGTTCAGCACCTGAAAGATCCAGAATGTCCTGTGGAAAGATGCAGAAGGTAGCTGATGAGGTAGTGAGACTGCCAAGGGGTCACTACAGAAGTGGCAAGGCAAAAAAAAAAAGTGCTTGAGAACCTCTGGGCAGATGGCCCCACCTAGGAGACACATGGTAGTTTCAGTCAGTTCTCAAGGGGATCAAAAGCACTAGCAGAGACTGAGGTAAGACCTAGTTACATGGACGGTGGCCAGACTCTCTGTCAATAGACAGACTGACACAGCAGACCAGGAGTTTCACCAAAAGCAAAGCTCAGCAGCAGAGGCCTCTGAGGGGCCAGTGCAAGGCACAAGGACACCTTGCACACCTGAGCACTTCCCTTCTCCATCACTGAAAAACACAGAAGTTTGGGGGCCAACTTCATGCAGGCACTATCTTAGGGAGAAAGGGAATGAAAGAGGCTGAAAGGTTGAGCATCTACCTAAAAGGGATAATGAAAAGAGAGAAAGAGATTCTTTTAGCTTGAGGAGAATGACATATCTCTAATTGGCAAATTTAATTTTCCATTGCCTATTGGGATGTGAGTTCATGAAAATGTTTAGATCATTTATAGAAAACTGCATTGTATTTTAAACTGTATTTTAAAACTGCAGATGTAGGGGAGTAGATGTGGCTCAAGCAGTTGAGTACCTCCTTCCCACATGGGAGGTCCTGGGTTCCGATCCTGCTGCCTCCTAAAACAACAAACAAACAAAACAAACATGCAAAACAAACTAAAAATCAGGGGAGCAGATGTGGCTCAGTGATTGAGTGCTGGTTTCCCACATATGATGTCCTGTGTTCAATCACCTGCCCCCAGTACCTAAAAACACACAAAACTATAGATGTTTATAAAACCTGAACTCTAGTATATAAATTTCAACACCATTACAAGTTTTTCAAATTCATTAACAGGGATGCAAAATACATGCTTTTAATTTCCTTCATTTTTTCCACAGCTATTATTTTCCCTTTTTCACTTGAGTTAAGTGTATTTTAATGCTCTCCCTTATTTCTTGAAAGGTTAAATTAATGAGTTTTCTATTAATAAAGTTTGTTTTCAAAGAACTAACTCTTACTTTTTTATATTATTCTATTTTTTTAAAGTCATTAGTGCGTTTTATTTGTTCTTTCTGTTTTCCTTCGGTTTATTTAATTATTCTTTTCTCAATATATGAGTTCAATATTAAATTGATTTATTTTTATTAGTTCTTGTTTGGTCATAATACACTTAAAGTTATGCAATTTTTTCTTAATCTTCCTATTTCACAAAGAATATCAAGAAAAACTTTTTTCATTCCCAAAGAGTTGAATCTTATTTGTACTCACTCTTGTGAATAGCAGTAGCAAGTGTGTGTGTGTGTGTGTGTGTATTATAACCAGAGACCATGGTCTGCATAATTAATTTTTTAAATTATTTTTATATTTTATAGAAGTTGTGAGTTTATAGAAAAATCATGGATAAAATACATGATTTCCATATACCACGCACCCTACAATGATGTAATACATTTGTTACAATTGATGAAAGCATATTTTTATAATTGTACTTTTACCTATAGTCCATAGTTTAATTTAGGCTTCACGTTTGTGTTGTGCAGTTCCATGGATTTTTTAAAAAATATCTAATCTAGTACCATATATACAACCTAACATTTCTCCTTTAAACCACAGATATATAATTCAGCACTATTAGGTTCACAATGTTGTGCTACCATCACCACCATTCATTACCAAAACATTTTTGTCCTTCCAAATAGAAATGCTGTACATTTTAAGCCTCAATTCCCTAGGTCAGTATAATTTTGATATTTTGGTTTTATTCAGGTTTCCTTTGTGACCTAGTATATGGACAAAATTTATAAATGTTTTTAGTAACTGAGAAGAATTTGTCTTACTTATTTGCTAGTTTTAGCGATGAAGGTATGTATATCAATTGAAGTAATCTTATTGATTCTATTTTTTTGTCTCCTATACCTTCATATTTCTCTGTCGGCTTTATCTCTCAAGGATTGAATGGTGTTAGATGAAGTTTTCTATTACTATTATATTTCTGTGGATTTTCTTTGTATTTCTGAAAAGAATATCTTGATACATATATTACTTTTATATCCTCAATTTGGATTATATTTCTAATCATTATAAATGGTATTTTCCTTGTCCTAAATTCCATTTTTGCTGGTATTATTATTATTACAAGGCCTTTTTCTTTGCTTTTGTTTTTTTTTTTTTTGTATACTCATTCTTGTTTTTCCTTCATGTTTATACTTTTAATTTCTCAGTCACTTTTTAAAAATATATCTCTTTTGACAGCATATAATTACATTGAGATTATTACTTGATCTGAGTACTTTTAATTTTATTAGATGATTTTAAACCTTTTAAATTATGCATGTATGTATGCATGTATACACAGAGAATGACTCTTAATTCTGTGTTATTTCATAGTTTTGCTTTACATGCTTCGATGTTTTCTTTAATTTCTAACTCTTACTATGTTGCTTCTATTTACTTTGTTTGCTCCCTGCTCCATTCTCTGCCAAAAGAATTTGTAAGTTGTAATCTATTTTTTTTCCTACTAATGGATACCATTATAATTTTTAATAGATCCTTAAACATATATATCACTTAATCCACTAATTTTAGAAACAAAACAGTATAGATTTAAACCCTCCCAATTTTTTATCATGTTCTGGGGTTTTTGTCTCATTCTATTATTGTGAAATTATTATTTTTGAATCTTGTAGCTTTTGTTTCAAGAATCATAACAAACTGCAGTCTGTTTTGTGCTAAAAATTTTTCTGCTTTATTGGATTTAATGTTGACAACTCATTGTTTATACTACGTATTCTCCAGTCACGCATGACTTCTGGTTTGATTTATCCTTTTGATTAGCTGGATTACAAATACAAGTAATTTTTTCCAGGATATGTTTCTATTACCATTGCACATTGAAAACAACTCAGCTAGATATAGAAGTCTTGAGTCATACCTTCAGTCAAGCATCAATCAAAAAATAATTCTTAAGCATCTATATAGTGCCACTAGGTACTAGGTACTAGGAATACAGAAATGATCTCTTCCCTCAAAAGAATGATACCGAACAAATAATTTCCAGGGGGTTAAATATTACCGAAGGTGGTATACAGAGGCCAAAGAAATATAGAGTAAAGTGGTTTAACTTAGTCTAAGAGGTGAGGGGAATATTCTTAAAGAAGTGATATTTAAGTGAAGTCTGGCAGAGATTTGCATAAGCATAACTTCCAGAATAACCTCCCAACTCACTTTGAAATCTCTTAGCCATAAAAACTCTATTATAGTATTTCCCCCTTTTGATCAAGTTCTTTCTCCAAATGCATTGTTGATCAATGCATGTTAATAATCCTTCAGTGCCAGGGAGGCTTATTGCTGGGAGTCATGTCTTAAGTCAGGGGGAAGTGAGTTTTTTTGCAGAGTTTTTCTTAGAGAGAGGCCAAATTTGAGCAGCAAATTGGTTTTCAGGAAGCAACTCCTAGGCATTTACACTTAGGCTTTATTTCATTATTACAGAAGTAAAGTTCATAAATGCAACTTTTAAAATTGAGAGCTTGGTTTATTGGCCTGTTTTCTTTTATTAGGCAAAGTTTATTTGCCATCTTATTTGAAAAAGTAGCAGGACTTCCTCAGGAGTAAAATTTCAATTTACCTGTTAAGTATAATTCTCAGAGACTAAAAGACTTTGGATTGTTCTTATGCCAGTTGAGCCCTGAAGCCCAGCAGGTTTGTAGTCAACTCCTATGCTCCAGTTCTTCGGGTCTTCCCTGGACAACTGACTAAATAATGAGGATGGACCAGCCCCACTCCAAAAACAAGGAGTATCTTCAACTACAAGCAAAAAAATTCTATTCCTCTGCCCTATAATATCTATGTCCCTTCTCAGCCTAAAGCAGTCAGAGCAAATATTGTCCTAATCCCCTCAATAATGAGGGATGAGCAAAAATGGGGGTGAATGTAACCAAAGCAGATTTATAGTTATTGTAGTTGTTAATAAGTAACTTACAACATTGATACAAATAATATATTTTTAAATTTAAAAGACAGGAGAAAGCAGAAAAAGAGGGCAAAAGAAACAAAGAATAAATAGAAAAAATAGAAAACAGTTACACATAGGGAAGATATTAATCCAACAATATCAATTATGACTTTAATATGAGTGGTACAAATACACCAATTACAAGAATGAGCCTGTCAAGATGGAAAAAAAATTCAACTATGAGTTGTCTACAAAAAATACACTTTACATATATAGACTCAAATGGGTTAAAAGCAAAGGGAAGGAGAAAATGGTAATGAAAAGAAAGCTAGAGTGGGTATACTAATTTCAGACAAAGCAGAGCATAGGACAAGGAAAATTATCAGGGCTAGAGAGGGACATTACATAATAATAAAGGGGGAAATTCTCCAAGAAGACAATCCTAAATGTGTATGAACCTCTAACACAGTATCAAAAAACTTGAGGGAAAAACTGACAGAATTGAGAGGAGAAATAGAAAAATCCACTAGTATAATTGAAAACCTCATGAACTCCCTTTAAGAATTGACAGATCAGGCAGGAAAAAATTCAGTAAGGATACAGTTGATGTTAATAACACAATCAACCAACTTGATATAATTGATATTTACAGAATACTCCATCCATAAACATGAGAAAATACATTCTCCTCAAACTTGCATGTAGCATTCACCAAAATAGACAACATTTTGGCCACAAAGTACACCTTAACAAATTTGAAAAAATATAAGTCATTCAAAGTATGCTCTCCAGCTGTTTACTGTTTTGATTGATTAGTCCACCCATCAATCCCTTAGTGAGGACCCAATGATAAAGTCCCTAGGGAACATCCGGGGCCTTTTCTTGCTCCCAGGAAGAAGTCTTTGTTCTGGATAGCAGAATCCTGGGGGTGGGGGTCTTCCAGCAGCCATCCTGGAGGTTACTGATATTCATGTGGACTCTCTGCCAGGTTCCAGATCCATCTATTCCCTATTTTACTAACCTGCTTCATCAGTTAGAGTTGGAATTGGATGTAGTGTGAGAAAAGGTATGGAAGATTATCTCTTTTTGAGCATTCTCAAATATCATTCACTAAGGAGTCAAGTAACTTTTAAAAACTCAGTTTTATATTATAATCAAAATTTTAGTGGTTTAAAATTTGTAATATGTAGAGATAAGTAAAATAAACTGTAGGGGAATAGGTAAGACTATAAGAGAACATGCATGAATATGCTATTAGAGATAATGATACCTAGAAATAACTTCACATTATTTAGTTTTGCTTTCTATGTGTTAAATTTGAATATTGGGAAGTAGCAGAGATATTTTCAGTATAAAAACTAATTTCTTAATTTGTATAAATTGTTATTCTAAAACCTAATTTAGGTGCCTTTTTAAACAGTACTGGTACACAAAACTGATTCAAATATTTTACTGATCATAAAGTTTTCATAAAAGATTTCATGTTTGTCGGGTTAGCTATACCTTCCTATTGTATAATTGTATATATTTTTTTCAATTTTGAATATCAAATACATTATTGCTTGGGGCATGTTTGTAACAAGGTTGTTTTTTTTTTTTTAGCCTTTTCTGAGTGTGAATTTGCAGCTTAATACATAATAGGCACTTTTGGCATTCATTGTAATACTACACATATAAAGTAGCTCTTGACTTGAGTTCAGTAACTTATTTTTTGCAGCAGGGTTAAGTGATATTTTAATACATTTCTATATAAAGAAGTTATAGGGTCTTAATTTTGAGATACAAATGAGTCTGTGGTTGAAATTCAACAGTGGGGATATTTTCATTAAAGTGTAATAATATATCTATTACTATTGGACAGTAGCAAATTGATTCTACCATATTATAACAACATAACGCTATAAAGGGAAAGACTTCCCAATTGGTGCTACCTTTCTGTATCCTTTTAGCAAGATGCCTGGGATACTGCCTGTAGTCAATACTGGTTTCAACATAAAGCTATCACTTGTGCAAGATTTGTCTTTCATGAGGGGGTTTGTAAGAATGCATTAAAAATTTAATTTCTATTGAACCTTTATTCCCAAAACTAACATTAAGTTAATCTGTTAAAAGATGGCAGCTTAAAAAGTTGTCAACTTTTTCAGAAAAGAATTTTAAAAGTCACCTAATGACCATAGTGATATAAGATGTTAAAGGGGAAATTCGGTTCAGGGTATATAGGAACTCTGTACTATTTTTGTAATTTTTCTGTAAATCTAAAAAATACCCTAAAATAAAAACCTTATTTAAGTTCTTAAAAATAACCCCATGATTTGATTATAACTTACTTCATTAATAAATTGTTTTGAAAGAGCCAGTTGATTTTGTTCTCACCCCAAAGTATGCTCTCAGACTTCAGTGGATTTAAACTAGAGTTCAGTTACAGGAATACAACTAGAAAATGCTCCAATATTTGAATATTAAACAAATATTTCTGATAACACATGGGTCAAGGAAGAAGTCTCAAGAAAAATAAAAATATGTTCTTAATTAAATGAGAAGGAAAATGCAACTTATCAGTATATATGGGAATAAAGCAAAAGCAACTTTTAGGGGAGAATTTGTAGCTTTAAACACATATGTTAGAAAAGAAGACAGATCTAAAATCAATAATCTGAGCTTCTATCTTGGGCAACTGGAGAAAGAAGAGCAATGAAAGTCTAAAGCAAGCAGAGGAAAAGAAGTAATAAAAACTACAGCAGAAATCACTGAAATCAAAAACAAGGAAATATAAAGAATATCAACAAAATCAAAGCTGGTTTTTAAAAAAGATCAATAAAACTGATAAATCTCTAGCCAGTCTAACAAATAAAAAAAGAGAGAAGACACAAATTACCAGATCAGATATGGAATAAAGGTCATCATTACTAATCCCATGGATGCTAAAAAGATAATAAAGGAATACTGTAATGCTAAGGGCATTCAATGATGAATTCTACCAAACATTTAAGTAAGAAATTATTCAAATTATTCATAATCTCTTCCAGAAAATAGAAGAGGAAACACTTCCTAGCTGATCTATGAGATCAGAATTACACTCATACCAAAACCAGATAAAGACATTACAAGAAAGGAAAATTACATATCAATATCTCTCATCTTCATTTATATGCAAAAATCACAACAAAATAAAAGCAAATAAAATTCAATAACGTATAAAAAGAATTATAAACCAAGTAGGATTTATTCCAGAAATGATTTGAAATCAGTCAAAGCAAGCCACCACAACTTCTTACTGGAGTGCTTTATAAGCAGGATGAATAACAGAGAGAAAAGACCCAGGAGCTCAGAGAGGAACCCACAGATGCTAAGAGATAAAGCCACAAGAGCAAGAAACTGAAACCAATGGAACCCAGAAGAGAGAAAGCCAGAGAAGGAGCAGCCAGAAGCTGAAAGGCGTGGAGCCTGGAGGAGAAGGCAGAGACCAAGAGACGCCGCCATTGTGTCATATTGTGTGACAGGAGTCCAGAATTGCCAGCAGCCCTTTCCTCAGGGAGAGAGCTTCACGTGATGCCTTGATATGGGCATTTCTGTCAGCCTCAGAACTGTAAACTTATAAATTAATAAATTCCCATCGTGAAAGCCAACCCATTTCTGGTCTATTGCCTTGGCAGCATTTAGCAAACTAAAACATACACAGATTGGGGAGAAAGAAATAAAGCTGTTTTATTCACAAATGACATGATTTCTATATAGATAATCCAAGGAATTGACAACAACAATGAAAAAAACTTTTGGCACTAATAAGCAATTATAGCAAGTTTGCAGAATACAAGGTTAATATACAAAATCAACTGCTAGACCTCTGGGGAAGATGGTGATATAGGTTGCTCCAGGACTTAGTCCTTCCACCAAATCAACTATAAAACTGGCAGGAACTATCTGAAATAACTATCTTGAAACAAAGGAAGAGACCAGAAGAAGACTGTATAGCATCCAAGGGAGAGTGGGAGGAAGAGGCTGATATAAACTATGGTAAGAACAGTAACTTGCTCTATCTGCTTGAGGGCTACTGGCACCCATCCTCCACTCCCAGGATAGCTTATTACAAAGCTACTGTAATCAAACAGCATGGTAGGAGCATAAGGATAGATCTATACCAATGGAATAGAATGGAGTTCAGAAAATTATCTCCAAATAAAAAATTGAACTAAAAATAACGTTTACAATAAAAATATTAAATGTTTAAGGATAATATTGGCAAAAGTTGTGCAATACCTATATATTAAAAGCTATGAAACACTGCTGGGAGAAATTAAGTAGGGCCTAAATTAATGAAGAGATATACAGTATTCAGGTACTGGAAGCCACACTATAATAAAGGTGTTGGTTCTACCCCTAATTAATCTATAAATTCAATGTGATTCCCATCAAAATTCTCCAGGCATTTTTGCTGATATTAACAAGCTGATACTTAAATATATATAGAAATACAAAGGCCCTAAAATATTCAATACAATTTTTAAAAAGAGAATCAAAGTTGTAGTTCTTATACAATCTTATTTCAAGATTTACTATAAAACTAAAATAATCAAGACACAATGGGGAAGCGGACTTGGCCCAGTGGATAGGGCTTCTGTCTACCACATGGGAGGTCCAAGGTTTAAACCCTGGGCCTCCTTGACCCATGTGGAGCTGGCCCATGTGCAGTGCTGATGCGTGCAAGGAGTGCCCTGCCACACAGGGGTGTCCCACGCACAGGGGAGCCCGATGCGCAAAGAGTGAGCCCCGTAAGGAGAGCTGCGCAGCGCGAAAGAAAGTGCAGCCTGTCCAGGAATGGTGCTGCACACACGGAGAGATGATGCAACAAAAACAAGACACAGATTCCCATGCTGCTGACAACAGAAGCAGACAAAAAGAACATGCAGCAAATGGACACAGAGAACAGACAACTGGTGCAGGGGGAGGTGGGGAAAGGGAAGAGAAATAAAAATAAAATCTTGAAAAAAAAAAAAAAGACAGTACGACTTTGGCATAAGTATAGACAAGTAGACCTTGGGAAGAGAATAGAGAATCCAGAAAGAGACTGACGTATATTAGATCATTCAATTTTTAACAAAAGTGCAAGGGCAATTCTATAGTGAAAGGATGGTTCTTTTCAACAAATAGTGCTGGAACAACAGTATATCTGCATGCAAAAAATGAACCTTTACCCATACTTTTCACCAAATACAAGATTTAAAATAGATCATAGAACTAAATGTAAAACCTAAATTATAAAACACATAGGAGATATTCTATGTACCCTTGGATTTTAGGCAAAGATTTCTTAGATACAACACTAAAAGTATGATCTATAAAAGAAAAACATAATTTAAATTACACTTTATCACAATTACAAATTTCTGCTCTTAGGATGACACTCTTAAGAGAATGAAAATTCATAGACTGGGAGAAAATATTTTCATATCACATATTTGATAAAGTACTTTTATCAGGAATATATAAAGAGCTCTCAGAACACATTAAGAAAGCAAAACTACTGAATTAGTAAATGGACAAGACGTCAACTTCATTTTACGTTGGCATGTGGGATGGCGGTTGGGGTCAGACAGTTTGAATCAGATGAAGACCCAACCAGAGCCGGGCATGGGCAGTGGGCTTGGTCCCGCCGTATACTTGATGTCCGTGACCAGCGATAACCTAAGTTGACATGACATGCTGATGTGGATCAAGGAGTCTCTGCAGTTGACTTTGACAAAGATTGAACAGTTGTGCTCAGGGACTGTCTATTGTCAGTTTATGGGCCTGCTGTTTCCTGGCTCCATTGCCTTGAAGAAAGGGAAATTCCAAGCTAAGTTAGAACATGAATACATCCAGAACTTCAAAATACTACAGGCAGGTTTTAAGAGAATGGGTGTTGACAAAATAATTCCTGTGGACAATTTTTAATTCGTTCAGTGGTTCAAGAAGTTTTTTGATGAAAACTATGATGGAAAAGACTATGAACCCTGTCGCTGCTAGACAAGATGGAGGCGCCCTCTCTTGTTGCTTCAGCTCTGAGTAAACCAAAGAAACCTCTCAGCTTTTACAGTGCAGCTCCACAGAGTTCCGTTTCAACACAGAGGACTTCGCAGCTGCTAAGGCTGGCCCAGGTGTGGTGAGGAAGAATCCTGGTGTGGGAAATGGGGATAATGAAGCAGCTGGGTTGATGCAGCAGGTCAACCTATTGAAACTTACCGTTGAAGACCTGGAGGAAGAGAGAGATTTCTACTTTGGAAAACTAAGGAGCATTGAACTGATTTGCCAGGAGAATATGGAGGGAAAGAGCCAGTATTGCAGAAGAGTGTGGACATTCTCCATGCCACAGATGAGGGCCTTGTGATACCTGATGAAGGAGGTCCCAGGAGGAACAAGAAGAGTATTAACAACCTGGACCAGCAGAGCAACATCTGAAGTCTTCATTCCAAATCATTTTGCTGCTTAGAGTGGAAATACAGTAGGCAGGTGATCGTGCTGCAAGTTCTTTCTGGACCTCTCGCAAAGGGAGTTATCAGTGAGGGCCATTGCTACCTTAGATCTGCAAGGCTGGGGTGTTCTCTGAACCTGCTGTTCAGTCTTCCACTGCTTTCAGAACACCTTGGCCAGGGCACTAATCTCTTTGGAGATAAATTTATTAGCATTTATATTTTTCTTTTGCAGAAAATACAGTACAAAATAATAATGAATACATCCAGAACTTCAAAATACTACAGGCAGGTTTTAAGAAAATGTGCATTGACAAAGTAATTCCTGTTGACAATTTTGAATTCATTCAGTGGTTCAAGAAGTTTTTTTGATGAAAACTATGATGGAAAAGACTATGAATCCTATAGCTACTACAGGATTTAATTATTAATATTTAAAATATTTTATCCCTTAACTTTCCCCCATTTGCTTTTGCCCACAGCCTATTCAATCCTATGTTTCAGAGAATTCTGCAAAATGTGTGTCACCCACTACTGAGATTGTCCAACCCCTGATTTATTTATATTGATTTGTTTCTGGTAGTAGCTTGTCTTAAAATGTTTGTAGAAAGCAGGAATTTTATGATAAAATTGTTGTGTCATATATGCTCTGTGTGGAATTCATAGAAAAACCCAGATTCAGTAATTAACAAGCCCCAAAAATCCAAGTAACCAGCAACTATTCAAGTGACAGTGGTGCTGTTTCTCTTTTGTGGCCTCTTAGACTTTTGTTGCTTTAAAATTCCATTTTATTGGCAACCCATTTTCCACCTGGTCTTTCTTTTCTTTCTTTCTTTCTTTTTTTTTTTTTTTTTTTTTGAGGTACTGGGGCTAGGGATTGAACCCAAGACCTTGTATGTGGGAAACCAGCACTCAGTCATCAGTGAGCCACATCAGCTCTGCTCCCCTGATTGTTTTTCATTTGTTTGTTTGCTTTTTTGTTCTTAGGAGGCACCAGGAACCTAACCCAGGACCGCCCATGTGGGAAACCACATCTGCTCCCATACCTGGTCTTTATTGACAGGGTTTTTTCCTACTTTAAACAGTTTCTAAATAAAATTCTGTATTTCAAGAGAAAAGAAAGATGTGAACTTCATCAAGGATGACATTTCATGAAGGAAGATGCACAAATGGCAAATAAGCACATGAAAAGAAGCTGAATATCATTAGTCATTAAGGAAGTGCAAGTAAAACCACAATGACACATCACTACATGGCCATTTAAATGGTTAAAATCTAGACTTAGACCATACCAAGTGTGATAAGGGTGTCGGGTACCTGGAACTCTCATACATTGCTGATGCAAATGTCTTTTTAAATCAGCTTGGCAGTTTCTTAAAACCTTAGATATATACCTAGTATGTGACCTAGTCATTTCATTCCTAGGTATTTACCCAAGTTAAATGAAAGCACATGTAAGCACACATTACTTGTACACAAATGTTCATCAGAGCTTAATGTGTAATAGCCCCAAAGGGGAAACAACCCAAATGTCTATCAACAGGGGATAAATAAACAGTGTTTTATCCATACAGTGGAATACTACTCGGCAACAAAATAAGGAACTATTGACACACACATCTCAAAATAATTATGCTGAGTGAACGAAGCCAGAACTCCCCCATACACACTGTTTCCATTTATATAAAATTCTAGAAAATGAAAAATGATCTATAGTGACAGAAAATAGGTCAATGGTTTCCTGGGGATGGGTAGGGGGAGAGGCAAGAAGGAAGAATTACAAAGACACATGAGAAAACTTTTCATTGTCTTCATTGTGGTAAGATTTCAAAGTAAATGTATGTCAGAGCTTATCAAAGTATACATTTAAAAAGAAGTGCAGTTTATTGTATTCCAATTATACATCAATAAAGCAGTAATAAAAATAAAAAGCAAAAAATTCCACAATGAGATACCACTATACACCCAACAGAATGGTTAAAATTAAAAAGTGTGAATATGGAGTAACTGAATTCTAATTCATTTGGGAGGGTAAAATGGCACTACCACTTTGGAAAACAGTCTGGCAAATTTTTACAAAGTTAAAAGAATACCTCCCATATAGCCCACCCAATATAAGGTCACAAATAGGTATTTACCCAAACAGGAAACGAAATATATATCCACTTAAAAACTTGTACAAGAGTATTTTAGCAACTTTATTCATAAGAATCAGAAACATGTCTATCAAGGGATAAATACACTGTAATATATTCATACAATGGTAAATCTCTTAGCAATATAAAGTAATGGACTCTAGATAACAGGGAAGAATTTCACAGTGAGAATATTGTTCCCCAAAGGAAGCATTGCTCAATTGAGAACAAAGCCTTCCCAGTTCATTAGAGTCAACATGTATCAAGGATTACTACTAGGTGAGAGGGAACAAACTTCACCCTTACTCTGTAGGAAATCAGTTTACTGGTAGAGTGGAAACATAAACAGATGTCTTTATTATCATATGGTGAATGTTAAAATTACTGTACATACTGGGTCTTGGGAAGGTGAGAGAAAGCACAGATTTATTCTTTACACTAGACTCCTCTTAACTCACACAATAGCCCCTACTTCCCAACATAGCAGTCATTTAAGTCATTTATATGTCATTGGCACAGCTGTACCACAAACACCCACAAATGTTCCTTTGATATTAATAGAACATCTCAGTTCGTTCTCTCTTCCTGCCTACTGCTATCAGGATGTCCACATTTATAAAATATTCCTTCCTCACAACCAAAACTTCTTTGGTTACCTTTCTGTATTCTGGGGAAACTGGCTTTCCTGCCGTATTTCCTTTGGACCAGGATGTCCATATCTTCATTTACATGCAATCATTTTTGTCACCAGATTGAGAGAATCACCTCCCAGACTTTATTATGTTTATCCATCCCTAGAGGATAGGACTTTATGAGGTTTATTCCAATAAAAACAGTTTAATATTTGTTGCAGGTTTGGGTTTCGTTGAAGATTGCTTATAGGGTAGCATAATCCCTAAACTTAGAAAACTGTAGTAGGAATGCAAAAACAGAAGTGTGAGTTCTTTCATTGCAAGGTTCTGTTTGGAAAGTTATGAATTAATGTAGAAGAATTCATCTGTAAGGAGAGAGTATACTCAATTACCCTGGCACTCAAACTACTCTATTTAGTGGTTAAGGGATCAGCCTGGAGGGCTTTGGTCAAGATGGGGCTGTGAGCTGTGAGATTCACATGGGAAATTCCCACTTCTCCCTTCCTGCAAACACATGGCAATGCTAAAGTACATAAAAATGTAAAAGACTTAACTGGGCTTAAAAATAAGATAACTATTTCTTGACTTATAAATAGACCCAAAACCATAGACTTAGGCAGGGGCTGCAGCTGCAGATCTAGGACCTGGAATCAGAAAACACAGAGATAGCAGGAGTACCCTATGGGGCAAGGTGATTGCACCCCACTAGTGGCAGGCACCAAACTCAGGTTCACAATGTGAAACTGGGGGTAGAGAAAGGACTCCACTCATTGCCAATATACTTAGATTTAAAAGGGCTTTGGCCCTTGCCCAGGGGTTGTAGTTCAGAAGTCATATCTACCTGGATTGGGAGGCAAACCATTTTCATGCCTGGCAGGATGTGAGTCCTGTGGACCAAATAACATAAGATACTTATCAAATTGGAGAACCTGGGTTAACTGATAGAAGTCACAGTAAATCTGCCAAACATGAGAAGTCATGTGGAGAAGAAAAACAAAATGAACATGAAACAGAAAAACCTGTTCTTCAAATGGGCTTTCAGGGATACTTCTAGAGATGATAGTTCTGTGTACTGTCTTGATTGTGGTGATGGTTTCACATGCGTATACATATGTCAAAGTTATCAAATTGCATGCTTTAAATATGTGCAGTTCATTGTATGCTAATTATACTTGAGTACACCTTTTTAAAAAAATGGGTTTGCAAACAAATTTTAAAACAATTAGTAAAATTAAACTCATCATGAAAAGCAATACTTAACTCCAATTCCAAAAACTCCTTTCCAGAAGTGAATAACAAAATAATCTTCTGAAAATGAATTTAAAATGAGAAAGTTTAAGGAAGAATTTATACACATTAAGCAAGAACAAGGAAATAATGAAGTAACAACAGCAACAAATATGTGGATATGAATGCAAAAGCAGGTAGAGTTTTTAAAAAAGAAATTATTTGAAATTCTAGAAATATAAAATACAGTCATAACAAAAATACAATAGAAATATAAGAGTTATACTACACAAGTCTAAGAGAGAATTAGTGAATTGCAAAGTTCTGTGGAAATTACCTGAAGCACAGTATACAGAAATAAATGAAAAACATGAAAGAGAATTTTTGAGAAATAGATCATAGGAATTCAGGAAGGAGAGAATGCGGGGAGGGGATGATGGAGGATTACAATTTAAAGAATAATGACAAAATTTAAGAAAGAGGTAAATCACCATATAGAAAACATATGTGGTACAAGATAAAATAAATAAGTCCACAGAGACAAATGTAGAAAATTAAGGATAAAGAGAAATTTTTGATACCGATTTGAAATGACTGATTGATTATATCAATTAGATTGACAAGAGCCTTCAAATTAGTTATAATAAATGCTGGAAAACTGTGAAGTGGTATATGAATATGGGGTCAATGTACAATTCTACATCCCAATATACCATAATTCAAAGAGGAAGCAAAAATGAAAGACATTTTTATCAACGCAAAAGAAGAATGTTATCACCCACAAACCTTCCTTGAAAGAACTATTAAAGAATGTTCTCCAACAAGATGAGAAGTAAACCAAAACAAGGAATAGGGACATTAAGCTGCAGTGAGAAAATACACTGCTAAAATAGGCCAGTTAATTTAATTTACAATTGACTGCAGTGAGCATTTATCATAATAAAAGACCTTGTGCTTTAAAAAGGTGATATTAAGTTCCTAATTATCAACAACATGGAAAATGGAGACAATCAGTAGGAAGATATGCAAAATATAATAAGATCCTTTTCTATTCAGGAGGAAAATAAATATACAGAATATAGAATAACTTGTGACTTAATTAGGAGAGTGACTAAACACCACAAATAACATCAAACTTGCAGAGAAAAAACATAGGTAGAAAATTTTTTAATCAATTCAGCATAGACAAGAAAAGGGGAAAAAAAGAATCAAAGACAAGATAAATGAAATGACAAAATATGATTGTATGAGGAAGTTCAAATATATCACCAATCACAATAAATATAAACGGATTTAACTCACCTATCAAAAGGAAGTGTCAGATTGGTTTTTTTTTAAGTCAGCTAAACACTATTTATAAAAGATGCAACAAAAATAAGATAAAAATAGAAAATAAGGATATAAAAAAATTTCAAGGAAATACTAGCTAAAAGAACGCCAGTGTCATAATATCATTATCAAAATAAAATTAGATTTAAGGGGAAGAGTTATATACAGGAATAAAAAAGGACATTACATGGTGATAAAAGGAATAATCCACCAAGAAGAAATTATAATTACAACCTAAGTACGTGCAAAATAATGTATATTTGAATGTATATGAAGCAAAAAAAGAAACACAAAGTGAAAATTTTTAGGGAAATTTTAGATTATAGAACAGCATTCAAAATACAAATTTTTTGGTAAGAAAATTCACTAAATTAACAGTTTAAAGGAGAAAAATGATATGATAAATTTATCATATGCAGAAAAAGCATTTGGTAAGATCCAACTCTTATTTGTAGAAACTGCTACAACTTTAGAATTAGGAGAGAACATCTTTAATTTGTTCAGCAATTTCCATCTGAAATCTACAAGAAGTATATAGTAATAAAGAAACTGTAGAAACGTTTCCACTAAAATCAGTAACAAGACAACCGTTGCTCTCTAACAGAGTAGGAGGGGAACCTTTTGCAATTCACGAGGAACTAAGTTCCCTAATTTTTAAAGAGCTCCTTTCAATAGTGTAAACAAAGTGCTTGCATTTGAAAGGAAGCCTGTGGAAGTGCTGATAAGGATCTCTACTACCTTGGCCAGCGCTATAGTACCAAGCACTCTATTAAGTTTTGGTGTAAAAGCCCAACCAGTCTTACTTTCTCTTCTTTGAGCATTGTCAGAGCATGACCTACCATCTCTAGTCTCCTTGTACAGAACAAAGAAAGAAAAGTTTGCCTTTCATGGTCGTTGATAAAGCAGTGTGAGACTGTTCCAGGTAAGGTTATAGGTCCCTACTGCCCTCCTCTCCCCCATTAGCTTGCTCCTTGCTTAATTTATTAAAGGAAAGTGAACATAAATGTTGCTCTGACACAGTGTGTTTATCATAAATTTCTCTTGTTATTACCTACACTTTGATTTATAGGTTTTTATGTTTTACATTTAATCTTGAGTTAATACTCAGAAACCTACACTTTGATCTGCAGGTTTTTATGGTTTTTTTTACATTTAATCTTGAGTTAACACTCAGAAACCAAGTAAGAACCAGAACTTCCCAGCTGAGCACAGTAGAAATTGCCAACCTAAAGAGTCATATAAGCTAAATGAGTGGTTGTTGCTTTAAGGTCTTTAGGTTTATGGATGTTTGTATGCAACAATAGATTAATGACACTTTGAAGAAATGAATGAATGAAGGAATGCATGGATGAACAAACAAATGAACATATGTATACTGTCAATCTGGAGGGACATTTCTACTAACCCTGCTAAAATGAAAAGGCCTACAAAAGGATACTATGCCAATAAATTAGATAAACCAAGATAAAATGGACAAATTCTTAGAAACACACAAACTATCTACACTGACTCATGAAGAAACAGAAGACCTCTACAAATCAATTACTACTGAAGAGATTGAATCAGTTAAAAACAACAACAACAAAAACTCCCAAAAAACAAAGACCAGGACCAGGACCAGATGGCATCATAGGAGAATGTTACCAAACATTCCAAGAAGACTTAACTCCAATTCTGCTCAAACTCTTCCAGAAAAAGTGAAGAGGAGGGAAAACTCCCTAATTTGACCTATGAGAACATCATTCTCATTCAAAAGCCAGATAAAGATACCACAAGAAAAGAAAATTTCAGGGAGCAGGTATAGCTCAGTGGTTGAGCATCTGCTTTGATGTATGAGGTCCCAGGTTTAATCTCTGGTACCCCCTAGGAGAGAAGGAGGGGGGAAGGGAATTATGGACCAATATCTCTATGACTGGACCTGTAAAAAATCTTCAACATGATATTAGCAAACCAAATCCAATAACACATTAAAAGAATTATACACCATTATCATGTGGGATTTATCCCTGGTTTACAAGGATGATTCAACATAAGAAAACCAATTAATATAATATACCATATAAACAGAATGAATGGGAAAAAACACATGACCATCTATCTTAGTTAACACAGAAAAAATATGTGGCAAAATTTAGCACCTTCTCTTGATAAAAAACACTTTAAAAACTAGGAACAGAAGGAAACTTCATCAATATGATAAAGGGTATATATGAAAAACCCACAGCTTACATCATACTCAATGGTGAAAGACTGAGAACTTCCCTTCTAAGATCAGGAGCAAGAGAAAGCGCACTGTAACCACTGTTATTCAACATTGTTCTGGAAGTTCTATTCAGATCAATTAGGCAAGAAAAAGAAATAAAAGGCATCCAAATAGAAAAGGAAGAAGTGAAACTTTCTCTATTTGCAGATGACATGATCTTATATACAGAAAATCCTGAAAAATTCACAAAAAAACTCCTAGAGCTAATAAAGGAATTCAGCAAAGTGGTAAGGTAAAAGATCTACACTCAAAAAATAAGTTGTCTTTTTACACACTAGCTAGGAACAATCTGAAGAAGAAATCTAGAAAAAATTCCACTTACAAAAGCCATTAAATCATATATCTAGGAATAAGTCTAACAAAGGATGTAAAGGATTTTACATAGACAATTACAAAACATTGCTCAAAGAAATCAAAGAAGACCTATATAATGGAAGGACATTTGGTGTTCATGGATTGGAAGACCAAAATATTGTTAAGATGTCAATTTTACCCAAAGTTATTTACAGATTCAACACCAACCCAATCTTAGAACAATCTTTGGAGAAATGGAAAATCCAGTCATCAAATTTATATAGATAAGAACAAAAAGAATAACATTGGAGGGCTCACACTTGGTGATCTTAAAACTTATTACAGTCACAGTAAATGTGGTAGTTTGAGGGTTTTGTAGACACCAGAAAATTATGTTCTTAAATTAATCCATTTCTGTGGAATTTAATGTATTGTAGGTGGGGCCCTTTGATTAGATTGAGTTAAGGGCTATCTTATTGGATTACTTTAGTAAGGCATGACCTGGAGGTGGATCTTAATCCTTTTACAGGAGCCTGCAATAAATGGGAGAAAAAGGCAGAGACAAAAAGAAAAACCCTCAGAAGCTGAAAAAGTCTGAAAGCCAGAAGCTGAAATCAATGGAACCTGGGAGAGAGAAAGCCACAGGAGCAAAGAAAAGGCCACAGGAGCAGAGAGAACGCTGGAGGAAGCCAGAAGCCAAAAGCAACGAGACCCAACTGAAAAAGGAAAGACAGCAGATGCTGCCATTGTGCTCCACCACATGAGAGAGAAGTCCAGGATCGTGGGCAGCCATGTCTTCAGGAAGAGAGCTTCTCCTGATACCTTGATTTGGACATTTTTCTCAGCCTCAGAACTGTATGCTTATAAGTTAATAAATCCCTATTGTAAAAAGCCAACCTATTCTGGTATATTGCCTTGGTAGCCTTTAGCAAACAGTAATCAAAACAGCATGATATCAGCACAAGGGCAGACATATAGATCAACATAATTAAACTGAGAGCTCAGAAATCAACACATACATTTATGATCAAGTTATTTTTGACAAGAGGTAAAGACCACTCAATTGGGAAAGACTAGTCTTTTCAACAAATGTTGCTGGGAAAACTGCAAGAGAATGAACATGGCCCCTTACCCCACACCATATACAAAAATCAACACAAACTGGATCAAACCCCTAAATATAAGAGCCAGAACTGTAAAATTCCTAGAAGAAAATATGGGGAAGCATCTTCAGGACCTCGTGTTAGGCAATGGTTTTGGAGACTTTATACCCAGAGCACAAGCAACAAAGGAAAAATAGGTAAATGTTACCTCATCAAAATAAAGAAGTTTTTTGGGTGCCTGAAGACAAAGATATTACAGCCAGAGTAACCCTAATGCAACTTCCTTCCTACCAGGCAGGAGATAAAGAATCTGGAATCTGTTCAGTGTTGTGGGTTGCAAACTACACTGGCAAAAAAGTGGAGACTACCTGTATGTAGTAAATAGGACTCCAAAAGTTACACAGGGCATTATCACAAATTTTGAAATTTTCCAAATGAGAGAAAAACAGGTATCTGTTGATGTGGTAGAAATGAAAGAAACCATCATAGCCTTTGCTTGGGACCCAAACAGAAATAAGTTTGCTGTGCTACATGGAGAGGGTCCAGGGATATCTGTTTCCTTCTACCATGTGAAAAGCAATGGGAAGATTGAACTTCTCAAACTGTCAATAAACAGGAGGCAAAAACTATTTTCTGGAGTCTACAAGGACAGTTTGTTGTGCCGGCTGGTCTGAGGAGTATAAACGCTTCCTTAGAATTTGTGGATACTTCGAATGCACGGCCATGAAAATCGTAGAGTACTACATGGCCTCCATCGTTGAGTGGGATCCTACCGGGAGCTATGTTGTGGCTTTTGTGTCCTGGTGGAACCACGAGGTTGACAATACTTATTGGCTGTGGGCTTTCCAACGCCTTGTTCTACAGATGAATTACAAGAACCGCTTTTGCCAGTTGCTGTGGAGACCTCAACCTCAATCTCTGCTTAGCCAGGATCAGATCAAGCAAATAAAAAAGGATCTGCAGAAATACTACAAGATCTTTGAACAAAAGGATCATTTGAATTAGTCCAGAACTTCAAAGGAATTTGTAGAGAGAAGGCATGATGGAAGATTTCTAAAAATACTGAAAGGTGGTCCAGGAACTTTACATAGAGCAAAATAAAACTCCAATTGTCTGCAATGGTGAGGAGGCATGAACAATGATGAATTGAACAGCATTGTAGATGCCTGGGTGGAGGAGACCACTGAGATTATTTGTCACTGAAGAAATTATTTTTCCTGGACATCAGAAGTGATCAGACAGCACCTTGCATCACTGTATCCTTTGCTGGAATCAAGTGCCTCCTTCTGCAGAAAGCCTACACAAAACTCCTGAATTTTTACCTGTGCTTTCTCTTTCTCTTGGGAATGCACTTGGGATTCTTCCATCTTGACACATTTTTGTGCCGTTAAGCCCCTGGGGTCCATGGTAGGAAGGTTTTACCGCACTGCTTTCAAGAAAAACTTAAATATGCTACTTAGATATGCAATGCTGCTGGCAGGCCGATTTTTACTCCAGCTGCCAGTGGCATTTCCGAGGTGTGTGATCCACTGGACAGTGTTTCTGTTCCAGTACTCCTCTGCTGTCCCGAGTGCTCAGACCCGTGCTGGTTTGGTCGTGGAGCAGACCAGCAGCAGGCCATGCACGCGCACCAGCTGGATCCCAGCCTACTCAGGAGATGCCACCGCGCTTGGTTTCCCCACCATTCAGATTGTGGCACGTACTCTCAACAGGCTGAACGTGGGAATAAAGCAAACCTGTATGAAAATAAATGAATGAACGACTAAATAATAAACAAACAAAAAGTTTTGTGCCTCAAAGGACAGTTATTGAAGTAAAATGACAACCTACACAATGGGAGAAAATATTTGGAAATCACATATCTAATAAGGTTTGTTGTTTTTTTTTCGGTATACAGTACATGTTTTCTATAATTTATTCCCCTTTTGTGCTAAATATAAAACCTGTGCTTTCACCAATGTTTTTAGGGACAAATGCATACAAACTGAAATCTAAAAACAGTGATTATGTATGTCAAAGTAAACCCCGATAATTAAGAAAAGCTGTTAAATGAAAAGCATTTCTAGAAAAACAAAACCCCATGAAGCAACAAACAAAAGAGAAAGAGGGTTTGGTACCTTTCAATAATAGAAGACAAAAATAAATTTAGTTCATTGTTCATTATTAAATTTATGTAGTATAAAAATGCCTATGTGGGAGTGTTGAAATATATCTTTAAAACAGAAACAAATCTGAAATATATTAGAGTCTGGGGTGGGGAGATGGGGAAGGTCTTCCTTTTCTCCTTTCTTATTCTAATATTACACCAGAATTTGGGGGGAAAAGTATTTCCCCAATTAAATTTTCTTCTGGTCCTCAGATACTTATCAGGATGGCACTTTTACTCTATTTAATTTTAAAGTGGTAGAATTTGGATTTTTAGCAGCACACTTCCTTTGCCCCAATAAACTGCAGAAAATAAAATTAAAATTCTGTCTTAAAATGCCCTTGATAATATACCTATCCCTGCAATTCCCATCCACTGTTTTCCTTGGCTTTTAAGACTATGATTTTCAATATCTAAAGATAATCTGTTGAAGAAGGGAACAAGAATATTGTTATTACTGTTCAAAATTTGGCTAGTAAAATAGTACAGGTAAAGACACATTCTCTGAACATGGTGTGATCCTGCAAGGCAATTCTTCTGTACTCTGGAGAGCTGAGGCATTGAGATAAATGTCACACATTGTGCTTCTAGTGCCCTCACAACAGGTACAGTACCAGCCAGGCCTTGCCTCCTGTATCACTTTACTGATTAAAAAAACAAAGTAGTAATTCAGCACTATGATCCATCTAGTTTGGTATGATGATACTGGGATATTATGGTCAGCTCAAAAGCTGTAAGAGAGATAAACAAATCTGGATAGATTTATTTTTTTTAATCTAGACAGTATGGTATTGATCCTATAGCCCCAGAATCTAAGATAGTTGTTGGTGCTCAATGGCAAGAACAGACTAAATGCTAAGTTGGATAATTGTAACTTTGAAATAAAATTGTAGTAACGTTTTTTTAAAAAAAAAATCTGTTACCAGAAGACTTACATAATCAAATATATTATCCAATTCATAAGCAAAAGAATTCCTGTTTAGTCCCTGGAATTTATCAAATGGAATTTGACCTGCATCTTATTTAATGCTTTCTAACCAGTAATATCAATGATTTGACATAGCTTTCTTTGGAGAAAAAATTGTGGATCATGGAACATGTGTCTGTTCCTATGGAGTAGAACTCTATGCTATGGTTTTCTTCTGGTTGTGGACTCAGGTTGCACATATCAGGTTGGGATTTCAGCTTCAGCATTCAACAAGGTTAATTAGAAGAATCCACATTTAGTAGGACAGGGCTTTGATGCTTCTGCTCTTTCAATTTCTCATAACTTCATGCTCAGATGCCTAGCAGCAGGTTCAGCATTCGTGTGTTGGAAATAGCAGATCGTTCTAGGTAACCATCTGAGCCTTTATCTTATTCAAAGCTGTTTCCACATTTGACAATTAAATATTCTAAAAACTACAAGTGTCACTGTTATGAGGACAAGGATGCAGAAACAGGCCCCTCCCCTAATGAAGCAGACATGGTCAGTGTTTTCAGCATCCATTCCACTTGCAGAAGAGAATTTGCATGTCAAAGGCAATTCAGAGTTACTTTCTAGACAGCCTGCTCCCTCTTTCCTGTACATGCTGCTCACATGCTCATATCTGATATGAGAGCATATGTCTACATTAATCTGAAAAAAGCTGACACTGTGCCTTGGTCAGAAATACAAAGAGGCAAAGTTAGAGGAATAATGAAAAGTAACACAGGAAAAAAGTTTAAATTGTACAGCAATATAGGTATCTTTTAATATGCTTCATTAACGGTTCACCATATATACCTAACCAAGATCTTCCTTTCTTCAAAAAATATAATACCTTCACAAAATAGAATAAGCAGGTGTTAGGTAGGGGAACTGCATTTAAAAATATGTGCATTTAGACAGTGGCCACTGGAGTTGCTGAAGGTAGGGAGAGGGAAAAAGAGGTGTGATATGGGGACAATTTCTGGGACTTGGAGTTGTCCTAAATAATATTGCAGGGACAGATGCAGGACATTATATATCCTGCCATGACCTACCGAATGGACTAGGAGAGAATGTAAACTACAATGTAAACTACAATCTATGCTGTACAGCAGTACTCCAAAATTTGTTCATCAATTGCAATGAATGTACCACTCTAATGAAAGAAGTTGTTAATGTGAGGAAAGTGAGGGGTGTGGGGAGTGGGGCATATGGGAATCCCCTATTTAACATATCATTTGGTATGATCTATGCATCTTTTAAAAATAAATAAAAAATATATTTTAAAAATATATGTGCATTTATGTGTAAACAAATTACTAGCACCAAAAATGTCTTCAGATGTTAACAATTTTCCCATAAATTTACTACCCAATTAGTGCACCTCTTAAAATAAATCTTTTAAACAGTCTTATGCATCTAAGTGAAACTTGCCCCTGCGAGAGATAAAGAAGCATATATATATTTTCAAAATAGCAATTTTTTCATCTCTGTAACTTGGTTCTTCTGATCACATGTTGTTGCTACAGTGATTTTTGGAAACATCTGTAGGTGCTTGGAAAATACATAGAGTAAGAGTTTCTACAACAAAAAGGTTAGGACATCTAAATTTTCAACAGGTGCTATTACAAAGCACTGGAACTGTGATGTTTGTGAGTATACAGCAAAAATCTTTAATGCATTTTGTCAACTAGCATTGCTTTTTTTCCTTTTTGATCAAAAGATTTTAATAACCTGGCAAAAAAATTGCAAGGATGCAACCCAGGTAGCCTAAAGAGAAGCAATTTTGACCAATACTGGCATCTACCACAACCTAGGGCAGAACCAGCATTTTTTCTCTGATGATATTACCCAGTTGTCTTTTTAGTCAGTAAGTAAGGACACCTGTAACAGGTTTACAATACCTTGAGGTGAGTGAGGCAACTGCAGACAAACGACAGTCCTGATTTGGCTTAAAGCAATAGTGCAATCCTCATTATACCCACATCTTTTCCAAGGCAAGCAAAGTTATTGATTATGCATATGGCTTTTATCACAGTGATGCATTAAGTAAGTAGTGCTTGTGGAGTACCAGAAGGCACTTCAAAATGCATCTCCATCATCTTCTACTTTTCCACTCTAAAGTTCTGCCTTTAATGCCAACCATGGTTTTAGGCCTAAAATGAAAAGACTGTTTTGCTCTCCTTTGAGGTGGCAGAGCGTTGTCCTGAGTAGGCATCTTTTCTGGAGGGATATTTTTGCACATCCATTGCATTTGTTCTTCCAACATTGTGATATCCACCTCCTCAAATTCTATCCTGTTGGCTTCCAGAAATCTAACCACATCTTGCTGTTTCTTCTTTATCACCACAAAGCAGTAGGAAGAGGTGATGAAAACACGGATGACCATGTGGGAATGTAAAATGGTGCAGCCACTGTGGCAGACAGTTTGGCAGTTCCTCAGAAATTTAAGTATAAAATGACCATAGGACCCAGCAATACCATTTTCAGGTATGTATACAAAAGAATTGAAAGCAGTGACTTGAACAGATATTTGCACACCAGTGTTCACAGTTCCCCAAAGATAGAAGCTATGCACATGTCCATCAACTAATGAATGGGTCAAAAAAATGTTGTACACACACACAATGCCATATCGTTCAGTCATAAAAATAATGAAGTTCTTTTTTTTTTTAAGATTTATTTTTTACTTATTTTTCTCCCCTCCACCCCCCCCCCCCCCCCCGCCCTGGTTGTCTGTTCTCTGTGTCCATTTGCCACGTGCTCTTTGTCCACTTTTGTTGTTGTCAGAGGCACGGGAATCTGTGTCTCTCTTTTGTTACGTCATCTTGCTGTGTCAGCTCTCCGTGTTTGCGACGCCATTTCTGGGCAGGCTGAAATTTCTTTTGCGCTGGGCGGCTCTACTTACAGGGTGCACTCCTTGCACGTGGGACTCCCCTACGCAGGGGCAGCACTCCTAGTACACATCAGCACTGCGTATGGGCCAGCTCCACACAGGTTAAGGAGGCCCAGGGTTTGAACCGTGGACCTCCCATGTGGTAGACGGATACCCTATCCACTGGGCCAAGTCCGCTTCTCAATGCAGTTCTTATTCATGTGACATCATAGATGAATCTTGAAGACATCATATTGAGTGAAATAGGCCAGACACAAAAAGACGACTTTAGCATGATCTCACTGATATGAAATAATTAGAATAAGCAAATTCATAGAGTAAGAAGCATGAATAAAGTTTACCAAGGTTCAGGGTGAGGGTAAGGAATAGGGAGTTAAGACTTTAAATGGACAGGTTTTATTTGGGACAATGGAAAAGTGTTGATAATGGATGATGGTGACAGTAGCACAAACTGTAATCATAATTAACAGCATTGAATTATATATTTGAATGTGGTTAAAAGGGGGGAATTTTAGGTAGTATGTATGATACAAGAATAAATATTTAAAAATATATATAGAAATGCACACTACAGTGAACCCTAAGTCTACACATGGACAATAGTTAATACTACAAGTATAAAAATGTGCATTTATCAATTGCACCAAATGTACCACATCAAAGCAAGGTGTTAATATATGGGAGCCCTGTATATTATGTATGATTTTTCTGTAAACCTACAACTTATTTTATAAAAAAAATTAAAATTACATATGGTGGCACTTTGAGGTTATTTATGAATCCCAATAAAAGAATGATTATGTTTGTAAACTAATCCATTCCTCTGGGTGTGATACCCTTTGATTGTATTAAATTCAGTGAGGGGACTCTAATTAAGAATACTTGATAAAATCAATTTATGTTTTTTGGTGAGAAAATACCTCTTATGGTACGTTGAGTTGGACTTTTCGCAGTCTTGGTACTGTAAACTTTTACCCTCAAATAAATACCCTTTATAAAAACCAACAGATCTTTTCTGGTACTTTCCATTGGTACCCTTTTGGCAGACTAATACACATAGGAAGTTGGTTAGTCTTTAAATATATTTTAAATATGAGAGAATATTGGATTAGTCTCTAAGTACATTTAAAATATGAGAGAATATTGGATTAGTCTTTAAGTACATTTAAAATATGAGAGAATATTAATAATCAACCTTCATTCAGTAAAAATACAGGAATCCTTACCTTAATGTACCAGGTACTTTGTTGCCAGATGCTGGGAATAGTAGATAAAAGAAGACAAACATTACAATCAAGAATCTGACAGTCTTGTTTAAAGATACTAATCATTATAACTGATGTGTGAAATAACAGCAGTAAGGAATTTGTTGCCTTGTGTAAATTACTATTTTAGGATACTGCCGGTGTCAGGCATGGCCAGATTCAGGGCTGAAAAGATGTGGTAGGATTTCATTTCTCTCCATTTCTAAACTGTGCTTTCCTCTGTGTTGGCTTCATTCTTGGTTTCCAAATAGTATAAAAATGGTGACAAAGGTTTTAGTCCTTATGTCTTCTTAGGTTTCAGATCTAATGAGAAAAAAACAAGCTCTTTTTCCTGATGCCTCAGCAAAAGGTCTTCTTTCTTGAATTTTTTGTTCATCTTTGTACTAATCATTCTGTATGGTGAACCATATGAATTAAAAATGAGAAAGAGCACAGATCCCTAAATTGTTGTCACCAGAAGTAGAGAAAATGGATAATGGGCTCCAAAACACAATGTCCACCACAGAACCTAGTCTTATTTACTACAAATTTTACCCACAGTTATGGTTTGCCTTTTTAGACTGATCTTTGTAATTGACACGTAGGAGTTTAATTTTTATTATTTCACTGTTGTTAATGTGCCTACCTTTTCCTTAGTGATTATTTTGGTACCTTTCCCTATAGGTTTCACTACACCATTGATAATTTTTTCTTTCCTTGTGCAAAAAACATGGAAATAAATTATGCTCAATATTGTTCTCAAGAACATCCCACCAAGTACTGTGTGTATCTTTCTCAGAAAGATACTTTTTCTGTTATTGAAACAAATGGAATATGCAATTTTCACAGTTTGTATGCATAAATTCTCTATTCAAATGGTAACAGCTTGCTGTTAAAAATGGCCCCAGACTACCTTTCTGTCTGTGTGTGTGTGTTTTTTTTAAGGCGGTACCAGGGATTGAACCCAGGAACTCGTACATGGGGAGAGGCACTTAGCCACTTGAGCTACATCTGCTCCCCTGTCCCAGACTACCTTTCTTTTTTTTTTTTTTTTTTTTTAAGATTTATTTATTTCTCTTCCCTTCCCCCCCCAGCCTGGTTGTCTGTTCTCTGTGCCTATTTGCTGCATCTTCTTTGTCCGCTTCTGTTGTCATCAGCGGCACGGAAATCTGTGTTTCTTTTTCGTTGAGTCATCTTGTTGTGTCAGCCTTCTGTGTGTGCGGCGCCATTCCTGGGCAGGCTGCACTTTCTTTCACACTGGGCGGCTCTCCTTATGGGGCGCACTCCTTGCGCGTGGGGCTCCCCTATGCAGGGGACACCCCTGTGTGGCACAGCACTCCTTGCGCGCATCAGCACTGCACATGGGCCAGCTCCACACGGGCAGACTACCTTTTTGACCTCATTTCCTTTTTCTATTCCCCTTGATACACTGCTCTGTTCCTCAAAATTGCAATAATTCTCCTGTTCAAGGCCTTGGCACGGGTTGTGACAACCTCTGCCTAGAATGGTCCTCTCCTTAATTTTCTTTGACTCTCTTCATTCAGGTTTCTGTTCAAACATCCTGCTGAGAGGTGGTCTTTGACCAAATTAATGAAAATAGCAGTTCCATCACTCAACTTTATTTGCTTCATAGCATTTACGGACCTGGCATTAAATATTTATTTATTTTCTGTCTACATCAGTAGCATATAAGGTTCATGAGAAAGGAACTTTGTGTAGTCACTTTATTTCCAAAAGATGGTATAGAAATGTTTATTATATGAGTGAATGTTAATCTTGAAGAACAGAAAGGGACTGACCCACTGAACCCTCTTCAAATGGGTAATGAATGTATGATTGGATATTATCTGCCAATCATGTCTGTCTCAGGAAAAGTTATACATATATAACTATGTTAGTTAGTGTATATCTATATCTATATATATACTGTATAATCTGTATAATAGCCTTCCCTTGAGTATAGGTTACACTATGAATATGAGAATATTAGGTTTATGTTATGTAACAAAGGAGAACTGATTTTGCAGATGTAATTTAGATCTCAAATCAGCTGACTTTAAATTGATTAAAAGGAAGATTATCCTGGGTAGACAAGACTTAATCAGGTGAGCCCTTAAAGGGACTGGGCACTTCTTGAAGGAAAAAGTTCAGAGTGTAAGAGAGCCTTTAGAGGGGGGCATGTAGCAAAGAATTATGGGCAGCCTCTTCGTGCCTCTGGCCAATAGCAAACAAGAAAATGGGGCCTCAGTCCTACAACCTTAGGAACTGAATTCTGCCAACAACCACATGAGCTTGGAAGAGAACCCAAGCCTCAATGACATCACATCCATAACCAACATTTTAATTTCAGCCTGGTGAGAACCTGAGCAGAGGATCCAGCTAACCAGCGCCCAGACTCCTGACTCTTGGAAACTGTGACATAATAAGTTTGTGCTCTTTTAAACCACTAAACTTGCAGTAATTTTGTTATGCAGCAATAGGAAGTTAATATACTCCATTTAAAGTAGGTGGCAAAACCTCCAAATCAGCCTCCTAGCTCCCTTCAAACACACTTTCCCCTCCAAAAATTTGTGGGTAAGGGTCAGATCTGCTCAGATACACATGAAAGGAAGAAATTTCATTAAGCTGGGGATGGAAACCAATGTAGTTTCAGTGGAATGTCATAATAAGTAGTTTGATTAGAGGCTCAATGGCAGTGAAATGGTTATTTTTTTTTTTAAAAAACATACAACTCAAAATTTCCCATTTTATCCACTTTCAAGTATACAACTCAGTAGTATACTTCTGTATTACATTCACAATATTGTGCTACAATCACCAAAATCCATTATGCCAACTTTTTCATCATCTCAAACAGAAACTCTGTACCCATTAAGTAATAACTCCCTCTTCCCCTCCACACCCCAGCTCTGGCCCCTAGTAACCAATAGCCTACTATCTGTCTCTGTGAAATTTGCTTCTTCTAGGTATTTCATGTCAGCAAGATCATACAATATTTGCCTTTTTGTGATTAGTTTATTTCACTTAAATGATGCCTTTAAGGTTCAAACATGCTGTAGCATGTATCGGAACATCATTTTTTTTACATTTGAAAATATTTCATTGTGTGTATATACCACATTTTGTTTATCCATTTCTTCCATTGATGAACACAAGGGTTGTCTCCACCTTTGGGCTTTTGTGAATAATGATGCTCTATACATTGCTGTACAAATATCTGTTTGAGTCCCTGCTTTCAGTTCCAAGAAGTGGAATTGCTGGGTCATATGGTAATTTATTTTCAACTTTCTGAGGAAGTGCCAAGCTGATTTCCATAGTGGCTATACCGTTTTATACTACCACCAGAAATGTATACGCGTTCCTATTTCTCTGTATCCTTGCCAAGCTGTTTTCTGTTGTTGATTTATTTTTTTAATAATAGGTATCCTAGTTGGTATGAAGTGGTATCTCATTGTGGTTTTGATTTGTGTAGTAGGTATTAAGCATAATACCAGAGACATAGTAGTATCCTTAAATGGTTCCTTAAAAGTTATTGAAAATACCATTATTTATCTGGTAGCCAGTCATTTTAGAGCTTCATTATTTTGAGAGTTTTTTCAGTTGATTCTTTTGGGTTGTCTAGGAAGAAATTTTATTTTCTTAGACTCTTTTCTGCCACAAGGAGTAGTCATGTTTTGATTATCTAAAGCAATGATAGATTATAGATAAAAAGAGAGGACAAGAATCTCAACTTCTGCAAAGTCAGTCCTCATAAATACTAGATTAGTCTGCAGAGGTTCTGGTCTTATTAAGGACGTCCATAAGTAGCCAGCCTTTTGTCAGAGCCTTGCCATTATGTTCATTCAGTAAGAAACGCTATCATTTGCCTGTTTACTTACTGCTCTTGATTTTCTGACCTTCTACCTCATTAATTCACCTTATTTATGTCACCTTTAAGTGTCTCTAACCTTCTGTCCTCATTAACAATTTTCAAGTCCATGTGTATCTTATAGATAAACTCTCCTAGAGAGCATCTGATTGTTCAGTTGGTCACTTCCTACAGAGCAAAGCTCTTAGCAGGCTACCTCATCGGACATGGGGCAAACTAAGACTTAGCTGCCATTGGTCCAATCAACTCTACTTTGGGTTGTCTGTTGCCAGAACTGACAGGAAGGAAGATACAGCCTTGTTTAGTTTCTCCTCTTCCTTATCAATAAGACATGAACACAACCCCAGTTGGCTCCTTAGGCATTTTACTTAAATTCTCTGGGTTTCACTTCTTTCTTATTAAAAAAAAAAAAAAACTTGTTTTCATAAGTCAGTGAGATAATGTGTATAAAATGGATAGTTAGTAACCAAATCAGAGTATCCTTTAAATAAAGGGTACTTATTCCCTCACTAAAATGTGAGTTCCATAAGGGCTGGGATTTTGTTAGCCTTTGGCAACAGTGAAATACATTGCCACCTCCTGTACAGAGCCTTACCCATAGCAGATGTTGAAAAATTACTTGCTAATGAAAGAATGAATGTTTTTTTTCCCAACTTTTCTCCACTTACTTAGTTCTTTTCATGTTTCAATGTTCTCTCCTTTGTCTCTATGCTTCCCCCTCCCAGCCCCCAGTTCCTCCACATACCAGACCTAAATTTGGAGGGAAGAAAAGAGAGTAAATCCTAATATAATAGAAATTATTTTGTGAATATGTCTTTGTACTACAGGCACAAAGAACATATTTAAGACATGAAATGACTTAAAGGGTCATGGGAGTAGGACTGTAAAATCAGGGCAGTGCAAAGGCCCTGTTGGAGTGAGGAGGTGATAACACAGGTGTATGCTCAGCATTCCTTCCACATCAGAACTCCCAGGCTGGTGGATGACAGTCCAAGGAGACTGCCTTCTCCCAGGGCTGCTGCTCCTTATGGATATAAAGGTCTTATTCAGACTATAGAGACTGTCTGATGGAATGTTAGTAAACAATGGCAGTTATGTGGTGTCTGGGGAAGTCCACACTTGGAATTCATCCCTCATTCTCACCTTCATCTTGAAAGTCACTGAGATAGGCAGAAATCAGAGTTTGGTCTTTGGTCCTTTCTCAGGATGCTTCTACCAGACAGAATAGCTGGTAACCCTGAAAATGTTAGTTCACAAGCCAAAGATCCCCAAAGATACAATTATTATAAAAGAAAGGAAACTGAATACTGTATACTATCTGATGCAGAATTATTAAAATAAATTGGCCAAGAAATCTAAAACAACCATGATGATACTTATGATACTTACATGCTTATGGAAATAAAGAAGGCATTGGTAAGGTGAATCAGGAAAAACAAATTATAGAAAGAGAACCAAGTGGTAATATTTAGTAGGAAAAAATATAATGGTTGATAAAAATAATAGCAGGATGGATAAACCATAAAATAAATTAATGAAATAACATTGAGGAACTCTCCTAGAAGATAAAAAATGAAAAATATAGAAAAGAAAAGCTAAGAGGTATGGAGGATAGAAGTAGAAGTGCCAGGGAAGCAGATATGTCTCAATGGATAGAGCTTCCACCTAGCATATAGGAGGTCCAGGGTTCAATACCCAGGGCTCCTAGCCATGTGTGGTGAGCTGGCCCATGCTGTCACATGCAAGGAGTGTCACCCTGCACAAGGGTGCCCCCGTGCAAGAAGTACAGCCCCCCACAAGGAGTGCAGTCCCTCGCAGGAGAGCAGACTGCCCAGCAGTGGTGCTGCCCACATGGAGAGCTGGTGCAGCAAGATGACGCAACAAAAAAGAGACACAGAGAAGAGACAATATGAGATAGAGCAAACTAGGGAGCTGAGGTGATGCAAGAGAATAATCAACTCTCTCCTACTCCAGAAGGTCCCAGGATGGGTTCCCAGAGCTGCCTAATGAGAATAGAACAGACACAGTAGAACACACATTGAATGGACACAGAGAGCAGACAATGGGGGGGGGGGGGGGGAGGGGGGAAGGTAGGAAGAAAGGGGAGGGGGGAGAAATAAGAAAAAAATAAAATGTTTTTTTTTTCAAAAAAGAAATAGAAGTGCCAAATCTAGCTGATAGAAATCTTGTAAAGAGAAAAAACAGAAAATAAAAAGGTCAAAATATATGATGAAATAATAAAGATTAATTTCCCAGAATTAAAGGGAAATAAAAGACCTCAAATTGAAAAGGTCTGTAGAGTGCTAAACAAAAAAATATTTTTTTAAAAAGTATCTGATTACATATTTAAGCACTAAAAGTGGGGGAAAGATGTGTGAATACAGACCGACTCCGGAGCTTGCAATCCTGCCTACTATGACCTAAGCACTATAGTATATACAGTTCATACTGTTATGGAAAACATTGAATTTGGCTTAATATGAAAGCTCAAAAATATTAACTATTATTCAATCTTTAATTTATCTGGGTTTTATTTTTGCATGGAGTGAAGTAGGCATTTAGCTTACATTAGGTGCTACAACAGACAAACTTACAAATTTCAATGATTACTTCTGGCTCTGTATGAGCTCTAGGGATTATTCCTCCTGCTCCTTCCAGATGTTTTTTCTCCCAGCCTCACACAGTTTGCTCATGGGGAAGCACTCATAAGAACTGAGGTGAATACTTGAGGAATACCCTCTTCAGATCTCTAGAGGCCTCTCCTTATATAACTCTCTCCTTTCTGAAACTCTGCCCTGCAAACTCTAGCCCCGGGACTCCCAGACATTTCTCAGAATCCCAGTTCGGTCTCCTCAAATGAGAAAGACCATCAGACACTGCCTGGCTTCCCCTCCCTGCACTACAGCCTGGAAATATTCTCTCAGTAGTAGATAGGGCATTTATAGGGCTCATCTCTTTTCTTCTCCCTTTCTCAGGAATCACACAGTCCTGTGCTACCTGACATCCAATGTTGGAAAGTATTGTTTCATATAGTGTGTCATGTTTTAGTTCTTTCAGGTGGAAAGGTAAATTTGATTCATGTTACTCTATATTGATCAGAACCAGAAGTCACTTGAGTTTCTTTTGTTATTTTGTAAGTTGGAGTTCATGCTTAAGCAATTTTTAAAAGACTGGGAATATCAGAATGGAATAAATAATGGGAATAGAATATTAGGTGGTGTTCTTAGAACCAGAACCTAAGGTAGGGATTCTTGTGTCCGTGATTTATTAAAGGTGTGATCTCAGAAGGGGAGTGAGGGAAGCAGAATAGCACAGGGGAAGAAAACTAGGAAAGGATGAGGTCTCAGCTGAAGACTAAGTTCAGCCTAGTCCCCTGGGGAGCCCAGGAGCACAAACTTCACCACACAGTTGGGCCAAGGAGATTGGATTTGTAACACTTGTGTCAGTCATTGGCTGTTTATTGCCAAAATGGGAGGTGGGGTGGGGGGGAGATGGGGTAAGGTAGAAAGGTGGCTCCCAGAACCTGTAAAGACAAGGGCAAATCTCTGAAGGGGGAGGAAAAGAAGAAAGGATGGGGAAGGAGAGGAGAAGGTGGAAGCTATAAGCCATTAGCAGCCAATATTCACGGCAGCTGGGGGATGTGTGTTACTGCCAGGTAGACGAAAAAAAAGGAATCTGGGTGGGCACCTTCAATATAGTGGTAAGCATTTCAAGTCCTTTCATGTGTGAAAATATCTTTACTTTTTCCACACACTTGATCAATAATTTGGTTTTAAAATTTTAGGATCAAAATAAATTTCCTTAAGATCTTTGAATGCAGTTTTCTATTACAATTTAGCATTAAGTGTTGCTTATAATACACCCAACATCAATCTGATTCTCATTATTTTTAACAATATATCTTCCTCCAGTTACCCTAAAGGAAGAATTTAGTATTCTCTTTTTTTTTTTTTTTTTTTTAAAGATTTATTTATTTATTTAACTTCCCCCCTCCCCTGGTTGTCTGTTCTTGGTGTCTATTTGCTGCGTCTTGTTTCTTTGCCCGCTTCTGTTGTCGTCAGCGGCACGGGAAGTGTGGGCGGCGCCATTCCTGGGCAGGCTGCACTTTCTTTTCACGCTGGGCGGCTTTCCTCACGGGCGCACTCCTTGCGAGTGGGGCTCCCCCACGCGGGGGACACCCTTGCATGGCACGGCACTCCTTTGCGCGCATCAGCACTGCGCATGGCCAGCTCCACACGGGTCAAGGAGGCCCGGGGTTTGAACCGCGGACCTCCCATATGGTAGACGGTCGCCCTAACCACTGGGCCAAAGTCCGTTTCCCAGTATTCTCTTTTTATCCATGATGTTTTGAAATTTCACTGGTGAAATTTTCTTACAGTCAAGTTTTTATTCTGGTTAGGGAATTTTCCTTCTAACATTTCTCAGTCTATTTCTTCCCTTTAATTATCCTTGATCTATTCCATAAACCTCTCAAATTTCTTTCATTTCCATGTATTTTTTTCTGTACAGTCTAGGTGAGTACTTCATCTTTACCTTCCCCAGATTATTATATTTTATTTTCAGACCTTCTATTTGATATTTTATCTTGGCAATCCTACGTTTAATTTCCAAGAATTCTTTCATGTATTCAGATTGACCCCCCTCCCCTCTTTTACACATTGAGATCTGATCTTGTTTCAGGAATGCAATATCTTGTTAAATCCCTCTGAGAATAAGTAGAATCTTAAAATTATCTGCTCTTCACTATATTTTCTTCATAGTCAATTTTTTATTATGTTAAACTTGGTACCTCTTTTTCAGGCTTTTGGTCTCATTTAATGTGTTCGTTGTTGGTTCATATTTATGAGTAATACTAACCAACATTTATAAACATTACTGTGTGCCATAAATATTCTAAACATTTTATATATATTCCTTTACTTAATCCTCATAATGTTCTTAGAAGGCATGTGTGGATATTACCCACATTTCACAATGAGGCGCAAAGAACTTAAATAATTTGTTAGTAAGTGTCAGGACCAGAATTTGAATGCCAGGCAGTCTGCTCTTACTACACTATATTATCTGTGTAGAATGCATGAATGTGGAAGCAAGCAGAGAGGCTGGAGACTCCCACAAATACCAATGTAAGGAGGTTTTCATTCTAGTAGTAGTAGTATTCTTTAGTGTATTTCAGTACAGAGGGTGAATTTCTGTCTCCCTCTTCTCCCATACCCCCATGTTCATTATGTGAATTCAGAATTATCTCAGGGTCTATTCTGCCTCTCTCTTCATATCCTCTAGTGAGATGATTCACTTTTTTCAGAGAGTTCTTCTTGGGCTTTTAGCCTAGAGGCAAATACTATTCCTGCTAGTCCTCTTCCACATGGAAGAATGGAGAAGGGCTTAACTAGATCAGCTGTTCCATGGGTAGTTTTTATTTTATTTTTTTAATGAGGTATTGGGGATTGAACCCAGGACCTTGTACATGAGAAGCAGGCATTGAACCACTGAGCTACAGCCATTCCCCACCACAGGTAGTCTTTTCATTAATTAGCCTAATTACTCTCCAAAGACTTCATCATGCTTTGGACTCTACTGTGAAGGCAGGCTTGCTGTTCTCCAGGAACTTTCCCCTTATTATGCTTTGGCCCACTGGCTCTTCACTCTGGATTCTTCATTAGTCTATTACTATTAGCTACACATACTTGACAAACTATCCTGCTTTTCTTGTTCACTATTGATCTCCTATTATGCTTCACAGTGCTGCTATGGATTTATTCTCTAAAAAATATTATTCCATTATATTTCAAGATATTTTGGGAAAGAAAAGTGGTAAATATATATTGCCTGCCATCTTGAACCAGATATCACAAAATGCTCTCATTTTTGGCAGGAATTCTAGTTCTAGATTCACTGATAGTAGACTAGGAACAATACATGAAATGCTGGCTCAACTATCCAGAGCTTCAAAGTTCCCCATACTTCTGTTAGCAGAACACTGGGTTCTTGGCTTATGTCAGATTGACATACCCATAGGATAAGTAAGGAAGTAAAGAGCTTACTAAGAAATGGGAAAAGAGTGCACAATCTGAGACATTGATAGTCTGCGTGCTGCAGGGTGAGATGTGTGTGTGGGACCCCAGATTAGGCCTTTCTGAGCCCTTTCCTCCTCCCCCTCCTGATGTTAGGGTGGGGCCCAGCTGTTTGCTGTTCTGATTGGTTCCCCCACCTGTTAGCTCTCAGGGGGCCAATGGGGAGGCCTGTCGTTTGGAGGTATCTGGGAGCTTCTCTTTGACCCCAGAAAAAGTTCCAAAAGAGAACTTGTGCGGGCCTAGTGGGGTCTTTCCAACTTTGTCCTTTAGTAGCAGTCTTCCCTTCAGCAGGTTCCTGGGCAGGGTCTTGCAGCCAGGTTCTCTGCCAGGTCTCAGCCCCCTCCCTCTTCCCCTATACTAATCTACCTTGCTTCTGTCTCATTACTCAGATGAAAGAATCTCTTGCAGTGTAAAAATATATTAAATGTAAGGAGAAAATAATTGGAAAAAAAATTTCACCAAACAAGGAGGAACATTGTTCTCACATGGTATACAAAGAAATATCAAGATGTCCAGGGAAGCAGACTTGGCCGAATGGATAGAGCGTCCACCTACCACATGGGAGGTCTGTGGTTCAAACCCCGGGCCTCCTTGACCTGTGTGGAGCTGGCCCATGTGCAGTGCTGATGCATGCAAGGAGTGCCGCGCCATGGAGGGGTGTCCCCCGTGTAGGGGAGCCCCACGCGCAAGGAGTGTGCCCCGTAAGGAGAGCCACCCAATGTGAAAGAAAGTGCAGCCTGCCCAGGAATGGCGCCTCACACACAGAGAGCTGACACAACAAGATGACGCAACAAAAAAAGAAACAGTTTCCCAGTGCAGCTGATAAGGATAGAAGCGGTCATAGAAGAACACACAGCAAATGGACACAGAGAGCAGACAACTGGGGGTGGGGTGGGGTAATAATAATAAAAAAAAAAAAAGATGTCCAGAAGTGGGTACCTAAATTTGGCTGTCCACATAAACCTGTACTATGTTTATTCAATATTTATTTAATAAATATATATAGTGGAGAGAAAACGGTCCATCTTGATGTCAGAAGGGTGATATGATTCATAGAATAAAAGGAATACACTTTCTCAGTATTGTTTCGCTAAAGAAGCCATCCAAAAGTATCATTGTCCTATTAAGTAATCTTAAAAAAAGCAAATATCACCTAATTAAGCAGCAAGTATTCATTGAGCAGTATATATGCTATACTCAAGTTGTTGACAGAATGACCCCTCCCCAAATATGCCAATTCCCTAATCCCTGGAATCTGTCAATTTGCTAACATTACAGGGAAAAGGGATTATGCAGATGGAATTTGCTGACTTTAAAATAGGGACACTATCCCTTGATTATCTGGGTGGGCCCAATGTCATCACTAGAACCTTGAACATAGAGAAGGCAGAACAGTCAGTCAGAGATGTGTCATGAGAAAGATTTGACCTGCTGTTCCTGTCTTTGAAGATGGGGGGAGGGGGCTAAGAGCCAAGGAATGCAGGTGGCCTCCAGAAAATGAGGATAGTCCTTAGCTGACCAGGAAATAGGAACCTCAATCCAAAAACCATGTGGAAATCAATTTTACCAATGACCTGAATGAGCCTAGATGATTACCTCCCAGAAAGGAATGCAGCCCTACTGACACCCTGATTTCAGCCTTGTGAGATTCAGGTAGAGAAACCAGCTGAGCTTACATTTATGTTGTATTAAGTTGTGAAATTTGTGGTAATTTTTTAACGGCAGCAATAGAAAATGAATACACTTCACTTGGCACCACGTATAGTGGATAACAATACTGAATGGATTCTTGGTATGGTATTCAGATTGTAATTTCCTGAGAGGTATTATCAATATCTAGTTACATCTTAGTGCAAACTAGGTGTTTGAGAGTACTGTAGTATCATACAACAAAGAAAAGAAGAATGAGGAATAGTGGATAATTTTGATCTGTGACTTTGTTTTAACTGATTCAAAACCAATATATGCTCTTGTATCAGTTGAACTAATGTCAAAGAGAGATGACCCAGGCTTAGCAACTCTTGGTTGTTGAACATAGGGTGGAGTGCCAGGATTTTTGCCAGCAGCTTTATTGCTTTGACCTCATTTTTCTAAACTAAAGATGGAGTTAGTGCCAATTTCTACTATCTCATAATAAATTGGTTAATACAAATGCAGTTGACAAACTGGTTTAGTGGGAGATGGCCAGAGCTCTGTGTGTGGGAGGACTTCATAGGTTGAGAAAAGAAATACCTGCTCTACTTGAATAAAGCAAATTAAGAATATAAGAACTACCATACTGAAACAGAGAATAGGAAGAAACATTGTTAGAAGGAATGCTTATTTTATTGGACATCACTTCCAATGGTTAAGAATATGCTCCCAAATTAACTGCTCTTCAACCTGTTATTAATTTAAATATAATTTTTATATACAAATAGTGTCCATTCTTTATTATAGGTGGTTTACACAAGTTTACAATTTAGTTAATTATTAACATTTTCTTACAGAATTCAATGGTATGTTTTTTATTGTAGTCCTTTCTCCTGGAGACTTGGGCGTGTGTCCAGAGGATTGAGTTGGAAGACAATCTGAGTGGTACTCATCAAATTATACTCAAACTCATCCATCTTCTCTAATAGCCATGCCTTGTTCATGGAAAAAACTTGTACATATTGTATCTCTCTGCTATGGGTTGGGTTTGTTCCCATGAAACTTCCAAGTTGCTCATATAAAGAAACGGTGTTTTTGGTATGCCTAGACATGAACATTCCCATAAGACACAAACAATATAAGATTCCACGCTGGGAACTAAAGTTAGTTCGTAACCTCTTTGTTCCCCAGGAAAATCAGCTCCCTTAAATCTCTTCTGGTCTATGTTCTATATTAATTTTAACCTCATGTTACCTAGTATAAAAATAATCTTTATAGGTGATATGAGTGGTAATTGGAGGACCTATCAGAATGTGATTTGTCAGAATTACATCTGAACACTCAGGATACTAAGCAGAAAAAAATATCACTCATGATCTAAGAAGTCTTTTTTTTTAAAAGATTTATTATTTATTTAATTCCCCCCCTCTCCCCCGGTTGTCTGTTCTCTGTGTCTATTTGCTGCGTCTTGTTTCTTTGTCCGCTTCTGTTGTCCTCAGTGGCACGGGAAGTGTGGGCGGTGCCATTCCTGGGCAGGCTGCGCTTTCTTTCACGCTAGGCGGCTCTCCTTAGGAGGTGCACTCCTTGCGCATGGGGCTCCCCTATGCGGGGGACACCCCTGCGTGGCATGGCACTCCTTCCATGCATTAGCACTGCACATGGGCCAGCTCCACACAGGTCAAGGAGGCCCGGGGTTTGAACCATGGACCTCCCATGTGGTAGACGGACGCCCTAACCACTGGGCCAAGTCTGTTTCCCTTGATGCAAATTACAGTTGACAATGTACTGTTTTTAAACATTTCTTGAGTCTAGCCATATACATTTTCCCAGGTCATATAGTTATGGTACATTATATGGATAGGTGGTCAAATCCATGGAGTAAAAGAAGTGTGGTGTTTTCTGCTTCACGTTAATGGAAGGTGATTTTTCCTTTCTTCTGTTGTTTAATATTTCGTGGTCTCCATGCATGATCACACTGATTGCTGTGTTTGCAGAATTCATTAGACCTCATTTTGCTTTGGTTAATTTTCTTCAAGTGAATCTAAACCTACCTATATCATCACAAAATACGAACACTTTCACTATATATAAAACTAGTAACTGTTCTCCAGTATATGTTGTTCTTCCCCAAGTTTAGGCTTTTTTTTTTTTTTAACTGACTATATTCAATAAATTCATATTTGTCCAGTTTCATATATAATCCAGTTATAATACTTCTGATTGGCCTATGCCAAGTTTACAATGGCCTTGACTAAAACTGCTAACTATCCTGTAAAAGAACAGCTTTAAAAAGGAAATTAACTTTCTTTAACATGATAACTTACCAATGTATTCATGTTTAGTTTACCTTCATTAAATAATGCTTGCAATTATAAAGGAAAACTGGAAAGCTAATAGTGAAATTTCATGCAATAAAAATGGGATAGTTTTGGGAAAGGGATTATCCTCAAATGCTAACTCTAAGAAATCATAATTCTCTGGTCTATGTATCAATCTACCTCTGGTTTTATGGATAAACTAGAGCTTTTCATTGTACCAACAGATTGTGAGTTATTTTCTGCTAGATGCATTATTGTCCTAGAGAATTCACAGAAAATGTTCTATTTCTCTTCTGCCTTTTCTTATCAGTGTAGCTTTTTAATGGCTGTTATAAAAGGTCAATCACATTTTTTTTTAAACAACAGAAAGCTATTATTCACTCAGAGGATTTGTCAGACAGCAAACAGTTCAAACAAGGTAGCAAGCCTTACAGGTCAGTCAGATAGATAAAGCTGTTTAGGGAGGATCATTTTGGGGCACTGGTTACCAAAGGACAAGGAAAGATGGAAACCAGTGGATTTATTTCCCTAAAATATATTTGGATAAGATACTTTAGAAATATGGATGGGAAATTCACTCCTCTCTTTAAGTCCATTCCATTTTGATTCCATTAGATTTTACTTCAGTATGTGTGTTTTTGCCACAAGATTGTCATTTTTGTGGTTCAAAGGATTAAGATATTTAACAACATGATGGAGTTCTTTTAACTTTTAAATCTTAGTCTTTATTTTATGCTTTTTATTTTTATTGTTTTCTTCTCCTATTCTCTATTTCTCCTCTTATTTTCAGTTGTCTGACTTCCTTCTTTGCATGTGTTTGTTTCTGCCATGCTTCCTCTTTTCTCTTCTGCTTTCCCAGAAGATTTTGCCAGTAGAAATAATGACCGTGTATTTTCAAAATAGTTTTTATACATTTATTGTTATAAAAGGGAAATTCCATTGCATCACATCCCCTAGTTTCCTTTTGAGAACTTAGATTTTACTGAAGATAGTTTTCAAAGAGGTAATACCAGCAACTGATGATTGTTTCCCAGGAGTCTCCTGAGCTGAGGCCACATCACTTTTCTGTCATTTGAATAAGGAAGAGAGTCACCTTCACATATTCTTCATACATCTCCCACATAATAAAGCAGTGTTTCTCAAAGGGTTGGTCACTTGCACAAGATTCATTCGGGTGTTGGTAAAAATTATATTTTCAGTCCCTACCTCAGGCCAGAGTCAGAATCTCTAGGGTAATCTGCAGTGTTGAAACTCTCTAGATGATTCTTCTCTGTACCAAAGTTAGAGAATCATGGATGTAGTAATATGTTCAGCAAGTAACAGGTCATAAGTATTTGAAGATTGGTACGCTATCTCCTTACTAACAGCCAAATATTTCTTGCATGTGCTCAATTTTCTCCTGTGCTTTTAGTCCTGCATTTTCAATCACTGCTTGGATATATTTACTTGAATGTTTTTCATCAACATATCCTAACTAAATTATCCACTGGATGTCCCCAATTCTGTCATTGTGCTATTGTTATCCCAGGAGTAATATTTGGATTCATTCTTCCATGTGCCATCAGTTTTGCTTAATTAACATATTGGGCATTGTGCCAAGCACTGGGAAAGAGTGACGAAAAAGACAGACCTGAGTTCTGTCCTTGAGGAGTTTAAGGATTCTTTTAATAGAGTAACTTAATCTTAGAGATTTAGTTTCTTCTCCCCCCCACTCCCCAAATTACCTTGCCTTTCTTGCCACCATCCTAGAATCTCATCACTTATGCCTGGACTGCTGTGATTTTTTCCTAATTAGTTTCTTTGCTCCTAATTTCCCACCTCTTCTGAAAGATTAATCTGTTGCAATCTTAATATTCTTCAAAAGAACATTTTAAATACTCTCCCTCCCCCACTAAAATATTCATTATTTCCAATTACCTAAAGCATATTTTCCAAACTGAATTCAAGGCTTTTACAATCTGACCTCCTAGATGAATTTCTTCTGAATACATTCTTCTATCCCTAACAAATAGATAACTGAACATGACATAAGTATTTTTACTTATTTTCTGCTTGACCAAGCCAGACTTTTCTTTGAAGGCATAACTCCTTCCTTCAACAAATATCTGTCCCTCAGTACTTGCTCTTGCTTCATCTCCTGTGGTGATTCTCTGCTTTACTAATTAAGCATTTAGCACGTGCTCTTTGATATTATTACTTATCCTTTTTTGTATTCTCCATTCCCTCAATTATTCCATAAGCTTCTTCTTGAATGTAGGAACAATGTTTTATATACTTCGTTGTCTCTTCCTTGCCTAGCCCACACTTAATGTGTAATGAGCATAAAATAATCAAATTCATTACATTCATCTATTTACCCATTCCTTCATCCAAATACTGAATGCTCATTTAAGGCCAAGATGATCCTTACTTTCATGGAACTTACAATTTAGTTGGAAAGACAGACATTGAACAAATAATTACATAAAAAAGAGATGGCTGCCTTTATTCATTTGTTAGTCAACATTTAATAATTTCCTATGACAGGATGCGCTTTGTTACATGTTCCTTGTACAATGCTGAAGTTCACAGTGGAGAAGAATCACATATAAACAAATAAAATACAATGTAATAAGTACAAACATAACATCTTGGGAGCACAAAGGCAGGCACTACTATCTGTCAAGAAGAATTAAGGAAGGCTTCACATCTAAGTGATTTGAAACAAAAGGTTGGATAATGCAATAATTTTGCAAGAAGGGTGGTTCTTAGGGAACTCATAAGCTCATTCCTATATGATTATTCTGAGCAGAAACTTGAGTTAAACCTAAGAAGTTTGGAATATGACAGTGCAGCAGCTCAAGGTATAGATGGAAGAGGGTGCCCGCGGTCACTGCCCAGGTGGGTCGCTAGGCACGGGTTGTTGGACCTTCATCCAGGCCCTTCCTTAGCCTTGCCCCCTGAACGTAGATAGATGCTCTTAGGGAAAGACCCAAGTTGCCTATAGGATATAGGCTTCTTCAAAATCCAGGACAAGAGTTGAAAAGGATACTGAAAATCACACAGTTCAGAGGTTTCTAGTTTACATTCCCTTGACTTTAGGGATTATCAAAGTGGTAAGTGAAAACTGGCAAGCAATTGTCAATATTTCAAAAAGCTTAAAACATCTATTGCATATTTTCTGGTGGTAGTAAATGCCAGGTTTCCTTGTTTCGTGCTAGAATTTTATCAGATCCACATTAAACCGAGGTTCTTACTGATCTATCGACGGATTAAGTATAATTTGTTTTCCCAGAAATTTGATACTCAAGTTGATAAACCTTTCAAAATATAGGAGCTCAATGTTTGCAATTCACAAAGCACTTCTCACTAACTTCATTTTAATTTACTTCTCTTTACACTGTCGAATAGCTTAATAGCAGAGCCCGTTGGCCCTGATTCTTAGTCTAGTAATCTTTCTATTGCTCCACGCTTCTATTCCTTCCGTTTGTCTATAGCGCCTTCAATCACTCACTGGAAAAGCACCTGTCGTGGATGTGCCATTGCATCACACTGCCAGCCTCTCAGATGAGAGCAACCTCTCCCTTCACGCCCAAGAGAAAAGTGACTCATTCCCCTGCAAGCGAGATCCGACTCAGCCACGCAAACACTCTTCTGGGTTCGGAGCTGGGAGCCGGGCAAACACAGAAGGGGCTACTCCAATGAGCGCGTGCGCAGTCGCTCTTTGAGGTCCCTCCCCCACGTCATCTAAACCACCCTGCATTCTTACCATTCAGTCCACTCTCCTTAGCCTATTTACTCTTTTAAGACTGCCTGTCCTCCAGTACGTCAGGAACGAAAGCAGCTTTCAACTAGGAATTCTCCCATTATTAAGCGACCACCGCGGCGGAGGCCTTGCTGTGCGTGTTCGAGCGCCGCACCGGCTGTGTACATAAAGTTGTATTCCCCGCCGCTCCCGCCCCTTCCGCCGCTCGCGCGCGCGCACGGCCCGCTCCCGGCGCGCGGGGGTTGGCGGCGGCTGGGACCGCGGCGGCGGCGGCGGCGGCCTCGAGAGCGGTAGTGGTTCCTACTCTCCTTTATTAGTTTCCTCCGCCCCCTCCCATCGGACGCTGTTGTGTGGTTGCCGTAAAAAAAATCAACTTTATTGTTCCTCAGCCCCACCTCCCGGCACGGCGCGCGTCTTCAGGATGCACGGAGGCTAAGGGGAGAGGCGGCGACGGGTCGCGGTCCGGGTCCCTCTCCTCCGAGCTCCCCGCCGGAGGGGAGGGAGTCACGATGTCCGGTAGCCGCCAGGCCGGGTCGGGCTCCGCTGGAACTAGCCCTGGCTCCTCCGCGGCCTCCTCGGTGACTTCCGCGTCCTCGTCCTTATCCTCTTCCCCGTCGCCCCCTTCCGTGGCGGCGGCGGCGGCGGCGCTGGTGTCCGGCGGCGCGGCCCAGGCCGCGGGCTCTGGCGGCCTCGGGGGCCCGGTGCGGCCTGTGTTGGTGGCGGCTGCCGTGTCGGGCAGCGGCGCTGGAAGCGGCGGTGGGGCGGTGTCCGCGGGCCTGTCCCGACTCAGCTGCGCGGCCAGGCCCAGCGCCGGCGTAGGTGGGAGCAGCTCCAGCCTAGGTAGCGGCAGCCGGAAGCGACCTTTGCTCACCCCGCTCTGCAACGGGCTCATCAACTCCTACGAGGACAAAAGCAACGACTTCGTGTGGTGGGTTTGAAGAGCAATTCCTTCAGGGGGCAGTGCGAGGGTGGCCGAAAGATTGGAGCTCGTAGTTAGTGGAGTGGGGTGATGTTGGAGTTCCGAGGAAGGGGTGGGGGTAATGAAGAGGTAATTGCTGATAGGTAGGAGGTGAAGAGAGTTTAGGAATAATAAGGGAGAGATGGAGAGTCAAATAAATGGTCGATGAAAGGATAAAGTCGGGAAGGCAAGTGGAGCCTTGCATTTTCTGGATAACTGGTCTATTAGGCATCCCAAATCAGCTTTATTTCCTGTTGAGGTGAATTAAGTTTGTAAAGAGCAAAGATTGGAGCTGTTGGTCAAAACTTGCTTATTGGAAATAAGGTGGATGGCGCTATAAACACTGGTAAGGCTGTTTTAAAGGGAAGTAGTATTTAACATAAGTATCTACGGTGTGTATATAAATATACCTCCTCACATTTCAGAGTGTAGGCCTCTTGCTCTTAAATCTGCTTTTGAAGCTACTGTAGTCAAAAAAGCTGTCCATAAAAAATAACTTCTGTTGAATGTCTTGAAAGAGGAACTGCATTTATTAAACATCAGTGTGTCAGGTAAACTGTACTACACTTGTAGAACACAGTATACAGGAACTTCTGATTTGAGAAACTCTAGCTTTTGGAGATCTTGTCATCATAAAATACAAAATGTAACCATCGTTTTGTGCATCTTGAATGATACACAGTAGTATTAAGTCATGATATTTGGCATAGAGGAGTTATTCATATTAAGTGAAAGATGAAGTTGCCTTGCCTGACAGTGTTTTGGGATTTTCCTTGGGCTTTGGATTTTGGTAGGATTATGCGAGAGGAATTGGTTTATAGCCTAGAATGGTAGGATTTTGTGCTTTCCTTCTGGAGGAACTGTGGATAGGCTGAAGATATTAGTGATGTAGGAAGTTGACTTGAAACTATCATGGGTGAAGTTCTTCACTTCAGGGTTACAGATGGTTTGAGTTGGTGTCTTTATAATATCATAGAACTAAAAGTTGGAGCTTAAAGGGAAATTATTGGTTATACTTACAGTTTTTCGCTCCTGCAGGAAAAATAATGTTTACTCATATTTCTACTTTTGTCTTAATTATTCTGCATTCAGAATTAACTCATTTTTCATCAAAGTTGGTCTATAATTTTGATTGTTATTTATAAATAATGAAAGCAGCTTTTGGTTGGGTGTTTGCACTCATATCTAATAGAGAGTGGCAACGATAAGGTAGAAGCTAATATAACAAAGTGGGAGTTTACAGAATTTAGTCTTCTTTTTAGCTACCATTTACATTTTACTTTTAAGTAGATTAAAAGGAAATAAGCATGTCAGTAATCATATAGGTATACTATACTAAAATAGTGTAAAAGATGTAAGAAATCATTCATTCATTCAACAAATGTTTGTTTAGCACTCATGGTCTGCCAGGCACCATATGAGTTTTCAGTATGCTATAGACCATTTTAAAGGGATTTGGAGAGGGGAGGGGGGCATAGAAACAGCTGGCACTGATTTTTTTTAAGGGCAAGATTATTAACATTTTTATTAGTTGTCACTTCTAAAAATTTTAGTCAACTTTTGAATCCTAACCATGCTCCTTATTCTGTATTCTTTTATATTCTAGTGTCAGTGAGAATTTTCAGTTAAAAATTCTGAATTTTTCAGTTTCTTTTTAAAGAGCTCATTAGTCCTTTTTTTTTTTCTGGTAAAGTTGGATATTCAAAAGAATTAATTAATGGCATCTTTTTCTCCAGCCAGGTTTGATTTTGGCTAAACTTTTGGGGTTGGAGGATATGGATTAGGCAAGGCCCTTGGAATCCTTTTAATTTCTAGTTGGCTGTGGGTGGTCAGTCTCTCTGGTATGCCCCAGGGTCAAACTATGAACCAAATTGCTCTATGCTTTTACATCTACATGAGGTCCAAGCTTGAATAATGATGATAATTCCTTATTTATTGCACATTTTAAAGATGTATTTATATCTCATTCTATCTTTAGAGCATTTTCTCTTTTAATATACTACGAATGTAATTAAATTCCCATTAAGTCGCAGATAAGTAACTTTGTTTTAGCTTAGACAGCTAAGGAGAACTTGGATGTACTAATTCTCAATTTAGTACTTTTTCTTTATGGAATTAGAAAAGTTCCGATATATAAATCTGAGTGCCTTGTGTTTAGTCTAATCATTAGATTAAATGGGAGGGAAGCAACTGTTTCATAATGACCTGAGATAAATGTTTTTATCCCTAACAACTCCCTCCTCCTGTCCCTGCTGCCTGCTACTCATCCCAAGAGGACATATCAGATTTGGAGACTAGAGTGGGCAATGTAGTTAGCAAAAGCTTTCCTGATGATAGTGATATAATCGTCCTCCTCTTCTTGAGAATAATTGATTTATAGTCTAAAATGCATTAATTTAAGTAACACATTGGCCTCTCTTGACTAATACTTATTTGAAAGTAAGTTTATATTTCAGAATTGAATAAAATTCTAGGAATTTATAGTTTGCACTTTTAACATTTCATACAAATAATACAAGTGTATTATGAGTGGAGAATCTGCAATACAGGAGAAGTTTTTAGCTTGAAGTTGGCTAATTCTTTGACATTCAGAGAAGTCTTTCTGATTTCCCACATTTCTCTTATATAGTCCCTTTAATTAAACTGTGCATCTAGCCTTTATTTGGAAGATTACTTCATTCTTTTATTCTGACTCCTTTCTTTTATTCTATTACGTAGGTACTACCTCTATTAGTTTTAGTTTTTCCAACTACCTGAAATGACCTTTTGTATCTCTGGAAGTCCTAGGTTCTCCAAGTTGCAGCTGAAAGATCTCTTTTCAAGTAGATAGTAAGTGCTTTGTAGGAAAATTAGAATCTTAATCATCCACCTGATAAAGTAGGTAGGATTGATTCAATATATGATATGACTCCCACCTGTGTCAAACTATTAAGACAGACTCCCTATCCTTAAGGTGCTCATGATTTAATGCAAAGAAAGACTTTTAACCATATATTTATAATACCCAATCTGGCATCATTATTACTATTCCCTTCTCTTAATACCATGGCAGATGCCAAATACTCTCCTTAATTCAGATGTAATCTCATACATCTAGCACTCTAGGCAGCCATTACTTATTAAACACATTTAGCACTGAAGATATGTTGGCCATTTTTTACTCCTATATGTATGTTTTTCAAACTATTAAAAATGAAATAGATTAGAACATATCAGAATCTGTCATAGGATAAGATTGATGAAACTTTTGTTTTTGGTTATTTATGTATGTGCCTGATGTGTAAAGTATTTCTTGGTATCAGGGTCAACAAAAGTCACTAAATTATGGGATATAATTTCCCCAGTGACATTTAGGAGAAGTGTAATTGAAAAATTTAGATACTTTTTTAGACCATTGCAGACTTAAAATATAAAAATGTAATTTATTCAGCTTCTTAAATATATTTTAGAATTCATTACATCATTATTTTAGTAACACTAGCCAAGAACCTCCTTGAATCAGCAGAACTGAAACCTGGTGATAGTTTTGCATTATAATGTATGTACTGTTTAGATGCTGATGGTGATGAAGTGTACTCTGCAGAAGATGTTATATTATAGCAGTTAAGCATGGTTCTACTATCAAAAAGTGGGTGCATTAGTCAGCTGAAGAAGTACTGATGCAAAATACCAGAACTTGGTTGGTTTTTTATTTTTTTATTTTATTTTATTTTATTTTTTAAGATTTATTTATTTAATTTCCCCCCCTCCCCTGGTTGTCTGTTCTCGGTGTCTATTTTGCTGCGTCTTGTTTCTTTGTCCGCTTCTGTTGTCATCAGCGGCACGGGAAGTGTGGGCGGCACCATTCCTGGGCAGGCTGCTCTTCCTTTTCACGCTGGGTGGCTTTCCTCACGGGCGCACTCCTTGCACGTGGGGCTCCCCCACGCGGGGGACACCCTTGCATGGCACGGCACTCCTTGCACGCATCAGCACTGCGCATGGCCAGCTCCACACGGAGTCAAGGAGGCCCGGGGTTTGAACCGCGGACCTCCCATATGGTAGACGGACGCCCTAACCACTGGGCCAAAGTCCGTTTCCCTTGGTTGGTTTTTTAAAAGGTATTTATTTGGGGTAGAAGCTTAGAGTTACCAGGCCATAAAGCATTAATTACTTACCTCACCAACTCTGTTGCCTTGTGTTAGAGCAAGATGGCTGCCGATGTCTGTAAGGGTCCAGGCTTCCTCCTCTTCCTAAGGCTCTGTGGTCCCAGCTTCTTCCAATATCAGCTGTAGGCTGGGATAAGTCTCCTGGGGCTCCTTTCTTTCAGGGCTCTGCTGCTCTGTTAGCTCCACAAGGCCAGCTGTAGACCATCAGGCTAATGGCTCATCTCTCTTCCATGGACCTCTGCCATGTCTTATGGAGTCTTCTTTCCTTCCTCAGGTATCTGCTTCTCTGTGTTTACTTCACAGGTCTCCAGTATCAAAACTCCGACTGACTTCTATTGTGAGGTCCTTGTGAGGTCCTGCCCACCAAGGGGTCGGGGACCCAACGTCCTACTGACATGGCCCAATCAAAGCTTCAATCATTATTTAATCAAGTAAAAGTGAAACTTCTGAATCCAATATAATATGCCTAGAGGAAAAGACCAGTTCATGAACATAATCCACTATCTATTTTTGGAATTCATAAACAATATCAAACTGCTACAGTGGGTCTTCAGCATCAATGTCAGCAGAAGACTTAGGTGAATCAAATGGTAAAGAAAATTAAGGAGATGATTATGAAGCAGGCTTTGAAAGACTATTAACAGGAATTCCAGTCTGTAACGTGGGAGGGAGGTACTTGTGCAGTAGAAATTCATTACTAAAGAATGTGTTGATTTGTTGATTATAAATCTTTGTACCTTTCCTTGTAATGAGCTAGTATTACTAAGATGATCATTCATATTTCCATCTAAGAATTATTATTGATGAAAGTAATTGCAGCCTTAAGTCTTGTTGCTTACTTTTCTTCCTTAAAAGTATATGTCTTTTTGCAGGTGATTTCTTCTGACACAGACTGCTTTAATCTGTTTTGAATATTTATTTTGGTCTTAACCCTTTCCCTCAGAAAGCTTCTACAGCTTAAGAGGAAAGGTCCCCCCCTCCCCCCCCCCCGACAGTGGGATCTGCCATCTTTTCTTTCCTGTTAAAATTTGTGTTATGAAAAATAAAATGCTTCTTTTTTTAAAAAAATATTTCTCCCCCCCCCCAACCCCATTGTTTTGTACTTGCTGTCTGTTCTCTATGTGTTCTTCTGCATCTGCTTGTCTTCTTTTTAGGTGGCACTGGGAACTGATCCTGGGCCCTTCCAGAGTGGAGAGAGGTGCTCAATCTCTTGCACCACCCCAGCTGCCTGGTCTGCTATGTCTCTTATTCTCTATCCTCTGTCTGTTTTTGTTGTGTCATCTTGCTGTGCCAGCTCTCCATGCACGCCACCACTCCGTATCGGCCAGCTTGTTGTGTGGGCCAGCTTGCTTTTCACCAGGAGGCCCTGGTAATTGGACCCTGTACCTCCTATGCGGTAGATAGGAGCCCAGTCACTTGAGTCACATCTCCTTCCCTAAAATGCTTATTAACTTGAGCATTTGTCTCCATAAATGCATGTGCCTCATTGTATTTGTATAGGCTCCTACCTTTTCAAGCCATATTATTGAAAGCAACATGTTTTTTTCTTCATATCCTCATATATGTTAATTGCCCTTTCACAGTTAAGGTTCATGAACTAACCCCTGCCCCTGCCCCTGCCCCTAACCTGGTTTTATATAGAGTGAAGGGTGGATTGTAATAGGCAACCTGATTTCTGTTCATTTTATTTCTGGTATGACCTTTGGGAATTTGCTATGCGTGTTTGTGTGTTTTGGGGTGAGTACTCTGCTACCGAAATTCAGAGTTGGAATACGTGATCTGCCCAAGTAATTTAGGGATTTCAATGACTATTTAACAATTCTGTCAGCAGCATTTAATAGTTCTGGTAGCTCCATATCCTTGCCAACACTTGGTATTTTGGTATTTTCAGTCTTTAAAATTTTAGTCATTCTAGTGGTATGTAATAGTATTGCATTGTGGCCATAATTTGCATTGTCTAAATTAATGACTGATAATATTGACCATATTTTCATGTGCTTATTTGCCATTTCTATGTCTTTTGTGAATTGTTTATTTTAATCTTTTGCCTGCTTTTCTCCTGTTTGTCTTGAGTTGTAAAGGTTCTTTATGTGTTCTTGCAAATGGCTTCAGTAATTTCTGATACTAACTATAATGTAATTCTTACCTTCAACTACCTGGGATCAAGTCAGACTCCTCAGGTTAAGGGCACAATCCTGCCCTCATTTCGGATACCAGCCACAAGTTCAGAGGTTCCTGGGTCACCCATACTTCTGACCACCTGCCTGCAAGTTTGGGGGTGCCTACTACCTGATTAAATTCAAAAGTTTGCTAGAATGGCACTTTGGACTTGGGAAAGTGCTATATTTAAGATTGTAGTTTTATTGTAGCAAAAAAAGAATACAAATCTTAAGGAGGCAAATGAAGAGACCATAGTGTCTGGGAGGTCTCAAATGCAAGTTTCCTTGTCCTCTCCTTGTGGAATCAGAATGTACACCCTTTAGCACATTGATGTATATTATTAATCATGGAAGCTTGCTCAAGCTTCAGTGTTCCGAGCTTTTGTTGGGGGCTTCATTATGTAGGCATGGTTGATGGAAACAAAGCCCAGGTGATTGATTGATCTGTTTTCTTAGTATATCTTTATCCTTTTAATGTCTGTTAGATCCCTCCTTCATTCCTGATATTGGGTTGTGTGTTCTCTCTTACTCTCTTGTTCTTTATCAGTCTAACTGAAGAATTATTAATTTTATTGATCCTTTCAAATAACTGGCTTTGGTACCATTTATTTTCTATATAGTTGATTTTTTTCTACTTATTTTCAGCTTTACTCTCATACTTTATATTTACTTTAGGTTTTATTTTCCCTTTTTCTGGTTCCTTAATATGAAAGCTTATATAATTGATTGTTGACTTTTCTAATATAAAACATTTAATCCTATTAGTTTCTCTTTCTAAGCTCTGCTACAGTTGTATCTTTTTCATTTTCATTCAGTTCAAGATACTTATACTTTCTCCATTGATTACTTATTTGAACCATATGTTACTTTGAAGTGTGATGCTCAAATTTTTAAACCTTGGAGGATTTTCTGGGTATCATTCTTTTACTGTTTTCTAATAAAACTCAACTTTGTTCAGTTCAGTCCTTTTAAATGTAGAGTTTTATTTCATAGTTCACCATAAGCTTTATCTTGGTTAATATTCCATATACACTTGAAAAGTATATTCTGATGTGTGTAGGCTGAGGTGTTTTATAAATGTCAGTTAGGTCATATTGGTTTTATGTTCAGCTCTCTACACTAATATGGCCTGTATGTGTATATGCATGTATTCAACTTTTCTAATTTTGTATTCAAACTTGCCCAGACTTTAAAAGCCAATTAAAGTGATATAAACTATAGGCTGTATGTATTCAGGAAGGGTATAGACTGTATGTGTATTTGAACTTATATCCAGATGGAGTGTAGGTGGTGTGTTTATTCAAGCTTACCTGGTGTCCAAACAAACCTCTAAACCCTAAGAAACTGAAATCTGTTCTAATAAAGAAGGTTCTTTTCATGCCAAAAGCACTGCTTGACCCCTGCTCTTAAACCCTCTGCATAAAAAGGACCTGGAAATCCTGTTCTCGGCTTGGTTTTTTGGACAGAAGTCTGCTGGGCCTGGCAGGTCATAATAAATCTTCCTTCTCAGAGAATTCTTACATCCTGGCTTTCAGTACTGCAATCACTCAGTTTTTTCTGCTTCTACAACATTTCTGGGGGCTCATTCGGGATTGCTGTGAAGGTCAGAGATGGCAACATTTGGTTGCCCCTCTTGGACACCTCTGAGGAAGCCAGGAGGGCCCAGGCAAATACCAGCCCAGGGCTCCACTGGACCCCTTTAGTCCAAAAGGAGGTTGGAAGAAACCGGAGGCACTGAAGGGTTTAAAAGAGACCCTGAGAATGAAACTGAAGAACTCCACACACCAGATGGGTAAGTCCCCTGGGAGCATAGTGTAGAAAATACCTAACTGTAAGTGTTAGAAGGGGAGCCTGATCAACTCCCGAGAGGACCCTACTACTCCCAGGAAGTTCGGGGGCTAGCTTTCCTTTCTAGGTCTGAAAAGGAAAGAAAAGTGGGATGGCTGTGGAGACCGAGTAAGACGCAGAGACATACTTCTGTAGGGCAAAAACGGAGTCCTAATCCGCGGGTCCGTAGTGACCTTATTTGGTCAAGGGCAGTGAAGGTGCCCTCTGGGGCTCTTCATCCGAGTCGGGGGTTTATACCGACCTGCTGTTTGGTTTTGGCTAACTGCAAGTTAAGATTTGGTTTACCTTCACTAAAGTAGTGAAGGTTTTGTGGTAGTAAGAGAGGTTTCGTGGGTTAAAGTCCACTCCCTCATCGGTATCCCAGTGCTTCCCAGTGGGATACATCCTGAAGAGCTGGTCTAAATTTGGAAGATCTTGGTTACAGAAAAATGAATTGGTTTTTGTGATAAAGCTTGGTCTGAATGTGAACTGTGCGTTTGAGAAGTTTGGCCAGAAATAGGTCTTTAAATTTTAATGCTGGATTGCAATTGAGCTTGTTTTGTAGACAGCAAGGGTAGGCAGACTCCTGTTAGAGGTTCCCCCTCACTAAGTTTGCAATAATTAACAAGCTGTAACTCAGTTCCCCCTGAAATGCATTAAAGAAAGATTAAGCCCCCTCCCACAGCTTGTCTGAAAACACACCACTTCCTTAAAGGTTAATGCTGTATGAGTCCCCTTAGCTCCAGTCAAAAATCTTAAAAGCAATAAAAATAAAAAATGTGAAATGATGGAAAGCTTGGAAACAACTATACCAAAGGAGTAAGAATTATGAGTCAAATTAATGAACTTTATGTTTGACTGTATGCTGAACTCTGTGTTTGTCTGTTTGCTCAGTGCCAGTATATATTTTCATACCTCTGGATGGTAATATTAAATTATGTAAAATGGTGAACTTTGGTCAAGCTGGGACTCTGGGATGCAAGATCAGTCGACTAAAAAAGGAGCTTCTTCAGTCTTCCTAAGCTAATAAGCACAGCTTCTGGCATACCAGCAAACTCCCTATAAGACTCTTTTCTCAGGAATCAAATTCTGCTTACTGCTGGTCCACATGGCCACAGAGCAGCCTCTGTATAAAACCCTGAATTCCAGTTAAACCAGCATAAAAAGAGAACAGATAGTTCTGAGGCCCAGAAACCTCATATCGTGTCTCCCTAAAGAAATGAGAAAACCTCGAACTTCCATTAGTGTAAACTTGGTGTGCCTATCAAAGTTATGAATAGTAATCAAGATAAAAAGAGTTCATATGTTATTAATTAAAATCAGTGAGTTCCTAGAAATGCTAAAGGTATAGAATTTTCTCTTCTGTTTTAATCTGTACTTAACTCTGTGTTCAGCTTTCAAATCTATACTTATCAGTTTGCTTATACCTAGGAAATCAGATTTGGAGTACACCTGTTAAAAATTGAATAATGGAGAAAGGTAACCTAAAAATAAATCTTTAAATGTCAATACTGTTTTGCTAGTGAATTTAATGCATAAATCCCAAGAAGGTTTTATATGTAATGAATATTCTTACAACCCAAATTAAGCTAAAAAGACAGAAAAGTCTTATAAAATCTAAATATAACAACTATCAAGAAAGGAAACAGATTTTCCTAAGCTCTTTAACCTACTCAGCCCCCCAGGGCCTTCTCTTTGCAAGAGCTCTGAGGGAGGAGCTAGGTGTAATAGATTAAAACTTTTCTAAGCAGAAGGAATTAAGAATCAGTTTGTCCTTGTAAGCTCATGTTTAATGAAATTAAGCTAAAGAAAAATGTAGATCTGCTGTCTTTTAAATGCATAAAGTAAATTTCATTGGTTGCTAACTGTAATTTAATCAGCTTATCTTAAGGTAAAGTAACCAGCCCATGTGGGTGTGGTCAATTATAAAGAGTTTGTTAAAGCATCTTTTAAACTGAAGCATTTCAATGACTAATCATATAAAGCCATTATTAACCAGAGTCCTAAATTAATATTAATGGCAAAAAGGAACTTCATAGTAGTGAAACCTCTCTGGGAGTCACCTCAATGTACATATCCAAGTGGAAGTAATAAAGAATTACTTTGATTCCATTGGGAATCTTCAGTTTTCATTTTAAAAATGAAAAAAGTAGTTTTTCCTCTACTGCTAAACTAAGAATACCTGTTGATTAATGTCTTCATGGTAAAAGTGTAAAGGTAAAAAGTAAAGTACAAAAAAATTAATTTCATTTAGTATGTCACATGTTGCATTGAAAATGTTTAAGAGGTGTATAAAATTCAAAAAATAAACTTCAGCATTGTCAAACTCTCTTGTGCATTCAAACCAGGCCTTCAATACACTGCAGATTGCCTCTCCATATGAGTTATTGGCTAAGTTGGTCACTGACCCCTAAAACAACAAATGTCTACTACATCTCTGGTTGTGCTCCTTAAGTCAATGGAGACTACATTACAGATTCAGACTCCTGCAGCAGCTAGTGGTGGATTGATATAGCCAAACTTAGGATGAATATTGCCTCCAGACTGGCACTGTTTCATAGTGCCAGAGGGCGCTATGCACCAGACTGGTGGAATACTGGAACCTACTTTCCTAGCTTCTCTCTAGGGTCATCAGTGCTGCGGCTTCTGTGAAGAACATGCCAAGTGGAGCAATGATCACCAGAGTACTGTGAGTAAAACTTAAACACAATTGACATTATGGCCTGCTCCCATGGAGAGATAACATGTAAAGTATTGCAAACCTGAAACTTAAGTCTATTAATTATAGCTCAAAGAGAATCTTATGCATTGAGTAGTACATTAATTAGTGTTATGTACTGTACCTATATCCTATTCATTTATGTCTGATGACTATGGTGATATTTCTATTAGATCATATGCAGAAAGACATTGACTATGTTATCAGTCCTGGTAAACTTCATTTTCTGAGTAGTTAATAAACATGTCTATAAAAGAATGGCCACCTTGCTTGAGATCAGTGGAGCCAACAGTCCTTTTAATTGAAAAAGCCACCAAATTAACTTAGGGCAACCTCACACCAGGTGAAGGATGTGCTTGAGGCCAGGGGCCAACAGTGGCTTACAGGTCGCTGGTTAATTAATACCAGGCTCAGTTACTAGAGACCCTTGAGGTGCAGATAAGGATGTGTCAGACTCTCAACCCTACTACCGGTGTATGGCCCAAAGTCAGATCCTGAGGGGCCCCTTCTCCACTCCTGCCTTGAAACTCTTAACTAGCTTAGCCAAACAGGTTTTCAAAAACAGAGCCTAGTGAAGACAGTCAAAGAAATTACGAGCAATTACTCAACTAAAGCCAAAAATGTAAAGAACTTTACTCTGTAGTACTGATCGCTTCCACAGCTATTAAAGTTAAAAGAATTTCCACCTTGGTGCACTAATCCTGAGTGAAGCCGCCTGCCCAAGAAAGTGCCAGTTCACCAGACGCACCTGACGAAATGTACGAATGTCAGTCACTGGACAGTCTGAAACACATCTTCAAAAAAAAAAGGCTAAGCAACGTCTATGTCAAAGTCGGTTGTTCCCTCTAGCTCTAGCCCAAATGCCTATTGCTAAAAGGAAAACAAACATCCCTTAAAAAAAAAAACCTTATCTGTTTTCATCTGTAACTTAACTGAAAAGAGAAGTATTTGGCAAATTATAACTAACTCTGTTGTCTATTACGATTTCTAGAGTTAACCAACAGCATAAAATAAGGGAAAATACTGTTTCCCATCAACTTTGAAAAAATGCAGCCTTTGCAAGCACCTAGCCTTTTCTACTTCTGTAGTCCAGTATCCTCTTAATGAAACCATATATTCTCAAAATTCTAATTAATGTATTATTTCTTCCAGAATCAACATTTTGTTAGCAAAAAAAATAAAATAAAATCCAGCTTTGCCCAGGATCCCAGGTCCATCTTCCTCCAACAGAGATAAAATAGCAAGAGAAGTTTTACACCTTGTCAGGTAGAGCCTATTGTCCCTAACCAGCAGGAAGTAGCTACAGAAGAGAAAGATCGGGAAGTGGACTTGGCCCAGTGGATAGGGCACCCACCTACCGCATGGGAGGTCCATTGTTCAAACCCCAGGCCTTCTTGACCTGTGTGGAGCTGGCCCATGTGCAGTGCTGATGCATGCAAGGAGTGCCGTGCTACACAGGGGTGTCCCCCGCATAGGGGAGCCCCATGCTCAAGGAGTGTGCCTTGTAAGGAGAGCCGCCCAGCACAAAAGAAGGTGCAGCCTGACCAAGAATGGCGCCGCACACACAGAAAGCAGACACAACAAGATGGCGCAACAAAAAGATACACAGATTCCTGGTGCCGCTAATAAGGATAGAAGAGGTCACGGAAGAATGCGCAGCGAATGGACACAGAGAGCAGACAACTGGGAGTGGGGGAAGGGGAGAGAAATAAATACATTAAATCTTAAAAAAAAAAAAAAAGAGAGAAAGATCATCTGTCTTCAACACCCCTTCAAAATTAAAGGTGTAAACTCTCTGAGGAAAGAAATAAAGCAGGCTAGTAAGATAGAAAATCAATAGATGGATCTGAAACCTGGCAAAAAGTCCATGCAAACATCAATAACCTCCAAAACAATTGCTGGAAAATCCCGAGATTCTGCCACTCAGAGAAAGACTTCCTCCTGAAACCAGGAAAAGCCCCAAATATTCCCCAAGGACTTTATCATTGGATTCTCCTGGAAAATTAATGAGTGAAATAAGCAGTCAAAGTAGTAAGCAGCTAGAACTACCATGCTCTCATCATACTTCCCCGCTTCCTCCTCTTAATAATAGCTAGGGTACTCGCTTTAATAAATGATGCAGTAAAAACACTGATAGCCACCCACCTCTTGACTCCGAAAATAGTGATGCCAAAGCTTAACAAACTTAAGCAGGCATCAAAGGGGGGAATAATATGGCCTGTACATGTATATGCATGTATTCAGTTTACCTAATTCTGTATTCAAACTTGTCCAGACTTCTAAAAGCCAATTAAGTGATATAAACTCTGTAAGCTCCTGTGTATTCAGGAAGGATGTAGACTGTGTATTTGAATTTACATCCACACAGAATGTGGGCAGTATGTTTATTCAGGCTTACTTGGTGTCCAAACAAACTCCTAACTCTAAGAAACTGAAAGCTACTTTGACATAAAACCATCCTTCTGTGCCAAAAGCACCACTTGACCCCTGCTCCTAAACCCTCTATATAAAAGGGACCTGGAAATTCTGTTCTGGCCTTGGTTTTTTGGACAGAAGTCCACTGGGCCTGGCCGGTCATAATAAATCTTCCTTCTCAGAGAATTCTCGCATCCTGGCCTTCAATACCATGATCACTGACTTCTTTCTGCTGCCACAACAAGGCCTCTATTTATTATTTATAACTTTTTTTCTATCATTTACTAAAAGGGGAGTGTTAAAATCTTCATCCATCCCCAGCTACAGTTGTGGACATGGCTATTTTTCCTTTTGGTTCTTTTAGCTTTTGCTTTGTCTATTTTGAAACTCTGTTATTAGGGCACACACATTAAGAATTGGTAAATTGACCTCTTTATAATTTTGAAATGTTCCTCTTTATCTCTGGTATATTCTTTGCTCTGAAAGCTACTTAGTCTGATATTAATGTAGTCTCTCCAGCTTTCTTTTCATCGTGGTATGTTTTACATGGTATATTTTTTTGTTGTTCCCTCTACCATAGTTGTGTTTTAATTTTTATAGTGAGTTTCGTATGCATAGCATGTCTTGCTTTTTAATTTCATATATGTATTAGCCAAAGGGGTGCTGTTGCAAAATACCAGAAATGGGTTGGTTTTTATAAAGGGAATTTATTTGAGGTAAGAGCTTACAGATACTGGACCAAAAAGCCTAAGTTACTTCCCTCACCAAAGTCTATTTTTATGTTTTGGAGCAAGATGGCTGCCTACATCTTGAGGGTTCAGGCTTTCTGGGTTCCTCTGGGCTCAGCTCCTCTGTTTATTCCACAAGATCAGCCCTAGACTGTGAGGCTCTCTAGGCTTTGCCCACAAGGATAGCTGTAGACTATCAGGCGAATGGCTCTACTTCTCTACTTGGCGCTCCAGCTTCAGCATCAGATTCCAACATCAAAACTCCAACATTGAAAGCCCTCAACTCTGTTCTTTGCTATGCCTTTTTTGGGGACTCAATGCCCTAATCATAACTCAGTCATGCCCAGGTACAGATCAGATTACAAGCATAGTCCAGTATCTATTTTTAGAATTCATAACCATATCAAACTGCTACAATATGACAGTTTGTCTTTTAATTGGATTAGACGGTTTATATTTTAATATAATTAGGATATGCTTGGTTTCATGTGTGCCTTCTTTCTTGCTTTTTGCTTTCTATTTGTCCCTTCTGTTCCTTTTTCCATTTTTGCTACATCTACTTCCTAATGAGAGTGCTGTTTTTTTCATTTGTTTGCCTGTTTTTTAGGAGGTACTAGGGATTGAACTCCAGACCTCTTCCATGGGAAGCAGGCACTCAACTACTTGAGCTCCATCTGCTCCCTGGACATTTTTAAAGTTTCCGTTTTATTTCCATTATTAACTTATTAGCTATATTTGTGTGTGTGTGTTTTTGTGTCTGTTTACATGAGAGAGATTGCTTTAGAGCAGGGGTTCTTAACCTTTTTTGTTCCGTAGACCCCTTTGCCAGTCAGATGAACACCGTGGATCCTTTACTAAGTCCACACTATACTGTATATTATTTAATAAATATATCACACCTGCGTGTCCCCACAAGAATAATGTTTTTTTGAATTTCAGTTCAAGCTCATGGACTCCTTGTTAAGAACCCCTGCACTAGAGTTTACAGTATTCATTTTTAATTTTCACACTGCCTTAAAATAATGTTATAAGGGGGAGCAAATGTCGCTCAGTGGTTGTGCGCCTGGTTCCCATATATGAGGTCCTGGGTTCAATCCCTGGTATCTCCTAAAAAAATAAATTGTTTTATCGCTTCATGTATAATACAAGAATTTTGCAATAGCATACTTCCATTTCCCCTCTTTTTTTGCTGCTGTCCTTATATATTTTATTTCTTCATAGGTTATGAACACAATGTATTGGTACTAATTTTCATTTAAATTGTCAATGATCATTTAAAGAGATTATATAATGGGAAAAATATTGTTCATATTTACCCATATATTTGCCATATCTGGCTCACTTTGTCTCCTTATGTAGGTCCAAGTGTCTTATCTGGTAACATTTTCTTTTGCCTTAAAGAACCTTACTTAACATTTCTTTTTTTTTTTTTTTAAAGATTTATTTATTTATTTAATTTCCCCCCATCCCCTGGTTGTCTGTTCTCTGTGTCTATTTGCTGCGTCTTGTTCTTTGTCCGCTTCTGTTGTCGTCAGTGGCACGGGAAGTGTGGGTGGCGCCATTCCTGGGCAGGCTGCACTTTCTTTTCACGCTGGGTGGCTCTCCTCATGGGTGCACTCCTTGCGCGTGGGGCTCCCCCACGCGGGGGGCACCCTTGCGTGGCAGGGCACTCCTTGCGCGCATCAGCACTGCGCATGGGCCAGCTCCACATGGGTCAAGGAGGCCCGGGGTTTGAACCGCGGACCTCCCATGTGGTAGACGGACGCCCTAACCACTGGGCCAAGTCCGTTTCCCTATTTAACATTTCTTGTGCCATTCTGCTCACAACAAATTTGCAAGTTTTGTTTGTCTGAAAATGTCTTTATTTCATCTTCATTTTTGGATAGACATGAAATTTTGAATGGATATAAAATACTTAGTTTGGTTTTTCTTTTCTTTCATCATTTTAAAAATCTGGTTATTTTGTCTCTGACTTGCTTTTTTTTTCCTCTCTCCTTCCGCCCCCCCACCCCAGTTGTCTGCTCTTTGTGTCCATTCGCTGTGTCTTCTTCTGTGACCGCTTCTATCCTTATCAGTGGCAACGGGAATCTGTATTTCTTTTTGTTGGTTTATCTTGTTGTGTCAGCTCTCCGTGTGTGTGGCGCGATTCTTGGGCAGGCTGCACTTTCTTTCTTTTGCGCTGGGTGGCTCTCCTTATGGGGCGCACTCCTTGCGTGTGGGGCTCCCCTACGTGGGGGACACCCCCTGCGTGGCATGGCACTCCTTGCGTGCATCAGCACTGTGCATGGGCCAGCTCCACACGGGTCAAGGAGGCCCGGGGTTTGAACCGCGGACCTCCCATGTGGTAGGCGGGCGCCCTATCCGTTGGGCCAAGTCCGCCTCCCTCTGATTTGCTTAATTTCAAACAAGAAGTGTGTTGTCTTAGGTTTCCTTATACGTAAAATGCCATTTTTCTCTGGCTATTAAATTTCAGCAGTTTGATTATGATGTGCCTTGGTGTGATTTTCTTTGTGTCTTTCCTACTTGGGTTTCATTAGGCTTCTTGGATCATGGGAATTTATTTTTTTATCACATTTGGAAAATTTGGGGCATTTTTTTTTTCCAAATATTTTTTCAGCCATTACACCTTTCCCTGCACTCTAATTACATATATATTAGATTGTTTCATATTTTCTCACAGGTTATGGAGGCTTTTAAACATTTTATTTTCTTTTTCAGTTTTATTTACCTTTTTGTTTTTACTGCTTTGTCTTCAGGTTCACTGTTCCTTTGTTATGAAATACTTGATATGCTCTTAATCTCATAATTAAAATTTTTATTTTAGATAGAGGTTGTATTTTTTTGCCTCTAGACATTCTATTTAGTTCTTTTTTTATACCTTTCCTTATTTTCTTCATTATGTTTGTATTTCCCTTTAAATCCTTGGATATATTCATGAAGGTTCTTTTTAAAGTCCTTTCACTGTTTTACCATCTGCATTTTTGGATTGTTTTTTGTATTGACCAGTTTTTTTCCATTTTATGACTCAAATTTTCATGCTTCTTTGCATGACTAGTGATTTTTGATTGGATGCATAGCCTTTGAAATTTGTCTTATTGTGTGGTGGATGATGTTGTCTTCCCCTAAAGCAGGGGTTTTTAACCAGGGAGGAAGATTTCAGGGGGTCCTTGAGTTTGAATTGAAAAAAATCAACTTATTGTCTTTATTTTCTCTGACCCTAACTGAAATATAGCATTTCCTTCATATATGAATGTATGCAATAAGTAAATTACAGTAGTATTCATTTCACCTGACTGGCAAAGGGGTCTGTGGAACAAAAAAAGTTCAGAACCCTTGCTTTAAAGAATGTTGGCTTTTGTTTTGGGTAGTTACCTTACTTGCTGATAAGTTTGTTTCTTTTGAGGCTTGTTTTCAAGTTTTTTCTTAAAGAGTGGGTTATCAGTAGCTTTTATTTTTATGCTAGTTTAGCTTTTTCTATTAGTATGTGACCCTTCTGGGGTCTTTACTGAATATTTTAACTATTTAATATGGGGAAGCAGACGTGGCCCAACGGATAGGGCGTCTGCTTACCACATGGGAGGTCCGTGGTTCAAACCCTGGGCCTCCTTGACCCGTGTGGAGCTGGCCCATGCGCAGTGCTGATGTGCTCAAGGAGTGCCGTGCTGCATGGGGGTATCCCCTGCGTAGGGGAGTCCCACGTGCAAGGAGCACGCCCCATAAGGAGAGCCGCCCAGTGCAAAAGAAAGTGCAGCCTACCCAAGAATGGCACTGCACACACACAGAGCTGACACAACAAGATGATGCAACAAAAAGAAACACAGATTCGTGGTGCGCTGATAAGGATAGAAGCTGTCACAGAAGAACACACAGCGAATGGACACAGAGAGCAGACAACTGGGTGGAGGGGAAAAGGGGAGAGAAATAAATAAAAAAATAAATCTAAAAAAAAAGATGGGGCATTTCTTTAAAAAAAAAATGTAGTAAGGTGTCTTCTCTGACTAATAAGAGCTGGAACAATTGTCAGCTATCTCTGCTCTCTGACTTTTTTTTGCTTACAGCTCCTGACAGTTATTTCCCTGTGAGTTTTTTTACTCAGTCTTATATGTTTTTATACTATGCATGTAAAAATTTTCATTCTGCTAAAGACTCAGTGTGTCTCTTTTGCAAATTTGTGGACTTTTTTCCTTTGTGTAGTTCTATCAGCTCTGGTATTTTGCCCCCAAATTCTAGCGTCCTTGGCTTTTCCAAATTTCAAACTGTATCTCCTCTATTCATGAATTCTAGGTATGGTTTGCATTCTCCCTAGAATACTCTTTATTCTGGAAATTGTCTCCATGAAAAGAGATGGAGAATCATGGTGCTCACTCATTTCATTTATTTCTCTTTTCTTAGAGATCACTGTCCAGTGCTGCTTGTTCTCGTCTGAAAACAGTTATTTCATTTATTTCTGTGGTTTTTAATTGTTTATCAAGGAGGATAATTTCAGGAATTTCCTTTATTCCCTTATGACCAGAAATGTAAGTTCCTTAATGCTTATTTTTTTTTAAAAATTGAGGCAAAGTTCACATAACAGAATTCACTATTTTAACCATTTTAAAGTGCATTTGCTTGGCATTTAGTACATTTACAATATTGTACAACAATTACCACTATCTAAAACCAGGATATTTTCATCACCCCCAAAAGAAATCCTATACCCATTAAGCAGTCACTTCCCATTCCACCCACCCTCCTCCCCTTTTCCTTCCTCCCCCACCGTTCCTGGCAACCACTAATCTACTTTCTGTCTCTATAGAGTTGCCTATTCTGGACATTTTATATAAATAGAATTATATAGTATGAAACCTTTTGTATCTGGCTTTTCTTTTAGCTTATTTTCAAGGTTTATTCATGTTGTAGTATGTATCAGAATGTCATTCTGTTTTATGGCTGAATAATGCTCTGTTGTATTAATAGACCACATTCATTCATCAGTTGATGAACATATGGGTTATTTCTAGTTTTTTTTTTGGTTATTATGAATAGTGCCCCTATGAACATTTATGTAAAAGTTTTTGTTTGGACATATGTTTTCAGGTTTCTTGAGTATATACCTAGGAGAATTTATGGGTCATTTATTAATTGTATGTTTTAACTTTTTGACGATTCACAGACTGTTTTTCACACCAGTGCATCGTTTTACATGCTTACCACCAATGTAATGTTCCAGTTTTTCCGCATCCTTCTCAATACTTTTCTATTTTTATTTTTTTAAATAGCTTAGTGGGTGTGAAGGGATAGCTCATTGTGATTTGCGTTTGCATTTCCCTGATGACTAGTGATATTGAGCATGTTTCAGTGTAATTGGCCATTTCTTTTTGTTTTATAAAGATTGTGCTTTGATCTTGAACAGTTAATTTGGTTATTAAAGTTTTGTTCCAAAGATTTTCACTGATTGGTTGAACGCATTTTCTGTAGAGATGTATGTTGTGTGTAGTGTTTGGATTTTCAGTTCTAGAAAAGACCAGTTTAATTGGCAGTGTTTTTTTAAAAATTCTATTCTGAATTGAGAAAATAAAACGTAATTATCAAAAACAACATTTAAAAATTATTTTAAAAATCTATATAGTGATAAAAGGAACATGTCTCCCATGTATTTAGATTTCTTTCACATGTGGATAATGGGAAGGACCTGCTGTCTAATGAAATATATTAGATATGGTTCTTCCCTTGTCTGTACTGCCTTCTACTGGAAATTGCTGTTTGTATAGCTCCTCCTGTCTGAGCATCTGTGTTTTTCTTTTGTGTGTACTGTATGTCTTCAAGTTGTTTACCTGTGATTGGTGCAGTCTGATGTGTGACTGAAAACAGCAATTATGTGGGAATTGGCTTGAAAGGTTATTTTGGGCCAATCATATTTTCTCTTAGGAATTTGAAATTAAAAAACAAAAAACTCCCTGAATGGATCTTCTTATACGGAAAGTTCAGAAAAAGAAGTGGTTAGTCACTGACCCAGCACTAGTGTTGTGCTGAGGTCCCCAGTGTTGTACTGAGGTCCCTAGAGGCACTTTGAGTTCAGCACTCTACATCCTATTTTTGAGACCTGGTCTTGCTATTACTTGGGTTTCCTATGAGATAATTTTCCTAATTGTTCTGCCTGTATCTAACCTAACTTATAACTAGACAAGCCTAATTAAAATTTTTCCCCAATTCTCAGCCTTTGTGGTTAATAGAACTGATTTTTTGCTTTGGCAGAAACCATGGGAATGCATGACTGGGATAAGCTCTACCAAGAGTTTGAGGGTATGTTGCAGGTGATTTTCATGCTAGGATAAATCAGTAGTAACTCTTCTTGGCCATATTTGGGTCCCTGATCCAGTCTACTTTTCTTTTATGGATGCTGGAGATTGGTTCATCTGTTTATCTTTACATGCCTATTACTTGTTGCTATTAATCGTGGTGTCTTTTCTCCCCTAGACCATTGTGGTCTTGTCCTTTTTTTTTTTTTTAAGATTTATTTATTTATTCCCCCCCCCCCCCCCCGACCCCAGTTGTCTGTTCTCTGTGTCTTTATGCTGTGTCTTCTTTGTCCGCTTCTGTTGTTGTCAGCGGCACGGGAATCTGTGTTTCTTTTTGTTGTGGCATTTCTCTGTGTGTGCGGCACCATTCTTGGGCAGGGCGACTCTTCTTTCGGGGCACATTACTTGTGCATGGGGCTCCCCTATGCGGGGGGCACCCCTGCGTGGCACGGCACTCCTTGCGCACATCAGCACTGTGCATGGGCCAGCTCCACGCGGGTCAAGGAGGCCCAGGGTTTGAATCGCGGACCACCCATGTGGTAGGCGGATGTCCTAACCACTGGGCCAAGTCTGCTTCTCCGTCTTGTCCTTTTTAACCTCCTACCCTGAAGCCTAGCCATACTTATTTTGAATCTCCTTTTTTTTTTTTTAATTTTATTTTTTTAAAAAATTTTGTTGTTAGAGTTTAGAAAGTTTGCCCTCTATTCCTTTTCTTCATTACTTCTCCCTTAAGTCATATGTTGTTAGTTTGCTAAAAAGACTGCCAAGGCAATATTCCAGAAATGGGTTGGCTTTTACAGTGGGAATTTATTACATTGTAAGCTTAAAGTTCTGAGGCTCTGAAAGGCATTGCATCAAGGCATCATCAGGAGATGCTTTCTCCCCAGGCTGTGGTTTTGGGCAGTCAGGCACATGGTCTCTGTCTTGTCCGGGCTCTGTTACTTTGAGCTTCTGGCTTCTTTTCTCCTGGGTTCCGTTGAGTTCAGCTTCTTCTTGTGGCTTTCTTTCTCAGCATCTGTGTGTTTCTTTCTCTCTCTGGCCTTCTTTCTTTGTATATTTATCCCATTTATAAAGGATTCCAGTAAGAGGATGAAGACCCAGCCTAGGACATGCCCTATTGAAGTAATTAGTCAAAGGGAAGATCCCATCTATAATAGATTTATACTCACAGGAATGGATTAGTTTAAGAACATGATTTTCCGGGGTTCACAAAAGTGTCAAACTACCACAACATAGAACCTGTGACATAAGACTTTAAACAGGTTCTGATTATTAGGTTTAGGGAGGAATCTCTTTACAAAATACCAAATAAGATTTATCTCTGTTTTTGAAAAAGGCAGGTTTTGGTTTTTAGGGTTTTTACCTTACAGCATATAGAACTAGGAAGAAAGTAAAATGATGGGGTAGAGCTGGAACTGCTGCAAATGAAGACTGATGCTAGGGGATCTAGTGGTAACAGTGTAAGAGTAAAAAAGGATTTGATTGTTACTCTTTTTCCATCATCTATTTCATTGTCTTTCAGTCCTGGATCCACTTTTGGCCAGTTGAGAATGAACATGGCTTGCGAGTCAGCATACATTGTAGCTAGTGTAAAGGGAAGGAAGAAGTTAGAGAAATTTCATATTTTGGGAATTTCGAGGGGAATGAAGAAATGTCCCATTAACCAGAGAATTTTGTTGGGTGTATTCCATTTTTGAAGGATATATATAAATTTCAGCATACTTAAAATATTTTTTTTCTAAGATTTTTTATATGCTGATAGTTGTACATTTGATTTTCATAGTCACAACGGTGCATACTATTTGTTTCCTTTATCTTCTGAGATCATAATATGATGAATGAAGCCCTGGACTTGACATTGGAAGCCATCAGATTAAGCAGTGGGCAAATAATTTATTGACTCAATGTCTGATTCTTCATTTATAAATTGGGGTATAGTAATAGTCCATTATAAAATTGTGAGGCTTAGATTTTTTAAAAAGGCAGTATAAATTGTAACATGACTAAAAAGCATCAGGTGGTATTATTTGCTAGGATTTGGCACTTATACCAAAACACAAAGATTGAATATTTGGTTAGTTGGAACAAGTACTATTCTGAGGCAGGTGACACATTTTGTTAGGAGATAATGGACCTAGTATTAGTACCAAAATATACTTGAATTGATACATGTACTTCTTACTTTACTGTTGTTTTGAGATGAGACTTGGCCATTTAATAAGTTTGGTTACTGCTTTTGAAACAGGTAATAAATGTGAGGAGATTACAAATAGGGCAGAGGTTAAAGAATGTAACCTGAAAGTCAAATTTATTGTGATAATATCTTGATTAACTGAGATGATATTCTTTATAAATGGAAATATTGAAATTTTCCATGTTGTTGTTTGTATCTGGTTCTATTTTGTGGTTGGTTTTTCATTGTTGTTAAATGAGTTATGTTAACTTTGCCAGGCTTAAAGTTGTGCATTGTAATGTCTGCCCTTAGATTTAGCAAGTAGTGTAATGTATTCCTCACAAGGCAAATTGTACAGTTACTTGAAGAACATTATTTTAATAAAACTGACAAGAGGCAAAAGCTCAAAATAATCATTGGTTTGAATAGTCCTAGAATAGCCAGATTTGTAGTATGTTTAAAGTTCTCTAGTGTGGGTTGCAAACTTAGATGCCTACAAGGTCATTTTCTTGCCCTCTTAAATTATCCATTATGCTTATTTGCTGTTATGTTTTTTCTTTCATTTTGTTTTTTATCAATTTTATTGAAACATTCATAAATCATCTAAAGTGTACAATCAGTGTTATTTGGTATAATCACAGAATTGTTCGTTCATCATTGCAATCAATGTTAGAGCTTTTTCATTACTCCAAAAAGAAACACCTCCTACCTCTTAGCAGTCACCTTTCAATCAGTCCCTTTCTTCCTTTGACAGCCTAACTACTAATCTGTTTCTGTCTCTATAAATTTATTTGTTTATATTTTGTATAGCTGGAGTTAAACAATAAGTAGTATTTGTGCTTGGTTTCTTTCACTTACACTAAGCCATTTATTTTACCACTGATGGAAGAATGCTAATAATTATAACTCCCTACAATCCATAGTTCGCTTTGGTTGTATTTTTGCCCAAATATCACCCTATTATTAACATCTTGTTCTGTTTCAGAGAAAAACATTCTTATGTATACACTATTAACCTTATTGTCCACACAAGGGTTTGCTATGCTATATAGTCCCCTGTTTTATGTTTTAGCCTTCTTTTAGTGATACACACAACCTTAGATTTTCCCTTTCAACCGCTATCATACCCATATATTAGCACTGATAATTACAAACACTAAAATATGCTTTTATCATTTCTGTTAATTTCCAAACATTTAAAAACAATATTTTACCAATTTTGCATAGATTAATCCTCAACTTTCCATCTTCTGTCCTCTTTCTTCTGGTAACCTATTTTCTAGTTATTAACTCCTTGAGTTTGCTCATTATATTTAGTTCATAATAATGAAATCATACAATATTTGTCCTTTTGTGTCTAGCTTGCTTCCCTCAACATAATGTCCTCAAGGTTCATCCATGTTGCCATGTTTCGGGAATTCATTTTTTCTTACAGCTGCATAATATTTTATCATGTGAGTATACCACAATTTGTTTATCCATTCATTGGTTGATGGACACTTGGGTTGTTTGCATCTTTTGGCAATTATGAGTAATGTTGCTATGAACATCAGTGTGCAGATGTCTGTTTTTGTCACTTGTCTTAGTTCTTCTAGGTATATATACTTAGTAGCAGTATTGCTGGGTAATACAGTAGATCTGTATCTAACTTACTTAGGAACCCAGACTTTTACAGTGTCTGTGCCATTCTACATTCCCACCAGCAGTGAATAAGTGCCCCTATCTCTACATATCCACTGTAATACTTGTAGTTTTCTGTTTTGTTAATAGTATGTGTATTAGTCAGCCAAAGTGATGCTGATGCAAAATACCAAAAATCTGTTGGCTTTTATAAAGGAGTATTTATGGTAGAAGCTTACAGTTACCAGGTCATAAAGCATAAGTTACTTCCCTCACCAAAGTCTGTTGCCATGTGTTGGAGCAAGATACCTGCTGATGTCTGCAAGGGTTCAGGCTTTCTCTTCCTCTTAAGGCTCTGTGGTCCCAGCTTCTTCCAATATCAGCTGTAGGCTGGATAAGTCTCCTCTCTCTCCCAGTACTTGTTTCTGTCATGGCTCAGCTACTCTGCTCTCTCCACAAGGCCAGCTGTAAACCATCAGGCTAATGGCTCGTCTCTCATCCCCAGGCCTCTGCTATGTATAAGGGAGCCTTCTCTCTTTTTTCATGTGTCTGCTTCTCTGTATTTACTTCCTGGGGCTGTAGCATTAAAACTCCTTGCCGTGTAGTTTTTCTCTGTGGTCCCCCTCCCTGGGGAATCAATATTCTACTGACATGGCCCAATTATAGCCCCAGTCATTATTTAATCAAGTAAAAGTGAAACCTCTGAAGATAATACAATCTACTACACCCAGAGGAACAGATCAGTTTACAAACATAATCCAATATCTATTTTTGGAATTCATAAGTAATACCAAACTGCTACAAGTGGCTATTCTAATTGGTGCAAATGAGCTTTAATTTGCATTTCCCTAATAGCTAGTAATGTTGAACATTTTATTCATGTGTTGTTTTATTTGTTTTTTTGCTATTTTTATTTCTTCTTTAGAAAAATGTTTATTTAGATTTTCTGGTTGTTTTTTAATCAGGTCATTTGTCTTTTTATTGTTGAGTTGTAGGATCTCATTTGTCTTTGTATTGTTGAGTTTAGGTTCTCTTTTTATATCATGGATATTAGACCCTTGTCAGAAGTATGATTTCTAAATGTTTTCTCCCATTGTGTAAATTGCCTTTTTACCTCTTCACAAAGTCCTTTGAGGTGCAGAAGTGTTTAATTTTGAAGAGATCCCATTTATCTTTTTATTCTTCTGTTGCTTGTGCTTTGGATCTAAAATTTAAGGGACCCTCACCTACTGTAAGGTCTTGTAGATGTTTCCCTACCTTATCTTCTAGGAGTTTTATGGTCCTGGCTTTTATTTTTAGGTCCTTGATCCATATTGAATTGATTCTTGTATAGGAAGTAAGGTAGTGGTCCTCTTTCATTCTTTTGATTTTGGATATCCAGTTTTCCCAGCACTATTTATTGAAGAATCTCTTCTTCCCTATAAAAGTGGACTTGGTAAGCTTATCGAAAATCATTTGATCATAGAGGTGAGGGTATTTCTGAACTCTCAGTTCCATTGATCAGTGTGTCTTTGTTTATGACAGTATCATGCTGTTTTGACCACTGTAGCTTTATAATACACTTCAAGATAAGGAAATGAGTCTTTTTCTTTTTTAGGATGTCTTTGGCTATTTGAGGCCCTTTCTCTTCCAAATAAATTTGGTAATTCACTTTTCTGTAAGGTAGGCTTTTGGAATTTTGATTGGTATTATAGTGAATCTATAAATCAATTTGGATAGAATTGACATCTTTATGGTTAGTTTTTCAGTACATGAACATGGCAAGTCCTTTCATTTGTTTAAGTCTTTTTTTATTTCTTTTTTTTTTTTTTTTTTTTTTTAAAGATTTATTTATTTATTTAATTCCCCCCCCTCCCCTGGTTGTCTGTTCTTGGTGTCTGTTTGCTGCGTCTTGTTTCTTTGTCCGCTTCTGTTGTCGTCAGCGGCACGGGAAGTGTGGGCGGCGCCATTCCTGGGCAGGCTGCTCTTTCTTTTCACGCTGGGCGGCTTTCCTCACGGGCGCACTCCTTGCGCGTGGGGCTCCCCCACGCGGGGGACACCCTTGCGTGGCACGGCACTCCTTGCGCGCCTCAGCACTGCGCATGGCCAGCTCCACACGGGTCAAGGAGGCCCGGGGTTTGAACCGCGGACCTCCCATATGGTAGACGGACGCCCTAACCACTGGGCCAAAGTCCGTTTCCCCTTTTTTGATTTCTTTTAGCAGTGTTTTCTGAATACAGATCCTTTACATTTCTGGTTAAATTAATTTCTAGATATTTGAGGCTCTTTGTTGCCATTGTAAAAGGAACTTTTTTGTTTCTTACTCAGCTTGCTCATTAGTAGTGTATCAAAAAGATACTGATTTTTGCATGTTGATCTTGTACCTGGCTGCTTTTCTGAACTCATTTATTATCTGTAATAGATTTATTATTGATATTTCAGGATTTTCTAAACATAGGATCTTGTCATCTGTGAATAGTGAGAGATTTACTTCCTCTTTTCTAATTTGGATGAATTTTTTTTTTTTCCTTGCCTGATTGCTCTATTTAGAACTTCAAGCATAATGTTGAGTAGCAGTGATGACAGTGTGTATCCTTGTCTTGTCCCTGATCTTACTGGAGAAGTTTTCAGCCCCTCCCCGTTTGAGTATGATGTTGGCTTAGGCATTTTCATGTATGCCCTTTATTATGTTGAGCAACATTCCTTGTGTACCTATCTTTTGAAGTATTTTTATTAATAAAGGATTGAGGATTTTATCAAATGAGTTTTCTTCATCAATCGAGATGATTGTGTGTTTTTTCCCCTTCAATTTGTTTATGTGATGTATTACATTAATTGATTGTCTCATGTTCAACCACCCTTGTATACCAGCAATTAAACTCACTTGATTATGATGTATATTTGTTTTTACATGTTCAACTCACTTGATTAGGGTGTATATTTGTTTTTACATGCTGTTGGGTTCGATTTGTAAGTATTTTGTTGAAAATTTTTGCATCTATGTTCATTAGAGAGTTTGGTCTGTAATTTTCTTTTCTTGTAGTATCTTTATCTGGTTTAGTTACGAGGGTGATGTTGACTTCATAAAATGTGTTGGGTAATTTTCTCTCCTCTTCACTTTTTTTGCAAGAGTTTAAACAGCATCTCTATTTCTTCTCAAAATGTTTGGTTGAATTCCATCTGGTCCTGGACTTCTCTGTTGGAAGATTTTTTTTAAGACTTCAAGTTTTATTTTGGGTCAATAGTCTGAAATTCCAGAACTGTAAAAGCTTTAGCAAGTAATTTACACTGAGCTCTTCAGAGGCCTTATACACAAACACTGGTCATTATCATGATTTGGCTTCAGCAGGAAGATATAAACCCTAGAAAACTGGACTCAGTTTTTGCCCTTCAGGATTTTCCAATTTTCTCCACTAGATACATTTTTTTTAAAGATTTATTTATTTCTCTCCCCTTCCCCCGCCCCCCCCCCCCCCAGTTGTCTGCTCTCTGTCCATTTGCTGCGTGTTCTTCTGTGACAGCTTCTATCCTTATCAGTGGCACCAGGAATCTGTGTTTCTTTTAGTTGCGTCATCTTGTTGTGTCAGCTTTCTGTGTGTGTGGCACCTTTCTTGGGCGGGCTGTACTTTCTTTTGCGCTGGGCGGCTCTCCTTATGGGGTGCACTCCTTGCGCATGGAGCTCCCCTACGCGGGGACACCCCTGTGTGGTACGGTACTCCTTGCGTACATCAGCACTATGCGTGGGCCAGCTCCACATGGGGCAAGGAGGCCCAGGGTTTGAACCGCAGACCTTCCATGTGGTAGGCAGCCGCCCTATCCATTGGGCCAAGTCCGCTTCCCTAAATACATTTTTAACTAGAAAAAAAACTATTAATTATAGATTCTGGTTAAAATTAGAATGGTTTGGTCCAAAATAAGGAACCCAGGAAGAAACCTTTAGGATCAGGAATTTAGCCCTTTGGAACTGCCTCACTGCTATCACTCTGCCCTCTGTAGAGGTGACTCATCTATACTGAGTCTTCTTTTGATCCCCATGGAACAGATAAGGGTCCATTCTCCCACCCACTATAAGCAATGCAAACAGATGTTCAACTATAATTATCATCAGGCTACCATTCTTATAGATGAAAATAAGGTCCAGTTTGTTAATTGGCTAAGGCCTCTACATTCTTTGTCCTAGAACCTGATTATGGTGGGTTCCTGATGCTAACTATGCTCAGCATTAGCTGCACAGGTAGGGATGTAGAGATGTCAAGGAGTCTACACTCTGACCACAGGGGAAAAGTATGTTAGCATTTAAGTAACTTCATTTCAATTAAGACCTCAAGCTACCAGAACACAGGCTCTCCTCACACCCTTAATCTTTTCAGCTCTTCTGCTGAAAAATTTGATCGTCACAATGACAGGCTGCTTTGGGACTGTCCCTTCCCCAGAACTGAGTTGCTGGATCAAACCACATTAATGATGGGAGGGGCTCTAGTTTTGTTTTTGGCAGCATTTACCTATGTCTCCTCACTGACCAAGACCCAGTTTATCAAGGTTTGCAGTTGGACAAAAGCTCTTGTTCCTCTTCAAGTGATAATGTCTCATCCCAACCTTCCAGAAGTAACCTGGGTGATATTTGTTGGAGTTGATCCTTTGGCAGTACATGCCAGCAGCATTACCCCAGCCTCCTGGATGCTTCTGGTGTTTGCCGTTATGGCCATCGCCATGGCTTACATGGCCTCGGAGTTTCTGGGTCTTTTTCAATCTGGATGGCATGTCAGTGGCCGAGATAAAAGAGTGTTGAAAGATTTTTGATGACTGATTCATTCTCTTTGCATGTGGTTGGTTGAGTTCCTGTATTTCTTGTAGAGGTAGTATAGGTTAAAAAGCTAACTTTTGGTGAATAGAATGAATTTCTTCTGTTAATTACTCAGAAGGCATTCCTTTAAAAGCCACTGGTTTAATCTGTTTTGGTAGTTTTTGTGTACTACATCTTTTAGTATTAGTGGAACTCATTATAAGGCATGTAGTACTGTTCTTTTTAATAATGTAATGGATGATAAATTTCTGTGAAAAAAAATTGCTGATGATTCCTCCACTTGTCAGACCTAATATCTCAGAGGAGTTATTCCTCCCCCCCAACCCCCCTGGCTGTTTTTGCTGTCTGTTGCTGTCTGTGTCCATTTGCTGTGTGATCTTCTGTATCTGTTTCTCTTTTTGTCTTCTCCTTTAGAATTCACCGGGATTCGATCCTGGGGACTTCTGATGTATAGAGAGGTTTCCTGTCACTTGCACTACCTCAATTCCTGGTTTCTGTTGCGCCTTGCCTTGACTATCCCCTTTGTCTCTCTCTTCTTGCGGCATTGCTTTGCTGTGTGACTCACTTGCTTGGGCGCTCAGTTTGCCGCGTGGGCACTTGCGCAGGCACTTGGAATTATTCCTGATTCATTTTTCTCTCAGCCAACATCCAGTTCATCAGCAAACCTTCATAGCTCTATCTTCAAAATATAGACAAGTTGTGAGCTTACAAAACAATCATGCATAACGTGCAGAATTTCCATACATCACCTCTCCACCGACATCTTACATTGTTGTAGAACATTTGTTACAGATTATGAAAGAACAGCATCAGACTATTACCACTAATGGTGGTCTGAAGCATACATTTGGCATATTTTTTCCATACACCTCCAATTATTAACACCTTGTATCAGTATTGTACATTTGTTATAGTTCATGAGAGAACACTCCTATTTTTACTGTTAACCACAGTCCATCTTCTACTGCATGGTTCGCTGTGTTAAATAGTCCCAAGCCATGTACATTCTATCCAAAGTATACATTCAGTGGCTCTCTTTCATCATAGAGTTGTGCAGTCTTCTAAGTTTTCTTAAACACAACAGCTCATTCCTGGGCCCTTTTTACTTTTACTTGTTCCCATGCCTCAGTTGCTCTTTTCCTGCTCTGCAGATTGGCACCGTCTCGTTATTCAAATTGTACCTCAAATGTGACCTCCTCAGTGAAAATTCCCTGCCTAAGGTAGCCCTCTTTAACCCCAGTGCTCTTTACCATCACTCCTTTTCATCTTCCTCATCACATTTCTCACTATCTGAAATTACCAAGTTCACATTCATTTTCTTTCTTTTTTTTAATATATATATTTTTAAAAGATACTTATATTACCTAAATGTTACATAAAAAATATAGGAGATTACCTTGATTTTTAAAATAACTTCTGTAACTCTCCCATGACTTCCTTTAGTCTCCTTTCAACATTTCAGAGTGAGCACTCCTCTGTTCCAGATCTTCCAGTGAATTCCTATTTTACTCATTGCAAAAGCCAAGATTCTTAACATGATCTAGAGACTTCTTTGATGTGTCCCCTAATTACCTCTCTGGTCTCATATTATATTTTGCTTCCTCTTCCTTATTCTAGTCTTACTACACTTGCCTTCTTGCAGTTGTTTGAACATGTCAGTTATGCTCCTACCTCAGAACGTTTGCACTTGCTTTTCTCACTGCTGGGTTACTGTTTAACCTAGATTTTTATGTAAATATCCTTTCAACCTTCAAATATTTACTGAGATGTCAGCTTCTTATTGAAATTTCTGTCTAAAAGTGCAAACTATTTCCTAGCCCAGTACTTCCTATTCCCATTCCCTGCTTTATTTTTCTCTCTAGCATCATCAATGTCTAACCTTACTAAATAACATCTTTCTTGTTTATTGGTGGTCTCTTCCATTAGATTGCAAGTGTCATGAAGGGATTTTTATTTGTGTTCACTTCTGTATCCCTAGTACCTATAACAGAGTCTGGTATGTTGTCAGCACTCAATACATAATTTGTTGAATGAATGAATATTTTTAAAATTTTGCTATATTTTGGAAAAGTATTGGTAAGTATTCACTGTTGATTAATTGTGGACCTGCTCTAAAATTTCGACTGGTGGCAGTGTTGAAAATTTGGACTGAGAGATATAGCATCTTGCTTCTAAGCTTCATTTAATTCAGCATAAAACAGAGATATGATGATTTTGTTTCCCAGACTTATCAACATATTTGCTTTGGGTCCAAAAAGTTCTCTTTCCTAATCCCTCAATTTAAAAATATTTTATTAGAGGTGCCATTTAAAAGGTTGCTATGTTAATATGTAGACTTTCAGTGATAGGAAGTTTGGCTGATAGGAAGTTTGCTGCTGTTTACTCACAGGGAAGAATATTTTTGAATTTAGAATTTAATCATTATTGGGATTGCAGGGTTTCATCCAGGAGGAAGTTAGTTTATTTATTTTTAGCCTAAGTAGTATGTGGTTAAGAAGATAGAATTAGGATGGAGTACCTTAAAATTAAAAGCAGGGGAGTGGATGTAGCTTAAGTAGTTGAATGTCTCCTTTCCACATTTGAGGTCCTGGATTTGATACCTAGAACCTCCTAAAAACAACAAACAAACAAAAAACCAAGTTGGGGGAGCATGTGTAGCTCAGTGGTTAAGCGCTTGCTTCCCACATATCAGGTCTTGGGTTCAATCCTTGGCCCTGGTACCTCAAAAAATACAATACAGTTCAATACAATAAAAACAACAGAGCTTCCCCTTTCAACATTCCTCAAATTATCTTTTCCCTATGAAGCAATCCTTTTACTCCTTTACCTGTTTCTTCTGCTGGTAGTAATAATTAAAATCACTAATACTTGAGTGCTTGTTAGTGCTTGCTGCTGTTCTAAGTACTTTACAGGTCTGTCCCCCCATCCTCCATTTAATTACTCTATGAGGTTGATACTGGTTTTATCATCTATATTTTCACAGATGAGGAAACTGAAGCACAAGGAGATTAAATAATTGATCAAGATTATAAAGTTAATAAGTGGTAGGATTAGGATTTAATACAGGTATCATGACTTCACTACCTGCATTATTTACCTTTATATTGATTCTATTTCACTAATATGATATTACTGTTTCTTCATTTGTTGCTTGAGTTTGTTATGATAAATGGCGATTTAGCTTTCCTACAACACTAGTCTGTGAGAGAATGGGTAGATGCTTGGCTATAGGCTGTTTTGGAAAGGGCAGGAGGAGATTAGGATTTTCTTTTCCAGTGCTTCTCAAATTATCTTTTTTCCTTCAATTTTTTTCCATTATAAGATGGATGGTTTTAGAAAAAGGCTATACAAGGAATTTCTAAAAAAATGAAATTACAGAAAGACACACTACAAACTTATCTTAAAATATTCGATTTAACGACATTCTATCAAATTACTGTAGAAAGTAAAGGTTTTAAACTTTAAATTTTTCTACTTATCTCTTCAGAAACTATTAATATTTACACATAACTCTTTGAATTGTGCTGCCCCCATTCATATTTAGGATTACAATTAGCCTTCCTGTCTTCAGTCACATATTTAGTCCTACCTTTTCTCATACTAAGCATAGTTAAATGTTGAGCCTCTTCAGGGTTATGTGGGGAACATTAGCTTCCGTTTTGGTATTTAGCCCCAGAAAATCGTTTCCTAAGGGAATGAGCGAATTTTCATTTACAATCTAAGTGCCCTTGTATCATTATCATTGATAGGGATTGATTTGTATGCCTGTATCAGAAAACTTGATAAACACTGGCTTACGCAAGCCAACTTTTCTCCTGTAATTGAAATTCCAGATGTAGGCAGTTCAGTGCAATCCAGTGCAGTTGCTCAAGGATCAAGTCATCAAGGAACCAGTATCCTATCTTCCCGAGCCATTTTAGTTTAAGGTTTTTGTCTTCATGATCACAACATTAGTGCTTTATCTCTAGGTATGCTACAGCAGAGTTTCAGGAAAGGAAGGTGAAGAAAGGATTAAGGGAAATCTCTTTTTTCAAGGCTTTTTGCACTTTTGTTCTGGTAGACAGGTCCTCCTATGGGACTGATGTCTGTATATTTCATTGGCTAGAACTCTATCATATGGCCTATCCTAGCTGCAGAAGAGGCTGGGAATTTGAATATTCTGCTTTTGAGCCTTTATAGGAAAATGGGAGAATTGGTGTTTAACTCCTAGTACTGAAGCAGCATGCATAGTGCTTAAGAACTTGGACCTGGCTTTGAATCCTGGCTTTGTCACTTCCCTAGCTGTGTGACTTTTGAGTATTTAAGCTCTGTGCCTTAAGTGAGTATGATAATAAATATAGATACCTCACTGTGTTGGAAAGATTAAAGGATTAATATTTGCCCGGGGTTTGTATTATTTAGGTATTAGCTATCATCATCATCAACATCAGTATCATCAGCATCATCAATCAATCATCATTACCACTATTAACTAGAAGAGTTACTAAAATTGAAATTGCAAATTGTAATTATAAATTCGGGCATTAGTTTTCTTAGGGATAGGAAAGAAAAGTATTTAAGTAGATCTGGGAGGTGCTTTTGAGCAGGATTGATGGAAGAAGGTGGTTGAACTTTACTGAGGGCTCTGGTGACTGAATTACACTATTATTGGTGACTGTACTGTGCCATTAAAAATTATAGGCTGAGTTTAAGATACTGGGACCATTTTAATTTATTTAATTCGTTTTAGAGAATGACGGTCCTTAGATCATCTTGAACAAATTGTCGTTTTACTAAAAAGCCCCCAAAATTCTGTTCAATAGGAATTTCGTCTCTCATTGAGAGAATGTTTGATGACTTAGCAGTTGATTATACTTTGAAATATGATTTTGTTGGTGTTTTTGCTGGGCTTTTCCAATTTTTAATTATTCTGCTTAAAAAAAAAAGTTGTCTGTTGTTTTTTCTCTTTTCTTTTTAGCCCCATCTGCTTTGATATGATTGAAGAAGCATATATGACGAAATGTGGCCACAGCTTTTGGTAAGATGATTTTATTAAGTGAAATAATCTTTTTTCAATTTTTAACTAAAATGTAGATGTAGCCAGTGAAAAGGTAAGTTTTTAAACATTTTCACTGTCTTATAATCATAACATTTCCTTGACTATAACATTTCCTTGACTGATAAATCTTTACAGATTCAACCTCAAAGCAGTAAACATTTGGTTGGTGCATAAGATACTTAGATACCATAGATATGACAAATGGATTTTTAAAAATTTGGATTGATTATTAAGTAAGAGTTTGGCTACTGTTTTGAAAATCAAGTTTGAGTGTGAATACTGCAGTAGGAGGTGTCAGGCAACCAGGATGAGGCATGAAACACTACTTTCTTGTGACAGTAGACAGCAAGCACAGTAAAATAAGTTGAGAAAGGACAGGAGAAAAGGATATGGAGGATTAAAAAGTACTGGTCTCTTCTTTAATACTACTTTGCTCAGTGGTATCTTTATTATGTAATGTCACATTTATCTGTGTGTTTTTAATTCCTTTTTTTTTTTTGCTTTTTGATTGGAGATTATGCATCCTATTTGTAATCTTCATAAATTATTTTCCTATTCTTTTTTTTTTCAGTACTGCACACTAAGAAATAAGGCATTTATTTATTTTTTTATTATAAATATGAAACAGGTATAATTTTATTTTATTTATTTTTTTCCAAATTCTACTCAATTTATTCATTTTTTAAAAGATATTACATTAAAAAAATATGAGGTCCCCATTCACCCCCACCGCCCCCACCCCATCACTCCCCCCACAGTAACACTCTCCCCATCATCATGTCACATCCATTGTGTCTGGTGAGTACATCTCCGGGCATCGCTGCACCCCATGTCCCGTGTTCCACACCATAGCCCACACTTTCCCACGTTCCATCCAGTGGACCATGGGAGGACATACAACATCCGGCAATTGTCCCTGGATCACCACCCAGGACAACTCCAAGTCCCGAGAATGCCTCCACATCTCTTCTCTTCCTCCCATTCCCCGCACCCAGCAGCCACCATGGCCACTTTTTCCACATCAATGCCACATTTATTTTCCTATTCTGTTAGGATATTTTTTAATGTTTGTATTTCAACTGTGTTCTAATGCTCCTTATATTCTAATTCATATTTAAGTTAGTTTCATAATTTTATCCTGAAGTTATATATGATGTCTGGCAGGTTGATATGCCTTAGTAATGAAGAGTATTGGGTGTTAATACCAGTCTATAAAGTCCTTTAGTTTGATTTGGAGTATAATTCTTCATTAATAGATAAATCCAATCTAGCGTCATTTAAAAAGAAATTTGGAATCACAATAGCTTTCTTAGCTTGCATTATCTACTTTCTTTATCGAAATAAAAATATTTAAATGGTAAAAGAAGTGTATATTCACGGCTAAAAAAGTAATTTTAGTTTTACAGACAGGTATAATATGAAATGTGTTTCCCTTCTCCTTGCCTTTCCTGCCCATCTTTTCAGAAGTTATCACTGAGAGAGGAATGGTTGTGTATTCTTTCATCACCTTCTTGTCAGTCTTATTAAAGGCCATCTTGCTTTCTTGAATAATATTTATTTCCAGGTATATCATTACATTGACATATTAGTAAGAGTTATGAATTACTTTATGCTCTGGATTGCTAATGAAATTCTGGTCTTTCAGTCTTGCATTTAGGCTGATATATGTATGGTCTAGGTGTTTTCAGCCTGATTGCTTAGTAGTAGTGTTCTCTGCTTCATAAATTGATCTAGCACCTTAGTATTAGGTTATTATTAGTATTAGGTACAAAAGTAATTGCGGTTTCAGACCACGAATTTTAAATCATTATAACTAGACTCAAGTGCATCTTTATTAATCAAAATAGGAGCCATTATAATGAACACATTTTGGCCAACGAGAAATAAGTTTGTTCATTCCTGTAGCATAAAAATCTGTGCTTCAGGATTAGATGAACTCTTGGAAAGCATGTTCTGTATCTTGCTGGTTGTGGAAGCGTTTTTCCTGCAGAAGTTGTCGAGATGCTTGAAAAAGTGGTAGTCAGTTGGTGAGAGGTCAGGTGAATATGGCAGATGAGACAAAACTTTGTAGCCCAATTTGTTCAACTTTTGAAGTGTTGATTGTGCGATGTGTGGTTGGGCATTGTTGTGGAGAATCGGGCCCTTTCTGTTGACCGATGTCGGCTGTAGGCATTGCCATTTTCAGTGCATCTCATAGATTTGCTGAGCATACTTCTCAGATGTAATGGTTTTGCTGGAATTCAGAAAGCTGTAGTGGATCAGACTGGCAGCAGACCACTGAGCAGTGACTATGACCTTTTTTGGGTGCAAGTTTGGCTTTGGAAAGTGCTTTGGAGCTTCTCTGTCTAACCACTGAGCTGGTCGTTGCTGCTTGTCTATAAATTCCACTTTTTGTTGCATGTCACAATCCAAATGAGAGATAGTTCACTCTTGTTGTATAGAATTAGATAAGGTGACACTTCAAAATGATCATTTTTAAAATTTTTTGTCATGAGGCACCCACTTATAGAGCTTTTTCACCCCAACCACTGTAGAATGGTCGAGGGTAAGTTCTTTGGCAACTTCTCATGTAGCTGTAAGAGGATTACTTTTGATGATTGCTCTCAGTTGGTCGTTGTCAACTTCCGATAGCCGGCCACTATGCTCCTCATCTTCAAGGCTCTTCTTTGCAAAACTTCTTGAACCACCACTGTACTGTACGTTTGTTACCAGTTCCTGGGCCAAATGCGTTGATGGCTGCGAGTTGTCTCCACTGCTTTACGACCCATTTTGAACTCAAATAAGAAAATTGCTTGAATTTGCTTTTTGTCTACCATCGTTTCCATAGTTTAAAATAAATAAACAGCAAGTAACTAGTCATTAGCAAAAGAACTTAAAGTGAGAAATGCACATTAAAATGATGTATAATGTAACCACATTTATTTAAGAATATATGCCAATATCAAATGGAAATTTCAGCAATGCAGAAACCACTACTTTTGCACCAACCTAATATTTCATAGGAAACCATAAGTTTGTGTCTAAGACTTTGGATATTGAGTTTTCTGGAATATTGGATGATTTGGAGCAGGGTTTCTCACCTTTGGCACTATTGATGTGTTAGACCAGATAATTCATTGTTGTGGGAGTTGTCCTGTACATTACAGGTGGTTTAGCAGTATAGTATCCCTGGCCCTATTGGTAGGCCCAGTAGCAAATCTCTCTTTTCCATTTGTGAAAATCAAAAATGCCTTCAAGCTTTGCCAGGTGTTCTTTGGGGGACAAAATTGCCCTTGTTTGAAAACCACTTATCTAGAACTAAAAGAGCTAGTTCTGGTTGTAAAATTTGCCTAACCTTTGTCAAGTCACTCAACCTATCCCTGCTGCTGCTGTCTCTACCCCTTTTTCCCTTTCCCCCTCTACTCTCCTCTCTCCCCTCCCCTTTCCCATCCTCTCTTCCTACTACTTCACCTCCTTTTTCTTCTTTTGTAGATTTGAAAGTGTTGACATGTTAAATAGATTATAAAGTGGAACTTTTGTTTTTCTTAATTGTCCTCTTAATTTATAAATTCACTCTGGCATTTAAAAAAAAAAGGCTCTGAAGAGTCTTCTAAATCAGTGCAGTAATCTTGCTTCATTTTGATGTGAAGTAGAACAAATTACTGATTGACCTTTTAACTGTATATGCGTGACCTTTTCAGTGAGTTCTGTAATCTTCATGGTGTATCTTTAAGTCATTGTTGGAAAATCCTACTGTTTTCTTTAAATAGCTTCTCCCTCCTACTCCCCAATTAAAAGTTTAGGCTTAGTCCCTTGTTACATTTTATTGTTATTATGTTACAAAATGATGTGTGTTTTAAGATATTTACCGAGGTGGGGTTTTGATAGGCTAGAGCTAATAAAACTAGAGACTGGCAGTCATGATGTCACACTTGTTATACTGTGGAAATTCCTTTGCATTTTTTAAAAGCAAAAATTCAGAAATATTTATTGTCTGCTAACAGGTGACTCCTATGGTACTTCAGTCATTAATAGTAACCTGTTGTATCAACTGATATCTAACTTGAATGGTAGAGCCAAGCTGTACTCTATTCCAAGGCTCCATCCAAATCATTAACATTAACTCAAACTTGATAACTTTAACTGCTTCTCTCTCATCTCACATAAAATTAAGTCTTTCCTAGTAACAGGTTGGAGAAATATAGCAGAAATTTATTTAACTTTGTTCCCACTGAGAACTCTTCAGTCATGTGAATTTACTAGCTATATAGTCTAATTGAAACTCAGTGATATTTTAAAAATTGGCTTCTGTATAATACAGAAATAAAATTTGCTCTTTGCCATTTTGGTGTCTCTAGCTTGTTCTCTGCTTCTCAAATGTCATGTCTACCAAGTCTTGATTTACTGTTTTGTTTCATTACAAATTACTGAAATTAACATGACCCTCAGCATCGTCATCTTCCAGAGATTATGTCATCTTCCAGAGATCTTCCAGAGATCTCAGCTTGCCTTTTAGGACTCTTGGCTAATCTATTTTTCTACAATTTTCTGATAGCTCACAGGTTTCTATAACTCAGTTTTTTTGAATACTTACACTTTTCTATAACTCCTCATCCCTATTTACAAAGAAAAGAATATTTATATATCATAGACAGGTGTGTGATTAATAGAAGAAACAAAGTAAATATATACATGTACAGAGAAATGAACATCCAACTTACTATCACTTGATAGAGAATAGGTATCCATTTATGTCAGCTCACTGTGATACTGATTTTTTTTTTTTTAAGAATTGCAGTGTGAGTAGCTATTGAAAATCTCTTAGGTGGACCTGAGATACACATCTCTATTACCTTTTTTTTTTTTTTTTTTTGATTTTGAGAAGGAAAAATGGTTTATTGACGGCCGGCCAGACTCGGGAACTTTCTGTTTGAATCCCGAGCCCTGAACAAGATTTTCAAACGTCTTTTATACAGAGAGGAAAGGCCAAATGGTCCCTTTGTTTCAGTTCTCAATAGGCTTCAATTAGCATATACATCTTCCACATCTTAGGTAAGCTTTAGCATTGACTCCAGATATTCTAGATAAGCTTTTAGCTTATTTGGTTTTTGCATTTCCCCTAAATACTTAAAGTTTATAGCCCTTGCATTGTTAAACTGTTTCCTGGGACTGGAGCCTTGCCATTGTCCCTAAGAGCAGGACTGCAGCCTCTTACCGTTCCACACCCACAAGTCGAACAGCTTGGGTTATCTCTGAAGAGACAAAGAGCCTTCCACCCCATAACCTACATCATTCCCCCCTTTTGCCAAAGTTTAACTTGCTAAGCTTTGGCATAATTATTGTTGGAGCTATGAGGTGGATGGCTGTTTGTTGTTTTGATTGATTATTTATCAGTCTTTAGTACAGCATCCAGGACTGTTTTTAGAAGTTTAGAACTTTTCATTCTGGACAGCAGAATCTTGGGCAGGGGCCTCCTGCAGTTATTCTGCTGCCACTGGCACTCACATGGATTTCCAGTCAGGTTCCAGATCCATCTATTACTTTTATTTTACTCTTAAAGAGTTTACACCTTTAATTTAAAAGGGGTGCTGAAGGGAGACGATCTCTTTTCTGTAACTGCTTCCTGCTGGCCATGGGCTGTAGCCATTGCCTAATAAGGTGTAAAACTCATATTAATTTATTTTAACTGCAGGAAGATGGATCTGGCATTCTGTACGAAGTTGGATGAAGTTTTCATATGGTTAATAAGATGTTCACTCTGAAAGAAACAAACTTAATTAAAAATTTGGAATACCCGTTTTAAAAGAGGACATTGGATTACAGAGGTAGACAAGGTTAGGTGCCTATAAAGATGGTACTCCTTAAAAGCTGGTGGGAACAGCATATATATTCTTTTTTTTTTTTTTTTAAGTAAAATTGCAACAGACACTTAACTTTGTCTGAAGACACATTCCAAGCTGTTCAATGATTGGCACTCATTCGCTCTGTCAGATGCTCCTGGTCAACTGGCACTCCTTGGGCAACTGGCTTCACTCAGGATTAGAACACTAAGTTGGAAATTCTCTTGGTTTTCACCTGTGGAGTGATTAGAACTACAGAATAAAGGTTTTTTTTTTACACCTTGGTTTTAATTGTACAATTTCTAGCAATTTTGACTTGTTCAATAGGTGACTCAACATCAGCAAGCAAGCCTCACCTTTGCTACACAGCAGAGTACAGTAGAATATAGAAGTTGACTGAGACTGGCTGAGACTGCCACCTTATTCTATAGACATGTTATTAACTGTTTAGAAAATGATTTTACCAGGAATTTAACATGTCTAATATACTTCTGCACTTGATCCAAAACAGAAAAGATAACATTACAATTATTAGGCATATATTTAGTACAGGATAAAAGTACAGCACTTAATATTAACTAATGTATTACTTAATGCATAAGGATTCAGAGTTGCAATTATTAGTTTTGAGTTTCAGGTTTGTAATACCTTACATGTTATCTCTCCATGAGAGCAGGCCATAATGCCAATTGTATTTAAGTTTCACTTACAGTATCCTGGTATCATGGCTCCACTTAGCATGTTCTTCAACGCAGTGAGCAAGTTGCAGCATCCTTCATCTTAGAGAGATTTTCCAGTATTCTACTAACCTGGTGCATAGTGCTCTCTGGCACTATGGAACAGTGCCAGTCTGGAGGCGATATCCATTGTACACTTGGCTGTACGGAGTCATTATTGGCTGCTGCAGGCGCTTGAAACTTCTTCCATGTTCGGAGTTCTTTTTCGTTCCCAGAATCTTTCTCTTCAGACCTTCCATTGCCCTCGATTTTTGTCGGGAAGATTCTGGTGGAGCCCACATCTTTTCTGGATTAAATTTAATCCAGGGGCACCCAGATTTGGGGTTCACCCGAGTCCTCCCGACTTCCTCGGGGATTTGGAAGGGGCAGCAAAATGCTACCATCTCTGGCCTTCGTTTGTTGTCCTGCCGCGGTCGGCAAAAATGTTGTAGAATTTGAGAGAAGTTCAATTATTTGAGTATAGAGAGGCCAGGACTCAGGAATGATTTTGTGAAGGAAAAATGGTTTATTGACGGCCGGCTGGACTCGGGAACTTTCTGTTTGAATCCCGAGCTCTATTACCTTTTTTTATCTACCTGTTTTGTTCACAGGTCTAGGAACTTACTTGTTGGCATTTAAAACATTGTGTCTGGACAGGTGATGGTCAAATAGGTTAGATGAATGAGAATGAATTAGAGTTGCTGGGGTAAGAAATTATGAGAATTTCTAGTAGTGTTTTATGTGATCCCCAAGGCAGAAGTATGTTGCTTTCTTGGTTATGCCTGTTCTTTCATCCATGTGACACTTATTGAGTCCTACCTCTTTAAAAAGATATTGTGCTAGTGATTGAGGGTAGAGAAGTAAGACTAATCCCTGCTTTTTTTTTTTTCCCTCCCCCCCATGTATACCTTGGAGCCATTATATTCTTCACTGTTTTCTTTGTTTAGGACCTCCTTTCTCCAAGATATTAGCTATATGATATAGCTTTAATAATATGTTGTTCTTGAGCTAGATTCAAGTACAGTATTTGAAACTGACAGGTTATATTATTCCTTTAGAAAATCACAGAAATGGTGTGGCAGCATATACATGCTTTGAAAGTATAAGAAACACAGACCAATAATTTTGAGTATATGGAACAAACTTGAACATACATATACATACCAAACTCCCAAATATCAGAAGTACATATGAAATCTGACATTCTAATTAATACAATTATTTTCATCATCATCTCATTTTTCCTAAACACTCTAGAAAGTGAAATGTACAAAATTAAGAGTAGTTTCTAAAGCTGTTTTTTGCCCAAACATCTTTCAAAAAAAATGTTGCATTGATTACTCCCGAAATAAAATAGTTCTATATTCTCATCTTGGATACCTTTAGCTTCCTTTATTTAAATTAATTTAAATATTGTGTTCCTTTTAACCCAACATAATAAAGAAAACTTTAAAATCTCAAGAGGATTTACTTAATATTCTTTTTCCCTGGGTTTCTTTAATCCACCCAGTCTCCTACCACTTTTCTGTCGAGTCCATGAACCATCTCTAACACATACTCTACTTTTCTAAAATAGAAGATCTCAGTGAAGAGCTTTATAGCCATTCTGATGTACCTTCTTTTTGCTTAACTCTCTTTTCAGTGACTAATGCTACTGTGTTCCATTAAAAAAATTTTTTTTTAATTCTTTTTTTCTTATTATTATTTTATTTTTAAAGAAACTTTAGATTACATAAATGTTACATAAAAAATATAGGGGATTCCCATATACCCCATTGCCTCCCCCTCCCACACTTTCACCCAATAACAGCATCTTTCATTAGTGTGATGTATTTGTTACAATTGCAAATCCCTCCTTTTAACGAGCAAATAAAAGAGGTGCTGATCGGCACATATGTTTCTCAGACTAGTACAGTTCAACCCTGGGGTGGTAGTGAGGTACTAGAAATTATAAAATAAACTAGATCTATCTTGTTACTTCAGTTTTTAAAAATTTTTTTTAAAAAAAGATTTATTTATTTCTCTACCCCCCCCCCCCCCCCCCCCGTTGTCTGTTCTCTATGTCTGTTTGCTGCATCTTCTTTGTCCACTTCTGTTGTTTTCAGCGGCATGGGAATCTGTGTTTCTTTTTGCTGTGTCATCTTGTTTTGTCAGCTCTGTGTGTGTGTGGCACCATTCCCGGGCAGGCTGCACTTTCTTTTGCGCTGGGCGTCTCTCCTTACGGGGCGCACTCCTTGCACGTGGGGCTCCCCTATGTGGGGACACCCCTGTGTGGCACGGCACTCCTTACATGCATCAGCACTGCGCATGGGCCAGCTCCACATGGGTCAGGGAGGCCCGGAGTTTGACCCGGGGACCTCCCATGTGGTAGACCTAATGTGGATGCCCTAACCACTGGGCCAAGTCTGCTTCCCGTTACTTCAGTTTTATACAGTGTTATCTAATTTGATGCATTTTAATTTTATAATTGGATGAATATTATCAGGTGTAATGAAGAAAAGTCACCTGAACTTTTGTTCTTAGGGATGATTCCATCCACCAATGTCCCAGATTATTTTCTGTTTTGGGAGGGTTAGTTTGGTATTAAGTCTACAGACATAAGATATGAGTAGGACGCTGAAGAAAGGAAAGGAGGTCTATAAAGATTCTGGGATAATTTCTTCTATATTGACTAACTGTTTCTTTGGCCTAACAATTTAGCTTATTTTCCTTGTCATATCATTTGTGCATTTTCTAACTATCATTTCTGTACAAAAACCATTTACTGGGGAGTTGGTGTAGCTCAGTGGCTGAGTGCCTGCTTCTCATGTATGAGGTCTTGGGTTCAGTACTGGATACCTCCTTTAAAAAAAAAAATTGCTAAAATCTAAAATGCCCTTATTCTGCCTATCTGTCCCTGTCTCTCATCTTTAATAAACTTACAGATTTTCTCCTTCATGACTTACCTTGTTTGAACTTGCTGATTGTTTCTAAGTATTAAATCATGTCATGTGGGAGTATTTCCTGGCTATGTTCCCATTTCTTTTTTCCTAAATAGTCTGTAAGTTATTCCATGTTTGAGTTCTTATTCTTTTGTATTTGTGTATCTACTTTATATTCCTCCTTTCCAATTAAAAAAACCCCACATTTCATATGTTACTTTCTTCATTGAAACTTACATGGAGGAAATTAAGTCAAATATGGAGCCTGGAGTATGGGTAATATGCTTACCCTATCTTTGTCATAGTTACAAGAAGTGATGATACTGTTTCTGAAACACTGTGCAAATACTTTATTCAACAGATATTTGAATACTTAATATGCACCAGGTATTATTCCAATTTTTAGGCCCCAAGCTATGCCAAGACCACTATTAGATCTTTGATTCTCCGTAACATCCTCATTTTTACTTATCTTGAAAATGGCAAATGTGAGATAACAAAGTAGTTGTAATCAGAATAGCCACGTCTGCTGTACCTTTTCTTTTTTTAATTAATTTTTTAAAAATTTATTTCTCTCCCCTTCCCCGCCACCCCCCCCCCCCAATTGTCGGACTGTGTGTTCCTCTGTGTCCGCTTGTATTCTTGTCAGCGGTACCTGGAATCTGTGTCTCGTTTTATTGTGTCATCTTGCTGCGTCAGCTCTCTGTGTGTGCGGCGCCATTCCTGGGCAGGCTGTACTTTCTTCGCACTGGGCAGCTCTCCTTACCGGGTGCCCTCCTTGTACATGGGACTCCCCTACGCGGGGGACACCCCTGCATGGCACGGCACTACTTGAGCACATTAGCACTGCGCATGCCCCAGCTCATCACATGGGTCAGGAGACCATGGGTTTGAACCGTGGACCTCCCACGTGGAGGCAGACGCCCTATCCTTTGGGCCAAATCTGCTTCCCTGCTCTGCTTTTTTTAATTTGATAAAGTGGAGCGGAGAGAGTGGATATGAAAATCAGCTTCAGTTTATAAAGCTGAAGCAAATTGATAGTAATTTGGATTCAGAAAAACAAAATGTACTTTCTTTTAAAGAATCATTGTTATCAATCGCCTTTATAATTTCTTAGAAATAGTATTATTTCTGATTGTTAGAAGTAATACATTTTTATTATAGAAAGTTGGCTGAAGACATCAATGAAGAAAACGTTTCCCATAATTAAAAGACATAGCATTATGGTGAATGTCCTTTTCATTTTATTTTCAATGTACACATATACTATATATATATATTTTAAACATATATAGCATTTCACTGTACCCACTATTTTATAAATTGTCATCTTATTCAATAATATAGTGTTATAGTGACATTTTTCTCATGTCACTTAGCTATGTCTTTGTGATTTGGTGAAACTATTTTAAAAGTGTTTTTTAATAAAGCAATATATGTTTGAAAAAGGTCAGCTATTATAGTGATACATAACATAAGAAAGGGAAGTTTCCTTTAATCTCATTTCTCCAGAGAAACTGCCAAAAGTTGTTAATTATTTTTTTCATGGCATATAGTTATATCTTACAATATTTTTTTATTGGCTGGATTGCACTTCCTTTATGTTTACAAATTTAATCAGCTTTCTAGTGTTTAGGTTGCTTATGATTTATTTTGCTATTTACAGATAACCCTGCACTGAACATCCTTGTACATATACATCTCTGCTTATTTCCTTGCATAAATTCCTAGGACTAAAATCATTAGGTCAAAGGGAGACATAGCCTCAAGGTTTTTTTATGCAACTTGATTTCTAGAAAAGTTGTGCCAATTATATTTCCTCCAACAATACATGAAATTATCCTTATCCACAGGTATTCGTTAACCCTGACAATACTTATTTTTTTCATTCTGATTGGCAAAACAAGTATATAATTTAAAATAAATTTTTCGTCACCAGTGAAAATGATTTTTATTCTTGTTGACTAATTTTTTGAATGAGCTTTTTGTGATTTAAGGAATTAGCAACCCCATGGACCTGAGTGTTTGCTTAATCAAACAATAACCATTTAGTTTTCTTAGAGTTGTTATGTGCAATATAAATTGCATAAGTTTAAAACTTAGTAGACTATCTTTTAAAATCTTATATTCAACAGTCTTGTTATTAAAGCTTATTTTTAATAACTTTTATATGCTATTTATTTAATAGTCTATGTATCTTCCCTTTATTTTAATTGTTAGATTATTTGTAGAAAATGAGGAATAGAAGATTAATATACTTTATTTTGTGACCACTTTATTGATTTATCATTGATTTAATTAAATTTGTTTTATTTTTTTCCCCTGCTTATAGCTACAAGTGTATTCATCAAAGTTTGGAGGACAATAATAGATGTCCCAAGTGTAACTATATTGTGGATAATATTGATCATCTGTATCCTAATTTCTTGGGTGAGTCTTTGGAATGATTTTTATTTTTCTAATACACTATCCCCAAATGTGTGGGCTAGCACTAATTTGTTTAGAGAACCTAGCTTAGAAGTAAATAACTCTGTTTTTAAGCATCATAAAAAAAATTAACTGGTATAATTCTTAGATTCTTGTATAGTGGCTAGATAGAATATGAGGCTGAAGGAGAATGCTAGAGGTTCAGGACACCTGCCTCTTTATGTAGTGTTGTCTATTCCTACAGCTTTTGCTTCTGGGGCAGAAGTGAAAAGAACCAGGGAAGGGTTAATGGGGAGGGGAAAGCCATGTTTGGGGAATATTGAGGGGAATGCAAAACATATCTTGGGTATGAGGATTCTTGAATGGGTGAAAAGAGTATGAACTAAAGAGGCCATTGAAAAGCCAGACTGAGTATAGAACTTTTGAGAGCAGAATGGTAAGAACAGGAAAAAGAGAGATGTAAATAGGGAATCCTTAGATGTAAATGGTTGGTAATAATATCTAGTCAGAGGCCTCTTGTAAATATCAAAAATTCTACATGTTGAAAAGCCTGACATTGAGGGAAACCTTTATTCTTGGCGTTTTGGGAATGAATAATAAACCTAAGATTAATTTTCAGATATGGGCAGGGATGAAGCAGGACACTAATGGGTATGTATGTAAGAAAATATTGTTTTTTTTGTTCTTAACACTAACATGCTCAGAAATAGGGCATAGTGTTTACATGTGTATTAGATTCTGGCCTGCCAGTGCTTCAGTTGCAGTTTGATTTTGATTAGCTTAGATGGTGATTTATAAATTGTCATGGATTGGAACTTTTTTGGCAGTGGCCTTCCTTTTTACCTCTGCTGTACAATTAAATTGGCTACAGCCCTTTTTTTCCTCATTTACTTTTCATTGCAATTCCCTGTCTTTTCATGAAGTAAACATACTGGATGATTGTACAGCGGAAAGAAGCTCTGAAGGAAATATTTTGAAGATTTTCTGCTGGAATGATAAGTTTTTGTAGGTAGATAGTCTTGTGGCAAACTTGGAAAAGGAATTTAGAAAAAGCAGTGAGAGAAATATCGAGTGTTATGGTGCCCTGGAGGACTGGAATTCATGGGCTAAGTTAGGTAAAAGAGAAACCAAGTACTGTAAGGTAGAATTCTTTGTCCTTGAACTGACAAATATGGATTGATATTGCTGTTTGGGCTCTAGGATCACTTCTTCTATCAGTTGTCAAATCTTTGGAAAAGTACTTCTTTTGAAGTAGTTAAGTACAGAAAAAAGTAGATGTTTTGAAGATTTTGATATTTACTAAATTTTTCACGCAATATTCCTTAATTAGTCTTCAAATTTAAAATTCTTTTAATGCTTATCTGTCACTTTTACTGAACCTGTGGTTGGCGCTAGGGATGGTGTATACTCAGGGGACTTGAATCTCTGGACTGCCCGTGTGCCAGCTGGGCCCTGACCCTCAGCAGAGTTGCAACTCTTAATCTCTGGTTCATTGGACTTACCCAGGTGAGCTAACAGGGAGGTAAAGATGGTCAGCCGCCACACCAGGGAATCAAGAGTGCCTACAACTATAAGCAGAGGAAATGCAACCATCATCCAAGTGGAATCTAAGCCCCCTCTTGATCTAGAGGTGGAGAGGACATCACCATCCCAGGGTCCACAGAATGGAGGAATAAAATATGGACTAGAGTGGACTTACTGACATTCTACTATAAAACTATTGTGATGAGTAATAGAAGAAATTTTAGCATTGAGATGAAGAAAGTGGCCACAGTAGTTGCTGAGGGCAGGGAGAGGGTAGAAGAGATGTGATGTATGGGCATTTTTGGGACTTGGAGTTGTCCTAAATGATATTGCAGGGTCAGATGCTGGACTTTATATACCCTGCCATAACCCACTGAATGAACTGGGGGAGAGTGTGAACTATAGGGTAAACTATTACCCATGTGGTACAGCAGTGCTCCACAATATGTTCACCGAGTGCGATGAGTGTGCCACAATGATGGGGGAGGTTGTTGGTGTGGGAGGAGTGGGGTGGGGAGGTGGAGAGTATATGGGAACCTCTTGTGTTTTTTACTGTAACATTTTTTGAGATGTATATATCTTCAAAAAATATTATTTAAAAAAATGATGGGGGTGGGGGGTGGGGAGTTTTTTAAAGTAACATTCTTTGTGATTATTAACTTTAATAAAAAAAGTTTAAAAACTCTGTTATATGAGGTTCTTAATATTGGGAAGAAGCTACTAGATACAAGTACGGAAGGAAATATGAAAACCACAGTACTGTTTAAGTTGGAAAGTGAGTTATACTCAAATATATGTATTCAGTGAATAGTGAAGTCTCTGCTACTGACTTTTTAAGCTAGAAATTATCCTGGAGATCATCTAGTTTTAACCTCTTTATGAATAAGAAGTTTTTATATTGCGTAATTGAAAAGTAATTATTTTATGCCACTGTTTGAAACCTTTTAATTATAGTACAACTTCCAATGTGATTATATGTCAGTTGTGGAAATAACATTTCATCCTGATACATCTCTCTCTGTTTTTCTGCCCATCACCCCTTTAGCCTTGACCTTTGTACAGTGGTGACCAAATCCTTAGGTTCTCACAGTAGATAGAAGTACTTTTCCAAAATTATTACAACTGAAAGAAGAGTAATCGTGGAGCCCACACAGCAATATCAATTCATATTTGTCAGTTCAGGGATAGAAGATTCTACTTTGCACTACTTGGTTTCTGTTTTACCTAACTTAACCCATACACTCGGAGTGTGACTAAGATTGTTGATCTATGTGTTCTGAAAGTGAAATACCATTTGTTTTTTTCTTTACTGAAAAATCTCTTTTAAGTTATATCCATTGATTCAGTTTGAGATTACAGGATTTGGAGAGAGCCTCCAGTTCTTGGTTGGGTTAAGAAGACCTTGAGCCTTTTAAAGTAAATTCTGGGGAACGGATGTAGGTCAGTAGTTGAGCACCTGCTTCCTATGTATTAGGTCCTTGGTTCAAATCCCAATACATCCTTAAAAAATTAAAAGTGAAGTGAATTCAGATTTCTTTTTGAGCATGGTAAATTAAGCTTATGTTATATAGTTCTGAACTAGTCTAGGCAGTCTTGAATCTTTTTTTTGGTAGGTTAGGACTATCCTACCTGGTGTCATATGACGTTTTATCCTGTACATGTACCTATGTCATGAGTAGAGGGCTGGGCTAGACCATTTCTATAGCAGTGGTTTTCAAACCTTTTTTGCTTGTTTAACTTGCTTAAAAATTCTGAAAAATGGTGTGTCTTCTCTAGCATTTTTAAGTTGGCATATAAAATTTTTCTTCATAAGTTTAAGTGGTTGTAAAGGATGCAATTTCTTGAGTGTTGTAAATACTGACATTTAAAAAACCTTTATCTCTTTAAAATATATCCAGTGGACTCTAAAGAGCAAAGTGATTTGTAGTTACCATCATTGATTCAGAATTACACAAATAATCATTTCAGTAACAGTGTGAAATTTTACATTATTCTTTTTCTCTTTGAACCACTAGTTAACTTCTTTATCACTCACATAATTTTATCCTTATAGAGTGTATTTTCAACTTGAAATTCTTATTGACCTTGTATGATACTTTCTTAGAGCCAAAATGCATGTAAGAGAAATTACAGACTTAAAAATTTCTTTTCAGCATAATTTTGTAATAAGCGTTAAATATTTTTGCAGGATTGTTATTGCAATTGTTATTACTATTTAAGTCAACAAAATAAATGTTATAAAGTTTTATACGTAACATTTTATTATAAACCTATGTCTTAACGAGGTGGATGATGACTTCTTCCCCAGTTAGTTCAAATGCATTGATGATGATTGCTAGGTCAAAGATTCCGTTTCATTCGTATTTTTACTTTTAAAAGTATAAGTATTGAGAAATTTCATTTACATAAATAAGTTAATGGGGAAACAAAAAGTTTTGTTACAGTGTCACTCAATTTTTTGATCTCCGGAGTTATTTGCTAAAAAATATACTTATTGATTTATCATCAAAAAACATTTTAATGATCTATTATTAGTTAAGGAAGCAAGTTCTCCCATCAGTTTTGGTAAAAACAAAGAATTGGAAGCGCAGCACTCAAAAGTGTTGGATTGCTGGTTGTTAGATATTTTGATTTTCTCTTTCCTGCCTTAAGTATTACATTATAATGTCTCCCTTTCCTGGACTCCCTATCCTTATTTTTTCACAGTGGTCTCATCCCCCCTCTCCATGGCATATATTCTCTCTGCAGTACCTGTTTCTCTTTCTCAGTATATAAGATGTGGGTTTACACGACAGTCAAGCTTAAAAAATAGGATTCCCATATATCACCCTATGAAAAATACCTTGCATTGGTATGGTACATTTGTTACAGTTGATGAAAGCATATTTAAACCATATAGTCTATGGTTTAACTAAGGTTTCACTGTTTATGTTGTACAGTTTTGTGGATTTTTAAAAAATTTTTATTTTGTTCTCATGTTTTACAATCTAATATTTCCCCTTTTAATCATATTCAGATATATATTTCAGTGCTGTTAATTGTGTTCACAATGTTGTCCTACCATCACCACCATCCATTACCGAACTATTTCCATCATTCCAAATAGGAACCCTATACATATTAAGCCTTAACTTCCCATTCACTATCCTGCCCTGTTCCCTGGTAACCTATATATTCCAGATTCTGGCTCTATGAGTTTATTTATTCTAATGATTTCAAAACAGTGAAATCATACAATATTTGCCCTTTTGTGTCTGGATTATTTCACTGAACATGGTGTCTTCCAGGTTCATCCATTTTGGCACATGTATCAAGATTTCATTCCTTTTTATGGCTGAATAATATCCCATTGTATATTGTATTAGTTTGCCACTGGGATGCCAATGCAAAGTACCAGAAATGGGTTAGTTTTTATAAAGGAAGTTTTATTAGAGGAAAAACTTACAGTTCTGAGGCTGCAAAAATGTTCAAATAAAAGCACCATCAGAGATGCTTTCTCACCGAAATCAGTTACTGGTGATCCAGGCATCATGCCACATGGTGAGACAAGATGGCAGCCTATCCTGTCAAGGTCCCTGACTTCCCCTCCTGACTCATTGTCTTCTGGAGCCCAGTGATGGCGAGCAGGCATATGGCTTGTTTCTTCAGCTTGAACTGCCCCTCTGGAGTCTCTTCCTGTACCTCTCTGCTCTGCTGATTCCAGACTCTGGGACCTCTCTCAGCTTCTTGAGGCTTCTCTGTCTTCCTACAGTCTTCTTTCTCACATGGCAGGATGAAAATGGCAGCTTCCTTTCCCTCTGTGTTCTCAGCTTATATAAGATCAACAAGAGGGCAGAGACCTAACTTGCGCCAGGCCTCACTGATGTGGTTCAAGCAAATGCCCTAAAGCAGTCAAATTGAAAATTGATCTAATTAAATCACCTAATGTAATCAAAGGGTTCCATAGCCACAGCAATGGATTAGTTTAAGAACAATCTTTTGGGATTACTTATTTTTTTTAAGGAGGTACCTGGGAACTTGTCCGTGGGAGGCAGGTGCTCAACCACCAAGCTACATCCATTCCCAGCAAAAAAGTACTTCAAACTGTCATGTATACACCAAAGTTTATTTATCCTTTCATTGGTTGGTGGACACTTGGGTTGCTTCCATATATTGACAATTGTGAGTATCTGTTCAAGTCCATGCTTTCAATTATTTTAGGTATGTACCTAGTAGTAGGATTGCTGGGTCATACAATAGTTCTGTATTTAGCTTTCTGATGAACCAGGCCAAACTGTCTTATACAGCAGCTGCACTATTTTATATTCCCAGCAGCAATGCTTGAATATTCCTGTTTCTTCACATCCTCTCCACCACTTGTTTTTTTTTTTTTTTTTTTTTTTTTTAGTATCAGCCATTCTAGTGGGTGTGAAATTGTATCTCATTGTGGCTTTGATTTACATTTCCGTGATGGCTCATTATAGTGAGCATCTTTTCATGTGCTTTTTGTCCATTTGTGTATCTTCTTTGGAGAAATATCTAATAAAGTCTCTCATTTGTAATTGGTTTATTGATTTCATGTTATTGAGTTGTAGGATTTCTTTATATATTCAAGATACTATACCCTTATTGGATATGTGGTTTCCAAATATTTTCTCCCATTGTGTAGTTTGTTGTTTCACTTTCATGATAAAATCCTTTGAGGTGTAAATGTTTTTAATTTTAATGAGGTCCCTGTTACCTATTTTTTTCTTTTGTTGCTTGCGCTTTGGATATAAAGGCTAAGAAACCATTGCCTAACACAAGGTCCTGAATACTCTTACCTACATTTTCTTCTAGGCGTTTTATACTTCTAGCATTTTTATTTAGGTCATAGATCTATTTTGAGTTGATTTTTGTATATAATGTGATGTAGAGGTCACTGTTCACTCTTTTGCGAATGGCCCTTCTACCTCCGAGAAGACAGACCTCCTCCCTTTCCTGGGTGTTCCACTGCCAGACACTAATGCAGGCAAGCCTTTTCCCCAGGCCATCCACCTCAATTTTTTCATCTCAAGTTGCTTTTGCTGAAGGGCAAATTTGGGGCTAGGTGAGAATGGCATAGACTAGAGATGAGTTTTCCAAGTTATTCTTTCCCAATGAGAACAAGGCCAGGGACTCACAAAGGGTACATTGGCTGGTTCCAATATGCCTTGGAGAGGGAATGAGACAGGGGCCAGGAATCGTGTCAGGAATTTCTGCCATGGCTCCCTAAAGCGGTGTTTTCTTGTTCTGTCCAGCAAATGCAGCATTTCTTCAGTCACCTGCAGCGCCCTAAAGAAGCATAGTATCTTTTAAGTTTCCTCCTCAGCTTCCTCCAGGCGGATTGGAGCAGTGGCTGCCCTCAGAGCCGGGCTACGACCGTTCTGAAGTAGCCAGTCAAAAAGCCGGTTAAATTAGAGTAAATACCAGTAAATTACCCTTTTCACATGGTGGTTACTGTCACTAAGACCCCACTCTGAAGGCAGGTAGCACTGGAGCCCAGTACCTGGTGTAGCTTGCTGAATGCAGAAAGGAACAAAAAACCCCAGATCCCAGGAGAGAATGGGCCCATCACTGATCACGGCTTTTGATTAGCTATTTCGGAACAGTGGTAGCCTGGCTATTTAATAATTGTTCTAGTAGAGATACTAATTCTTGGAATTTCCTAATCTGCCATCTTCTCATGATCCTCACTCTAGTTCTGTCTTTCTCTGTCTTTACATAAAATTGGTAAATTCAATTTTCTTTCCTTCCTAATGAATGACCCTCTTATATATTAGTGTATGGTATAACATGCATATAAAGTTAAAAATACTTGTTTTAAAAGTAGCTAATGCTTATTAAGTCTTTACTGCTGATAAGCACTGTCCCGTGCTTAACAGCTTTTTTTTTTTTAATCTCATGGCAGTTATAAGATAGGTACTGTTGTTATCATACTCTTTTTACAGTTAACTTGCCTAAAGTTATATAACTTTAGTAAGTGGTGGAATTGGGAATTGGTCCTAGACAGTCTGGTTCTAGAACCTGTGCTTTTGCTATGTTATTCTGCCTCTAAAAACAGTACTTGCTGGAATGGAAACTTTAGCTTGGAAATGTATGCTTTGTTCCTTGTTAAAGGCTCCATGGAATTATAATTTAGCAAATATATAGAATATCTTTCAAGTTTAGATTTCAGTTCTGAGAACTGATTATGGTGTCAAGTAAATGCTTACATTGATTAGAAATATGAAAGTGTTAACTAAAGGTGATGTGTCAGACTTGAAATCCAAGGACTACCTTCAAGGTTTAATTTATTCATACATTTAACAACATTGAGCACTGTGTATGTGCCAGACACTTTAATTAGGGGTATATTGGTGATTAAGACAGAAATTGTCATTAAAAGCTTTCAGATCTGTAGTATAAATGGGATGCTAGGTGGTATTTTGGTAAGTAGCAAAACCCTTGCTGTTAAAGCTAAATTTCCAGTTACAGAATTAAATTCACTTTTTTTAAAGTACAAAAGTAATAAAATACTCCTTGATGAAGAAACAATTTAAACAAAGAATATTAATTAAAAAAATTTTTTTTTCAATTTTATCTTTCAGTCCCCAGGGATAACCTCTGTATTGTGAGATAAAGTTTTTAAAGAAGAAAATAGTCATTTTGTTTTTTAAATTTCTCTCCCCTCCCTCCCCTACCCCATTTATCTGTTCTGTGTCTATTTGCTGCGTCTTCTTTGTCCACTTTTGTTGTTGTCAGCAGCATGGGAATCTGTGTTTCTTTTTGTTGCATCATCTTGTTGTGTCATCTCTCCATGTGTGCGGCACCATTCATGGGCAGGCTGCACTTTCTTTCGCGCTGGGCAGCTCTCCTTACGGGGCGCACTCCTTGCACATGGAGCTCCCTACGCGGGGTACACCCCTGCGTGGCATGGCACTCCTTGCATGCATCAGCACTGTGCATGGGCCAGCTCCACACGGGTCAAGGAGGCCTGGGGTTTGAACTGTGGACCTCCCATGTGGTAGATGGATGCCCTATCCACTGGGCCAAGTCCGCTTCCCAAAATAATCATTTTTTAAACTTAAGTACAAGAAAAATCTGACACAATAGTAAAAATCTTAGTTTACTAAATACAGAATTTAAGTCCTTTATTTACATAATGTACCTTACCAGTTAATATATTGTTTTCTTTTTCTTTTTGCTTTCATGTTGCTATAGCTTTACTTAACAATTTAATTTCTGGCTTTCTAAAACTTGATAGAACTTATAGTATTGTTGTTGAGAAGTCACTATAATGGTATATAAGAAATTTCTTGGTAGAATGCTATGTGATTTACAAATATAAAGTATTCCAATTATTTAACAGTCACAATTCTTATTCAAAGGGTTAATTGTATAACTGAAACATTAAACTGTTGTTCACTTAATAACTTACTGTTATTCCTCCTTATTCCCACTGCATTATTTTCAGCTCTCTTTTATCTTCCCTAGATTATAACTTTGCTGTGAGATAAGTTCAGGCTTTTCACAACCAGGCTTCTGTCTACCTTCATTTTCAGCCTTATTTGCCTGTCCTCATTAATCATTCATAAAATTACCCTGAACCCTGTATACCAGCCATATTGATTTTTATTTTTATTTTTTTATTTTTTTTTAAAGATTTATTTATTTATTTAATTTCCCCCCCTCCCCTGGTTGTCTGTTCTTGGTGTCTGTTTGCTGCGTCTTGTTTCTTTGATCCGCTTCTGTTGTCGTCAGCGGCACGGGAAGTGTGGGCGGCGCCATTCCTGGGCAGGCTGCTCTCTCTTTTCACGCTGGGCGGCTTTCCTCACGGGCGCACTCCTTGCGCGTGGGGCTCCCCCACGCGGGGGACACCCTTGCGTGGCACGGCACTCCTTGCGCGCATCAGCACTGCGCATGGCCAGCTCCACACGGGTCAAGGAGGTCCGGGGTTTGAACCGCGGACCTCCCATATGGTAGACGGACGCCCTAACCACTGGGCCAAAGTCCGTTTCCCATATATTGATTTTTAAATCCTCTTATTTCCTGTAACTTTCTTTCTCTCTCTCTCTCTCTCTCTCTCTCACACACACACACACACACCTGGATTCCTTTTCACTTCTCTTTCTGTTAGTGAGGCATTATGTACCCATAATGTTCTAATTCTAATGCACAGGCTGCTTGATAACACTTTGATCCCTGCCTTATATTCTTTATAGTATATTTCAATGATAGTACCAATTACATTATATTAAAATTACTGCATTGTATGTCTGTTTTGTTATTCTGAGTTGTCTGAAGTTTCATGTTGTAATCTGTTCATCTTTTTTTTTTCATAACTGAATGTAATGAATTTATTTTTTATTAGCAAATTTTTTTCCTATTCATCTTTGAAGCTTGGATACCTTGTGTAGGCTGGGTATTTGGTTTGTTGTGAAAATTTTTTATAGTTGCATTTTGGTATAGTAGTGTTTTAGTTGCTTTGGCCGCTCAAAGAAATAACCATGAAATGGTTTACCTTAAACAATGGGAATTTATTTGTTCACAGTTTGGAGACTAAGAGAAAGTTCAAATTAAGGCATCATCAAGGTGATACTTTCTCCCCAAAGACTGCCAGCAGTCCTTGGTCCTTAGCTTTTCACATGGCAAGGCGCAGCAGTGTCTTCTGGTGTCTCCCTTCACTTGTGGGTTCCTTGGTGTTCAGCTTTTGGTTGCTCACTCTGTGAATTTTTCCAATCTGTCTGAATTTCATTCCACTTACAGAGGTCTCTAGTAATAGATAATGAGACCCAGCCTGTTGAGGCAGGTCAAATTTAACTGAAATAACCTCATCAGAAGGTCCTACCTAATAATGAATTCAAACACAGAGGAATGGATTAAGTTTAAGAACATGTTTTTCTGGGTGCATCATTCCAAAACACCAAAAGTGGGAAGTATTAGGGACTTGGGTTTGTATGCCAACTCTGCCTTGTTCTACATGTCATCATGAGTATATACTCTTTTCTAAAATTCCCTTATCTCTTAAATGGAGAAATTAATCTATAGGGCAATGTTTATAAATTAAAGTGTTTACCTAGGATAGTGCTAATTTCCCTGTTCTTTATCTTTTTTTTTTTTTGCATCAGGATGTGTTGCCTTTTTTAAAAATCCTATTAAAAATAGCTCAAACATTAAGGAAAATATTGGTTCAAATGACTAGCTTTTCCAGAACTAGGCGATTCAATGATTCAATTATATTATCAATTTCTTTCCATCTTTCTATTTCTCCATCCCCAGCATATGCCTTGATCCTTTGCTTAGCTCCCCAAAGGATTTCAAGCTGACTCTAAGCAGTTCCACATATCATCCCTTTATGGAGGCTGGGAAAGAACTTGTTTTTCTCTCAATATTCTCTCTCTTAAAAATAGTACAATTCTCATTGACCGAAGTTGGGTCATATACTTACTCCACATCAATCACTGGCAGGGATATGAATGACATAGACTGGCTTATGTTACTCAAGAATCATACCCTGGGGTTGGGTAGGGATCTAGCTTCTCTCAAAGTATGTGGGAGTCTGTCACTTGTGAAATTTTTCCGTTATAAAGAAGGAGTAGGGTGATTTCCAGATAGATGATTAACAATATCTTCCATGGTATTTCTAGAAAATTGACAATCAAAAAGGACAAATAAAAATTTATAGGGCCTGTCTTTTGTAATCAACCAGTTACCATGTGGGAATTATTTCTGCCCAAATGCCAGAAGTGTCTTCGTTGAGAAACATATTAGAGAAAGTACGTAGAGGAGCAGATATGGCTTAGTGGTTGAGCACCTGCTTCCCATGTATGAGGTCCTGGGTTCAATCCCTGACCTCCTGAAAAAGAAAAGTACATATTCTCAAGAATTCTCCTCCTGTAGTATAAGTGGTGGTTTTTATGGTGATGATAGTAGTGGTGGTAGTAGCAGTAGTAGTTCTGTAGCTGCAAAAGCAGGAGTTGGCTTTTGTAATTTGAAATAAAGCATTTATTTCTGCTTAGCATCTTTTCACTTTTGGAGCTTGGTGAAGTTGAAATATGATCCATTGAAAGAGAACAGTTAGACTGATACGTTGTTATGCATGTTTGCTTTGTAGTTTGCAACTATTATGATATACTTATTGTTATGTTCATATGTAAATGATATAAAGGTAAGAATAATAGGGTGAATTGGGAGAAATACTTTGGTTAGTAATAATATTTTGACAGTACTCTTTAATCATTAGTTAAAAAGGTTAACAATGCAGGGTATTAGTGATAGGGGGATGTGCAAGTCCTGTGCGATGTTATGTATGTTTTGTAAGTTCACAACTATTACTGTACACTTATTGTTTATGTATATTTATGTATGAGTGGTATACTTTAATAAATTTATAAAGAAAAATACAAATTGTGTTTTTTGTTTTATTTCTGTTTTCAGTGAATGAGCTTATTCTCAAACAGAAGCAAAGATTTGAGGAAAAGAGGTTCAAATTGGACCACTCAGTGAGTAGCACCGTATGTTTCAACTCTTGTTACTATTTTTAATAGATTTCATTTTGTTGTTTTTATTGGCAAATATGAATTAGATATCAACTAGATATTGTTATATTACTGATTTTTCTTAAAGAATAATCACATTGTCTGAAATAGCTTACTAAAACGATCAAAAGTTGAAGATAGGGTAGACAGATAATTAAAATCCAGTCACTTATTTTGAAGGGAAATTACATCTTTAAAATGCTGACTTCACATTTGTCTTGAATTTGCCTTCCATATCCATTATCTAAACTCATTTTTGGTTGAAATAGTATTTAAATTACATGTAGAAGGCAGGAGGGAACCACTGGCAGGGATGGAGAAGGTTACGGTATTATAGTATATTTTAAATACCTGTATAATAAACATTTGGAAGCAATTAAACATTTGTTTCAGAGTCTCTGAAAGGGTGTTAATTTCTTCTTTTTTTCATTTTTAGAATGGCCACAGGTGGCAAATATTGCAGGATTTGTTGGCAACTGACCAAGATAACCTTGATTTGGCCAATGTCAACCTCATGTTGGAGTTACTAGTGCAAAAGAAGAAACAACTGGAAGCAGTAAGTGGCAGTTGAATTTTAAAAATTGTTTAAATGGTTCTCTCTTTTGCATTGAAAAAAATCTAAAAATGTTTAAAAATAATAGGGTACTCCCGCTCAGTCCATCCATTTTTACAGGTAGCATCTGCAGGGTGTCACTTCTTACAGTTTACCCTTTTTCAAATAAAAGAAAGAACAGATTCCTTTTAATGTAATTTATTTGCAAAAAAAACACAACTCCCTTTTTCTACTGGGGTAAAAAAGAATTGTTGGCTTTGAGTTGAATAGGAAGGGATCGAGGAGTCTAACAGCTTCTGAAAAGGACTCTCAACCAGTTGTCTTGTTCTCAACCTTTACTATTTGAGGTATCTATTTGTTCCTCTATATAAACAGGGTTGGTGCTCAGATATAATCCTACTGCTGGCTCAGTATTCAGCTTCCTCAGATCTGCTAATCTATTCCCTTTCATCCATGTGCTTTATAGCTTACAAAATATTGTTTTCATTGTCTCTTCAATTTAAAAAAAAATATCGTTACTGTCTTTTAAAAAATTGCCTTTTTATGATTTTAAAAAGGAAGAAAATAATTGCATATGTTCAATCAATCATCATTATTAAAAAGAGGTGATAGCCTAGAGATGTTAATGTTAATTGAAAAACAGCTAGAGGAGAATGGATGTAGCTCAGTGGTTGACTGCCTGCTTCCCATGAGACCCAGGTACCTCCTTTAAAAAAAATAAAATAGCTAGATAATCTAGAGACTGTATAATATAGTGATTTCAGTGGTAGATGAGGATGGTGGTTAATAATACAAATATAAGAATATTCCTTTATTACAAGGAGTTAAGAATATGGTGGTACATGGGGAAAATACAATATAATTTATAGAATATAGTTAACAATAAAATATTTTTGAGGCAAAGGCAAAGAAGGTGTGATATCAATAGTAAAGGTTAAAAAAAGAATATGAGATTTAGTTTTATGAGATTTGAATATGACCAGGCATGTTTTTTCCATTTCCTTCATTTACAAGGTGAGCTTGGCTATGTCATTTAACCAATCTGTGCTCATTTATTCATCTGCTGAAACACTGGAGAAACAATTGTGTTAGTTTTTAGGATAAATAAGATAAATGTGCCTGGACAGGAACTATAAATATAAATGAAGTGCAGGTGACCACATTATCTATCATGTGATTAAATCTGAGTAGAGAAAATCAGAACTATCCAAAGGAGACAGACACAAGCGGCACCAAAAAAAAAAAAAAGCTTCTCAGCAACATTCAAGTCCCTAATCTCATTTACTTAAATTTCCCAGTGAAGTCATGGTTCCAAAGTTTGGCTATTCCTTTTATGTGTGTGCACTACTCTCTCTCTCATTCTCTGAATAAATACCTTCTTTTTTTATTAAGGTAGGTCAGGGTGGGTAACTGCTAATGCTTAGGTGTGTCTTCCTTATAATACAAAATATTCAATCCCTGACTAATAGATGGAATTTCACACTTATATTTTTTACATGAAATAAATACAATTTTAAACTTACTTATATTTCATTACATGAAACAGGATGTCTTAGGTTCATTTCATATCTCTTTAGATGCTCTTGGTTAAATCTTTAATACTACTGCTGCTGCCAATGGATATCCACTAGAAGAATTTTATGTAGATAAAAATAACTTCTGTTTTTCACCTCCAAATCACAAATGTGAGAGGGGAAAGATATGGCAAGGAAGATAATCATTAGAAGAAAAATGACCAATATAACTGTTTCCTAGAAAAATGATCATGTACTTCTCATGATCTTTCTTAACACTCAGCTGTTAATACAAAATGGAAGTTGAGGGAGGAAACCTAAAAAAGTGGTGGAAAAAGGCCTTGCAAGATGAAAATGTGAGTAAATAAATAAATAGTATTAATATGCTTAGATAGATTTTTGTTCCATGAAACCAGAACAAGATGTTATATGCAAGGGTCATTCAAAGGCAAAGTCTTTTGGACGATAAAAATAGTAGGAAAATGAAAACTCAATAGAAGTGTTGGGAATTAATACTAAGAAATATCTCCCAGAAAGCAGAGTAGAATATTAAGGATAGGAAGAAGAGAAAACCTGAGAAAAAGTTAAAGACCCAACATCCAAATAACAAGAATTCCAAAAATAGAGACATGAATAAAGAGAAAGAAGAAATCATCAAATCTTGAAAAATTTTGAGAATGGAAGAATAGGAGTTTCTAGATTGAAAGGTCCATTCAGGTGCTCAATATCAACACAAATGAGATATGTGAGAATAAGCTCAAACTAAGATACATCATTATGAAATTTAAAATTCTAATGATGAGCACCAAAAGAAAAAACAGTTAAGTGGGACTTCATCAAAATTAAAATTTTTTGTGCATCAAAAGACTTAGTCCTGAAAGTTAAAAAAACTACAGAATGGAGAAAATATTTGGAAACCACATATTCTATAAGTGTTTAATATCTAAAATACATAAAGAAATCCTATAGTTCAACAACAAAAAGCTCATTTAAAAAATGGGTAAAAGACTTGAATAGATATTTCTCCAAAGAAAATATTCAGATGGTCAGTAAGTACATGAAAAGATACTCAATATCATTATCCATTAGGGAAATGCCAAACAACAAATCTCAATGAGATACTATTTCACACCAGTAGAATGACTACTATTTTAAGAAATGTGAATATCACAAGTGTTGGAGAGTATGTGAAAAAATAGGAACACTCATTCATTGTATAGCAGCTGTGGGAGACAGTTTGGGAATTCCTCAGAAAGTTAAGTATAGAATTCCCCTATAACCTGACAATCCCTCTTCTAGGTATATACTAAAAGAATTGAAGGCAGTGACTCAAACAGGTATTTGCACACTGTTGGTAATGGTACTCTTCACAGTTGCCAAAAAGTAGAAGCAACCTAAGTGTCCATCAGCCAGTGAATGGGTAAAGAAAATGTGGAAATAGACATAAATGGAATATTACCCAGCGCAAAAAGGAATGACATTCTGATACGTGTGACAACATAGGGGAATCTTGAAGGCATTGTGTTGAATTAAATGAGCCAGACACAAAAGGACAAATGTTGTATGGTCTCACTTATGTGAAGTAACTAGATCTGCAAATTCATAATCAGAAATTAGAAGATAGGTTACCAGGGATGGGGTGGGGGATGGGTAGTTAATGCTTAGTTGGTACAGAGTATCTTTTTGTGATGATGGAAAATTTTGGTAATGGATGGTGGTGATGTCAGCACAACATTGTGACTGTAATTAATACCACTGAATTGTGTATTTGAAAGTGATTAAAAGGGGAAAGTTTTGCTTGTGTGTATCTTACCATAGGATTGTACTGTACAATCTGAAATGTAATGTAACCTATGGACTAGTTAATAGCATAATTATGATAATGTGTCATAAATTGTAATAAAAGTACCACACTAACAGAAAGTGTTAATAATAGGGAACACTGTGTGTGTGAGGGGAGGTATATGGGAACTCTGCTTTCTGCACGATTTTTTTGTAAACCTACAACTAAACTGAAAAAAAAAAAAACAAAAAAGAAAGTCAAATAAACACTAGTAACAATCCTGTAAGTTTCCACAGAGATAACATTGGATCATATGCAAATGATTAGAAATCAAAATGCCAGAGGAATTCCCACAGCCACTCTGGAATCTAATGTCCTGGGTACAAAGTCTTCAAAATTCTGAGAGAGAATAATTCTCAGCCTAAATTTGAATATCTGTCAGAAGTAGCCCGAGATGTGAAAACAGACTAAAGCAATTCACAATTGAAGGATTAAAAAATGTTATTTCTTATAAACCCTTTCGTAAGAAGTGTATGTTATATGAAAATGAAAGAATAAATTAGGAAAAACAATGTAGGACACAAAAAATAGGGAATCCCACAAACAAAAAAGAAGTAAAGGAAATCTCCAGGATGATGAGGAAGGGAGATGCTAAGATAGCAGTTCTGTAGCAGACCTACAAAATAGCCAACTGTCAAGACTAGAGCATTTCAGAAGGTTTAAGAGCTTTGTCCCAGAATATGAAATTGATGAATTGATTGTCAACATATTAAGAGAGAATTTTTAGCAAATTTTAGAGAGAATTTTAGAGCTTGGGTTGAATTAGTGAGTAGTACTTAGAAAATCAAGCAGACATAAGGTGACAATTATTAACTCCAGAAAAACAGTGTATAGCAAAGAAAAAATAATCATAACATGCTGCATGCTCATAAAGTAAAACCACTGTTTATTGAGTATCCAAAATTATGATAAAACTGTATTAGAAAGATGGAAGGTAGAAGGAGGTATGTATGCACATGACTTTGTTTGTGTGTTAGAGGAACAGATGACTGATCAACCTGAATCCTGAACTTCCATTGTGGTAAATTAATAGATAATGCATGCAGTCATAAAGAAGCAGCATATGTAGGCTATGTGCAAATGCCAGGGGAGGCAGGGAATAGATGAAAGGTTTTTTTGGGGGGGAGTGAAAAGGGGATGGAGAATAATATGATTCTGTTTCAAGTCACATAGAACTATATTTATTAAAAATAACTAAATGAAATTCATGTAAAGACTTTATATGATTATATAGCCATGTAAAGAAGATGTTAATAGTCATAGAAGGCCATTTTGAGGAGATTACCCTGGAGGTGTTATATGTTAGTTTTAAAATATGTTTTCAGCAGTTTGACTATGATATTCCTAGGTGTCATTTCTCATTGTTTATCCTACTTGAGTTTCACAGAACAAGAGGATGTATCTTTGAACATTCTGAACCATCATTTCTTCTGCCCTTTGCTCTCTCTTTCCTACTGGATTCCAGTCATATCTTATTACTGTTTTATATTTCTGATGCTCTGTTCTTATTTGTTTTCTTTCCGTGCATCTGTTTAAATAATTTACATTGAATCTTTGATTTTGTAATCACTTTATTCTGTTGTGTCCAGTCTGTTCTTAACCCCATCCAATGAATTTTTTAGAAAAAATTCAGATTTGTATTTTTCATTTCTAGGATTTATATTTTGTTCTTTTATTTTCAATTTCCCTTATAGAATTCTCCATTTTTTTCACTTTTGTCCACTTTTCCTTTCATATCTTATATTGATTTTATAATAGAATTGTGCATTTTTCAACTTTCCTGTTTTTTATTTCATATCTGTTCAATGCAAAGAGTTGAAAAGAACTTAATTTACAAAAGGGTTTGGTATCTACTCTGTTTTCAGTCATTCTATTTTTTTAAACAGCAGTATTTTATATTGCTCTCTTTTGTTGTCCCAGAGACTTTATGTGCCAGGGCAGTGCACAATGCATCAAGGTAAACTGGGTGGGTAAAAGATATGCTTCTCCATGACCTCCCTCCCCTACTCCTTATAAAGAGTGAGAAGAGAAAATTTGAAAGAAGCTTGAATTGAGAACTGGAGTGATACCTGGTGAATTTCAGGAAAGAGACATATGGAAGGTTGAGGATTTGGTAATTAATTTTCTTGAACTATCTGTGCAAACATGTATTTTGGAGGATATACATGCATTTTTAGGTATATATGTACCCCAGGTTAAAGGCTCTTATAGTCAGTCATACTACAGATGTGGATATCCTTTAGAACTTTTATTTTGACAATATATTTAAGGAATAGAATATGTTGTAGAGAAAAAGCATTACCTAAAAGTAATGTTTGAGGTAAGCTATGGCAAAATGTCTCTTGTTTATGAATTGTGACCTGCTATTTTATAAATAGAGAATTTGAGGTTAAGTTGGTAGAACCACTCATGCAATGTTATATAAGATTTTTAAGTTAGAATCTTAGAAGTCTTGACTTCCTGTCAGCTCACCTGGAAAGTTTCTCTTTTCTTCTCTTTCCTTTCTTTCACTTTACATTTTCTCTTCCCTTTCCCTTCATTTCCCTTCTTTTCCTTAACCTTAAAAAAAAAGAAAGTTATAAAAACTCATGCTTTACAAAAATCATATTAACAAAGTTCATAACAAAAATAACCAGTCCTCAATCCCAATAATCCTTATCCCTTATACCAGCTTCCTAGAAGTAATGTTTTCAATTTTTAGTCATTTTATTTACTTCTTTATTTCTTTTAACATGCCTAAATTTCTCTACCGGGAAAGTCTTATGCAAGGCTATATTTCATCCCTCAAAGTGCCAGTTACTCTTCTGTTAAGAAACTACTGTAGAATCAACTGTATTTGGAATATGAATTCATAAGAGCAAAGTTACTCATTGAAAGTGTAAAATATAAAGATCAGTAATACTGGATGTTTTTACATAAGTCTTAGCAGTGCATTTTTTCCCAGCCAGAAAGCTATCTAGCATGCCAAATCATCAGTGTCCACCAAAGCCTGGATATGAAACAAGAATAATTAATTATACCATTTACACATATAATTGTATTAGGCTTTGATATTCGGCAGTTGCTTCCATTTCCATAGTTGGGATAATTATTTCTGACTCTTAGAATTTAAAAAATTTAATTGAAAAAAAATAGAAAAAGCAGTTTTATAAAAATTTGATGCATATTCCATTTCAGATAGTAGACATGCTCTTTTTTGAGTTAATTAACTATGAATCAGATGGGATAAACATGACAAAAACTTGCTATCTTGCAAAGAGCACTGAAAGTAGAGACTAAAATTCTAAGTCTGTTTCTTTCCACTCTTTTTCATAGCTTTAATTTCCTCATCTGAAAATGAGAGAATTCAGGTAAATCATCACTGTCTTTTTGGAAGCTTTGGCAATTCTAAGAAATGTGGATTAAAAAGACTTGGGATTATTTTTATGTCAATTTTTGAGACCGTTTTAACAAAACATCATAATTCTAGGCATCATTTTCATATAATTAGCTATGCTCTTCCCATCTTTGAGCATTTTCTTTTTACCGCCACTCTTCTATAATATTTCATATTTACATTTATAGTTTGCCATTTATGTCCTTTCTTGAAGTCATTCCTTTACAGAATATTAAACTGCAGAAAAAGGCATCATGTACTAAATTCCTAGTACATAGTTGGTCCTATTTTTCTCTTTGACCTTGAGACTTAGGGAGTTTTTAACCCATACATTCTATAAATCAGTTGTATTCTTGACCTATATGCATGATTTAGTTGATAGACTCATGGGAGGTAGTCAAACTTATTATTTTGAAGGTAGTACACTTCCTTTGTAAATGAACTGTTATTTATTAGTAGTCTCTGCAGTGTATGTTTCTTTATGTATACAAATGTGGTCTTTTTTCTCTAGCCAAGTAATCTGTAGATAATTATACGTGATCAGTAGAGAGAAATCCCAAGAAAGATGAAGAGGTCTTGGAATTGTAATCACTGTTGGGACACAGAGCTCTTCTGAGATTTAGCCCACTTTTCAAGAGTATGTCTAATAAAGTCCATAAACGCTGGCTTGTTATGCAAGAAAAAATTTCACTTTTTAAATTTCATGAGATTGTGTTTTCCAAATTCATTCAATTGTAAAGCATATAATTCATTTGTATTTATGAGGCATATTCTACTCTAATTGTCAATTAGTAAAGTTCCTTACATGTCCTTATTTACCTTGATTTAAAATGTCATTGATCAGTTTTGCCTTATCCTTTTAACAAGCCAAGATTTCCCCTTCCCCCCACCCCAGATCAACTCTGTAGATATAGGGTGACCATACTTTTTTATAGTGTGTATAATATCTTAGTGATTCTTCAGATTCTTCAGATTTTAACTGGTTTATCTTTATCATCTGGGACACTTGTTAAAATTTGGATTCCTGAAACCTTTCCTAGGCCAAAAAAAATGAGACTCTCTTAAAATTTGGACCTAGTCAGTATCTATTTTAAAGAATACTCCATATAATTGTGTTGGATAGCCAGGTAAATGAAAGTTATATTAATCTTCCTTGTTTATTTTATGTTTTTTTTTGTTTTGGTATTACTACACTGGGCGTTTTTAGTCTCCCTTTCAAATACATGAGAAAATAATAGAAATACATTTGTCTATAAAGTATCTCTTATTGTTATTTTTTTAGCTTTTAATATCCTTTTTCCATATATTTATCAAATTCACCTCTAGCTTCTTGGCTTCTCTTGTGAATTTTAAAAGATATCCACTTGTGTTTTTGGGTCTTAGTACCCACAAAATATCAAGGCTTATAATTGTCACATACCTGTTTCATCTTCGTTTCAGTTACCAATTTGGGTTACTTATTCCCCCTTCCCTTCCCCTTTCTGCTTGATGATGTTTAAAAATGTTTGCTTTTAAATGTTTGATTTGCTTCTCACAACTGAGTAAATAGATAATGACTAGAAATAAATTTCACTTCTAAAATACAGACATTTGTCTTTTATTATGCTTACCTTTGCAAATGAGGTTCTTATGGGGAAAGTGATTTTAGTATCTGGAAACTATCCTGGTTCCACTATGATTTCTGTTTTGATATTTTATATTGTATTAGTTTGGTTGGAGCAGAGACGGCTGAGAGTCAGATAACAGACTTGACATTTCCTATAAATTGTTTTTTCAGCATGGTAGCTGAGGGATGTAATTCAGAACACTTGTTTCTTAAAATTAGTTTTTATTTTGGGGAAAATGACATTCTTTTAAAAATGTGAATTAACAAATCAGAAAATATTAAATAGCAGTAATAGATTAACATAAATGAATATATAAATTTGCTTCATACTGATCCTACTAAGGTTATAAAGAAAACTTTCAACTCATATTTTTAAAAGAACAATTATAATTTTCTGTTGTAGGAATCACACGCAGCCCAACTACAGATCCTTATGGAATTCCTCAAAGTTGCAAGAAGAAATAAGAGAGAGGTATATTATTTTGTGTTTTACATAATGTTTCACTTACTATTGTTGACTATTCCCATTTTGTGAAAATATTTTAGGCTAAAAAAATGATTTATACCTTTCAAATGCATTTGCATTTTTAAGAGATTTTCATTATTTTAACTTTTAAAATTTGATATTTAAAATATTCTTTTTTGGAGATACACTAAAAAGTTTTCAATAAGGTTGAATACAATGACTTAATCTTAAAGCTATAGAATAGAAATTATCAGGTGACAACCTTCCCTTTACCATGAAAAGCAAACATAGGAAAGTATAGATAACAAAACCTTAAGTAGAGTGGGTTACATTTTTTTCTACATGAGTAAATGAATGTGTGGCAAAAACAAATGAAAATATAGCTACCTATTTAGAACTTGGAAGATCTAAGACATGCAGGATTGCTAAAAGACAATTTTAAAAATTATTGCCAGAATATTCTTAAAGTTTATTAAAGTTCCTCAGTTACTTCACACATTTCCGAAAATATGGGAAAATCAAATTGGCAAAATGGTCAGCTCTGGTTAGCATGCTAAATTAATTAACTTTCAAAGCAGTTTTGTCTTTAAACTCCTGTCTCAAGTCTCTGATAGTTGTAGTTTGAGCTATCTAATTAGAGTACTGTTTACTTATTTAAAAAAATGTTTAGCTGTCTCTTGTGTGCTAGGTTCTGACCTAACTTCTTTTTGCAAATTAAAAGATAAGAGATATTTTTATTTTGATTTAAGTGTTCTAGGTGTGTACTGTTTGGATTTTCCATGATCCTAATATGATAGTTCCCCTTCTTTTGATGATTTATTTTTTACTATTCAATATTTATCTGACTTGGTTCAGATTAGACTTTTCTGGATTATGCTAATATTGCTACCTGAATATTTATTACATGATTATAGAGTTTTCTTATTCTTAACTTTTTTTGTGTGATTCTTTTTTTAAATATATTGTTATTGATGTTTGTTATTCATACATTAATATCCATAAACAGTAAGTAAATAGTAAAACAGTTGTGAACTTACAAAATAAACACGCATAACATTGTACAGGGGTACCATATATTATCCCTCCACCAACACCTTGCATTGTTGTGAAATATTTGTTACAAGTTATACAAGAACATCATTAAACTATTACTAATAACTATAGTCTATATCTTATATTTGGTGTATTTTTCCTCAAACCCACCCAATTTGTTGTTGTGTTTTTTTAAATATTTCTTATTTATTTCTCTCCCCTTCCTCTACTCCCCCAGATGTCTGCTCTCTGTGTCCATTCACTGTGTGTTCTTCTGTGACCGCTTCTATCCTTATCAGCAGCACCGGGAATCTGTGTTTCTTTTTGTTGCGTCATCTTGTGTGTCAGCTCTCCATGTGTGCGGCGCTATTCCTGGCCAGGCTGCATTTTCTTTCACACTTGGTAGCTCTCCCTACAGGGCGCACTCCTTGCACGTGGGGCTCCCCTATGCAGGGGACACCCCTGCATGGCATGGCACTCCTTGTGCGATCAGCAGTGCACAAGGGCCAACTCCACATGGCTCAAGGAGACCCGGGGTTTGAACCGAGGACCTCCTATGTGGTAGGCGGATGCCCTATCCATTGGGCCAAGTCCACTTCCCCAATTAGTTTTTAAAATATATTCTTATTACAGAGGTTGTTAACTTACGGAATCATGCACATGTGTAGAATTCCTACACAGTACTTTCTCACCAACACACCACACCGTGGTGGAATATTTGTTATGGATTATGAGGTAATATCATTAGACTGTTACAACCAACCATGGTCTATAGTGTACATTTGGCACATTTTTTCCATATCCCCCATTATCAACACAGTACATCTTTGGCATTGATGCAAAAATATTACACTATTACTATTAATCACAGTCCATAGGTCACACCAATGGTATTTTTCCTGTGCTTCACATTTCTGTCACTCTGCTTTAGTGACATACATCTGCTCTGGCTTACAGAACAACACTCTTGCATATGTACCATCAACCACAATTCTCATTCCACTGTGTTATTCAGTCCCTAGATTATTCTCTCTCTTTCTTTCAGTTGACATTTACATCCCTAGACTACTCTTTTCAGCTACAATACCATTTATTAATCAGCTGCTACTCGTTGTAATGTGTTACCATCAACTCTATCCATTTCCACACTTTTACTGTCAAGTTAATTAAAACTTCTATGTACACTGAGCATCAGTAGTTTTTCTCAACCCTCATCTCCTAATAACCTATACTCTAGGTTTTTAACTCCATGAGTTTATTCTTCATATTTAGTTCATATTAATGAGACCATGAAATATTCTTTTGTGTGTGGCTTACTTCACTTAGCATAATGTCTTCAAGATTCATCCATGTTACCATATATGTCCCAATTTCATTTCTTCTTACTGCAGTATCATAGAGCACATTCTGTTTATCCACTCATTGGTTGATGGATAGTTGGGTTGTTTCCATCTTTAGGCAATTGTGAATAATGCTGCTATGAACATTGTTGTGCAGATGTATGTTTGTATGGCAGTTTTTAGTTCTTCTGGATATATTCCTAGTAGAGGTATTGCTGGATCATATGGCAATTCTATATTAGCTTCCTGAGGAACCACCTAACTGTCTTCTACAGAGGCTACACCATTTTACAATCCCACCAACAGTGAAGGAGTGTTCCTATTTCTCCATATCCTCTCCAGCACTTATATTCTGTTTTTTAAATAATGGCCATTCTATTTGGTGTGTGTTATCTCATTGTTTTGATTTACATTTCCCTAATAGCTAGTGATATGGAACATTTTTTTTTTTTATGTGCTTTTTGACCATTTGTTTTTCCTCTTTGGAGAAATATCTATTTAAATCTTTTGCCTATTTTTTTTTTTAATTGGAGTGCTTGCTCTTTTATTATTGAGTTGTATGTTCTCTTTGTATAGACTGGAAATCAAACCTTTATCAGATATGTGGATTCCAAATATTTTTTCCCATTGAGTGGGCTGCCCTTTCACCTTCTTAACGAAATCCTTTGACTCACAAAGATGTTTAAGTTTGAGGAGGTCTCTTTTATCCATGTTTTCTTTTGTTGCTCATGCTTTCAGTGTAAAGTTTAAGAATGTACCACCTATCACCAGGTCTTGAAGATGTTTTCCTACATTTTCTTCTAGGAGCTTTATGGTGTTTGCTTTTATATTTAGGTCTTTGGTCCATTTTGAGTTAATATTTGTATAAGGTATGAGATAGGGGTCATCTTTCTTTCTTTTGGCATGGCTGCCCAGTTCTCCCAGCACATTTATTGAATAGACTGTTCTGCCCCAGCTGGGTGGTTTGACAGGTTAGTAAAAAATCACTTGACCATAGATGTGAACATCTGTTACTGATCCATCAGTTCAGTTCCATTAGTTAGGAGTCTATCTTTATGCCAGTACCATGTTGTTTTTACGACTGTAGCTAGATAATATGATTTAAAGTCCGGAATTGAGAGTCCTACAACTTCACTTTTCTTTTTTAAGATGTTTCTGTTTTCCTTTTTAAAATGTTGCCTTGATAGGCTGTGGGAGTTCTCCCCTTTGGGCAGTAGGAACAGAACCACCGACACCCAACATTTCAGTCTGTGTCAGCCAAAAGTATCTGCTGTTACCTGGAGAGGCTGAGGAAACACCAGCACCCTCCTGTCCTTTTGGGTGGTGGGATGGATCCATGGTCACCCAAAAGTCAGTCCCTATAGGCCGAAAGTACCTGCCATTGCCTGGAGAGGCTGTGGAGACACCAGGCCCCTCCTATCCTGTTAGGGGGTGGCAGAGGTTCCATAATCTGGTCTGTGCAGGCTAAAAGTGCCTGCCATTGCCTGGAAAAACTGAAGAAGCCCATCTCTCCTCTTCTACTTGAAGGCTAGGATGGAGCTATAGGTGACCCGACTATTCAGTCTCTGTGGGTCAAAATCACCTGCAGTTACCCAGAGAGGATGGGGAAACATGTCCCTCTTGTCCTTTTGGGGGTGGGGGTGGAGCCACAGGTTCACAACTGTTGCAGTTGCACAGGCCAAAATTGCCTGCAGTTGCCCTGAGAGGCTGAGGAAACACCAGCCCCCTCCTATCCTTGGGGTGTTGGGGGGAGGGGGATGGTATAGAAGGCACTCTACATACCAGTTCTTGTAGGCTGAAAGTGCCTGCAATTGCCTGGAGAGGTTGAGGCAACACAGCTTCTCTCCTATCATATTGGGATTCAGGGATGGATTCCCAGGTGTCCGACTATTCAGTCTGTGCCAGCTGAAAGCACCTGCAGTTACCCAGAAGGGCTGCTGCAAGTCCCCCCAGCTTCTTCTCTGCCAGACGTGAGGCTGGGACCTAGGCTAGGGCTGCAATCTGATCTTGGTGGAAAGAAGGCACTTCACTGTGATTTTCAGTCAGCACTTCTTTCCCTCATGCTGGAGGAGGAAAATGGCAGCTTCCAGCTCTTTCTGACTTGGACAGGTTAAAACTTGAGCTGTTCTAAGGATTATACTTTAGCCAGCTGACTTTACTAATCAGTAGCTGAAGACGGTGGCCAACTGTCTCTTCCTTTCCCGTTTATGGGAAATGGAGCTTCCACCTCCAGCCACGGAATAGTTCCTGAGGCGGTTTGTGCCGCCAGTGGAAGATGGGCACCAGCCTCCATGGCTTGGCCTGCAGTTTTCCAGAGAGGCTGGTGGAGGACCCCCAGCTTCCTCCCTGCTGGAGGTGGGGCTGGGGCCTAGGTTGGAGCTGCATTTGGATCTGAGTAGAAAGAAGCTGGTTCCTACTAGCACTGTTATTTTCAGTCAACCCCTCTTCCCCTCATACCAGGGGCAGAGTCAGAATGGCAGCTACTCGCCTCTTTCTGACTTGGACAGGTTTAAACTTTAGGATTATACTTTGGCTAGCTGAATTTAGTAATCAATAGCTGAAGTTGGTGCCCAACTGTCTCTTCTCCCCCAGTTTTTGGGAAATGCAGCTCCAACTCCTGCCATGGAATAACTTTCAAGGTGGCTTGATACGAGAACACTGGCCTCTGCTGCTTGGAAATCTCTACTCATGAATATTCTCTGCAGATGGGTGGTCTCTTCCTTCCATACTTTCAGGGACTTTGCAGATACTCTTCTGGTCTCCTGGGGCCCACAACCAGATGCTTTAGATAGCTCTGGGTGGTTATCAACTGCGCTATAGGACGAGGTGACTCAGGAGCTCCTTACTCTGCCGCCAACTTGTCCCTCCCTCTTATTCTTAACTGTTGCTTATTTAACAGTTGTGATCTTATTATGTTTATTAAAAAAGTATTATCTGAATAAGTTTAAGATTTACTTTTGTTTCGATTTTTTTTTGTACGGTGGGTAGGAGGTGATAGCCCTTCACTTACTTGTCTCAATGCCTTGTCATGCATTACTTCTTAAAACTTAAGTGTAAATAAGAATCACCTGAAGATATTTTTTAAATGTAAGTTCTAATTAAGTGGGCCTTTGTTGGGGCCTGAGATTCTGCAATTTAACCAGCCTCAGGCAGTATCAATGCTTTTCATCTTTGGTCTTTGGTCACACTTTGAGTAATAAGGCTAAAACTTTTATAATGTATGGAAATAATTATTAATTTAACACATTCACTCACCATTTTTGTCATAGAAAATTTTCTCTAGAACGGTGACCGGTTTTTATATTTCATGCACTTTTTTTTTTTTTTTTACTGTTTTTTCTGTTGAAAACGTTTTTTTTTTTTAAAGCAGTTATACACTTTCAGAAAAATCATGCAGATAGTACAGAGTTCCTTTATATTCCCTTTTACACACCCAGTTTTACCTCTTTTTTGCATTTTGCTTTTGTGTGGTACATTTGTTACAATTGATGAACCAATATTATAGTTATTAACTAAATTCCATATTTTATATTAGGGTTCTATTGTTTAGTTCTAGTGGTTTTTACATCCTTTTCCTTTTAAAATATTGGAATATGTATTGCAGGAGAAATTGTCTTAGCCTTTAAACTCATTGAAAGTGACAGTACATAGGAAAGTAACTGATAATGAATAAATAAATGAATCAGTGAAGTGAGCAGTCCAAGCATGAGGATTCCTGGGGGTTAAATGAAATTATCTGCATTTATTAGCCACTGAGGTTTAGTATATTAATCACTGTTTCTCTGAATGTTCACTCATGCCTACAATAAAATGATAGGTTTAAAATTGTGCATATAAGTGTCAAAAACTGTGAAGAGTCTGAAGTTTTTGTCCTGTTACTAACTAGCCATGTAGAGTTAGCTTGCCACAGTTTCATAGAGACTCCAGGGTTAGAGATGAAAGACTTTATTACTCACAGCACAACTGACATCATCAGTTTCTTATCCTTATCAGTAACGCCAGACCCCAAAGTCTCATGAGGGAGATGTGCATGTGTATCCTAGTAGATGTTTCATATATAGTGGGTTTGTGTCACAGCTGAAGAACCCTAAGTTTAGGATACTCCAGTCTTTTAAAGGAGACTGCTCACAAACCTGTCCATTGCTTGCCCTAGGTGGAGACCTTTTTATTATACTAGTCAGAAAACTAGTATAGTGGAGGAAATCACTATCTTGCCAGGGTTTTTGCTATACGTATATTCTTGGAAAGGTAGTCTGGAACTAAAGCAATCAAACCATGTGCAGAAACATGAGGGATCAATAGAGAATTGTTTTCTTAATAACTCTTCTTGATCTTAGTTTGCCTTTTCTCTGATTGTGGATGTTGACCTCCAATGACACCTTCTTGTATGGTATTGCCATGATCACATAACTATTAATAGCATTGTTTCTGTATTTCTGTTATTAAACTTTTGGTTGCATTGTGCTCTAGTAATTTTCAGCTTGATTTTTGTTTAGGTTTAAAACAATTCTTTTGATTGATTGGCTTTTCTCCTTGGATCATATTTTCTTATAGTGTTCAATTTAACCAAGAAACACACTAGTTCCCGGTAGTCCTGAATGTTAGTAACTTTTGTGCACTGACTATACTGTTAATAATTTGGATTTCTGTTTTTGATGTATCCATGGTGAAGTGACTTTTGAGTAGTTTAGTTTTAACTATACAGGAGATTTTGAGCAGCTAGGTTAAAGAACTTAAGAATCTGAAGCATTTATTCATTTGATTATATTTCATTAATTTCTGATAGGATTTGCCTACAGTAGTGATTTTTAGTCTGTAATAAATTTTAGTCTAGAAAATATAGTTGATTAATACTTCATTCACAACAGAATGAAGTGTGACTGGTTATATTTTCTTCTTGGATGTATTATCAAGTATGCTTGCATGTTTAATCCTCAGAGTGAAATATAGTTGTTAATGTATTAGTATAGCTTGTAGTTAATCTTAAGTAAAATGCAGACTGACTAGGAGGCAGATTATTACTTTCTTTTTCATCTAAAAAACAATTTATTGACATTTATTAATCATGCATGAACATACCTAAAAAAAGTGTATAGTAAAAGTCGTGAACTTATAAAACAAACATGCATAATATCCTACAGGCCTCCCATGTATCACCTCACCCAAACACTTTGCATTTTTGTGAAACATTTTAACAAATTAGGAAAGAGCGTTGTTAAAGTTTTACAGACTATAGTCCTTATCTTAAATTTGTATTTTTACCTCAACCCACCTTATATTATTATTTTTTCATAAATCATACAGTCCATCCAAGATGTACTTTCAGTGGCATTTGGTATAATCAAGTAGTTGTGCATTCATCACTTCAATCAGTATTAGCACATTTTTATTATACCAAACAAAAAAGAAAAAACCCACACCGCTATCACACACATAAGTTAGCACTACTAATTACAAATCCTATGAATGTGCTTTAAGCATTTCTATTCATTTCCAAACATTTATAAACAACTTTTTTTACCAATTCTGTGCAGATTAAACCTCACCTTTCTATTCTTTAACCACATTCTTTTCTCTGATGACTTGCATTCTACCTGTATTAACTCCCTGAGTTTGCTCTTTATATTTAGTTCATAATCACACAGTCCTACAATATTTGTCCTTTTGTGCCTGGTTTAGTTCACTCAACATAATGCCCTCCAGGTTCATCATGTTGTCATGTGCTTCACGACTTCATTTCTTTTTAACAGCTGAATAATATTCCCTTGTGAGTCTGTGCCACAGTTTATTTATCCATTTATCAGTTGATGGACACCTGGGTTGTTTCCATCTTTTGGCAATTGTGAATAATGTCACTTGGAACATCGGTGTGCTAATGTCTGTCTGTGTCACTGCTCTCAGTTCTTCTGGGTATATACCTAGTAGCAATATTGCTAGGTCACATGGTAGTTCTATATCTGACTTTCTTAGGAACCGCCAAACAACTTCCACAGTGGCTGTACCATTCATTCCCACCTCTCCACATCCTCTCCAACACTTGCAATTTTCTGTTTTGTTAATAGTGGCTTTTCTGGTAAGTGTGAAATGATATCTCATTGTAGCTCTGATTTGCATTTCCCTAATAGCCAGTGATGCTGAGCATTTTTTCATGTGTTTTTTTGTCTTTTTTTAAAAATTCTTTAGGAAAATGTCAATTCAGGTCTTTTGCCCATTTCTTAATTGAGTCATTCGCCTATTGTTGAGTTGTAGCATATCTTTAAGTATCATATATATATATATTATATATATATATATATAAAACTACCCCTGCTCATTTTTGGTTACTATCTATATGAAACATCTTTTTCCAAACTTTCACGTTCAGTCTGTTTGGATCCTTAGTTCTAAAGTGAGTCTCCTGCAGACAGAATATGGATGGCTCATGTTTCGGATATGTGAATCCAAATATATTCTCCCATTGTGTAGGCTACCTTTTTACCCTGTTTACAAAGTCCTTTGAAGTGCAGAAGTGTTTAATTTTGAGGAAGTCCAGTTTATCTGTTTTTTCTTCTGTTGCTTGTATGCTTTGGGTGTAAGGTTTAAGAGACTCCCACGTACTTGTGGGTCTTGTAGATATTTCCCTACATTATCTTCTAGGAGTTTTATGGTCCTGGCTTTTATGTTTAGGTTTTTTATCCATTTTGAGATGATTCTGTTTTTTATTCTTTTAAAGATTTATTTTATTTATTTCTGCCCCACCCCCGTTCCCCTGTTGTCTGCTCTCTCTGTCCATTCACTGTGTGTTCTTCTGTGTCTGATTATATTCTTCTTAGGTGGCTTCGGGAACCTATCCTGGGACCTTCTGGAGTGGGACAGATGTGATTACTCTCTTGTGCTACCTCAGCTCCCTGTTCTGCTACATCTTCTTATTGTCTCTCCTCTGTGTCTCTTGTTGCATCATCTTCTTGTGCCAGCTGTTCTCATTGGCCAGCACTCCTGCATGGGACAGTTTTCCTGAGCTGGGCAGCATTCCCATGCTGGGCAGCACTCCTGTGCAGGGCGGCATTTCCACGTGGGCTGACACTCCACGTGGGCTAGTTTGTCCTCACCAGGAGGCCCTGGGCATCGAAACCTGAAACTTCTATATGGTAGATGGGAGCCCAATTGGTTGAGCCACATTTGTTTCCCTGAGATGATTCTTGTATAGGGAGTGAGATAGGGGTCTTCTTTCATTCTTTTGGTTATGGATATCCAGTTCTCCCAGTACCATTTGTTAAAGAGACTGTTCTGTCCCACAAAAGTGGACTTGGTAGGCTTAATGAAAATCAGTTGACCATAGAAGTGAGGTCTGCTTCTGAATTCTCATACCGATTCCAATGATCAGTACATCTGTGTTTATGCTAATACCATCCTGTTTTGACCACTGTAGCTTTTACATTCCGTTCCTTGAGCCCCTGTTTATTTTTTTCCATTCTTTTCTCTCTGTTCTTCTTTCTCTTCAATTACAGTTGTTCTTTCCTTTGTCGCTGATTCTTTCTTCCATGAATTCAAATCTGCTATTGTGTGCCTCTAATGTATTTTTAATTCCATTTATTATATCTTACTACTTCCTATAAGCTCTGTTATTTTTCTCCCCAAGATTCCAGATTTTTCCTTGTGCTCACTCAGTGTCGTCTTTTTTCTGTTTTTATTTATTATCCCTGTACCCCCTTGTTGTTTTGTGCTTGCTGTCTTCTTTATATGTCCTTTTGCTATGTGTTCTTCTGTATCTGCTTCTCTTCTCTTTAGGCGGCACCAGGAACCAATTCTAGGACCTTCCAGAGTGGGAGAGAGGCACTCAATCTCTTGCACCACCTCAGCTCCCTGCTCGGCTGTGTCTCTTATTGTCTCTCCTCTGTGTCTCTTTTTTATTGAGTCATCTTGCTGTGCCACCTCTCCGTGTGGGCCAGCACTTCTGCACAGGCCAGCAGGTCTTCACTAGGAGCCTCTGGGAATTGAACCCTGGACCTCCTATATGGTAGACAGGAGCCCAGTCGCTTGAGCCACATCTGCTTCCCTCATTGTCTTATTATCTTTCATTTCATTATTTTCAGTTTTTTAAATTTTCTTTTTTTTAAAAAGATACGTAGATCACAAAAAATGTTACATTAAAAAATGTAAGAGTTTCCCATATACCCCACACTCCACCCCACCCCTGCTCCTCCCACATCAACAACCTCTTTCATCATTGTGGCACATTCCTTGCATTTGGTGAATATATTTTGGAGCACTGCTACACCACATGAATTATAGTTTACGTTGTGGTTTACACTCTCCCCAAGTCCATTCAGTGGGTTATGGCAGGATATATACTGTCCTGCATCTGTTCCTGTAGTATCATTCAGGACAACACCAAGTCCCAAAAATGCTCCCACATCACACCTCTTCTTCCCTCTTCCTGCCCTCAGCAACTCCCATGGCCACTGTGTCCACATCAATGAAACAATTTCTTCCATTGCTAGAGTCAGAATAGTTCTATAGTAAAATACCAGTAAGTTCATTCTAATCCATATTTTATTCTACCATCCTGTGGACCCTGGGATGGTGATATCCACTCCACCTCTCAATTGAGAGGGGGCTTAGATCCCACATGGCTGATAGATGGGATTCTCCTGCTTGCAGTTGTAGGCACTCTTGGTTCCCTGTGGTAGCTGACCATCTTCACCTCTCTGTTAGCTGACCTGGGTAAATCCAACAACCCAGAGAGTGGGTGTTGCAACACTGCTGAGGCTCAGGGCCTAGCTAGCACATGGCCAATCCAGAGATTCAAGTCTCCTGAGTATACACCAACCTCAGCACCAATCACAGGTTCAGTAAAAGTGACTGAAGAGACGTGTGGAAAGGTCACATCTGAGTCCAACTCCGTCACATTCAGGAGCACAAATTCCAAAGTAGGGCCCACTGGAAAGGCACTGAACACCATAGCCATCTGTCATGACTGTAGAACCTGTGTGTCTCTGTAGCCCTTAGGAGCACCAGTACCTGTGGTTGTATCTACTGTGGCTATGATCCTACTGAGACCTTTGTAAGCACGAGCCCTCGGATGACCTCCCGACTCATTTTGAAGTCTCTTAGCTGTATAAACTCATTTGTCTTTACCATTTCCCCCTTTTATTCAAGGGCTTTTTCTAGTTGCATCACCAGCCAGTGATTGGTAGTAATCCCTCTGTGCCTTTTATTTCTTTAGCCATATTTTCCTTCAACTTCATGATTTGATTTAGGAGATTTTATGAACCTTGTTGATTAACTGAAGTCCTATGTCTCATCTAGAGCTTTGATTTGTTCCTTTGCCTGAGTCATAGCTTCCTTTTCCTTTGTATGTCTTGTAATTTTTGCTAATGTCTAGGCCTCTTGATTCTGATGCTGACTTTACTTAGATGTTCAGTTTGTCCCTCTTGTTTAAGGATTTAATGTTAAATAGATGTCTGTTACCACTGTTCTTTGACCCTTCGCTCAACTTGTTTAACTACTCAAACCAGGGCTAAGGACTCAATAATGGGGTGCAGGCCAGTTTCCAAGGGCTTTGGAGAGGGTGACAGTAAAGAAACCTACTTGTCTCTTTTATTTATTTATTATTTTCTTTATTATGCACTTTTCTGGTCTGGCCAGCAGATTATGTGCTGTTTACAAACAATGCTATTACCAATATTATATACGTGTCCAGGTGTCTGTACATACGTGGAAATAATGAGTCATAGGGTTATATATATCTTCAGATTTAATAATGCCAAACTGTTTTCCTAAACGTATTGGTTTCTCGCATTAGCAATCTGTGAGGATTCCTTTTGTACTCTCTTCTTGCTAGTATTCATTATCAATAGACTTTTTTGAGTTTAGCCAGTCTTGGTATATGTATTGCTATCTCGCTGTATTTTTAATTTTCATTTCTATAATGACTATGAGCCCCTGGCCGTGGGTTCTGTGGCCATTTGAATATACATTATTGTGATGTACTTGTTTAAGACTTTTGCACTTTTTTCTCTTCTTAATGGTTTGTTGTTTCTATATTCAAGTCATGTTTTCTTTGTCAAATGTGTATACATATATAACATACAATGCATATATAATATATATATTTAAATATTTTCCCCATATTTTGAGTTGTTTTTTTTCATTGTCTAAATGGTGTTATTTGATGAACAAAAGTTTTTGACTTTCAGCCATATTTATCCATCTCTTTTGTTATAAGTTAGTACCTTTTGTGTCTGGTTAAGAAAATGCCTCTACTTGAGGCCATAAAGTCATTTTCTAATACTGTCTACTAGAAGCTTTATTCTCTCATCTTTCATATTTAGATTTCTAATCTACTTGGAAATTTATTTTTATGTGTAGTGTGAGGTTTAGAATTATTTTTATATGGATATCAAATTGTTCAAGCATCCTTTATTAAAAAGTTCATCCTTTCCCCATTGCTCTGAAGTGCCACCTTTATTATACATCGTTGTTCAAATACACATGGGTGTTTCTATGTTCTTTCTGTTTCAGTGACCTATTTCTTTATCACTGTGGCAATACCACATTGTATTAGATATTAGAGCTTTAAAGTAAGTTACTGTCCTTTATAAAGTTTTACTCTTACACATCTTTCATACATGTCTTTATTTTCGATATATCCTTAGTTCTTTGCATTACTGTGGGTACCTTTGTTAAAATGGATTAAATAAGATTATTAGGATTATGTTATTTACTAAAGTCTATATTTTACATTAGGATTCACTATGCTGTACAGTCCTATGATTTAAAAAAATGTTAGTAATGTATACAACCTCAAATTTCCCCACTTAACCACATTCAAATTAACTAGTGTTAACTACTTTTACAGTGTTGTGTTACTCTCACCACTCTCCATTATCCAAATTTTTCCTTCATCCCAAACAGAAACTCTATATCAATTAAGCATTAACTTCCTGGTCCCTACCCTCACCTTGGCTCCCATTTCCTGTATTGGAATTTCTGACTTTATGGGTTTGCTTATTCTAGGTATTTCATATCAGTGAGGTCATAACGATGTTTGTCCTTTTGTGTCTGGCTTATTTCACTCAACATGATAACTTCAGGTTAATCCATGTTGTCGCATGCATCAGAACTTCCTTCCTTTCTATGACTGAATACTATTCCATTGTATGTATATGCCACATTTTGTTTATCTGTTCATCTGTAGGTGGACTTTTGGATTGATTCCATCTTTTGGCAATGGTGAATAATGCTGCTGTGCACATTGGTGCCCAAATATCAGTTCAAGATGCACCTTCATTTCTTTTGAATATATACATAGAAGTGAGATTGCCAGATCATATGGTAGTTCTATACTTAGCTTTCTGAGGAACTGCCAAACTGTTCTCCACAGTGGCTGTACCATTTTATATTGCCACTAGCAATGAGTGTCCCTATTTCTCCACATCCTCTCCAAAACTTATTTTTAGATTTTTTAATAGTAGCAATTCTAGTATTTTCAATGTGGTATTGATTTGCATTTCCCTAATGTCTAATGATATTGAGCATCTTTTCATGTGCTTTTGGCCATTGTATATCTTCTTTAGAGAAATGTCTAGTCAAGTCTATGCCCATTTTTGAGTTCAGTTTTGTCATTTTATTGTTATTGTAGGGTTTCTTTTTATATTCTGGGTATTAAACCCTTACAGGATATGTGGTTTCCAAATATCTTTTCCCATTCTATAGGGTTTTTTTTTTTACTTTTGTGATGAGAAGTCCTTTGATATAAAAAAGATTTTGATGAAGTCCCATTTATCTATTTTTTCTTTTGTTGCTCATGCTTTTGTTGTAAAGTCTGAGAAACCATGGCCTAATACAAGGCTTTGAAGATGCATTTCTTGTGTTTTCTTCTAGGATTTTTATAGTTTGTTTTGATTTTAGATCTATTTTGAGTTAATTTTTTTTATATGGTATGAGATAGGAGTCTGTATTCATTCTTTTGCATCTGGGTATCTTTTTTTTTTTAAGATTTGTTTTTTATTTCTCTCCCCTCCTCCCCCAGTTGTTTGCTCTCTGTGTCCATTCGCTGTGCGTTCTTCTGTGACCACTTCTATCCTTTATCAGCGGCACCAGGAATCTGTGTTTCTTTTTGTTGCATCATCTTGTTGTGTCAGCTCTCCGTGTGTGTGGTGCCATTCTTGGACAGGCTGCACTTTCTTTCACACTCGGCGGCTCTCCTTACGGCACTCCTTACGCTTGGGGCTCCCCTATGCGGGGGACACCCCTGCATGGCACGGCACTCCTTACACGCATCAGCACTGCGCTTGGGCCAGCTCCACACCGGTCAAGGAGGCCCAGGGTTTGAACCATGGACCTCCCATGTGGTAAGCGGATGGCCTATCCATTGGGCCAAGTCTGCTTCCCATGGGCGTCTTCTTGAAGAGAGTATTCTTTCCCTCTTGAGTGGACATTACACACTTGTGAAAAATCAATTGGCCGTAGATGTGTAGGTTTATTTTTGAATTATGTTTGATTCCATTGGGCTATATGTCTTCCTTTGTGCCAATGCTACACTTATTTGATTACTGTAGCTTTGTAATACAGTTTTAAAATTGGGAAGTGTGAGTTCTCCAACATTGTTCTTTTTCAAGATGGTTTTGGCTATTTGGGGCTCCTAACCTTTCCATATAAATTTGATGATTAGCTTTTCTAGTTTAGCAAAGAAGGCTGTTAAAACTTTGGGATTGTTTTGAATCTGTAAATTGCTTTGGGTAAAATTGACATTTTAACAATATTTCGTGTTCCCTGAAGATGTAATGGACTTCGATTTATTTAGGTCTTTGATTTCGTATAGTGATATTTTGTGTAAGGTTTTGCTTCCTTGGTTAAATTTATTTCAGGATATTTGATTCTTTTAGTTGGTATCATAAAAGGAATTTTAAAAATTGATTTCTTCAGATTGTTAACTTTGGTCTTATATACATTCACATTGCTGAAATTGCTTATTCTAGTAGATTATGTATAGATTTTTTGGGATTTTCTATATTTAGAATCATGTCACCTGCAAACAGTGAAATGTTTACTTCTTCCTTTCTTATTTGCGTGTCTTTTATTTCTTTCTGTTGCTATTTGCTCTGGCTAGAATTACAGTACAATTCTGAATAGCAGTGGTAACTAGGCATCCTTGTTTTGTGTTTGACTTTTGAGAGTAAGATTTCAATCTTTCACCATTGAGTATGATGTTAGCCGTAGTTTTTTTTAAAATAGATGTCTCTAATCATGTTGAGGAAGTTTCCTTTTATTCTTAGTTTTCTAAGTACTTTTATCAAGAAGGGATGCTGGGTTTTGTTGAATGCCTTTTCTTCATCAGTCGAGATGAACATGCTTTTCAGGGATTTTTTCCCCTCATTCTTTTAAGGTGGTACATTATATTAATTGATTTTCTTATGTTGAACCACCTTTGTATATCTGGGATAAATCCCATTTGGTCATGGTATATAATTCTTTTAATGTGATATTGGACTAGAATTGCTAGTTTTGTTACTGTTTTTTGAGGATTTTTGCATCTATATTCATAAGAGATATGGTCTGTAACTTTCTTTTCTTGTAGTATCTTTATCTTACTTTGGTTTTAGGGTGATGTTGGCCTCATAGAATGAGGTAGGAAATGTTATCTTCCCTTTTGGAGAAGATACATTGTATGATTTGAGTAGTTTTGAATTTATTGAGACTTGTTTTGTGACCTAAGATACAGCCTATCCTGGAGAATGTACACTGTGCAGTAGAGAAGAATATGTACTCTGCTGCTCTATGTTGACATGTTCTCTATCTGTCTGTTGGGGGTTGTTGGTTAGTAGTAGTATTAAAATTTTCTGTTTCTTATTGAGCTTCTGTCTTGATGTTCTACCCACTATTGAAAATGGTGCATTTAAGTCACCTATCTGTAATATTTGCTTTATATTTTTGGGGTCTCTTAATTTAAATCATATGTATTTGTAATTGTTAAGTCTTCTTGCTGCATTGACCCCTTTAGCAATATATAGTGACCTTCTTTGTCCCTTACAATAGGTTTTGACTTAAGATCTATTTTATGTGTTTTTAGTATAACTCCCTAGCTCTCTTTTTGATACTATTTGTGTGGTATAAATTTTTTCCATCATTTCACTTTCTAACTTCTTTTTTCTGAAATATAGTGTGAGTTTCCTGTGAAAAGTATATAGTTGGGTCATGCTTTTTTATCCATTCTGCTGATATGTGCCTTTTTTCCTGGAAAGTTTAATCCCTTTACATTTATAGCAACTACTGGTGATGCCTAGCTTTCTTCTGTCAATTTGCTAGTTGGTTTTTTGTAAGTTTTGTACCTTTTGTGCCCCTTCTATTCTTCCATTGTCTAAGTACATATTAATTTGATTTCTTGTATAATACCATTTTAAGTCCCTTCTCATTTCTTTCTGTATATCTTTTACATGTTTTCTTTGTGGTTTCCTTAGATTACATATATCATCCTAAATCTTTAAAATCATGTGTGATTTGATATCAGATTAACATCAGCATCCACACACATTGTTCCTATACTTCTGAGTCCCCTCAGCTTTTTGTTATATTTGTACAAATTATATCTTTATACATTGTATATCCAAAACCTTAGATTTATTGCTATTTTTATGGTTTTACGTGTTAGAATATGTAAAAAGTAAAAGTACAGAGCAGTAGTACTGGCATTTGTAATTTCCCATTTATTACCTTTACCAGAGATATACATTTCTTTATGCTACTTGGATCCAGAGTCTGTTTTCCTTTCCTTTCAGTCTAAAAATTCCCTCTAAAATGCTTGTAGGGCAGGTCTTATGGTGGTGAACTCCCTTGGCTTTAAATCTCGGAATGTCTTAATCTCTCCCCCATTTTATATCAGTGAGAGGGACAGTCTTGCCAGATAAAAAATTCTTGACTTGATTGGCAATTGCTTTCTCTCAGCATTTTAAATATTTCATCACACTGCCTTCTTGCATACATGGTTTCTGATGAGAAATGGCACTTAATCTTATTGGCATTCCTTTGTATATAACACATTGCTTATTTCTTGTAGCCTTTAGCACTCTCTCCTTTTCCTTAGCATATAGTTTAGTTTGACAATTACGTGTCTGAGAGTGGTTCTCTTTGAGTTCCTTATGTTTCTGAATGTGCATATTCATGTCTTTCATCAAATTTGCGAGATTTTATGCCATTATTTTAATCTGAGGTTCTTAAACTTTTTTGTTCCATGAACCCCTTTGCCAGTCAGGTGAAGGCCACGGACCCCTTATTTAGTCCACACTATACTGTGTATTATTTAATAAATACATCACATCTACACCAACACATCCCCACAAGAATAATTTCAATTCGACCTCACAAACCCCTTGTTAAGAACCCCTGATATAGATGAATATTCTTTCTTCCCCTTTGATTCTTTCTTTCATCTTGGGATTCCCATTATGTGTATAATGACATTCTTGGTGATGTCTCATATCCCTTAGGCTCTGTTCACTTGTTTGCATTCTTTTTTCTTTTTGCTCCTCAGCCCGAATCATTTCAATTGTTTTTTCTTTGAGTCCAGTAGTTCTTTTTTATGTCAGTTTCCAAATGCTGTTGAAACTCCAAGGAATTTTCTTTTCAGTTATTGTGGCTTTCATCTCCAGTATTTCTGTTTGGTTGCTTTTAAAAATTTCTATCACTTTATTCAGATCATTTTGTACATTTATTTTTCTGATATCAGTTAGCACCCTGTGTTTTCTTTACGTCTTTGAACATATCGATGATCATTTTAAAAAGTCTTTTACCAGATGTGTAAGGATAGTTTTCTTCATTGATGGTTCTTGGAATTGCATTTTGTTCCTCTGGATGGGCCATCATTTCCCATCTTTGTTTGTCTATTAATATTTTTTACCATGTATATTTTAATAATTTAAAGTATTAACCCTGAGCTTTAGTCCCAGAGGCGTTAGTTTCCTAATTTTGTATCCTGCTGTGATATATGACAGAGATTTCATTGAGTGCCAGGAGCTAACAAAAATAAACCAATGCAAAAAATACCTTTCATGTTCTTTGCCAATTGGCTGTATGTTGGCTGGTGCTTTCCTTCAAAGTTTAGCATTCCCATCAACAGGAGCAGCCCAAGGTAAATGTGAAATTCAGGGTCTTCTGTCTTTTCTGTTCTTGATTATTGTCTTCTACTTGTGATTACTCATAGCCTAGGAATGCCTCTATTTATGGAAAGTGGAATACTCCTTCACCTCCCTAGGAAATAGACTTTCTTCCCTTCCAGGGTGCTATATGTTATGACTTAAGGTAGGTTATTATTTGTCCCAGGCCATTTTTTACTTAATTGTTTAGTACACTGCTGTATCTGTGCCCAAGCTGCTTCTACCTTAAGGGCGTGCTTGGAAAAGGCTATACAGAGTTGAGTATCCTTGTTTAGTCTTTCAGGCTGTAATCTGATTGATTGGCATTGACATACAGGCACCATGTATATGCATAGGGATTATTCACCTCTCTGTAACAGGAGCTGAGGATGGCTCTCCACCTTACCGAGGAGGATATCGGGTGGGGCCAGTAAAGGCAGTATGAGTTTTTCTTCCATTTTATAAAACTGTATTTTTTTTTTTTTGATTGACTGCTCATCTAGACATTGCAACCCTTAAATGTTTTCAGGGGTTCTGTGGAAGATGTCTGTTAGTTTTTTAGTTATTCAGTGATTCTATGGAGGAATGGCATCTGTAGCATCTTAAACTGCCCACCTTGGTCAATCAGAAGCCTTAGGTCTTAAGTAATTTTTGATGCTCTTGTAAATGATGTACATGTATGTAATTTCAGTTTCTTAGTTGTTTATTGCTGGAATATCAAAAGACGTAAGTTTTTTATATGCAGGCATTTTTTTGTTTCTAGCAGCCATATTAAATTTTCATTAATTCTAATGATTTATTTGTAGATTCTTTTATTTCTCTATGTACATCATTTACAAATAATAACCGTCTAGTTACTTCCTTTATAATCCTTACCTCTTTCATTTATTTTTCTTGTCTTACTCTGCTGGCTAGGACATCCGGTACAATGATGAATAGAAGTGGTGATAGCGGGGCTTCCTAGTCTTGATGCTGATCTCAAAGGGAAAGCTTTCGACGTGTCATCATTAGGTATGATGTTTTCTGTAGGATTTTTGTAGGTACTTTTATTCATTCAAGGAAATAAATTTCTATTTCTGGTTTTCTGTGAGGATTTTTTTTCTTTAATCATGAATGGGGATTGAATATTCTCCATAATTTTGCTTTGAGGTGATCACGGAATTTTCATTTTTCATTGTTAGTTTTTAAAATTACATTGGTTTAACAGTAGAAAATCAATCCACTTCATACCTTGTGTGACTAATGGTTTTGATTTGCCCAGGATTTATTAGTTTTATCCCTGACAGTTCTGATCCCAGGAAACTCTACTGGGACTGTTGGTCACCTTACTTGGACTGCTTATGTAAACCAAATTTAGTCATGATGCAGTATTTCTTCTATATTGCTGGGATTTTTTGCTAATATTTTGTTCAAAATATTTACGTCTATGTTCATGAATGAGATTGTTCTATAATTTTTTTCTTACACTTACTCAATTTTATCATAAAGTTTATGCTATCTTAATGAAATGAGTTGAGGAATGTACTCTCTTTTTCTATTTTCTGGAAGAGTTTATGTTGTCTGGAACAGTGTCTTGGTTGAATGTTTACATATCTTCCTGGAGAAGTCATCTGGACCTATGACTTTTTTGCAAAGTTTTGAATTATTGACTCAGGTACTTGAAAAGTTATATGCATATTGTGTGTTTTGTTTTTAATGTGGTTTTTGTAGGAGTTGTCTGTTCTTGTAATGTTCAAAATTAGTGTTTTGAGATTGGTTATAGTTACCTCTTAAGTTTTTAATGCCTCAAGGATTTTTAGTGATATCATGTCTTTCATTCTTTATACCTCTTATCGGTGCTTTGTCCTATTTCCTTTTTTTCTTGATCATTTCTTGCCATGGGTGTATCAATTTTATGAGTCTTATCCAAGAAGTTAACTTTGGTTGTGCCAGTCCTCGACGGTATGCTTGTTTTCCATTTTAATAATTTATGGTCTTTATTATTTCCATCCTTTTCTACCTTTGGTTTTATTTTGTTGCTTATTTTCTAATTTGTTAACCTAGAAGTGTATATTATAATTCAGAATGTTTTTTTAATTTAGGGGTTTAAGGCCCTAAAATATTTTTGATACATGGTATTTTGTTTTTGTTTTTGTTAAAATAGTTTCCATTTTTAAAAATAATAGTTTCCTCTAAGGACTGTTGGTTATTCAGAAATAAACTTATCACTTTAACATGGAGATTTTCTCTTTTGTTACTTTTTGTTTTTGTTATAGCTGCATTGTAATCAGAAAATAGCATTTTATTCCTTTGAAAAAAGATATTTGCCCTATTTCCTGCAAGTTGGTTAAAATTTGAAATATTTGTACTTGCAAAGAATGTTTTCTGCAGCTGTGTGAAGATGCAGTGTGAAGGTTGTTATAAGTATTGTGAGAACTTCCTGCATCCTTACGGAATCTTTGTTTCCTCATAATATCAATTACTGAATCATTATGTTTTAAGTGTGTTTCCTATAGAAAGCTATAATTGGACCATGTTTGTTTTTGTACAGTTGTATTCACACACTACACAGTCCATCCAAAATGTGCAATCAGTAGCACTTAGTACAATCACAGAGTTGTGTCTTCACCACCACAATTAATTGTAGAACATTTTCATTTCTCCCAAAAGAAAAATCGCCTATCCGTTATACTCGCCTATTATTGATCCTTAACATTGGTATAGTACCTTAGTTACAATTGATGAAAAAATATAACAGTGTTACTGTTAACTCTAGTCAATAATTTACATTAGTTGTATTTTTTCCCATATACCACCCTATTCCTAACATCTTGTAATAGTTACATACATTCGTTGAAGATAATGAAAGAACATTCCTATATTCTTACTCTTAAGCACAGTCATCATTCACAACAGGGTTCACTGTGTTATATAGTCTCAAGTTTATCTAGCTTTTCCTTCTATTTGACATATATACTCCTAAACTTCCACTTTCAACCACTATTAACACCCATAAATCAGTGTTGTTAATTATACTCATAATAATGTGTTACCATCACCTCTGTCCTTGTACATTTATAATCAACCTCATTAAAAATTCTGCACACATTAAGTATCATCTGCCCATTCTGTACCTTCACTCTCTGTCCTGATAATCTATACTCTAGATTTTAACTCCATAAGTTTACACATTATAATTAGTTCATATTAGTGAGACCATACAATATTTGTCCTTTTGCGTCTGACTCATTTCACTTAACATCATGTCCTCAAGTTTCATCCATATTGTCACATGCATCAAGACTTCATTCCTTCTTATAGCTGAATAATATGCCATCATATGTATGTATTACATTTTGTTTACCCATTCATTGGTTGATGGACGCTTGGGTTGTTGCCAACTTTTGACAATTGTGAATAATGCTGTCATGAACATTGCTGTGCACATATCTATTCTTGTCCCTATTTTCAATTCTTCTGGGAATATACCTAGTAGCAGAATTGTCAGATCATATGGTAATTGTGTGCTTAGCTTCCTGAGGAACCACCAAACTGTCTGCTATTTCATTTTTTGTTTTCTGGGTTTTTTTTTCACTATTTTTTGATTCTTCTGTTTTTCTCCCTTTAGTACTTGTAAATTGAACTTTCTTTAGAATTCCATGTTGATTTATGTATAATGTTTTTGAGTATATATTTTTAATAGTTTTTTAGTGGTTGCTGTAGGAATAACATTGTATATTCCTAATTTATCATCATCTACTGATGTTGGCAACTATTTCAATTTGTTTTTAAATAACCAGTCTAATGATACGCATTCCCTTCCCCTTTACTTTTAGTCTTGCTCATTATATGACTTTTCCTCAACTTCTAAAAATTGCTGTGGAACATTTCTGTCATTTCAGGTCTGTCATTATAAAAAGTAGGAATCCATGAAGTTCATTAAGTATATATGTCTGGAGTTGTGGTATAAGATAATAAGGATGGGCTTGCTGTACTTCGTAATTTGTATGGCTTAATTTGTTTTTCTTTTGGTAGAAATTTTTTTAGAATTTATGTATATCAATTTTTGCTACTCCTTTTTTCACTATTTTTCTTTTAAATGACCTGTGAATTCTTTCGTTTACTTTCAAATGTCAGGTGCTTAATTTAGTCTTGTTAGTTATAATTTATCCTCAGTTTTATTAGTGTTTAAAAAATACAGTTCCAGTAATTAGTTCAGTATTTAAGCTTGTTTCCTTCAAACCACTAGTTTGAAGTTATTTTTTAAAAAAGTATCAATGATACCTACCTATACCAAAGCAAATGTCAAGAGAGTAGGACTGTTCATTTTTAAATTATTTTTCATTTTAATTTTAGTAAATGTTTCTGAGACTCCCCCCTCCCTCTTTTTTTTTTTTTTTTTTTTGCTTCAAATTTTCTTTGGATTTTGGCACAGTCTTCTGTGATTAAGAGGGCACTTTGTATCTGTGCCTTAGGACCATGTTCTCAGTTAGCAGTGTCTTAGTGATGTTACTTGTTTGTTTTGTTCCCAAACTCAATGATAGTGTAGAGGCAAATTTGATCTAGGGGTTTATTAACATTTCAATTCTTGATGGATTTTCATTCAGATAATGGCAGTTTGGCTTCTTGGGCTTTTCATCATGTATCTTCAGAATTTTCTTGGACTCTTATTCATGCTTTTATCTTAGTGTCCCCTCTATGAGTTACTAAAAATGCTTACAGACTGAATTTAGCCTAATTGTTCTTTTCCCTTCTTTTAAATCATTGTCCTTTGTCTTATTCTGTTTACTCATACTAAAATGTTTGGCATTGATCTAATAATTTAGAGCTCCAAACCCTTTCAAAATCTCCTGTTGAAATGCAAGCTACTCATATTTAATGTTAATTTTAAGCGTAACTTCTGTCCGGTTTATCTTCTATAACTCAAATATTTGAATGAATAAATTGTCAATTAGGTTACTAATTTTGCCCGTATTGCCACAGAAGAGAACGTGCTAATGCTAATAAAACCTAAAAAAAACTGTCTACCTTTACTAATTATTAAAGGAATGTAACTTAAAAGGTACTGTTTTGAAGAGGTAGTACAGTATAGTGCTTAACAGCATGAGCAAGAATACTGCTTTGATAGTATTCCATTTCTGCCCCCTAGTAGCTGAATGGTCTTGGGCAAGTCATTTAAACTATCTGTCCCTCATTTTTCTTATATATAATAATATTTATTTTATGTTCATCAGTCAGTGTTATTTTTGTTATTACTTAAAATTTGGTCCAGTTTGTCTGGGTTAAAGTAAGACAGTTTTAAGGTAGTATAGAGTTTCTGGAAAGCAGTTTTGTATTATATCATTAAGACTTTCTAGCTTTATTTCTGTGATTGAATGATTACATTTTAAATTCCTTAAATCTGAAATGTAATTGATGTATGTTGCAGAATTATTTAGGAGGGAGAACAAGAAATCAGAGCAAGATTATTTATGATATGTTGGAAACAACTTAAGTCTCCAGTGGGAGGGAAATGTTTAAATAAGTTTTGAATATTATTCATAGGTTAAGATGTCTGCTTTTTAATGGCATTCAAGATAGTTATGATGCAATAGGCATGATATAAAAGATAAAACTCTTAAATATGTTTTGAAAAACCAATTAAAATGATATGTTAAGATTCTAAATAATGGTTTCTTTTGGGTGTTAGGATTTAATTTGACATCTGTCAGACTGTGTTTCATTAATAAAATTGGGTAACAGCTGACATGCTGTTTTTTGGGGGGGAGGTGGGTTTGATTTTGAGAAATAAATGAGATTATGTGACTTTGGATAGCCTGTATTTTTTATTGGTACTTACAATTATTGTTCATGTTTCATATTTTTATTATAAAATCAATTCCTGTCGTGCTATGGAAATACAACATTGTATTTCCTTAAAGATTAGGCCTCCATTTTTTGCATTTTAACATGGGAAATTCCTGCTTATTTTGTTTATACTTTTTCATTCCCATCTGGCATTAGTTCTCAGTTTCCTTGAAATCATTTTCCAAATGTATAGTTATTTTATGATTGTGGTTTATTTTTTCCCCCTCTTTAACTACAGCAACTGGAACAGATCCAGAAGGAGCTGAGTGTTCTGGAAGAGGATATTAAAAGAGTGGAAGTAAGAAACCATGATATTCTAGCATCTCTAGCAATTTTTCATTTTTCATGAAAAGGCCAGCTTTCCTTTAAGTTGTTGCATTAAATTTATTGGATTGGTGTTATGAAGGAATTAACAGATGTTGCTTTGAGAGTACATTTTTGTAGAAAAAGCATTCTCAATACTTTCTTGATGATAAAATACAGTTTTATTGCTATAATTCTGCTTAGATTGAAAAAAATATCACTATTTTCTTGGTATGTCATCATATTAACTTAAATCAGCTCCCACAAAACCCTTCATTGTATTAACTTAAATCAATTCTCATATAACCCTAAATTATTACTCTTAAATGATTGTGGCCATTTTATTTTATTAAGTAAATTATTTATACGTATCTACACTGTGCATTACTAGGTGCGAAGGTAAAGTTTAAAAAAGAGATATGAGAAAATGTCACCAATATTCTAGGAATTTATAGTACAATATAGTTTACTTATAGAATCTGTGGGAAGATCCTTGGGAGGATCACAGGTTCTTAGAACGAGAAATAGTACCTTTCTAATAAATTTCTAATAAAATATATTTAAATTTACCATGTGTTTTTAATTATTCATATGTTTTTTTTCCCTCTTATTTGTAGAATAATAATAAAATGATAGCAGATTTTATATTTAGTAGAAATTCAGCATCCATGTTGCATTCCTAACTCCTTACTACTACGTTTTTATCACTTTCTTGGCTATTTGGTTGAGCCGAGCATGGATTAGCCAGAAATAATACTACCCTATTATTCAACTTTAGTAGCATTTTAAAACTTGCTGTTTTTCCATTAAGCAAAATGTAGTACAGATAAAAGGGTGTTAGGTTGTCTGTATGACATAATTTATGTAGTAATCATTGATTAGGAGGGCTTTTTCTCTGGATTAATGATCAAGAATTAGAGTTTAAATTATTATTAAACTAAGTTAATATTTATATCAGAGGAGTGTTGTTTTTATGAATGTTTGTGGAGGGTATTTTAAAACTAGAGACTGACATATCCTGGCTTTTTTGTACTTTTAAATAAAAGTTGAATTTCTGAGTATGATTTTTGTACTTTCTGCATGAATTTTCTGTAAATCTACAACTGTTCTAAAAAATAATAAAATAAATGAATTAAAACAAAAGTTGAATTTGATGATCCAGTTACCATACTACCATATTTATCTTAATGATAAACGAATGATTAGCAGAAAAAGCCGTTGTTGATATTGACTTCCTGACCTGCTTGTGTCCTGTTCACATGAAATAGTATGCCATACATTTAATTGAAAGAACTTTTATTTTATTTGTCTCTGTCTGCATTTGGTATCTTCAGTAATGACTGGTGTTTTTAAAGAACTTCTAGAGACTTGGGGTAAGAATATGTACCATTTTATGAAAAGCCTCTCTCTCTTCTTTTCTGATAGCCCTGCTTTTGAACTCTGTGGAGAGGAAAACCTAAGAAATTTGGGTATTGAGACAAAAAGACAATCTGTGATTGGAAAGGAAAAATAATGCCATTTCCCTTTTTATTTACATATCTTCTGTCAGTTTATTTTCTATAACTCAAATATTTGTGCTTTCAGGAAATGAGCGGCTTATATTCTCCTGTTAGTGAGGATAGCACAGTGCCTCAATTTGAAGCTCCCTCTCCATCACACAGGTACAAAACTTGATACTTATAATTGCTTAGGATTTATGTTACAGAGTGCACATGTGGTCCTAGTCCTTGGAAGCCTTTTCATGCAGTGTAAAAAACCCCAGTGAAATTACTTTTGGTCATACCTAGAAGTTTTATTCAGATGGCCCATCTGTTTTCTTAATACTTTAAATTTTCATGCCAGGATTAGTTAGTAAATAGAATATTATAATATTATGAATTCCCAGTTAGATTGAAAATTGGTGAATTTCTTGAAATAATGGTAACTTTAAATACCATGTGATTAAAGTTTAAAGATAAAAACTTTTGTAATATGAGAATATTAATCTGTATGTAGTGGTAGGAAAATGATCAAATTAAGGTTCCTTGACTTTTCCCCTAACTTCTTTAATTTTTCAGGTTGCTATTCCCACATATAAAATGAAGATATTAGACATATTTCTTAGTTTATATATACAGTTTTCTTATAACTCTCTCTATTTACCAGGTTATTAATTTAATTTTCTTATCTTTTATAGGCTCTTTTACATCAGAGATTGTCTTGCTCACAACTGTTTCTTTAGCATTTAGGATAGTGCTTGGTTCATTCATGAAGTACTTGTTGTGTATAGTGAGTGTTTGTGATCCCTTCTGGCTATGAAATACCTATTTCATGAAATGTGTACCATCTAAATTTTGAATTTTATACTTTTATAATTGAAATATTCAAAGTAAGAGCAATTTTACATAACATGATTCGTTTTTACCTTGCTAATCAGTTTAGGATAATGGCCCAGTAGAAGTGCTTTAAATACTGAGAAATAGCATGTAAAATATCAGGTAGTCCAATGCCAGTATAAGGGATAACACTAGCCTTGAGAACCTTTGTCAATTTAAGAAAGCTATTTTTCAGATTTTATATGATATGTGGGGAAAAGGGCAAGTGATGTTCTAGTTAAGGAGTATTTCTAGAAGATTTGGTATTTTTCCCTTTACCATAGTGTGGAGAATCTTTGTGAGTTCTAGTCAATTGTAGGGTCATTTTAGCTATGCATTTCAGCTTTGTTTTCTTCCATATTTTATTTTTTAAAAAACATTGTGAATGACTAAATATGCAGGATCTTATCTGTAAGTTTGTCATTCACTTTCTGTTATACATGAGCTCTTATTCAATGGAGTATTTATTATACAAGTGCCTAGATGGAAGCAAAAATTTTCAAATAAAAAAATTCACTAATAAACTGACAATTCCCGTTCTCATATGCTTTTCTGTAACATTAGTATTTCTCTTTTTTTAAACAAATCAATTTTATTGCTACATATTAATAAAGCATATGTCATCCAAATTGTGTAATCATTGGTATTTGGTATAAGCACATAGTTGTTCATTCAGCACTTCAGTCATTATTAGAGCATTTTCATTATTTAAATAATAATAATAAACAAAAACAAGTGAAATTTTTCACCTTAATCTTTCTATGCCACTTCTGTACATAGCTGCTATTTCTGTCTATTCTTGAACAATTATTTATTAAGCAGTTTTATTGAGATATATTCACAAACCATATGAACTGTCCAAAGTATATAGACAATGACTTTTAGTATAATCACAAAGTTGTGTATTCATCACCACAGAAAATTTTAGAACAATTTCATTACTTCAAAAAGGAAAACTCCACACCCCATAGCATGACTACTATCTGAGTCCCTCTATCTATCCCCAGCCCTACATAACCATGAATCTAATTTCATCTTTATAAATTGATTTATATTTGCGTTTTATATAAATGGATACATACAGCATGTAGTACTTTGTGTCTGATTTCTAATTTTTTTTCTGATAATTACATCTTGTACTATTAACATACATTTGTTCAGTTTCAAAGAAAAATGGTCCTTTATACCTTAGCATTTATTTCTATTATTGTGTCTAAATTTTTATTAATGAGTTTCTCACTGATTGTTGGTTTTATGAGCATGTGAAAATGTATAATACATTTAATTAATTGGTCTGTTTTCCTGGGCTATGCAAGTCACTTTTCTAGGTATTGAATCTGGCTGTGAAAAATCTGCCAAAGTTCCTGCATTCTTGGACCTTACCTTTTGTGGGGTGGATGTGGAGGTTTGGGAGATACTAAACAAGCAAATAACATAGCAGTAGTATGTAATATATAAGTAATACATTAGTAAGAAAAATTAGACAATGCTGCTAGGGATTTACAAGGTGTTAACTCTTTTAGGTTGGATAGTCAGCCTTCTCCAAGAAAATAATATTTAAAATGACACATGAATGAAGATGAAAAGTCATTGGAGAGGTTTGAGCAGAACTGATTTAGATTGAAGATTTTATTTTGAGTTCCAGTGTGAAAAATAGATAACAAGCCTTTCTGTATCCACCTCCCCCACTCCACTAACCTATCCTACCTAATTAAAAGCAGGGATAAAGTTAGGAAGCTGTTGTAACAGTACAAAAGATTAGAGTAGATTAGGTTAGCTTGGATTAGAATTTTAATGGTCTAAAAGGTAAGATTGTAAAATTTAGCAGCAGATCTCATGAATTCAATGAACATGTTGGAGAATTGCTAAAATCACATGTTAGAGCTATTGTTAAATGAAATTTGGTTAGAATTAGACTGGTTAAAATTAAAAGAAGGGAAAATAGCGTGATATTTTCTTCAAAAGAGTGATTTGTTATTTTATTAAAACAATTTTTTAAAGGGTTTTATATATATTTATGTTTTTTATTTAATTTTATTATTATTTTTAAAAATTTCTCTCCCCTTCCCCACCCCCACTTGTCTGCTCTCTCTGTCCATTCACTGTGTGTTCTTCTGTGTCCGCTTGTATTCCTGTCAGCGGCACTGGGAATCTGTGCCTCTTTTTGTTGTGTCATCTTGTTGAGTCAGCTCTCTTATGTGTGCAGCGCCACTCCTGGGCATGCTGCTCTTTTCCCATGTGGCACGGCTGTCCTTGCAAGGTGCACTCCTTGCGCGTGGGGCTTCCCTATGTGGGGGACACCCCTGTGTGGCATGGCACTCTTTGCATGTGTGAGCACTGCGCATGGGCCTACTCACCACACAGGTCAGGAGGCCCTGGACCTCCTACATGGTAGGCAGATGCTCTTGTCAGTTGAGCCAAATCCGCTTCCCAAAACAAGTGATTTTAATATCACTCTAGGATTTGGGAAAAATCAATGAAGCCTTTAAGTAGTCTTTAGTGAAAATGGCTCTAAGATTAAAATGCTGTTTGATTTGGTTTGCTAGTATTTTGTGGTTTTTGCATATATATATTTTATTTGTAAGTGATATTGGTTTGTAATTTTAATTTCTTGTGATATATTTATGTAGCTTTTGGTAGTAATGTAAATACTAGCCTTATGGAATGAGTTAGGAAGTTTTTCCCTTCTTTTCAGTTTTTGGGAGCATTTAAGCAAGACTGGTGTTAATTATTCTTTAAATACTTGGTAAAATTCACCAGTGAAGCCATTTGGTCCTTGTTGGAAGGTTTTTGATTACTATAATAATTCAGTCTCTTTTTATTGGTTTGTTGAGTTCTTCTATTTCTTCTTGAGTCAGTTTAATTTGTGTGTTCTAGGAATTAGTTCATTTCATCTAGGTTATCTAATTTGTTTGCTTGTAATAGTTCCATGTATCCTCTTGTAATCCTTTTTATTTCTCTGGGCACAGTAGTAATGACACCTCTTTAACTGGTTTTTTGCTTTCACTTTTTCTTTTTTTTTTTTTTTTTGAGTCTCTTTCGATGAAAATTTGTTGATTTTATTGTTCTTTTCAAATAATCTGTCTTTGGTTTTGTTAATTCTCTTCGTTGTTTTCTTATTTTCTAATTTATCTCCGGTCTAATCTTTGTTTCTTTCCTTCCATTTGCTTTGGGTTTGGTTTCTGTTTTTTCCCTAGATCCTCTAGTTGTGATATTAGGTCTCTGATTTAAGATCTTCTTTTTTAATATAACCATTTGGAGCTATAAATTTGCCTCTCAGCACTGCCTTTGCTGCAGCCCATAAGTTTCTGTGTGTTGTATTTTTGTTTTCATTTGTCCCAGGAGATTTCCTTATTTCCTTGTGACTTCTTTTTGACCCATTGTTTTTTGTTGTTGTTTGTTAATTTTGTTTTTTAGAACAGATGTAGATTTACATTAAAACATGTAGACAGTACAAAAACCCTAGCCCTCACACACAGTTTTCTCTATTATTGACATTTTGCATTAGTGGGGTGCCTTTGTTAGAATTAATAAGCATATATTATTATAATTGTATTAGTAACTAAAGTCCATCGTTTGCATTGGGTTAACTCTTTGTGTTGTACAGTTTTATTTTTATTTTTTAAATTTTTATTCGTGTCCTATATATATAGATATATCCTTAGAATTCTCATTTTAACTACCTTCAAATGTACAATTCAGAGGTATTAATTGCATTCACAATGTTTTTCTACCATTACCACCATCCATTACCAAAACTTTTCTATCACCCCAAGCAGACACTTTATACTAATTAGAAATTAACTTCCCATTTCCTACCCTTACCCTTGCCCCTCCCTGGTAACCTGTATTCTAATTTCTGAATCTGAATTTGCATATTCTAGTTATTTATTCTAGGGAGATCAAATGATTTTTGTCCTTTTGCGTCTGTTTTTTTTTCAGTTGACGTCATGTCTTCAAGATTCATCTATTGTAGCATGTATCAAAACTTCATTCTTTTTAATGTATATATAATATTCCCTTGTATGTATGTAACACATTTTGTTTAACCATTCATCTGTTGATGGACAGTTGGATTGCTTCCAACTTTTGGCCCATTGGTTGTTAAGAGTATATTATTTAACTTCCCACTTACATGTGAATTTTTCAGTTCACTTTCTTTTTCTGATAGCTAGCTTCATTTCATTGTTGTTGGCAAAGATACATTGTATGATATGAGGTCAACTGGCAAGGAGACAGGAGACAAGGCTCAAATCTGTGTCCTCCATCTAACAATTAAAAGAGATTTTATGGGAATGGGAGGCAAGAGTTGGGGTCAGAAATGGGGAGAATTGACTTGGCATAGTCCAGTTTGTTAATTATAAAGTTGTCTGTCTGTGGTTAGAGTGGAATTTAGGCCAGATCTTCCTTATTAAATGACCTCTTGCATTTGATTTGCTTCTGATGTTTCTGTCATAATTTTGGTTCTGAAGGAGGTGACCTTTGTTACTGGTGTTTAAAGGTCGTCTAAAGGACAAGAGTCACATGCTTAGGTTATATGACCTGCAGTTAAGCTTGATTGTCTGCAAAACCAGCTTAAAAGAGAAGGTTACAGGAAGAGAGGACATCCCCTCAAACCAGTTTCAGCCTGCCCATTGTTTCAGTGCCTCCTTGTGTGTGTGTGTGTGTATGTTTATATATTTTTTATTCTTAAGATTGTTTCCATCTTTTGGCTATTATGACTAATGCTGCTATAAACATTGGTGTGGAAGTATCTGTTCCAGTCCCTAATATATGTTTTTTATTAGAGAAGTTGTGAGCTTACAAAACAGTCATGCATAATGTGCAGAATTCCCATACATCACCCTTCCACCAACATCTGTACATTGCTGTGGAACATTTGTTACAGATTATGAAATAATGTCATCAGACTTTTACCACTAACTGTGGTCCATAGCTTATATTTGGTATGTATTTTCTGTACATCCCCTAAACCCTTGTGTTCTGAACATTTGTCAATCTTGAGGGATTCTGGATGGCTGCTCTGTCTCCTACAGGCTTATTAAAGGCAAAGATTAGGACCTACAGAACATAATTGTTTAGAACTGATGATACCTAAGAGTTCCTGGTTATCATTTTTGGAGGGACTGGTATCTCTGGGTTATAGGGCTCAACCAGCTAGGAACAATTCCGAGGCTTTAAGTATCTGAGAAATAAACAACAAATAAATTGAAAATTGTAGGTCCAAACAAATGAAGTTAGAAGGATCATGATTAGGGGACTTTACAAGTGAATATAACCATATCATGATCGGGAAATAACTTTTCAGAGATTCCGAATAGTACCTGCCAAGGAGATGTTGATTCCATGCAGCCATGTGGCTTGTTTATAGTGTCAAATGTCCCTAGGGTTTTGCAGGAGGTTTGTTGCTTCAGGTTTTGCATACTGTGTCAGTTTATGATATTTGGTTGGGACCTTCAAAACAGTAACCTCCAGTATGACCTACCGACTCCATTTGAAATGTCTTAGCCATAGAAACTCTATTTTGTATAATTTTTTAAAACATTTTCCTCTTTTGGTCAAGATGTTTCTCTGAAAACATCACTAATCAACATTGCTTGTTAATCCCTTGGCACCAGGGAGGTTTATCTCTGGGAGCCATGTCCCTCATATGGTGGAAGGTATTGAGATTATTTCCAGATTTGCTTAGAGAGGAGCCACGTTTGAGCAACATGGAGGTTTTCAGGGGGTGACTCTTAAGCATTAATTGTAATTAGGATTAGTTTTGTCATTATAGAAATAAGTATCATAATTGCAAGCTTCAGGATCAAGGACTTGGCTCATTAGTAAATTTCCTTTTATGAGGAAGGCGCATATATTCCAGAGTTTCTTTTCGTAAGTCTCCCTGTTATAAGTTCAAATGGGGATAATTTGTGTTTTCCAGAAGAGTAGATTTAATAAGATTATAGGCAAGGCTGTTGTCCATTGTAGGTTTAGGGATTTCATAAATTCAGTTAATTGAGTTTTATTTACACCATTAGTTCATTCTACCTTTCCTGACAGTTGAGGATAGTAGGGACAGGTAAATTCCTGGTTGTCGGGTGAGACCTCACAAAGCTCACTGACCACAGTTTCAGTAAACTGACAGCCACTAATGCTTGAGAGAATAGCAGATATTCTCCAGGTGGGGAAGCTTGTTTGTTTGTTTAACTTCTGTGAGGGCTGTAGCCTTGTGATAAGGAAAAGCCCTTTTCCTTCTAGAAAACAGATATATGATGACAAGGAAACATTCATATCCCATAGAAGTATGTAGCTGTATAAAGTCCTTTTGAAGATGCCCACGTGTGCCCTATGAGTTGGATATTTGACTTTGTCCCATCTTTATACTTTTATCGGGGTTGTGTTGACAGGGAGAATTTAATTTATATATTGCCTTGCTTCTCATTTAAAGTCCCTTTTTTGTTGAATATGAAGCTCCAACCTATAGCTGACTCCATGTATTTTCAGAGAAGCATCAGAGTAAAACAAGGAAATTTAGTTGTTTCTGTGATTTGTATATAATCTCTCTGTATTTATATGAAAAACATTTTACCCATACAAATTTAACCACTCTTATCTTTAAAATGCTTTTACTGATAAGATATTGATCAACAGCAACTTAATACAATTTGAATTTGAATATTTTTTAATTTGGATAAACTAATAAAAATTAAGGAATTTGATATTTCATAATGGTTTCTGTGCCAAATTAAAGAAATTGCTCTTTATGTATCCTCATGGCTCTATCCAACCATACTTACCTACAGATATTTTAAAATGTATGTGTGTATGTGTGTGTATGTGTATGTATTGTTTTTTTTCTTTAAGATTTATTCATTCATTCATCATTTATTCATTTATTTTCCCCCCCTCCCTCCATTGTCTGCTCTCTGTGTCCATTTGCTGTGTGTTCTTCTGTGTCTGCTTGTATTCTCCTTAGGCGGCTCTGGGAACCGATTCTGGGACCTTCCAGAGCAGGAGAGAGGCAATCATTTTCTTGTGCCACCTCATCTCCCTGATCTGCTGCATCTCTTTTGATTTCTCCTCTGTGTCTCTTTTTGTTGCGTCATCTTGCTGTGCCAGCTCTCTGCATGGGCCAGCACTCTTGTGCGGGGCAGCACTCTGCATAGGCCAGCATTCTGCATGGGCCATCTTGTCACATAGGCCAGCTTGCCTCCACCAGGAGGCCCTGAGTATCAAACCGTGAACCTCCTGTGTGGTAGACGGGAGCCCAGTTGGTTGAGCCACATCCGCTTCCCTGTGTATGTGTTTTAATGTTTGAGCCCATGCCTGTCAGGTCTGGAGGTAGGGATGGCTCTTTGATATAGTGGATGAAATTGGATATATCTTTCCTATTTTTGTATATTTGGTCTTTGACCTAGATGTCACCACTACTGATGCAGCATTAATGACTCCCTCTTCACAGGTTCTTGGTTCTCGTTGGCAATTTTAGGTTGAACTCCTTTATTATACACTATTTTCCTTTAGAAAAGGTAACTTTTGGAAAACATGGATATTAAAATATTTTTATTCACTTCTCATGCAATGCATAGCATGTCAGATGAACCAGACTTTTTCTAGCACCTCTCTTTTATGAGGTGAAAGAGCAAATCCCTTGTGACAGTTTGAAATCAAAGATTTCCTTTAGCATTTGATTTTGAATAGGCAAAATGTTAGAAGTTGTCAGGTTGGAACATTATGTTAAACAGGAAAGTAGGTCCCTATGAAACAATATTTGGTTCTCTGTTTAACCAAAGTGACAATAAAAGAGTAAATAGGAGTTAATATGATTGTCATGAAAAGACTTAGTTCTTTTAAAAGTGAGAAGACTTGTCTTCTAAAACAATAAAGGGTGATAAGGTCAATATAAACATGAGTGACTATATTATTTTGATATGACATAGAATCTTTTCCTCCTAGGCAGACTCCTCAGATAATTAGATAAAACCTTTTATAAACTCTTAGACCAATAATCTGGGAAAAATTCTCATTTTAACAGAGAAAACCAAGTTCTACTTTTGCATGAATATGAAAGCTCTTTTAAAAAAAACTTATAAATAAGCCTATCAAATCTTAGTCAGCATTGGCTGCAACATATAAAATCCATTTCCACAAACCTTCTATAACTTTCTGTATTGGGATTTGTCTCACACATTCCTGATTCTTAATTCTGAGAAAACCAATCATTTTACTGTAGGACAAAACTCAACTCCTTTCCTTTAGCGAAGCACATCTGGCATACTTCACATACCTGCATATCTTTCTTTACCAGAAAGATCTTTGAAAGTGTCTCAAACATCCTGCAAAATACAAGTATCCTTAAAATAAAGTTTGTCAAAATAATAACTAAATTTTCTTAAGCACAAATTTATATTTTTCATCATCTTAAAGATCTAATAGATATAATGGTAGCTTATTTTATCTGTAAACCTGTATAAACTTAGGGAGAACATACCCAGATAGAATAAAACTTTGTATCGTACTTAACAGTGGTAGCTCAGAAATCATAACTATTTCAGGGGATGGTTTCCAAAATATTGCTTTTCTCAGTTTACCATTTTATCAGTATTCCAGTGAGTTATATTATGAATAATTTCCAAAACAGTTTTCTGGAGGCAAGTAGGGAGGATTATTTTACCATTAGGATTAAGCCATGATTTAATTACAGACTTATAAAAGCAGCCAGTTTATCTTTCCCCTCACTTCTCCCCTTTTTTAAAAATAGAGTTGTTTGGTTCAGAAGTCATTATAGAAACAGGAATAGAAGTAGAATTTGTCCCTGCAATTTTTGCTGCTGTATCTGCAGTGTGGTCAGTGCTATCCTCTGTATTTTACTAAAGTTGACTAGGAATTTTAATTATAACCGAGAATTTTGCTAAGAGTATAACATCTAGCAATTTCTTAACAGAAGAGTTATTTATCTTCTATTTTTACTCCATTAAAGATTAAAAACCTCTTTGTTTCCATACCATCCCCATTTTATGAAAAACTTCAAAAACATACTATGAGGCTATGGAAAATATACTACAGTTGTTCAGTTTGTGCCAAGCATAATCCAGGAGAATGTTTACATAGCTTTCAAGGACATTTGCTTCACCTATTAGAACTTTTGAAATTTGGCGAGTGGACTTTATTCAATTACCCCACCCTAAGCTATAAATATGTGTTTTTTTAAACCAATCAATTTTATTGATACCTATTAATAAAGCATATAATTCATCTAAAGTGTATTACTATTTGGTATAAGAATATTATTGTGCATTCATCACTTCAGTCATTTTAAGAGCATTTTCATTATTTCAATAAAAATAAACAAGAAAATTCTTTTCCTCTCAATCTCTTTATACTTTCCCTGCTGTACATACCTGCTGTTTCTGGCTATTATTATACATTTGTCTATTTATTAAAGCAGTTTTATTGAAATATATTAAAAACTGTATGATCTTCCAAAGTGTATAAATAAGTGACTTTTAGTGTAATGAAAATGTTGTTCATTCATCACCTCAAAAATTTTTAGAACAATTTCATTACTCCAAACAAACAAAAAAAAATCCATACCCCTTAACAGTCATCTCTCAATCTCTCTATCCTTCCACAGCTTTACATAATTTAATTATCTTTATAAATTGATTTATGTTTACATTTTATATAAATGAAATCATACAAATATGTAGTATTTTGTGTCTGGTTTCTTTTTTTGTCTAATGTTAACATATTTTATTATTTTTTTTTCAAGAGGATATCAAATTGTTTATTGATTACACATGATATGGATGATACAAAAACTTCATTTGCCATCTCTCACTTCATCTGGTACCATTATTCAATTTATATATATTGCATAGGATGTGCCAACAATCATTTTCATAACCAAACAAAATTTTGTAATTTTGCTTGGGTGACCTTTTAATGAGCTCCAGGTTACAACACAGTAACTGTAAGTTCAACTATACCAAGGTTTCTGAAGACACAAGCAGTCTTCTAAAATTGTAAATGAATTTGAATGGAACCTGGCATCACCCTGAAGGAATTCTAGCTTTTTACTGTTGGGGCAGTTTATCAAGATGGCTTTAGAGTAGACTAACTTTACACAGCACATTTTAAAAAAGACACTTTTATTCAGCGTCATGATCAGACTATTACATTTAGCAATCAACAGCATGGGTACAAAAAAAAATCTACATTAAAACCCTTTGTTGGAATGCTTTACACTTTCCACAGAACAGAAACTAACATAACCTGTTATACAATTAGTCACAAATACAGTCCTTGTGTTTTTTTGCCCATACACGAGTATTGTCTAAAACATGTCTTCTTTGTAGCAGCTAGGCCCTGCCACCACTGTGCTTGGCTGAATTCACAAATCTGTTGTAACCTGTAGCTTCCCTGTCACTTCTCTGGCTCTCCTCTCCTGCTAAGCTTTGTTTCCTTGCAGTAATTAAAACCTTCTGCCATTGCCATAGCTACTGCTGCTGCTGGAACAGCCATAGCCACCTTGGTTTCGTGGTTTGGCAAAGTATTGGCCTCCACCCCCATAAGGGCCAGAGCTTCTGCCTCCAAAGTTTCCTCCCTTCATGGGTCCAAAATTTGAAGACTGATTGTTGTAATTGCCAAATTCGTTGTAGCTTCCACCACCTCCAAAATTGGTACCATCATTACCAAAGCCGTTATAGCCATCCCCACTGCCACCATAGCCACCACCACCTCGGCTGCCACCAAAGCCACCTCTACCACTGACGTTTCCTCCACGACCAAAGTTGTCATTCTCACCAAAGTCACCTCCACAACCGCCACCCAAGTTCCCTGAACCACTTTGACCTCTTTGGCTGGATGAAGCACTGGCCATCTCTTGCTTAGACAGGGCTTTCCTTACTTCACAGTTTTGGCCATTCACAGTATGGTATTTCTGAATGACAGTCTTATCCACAGAGTTATGGTCATCAAAGGTTACAAAAGCAAAGCCTCTCTTCTTGCCACTGCCTTGGTCAGTCATGATTTCAATTACTTCAATTTTCCCATACTGCTTAAAATAATCTCTTAGGTGATGCTCTTCATTGTCTTCTTTAATACCACCAACAAAGATCTTTTTCACAGTTAAGTGGGCACCTGGTCTTTGGGAATCTTCTCTTGAGACAGCCCTCTGTGGTTCCACAACTCTTCCATCCACCTTGTGTGGCCTTGCATTCATGGCTGCATCCACTTCCTCCACAGTGGCATACGTGACAAACCCAAAGCCTCTGGAGCACTTGGTGTTTGGATCTCTCATTGCCACACAGTCTGTGAGTGTTCCCCATTGCTCAAAATGGCTTCTCAAACTCTCATCAGTTGTTTCAAAGCTTAATCCTCCGATGAAGAGCTTCCGCAGCTGTTCAGGCTCTTTAGGAGACTCTGACTTAGACATGACTGCAGCGGGAGGAAAGACTGTAATGATGCTTCCTCAGCGGCATCCACCAACATATTTTATTATTAACATACATTTGTTTCAAAGAAAAAAGTCTTATATATGCAGTTTTATCCATATTCATATTTCACATGCAGATTTACTGTGCTATAAAGTTCCATTTTACATCTTTTGGCTTTCCTTTTAGTGACATACATGACCTTAGACTTCTTTTAAATCACTTTCATACCCACATAATAGTACTACTAGTTACATACATTATGTTGTGCTTTCACCTTTCCTATTCATTTACAAAGATTAATATGCATCCTTTTTACCAGATCAACACAGTTTAACCCTCAGTTTTCCACTCTGTAACCTCATTTACTTTCCAGTGACCTATATTCAAGTTATTTAACTCTATGAGATTACACAATATAGTTAGTTCATAATAGCGTAATCATATAGTATTTATATTTTTGTGTCTGGCTTGCTTCGCTTAACATAATGTCCTCCAGGTTCATCCACATTGTCATATGCTTTATGACTTCATTTCGTCTTACAGCTGCCTAATATTCCATCATGTGAATACACCACAGTTCGTTTTCCATTCATTGGTTGACAGGCACCCGGGTTGTCTCCAGCTTTGTCTGTCATGGATAATGCTGTTAAGAACATCAATATGCAGGTGTCTGTTCATGTCATTGCTCTCTGTTCTTCTGGGTATATATACCCAGTAGTGAGTGCTATTGCAGGGTCATGTGACAAATGTATATTCAACTTCTTTAGGAACTGTCAGACAGTCCTCCACAGTGGCTGTACCATTCTGCATTCCCAGCAACAGTGTAAAGTACGCGTTCCTGTCTCTCCACATCCCCTCCAACACTTGTAGTTCTGTTTTTTTAATAGTGGCCATTCTAATAGGTGTGAAATATCTCACTGTAGCTTTGATTTGCATTTCCCTAATAGCTAGTGAAGTTGAACATTTTTCATATGTTTTTTGCCATTTGTATTTTCTCTTTGGATAAATGTCTGTTCAAGTCTTTTGCCCATTTTTAAAAATTTGGTTGTCTTTTTATTGTTGAGTTGTAGCATTTCTTTGTATATCATGGATATTAATCCCTTAGAGGATATGTGATTTCCAAATATTTCCTCCCATTGAATCAGCTGCATTTTTATCCTTTTGACAAAGTCCTGTCAATGTGCAAAAATGTTTAATTTTGAGGAGGTCCCCTTTGTCTATTTTTTCTTTTGTTGCTCATGCTTTAGGTATAAGGTCCAAGAATCCACCACCTACCACAAAGTCTTTAAGAGGTTTCCCTACATTTTCTTCTAGTATTTTTATGGTCTGGTCATTTATATTTAGGTCTTTTAACCATTTTGAGTTGATTCTTATGTGGGGAGTGAGGTATATGGATCCACTTTAATTCTTTTGGTTATGGATATCCAGTTCTCCTAGCACCATTTGTTGAAGAGACTGTTTTGTGCATTAACATGGTATATTAGTCAGCCAATGGTGCTGATGCAAAGTACCAGAAATCTTTGGCTTTTATAAAAGATATTTATTTGATGTGGAAGCTTACAGGCCCTAAAGAGTCCAACTCAATGTACCATAAGAGGTACTTTCTCACCCAAAGTCTGTTGCCATGTGTTGATGCAATGGTGGGTGATGTCTGCGAGGGTTTAGCCTTCCTCCTTCCTCTTAAGACTCTGTGGTCCCAGCTTCTTCCAATCTCAGCTGTAGGCTGGCATAAGAATCATCTCTTTCCCTGGGACTCTTTCTTTCCAGGCTCAGCTGCTCTGGTCTCTTCACAAGTTTAGCTATAGACTATCAGGCTCATCTTTTTTCCTCCTGCCTCTGCCATGTCTATGGAGCCGTCTCTATTCCTGTGTTCTCCTTCTCCATGTATTTACTGCCCTGTCTTTGGTTGAGCATCCATTTATAGAGCTCACAAAGTGAGGGTAAGGGGAGGGACTCAAACCGAGTAGCCCTAATGATATGGTCAAATAAAAGCCCCAATCTTGATTTTTTTTTTAAAGATTTATTTCTCTCCCCCCTCCCCCCCCATTGTTTGCTCTCTGTGTCCATTCATTGAGTGTTCTTCTGTGTCCACTTGCATTCTTGTCAGGTGGCACCGGGAATCTGTATCTGTCTTTGTTGTGTCATCTTGCTGTGTCAGCTCTCTGTATGTGCAGCGCCACTCCTGGGTGGGCTGCATTTTACACGCAGGGTAGCTCTCCTTGCAGGGCGTGCTCCTTGCATGTGGGACACCCCTGTGCAGGGGGTACCTCTGCATGGCATGGCACTCTTTGCGCGCGGCAGCACTTCACGTGGGCCAGGTCACCACACAGGCCAGGAGGCCCTGGGTATTGAACCCTGGACCTCCTATATGGTAGGCAGATGCTCTGTCAGTTGAGCTATATCTGCTTCCCCAATCTTGATTTGATAAAGTAAAAGTGAATCCTCTGAATCTAATATTATCTAATACGCCGTGAGGAACAGACCAGTGTACAAACACTATATCTATTTTTAGAATTCATAAACAATACCAAATTGCCCACATGGCTTTGGTAGGTTTGTCGAAAACCAGTTGACCATAGACATGAGGGTTTATTTCTGAACTCTCAGTTCCATTTCGCTGATGAATGTGTCTGTCTTAATCCCAATACCATGATGTTTTGACCACTGAAGCTTTGCGATATGTTTCAAGGTCTGGCATTGAAATCCTCCTACATCATTCTTCTTTTTTAGAATTCTTCTGCCTACTTGGGTGCACCTTTTTTTTTTTTTTTTTGCTTTGAATTTATAAACCAGTTTGGATAGGATTGACATCTTCATGATATTTTGTCTTTTAATCCATGAACACAATGTCTTTCTGTTTATTTAAACTCTTCCGACAAATTGAAGAGGAAGGAAAATTGCTCTACACATTTTAGGAAGCCATCATCAATTACCCTAATACCAAAGCTAGAGAAAGACACTGCAAGAAAAAAAGATTATAGTCCAATCTCTAATAAACATAGATGCAAAAATTCTCAGCAAAATAGTTGCAAATAGAATATAACAGCATATCAAAAGACTTATACACCATAACCAAGTGGGATTTATTCCTGGTACGCAAGGTGGTTCAACATAAGAAAATCAATAAATGTATACACCATATTCACATATTGAAGGACAACAACCACCTGATCATCTCAATTGATGCAGAAAAGGCATTCAACAAAATTTTGCATATTTTCTTGATAAAAACACTTTGAAAGATAGAAAATTCCTCAATTTGAAAAAGGGCATATATGAAAATCCCACAGCCAACATCATAGTGAGGAAAGACTGAAAGCTTTCTTTCTTAGACTGGGAACAAGCCCACTTACTGTATTGGTATGCAGTGCAAAGTACCAGAAATCTCTTGGCTTTTATATAGGGTATTTATTTGGGATAAAAAATTACAGTTACAAAGCCCTAAAGAGCACAACTCAGAGTTGCTTTCTCACCAAAGTCAGTTGCCATGTGTTGAAGCAAGATGGTCTCTGATTTCTGTGAGGGTTCAGACTTACCCTCTGGGCTTTGGGCTTCCTCTCTCTCCACTGCAGGCTTACATAGGGCTTGTCTCTCAGGGCTTCCTCTATATTCTGGCATAGGGCTCATTTCTTTCTGAGCTTTCTATTTCAGTCTTAGCTCTTCTGCTCTTTTTGTAAGGTCAACTGCAAGCTATCAGGTGAATTCCTCATCTCTCCCTGGGGCCCCAGGATCAAAAATGAGATAACTCTCTCTTCTGGCATATCTTCTTGAGTGAGTGTCCATTTATATTGGCCCACCAAGGGGGTGAGGACTCAACCTGAGTTACACTTTACTGACGTGGTCAAATCAAAGCCATAATCTTAACAGGTAATTTAATCAAGAGCGCCTCAGTTGAATCCAGTATAATCAAAGAGTATCATACCTAGAGGAATAGATTAGTATACAAACATAATCTTTTCTCTTTTTGGGATTCATAAAAATAATCTCATTGTCACACCCAGAATCACTATTGTTATTCAACATTGTGTTAGATGTTCTAACTAGAGCAATTAGGCAAGAAAGAAAAAAGAGATGCAAATAGGAAAAGAGGAAGTAAGATTCTAACTGTTCATAGATGATGATATTCTATATTAGGAAAATTCTGAAATATCTATGACTAAGCTATTTCTGCTAATAAACGAGTTCAGTAAAGTGTCAGGATACAAGATCACACAAAAATCAGTAATGTTACTATGCACTAGTATAGAGCAATCTGAGGAGATGAGGGCAAAAATTGTATATCAATAGCAACAAAACGACTCAAATAATTATCAGTTTAACAAAAGAAGTATAGGACCTATATGCAGAAAACTACAGAACAATGCTAAAAGAAATAAAGACCTAAACAAATGGAAAGACATTCTGTGTTCCTGGATTGGATGACTAAATATTGTGAAGATGTCTATCCTCCCAAAACTGATTAATAGAGTCAATGTAATTCCAATCAAAATTTCAACAACCTACTCTACAGAAATAGAAAAGGTGATTAGCAAATTTATTTGGAAGGGAAAATACACCCAAATAGCCAAAAGCATCCTAAAAAAAGAAGAGCGATATGGGAGGAATTTCACTGCCTGACCTTGAAACATATTACAAAGCTGTAGTCATCATGGTATTGGCATAGAGATAGACACATCAACCAGTGGAATGGAATTGAGAGTCCAGAAATAAACCCTCACCTCTTCAGCCAGCTGGTTTTCGACAAACCTATTAAGTCCATGTTAATGGGACAAAACATTCTCTTCAACAAATGGTTCTAGCAGAACTGGATATCCTTAACCAAAAGAATGAAAGTGGACCCCTATCTTACTCCCTATATAAGAATCATCTCAAAATGAATAAAATACCTTAATATGAAAAGCCAGGGCCATGAAACTACTAGGAGAAATCTCATAAAGACTTTTTGGTAGGTGGTGGTTCCTTGGACCTTATGCCAAAAGCACAAGCAACAAAAGAAAAAATAGATAAATGGAACCTCCTCAAAAGTAAATACTTTTTTACATCATAGGACTTTCATAAAAGGTAAAAAGGCAGCTGACTTAATCATAGAAGATATTTGGAAGTCAGATATGACTGTGGATGAACCTGGAGGACATTATGTTGAGTGAAGCAAGCCAGACACAAAAGGGCAAATACTATATGACTGCGCTATTATGAACTAACTATATTTTGTAATCTCATGGAGTTAGTAACTTGAATATAGGTCACTGGAAAGTAGAATGAGGTTAAGAGTGGAAAGCTGAGGATTAACTTGTGTTGACTTGGTAGGAAAAGATGTGTGTTAATCTTTGTAAGTGAATAGAAAAGGTGAAAGTACGAAGTAATGTTTGTTACTAGAAGTACTATTATATGAGTATGACTGATTTAAAGGGAAAGTCAAAGGCAGGGATTCTTAAGGGGTCTGTGGAAAGATTTTTAAAAATTGACTTGTTATCTTTATTTTCTCTGATCTCTAAGTGAAATCTAGCATTTCTTTCACTTATGAATGTATACAATAAATTATAGTAGTATGCATTTCATATCACATTACAGTTGTTGCATATCTTGAAAAATTGCTTATGCTCATCCTTACTTTGAAATTATGGCAGTTGTTTGACTCAAAGCTAGGTGAGTGTCATAAAACCATCCGCCACTACATTCTGAGAAGGGGTCCATGGTTTTGACCTGATTGTTAAAGTGGTCCATGGAACAAAATGGTTAAGAAGGTCATGTAATTATTGGTGTAAGGTCATGTAAATTATTGAAAGGAAAGCTAAAAAATATAACATGGGACTCTGTAGCATAGTAAAACCTCTGTGAAATATGAATTTGGATAAAATTGTACATATGACTGTTCTTCTTTGAAACTGAACTAATATATGTTAATACTACAAGATGTTAATATTAGACAAAAAAAACACATTATGCTAAGTGAAAGAAACCCAACACATAATACTACTTTATATGCATCCATTTATATAACATGTAAATATAAATTGATTTTTAAAGATGAAATTAGATTAGTGGTTATATAAGGTTGGGGAAGGATAGAGGGGATAAGAGGGGACTGCTGAGGGGTGTGGATTTTTCCTTCTAGAGTAAAGAAATTGTTCTAAAAATTTTTGTGGTGATGAATGTATAACATTGTGATTATACTAAAGGCCATTGATTAAACACTTTGGATAGATCATATGGTATATGAATATACCTCAGTAAAACTGCTTAAAAAATAATGTGCAAGAATAGCCAGCAATATAAGCTGTGTACACAGGGGGAAGCATGGAGAGATTGAGAGGTGAAGAATTATCTTGTTTGTTTTTTATTATTATTTTTGAAATAATGAAAATGCTCTAATAATGATTGAAGTGATGAATGCATAGCTATGTACCTATACCAGATACCACTGATTGTACACTGTGGTTGAATTGTATGCTTTATTAATGTTATAAATAAAATTAAAATTGCTTTAAGAAAAAAGAAAGCCTTTTATTTTGTAGTTATTTTGGATAACAGTGTTTCTAACCATAAAGTTTGTAGTAACTACATCATCTGATACTTAAAAAAATTTTTCTGTGAATTACTCATAAACTAATTTATTCCAACTCTTTGGAAAATGATTGTAAAATATAGAATAGCCAAATACAGCATGATCAAAGTGATTCTTTAAGTAGTTTTGCTGGAGGCAGAACAGTCTTGTTAGTCTTATTCTTCTCAGCTTATTGCTTTCTACTTTTGAAATTCTACCAAGTTAAAGTTACTTCCAAAGTCAATAAAGCAATATATTCAGATCTGCTTCATCTTCCAGAACTTTTCCACCATATTTGCTTTTTATATCTGCCAGCACTAAGTTTCTCTCTAAGGAAACTCTTTTTACAAAGAAAACGTTAAGGTAGCTGTCCTTTTGCTTTTCTTTTTACAACTTAAGAACATTAAGGACTAATAGATACTTAACTGTAATCCATACTTAGTAGCAATGCTTCAATATGTGATCATCAATTGTAACAAATGTACCACATTAATGAGGGATGTTGTTGATGTGGAAAGTGTGGGAGGGAGAGGGAATGGGGCATATGGGAATCCCTTATATTTTTTATGTAGCATTCATGTAATCTAAAGCTTCTTTAAAAATAAAGTTAATTTTAAAAAGGCAATATAAATATTAGGGGCCATATTTCTATCATGCATCATATAACTACAGCTCTTCCTAACTATCTACTAATTAAAGGGGACAAGAATGGGTACCAGGGGAAATTTTTCTGGTGTTCTGAGATACTCTTCTTTGAATAATAAATTTAATTTTTGTTTTTTCCATAGTACCATGGATGTGTACTCTGAAGTTCAATACTTTTATTAGTGAACTAACCTTGCATTACTGAATTAAACTTATTTTTGTGTAATGGATAGACTTGAAATCTGTTTTGGAAATCTTTTGTGTGAGTAGTGTTTCAGAATGAAAATCTCCCTTCCCCCTGTTTATAGGAATAATATAGTATATGTAATACTGATGTTAAAGTTAGTGGCATTTCCCCACAATCAAGTACATTAATATTTCAGCCTTGAAACATGAATGTTCAGTTAGTGGGATCAATTAAAATAAATGGTGTCATGTCTATTCAGGTCAGGTTTTCTTTCCAAAAATGGTATAAAAAAAATTTGATTTTCAGAGACTTTTGTTTTAGGATTGAAGTTTTGTGGTTTTTTTTTACGTTTTTTTTAATCAAAGGCAATCTATTTATTTTTTAAAAGGCCATTGTAATCAACAGCATTTATTTACACAGTATTTATCTTGTTGAAATTCTTTCAAGTACAACAAAAAGTATAGTAGTATTTTCAGTTAAGAGTCCTAACAGTGTGTGGAAAACATTCCATCATAATTTTTTATTGGATTTTGCTTCAAAATCAGGAGATCATTACAGTTCTTGCAAAGTTGCAGCTGTTAGAGTAATATAGTAGCTTATGGCTCAGGTACTGTTCTTATTTTTTTTTACACATTATTTCATATCCTCATGACAAATTCCGTGTAATAGGTTTTATTCTCCTTTTCATCTTACGGATGAGGAAATTGAGTCAGAGATGAAGTAATTTGCCTAGCATCACACAGTTAGTAGTATAACCAGGTTTTTAACCCTGGTGTCCTTAATCTAGAGCGCTAAGGGATCAGAGTGTTGAGGAAATCATCATGGAGAATTGAGAATAAAACATGAAGATAAGTAAAAACTTTTGGTTTGAAAATGACAAGGCAATGATGCTTCTAGAAGAGAAGACATGTCACTTGGGCAGTATAAGCGTAAGAATTCTGGAATTATTCTGCCTGAGTTCAAATTTCAACTCCATAATTTACTAGCTGTTTGACTTGAGGCAAATTTATTAATGCCTAAGTTTTTTTATGTGTGCACTATGGAGATTTTTCCTTTCTTGTGTGATAAAATATAAAACATATAAAGAAATGAGAATTGTGACTGGTCTATAGTAAGCACTCAGTAGTTGTTAGTTGCTATTGTTAGTAGGCAGATTAGTCAATGATTTGGGATGATTTGACTACTTTTTCAAATGTTATTGAAGTACATGTGAAAAAAAGTAAAAATTGGGCAAAAAGATTGCTTTCTAATATCTGTGAAGGTGTCTGCAAAATTGGGCACATGGTTTTTGGTGGAATTGTAATAAATGGAAGTAATTAACTTGAAGTCCAATGTTTCATAAAGGAAATGATCATATAGTTTGAAACGCTAATGTACCTGAGAAAACGTGACAGAAAAACATTTTTTTTTCAAAGAAAACAAGTAATTTAGCTCTGACTTGTTTGTAACAGTAAGGATTATTACTAGCTCAGTGGAAAGGGAATTTTTATTTTAAAAATTAAAATCATAAATCATTTTTAAAAATTATATCAGATTTTTTTTCAGGTTTTATATTAGTATGTTTTATTTTGAGGTAACTATGACTAAATAATTATATGTAGAATATTGGAAAGGAGTAGATTTTGTCTATTGTCCAATATGGCTTATTTAATGCAGTAGCTTATTTTTCTCTGTCCTTTGTTTTCCAGTAGTGAAAAAAAAAAAATTAATGGTAGCAGTTAATTTAATTTCATATGTGCACACAGCATTTTTTGATCCATTCAATTCCTTCATTTTAAAAAATTTATTGTTTATATGTCTTGTTTGCTCAGTTTTAATAATTCTCCTTACAATTTAATTTGAAAAAAATATTCTATTTCACATTTATTTGTTGATCTTTTTCTATTTTCTCTGTAAAATATGTCTAGGAAGTGGGTTGGGCTATTTCCTCACTCTTCAATAAGTGAACATAATGTGCCTTTGCAATATTAAAGCAAGTGTGGACTTTAACTATTGAGTTTGAACCTTGACTCTGCTGTTTTCTAACTTTGTAACTCTATGTCGGATATTGAATCTGTCAGTGCCTAAATTTCCTCCCCTGAGAAATGGGAATGATAATAGTACCTACCGTAGAGTTTTAAGGTTTAAATTAGGTCATTGCCCAATTTATCCTCAAAAAGAAGTTGCTCTTATTACCACGTAGTGATTGTGTGTAAATCAAAAGTTTAGTATGGCTACAGAATCAAGAGAACCCAGATCTGTCAGTGCTTTCTAATATTTTCTTCTAATTCATGTTTATTTGCATATTTCTGTATGTATATGTATATATGTGTCTGTGTTTGTAGTTATGTATATATACACACATGCGATTACAAAGCAGAATTAAAGGTTTAATTTTTTAAAATTCTTTTTTAGCAGTTCTGCACACATAATTTTCAAAATATTTTTTTGATATTTACTATTTTGTTAATAATAACTGTAATGTATTAATGTCTTCTGGATTTTGGCATTGTATGGAGAACTTTACATATATTATGTCACTTAAATCTCACACCTCTTTGAAGTGTCACTCACATATAATAGATGGGGAAACTTGAATGAAAACGATATTAGTAACTTTCCCAGAATCCTTTAGCTACTAAGGGGTGCGAGTCAAACCTACTTTTGTCCCCAACGCCTGTGCTTTTAAGAATGCCTCTCATGTTATAACTGTTGAGGTGTTTTGAGTACTAAAGTAATGAATGGTTTTGCATGTTTGTGCAGAGAGAACTATTTTACTCAGTACCCTCAATTACTTAAATTTCTTAGGATGACAGAGAATCTAAACATGTTTATAGTAGAAATAGAGGAGAAGAATAATATAAAAAAGTAAACAATTGTTTACTTTTTTGATGTATGTGTTATGCCATTTTCAGATGTTAATAGTCATCATAAGCTTATTTTATTTGAAGATGGCACATGGAAGTAATAGAAGTGCTAAGGTTGAACTATAGGAAGAGCTTGATGGTCTGGGTAGGAGAATACCAGAGGCTATAACTATGTAAAAAGTACCATAACCAGGTTTTGGGTCATGAAGGGAGGATTATTTCTGTTTTGTCGTTTATTCTAGTCCTTTTTTTTCCCCCATCTTAAAACATGAGGCTTTATAACATTTTGGAACTGGAAGGGGCTCTAGAGACTTCTAGTCCCCACTCACCTCATTTTGCAGATGAGGAAACATGCTAATTGATTATAAGGTTCCTCCCTTGTCCAAGGGCACACTGGTTTTTAGTGACATAGCAGGATCTATTAATCATAGATTTTGATTACATGCCTGCGTTCTTTCCCCAATAGTCTAAATATTCTTTTCCTTAAATAAAGTTCTTAACAATTTACTAACCTCTCTGAAAATGAACTAGAATCAAATGCATTTGTGTATTTCTGTCTTATGAGTACTCCCATTTGGCATTCTTTCTTAGTATTTAAGTTTGAGGTGGTAGGGTGAGGGGGTAAATTACTAAAATATTTGCACCTAGATTCTTCCAATGTTAATATTTTACCATATCTTATATCATTTGTATCCTCTCCTACATATAATATATTCACATATAATTTTTTCTCTCAATCATTTGATTAAAGTGCACATACAGTGTCCCCTTAGACCCTAGGTCCTTCAATGTGTGTGTATTTCTTAAAATTTTTTTTGTTTGTTTAAGGGTTAAGTTTTTATATGATGTCTAATTAAAGTTTTGGCAATAAATGTTTTCTTTGTTTAGAAATGAGAAATATTTGGTTTATATATGATATAATTTAGATCTAGTTTTTCTGTTGATAAACACTGAAATTACATTTTTCTCTCTTCATTTTGCAGTAGTATTATTGATTCCACAGAATACAGCCAACCTCCAGGTTTCAGTGGCAGTTCTCAGGTAAATGATATATTTAACAGTATGTTTTAGTGGTACCATGAATATATATATATATATATATATATATATATATATATATATATATATAAAATCACTGGATTTGTAAAATCATGGATTACTGAAATGTCCTGTTACAGAAACACCTGTTTTGAATGCTCGCATTGATTTGGAATTTAATAGCTCTGATGTATAATGGTAGAATTAGCTATGATTTGCTCATCAGTAATAAAAATTTAATTAAAAAAAAAAACATTTTGGTAATATTAGACCATAAGGAAGAAAATACTTTAAGTGTTAATTATGAGTAATCAGGGCATGTTTCTCTCAGAAATGAAAGTTATATTCTTTATGAATTGTCTAGCATTATGTTGAAACATTAAGCTTTTCTTCAGAATATAGACCTTTAATTGCATATTATTTTGACTTTCACTCTCACATCTGTTTCTTGGGAACACTGATATTTGTCAAATTTGTTTTTGAATCCTGACATGGTTTTTTAAAAAACTTTTTAACTTGAAATAATTTCTATTTAGAGAAAAGTTACAAAAATAGTAAAATTAATTCCTTCATATCCTTTACCTATATTCTCCCAATGTTAATATTTTATCACATTTCCTATATCATTCGTATCCTCTCTCTTCTACATATATACACATAATTTTTTCTCTCAATTGTTTGATTACGGTACACATATAATGTCCCCATAACCCTTAGGTCATTCAGTGAGCGTCTGTATATCCTTAAAAAAAAAAAAAGGAAAAAGAAAAAAAAAAGGAGAGGGGGATATTGTCTTATATAACCACCATACAATTTTAAAATTATGACAGTTAATGATCCACTGCTATTATTTACTCCCTAGATTTTATACAGATTTTTATATGAGTGTGCTATTATCCTTGATAGCAAAAGAAAAAGTTTTTAATGCATATTCATTTCTGTATTCACTTTATGTAGATACATTTGAAGTTATTTTTTATCAAAGTGAAAGTAAATCCTTTTTGATGGTATAGTTTTGTTTTTTTCCTTTTCCCAGTTCTTGAATGACTACCTCTATTGCTTTCATGGTTAGTTTATGGAACTAAAATATGTATAATACATTATGTGAACATTAAATGCCTTACATAGTATGTACAGAGTTGTTATTTACTTTTACCATTTATTGCCCAATTACTGGGTGATCGATCGGCATCATGATGGTTTTAATATGTTTTGTGTCTTTCTAAGTCTTGTCACATTTTTATATTTAATCCTAGTTACTTGATTTTTCCAAAGAATAATGAATTCCCTTAGAGTGTTAATTGCATGATCAATTGCTTTGTTTTTAACTTTGGAATTTATAAACCGGTGGCTATGTATAATTTATACTTCTAAACATGTATCACTGAGATAGGTGTCAAGCTCCTTGATAGTGTGCCATGAAGGATTTTGAGGCAGAGTTCTTTTTGTATTTTTATTTCTGAAGAAAGTGTTTATGTAGCATTAAAAATTTATTCATGACAAAAAGAATCCTTTCTCTTGGCATAAAAAAGGATCACATTAACATAGCCTATGTTTTTAAAATCCTAACGTGTCCAACTAGCACTGTTGAATAGAACTTTCTGTAATAATGGAAATGTTGTGTTATCTTTTCTGTCCGATACAGTATCTTTTACCCACATGTGGCTTTAGAGCACTTGAATTGTGGCTGGTATATTGAAGAATTGAATTTTTAATTTAATTTTCAGTAGTTGCTTATGGTTAGAGGTTCCCACTGATAAAAGAAAAACTATTCAGCAACATTAAATTTAGGATTTCACAGCTTTGTCAACAATTCATGGACTGGGCAGCATGCTATTCAGAAAGTAGAAGGGCGCGCCACTGCGTCAGTGGAAAAGGGAAGCTCATGTAGAGCAGACACAGAAACAGTGAGAAAATAGTCTAATTGACTGATACTGTTTCCATTTTACATAGGGAAGTCTTTCAAAGTAGGGAGTAGGTATACATTGATGAGCATAGCATGACTGCCCAATCTTATAATTACCTCTCGTGGACCAATAGAAGTTTATTTCTGTGTGTTGCTTATCTGCAGTCCTGTAGGGTATGTTTCATTTTCGCTGAGAGCTCCTGCGGGTCATTTGTTTTAGTCTTCTGCTAAAGCCCCTCTCAGAAAGGTTTTCCCTCCTGGCAACACCCAGTGCAGGTGGCCATTTTATTGTACTTAATACCTCACTCCGCAGAGCAGCCAGCATCAATATCTCGGTGTTTAATCCTGCTCTTTTCTCCCATTTCTCAATAAACTCTGTTCTTTTCTCTTAGTTCTCAAAAAATTCTTTTTTTTTAAAGATACTAAAGAGATGCATAGGGTGAGGTCTGAAGGATTTAGAATGCAAAGCTTCCATTGTCCTGCTCCTTGGAGCACATGGTCCTCCCAGCTTGTCAGTTGTATACTCAAAGAGTATTGTCAACTAGGAAAGTTTACCCAAGCTTCAGGATCCAAAGTTTTTATTGGGGCTTCATTATATATATATGATTGATTGAATCATTGACCATATGATTGAACTCAGCCCCCAACACCCCTCCCTTCACTGGAGATTGGGCTGATGTCACATGACTCTAATTACACAGTTCCTCTTCCTGGCATGGCCAACCCCCACACTCACCTTGAATCATTGCCTTAGCATGTATTTTTTGTCTGGGGCAGGGGTACATGAGTAACAGAGACACTCCCATCATTGGGAAATTCCAGAGGTTTAGAGATTACTCCCCAGGAGCCAGGACAAAGGGTACAGTTTTCTTTTGGTAAAGTTACTTCTTTCCTACACACTTATCATAGTGTTTTTCCTTTTCTTTTACTTAGTACAATATGAATTCCTTATATTAAATGTATTATTACCTCATAGAATCTTAATTGTTTTGCAAAATAAATCTATGGTCCTTTGTGTATATGACTTTTTGGGTATATTCCTTAACTAGTTTTAAGCCTTATCAATGTTTAGTCTGGTAGGAAAAAAAATCTGTTTTTTTATTTTTAGCCTATGGAGTAACATACATGTAATATACACATGTACATACCATCTTTCAAAACAAAATCTTGGAAAGCTCTGGTTTTGGAGGTATGCATGGGAATTTAGTATTAGTTTTCATCTTTTAAAACAGATTAGATTTGTTCAGGATGCTTTGAATCAACATGATAGTATATTATATTTTGATATAAGACCAATGGTACTAAAGAGTCAAATGACTTGGCAACTAGCCACTAAACAAATGGGTGAAATCAGTTATACCTCAGTCCCTATAATGTAAGTGCTAATGCCATTGTTTTTAAAGGATTAATGGCTTATTGGTTAACAGTAATATTGTAATATTTTTGCAGTAATGGCAGAGAAGATATATCAATTTTATGAAACAAGTCTAGGGGAGTATGGGATTTTTCCTTGTGGAGTAATGAAAACGTTCTAAAATTGAGGTGATAACAGCACAACTTTGATGAAAATGCGAGCCACTTAGTGTACACTTTGAATAGATTGTGCAAAACATGGAACTGTGTAACACAGGGAACCCATTGGTGGAAGATATACTGTGGTTATTAGGACATATGTAAAATACTAATATAGGGTGTTAATAATTGGGTTGGTTGGGGAAAAATACACCAAATGTAAGGATGGGCTATAGATAGTAGTAATATTTTGATGATGTTATTCCATAGTTTGTAACAAATGTTTCACAACACTTTAAGGTGTTTGTGGTAGGGTGATGTATGGGAGCCCTGTATGATGAATGATATGCATGTTTGATTTGTAAGTTGACAACTTTTACATACGGTTATTGTTTATGTTCATGTATGAATTATACACTTCAATTAAAAAAATCATGGGTGGGGGAAAAGTTGAATGAATATCTTTATATATTTAAATACATATATTTGCATATTATAGTTAACTGCATTCATATTTAATATATTTGCATATACACAGGTACATAAACAGTAATATTTAGTATGGATGATAAATGTAAAACAGTCCCTGTCAGGTAGTACAGTCGTTAGCTATTCTTATTATTGTTAAGGTCTTTTTGTAAAAAGAGTTTGTGGTGTAGAAAATTCTCTTAAGTATGAAGGATGATGAATAAAAAATTCATTTACTTGGCAGGCTAATTCATTTTGAAATTGTAAATTATGAGCATATAAGAAATCTCCTGTGTCAGATGACATATTTATGAGAATTTCAAATATAAGTGACAGGAGAGGTTCTCATAAATGAGGTTAACTGGTTCTGCAGAGTAATGTGCTGGTACTCTTCAGTGTCTTAAATTTTGTTTTACTTGTTCCCTGTACCTGGATATTCATGGGGTTAGAGTTGGCTGCTATGAGTGGCTGTGCAGTCTGCATCCATGGCAGGTGGTACTGAGACCCTGTTGCCTCTGTGTGACTCTGAAGCTGTGCCAGGACTGAATGAAGGGGAGGGGTCCGGAGTGGTAGCTCTGAGAAGGAAATCTCCTACCTGATCTTGGAGATTCCTTTTTACTTATATTTAGCATTTGTGGAGTCCTTTTCAAGTCTCCAGGGTTCCAAGATACTTTTGTTTTTCTTTGATTCAGCATTTGTTGAGTGCTTCTCCAGCCTCTATCATCTTTCAGGTTTCCAGGCAAGTTCAATTTATCCTTTTATTAGTTGATTCTGATGTGAGACTTTTTCAGAGGATGTCATTATGTTGCATGACATCACCATTATTATAAGTTTTATTCATTTCTTGATAAGTATATTCCACAGTATTTTATAGAGTTTTTAAAAAATTAATTAAACCCTTTACTTTGAGTTAGTTGTGGGATCATGTTCAGTTTTAAGAAACAATACAGATAGTCTGTGTAGTCTTTACCCAGCTTGCCCCAATGGTAAATCTTGGAAAAGTATAGTACAATGTCACAACTAGAGTATTGACATTAATACTGTCAAATATAGAACATTTCCCTTATCGCAGGGAACATTCATGTTGTCCTTTTCTAAACATATATAATTCATTTCTACTCCTACTTCCTTCTTTACACTTGGCAACCGCTAATCTTTTCTCCATTTCTGTAATTTTGCCACTTCAAGAATGTGATGTAAGTTGTCATGTTTATGTGTGTAGAATTATATATATTCCCTTATCCTTTTGATATTTGCTGTGTCTTTAGTGATATCCCTGTTTCACTCCTGACTTTGGTCATCTGTTTCTTTTTCTCTTTTTTTCTTTTTCAGTTTGTTAGCCTTGCTAGTGGTTTGTCAATTTTAATGTCAATTTAAAATCCCCTTTATTTAAATTATTTTCTCTCTCTTTTTTTTTTTTCTGTTTTCAGTTTCATTGATTTCTGCTCTGGTTTTTATTATTAGTTCCTTCTTTTTACTTGCTTTCTGTTAATTTGGCTCTTATTTTTCTTGGTCCTTGAGATGGCAGTTTATATTAATGTTTTGAGACTTATGTCTTTTCTAATTTATGCATTTAGTGCTACAAATTTCCCTTTCTTCACTGCCTTAGCATTATTATGTACATTTGGATATGTTGCATTTTTATTTTCGTTCAGTTCAGTGTATATTCTGAATTCCCTTGAGATTTTCTCTTTGAGATATGGATTATTTAGAAGTGTGTTTTCTAGTTTCCAGATGTTAGAGATTTCCTTGTTTTGTTTTTGTTACTGATTTCTAGTTTGATTCCATTATGTTCTGAGAACATAATGCATGTGCTTTTTAATTTGTTAATGGTTCAGGATGTGCTCCATCTTGGTGTATATTCAGCAGACATTTGTAAATATATATTTTTTATACATATTAGGTGGAATGTTGTATAAATTTTGAAGAGTTCCTATTAGCTGATGGTGTGAATTCTTCCTTATCCTTGCTGATTTCTTCTAGGTGTTCTATCAATTATTGACAGAGATATAGTCCCCAGCTAGAATTTATTTTACAAGTGTGTGCTTCATATATTTTACAGTTGTATTGTTTTATACATACACCCTTGGATTGCTGTGTCTTCTTTGTGTCTTTGTCATTATATAGTGTGTCTCTTTTCTCTGATAGTTTTCCTTGCTCTAAAGACTACTTTATGTGATACCAATGCAGCCATTTCTGCTTTTTGTGTTGGTAAATGTTTCCCTGATATATCTTATCCATTCTTTTATTTGCAGTTTGCCTTTATCATTACGTTTGGAGTGTGTTTCTTGTAGGTAGCTTGTAATTGGATCATATTTTTTAATCCACTCTTCCAATGTCTGATTTTTAATTGATATATTTAGACTATTTATATTTAATATAAATGTTGATATGTTAGGGTTTAGGTTTATTATTCTGTTTTGTTTTTTTTTCTTCCTTTTCCTTCCTAAAGTTTTTCTCTTTTTTTTTTTTTTTTTTTTGAGGTGCTGGGGATTGAACCCAGGACTTCTTATGTGGGTAGCTGGCGTGTAACTACTGAGCCACAGTGGCTCCCCTGAGTTGGTTTTTTCATTTGTTGTACACGTTGTTATTTTTTAATTTTAGGAGGCACCAGGAACCGAACCTGGGACCTCCCATGTGGGAAGCAGGTGCTCAGCTGCTTGAGCCACATCTGCTCCCCTCCTTCCTAAAGTTTTATGTGAAAAACTTTTAGAATTATAATTTTTATCTATACTGTTTCAGTTGTATCTCTTTGTATAACTTTTTAGTGGTTGCTTTAGGGATTACATTATATGTGCATAATATCACAGTCTATTGGTGGTGTTAGTTTTCCAGGTCCTGTGACATATGGAAACCTTTCCTCTCTTTATTAACACCTTGTAATAATTCACATTTATTCTCATTCATGGAAGAACATTCTTATATATATGTATTTGTACTATTGGCCACAGTCAGTCCACAACAGGGTTCACTATGTTATACAGTCCCATGTTCTATCCTTTAGCTTTCCTTCTAGTGACATACATGACCCTAAACTTTCCCTTTCAACCACAATCATACACTAGATCTCAGAACTGTTAATTACACTTTGGGAAGTTGGGCTTTCCTGACCTGCCCAGAAGAGGGGCTCCTGGCAATCTATTCCCTGTAGTCCTCAGAAAGGAGGCCATTTTTAGCTCTCTGCTGGCTTCTAGGCTGCCAGTCAAAACAGTGATGGTCTGGGTTAGAACCTCAGGACCCAGCAGTCTTAAGTTCTCTGGACAAAAGCTGGATCACAGTGTTGGGCTGTGTCCCTACCTGTTTTTAAGGGAGTGGATTTCCTCAGCCCTCTCAGTATGTAGCAGTGGCCTAACAGTGACCAGATGACCCAAAGGTCTTTGCCCGAACGGGGGGTGGGGGGGGTGACAACAGCTGGAGCCACCTGAGTTAGTAACAACTTTCACCATGGTTTCTTCTCAGATTATCTGTCTGACTTTTTCCTTGAGTGTTCCTCAGGTCTACCCTGATCTCCAAAGCCCTGGATTATCCTCTAGCTGTTTTTCTGGGAGAGAAGTTAGCTCTGCAGCTAACTCCCTAATGCGCGATCCTGGAACTCTTTGTTGGGTTTTTGGTATTAGGGTTATATAGTGCTCATACAGTGAATCGGAAAGTGTTTTCTTTTTTCTGAAAGAGTTTAAGATTGCTATCATTTCTTGAATATTTTATAGTATTACCAAGTGAAACTATCTGGGCCTGGAGTTTTCTTTTTGAGAAGCAATATACAATGGATTGTTTTTTTAATTAGATAAAGGGATATTCATATTCTTAATTTCATCTTTTGACTGTTTTGATAAATTCTGTTTTGCAAGGAATTTGATTTTATCAAAATTCATTTTTTAGATTATTTTCTTTAAGGATTTTTTTTTCTTTTTCTACTTAGTTCTACTTAGTTTGGATTTACTTTGTTCATTGTTTTAATTTTAGGAGGTACTGGAGGTTGAACCCAGGACCTTGTACATGGGAAGCAGGTGCTCAATCATGAGCTATACCCGCTCTCCAGGTTATTTTTTGTCTTTTCTGTTATTAGTATTTAAAATTATATTTTACTATTTTACCCTTGCAAACTCCTTTAATTGTATCCCACAAATTTTGATATTTTTAAAAATTATTGAATTTGAAATATTTTCTAATTTCTCTTACTCTTTTTTCTTCCTTGATTTTGTATTGTTTAGAAATTTGTTTTATGATTTCCAAATATTTGGGATTTTCTTAGCTATCTTATTGGTTTCTCATTGTTTTGAGTTGTGTTCAGAAAACATTCTCTGTATGATTTCTATCTCATTAAATTTTTGAAATTTGTTTTAATTGCCTGCATATAGTTTGTCTGTGACCATACAATGTGGATTTGAAAATAATGTGTATTTTTCATTGTTGGGTATAGGGTTTTGTAAATATCAACTAGGTCAAAATGTTACAGGATTTGTTCAAATCATCGATTTACTCTAGTGCTATTAATTTTGGAGAGACGTGTTAAAATCTACAATTTTTAAATTGTCTATTCCTTTAATTTTGTCAGCTTTTGCTTCATATGTTTTGAAACTTTGTTAATACACTTGTGAACATTTATGATTGTTATGTGTTACTAATGAGAGATACTTTTATCAAATGATCCTCTTTATCTTTAGGGATACTTTTTCTTAGAGCCTGTTCATCCTGCTATTAATATAGCAACTCCATCCTTATTTTTACTATTTGCATGGTACATCTTTTTCTGTCCTTCTTACTTTCATTTTAATTTTTAAGTTTCATATTTATATTTGAAGTACAAATAATTTTGACCTCAGAGACCCCTAGTTAGTCTATAAACCACACTTTGGGACCATACTTTGAGTACTACTGTTCTAAATTATGTATTTTTCTCCTATAAAAACCAGTTTTTCAATATTTCTGTGAGTGTGTGTAAATTTATAATTTGTTTTATTTTGTACATGGTCTTGTAACTTACAAAGACTACATATTGTTTAAATAGTGTTTATTCTGCATTATTTATCAATGTAGTTTCAAAGGGAAAATTTATATGTTAAAAAATTTGTGAATTTAAGTTAACATTACAGAACATTTTTTACTTCATTTAAAGAGGCATTCTCTTTGCAGTGAAATTGACAGGGAACTTTGCTAAGGTAATTATTAGTCCTTTCATTATACAAACATCGATTTTGTTCATCATTGCTTTTTGTTTGCCACTGTGTATTAGGTGTGTCAATTGGAATGTTCACTTTTTTTTTTAAAGATTTATTTTTTATTTATTTCTCTCCTCTTCCCCTCCAAGTTGTCTGCTCTCTCTGTCCATTCACTGTGTGTTCTTCTGTGACCACTTCTATCCTTACCAGCGGCACCAGGAATCTGGTGGTTTTTTTTGTTGCGTCATCTTGTTGTGTCAGCTCTCCGTGTGTGTGGCGCCATTCTTGGGCAGGCTGCACTTTCCTTTCGCGCTGGGTGGCTCTCCTTATGGGACTCACTCCTTCTGTGTGGGGCTCCCCTACGCAGGGGACACCCCTGCATGGCACGGCACTCTTTGCGCGCATCAGCACTGCGCATAGACCAGCCCCACATGGGTCAAAGAGGCCTGAGGGTTTGAACCATGGACCTCCCATGTGGTAGGCCGATGCCCTATCCTTCCTGAATATTCACTTTTGAGTGCTGCTTCTTTGTTTTGTTTAATTCTCTTCACTGGGTGTGGCAGTTTGGTATTATGAATTCCAAAAATAGATATTGTGTTTGTAAACTGATCTGTTCCTCTGGGTGTATTAGATTATATTAGACACAGAGGTTTCACTTTTTACTTTATTAAATCAAGATTAGGGCTTTTATTTGCCCAAGTCATTAGGGTGACTCGGTTTGAGTCCCAGCCTACAGCTATCCTACAGCTGTGGGCTCTGTAAACAGATGCTTCGTCAAAGTAAATACATGGAGAAGAAGAACACAGTTTAGTTTTGGATGTTGGAGCCCCGGGGAGAGAGCCAAGCTGTTCTCCTGATAGTTTGCAGCTGAAGAGGCCAGAGCCCTGAACAGCTGAGAAAGCGGGAAAAGAAATGAGCCCCAGGGAAAGAGACAAGCATTATGCTAGCCTACAATTGAGGATCAGAAGGAGCTGGAATCACGGAGCCTTAGAAGAAAGAAGAAGGCTGAACCGTCACAGAGACTGGTAACCATCTTGCCTCCAACACTTCAGTGAGGGAAATAACTTACACTTCTATGGCCTTGTGACTGTAAGCTTCTACCCCAAATAAATACCCTTTATAAAAGCCAACAGATTTCTTGTACTTTGCATCAGCACCTCTTTAGCTGAATAATATTTTTTAAATTAAATTTATAGTTATTTCATAATATATAGGCTGATGGTAGATGATGTTTTTGTATAATTGCCATGTTTAATTAGTTCTGTTTTTATAGCGTGCCTGTTTTTAACATTTATTTCAAGATTTTTCTACTTTCTCCAATGATCAAACTAGGTATTTTATATATTTCTCTCTCTTTTTTTTTTTCTGAAGTGAATTTTTTGCCTTTTTTTTGTTGAGGTACTGGGGCTGGAGATTGAACCCAGGACCTTGTATGTGGAAAGCCAATGCTCAACCATTGAGCCACATCAGCTTCCTTGAGTTGTTTTTTTAATTTTTATTTTTATTCCACCCCCCTTGTGATTGCTTGCTGTCTGCTCTCTGTCTGTTCACTGTGCAGTCTTCTGTGTGTCTGTATTTTTTATTTATTTCCCCTCCCCCACCTTGCAACTTGCTTGTTTGTTCTGTGTGTCCATTCACTGCATGCTCTTCTGTGTTTTCACTTGTCTCCCTTTTTGTTGCATCACCTTGCTGAGTTGGCTCTCCGTGGTGCTTGCAGGCCAGGCGGCACTCCTCGGCGCTGGCAGCTCTCTATGGCATGCGGGTAAGCCTGCCTTCACAAGAAGGCCTCAGGATGCGAACCCAGGGTTTCCCATATGGTAGACAGGAGCCCAACTGATTGAGCCACAGCCGCTTCTCTTGAGTTAGTTTTTTTGTTTTGCTTGTTTGTTTTTGTTGTCCAGGAGGCACGGTAAACAGAACCTAGAACCTCCCAAATGGGAAGGAGGTGCTCAACCACTTGAGCCACGACCGCTCCACTGAAGGAAAATTTAATTATCTTTTAGTTTGTATGGTTATTTTCTTTAAAGCCAGTCATTTCACAGTTGATGAACATTACATTTTGATTTTTAGCCATATTTATATCCTATCTAAAAGTTATAGAGCTTTTCCTGAGTTTATGTTCAAGCTGATGATCTTCTTTTTGGATTATTTGCAGCCAGTTTTATTCTCAGACCAATTATATACATATAGCATGTTCCTGTCCAGTTAAGCTATTTGTGAATTTAATAAACTGTTGTGTGACAACATGCCAAATGTCACTTATTTACCAAAAAGAATGAAACAACCTAGTCTTTATGGGTTAAAAGGAGATTTCACTACGTTTTTTATACAAATTCAAGAAAAGTTATAAGAATTAGTATTGGGAAAATAATTGTGAAGATGAATTTCCTATAAAACCTGGAAACCAAATAAAGCAGTATTTTTGACTACTACTTGTTTTTGTTTAATATGTTATATTCTTGATATTTGGTTTGGTACTCATTTTCATCTTTGACCGTATGAAGTCTTTTTTTTTTTTATTGAACAGACCACTTTTTTTTTTTAAGATTTATTTTTTTATTTATTTAATTCCCCTCCCCTCCCCCGGTTGTCTGTCTTCTGTGTCTTTTTGCTGCGTCTTGTTTCTTTGTCCGCTTCTGTTGTCGTCAGCGGCACGGGAAGTGTGGGCGGCGCCATTCCTCGGCAGGCTGCTCCCTCCTTCGCGCTGGGCGGCTCTCCTTATGGGTGCACTCCTTGCGCGTGGGGCTCCCCTATGCAGGGCACATCCCTGTGTGGCAAGGCACTCCTTGCGCACATCAGCACTGCGCATGGGCCAGCTCCACACAGGTCAAGGAGGCCCGGGGCTTGAACCGTGGGCCTCCCATGTGGTAGACGGACGCCCTAACCACTGGGCCAAAGGCCGTTTCCCCAGACCACTTTTTTAAAAGGCTAGATTGTTCCCCATCGACTTGATAAATAAGTATATGCAAAAGAATGTCTTTCACAAATATGTAAATTAGATACATAATTATAAAACAAACCCTTGTGAGATCAGTTTATAACTTAGTAATTAAGTTACTAATTAATTAGGAACATGAACAGTACCATTCAAATTACCCATGTTTTTCTAACAAATTCTATCCATCACTTCTCTCCTGTCCATACACTAACCACAGTTCAGGTATTTGTGTTTTTCCATGTTAGAATTTTTAAAAATAGTTTTACCACTCATATTTATACCATTATAAACAATATTTTGTTTAGTTTGACTATTTTTGATATCTTTCAAAATGATATCGTAGTCTTCTGAGACTTGTTTTTTCAAAGATTTATTCCTGATGTTGATGACTATAATTGATTCATTTTTGTCGATGTATAATATTCTATTTTGTCAGCATATCAAAAATTATCAAATGTACAATCTATAATAACCATTTCATGTATTTCTGGATTTTGTTTTTGCTATGAATGACATCTTAGTACATGTCTACTGATGTACAGTAAGAGTTTCTCTACATCAGAGGTTCTTAACCTTTTTGTTCTTAACCTTTTCCTAGTCAGGTGAAAACCACAGACCCCTTACTAAGTCCATACTATACTGTGCCTTGTTTAATAAATATATCACACCTGCACCAACACATCCCCACAAGAATAATGTTTTTTTGAATTTACAGACCCCTTGTTAAGAACCTCTGCTTTATATAATGTACCTAGGACAGGAATTGAGGAATCTCATTGTCACTGGGTATACCCACCAGTGTTTTTTGTTTGTTTGTTTTATTTTGAGATATTAAATTGTTTTTATCAATATACTTCTGCCACAAGGTGTGTGAATTCCAGTTTCTTGCCAAGTTAATAATTTTACACATCATAATGTTTTTCAATTTAATACATAATAATATATAATTGTGTTTTTAATGTGTGTTTACCTACCATTATGACACCAGCAACTTTTGTCAAGAAATAGCCAGCAACTTTTTATTATGTTTATTAACCATCCATAGGTTCATCTTTGGTGAAATGGTTTTTCATGTCTTTTTTTTTTAAATTTATTTATTTCTCTCCCCTTCCCCCACCCCATTTCCCCAGTTGTCTGCTCTCTGTGTCCATTCACTGTGTGTTCTTCCATGACCGCTTCTATCTTTATCAGCCGCACCTGGAATCTGTTTTTTTGTTGTTGTTGCGTCACCTTGTTGTGTCACCTCTCCGTGTATGAGTTGCCATTCTTGGGCAGGCTGCACTTTCTTTTGCGCTGGGCTGCTCTCCTTACAGGGTGCACTCCTTGCGCGTGGGGCTTCCCTACGCGGGGAACACCCCTGCGTGGCACCGCACTCTGCGCGCATCAGCACTGTGCATGGGCCAGCTCCACACTGGTCAAGAAGGCCCAGGGTTTGAACCACGGATCTCCCATATGGTAGGTGGATACCCTATCCATTGGGCCAAGTTTGTTTCCCCTATCTTTTCTTTTCTTTTGAATTGGTCTTTTTTCTTATTTACTTGTAAGGACTTTAAAAATATATATATACTCCGAATGCTAGTCATTTGTTCCTTAAGTGGTACAAATATCTTTATTAGTTTGTATCTTCTTGATTCTCTTATTTAATCGTGAATTTTGATGAACAGTTTTTAATTTCTGTGTTGTGAAGTTTATTATTTACTTTATAGTGCTCTTTGTGTTTAATTAAATTGTCTCCTACCTTGAGATCATAAACATACTGTTCATTGACATAATAATCTGTCAATTTTGTAAATGTTTCATGTATACTTGAGAAGAGTGTATGTTTTCTAATTGGGAACAGTATTCTATGTATTTTCATTAAGTAGCCTTTTATAGAATAATTATTTTATTGTTATAATCTTTCAGTTGAGGTGGTGAGATTAATCGCTTGCTATGTTGGTGGGTTTGTTAATATCTCTAGGAATTTTTGTTTTATATATGTTTGAGGCTGTGTTAATACATATGCTATTGTTGTTTGACTTGAACCTTTTCTGTTGTGCGGTGGCTGTTTCCATCCCCATTAATGTTTTTCATATTTAGTATATTTTTCTGTTTTTTGGTTAGTATTTCCCTGCTCTATGACTTTTCATGTTACTTTTTCAATTTTTCGGTTTCTTTATGTTTTAGGTGTTTCTTTGGTAGATACCCTATAGTGATATTTCAAAAAATCCATTCTATCACTATTTTATTAATAATTAGTGATTTATCAGTTTTCATTTAAGGTTACTGATAATGTTTCCCTCTGTCACTCCTCAATGCTTGCTATTTGTCCCATCTTTTGAATGTTTCTTTTGTTTATTTTATAAATAGGTTTTATATCTCTATCCCCGCTTCCTTACTGGTTTCAATGTTACATATTCTGCTACTATTCTTTTAGTAGTTATCCTTGAAATTTATGCATACTTAACTCCATAAACAGAGTATATTTATCCATATCTTTATTACCATCCTGAATTTATATAGACTTTAAAAGGCAAACTTTGATTATTATCTTATGACTAGTATACTGTTGTTTGCTGTCTTTTTTGTCTTATTCTTTAAAACGTTTTTTGTATGTGTCTTATTCTTAAACACAACAAATTAGATATTACTATTTATACAGATATTTAGTATCATTTATTTGATTGCTAGTTGCCTGACTCAAATACAAATTTTGTGCCTTAGACCTTCTGTTTTGTGTTATTGTACATTTCAAGTTCATGGTTTCAGAAGTTCTTTTAGAAATGGCACATTGGTAACAAACTTTGTTACATTTACATCATAAACTATTATATTTTCTACATTATTGTAAAATGGCTTGTTGGGTTATGAATTTTAGTTTGTAGTTATTTTCTCAACCTTTTGAAGATATTAATTAACTGTCATCTAGCTGCTTTTATGTTGTTGAAAAGTATTTGGCCTATTATTAGTCCTGTTAGATGAATTATCTTTTGTGTTTGTCTGATTTTAAATCTTTAGTGTTCAAAGAAAAATACAGTTTTACTTTAGTGTGTCTAATTGTGGATTTCTTTTCAATTTTTCTACTTGATAGGAATAATCTTTATGTGTGGATTCATGTCTGTTATCAATTAACAACTTGTCAAATATATTTTTTTATAATTTTGTTTTTAGAGAAGTTTTAGATTTACAGAAAATTTACACTGGAAGTGTAGGGAATTCCCATATAACCCCCTCCTCATACACACACACACATAATTTCCCCTGTTATTAACATCTTACATTAGTGTTGTACCTTTGTTAAAATTGATGAGCCAATATTGAAGTATTATGACTAACCAAAATCTATAGTTTACAGTATGGTTTGTACTTTGTGGTATACAGTTTTATAGGCTTTGACAAATGTATAATGTCATGTGTCTGTCATTGCAGTATTATACACTACAATTTTACTGCCCTAAATATACCCTGTGTTCCACCTAATCATCCCTTCCCCTCCTTTCTGAACCCCTGCCAACCACTATCTTTGTATCGTTGTTGCAAGTTCTTCCTTTTAACACAAGATGATAACTATAATAACAGTAAGTCTACTTTGGTCTGTGGTTACACTCCGCCGTTATGTTTGTTCTTTCCTCAGTCTTGAGGGATTTGGGATAATGTCTGCTCTGACTGCTTCCAGCTGAGAGGGGACTTAGATATTTGGGGGCAGAAGGAAGGAATTGTTTTGCTTGCAGTTGTAGAACTCCTTGTTTTTTGGGGATGGGACTTGTCCATCATCATTGTTTAGTTTGTTGTCTACGGCAAACCTGAAGAACTGGAGATTAGGAGTTAGTTGGCTGCAGCACTGCTGGGATTCAGGGCTCCATCGGGATATGAACAATCAGAAGTTTTAAGTGTCTGAGAGTTATATTTTATGGGTAAATTGAGAATTATAGGTTCAAATAAAAGGAGAAGAAGAATCATGAGTAGAGGAATTATAAATTAGTATAACTGTTTTATTATAAAATAGATTTTCATATATTCCCACATAGGGCTTGCCAAAGGATTGTTAATTTCATGTCTGGAACATTCCTAGAGCCTTCAGGAGCACTCTTATTTGAGCTTTGTTTACTGTTAATTATACTCATCGCTGTACCAACATTACTTCCATTAATTTCCAGACCATTACAATCAACCTGATTATATATTCTGCACAGATTAAGCATAGCTCACCAATCTCTACTCCTCTTTTATCTCCTCGTAAACTATCTTCCAGACTCTACCTTCATGGGTCTGCTCACTATCCTTAGTTCATATCAGTGAGGTCATGCAATATTTGTCCTTTTATGTCTGGCTTATTTCTCTCAACATAAGGTCCTTGAGGTTCATCCATGTTGTTCCATCTGTCTATGCTTCATTTCTTCTTAAAGCTGAATGATATTCCATCATATTTATATACTATGTTTTATGTATCCATTCATCCATTGATGGACACTTGGGTTGCTTCCATCTTTTAGCAATTGTAAATAATGCTGCTATGAACATCTGTGTGCTTATATCTGTTTGTTGTCCCTGCTTTCAATTCTTCTTGGAATATACCTAGTAGTAGAATTGCCAGATCATATGGTATTTCTGTGCTTGGCTTCCTGAGGAACTACCAAACCATCCTTCACAGTGGCTGCACCATTCTACATTCTTACCAGCAGTGAATGGGTGTTTCTTTTTCCACATCTTCTCCAACATTTGTATTTTTCTGTTTTTCTTTTTAATAGCAGCTAGTCTAGTAGGTGTGAAATGATAATGTAGTTTTGATTTGTATTTCCCTAATAGATAATGATGTTGAGCATCTTTTTGTGTGCTTTTTTAGCCATTTGTATTTCCTCTTTGGAAAAGTGTTCAAGTCTCTGGCACATTTTTTAAAAGGGATTGGTTATCTCTTTATTATGGAATTTTAGGCTTGCTTTATATATGCTGGCTATTAGACTCTTATCGGATATGTGGTTTCCAAATATTTTTCCCATTAAGTAGACTGGCTTTTTACTTTCTTGACAAACTCCTTTGAAGCACAAAAGTTTTTAATTTTAAGGAGTACCCATTTATCAATTTTTCCCTTTGTTCCTTGTACTTTGAATGTACAGTTCATGAAACCATTGCGTAACATAAGATGATATCGATTCTTCCCTACATTATCTGCTAGAAGCTTTATGGTCCTGGCTTTTATATTTAGTTATTTGATTCATCTTGACTTAATTTTTGTATAGGACATGAGATAGGGGTCCTCCTTTATTCTTTTGCATCTGGATATCCAGTTATCCCAGCACCATTTGTGGAAGAGAATATTCTGTCCAATTGGGCGGACTTGGTATCCTTGTCAAATATCAGTTGTCCATAGATGTGCAGGACTATTTCTGTACTCTCAGTTCAGTCCCATTGGTCAATGTGTATATCCTTGTTTTGACACTGTAGTTTTGTAGTATCCTTTTAAGTCAGGTAGCATGAATCCTCCAAATTTGTTTTTTTTCTTCAAGATGTTTCTGGTTATTTGGGGCCCCTTACTCTTCCAAATAAATGTGATAATTGGCTTTCTGATTTCTGTAAAAAATGCTGTTGGATTTTTTTTTTAAATTGGAATTGCGTTGAATCTATAAATTAATTTAGGTAGAATTGACATCTTAAGGATGTTTACTATTCCAATTTATGAACATGGAATATCCTTCCATTTTTTAATGACTGATTCAGTCTTACTACTTGCAGTTGGTCTATTTTTGTCTTTTTTCTTGCATCAGTGTAGGTTGCTTGTATGTTTTTAGAAATTCTCCATTTCATCTAAATTGTCTAACTTGTTCACATACAGTTTCATAATATCCTTTTATGATATTCTTTATTTCTTGGGGTCAGTGATGGTGTCCCCTCTCTCATTTCTAATTTTGTTTGCGCCTTTTCTCTTTTTTTCTTCATTAGTGTAGTTAAGCGTTTGTCAATTTTATTAATCTTCTCAAAAAACCAGCTTTTTTTGTTGATTTCTCTCAGTTGTTTTTTTATTCTCAATTTCATTTAATTCTTCTGTAATATTTGCTATTTCTTCCCTTCTGCTTGCTTTGGGATTAGGTTGCTGTCTTTTCTAGTTCCTCCAGATATGCAATTAGGTCTTTGATTTTTAGGGCAGTCTTTTTTTTTAATGGAGCCATTAGTGCTATAAATTTCCCTTTCAGCATTTCATTCAATTGATCCCGTAAGTTTTGATACATAATATTCTCATTTTCATTTGCTCTGAGATATTTACTGATTTCTCTTGCAATTTCCTCCTTGACCCAACTGATTAAGATTCTGTTGTTTAACTTCCATATATTTGAATTTTCCAGTTTACAGCTCATTATTCATTTGCAGCTTCATTCTGTTGTGGGTGGTCAGAGATATTGTTTGCATAATTTCAATTTTCTAAACTCATTGAGACTTGTTCTGTGACCTACTATGTCATCTATCCTAGAGAATGATCCAGGAGCACTAAAAAAAGAATGTATATCCTGCTGTTTCAGGGTGTAGTGTTCTGTATATGTCCATAAGGTCTCGTTCCTCTAGTCATAATTTTCTCTCTGTTGCTGAGATTGATGTATTGAAATTCTCTGCTATGATTGTACATCCATAATGTGTATGTTTGTGCATTTTGTGCTTTCATTCAGTCTTGAGTCCCTGCAGAATTTTTTGCTTTTTTTTTTTTTGTCTATCTGTTCTACTGTGACTTTTGGTGTCCTATCTTCTACTTGGCTAATTCACTCCCTTGTTGCTCATACTTCTTGTGTGTGATTTTAGTGTATTTTTAATTTCTTCCATTACCATAAGAGCTGCTATTTTTCATCTATTTTTATAATATCGTCTGTATGTTCACTCAATCTTTAACAGTTTTGCTTTTTTTTAAAAGAAGATTTATTTATTTATTTCTCTCCCCTTCCCGCCTGCCCCAGTTGTCTGTTCTCTGTGTCTATTGGCTGTATGTTCTTCTTTGTCTGCTTCTGTTATTGTCAGCAGCATGGGAATCTGTATTTCTTTTTTGTTGCATCATCTTGTATCAGCTCTCCGTGTGTACAGCACCATTCTTGGGCAGGCTGAGGCTGCACTTTCATTCGCGCTGGGCGGCTCTCCTTATGGGGTGCACTCCTTGCATGTGGGGTTCCCCTACACGAGGGGATACCCCTGAGTGGTACGGCACTCCTTACACGCACATCAGCTCTGCGTATGGGCCAGCTCACCACACGGGTCAAAGAGGCCTGGGGTTTGAACCGCAGACCTCCCATGTGGTAGACAGACGCCGTAACCATTGGGCCAAGTCCTCTTCCCCCAATATGTTTATTTAAAAGATTTATTTATTTTTATTTCTCTCCCGTTCCCCACCCCCCCGCAGTTGTCTCCTCTCTGTGTCCATTTGCTGTGTGTTCTTCTGTGTCCGCTTATATTCTTGTCAGCAACACCCAAAATCTGTGTCTTTTTTTGTTGCGTCGTCTTGCTGTGTCAGCTCTCCATGTGTGCGATGCCACTCCTAGGCAGTCTGCACTTTTTTTGCACTGGGCAGCTCTCCTTATGGGGCGCACTCCTTATATGTGGGGCTACCCTACACGGGGACACTCCTGCATGGCACGACACTCCTTGTGGGCATCAGCACTGCATGTGGGCCAGCTCATCACATGGGTCAGGAGGCCCTGGATTTGAACCTTGGACCTCCCATGTGGTAGGCGGACGCGCTATCTGTTGAGCCAAATCTGCTTCCCCCAGTATCTTCTTAATGTCCTTTATCTTTTCCCTCATCTCATCGAATTGATGTAGGAGTTTCATTTGTACATCTTTGTTTAATTGTTCCACATTCTGGCTCCCCTCCTACTTTTTAGTTTGTTCATTTGACTGGGCCCTATCTTCCTTTCTTAGTGTAGCTTAATGTCTACACATCTGTTTATCTTGATGATTTTATTTTGTTGGTCAGTTCCTTTCTCTTGCCTAGGGTTTTATCTTTGTTTGGTTTTGTGTTAAGGGTCATCTTTGACACATGTTTCCACTTACTCTAAATCTTTAGAATTGCTCATGTATAACTCAAAATAAAAGTACCAAAAAAGAAAAATATATATTAAAAATTTAAAAATATATAAATAAAAACATAAAAAAGGGAGAAAGGAAGAAAAGACAAGAACAGGGAAAGAAAAGAAGTAGAGAAATAAAGAGGAAAGAGAAGAAAGATCAAGAAAGAGAAAAAAAGTGTTAAATAAAAGAGGGCCTCCCTCTTAGGCTACAGGCTTCCAGCTCAGTTCCTCCTTGTTAGCAGCCCCTGCCTGCCAATCAGTCACCCCCCCAGCCTGTCTCCACAGGTGTCCAGATGAGGAGGGAGGGAAGAAGAAGGGAAGGGAAGGGAACAACCAGGCTACCTCTCAGGCCACTGGTGACCACGAGGCTCCTCCTCATCACCTGCCTGTGCCTGCCAATTAATCACCGTACAGCCTGCCTCTCCACAGGTACCCATGTGTGGAAAGGGAGAAAAATAAATAAATGGGCCTCCCTCTCAAGCCTTCAGTATTTGGATAGGTCCTCCCTCACTGGCTGGATTGCCCTGCTACTTGCCACTCCTCCAGTGTCTGATCACCTAGCAGCCTACCATTCAACTGGTGTCTGACTGGGTACCCTGTCACCAGCAGGATCGTCCCTCAGTTCCACTCTCCTCTTGTACTTGCCTGAGCACTCTCATACCCACCTGATTGCCCCATTACCCATCACTCCCCTAGTTCCTGGCTGCTACACCCTTCTCAAGCCACATGCTACAATTGCCCCACGGCTTCCCTTATGCCCAGCATGCCTTCCTGTCTTACTGCAGGTTCTGGAGGAGGAGTACAGTCTGCCGTTCCCTACTCTGCCATCTTTGACCTATCAAATATTTTTCAGTCTCTCAAGCTCTGGTTTTGGGACTTTGAATGGCCATATTTTAAACCTCATTATTTTATTTTCTATGTCTCCTATTCTTTCTTTCAAAATTTCTATGTTATTAACTTTCTGTCCTTTATTCTAGGCAATTTCTGTCTTTAGTTTCCCTGCCTCTGGGTTCCTGAACTTGTACTTATATTGGCATTTTTCTCCATATGAGTCCTCTTCTCCTTCTTTCCCCTTCCCCTGCATCATTATATATAATTTTTTGTTGTTTTTGTTTTCCTTATTAGAGTGTATTATTATATTTTGTTTAATATCCTGTGAATTCACTTTCTTGGTTTGTTTATTTTTTATATTTTTGGGAAATAGGTTACTTTCTTGTGAGTTAAGCAATGCTTTAAAATATGATTCTTACAATAAGAACTAGTTTTATTAAAGCAAAGTAGCACTAGAGAGTGTTTGATTCACTGTCGCTTCTCAGTGCTTCTTTCCTAATGTCTTTGACATTGCAAAATGGTTATTTGTAAACTTGTATCATTTCAAGATCTCTTTTTGTGTCTTATCTCTGTACCTCTTTATTTGCCTCAAGCATAATAGGTAATAACCATTTTTAGATAGGTAATAGAATATATTTAGGATCATAGATCTTTGCTTTTTACAGGATTTATGTGCAAATAAAGTTCAAGTTTGTTGCTTTTGACTATTACTATCTCATTTAGCTATTCTGTTCTTATAATGTGTTAAAACTATTTAGTACTTACAAGTTACTGCCTTGTAATTCAATAATCAATGTTAACTTAAAAATACATAATCCCTGTAATGAAAAATTGTACCTATAATACCGAGAATGCAAAACTGCAATATAGAGGTGATGACAAAGTAATTAATTTTCTACTTGATAATTATTTTCTAACAATTTCTGGAAATTCTCAAAATTGTAAATTTTAGAGTAGCAATTATAATGGATTCTTAATTATCTTAATTTAATTTGAAGAGTTGAATGATATTTCCCAATTTAATATTTTAACTGATGTTTAGACCTTATTTCTGATCATTTTTTAAAAGTTTTAATCATTCTGTTAACACATTTTATTCCTGTTTTCATTTCAAAATAAAAATTGGGAAATATTTAAGAACTGTAGTTCTTATCATTTGTAATTTGATCAACCTTTGTGCCTAAATATGCAAGCATTTGGATGCTCTGTGTAGAAGAAAACATGGTTTCTTTTGAATTTTAAGTATCTCTCTTCTCTTATTATTGCCTTAGACAAAGAAACAACTTTGGTATAACAGCACGTTAGCATCAAGACGAAAACGACTCACTGCTCATTTTGAAGACTTAGAGCAATGTTACTTTTCTACAAGGATGTCTCGTATCTCAGGTTCATATTCCAGACTTCTTTATATATCTTTACTTCATATTTCAGGTCCATTTTTAGCTTCTTATGCTAGCTTTATGGAAAAAGTCCTATTCACAAAGCAAATGTTTATTTTAGACAGTCTACTAAAGCATTGTCAAGATACTTAGAGATTTTAGAGAATATTGCTTTCCCATAGCTATTTTTTACTCTTTATTTGGAAATTTTAATCTTTATATAGAGAGAGTGATATAAAGTTTTAAAAATATCAGCCATGAACACATAATGAGCAAAAAGTAAGTTCTACTTCATTGCGTCCTATTCACATTTATTAAGTTATAGACACACAGCTCTGTGCCAAGAATAAAAAGATGAAAGAAGTTCTTGTCAGAGTGTGGTAAAATCTAGTGGAGGAAAGCAACAGGTTAAAAATTTTGTGTAATACATGCTATATAAATAGCAAAGAGTATGGGAATTGAGCAGATTAATAATATAACTGGTACTGAAATAGTTGAAAATAGGGAGATGTAAAGGATTGACCAGCGTAGGGATTTCAGAGGAGCTATTTTGGATCAGACTAATATAATTTAACTGATAAAAGTAGAAGAAATAATGTATGGACATGAATTCATAGGATATTTTTTATGCTGTAGAAAGGTGACAAAGTTCTGTCCCTTTTTCTTAGCCCTCTGATCTTCAGCCTTTCTCAGCTACAGTTTGCTTATCAATGAAGTAGGGATATTGTTACCAAATTTATGGAGATTTTTAAGGGAATAAATGATAAATATATATATATATAGCCCAATGCTTGGTACAAATTGGGTACTCAGTTGATTTCATTGGTATTATACCTTCTCAGAATGAAGACCACCATGGGGAAAAATATCTGATATTTTGTCATTTGTTAAAATTTGCTTCTTGGTTTTCTCTTCAATAGGAATGATCATATTATATATAATTGATGTGTTGGTTAGATCCTTTGTACAAATTTGCCTTGAGTTTGTTGGAGGAGACAAAAGATGTTTTAGATTTATGTACTATGAAAAGTAGGACAAAGCCAAGATTGATATGTAAGTCTGAAAGTAAAGACAATTCTTACAAATGAAAATCTTTTTATTTTATTGTCTAGGAATTGAGCCCTTATTGAACCTCTGTAATGTTCTATAAACTACATTAGGAAATTGATTCAGTTGAAGGTGGTCTGAGAACTGCATTCTTACTAGCAGAGAGTTCATATTAGTCATTCCCTACCCTGTCAGTATGATGTTGAAATAGGCATGTGTTAGACATGAAAATAAAATGAGGTAGGAAAGAGATTAGGGTAGTCTCTTTTTATTAGTAGTCTTTAAGTAACTAGCAACATAGGTATTTTATAGGATAGTAGAGGTAATCACCAGCCAATTTAATTTACTTTGGGAGGTATAGCTTTATAGGAAAATAGAATAGTAAGTTAATATCAGGAGGAAAATTAGGTAGTAAGTTTTTGTGATTTATGTGGGCATGGCTGTATTGTACTTCAAACATGTTGTCTCTAGTTTTCAGTAATTTCAAGTTTATCTTAACAACTATATATATTGATAATGGTAATTATATTTCTGCATATGAAATTCCTTTTAGTACCCTTGACTGTAAAGAGGAAATTTTAACTTCTATGTGATGGGGATTAATTGTCCTTTTATACTTTCAAATGAGCATCCATACCTCCTCCTTTTTTTTTCCAACTATGAGAATATTAGAGGAAGATTAAAAAAATGTCTTGGACTCTTGGTAGCTTAACTGTAATTGAAAGAGAAGGTTGTATATAAAACATGAGAGAAATAAGAGACACAGAAATCATGTTTATAAACCAATATGTAATTAGAATAGGAGACTTGCCATGCCAGCAGAAATGTTTGTGTATTTATTATAAACCAACAAAGCAAAGTGTCCCACCTTTTCATAGCCAGATAAATGAAAAGTAATTCTTATACTTTGGGACTGAGAGAATAGATTAACATTAAAACAATCTTTAAATGAATATCTACAGTAACTGTCACTGCAGTAACCACTATTATATTAAATAACCTCACAGTAATAGGATGGATTAATTACAAAAGAATCATTAATTACATACAAACCATATTATAGTACAGTTGATATTTTGTTTGCAGTAACCTGTGCTTTATTCCTAATTGGTTGAATTTCCTGAGGATTATTTTGTAGAGCAGATTCTTCATCTCAACACCAGTATGATACTGCATGCTAATTAGGCTTATTCCTTTTGCTGTTCTTAGAATAGAACCACTACAAACTTGGATCCTTTTAATCTAGATTATTAAGGGATTTCCTTAGTTGGTATTTATATTTTTACTTTGTTTCCTTAAGTAATTATAGTTTTTCTTTACAATAATTGTTATATAACTTTTTCAATCCAGCAATTACTTGCAAGAAAACATAATATTTCCAGATAAAATAAATTCTGTAGGATGTATTGTGTAGAAACTTTTACTTAATGATTCTTGGGTCCTAATTTCCTTATGCTTACTGTTAACTTTCACTTGACAGTTAAGATGGGAAATCACAAAAGTTTACCTTAAAAAAGTTACATGTGTATATCTGTGATCTTAGAGTAAGGAAGAAACTATAAAAAGATTGTTGTAACAGGCTTGTGTCAAATTCCAATCTAGAAAGGTAAAGTAACTACATATTTCTTTTTTCTTTCGAAAGGAAAGTATAAGTTCAAAATTTAAGCTGTCTTGAAAAACAATGATTTTTTGTTCATGTTTTCAGTGTAGATCTGCTTCTAGATTGGAGAATAGATTACCTTTGTTCTCAGGTCCTTTGGAAACTGATTTTATGATATAAATACCACATAATTTAGCTATCAGTAATTTATTAACATGGACTTTACCCATAGTGATTATAGTTTTCTATTGTGTGTAATTATTGTTTTCCATATTCCACCAAGACTGTTTAGTGAAACTTCATTTTTTCTTGATGGAAGGGGCACTTTTATCTTTGGGGGTAATTGGGAACTGTTTCAAACTTTTAAGTTTGTTTCTGAAAATTAATAATTCATACATTGCAATTTTCTATTCCCTACCCATAATTAGATTTGAAACACTTAAAAGTATTATTTAAACAAATATTTCACTTTTTCTACAAAGATAATTATTGATGCAAAATATGTTGTTAATAAACTACTTTGAGAATAATATGGGCATGAGTATATATCCCTATAAATATGTTCCTTCAAACTAACAAAAACCCTGTCCAGTATATATACTTCTCTCTCTATCCTTACCTTCACCATTGCTAAAGAATTTTTGTTTTTGTAAGTGATTTGACCTCTGCTAACCAGGAAACCACTCCCTCTCCCCTTTTTTTTGTTTTTTAAGGAAATTGCTAAAAAAATAAAGATAATCCAGTTATATTCTTATTAGTATGGCAAAATAGTGTAAAATAGCATTAACTTTCAAAGAATCATTAAGATTTTTTATTAAAGCTGAAGGATTAATTTGTCTTCTCTAAATGCTTTTTCAAGAAATTTTTAAAATTTAGAGTATAATTTTTAATCTGTTGAGCTTGCCCTTTGACTTACTTTGTACTTCAATTCTTTTATTTTGTTTTTATTCATATAGATGACAGTCGAACTGTAAGCCAATTGGATGAATTTCAGGAATGCTTGTCCAAGTTTACTCGATACAATTCAGTACGACCTTTGGCCACGTTGTCTTATGCTAGTGACCTTTATAATGGTTCCAGCATAGTCTCTAGGTAAGTTCTGAGGTGAATTTATTATTTTCTTTTGTAAGAGCATCTAAAATGAACCTGAATTTGAGAAATTGTTATAACACTGTGTTGGAGAGTGTAGGTTTTGAAGTTAGCTTTCCTGGCAATGATCAGTTCTCTAACCATAGTCAAATTTTTTGTTTCTTTTCTTTTTTGATATCATAGGCAATTTTCTGAACTATTTTTAAAGAAGAAATTCTGAATGGGAGAATTAATAATATCTGCCTTAAGAGTTGCAGTTTGTTTTCTTGTAATGTCTTTGTCTGGTTTTGAGAACAAGTTAATGCCCTATTCATAAAGTACTCTTCTTCAATTTTCTGGATGAGATTGTTTAGAATTGGCATTATTCCTTCCTTCAGTATTTTGTAGAATATTCCAGTGAAGCCATCTGGGCCTGGTGTTTTCTTTGAGGCAAGATTTTAAACGCAAATTCAGTTTTTTAAGAGATTTAGGGTTACATGTAGGTTATCTTTCTTCTTGATTGTGCATTGATAGTGTCTTCCTAGGAATTTGTCCATTTCACCTAGGTTGTAAAATTTATTGGTGTACAGTTTTTCATAATATTCCTTTATTATTCTGTTAATATCTTTAAATTCTGTAACGATCTTCCCTCTGTCATTTCTTATATTGATTTCTTTTATCTGAACAGTATGACTATATAGTTTATGAATTTTATTAACCTTCTTATTCTTAAAAAGCCAGGTCTTTTTTGTTCTTTTTGTTCAAATTGGTGGTTTTATTTCCATCTTTAACACTTGCACAGGGGTCTGAAGAAATGCTTAGGTACATTAATTTGTTTAAATATAACAAAGGAAGATATGAACTATGTACACCAAGAAAGGAAAGTGATTCTTCCATAAAAATCTTTTCCTATTTTGCAATTTCTGAGTAAGTAAAAACTGAACATACCTTTTTTCCCCAATTTACCCTAAAGTAATAGAACTTTTATGATCAACCACATATGTTGACTTCAGTGGTTTTTGTGTTTTCTGACTCATTTATATTTGCTTTTAGTTTTATTATTTCCTTTCATCTGCTTTCTTTGGGTTTAATTTTCTTATTTTTCTAGTTTTTTTTAAGGTAAAAACTGATATTAAGTTGGCACCTTTCTTCTTTTCTAATATAGACATTCCACAAGTTTCCTTTCTGCATTGGGTTAGCTATATTCCACAAATTTTGATGTGGTGAGATTTCATTCTCATTTACTTCAAAATACTTTAAATATCCATACAATTTCTTCTTCTTTGGCCCATAGGTAACTGAAATGTGTTTACAGATAACAGGATTTTCCGGTTATCTTATTGTTATTGATTTTTAATTTAAATTAGAATTTTCATCTCTTAAAATAAGGACATGGTAAAACCATAGGACTGTAGTACAGTTAACAAAAGTTAACAGTAATGCCATGGTGTCATCAGATTAACCAGTTCTTGTGCAAATTTCCTAAAATGATCAAACCTTAAAGAGATATTTTTGAAGTATATTAGGAATTTGACAAATTTAAAGATGTCCAGTATTACTAAAACTTTGCATGCTTTTCATTTTCATGACTTAAGATTTTATTTATAAATATAAGATTAATTTTGAAAATTAAGCCATTAGAGTAAAGAGAATGTTGCAGTAAACCTTTTGTTGTATTTTTAGGGGTTAACTATGTAATGAATAAGATAAAAATCATACTTTCATTTATGAAATATATATTTCATGTATATTGGCAATATGGAATTTCCTATCATGTACTGGACTGAGTAAAATTTAAAAGTGCAGCAGATTGTGGGGTACATTTTAGCTATGTAATTTATTCATTTAAGAAAAATTCATTGCATACCTAATGTGGGCTATGCTAAGTATAAAACAATGCTAAGTATAAACAATGCCAAATATGATACTTGGATTCAGGCAGGAGAGCTAACAATATTATTTCAATGCCTTTTATAGAAGAAATAATTTAGCGTAGAACAACAGGTTAATAATATTATTACTTAATTTCTTAACTACAGTAATGATCTATAATATATACTTTTGTGTGTTTTTTTCTTTATTTTTTTAATATTACATTAAAAGAATATGAGGTCCCCATATACCCCCCACTCCTCTCACCCCACTACTCCCCCTATAGCAACTATCTCGTCCATCATCATGAGACATTCATAGCATTTGGTGAATACATCTCTGAGCACCGCTGCACCTCGTGGTCAGTGGTCCACATCATAGCCTACACTCTCCCACGTTCCACCCAGTGGGCCATGGGAGGACATACAATGTCCGGTAACTGTCCCTGCAGCATCACCCAGGACAACTCCAAGTCCCGAAAATGCCTCTACATCTCATCTCTTCCTCCCATTGCCCACACCCAGCAGCTACCATGGCCACTTTCTCCACACCAATGCCACATTTTCTTCGATTACTAATCACTATAGTTCATGAATAGAATATCAGTAAGTCCACTCTAATCCATATTCTATTCCTCCATCCTGTGGACCTTGACCTTGGAATAGTTGTGTCCACTCCTCATCTATATCAAGAGGGGGCTTAGATTCCACATGGATGCTGGATGCAATCCTCCTGCTTTCAGTTGTAGGCACTCTTGGCTCCATGGTGTGGTGGTTGACCTTCTTAAACCCCATGTTAGCTGAGTGGGGTAAGTCCAATAAACTAGAGTATAGGAGCTGAAGTCTGTTGAGGGTCAGGGCCTGGCTATCATATATTCAGTCCAGAGATTCAGATCCCCTGGGTATATATTAAACCCCAGCACCAACTATAGTTCTGGTAAAAGTAACAGGAGAGGCTTGTGAACAAAGATCACATCTGAGTCCAGCTCCATCACACAGAAACACAAACTCCAAAGAAGGGCCAACTGAGATGGCACTGAACTCCATCTGCCATGACCATAGAACCTGTGGGTCTCTGTAGCCCTCAGAAGAACCAATACCCAGGGTTGTATCTACTTCATCTGTCTCTAGGACTCTACTGAGGTGTGCATAAGGGCAACCCCTCTGATAACCTCCCAGCTCTTTTTGGAGACTCATAGCCATATAAACTCATTTGTCCTTTCCATTTCCCCCTTGATTCAGGTCAAAAATAATTTTTAACTCCTGGTATTATATGTAGACTGAGATATTCTGCTGGTCCAAGTTGACCCTTTTATTCAAAGTGATTTTCTAGTTACATCATCAGCTGGTACTTGGTAGTAATCCCTTGGCTCATCCCTGGGAGTCATGTCCCATGCTGGGGGAAAGGCTAATATTTACTTTTGAAAGCTTCAAAAATGTTGCCTGAATGTAAAATAGCAAAAATAACTATGGAGGTTTATTTATATTATTATTAGATATGTGTACACTTACATATACTGTTGTGAATTTGCCAATGCTAAAATTCAGATTATAGCTCTTTTGTAATGTGGGTTCATATCTCTTGCTGTTGTGAATTAATCCTCTATTGTATTTTCTTTTCCATTAAATACATAAATAACACCGACAATAAAAAGCAAAATCAGAACTTCCTTAACATATTATAAAAGCAGCATATTATAAAACCAATGTGAGATTGGTTATAAATCTCTAGGTATCACAAAAAAGAGTAAGACATTTTTTTTCATGATTTTTGAAATCTGTTTTAGCCTGATTTAATAAAATGCTGAATTTTTTTTTAATGCTGTCAAACGTTGAAACATACCATGACACTGAACATTCTGAGATAGAAGTTCACTGTCATCACAAGACCTAAACTAGCTCTCAGTGTGGGGAATATTTACTAAAAGTGATATTAGTTACTTTAAAATATTTCAATTAAAATAAAAAATTTAAAAGACGCTTTTACTTGGTCCATCTTGCATGCCATCATTCATTCTTTCCTCTTTAATTTCATTGAATTAATGCTTCCCCCCCAAAAAACTTTAAAGTTCTCAAACAGTCAGGTAGCAACAAAGGATGTTGGTAGCCAGAGAAATGAAGGGGTTTTGAAACTTTCACAGTCCTGATGACTTTTTGCTATTTTTGTCATGTGCAAGCACATTTCTCTCAAAGTAGAAAATTTAGTGAAGAATTCCCTTTGGAAAAAGGAATAAAGAAATGTTAAAGAAGACAACCTAAATTTGGTGCATTATTCCATTACATGTACAAGAAATAATTTTTCTTACTGTAAAATTGTTTGAAATAACACCTAATATAGGTCACTATTGCATTGAGAATCTCACTACTGAGAGAAAAAGCTGAACCAGAAACAATCTTTCTTCCTTTGCTTATAGATGATTTTGGTTTAATACCATACTTATCAGTCCACAAGGTGGCAGCATTTGTTTACTTTGTCTAGTCTCTGTGACAATGTATGGAAAACGGTGGCTTATAGTGAAGTTTGTTTTCATAAGCACCATATGGTTCCAGTTTAACAATGGCAAGCAATGAAAAGGATAGAAAACTCTTATAGAACTCTTTCTTACAAATAGGAATAACATCACATTTTGCGTCTTTTCTTAAAGTAGTTGTTCCATGTCCACCAAAGAAGAATGGTTTGAAACTCTACATAGTTTTAATTTACAGAATACTTGGTGTAGTGGTGGCTGTGTCTTGAATCTTTGATTGAATTTTGTGGTTAAGTTTTATGCATCCCATTTCTATTTTCGAGATATTTTAACATTTTGGTATGTTTGTTAAAACTGTTGAATTAGAGTTCATCAGTAAATTCATAAGAAGAGAATGATAGGGAAGCGGACTTGGCCCAGTGGTTAGGGCGTCCGCCTACCACATGGGAGGTCCACAGTTCAAGCCCTAGGCCTCCTTGACCTGTGTGGAGCTGGCCCATGCGTAGTGCTGATGCACGCGAGGAGTGCCCTGCTATGCAGGGGTGTCCCCCGCGTCAGGGAATCCCACGCGCAAGGAGTGCGCCCCGTAAGGAGAGCCGCCCAGCGCGAAAGAAAGCGCAGCCTGCCCAAGAATGGCGCCGCATACACTGAGAGCTGACACAACAAGATGACGCAACAAAAAGAAACACAGATTCCTGTGCCACTGACAGCAGCAGAAGTGGACAAAGAAGGTGACGCAGCAAATAGACACAGAGAACAGACGAGCGGGATGGGGAGAGAAATATATAAATAAATAAATCTTAAAAAAAAAAAAGGAATGATAAATTGTAGCATTCATTGCTGCTCTATCAGTCACTACACTGATAATGTATTGTTTTATTACAGCTGTCATTTATTGAGTGTTTACTCTTTGAGACTGCCTTGTAAGCATCTTATCCTTTTTTTAATATTTATTTCTCTCCCTTCCCCCCCAACCCCCCAGTTTTCTGTTCTCTGTCCATTCGCTGTGTGTTCTTCTTTGTCCGCTTCTGTTGTTGTCAGTGGCACGGGAATCTGTGTTTCTCCTCTGTTGCGTCATCTTCTTGTGTCAGCTCTCCGTGTGTGCAGCGCTGTTCCTGGGCAGGCTGAACTCCCTTTCGTGCTGGGCGGCTCTCCTTATGGGGCACACTCCTTGCGCATGGGGCTCCCCTACGCGGGGGACATCCCTGCATGGCACGGCACTCTTTGCACACACCGGCACTGCGCATGGGCCAACTCCACATGCATCAAGGAGGCCGGGGGTTTGAACCGTGGACCTCCCATGTGGTAGACGGACGCCCTAACCACTGGGCCAAGTCTGCTTCCCAGCATCTTATCTTGATTAATTTAATCTGTACATCAAGCCTATTGAGTAAGGTATTACTATTAATCCCATTTTACAGATGAGGAAATTTTGTAACTTGTGCAAGATGCCACAATGCTACTAAATGACAGAACTAATTTGAACTCAGGTATTCTCACTCTAAAGTAATACTGCCCTATTAATCCCTTTGAGATCTGTTGAAACTTTGGGAAAAATTTTTGGTACGTACTCAACTTTTGAGAAACCCAGAAGAATTAATTCTTTTGAAGTCTGACACTTTGTATAGCTATTACTGTCTTGTCTAATTAGGCCTTAGTAATGAGCATTTTTTAACTTTTAATTTATTGTGGATATTACCTTCAGATACTACTTTTTGCCGTATTTGAAAGTACTCAAATTAAACATTTATATTTTTTAAGTTGCCAGTCATTGGGATTGGTTTTGCTAAACTTCAGTTTGCAATGATAGCCAGTGCTGATCCAGATTTAGGGTAATTTTTAAAACGTTCTTTATTGTAAAACTACTTCTTAGTTTTAAATTTTTAATTCAAAACTGATCTCCAGGTATTTATGACTTGTATCTAGGGAATAGGTATGATTTTTAAGGATGGTGTTCTTTTCTCTTTTGTCAAATGATATTTTCTATTAAGAGTTATTGGCTATCTGGGGTTGTGATGAGAAATGTGGTTAATGGGGGTGCAAAGGAAAAGATTTCCTTTATACTTTTGCCTAGGGCCAATCTTTTAAAGCACTTATTTTAAAAATTGTGTTCTAGGTTTGAAGCTTCATCAGGGCAGGGGTCTTATCTGTCTTAGTTCCTGCTATATATCTATGTGATTAGACATGGTAGGTTCTCAGTGGTAAATATTTGTTGAATGAACGGAAACTATTTTGCCTGCTGGGTCAAGGATCCAGAACAAGTATGCCTTTATGGGTTGTCCACCTTAATCTCCTATTATATGTTTGCTACCGATAAGTGTTCCCTTGAAGAAACTGTTCCTAGGCTAAAAGAGAAGTTTATAATTCTCTAATGGCACATGACAGAAATATAAATTAATGTTGTTAACTTAAAATAGAGAACTCTTAATATTGTCAACAAGTGTTAATGAGCTCCGTACTTCTCTGACAATTCTAAATTTAAAGATGAAAGACCATTTATGCTTAAAATTTAGAAGTCTCTACATGCTCTCGTTTTCTTCCATAGGCCTCTACCCAAAAATTTTCTTCTTCTCTTCTTAATTTCTCTTATTTTTCCTGTTTCTGTTTCTTTGCCCTTGCTTATGGTTGAGGCTTGTCAGCAGTACGGCATAAAATCGTAAACTCAAAATCATTTTATACTTAATATCACAAAGCAAGTATTAATTAGGCTAACATTTGAGATTTTAGTATCCTAGGGAAAGTTTGCTACAAATCAGAACATAAAATGGGTATCTACAGTAAGGCTTAGAGTTAGAATGTTGCCTTCTATTCATGATAAAATTATCTGCCTAAAAAAGTATAGAGTTTGTCAACCTAATTATTCTCTTCAAATAATCAAAGTAGAAGAGGAATTAGAATGGTTCTGTTTGGTTGCAAGAGAAAAAAGGACTAATGACTGGAAGTTTTGTTTTAATGTTTAAATAAGAAATATCTCTGTAGTCAACAATATTAGAGGTGGAGACAAATGTCTCACATCAGGTCATACATCCATATGACTTTAAGAAAAACTTAGCTCTAGCATTTTTATGTAGAAGATCTTTCTGCAATTCTATATTCACCTGCAATTTATCTGGAATTTTATTTACTTAGAAAAAATATTGTACCTCTTCATGCCAAACACTATAGTAAGTGCTGAGAATACAAGAATGACTTACACGTTAGGGGAAAACAGATATTTAAACTGACATGTAGAATCAAGTGTTATAAGTGGTAATAAAGTTTCTACAGGGTAGGGTATGGAGAATGTATTGGAAGATGCAAAAATGGATTTAGGGAGATCTGATATTTAAGTGGTTATTATTACTCTCCTGGCAGTACATAATAGCTTATGGCCTATACTAGGATGAAATCAGTGGGACTGTACTTAAGGCATATTTAAGGACTAGGCTGGATAAGACTTAATGATTGATTATGATGGTAGGTTTACTCTTACGGTCAGTTTCTCTTGCCTAGTATTTTATTGTTGATTGGCTTTGTGTTACAGCTCTTGTTTGATTCTTGGTTCATCTTATTCTAGATCTTTAAAATTGCCTGTATTTAACCAATCAGAATAGGGCCAGAGATCCACTAATGGCTTGCAGACCAGTTTTAAATGTCTCTAGGGAGAGGGACAGGAATGACACCAAAAAGCTACTTCCGCTTTCAAATCCTGAAGGCACACTTTTCTGGACTGCCAACAGATGGTGTTCTTTGGGAAACCTTTCCTCACAACCCTGGGATAGGGGTAGAGTATTTTCCCCAACTTTTACCTAGTGGTGTTGAAACATTGTCTACAGGAGTACTCCCTGCAGGCTGACTAAAGCTGCAATTCAGAGGCAGGCCCACAGTACAACTCACCGATTATAGGTCATACTCAGCCCTGGGCCTTTCCCTCCCTTTTCCCAGGGAGAATAAACATCCACTTTCCTCTGTGTCAGTGGCAGCCAGTCCTAGGCAGTACCGAGGGTGTTTTCTTGTAGGGTGGGGGGTTGGGCTCCATTCTCTACTGCAGGGCAATTTGCTCACAGTTTTTGCTTCAGCTTCTCTGTCTCCCTATGCCACTCCCTCCTTGATGGTACGCTCCCCTGGTCTGTGAATCTCTAGAATAGTTATTTTGGACAGTTTCTGCCTTTCCTCTTGCTGGTTTTAGAAGAGTTGAGCCTTGCAGGTCTCTACACTGCCGCCATTTTCCTAGAACCGCCCTAATCATATATGTATTAAGAGCCCTCATTTTGCTATTTGTTTTCTATTAGTTTCTTCTGTTTTTGTTGTTGTTTTGTACTGTTTCCTTGTTTCACATCTTTTGTTATAATAAAATATGTTTTTGTTATTTTTTGGATTATAGTTCCAGGTTGTTGTTGTTTTTGTTTTTTGTTTTTGTTTCTAGCTATCTTTTTCTATTAGTTTTTAGTAATTGCTTTTAGTATTCTCTAAATTATTTCAATCTACTTTTAGTCATTATTGCTTTATATCTGATAAAATATGGAACCTTGCAACAGTATATTTCCATTTATCCCCCATACCTACTGCTATTGTTTTCTTATGTATTATTTGTAAATGTGATTAAAATGCCAAAAGACAGTTTTATAATCTTTCCTTTTAACAGTTGTATGTCTTATAAATAAATTAAGACAAGAAAAGAAAAAGTGTATATACATGGATTTTTTACCCACACATATATACCACATATATATCATTTATGATTCTCTTAATTTCTTACTATATATCTGAATTTCATATAGTATAAATTTTCTGCAGCCTGAAGACCTTCCTTAAGCATTTCTTGGAGTGCTATTCTGCTGTTTTATTCTATCTTTAAGTGAAAATGTCTTTATTGTACTTTAATTTTTGAATCCTATTTTACTAGATTATAAAATGCTTGGTTCACATATTTTTTCCCCTGCCTTTTTTAAAAATGAATTTTATTGATACATATTAATAAAGCATACTCATCCAATTCCCTGCCTTTTGAATGTCATTTCAATGTTTTCTGGCCTCCATTATTTCTGATGATAAATCAATACTTTAAATATTCCTTTTTAGTGTCTTTTTCTCATGAGAGGCTATTTAATATTTATCATTTTTCCTCTGTAAATTTACCCTCATCCTGGGTTTTTGTCAAGATTTTCCCTTAATCTTTGGCTTTCTATGATGTATCTAGGAGTGTTTTGTTGTTGTTGTTGTTGTTGTTGTTTTAATGTGTGTGTCTATTTTGCTTGGGTTTCATTGACTACTTAGATATATAAATTAATATTTTTCACCACATTTGGGAAGTTTCAAAGCATTTTTTCAAATATATTTTTAGGCCCTTTTCACTTTTCCCATTTTTAGATTTCCAATTGCATGTGTATTGAACCACTTTATATTGTCCCACAGTTCTCTGAGGTTTTGTTCATTTTTCTTCTGTTCTTTTTAGTCTGTTCTTTGAATTGGGTACTGTCTATCACTGATTCTCTTTTTGCCATCTTCAATCTGCCATTGAGCCCGTCTATGAACTTTTTGGTTATTGTGCTTTTCAGTTGTAAAATTAACTTTTTAAAATAGTTTTCTGGTGTGTGGGAGTATATAAGAGTGTGTACTGATTCCTTGTCTGTTTACATAAGTCCATTTTAAAGTGTTAATTGTTTGAACACACTTTCCTTTAATTCTTTGAACGTATTAGTAATAGATGCTTTAAAGGCTTCGCTAAGTAAACCATCAAGGCTCATTCAAGTCGGTTTCAATTGTCTTCCTGTTTTCCTTAGTGTGGGTCACTCTTGTAATTTTAGTTTGAAATGCAGGCATTGTAAATAATGTTATATTGTGATTGTTTTTTTGTTTGTTTGTTTTTGTTTTTGAGTATGTTTTTGTTTGAGTATATAGTTAACTAGCTTGGACTCAAATTGCAAATTGTATTCCCACAGTGGCAGCAACTGAAATCCCTACTCGATGATTATAGCTTTTAGGTATTCCTCTTTATCTTGATGCTCTGGTTGTCTCCTTGAGCCTTTGTAATTTGGCTGTCAGACAAACTTTATACTCAGAATTTGGAGCTCACCCTTTCTGTGATTTCCTTGTGCCTGCTTTGCCAGCCTTGCACTCTGCACTTTTAACATTGAAGCTACTAAAGCATCAATTTTCTGCCATCTGTGCTGTGCAGAGGTTTGGGAATATACTCACTTAAGAAAAACCAGAACATTCACAAATCTCATCCTGAGCAACTAGATGTTTCAAGGCTAGATTTGTCTCTGATCTCTACCTTTGTTTACTCTTCGCCTGACTCTGGTTTTATCCCACTTCTCTTTGTTCCCCTTTCTCATCCCCATCCCTGCCCACACACCCATGTTAAGCCATCAAATAGAGTTTTGGACAAATTTATGCTTATGTTTTGGAACCCACATTCTGCTGTTTTGTTGCTTCTAGGATTCACCCCTTAAATTTCCAGCTGCTCTTCTAGCCATAAGTTCTGTTCTCTGTTAATTTGACCCAATAAAACTATGGTAATCTGATATAGCTATAGGGGTTGCAGAAACACTCCCTCTAGCCCCAAGCATTAAGTCACAGAGTTGTAATTCTTAGCTATTCCAGTTGCAGTATTTCAGAAGTAACCTTAGAATTTCTATGAGCTTTAGGCACTTTTAGATAGTTGTTTCCTATATTTGAACCACACTACATAATCATTAGGTGTGGAAGAGTCTGATCATCCAGTTTTCTCTGCTGTCGTTATCAGAAGTTTTTCTCCTGGATCTGTTTTTGTTAATTGATTTTTCTTCTGATTATAGGTGACAATATTCTACTTCCTTGCATATCTAATAATTTTTTATTGGATACTGGATGTTACAAGCTTTATGTTGTTGAATGTTGGATTTTTTTTTTTTTTTTTGAGGGGCTTTTTTAAGACTGGTGGACTTTTTGGCGTGGGTATGGAGAAGGAGCTGTTTAATTACGTGTCGATCAATTTGATCATTTTGGCTTGTTTTAACGCATTGTCAAGGTGTGTCTAGGATAACCTTAATTTAGAACTGATATAGCCTTTTTTCCTTAGACCTTTCTAGAGTCTGTTGAATGGCCAATTTTCTACCAATTCTCAACTCTGGCTAAATGGCCCTCAAATGTCTTTCAGTTCTAGCGCTTTAGAAATTGTTCAGATTACAGTTCTCTGATCTTCTTTCCCAGGCATTATAGGGTTTACCCTCTGCATGTAAGGCTTAGTATTCAGCAGTAGACACAATAGGCTGCCAATGTAGCTATCTGGAGCTAGTAGTCTTTGTTGCTATCTCCTGCCCAGGACACTGTCCCCCGAACTTCATATCCACCTTTACAAGTCATTGACATCAACATGCTGTGCTTGTGTTTCCCCTGCCTGCATAGAGGTATGGAAAGGGTCTCCAGGCAGAAACCTGGGCCTGTTGTATGGCTCATACTGTTGTCCTATTTTTCTCGGATCAAAATCTAATCTTGCTTGCTTCCTCTATCATGAAATATTACTTCGATCATTTTTTTTTTGCAGTTTTATACTTTGCAGTGGGATGGCAAAACTGGTCCAAGTTAGCTGGCTAGAGGTATAAGTATGTGTCCTCTATGTTAATTAAAAAAAAATTTTTTTTTCATTTGAGAAATTGTGAGTTAAAAAAATAATCATGCATACAATACAGGATTCCCATATATCACCCTATCACCAACACCTTACATTGTTGTTTAACAAGTTTGTTAAAAATGTTGAAAGAACATTGTCTAATATTACAGCTATCTATAGTCCATAGCTTATATTTGGTGTTTTTCCCCACAAACCATCCTATTATTAATGTTATATATTATTATTATATATTTGTTATAGCTCATAGAGAATGTTCTCATGTTTGTATTGTTAACCACAGTCCATCAATCACCTTGGGGTTCAGTGTGTTATTTGGTCCCCTGCCTTGTTCAGTCCATCCAAAGCGTATAACCCAGTGGTTCTGTTTCATCACAGAGTTGTGCTGTCATCACCTCAGTCCGTTTCAGAATGTTTCATTACTCCACAAGGAAAAGTCCCATACCTGCTTATGGGATTTCCACATTATTAACCCATAACATTAACATAATGCCTTCTTTGTCATTGCTGTAAAAAATAGTACTGTTAACTATAAGTCTATATTACCTTAGTTGCATTTTTCCCATGTACCTTCATATTCTTAACACCTTGTACCATTAACCGCAAGCATCATCCACCACTGAAATCACAATGTTATAAAGTCCCTGGATTATCCTCTAGCTTTCTTTCGTTGATATTATTAACATCACTAGACTACCCCTTTCAGCCACAATCATGTTTATAAGTCAGCATTGTTGATTATACTCACTGTAATATGTTACCATCAACTCTAACCATTTCCTTACATTTTCAGTCCCACTTATTTAAATTTCTACATACATTCAACATCAGCTCCCCCTTCTCAGCTAACATTCTATCTGCTGGTAATCTATACTCTATAGTTTAACTCCATGAGTTTACTGATCATATTTAGTTCATATCAGTGAGTCCATGCAATATTTGTCTTTTTGTGTCTGGCTTACTTCACTCAATGTAATCTCAAGATTCATGCATGTTGTCATATGCACTCCAATTTAATTTATTCTTACATCTGAATAGTATTCCATCATATATATATAACACATTTTGTTTATCCATTCATCAGTTGATGGACACCTGGTGTGTTTTCATCTTTTAGCAATTGTGAATAATGCCGTTATGAACATTGGTGGGCAAGTTTCTGTTTGTGTTTTTGCTTTCAAGTTCTTCTGAATATATCCTAGTAATGGGATTGCCAGATCATATGGTAGTTCTATATTTAGCTTCCACAGAGGCTGTACTATTTTGTAGTCCAACAACAGTGAAGGAGTATTCGTATTTCTCTGCATCCCCTTCAGCACTTAAAGTGCTCCTTTGTTTTTAATGGCTGTTCTGTAAGGTATGAAATATTTCATTATACTTTTGATCTGCATTTCCATAATAACTAGTGATCTTAAGCATCTTTTCATGTGTTTTTTGTCCATGTATATTTCTTCTTTGGAAAAATTTCTGTTCTTTTGCTCATTTTAAAATTGGGTTGCTTGTCTTTTTTCATTGAGTTGTATGTCCTCTTTACATAACATGGAGATCACACCCTTATCAGATATGTGGTTCCCAAAAATTTTCTGCCTTTTCACCTTCTTAATAAAGTCATTTGAAGCACAAAGTATTTAAGTTTGAGGAGGTCCCATTTATCTATAATTTCTTTCATTGCTTGTGCTTTGGGTGTAAGGCTTTAGAAACCACCACCTACCACAAGATTTTGAAGATGTTTTCCTACGTTTTCTTTTAGGAGTTTTTATCATTCTAGCTTTTATATTTAGGTCCTTGATCCAGTTTGATTTAATTTTTGTATAAGGTGTGAGATGGGGGTCCTCTTTTTTTCCTTTGGGATATAGATATCCAGTTCTCCCAGAACTATTTGTTGAATAGACAGTTCTGACCCAGTTGGGTGGGTTTGAAAGCCTTACCAATAAATCACTTGACTGTATATGTAAGGGTCTATTTCCAAAATCTCAATTTACTTCTGTCAGTCAGTATGTTTACCTTTATGCTGTTTTTATCACAGTAACTAAGTAATATGCTTTAGAATCAGGAAGAACTTTATTCTTCTTTATTAAGACATTTTTGGCTATTGGGGCCCCATATCCTTCCAAATATATTTGGTAATTGACTTTTCTATTTCTGTAAAAGTAGGCTGTTAGAATTTTTATTTGGATTGCAGTGAATCTGTAAATCAGTTTGGATAGAATTGATATCTTTCCCTCTTTCCTTCTTTCCTTCTCCCTCCCTTCCCCTCCTCCCACCCTGCTGTTTTTACTATCTGTGTTTTCTTTTCATTTTCTCTCCTCTAGGATTCACAGGGATTCGATCCTGGAGACCTCTGATGGGGAGAGAGGTTCCCTGTCAATTGCACTACCTCAGTTCGTGGTTTCTGCTGCTCTTCACCTTGACTCTCCCCTTGTCTCTCTCTTTGATGCATCATCATCTTGCTGCATGACTCACTCGTGCAGGGCACTGGCTCACCACACGTGCACTTGTGCAGCTACTGGCGCACCATGTGGGCCCTCAGGCAGGCACACTCTCTCTTCTTTTTCACCAAGAGGCCTCAGGGATTGAACCCAGGTCTTCCCATATGGTAGGCGGAAGCTCTATCACTTCAGCTACATCCGCTTCCCATAAGAATTGACACCTTAACCATATAGTCTTCTCCAATCCATGAATGCAAAATGTCCTTCCATTTATTTAGGTCATTGGTTTCTTTTAGTAACGTTTTGTAGTATTCCAAATACAGGCCCTGTATGTCCTTAGTTAAGTTTATTCCTAAATATTTGATTCTTTTAGTCACTATTGTAAATGGAATCTTTTTTTTCCTGACTTCCTCCTTAGATTGCTCATTAGTATTATATAGAAATGCCACCAATTTTTGCATGTTAATCTTGTATCCCTCCAATTTGCTGAACTCATCTATTCTAGTAACTTTGTTGTGGATTTTTCAGGATGTTTTAGGTATATGACCATGTCATCATCAAATAGTGAAAGTTTTACTTCTTCCTTTCCTATTTGGGTGCCCTTTATTTTTGTTTCTTGCTGTAATTGCTTTAAGGAGAACTTCTAGCACAATATTGATTAACAGTGGTGGCACTGTGTGTCCTTGTCTTGTTTCCCGTATCTGCAGGAAAGCTTTCAGTTTTTCACTGTTGAATACAATGTTAGCTGTGGGTTTTTCATATATTCCCACGTAGAGAAATGCCTTTTCTGCATCAATCAAGATGATCATGTGATTTTTCTTCTTTAATTTTTTCATGTGGTATATTACATTAATTGATTTTCTTGTCTTGAAACACCCTTGCATACCTGGGATAAAATCCACTTGATCGTGGTGTATAATTCTTTTAATGTGCTTTTGGATTTGGTTTGCAAATATTTTGTTGATAATTTTTGTTTCTTTGTTCTTTAGAGAAATTGGTGTATTTCCTTTTTTCATATTATCTTAGTCTGCCTTTGGTGTTATTAGCATGATGTTAGCTTCATAAAATGAGTTTGGTAGTGTTCCCTCCTGTCCAGTTTTTTGGAAGAGTTTGAGCAAGATTGGTATTAGCTCTTCTTTGAATGATTGGTAAAATTCACCTGTGAAGCCTGGTCTTGGGTTTTGGGGAGGTTTTGGCAGGTTTTGGGGAGGTTTTTGATGACTGTTTCAGTCTTATTACTTGTCATTGGTTTGTTAAGGTCTTCTATTTCTTCTAGGGTCAGTGTAGGTTTTTCATGTGTTTCTACGAATTTGCCCATTTCATCTTTGTTTGCTTTGTTGGTGTAGAGTTGTTCATAGTGTCTTCTTATCTCTTTTATTTCTGTGGGGTCAATGTCCCCCCCTCTCATTTCTGATTCTATTTGCATCTTTTCTCTTTTTTTCTTTGTTAGTCTAGCTAAAGGTTTATTGGCTTTATTGATTGTAGTACTTTGATATAATTGATGGATTCCAAAAAGAAATATTGGATTATGCTTGTAATCTGATCTGTACCTGGGCATGATTGGGTTATGATTAGGGTGTTGAGTCCCCACCCCTTGGTGAGTGGGGCCTCCCAGATAAAAGGCATGGCAAAGAATAGAGTTGAGGGCTTTTAATGTTTAAGTTTTGATTTTGGAGTTTAATGCTGAAGACTTAAGCTGGAGCCCTGGGAAGTCAGCACGCAGAGGAAAGAGAAGCCAGCCCCAGGAAGGAAGGAAACTTAAAGCCAGAGTAAAGCAAGCCCTAGGAACATAAGAACCCACGAAGCCTGAACCCTTGCAGACATCAGCAGACATCTTGCTCCAAATAGACTTTGGTGAGGGAAACAACTTAGGCTTTATGGCCTGGTATCTATAAGCTCCTACCCCAAATAAATACCCTTTATAAAAACCAACCCATTTCTGGTATTTTACATCAGCACCCCCTTTGGCTGACTAACACATTGATCTTTTCAAAGAACGACCTTTTGACTTTATTGGTTCTCTCTATTGTTTTTTGTTTTTTTTTTCTGTTTTTAGATATTATTTATTTATTTAATTCCCCCCTCCCCCAGTTGTCTGTTCTCTGTGTCCATTTGCTGCGTCTTGTTTCTTTGTCCGCTTCTGTTGTCCTCAGAGGCATGGGAAGTGTGGGCGGCGCCATTCCTGGGCAGGCTGCACTTTCTTTCATGCTGGGCGGCTCTCCTTACGGGCGCACTCCTTGCGCATGGGGCTCCCCTACGCGGGGGACACCCCTGCGTGGCAGGGCACTCCTTGTGCACATCAGCACTGCGCATAGGCCAGCTCCACACAAGTCAAGGAGGCCCGGGGTTTGAACTGCGGACCTCCCACGTGGTAGACGGACGCCCTAAGCACAGGGCCAAGTCCATTTCCCTCTCTATTGTTTTTTGTTCTCAATTTTATTTACTTATGCTGTAATCTTTTTTTTTCCCCTCTGCTTGCTTTAGGATTAGTTTGTTGTTTTTTTTTTGTTTTGTTTTGTTTTGTTTTGTTTTTTTCTCTAGTCCCTCCAGGTATGCAATTACATCTACTTTTTTAGCTCTTTCTTCTTTTTAATGTGAGCATTGAAAGCTATAAATTTCCCTCTCAGAGCTGCCTATACTATATCCCATATGTTTTGATATGTTGTATTCTTGTTTTATTCATCTCGAGATATTTACTGATTTCTCCTGTAATTTCTTCTTTGACCCACTATTTAAGAGTGTGTTGTTTAATTTCCATATATTTGAATTTTCCCCTTTTTCACCAGTTAGTGATTTTCAGCTTTTGATCATATAAAATGCTTTGTATAATTACAATCTTTTTAAAATATACTGAGACTTATCTCATGACCCAGCAAATGGTCTATCTTGGGGAAGGATCCATGAACATTTGAGAAGACTGTATATGCTGCTGTTTTGGGGTATAATACTCAATAAATGTCTGTTTGGTCTAGTTCATTTATCATATTATTCAAGCCTTCTGTTTTCTTTTTTAATCCAGATGTTCTAGTCAGTGCTGAGAGTGATGTATTGAAGTCTCCAACTGTTATCGTAGAGATGTCTGCTTCTCCCTTCAGTTTTGCCAGTTTGTGTCTTATGTATTTTGGGGCACCCAAAGCTAGTGCATAAATATTTATGATTGTTATTTCTTCTTGGTGAATCGCCCCTTTTTATTAATATATAATGACCTTCTTCATTTCTTAAAATGGTTTTGCATTTAAAATCTATTTTGTTTGATATTAGTATCATCATTCCAGATCTTTTTTGGTTACAATTTGTGTGGAACATCTTTTTGCAACCTTTCACTTTCATTCTGATTGTGTCCTTGTGTCTAAGGTGAGTGTCTTGAACACAGCATATAGATGGCTCTTTTTTTGTTTTAATCCATTCTGTCAGTCTATGTCTTTTGATTGGGGCGTTCAGTCCATTAACATTCAACATATTACTATAAAAGCATTACTTCATCCATTTTATCCTTTGACTTTCTGTTGTTGTAACTTAACTATTGTCTATCTTTTTACCCTTTTAGTAGTTACCCTTCCTAATATTCTTCATTTCTGCACTTCTCTCAAGTCTCTTGCCCTTGTCTTTTTCCTTTTAGGCTGTGGAATTCCCTTTCATATCTCTCTTTTTTGGTAACACAGTCTCTCAGTTTTTGTCTGGGAAGACTTTAAATTCACTTTCATTTTTAAAGAACAGTTTTTCCAGATAAAGAATTCTTAGCTGGCAGTTTTTCTCTTTCAGCACAATATATAATACCACTGCCTCCTAACCTCCATGGTTTCTGATGAGGAATTGGCACTTAGTCTTATTGCGCTTCCCTTGTGTGTGATGTATTGCTTTTCTCTTGCTGCTGTCAGAATCCTCTCTTTATCTCTGGTATTGGACATTTTGAATGATAGGCATCTCAGAGTAGGTCTTTACAGATTTGTCCTGTTTAGGGCGAGTTGTCCTTCTTGATATTGATAGTTATATCTTTCATAAGGGTTGAGAAGTTTTTGGTCCTTATTTCCTCATACATTTTTTTCTGCCTGTTTTCCATTCTCTTTAGAATGGAAACAGAACTCTTAAGATTTTTGTAGACAAAGAGGTCAGGAAATTAATAGGTCAGAGTATTAGAATGCTCTCCATGTAGTTATTGAAATAATTAAGAATTATGAGAAGTAGTTTTTAAGATAGTTACAGGAAGCTAGAAATTAAAACTGTCAAAGAACATGGGGTTGGTAGAAGTTATTACAAGCAGTGGTATTGAGTGAATGTTGATAAGAGATTTTAAGCTGAGAGGCTTTAGGGAGACAGTGAGAAAATGGATGGAAGAACCTGTGTATAGTAAGGAGGACACCCTTAACTCCATGCCTACTTAAACATGGAATGTGAGAGGGCTTCAGGAAAACGTTATATTCAATGGAGAGCTAGGTTTCCATTATAAGAAAGCAAAGTAATATTTAGATTAGAGAAAAAATTGGGGATACTAGTGGTTTTACCTGGGATGGAAAAAGATTTCGCTTTACTTAATTTAAAAATGCTCAGGGGGGAAGTGGATTTGGCTCAATGGATAGAGTGTCCACCTACCACATGGGAGGTCCAAGGTTCAAACCCAGGGCCTTCTGACCCGTGTGGTGAAGCTGGCCCACGCGCAGTGCTGATGCACACAAGGAGTGCCATGCCATGCAGGGGTGTCCCCTGCGTAAGGGAACTCCACGTGCAAGGAGTGCACCCCGTAAGGAGAGCCACCCCACGCAAAAAAAGTACAGTCTGCCCAGAAGCGGGGCAGCACACATGGAGAGCTCACACAGCAAGATGACGCAACAAAAAGACACACAGATTCCTTGCTGCTGACAAGAATACAGATGGTCACAGAAGAACACATAGCGAATGGACACAGAGAGCAGACAACTGGGGGGGGGGGCAGGGGAAGGGAAGAGAAAGAAATTTAAAAATCTTCAAAAAAAAAAAATGTTCAGGGTTTTCTACCTAGCATTTCATATTGGAAGTACTACATCTAAAGATATACAAGAAATTATATTTCTTCCTATAGTAGGCTGATTAAATAATTTAGGATATATCCATAGAATGGATCTCTGTGCAGCCACTGGGGGAAAAAATGAGATGGCCCTAATATGTACTGAAATGAAATGATTGAAAAGACATTAGATGAGGAAAAACAAGATGCAAATCATTATGTATGGCATCATACCATGTATTTAATAAAAAGAATACAAATACATGGCGGTGAACTTGGCCCAGTGGTTAGAGCGTCTGTCTACCACATGGGAGGTCCACGGTTCAGACCCCGGGCTTCCTTGACCCATGTGGAGCTGGCCCATGTGCACTGCTGATGCACACAAGGAGTACCGTGCCACGCAGGGGTGTCCCCCGTGTAGGGGAGCCCCATGCGCAGGGAGTGCACCCCATAAGGAGAGCCGCCCAGCGGGAAAGAAAGTGCAGCCTGCCCAAGAATGGCGCTGCCCACACGAAGAGCTGACGCAGCAACCAAAAGAAACACAGATTCCTGTGCCGCTGACAACAACAGAAGCGGACAAAGAAAGAAGACACAGCAAATAGACACAGAGAACAGACGTCCGGGGGTGGGGCAGGGGGGAGAAATAAATAAATCTTTAAAAAAAAAAAAAAGACTACAAATACATGTATACTTATTTATGTGTAAGATAACTATAGTAGGATATATAAACAAATCGTTGGTTGCATCTACAGAGGGAAATTGGGTCCTTATTTGTTAAGGGTGGGGGGATGATTGCTTTTCTTTGAACATTCTTTGAACCATTGCCTATTTATTTATTTTTAAATTAAGAATATATTTAAGCCTGATTTAAAGGATCTTCAATAATAGAGTTTGAATGTTATATGGTAGTAAATAAGAATAATTATTTGAACAGCTGCGTGCTTGGAAATTTACTCAGTATTTAGTCTTTAAAATGTTTTAGAAAAGAGAAAAACCAGGAGTAGGAGACTTGGTAAGGAGGCTGTTGCAGTAGCTAAGGATAGGGTTAATGCAGACCTAAATTATGTTTCTGTGAATTGCTCAAGTGTTGTGTTCTGGTTTTTTCACATCTCTGTTTTCCATCTGCTAGGCACTCTTAGTATTTGAAGGTTAGGATTTTCATGTGTCATCCATTTTCTCCCAGTAGACCTCAGTAATCATTGATTATTCCATTCCTGTGGCATAACTTGTTCTCATCATTTGGCATTTGCTTATATTTTATATAATTTTTTCTAATTTTAAGCCCTGTGAGACTTTGTTGTTATTATTACCCTATGTTTAATTTGTTGCACAGGTTGAATTATGTTACTGATGTTGTATATGTAAGTTATAATAGAGTATATATATTATTATTATTGTTTATTTTACCTGTGTGTGTTCTTTGAAGACCAGAGCCATTTCTTCTCATTAAAATGACAATTTTGCATAATGATTGAGGGCATAGATTCTAATTTAAATTATGTAGTTTACCACTGGGCAAATTACTTATCATCAACCTACTTCAGTTTCCCTATCTATATAATGGAGATTTGTAGATTAAGTATAATTTATGTAGTATGCTTAAAATAATGCTCAATACCTAGTAAGTGTTATGTATGTTTTAGCTATTCTTACTTGATGTGAGAAAAAGTCAGTTGAATAACATCTGTTCTTATTTACTTTACCTGTATGTATTATTTAAAGATCTACCCATTTATTCTCATAAGTATTGCCAATTTCTAAGTCTATATTATCTTTATTTTCTTAAAATTACAGTAACCTGTCTCTCTTGAGACACACTAGCATGGTAACGATTGAGACCTTTGACACTGTTCTTACTTTGCATTTTCTTTTGATAAATTATTGTGCAGGTTTATTAATCCACGTGTTTGTTAATACCTATTTTATAAATGCAAAAAGACCTGACAGACAAGGAACACTGACAAAATTCACTGCTTGGGCATATTGATGGCTTTGCACTGCTTTGTGCCACATTGTACTAGAGGTGTGCATTAATCAGCTGTCCTGTGTGGCCTGTTGCTTTGCTGCCTAATCACTTGACTGATGGCCCTTTTGACAAAATATATAGCCAGTTTCCCATAGCCAAATTATGTTTTTCTACTGTTGAAATAAATCACTTTTTTTTCAGACAGTTAAAGCATTTCAGGTGAAAAAGAAAAATGCAGTTTATTTTCATGTTTTAAAGTAAGCCCCCAGTAATACTGTGTTTTCAAGGAAAATATTTATATTTTGAAATTAAAACAACATGCTATGAATTGGAATTTATCATTGCAGTAAATTTTCATAAACCCTGTTTTAAGAATTACTGGTGATATGAACCTTGTATAAGAGTAGCAAGACTTTTTATATCGTTTTGTATATAGCATAAGCAGGTGTGTTTCAATGAATTTACCTTTTATTTTGTTTCAGCCTTAGGTACAGACTAATCACTATTTAGTTTTTTGTAAACTTTTTTTGCATATTGCATCGTAAAAGCAACTGAGATATTGTACTGTAAGATAAGTCATCCATTTTGGATTAGCTCTGAAAAGTATTCTCTGCACTTGAAAAGTACAGTGTTCTTCCTGAATTGTTTCATGATCTGTTTCTAGAGTTTTATTATGTTTATCTTTGGGAATAGATATGATTAGACATCTCAGAGATGGAAATAAATGGTTCTGTGTCTTGGTGGTATGAAAGTATTTGCATTTTAAAAAAGGCAGCTGTTTGTCTTCCCCTTTTAATACAATTTTATTAGAAATAATCTTTATATATTTTGATCAGTATTCCTATTAAATTTTGTTTTTGAACAATAAAGGATCTCAGTATCCTAAAACCTTAAAAAAGTATACTGTATAGGCTTTCTTTAAAATCAATTTTATTGATACATTTTAATAAAGCATACAATTCATACAATTTTAATAAAGTATACAATCAGTGGTATTTGCTATAATCACAGTTATGTGTTCATCACTTCAATCAGTATTAGAGCATTTTCATTATTTCAATACTAATAATAATAAACAAAAAAACAGAGAAACAAGAAAATTCCTCACCTCTCAATCTTTCTATGCTTCCCCCACTGTACATAGTTGGTGTTTCTGGCTATTCTTTCTAAAGTATATAGTTAGTGGCTTTTAGTATAATCACAATGTTGTACTTTCATCAACCTAAAAATACTCGAACAATTTCATTACTCCAAAAAGAAATATTCCAAACCCCTTAGTATTCCTTCCTCAGGCCTATATAGCAACTAATCTTTCTTCTTTATGAATTAATTTATATTTACATTTCATATAAATGGAATCAATATGTGGTATTCTGTATCTGATCTCTTTCACTTAGTATAATGTTTTTTTTGGTCTGATATTAATATTGTATAGCATTAGCTTACATTTGTTCAGCTTCAAGGAAGAGTGGTTTTATATATACAATTCTACCCATATTTATATTTCACATAATATATTTATATTTCACATAATATATTTAGTTCATAATAGGGCAGTCATACAGTATTTTTCCTTTTGTGTCTGCCTTGCTTCACTCAGCAATGTCCTCCAGGTTCATCCATGTTGTCTTATGTTTCATGACTTCATTTCTTCTTACCACTGCTAATATTTCATCATGTATATACTCTACAATTTTTTTATCCGTTCATCAGTTGATGAACACCTGGGTTGTTTCCAACTTTTGGCTATCGTGAATAATGCTGCTATGAACATCGTGTGCAGATATCTATTCGTGTCACTGCTCTCCGTTCTTTTGGGTATATATCTAGTAATGGTATTGCCAGGTCCCATGGCAAGTCTATATTCAACTTTGTTAGGAACTGCCAAACAGACTTCCACAGTGGCTGTACCATTCTACATTCCCACCAACAGTGAATAAGTGTTCCTATGTTTCCACAACCTCTCCAACATTTACAGTTTTTGGACTTTTTAATAGCGGTCAGTCTAAGAGGTGTGAAATGATATCTTATTGTAGTTTTGATTTGCATTTCCCTAATTACTAGGGATGTTGAACATTTTTTCATGTGTTTCTTTGGCATTTGTATTTCTTCTTTGGACAATTGTCTTTTCAAGTCTTTTGCCCTTTTTTAAATGAGATACTTTGTTTTTGTATAGGCTTTTGGTATCCTAATGTATTAAAAACAAAATATAAAAGTGAGAAAATAATAGATATAATATCAAAACAAAAAGTTAGATTTTCAGAATGAGAATTAAGAGTGAGCTAATGTAGGTAAATCATAACCTTTGTTGAAAAAAGGGAGAAATCTTTTTTGACCAACAGAAGAAATAAAAAGCTTAGGCCATCCAATCAGTTCCTGTGACTGATAGCATTTTTGTTTCTGTGTCAATGTGCTCCTTGCAGTGTATTTGAACTAATATTTTAGTAGATTAGTGTTTAAGCTTTTTTATATTAAAACTAACATTTCAGTAATGGCATGTTAATGTTTACTGGTACAGCATTTAGCTATGTGTATTTCGAGTGGAGGAAAATTATTCAAGGATATAACTGTTTTTCACTTTAAGTCCCAGCCATACTAAAACCTCCTCAGGGTTTCAGTTCTGACAACTCCATCCTTTACCAGTCACAGTAATACTTCTTCAGTGACAGGGAGCTGTAAGTATAAATTGAATCTGGGTAGATGAAGTCGTCAATATCATTATGCTGCAGTAGACTCCACAGAGCAACAAACAGTAGCTGAGGCATCAGTTCAGTTGAAGTTTTGTACAAATAACTATTCATTGCTCTATGTTCATATTTTATTGATATGGAGCAAGCCAAAGAGGAAGCATTTGCTGACTCATGCTGTAGTCATTGACATTTAACTGAACAAAATTCCTTTAAAAGGTATATAAAAATATGGAAAATTTTAAATCTATAGTGAAAAGTAAGCATCTCAATGTGTGTTTTTAAGGGAAATATTCTTAACCTGTACTTGTTTTCCTTACCCATTATTGTTTTTGTATATACAATTATGTAATTGTAATATATACAATTATGCTGTATACAAAATTATATGACTAAATTTTCTGAAAAGGAGTATTAAAAAAGAGTATGCCAGGTGAGTGTTTTTATGAGAGTATGCATTTAATGAATGCTTGATATGCAGAATACTAGATAGGCACTGGGGGAGGAAACATACATAGTTATAAAAGTACATGTTCATCTATGGTTATATTAGATTTTAAACCTTTAGCCTTTAGACCTTGAGTTTTTACATAAGAACTTTGATTTGTGGTGTGTGTAGTACATAGTATTTAATAGCATTAACACTAAAACCAGTCTACATGATTTTTTAATACAATCTCAGCCACGTAAAATCTGGCTAATTGAGCATGTTAACTTCTAATTCTCATCTGTAAAATATGGGTGATAGTATATCTACCTTGTAGGTTTGTTCACATATTAATGTATACAGAGTGTTTAGTAGCTAGTAAATAGTGAATATTAACTATAATTATGTAATTAATTGTAGATCAATGAGAATTTTTATGTATTCCCTATCCTTGCGGCTAAGCCTCTAGAAAGTATGCTTAAATTATAGTGAGATATAATATATAATGTATGTGACTACTTATTTCACCTTTTACTTTCATTCGTTCACTAAGATTTAGCTGGTTATATAACAACTTTGTTGAGGTTTCAAGTTAAGTTCTATAAAGGTGGATAAGATCTTGTGCTTTGCTTCAAAGTAGATCATTTTGAAACTTGTTTAGAAAGGTAAGCAAGAGAGAGAATTCCCTAAGCAATTCTAAAAGAAATGAGGTTTTTAACCAAATCTTTCTTGTTTATGGTATAAGGAATATATGTTGGGGATCACACATCAGATCATAATTGTTTGGGGGTTTAGGAATGGCTTTGGGAAAAAGTAATGATAATTTAGTGGTTACATTTTTATGTGTAATATCATAACACCTTCTTGAATTGCTTCAGTAATTCAGTTTGTATGCTAAAATTCATTTATTAAAATCACACTAAATACTGTGGAATTCTATTGCCCACACAAAAGAGAAGGAAAGGAAATGGGTGGAATTTTTTTTTAATTATGAATTTTTGTGACATTTTTAATATATCTTTCCTCACTAACTTTATTGTTAGCTTTGACAGCTGGGTAATTTATAATATGGTTACTAGGGCTGAATTGAAAACCGTGTCAGATGTCTAGGAACAAAAACATCTATAAGCAGAATTGTGCAGCTTCACACAATTCCCTTCCACTTACAATTTGATGTTTCTTCATAATGACTTAATCTTGACATAGGGACTTAATACAGTTTGAAGCCATATCAAGTAGGACTCTAATCCTGGTAAACACAATCACTTTAGAAATAGAAAATGCCCCATTCTGAAATATTGTCATTGTAAAAATCACAAGGATAGGTAAATAGTCTTACTGACCAAATATGTACTTTCTTCCTTAGTATTGAATTTGACCGTGATTGTGATTACTTTGCCATTGCTGGAGTTACAAAGAAGATTAAAGTCTATGAATATGGTACAGTCATCCAGGATGCAGTGGATATTCATTACCCTGAGAATGAAATGACCTGCAATTCCAAAATCAGGTACTTAACCTTATTTTTTTGGCATGATGCAGTGTGTGTACAGCACTCAGTATATATCATTAGTATGAGATTGTTAATTTACCTTTTCATGTGACTTATTAATGGTGAATATTATGTTTGTATTATGTATATGGACAATACATTCTTACCTTTTTTATGATAGATATTGGTTGCTTTCCCCCTTTGTAGGTTAATATTTTGTTTTTCTAGTTACCAAGTGGAAGTCCTTCTTTCTTCTACTTCATCAAATAATGGTCTTTTTTAGAAATGGCTTTTTTTTTTAACAGATTAATTTTATTGATGCGTATTAATACAGTATACAATTCATCCAAAAGTGGACAGTTAGTGGTATTTTGTATATTTACACAGTTGTGCATTCATCCCTTCTATATTATTATTTTCCTTATTTCAATAACAATAATAAAAAAAGAAAACAAATAAGAAAATGGGGTGGTAAGTAAAGGGCACTGTAGCCTATGGATAGTGTCTGAAAGGCAGGAAAACCTCCCCTAGTGTGCACATTTCTCTACATACTATAATTGTGTCTAGGTTTAAAAATTCCTTTCACAAAAACATTCTACTTTTCATTGAGGGAATAGTATTTTTTTATAAATTAGATGTTGGGGCTCACAGAGAGTGTTTTTCAAGCCTGAAATGTTTGTTTAAAATATAAGAAATTGGCCCTACTCCTGGTCTGTCCAATAAAATCTCAGAGGAATCCGAGAATCTGCAGTTTTTTTTTGTTTTTGACAAGCTTCCCAAGATGTTCTCGTGGGCATGGGGTTAAAAGGATATGATATAAGGAAGTCATCTAATAATAAATGTAATTAAAACTTAGAACATGTTCAAAACAGTTGTCCTTATACCTGTATTTTGAAGAATGACTAGTAAGTGTGTAAATGTGCATTTTAATAATATCAATAATATAGCAAGTATTATAATCTTGATACATAATTTATTATAGCTTTCCTTTTCTTTTTCTAATTCATTCCTAAAAATGCTCAACTCTGATCATTTGTAAGTCTATTCAATCATTAGTGATGCTTATCATTGAGAAATACTTATAGTTTATGTCTTAAGTGAAGAGAATATAAAATGAGTTAGACTTAACTTTATTGAATTCTTTTGTGTCAGGCACTGTCCCAAGTACTTTATCTTAAGCAGACCTATGAGATACTTACTATCCCGTTTTGTACATGAAGAAACTGATACACAGAAAGATTAAATAACTTTTCTAAGATTACATAGTCAAAATATGGAGGAGCTAGAATTCAAACTGAGATCGATTGGTTGCAGAGTTTTTGCTCTTAATTGTGTGCTACTTATTAATAAAATGGAGACCATAATAGTATACCTATCTAATGAAATAATACTTTAAATAAATCCATGTAATGCACCTCACACAATCCACATGGCTCGTAGTAAATACTCATGGTAAATGTTACTGTTACGAAAATGTGGATTAGAGTTTAAATCTGCTACCTACCTTTTTGTCATGACACGTATAAAAGTATAGCAATATTTTATGAAATTTTGGAGTAAATGGCAGACACTGATCAAGGCTGGAAGCTATGGGCTTGAGCTGAAAGCATCAATATGTATGCATGCTCAAAATCCATTGAGCATTCCAGTTGAGAAACTTGAAATTACGTGGAGCCACAGCTAGTAAATGGCATATCTGGAATTTGAGTTCAGATTTTTCTAAATACAAACTTTAGCTCTTTATTATTCCATAAAATTTCTCCTACAAAATCCATGAAGTATATTTTAAAATGTAAATGAACCCTTCCAATATCTGAAATGTAGGAAATGTGCAGCTAGTAGAGAGCAAAGACTTTATTGTGTCCATATGCTTGGAATTCATCTAGATTATTTGATTTCTGTGTAGCTTCTTTATAAACAAAATTTGTAAATTTTTATGTTGTAGACTTTTGGAGCACTTGAGGAGAACTTGAAGCCATAAATGTTAAAAAGTTTAATTCTATTAGATCCTTTTAGTTGGACTTTTAGTCATAAGCTTGTATTAGTTAAGATTTTTGGATATAGATACAGAAACCCAGTTTAGCTAGTTTATATGAATCAGGCTTAACTGGATATGGGGCTAAAACAGTGTCATCAGGTCTTCATCATTCTTTCATGGCATGCTCTGGGACTCCTCAGCTTCTGTCATCTTCACTTAGAGTCATGCTCTTCTCATGCATCAAAGATGGCCAGTGGCAGTTTTAAACTCACATCTGTATTACAGCTAGTGATCAGAGAGGAAAGTGGTAACAGAATTTACCTAATAGTTTCAGTAAAAAAATCTAGGTATTATTGATGTCTCTTCCCTAGTGTGTTGTGGACAGAATAATCATTGTGAACTCTTGTAGATCATTTTGAAACGGTTCTAAAAATTCTAAACACATTAAAATTCCTTATATCCCATTGTAATTTATTTTTACTTAATGTAAGCCTTAACTATATTTCTTTCTTATAGCTGTATCAGTTGGAGTAGTTACCATAAGAACCTATTAGCCAGCAGTGATTATGAAGGTACTGTCATCCTATGGGATGGATTCACAGGACAAAGATCAAAGGTCTACCAGGTAAGTAAATAAGTATACAAGTTATTTGTTGCAGGAATCCCATTTTTTCCCTTCTTAATAATTGAAGAGCTTCATGGGCTTCAGGTTTGAAGTCACTATTTGATATTTTTTATACCTATGTAATGACAAATTATACTTTTCTGAAACACCTCCTCAAAATTTTGCATTTCTAGAATGTAGCATATGAATTTCCAAAAGGATTAATTTTTATAAAAATGTATATAAAAAGTTTTGGAACTACTTTGCATTGGCGACCTTAGTTTGCTTTTCACTTATGTTCCATGTATCCTGTTATCCTTTCCCCCATAGCAATGAATTGGTATCAGGTTTTGTTTTGTTTTGATTTTTGTTTTGGCTCTATTAATTTTAAGATAATGTTCTATCTGAGACTGCTTTTTCTTCCTTCTGAATCAAGGAGCATGAGAAGAGGTGCTGGAGTGTTGACTTTAATTTGATGGATCCCAAACTCTTGGCTTCAGGTTCTGATGATGCAAAAGGTACAGTTAGAATCTCTTTCTTCACACTCCCCCACTTAATTCTTTTTATTGACAGAGGTGAAAACATTTGTTGGAACTCATGGTAGGCCTTTGTGATTACTGATTAACTATTCCAAAAATGATTTAAGTACAAAAATCTATTTTTCTTTTGGAGTGAAAGAAAAATGCATATACTATAACCACATTATAAAGATATTTTTTGGAGTCATGCCACATTGAATAAATGAATTTAGAATTGTTGCTACCTTATAACCAGGTCCTTTAGATTTTTCAGCAACAGAAGCTCACTTGATGGTATATTTAGAAACCTCTGTAGTTTGAATTGTAATATATTAAATTTTCAGTGTATATTAAAATCTCTTTTTGGTGTTCATTATATTTCAGGGGAAAATTCTACATTTCTTTCTGCCAATATAATTGACCTTATTTCTGTTATTTCTGTTGTTGTTTTTCTTGCACATCCATCTTACTCTTCATTCTTTACTTTTATCCGTATTGTCCTGTTTTGCTCGGTATTCTTACCATCAGATTTTTAAACCCTCTTAAATTTCTTTTATCTAAGAGTTTGCAGCTTTATCCTTTGTCTTTTATTTTCTCTTTTTATACATGTAACATCCAGACTAGTGGTTAGATAGGCAAGAATAGCACTAGCATTGGAAGCATCACATCATGTTATGCCATAACCTTTGCTTTGTTTTATATAAAGTATATGAAATGATATAGCATGCCCTATTCTGTAAAAGGGAAGTGAATGTAGTTGGATTGCCCCCATCCTTCAAATGTTCTGGCTCACATAGGAGCAAGTTGTTTACCTGTAGTATATATACATCGGAATACCTTCCTTTTTAATTGTTTTAAGAATTTAACCTTGAATTTCAAAATTATTTGGAGCCCCATGTTACAGTTGATATTTCTATATTTGAATGCAATTTCATTAATGTTAAAAATTCTGTTTCAGACTAATATACTGGGTATATCCTTTATTGAGTTGAAATACTTGTATTTTTGTACCGAAGGATAACCTTTGTTCAAAGGTGGTGTTGCTTTGTATTAGTTTTTCTTGACTCAGGAAAATAGGTGCAATTCTAAGCAGTTCAATTAGGAAGGAATTTAATGCTGGCAATATATGGGCTTACTAAGGATTGGTTAAAAGAAAATCACCTGCTAGGATGCTGTTGGTTTATAAAATAAAGATTGCTGGGATTGCTGAGAAGCTGTTGTTAATTTACAGGAGTTCAAATACAATCTACTTCAAACCACTTGTCTGCTCTCTGTTCATGGGTTTCCTCTCTGCAGCTGCCAGAGAATAATGGTGTCTCCTCGTCTGCCTTCCAAAACTTGCTTGAGGAACACTCATTGGCAGAATCTCACTGAGAACTGTAGAGGGAATAGGTTATGAGAAATGTAGTTTCAGACTTCTAGTCTTTAATACAAAGGGGAAGTGCAGATGGGGGCTAGGAATGATGTTGAATTGACCATAGATAATCTAGCACACGTCTTTTAGTTGTCTCTAAGGGGTTATAAATGGAAAGCATATGTTTATATATAAGTAAAGAGGAGAAAAGAATTCTTCTGCCACTTTGATAATTTCTTCATCTGTTAATGCATTATTTAAATTAATTTATTGAAGTATATCACTCATACATAAGCATACATAAACAATAAGTGTATAATAAGTTGTGAACTTAAAAAACAAACATATATAACATCATACAGGACTCTCATAACTCACTCTACCACCAATAACTTGCATTGTTGTTAAACCTTTTTAACTAATGATTTAAGAGCATTGTCAAAATATTACTACTAACTAAAGTATTTTCCCCCAAGCCACCCTATTATTATTATCTTTATATCATTTATATATGAACATACATAAACAATTAAATGTATAGTAAAAGTTGTGAACTTACAAAGCAAACATGCATAACATCATACAGGGGCCCCATACATCAACCTTCCACCAACACCTTGCATTGTTGTGAGACGTTTGTTACAAATTATGAAAGAATGTTATCCAAATCTTACTACTAATCATAGTCCTTATCTTACATTTGGTGCTTTTTCCCCCAACCCCCCATTATTATTTTTTAATTATGTTTTTTTATGACAGAAGTTATAAACTTATAAAACAATCATTCACATGTGCAGAATTCCCAAACAACACCCCTCTATCAACATACCAGTCTGTGGTGGAACATTTGTTACAGATAAGATAATATCATCTGATTGTTACCATGTCCATTGTGTACATTTGGCACACATTTTCCATACTGCCCCATTATCAACACAGTACAACTTTGGCATAGATGTAAGAATACTATATTATTACTACTAACCAAAGTCCATAGGTCACCCCAGTTGTATTTTTCCCATTCTTCCCCCACATTCCCAAAATCCTGCAGTAGTTGCTCTGAGTTACAAAGGACACTCTTGCTTCTGTACCATAGACCACAATTCTCATCCACCTCTTGGTTTACTGTGCTATTTAGTTCCTAGATTATTCTCTAGCATTCTGTCAATTGGCATTTACATACCTAGACTACCATTTTCAGCCATATCCCCATTTTTTTTTAAGATTTATTATATTTACTTCTCCCCCCTTCCCTCCCATTGTCTGTCCTTTGTGTCCATTCATTGTGTGTTCTACTGCATCTGGTGGCACTGGGAAACTGTGTCTCTTTTTTGTTGCATCATCCTGCTGCGTGGCACGGCATTCCTTAGTCGTGGCAGCACTGCGTGTGGGCCAGCTTACCACACAGGTCAGGAGGTTCTGGAAATCGAACCCTGGACACTCTATCAATTGAGCCACGTACACTTCCCCACATCCCCATTTATAAACTAGCTATTACTCACTATTTGTTACCATTCACTCTATACATTTCCACACTTCTACAGTAAAGCTAATTAAAACTTCTACATACAGTAAGCATCAGTAGTCCATCTCAGTCCTCCTCTTACCTCCTTTAAGAATCCACTACCTACCACCAGGTCTTGAAGATACTTTCCTACAATTTCTTCTAGAAGTTTTATGGTTCTTGCTTTTACTTTTATGTTTTTGATCCATTTTGGATAAGGTTTGCGATAGGTGTCCTTTTTGCTTCTTTTGGCTCTGGATATCCAGTTCTTTCAGCACCATTTGTTGAATGGACTGTTTGGCCCAAGCTGTGTGGGTTTGACAGACTAGTCAAAAATCACTTGACCATACATGTGAGGGTCTGTTTCTGAACAATAAATTTGGTTCCATTGGTCTGTCTGTCTTTATACCAGTACCATACTGTTTTAACCACTATAGCTAAATAATATGATTTAAAGTCTGGAGCTGAGGGTTTGCTTTTCCTTTTTTATGATGTTTCTGGCTATTCAGGACACCTTACCTTTCCAAATACATTTGATGATCGTGTTTTCAATTTTTTTTTTTTAATTTTTTTTTTAAATGCTGGTGGAATTTTTATCAAGATTACATTGAATCTGTATAACAATTTGAGTATAATTGACATCTTTATGATATGTGTTCCAATCCATGAACATGAAATGTTCTTCCAGTTATATAGGCCTTTTTTTGATTATTTTAACTTGGAGTTGCAGTTTTCTGAATACAAGTGCTTTACATTGTTGGTTAAGTTTATTCCTGACTATTTGAGTTTTATCTGTCATATTTTATATTTTCACCACCCTTGACAATTTCAGTTACTTTTATTGATATAATCTTCATTTCTAGACTCTCTTCCAAGCCTTTCTCCTGTCTTTTCTTTACAGGCTCTAGGACACCCTTTAGTATTTCCTGAAAATCTGGTCTCTTGCTTACAAATTCTCTCAGCTTCTGTTTATCTGTGAATATTCTAATCTCACCCTCATTTTTGAAAGACAGTCTTGGCTGGAAGTTTTTCTCTTGTAGTATCTTAAATATATCAGACCACTGTCCTCTTGCCTCCATGGTTTCTGGTGAGAAATCAGCACTTGATCTTATTGGGTATCCCGTATATGTTATGCATTGCTTTTCTCTTGCTGTTCTCAGAAATCTCTCTTTGTCTTTGGCATTTGACATTCTGATGAGTACGTGCCTCAGAGTTGGTCTATTCGAATTTTTTTGGAAGGGAGTATGCTGTACTTCTTGGACATGGATATCTATGCCCTTCAAGAGGGTGGGAAGTTTTCTACCATTATTTCTTCAAATATTCCTTCTCCCCCTTTTCCCTTTTCTTCTCCTTCTGGGACACCCATGACATGTATGTTAGCACACCTTTTGCTGTCATTTAGTTCCCTGAGACTTTGTTCAATTTTTTTCATTCTTGTCTTCATTTCTTCTTTTGTATGTTCACTTTCAGAGGCCATTTCTTCAAGCTCACCTGTCCTTTTTTCTTCCTTCTCAAATCTGCTATTATATGATTCCAGTGTTTTTTAAATTTTGTTTATTGCACTTTTCATTTTCATAAGATCTGCTATTTTTCTATGGATGCTTTCACATTCTTCTTTGTGTTCATCGAGTGTCGTCTTAGAATCCTTAAATCTTTAGATCTCATTGAATTTATTAAGAAGATTTGTGTGAACATCTATGATTAGTTGTCTGAACTCCTTTAGGTCATCTGGAGGCTTATCTTGTTCTTTTCACTGGGACATAGCTTCCTGTTCTTGGTGTGGATTGTAATTTTTTGTTGGTGTCTTGGCATCTGGCTTACTCGATTCTTTATGCTGGGTGCAGTTTTTCTTTTTAGTTCGGGGTTTCCTGCCCTTTCTCCCTTACTGGGTGTGGAGTAGGAGCCAAAGATGTAGTTGGTGTTATAAACTGTAGAAGCTCAAGCTACCCTCATTGCCCCAGGGACTGATGAGGCTTCTCCCAAATTTCTCCTTTGCCAGGTGTAGAGACAGAGTCACAGCTGTGTGGAATCATCCAAGTTGTTAAAGCCTTGAAAGTTGTTGCCCAGAGAGACTGATGAAGCTTCATGCCCCTTTTTCTCCTGCCTGGGGCAGGGATGGAGCTGCAGATGTGGGCAGCAGTCTATACAGTGCAGGTCCAAGATGACCACAGTTGCCCTGGTAGTCTTCCAGTTATTCAGTCTGTGCCATCCAAGCATATCTGCAGTTACCTGGATAGGCTGATGCATGCCCCCCCTCCCCTACCTCCTCACTGCCAGAGGTGGGGCTGAAGCCTAGTCTAGGGCTGCAGGCCAATCTGGGTGAAAGAAACCAGATCCTACCATCACTGTGATTTTCTTTTGGTCAGCCCGGCTTCCCCTCATGCTGGGTGTGGAGTCAAAATGGTGGCCACTGGCCTCTTTGCAACTTGGACAGATTCACACCCTAGCCATACCTAGGATTATACCTTAGCCAGCTGTGTCTACCAATCAGTAGCAGAAATCCGTAGCCAAATATCTCCTCCTCCCTTGTTTTTGGGAAATGGAGTTTCCAATGCCAGCCACAGAATAGCTCCCAGGGTGGCATATGCTCAAAGTAGGGTAATCACCAGTCCCCACGGCTTGGTCGGTAATTTCCCGGAGAGGCTGGCGCAGATTCCCCTAGCTTCCTCCCTTCCAGAGGTGGGGCTGTGGCTTAGGCTAGACCTGCAATCTGATCTAGATAGAAAGAAGCCAGTCCCTACCAGAACTGGGATTTTCAACCTTCCCTGCTTCCCCTTATGCCAGGTGCGGATTTAAGATGGTGGCTGTAGGCCTCTTTCTTACTTGGACTGACTTGAACTTTAGCTGTTCTTAGGATTATACTTTAGCCCGCTGGATTTACTCATCAGTAGCTGACGTTGGTGCCCAACCGTCTCTTTCTCCCCCATTTTTGCGAAGTGGAACTTTCATTTCCAGCCATGGTAAGCTCTTGAGATGGCTTGTGCCTCCTGTGGATAGGCACTGGCCTCTGTGGTATGGAGTGCTCTATTTATGAATATTTTCTGCAAATGGGCAGTTTCTTCTTTCCATCCTTTCAAATATGTTGCAGGATGCTCTTCTGTCCTCCTAAAGGCCCCACGCAGGTACTTCAGATAGCTCCAGATAGCTCTGGGTAGTTACTAACTGCTCTGTAGCAGGAACTGACTCAAGGAGCTCCTTACTCCACTGCCTTTTTGCTGGTTTTCTCTGTTAATGCATTTTTCCCTGGATGCAATTAAATTCAAATGTAATTGGCTTAAATACGTTAGAAATGAACTTCTTTAAGATTACAAGGTAGTAAGCAACAGGAGAAAAATTAGCAGCTATGAAAGCCAAAGCTGACATTTATTGTTTAGTAAGTCAGGCAGTGTTCTGAAGACTTTACACATAAAATCATTAATCCTCACAACTACCCTATGCACAGACAAGTTCAGTAACTTGCCCAGTGTCACAAAAGGCTTCTAAGTCTCTACCAATAAAATAGTCTTGTTTTAGCTCATTACTCAAAAGTTTTTTAAATTTTATAAAATTGGAAGAATTTTAAGATCATCCTTATTGTTGTAAAAACCAATATTTTGGATAATTTTAAATCCCAGAAATTGTGTCCTTTTAACCGAATGTAAAAACCTAAGTGAACCCCATGTAAATAACTTGGGTGTGTTTGATATGCCTTTTTCTTTGAAAACTAGTGAAATAATTATTTGATTATTGGAAGACTTAGTTTTAAATTTATAATATCCAGCCCTTGCGCTAGATCTTCTCAGTTTAGGTCTACGGTAAATTTGTTTTTATATCAAAAGTAATGAAAAGGTATTCAAGACAGTGAGATAAACAGCACAATAGATTCTTCTTTTTTTTTAAATTTTATATATATCGCCCCCCATTGTCTGCTCTCTGTGTTTTTTCCTATTAATTTTTCTCCCCTCTTCCCTCCCCCTCCCCCCAGTTGTCTGCTCTGTGTTCATTTGCTGTGTGTTCGTTTGTGTCCGCTTCTATTCTTGTCAGCGGCACGGGAATCTGTGTCTCTTTTTGTTGCATCATCTTACTGCTTCAGCTCTCTGTGTGTGCGGCACCACTCCTGGATAGGCTGGACTTTCTTTCGCACTAGATGGCTTTCCTTAGGGGGCGCGCTCCTTGTGTAGGGGACACCCCTGCGTGGCACGGTACTCCTTGCGTGCATCAGCACTGCGAGTGGGCCAACTCCACACGGGTCAAGGAGGTTCTGCATTTGAACCTCGGACCTCCCATGTGGTAAGCGGGCACTATCCATTGAGCCAAGTCTGCTTCCCACAATAGATTCTTATATGTCCTATGTCAGAATCATTTCATGTATCAAATAATGAGGTAAGAACTAACATATTTAATCATGTATGAGAGATTAGAGTTATATTTCTAGCCCAGGGGCCAGCATATTTATATGTAAAGGGCCATATAGTAAATAGTTTAGGCCATGTGAGTCCATAGCAAAATTGAGGTTATGTAGATAAGAGAAAAAAAAAATTCAACAGATATTGACATAATTAAAAATGATATTACTAATTGTGAACAACTTTTTGCAGTACATAATAAGAATGGATTTTTGTGTGTAGAGGGCATAACATTTTGCATAATTAAGTTTCACAGGTTTCACAGGTCATATTCCCTATCAAGTTGATTACAAATGTTCATCTGTTAATGCAGATCTCAAATGAGATTTTACATATTTCATCCGTGGAAATGCTTTTTCACACAGATAGTTACTACCAAATGTTGATCTCATTCTATGAACATATGATTTTAATTGAGCATGTTATTAGCTTGGAAGGCATTTATAGAATTCTGTTAAATTCTTTTCTTGAAATTTGCCTTTTAGTATGTCATTTCATTGCAAATTGATCACTTACAATTTAAAATTAGGTGGATGCTTCCCAACTGTAATTGTATTAAGGTCCAAAAATCGTGGGTAGAACTGTAGCTTGAACTGAAAAAAAATATATCTGCTCTAAATTTGTGTGGAAATAGAGATCTAGCTTCTTATTTTAACTTTTGACAGCATGGGCAATATTTAAAGCAGTTTTTTGTTATGACGCAAACAAATTTAGTTTTCAAAATGTCTTTACCGGGTAACGGACTTGGCCCAGTGGTTAGGGCGTCTGTCTACCACATGGGAGGTCCACGGTTCAAACCCCAGGCCTCCTTGACCTGTGTGGAGCTGGCCTATGCGCAGTGCTGATGCGCACAAGGGGTGCCGTGCCACGCAGGGGTGTCCCCCGCATAGGGGAACCCCACTTGCAAGGAGTGCGCCCTGTAAGGAGAGCTGCCCAGCGCGAAAGAAAGTGTAGCCTGCCCAGGAATGGCGCCGCCCACACTTCCCGTGCCGCTGAGGACAACAGAAGCAGACAAAGAAACAAGATGCAGCAAATAGACACAGAGAACAGACAACCGGGGGAGAGGGGGGAATTAAATAAATAAATAAATCTTAAAAAAACAAAAAAAGAGTCTTTACCACAATTTAAGTTTCACATATAAGTGCTGTTTTGGCTTGTCATTTTCTTTTTTGTTTTCCTCTCTTTTTTTTCTTCTTCCCCTCTCCCTCCCCCTCCTTGCTGTTTTTGCTGTCTGTGTCCATTCACTGTGTGATCTTCCAAATCTATTTCTCTTTTTGTCTTCTCTCCTCGTCTTTCTCCTCTAGGTTTAACAGGGATTCAATCCTGGGGATCTCTGAATGTGGAGAGAGGTTCCCTGTCAATTGCGCCACCTCAGCCCCTAGTTTCTGCTATGCTTCACCTTGACTCTCCCCTTCGTCTCTCTTTTGTTGCATCATTATCTTGCTGCATGACTCACTTGAGTGGGCCCTGGCTCACTGTGCGGGCACGCACGTAGACACTCAGCTCGCCACATGGGCATTCACATGGGTACTCAGTTCACCACACAGGCACTCGTGTGGGTACTCAGCTCGCCATGCAGGCACTTGTATATGCACTTAGTTCACCACATAGGCATTCAGCTTGCTGCACAGGCACCCACATGGCCACTTGGCTTGTTGCATGAGGAGGCCCCAGGGATCAAACCGGGTCCTCCCGTTAGGTAGGCAGAGACCTTATCACTTGAGTCACATTTGCTTAGCTGGCTTGTCATTTTAAATTGACTTCATTAAGAACCGTTGCTAAAAAAATTTGCTAAGTCTGTATTAAAAACTAATTTCCAAAGCCATCCATTGTTTTATAGTAATAGTTAAGGATAATTCTTCTTCAGAAAAATTTAAATTTTGACCCTAAACTTAAAATATTGCAATAACCTTTACCATTGCTAAGCTATTAAACTGGTGTGTGAGTGACAAAATTCAAAGAAATGACGGTATTTAACTGTGTGAGTACAACGTTCACCATTGACAGTACTGGTTCAGTGACACTCAATAGATTCAAATGTTTTTGCAAAATTGCTGATGAGTATTATAATAATCATGGGCATTAAATGCCTTGCATTTTCACATGCTGTATAAATTTGTCCAATTTAAGCCTTTTGCTGCTTCAAGCATATTTTTACCACCATCAGATGTAATACATTTTAGCAGATTCCTCTTCAGGCTGTAATGCATTAGTGTTTTCTGAAATTTATTCTCAGCTGTAGTTCTGTGCAGATACTTCATTGAGGTTAATTCCTCAGTTACTTTTATTCATCCTTTACTCCTTGAATAAACAACTGAGCATTATCCGTAACATTTGTTGTAGAATTTGTCCATGAAGCTTTCTGGGCTTGGATTTTTCTTTGCTTGAAGGTTTTTTTTTCCCATAGGTACAGGCAGCCTATAAATTCTTGAGTGAGCTTTGGTATTTTTTATCTTTCAGGAAATTGGTCCATTTCATTTAGTTTAGCAAATTGATGGGCAGCAAGGTGTTTGTAATGTACAGTATTTAATCTGTCGGTTTGTAATCATGTCCCATGTTTATTCCTGATAATTGGTATTTTGTGTCTTCTCTTTCATTTACCTAAAATTTTCAGAAATCTTTGCTATTGGTTTATAGCTTAATTCTTTTCTAGTTACAGAACATACTTTAAGATTTTTTTATAATATACTTTTTAAAATTTTTAGAAGACACCTAGATTATGTAAATGTTATGTAAAAAATATGGGGGATTCCCATGTACCCTGATCCCTACCCTCACACATTTTCCCACATTATCAACATCCTTCATTAGTATGGTACATTTGTTAAAAATTTTTTTTACATTCAGAACATACTTTTTAATGATTTTAATAATTTTAAATTTGTTGTGATTTGTTTTATGTTTTACCCTGTTATGGCCTGCTTTATTAAATATCCCATGTATGTTGAAAATAATGTGTTATCTGTGCTTATTATAGTAGGGTGTGCTGTGTAAATTAGATCAAGCTTGTTGATAATATTTTTCTTGTCTTCTCTATCCTTGGCTGATTTTTTTGTCTTGTTCTATTGAAGTGTTAAAATCCAATTTTATATCTTTTTTCAGTTTTGTTTTGTTTTTCACTATTGTTTTGTCTAATATTTTGAAGCTCTTAGGAGCAAAAACATTTAAGATTGTTATATCTTCTTGGTGAATAAACCCTTTTATCATTATACAATGCCACTCTGTTTATTCTGTTTGTTCTGTTTATTCTTTCTTCTGAAAATGACTTTTTCAAATAGTCATCAAACCATTATAACTTTCTTTTTATTAGTATTTACATGATTATTACTTTAGTCTCTTTACTTTTATCTTGCCTGTGCTTTATATTTTAAGTCCATGTTTGTAGTAAGCCTGTATTGGGGCTATTAAACAAATCTATACAGTCTGATAGCCACAGCCTTTTAGTTGATGTGTTAGACCATTTACATTTAATGTAATTATTGATATGTTGGGTTTAAGGGTACAATTTTATTATTTCCTATTCATTTGTTTTTTATTTTTCTCCATTTTCTGGTTTTTGTAGATTTGGTTGTTATTGATGTTGTTAATATTGCACATTATTTCTACTTTGCAACCAGGATCCTGAAAATCTGTTTTACCTACTTATTCTGGTGTCTATAAAGACATTTTTATTGTTTAAAATATCAACTAGAAGAGAGCAGTTACAAAAGCAGAGGTAGAATGGAGGTTAAAAACATGGCCTCTGGTTCAAATACTGGTTTACTTAATTTTTACCTGTATGACCTAACTTTCTGTACTTTACTGTCCTCTTCTCTAAAATAAGTATAGTAAAAGTAAATACATTATTTTTATGTTAAAAATGTAAATAAATAGTAAATATTTGAATATATATTGTATAAATTTTACGCATGCACTTATTTATGTCAATATCCTGCTTGTTCTCTGATTAGGAATATGGCTTTGTTTTTAAATTATTTTTAATTTTTAAAAATGCCATAATTTTCATATCTTATTTTGAAGAGCAAGAGGGTATCTAAAGCAGGGGTTGGCAAACTATGGCACATGGACCAAATTTGTCTGCTGCCTGTTTTTTTTGGGCTGTGAGATAAAATAGTGTTTAGATTTTAAATTGGTTTTAAAAAATGAAAAAGAAAATAATATTTTGTGACACAAAGAAAATCATGAAAAACTTAAATTTGAGTGTCCATAAATAAAATTTTATTTGAACAATCACTCTGATCTGTCTATGTGTTGACTATGGCTGCTCTTGGACTACAGTGGCAGAGTTAAGTAGCTGTGATAAGAGACCATATGGCCTGCAAAGCGTAAAAATATTTACTATCTGGCCCTTTACAAAAAATATTTGCTGACCTCTGATCTAAAGAATAACTTTTAAAGCATCAGTAGTGCACACAAATTTCCTTAATTGTTATTTCATCAAGTTAATTTAAAATATAGTGTAGTCAGTAATAGTATAAATTGGGCTGATAATGGAGGCTTTATAAATTATTCAGCATACTCTCATAGATAATGGGGAATCATTAATTTAACCTGGGAGCCTGGGAGAGGTAATATGGTAGTTGCTTTGGTACCTTTGTAAGACAACTCACCTTCATATTTCCATTTTCTAATCATACCTGCTCTTTGGGTCAGTCAGCTTTTCTCTCCCTAATCATTACAAATCTCAGTATATGTACCACTAGAGATAGACTAAATATCAAATGTAAAAATGCAGTTTTTATATTTAGTGAAATAATTCTCTTAATTTCATAGAGTTAAGTCGCATAACTGAATTCCTAAATAAAATTTTAAAATCATGAAATTCTTACTACAAAGATAAAATAAAAACTTCTCCAAAGTGCTTTAAAAGATGTTTGTATTCTGATATAGATCATGTATGTGAAAGCATACCTAAAACACATATGCACTATTTAAAGAATACTGAAATGAATATGCATGTACCTATCATCTACTTCCAGGTTATTTTTTGACCCAGTTTTTTTTTTTTTTTTTTTAGTTTCTCTCCCCATCTCAGTTGTCTGTTGCTCTGTGTCCGCTTCTATTCTTGTCAGTGGCACCGGGAATATGTGTCTCTTTGTTGCGTCATCTTGCTGCGTCAGCTCTCCGTGTGTGTGGCACCACTCCTAGACAGGCTGGACTTTCTTTCGCGCTGGTCGGCTCTCCTTCGGGGGTGTACTCCTTGAGCGTGGGGCTCCCCTACACGGGGGACTCCCCTATGTGGCACAGCACTCCTTGCGTGCATCAGCACTGTGCATGGACCAGTTCCACATGGGTCAAGGAGGCCCTGGGTTTGAACCGCAGACCTCCCATGTGGTAGGCAGACACTATCCATTGAGCCAGGTCTACTTCCTTTGACCCAGTTTTTATGCCTAAATTGTGGAATCATGTTACTTCTCAGTGTGTCATTAATTATTAATGTGAATTTCTGCCATCAAAACTAAACTAAGTTTAAAAAAACTTTTATTATTTGATCATTAAGTTTAGTTATCTTTGGCCCTAATAAACCAAAATGTTTTAGATTTACATGAAAAGATTTCTGGAGAATTAGCCAATTTCGAGAATTAGCCAATATATTATACAGGAGCTAATATATTGTTCATTTCATTTTTATTGTCCTTTGCCCTTAGTGAAGCTATGGTCTACCAACCTAGACAACTCAGTGGCAAGCATTGAGGCCAAGGCGAATGTGTGCTGTGTCAAATTCAGCCCCTCTTCTCGGTACCATTTGGCTTTTGGCTGTGCAGGTAAGAAAAAGAAATCATATTTGTCTTCTTTTGATGTTGATTGAGCATCAGGGCTAGGATAGAAAGGCATTTTAAAAAAGAAAAACTGTCCTTTGTAGATTTTAATTTTGAGTCAATAAACTAAATTAGATGCATGCAATACACAATAATTACTCGTTTACTTCTGTCCCTTTATTATACTATTCTGTCACATATATTTAATATAGAGAAATGGGTCTGTTATTGATATTTTTGTTGTTGTTCTAAGTCTTTACACACTTGAGCTAATGCTTATTTCTTTTTCATGAACTTAGGTAATAATGATGTTTAAACAATTAGGCCGTATTGTATAGACATAGGAACCCTTTTTTTCCCCAAGAAATGTTTCATTCAACAATTATTTATTGATTGTTACTATGTGCAGAGTTCTAGGGGGCAGTAAATAAGATACAGTCTTTTTCTCTTGGAGTACATGCTAACATAATCAGTACTCAAAAAATGCTTGCTATTAAATCTTTTTGCTAAAGTATTTTTCTTGAGAATGGTTGTCTGGCAGTCATAGAGATTACATCTCTTGTTATGTCATAATTATTATTAGTGCCCTCTTGGATTCTCAGAAGTGACATGAGTTGGATAATAAATCATATAGTCACCCTACTCTTTTATATCTTTCCCTTTCTTTTATATCTGCCACCCCCATTTAAGATTTACTAAAATGGTAAATACCTATAGTTTAACTTCTGTGGTTGTGAAATCTCCTTGATTCTTTTTTTAAATTAATAATATTTTTTAAACAACAAACTAGCACCATATCATGAGAAAAACATCAACTTTAAAAAAGGAAAAGCACAATTCAGTTTTTCATCACACCTTTATTTTTGCTTTATTATTTCTGCCACTCGGTTACTTACATAATTTCATAATTAAATCTGAGAAGGATATGAACTAATATGTATCTATGGATAGAATTCTCTTCATTAGCATGATTAAGTGCTATTCCTTTCCATTTGAACCTATTTAACTCTTTCTTTTTGCACATTCTTGACATGGACTTGGGAAAATTGGGTAACATCTATGCCCAAGTTCCTTATCTTTAAAATACAGTTTGCACTTTAAAACACTGTGAGGATTATGAAAGATGCTATGGGTAAAGCTCTTATAATATGGTGTTTAATAATTGCTTACTTATTTTCATTAATTTTGTCATACACACAATTAAAATATACATCCTTAATTGAAAGCTTTAATTTATGTTTTACTTTATATCCATTTGCTAAACATTGGTCATTTTTTTGTGAAATAGAAGTTAGTAGCATTAAGTATTTAACATGTATAAATGCTACATATGGGTGTCTTCAAATGTTTTCCTTTCGGGCAAGTGGAAACCTACTCTAAAAATGCTTCTACTATTTGGTAAGCAGTTTCTGCAACACTTAAACTTTTTCATTCATTTATTAGTTAATTTGGGCATTTATTTTTCCTCATACAATTTCAAGTTCTTATTTTACCAATTTTAGGAAAATGCTTTTTAGGAGTCTCATCAGAAATGTATTATATTTATTTGTTAATTTTGTAAGCAGTGACATTACTATGACAATCTGACTTCCCACACCAAATCTATTTGTTTGGACTGTTTTCTATCTAGCAATGAGATTTTATAGTTTACTTCATTTTAGTTTGTGGGTAATTGTTTTTTCTATGTATGTTATAATTTTTGTTATAATTACAAAAGAAATATTTTTTCCATTCCTTTTCTTAGGTAGTTACTGCTACCTAAGTTTTAGTAAATGTTCTCTAGTTTCTCTCATAAATGTCAATTTATCTCAGCACTACTTCGCAATTTTCATTGTACAAATCTTGGACTTCTTTTGTTAAATTTATTCCAACATATTCTATTATTTTTGATATTATTGTGGCTGGAATTGTTTTCCTGATTTCAGATTATTTGTTGCTACTATATAGAAATACAATTGGTTTCTATATATTTTGTATATTTTATCTTGTATCCATGTTACTCCCATAAATTTGTTCTCATAGTTTTATTGTGAATTTCTTGGGATTTTCTATATTTTGTATCATATGTGAAAATTAAGACATTCATAAATTAAGACAATTTTACTTCTTTTATAACCTATGTGCCGTTCTGCTTTAGTGCATTAGCTAGAAGCTCAAGTACAATGTTGAATACAAGTGATGAATGTAGCTTTCTGGTCTTAAAGTGAAAGCATTCACAATTAAGTATGTTGTTCACTGTGAGTTTTTCATACATGCCTTTTAACAAGTTTAGTAATTATTCTTCTATTCCTAGTTTGCTGAGTTTTTTTTTTTTTATCATGAGTGAGAATTGAATTTTGCCAGGATTCTTTCTCTATTGAGATGATCATGTAATTTTTATCCTTTATTATAATAAAAAGGGTAATATAATCATTGAGTTTTGTTGTTGTTGTTAAGCCCGCTTCTATTTCTGGGGAAAATCCCTCTTATTCATGATGTAAAATTCTTTTTGAATGCTGCTAGATTCATTTTATTAATATTTTAGGTATTTTTGTGTCTCTGTTCATGAGAGATATTTTTTATTTTCTATAGCTTTCATTTCCTTATAATGTCATTTTCTGGCTTTAGTGTCAAAGTACTGGTCTCATAGGATGAGTTGGAACGTATTCCCTTCTTTATTTTGTGAATGAGTTTGTGAAGGATCAGTATAATTTCTTTAAATATTTGATAGAATTCACCACTGAAGCCATCTGGGCCTGGGTTTTCTCATTTATGGGAAGGTGTTTATTTCTTATTTCAGTTTCTTCTTACAGGTCTATTCAGATTTTCTATTTCTTCTTGATGTCAGTTTTGTTTTTGTTTTTGTTTTTTTCTTTTTTTTCTTCTTTATTTTCTTTTAAATGTTACATTAAAAAAATGAGGTCTCCTTGATGTCAGTTTTGATCATTTATGGTTTTCTGGGAATTTGTCATTTTCATCTAAGTTTCCTTATTTGTTGGCATAAAGTTGTTCATAACATTCCCTTATAATTTTTTTTTTTTAGGAGGTACTGGGGTTTGAACCTGGGATCTCATACATGGGAAACAGACATTCAACCACTGAGCTACTCTACCTACTCCCCCCCCTTATAATTTTTAAATTTCTTGTGTTGATGATAATATCCACTCTTTAATTCCTAACTGGCAGTTTGTGTCTTCTCTCTATTATCTTCATTTCTTTGGTGTAACTAAAGGTTGATCATTGTTTGTGTGTATGTTTTTGTTTATTTGTGGGGGCAGTGGGGATGTGGATGAGAGTTACTTCAGGTCAGATCACCATATATTCCCACTGTTCTTACCCAAATTTAAGTTTTTCAATCATAAATCTTTTTAGATTGTTTTATATTTTTGGTTCAGTTCAAAGCACTGAGATAGCTGTTTGTCATTTTATCCTGCTTTTTTGATATGGTATATATAGTATTTTGGTCATACAAATGCCTTCATCCTTCAGTTCCTTCAGAATAGTATGCAGTACAGAAGATGTACAATATTTTGCCTAAAGAAAATATTCTTTGCTTATTATGATCTGATCAGTATTTTTATTGTATTTTATGCTAACCTCATTTAAGATATGTAATTCATTGTTTATAGCATATTTGAATGTTTTGCTTTTGAGGCATATGATTTTGTAGTGCATAAATAACTGTGAGTAGGATTTTACTTCTAGTACATAAATATTGCATCACTGAAACTTAATTTCATTATTAATGCATAGGGTTAGACAGTAATTGGCAAATTCTTCTATTACCAGTGGAAACCTACATTTGTGCCCATGTTTAAAAAAAAAAAGTTAACAGAATGTGTGAAATGGAAAATGTTAATTACTATTCCTTGTACTAATTTTATAACTACAGGAGTGTTGAGTATTGACTTACATTGAGGATTGAAATATAAAATGATGGAGTAGAAAGAACTTCAAGAAATTATTTAAGGGAAGTAAATGTGGCTCAAGTGGTTGAGTGCCTGCTTCTCATGGACAGCGTCCCAGGTTCGATCCCCAGTACCTCCTAAAAACAAAACGAATGGGGGGAAAGCAAACATTCATTGGGATGCAGATGTAGCTCAGTCGTTGCACACCTGCTTCTCATACTAGTTCCTGTGTTCAATCCCCGATATCTCCGATAGATAGATGGATGGACAGACAGACAGACACAATGAACAAAGTAAACCCACACTAAGTAGGATATAAAAGGATTACAAAAATGTTGGAAGGGAAGGAGTGCCTCCTGGAAAGGCTCTTAGCTGAACTTAGAATAAGATAGTCCAAAAGAGTTGTTACTTTTTTCACAGTCATTGGAACTATTGCAGTCCAGAATATGATGTCATTGCTGTAATCGAGGTATCAGGAAATCCTTCACTTCAGCTGCCACAGCTAGAGGCTGGACAATGAAACACTATACAGAAAACCTCCTTATAATGGTGCTTATAATGGAATATCCAAGGCAAAAGGATAATGACCTCTCAACTTTATCTTTCAAGTCTTTGCATGAGTACACCTGGTTGGTTATTTTAATTTATATCCAGAAGCATAGCAGGGCAATATAATTTTGAACTTTCCAGCTTCCATAGACTATAAACACTATAAGGTGTTGGGAATGATCTCTGTATGCCATTCGCCATATCTAGCACAATAAGGTTAGATATGAGTTTAATACTTAATTTCCTTGCTCTGAAATAGGAGGTAGTCTCAGAACAAGGCATTAATGAGGTCAGCACTCTGTGCTTTATTCTCTGCCTTTAACTGTACCTTTCACTGACTGAAACTTACCTTTAGGAAACAATTACTGATGTTTAATCTTCTCCATGTAGAATTGGAGCATTTTTTTAAAAATGTAGATATTCTATATCTGAATGTTTCTCCATAGAATACCGAACAGCACTCTCTTTTCAGCTCTGCCAATTATTTTACCTTTGAGAACAGTATGAAGTCGTATTCATGAGGTTATTTATTAAATTTCATTGGTGACGATGAATTTGATGTTAAGAATGTGTGCTCGCTCGCTCTTGCGCTATCTCTCTCTCTCTCTCTCTCTCTCTATATATGTATATATATATATTTTTTTAGTCCCTATAAAATTTTATTAGACACAGAAACTAAGCTTTTGGCATTAGCTCATACATTCACAAATCCAGGGCATCAAAGGACATATTTAAATGTCCATTTTGTATTTTACAAACTGTTTCTGTTAGACATTATTTGACCATAATTTGTGAAAATGCCTTTAGTCTCTACTGGACTTGGTTATTTTTATTTTTTTCATTTTCAAAATTCTTTTTTAGCTTTTATCTTTAAAGCTTTAAGATTATTTAAATAATATATTGAAAATATAGGATTCCCATAAACCCCAACCCCTTCCTCACCTATAGTTTTCCCTACCAAAAACATCTTTCATTTGTGTGGTACTTCTGCTACAATTGATGAGCACATATTGAAGCATTGCTACCAACTATGGTCAGTAGTTTACACTATAATTTACACTTTGCACTGTACTTTTTTATAGGTTTTGACAAAATGTGTGATGACTTGTATATGTCATTCCAATGTCATTCAGAACAATTTCAGTGTCCCCAAAATGCCCCATGTTAGACCTATTCTTTCCTCTCCATCCCCTCAGAACCTCTGGTGACCCCTGCCTTTATATCAGTACTACAGTTTCTTCTATTTACTAAAAAATAATAAGTGTACTTTAATCCATAGTTGCATTCCCTCCTTATGTTTGTTCATTCCTCAGTCTTGAGGACTTTAGGATGGTAATGTCTGCTCTGTTTCTGATTTAAAGGGGGTTAGATCCCACAGGGCAGTTGAATGGAACTGTCTTGCTTGCAGTTGTAGATAGTCTCTGTTTTTTAGGATGGGCATTGCCTGTCATTATCATTTTGTTAGTTGTCCTGGGTAAGTCTGATAAACTGGAGAGTTGGTTTTGCGACTCTACTGAGGTTCAGGGCTCAACCAGTATATGAACATACTGAAGATAGAAATCTCCGGAACATATATTTAATGAGTATAGTGCTAATTATAGGTTCAAATAAAAGGGACAGAAGAGCCATGTGTAGGGAATTATAAATGAGTCTAACTCTGTTACATTGGGGAACATATATTCCAAGGTAAGGATCACTGACAGGATGCCAAATTCCTGAGGTTGTCTTCCCTGTCTATAGTGTCTGGATGTCTCTAGAGCCCTCAGGAGTACCCCTTTTTGAGGCACTGTTTACTGTGGTAGTTAATGAGATCCCCCTGAGATGTACAATAGCATAACTTCTGGAATGACTTTCCCAACTCACTTTGAAATCTCTTAGCCATAAAAACTCATTTGCATTCAATATTTCCTCCTTTTGTTCTAGATCTTTCTCCAAATGCATCGTTAGTTGGTGCTTGGTATTAATCCCTTGGTGCCAGGGAGGCTTATCCCAGGAGCCAAGTCCCATATTGGGGGAAAGGTAGTGAGTTTATATATTGAGTTTGGCTTAGAAGGAGGCGACATTTGTGCAACAAGGCGGCTTTCGGGAGGTAACTTTTAGACAATATATAATACTAGGCTAACTTTCACTTTCACATGAACAAGGTTCATAAGACAGCCATCAGTGTCAAGGGCCTTGCGTATTGGTCTGTTCACCTTCACTAGGCATTGCCCACGTACTCTAGGGATTCGTGCTGCTCTATTAGAGAATGTAGCAAGACTTCCCAGAATGGAAGTTAAAAATTTTTTCAATTTTAAAAAATTGTGTCATTCATCACCAGAAGATATTTTATGTACAGTGACAGTTTCTTCTATGTATTTTCCCAGTGTCTTTTTTTTTTTTTCTTATTTTATTTTCAAAGAAGCTTTAGGTTACAGAAAAGTCATATAGAAAATATAAGGGATTCCCCTATACAGCATCCCCTCCCCTTCTCACATTTTCCCCAAATTAATAATATCTTACAAGTATGATACACTTGTTACAATTGATGAACAAATATTGTAGCTTTGCTACTAACCATGGTCAATGGTTTACATTATCATTTACATTTTGTACCATACTCTTATAGGTTTTGACAAAATTTATAATGGCCTGTATCCATCATTGCAAGGTCATGCAGAATAATTCCAATGTCCTTAAAATGCCCTATGTTCTATCTATTCAGTTCTTCCCTTCTCCTCCCCTTGGAACCTATGGTAACCACTGAGTTTCAATTTTTGAAGAATAATTTTCATAGTTCCATGCATTAATATTGAGGGCTCGACATATTGATCTGTTGTTTTTAGTAGATGCTGCCTATATTCTTGAGAGATTTTTGCCCCTTTAATTGAGAACATAGTAGGACTCCCCAGGATAAGAGTTATATTTTCTTGGTTATCGTGTGGGTCTCCACCCACTGGGATAACACACTATGACAAGATTAACATTTTCATATTCCATAGAAGCATGCTGCAGGTGTGCCATATTCCACATGTTCACCCCACCTCCAGTGCCCTGTACCAGGAACCCTACCCTGCCATATATGCCACAAGAACATTCCCACGATTGTAGTTTTAACCTCAGACCTATAAATCCCCAGAGTTCACCTGTTCTTTTCTCCAGTTCTCCCCCCATTTGCATGGATAGTCCAACCCAAAATCCTGTTCTGCTTCCCCTCACCTTCCAGTACTGTTGACCCCCTTCACATCTGTGCACCAACATCACCCGCACCAACATCACCCCCACTCCAGTGGCCAACCACCGCCTTCTACCTTACCATAAATTTTAGACATACTGATCATTGGTTCACCGCACTCTCCTCCCTGTCTCCTAATAAGCTGTCTTCCAGACTCTAGCTCTGTGAGTCTGTTCAATTTGCTTAAGTCATATCAATGAGGTCATGTAATATTTGTCCTTCAGTAACTGGCTTACTTCATTCAACATAAGGTTTTAAAGATTTATCCATGTTGTCCCATGTTTTAATATTGCATTCCTTCTTACAGTTGAGTAATATTCCATTGTATGCATATACCACAATTTGCTTATCTGTTCATCTCTTGATGGACATTTGGATTGCTTCCAACTTTGGCAATAGTGAATAATGCTGCTGTGAACATTGATGTGCATATATCTATTCATGTCCCTGCTTTCAATTCTTCTGGGTACATATATACCCAGCAGTGGGATTGCGGGGTCTTGTGGTACTTCTGTAGTTAGCTTCCAGAGGAACTGCTAATCTGTCCTCCACAATGCCTGCAACATTCTACAATCCCACCAGCAGTGAAGGGGTGTTTGTTCTCTTTCCTCTACATCCTCTCCAACACTTTTAGTTCTGTATTTTCAATAATTGCCAGTCTAATAGATGTAAGTTGATACCTCATTGTAGTTTTGATTTGCATTTCCCTAATAAGTGAGGTTGAACATTTTTCATGTGCTTTTTTCTTTTTTATAAAAAGATTTATTTATTTATCTTTCTCCACCCCTTCATTGTTTGCATTTGCTGCATCTGTTTGTCTTCTTTGTTCCTTTAGGAGGCACCAGAAACTGAACCCAGGACCTCTGATTTGGGAGGGAGGTGCCTAATCATTTAAGCCACTTCCGTTTCCTGCTTTGTTATCTCTCATTATGTTTTTCCTCTTGTATCTCTTGTTGGGTCATCTTGTCAGGTCAGTTCACCATGCCTGCTGGTCACACCAGCTCGCCATCTTGCTCATCCTCTTTAGGAGTTACCAGGAACTTCTGCTCCCTGCTTTGTTGTATCTTTCATTTTGTTTTCCTTCTTGTGTCTCTTGTTGCATCATCTTTTGTGTCAGCTTGTCATGCCTGCCCATCACACCAGCTTGCTCTCTTCTATAGGAGGCACTGGGAACTGAACCACAGACCTCTATGTGGTAGGCAGGAGCCCAATTGTTTGAGCCACATCCTCTTCCCTTCATGTGCTTTTTAGCCATTTGTATTTTTTCTTTGGAAAAGTGTCTATTCAAATCATTTGTTCATTTTTTAAAATGGGTTGTTTGTCTTTTTATTTTGAGATGTAGGATTTCTTTATATATATTGGATATTAAGCCCTTATCGGATGAATGGTTACCAAATATTTTCTCCCATCGAGTAGGCTGCCTTTTCACTTCCTTGACAGAGTCCTTTGAAGTGCAAAAGATTTTCATTTTGAGGAGGTCCCATTTATGGAATATGCTGTATTTTTTAAAATTTGCTTTTGGAGTTACGAGTTAGATAACTGGTATGTGAGCTATCCACTGATTGTCATTTGACTCCCTGTTCCCTGCTTGAATATCATGATAATTCTAAGCTTTCCTGCCTACCTTCACTTAAATCATCTATTTCCTTTGGCTATAGTGAATTCATTTCTCTCTTTCTGCTTTTGCTGCCTTATTTTGTTGTTTATCTTTTACCCATAGCATAAAGTCTAGTTTTATTCCTGGAGCTCATAGCACGAAAACTTTCTTTAGGTGGACTAAAAATCCACATGTATTTTTTTCTTTTAAAGTTTCAAATCCTAAGTTACAGTCCCCTTAAAAATAATAGAATTTTTAAAACCACTTTTTTTGGTAGTTTTTATTGAGAAGTCTAAATAAATTTTATTTTGCGTGACTTCAGATGTATTATATGGAGTATGTTTTTACCAGAAGAGTATATTTTTAGCATAAGGTCAGAATATTTATTACTTCTGTCATTTGAATACTACATTAACTTTTCTTATTCAAGAAAAAGAGGTAGAAAATTTTCTCAGATACAGCTTCTCTACTGTCAGCTTAGTGAACCTTGTAAGACAGAAGTATACAGAATTCCTAGCATCTGTGGTTTCAATAAAATATTACATTTGCTTGCATACTAAATTGAAGCATCTTGCAGTTTTACGAATTGTAATTACTATAACACATAGGAAATACGGGTAATCTTAAGTGTTCTGTTTAAAGTAATAATCGTTTTTACTCCAGAAAATAGTGATATACATCAAAGGTAAAATTATTGTTATTCCAAGTTGGAGTGGTATCCATGCTGGTAACATACTCACTGGAAAAGAATATTATTCTTAGAATAAACACATAGGAATTCTGGAACTTTCTATTTATCTGCATTACTAGTAAACATTTCCAGCTTGGTTTCAGTTTTTTTATTCTTAGCAAACTAAACTTTTGCACACCCACACAAACACGTTTCTTCCAAATTTTAATACCTTCCCTTTCTTGTCATTTGGTATATGCTATAAGATATTTCTTAATATTTATTCTAGTTCTCTAAACTGACAAAAGCAGATGCCATAAAATGGGTTGACTTTTAACTGTGGGAATTTATTAGCTTACAAATTTACAGTTTCAAGGCTGAGAAAAATGTCCAAAACAAGGCATCATCAGGTAGTGCTTTCTCTTCAAACACTGATTGCCGGTGATCCTGTACTCTTATTTCACATGGCAAGCAACATGTTGTTATCTGTTGTTCTCTCCCTTCTCTTTCTGGTTGCTTCCAGCCTCTTGCTTCCCTGACTTTCTGTTTTTCTCTCTCCATATTCATTCTCTTTATAAAGTTAAGAGGATTAAGCCCCACCCTGGGCCATGCCTTAACTGAAGTAACCTAAACAAAAAGTCCTATTTAGAATAGGCTTACAAGCACAGGAATGGATTAGCTTTTTTTTTTTTTTAAGATTTATTTTTTATTTATTTCTCTCCCCTTCCCCCCTAGTTGTCTGTTCTCTGCGTCCATTCGCTGTGTGTTCTTCTGTGACCGCTTCTGTCCTTATCAGCGGCACTGGGAATCTGTGTTTCTTTTTTGTTGTGTCATCTTGTGTCAGCTCTCCGTGTGTGCGGCGCCATTCCTGGGCAGGCTGCACTTTCTTTCATGCTGGGCGACTCTCCTTACGGGGCACACTCCTTGTGCATGGAGCTCCCCTACACGGGGGACACCCCTGCGTGGCAGGGCACTCCTTGTGCGCATCAGCACTGTGCATGGGCCAGCTCCACACAGGTCAAGGAGGTCCATGGTTTGAACCACAGACCTCCCATGTGGTAGACGGACGCCCTATCCATTGGGCCAAGTCCGCTTCCCTGGATTAGCTTTAAGAACCTGATTTTCTGTTGCACATAAAGTTTCAAACCACCACAATCTTCAAAGGGAACAAAATAACGTTTTTGTTATTTTGCTTCTTTAATTTTAAACAACAATATTCTTTTAATTTAAAACTTCATGACTTGTCATTGCCCAAAGAATAAATATAGATTCCTTAGCTTTCTATTCTAGGCCTCTGTGATCTGGTCTCATATTCCTTTCTTACGTTGTGTACTTCATTTTAGAAATTTTTACTCAAAAGAATTTTCATAAACCTACTTCCATCAAGACTTTTTGATTCTTGACAAAGCTATCTAAGCCTCTCGTATATTTATCTTCCATTTTTAAAAAATTTATGAAATCATTTTTAAAATTGTTTATATTTAAGTTATACAGACAGCACAGGAATATATCCTCATTTTAAAAATTCATGTTACAGATGAAGCTCAATTTCCCTTTGTATCAAGCTTTACCAGAGTATCTCTCCATATGTACTCTGTTGATAGTTTGACAGATAACTTTTCATAATAAATAGGTAGCATTTCTTGAGGCCTTAGAGTATTTTTCTTTGTTTAAAACAATTTTTTTTCTTTATTTAATTGGGGGCTGGGAGAGGGGTTTTAAAGTTTGAACATGTACACTATATAAAACGTACGTATAATTTTATTTTAGAATATGCACAAATCTCTGAAGTCAATTTACGTACCACCCTCTGCTCCTTTTCCCCTGTCATTGCAGTCACCAAAAGTAATTCCTTTCAATTTAAGCATCTGCTCTTTCATTTAAGGAACCATGAAACCTAATTTAACTCACCTTACAGAGTTAATGTGGAGAAGCATGAGTAGGATGGAAGTGTTCAGAATGTCTTTTGTTATATTTTTCCATCTCGTTTAAGTTATGGGATACAACATTTTAAGTTGGCTGGTTCGTAAATCTGACTTGTTGTTACTTTGTATGGCAGTTGACAGTGGGGAAGATATCTTTTCTTTCACCCTTTAAATAAATTTCTGAATATTTCTTTAATAAATCTTAATTAATGTCATAGCATTAATGAACACATCTTTCAGTTATCCACATTATAGAGATAATAGAAGAAAATTAATATTAAGAACATTTTATTTTCAGGTTTCCAAATATTTTGAGAGAACTCAAATGGAAATGGAATGTGTAAAGCAATTATTCAAGAGCCAAACTATTTTATTACTTTGTCATAAATAAAATCTACTTTGAGGGTGCTATAATCTAAAAACAACTTGAAGCACCTAGTAAAACTTCCATCTATTTATGTCTATCCTGCCTTTTAGCCTGTAACTAATACTACAGCCAAATATTTTGCAAGTAATTTTATATTCATAATAAATACAGATATATTTTAAAGTAGGACCTTTATTATTCAACTACCAGTATAATAGGCATTATCATTATCAAAAACACTTTGGAAGTATGAAATGCATACTAATATTATTCCCCCTCCCCTCCAGGGAAACCACTAAAATAATAGAATCAAAGTGTCCAAAATATAAATTACTACTGGGGGAAAAGTAGAACATTTATTTGATCCAAAAGAAAGCAAGAAAGGAGAGAGGGGAAAAGTAAATAAAAGTTGAAATAAATAAAAGGCTAAAAATAAGATTGTAAATAGTAATTAAAATATATCTAATTATCATCAATACATATGGCTTAATTGATCCAGGTAAAAGGCAGTGGTTAATAGACTGGTTAAAATGTTTGGAATCAATGTATGCTCTTTACAAGAGACACATATAAAACAAAGATTTGGAAAGTTAAATGAAAATGATTTTACTTGGGCTCATGAGTAGACAGCCCAGAAACAGACTCACAAATGTATGGATATTTCACATCTGGCAAAGATGCTATTGCATGGAAATTGGGAAGATAGGGACTTTTCATGCTTGGACAGTTGGTATCTATAATATATGGGAAAATGAGATTTGACCTCTGTAGTCAGACCATACATACAATCAGTTCGAAGTGACTCAGTGACTTAAATGTAAACAGCAAAACTACTTAATTATTTAGAAGATAATATAAGAGAATATCTTCATTATCTTGCAGTAGGGAAGGCTTCAGGATACAAAAGCATAAAGCATAAACCGTAAAGAAAAATATGGATAAGTTTGGCGAAATAAAATGAAAGAACTTATGTTCATCGACTAATAATTGAAAGCTTATTTTTTTAAAGGTTTAATTGGGGGGAAGATATTTAGAACATATATAAATGACAAAGTGTTAGTATCTAGATTACATAAAGAATTTCTTCAAATAAACAAGACAAAGATAACTATACCCTACAGCCTTGATATGCAGAGTCTGGTCTCCAGACCAGTAGATGAGCATCACCTCAGAGCTTGCAAGAAATGCAGATTCTCAAACTCTTCTTAAGACCTACTGAATCATAATTTTGGGGGATGGGCCTCCAAGGATCTGTGTTGTAGCAGGCTTTCCACATGATTCTTAAGATGGTTTGAGGGGAAGCGGACTTGGCCCAGTGGATGGGGCATCTGTCTACCACATGGGAGGTCCACGGTTCAAACCCTGGGCCTCCTTGACCCATGTGGAGCTGGCCCACGCGCAGCGCTGATGTGTGCAAGGAGTGCCCTGCCACTCGGGTGCCCCCTTGTCAGGAGCCCCATGCACAAGGAGTGTGCCCCATAAGGAGAGCCACCCAGCGCAAAAGAAAATGCAGCTTGCACAGGAATGGCACCGCACACCCGGAGAGCTGATGGAGCAAGATGATGCAGCAAAAAGAAACACAGATTCCCAGTACCACTGACAACAACAGAAGCGGACAAAAAGAAGAACACGCAGCAAACAGACACAGAGAACAGAGAACAGACACTGGGGTAGGGGGGTAAGGGGAGAGAAATAAATAAATATAAAAAAAAAAATTAAGAAGGTTTGAGAAGGCCTGCTCTAAAGAAACATGTGAGGTAACAAGCATGCTACCATCGGTGGGCAGGTCCAGCACGTTGAGATGAGGCCTCGTCTCCTGCTGGGTGAGTGCTTGGTGCGGGTAGATTGTCGCCCCCCTGCTACTCTTGCCCGTAATGGCTGCCTCCTCTATCTCCACCCAGCATCCGGTCTCCATAGGGGCCGCCCTAGGGTAATCGGCCTGCCTCTCCCGCACCTCACCAGAATCCAACCCACAATTTCCCCTTATCTTCTGCCCCAGCCCCCATATACCCCCCGCCAGAATGATAACCTCACCTCTGCCCCTTTACCTAGCAACAGCCTCCAACAACCAATCGGAGGTCGCCTTCAGCTTAAGCCAATCGGCACCCCACACATCGCCCCTTACCCTCGTACCTCACCCCCAACCGTCCCCCAGCCAATTAGCGGCCTCCCCTCACATACATTGCCTTAATTGGCTTAGCCTTGCTACCGCCAGTGCCCTAGCCTATATAAACGCTTGTCTTCCTTAATAAAGCAGACGCGTTGCCACCACTCTCCGTCTCTGCAGCATTCTTCGCGCCGCTGTGCGTCCGCCCTTGACACCGCCCGCTGGCTGCCGTGAGCCCCCAAACATGTATTTATGTAATGCTTGTAGAGACGTTGTTTGAGATAGCAAAAAACTGAAAACACAGCACAAATGTCTACTGATAAGATATTTAGACTCTGTAATATATTCAGAAATGAAAATGAGTGAACACTCCATGAATTAATGGATTAGTAACAAATACAAATGTTGAATGAAAAAGTCAGAAGAATATAAAGTACAATTCTATTTGTGAACATATAAAACATATATTGTTTAGGTATATATATTCATTTATTTATGAACATATAAAACAAATAATATATTGTATAGATATATACATGTATTCATAGTAAAACCATAGGAAAATTGAAGGAAAGTTTATTTCAACTTCCAAGATAGTGATTGTGTCTTAGGTTGAGAGAAAGGAGATATGAATTTAAGGTCTAGGGATATTGTATTTGTAACTATGGTAGTAGTTACAAGGAGGCTAAAGCTGTCCACATTTTATGTACTCTTTTGTACACAGGCTATTTTTCCTAGTCAAAAAAGTTTTTAAAAGGAAATTTTAAAAATGTAATATATTACAGACAAATGCTAAAAATTTAGAAATATATCCATCCACAGAAAAAAATCATTAACCATTCTCTTGGTGATTTTTAAGATCTTACTCTAAGAACTTCTTCAAGTTGACTTGTATTTCGAGACTTAATCAAAACTTTTAAATTTGTTGTTTCCTTTCCCAGTAGGTCACTTGGGCTTCAGGTTCAGCTGTATCATTTGTGTTCCTTTTTGCAGGCACTGAACACCCATACTTAACCTGAACTATAGTGGGAATGAATTATGTTTAAGGAAATTGTTAGGATAGCCCAAAGCCAGAGTAAAACAGGATTATCATTTGCTTATACAGACTTAAAAATACTCAGTAGGAGAAAAAAGGCATGGAATTTACATTTTTATCCATGTGTTTTACTGAAAGGTTCTGGAAAATGTTTTTCCTCATTGAAATTTTTAAAAGAAATGAGTTCGAAGTATGGCTTACAGTTGCAGATCATTGTAAATCTGTCCTATGAAGTACATTTAATATTTTTGAAAAATCCATGTTAGAAAATTAAATCTATTTTCTTGATTTAAACTTTTATTTGGTGTCACATACTGTTTGCAAGGTTATTTTTTTAATATATTATGCATGGTCGAGTGATAAATCATCTATCTACAGATTTTATCTTTATTGAGAGAATTAGAATGAGAATATTAAGAAGAGGAAAGGTTATAATAAAAAGAACCTCTAAGAAAATAAAACATTTAGCCACTAGTATCTGAGTTACAGATATTTACTAGACAGAGACCATAGTGAGAACAATCTTAAAAGGCTTACTTGAATAAATCAAATGTGACTTTTTTACCCCACAGATATTCCACATTATATGGATTACCATGTCAGCTTGAAATCCTATCTAAGCCAGCTTTCTTTCTATGGAGAGATTATTTTATCATCTTTGTATAACCTTCTAATGTACTGCTGCAAAGCTGTAATTATACCCATAATATTTGAGAGTCACTTCTGCTTAAACTAATCTAAACCAAATAAACCACCTTTTAGACTTGAGATTTACTTTACCAATGAGGTGATCAGTTGTTGTCTATTAAGTATTAAGCTATTGTAGGCTGTTGAAAAATATGTTTTTTAATATACTTTTTATTTTTTAAAAAGATACTTAGATTATATAAATGTTACATAAAAAATAGAGGGGATTCCCATAAGCCCTGCTCCCATCCCTTCCACATTTTCCCACATTAACAACATCCTTCATTAGTGTGGTACATTTGTTACAATTGATGAACACATTTTGGAGCATTGCCACTAAGCCTGGATTATAGTTTACATTGTAGTTTACAGTCTCTCCCACACAATTTTGTAAGTCATGATGACATATAATGGCTTGTATCTATCACTGCAGTGTCATTCAGGACAACTCCCAAGTCCTGAAAATGTCCCCATATTACTAGTAAATTGTATTAATGGACTTAATTCTTCATTCATCCCTGTATCTCTGCCCTTTGTCATGAAGCATTGCTTTTAACCTGTAGGTAGGGCTACATCACTACCCTTTAACTTTGGCCTTAACCAGGTGACTTTCTTTGGCCAAAATGGTTTGGGTATGACATTGACCAGAGATTTCTAATGTGTTTGCACAGTGGGTTGGCTTCCTCTTGCCCCTGTGCCATCACCATGAGACAAACATGCTTAAACTAGTTGCCGTTCACGAAAGGAGGAAGAAAGATACTTTGAGTAGAATTTACACCCATTTTACCAGCCAAATCAGTCAACCTCCATACATGTAAGCAAACTCTACTAAAATCTGTTTCTCAGATCTGTGAGAGTAACCTTGTATTTTGGGGTAACCCTGAATTTTGGGGTAGTTTGTTACATAGCAATTTTGGCAATGGGTAATTAATAATACTCTATGATTTTTTAAATAATGGAGACTAAATAAAGGATATTTCTTTATACAATGATTGAGGCACTAACCCAACATCTTCTATTATAAAAAAATCATTACATATAGCATCACAATTTCCTAGTAGCCAATTATATAAGCTTCATTGACTTCCACTTATTGTGAAAGTACAGAAGAAAAATCAACTTAAAATACTCTGCTACTTTTATACACAGGCTTTTAAAAATCTTCAAATATGAAAATATATACTTTACATGTAATCTAAAATATAGGTCTTCAAACTGGAATAGGAAAACCCTGGTGGACAATTTAAACTTATTGAAAGTATGTTTAGGTGCTAATAGATTGAAGAGAATCCATTTTTTAGATTGTTCAGTTACATATGTAAATTGCGATGCCTGTCATTGAAGCTTGAGCTATCATACCAGTTATCCTTTTCTACTTCCAACTTTTACTATACCTTTTCTGTCCGTATACCCCAATATCATCTGACCATTTTTGTACTTGTTACAGGTTATGTCTCTGTACATTTAATATCAAAAACCATAGAACTATCATTTAGTTTTTTCTTTTTTTTTTTTTTAAAGATTTATTTTTATTTATTTAATTCCCCTCCCCTTCCCCGGTTGTCTGTTCTCTGTGTCCATTTGCTGCGTCTTGTTTCTTTGTCCGCTTCTGTTGTCGTCAGCGGCACGGCAAGTGTGGGCGGCGCCATTCCTCGGCAGGCTGCTCCCTCCTTCGCGCTGGGCGGCTCTCCTTATGGGTGCACTCCTTGCGCATGGGGCTCCCCTACGCGGGGGACACCCCTGTGTGGCAGGGCACTCCTTGCGCGCATCAGCACTGCGCATGGGCCAGCTCCACATGGGTCAAGGAGGCCCGGGGCTTGAACCGCGGACCTCCCATGTGGTAGACGGACGCCCTAACCACTGGGCCAAAGTCCGTTTCCCTCATTTAGTTTTTCTAAAAACAATTTATTGAAGTATATCACTCATATATAAACATACATAAACAATAAGTATAAAATAAAGTTGTGAACTTACAGAACAAACATATATAACATAATACAGAACTCTCATAACTCACGCTACCACTCATTCTTGTTAAACCTTTTTAACTAAGAATTAAAGAGCATTGTCAAAATATTGCTACTAACCAAAGTATTTTCCCCCCAACCAACACTATTATTATCTTTATATCATTTATGTGCGAACATACATAAACAATTAAGTATATAGTAAAAGTTGTGAACTTACAAAGCAAACATGCATAACGTCATACAGGAGTCCCATACATTAACCCTCTACCAACACCTTGCATTGTTGTGAGACAGTTGTTACAAATTATGAAAGAATATTGTCAAACTCTTACTACTAATCATAGTCCTTCTCTAACATTTCATTTGTTTTTCCCCCAACACACCCTATTATTTTTTTTAAATATACTTTTTATGACAGAAGTTGTAAACTTATAAAACAATCGTGCACATGTGCAGAATTCCCAAACAACATCCCTCCATCAACGTACCACACTATGATGGAACATATGCTACAGAGAAGATAATACCATCTGATTGCTACCATGTCCATAGTGTACATTTGACTCATATTTTCCATACTGCCTCATTATTAACACAGTACATCTTTTACATAGATGAAGAATATTATATTATTACTCCAAACCACAGTCCATAGGTCACTCCAGCTGTATTTTTCCCATGCTTCTCCTCATTCCCAACACCCTGCAATAGTGATGTACGTTTGCTCTAGCTCATAAAGGACTCCTGCATCTGTACCATCAGCCACAGTTCTCATCCACCTCTTGGTTTACTGTGCTATTCAGTTCCAAGATTAATCTCTAGCATTCTGTCAATTGGCATTTACATACTTAAACTACCAATTTCAGACAGCCCTATTTATAAAGTAGCTATTACTGATTATGTGTTACCATCCACTCTATACATTTCCACACTTTTACAGTAAAGCTAATTAAAACTTCTACATACAGTAAACATCAGTAGTCCATCTCAGTCCTCCTCTTACCTCCTTTAAGAATCTACCGCCACCACCATGTCTTGAAGATATTTTCCTACAATTTCTTCTAGAAGTTTTATGGTTCTTGCTTTTACTTTTAGGTTTTTGATCCATTTTGAGTTAATTTTTGGATAAGGGTTGAGATAAGGGTCCTTTTTCCTTCTTTTGGCTCTGGATGTCCAATTCTTACAGCACAATGTGTTGAATGGACTATTTGGCCCAAGCTGTGTGGGTTTGACAGACTAGTCAAAAATCACTTGACCATACATGTGTAAGGGTCTGTTTCTGAACAATAAATTTGGTTCCATTGGTCTGTCTGTCTGTCTGTCTTTATGCCAGTACCATACTGTTTTAACCACTATAGCTAAATAATATGATTTAAAGTCTGGAGATGAGGGTTCACTTTTCCTTTTTTATGATGTTTCTGGCTATTCAGGATACCTTACCCTTCCAAATAAATTTGATGACCATGTTTTCAATTTTTTTTTTAATGCTGGTGGAATTTTTATCAAGATTACATTGAATCTGTATAATAATTTGAGTAGAATTGATATCTTAATGATATTTAGTCTTCCAATCCATGAACATGGAATGTTTTTCCAGTTATTTAGGCCTTTTTTGATTTCTTTTAACATTGAGTTACTGTTTCTGAATACTAGTACTTTACATCGTTAGTTAAGTTTATTCCTGACTATTTGAGTTTTGTCTGTCATATTTTATTTTCACCACTCTATTGACAATTTTAGTTACTTTTATTAATATAATCTTCATTTCTAGACTCTCTTCCAGGCCTCTCTCCTGTCTTTTTTTCAGGCTCTAGTACACCCTTTAGTATTTCCTGAAAGTCTGGTCTCTTGTTTAGAAATTCTCTCAGTTTCTGTTTATCTGTGAATATTCTAATCTCACCCTTATTTTTGAAAGACAATCTTGCTGGATATAAGATTCTTGGCTGGAAGTTTTTCTCTTGTAGTATCTTAAATATATCAGACCACCAGACCACTATCCTCTTGCCTCCATGGTTTCTGGTGAGAAATCAGCGCTTGATCTTATTGGGTATCCCATATATGTTATGCATTGCTTTTCTCTTGCTGTTCTCAGAAATCTCTCTTTGTCTTTGGCATTTGACATTCTGATGAGTACGTGCCTCAGAGTTGGTCTATTCGAATTTTTTTGGAAGGGAGTATGCTGTGCTTCTTGGACATGGATAGCTATGCCCTTCAAGAGGGTGGGAAATTTTCTATCATTATTTCTTCAAATATTCCTTCTCCCCCTTTTCCCTTTTCTTCTCCTTCTGGGACACCCATGACACATATGTTGGCACACCTTTTGCTGTCATTTAGTTCCCTGAGACCTTGTTCATTTTTTTCATTCTTGTCTTCATCTCTTCTTTGGTATGTTCACTTTCAGAGGCCATTTCTTCAAGCTCACCTATCCTTTCTTCTGCCTTCTCAAATCTGCTATTATATGATTCCAGTGTTTTTTAAATTTCATTTATTGCACCTTTCGTTTTTGTAAGATCTGCTGTTTTTCTGTGTATGTTTTCACATTCTTCTTTATGCTCATCCAGTGTCATCTTAGTACCTTAATCTCTTTAGCTATCTCATTGAATTTATTAAGAAGATTTGTGTGAACATCTATGATTAGTTGTCTGAACTCCTTTAGGTCATCTGGAGGCTTATCTTGTTCCTTTCACTGGGCCATAGCTTCCTGTTCTTGGTGTGGATTGTAATTTCTTGTTGGTGTCTTGGCATCTGGCTTCCTCGATTCTTTATTCTGGGTGCAGTTTTTCTCTTTAGTTCAGGGTTTCCTGCCCTTTCTCCCTTACTGGGTGTGGAGTAGGAGCCAAATGTGATTGGTGCTATAACCTGTGGAGTCTCAAGCTGCCCTCATTGTGCCAGGGACTGTTGAAGCTTCTTCCAGCTTCCTCCTTTGCCAGGGGTAGGAACAGACAGAGTCACAGCTGTGTGGAATAATCCAAGTTGTTAAGGCCTAGACAGTGGTTGCCCAGAGAGACCAATGAAGCTCGTGAAAAAATTTGAATTGCAGAAGGAAGAATAAGAAACAAAGATAGGTCAATAGTGATTGTCCAGTTTAAGCAATAGAAAAAAAAAACTGGAAGCCAAACCAATGTGTGACACCAATAAAATATACCAGCATATGCGTGATGGGATTCCCAGAAGACAGGCAAGATATAAATTATTCAAAAATATTTGAATAAATAAAAGAATCTTTCCAAATTGGATGAAACATGTCTATCTAGACATCCAAGAGGCTCACAAACTCCAAGTAGGGTAAACGCAAAGGAGTTCCATACCTAAACACATCTTAATCAAACTGTTGAAAGCCTGAGGCACAGAATCTTTAAAAGAAACTAAAGAAAAGCAATTCAAAACATACAAGGGATCCTAAATAAGATTACCAACTGACTTCTCATCAGAAACCATGAAGACTAGAGTGCAGTGACGAAGTAATGTAAGGAAAAAATCGTCCACCAGGAATTTTATGTCCTCCATTACTATCCTTCAAAAAAATGAAAGAGAAATTAAGGCATTCCCAAATAAACAAAAACTGAGTATATGCTTGCTGATGCAACCTACAAGAAATATTAAGGAGAGTCTCTGAGACTTAAAAGAAAGGTCAGTAGACAGTAACACAAATCAATATGAATAAATGAAGAATACAGGGAAAGATAATTACGTATGTAATTATAAAAGACAGTTGAAATACATTTTTATAAGAATTTTCTTCTCCTAACTGATTTAAAAGATATCTGGAGTGAGTGGATATGGCTCAAGCAGTTGAACACCTGCTTCCCACTTGGGCGGTTCCAGGTTTGGTTCCTGGTGCCTCCTAAAATCAAAAGCAAAAAACAAACAATAAGCAAAAACAGAATGAAAAGACCAACTCAGGGTAGCCGATGTGGTTTAGTGGTTGAATGCCTGCTTTCCATATGCAAGGTCTCAGGTTCCATTCCTGGCCCCAGTACCTCAAAAAGAAAAAAAAAAACAAACATCTGGGTAAAGCATTAGTTGTAAAACTGTGTTGATAGGCTTATAAAATTTAAAAAAGAAGTAAAGCAAAGGATGAGGAAGGGAAAGGCGCTCTATGGAACATATTTTCTACATAGAATTGAAATTGACAGTGATAATCTGAACTAGATTACTGTAAATTAACATGCAAATTATATTCCCCATGGAAACCACTGGAAAAATAAAGAATCAAAACAGCAAAGCAACTAAAATAATAATCTATAAAATGCCTATTTAACACAAAGAAGGCAATAATGGAGGGACTATAGGAACAAACAAAAGACTCATGAAAAACAGCAAGATGGCAGGCATAAATCCTACAATATAAATAATTATATTTAGTATAAGTGGATTAAATGCTCCGAAAGGCAGAGATTGACAGGAAAAAAAAAAAAAAGCAGGATCCAACTACATGCTGCTACAAGAGATAAACTTTAGATTCAGAAGCACAAATAGCTTGAAAATAGAGAGAGAGGAAAAAATATTCCATGCAAATTGTAATCCAAAGATAGCTGGCATGGGTTTATGTATATCAGACAAAATAGATTATAAAAATTGGTATTGGTGTCAAAACTGACTCAGGAAGAAATGGAAAATAGAAAAGACGTATAAATTTTTAAAAAATTGAAGGATTAAAAATCTTCCCATAGAGAAAAATTGAAGCTCACATGACTTCATTGTTGAATTCTGTTGGATGTCTAGGAAGAAGTAATATGTTCTCCCTAAACTCTTCTCTGAAACCAAAGCCAAACACATTGCAGGGATAGAAAACTACAGGAAAGGATTCTTCAAAATAATAGATTAATATGTCCTCAGCAAGATAGTAACAAATCAATCCAATAGCATATAAAAAAGAGTAAATAACATGACCAAGTAGTTTTTAACCAAGTAATACCAGTTTTTTTAACATCCCAAAATCTATTAATATAATATGCCATATTAATAGAGGAAGGAACTAAAACTGCTTGCTTATCTCAATAGGTGCTGAAAAGGTGGTTTACATAACCACACACCCATCAGTGATTAAAACCTAACAGCCTTGAAATAGAAGGAGGAAACTTTCTCAAACCAGTAAAGAGCATTTACATAAATTTATAGCTAATGCAATACTTATTGGTGAAAGAATGATTGCTTCTCCTGTAATACTATATCAATAACAAGACAAGAATGTTCTTGCCTCTTCTGTCAAATAGAGGTACTAGCCAAATTCAGTTAGGCAAGAAAAGGAAATAAAAGATATCCAGGTATGAAAGGAAGAATTAAATTGTCTTTATTTGCAGGTGACATGATACTGTGTGTAGAAAATCCTAAGGAATCTACTTTAAGGCGGGGAAAAGCTATTAGGACCCATATAAGAATTCACAGTCACAGAATACAAGATCAAAATTTTTAAATCAGTTGTATTTTTATACATGAGCAATGAGCCATGAACAATCCAGAAATAAAATTAAGAGTATAATTCACAATAATATGAAAAACAATAAAATAAGGAATAAATTTCATAAAATAAGTACAATGCTTATACAAAGAAAATTACAAAACTTTGTTGAGAGAAATTAAAGAAGATGTAAACAAATGGAGAGACATTCCATGTTTATGGATTTGAAGAATCAATATTAAGGTGGCAGTTCTCCCCAAATTGATTTATAGATTAAATTCAATCCCTATGAAAATCCCATCAGATTTTCTTTCTTTCTTTTTTTTTTTTTTGGTGGAAATTCACAGAACCAGGACTAGCCAAGACAATTTTGAAAAAAACAGTTTAAGGATTTTCACTTCCAAATTTCAAATCTTATAATAAAGCTACAGTTATCAAGACTGTGTGATACTGTTAGAACAGTAGACATACATAAATTAATGGAATAGAATTAAGAGTCCATAACTAAATCCTTATATTTACAGTCAATTCATTTTTGACAAGGATGTCAGGGTAATTCATTGTAGAAAGTATAGCCTGTTCAATAAATGGTGCTGGGACCACAGGATATCCACATGCAAAAAAAGATGAATTTAGACTCTAACTTCACGCAATACCCCAAAATTAACTTAAAATCGACCACAGACTTAAATGCAAGAACTAAAATAATAGACTTTTTAGGAAAAACATAAAAGAAAATCTTTAAAACTGTGCATTAGTCAAAGATTTCCTATATACAACACCAAAAGCATGGTCCATGAAAGAAAAAATTGATAAATCAGACCTTATAATTTAAAACCTTAATTCTTCAAAGTATAAGAAAATAGGCAACAAAATGGTTGAAAATATTCATAAAACATGTCTGTTAATAGACTTTTATCCAGAATTTTCAAAGAACTCAAGAAATGGGAACCTTCATACATTGCTGGTGAGAATGTAAAAAGACGCAATCAGCAATTTGTCAGTTTCTTAAAAAGTTAAACATAAAATTACCATATGACCTAATAATTAGTAGTGGTTTTGCAAGACTATTAGGTAGGAATGGTGATTAACTCTAAATCTTTTGAGCATTAGGGAGATGTTCTAAAACTGATTTATGGTGATGGTTGCACCACAGTGTAAATTTAATTTAAAAAATTTAATTGAATACTTAAAATGGGTACATTTTTATGATATGTAAGATGTATCTCAGTCTGTTAAAGAAAGCTATATATGAAATATGATTATATACCATTATGATTATCCAGATGAACCATAATATTTGTAGTACCTTTTTTGTAATGCCATCAAAATGTGAAGATGGATTCCAATTTCAGTTATTTTGAATCTGCCAGTATCAGAGGAAATATCAGTGGAACTCCCTCTCAGACCAACATATATTTATATATTTATATTTTTTATGCAACTATATTTTCCTAGACTCAATACATAAACAAAACAGAAAACCCACATGTATTAGTCAGCCAAAGGGGTGCTGATGCAAAGTACCAGAAATCTCTTGGGTTTTATAAAAGGTATTTATTTGGGGTAGAAGCTTACAGTTACCAGGCCTTAAAGCCTAAGTTACTTCCCTCAACAAGGTCTGCTGCCATGTGTTGACACAGATGGCAAGCAGTGTCTTCAAGGGCTTAGTCTTCCTCCTCCTCCCAAGGTTTCTTGGTTCCAACTTCTTCCAATCTCAGCTGCAGACTTGGACAATTCTTGTCTCTCTCCCAGGGCGGTATCTTTCCAGGCTTTCTCCACAAGGCCAGCTATGTCAGGCCAATGACTCATCTCTCTTCCCGGGATCTCTGCCGAGTCTGATGGAGCCTTCTCTCTTTCCTCGTGTGTCTGCTTCTCTGTGTGCTTACTTCCTGGGCTCCAGGTTCAAAACTCCACTAACTCCTCTAACGTGTAGTTTTCTCTGTAAGTCCCCACCCACCAAGGGGGCAGGAACTCGACATCCTACTGATTTGGCCCATTCAAAGCCCTCATAATAATTTAATCAAGTAAAAGTGAAACCTCTGAATTTAATAGAATCAAATATGTCCGGAGAAACAGACCAGTTTGCAAACATCCAATATCTGTTTTTGGAATTCATAAGCAATACCAAACTGCTATACTGCAATATTTTCCTTACCTTTGAAAATGATTCACTGACCTTAGTTTTCTGGCATTTGATGCTGACATATCTACGTTTGACATTATTTGTGAAACATATTAATGAAAAACACCAAAACCAGCTAAAATTAGCTTTGCTTTCCAGTTCTTCATTTTTTTTTGCATTTTTCTGTTTGTTTTGTGTTCTTTTAGATCACTGTGTCCACTACTATGATCTTCGTAACACTAAACAGCCAATCATGGTATTCAAAGGACACCGAAAAGCAGTCTCTTATGCAAAGTTTGTGAGTGGTGAGGAAATTGTCTCTGCGTGAGTATTATTCTCTTTAGGGACTGAATTTAACAACAATGTTCTGTCATCATTTTTCTGTTTTTCAAATCATTGTGGGTGTATATAAAGATTAATACTGGTCTCTATGCACTTTCTCTTAAATAATAGATTTTTTTAAACTTGTTTAAAATATGAGTGTATTGTAGTCTCTATCTCATTTTCTTTCTGATTTGTGAATAAACATCTTATGATACTAAGTTTTAGTGTTTCTCCCTTATCTAACATCCTAGGTTTATTGCATTTGAACTTCAAATTGGATTTAAACTGCTGCTTCTCTTTAAAAGAAACAATATAGTTGACACAAAAGAATGAGAAGCATTTTATTTATTGAAGTCAATATGTCGTATACTTATCTGAATTGCAATACACTAGTATAATTATTTTTAGCTTTAAAACATATTTGGTTAACTTACATGTTAGGATGTTATTTGATCTCCCTATGATTTCATGATGAGTTTTAATTATGTTTTGAAGAGAACCTTCTAGTATGAACTGCTTATACCCAACAAATACTAATTCCCTGAGAAGCCTTCTGAAACAGAATTATAATTTGAGCTTTTAGTTGTCTTTGAAGTTAATAAAATGTTAGCCAGGTAAATAAATATCAATTCCTGAAAAAAAAATAATTGACAAAACTCTTCTAAAAGTCTATTTTTATTATTTATTATTATATTATTTATTATTATTGTATCCATTTCTTTGTTCTCTTCATTTTACATTACCCTCGTATATACCCATTATTAAGTTCCTTCTGACTTTTCCACATCTACTGTTCTTCTGAGGATTAGTGATCTAATTTCACTTAGTTTCTTATGTCTCAGGAGACTATTAATGCCAGTACCTTATACTTGATATCTCCCTGACATGTACCTTCATACTGGTTGCTCTAAATAAGAACTTGGTAATTTGAATTGATGTAGAAATGTGATTTGAATTGATTTAGCCAGTAACTTTAATTTAATTACCTAAGAGGGGAAGAAAGAAAGTAAGGAACGGAACTTTCTGGAGGTGGCAGGGGCGGGCGGGGGGTCATGTAGATAATTAGTTCACAAATTTTGGACAGATTTGGACCCTACAAGTATTTAGAACATAAAATTCATCCAGAAGTTATTTGATATATTAAAAAGTTTATAGTATATCAGTGCATCTCACCTTGTAGCACATCCCTACTCATGTCTGGGGTTCTGTACTTTTTTATCTTTTCTCTTGTTTCTCAATAAACGGTTTACTTCCTTGCCTTAAAAAAACAAAAAGTATATAGTATATCATATAAGCAAATAATGTAATAAAGTATTATAAATTGAAATATATTTTAAAATATAAAGTGATATTGCAACATTGTTGAGCAAAAAAACTAAAACAACATAAATGTTTTCTATTTAGACATAAAAAATGGATATTATATTGAATAAATGATGAGCAACAATAGAGAAGTATTTAAAGATTTCAGATTTCAGCCTCTGGAGTCTGTTTGATTGTTGGTTCTACTATTTACTAGCTCTGACACCTTTGAAAGGTTCTTTACCTTCTAAACCTCAGTTTCCTCAGCTCTAAAATGAACCTATAATAGAACTTATGTTGTGTCTCTAAATAAAATAAGCACATAAAACATTTAGCATGGTGCTCTGTTAAGTGACTGTTAAGAGTAAGAGAAAACATGACTTATTGTGTAGTAAAAAATGTAAAAATGTACTAAAAGTTGTAAAACATTGTTGGATTACAGCAAAAGACAGTTTACAAAATAATATGTATAACATCCAATTATTGTAACAAAAGTCAAGGGACGGTAAAAAAAAAACTTGGTCTTTTGTTGAAGTTCTAAGACTATCTCTGTACTGATGATTTTTATATATAGTGTTTTTTTGCTAAATATTGCATATGCATATTCTTTTAGTATGATAAACTATTTTATATATACCATGGAATCATTCATAGTATCCCACCACTATAGGGATGACTAAACTGCGAAAATAGTTCATATTTAATAAAGCTTTGTAATTCAAAATTTGAAAATCAATTCAAAGTGGAACAAATGCGTCAGTGAAATTAAACACAGCTCACAATAGAGCTCTAATTGTTTGATTGTGGTGGTACAGTGGTAATAATGCCTAACATTTGTTGAACGCTTCAAAAATGTTAAGCACTATTGAAGTCATTTTAAATGAATTAATTTACTTAATCTTTATAATATCTTATAGGATTCATTTAATATTTTGAGGTAGGCATCATTATTTTTCACTTTTAACTAATGAAAAAAACAGGTCAGTGGGGTTTCATAACTTGAAAGATCAAAAGGAATTTTATGGCAGATTGAATATTCTACTTCAGTTTTTCTCTGATAGTGTGCATTTTTAACCAGTAAACTGTATTACCTCTAATTAGTAGTGATGAGTTTTAGGTTCTAAAATCTTAAATGTGTTCTAACTTTCTGTGTTTATCTCAGATCAACAGACAGCCAGCTTAAGCTGTGGAATGTAGGGAAACCATATTGTCTGCGTTCCTTCAAGGGTCATATCAATGAAAAAAACTTTGTAGGCCTAGCTTCTAATGGAGATTATATAGCTTGTGGTAAGTGAAACCATCTTTTCTAAGAATTTTTTAACACATGTCTGTCAGGAAAATTGAATTCAATAGTAATAGAGAACATACCAAGAAATGGTCTGTGCACTCAGAAGGTTAACATAACAGTCTGATGATGCCTCAGCTCTATGAATTTTCCTAGGGTTGTACTGGATAAGGCATTAGTCCTTCCCTCCTTTATTGAGTATAAGCTCTGACTACATGAAACAGCAGAATATTGTTAAATGTGTTTTGTAGTTGTTCTCCATTATAGCATAATTTCTATAGATATTATGTAAAAGAAAATACTATTTCAGCTATTAGTAATTCTATATTTTTAGACATTATTTGTCTTCTTAAGCTTTATATTTATTTTCCCTATCTAGTGATATCTTCCTTTAGCAGTCTGCCTGTATAGCCTTGTTAGATTGTTTGTATAGTCTTTTCTATGGCTTTTATTCTTGATAATTTATACAAATCTAAATCAGAAATAGAAAAGTCAAATTTGATACTGTTCAAATACTCTTAATATCTCCAATAACAGAATATATGAGTTTTCATCCGTATTTTAAATAGCTTGACCTATATTCTCTGAAATCGACCCTCTCCACATGCATTTGAGCATAAGCACTGCCAAAACAAATACCCGACCCAATTATCCTCCTTTGCTAGACTGCTCAAAAATACAGGTTTCTAGGCCACTAATCTAATTAGAATAATATGTTTTTGGAGGAATAAGAAATAAGTTTTGTAGGCTAATAAAATTTTCCTTTGTATGTGGTACAACTTTTTCTCTGTAGGTGGAAATCTTTCTAAATATAATTTAAGATTCTTGCTATAATAACAAGTTTCTGATTCTACTGTAGACTTCTGCTATAAATGATTTTATGTAGTAGTTTTAGCCTAAGAATTATGAATTTTATTATCATTTAACATTGTTTCTTTGGTTTAGTAAAGTTTAGCTTTTGTCTACAAATCCTTTTCTCATAATTCCCAAGGAGTTCTGTGATCTTATCTTTCAGACTTGACCATAAAAGATTATTGGTCTTTGAGCAAAAATTTTGGAATGATAATTGCTCTATAACTCTGAATTTTCCCATTCTAAAAGAAAAACTATTGTGATTATTATTGTTTATTTTCAGGAAGCGAGAACAACTCTTTATACCTATACTATAAAGGACTTTCTAAGACATTGCTAACATTTAAGTTTGATACGGTCAAAAGTGTCCTGGACAAAGACCGAAAAGAAGATGATACAAATGAATTTGTTAGTGCCGTGTGCTGGAGAGCACTGCCAGATGGGGTAAGTTTGCATTTTTTTTTCTACCTTGGTGTCTCTTATAATGCCTTACATTTATCTATACACAGTTTTTTTTTAGTTTAAAATATAATTTTAAATTGATATACAACATGCCTTCTCTTGCTTAGTATCACATTGCCAAATAAAACAGTTATTTTAGATAGTAATTGACAAGTCAATAATGGAAAAATGCCATACTGACATTGGTGTCTCTCCTGTTTGTCCAGAACATCTTGTGCAAATCTCTGTTATAGCCAATATCATATTGCCTCTTTAGTATCTACCTCTCCTATAAGAGTGTAAATTCCTTCAGAGAACACATTGTATCTCTTTTTCCTTGATAATCATATTTAATAAGTGCTAAATAAACATTCTGCTGAACTGGTATTTTTAATATGAAGTGGAAATTTTGGTGTAGGTAAAGGGAAATGACCTATATGTGCACCTAATTAAATACTATTCTAGTGTAGAATTGTTCTCTACAAAATACATTTATATAAGAATATTTAACCGTATTTAATTTCTTGATGGGAAAGTTTTACTTACCTGTTGTTAAAAAAGTTTCCTCAAAATTTTTACTTAGTAGTCATATATCCTAAAGTAGAAGCTTTCCCATAAGTAATATGGAGAAATAATCATTTTTTCTGCCTCTATTTAAGTACATATTATTCAGTCACTGTTTTTATCTTTTTAAAAATAACTTTTTAGGTTATTGCTTGGTTCTATTTTTTTACATAAAAATTTCTGATTTGATGGGTTATTTAAGATATCTGCATTCTGGATAAAGTTAAATTAGATATAGTCGATTACTATCTTGTTTAAATTCCTCTGACTCAACTTCCAGTTGTGATAATGAGAAACTAAGTAATTTAGACCAATCCTCCCACTAAGTAGAACTGGAAAAGTTGGATGAAATATATATATATATATTTTTTAACTAAAACCTTTTTGAAAGCTTTTAAGAGCAAACAAGATAGAGAAAAATTATCAGACTAAGTGTGAGCCTGTCTTTTGGATCTTCTTTTCCCCTGAGAGCATCTGACAATTTTGACAGGGTGGCTGAGAGCACTGATGCAGGGGAATAGACCACTTCACAGGGGAATAGGGATTGGAGTCCACTGTCACCTTTGAATGAACTCAAAGTTCCTTTGGTTTAGGGTCCCAAAGAGCTTTAGCCTAGAATAAACCAGTGGAAGATAAGCCCTTACAATGCTTGCAGCTGAACTTTAAATTATTTTAATCCCTGAAATCAAATTGAGGTGACCCTGGATTACTTGTATCTATGGATCTATGGATACCTGACAGATGCAAACTTAAATCCTCTCTGAAAGAAGATAACACCATCTACAGACTTAATTTATGTTTTCGATTTTGTAAATATAATAATTAGGTATGAATGTTAATTTCATGTGTCAGCTTAGCTACTTTATTGTGTGCAATTTTTTGGTCAAGTAAGCACTGACCTGATTGTTGCTGTGAGGGTATTTCATAGATAGATTTAAATCATTGGTTAGTTGATTACATCTATGACTGATTATATCTACAGTCATCAAAGGAGATTGCTTCAGCTATGATGGGAGTCTCCTCGTCCAATCAATTGGAGGCCTTAAAGTGAGAACTGAAGATTTTAGCAGTCAGAAGAAAGAATTTCCATATATACTTCAGACAGCCAGCTTCTCTAGGGGAATTCACCTTCACCTTCATCAAATTTCCAACTTGCAGCCTGCTGTATGGATTTCAGACTTGCCAATCTCTACATTCATGTGAGCCAGGTCCTATAATAAATCTCTTAATATTTACATACACACACACACACACACGTACACACACATTTTCTTTGTTCTGTTACCGTGGAGAACCCTGGCTAATACACTGAGGCACAATAGGAAACAAAGAGACTTACGAAAAGACAATTCAGCATGAATGAAACCAACATAAACAATAGACAGTAGAAACAAATTCACAGCAGCTATGGATACCGGAGTTTTATACACAGCTTGAAAATAACCATGCTCACAAGATAAAAGAAAATTTCAATTGAGAACTAAAACTCTTCGAACTGAAAAAATAAAGCTACCAAAATTAAGAACTCAATATATAGGTTGAATGGCAGATAAGACCCAGTTGAAGAGAGAACCAACCAGTAGGTAAGTTAGGGAAATTTTACAAAAGGAAGCATAAAGAGACAAAAATGGGGAAAAATTAAAGAAGAGAGATTAAAGGATCAAGTAAGAAAATTTATCAAATTCATTAGGAGACCTAAAAGGGAGAAGAGAAATAATGTGGCAGAAGCAAATATTTAAAGGTATTATTGATGAGAAGTTCACAAAATCGATGAAAGATAATAAAAGAAGAGATTAAAGAATCTTCAAACCCCAGAGAAATAAATAGCTAGAAATCTACACTCTAAGTAAAGGTTTAACTTCAGGCCTGGAAACTGAATAGAGTTGACCTGCCTTAAAATCTGACCTTGGGATTGCCTTCTTGTAGTATCACTTCCTTGACAATATACTGAGTTAAAACAGCCATAGAATATTATGTGCCAGGAGCCAGTTATCTCATATTTAATACAAAACCCTATTTGTGGGATTGCTTTTGGACTGAAAGAACTGTGAGTTGGCACATTGGTCTTATATCTGTGCAAAATGAACATTATAAGATTAGCTGGAAATAAAACACATCTCTGTTTTGAGGTGAACCACATATACTGAAACTTTACCCCTGTCAACTATACATACTCTTTATATAGATGATGGGGAGGGAAAGGTCCAAAAAGGTGTGCCTGTAACTAGTTCTTAGCCTCCTGATGATTTTGAAGATGCTGTATATGGTGAATTTCCTATACTATATCCTTCTTTTTTTTTTTAAAGACGATTTATTTCTCCCCCCGCCACCCCCACCCCCGCCCTGGTTGTCTGTTCTCTGTGTCTCTTTGCTGCGTCGTCTTCTTTGTCCGCTTTTGTTGTTAGCAGCACGGGAATCTGTTTCTTTTTTTGGTTGCGTTATCTTGTTGTGTCAGCTTTCCTCGTGGGTGGCGCCATTCTTAGGCAGGCTGCACTTTCGCGCTGGGCGGTTCTCCTTATGGGGCACACTCCTTGTGCATGGGGCTCCCTATGCGGGGGATACCCCTGCGTGGCAGGGGACTCCTTGTGCACATCAGCACTGCGCATGGGCCAGCTCCATACGGGTCAAGGAGGCCCGGGCTTTGAACTGTGGACCTCCCATGTGGTAGGCAGATGCCCTAACCACTGGGCCAGGTCCGCTTCCCGATATACTGTATCCTTCTATGAAGCTAAATAACTTAGTGCTAGGTTGAAGCCTGTTGTGTTTGATCCTGCAACCTTTTTGCTAATGTTGGGACAAGCACACTTAGGCACATCATAGTAAAACTGCTGAAAATCAGATACAAAGGAATTCTTAAAAGTAGCCAAGGGAAAAAAAAAGGTTGAAAGGAGCCACAATTAGACTGTCAGTGGGCGTAAAACGGGAGCCAGAAGATAGTGAAATCATATCTTGAGTATGTGAAAGAAAATATCTGCCAACCTAGAATTCTATACCCAGTGAAAATCTCCAAGATAAAAGTAAAATAAAGACGTTGTTAGGTCTCAAGACAGGGCCTTTATGGATAACCAGAGATGGCATGAAGAAAACTTCAACATGAGAGTTAGGCAAACTCACATTTGTTATGTCTGCAGAGGTAAGGAGCCAAGGCCAGTCTAAAGTGACTCAGACCCAACTCCCTGTGCTACAGTTTTACTCTTGCTTAAATGCCCAAGTTATTACTTAGTATTTACTTTGATTATTCATTAGTTTTTATGCATACAGATGAAAACACATAGCTGGTTGTATCATTGTATGATTAGTATGTTCAGGAAATCGTACTTGCACATACATTGCATGATCAAGAAAGGGACGGACAACTCCACCAATGGGTGGGAATTTTACTATATTATTTAAGCAAGTTGAAGTGAGGACAACAAGAGGCTGCTTCTGCGCAGGTCCAGCCAACTGGTTGAAGCTGGTTTTCATATTTCATTGCTTCAACAGGATATTCTTGACTATCAGTAGTGGAATTTGGCACAAAGAGAGGGTTGCATCTTATTACCTTCTGATTTACATACAATTCTTTCTTTTGTATCCTAGCAACAGGGAGAGAAACAAGTTACTTTCAGGTATTTGGTCATCCTACATCCATCAACATTTTCAAAAGAAAAGCTGAATAATTTGCTACCAGCATCTATACTAAAGGAAACTTTAAAGGATTTTCTTAAGGAAGGCAGAAGGAAGTGATCTCAAATGAAGGTCAGAGGTCAAAATGAATGGAAAACAATGAAAATAAATATGCAGTAGGGCGGCAGACTTGGCCCAGTGGTTAGGGCGTCTGCCTACCACATGGGAGGTCCGCAGTTCGAACCCCGGGCCTCCTTGACCCATGTGGAGCTGGCCCATGTGCAGTACTGATGCGCGCAGAGTGCCATGCCACGCAGGAGTGTCCCCTGCGTAGGGGAGCCCCACGCGAAAGGAGTGCACCCCGGAAGGAGAGCCGCCCAGCATGAAAGAAAGTGCAGCCTGCCCAGGAGTGGTGCCGCACACACGGAGAGCTGATACAACAAGATGAGGCAACAAAAAGAAACAGATTCCCATGCCGCTGACAACAACAGAAGCGGACAAAGAAGACGCAGCAAATAGGCACAGAGAACAGACAACCAGGGGTGGAGGGGTGGGGCAGGGGAGAGCAATAAATAAAATAAATAAATCTTTAAAAAAAAGAAAAAGAAAAATATGCAGTAAATCTAAATGCATATTAATTATGAAAAACAATAATGCCTCCTTGGATTTAAAGAACATATAGAATTAATTCCTTGGCAATAATGGCATATAAGGCAAAAGTAGGATAAACATAATTGAAATGTTTTCTAGTCCTTGCCTTGTAAGAGGTAAAAATACCTATTAATACTAGACAGATAAGGATACATATTGTAGTTTTTAGCTTTTCCTTTAAAATAGTCCTAAAGTTTGCTTCCCCAGACCAGCAATGTCAGCGTCCCCTGGGAACTTGCTGTATTAGAGAATAAAAAGATTAAAACAAAAATTCTCTAACTCACTTCATTCCTGTATCAGTGAGAGTTCTCCAGAGAAAAGGAGCCAAGAAGGAACTGGCTCATGTTATTGTGTAGGCTGGCAAATCTGAAATCCATATGATAAGCTGGAGGGCTGGAAACTCAGGCAGCAGTTAATACTCTAGTCTTAAGGAATAATTTCTTCCCCAGAAACCCAGTTTTTTGCTCTTAAGGCCTTCAACTTATTAGATGAGACCCATCCACATTATCAAGGATAATTCCCTTTACTTAAAGTCAACTTACTACCACATCTATGAAATATCCTCATAGCTATACCTGTTAAATAATGTTTGATTAAATAACTGGGCCTAGCTAAATTTACATGTAAAGCTTACATCACAATTACCATTCCAGATTTATATTAATGCTGATTTTTATATGGCAGTCACTTTGATTAGCCACTAAAAATAACTTCCTTTCTTTATTTTAGATGAGTACAGAAGATGTGGGAGACTTTTTTTTCCCAATTATTTAACAGATATCAATCATAGTTCTAGATACTGGAGATAAATAGTGTACAAAACAGTAAAAAAGTTCCTGCTCTTGTATGGCTAACAATTTTGGACGAAGCGTAAATAAGCAAAATAAGTAAGTTATTATATTAAAAGGTTATAGGTGCATTGGAGAAACACAAAGCAGGAAAGTTGGTGAAGAAGTTTTAGTTTTTAGTTTTAGTGTTAGTTTTAGTTTTAGTGTTGGTAATCACAGAATGCCTCCTTAAATAGCTGAGTTAGCAAAGATTATAAGGAGGTAAAGAAATAAGCCACATTTAAATGGGGAGAGGAAACAGTTCAAAGACTTTGAAGTAAGAGTGTGATTAGTAATGTTCAAGGAACAGCAAGACCATTGTGCTGCACTTGGTGGAAAATAGTAGGAGATAATTTCAGAATGGTGATGAAAAGCCAGTTTACATAGAGCATTATTCATCATTGTAAGAACATTGTAAGAACTCTTGACTTTTTACTGGTAGTGAGTTGGGAGCCATTGTAAAATTATGAACAGAGTAGTGACAGTACCTGACTTAGGTTTTTTAAAAAATCAGTTTGGCTGTTGTGTTGAGAACAGACTGAGGTTTAAAAGGTGGAAGCAGGAAGATCAATCAGGATTCTCTTGCAGTAATTCAGGTGAGCTCTAATGAGGTGAGAAGTAGTTAGATATTTTGAAGTAGTTCATATTTTGAAGATAAAACCAGTAGAATTACCCAGTAGTTGGGATGGATGTGGAGTATGAAAGAGAAACATCTTGCATAAAACCAAGGAATATTGCCCAAGCAACTTTAAGAATGGTCTTACTGTTAATTAAGGTGGAGAAGACCAGGAGTTGCTTCTGGACTATTAAAGTTTGAGATGTTATTAGAAAATCTAAGTGGAGATGTCACGTTTGCAGTTCACAGTAGAAGTGTGGGCCAAGGACATAATCAAATATCTTGAGGAGTGGCTGATCAAAAGTAGAAAAACTGGTGCCTGGGAAACCAAGTGAATAAAGTTGTTCAGGAAATAGGGATTGATCAGCCTTGTGAAATTCTGCTAAGACCTCAAGATGAAAACATTTTTGGTGAAGCAGTAGGAACAAAAGTTTGATTTGAGTGGTTTTAAGAAGGAAAGGGAAGGGAAAATTGGCTATAGTGAAGTACAGAGAATTGTTAAGAGGAATAATAAGATAATACATGTTTATTCTCATCCAGATTCCTTTTTAAAGATATGAAATCAGTAGCTATTTCTAGAAAGGCCAAACATTTGTCTCCATATGCTATATTTCTTTCCTGCCTAGTTTTGACCACAGGAAAGAGATCAATTAAGGACACTTTATGAAAGAATTTAGTGATTTGAAAGTTTTTTGTTTTTGTTTGGATAAAAATAGTGTATTAATCTATGGTGTAAACTAACAGAAAAATGACTCAATTAATATTGTAAATCATTTGAATATGCATTTGTTATTTATGGCAGTGATTAATCACAGGAGGGAAAGAAATTAAAAATAGATAATAGAGAAAGAGGCACAAATATAGATAAAGTCTCCTATGGTGGTATCTCAGTCTTATAAAAATTTAAGATACTTTCCTACAACTTGAATTTTTGACTAGCCTTCCCCTGTTATTAAAGATGACCATTACAGTTTTGTGTGGATGTTTTAATTTTTAATTTTTAAACTGTGTAAACTTGTTTCTTGTCCTCTCAACATCACTCTACCTCTGTTGACTCTCTAACCCAGTCATACTTGTTATTGTTGTTTCTTTTAATCTGAGAGACATTATTTTATCCTTTGTCTCTTTTTCTTCATAATATATTTCCTGTGTCAAAAGGGCTTTCATTCAGTCATATTAGGGTTCACTGACAGATTCTTCTGTTGTTTGTTCCTTATCTTTGTTCTGTAAAGCTAATGGCTCTAGAATTTATGCCATTGAAATACCACAACCTCTGATACCATACTTAATTTTCAAAGGAATTTTTGGATGAGTTTTGTTTGAACTCTAGTGAAAATACATATGTACTTCTTTAAAAAAAAGAATTACTTATTGCATTTTGTGTCCTCTGAAGAAAATTTCAAAAACTATAATAGTTATTCTATACTAATGAAGAATACAGAATTCTTCACCCTAATTTATTATTTTAATTCGTTTCAAAACATTTTTTTTAAAACAGTTTAAATGAACTTTAGTAATTTAGAGTTATTGCCATAAGAATGTTCTATTATTGCATACTTCTTAGGGTTTTGATTTTTTGTGTCCCCTCCCCCAAGAAAAAGTCTTAATATTGCTTTGCTTGTTTGATCATTAACTTTCATTGTTTTATTTATATGAATTTGCAAGAAATAGCTATTAGAATATTACATATCATTTTACCTTTAGGGTTTAGAATTAATGCTCTCAGTGGTTATTTAAAAATAAAAATGAAGAAAACTTAATCATATGTTTAACTTGTTACAAAAAAATACACTATTTATTTGAAGAAGCAATTGAAAATTCTAAAACTGTTTACTTGGATTTATTATATTCATATGATATTACACATTCAAATACATTACTTTCAAATGACTGTACAATCTTTGAAATAAATCTGGTTTATTTTATTTCTGTACACAGCATCCATGTTTATATATTTAATATAAAGACTGACAGGCTAGTAGCTACAATTTGAATTCTTTTTTGACTCTACGTCCTTGGCGTGTCCCCTTAATTTATTTGACCTCTTGAGTCCAGATGTTTTACTACCAAACATAGCCAGGTTTTACTAACACTAACTAATGCTTACTGGAAACAGCCATTATCTGAATTAATAAAATCCATAGATAATAATCTTATCTGCTTTGCTCTGAACCTTTCTTTTTATAATACTGAATTTACTCACAACTTCTAGCAAGTGTTAGTATGTTAGTATGGACTAATATAGCTTGTTTCCTTTATTCTGTGGCACCTAATTCTCATATGGAAAGAGCAGTGTTACACCAGAAAGGTAGTAAGTGTTATGGTCTGGATAACTGTAACTAATTTAGATTAATTTCAAGTAATATTTTTAGCAGCTTTATCATAAGACAGTGTGGAATCAGAATGAATCTCCTTGGCAAGCACTTTAATGGCTCTGCATAAAGGGAACATTATTCTTAGAACATCTGTATATAAAAAGAGTATATATAGACACATATATATGTGTGTATATATTTTTATTACCCCTACAGTATTTCATTAGTCAAACAAAAAGAAAACATGTATTTTAGAGAATTTAGGAAAACAAAGCATACGAAGAAAATAAATGTCTATTATTATACTTTCCACAGAAATAACCAATAATAGTTTAATGTAATTAATCTTCATGTAATTTTTCAATTCATACAGGTAGTTCTTTTTATAGAAAATTAAGTATTTGATTACTATTATGTATTCCCCTTTTTTGCCTTTATCTTGAGCATTTCCATGTGTATTTATTTTTTGAACAGAGTATTTTCAATTGCTGTATATTATTTTATTTATAACTGGTTTAAACATTGTGTTGTTGGGTATATTCAAGTTGACAGCTTTTTACTATATGAATAATGCTTCAGTGAACATCTTTGCACTAAATCTCTGAATTTGAATTTCTATTTAATTCTCTAGATTAGAATCTTAGAGACTTATCCAATTAAGGGGAATGGATTTAAATGGATATAAGGCTTTTGATTCAGACTGATAGTTTGCCTTCCAGAAAATCTATTTTCATTTACTCTTGCACCAAAAGAGTCCAGGGGTTCCAATTACACCATGCCCATAAAACATGTAATATAATGCCAGTTTGATGTAGAGAAAAATACCTGGCTTTAATATGAGTTTGTAAAATTGAACGTATTTTAACAATTGTTTCCACAAGCAATTTTCTAGAATGGTAACTTTTGTATTTTTAAATAAATTGTATACCTACATCACTGAGAATTGTTTTTGTTTTTTTTTTAATTACTGCTTAAAAGAGAAATGTCATCTGACTGAGGTATTGTAATAATCATGGCCTTTTGGAAATTTGGTATTAGTAATTCAGATCTATTCCACTATCTCCTGTATGGCACACCTACCTTGAAAGTATGATACAAAGCTAAATTTAGGACAGTACTCTTTAATCTTTATTTCTGGCATATCTTTTTTTTTATCACCACTGCTTTATTTGGAGACTAGAGTTAGATAAGGAGGATATTGTATATGTCTATGTCTATGGATTGTTTCCTCCAGTGACTCTTATCTGAAACCATTGGAATGAATGTTAATTGATCCAAGAATGACTATCTTTGTTCCTAAGTGATTATGCTTGCATGAGGGACACCGTATTTTTTCTGGAGACAGATCCTGAATCCATACTAACTCCTGCTGAGACTGAAGGTTTCCCTCCTTGTTGTGTCAGTTCTGAACCGTATCATACATACTTACCTAGTCTTAGTGACCAACTCTAAATGGATTTCTGTTGGCAAAAGACAGTATTTGTAAAGATCACTTAAGGTTTCCCTAGCTCTCCAAAAGTGACAGAATGATTCCTCTATCTTCAGAAAAATGATTGGTGATACAGGTCCATAGTTCCTGTTAGGTCTTGAGACTTCAGGAATCATAGTAAAAATTTCTGTTGCTTTAGAATGAGGGGTCAAGATAATGATATCCCTAAGTTCTTTCCCTTGAAACCAAATCCAACAAAACTTGACTTGGATATCCTTCAACTATATTGTCACCCATCACCCATCCCATGAGAGCACTTTCATTTTCAGTCATAATGAAGTACCCTTAGTCTAAAGTATTTAACTATAACTTTGTGTTCTATAGCAGATCATCTTTTCTTAAATTTCTCATGATTCCTACCATTTAAAAATATTTGCTCAATGAATTAATATACCTTGTTACTATTATTTATGCTTTTTGTCTCATATCCCATCCTTACTTGTAAACTCCTTGAACAAAAGTCATCATAATGTAGTAATTAATAGCACAGACTCGGGAAATAGGCCACCTAGGTTCAAATCTCAGCTTTCCCACTTAGGTGTGTGACCTTGCTCAAATTCTTTCATCTCACTGTACTTTGATTTACTCATCTATAAAGTGCTAAAGATAATAGCAGCCTAACTTTTAGGGTTGTTATGACGTTACAATGAATTAATATACATAAAGTGTTTAGAACAGTTTTTGGCTTATATTAAGCACTACGTAAGTGTTTGCTGTTATCATTATTCATTTTTTAAATAACCCTAGCTTTGTGTAACTTCTATGTACATAATACATAATTAATGTGTAATTTTTGTAATTAAATGGTAATTAAAAGCAGCCAAGAAAAGAGAGGGCATGGAGGTGACAGATACTTCTGATATCTGCTAGACCAACTTAACTCAATGGTGATATCAAAACTACACCAATTTTAAGAATACTGTTTTCCTGACTTGAGCCTGTCGTGTATACCTATCTAATTATTTCAGAACATCCTTGGGATATAATCTCTAGGCTTTTGCCTTTTTTCAGAAGCAACAAAAAATTTTTAAATATGTGCAGCTCTGGTGGAATAGGTCTTCATTTTTGGCTTAATATTTTCTTGTTAGATTTATAGCATGTTACTCCCTGCCTTTCTCCATTGCATTAGCATTATCACAATTCAGTCTTCTCTCAGAAAAAACATAATATCTAGTTTTCCAATTTATAAAGTTTTTATCAAAAAAAAAAAAGGCATCCTTCTCTGACTTTTTAAACACATTGTGTATAAAGACATTAGATTTCCCTAAACTAGGGAAGCACATTTGAGAAACCAGTCTGCTTCCATGAAAACACAAAAGACAATAAAATTTAGAGTTTCCCAAGCCTGACTGATCATCAGAACTACCTGGGGCTCTTTCAAATAGTTCTGTTCTTAGGCTCATAAATCCATATTTATGGGGAGGGGATAGAAACTGGTACTTTGAAAAGTCCCCATGGTCTCCTTGGGAAATTATATGAACAGTCAAGTTTGGGAATAGATGAAATTATTATACAGCTAGGAAGCAGTTTCTTACACAAAGTAACCAGAGGCCTAAATGTTTTTAAGCATCTGCTAATGAGAAAGAGTGAGTAATTATTATGAATACCTGATATCTGTTAGATTTTCCTATTCCAGTACCCACTTTCGGAAGAAAACAAATCAAAAAGTGAGATATAACCTTTTTTTTTTCCATTAATTAAAAATGCTACCCTTAAAATATCTCAACTACCCTTATTTGTAAGGTTAATTCCTTACCCTAAAATTCTTCAGTGAATAAGGAAAAGGTAACATGGGAGATTCTTCTCTTTCTTTCTTCCCTCCTTTCTTTATTTCTGTTTCTTCTCTCCCTTTTATCTGTCCTTTCCTTTCTTCTTTCCTCTAGCCCGATGGTTTATAACACTTTAGAAAATTTTCCTGACTGGAAGAGGGCCAATCTGAATGAACCCTTGTCTGTCTTGGGAGTGGAAAGAAAGAAGATTCTGAGCACGGACCCTGACTTCCAGGAAGACTATGGCTCCCATCTCTTCCTAAGTGCCCCTTTCTTCCCTTAGTCCAGATTGGAGGCAGCTTGGGCGGTAGAAAAGGGAGAAAACAAGAAGGTGTGAAAAACTGAGGCAAAACTGTTTTTATTTCACTTGATTATATTAAGTGTGAATTTTCCTTACACTTACTGTTCACTAGTATATGGACAGCCTCTGGGAAAACATTTGCTGTATTAAATTTTTATGGTAAATATTATAATGAAATTAACAAAATATGATTTATGGGGTCTATCGGTCAACATTTTAAATATTTCAGTATTGTCATTTTTATATTAGCTTTAATGGAATTTGCCTATACTAAAATGGTTCTTAGAATTTTTTTCCTCATTATTTTTTAAAAAATAATTTTTATTCTTCTGAAATATATTAATTTCAAGGCTTAGAATTGATACAAATCTTTAAGCTAGTTAGACATTTTTTAGTTTTGTCTTTTTTAAGAGAAGAGAAGAAATAGATATATTAATTTGAGAGTGTGTTCTGCATTATGCCGCTAACTTACAAGTAATTTTCATTCTTACCCAACCATGCTCAAAAGCATTCAAGATATTTTGAGATGGGGAGGAATTTAAGTTTGGTTTCTAAATGTTTATCTTTTGATAGTTCTTAACATATTTCAATCACAGTTGTAGAAGGAAGGAAAGTAAAATATTGGATATCATATCTTTAAATTAAAAGTTTTTAATTAGTATTACTTGGCTTGGTTGTATATTCCAAAATATATGTAATGGGGGAAAAATAACTTTTCTAATTGAATAAAAATATTTTTAACAATTACTTAAAGCATAACTAACCAACAAAAATGAATTTTCTTGCTTGCAAAATGGACAATTATTGTTGAAGAGAAAAGTGTATCCTGCTAATTCAAACCTATTATTTCTGGGGGAAAAACATTTTTTGCATATTACTTCTACTACAGTCTCATATTAACCCCTGTCGCCCTCATGAAGATGTCCTCCTATATTGTTGTGGTCCTTATGGAGGTATGTGGCTTTCATATTTCTTATTCTATCATTTCTTAAATCCATTTTGTCTATCATTTTTACAACTACATCTGTCCTGGCTATTCCCAGGTAAGCAGATTAATTGAATGAGAATATACATTCTTATTTGAACTGTGATGACCAAAACAAAATAGATGAAGATGACAGCAGAAAATGAATCTAAATCTGATCTAAATGAAACAGTGCTTATAACTTATTGAGAGTCAAATAGGAAGTTGTATCTCTCTTAAATAGCATGTAGTTGAATCTTTTTTATTCAGTCTGAAAATCTCTGACTTGAGAGAGGAGTGTTAAAGTAAGTCTGCAACTGTAAGGGTGAATTTTCTTTTTTTCCTTTTAGATCTATCAGTTTTTGCTTTATGTATTTTCATGCAGTACTAGGTACATACATTTAAGATTGTTATGTTTTCTTGGAGAAATAACCCCTTTATCAAGGTATAATGTCCTTTATTCATGTTAATATTCCTTTGTCTGAAGTCTACTTTCTCTAAAACTAATATTGCTACTTTAGTTTTCTTTTGATTAGTTTGCATGATATATAGTCCTGCTTACACTTTTAACCTATATCTATATTTTTAAAGTAGGTTTCTTATAGCTTATATTTGGGTCTTGCTTTTTTATCCAATTTGATAATCTCCCTTTTAAATGGTGTGTGATTATCGGTATGGTTGGATTAAAATCTACCATTTGCTATTTGCTACCTTTTTTTTTTTTTGTTTCTTTTTTCTACTTTTTCTGCTTTCTGTGGGTTTGCATCAACATTTTAATGATTATGTTTTATTGCCTCCGTGACTTATTATCCTTTCTCTAAAATTAATTGTCGTGATTTCCCCCACAGTTTACAGTATACATTTTAAAATAATATGCTTTTGTCCTCAAATAATAATATTCTGCTTCATATATAGTGTTTGAAGCTTATAACAGTATCCTTATAATTCCTCCCTGCCACCCCTTCTGAATTGTCTTATAATAAATAAAAGTTACACATACTTTTGCATTTGATATAAGTATGCAATACAATCTTACCGTTTTTGCTTTGGATAGTTATCTCTTAAAGCATGAAAAATAAAAAAATGAATGTTTTTCTACCTTATTTTATTTCCAGTACTCTTCATTTCTTTATGTAAATCCAAGTTTATGACGTGCATCATATTCTTCCTACATGAAGAACTTCCAGGAACTTCTCATAACATTTCTTGCACATAAGCCTGTTGGCAATGCATTCCCTCAGTTTTCACTTCTTTGAGAAAATCTATGTTTATCCTTCATTTTTTGAAAGAATATTTCCCCTGGGTATAGAATTCCGAGTTGACAGATTTTTTTTCTTTTAGCACTTTAAAGGTGCTATACCATTGTTTTCTTGCTTGCCAAAATTCTCAACCATTATTTTTTCAAATATTTCTTCTGTCTCATTCCGTCTTCTCTCAGGATTTCCAATATATATATGTTAGCCCATTTGATATTGTCTCACAGTCTTAGCTGTTCTTTTCTGTTTTATTTTTTCACTTTTTATTTATTCTGCTTTCAGTTTGGCTAATTTCTGTTGTCCTATCTTTTGACTCACTTATTCTTTCCTTGACTGTCATTTCTACTTGCAATATCAAGAAAGGCGTTGCTCATCTCTGTTACTCTGTTTTTTATTTTTGCTTTTGTTTGATTTTTTGTTGTAATTTGAAACTACTGAAATTAACTATCTGATCTTTTTCATTGTTTACTTTTCCCATTAGAATCTTTAACATGTTAGTCATAATTATTTTGTTTCTGATAGTTCCATTATCTATGTCATAATGAGTCTGGTTTAATGATTACTTGTCTATTTAGTATGTGTTTTTTCCTACATTTCTGAACCTAAAAATTTTTGGTTGAAAACCAAGCATGTTATACAGGACAGTAGGTAATGACGTAAATTTTTTTATGCTTGAATGTAAACATACCTTTCTTCTGCAGGACATTCTTTGGGGGGGGGGACTTGTCTGAATCTAGTCATGATTTGAGTTGTTTGTAATTTGTTGTTACTTATGATTACCCTCAGTGTACCACAAGTTTCAAATCTCCCTATTGATGTCTTATGCTTTGGATATGAGCTAATTTGCCAAGAGTTTTTTCTCTCAGTGTGTTCTCTATGCTTGGCTTTGGTTCTTCTCTTTGCAGTACTTCCCACAAAGAATTTGTCTCTAGCAGCAATCTTTGCTATATTTCTTTTTAAAATATTTTAATTTATTTTTTATTCAGTGCTCATTTATGTGGAAGAGGAGGTAAGGGTAGAAAGATGTTCACTGATATTCTGATTAATCCTCAACTTAAGTCAGGTACTATGAACTTGGGTCTTGGAGGTATGGACTTCACAGTTGTTTCTGACCCTTCTCCAAGTAATTCTAGGTCTACTGTATGTTCCTGCTGTTCCACCAAGGGTAGAACTTTTTCTTTCTATTCCCCTCCCTAAGATGCAATGGTTTTCTACCAGTGTCCTCTGCTACAATTTTTGTTGCCCTTTTCCCTGCAGACTAATCCTTTTGTTCTGTGGGGGACACAAGGGTGATGCATCTGGGCGGCATTTTGGCAGTGGTTGCTATTCCCCTCTTCCAGACATCACCACATAGGAAGCTTTCTCAGGATTCTCCCCAGTCTTCCCTGGAGTAGTTCATAGTAGAAAAGCCTTCAAGAGGATGAGGTTCCCTCCCATGTATCCACGGCTTCATACTCTCATGCTTAGCCTTTAACAATTCATTAAAAAAGTTTAGCTGAGTCTTCCTACTGACTTATCCAGCCTCATCTGTTGCAGGTAATAAAGGCCCAGATATTGTTTCTCCCTGCAGGTACCTGTCTCTCCCCAGATTTCGTGTTGTTTTGCATGTTACCTCGGATGTCTAATGGGTTCAAAAGATGTTGCTAGTTTGCAGTCATCCAGCTTTTTTCCTATAGTATGGGTGGGAGCAATGCTCTTTCCAGCTCTCTATCTCTGGGCTCAGCCTCCTAGTTTTTAACACTGGTGTTATTTATATCACTATAAATAAAAGGATTTTTTTAGTAGTCATTTTTCATTATCTTTGACTTGCCTCTTGCTATTTTATTTATTTTTTAAAGATTTATTATTTATTTCTCTCCCCTTCCCCACCCTCCCCCACCCTCCAGTTGTCTGCTCTCTGTGTCTACTCTCTGTGTGTTCTTCTGTGTCTGCTTGTATTCTTGTCAGCAGCACCCAGAATCTGTATCGCGTTTTGTTGCATCATCTTGCTGCGTCAGCTCTCCTTGTGTGCGGTGCCACTCGTGGGCAGACTACAATTTTTTGCGCTGGGTGGCTCTCCTTATGGGGCGCACTCCTTGCGCGTGGGACTCCTCTATGCTGGGGACACCCCTGCGTGGGACGGCACTCCTTGAACGCATCAGCACTGCGCATAGGCCAGCTCATCACATAGGTCAGGAGGCCCTGGGTTTGAACTTTGGACCTCCCGTGTGGTAGGTGGATGCCCTACCGGTTGGGCCAAATCCACTTCTCCCTGTTGCTATTTAAATTTGTATATGGCTCACCGTATTTCCAAGCTGCATTAGGGGTGAATAGACATTTTATTGTTCATAATATTTTAAGGTGATTACCATTTTCAAAGTACAGTATAATACATACCAGAAAAATTAAAAACTTCTTTCTAATCTTATAATTTCCTTCCCATTATGCTGCTAGTGTTCCAGCTCTCCCTCACACTACCATTTCCTAATATTACCATCTGTACTGTCTCCCTGTCCCATACCGCAAGTAACTGTTCAGTCTAGTGACAAAAGTATTCTCAATTACAAAAGGCAATTTAGTTTCTAAACTGATAGTAGCAATGAAAACATCTATTTGAAATTTGGTTTCTAATGAAGGTCTCAATACAAATATAGCCGGGGTAAGAATTTTTAAAGTGTGGGAAAAATATGTAGGCTCTCTAGAAGTCATGATGTGATACAGTCTTAGACACTGAGAACTTTTTAATTATTTAGTCTCAATTAATTGATGTTTCTTTAATAATTTGTCTGACTTATATGCAACTGACATATGTGAAGACATGGCATTCTCCTTATAAGTCGAAGAAATTGTGTTAGACATTCAAACAATATAAACTTTTATTATAACTTACTATCACATGGAAAATGTTAATTTTTTTTAAAAATTGAATTAAGTACGGTCTTATCCTTTGACATTTTATAAATTTAAAATGAAATTTATTTAAAAGCACACTTTTGACCAGTGAAGACTAGAGTCTTACAAATGTGAAGTCAAGTTGGTTACCTCTGTCATCACAAATCTGATCGTTTTCTTTTTAAAATATTTTAAATCCATCCTTTATTCAGTCCATACTACTCTGCCATCTGCAACTAGTTCATGTTATCATCTCCAGCCATTTCTTCTTAATAGTCCTAGACTCATTTATCTGTGCTATTTAAAAATCCTTTAGTGATTACCCAATGATTTCAGAATAAAATTTAAGTTTAAATATGGGACATTTAAGAGCCTCCTTCATCAGGCCACTCCCATTGCCTCTCCAGGATGGTCATCTACCACTTGTGTAGGTACATTTTATACTCTAGCAATAGTCAAGTGCTCTAACAACTCATGCTAGGTTTTTGTTGGTTTTTGTTTTGTTTTGTTTTTTAACTTTGTGCCTTTGAACTTTCTCCTCACTGTGCCCACATTGCCTTTCCTATGCTTCTCTTTATTACATTTGGTAATGTCATTACACCGAAGCCTTTTAAGTATAGTACTGAATTTGTAGTCCCAGAGTAAATAGTGTTTATTAATAGATAACTACCGTTAGATTAATGTAGCCCTACCTATTGCCCATTGTAGAAATGAGTTATATCACATTTCTAGTGGAATGTCTTTCAAACTGTTTGAACACTTCTGGTGACAGAGAACTCCTGCTTCATTAGGAAGTCCATTCTATTTTAATAACTTAAATTTTACAAAGTTGTCCCATAGGAACAGCTCTGATCTTTTCTCCTTCCCTTATAAATAGTAAATACTAAAATATGCTAATTATCAGCAACTTTTGGTTCCACATAAAGTAAAAGTCAACATTTTCTTAATTAATTTCATTGGGTTAACTCACCCCCTTACCTCAGTTTGACTTGAATCCTTTAGGAGGTATAATGTCACTTGAAAATGTAGGTGAAAAGTATAAGACTGCATTTCACAAAGTTATGCTGATTTCATGTAATTTACCCTGTTATGATCTAGTTTAAAATATGGGAATGGGAAAATGTAAGAAGAGATGCCTAATACATTTACTAGTATATAAAAAAAACACTAATATAGATAACAACCTAATCTTCAATTCCCCTCTCCATTTATTTACTACAGATAATCATAGATTTCTCTTTGTGAAGTTTGACTTTTCTGCTAGATTTCCATGAGCCACTCATGTAATTCAAATTTTGTCATGAATAAATGTGTATAGACTTGTAAAGTGTTAAAAATAAGATTTACATTTACAATCATTCTCTTTAAACTCAAAAGCTTCCTGAAGTTGAAACTTGTCTTACTCTATTCTCTGGACCTTCCATGTGGCCTGATAAATATTTTTTTAATAAACAAATGAATAATCTTTTTTCCCTACCTTCCCTCTCACCAGCCCCTTGATCAAAAGTGGAAAAATGCAAATTTCTCTTCCATCTGAGTTCAACATTTATTTACAATTTCCAACATCTCTTCTAGTGCTTTTCAAAGCAGAGTCTACTGATCACCTTCCTCAGTTGTGATAATTACCTGGCATATATATTAAAAATGTGAATTTCAAACCCCAGGTTTGTTAAATCAGAGTTTTGGAGGGTGGGATTCTGGAACCTCCGTTTTTAATAAACTCTGCAGAATTCATATTTAACGTGCTATAAAATATCAGTTTTTGAGCTTTTTACTCCTTGTGTATTTGCTTAATAAATGCTTATAGTTAACAAATTAAACAGTCCAGTGATTAAAATTTCAAAGATCCTAAATAGCCACAAAATGACTTACTCTAAGGTTCAAATTATAGTAAATGAGATAATTTACCCTATAAAATAAAAATAAATTTATCACAAAATACCATTTCTTTGATTTTTCCACTTTTGATATATCAATATCCTTGTTCTTTCTGGCATTATCATACTTCTAAGTCATTTAAGCCTAAAATCCCAGAATCATCATTGTTGCATCTCTTTTTTATATTCTAATCATTCATCAAAGAGCAGTAATGCTTTATTTTGAACTCTCTCTTGTATTTATGTCTTCCTTTTCATTCCTGCTTTCCCCCTCCTCATTCCTGTTCCCTCCACCTGAAAAGCATGGATTACTTCCAATAGCCTTATCTCCGCGTCAGTGTACCTTTGTACACTGTTGCCAGATGTTCTTAATCTTTACACAGAGGAATACAGATGGTCAAACATTGCTTGTTACCTTTAATTGACCCCAGGTTATTCAGAAAAGCTACTTTCAAATTCAACATTTGCATGTAATTCTGGTTTGTATTTTTTGGCCACCATTAAAAAGTAGGGGAAATTCTGATAAATATAATACTTGAACTTGTTGATTAATCTGTTTCACTTCAGTTACCTTTATCTAGTTTAAAAATTATATTTTACCCCCATTATCAAATATGGTTCGTAAGCAAAACCATTACCTATTATAGAAAAAGAAGTGATTCGAAGGAAGTTCAGATTCAAATTTAGTACTAATTAGAAAATCAGCCTCTTGTAAGTAGAGAATAATCGCAGATATTGTGGTTTTAAATGTCACTTCTTTCTCTCCATTCTTTCAATTATTTGTCTTTCCTCATGCATTTAATTTTAGACATTATATCTGAACTGTTGTTATACTCAAATTTTTCCAGAATTTGGTATAATACTATTTGTCCAACATTATTGCTATTTTATAGCACAAATCATGTACTCCATTAAGAAAATTTCTTCATTGTCCATACTATTCCCATTCCTACCTTTGAACTTGTACCCTCTCTTTTCCACTTACCTAAGTCTTCTTTCCCCAACCCAAGCTCTACTTTTCTCTCTCTCTTTTAACCATTCCATCTCATTGGTTTCTGTTTTTTCACAGCTACAGGTTTGCTTATAGTATGGCCTTTAACAGCTATCATTCAAGCGTGTTATTTTTCTATAATTGTTTCTTAACACTTATTAGTGTTGCCCCAGTTACATTTCTTTGGCATTAAAATAAAAAAATACCAACACTATAGCAAAAAGCTTCTTAGTTTTCTAGAAAAGTGTTAAAGTTAAGATAAAATTTAAGTCTACTTAACCTAGATATCCTACTTTATATTTTACATCAATTTTATAGAATCATAAATATGCTGTCTAGAATAATACAGTAGTACAGTCATTGCTTGAAAAAACTGCCTTTTAATTGTAAAGACATTCTTCAGATTATAGTATTTTAGTAGGAATAGCAACCACTTATTCATTTGACACTTGTGATATGCTAGTTACTTTCTGGTTAGATGCTCTACTGTGTTATCTTTGAATTTTCGTAAAAACTTCATGAAGTACCTAAGATTATTTGTCTTATAGTTAAAGAAGTCAAGTCTCTGGAAGGGTTAAATAATATTGTGGCAACATAAAAATGCAGAGTGAGGTCTCTGTCTTAAATTCATTGCTGTTTCTACTGGTTTACTTAGTAGCCCTAAAATAGTACAGACTATTTGGAGGAATTTTGCACTTAATGCTCTTAGAAATATACAATTCCATGCTCAGAGTCTTTCCTTGATAATAATTAGGAATGCACTCATTTTTCCCTGTCAGATAATGTCATTGCAAGCACATTGGTCTCAGCCATTATTCAGGAAAGTATCCAGGGTCCAGAGGTATGTGATGAAAGTTGTAGGTATGCCAGGAGATGTTATGTGAATGCTGTGTGACAAGGAAAATTAAGATGATTTGAGTGTTTTGTAAAGGGAGAAGACAGTAGTTTTACTTTGGAAAAAGTTGGGAATGAAGGAAGGGGTGGTAAATATGTATAATATTTTATGTGTTTCAGTCCTCCTTATACCTGTTCTTTGTAACTCTTTTTCCCTGCCTAAAGATCACTTTGTATGCTGTGTGCATTTTTTGTTTTTTTTTTAAACAGTGGGGGAGGGAGGAGAGGCTCTTAAGATAGGTCAGGAAAGACTTCTTGTAGGAATTGACTTTTTTCTTTAAAGATTTGTTTTTTATTTCTCTCCCCTCCCCCCCCACCCCAGTTGTCTGCTCTCTGTCCATTTGCTGTGTGCATTTTTAATGGTTCTTTTCCTATTTTGAGTCCTTTTTTTTTTTCACCTTCTTTTAATGCATTAAAGTGTATCCAAATGAGAGTTTGATGCAGTCAGGAAGTTGGAATCAAAATCTGAGTAACAGACTTCTAAATAATGAGGCATACCAAAAATGGAAGCTGCAGGAAACAACCATGTGGGCAAATGAAAAAAAAAAAATCTTTTGTCTACACAATGCAGCGATCCTACAGAAACATGGAGGTCTCTGTCTGGCTTAGGACAGCTGACTAAGTCAGATCGTTCCCCTCCATACAACTGTAAAATCATCACTCCAAGTACTGTTTTCCTTGACATTTTGTTTTAATTTCTCTGCTGGCTAAGTATTATTGAAAAAACGGGTAACCAAGTAAGGTTACTGTCTGCATCCATCTTAACTGGTTTTTGAAAGTTGGTATTATTATTATTATTTGCTTATTTGAGGAACCTATAGTTAGGAAGTAGAATGAATATAGAAATATTCTTTTCCTCAGGGGCCACATTGGCTTAACCAATCCAGGGTTATCAGTAAAGGTAAATCAGTATTTTAGATATGAAGAAGCTAATCAGATGTACCTTCCAGGAAGGCCAAGGAATAATTATATGCTAAAATCAAGGACAATCAGATATGTAATGATATAGCTGGTCCAATTTTTTGTAATAGGTTAGTACCTATGACTGACTAGTAAAGCACCTGTACCTGTTGCTAAATATTTTTATATCCACCCCTGAGCACTAGGCTGGTGTTTTGCATACTCTAATTATCAACATTAGTTTCTCTGGATCTCAAATAAAAATATTAGTTCTTAACAGGAAAAAAAAAAAAGAGGGTTGGGGTTAGGCTCATGCTCAGCAAGGAAGTGTGATAGACTCTTCTAAACTTGCTCTTTAGTGGAGATGGATCTTCTTTCCTTTCCCTCGTGTGTGTGTGTTTCTGTGTGTACACATATCTTTCTAAACCATTGGTTAGATATGTGATTTTTTTGCTTGTTTTTTTACTATTTTGTGGTCTTTGAGTAAGTTGTTGATTGCTAAGTTAGCCCTTCGAAATAAAAAATATCTTAGAAGAAGCTCTACAAAGAAATTAAACTCACTAGATCAACTTCTATATATCCATTTGCCCAGGGAGGGGAATAGTTTAAGAATGCTAATTTTCACTTTTATTTGGTAGAGACAGATTTGAATTGTAAATTTAATGGGCCAGTATTTTGTGTATATATTCATGACTATATTAGGCTTTCTTATCTCCATATAAAATTTGAATTTCATACACTCTTGTGTTTTTTGTCTAGTTAGTACTACCCTTTCTCAAATCTGACAATGAGGTATAGGAAATATCCAGCACCAGAGCAGCATCAGTTTGCCATAAAAGATCTGTCTGGTCCACTTTATCTTAGAATAATAATAAAAAATATTCAATATGAAATGTTTCCTTTGTTATTTCAGTAAGATCTTATTTATACAGCTTAAAAATTTTGGAATTGAAGATAAGATAAATCAACTCTAGAAGTCAGACTTTTTGATTAGCAATGTAAATTATTTCTTCCTATATAAGTTAGTTATAAGAGGAAGTATTTCTTTGAATAATTTAGGGAAAATTGAAGTGTAATAAGGATAATATATGATATTAAAATAATTGACATTCTGTAATCTGTCATTTTGTTACAGATTATGATTGTATTGTTCTATTCATTATAATCTTTATAATTTAGGACTGTAAGGAACCCAGCATCATCTTAAGTAAGGAAACCAGAAGGAAAAAAAGAGGGGATTGAGGTTTAACTGGACAATCTTGTAAGTTTTCCCTTGTGCTGAAGAACTCCAGTCTCCTGGATCTCAAATTGGAATGAAATTGTAATACTGACTAGAACACTTATTACCACCTTGGTTCTAAGGCCAAGCCCTTTCGTCTAGCGACTTCACTTGAAATCATGTTAATCAGGAGATATACAAAAGACCAAGTTCTGCATAGAAATCTTCAGGAATCTAGATACAAGATTTGAAATGCATATCCATATATAATGTATGAGGTCTGAGGCTCTTCTGCACATATATGTCAAATGCTCCCCTAGGACCCCTTTCTCCTTTCATTCTGATTTAGTAAATTCAGGGTAGGCCCAGGCCTGTGATAAGCTCAGTCAGTGATACAAACCCGCATTCATGTGTTGTCTTCACAAATTGATACCTAGCTTTGGTGTTTTGTTGCTGTACATTTAATGGACAGGTTACTATTCCCCCCACCCCCCAAGATGGCTCCCTCATCTGTCTGCTCATGGTCTCTACTCATTGTGTGCACTTGTCTACTTGTCTTCTTTAGGAGGCAGTAGGAACTGAACCTGGGGCCCCCTGTGTGGGAGGCAGGTGCCCAACCTTTTGAACCACATCCACTTCTTGCTTGTTGTGTCTACTTTTTTTGTCAGCTCATTGCATCAGCTCATTGTGTCTGCTCATCTTCTTTAGGAGGCCCAACTGCTTGAGCCACATCCACTCTCCAGGTTATTATTTTTAAGATCATGTTTTCTCTTTGTAAAAGGATTAAAATGTGTTCTTCACTGGATTATTATGCATTTTAAGCAGAATAGTCCATTTAAATTACTTAGCTTAGTATCTGGTCTGTGGTGCTCAATAAATTATGATAATGATGGAAGTTTTTTTAGATGAAACACAGAAAAGGTAAATCACTTTTCCAGGATCACAAAGTACATTTACATATTGCCAACTGCCCTGCAAACACAACTCAAAACAACCAATTCACTCAGCCTTGAGTCCCTTATAGAACACAGGGAGGGATAACTAATATTTTAGTTTAAAGAGCATGGGACCTCTTAGTGGTGGACTGTGGGTTTTGTACTCATTCTTTTTTAGACATATTTACATGTATTTTTGCCAAGTCCTTTCCGAAAAACCACTTGCTGAAAGACAGACCAGGGACAAAAACTATTGGACTTCAAAATGGCATTTATTTAAAAACCTTTGAAGTTCAGCTTGGACCCAGTGTTTGAATACCTTTGCTGCCTGGCTATGTGTATCATGGCTTTTTGTCTCAAGATAAATGAACTTCTGGTCAAAGAAGGAGACTCTTCTGCTGAATCAAATCAGATAAAGTGAAATGCATGTAACTCTGGAATCCAGAAACAACATAATCGTGATAAAAGAGAAGATCTACTATAATGTGGTTTATTTTGTTTTTGGTTTTTTGTTTCTTTTCCCTATCTGGTTACATCATCGTCTCTTTGGTGCATCACTGCTTCGCAGTGCAGGGGCCTGCGCCTCCCCGAACCACAGAGGTCTAGGACACCTTCTCTTTTTTTTTTTTTTAAACCAGGAAGTTCCAGGGATCGAACCTGGGTCCTCCATATGGTAAATGGGAACTCAATTGCTTGAGCCACAGCTACTTCCCTATAAAATGGTTTTAATAAAAGAATGATTCTGCACATCAGGAAAGCCTCTGTAGCACAATAGGATGAAGGAACAAAATTTCAGCACTTTGAGTGTTCTTTCTTTCAAATATTTTGTATCAGTGGGTAACCATAGGAAATTTCATAAAGGTTTGGGGATTGTTTGAAGGAAACAAAAGGAAGTGGAGGAATTGGACACTTGAATAATATTACTTAACAGAGCATTAAAGAAGAAATATTGAGAGACTCCTCTGCATGTTATATCTGCATCTCAAGGGAGAGTGAGAGAATGTTCATGAGGCAACTATATAGATCATGCAGAAAAAGAAAAGCGGAAAGGACAAATTCACTCGAAAGTGTTCTGTGACTGCATGATCCTTAGTGAAGACCAGATTTGACTGTACAGAGCCCATAAACTCATAGGTGAGGAGAAAAGCCATTTCAATTGTCAGCATACAATTGGATTGCAAATATTAACACCCTCTCACCCTACCCCAAAGAGAGAGACAGAGAAATGAGGGGAAAGCCCTTACTTACATGATTATGATCTTGGAATGAAAAGTGTCTAAGGTGGGCATGGACTTTTATTTTCAGTGACACTGCAGTCATCCCTACAAATTAACACTCTTTCCTGGCAGTGAGGAGACAATGCGTCTGTGTTCATAAAGAAAGAGAATGCCTTTATCAAATGAGGCAAAAGGCTCTATGCAGAGAATATTAAGTAATTAATATATAATGTAGATTGTGTTGTTCTTGTTTGTTGCCTGATTACCTCAAATTTTTATTTACTTCTTCCTCTATATAATTTAAGGAAGAATGTTAAATTCCCTCATCTTCCTCACTCTGCTGTGCCCTTTAGGGAGCTGTGCTTGCAGATAGTCTATGTTTTACATAGTGACTTACCATTTTTCTTATACCAAGTATGTGTCTAAAAGACTTCAATGGATATATAGTTTTAAGTTAGTGAACACTTTTAGAAGAAAATTCACTTCTTGTAAGACAGTGCTTTTTGAAGGTAGAACAACTTACATTAATTTTCACAAGTCATCTCAGCTCTGGCTTTTAGAAGACAAATGTAACAAGTACTTCAGTGTACTTTACAATTACCATGTCATTTGAGATAGGGATTCAAGCTTAAAAATTATTATTTTTAAGCTTTTTTCTTCAATAAAATCTTCAAGGAATGTACATTCCTTAGTTTTAGAACATAAGATGCACAGTTGTGTTTTTTGGAGAAAATGATTCTGAACTTTTTGAGATCTTTATTTAGCATGGTTGAGATTTTAAAAATTTAAGTATGGTGAGGGGTGTGTGTGTCACTTATACTTTCTGTCTTATCCAGGGTAGTATTCTGAGTAAAGTTTGCTTCCTAACTTTTAAGAATTTGCTTAACCTTTTTGTCCCTCAATTTCCTCTTCTATGAAATTAGAATAATAGTACCTCCCATATAATATTGTGCAATTAAATTAGAAAATACATGGAAAGTATTGAGAAAAATGGGTGGCATAAGATACATGGTCAATAAATAAATGTTTTGTTATAATCTTCAGTGGTTTTTCTCGTTTTCATTTTTTTGAACAAATCAATTTTATTGATACATATTAATAAAGCATATAATTTGTCCAAAGTGTACGATCAGTGATTTTTGGTATAATCACATAGTTGTGCATTCATCGCTTCAATCGTTATTAGAACATTTTCATTATTTCAATAATAAACCAAAAAGAAAGAACAAGAAAATTCTTCACCTCTCAGTCTTTCTCTGCTTCCCCTGCTAGACATAGCTGCTATCTCTGGCTATTCTTGCACATTTATTTATTTATTTTTAAGCAGTTTTATTGGGATATATTCACTTACCATACGATCTATCCAAATATATAAGCAGTAGCTTTTAGTATAATCACAATTTTGTACATTCATCACCACAAAAAATTTTAGAAGAAAAAATGTTAGATTGTTCTAAAATCTTTTTAAGTTTTTAATTAGACAAGTTTTAAGTTTACAGAAAAATCATGTAAAAAAAAGACAGCATTCCCGTATGCCTCCCATTATTAATGCTTTCCAATAGTGTGTTGCCTTTGTTACAACTGATGAAAGAATACTATAATTATACTATTAACTATATATAGTCCCTAGTTTACATTAGGGTGTAATTTTTCCCATATACTACCCTATTTATAACACCTTGGAATAGTGTGGTATATTTATTATATTTCATAAAAACATTTTAAAGATAGTACTATTAAATATAGTCCATTTACAATAGGGTTCAGTGTGTTGTATAGTCCTATTTTATCTTTTAATTTTTAATTTTAGTAACATATATACTACCTAAGATTTCCCCCCCCTTTTTTTTTTATTTATTTAATCCCGCCCACTTGTCTGTTCTCGGTGTCTATTTGCTGCCTCTTGTTTCTTTTGTCCGCTTCTGTTTTCGTCAGTGGCTCGGGAAGTGTGGGCAGCACCATTCCTGGGCAGGCTGCACTTTCTTTCGCGCTGGGCAGCTCTCCTTATGGGGCGCACTCCTTGCACGTGGGACACCCCTGCATGGCAGGGCATTCCTTACGCGCATCAGCACTGCACATGGGCCAGCTCCACACGGGTCAAGGAGGCCTGGGGTTTGAACCGCGGACCTCCCATGTGGTAGATGGATGCCCTAACCACGGGGCCAAGTCCGTTTCCCAAGATTTCCCCTTTTAATGTTCACATGTGTAATTCAGTGCTGTTAAATTACACCACAATGTTGTCCTACTATGACCACCATCCATTTCAAAATTTTACCATAAACCCAAATAGGAGTTCTGTACAAATTAAGCATTAACTTCCTATTCCCTACCCCTAACCTAGCTCCTGGTAACCTGTAGTCTATGTTCTAATGCTATGAGTTTGCTTATTCTAATTATTTCATATTTGTGAGATCATACGTTATTTATCCTTTTTGTCTCTGGTTTATTTCACTCCTCATAATGTCTTCAAGTTTTATCCATGTTGTCACATAAACCAGAACTACATTCCTTTTTTGAGTCTGAATAATATTCCATTGTTAGTATGTGCTACATTTTATTTATCCATTCATCAGTTGATGGACACTTGGAATTGCTTCTACCTTTTGGGAATTGTGAATAATTATGCTGTGAACTTCAGTGTGCAAATATCTGTTCTAGTCTCTGCTTTCACTTATTTTGAGTATATACCTAGTAGAGGGATTCTGGGTCATTTGGTAATTCTATATTTAGCTTTCTGAGGATCTGCTAAACTGTCTTCCACAGTGAGTGTACAATTTTATATTGCCACCAACAATGAGCATTTCTATTTCTTCACAACTTCTCCAATACCTGCATGTTTCTCTTTTTTTTTTTAAATTGTAGTCAGTCTTGTGGGTATAAAATGGTATCCTATTGTAGTTTTGATTTGCATTTCCCTAAAAGCTAATGATTTTGAGCATCTTTTCATGTGCTTTTTAGCCTTTTTTTTTATCCCCTTGGGAGAAATATCCTTTTGTCAATTTTTTAATTGGGTTATTTGTCTTTTTATTGTAGAGTTGTGGAATTTCTTTGTATATTCTGGATATTAAACCCTTATCAGATAGGAGGTTTCCAAATATTTTCTCCCATTGTGTAAGTTGTCAAAGTCTTTTGATGCACAAAAGCTTTTCATTTTGATGAAGTCCCATTTATCTATTTTTGTTGTTGTTGCTTGTGTTTTGTCTGTAAAGTCTAAGAAACCATTGTTAAATACAAGATCCTGAAGATGTTTCCCTACATTTTCTTCTAGGTTTTTTATAGTACTGATTCTTACATTTAGGTCTTTGATGCATTTTGAGTTAATTTTTATACATGGTGTGAGATAGGGATCATCCTTCATTCTTTTGCATATGGATATTCAGTTCTCCCAGCACCGTTTGTTGAAGAAACTCTTCTTGCTCAATTGAGTGGACTTGGCAGCCTTGTCAAAAATCAGTTGCCATAGGTGAGGTTTTTTTTTTTAACTCTCAATTCAATTCCATTGGTCTATATAGCTGTCTTTGTGACAATACCATGCTGTATCACCCACTGTAGCTTTTTAAGATCTATTTATTTATTTATTTCTCTTCCCTTCCCCTGCACACCCCAGCTGTCTGTTCTCTGTGTCTATTTTGCTGCGTCTTCTTTGTCCGCTTCTGTTGTTGTCAGCGGCACGGGAATCTTCGTTTCTTTTTGCTTATCATCTTGCTGCGTCAGCTCTCCGCATGTGCGGCACCACTCCTGGGCAAGCTGCACCTTCCCTCAAGCTGAGCGGCTCTCCCTACGGGGCACACTCCTTGCACGTGGGGCTCCCCTCCACAGGGGACACCCCTGCTTGGCACGGCACTCCCTGCACACATCAGCACTGTGCATGGGCCAGCTCCACACGGGTCAAGGAGCCCCAGGGTTCAAACCTCAGACCTCCCATGTGGTAGGCGACGCCCTAACCACTGGGCCAAGTCCCCCACCTACAGTGTAGCTTTGTTGTAAGCTTTATTGTCAAGATGTGTGAGTCCTCCAACTTCTTTCTTCTTTTTCAACACTGTTTTGACTATTTGAGGGACCTTATCCTTCCAAATAAATTTAGTAATTGGCTTTTCCATTTCTTCAAAGTAGGCTATTAGAATTACATTGAATCTGTAAATTGTTTTGGGTAGAATTGACAATATTTAGTCTTAAAGCCCATGAGCATGGGATGTCTTTCAATTTGTTTAGTTCTTCTTAGATTACTTTTAACAAAGTTTTATAGTTTTCCATATGTAATTCCTTTACATCCTTGGTTAAATTTACTCTTAGTATTTGATTCTTTTAGTTGCTATTGGAAATGGAATTCTTTTTCTTGATTTCCTCCTCAGATTGTATGTTTATTTTGTGCCCTACCACTTTGCTGAACTCATTTATTAGCTCTAGTAGCTTTGTTGTAGAATTTTCTGGACTTGCTGTCTACAGAATCATGTCATCTGCAAATAATGAAAGTTTGACTTCTTGCCTTCCCATTTGGATGCGTTTTATTTATTTATTTTTTTAAAGGTTTATTTATTTATTCCCTTCCCCCCCCCTCCATTGTCTGCTCTCTGTGCCCATTCACTGTATGTTCTTCTGTGTCTGCTCACATTCTTGTCAGCGGCACCAGGAATCTGTGTCTCTCTTTGTTGTGTCAGCTTGCCACGTCATCTTTCCATGTGTGCGGTGCCACTCCTGGGCAGGCTGGGCTTTTTTCTCACGGGGCGGCTCTCCTTGCAGGGCACTCTCCTTGCGCACGGGGCTCCCCTACATGGGGGTAACCCCTGTGTGTCATGACACTCTTTGCATGCGTCAGCATTGCACATGGGCCAGCTCACCACGCTGGTCAGGAGGCCCTGGGTTTGAACCCTGGACCTCCCATGTGGTAGGCAGACACTCTATCATTTGAACCAAATCCGCTTTGCTGGATGCCTTTTATTCCTTTTTCTGGCCTAAGTGGTCTGGCTAGAACTTCCCTTATGATGTTGAATAGTAGTGACGACACTGGGCATCCTGTTTTGTTCCAGATCCTAGAGGGAAAGCTTTCAGTCTTTCACCATTGAGCATGATATTAACTGGATTTTTCATATATGCCTTTTCTCATGTTCAGGAAGTTTCCTTCTATTCCTATCTTTTGAAGTGTTTTTATCAAAAAAAGGATGCTAGATTTTGTCATATGCTTTTTCTGCATCAATTGAGATGATGTTATGGTTTTTCTCTTTGTCTTGTTAATGTGGTATATTGCATTAATTGATTTTCTTTTGTTGAACCACCATTGCATACCTGGGATACAGCCCACTTGAGCATGGTATATAATTCTTTTATTTATTTTTTCCTCTATTTTTTTTTAAGTGTTACATTCAAAAACTATAGGAGGTTCCCACATACCCCCCACTCTCCTCACTCCACTCCTCCCACATCAACAACCTCTTTCATCATTGTGGCACATTCACTGCATTTGGTGAATTCATCTAGAGCACTGCTGCACCACATGGATAATGGTTTACATTGTAGATTACACTCTCCCCCAGTCCACCCAGTGGGACAGGGTAGGACATACAATGTTCAGCATCTGTCCCTGCAGTACCACCCAGGACAACTCCAAGTCCTAAAAATGCCCCCACATCATATCTCTTCTTCCCTCTCCCTTCCCTCAGCAGCCACTGTGACCACATTCTCCACATCAGTGCTACAATTTCTTCCATTACTAATCACAATAGTTCCATAGTAGAAGATCAGCAAATCCATTCTTATCCATACTCTATTCCTCCATCCCGTGAACCCTGAGTTGGCCATGTCTACTCCACCTCTATATTGAGAGGGGGCTTAGATTCCACATGAATGATGGATGCAACTGTCTTGATTGCAGTTGTAGGCACTCTTGACTCCCTGGTGTGGTGGTTGACCTTCTTCACCTCCCTGTTCACTGGCTGGGGTAAGTCCAGTAAATCAGAGGGTAGGAGTTACAAGTCTGCCAAGGCTCAGGGCCTGGCTGTCACATGGACAGTCCAGAGATTCAGGTCTCCTGAGTATACACTAACCCCAGTGACAAACACAGGTCCAGTAAAAGTGACAGAAGAGGCATGTATAGAAAGGTCACATCTGAGTCCAATTCCATCATACTCAGGAACACACTCAGAAACTCCAAAGAGGGCCAACTGACATGGCACTGAACTCCAGAGCCATCTGCTTTGACCATAGAACCTGTGGATCTCTGTAGCCCTCAGGAGAACCAGTACCTGAGGTTGTATCTACTTTGACTGCCTCTGGGACCATGCTGAGGCGTGGTCCCAGAGACAGTGTTTTTCTGTATTCAGTTTCCTTAGGAAATAAGAATAACATGAAACGTCTATATGTAACATCCATCTTTAAAAAGATTAAAAAATTGACCTCATAAATTATAAACATACTTTCATTTAAAGATGTCCAGTATACTCACATAAAAAATTCTGAACTATGTTTGATCCAGTTATCTTCTCCTTATTTGTATAAAACTTTTTTAAAATTATTTTTTCTTCTAAGAATTTCACTTCGTACATGTAGAATTGAAGAGTTTTGTTAGGGAATAGAATTAAAGATGATGACTCTCAGTATCTCAGAAGGGCTGAGGCATCGTAAGGAAATTGAACACCAATAGAAAAAGTAATCCTATCCTTGCACAAAGAAACTCTTTGTTATCCACAAATAAAATCCTCACACTGGTATTAGGTAGTTAGTTTGCATGCTTATCGCAACTTTCTCTTTCATCTCATCAACTAATACACAAACTGCTTTCGAACCACACAATTCTTTATCATCCCCAAATACCATTTTCTTACCAATTCATGGCATTTTCCTGTTCATGTACCTAAAATATCCTCATCCTTTTCACCTGAGAAACTTCAACTTTTACTCTTCCGTATTCCATATGAGGCCTTATCTCTGAAACCTTTTTTTCTATCCTAGGTAGAGGATCACTCCCTTCTGTATGTTCCCACTTTGAATCTGTAATAAAGTTCTTATAATAATTAGCTGTTTTCTTTTTTAAAGTCTGATTTCCCTGTTGGTCTATAATCTCAAAATCAGTCATTATGTCTTATTCATCTTCAGAACTGCAGTATCCAGAATGATTTCTGGTATGTAATACGTACTGTAATAATGATGAATGGATGAATAAAATGGCATGAAGTTAATAAACTTTATGCTGAAGGCACTATAGTATCATGAAAGTACTGTGATGATGGACATTTCTCTGTGGGAACAATTTTGGTTATCTTGTCACCTTGAAAGCCAAGGAAACCTTTCTGAAGAAGCTACTGTCAAAATCAAGCAAAATCAAGTTCTAATGACTGAATTAGCCAGGGTCTTGTGCAAAGGCCCTCTTTGCTACAGATTTGACCACTAGGTAGTGTTGCTTTTAGAAGTCACCAACACCATCTAATAGCCAAAATCCAAGAACCTATTGGTAAAAAATCTTTTCTTTTTTTTCCCCCTAAATTTTATTTTGTACATTTAAAAATTGAAAATATAAACAATTAAAACCTTAAAAAACATAGGTGAATGAAAACATACATTTCTCATTTAGAGGTAAACAATCTTTTTCAACCTCTCATGATTTGCGGCAATTTGGGCTACTTTTTCTTAAACTCTTCTCTTAGCCTCCATGATAGTCTAGTTTTCTTCTTACTCATTTGATCATGCTTGCCATTCTTGAATACCTCAGCTACAGATGACTTTCCCCTTACTTAAAGAACAATCATTTATAAGACACATACTTCATACCAGGCACTTTATGTATGTTGTCTGGTTTGGTTATAGCGAAAAATGCTTGGTTTTAATTAGCATTCTTTATATGTTGAGGAGACTGCAATTCAGAGAAGTTAGGTAACTTGCCCATGATGACATAGTTTGGAAATGTTAGAAGTTTGTGTTAGAGCTTTGAAATCAAGTTTTCCTGACTCCCAAAGACTGTTTATTCTATTCTGCCACACTGGCTATGTAGTATTTATATCTTGTCCACGTGTTGAGTCCATTTTATTTTAGAAATAGAGATTATGCCTTATATAGTTCTGGCCTATTTAATCTTGGAAGCCAATTGTTGATACATCTACAAATTCAGAAATGAGCTGTTTGGAGCTCCTTTTTCTATAAGAGAACCTAAAGGCCAGTCTTAGGTGATGAAGAGAAGATTGCCACAGCATTCCTTTTCCCCTGCTCTTTTGTATTGTTTGAATTTTTACTGCATTGTATATATTGCTTATTCAAGTAAACCAATAAATATTAAAAGAAAAATATAGTGAAAGAGAAGGGTGTCAAAACACGCCTTGAGGGATGCATATTTGTCAGCATTTTGTAGGAAAGGAAACTGAAGTTCAGAGAATTTAAGTGACTTGTCCAGGGTCTCAAAGAACTGTTTTTTAACCTTGTGTCAACCTAGTTCTGTGCCAGATAATGCCTATCTGGCACAGAAACAACTTCTTTTAGTTTCCTATATGAGGAAATTCTTTCATATGATTAAAGTAGAATAGTAATATACTTTTTGAATTTATTGTTATAGATTCTATTTATGAAGTCACCTTTTTCTAGTATGTTAAATGATATGCTGGTACCCTTGCAAAAAACAAGGAACAAACCTTTGAAATTTGGTATTTTACACTTAAAAAATGTTAGGAATGGATATATACTGCTTGATTCTTGTTTTCAGATAATATGCAAATTAGCATATAATATATAAAGAGATTGGAATAAATGCACATAGGGTAATAGGATAATGGGTGACTTTTATTTTCCTCATATTTTTTGAGATGATTAATTTTTATTGAACCTATACCAGACATACAGAACAGTGTATAAAACATATGAATATACAGTTTAAACCAAGGATTTGCAGAGTATTGCCCATGGGCCAGATGCAACCCTGATTTTTGTAAATAAAGTTTTATTGGAACACAGGCACTCTCATTTGTTTATGAATTGTCTGTGGCTTGCAAAGTGTGAGATAGTTACTGTTTGGCCCTTTACAGAAAAATTTTCTTGTATCCTGATTTAAACAGTAATTAGAAAGCAAGCTCCTGTGTAATTACTACCCAGATTAAGAAATAGAACATTACTGTTACCTCAGTGTGCCCTTCCCCAACCACATCCCTCTCCTTTCCACCTTGAGGAAGCCATTCATCTGATGAGTTTATGTTTATCATGTTCTTATTTGTCCTTATGAAGTTTTATGATATATATTCAGTCCAAAACAAAATAGTTGTATCTGTTTTTGAACTTTACACAAATAGAATCATAGTGTATATATTCTTTAATGACGTGTATCTTTGAGACTCATTGTTTATAAGATTTATCCATGTTATCTGTACCTGTCAGTCATTCCTTTCATTCCATTGAATGAACATACACGATGAATTTGTTCATTCTGTGGTTGGTGGACATTATGTTGTTACCAGATTTGGACTTTTACCATCGATGAACATTCTCTTGTGCACATAAGTAAGAGTTTCTCTGAGGTGTTTTGTTAGAAGTAGTATTTCTGGTTTATAGGAAATGCTTTACTAGATAATACCAAATCATTTATTCAAAGTGATTGTACCATTTTATACTCCTTCCTGCAGATCATATGAAGAATTCCAATTACTTCATATTGTTACCAACATTTGATATTGTCAAACTTTTTAAATACTGACAGTTTGAAAGGTATGCAATGGTATTTCATTGTGGCTTTAATTTTTGCATTTCCCTGATGTTATTGGAGTTGATTGTCTTCTCATATGTGTATTGGCCATTTGAATTTCCTTATTGTCAAGTACCAGATGTAGTCTCTTGCCCATTTGCTATTGGATTATCTGCTGCTCTTCTTCCTCTTCCTCTATCTTGTTTGTCACCAAAGGGAAAACTTTTTAATATGTCACTATTAAATATAACGTCTGCTATGGGAATTGTATAGATACCATTACAAGGAAGTTTCCTTCAATTCTTCAGCTTGTTAAGAATTCTTTTTTTAAAGATTTATTTATTTATTTAATCCTGCCCCCCCCCCCCCCCCCGTCTGTTCTCTGTGTCTATTTGCTGCGTCTTGTTTCTTAGTCTGCTTCTGTTGTCATCAGTGGCACGGTAAGTGTGGGCGGCGCCATTCCTGGGCAGGCTGCACTTTCTTTCGCGCTGGGCGGCTTTCCTCACGGGCGCACTCCTTGCGTGTGGGGCTCCCCTACACGGGGTCACCCCTGCGTGACACAGCACTCCTTGCGCACATCAGCATTGCACATGGGCCAGCTCCACACGGGTCTAGGAGGCTGGGGGTTTGAACCGCGGACCTCCCGTGTGGTAGACGGATGCCCTAACCACGGGGCCAAGTCCATTTCCCAAGAGTTCTTGTCATACATGAAGGTGAAGTCCATTACTTCTTTTGTATCTATTGAATATGATGTGCTATTTCTCTTTTAAATATTGATGTGATAGATAACATTTTTTCGTAATGTTAAACCAACCTTGCATCATTGAAATAAATCCAACTTGGTCAGGATATAATACTTATATATTTTTAAAATTGATTTGCTAATTATTTTGTTTAGGAATTTTTTTTTCATCTGTGTTCATGAATAACATTGTCCTGTAATCTTCCTTTCTTGCATTGTCCTTGAAAAGTTTTGATTTATGAGCATATTAACTTCATAAAACAAGTTTAGAGGGGCTCCCTCTTTTTCTGTGGAAAAATTCATGTCCAATTGGAATTGTTCCTTTAACTATATGATTGAACTTGCAGGTGAAGTCTTGTAAGCCTGAGGTAGAAAAATTGTTTGGTAGTTGATTCATTTTTTCATTGACTAAGGGATGGTTAATGTTTTTTAATTCTTCTTGAGTCTTTTTGGTAAGTTTTTTTAAAAATAGGAATGTTTTCAATTTGATTAAATATTCAAATTTATTAATGTAATGTCTCACTTATTTCCATTTTTTTCTGCAAAATGTGTACATTATTATTCTGAGATGAGAAGTCAGTTTTGCAATGCTTAACATTTGGAGAAATAAATTCTAAGTAAGGGAAGGACATATTCTAATTTAATAAGACTATTTCTTCTGGCTAAAAAAGGAGTAAGTGGAAGGGGAAAGGTGTTTATCATGGTGAATAGCAAGACTTACATATAAAACCACTTTTATTTTACATCAAATTAGAGAGGGATGACAAAAAATATTTACCTTTTTTGATAGTTAAATTCTGTATTCTGCAAAAGAATTTTTAACAAAAAGTGTCCTTTCATTATGCTGAATGATTATAGAGGTCTTCTAAATAGAGTAGAGGTAAAGGATTTATATATTGTGTTAAGAAGTCAGGAAATTCTTAAATCATAAATAATGACTTTTGATTGGATATTGAATTTAAAGTAGATGTATTTCTATCGGTGCATACATGTGGTGGTCATTTTATGCTTTTTAAAATCAACATTATTGAAATATAATTTACATAAAGGGAAAATGCACACATTTACAGTGTATTAACTCATGAACCTCAACAAATGTATACACAGTGTAAATACCACCTAAATTCAGGTTTAAAACATCTCCATCACTCAAAAATGCTCACTCATGTCAGTTTCACCACCACCACCAACTAGCAAATTTGCTTTGTATCAGCCTACATTAGTTTTGCTTGTTCTAGAATGTCATATAATAGGAATCATATAATATGCACTTTTTAAAGTCTGGTTGCTTTTGCTCACCATGACATTTTTGAAATGTCTCCATATTATTACATGCATCTGTGGGGTTTTTTTATTGCCAAGTAGTATTCTATTGTATGTACCACAGCAGTTTATGCATCCATTCACCAGTTTTAGACATTGTTTCCAGTTTTGAACTATTATAAATAAAGTTGCTGTAAACATTTGTAAGCAGGTGTTTGTGTGAATTTATGTTATCATTTCTCTTGGATAAATACCTAGAAGTGGAATTGCTGGGATTACATTTATCTGTAGATCAGTTTAAGGAGAGTTGGCCTCTTAACAATATTAAGTCTTCTGGTCCATGAACATAACGTTGTCCATTTATTTAGGTATTTTTACTATCTCTCAGCAGTGTTTTGTAATTTTCAGTGTGCAACTTTTATATATATATTTTGTTTGTTCCTAAGCAGTTTGTACTTTTGATGCTGTTATAAATGGTATTTTTAAAACTCTATTTGTTAATTATTCATTACTAGAAATAAATTGATTTTGGTGTATTATCTTATATCTTCCAACCCTGCTGAAGTCATTTATTAGTTCTAATAGCTTTTTGAAGATTTGTTAGGATTTTCTACCTAGGCAATCATGTCATTTGCAAATAAAGACCATTTCACTTTTTCTTTTCTTTTTCTTGACTTATTGCACTGGATAGGAATTTTAATATAGTATTGAATAGAAGTAGTAAGAACAAGCATCCTCCCCAAGTTCCCAGTCTGAAAGAGATAGAGATCAGCCTTTTACCATTAGGTATGAGGTGAACTGGAAGTTATTCCTCATTATGTTGAGGAAGTACCCTTCTGTTCTTAGTTTACTAAAAGTTTCTATCATGAGTGGATATTTAATTTTGTCAGATATGTTCTCTGCAATTGTATAGTTTTTCTCTTTTATTTTCTTAATATGGTGAATCACATTGATTTTTGTTGGTGTTAAATGTTAAACCAACATAAATATCTGAATAACTCCCACTTGGATATGGTGCATTTTTTATTTTTACACAACTGATACTTTAAGGGTTTTGCATCTGTTTATAAAGGTACTTAGTCTCTAGCTTTCTTTTTTTATGCTGTCTTTCTCTGGTTTTGTTTCATAAATTGAGTTTGGAAGTGTTCATCTTATTTCTTTTCATTTGTTCTGTCATATATGGGAATTTAAGTCTTTCATAGAATGCATTTCATCTGAGTTCTCAGTTTTATTGGCATGCATGTTTTTTTAATTTCCAAATATGTGAGGGATTTTTCCAGGTGTCTTTTTGTTATGTTTTCTCTTTGTTTCTGTTTGGCTTGAGAACATACTTGGTATTTTTTTTCAGTCCTTTAAGTTTATTGATTTGTTTTATGGTCTTGTTCATGGTCTGTCTCAGTGAATACTTTTATACATTTGCAAAGCTGGCATATTTTGTCATTTAAGTAGAATGTTCTGTAAATATTAATAAGCTCAATTTAGTTTTAATAGTGTTATTCAAGTCTTATATGTATCTTTGTTTTTCTGTCTTTTCTTAGAATTATTCCAAAAAGAGTGTTGAAATCTTCAAAGATAAATGTGGAGTTTTCTGTTTTTCCATTCAATTCTATCAAGTTTTGCTTTGTATATTTTGAAGCTCTGTTATTAGATGTACATAAATATATTCATTTTGGATTTTTTAATATATTAATCTTTATTTAATTACGAAGTGTCACTGTTTATCCCTGACCATATTCCTTGTCCTTAAATCGACTTCTTCTGTTTTTTTTTTTTTTTTTTCATTTTAAAAGTGAATATTTAAGTCAATGTTGTAATAAGAATTAAACATTATTGAAAAACAGAAGCAAGTTAGTGGCTAAAAAAATTGTATGTTACTCTTCAGTTTCCCTGAGGGGATTTTGATTGCCAGTTCTCTACAGTGAAATGATGCTAGGAAAATGACTTTAGAAGACAGAAACTCTCCTTGAATGCAAGTCTAAAAGGCCCAAAAGGGTTTACAGGTTTTAAAGACCCAAATCAGAAACACTTCATATAGGGGAAATCTTATTTGAATCCTAAAAGGTTGATATAATAAGCCTTATACATTTAAAAAAAAAAAAAAAGGCCAACAATTAACAACTCAGCAGTTTCAAGAGGCTAGCATTCTAGATCTTCTTCTGTTGTTAGTGTAGCTATCCCAGCTTTCTTATGATTAATATTTGCATTAGTGTTTTAGTTTCTTAACTGCTAAAACAAATACCATGCAGTAGATTCAGTTAACAACTGGAATTTATTGACTCAGTTTCAAAGGTTAGAAGTCTCACTTCTTCCCTGAGCCAGTATCTTCTGACTGGCAGGCAGTCTTGGCTTTCAGTCACATGGCAATGCACATGGCCTTGTGTTCTCATTTCCCTTGTGCGTTCTGTTGACTTCCAGCTTCTGGCTGCTCCCTGTGGCTTTTCTCCTTGTGGCCTTCTCTGTAAGATGGGAGTAAGACCCATCCTGATTCAGTTGGGCCACACCTTAACGGAAGGAATCTCATCCAAAGGGCCTATTTACAATGGATTCATACCAACAAGAATAGATTATAATTAAGATTATTTTGGAGTATGTAACTAAGCCACATAACACACATATGTCTTTTTTCCCTCCTTTTGCTTTTTGTCGGTATTTTCATAGTTAAAGTGTATTTCTAATAGTATATGTTTGGGTCTTGTTCTTTTTTCATTAGGTTTATAATCTCTTCTTTTAAATTATAGTATTTAGACCATTTACATATCAATGTGATTAGGTTTAAGTCTGACATCTTGCTAATTTGTTTTTCCTTCCTATCTGCTTTATGTTCCCATATTGCTCATTTCTTCTCTTTTTTTTTTGTTATTGAGTATTTTTATACTAGCTTATTAGCTGTGCCTCTTTATTTTTTAGTGGTTTCTCAAAGGTTTATAATATTCATGTTTAACATCATAATCTATCTTCAAACTATATTCTACCACTTTATGTATAATGTAAGCACCTTAGAACATATACCTCTGTTTTTCCCTTTTATCATTTGTGTTTTTAATGGAATATATTTTACTTATTTGTGTTATAGTCGTCATAAGGTAGTGTTATTTTTGCTTTAAATAGGCAAATGTTTTAAAACAAAAAAGCAGACATCTTTTATATTTAACCACATATTCACCATTTCCAGCATTCTTTATTCTTTTATGTAGATCTTAGTTTACATGTGGCTTACAGTTTTCTTTCTGTATCTTAAAAATATTGCCCCATTGCTTTTTGGCTTGCACTGTTTCTGATGATTAGGTAATGATTTTGTTCCTCTTTATGTAATGTGTCTTTATTCTTCTAGCTGTTTTTTAAGATTTAATAATTTTAATTATGATGTATCTTGTACGTGTGTTATTTTCTGCTTGGGAATTAAGCTTCTTGGATTTGCGGGCCTATAGTTTTCAAATTTGGAAAAATTTTAGCCTTCTGAAGTATTTTTTCTCCCTCTTCTGTTTGAGATTCCAGTAATATGTAAATTAGAACATGTCGTTAAGGTCACTAAAATTCTAATCTTTTTGGTTTTTTCAGCCTCCTCCCCTGCCACCCTGCCTGCTTCAGGTTGGATTTTTTTTCTGTGCTATCAGATTTACTGATGTTTTCTTCTTCAATGTCACTCATCTAACATTATGCTCATCCAATGAATTTTTCAGTTTAGATAGTATACTTTTCAGATGAAGAAGTTTCATTTAGTTTTTGTTTCTTCCACTTCTTTTCTCAAGAAGTTCATTATTTCCTTTAAATCCTTAAACATAATTTTAGCACCTGCTTTAAAATTCCTCATTTGCTACTTCCATTATCTTTGTTATTTCTGGGTCTGTTTCTATCCACTGATTTTTTTTTTTTTTCTGGTTATTAGGTCACATTTTTGCCTGTTAGATGCTGTGCATTGTGAATGTTTCATTGCTGTATGTCTGGATTTTGCTGAATTCTTTTAAGAGTGTTGAAGTTTGCTTTGGCAGAAAGCTACATTTTGCAGATTAGCTTGATTCTTTTGACACTTGTATTTAAGCTTATATTCCTCTATGCTGTTTGGATTCTACTTCCCTCCTATGTAGTCTGGAAATTTCTTCTAAGCAGAAACGCAGGACTCATGTGTTTCCCTTGTTGTCTCAGAAATCACAGTCCTGTACTTTCTGTTGTCCATTGGCATTTTATATATTTGGTTCAGTTTTCTAGTTGTTTATAGTGGAAGACAAGTCCAGTACATTTGTTGCCAGAATTATAATGTTTGTTTATTTTATGTATATTTATATCTATAGTAAAATTAATTCTCATTTAAATCAGGTATGCCTGTCTCTAGGAATTAATCTTCTAATTGCCAATAATTGGAAGAATTATTGATAATTATTATTTCTCAAATTGCTCTAGGCTTTAATGTATTAGGTATTATGGCTCTTTTATATGCAAACTAATAATAAAGAGAAAACTATCCCAGCATTGCTACAGTTCTGGTTTAGTATAAGTTAGTATAGTTGCACTGGCATATTAAACATGTTGCTTTATGTTTGGGTGTATGTTTCCAGTTTTCTGTTTTTATAAAAGATTTGTTGCTAATTTTCCCATTTTTTTTGTTTCTTAATCTCTTCATATTAAAAAGAAAGCAATGGATAAGTTATTTGGTTAGCCTTGAGGAGAGTTTTGCAGCCAAACTACTAGTTTCCAAGAAAGAGGGGGGGAAATGAGAATTACTTACTAGCATTTAAATTTTATTTAGCAAGTAAACCAACCCTTTAAGCCAGAACTTATTTACATTAAGGATCTGGCAGACTACAACTACAGGTGAGAATTACCAGTAATTCAAAGTACAAACATGCATCATTCAAAACATGCAATAATAACCTTGAGCATATCACTTTCAGACCTCTATGCTAGATGTAAAATATATTTTCTGTTGCATGCAAAAAATTATTGTATCTTAAGCTATTATCTGGCTGGCTGAGAGACGATCTTAAATTACTTTTTTGAGTGCATAGTCTTTGGAAGGAGGGGAACATATTAAGAAGCTAATTCATTGTTTTTCTTTCATTGTTATTTTGAATAATTTTGAGAATTCATATGAGAATTCTTAGGATATCCTGTTAATTGTATGTCATTCCCAAAAGAAATTAGAACTGGGAAATCTCTCCATGTGTTGGCTTATTTATAAATCAGGTATTTGATTCCACAGGAAAATGTGTTAAGAATTAACCCTCTGTTAACATCTAATATGACACCATCTACTATTCCCATAGTAGTCCTTAGTTTACAAAAAGACAGTGTTTATTCATGTTGGATAGTTATCAGATGTCCTCCTCCTTTGGTTTAGTGTGGTAATCCTACAAACTGCAAACCCTTCTTGAGTATCTAGCTAAATTATTTTATTTATAATAAACCTAATCCTTCAGTATTAGCACATTGCAAAAATGCTACATTTTAAATATTCCCAGTTCTGGCTCAGGACCAGACTTTCTTTAAAGTATCATACTGTCTGATATTATAGCACACTTTCCAAACTTACCTTCCACTGGGAATCAGAATGTTGAACTACAGAATTATTATTCTCTGTATCTGGCAGAAACACACACCCCCCACCCCTGCCAGGTGAGTGAGTGAATCTTCATCTCCTTCTTCACAGTCCTTTATATTAAAAAGTGACTAGAACCAGTAACAGAAGGAGATGGAGACTTTGGGGTTATACTTTTTCATCATTCTGACATAGCATAGGGAGCAAACAATTCTTGGTAGTCACAGCAACTAGTGATGGTAGAACCTGGCAGTAGCTTTCTTGGAGACTAGAGTCCTTCCTCTCCTCAAACTGCAGTTAGGCTGTTTGCAGCTTCATTTCTGGATGGTCTTCACAGGGTATTCATTTCTGCATTCTTTGATGGCAGTTGTAATACACACATCTTTTCCAAAGAGCTTGTTTGAAGTTCTTGCTAGTAAGAAATCCACAGTGCACTATTACTTTTTTCTAAGACAGGCATAGGAGTTCTGTCTCTTGACTGGCTCAGGGTGGTTTATCATACTCCCTAAGGATTTTCATCACCCACTCCAAGTACTTTCAGAATGCAGATAACTAAAAGGTTAGACAAATCCCAAATTTTTATCTTCCTATTTCCCACATCCAACCATCCACACAAAATCGAAGCATTTATTCTCTGCATGTTAAATCCCAGAAATAGCCCGTCATATCCCAAAGTGGATTTTTACACTAATTCTAATAATGAATACTGTTATCCAAGTTACTGTTTTCAAGAACCCATATACTAATATAAGTGAAAACTTCATCCAAGAAAAGACCACCAATTCCCATGCCTCCCCCATGTTTTTATTCCTTCTTGATACAGCTGTGATCCTTGCTGTTAACTCTAAGGAGTATTTTGGTCACACAAAAAATTTGGGATAATGGAAGAAATTTTTTATTTCCCTTTATATCAGTAATAACAAAGAGCATTTTTCAAAAGTAACTACTAGGAATCAGAAAGAAAATAGTAATGTTTGCATTCATAAAGCACACACACAGATTCTCTGTATCACAGTAAGTAAACTTACACTCACCTTGGCTGGAGTAACTTTCACAGCACACAGGGCAGGAATTTTTTCTCCTTATCACTTTGTCATGAAACCTAAATGATATTCAGGCTGATCCTATCCTTCATTTGTCTGCTTTATCTGTTTCTCATACCTCTCATTTGGACTGTCTTTCTGTCAGCCTTGTGGTCTCAACAGCCAGAAATCGTATCATTGATGTGGAGAAAGTGGCCATGGTAGCTGCTGAGGGTAGGCAGAGAGAAAAAGAGATATGATGTGGGGGCATTTTCAGGACTTGGAGTTGTCCTGGGTGGTACTGCAGGGACAGATGCTGGACCCTGTATGCCCTACCATGGCCCACTGGGTGGACTGGGGGAGAGTGTAAACTACAATGTAAACCATTATCCATGTGGTGCAGCAGTGCTCCAAAATGTATTCACCAAATGCAGTGAATGTGCCACGATGATGAAAGAGGTTGTTGATGTGGGAAGAGTGGGGTGAGGGGGGGTGGGGGGTTTATGGGAACCTCATATTTTTTTTTTAATGTAACATGAAAAAAAAATAAAGGAAAAAAAAAGCCAATCTGAATCTTTTTACCTCCTATCAGCTGCCTACCCTGGAGAGCAAAAGACTTCTGTATACTTCCAAGCTCCAGAGCCCTATACAACAGGAGGCTGTTTCAAGTCTTCCTATTTTCTCTTACTCTCTCTGGTGAACTAAGTCTTATCCATTCCTTTTCCTATCCTTCTCTTCAAAGAAAGGGTTTTTTTCTGAAGACTTTGAATATAAAAAAAAAAAATATTTTAAACTCACATTCTCTTTCAAATATTCACGGTTATTAAAAATACATATGATGAATGACAGAATAGAGAAAGATAGCCTTCCCTCTCCCTAATGAATATTCCTGTTTTCTTGTTTTCATAATACCAAATGGCTACCCATATAGATATGTGCCAAAGATGTTGGCAGCATTTATTTCAATTACTGGTGTTTTATGGGAGAAAATGAATGAAGGGAGGTTTTCAGGTGGAAAACCTCACTCTGTTTTTCACAAGTTATTCTTGTTCGTGTTTTATCTCAGACTTTATTTCTCTCGGCTTTCTTTCTATTTGCTATTTCCCTTCCCCCCTCCCCCTTTACGTTTGAAAGCTTCCTATTCTGCTTCCAACTTTATATTTTTTTATTAAAACGTAAACTTCAAAATATGGTGTTTTGCTTTTGAAGCTCATAGTTAAAACCGAGTTAAAGTTTGTTCTCCAATTTAGCTTCTATTGGTGTCTTAGGTTGGAGTGAAGAAAAAGGGATGAAGAGGAAATTATTCTCTTGCATTGTTCTACAGGAAATCCTTCTCTATACTTTAAAAGCTCTTGTTCTTTTCTAGGAATCCAATGTGCTGATTGCTGCTAACAGTCAGGGTACAATTAAGGTAAGCTATTTCATACCTCTCCATTTTAAACTCAGATCCATTTTTTTCAGACTAGAGCAGGACATGGAAATATACAGTTGTGCTAAGCCTTAGAGATAATTCCAAATCATGAGTCTGTCTCCTTGGAAATGGTTTGAATGGAGGTGAAAAGAATAGGTAGCTTGCAACTATGGAGAAGATAATAATACCTGGTATAAGATTATATGGCTGCTGAATGGATTGATAGCACTGTTTACCTTTTATTATACCAGTACAACTACCCACAGGGCATTCACTGGACAAGATTCAAGATATAGTAGTAGACTTCCATAGATTTAAGCATCTTTACTCATATTTTACTCTTTCTTGCCTGTTTCTCTTCCTTCTCTTTCTTAACATAGGTTTTTTCCCCTCAAATGTAAAAAATTTTTAGAACAATTATTGTGATAAAGTGAAGATTGATCATGTGATCATGCCATTACTCTAATCTGAAAACTTGAATGTCCCTTGGCGCAGCGTTAGTCATAAATGCATCGTTTTCCACATGCTTTTCTTTGTAGTCAGGAGTGCAAGGAAGTGAAAATTTTATGTAATTATACCATCGAAGATTTAGCACTTTGACACAATACATTGAATAAAGAAATCCTGAGCTCTAAGTAGAGAACTTTTTAAACAAAACATCATTTTGGAATAGGTTATAGTATATGGATTTGATTAGTACTTAACTTTAATTCTCAGGTTACCTGGTTTTTCTACATATTCTCTGTTCATATGAAAATATCAGAAAATATTTTTTTATGTTATGTATTACTTGCCCTGCCACTTGGCATTAATTTTGCCATGTGTTTCTTCGACTTATCCCTTACTTGTTCCTAAGAGGAAAATGACCCAGCAACCAATGGAGCCCATCCAAGCTTAATACATTGCGCTATGAAAATGAAATGAACAGACACAAAGCAAAAGAAATTCCCTGTTAGCTGGTCAGATTAATTTATATGGTAGTCTCCTTTTCTGTGCTGCTTTTTTTTGTTTGGAAAGCCTTTGTAAAGAACAAAGGACAGCTTAAATATGAACGTCAGGCTTTTGAACTGATCAACTTTTGTTGCATTCTGGAAGCCTCAAGCAAGAAGTTTAGAAGATCTTGGAATCTCTGTTTTAAGAGACTCTCTATAGTCTTAGTCCTTCTTTGTCTTATTCTCATGGCAAGGTATATATTGAAAAAGCTACACTATTCTTCAACACATTTTACCTTTGCAGCTATTGGGATTGCTAGTGTATCTGCAGGAGCACAGAACTATATATGTTCAGCAGACATGGCCTCTTATGTTAAGTAGCCTGTTCACCAAGTGTAAAGACCAAAATCATTATGGAAGCATGGGGATAAATCAGGCCTTAGCAGAACAGTAAGGGAAAATTTGCACATTTAATTCTTTAGCACGTAGATTACACCCTCCATCTACTGTAATCATTGTGACAGCTTCTCATAATTGTCTTCATATGTTCTCTGTGTCCTTTCTCAGTCATGTCTATTCTTTTTATAAATTAACAAAACATTATGACACCAGATGATTGACTAGAAAATTGAGTAAAAGGCAAGATTTTAAGCCTCACATACCTTGAGCACTATAAAATAGTGTTTTTCAATGGGAATAAATAGATTAAAATCCTAAACTTTCTAAAGAATGTGCAAAAATTAACTAACATATATTTAAAAAATGCTATATCCATGCTAATAATAAGAATCAGCCAGTTCATGTATCCAGATGTTTTATGTTGTTTACGTAGTTAACTGTGGAGAAAACTGATCTGAAGGAGTTCATGCAGCTGTTAATTGAAAGTAAGAAAGGATTTTTGTCCAATCCCTTCAAATTTTTGAATATTTTACCAGTTGGGAAATGTTTGTTTGATTTGGTTCTCATTGGTAAATATAATGAAGGCCCATTAAATTCTTCCTGTACTTTAAAACTATTCTATTAAACTGATCCTTTTTTTTTCCCCCTCCCCAATTAGGTGCTAGAGCTGGTATGAAGAGTTTGGTTTATGCAAGTCAAATTGTACTTGATCCTACTGATGTACATCTGAGCTGGCAATGAGAGAAGAAACAGAAACTGTCATGTGATATCTCTCCCCAGAGTCATCATAGGTTTTGGTTTTGCTTTGAGTACTTTTTCTTTTCCTTTTTTTTTTTTTTTTTTTTTTTTCCCCTTCATTCTTTATGACTTTTGGGGCATTGGGAATACCCAATGAACTCTCTGCCATCAATGTAACTCCATGGACTTTGCTGCTGTTGGTGGTGTGGTTATCTAATTTTTGTGATAGGGAAACATTCTTTTAAATAAAAATAAATAACAAAAAATAAAAGTTTATTGAGCCACAGCTGAGCTGGGAAAGTTTTTGCCAAATGTGGTAAAAGATATTCTTTTCAAGACATAGTACTGCACAAACTGTGGAATAACATATCAGTGAATAATTTGTAAGGTCCCTTTTTCCCAAATCCTTTGGAATGATGCAGCATGTCAACATAAGATGTAAACTATATAGATTCCTTCCAATGAATTTAATGTTTACATTAGGTGTAAGGTTAATAAATTTACCTTATGAATTTCTTTCTTCATTCTCTGAACAGATTTCTATCATGAGGGAAGTGTCTACTCCCCAGCCTCTCGGATCTCACCAAGGACATAAAATTCTGACCTGTTGAGACCATATTCAAACATAAGGAGAATTTTTGTTTCCAAAAACAGCCCAGCTTTTGCATTTGAAATGTCATATATACATAATTTCCAAGCTACATAGTCTCTTTGATTATCTGTTTAATTTTATAAGTCCTTTTCAAGTTGTAAAAGGAAAGAAGTTAGTAGTCAAAAGAGAGCAGTAGGTCAGCCAAGTAAAGTGAAGAACTACTTTAAAAGTCTGAACACTTTTTCACTAAAGATATAAATAGAATTTTTTACTCTACGAATATTTTATAAAAATAGACATTTGGAGAAGCTTGGAAGAATATGAACGATGAGAGTAATCAGACTACCCCAATGTCCTCCACTAAAAATGATTGAAACTTACTACAAGTCCACGTTTCGGTATCTGAAACCCTTGAGGCCAAATGTATTTTAGAATCAAGGATTTCTGAATTTTAGAGAAGTAATACAGTATGCATACTATATGTTATATAACATCCCCCAACCATATAGAACAACTTTGTAATCAAATAATTATATTTATGCAGCAAAATGTATGAATGCTCAATTATATGGGAATAATAAAAGTTAAAAATAGCCATGCATCAATTAAAGTCAGGTTTAACCACTAAATTAGTTTGCTCAAATTTAGAGGAAATTTCAGTTTTTGGAGCTTCTGGTGAATTACATTTCACAAATTAGAATTAAGAACATGATGAATGTTGGGATTCAATTCTAAGAAAAGACACATATCCGAAAGTTACACCTGTCACCAACCAGAATAATTTAATTGGGCCATTATTTCTAAGATTAAATAAGTTTTGCAAAGATGTCAGAAAGAATATTCAAATGGAAATTATTCATTTAATAAGAACAATAATAGGCAGATACGTCCAGAAAATCATCAAAACATCCATGAAGAGGGTTATTTCAATTAAATCAAGGCAGATTATTATAGTTTTTTTATTTAGTCTGAATAATAAAAAGATTGAGCTCCTAGACTTCAGAAAGTTTATAGAACTGAGTTACAACCTCAGAAAAATGACTCACATAACTGGACCATTAGCAAGCCAGGAAGAGACAGTATGGGATGAATTTGAAGTAGTAGAGGAGCCAGTAGGGTGGAGCCTTCTAGGGTATGGTTGAGAATTTAAGTTATGTCATTAAAGTAGTTAAGGAAAAAAATTAAATGGAATGACATCTGAATTTTGGTGAATGGACAGATGGGGCAAGAGTGCAATTAGGAAGGTTATCTAACAAAAGTTAATGATGGCCTGGACTAGGATGGTAGTGTGAGCCAACCTAAGTGCCTGTTTCAGATAATAGAATTTTTACCACAATCAAGTCATTGTCTTATAAGTTGTGACGACACAGACTGTAACTCGGCAAATTTATTTCTTCCTTGGTTATACAGTTCTCAACCAGCAATAAGTCTTTTGGGATTCTAATGGCCAAAATGTTGGTGAGCTATTTCGGGACAACACTTCTTTAAGCTACATAAACCTAGAAGCCGTCCAGGTTTGGTTCTATATATAAGGATAAGTGGGCATTGCCTTTAATGTAATTATGCAAATATATACATTTGGGATTGATAGGAAAAGTCTCCTTACTTAAAAATGAGATATTTGGAAGTGTTACCTCAGATAGTGAACCTAATATGTTTCCTGCTAATATTAACACTTGTAGTAATAGCACCTTGTAGTTCTCTCAGAGCAATTAGCTATCAGTTCACATGTGGCTGTTGGTTAATGTATTAAGCACTTCTGAGCTCTTGAACTGAAGATTTACTGAGTCCCTCCTTTGTGTGAGACACTTAGTGCTTTATACTAGGATATAAAATAAATAGGATATGATCCCCGATCCCCACCCCCAAGAAGCTTATTGTCTAGTGTGAGAGACAGATAAGTATACAGCATGGTAAGTAACGCTTACCATGTAGATGTAAGCTTTAGATGCACATAGATAACCCAGACTACTGGGAGATTGAGGGCTGATCATGGTGGTAGTTGTCACGGAATTTTTTCCTGAAGGAGGTAACATTTGAGCTGAATCATGAGAAGCAAGTAAGAATTGTTATATGAGTCAAATTATTATATGAATCAAAGAGATAAAGTCCAAGGGAAGGAAATAAAAAGGCAGGAATACTTCCCAGTGGCCAAAGCTGGAACAAGTTGAGCAATAAAATAAAGTAATATTGGTTTATAATCCAAAGTGTCAAATATCCATGAGTCCATAATGATATGAATAAATGATTGACTAAATTAATATATGTTGGATAAGAGACAAATCTCTCATGCAGAATTCCACATAATTTATGTAGGTACTCCATGCTCAAGGAGGTGGAACAAAACTGCATTTTTTTAATTGTGAAAACATGTACAACGCAAAATTTCCTATATGAACCACTGTTGTGTGCAATTCAGTGATATTCACAATATTACAACGCCGTTTATTACCAAAACTTTTTCATCACCCCAAAGAGGAACTCTGTACTCATTAAGCAATAACTCTGTTCCTTCCCATACCCCCAAAGCCCCTGTAACCTGTAGTCTACTTTCTTTCTCTGAATTGGCTTATTCTAGGTGAAATCATACAATATTTGTCTTCTAGTGTCTTTGGTTTATTTGACTCAACATAATGTCTTAAAGGGTCATCCATATTGTAGCATTTATCAGAGCTTCATTCCTTTTTACAACTGAATAATACACTATGTGTGTGTGTATAGGGCACATTTTGTTTATCCATTCTTCTGTTAATGGACATTTGGATTGATTTCACCTTTTGGCTATTGTGAATAATGCTGCTATGAACATTCGTTTGCAAATAATCTGTTCAAGTCCCTGTTTTCAGTTCTTTTGGGCATGTACCTGAAAGTGGGATTGCTTGTTCATATGGTGATTCTACAGTCAACTCTCTGAGTAACTGCCAGACTGTTTTCCACAGTGGCTGCACTGTTTTACATTCCTACAAGCAATGCATGAGGGTTTCCGTTTTACCATATCCTCACCAACACTTAATTTTCCATTTTGTTGGGTTTTTTTTTTTGATAATTGCCATCCTAGTGGGTGTGAAGTAGTGTCTCACTTGTTTGAGTTTGCATTTCCCTAATGGCTAATAGTATTAAACATCTTTTAATGTGCCTAGTAGCCATTTGTATATCTTTAGAGAAGTGTCTATTCAAGTCCTTTGCCCATTTTTAAATTGGGTGGTTTTTCTTTTGTTGCTACCTACCATCTTAAGTATGGACTTGCATATAGTGACTCTCTTCTGAAGAATGTGACATGGAAAGGGGAGGGAAAAAAGAGTAACTTTGCAGTGGAGAAACCTGACAAACACTATCTTAGCCAAGTGATCAAGTTCAACATCAACAGTGATAAGTGATGTTTATAATATGTACCCTTGATATGATGTGATGAGCATGGCACTTTTACTCTGGTCTTCCTCCCAAAATTCATTACCCTAGTTGAATCAGACAAATCCTATTGAGGAACATTCTACAAAATACCTGACCACTGCTCCTCAAAACTGTCAAGTCATCAAAAAAAAAGGGAAGTCTGAGAAATTATCATAGCCACGAGGAGCCTAAGGAGACATGGTAACTAAATGTAATATGGGATCCTGAAACAGAAAAGAAAGTTGCCTAAAGTATGGACTTTAGTTAATGTCTGTTCATTAATTGTTACAAATATATAAATGTCACACTAATGTAAGATGTTCATAGGGGAAACTGAGTGTGGGGTATATGGGAGCTCTGTACTATCTAATTTTTATGTAAATCTAATACTATTCTAAGAAAAAGTTTCTTAGAAATAAAAAAAATTTTAAAGGTGTGAGGATAGATAAGAATATACAAAACAAAGTGCAAGGCATAGTAATATGTGTTGAAGCTGGAGAAGTACGCAGGAGTAAATCTCAATGATTTGTTCCAGCTGTCTTTTAAGAATAACTAGAGGAAAAGCATATGGAGTTGAGAAATTTAAGTTCAGTCTCAACTTTGTCACTAAGAAGGTGTGTAGGTTTGTAAAAAATATCAACCTCTGTACTTCATATTTATCTCTAAATTCTATTTACTGAGAATGATACTCTAATTTCTGTTAATAAAGAAGAACTAAAAAAAGTCTATAGTCTTTTTTTGTGATTTAGTCACTCAAATATCTAAGTGCCTGCAATTTCTTTCTTGTTACCCAGGATCATTAGAGCTTCTCAGTATCAGGAAGTCTTACTGAATCAAAAAATCTTTCCATTTGTATATGGTTTAAATTTGTTCTCACTATTCTGTGAATTATTTGTCCTAATCAGTTTTAGAAGCAAGCTGCTTAGTGCTCAGGTTGGTAGAGGGTAAAGGTTCCCATGAATTCTTAGAAGGTTAAATAATTATTGTATAAAATACTTGAAGTCTTTCTCAAGATGATTTTATGGATTTCCCTATATGCCCTAATTGTTTTTCCCTACTCTCAATGCCTTATCTGTGTAATCTGTGACCAGGGGTTTAGAAGCCTTTTAGAAGAACCAAAAAAATAAATCTTCAGGATTTTCAAGAGAAAGAACCATGGCAAACAATCAATTGCTTGTATACTCAGAATGTAAAGATTCACCTTTTTATACAGCTAAAAGAATGCTTTCTCCCAGAAATTTTTTTTTTTCAAGTGAGCTTCAGTGGAGAAGCAACCTAATAATATCTCAGATCATTCCCTTGGTTGGTATCCTTAGCTACTGCTCTGTAATGGATATGAATGGGCTGATGCTCAAAACAGATGAGTTCACAAAACCATTTGCATGTGGTGGATTCATTCTACAGAAGTTTTCCTACTATGTGATAAGCACTGTTCTAGTCCAGGGCTTGGCAGACATTTTCTGTTAAGGGTCACGTAGTAAATATTTTAGGCTTTGTGGGCTGTAAGTTCTGTGTCACAACTACTCAACTCTGTATTTTTTAAGCAGCCCTAGATAATTTATAAACAAATAAGCATGACTGTGTTCCAATATACCTTTATTTATGGACACCGAAATTTGAGTTTCATTTAATTTTCATGTATCACTATATTCTTTTTCTTATTTTTCAACCATTTAAGATGCAAAAATCATCTTAATTCATGAGTCATGCAAAAAGAGTCAATGAGCCAGATTTTGGCCTGTTGTCTGTGGTTCAGTCTTCTAGGTACTGACGGTACAGCAGTGGCAGGAAAGAAAAAAAGATGAAACATCCAGTCTGTACTCAGCTTTTATTCTGGTGGATAAAGTTATTTCTACAAAATGGCCTTTTCTTTCCATAATGATGTAGCTCTAACAAAGAGGATCCTGGAAGGCCATTTTGGAGGGAGCACCACACAACTAAAATTTTGATTTTGTTGAAATGGATAGCAGTTTCCAAGGAGCACACACAAGCAGTGTTGATGTACTCTTGTGGAGAACCAGGAAACAGTTTTTCTCTTAAAACTCAGTAAATAGTTAGGCATTTTATTGTTTGAGTAGAATATGAAGATTTCTTCAGCTCTGTCTATGGTCCTGAACAGAGGGATCCTAGAGGTTTGGAGTTGAGATTATTTCACTGAAAATTTTACGCTTATGGTAGCCTGGTAAGTGTAGGGAAGCAGAGGATACTCTGCAAAGCTAGGTTTCTTTTCTGAGTTTTGTTTGTTTTTTCCACCAGTTTTTGATTCTTTCATCCTGAGCTACTGAAATTTCCTTTCTGAATATAAAAGAAGCTTCTTAGGCTCATAGCACTTATTTGGAGATTTGGAATCCAGCTGATACTTTCTTGGAATGACTGAGCCCTTATAAATATTCATACATATTTTATAGCTAATGTTTGAACTCTGGCTGATTTTGAGGAGTTAAAATTTGAAATAACAAAATTACTCTTCCCCTAAATTTACAAATTAGCCACTTTTAAAAGGCCAGCTAATAAGCACTTTTTTAAAAAGATGAATTTATTTTTTTCCCCACCCTGCTGTTTTTGCTGTCTGTGTCCATTCACTATGTGATCTTCTGTATCTATTTCTCTTTTTTTGTCTCCTCATCTTTCTAGGATTCAGAGGGATTCGATCCTGGGGACCTCTGATGTGGAGAGAGGTTCCCTGTCAATTGCAACACCTCAGTTCCTGGTCTCTGCTGTGCTTCACTTTGACTCTCTCCATCTCTCTTTTGTTGCATCATCATCTTGCTGCATGACTCACTTGCGCAGACACGCACATGGTCACTGGCTCACCATGCAGGCACGCTTTCTCTTCTTTTTCACCAGGAGGTCCTGGGGATCTAATGTGGGTCCTCCCTTATAGTAGGCGGAGTCTTATCACTTGAGCCACATCCACTTCCCATAAGCACTGTTTTTTCCTCAAGATTTTTCAGGTCTGAAAACCAAATTCAGGCCCCTGTTTATACCAAAAATAAGTCCTTATTCATACTTCCCAAATTCTGCTTGACTAATCCCCAGAGGGAAAATTCGCCTGCGTTCCATGATTCCCTTGGGAAAAGCAGCCCTCTATTCTTAGAACTAGGGTGTGGTATTCCTGTGCTATTGAATTGCAAAACTTTGCAGTACAGTTTCAGTAATATATCTTCTCTGAAAGCCCTTTGGCACTCTTGGAAATTAAAAAGTATGCATATGCATATTAAAAATTTAGTCACTGCTCTTCATTCTAATGAAGAATAAAGAAACATGAACTACAAAGATAGAAGCCAAAAAAAGGTGGAAGGTTAAAAGGTCAGCTGTTTCAGAAGTTTCAAAGCCATAGACCAGCTTATTTCCGTGTACTCGGACATTGTGTCTGCATTCTTTATATGTACTGATTTGTCAAGGGCTACCATCATAGCTGCTGTGAGAAAGCTTAGGAAAATTTCCAAAGTGAAATTTCTGAGACGTCCCATTTCCTACCACATGTCCAGTGTATTCTCTGCTTAGACATTAGATCTTAGGTCACTAAGGATTGGAATCCTCCGTCTCCTCTACTAGGGTCTTTTCAGTCTTATTCCTGCAGCACAGACAAAAGTGGAAAAGGAAGGGATAATTGTGAAATCCAGGCAAGGATAATATTCACATCCATAGAGCCACTAATTGAGGCCTAAGATGTTTTCCCACTGTTTTACTCCCCAAGAGATGTTCTTCCAGCAGCTCTAGTTGTCTGACTGCAATTTAACAAATCTTGATGACAGAAGAGGAATGTCTCTCCTGGCCTTTTTCCCCACCTCTGTTTGGTGTGTGAAGGCAGACAGTTTTGTGACTCCAAGATTTCATTTCACTGTGCATCTTTCTCCATTATCTGAGAACATCCAGGGAGCCTTGACAGTTTTACCTCTCCTCTAGAGTTGAGGGATGGGGAAGAAGGACCAGGAATTTGAACGGAAATCCAGCCCTCAAGCTGTCTCAGTACAATTTCAGTAAGTAATCCCCTTCTTTTTTCTCTCGGTCAAAAGGACAGTCCCAAACTCTCTCCAAAAAGCCAATGAATTAAAAATGTCCCTCTCAATGCAGGAATTCCTCATTAAGCACCATGATGAACAGGCAGTCTTTTAGTCTCAAATGTTTCTAGCCATTGAGAGTCCACTGCTTCCTGAGACATTGCTGGTTAGAAGGTTCTAATTGTTAGGCAGCTTTTCCATAGATTGATCTGATATCCATGGAATGCCCCTCCCTCACCCTCACTTGTCCTAGTTCTGCTCTCCACTAGGCATTGTGCTAGGCCCTTGAAGATATAAAATAATATATAGCATGATCCCTTCATGGAGCTTTAGGCAGATAAGATCTACACATGTGAAACATAATTTATATTTAACAGTAATGTAGAGAAAGCACTTTGCATTGAAAACAAGGAAAACAGTTTCAGAGAAATAAAATTAATTGCAGCTTATATTACAGTGAAAATGTTTTTTAAAGGGTAAGATTTCCTAGAGTATTAAATAAATTGCATAAAGGATACAGGATTTGAGTGGTGTGTGATTTACCACCACTGACCAAGGAGGCATTAAATGGCCCAGGTTAGCATAGGGAAAGAGGGAAGATGAGTGACAGCTGATGCCCAGCAGAGAACATGACTGTGAGACCTGGTCGGGAAACCCCCCTGAGGGAAGGCCGTTACTAAGAACAAAGCCGGAAAGACCTTGCTTTGGAATCAAGAGGAAGCCCAAGATACTTCCAAACAGACCTCCACAGTGGTCCTGGATAACTCCAAACAAAAGGCCTTATCATTGGTCCCCTGAAAGGTAATAGGTGGGGGTTGTAAGGCAACCAGTCAGAACGGCAAACAGCTGGGGCCCCTCCCCAGCATTAGGAAAGGGAAGGAGTGAAGAACAACTTTAATAAGGCACCCTGACCCCAGGTGCTCCTCTTTGCCTGGAGGTAGCCCGCATCCACATCTTGGGTATGTACTTTCTCTTTTTTCTTGTTTTTCAATAAACTTTTACTGGCCTAACTAAACTGGCATGTTCTTAAACTCCTTTATGCGACATAGCCAAGAACCTAGAGTGATCAAGCGTCTTCTGTCTTCATATGTGTGCACATCTTGACTGTGTCTGCTAAGATGCTAAAGAATTTTTGAAGACTGATGATTCATCAGGGCATAATTTACAGTAGGAAGGACCTCACCCAAGCAAAAACAAAAACAAAAACTTTACACCTTTCAGGATGTTAAAACCTGACATGAGGGAGCGGATGTGACTCAAATCAGTTGAGCACCTACTTCCCACAGAAGAGGTCCCGGATTCAGACCCCAGTGTCTCCTAAAAACAAAAAAAAAAAAACAATAAGCAAAATAAAGAAAGATCAGGGGAGCCGATGTGGCTCAGTGGTTAAGTGCTGGCTTCCCACATACAAGGTCTGGGGTTCAATCCCCAGCCCCAATACCTCAAAAAAACCTGACATGAATGACATCTCCATCCTTGGAGGTCATCAGAGGAGACCAGACAACTATTTTAGGCACTCAGCTGCCTGAATGCAAGGGCCTATATGAAATAATCCTTTAAGATTCCTTTCAGATCTGAGAATCTGATCCTAATTCTTGATTCAGAGGGAGAGGACAGCAGGTGAAATATTTATCTCCCTACCCAAAAGCACCAGCAAATATGCCATCTATTACATATGTTTTGTGGTATCACTGTATTATTATATACTCCTGTGGAAGTGATATGAATTCTGCTCCAAACAGCCCTATGGCATTTGGCCAAAGGTGATTAAAATCTGCTGTGCCTTAATAGCTACCCCAACCCCTTTCTACCTCCTACCCCACCCAGGCAACAGAGAGCTTTAAAGCACTGTCACTGTCATAGCACAGCTTTGAAAAAAGTGCTGAAATTGTTTTCTTTTTCTAATTGTGTATTCAGATTTTGTTAAGGTTCCTGGGAAGAGGGTTGGCCAGCTCCTCTGCCAGTTCAGCCTTGGATGTGAGGCATTTTATCTTTCCTATGCCGGAAAGTTCCCCTAAAGTTCCTGGAGTCCAAAAGTCTTGATTGATGAGAGACTTCCTATGCCTCCCCAAGAGCTACTGCAGCCCCAATTTTCTTTGCCCTTAATAAAATTGGGTTTTGGCAGAATTGTTGATAGTTCCTCTTGAAATAAACCTGTGTGTGTCCCCCTTCCATCCCTCCTTTAGGAACTTTCTTCAAAGGATCAGTCTAAATCCTTTCAAAGGAAAGGGATATGACCCTTTAGTCTTTCCCTGGTGGATCTTTGCCGCATCCCTCCCAGTTTGTTCAAAGATGCTTGATGTCTCAAATTGGTTTTCAAAATCCTACATAAAAAATGGACAAGTCTTAACCTTTCTAGCCTGAATTCCAGTACTGTCCCTCCCCTTACATTTGAGCACCTAGCACCAGCACTGGCACATAGTAGAAACCCAAAATTTTGCTTCATGAATAAACAGATTCCAACCTCTATTTTTACCACTCCAGAGCATCCGCGAATCTCCCATGGCTAAGCCTGCTCACAAGCCAAGCACTCTGCCAGGAATGTGCTTTCATCATGGAAACCTAACGTGATCTCATATCATACTCCTCCCTGCCACTCACTGCCGCCTCTACCTTCACCATGGAAATCAGTCAAATCAGGGTTTGCCTCATACTTCCACAGCACTCTAATGCATGCTGTGATAACTGTGTCACCACTGGTTTGCCTGGATCGATTATGTATGTCCATGTATCCCCACCACACTGGGAGCATCGCAAGGGCTCCATCTGCAGCTGATTAATCTTTAAATCTCTGTGTGCCTGTACTTAGCAGGCAATAGGTAAATGTTTGCAGAATCGAAGTACTGTTCCCTTCAATTTAGGTAAGAGAAACATATCGAGCCCTGAACACTGCCAGACCTCACCATCTCCACTCCCCCCTCCCCCCACCCCCACCCCCACCCCCCCACGCCTCTTTCCTCTAACCCTGCGGCAACCTGTGCAGGAGCTTCCCTTTTAGAGGGGAGAACAGGAGAGATTATGACTGTCACAGCACCGAGGTGCATAAATATTTACAGGATGGGTTTATTTATAGGTCAGAGAGCAGTAACAGTTCTTTTTCAGTCCCCTCACCTTAGCCACTCCGTTCAAGGAAATGAAGGCTAACTCACGAGAGAACTTGGAGGTTCTCCACAAGCTCTCCTACGCAGTGCTAACCGTTCTGGGCGCCCGAGTCTTGGGCATCTGGGACTGCTTATGAGGCTGCAAACGTTTCTGTGTAGCCTGGGGTTTACCTGTAGGAGGAGAGGGATGCATGTTACCTCACCTAGCCTGTTAGTTCAGGCCCTATCCATGACTACATTTTAAATCCACTCCATTTGGTAAGAAATGGACTGTTCTACCCACAATTCCGCAGATGTAACTCCTTACAAAAGGTAGGGCTTTACAGCTTTAAAAACAAGCAACTGCTTTGCAGAGGCCTTAAAAACCATTTGATCTGATTCAGGCAAGTAAATATTACTTATGGAGTTTCTTTTTTTCCTCCTTTTCAGGCATTCTGAAATCCAGAAGGGCTGACAGGAAGTGGGCCGTAAAGGACAGACAGTTCCAGGGAAACTTCTCCTGCCCCATGCTCCATGCTCTACACTTAGACAGATAACTAGGCCTTGTATCTGTATAATAATTAATATGTATTGAACTTTCTTCTGTACCAAGTACAGTGCTGAATGCTTTACATGCATTATTTTCTTTTCATAGTTTCTCAAAAACTATACCAAAATAAAATCCCATTTCTTGATATATACCCGGAAGAATTAAAAGCAGGACTTGAACATTCTTTTACATCAAAGCTTATAGCAGCATTTTTCATAATAGCCAAAAAAGTGAAAACAACCCATCAACAGGTGAATGGATAAACAAAATGTGCTAAATGCATACAATGGTACATTATTTAGCTGTAAAAGGAATGAAGTTATGATACATGCTACAACATAGATGAACTTTGAAGACTTCATGTTGAGTGAAATAAGGAAGGTACAAAAACAATATTGTGTAGTCTCACTTATATGAAAAACCTAGAATAAGTAAATTCAGAGAGAGAAAGTAGATTACAGGTTACCAGGGGTCAAGGGGGTGATTGGAATGGAGAGTTATTGCTTGATAGTGTTGCAGAAGAGGTCTGGGTCTAGCCAAGAAACCCAAGCGACACTCGGAGAGATGGAGGAATGAAGTTTTATTACGCATGCAGACCCAGAGGACAGTTCAATCTCCAAATTCTGGGCCCCCTGCTGCGTTTTTCAGAGGCTTATACAGGGAGGCTGGCAGGAAGCAGGCAGGAGTAGAGAAGCGAATTTGCTGGTTACCTTGCAATAAATGGACACAGGCTGAGGCAACGTCTGCTAACCTGGACTGCCTGCTGACTCACACAAGCTCTTACAGATGCACACCCTGAAGCTCACAGCACACACACACACCCAAAGGCTGCATTATCTGGAGGCAGCCTGTACTAGCATAACATGGTGGGGATAAAAGGAGGGACAGGGGATTCCCTCAACAATAGGTGCAGAGCTTCTGTTGGCGGCGATGAAAAAGTTTGGGTAATAGATAATGTTGATAAAATATAGCACAAAATGGTACATGTAACATCACTGAATTGTACACATTAAAATGGTTAAAATGGGAAATTTGAGTTGTATGTATGTTAAAACAATAAAAAGTAAAAATAAAAGCCCCACTGACCTGCAATGGACTATTATGTGGGCAAGACAGAACTTCCATTGTTTCTGCAAACAAAACAAAACAAACAAAACAACAAACCAAACAGTGGGTGTACAGTGTGGAATACTAATGAGGTTATGTATAACATTCCATATAGTATGGTTATAAAAGCTTTGTGAAGTAGATCCTGATATCTGTATCTTAAGGAAACTAAGTCAGTATGATCCAAGGGTCCTAATTCTTAGTAACCTGCACTACTGACCTTTCCCATTATTTCCTTTGGCTTTTGATCCTCATACAACCCTGGAAGGTAGTTAATCTCAGTCAAACAAATGTAGAAACTGAAGCTCAGAGAGGTTAAAATATCTTAATTCAAGTTCAGAAATGAGAATGTGGTGAAATCAGGTCTCAGATGCTGAAAGAGGACCAGATGAGGCAGGACAGCACAGGGCCACATGTGGTCAAGAGTCATCTTTTATTTGATAATGTTTTAAAATATATTGAATTTGAATGTCTTCAGATGGGCCAATTCACAACAGATACTCCATTCTCTATTGGATGACACCAGCTCCACCTCATTTATATTTCTAACCTACCTAATCCCCCAAAGGATATTTTGGCTGTCTTCTCACCATTAATCACTACTTTACCTCTGGGAGCATCTCTGAAGTTGTTAAGCAGCTACCAGGGGTGACTTATCAGAGCTCTTTCTCTGTGAACTGTGAACATCGTGCAGCCACTGTGCCTAGATCAGGCTGGACACTTGACTGATGGCATTCACCCACCTTGAAGGTCTCAGCAGCTTGGGGGTATGACTCAGCAGCTGCCTCCTGGACATCAGCCTCTGTGGACCGAAGCCTTCCAGCCCACTCCATGAAAGTGAAGGTCAAATCCCTAATAAGAATGGGCCCAAGAATACAAAGCCAACTGAACAAACAGTGCATGAAAAAGTAAACCTAGTCCCAGAAGGAAGTACTGGCTAAAATTTGATGGTGGTTAATATTGCAGGCCTATCACAATGGGTGCTTTATTGGTAGATATAATTCCTAGGCCACCATGACTTGATCAATGTGTCTCCAAGAAGTCCCCCCTAAACATGACTGAAGGGAAGTCAGCATCCTCCAAGCCACCCCTCCCCACACCAAGGTCTAGTTACATGAGCTCAAGCCTATTGGGCTTGGCAAGTCCCTTGCCTGCCTAAGTACTTTGAGGCCTGTTTGAATTCCTCACTCCACCAAATATCGTGCGACCCTCCTGGCTCTATTTTTGAAAGCCCACATTCAAAAGTTCTCAGCCCTCCATTAAGGACAAAATCAGGGATTTTTATTCACTTTATGAATAGACACTTTTTTTAAACCAAGAGTTTCATTTAGATGGTTTCTCTAAATTGTAAGCTTCCCTAGGAATACCCTGAAACTTCACACATAATTAGCCACCTATCAAAGACCCTGAGGACAGTAGAGGAGATGACCTTTACATAGAAGTCACTGACACACGAAAGCTAAACAAAACAAAGGGAAAGACTCTCGGAAATTTTAGTGTAGTTCATTGTGGAAATATTTATTTCACAATAATTCAAGGTGCACAATGTGCCTATGCAAAATGAAGATGCAGGCAGAACACAGGTGTTTAATCCACCTTGGTGGAATGACTGCTTCTGCCTCAGGACCTTTGCACTGGCTGCTCATTCTGAAGCAGGCTAGTAAGATATGGAGTAGAAGGATCTGAAACCTGGCAGAGAGTCCAGGTCGACATCAGAAACCCCCAAGATGGCTGCTGGAGGACACTACCCCCAGGATTCTGCTACCCAGAACAAAGACTCCTTCCTGAGAACAAGGAAAAGCCTGGATGGTCCCTAGAAACTTTATCATAGGATCCTCACTAAGGGATTGATGGGTGGGGTAATCAAACAGCAAACAGCTCGAACCCCCTCCCCTGCCATTAGCAAAGGGGTGGAATAATTAACTTTAAAATCCAGGCACAAACCAGAGCACCGTGCTCTCTCTTGCCCTACTCTTTTGCCTGCTGACCTGTCCTGCCCTCTGTGAGCCGCTGTCTCCATTTTTTTCTCTGCCATGTGGCCTTGCAAGTAAACCTGGGAATTTATAATCTATAATGGGGAATTGTAGCTTGTAAATCAGCCCTCTTCATCACCTTCCTCTCTACCTGCGACCCCTGCTCTGTTATTTTCTGTTATTTTCTCCCATTTCTCTTCCCTCCTGACCTGAATGAATTACTGGCCTAACTCACCTGGCATGCTTTTGAAATTCATTTCTGCAGCATAGCCAAGAACTTAGATAAAATCCTATAACACTTCTGCTTAGAAATTCTTCCTCCAGACCTCTAAATGGTTGTTCCTTCACTTCCTTTGGGTCTCTGCTCAAAGTTCACCTTCTGAGAGAGCCCTTCCCTGGCCTTGCTACATAAGAGCACCCCCAAACACTCACTCTCCCCTTTACTTTCCTTAATTTTCCTCCGTAACTAGTGTCCCTATCTATTGTATGTGCACATACGCCCACACATTTCTTCCTTGTCAATGTGTTGTCTGTCTCCCAACAATGGAATACAAGCTTCACGAGGGCGGTGACTGTGTCTTTTTTGTTCACCATTGTATCCTCAGCACTAGCAAAAGGGCCAGGCCTGTAGTTGGAGTTCCCTAAAATGTGTTAAATAAATAGTTGCTTCCAGAGTAGGTTTTTCCAATCAGGGACACCATATGCCCTGTTCTCACAGGGACATGTGTGTTTCAAGTAAGTTTTAGCATGCCCCCCTCTGGTTTGCCAGCATATCCACTTCATGTCATCTCCTTCTTGAGAAGTCAAGGCTGTTGCCAGTTCCCATAAAGAGAAGATGGGAAGGTGTCAGTTCCAGACTCCACCAGTCTGGAAGAGAGCAGAACTGAAAACCCCCTGCCCTCCAGCCTTATTTCCCACCAAACTTCACACCCATCCCCAAGGGCAGACACTGTATTCTTTTGTTTTGTTTTGTTTTCTTCTCCAGCACCTACTGTTGTACTTGGCAAATAGCAGGTACTCCAAACAATTTTGTGAATGGGAACAGAGGTCCTCCTATAGTATTGGCATAAAGTCTGTTCCATGATGCCAGAGCACTGGTTGTACCACTCTTTCCTCCCCAGTCGACGCTGCTGGCTCCTCCTCTCCCGCAGAGTAAATGTGGCATCCTGAAGAGGTTTCCTTCACCACCCGACCAAAAGTAACAGCTTCTCTTTCTTTCTCCCACCTCCACCCCCCCTCCCCCATTCCTTTCCCTGATTGTTTCTCTCAGAGCATCTCTCGCTAACCGAAATTACCAGATGGGATCTTCATGATTAACTAATTCCTCATTTTACAGATGAAACCTGGACAGGTTAATGTGCATTTGTCCCCAAATAACAGCTAGTTACTGGCGGAGCAGTACTGAGAAGAAAATCTGCCCGCCACGGGGGTGCTTTTTCCTGAACTGCAAGAGACCCCTTAGTGGCTCTTTTCTGCTATGGGCTGTGTGTTTCTTCATGAACTACCTGGGCTGTGCGTGTAAGCTTGCTAAATTTAGGATTCCAGCCCGAGCCAGGCGTGCACGCAGACAATGGGAACAGCAGCCCCGCCTCCCGTAACCATGCCAACCACTCCAGTCTGCTTAGTTCCCGGAAAACCAAGCTCCGAAAACTGAAACCGAAACCTAACTTTTCCCGCCAAACGCTTCCTAACTCCACCCCCACCCCTGCTCTCTGTGCGATAACAACCTACCAACCAGGCGCGGGGCTCAGCTTGTGGACTAGAGTCCGCCGAGCCCGCCTGGTCGTTAATAAATTTTCCTTCTCAAGAATATTCCTGAGTCCTTGCCTGCCATACACGATCACTGAATCTCTCTGCTTCCACCACATTTTTGTTTCCTGGAGGGAGATCTCGGAGCGGTCCGCCGCTGGTGAGGCCAGTCGGGGGGTGGGAGGGGCAGTCAGGGTGCAGCGCTCCGTCTGCTCCCTGCTTCGTGCCTCCTTTCAGCTGAGGCCTCAAGACCCTGTGAGTGTGGGGAACCCCAGCCTTTGTGGACAAAGGAGGTTGGGTCCACAAGCTCAGGCCCCTTCCTTGCTCCCCTCTCTATGGAATTCTTTTGACTTTTTGGGGGGGGGACGGTGGAGGGAGAGTGGGTGTGTGGGTCGGGGTAGAAAGGCACATTTCCAATTCAAGCTTGGAGAGAGAGAATCCTACTGACCTGACTAAAAACTAACCTCTATATGTTAGTGTCGCCAACCAAACTAAGGTTTCTTTATTCTTGGGCCAAATGCCCCCTCCCCATTCAGTCCTCTGTGGCTGGGGAGAGGGAAGAAAGAGTTGGACAGAGCCTCAGATGCAGAGCTATCCAGCTACCCCTTAGCAGGGGAGGACTCTGTCAGGTCCTAGGCCCACATGCTTTCTACCACTCCCACCCTCATCGCCGCTACCCCGTGTCCTTGGCTTAAGGGAAAGAAACTCTGAGCACTTGGCCAAGATCTTCCACTGTAGGGCCTGTTTTAGGGACTACAAAACGGAAAGAGATGCCATTTGAAAGCAAAACAAAACCAACTCAAAGAGTTCCTGACTCAGATGATTAATATTTATTTAGGTCTGCCTAAATTTGCAACTTCCAGTGTGTCAGGAAGCAGCACAGTTTACAACTATTGTATTCAAACCCATCATTAGGGCCATTGCACCAAGAAATTCACGCCTGCCTTTGAGACCCGGTTTTGTCATCTGAGTCTGGGTGAGGACCAGAGAAACCAAGCCAGGCAAAGCCCCCAGGGGATGCTCTAAGGAGCTCCAGGCTGCCCACCTCTGCACCTCCTCACCAGAGCCCTGAGCAGGCTCCTGAGGGGCGGAGTGGGCGCAGCTTTCTGCTTACCACCCTCACACTTCACAGACACTGCGCTTTGATCCCTGCCTCCATCCCATACCTGCCTAAGGCAAAAGGGTTACATAGGGAGGCAATACCTCACATTCTAGGGACTCAACCTTCTTACTGGACAAAGCTAGTGACACCCCACTGTTCACCAGGAGTGCTGTGCAATTCTGGGCCCACTCTTTGGAGCTTCTGTTCACTCTTGCACTGTGTTCGTTTTCTGGGGCTGCCATAATAAAGTACCACAAACTTGGTGACTTAAAACAACAGATATGTATTCTGTCACAGTTCTGGACGCTAGGAATCTGAATCAAGTCATTGGCAGGGCCATCCTCCCTCTGAGAATCGAGGGAAGAAACTGTTGCAAGCTGCTCCCCCAGGTTGGCTTCCAGCAATCCTTGTTCCTTAGCGTGTAGCTGCCTTGTGCCAGTCTCTGCTCTGTCTTCCGTCACCTTGCTCACGCTACGCTCCAGCCTTCTGACAAGGACATCAGCTTTTGGATCAGGCCCCCTAACTCTGTATGACATCTTAACTTGATTACATCTGCAAAGACCTTATTTCCAAATAGGGTTGCATTCACAGGTACATATGTTTTGGGGGACATAGTTCAGCTAACATCACTCATCTAGTCAAGGAAATGTTTGAGGAAAGGACCTGATAATGCAGGTTAGCCTGGATGAGCTCTAACTTGACACCTCACAATTGATTGGAGAAAGATACCCTAAAGTTCTGTGCCCTAAGGACCACAGACAAGCTGTATAGCAAGGCTGCTTAAGACTTCAGAGCCCCAACACACAAACTAGGTGATGAGGTTAGGAGAATAAATACAGTGCTTGCCCTCAGGGAGTACTCCCACCAAATGTAATTCAAGTTAAGCCATGCTAAAAAATAGAATGACAAATAAAAACGTACATGCATGTTAAAAATCAAATAGCTTCGCGGAGCTCTGGCTGTTCTAGAGGCATGCCGTGTCTTTTTGTTGTTGTCTAGTTTGGTCAAGGCTGTGAGCTCCCTGAGGACAGGATTACATTATCCCATGAGTCTAACAGCTCACTTAGCCAAGAGACTCAGTGCTTCCATACCTGTGGGTAAGAGTTGAATGAACTGTTCTGGAGTGGCTGGAGTCGAGGCTTGAGGAGAAATGGGGTGAGAAATGCCTTTCCCATCAGCAATTTCTTCTCATCTCTAGAAGTCCAAGGGCACCCTGCGGAAACGAGAAGCCACAGATGTGCTCACGTGGGTTTTGCTCATTGGCATATTTACTCTGTACCTTACCTGGGGGGCGGGGTAGGGGTGGGGAGAACATGGCTGGGCTCACTACTGAGCATTTGAAGCAGGACCTGATCCAACATCCTTATCCATTCACCTGCTTTCTCACCATGGTGGTTTTGTGTCCTGAAGGCTTCCGGACCACTTAATCCTTCTCCTAAGAGGCCAGCCCCCTTAAGCTCTTGTCAGTTAGGTAGTAGTAACCTCAGCTGGTGTTAACGGAAATGGGTACAGGATAGTATGACAAATAATGTGGCTTGGTCTATTAGCCAACTTTCCCACAGGGGTAGCCATGAAACACAATTGTGGCTAATGAGACATAAGCAGAGCTCTGCTACATGGTTCCTGGGAAATCTACTTTTTCCATACAAGCATCACCTCAGTTCTTTATCCACTCTTCCTGCTGTGAATAAGAATTTGATGGTTTAGGCAGCCATTTTGTAACCATTAGGGGATTAACAAAAGGATCTCAGAGAATTTAGCTCTGACCTCATGGAGCCACTGAGTCAGTGTCAGCAATTGCCTTCCTCCAGACTTCTTGTTAGGTGAGAAAAACAAACCCTTATTTGGTTAAGCCTGTAAGTGTGCTTTCCATTACCTGGAGCCATAAGCATTATTTTTTTTATTTAAAAAATTATTTTTATTATGTGTCGATATTATAAGTTACTCAGTTAACACAAGGTAATAACATCAGTAACAATAAATCTGCCCCCAAAACATTATTAACCAATACACATAGACACCTGGTAAGGAGGAGCAGGAGGTCCTCCCACAGGCCTGCTTGCCTGTGGGGACTGAAAATAGCCATTCCCAAAACTGTTGCTTGGTTCAGACCCACTGGATAAAGAGCAGAGACCTGAGTGACCCGGATCCCCACTTTCAGATATGGTTTTGGACTAAAAACAGGCCACAAAGACAACAGAGCAGGATGGCTGAAAGTCCTGAGTGTGCTGAATTTTCTGCACACTATGCATCACTGTGGGGTTTAGGGAATAGATGGACAGGGTGCACAGACGGAGAGAGAAAGCAAGTGAGAGTCCTGAACTGCTCCGATGATTACGCACTTTGAAGAATAAACCCAGTAGTCAGGGACCCTGTCTGCCATTGTGTGAGGCTGTTGGAGAACCAGAACATCAGGTAAACTCTGTCCTAGGGGATCTCTTTCCATAGTCCTCTCTCCTTACTCTCATTGCAATCCACCTAAGTTGGAGTCATAAGGACTTTATCCAAGAAAACACCAAGTAGTTGTGCACAGAGATGGGCGGAGGGTGAACAGGACAGGGACTGTGCTCCATCCATCCCCAGTACCTGGAATATAGTTGGTACCAAAAGATGTACTGCGCACAAAGCAATGCTGGGACCCACATGGTCTGGTTTCTGGGCACTGCCCAGTTTAGCGCCCAATGTGTTATTTCAAAAGGGCTCAAGTTCTTTACTTTCTTTCTGTGCATTTTTTGAAGAGAGATATGTACACCACAGAAAAAACTTTTCAAAAACACTTCTTTTCCTATCTTAAACACCTCCCTAACACACTGTCGTTCATATTCTTATGCCCAGATCTTTTGGGGGTGGGGAGGGGATTGGGAGCTACACACGCTTAAATTTTTTAAATAAAATTTTATTGAAGTATATCATTCATACATGAACATACATAAACAATAAGTGTATAGTAAAATTTGTAAATTTACAAAGCAAACATGCATATCATATACAAGGCTCCTATACAATCTCCCACCACCAACAACTTGCATTGTTGTGAAACATTTGTTATAAACTATGAATGAGCATCATCAAAATATTACTACTAACTATACCCATATCTTACATTTGGTAAAATTTCCCCCATCCCACACAATTATTAACACCATATATTAGTAATATATATTTGTTATCATTCAGGAGAAAACATTCTCATATTTGTCCTGTTAACCACAATCCGTCATCCACCACTGGATTCCTTGTGTTATATGGTTCCATGCTTTGTACAATACAATCCATTCAAAATGTACACTCAGTGGCTTTCATTTTCATCACAGACTTGTGCTGTCATCACCTCAATTTTAGAACGTTTTCATTACTCTAAAAGGAAAAGTCCCTTGTCCCCATATGCGGCAGCTTGCTTGGTCGGTAGAGGTGGGGTCTGGCTGCGGACGAGGGGTCGGTCCAGCTCTGGACGAGGGGTCGGTCCCGCTTGGGACGAGGGGTCGGTCCCACTTGGGACGAGGGGTCGGTCCAGCAGCAGACGAGGGATCGGTCTCACAGGGGTTGTGCAGTTCGGCTGACGGGGTCGCCCGGCGAAGCCGGCAACGAAGGGGTCGCCCGGAGAAGCAGGCGACGAACTGGGGACAAGGGAGGCCAGGCCCTTGTCGGGGGCTCTCAGGACTGGAGGGCGCACGGCAGAAGAACTACCGCGGAGACAAGGTAAACACGCAAGTCCACTTTATTGAGAGAGAGGCAACAGTTTTATAGGGGCTGGGGAAGGCTGATTGGTCAAAGCCATGCCCTGTTCTGATTGGTTGCCGGAGAAAGGTCAGTGGGCGGTACTGGACGGGGGAGGGGTGGTGATTAGGGATTGGCTGTTGCTGTTGCTGGGGGAAGGGGCAGGGTTTAGGGATTGGTGGCTGCTGTTGCTGGGGTAGAGGGCAGACTGGATTTTTCCGCCCATGCCTGGCTGTTGCTGCTGTCGGGGGAGGGGAAAAGGGCAGACTGGAATTTTCCGCCCTGCGCCTGCGCAGGGAGAAAGAAGAAGAAGGGTGCCGCCCCACAGGCATCGGGTGGCGCCATCCGGGAGGAGGGGCGGCCGCGGAAGCATGGCTGCCGAGAAGGGGAGACCCGAGGGCACTCTGCGCCCATGCCGAGCTCCCTTCAGGGGTGGCGGTGAGTCCGACCAGCCACCCTATTATGGGGGCAGCGGCTTGGCCTGCCGCGGCTGCTCCCCCGCCAGGCCAGCAAACCACACTTCAGCCCGAGGGGTGACCGCACCCATATGCCCCCTATTGTTGTCCCTTAGTAATGAAATAATATCTTCTTACATTGCTGCAAAATATTACAATATTACTGTTAACTATTGTCCATAACTTACACTAGTTGTAATTTTCCAGTGTATCACCATGTTTTTAGCACTTTGTAAAAGAAGAACATTCTTATATTTATACTATTCGCCACAATCTTCATCCAATGCTGAAATCACTGTTATACATTCCCTAGATTATTCTCTAGTTTCCTTTCAATTGACATTTATGTCCACGACTTTCAGCCACAATCACATCTATAAATCAGCAGTGTTCATTATGCCCATTATAATGTGTTATTCTCAACTCTATGCATTTCCATATTTTTACAATTAACCTTTATGTAGCATTATTAATTACATTAGGCAATTAAGCATAAGCTCCCATTCTCAATCCACATCCTATTTCAAATAACATATATTCTAGAGTTGACATCCGAGAGTTTGCTCATTATATTTAGTTCATATTAGTAAGACCATACAATACTTGTCCTTTTGTGTCTGGCTTATTTCACACAACATAATATCCTCTAGGTTCACCCATGTTATCAAATGCATCTGGATTTCATTTCTTCTTACAGCTGAATAGTATTCCATTGTGTGTATATATATTTTGTTTACCCATTCATCGCTTGATGGCCACTTGGGCTGTTTCCATATTTTAGCAATTGTGAATAATGCCGCTATGAACATCTGTGTGCAAATGTCAGTTGCTGCCCTTGCTTTCAGTAACGGAATTGCTGGATCACACAGCAGTTCTGTATTCAGCTTCTTGAAGTACTGCCAAACTGTCTTCCACAGAGGCTGCACCATTCTACATTCTATCAACAGTGAAGGAGTGTTCCTCTTTCTCCACATCCTTTCTAACACTTGTAGCTTTCTGCTTTTATTTTTTTGAATAACGGCCATTCTATAAGGTGTGAAATTGTGTCTTATTGTAGTTTTGATCTGCATTTCCTTAATAGCTAGTGATGAGCATTTTTTCGTTTGCTTTTTGGCCATTTGTATTTCCTTTTTAGAGAAATGTCTATTCAAGTCTTTTGCCCATTTTTTAATTGGGTTGTTCACATGCCCTTGAATTTGATTGTTATCCCTGCCCCCATCTGCCCTTCTTCTCTGTGCCCCGCTCTTGCTAGGTAAAGCCAGAACTTCTCAACTGGCAGGGAGAGGAAGAACCTCGCTGGCAAAGCCAGAGTTCTCTCCCTTTAGTGGGCAGCCTGGAACATACCACATTAATGACATAGAAGGGAAAAAAGGAGAAAGAAGAGAAGGGGGGGAGGCTGGAGGGGCCTGTGCCCTTCCACTAACGGATTGTGTGCCCTATGGCAAATCACCTTCACACTGTGGGCTTCAGCTTCCTTATCTACAAAACCAGGCACATGGCCTGGCTCATCTCTAAGGGCTGTTTCAGAACTGTCATATGGAGGGTGTCCCTCCTGCTTGATTGCTTGTCTTTTTAATTTTCCAAGGAATTCCAAAGCCATACAAGCAATTTATCTGTAAGAAGCACAAGGATGTGACTCTTGGAAATAGGGAGTGTTGAGAAAAAGACGGAGCTGGGGTTCACCTTGAGTTGCCCGGTGCCAGTAGCCAGGTTGACTCCGTCTGCTGCCTGGAGAAAGGGTCTGGTTGCCGGGAAATTCTCGCCTTCCACCTTCCAGGCACTTCTTGTTTGTTGATAGGTGAGAGGGGAGGGTGTGGAGAGGAGACACCTCTGGCCACTTTTGCACTTTGTTGAAAAGGCTCCAAGAGACTGCAGCGGTGGGAAGTGGTGTATAACACATGGGTGAAGTGGGGCATTTGATAGGCCAGAGATAGAAGCCTTTTTAAACGACAAAACATCTACATTTTTAAAGGCCCCACCACAGAATCCCTAAGCTTAGGAAGAGAAAACACCTCAGTTAAAAAAACAACTATAAAATATAAAAAGCATTTAGAAATGTCCACGGGCACCTTGTTTAAATAACCAGAGTATCTTGATCATGCTATCAAACCCAACTTGTAAAATTCCCCACAAGAAAGTCTAGGAGGAGGGTAATAAGCAGGAGCAGGAGGACCAAGGAGGGTCCCAGGAAAGCTGATTTGCTCCCTCTGTGACAGTGGGGAGTGAGGAAATGAAAAGCTGACCCCTGTCTGCCCACCACTTTATTCAGTCACTCATTCATTCATTCATTCCATGGTCACTAGGTGCTGGTGGGTGCCAAGCAGGGAACGTGACAGACTAGATCCAGTCCTCTTGGAGCTCATAGTCTCACGGGAGGCAACACCAAGTGAGCAAGCAGAGGACAGTACCTGCCTTAGTAAATGCTAAAGGGGAATAAATAGGGTGACGTGGGGCAAATAGGGATGGGGAGCATGAGGTACTTAAGTCAGGGAAGGCTTTTCTGAGGAGGTGGCACAAGAGCTGGGACCTGACAGAGAAGGTGGAGTCAGCCGTGGGGACAAATGGGGGAGAGCTGTCCAGGCAAGGGAATGGCAAGGCAGAGGCCCGGGGGCTTGCGGGGGCCGCCGCGTGACCACTCACAGGCAGCGCAGGGCGGGAGCAGGAAGGAGGCCCCGGAGGCTGGAGCGTGCTGAGCCAGGCCGGCCGGTTGTGGGCAGGCTCAGGTGGCCTGGAGCCCTGTGGACCATGGGAAGACACCAGGTAAGGTGGTGGCCTGCAAGGAAACCACAGTGGACGGGGAGGGTGGGGGAACCTTGAGCCCATTCAGCTGAGTCCAGTGACGATGACTGGGCACCAAGCACAGGCCCTGGTGTCAACTAGATGTGAAGACTATGGCCCCTGCATTTCACACCTCTCACCTCTACCAGCCACTCCCTACACTGCCTCTGCACCCATCCTTCCATCCGTCCCTTGGGTAGCAAGTGTGGAAGTGTCCTCTCCTTCAGAACCAAGCTACCCCCTCACCCATGCCCTGGGTCCAGCCCTCCAACCGCCAAGGGACATGGCACCATCCTATTGACCATTCTCTCTCTCCCTCTTCTCCTCCCTTCCTCTCTTCTTCCCTCCCCCTTCCTCCCTCCTGAATCGTCCATTTCTCCCACTTTAAAGGATCCTTTCCTCTATGTTTAATTATCTGGGAATGTCCCTCACCTAGAATAACAAAACCATACCACAATCACCTCATTTTAGTCTATGCTCTGTTTGCCTTCCCCTTCTCAGCCAAACTTCTTGAAAATACTACCTGCCCTGTCCCCACTTCTTTTCTCCCACTTGCTCACCAGTCCTGCCTGTGCTGCCTCCATGCCAGGAAAATCACCCTGATTTCCTGGAAAGCTATTCTTGACTGTGGCCCCCTTCTCCCCACGTCTCACCTGGGTTACATGCCCCTCTCTGTGTGCAGAATTTCTCAACATGAGAACTCATCATAATGTATTATACTTGTTTCTTTGTGCTAGCATTGTGCCTGGCACATAGGGAGTGCTCAGAAAATGCTTGTCAAATGACTCAACAGAGGGCTGCTCTCTGCTTTAAGAGCTTGCCTATCCTTAGAAGAGACAAACCATAAAAGCATCACAAAATTAGTATGGAGAGTGTCTGGAAGGGAGCATTAAGGAATACTGAGGAGGAATCCCAGTGGATAAGCTTGACTCTTCCTGAGAGCGACATCCCCGTTTCTATGGAAAGCCGCCAGTTGGTGGCAGTACACCAAGCCTTCTGTGTGACAGAAAGTGCCGGCAGCTGGCTAATGTTCCACCAGCGCCGTTTTCGTAAATATATTTCTGTGTCTTTGCAAATAAATATACAATTCTGCAGTCATACATGACACCGGAGAGAGAAAGGACCTGCTGGCACAGCCCATCTGGCAGCTCCAGCACCAACACATGCACTTGGGCTGTCTTGTTTTCGGGGTGGGCCCAGGCCCTGTTCTTGTAAAAAAGAAAGCCCCTGCTACAGGCTGGGGAGTTGCTTCAAGTCCCAGATGTCGCTGGCTCTGCCCTCCTTCGACGTGTGACCTTAATTCTCTGTGCCTTGGTCCCCTCATCTGTGAAGTGGGGGTAGTAATAGCCTTTACCTTTTGAGGTTGCCGTGAGGATTAAATGGGGTAATATTGGTAACATATGGCAGCATGTAGAACAGTGCCCAGCTCGTAGGAGGACCTAGAGTGTTAGCTTTTCAGAGGGTGCTCTGGGCATTTGTTATCCTCTCTGAGCAGCAGCCGCACCTTAGCTCTTGTACCAACACTCTTCACAGGATTTGCAAAATGCAGGTCGGGTGGCTTCCTAGGGGCTGTGTGAGTAATAGGACATGGATCAGGGACAGATGCCCAAGGATGAGGTAAGTTTGCCAGATTCAGCAATAAAAACACAGGGAGCCCAGAAAAATTTTAATTTCACATAAACAAGAAATTTTTTAGTGTAAATATGTTCTATGCAATATTTGGAACATATTTGCACTAAAGCATTATTTGTTGTTTACCTGAAACTAAATTACCTGTATTTTTCCTGGCAGACTCCTGAGGGTTTTCTCAGGGCATCACCCTCTAACCTGGAAGCCCGAAATCTGCCCGAGCAGAGGAACAGCAGTTGGGATGGGGGAGGACAGGATTTAACACCCAAGGGCCCATTGCTAGAGTCACAATAATTCTATAGTAGAATATCAGTAAGTCGACTCTAAGTACGTTGATGTGCAGACCGTGGCCACTGGAGTTGCTGAGGGCAGGGAGAGGCAAGAAGAGGTGTGATATCGGGGCATTTTTGGAACTTGAAATTGTCCCAAATGATATTGCAGGGACAGATGCAGGACATTATATATCCTGCCATAACCCACTGAATGGACTGGGAGAGAGTGTGAACTACAGTGTAAACTGTGGTCCCTGCGTGTGGCATGCTCCAGGGTGTAATCACTAAAAGCAAAGAATGTGCCACACTCATGAAAGAAGTTGTTGATGTGGGAAAGTGGGGGGTGTGGGGAGTGGAGCATATGGAAATCTTCTATATTTTTTTAATGCAACATTATATGTGATCTATGTAACTTTTAAAAATAAATAACAAATATATTTTAAAAAAAAGAACAACCGAAAACCCAATGGCCCAATCCCAGGGGCGGTACATGCTGCCTCCTGTGGCCTCAGGCCCTGCCAGTCTTTTGACTCCAACCCCCCAGTTCCCGGCCCAAGCAGGCACTGAGAACCTGTCTTGACTGGTGGGCTGACCCTGTTAGAATGGCCCCAGGCCTGTGGGGTGTGATTTGAGGGGCATGGAGGGGCTGTTGCTCAACATTTCTCCCTCACACTTCCTTCAAGAATCACCCCTGGCAGCGAGGCTGTTTGTCCCCAGCAGCTTCTTCTAAAAGAGTAGCCCTGGGGGAAGGGGCCGCACTAAGCCACCGTCAGCCACTGGAACAGACCAGCGGCAGGCTCTGTGAGGAGCACGGAGTGTGCTTCAGTGGGGGGCTGTGGGGGTCCGGGGTCAGGATGCCTGGATTTGAACCTCAGCCCCACTCCTAAAACGGGTTTTTATCCTCCCTATGTTTTTCCCATCTCCTCTTTCAGCCGGGATTTTTTTTTTCGCAGCGTGAAAAGCAGAGATTGCTCAAAGGCAACCCTGCTCTGTGCCTGGGTGAAAGATGACACACCCTGCAGCACTTGTACCCAAGGCTCTGAGGCACCCCGAGAAGGGAGAGCAAGGTTTCCCCAGAGTAGAGCGGAGCAGGGGGGGATCTGGGGACTATATGGTGGAAGCACCTTGGGAAGAGAGCAAGAGCTAGAGGAGCTTGCTGGCTTCTTCCTGGAGGAGCCTGGGCCCTAAGAGTGGTGGGGCCTGGAGGAAACTCGAGGGCCGGGAAAATGGGTGTCTCAGTAGGAAATACGGTGGGCAGTTCAACAACACCAGCACTGAGCGTTGAGCGCTTTGTGCCAGGTTCTGTTCTACAAGCTTGACAAGTGTTAATTTATTGAACGACTTCCGTTTTTTCCGTGTGAGAAACCTGGAGAGTGAAACTCTGGAGCCACCAGAGGGTCTAATTTGAAGCCTCAGCTTGGGTAAGATCTGAGTGAGAGGAGAGGCTTTTCTAGGGACAGAATAAATTTCCCTCAAACTGGAGGGGATGGAGATTCAAGGTCAGATTTGAAGTGATTTAAAGAAGGAAAAAAAAAAAAAGAAATCTGGTAATTGATTTGACAACTGAAATACTAACTCTCTGAGCACACATTCATTATCAATATTCATTCATGTGATACCACCTTGCCACAGCCTGGCCAGCCTGTGGCTCAGAATCCCACAGGCAAGTGCCCCAAGGGGCTGGAAGGTGTTTCTGCTCGATTTCGTGCTTGTCATCCATCAGAGCATCCTCGGGGGTCCTCGAGGCGGGGCAGCTGCCTTGTGTGCGAGCAGCAAGCAGGAGCTGGTGCCCATGCTGCTCGGGCCGCCTCGGCTCCCCGGAAGGGGTCTGAGCGGGTCGGGGTGCAGTGCCTCCAAGGGCCACTAGGGGCAATGTCGGCCTGCGGTTCCCGGGGACAGCCGGTGGAGCTCGGTTGTTTCGTTGTTTTTTTTAAAGATTTTTTTTCTCTCTCCCCTTTCCCATCCCCCAGTTGTCTGCTCTCTGTGATCATTAGCTGTGTATTCTTCTGTGTCTGCTTGTGTTCTTGTCAGCGGCACCAGGAATCTGATCCCTGTTTTTAAAAAACACAGATTCTGATAAAGATGCTGGAGATTGTGATCCAATGAGGCTGAGGTGGAGCCCCAGGAATCTATATTTTTTAAGAAGCACCCACAGTTGATTCTGATGAGCAATCGGGTTTGGGAACCAGTGATCCAGGCCTCCCGTCTACCCATTCAGGGTCTCTCCTCTGTCCCTCCCCACCCCCGGCCCCTAACTGCAAGTCAGCGCGCCCCAGCTTGAACAGCTCCTGGGGCAGGGCGCTCACCGCCTCACAGGCACGTGCTGTTCCGAGTGCTTGGCGGTTATTCCTTGCACTGAGCCAAAGCTTCTCCTCCCCCTGCCATCCGCTGGCCCGTATTCCACCCTCCAGTGCTAGGAGAACCTGACCCCCAGCCCCTCTTCCACTGACCAGCCCTTCACCTGCGAGGACAGCGCGTCACACTTCTGACTGCTGCCTGTGTGCAAACGCCGAATGAGGGTTTGCTCCTCCATCCCTCCCTGCGGCAGAGCCCCCCAGCCTGCCTGCCTCGGTGCCTGTTCCCGGGACGCACCTGTGGAAATCCCTGTGAAATACGCAGCCCTACCTGACCTTCAGCTCCAAAGGTCTGGTCAGAAGAGGCAGACCTCACCCCTTCATCGCCCTTCTGGTGAAGCATTTTTAGGTCTAAAAACCCAATAAAACCAAAGGAAAAGTTAAGCACATAATAGTCCTATCCTTCCTCTCAGACTAGCCTAATTCGGCAATTTTTATTACCTTAGCATTTTTATTCAGTTGCAACTGCTTTATATTCTGCCATCCTCCTAAAACACCACTTTGCAACATCTCTGTGTAGTCTTCCTAATTATCATTTTAGGGGCTGAACAGTACTGCACTGTGTGGCCCTGGTTCAAATCCTGACGTTTCCACCAGCATATGCTGCCTGCACTGGGCGTGTGCTGTTCTTTTCCACACGTGGATCCCACTTCGATGTGCCAGGCCTGAGGTCCATTCTCTTCTTTCTTCCTCGGGTTCTGTGCTTTTAACCAAGCTGCCACCAGATCAGCTAAAATTTTAGATGTTCCCTTTTAGAAAAGCCTTTGCTAATAAAGCTATGGTGGCCAGCCCTGGGGCTGGGCATTTGACATACATTGCCCCAGGGACTTTCGAGGCAACCCTGAGATATACAGCTCCACATTGGGAAAACTAAAGCTCAGAGAGTTAAAGCACATTATCTAAGATCACACAGCCTTTACTGGACAGAGCAGGATTTTGGACTCAGGTCTGTGTGGCTTCTGAGACTATGCTTATGCCATAAGCCTTCAATTCAGGAAACATGATCTGGCTCACTGAGTGTTTGAGCCCTTGTAAACATAAGCCTCAGTGTAATAGGACTGAAGCCAGCCTTGATGATTTTATATTTCTCTGTTCCAAGTTTTCTCCCTTATGACCAATGGGAGGCTTGTCTTCTCAACCCATTGTCCAGACTGAGCAATTGAGGTACACAGACTGGAGGCCACTCTCCCAGAGAGGGGTGGGGGCCTAGAACTCAGACCCCATAGTCTCAGAGAGCAGATGGAAGGTCAAGGCAAGAATGGAGTCATCAGAGAAGAGGTGCCAGTGGTGGGCAGGCCCGTCTGCCATTCTGCTCCTGTAACTGCTGGCACCCGGGTCATGAGTGGAGGAGGGAAAGCCGCTCTGGCTCAAACCATCCCACCTCTGCATCTTTTCTCTCCATCTTCCAGGAACACCTTTTGCCCAGGCTGCTCCCAGCCTTCTCTGCCGTCACTGCAGGCCCAGCTCACTCGACCCTCTCCCCGGCCCCTCCTGACCATTCCCACCCATGGCAATCACGCGCTCCTCTGAACTCCTGTGCAATTATAATTTCAATAATTCATTTGGCAATTAATCTTATCCTGCCTTGTGACATCTCTTCTATTCTGTGTCGAGCTGTTATTTGGAAGTACAATTGTTTAACTTCCCATGAGCAGCATATGCTGCCTTGCTAATCTTGTCGGGTTTTTTGTTGTTTATTTCCTGGCAGTCAATCAAACCAGGAGGAGAAGTTTGAGGCCCACACTGGTGGGAGGCCAGGGGTGGGCAGGGAGCCTCATTCAGGAGGCAACAGGAGCAGAGCCAGCAGCCCTTCTGACAGCAAACAGCCTCCTAGAGTCAGACAGCCCATCATACTCCTCAGCCTCCTTCCCTCCTGGTTTCCCCAATTACGAAACAGCTCTGGATACAAACAGTCGCAGGAATTTTCCACGCCTTTGTACAGACTCCCTGACTGGTTTACATTTCCTGCAGGCAGGGGCCACTCTTCTATTTTTCACTGAGGCTGCCTAACTTGATGTGGCAAACTCTGAAACTAGAGAGAGGAGCCCCAGATTTGAGTCTCAGCTCTGCCACTTGCGAGCTGTAAGCCTGGGTAAGACATTTCTCTTCTTTCAGCCTCAGTTTCCTCATCTCCAAAATGGGTTTAAAAAGTTCCCATTTCATGAAATTGAGAAAAATGTAAACAAAGACTTATGCTAGAACTCTCTATGTGTTTTCTAAAAGCATCTTAGACTGTCTATCCCTTTAATATTCATAATAACTCTGTGAGTAGATTCTTTCATTATTTCCATTTGACATGAAGAGATTAGGGGGTGAGGAGCAGAAGCAGCAGAGTGGGGGCTTTCTGAGAGACACAAGGAAGGCCCACCAAGAATAAATGTGAAAGAGTTTAGTTTTCACGCCTGTAGGGTCTCTGGGAATGGGCAATAGAGACAGATATTGGGAGTAGGAACTGGGTGAGGGAGTGTTCTCTGAGTGCCCCCAGGAGGTTGGTTTCCAGACTTTAGGCCTGAGATGGTTAGTGGAGGGTGGTAATAGGGAATGTTCCAAGCTTGAATGAACTCCAAGATCAACGTCTTTTCTTGAGATGAACTTGACCAGTGAGGAGAAGACCAACCAGAGTGAGACCATAAAGTTCTGAGGAGACTGAGAGTTAAAGTGGCCAGAGAGGGTTTTCTCCATCTGCACCCCTTTTTGGATCCTAGAAGCTGCTCAAGCTCAGGGCTAGAAGGGGTCATTTTAAAATAACTCAAGACTGGCAAGGAACCAGTCACTCTTTTAGCATAACCAGCTGCAGGAGCTGCATGAGTGAAAAGGTTGTCTTTTCTTTGCAAAAGAGCCCGTTGTTTTCAGCATGAGATCCTCTTCTGTCTTCTCTACTCTATGCTCAGGATTGGAAGTCCCCCATTCTCCCTTCCCCCAAATGCAGCAACCTAACCAGGGGTGCAGACAGGGTGCATCACATACGTTACATGCAGGGCATCTTAGAAGAGGAAAAGAAAGGGTTAAAAGGACCAAGAGACCAGAGCAGAGGCAAGAAAGGGGGTGGGGGCTGCCCTCTGCCTATGGAAGGAATGGCCATGTGGGACTGAAAACTCAGGACCAAACAGGGCTTAGAAACCACTGTGCTGTACTGTAGGACCTGTACTGACCCCCTGGACCTGTGCAGCCCAGTGTGGCAGCCACTAGCTATGCATCGCTATTGAGCACTTGAAATGTGGCTTTTCCTAATTGAGATATGCTGTAAGTATAAAATCCATGCCAGATTTTGAAGACTTAATATGAAAAGAAGAATGTGAAAGATCTTATTCTAAATTTGTTATTAATAATAAAATATATTAAAATTACTTTCTTTTTTTACTTTACTGCTTCCTTTTTACTTTCTTTCTTTTTACCAGAAAGCTTTCAGTTATACAGGTGGCTCCCATATTTCTGTTGGGCAGTGTGGTTGACTGACTGTGGGGACACTGTGTGGTTGACTGACTGTGGAGCAAGGGTTATGTTCTAGACTTTGCTCCATCCCCTACTCTAGATTAGCTGTGCTATGAAGGATCACAGGACAACTGGGAGAGAACAGCCAGAGAAGAAGGGAGGAGCTTGGGGTCAGGAAGGACAATTCTGGTTCTCCAGTCCATCTCGTTGGCCATCTTCAGAATCCAAAGAGCTAATGCTAGGACGCATGGGGTTACAAAAGATGTAACAAATACAGGTGCTTTTTTTCCTAGGGCCTTACGATCTGGGAAGAGGGATGTGGAGGCATCACCGATGGACATCTGTGAGAAAATCATCAAAACAACACACCACATGGGGGCCCTCTGTGAGTAGGCAGCCTGTTAATTGACAGGTAGCATCTGGAGAAAGCCAGGACTCTGGAATCAGGGGAGAACGAAAGAATAGCTACCATGTGTTCAGAGCCTTTTTGTCTCATTTGATCCTAGAAGAAGATAATGTTTGGTGATATTGTCCCCAGTTATGGATGAGGAAAACTGAAGCTTAGATGGTTAAAGTTAAATGTCTAAGGTCAAGAGCCACTACCTCCTGGAAGGTGAATTCTTCTCTAGGCCGGCTACTTACTAGCTGAACTTTCCTGAGCCTGTCTTCACCTAACTCAAAAAGCTGTGGTGGATGGGAAGTGGACTCGGCTCAATGGCTAGAGCATCCACCTACCACATGGGAGGTCCGCAGTTCAAACCCAGGACCTCCTTGACATGTGTGGAGCTGGCCCATATACAATGCTGATGCATGCAAGGAGTGCCGTGCCACACAGGGGTGTCTCCTGCATAGGGGAGCCCCACGCGCAAGGAGTGCGCCCCGTAAGGAGAGCCGCCCAGTGCAAAAAAAGCACAGCCTGCCCAGGAGTGGTGCTGCACACATGGAGAGCTGATGCAGCAAGATGATACAACAAAAAAGAGACACAGATTCCCAGGCCGCTGACAAGAATAGAAGTGGACACAGAAGAACACACAGCAAATGAACACAGAGCAGACAACTGGGGGGAGGGGGAGGGAAGAGGGGAGAAAAATTAATAGGAAAAAACTTTAAAAAAAACAAAAGCTGTGGTGGAGGAGTGGATGTGGCTCAAGCAGTTGAGCACCCATCTCCCACACCAGAGGTCCCAGGTTCCATTTCCAGTGCCTCTTAAAGAAGGGAAACAAACAAGGAGTAGACAATGAGCAGACATTGAGCAAAAACAATGAGCAGACAATGAGCAAAAACAAACAAACAAAAAAAGAAACAGGTTGCCGATGTGACTCAAGCAGCTGAGCACCTGCCTCCAACATGAGAGGTCCAGGGTTCAGTTCCTAGTACAAAAACAAGGAGCCAACAGACAAGGGACCCAGCTTGGGGTGCGGGTGGGGGGTGGAAAGGCTGTGGTGAAGATCAAGTAAGATAATGAAGGGCAAATGCTCTATAAATGGAAATTGTAATGCCTCTGAGTCTGGCACATAGTAGATGCCCAGCATGCTGACCATTCCCAAATGTCTGTCTCTAGCTTGGACCTGTCCCTACTTGCCATCTCCACTTGGATGTCTAACAGGCATCTTAAACTCACTGTATCATCTTAAGCTTAATGTATCCCAAATTTAGCTCCTGATATTCTCCTCCAAATTTGCCCCACCTTCTAGTGCTAAGGCCAAAACCACAGAACTATCATTGATGCTTCTCTTTTTCATACTCCCATATTTGATCCACCTGGAAATTCCATTGGTTACTACCTTCAAAATATATCTAGTCCCTAACTGCCACCATCAGCTCTCCCCTGGGTTTCTGGTGCAGCCTCTTAACTCATCTCCCTGCTTCTACCCTTGCCTCCTTGTACTTAGTATTCCACTCAGCAGCCGTAACGAACCCTTTAAAGACATACATATGATCATAAGCCATTCTAACAGTCTATAGGCCCACATCGCTCCCATCACCTCCCCAGCCCACCGCCTACTACTTCTACCCTCGCTCACTCAGCTCTGGGCATTCTTCCTTCTCGCTTTAATCCCCCTCCCATAAAGGTTAAGAATTTTGGCTGTGTTGTTCCAATGCCATATCCCTAATTTTTAGAATGATACCTGGCACAGAGTAGGCATCCAGCCCGTGCTTGATGAAGGAATGAATGTGGACTGATTGACTGAGTACCTCCCACCCTCCAGGCATGCTAGGGTGGGAAATGAAGTCACCGAAGTCCCAGCAATCCTTTACAATCAAAATACAGCTTGCTGTTGTTTAAACCCTGAGGCCTTTCTATCTCATTCTTTATCCTAAAGATACATCTCTCTCCTTCCAGCACAATCAGTTCAAAATCATCAGGAAAGAGTCTCTGCCTAGCTCTCTCTGAGAGCCCACTGCTTTGGACAAAGGTTGCAAGACCAAGTGTCCCCTGAGCTCCAGCCACTTCACATAGAGGCAGGGTGGGGCTGCATCCTTGGTTGAAGCTGGAAATACTGGGCAATCCCAGCTGCACTGTCTGAATGGGAAGGTAACTTAAGAGGGTGGCTAGGGAAGAAAGCAGAGGCCAGCTGCAGAATTGTCCTCTCCTCACAGATGGCTTAGGGCAAGAGGTGTGGCAGGCTAGGATGGAGGGACTTGAAGATGTTTTCCCCAGACGGGTAAGGCTGCAGTAGATTGGGACCATCTGTACCATTATGGGATGTTCTAAGCTGAGCCAGACTCCCAGAACAAAGGAAACAGTCCTTCAAAGGAAGCTGAAGGAAAGGAAAGAAAATACAAACACAGCAGCCAGCAACCTGCTCTCTCTCTCTCTCTCTCTCTCTCTCTCTCTCACTTGCACACACATACACACACACCTCATCTAATCATAAAAGCATATTCCAAACAGGTTTCAGAAGCTGTCCTTGGGGTGGACGTTTGATGTTTGAATATATATATCCCTGAAATGTTAACTGTCAGACCTCTCAGGAAATGGCTCTGCTTGAACAGACTTTTTTGGACCTTCATTTCATTAATGTTGAAAACAGAATTTTTATAAGAAGAAGCCAACCAGAACTGGGCAGAGTTGTTCTCGAAGAGCCTCTCCTAGTCTCGCCTTCAGTATCCCCCTCCCATGCACTTTCACTTGCACACCTGCTGCATTTGCCCCCTCCCTCCCCCCGCCCCCACCCAGACCACCATGGCACTTCTGGAAGCTTGGAAGGGGCTCTTTGCATTGTAAGGGCTCAGAGGTTTGAGAAGATGCAGGAGAATATGGGGACAGGCCCAAGCTCACCTATAGTGGAAGAACACAAAGGTGTAGAGCTCCAGGAGCTCCAGTGCCTAGAGGGCTGGTGAGGTGTCCCCTAGCCACCACTGCCTGCAGTTTCTCATCTGGATAATGGGAATAATTGTGATCACTGCACAGGGTTACAGTAAGGATTTGAGAAGAAAATGGATGTAAGTGGGTGGGGAGCCATCAGGTCCTTGAGAAAACTATGAGGGCCCTTTTATTTTACTGAGCTTGGAGGCAACCCCAGCCAGTGCCTTGTACCTGGGCCACTTTCCCTGAGCATCACTGCTCTCTTCTTTAAAATTTCCATTTCTCTCAACTTCTTGACAGAAAAATAGGTGGGCTTAGAGGCAGGAAAAGAAAAAGAGAGGGAAATAGTTGAAAGAGAGGGAATGTACAGGGAGCAAATGGGCATTAAGAGGCTCATCTCTGTTAGACACTGTGTGAGATAGTTTATGAAATCTCCTCCAGCCATGGGATGACATTAGGGAGACAGGCCGGCAACAAGCTCTGTGGACAAGTAAGCCTCAGGATGGAACATGTGTTGTAGCTACCTGGGAAGAGAAAGGAGAGGAAGATAATCATCAATTCAGCTCTCTTGTGCTGAGGGCCCAGTATGTCCCAGGCTTTGTATTCTCTGCTTTAGGAATTTTATCTCATATAGTCTTTTTATCAGTCCTAGGACACCAGCATTCTTATTCCCACTTAACAGATGTGTGAACTGAAGCTCAAGAGGTTAACCAATTTACCAAGATCTCACAGCTTGTAAGTAGCAAGGCTGGGATTTGAATCCATGCCAGTATGACTCCGAAGTTCCTGCTGAGGGAAGGAAGTCGTGAGAGGACAGAAGCAGAGAGAGCAGAAGGAAATGGCTGCGTGTGCTCCAGCCACCTCAGTCTCTATAGCCCAGACACAGGGCTATGGTTGCCAGAGCTTTCAGCCAGCTGCTGCCTGGCAGAGGCTCTCCAGAGCTTGCCCCAAGGGCTCAAGCCCATGGCTGGACCTGCCTAGGTTCCCTTTGTCACATTAGCTTGCACGGAGTGACCGGAGTCTCCCCAGTGGTACCCCCTACCTCCTGCCCTTGCCTGAGCCAAAGAATGAATCAAGGTTGCCAGATGTTCTTGGCTGCATAGAAACACCTGCATGGACTCCAGCAGCAACTGGGCCACCTGCTCGTGTGAACCCCCACCTTACAGATCCACTAGTATGGGATAGAGTCTAACAGGGGAAGGGAGGGCTTGAGAGAATCTGGCTTTAGCCCAAATGCACATTTGTGGCTGGGCATTTCCTCCCAACAGATAAGCAAGAAATCATCATCTTCTGGCAAATGGAAGCTGGCCTCAGCGAGAGAGCAATAATAATGGGCTCTTCCATGTGGAATCTAAGCCCCCTCTTGAAATAGATGTGGAGTGGACGCAACCACCCTAACGTCCACAGGGTGGAGGAATAGGGTATGGATTAGAGTGGATTTACTGATATTCTATTCATGAACTATTGTGATTAGTAATCGAAGAAAATGTGGCATTGGTGTGGAGAAAGTGGCCATGGTGGCTGCTGGGGGTAGGGAGTGGGAAGAAGAGATGTGACGTGGGAGCGTTTTCGGGGCTTGGAGTTGTCCTGGGTGGTGTTGCAGGGACAGTTACCGGACATTGTATGTCCTCCCATGGCCCACTGGGTGGACTGTGGGAGAGTGTGGGCTATGGTGTGGACCACTGACCATGAGGTGCAGCGGTGCTCAGAGATGTATTCACCAAATGCAATGAATATCTCATGATGATGGAGGAGGTTGTTGTTATGGGGGGAGGAGTGGGGTGAGGGGGGTGGGGGTATATGGGGACCTCAAATTTTTGGAATGTAACATTAAAAAAATAAATAAAGACAAAAAAAAAATAATGGGCTCTTGACAGGGACAGGGAGTCAGAGTACCCAAAGACGGATGAAGGTTGTGCTATCCAATATTGGAGCCCATCCTTCCAACCTACCCGGTGGGTCTCCCCACCCTCCTTTCTCTATCCCAGGAGGGACTTCAACAGCTCTCCAAACAGTGGCACTTCAGGGAGGGTTGGGCCCCCTCCACCCAAATTCCAAGGAGAAGGAATGTATTTGTAATTGTGAGAAATGTGATGGACTATCAACTGTACATGACTTCAGCTACAAAACGTGGATATAAGTTATGCTTCTATTTTTCTTCTGCAACAATGTAAAAATAGTAATTTTTTCAAGAGAGAATACTCCTACCGCAAAAGTCGTCTCCTCCCCACACGCTCCATTTTCACCGCTTTATATCCATCGTCATCTAGTCTGAAGGAAACCTCCTCCTGTGTGGATTTCCTTGCTACCAGGTGTTGGAACCAAAGGAAGGAGGTGACAATTGCCCACCACAGTCTTCACTGGGCAGTCAGTTTCACAGTAGTTAGAACATAAAATGACAAAGCAGAATGGAAACAGGGAGGTCTACCAAGATGACCCAGGTCCACGGGGCCCTACAGGTTCGACAACACCCTAAAATTGGGAGAAAAATCTATGTGTGGTCCACAACATTTGATAGATTTTCAAAGGGGTCATACAAATTAGGTACCAGGGACCTTGTGTACCTCTCCCCTTTACTGACATGGGAGTGGAGGCTCTTGTTTGTGCTTATCTGCACAGCTGTGAGCAGAGCCCCCTGCATTTCACCTGCCCTCATCCTTTCTTGACCTCTAGTGCCCACTGAGCCACCCTGTGCCCTTTTTTCTTTAACACAGGGGCACCTGGTACTGGGTCAAGGAAAGGGAATCCTGCCAGGCCCTGTCCCACTGGCCCACCAAGCGGCAGCTTCTGTATCCCTCCTGAGCAGGACATCCAGCCACTGTCCCTTCTCAATCATCAGCATACATTAGGTGACTAGTGACCTTGCAAGAGCAGTTCCTACGTGCTTGGATGACCCTCAGTTTAGAATGCCAGGAGGACCCTGGTGTGAGCAGTCCAGCCTTACTCCTCTGTGGACTGGCCGGGGCCTCTGCAGGATGGGCCCAGGATTGGTGGGCAGGAATCCTGCACAGCCAACAACCCTGTGGCTCTGCACCTGCTGAGGAGAACTGGCCTCCCCTCCAGCCTTCCTGAAGGATTCACAAGTCATGTTTAATTACAGCCTTCAGGATTCTCCAGAAAAGAGTCACCAGGATGAGTAGGGGCCCTAGAATTGGGTGTAATAGAAGAGCTGAAGTTAGATTGAAGAAGGGCAGGTGTGGGCTTGAAGGTGTTGCCGCCTTTCTCCACCCCTCCTCCCCTTCCAGCCCCTGCCGTCCTTCCCGCCAGTCCCGCCCATATTGCCAACCCACAATCTGCCCTCTTCCCCAGTAACTGCTTACCTCAGGTCTATCCATCAGCTTCAGCTTGTCCACAGCCGCCCCTTAGCCAACCCTCCCTTCATCACGCCCCTCCCTCTACCCAACCCAACCCTCCCTTCATCACGCCCCTCCCTCTACCCAACCCTATATAGCTAAGTGTACTTCCGTAATAAAGCAGACCTGTTCTTGCGCTCAAGCGGTCTCCGTGGTTTTTCCCCAACCGCGCGTCCCCCACGCCTGGAGAACCAGTGCTCCCTCTCGGGGCACCCCCCGCCGGCTGATTGGCAGGAGCAAGCCCCCCTGACTCTTGGGCCTGAGCGAGGTCGAAACCCTCACGCTCAGCTACAGAAGGAATGGGGGTTTTCCAGTGTGTGGATGTGTGTCTTTGGCCACTTTCTTTACTGCCAGGAAATCCTTGGGTGTGACAGTGAGACTGGAAGGCAGGGTGTCCTGGAGAGACCTCTACTGCCAGGTGGGATCAATGAGGTGAATCACAATCTCCCTTTGGGAGTCACCTTCACCCAGGTGAGAGGGCCATTTTAGTAGAAGGTCCTGCATGCAGGTCTGGTGGGAGCCTGGGGCATGGGCAGATGACCTCTTAAGGCTTCTGTCAGCCTCTGATCATGTGCTTTTTTGCTGGGCTGAGGGGTCAGAGGGCAGCTGAGAAGTGACCCCTGGTGACAGACAATGGGGGTCACCAGAGAGTATGCCAGTCACTGTGTGGCTACCACAGGAGCTAGGAAAGCGAAGGACAAGCCCAGGCTCTCCCAAAGGAGGAGAATGAGAGGGAATCAGACTAAAGCCTGAAGATAGGAGCATGCTGAAAAAAAAAAAAACACCATATGAACTGAGAGTCTGGAGAGAGGAAGCTGGACTAAGAAAGGAACAAGGAAGTTACAGATTGGAGGCCGCTTGGAAGAGACAAGTTTTGCTGAAGGACCTCCAAGGGGGTAGCAGAATAAGGTGGTGGAATAAGGCGTGGGGTATGCTGGGGCTCCAACCCAGCCTTTCCACTTAGCAGTTCTGAGCTGCTGGGAACACTGCTTCCTTTTTCTAAGCCTCAGTCAACTATAAAATGGGGAAATATTGGGTGTTGAGAGGAAAAAAATCAAATTTGATTTTACATGTAAAGCCCATTATGTAGTATCTTTTCCTCAGGAAGCACTCAATAAAGCACATAATGATGACAGAGTTTGAGATGCCTGGACTTAAAAACAGTGTCCGAGGGTGTTGGGTCAGAAACTGAGTTTAAAAGGATGTGGAAGGTGCAAGGTAGGCGCAGGAAATGGATTGGCTGGGTCACAGCAGCCACAGAGCTGAGTAGTGAAGGTTGGAAAGGCAGTTTGGGGAGGGTGATCTGGAGTTATCTCTAGTTAGTTAGATTTGGAAAAAGTAATTTGACTCACAATGGCTGAGTTGGTGGTAAAACAAAGTGAGTCTGAGCTCAAGCAAGGTTTTTGTTGTTTTTTTCCCCTCATGATAGAAAAGTTTATTATACTTAGAACCAGCCACATGATTCTGTTAAGTAATCTGGATTTTTGTCATCAACATCCAAAGCGCACAATCTGGCACACACCTTCCCTCCATCAGGCCTGGGCAGCTGGGACTTGGTTATGCAGGGCTGTGGGCTTCTCCACAGGTTGCTCAACCTGGCATCCAACCCACAACGAACACCACCTGGGTGTGGTCAGGGGAATGGACCAAGCTCGCACTGGGGATAGTCTTCAGAAGGCACAAGGCTCTTTGTGTTTGCAGTATCCTGTGTCACTGGAACATTGGTGACACATGGATCTCTTTTTTTGTGTGGCTATAGACCCTTTTTTTTTCTTTGCCTCAAAGACTCTGCCTTGGCTTTTGGGAAAGGCAGGGGCTTCCTTCTTGTTTTTGGCACCATATTCATAGAAAGAAACATCTCGTGACCCTTCTGGGATCCAACACTTCTTCAAAAATGAAGCCAACAAAATAACCAAGTACAATTAATAAGAAAATGAAATAATAATGATAGTTTTAAAAATAAGAAATAAAATACAAAAAATTTTTTAAAAATTAAAAATTTGGAATAATATAAAATAATGAAAAAAATTTTTAAAAATTGACATTATGTCTTTTATCACTGTAAGATCTGTTGTCTAGTATGTACAGTGACTTTTCTTCCATTTCAGCTATGACAGGGGAGGATCACTGGTGCAGGGAGTCAGTGATAAGGAATACATGGGAGGAGGCTCACCTAGAGCATACCTATAAGGCATATGAGTGTGTTCAAGTGTTCATGGGGCATTGTCACAGTGGGTGGAGACTGACGCTATAAACAAAAGAATTTTGAATTCCCGTCCTGTGGAGCTCTGCCACATTCTCTGATGGAACAACAAGAATCTCCCAAGTACAGGGGCAATGACTAGTGAAGGAAGATGGTCCCCTGATGGGCCCTTGATATTGACTATACTTTGAACCTTTACTTTTGAAATTGAAACTTAGCCTAGTATTATAGGATGCCTAAGACTTACCTCCTGAAAGCCTCCTTGTTGTTCAAATGTGGCCTCTCTCTAAGCCAAATTCAGCATATAAATGCACTAACTTCCCCCGGTGTGAGACATGACTCGCAGGGTTAGGCTTCCCTAGCACTGAGGGATTACTACCAAGCAACACCTAGCAATGCAACTGGAGAAAGACCTTGACCAAAAGGGGGAAAAGGTAAAAACAAATTGAGTTTATATGGCTAAGAGACTTCAAAGTGAGTCAGGAGGTCATCTCGGAGGTTACACCTATGCACATCTCAACAGGAGCTCATTGACTGCCAAAGCAAATACCACCTCAAATAGTAGGGCTCCTGAGGGTGCTGGACACATCCAGACACTAAAGTCAGGGCAGATAGCTCAGGTGTTTGGTGCCTGGCCAGTGGGCCCTACTTTGGAATTTATGCTCCCCTGTGTGACAGAGTTGGATTCAGTTGTGCTTTCCCTACACATGGCTCTTCTGACCCTTTGATTTGAACTTACAATTAGTACTGGAGTAGATAGGTATATGTCTTAGAGCCTTAAATCTTTGGGCTGTCCTTGTACCAGGGCCTGGAATCTCAACGGAGTTGCAACACCTACTCTCCAGTTCATTGATCTCACCCAGGACAACTAACAAGGAGATGATGATGGACAACAACCATCCCAAGGAACCAAGAGATCAAAGCCCCTCTCAGTTAGAGGTGGAGTGGGCATCACATCCCCAAATCCTCAGGATTGGGGAATGAATTATTGACTAAAGTAAACTTATTGGTATTTTACTATAGGCTACTGTGATTCTAGCAATGTAAGAACTTTTATCCTTGATGTGGAGGTAGTGGCCACTGGAGGTTCTGAGGTCAGTGAGAGGGAAAAACAGATATAATATGGGGGCATTTTCAGGACTTGGGAATTGTCCTGAATGACAATGCAATGACTGATACAGGCCATTCTTGCTATATCTTGCTATAACCTACAAAATTGTGTGGGAGAGAGTGTAAACTATAATCCATGCTTAGTGGCAATGCTCCAAAATGCATTCATCAATTGTAACAAATGTACCAGATTAATGAAGGAGGCTGTTAATGTGGGAAAATGTGGGATGTGTAGGGAGCAGGGCATATGGGAATCCCCTCTATTTTTTATTTAACATTTATGTACTCTAATATCTTTTTAAAAATATATATTTTAAAAAAAAGAAGCATCTGAGCCCATCTGAAGACTTGGTGTAGCAGAACCCTCAGACATTCATTTTCAGGGTAGAGGGGGACATTGGCAAAGGAAGGAGGGGTGTTCATGTTGCCAAGATGGAAGGGGAAGGGAGGAGAGACCATCTCAAACACCCCATACCTGCGGACACTGAAGTATGAAGTTGAAAACTGAAATTTCTGTTTTCCCAAGGACCTCTGTGAGGAGAGGCAGAACATCCTTAAAGACAAAGGATACCTGCTCGTCAGCAGTGGACAGGTAAGGCACCACCCTCCAATGGCTTTAATTCATTGATGATGGGGGAAGAGTGGAAAAAGATAGGGAGGTATCTTACAAGCCCACGTGAGATTTCTTGGGGTGGCGGGTCTCCAAGCTGTGCCTGGGAAAGAGTCTGGGAGGGAAGGGTCTGGAGTCCTGCAGTAGCCCAGATAATTAGAGAGTATGTGGTTTCATGGATGTCCACTGGCTTGGGAGGCCTGGGGACTCTTTAGGAAGCAAGTCACGGTAATGTTCTCTCTCGATTTCACATCTAAAAGCCAAATGAAAGCTAGTGGTTATTACAGGAAAAGAATAAATTAGTGAGTTGCTTTCTATTCTCACACTAAACATTAACTGGTCACTTGTTTTCTTTTTAGGTTGTGCTTCACTCCATGCCATTAAAGGTCATTAAGTTATAAAGGGGCTTGAACTCCACAACTCTAAGAGTTTATGCTAGGGAAACAAGCCACAGACAACACTTAAATTTCCAGACTCTTGTGAATTAGACCAATGGGTCTTCCTGCCCCAACCCAACATCCTTCCAATGGCGTTTTGCCTGGACCTGTCTCCACTAGAATCTTTGCCCCATCTCCTTTTCTTGAGTAAACTGCACATGTAATACACTCTACTGAGAGTAGTTTTTTGGTGAGACTTTCTCTCTACCAATTTCTTACCAAACACTAAGGTCTAGTGTCAGGTTCAAGAAACGGCGAGTCCAGCGGAGGTTTTAGAGTCCCTCCTGATGTCCAGTTCCTGCCTTAAACTCTTGCGCTGATTCCTGGAATCCACCTGGGATCTTGGCAAGTGACTTGATTTGATTTGGATCTGTTTTTATAGGGCTTCTGAGTCTCCTGATAGGGGAGCTTGTAGACGGTCCATAGAGCCTGATGGTGCTCCTGGGAACAACCACAATGACATAAGAGCAAACTGAACATTCAAGCTTTTGAGACCAAAGTACAAATACAAGAATAATTAGCACTTTTCTAACTGCTCTTTCCTTCTGTGAACAATGGGCACGTTCTTGTAAAGTGTCCATGTCACACACAGACACCACACTCTGCACAGGAACAGGAAATAGCAGGTTGCCCTCTCCCCACAGCAAGCCAAGCACCCAGGTGCTTGTAAGTCAAGACAGGAAAAATGGAAAAAGCTGTGGAAAAGCTGAGACCAGCTTAACATTTCCGGGCATGTCTCTCTCCACGGTTATTGTCTTATCAAAGATTTATATCTGTCTCATCAGTGTCTTTAAATCCTTGGTCTCTTGTGTGGCCTAAAACCAAGAATTGACATTTCTTCATTGTAAATGGGAAATATTACAGAATGAGTTTAGGTCGGTTTGTAAAAAAAAAATTGCTTCCTTGACTTCTGACCCTGCAGTCTTGCTGACAACTTAATTCTACTTGTAGTTGTTCAGGAACACGCCTGTGATTTCTTATAGCCGTGGTAGCTTCGACATGACCCTGGGCTTTCAAACAAACCCTTCCCCTCTCCAAACAGCAGCACAGGTCTGCCGTGCCTGGTCACCAAGTTTCCAGGGGGAGGGAAGAGGAGTCTCGGTCAGCAGCCCCCAGCCTATAAATGAATCACCTCAACTATCTGGTCAGTCAGGGGCTTGGCACTTGGGAGGCCAAGATTAGTTTGGGAGCTGGGGCCCTGGACCAGTTGGCTGGTACACATTAAATCTGTGAAGTCGTCAGGACAATTCTGCTGCTACCGCCTGTCACCCTTTATTGAAGTTACTGTGCCCGGTGTAAAGCATTTTAGAAACACTGCCTGTCTTAAAGCTCCCTGCTCCAGGAGGTTGGTATCACCAGCCCCAAGCAATTAGGCAAACGCTGAGGTATGGAGAGGTCAGGGGTCTTGCTGAGGCCGAGTGGCCTCACAGCCACAGGTGACGACAGCGCTGGGAGAGTAAAACCTGGGACCTGGGCCCCTCCCGTGGCCACGCAGGGGCCCCGCCTGGGCTCGGTTTTCACACCTGTGGAGTGGAGCAAGGATTCAGAAGGCGGGGATGGGGGTAGGGGCGTGCAGGTCTGTCTGTGTGCGTGTGTAGCAGAGGTGGGGCTCTGAGGTAGGAGCAGGATAAGGACTGAGAAGAGGGGATGGAGGGGAGAAGTGAGCACATTTACCTCCCTTTTACCTTCTGGGGAAGGGAACCCCCAGAATGTGCTTCTTGGAAGAGGCTGGCCAGCTTCTGGAAACTCACTGCGAACCTTTTAGCAGAGTAAAGCAGATAAAAAAGTGTGTGTGTGATTGTGTGTGTCTGAGCGTGTGGGCACGTGTGCCTGTGCGTGTATGCATGCGTGCGTGTCATGGGGGCATAGTTGACTTCCTCACAGACATGCCCACCAAAGGTTACCTTGCATGTGGAGCTCCCTGGATGCATTTAAAACGTCTCTCACATGTTAGGCATTCAATTTACACACCGATTTATAGCGATCTGCATCTATAGACCAGGGAACTAAGGAAAGGCATCCGTTTCTTAACTTTCCTGTTGATATTTTCTCTTTCCTCTTCTCCATTTGCCAACATCATTTAGGTATACAGGTTTCTATGCCTCGCTGCAGGGGAGAACCACTGTCCTGGGCGTGGCTGTTTGCCCCTCTGTCACTAGACTGTGAGCATCTCAAGGGCAAGGCAGTCTGTCCTCACCACTCCCCCGCAGCGTGCCCTGCGGCATGGAGAAGGAGCTCAGATAGCTGCTAATGGAAGAAGTCTGCTTTTCTACCGCAGCCTTATCCTCTTCCCTGGCTGCCCCCATCCTCCCAGGTTTCTCTTCCCCAAGCTTGAGGGCAGGAACTTTATTTTGCCCTCTTCCTCCTTGCTCCCAGGCTCCACAGTGAACTGTGAAGTGCAGCGTGGATTTGGGCATGCACAGGGGAGGAGGGAGGAGAGAGACTTTGATTTTCCCTTCCGTGCCCAGCACCATCAAGGGCCCTGAGCCAGTGTTCTTGAGGTGCTGCTATCTCAGGGCTTAGAGGGCTACTTAGAGGGGGACTATTTCTGGATCAGAAGAGAGAGCTGCTGAGGCCAGTTGGGAGGGTATTTATAGAGCCAGCCTTGGAGAGCAGGGATGCTCATATCCCTGGAATCTTCCGCTGGTTAGAAGTTTCTAAAAATACATCAGTGTGGCCTCTGGTATGAGACAAGTTACACTAATTCCTGTTAAATCCACCCAGAATTTTCTCGTAATAAATACCGAGCAATTTTCTTCATGCTTCTTCTTCCTTCTCTGTGCACCACTTCACTGCATCCTGCACTAGTCTCAGTTATTTTTGGGTCATAATCCACTCTCTGGGAAACTGAGGAAGCAAGGAGGGAAATGACTTGCATAAGGGCATTCAGCATCTCTGCGATGCGCTCAATCAAGGACTAGTATCAGTAACAGGTGGAAAGGGGAAGGCAACTAACAGGTTGTTTTGTTTTTATTAGAAAAAGTGTTAGTTAACAGAAAAGACATACAAAAAATAGTGTTCTCATACAACTCCCCCATTGTTGTCACTTTTCATTAGTGTGGTACCTATGTTAAAACTGATGGAAGAATATTAAAATATTACTACTAACTATAGCCCATAGCTTACATTAGGTGTCTTTTTTCCATAAACCATGTTATTAATAATACCTTTTTTTGAATGCCTGTCATATGTAAGCACCGTGCTAGGTGACACACACTGTGGCGTTAAGTCCTATACCATCCCTGTGAAGTAGGTGTCTTATGTCCTTTTTACAGATGAAGAAACTAAGGCTCAGTGGCTCATAGAAGATCCCTCTAAATTGGTGGAGTCAAGATGCTGCTCAGCCAACCCAGCCTAAGGGACTAGGGAAAAGAAAGGGCAGTAGTGGTACTTGGCCCCAAATTTCACATGTATATTTGGGATCATTATTCCCAAACTAATGGGCTAAAAGACCATATTTGGTTCCTGCTATGTATTGCTCTGCTCTCTCATCTTTCCCCTTAAAGTGAGAGCAATTTCTGCAAACCAGGTCTATTGGCACAGTTTCTAGGGGTGACAGGTCCTTCTATTACCCCAAATGTGGGATACCTCTCAGGTAATGTTCTAGTTTGCTTTGCTGCCAGAAGCAATAAACCAGAAATGGGTTGACTTTTACAATGGGAATCTATTGGCATACAAGCTTACAGTTTTGAGGCTGGGAAAACATCCAAATCAAGGCATTAGGATGATACCTTCTTCTTGAAGACCAGCTGCCAGCGATCCTGGCCTCTTCTGTCACATGATAAGGTATATGGCGGCGTCTGCTGGTTTCTCCTTCTCTTCTGGGTTTCATTGCTTCCAGCTTCTTGCTTCTATGGCTTTCTCTCTCTGAATTTCATTCTCTTGCAAAGGACTCCCTTAAAGAGGTGGATCACATCTACTACTCACCAAAAGATCCTATTTATCACTGATACACAGCCACAGGAATAGATTGACTTTAAGGACATACTTTTCTGGGGTACATACAACCTCAAACCATTACATCCATCACCCTTGACTAAATGAATACAATGATTGACTGATATTTGTTGAACACCTATCAACCCATTTTACCATCTCAGCAACTCTATGAGATAAGTGCTTTTCTCTTCTATTCTCAGAGGACAAAACTCAGGCTTGGAGAATGTATTAGTCAGACAAAGGGGTGCTGATGGAAAATACAAGAAATTGTTTTTTTTTTTTTTTAAGATTTATTTTTTAAATTTATTTCTCTCCCTTCCCTCCCCCCAAGTTGTCTGCTCTCTGTATCCATTTGCTGTGTGCCCCTCTGTGACTGCTTCTATCCTTATCAGTGACACCGGGAATCTGTGTTTCTTTTTGTTGTGTCATCTTGTTGTGTCAGCTCTTTGTTCGTGCGGTGCCATTCCTGGGCAGACTGTACTTTCTTTCGTGCTGGGTGGCTCTCCTTACGGGGTACATTCCTAGTGCGTGGGGCTCCCATACACAGGGGACAATCCTGCATGGCAGGACACTCCTTGTGTGCATCAGCACTGCACATGGGCCAGCTCCATATGGGTCAAGGAGGCCCAGAGTTTGAACCGCGGACCTCCCATGTGGTAGGCCAACACCCTATCCACTGGGCCGAGTCCGCTTCCCTGGCTGCGTTTTATAAAGAGTATTTACTTGGGGTAGGAGCTTACAGTTACCAGGACATAAAGCATAAGTTACTTCCCTCACCAGTTTATTTGGAGCAAGATGGCTGCTGATGTCTATGAGGGTTCAGGCTTCCTGGCTTCCTAAGTTCCTGGGGCTTGCTTTTCTCTGGGTTCAAGTTTCCTTTCTTCCTGGGGCTGGCTTCTCTTTCCTCTGCATGCTGACTTCCCAGGGCTCCAGCTTAAGTCTTCAGCATCAAACTTCAACATCAAAACTCCACATCAGAAACTCTCAACTCTGTTCTTCACCATGCCTTCTATCTGTGAGGTCCCACCTACCAAGGGGTGGGGACTCAATGCTCTACTCATAGGTCAATCATGCCCAGGTATAGATCAGATTACAAACATAACCCAATATCTATTTTTGGAATTCATAACCATATCAAACTGCTGCAGAGAATGTACCTGCTCAGTGTCCCACAGATAGAGTAAGAAGCCCAGCCAAGATTCCAGCCTTCAGAACCCATCTGCCCTGTTGGCATGGATTGACTTCCTGGCTCTGGCTACACCTGGAAGTTGTGATCCAACCCAGCAGCTGCCGTTTGGCTAGAGTGTTTATTGCTCCTTGATCAACTCCTTCACATCTAACAGCATTGACTGTGCAGTGGGTAATAGGACTTGATGGTTAAGGTGACCCTGGCTCTGCTGAGCTACAGTCTATCCATCCCTATTCAAGAGTAGTTCTACCTTTTAGCTCAGGCTTGTAGGTGACATCAAGCTTCTTAGTGTCTGAATGTGAAACTGAGGGGCTGGGGCTGCTGGGGTGGGCAGCCAGAAGCCCACCCCTCTCCAGAGCTGGGGAGCATCAAGGAGACTGTGGCAAGTCTTGGTACTTTTTTAGCAGAGAGAAGTCAGGTAAATGCAATATTGAAGGCTAGGACATGAGAAGCTATGAAGGAGGATTTATTATGACTGGCTGGACTCAGTGGACTTCTGTCCTAATAAAAACTGAGGCCTAAATAGGACTTTTGGATCCCTTTTATACAGAGGATGTAGAAGGGGGAAGTCAAACAGTGTTTATATGCAAAAGGACTTTTTAATTAGTTTTTTCAAGTGTTTTATCTGAGTATCAAATAGGTTATGTCCTCCAGGCAAGCTTAAATTAACATGTACCCCCACATTCCAGGTAAGCTTGAACTAACATGTACCCCTCACATTCCAGGTAAGCTTGAATTAACACATTTAGTTTGCATCCTCCCTGAATATCCAAAGCCTATAGAGTTTATATCTCTCAATTAGTTTTCCAGGGAACTAGGCATACTTGGATATAGAATAAGTTTGTATTTATGCCCAGGCCATATTACTTCCCCCCTTTGATGCCTGCTTAAGGTTATTAAGCTTTGGCATTACTATTGTCAGAGTCTCTCTGGACTGCCTGGCATGTATATAGAGCCATGAGATGGGCAGCTGTCTGCATTTTTACTATACCATTTATTAGAGCACGTAAACTGTTTTTGATGACAGGGAGGAGGCAAGGAAGTATGGTGCATCCTCCTATGAGGAACACAATTATTCCCACTAGAAGCTTGAAATTGTCTGCTACTGAATGCCAGTCTCCAAAGGGATTACTTAAATTCCAACCATTCCAGGTCTGCACTGGAACATGAGCAATTTTTACCATTTTGCTTGTAATTTCATTGATAAACTTTCCAGTGCTGTCTAGTTCAAGGCAGCAATTAGAGAGACTGAATTTTCCACAAACTCCTCCTTCAGCTGCCAGGAGATAGTCTAGGGTGAGATGGTTTTGATAGATAGCGTTTCTGAATTTAGTTTGCTGTTGGGTCAGTAAGTTTAGGGCATGGGTGGTTTCATTAGTTATTATCTCTACCACAGCTTGTAAGGAGATGATTCAGTTTAGCATAAAGATAGGGGTTCTATAACCCCACATGCCATCCTCTGCCCAAGTTGCTGGCCCATAAAACTGTATATTATGCTCAGGGGGCTATTCTTCACCTTCCCAGTTAATGACAGCCCTTTTTTCTCTTATGTTTTGATGTACTTGTTAGCTCAGCTCTTTCCCTTCTGCTAAGGGAATAAGGAAGAAGGAGGGTTTTATTGTACCGAGCATACAACTACCACAACAGTTTCAGGGAAGTTCTCAGAATGCAACTTTTCCACAAATCCAGTACAGACAGTTTGGGGCAGTAAAGGGGACTTTGCGGTGGAGTTCCACACTGTGATTAATCTGGAAAAAGTACAATTTATGAGAATGAGGTCAGACTCATTCTATGTTCCCCAAGGCTCTGTTGTATTTTTGGTGTTTTGGAATTTTCCCCCTGTACATTTTAGGTTTCCAACAGATATAGAGGAGTTTAGGCAGGCCCTTGAAGCACAGTATTTTCCTATGACAGAAGTTTGCAAGTGTCATATACTATCTTGGGGGATGGCCAGGAGGCCAGTTTTGTTAGATGTTTGACTGTAATTGTATTCTCTAGTTTCCCAGGGCCATTGATCTCCCATATTAGTACCTCCAAATACATAGCACAAGGAGACATTTAAGGCTGCCCCTACTACTTCACCTAGGTTTATAAAGAGTTTTTTCTTTTTGCTGCTTGTGGAATGTAAAAGGGCTTTTCCATTTCCTTATAGAAGGAGTGGAACACAGAGTGGGCGTTACTTGTGAGTGGGTGTTCCCAATACCTAACCCAGCTGTAGGCTCCTGGGTCTATTCCTCTACCATCAATGTGGAGGCCCATTTGACTCCTTGAGTCTGCCAGGATTCAGGGTTAAGGATGGTGAGGTTTAAGGAGTTACATTGACTGCATGGACAGTTAGCCAGGGCCATATCTTGGTAAGGATGGCTGTTTGTTTAGTGGTATCTGTGTTCCAGGTGGCCCAGGTCCAGTAGGGGCAGTAGTACGCACCTATGTATTTGCACCAGAAGCCCCCTCCTCAGGCTGCACTTTTCATTTCTGGAGTGCACATATACTTATTGTTATGAGTATATTTCTGTTCCCAGCTGGCTGAGCCCTCCACATTTGGTGTTCCATGGTATCCCAGAGTCTATAACCTGACTTGTGTCAAATAGGAGGAGGACACTCATTGGTTCCAGCTAGTGACTGGGGTAGAGTTAAGTAGTTCCCTGTCTTGATTAAATACTCTTATTTCCCATTTATGGGAGACTGTTGGGGGCTTCAGGTCATAGCAGGTTATTTGGCCAGATATGTTACAGATACCATAGGAGATTCCTTGAAACTGGCAGGTAGTTATATGGCACTTGCAGGTGTAATAGCTATGATATATTAATGTGGTATTGGCATCGGCCCCCATTTGCACTTCCTGGATATATGGCTCACACTCTGTAGTGCCGACTTGGGACAAGGGGAGGGTCAGGGCTAGGGGCATTGAAACTGGGATTAAACTGTATTCCTATTCTTCAGTTATGCATAGACCAGTCAGCTTCAGGGGTGTGACTGGAGGAGGGCTTGGTGTTTTTTTCTTTCTCGAGATGTTTGGTTGAGTTGTGGGTGTCTGGATTCTGGGGCAGCTTGATTGACCCAGCTATAGTGTATCCCCAGGGTGATTTCAATTACTTTAACTGCATGGGGGAGGGGGTGGATAAAATGACAAGATAGGGCCCTTGCTATGAAGGGGTTAGTGGAACTGATTTCCAGTCTTTGACCCAGACTGCATCTCCCAGCTTGTGTGGTGCATGGAGCTGCTTAAGCTAATGGGGGCCCTTTCTTGGCCCAGTGATGCAGGTTTTGTAGGGCTTTTCCTAAGCCGATCATTCACTGAGCTATTGACAGGTTTCCTCTTTCTCTGAGATCCCCTTCTATATTTTGGAGGGGGGTTTCCCAAAGAGGATTTCATGAGGGGTTAGGCTTAGCTTTAGGCTTGGTCTTGCCTGAGCTTGGAGGAGATCACTCAGGAGTACTTGCACCCATGTTAGCCCAGTTTCTTGGCAAATTGTGGCAATATAATCTTTATTGTATGGTTCATGTTCTCTATTTTTCCGAGCTTTAAGGATGGTAAATGGTATACAGTTTCCACTGGATGCACAGTGCTTTGACAATCTTTGAGTGATTTCAGAGATGAAGGTGGGTCCACTGTTGGAGCTAATTGAGAGGGATAGCCCATATCGAGGAGTGATTTCCCTGAAGAGAACATTGGCTACTTCTTCAGTCTTTTTGGTTCTCATGGGAAAGGCTTCCACCCAGCCGGAAAAGGTGCAAATGAGGACTAGGAGGTATTTATATATTCCAGATTGTGGCATTTCAGTGAAATCAACTCTAGATCCTTGAGAGACATACTGCCGATTCTTTGGACTCCTGGAGCTCCTGTGGGTTCCTGGTTATTCTTTGCACATGTCATGCACTGCTGGCATACAGCATGGGTGATAGTGTCTAGACTTGGGATGTAGAAGAATCTTTCTAACACTTCTTTATGATGGGTTTTCCCCAAGTGTGTGTCTTTGTGCTAGTCTTGAACTATAGTTGTGGCTAATATTCAAGGCATGACTTTTCTGTGATGGGGCAATGTCCACCACCCATTTGCTTCTTGTGTCCTGCTCTCAGAGAGTATCTAATCTCTCTTGGCTTGAGTATATTGCAGTTCCTGGTGGTTCAGAGGCTGCGGGATGAGAGGAGGCAGTGTCTACTGGAGTTTCTGATAATTAAGAGGTTGAGGAATGAGAGCAGTGGCCCGGATTTCAGATAGGGATCCTTCTTGTGCCGCTCTTTGTGCTTCAATTTCTGCCCTCTGATTTCCCTGGGTGATGGGGCTGTGGCTTATCTGGTATCTCTTGAAGGGCATCATGGCCACTTTCATAGGCTCTTAAACTGCTTCTAGTAGTTCCAGAATCTGTGTGCCACATTTAATGCTCTTTCCTCCTGAATTAATGAATCCTTTTTGTTTGTGTAAGGCTCCATGTGCATGCAGGGGAAGGAAGGCATATTTGGAGTCTGTGTAGATGTTAACCTTGGCTCCAGTCACAAGTTGTAGGGCTTGGGTGAGGGCAATGAGTTCAGTTTTTTGTGCTGATGTGTTATCTGGGAGGTGCTAGGCTTCTACTGTGGTTTTGGAGGTTACTACAGTGTATCCCACTCACTGGTCACTGCCCTGAATAAAGCTACTCCCATCCGTGAAGAACTCCAGGTCGGGATTTGGTAGTGGCTGGTCTCGGGGGTCCAACCAGCTGGAATGCACTTCTTGCAGTGTTCCCAGGCAGTTATGGGTTGGAATTTCTGGCTCAATGGGTAGCAGGGTAGTAGGATTCAGGGTTTTTTTTTTTAAAAAAAAGAAGTTCCAGTTGGATGGATGAATTTTCACATAATAGAGCTTGATATTTAGCCATGCAGCTGTTAGTAAGCCAGTGTGTTTCTTTGGCTTCTAAGATTGTGATTACTGCATGCAGAACTCAGACGATTATAGGCTGCCCAAGACTTAATTTTATGGCTTCCAGTGTTAGCACTGCTGCAGCTGCAGCAGCTTGCAGGTACGAGGGCCATCCCTGGGCTACAATGTCCTGTTGTATGGATAGATAGGCTACAAGTCTTTACCAGGAACCCAGGTACTGAGTGAGTACTCCAACTACAATGCTTTGGTGATTATGGACGTAGAGGTAGAATGGTTTACTGAGATCTGGAAGCTGAGACTCTGTGCTTCCATCAGAGCCTGCTTGAGAGCCATGAAAGCATCTTTCTGTGGGCTTTCCCAGAGCAGGGGATCATGATCTCCCCTCTTTGTGGCTTCATATAAAGGGCATGTGAGGACTCCAAAATTGGGAATCTAAATGTGGCAGAATCCAGGTGCTCTGAGGCATTCTTGCAACTTTCGGTGGGTGTTGGGTTCAGGGAGGCTACAAATTGCCTCCTTTCTTTCAAGTCCCAATTCACAGAGCCCTTGTGCTACTTTATAACCTAGATATTTGACCTGAGGTAGGCAGATTTGGCCTTTTCTCTTGGACACCCAATAGCCCTTTTGTTGTAGATATTTTAAAAGGGCATGGGTTCTGCTAGCACAGTCTTGGAAGGTGGGACTTCTGAGGATGAGGTCATCTACATATTGAAGGAGAAAACAGTTATGATTTTCTGGTTTGAAGGTTTGAGATCACTGGCCAGGACTTGTCCAAAAGTATTGGGCACATTTTCAAATCCCTGAGGGAGCTGTGTCCAGGTTAGCTGTTGCTTTTCTCCGGAGCTCAGATTGTCCCATGTAAAGGTGACACTGGGCTGGCTGTGGGCTTTATTTCAATAATAATTGGAAGAATGTCATGTGCTATCCCCGTTGGTTGCCCTTTGCCCATACTTCGGGCCCATCTTTGAAGGGGAGCCATGTGGCTGTAGATTGGCTGGCTTCACTGAGGCAGAACAGTCTCCATTCCTCCTGTAGAGGGAGAGTTAGCACTATTTTCAGAGTTTGGTGGTCCCAGTGATAATGTGGATTGCCACCTGGCATTAAAGGTAATTTAAGCCTACAGTTTAGACAGCAGGTCTTGACCCAGGAGGGGGACTGGGCATTCTGGGAGATACAGGAACTTGTGAGTGACTTCCTTACCCCCAGTGTTACAGGTCCTGGCTTGGAGAAAGGGCTGCTGTGTGCTTTTACCAGTTGCCCCTATGGTAGTGGCTTTTCTTTTTGATAATTGTCTGACTGGCTTGGTCATTTCAGAGTGTTGAGACCCAGTGTCGACCATCATATGTATGGCGTGGCCCCCAATTTGGACTCTGACCATAGACTCTGTGGGGCTGAGAGAATAGGAGCCCAGTTTGTCCTAATAATCTCCATCAGAGTCTTCTATTCCTGCAAGTCCAGTGAACTGTTTTGCAGGTTTTCCTTCTGAATTTTTGCTAAACCAGGGTTTAGTTTGCAACGCTCTGCTTGCTCTCTTGGCTAATGTTTTGTCTGCTTTTTTTGTGGCAACGGGGTCAGGTGACCTGTTGGGGTACTCCTGCTTCCAGTGTCCTTCCTCTTGGTTTCTACATCATGGTTGACATAAGCCTTGGTAGCTACCTCCATGACTGAGAAATATTCATACTAGCGATCCCATCTAATTTTTGTAGCTTTCTTCGGATGTCAGCCTGTGATTAGACAATGAATGCTGCATTGACCATTGTTTGGTTTTCAGGAGCATCTGGGTTAAAGGGCGTGTATACATGAAACACCTCACGTAGTCTTTCATAGAACTGAGCTGGACTTTCATCGGGAGTTTGTAGGATTTGGGTGGTCTTTGCCATGTTTATTGCTTTTTGGCTCCCAGCTCTGAATCCTTCAACTAAGACCGTATGGAAAATTTCCAGTTGGTTGGGCCTGGTCATGCCATGGGGATCCCATTGGGGGTTCTCATCGGGGAACTGTGTGTGGCATATTGGTCACTGTCCAGGGTTCCCTCAGGTGGGTGTTCCTTGAGCCTGGGTAGAGCCCCTTGTGTGACTCATGTTTTTTCCTTGAAGTTGAGTAAGGTCATGAGGAGTTGTTCACAGTCAGCCCAGGTGACTCTGTGGGTTTGTATGATGGACCAGAAGAGGTCCATCATGGCCTGAGGCTTCTCTGAGTATGGTGGGGTGTGGCTTTTCCAGTTAAAGAGGTCAGTGGTAGTGAAGGGCTGGTTCATGAACGTTTGGTTTCCCCCTTGAATCTGGCCATCTGCATCATAATAAATCAGAGCTTGGGCTTCCTGGAGAGGTAACTGTAAAGAGGTCCTTCTCCCTGCTCCACCTGTCCCCGGGGCTCACCGTGGTCTGAGTTGTCATTTTTCAGGGACTCCTTCTTGACTGATGGTCGGCACTACACTGCCAGGGGTAAACGGCTGCGGGGTGGCTGAGATGCATCTCCCAGTGCAGATGGTGGCAAAGACAGCTGGCGGGATGGTGTGGATGCACTTCCCAGCACGGATGGTGATGGGGGAGCACTGCTTAGGGAAATTGGCTCATTTCCACTCCTTAGCACTGGTGCGGTAGGAGCGATCGCATAGGGTGGCAGGAGATCATTTTTGTCTGGCCCTTCTAGAATGCGTGGGTTGGCACTGGATTTGGGGCTCACTTCCTCTGGACCCTTTGCATGGTACTTGTTTGGCCTGGTTCTTGGGGCAGCACTTCTGGGGTTTTGTGTCAGGCAAATCCTGGTTTCTTTAGTTGTACATTTCACTAACAAGGGCGGACTTTGACTCACAGTGTCCTGCCAGGCATTGATGTAGGGAAACTGGTCAGGGCACCCTTGTTTTCTGGTTACTATGTTGTGGACTTTACAGATGATCTTTACAGTGGATCTTTACAGATATGTCAAAGGTGCCCTCCTAGGGCCAGCCGATACCGAAAGTCAGCCATTCTAATTCACAAAGTGTTCTAGGCTTTTCTGGCTGAAACTTTATGCTGTATACATCTCCAAGGGATGCATGGGATGCATACAACCTAATGGGGTCCCACTTTGTGTGTTTCGCATATTTCCACCCTGTGTCGATGCTGCACAATACTCACTCAGCCTTTTGCTTTATCCATTTCTGGCCACGTCCCTCATGGGTGCTTACAGCACCTCTTAGCTTTAGCAGGTGGTATAAACCCCCAACTCGGAGAGGGTCCCCTTGCAGGGAGGCCCTCCAGACCACCCTTGACGAGACGAGGTTGCCACAGAACCATGGAACAGGACTCTGCGCTCACCCCACAGGAATGTGTTTCCACGTCTCACTCAGTCTCCACAATCACATGTACACAACCACCTTCTTTCCTTTCTCAGACATAGAGAAGATGGCTTCCTCCCTTCTCCTCAGGAGTACTGGGGTCTTCTTTTGAAGCTCATCAGGTTCCCCTCCTTATTTTTCAGAATTAGGCTTTTCCTGCATTATGCCCTTGGGGGGTCTTACCAGTCTGGTGTGTGGAGCTCTTTGCTTCATTCTCAGGGTCTCTTGAACACTCCAGTGCCTCCCGTTTCTCTGGGAGGGTTCTGGCAGAGTCCACACCTCTTTCTGGACTAAGGGGAGTCTGGGGGCTCTCAGGGCTGGGGTTCACCTGGGCTCTCCCAGCCTTCTCAGAGATATCTGGGAGGGGCAATCAACTGTTGCCGCCTCTGACCTTCTCGGCATATCCCAGATGAGCCCCCAGAGATGTAGCAAAGAGACGTCAGGTGTACGTGGTATTGAAGTCCAGGACACGAGAAACTGAGAAGGAAGATTTATTACGACTGGCTGGACTCAGCAGGCTTCTGTCCTAATAAAAACTGGTCCCTGAATAGAATTTTTGGGTCCCTTTTATACAGAGGATATAGGTGTGGGGAGTCAAATGATGCTTTATATACAAAAGGACTTTTTTGTTAGTTTCTTCAAGTGCTTTATCTGAGTATCAGATAGGTTATATCTTCTAGGTGAGCTTGAATTAACACATATCCCCACATTCCAAGTAAGCTTGAATTAACACATTTAGTTTGCATCCTCCCTGAATATCCAAAGCCTATAGAATTTATACCTCTCAATTGGCTTTCCAGGGAATTAGGGATACTTGGATATAGAATAAGTTTGAATTTATGCACAGGCCATATTAGCACTTTTCCTGGGAAGGCTGCAGCAGGAGGCCAGGGTGGTAGGACACACCAAGATAAAGGAGACTTGGAGCCTACAGCTTCCCCCACCAGGAACATTCCAATCCTATTTTCTGATTACTTCAATTCTAATCCTCTTTCAAGAGTCTGTGTGAAGCCCCTTCCTTCTGGAAAACTCATTTCTCTCTTTCTAATCCTACCAGCGCAGGTGTAGGTGCTCCACACATTCTGGACTTACAAAGTTAATGAACTTTAGAGTGCAGAGTCCAACCTACTAACCAATTCCAAATTCCTTCTTCATCATCCTTAGCTATGTCCATCCTCCACTTGGTTCACTACCTTCAAAGTAGCCCATTCCTTGGGGGACAGCATTCAAGTATCCTTCCACTCTTTGAGTAGAAATATGTCTCTGGATAATGGGTTCTGCTCTCTGGACTGAGACCATGGCCAGTCTTTAGATACTTAAAGATAGTTATTAGGGCCTTCTGGGTCTTCCCTTCTTCAAAAAATCTTGGAGAACCTCATGTGAGACGACCTTCAGACCAAGCAACTTTCTTGAATATATGTCCGTCTTCCTCTAAAATATGAGGGAAGTAGGGAGAAAGCATGATTTTTAGCAAGTCTAGAAAGCAGAACCCAAATAGTGTGTATCTGAGAGGCAATGTCCTCAGTGGACAGTGCCAAGTGGTGCTAATTGCAATTGTATTGGAACATATATTAATATATTAAAAATGTATACATGACATCATTTTTGCAGTAACTCATGGAACAGTAAGATGGTCTACATTACCCTTGAAAAAAATTACCAAGTCTCATTAAAAGCAAATGCTTAAGAGGAATGGATGTGGCTCAAGCAATTGAGCACCCAACTCCCCCATAGAAGGTCCTGGGTTTGGTTCCCAGTGCCTCCTAAAGGGAAAAAAAAAGACAATGAGCATATAATGACCAAAAAACTATGAGCAAACAGACTAGTTAGCCATCTCAGGGTGAGGGGAGGGAAAGCAAATACTTAGATATATACAAATTAGCCAACTATGGTTTAAAAAACCCTTTTTTGGCTAATATATTACATCTGCTAGGCTGGAGGCTTTATATTACAGAATGGGGAAAGTGCAGAATTGCAGGGATAAGTCCCCCAGCTCAGGCCATGATCTAAATTAAGACCCCTGAAAAGCTACCCAAGGTTCAAGCAGGATTGAGAGGAGCCAAGCATCTAGGCCTTCCAGGGAGAGGCCAGTGAGAGAGAAACTCAGATGGAGCGTGTTGGAATTGGAGTGGAGGTGAGGGAAGGATTGTAGAGGTCTGACTGCAAGCTGCATGCTTTTATGTACAATATCACAATGAATCCTCAAACCGATATGGTGAGGAAATTATTTCTCCCATTTTATAGAGAATGAGGCTCAAAAAGACTAAAGAAAAAGCTTACAGTGTGTCTGTTTACTCCAAATCCATGCTTCCTCTGCTATAGTGCTTTCTTGTTCATTCTCTTCCTTTTGTCTTTTTAGTGCATGAAAATTTGGGGTCCCCATGAGATTGTGTTATCAGGGCCTTCTGGGTCTTCCCTTCTTCTTCCCTGAGACTTGGACCATGTCCTTTACCACTCCCAGCCCTCCCACTCCTCCCCACAGACAGGGCAGCCTTACCAGAAGCATTCGGGAAAATGGGCTCAGGTGGATTGCACTGGTTCTGAGCACTGCATGACCCCCTGGGATGTAGAGAGTGAGGAAGCAAGGATTGCCCTTTGTGTCTCATCCTGCTACTCTGTGGCTGCAGATCCAGCCCAGTCTTCCAGCTGCCCAGTGCCTCCTGAGGTGGGAGACAATGACTCTTTCCCCCTTCTCTCTCCAGGGCCCTGGAGATCAAGGTCTCCTTTCCTTAATTAAAGGAAGAATAACAGTGTCCTTCACTTAGTCTTCAAGGATGTTGAGAAGAGGCTCTTTAAAGCAAGGTACTGGATATATAGTGACATCATTATTAAGATTATTATTAACATTCACAATAATTTTAGCTGCCACTGATTTTACTGGGGCACCACTGTCACTCAGAAAGGAGTCTCTCCTTCCTCCTCCCCCAGCCCGGTGCCTTTAAGTCCCTGTGCACTTTGCTTGTAGAAATGAGTTGAATTGTTCAGGAGCTCTCTGCAGCTTCACAGGATCATGACCAAACTTCACGTTAAGAGGCAGATTTGACAGCCAGCTCCATTTTCCTTTGTGCAGAGTTTCTTTTCTCTTCTCTGTCCCAACATGTCACCATGTGGTCCACCTCAGTGGTATGGTCGCTGGGATTTGCAGCAGAGAGCAGGGAGCCAGCGATTTTGCCTTGGCAGAACCAATGGAATGCCCTGCCACTTGAATGTGCCCAAAGTCCCAAAGGAACAAGAGCATGGGGTCCTGGGTCTGAGTCCTGACGGCAGGAAGTTAGAACTGAAAAGGACGGAGTAGGGGCCGGGGCTCCGGAGCTACAGGAACTTAACACTAAATCTCAATTGACTGGGGTGCTTGATAAAAATACAGATTTCTGGGCCTCACCCTGGAGATTTGACCAACAATAATCACTAACCCTATGCCCTGCTTACTTTGCCAAAGATGGTTCTCAGAGCTTTAGAGATGTGAAGTCATTTAGTCCTCAAGATTACCTCCACCAAGTGTTATCTCCATTTCCAAGATACAGAGCCTGTGGCATCGAGAGGTTTAGGAACTTGTCAAGGGGCAGGGCCAGGATTTGAAGACACAAGCCAGTCCTCTTTTACTGGTTTGAGAAGTTTGGGAAGAGTCTTGGGAACTGTGTTTTCAACAAGTGCAGGTGGTTCTCTTTCGGGAGGTCTGGGAACAACACTCTTAAGCGTCTGAGCTCTGACCCTCAGATGCTCATCCCAGCCCAATCACCCTCAGACCCCAGTGAACTGGCAGTGTAGTGGGTTACTCTCCTCTCTAAAATGCCCAGTGACCACCTTCTCTTCAGCATCCTAATCTATGCAGTAACATAGTGGAGGTGGCCAGGAGGGGTGAGTCCAGGAGGACTAAGGCGGTCAGTCGGATGAGCATCTGGAATACCCAACACAATCATCTTCCTTAGCATCAACACTCCTCAGTCGAACCACTGAGATCTTGCCTCTGCTATGCAGTGGAGACCCAGAGAATTAGACTCAGCCCTTGGATTGTATGAGATAAATGAAACCAACTGAAGGTCATTGTCATAGACAGCTTAACATCTAACTGCTCATGAGTGGCTTACACGGTCCACTCTCTGGTCTCTTTACCTTTCTAGTCTCAGCCTCAGATGCCTTGATTCATGCTTTATATGTTAGTCCAGGTTTTCCCAAATGGTAGTCATTTGCATGCCCTCTTCAAGGATTTTTATCACATCTGAGTACCACCTGCACAATTATTTACTTAATATTTTTTAACTGACTCACTTTTTAAACTTAAAAGTCATTATTTTAAAGGGAAAATTTTGTGCTAGTTACATTTTTCCTAGTGCACAATAAAATATTTCCTAAGTATAGGATCCAGCCAGGGGTAAAATCCTATCACTTAACTGTCTCCGTAACTCCAGGAAAACAAGGGCATGGTCACTAAGGCAGAGTCGCAACTGAAGGAAGTTGGAACTGAAGGAGGGATGGAGGAGGTGACTCCTTGTATCAGCTCCATTCATCTCAAGTACACGTTCCATGCTTTGGGAAACACTGCTTGGGCCACACCACCCTGCCTGTGGTTTGGGGAACGATCTATACTGTTCTACTCCTCTGAGTCTTTGCAACAATGTTTGATCTCTCAGGAGCCCCTTCCCACTTGCCTGCCTGAGAAACTCTTCCTTGAGATTTTGTTCTAATGTGGCCTCTTGGTGACACTATCCTGGTTACACCAGGCAGAGTTATTCTGCCCAATCACGCTCCCAGAACAGTTTGTACATCCCACCATGTTCTGTTAGGAAAGCAGGGACCGAGGGTCATCTCCTTCCCTTATGTCTAGCAGAGTTTATTAAAAAATAATAACAATGATAATTTTTGGAATGGTTACCATGTGCCAGGGTCTTTGTTAAAAGCTTTAAACATATTACCTCAATCCTTGCAACCGCTTTTATCTCTATCCCCATTTTGCAATTGAGGAAAATGAGGCATAGAGAACTTAAAGTACTTGCCCAACATCATACAGGAAGTATGGATTGGGGAACTCAAACCTAGGTCTGCTGGATTTTAGGGCCTGCACATCTGAACACCATCCCATTCATTAAAAAATATTTGGTGAATGAATGAATGCAACAAATTAATGAATGAATGATAGGACTCAGAATGGTGTACTCTAGGTTTGTAACTATCCAACCTGAATGACTGACCATATATTAACCCTGATTAATTGGGTGAGAGATAATTGTAAGGATGAATTAAGAATGGAAAATAGCATGCTTCGGATTTAGAATACTATTAAAGGTCTAGAATTTGTGAGCCCTGCAAATGAGAGGGAAGCAAACATTAAAAATGCTGTTGCTTCTGGAGAATGATCTCCTTGAGAGCAGGGCTTGTTTGTATCCTTTCTTAGTCACGCTTCTGGCAACAAGTGGGTGCTCAGTGGATGTCCGCACAATTTGTTCATTAAGCCTGAGGTCATTCATTCATTTGTTCATTCATGGTAGGCCAGTTCTTGGTTTCATAATTTGCTTTTGCAGATGGCGCGATACTCCCAACACTCAATGGAACCTTCTCTGGGCCTCCACTATAAAATCCAGCTGTTAGCCTAGATTTTTGGAAGTTCCTTCCAGCTATGACATTGGTAAGCCTAAAATGCAGCAAATGGTGGGCCCTGCAGACCCCACCTTCTGAGACACACTGCTGGCCTTCCAGAATGGGGCTGGACCATTAAAATCCTGTCCTTGCACCCCCTGGCTCCGGCAGGTGACTCCTGGCACAGCTGGAAGAGTGAGCTGTTTCTTCTGCTTGGACTACAGGCACTGGAAATTATTCAGGAATAACAAACAAGCCAGAAACATTTGCATAAGGAATCATGCAGAACAATACATGTTATTTAAACCATCTCTGGTTGGCAACAGAAGCAAAAAGCAGCTGAGATAAATCTGCAATGCAAATCAGCCTTATTTGGAGTGGAGCCTCAGCTTGTTGAGGGGGGGGGTCACTGCAAGAGACGGGAGAAAAGAAAGCATCCTTGTCTCTCCGTCCCCTCCCCTCTCCCCAGCCACGCTTTTCTCTGCCTGCCTTTCTCTTGCTCACGTACATTTTCCCTTTCTATCTTTCCCTCCCTTCTTCAGAGATTAATGGAAACAATTTGTCTTCTAATGTGACTACAGCTTATGAATTCTTTGTCTCACTCTAATCCTTTAAATTATCCACATAATAAAATATGTATCCAGTGATTTCAGGTCATAATTTTATCTTCTAGGGAAAGTGGGGAGTGGCCGAAGCCAGCCATTCTCATAGGTTGTTCCTCTCCTTTGGTCTTTGTCAGTTTCTTTTTTCGCTTAAAGATCTTCCCCTTGCTCCCCTCTGCTCCTGCACACCCTCCCCTAAAGTTCCTTAATGTGCCGGGCCAGGGGCACGAGGAGGACCTCTGCTGACCCCAGGAGGTTCAAGGCAGCTCCCAAGGGCTGTGAAATGAGACCTGGAGGCGGGAAGGCAGAGGGGGTGACCCCCACCTCCACAGGAGTGACTGACTCTAGGGAACCAGGCTGAGGATGGACTTTAGCTACCCAAGGTCCAAAGGCGCTTTTGAAGCCCTTGGTCTCCTCCACTTGTGGGCATGAAGGGGGTTACAAGTCAACAGTTCACTGGTCTGGGTGTTGCCTCTCATCTGAATAACAAAATGGTACCTCCCTGCAAAATATGCCCCCTAGTAGTTTTGGGGAATGTCTGGCAAAACTCAACATCAGACCTCCAGGATTGCCCTCGTTGGTTCTGGCTGGCCTCAAAGCCATTTAAAACCAGCTACTCTTGCCCACCCTGAGAGAGGTGCTTCTGGAACTGCAAACCCTAGCGGGGACCTTGCACCCAGTCCTCCCTTCTCACAGAGTGAGGAAATTCAGGAAGGAGCCTCCTCAAGGCCTCAGGGCACGATTGTGGGCTGTGGCCAGCACCAGGGCACTAGCTAAGGGATGAGGGGGAGGGCTGAACCATGGGTGGACCGTGGGCCTCAGGCCTTGCCTGCCTGGAAGGAAAGCCTTCTAATTATTTGCATTTAAGAGCAGGATGGAGCAGACACTCATCACCTTTCTGATGTGCACTTTGTGTTCTGGGCCCAAAGTAACCGTGCCTGAGCTCCAGTGACTCAGGGCATCCCGGTGGGAGTTGGGCATGGGATTTGCGCCGTCTGCCTCTGCCCTCAGACCTCACGCTGAGGGGGCAGGATGCACACATTTGCTCGCCAAGTAGGCAGCGGCCTGGGATGCATACCTGGACAGATCCAACCCTGCCCCGCAGTGCAAAGCCTCTTCCTCAGCCTCCTTGAGCGATTCCTCCATCTCAAAAAACACCCCTAGATGCACCCCACTCCCCCGTCAACATAAGCCCCTCACGGAACAAAGCAAAAAATAATTGCCCAGTTTCATGCTTGAAGAAGCCTGTGAAATGAAAGGTCTCCTCGGTGGGTTGAGGGAGGCCTGAATGGGCCTGGTGCTTGGCTGGGGAAGAGAAGCTGCGGAAAGCGAGGGGGAGGAATGTGGAGTTCTCAAGGGCAGGCTGGAAAGTCTTTGAGCAGATTAGCATCAGGATTAGGGAAGGACGACTGAGGCAGCTGCCAGCATATCTGTGGGCAGGGATAAGGAGACGCAGTTAGGAGTGAGTGTGCTCACAGCTCAGGTGGAAGGCGATGCCAGGATTAGGGGAGATATGGGCGCTCACTCCCTGTCCTAGAAAACAGACAGCCTTTAGTAACTTGTTGGAAGGCAAAACCCACCCTGAATTGAGGCTATTTATAGGCTTTTATTTATCCCACTTGGCGTGAATATTCATGCCTCTCTCTGAAGAAGTATTAAAGTGCCTGATTGCATTGAGCCGCCCTGAACCTTGCTGGGTGTTACGTACCATTTGGTACAGGCATCATGCTTCCCTAAAATCTGGAAACTTCTGAAGCCAGGAACACACCAGGCCTCAAGGGTTTGGGATCAGGGATGTGTTCCGGGCCTGTGATACATGTGAAAGCACTTTGCAAACAGCAACGAGCTGAGCAAATGAAAAATGCATAGCAGTGCGAGGGTGGTGGTGTTGGGACAGAAGGGCAGTGACAGATGGGTCAGACATTTTGAAGGAGACCTAAATGGATGGGGAACGAGGGAGAGGGCGGGGCGCATGCAGGGGTGGGAGGGGTGCTCAGTGTGGAGTGCGTGACAGCGGAGACCCGGCTTTCGGCAGAAAATGGAGGGTGGGGCTGGGAGCTCTTTTCCACCCCAAGCAAGGGTGAAGAGTTTAGAGCTAGATATTTCTATCAGAAACTGTATTTAGAAGGGATGCCCATATTGAATGACAAATAGCTCAGGGCCGGGAGGGGTGGGGGTGGCTCCCCGTGGTTGCAGGCCTCTTCTTGGCCTCCTGGGCATGATGCGGTTGTCCTAACAGTGGGGCTGCGAGAACAGATCAGTAGATCATCAGGTCATCGCGGCAAAGAGCCCCAGGTCCTTGGCTCCCATGCGCTGGGGACAGAGCCTGCAAAGGGACCCCAGGTGGGGGGCCAGCAACCTGGAGGTCCACTCCCTCAGGCTTGGGTTCCCTAGGAGCACTAAAAAGTGTGCCCCATGGGGGATAAGCAAGGGGAGCTGGGAGGGAGTAGGAGAGAAGGAGAAGAGGGCGAGGCGGGGTGTGCAGTGGCTAGCGCCTACACTCTGGCCTCGGTTGCAGTACTGGCTCCACCACTTGCTAGCTGTGTTATTTTGGGCAAGGCACTTGACCTCTTTGTGTCTTAGTTTCCTCTTGTGCAAAATGGAGACAATAAGAGTACGACGAAGCTTATAGGGTGGTCGGTGAGGATTACAGGAATTAGTCTATGTGCATGCATAAAATGGTGCCTAAGACATATGTTATGAACTAAAAATGGAGTCCAGGAGAGAAACGTTCCATTGAGGAGATTAGAGGGGCCTCTGCTGTGCTCTTGTGTGCACAGATGTGATGTGCTTTACGGTTTAGAAAGTGGCCTTACATTTTGTCCTGAACAAGCCACGTGAGGTGGGCAGAGAGACATCATTTCCTGTGCTCCAGAGAGGGAGACTTGGACCCGAAAGGCTGAACGAGTTCTCCAGGTCCTGAATTCTGGGCTTTCGCACTCCGTTTGGGTCTGCCAGTTACATCAGTCAACGTGTTGCACCCACGGTTCTAAAATTTTAGCACTCATGAGACTGGCCCAGGTGCTTGTCTAGATCAGTTTCCGCGCCCAGAGGTTCCTAGGCACAGAGCTCTGGCTCGCGGCTCACTCTTGAGGGAAACTGCTTCACACAAAGCTCTTTCTAGGATGAGTATTAAATTTTTCCCAACAGCCCATGCTGCCTCCCATCCTACCCACCTCACTCTCTAGGCCAAGGGTTCTTAACAAGGGGTCCATGAGCTTGACTTGAAATTCAAAACAACGTTATTCTTGTGGGGATGTGTTGGTGTGGGCGTGATGTATTTATTAAATAATACACAGTACAGTGTGGACTTAGTGAGGGGTCCGTGTTTTTCACCTGACTGGAAAAGGGGTCTGTCTGTGGAACAAAAAAGGTTAAGAACCCCTGCCCTAGGCTTAGCTTTTTGCATGCATCTTGCAGTCCCAGAACCCTGAAGAGTCTGAACTAGAGTGGACTGTGAGGCAGGGTAAGTGGGTCGTTAGAGAATGCCCCCACGTGACTCGAGCCGGTCACAGAGTGGCAATACCGCAGAGCTGAGTCCACTCATCCCATCCTGGGAACTCTCTGGGGGGACAGACAGTACCTTGCTTCACAAACTCTCTGCTGCAGAATACTTTTTAAAAATCAGCAGGATTTCAAGTTGAGGTGGACCTTAGAGAGCATCCAATCCTACCCCTTCAATTTACAGGTGGAAAAACTAGGGCAAAAGAGGGGAAGTGGCCCCCGGCTCAACATCCAGCCTCTTTCCCTCCTGAATTCCTCACCAGCCCCTTCCCCATGCCCCGCCCCCTCCTCATTCCAGCTATAAAAAGTCTTCCTGAGGGGAGAGGTTGCGGCTCAAGGGGTTGAGCACCTGTTTCCCACATGGGAGGTCCTGGGTTCTGTCCCTGGTGCCTTCTAAAAAAAAGAAACAAGAAACCAACTCGGGAGAGCCAATGTGGCTCAGTGGTTGAATGCCGACTTCCCACATACGAGGTCCAGGGTTCAATCACAACCCCGATACTTAAAAAAAAAAATCTTCCTGAGGACTCACACATTTTAAATATTTGGAGACTGTTGTCATGTCACCCTGTGGATGTTTCTTAGCCCAACAATGTATATTTAAAGGACTTTTCTCTTTTTGTTCTGATACAGCCTTCCCTGCCCACCCCCTTCCTTCCTCCCATCCTGTGGTTCCTGCCGTCGGGTTACTCACACAGCTGGTCTCAGCCCACGCCCCTTCAGGAGCCTGGCACAGATGCCAGCGTCTCTGGAGATAAGACATGGGGGTGGTTGTCAGGGAAGCTGGGCAAAGGTAGAGCTCCTTGCCACCCCTCAGCTGACCCCCGCCATACCCTGAGCCTTGGAAACTGGTGGAGGCTCTGAGTATGGGCCGCCCCAGGGTTTCCTCTCAGCCTTTCACCTTAGTGGGGAAGTAGAAAGAGCATAGCCAATGGAAGTGCAGCTCTGGCACCTGCTCTTGTGTGAGCCTGGTCCTGCTACTCAGCATCTGAGCCTCAGTTTCCCCGTCTGTAGAAGGGATCACACTTTCTACCCTTAGAGGGAGGTCAGAACTAGACACCCATAGCTACCCTGGCCTTGTTCACGAATGGTACCCAAAGCACATCTGGCACGGTTACTCTGGGAGACAATGGAGGAGATTATTTGAAACTGGATTTTCCCTGAAAAATTCAGAATCTCTAGTTTGGTTTTTCTTTCCATTGATGAAAATGGGTGTGGCAGTTTGACATTTATTTATGAATTCCAAAAGGAGACATAGATTATGTTTGTAAACTGGTCTGTTCCTCTGGGTATGATACCCTTTGATTGATTTAAATTCCAAGGTTTTACATTTACTTGATTATGTTAAGATTAGGACTTTGATTTGACGATGTCATTGGGGCATGCAGGGTTGAGTCCATGCCCCCTTGGTGGGCTATATAAATGGATGCTCAATCAGGAACATAGAAGCAGATAAGCTAGAAAAGAGAGAGAACCCGGTAGACATGAAAGAGAACTTTGGTCCTGTGGCCCCAAGGAGAGATGAACCATTCACTTGATAGTTTACAGCTGACCTTGGGAAGAGACCAGAGAGCTGAGCCTGGAAAGAAACGAGCCCAGGAAAGAGAGATAAGCCCTATGCCAGCCTATAGCTGAGAGCAGAAGAAGCTGGAACCACAGAGCCTAAAGAAGGAAGAAGGCTGAACACTTGCAGATGTTGCTGCCATCTTGCTTCAACATGTAGCAACAAATGTTGGGTAAGAAAGTAACCTTGAGTTGGACTCTTTAGGGCCTTATAACTAAACTTTTACCCCAAATAAAAAACCCTTTATAAAAGCCAACAGATTTTTGGTACTTTGCATCAGCACCCTTTTGGCTGACTAATATAGTTGGGTATTTGATTATAACAAATATAATTGCCACTCTTTCTTCATGTTTTAATTTAGCTTATTTTAGTTGGCATACTGTATTTTCAGTTAATTCCCACATGTACTATGCCAAGCATAGTACATCATCATTATTATTATTGAGATTTCCACTCTATAGATGAGGAAGCCAACCTTAAAAAGCTTAAATGACTTTACCAAGGCTATCTAGTAGACAAAACCTAGATAAATGATCATGTCTTCCCTTCTACACTCGTTAAGACATTTTCCATATTATTCCATTCTAAAACCAGGAAGATAAATTACTTCTTTACCTTCCAAACCCATTCATTCTCTTGCAAAGATTTTTATGCTATCCTGAATCTGAACTAGAATGGATAAATAAATTGTAGTATATCCAAACAATGGAGTACTATATAGCAGTGGAAAAAAAATTGAATTACATATATTAACATGGATAAACCTAAAAAATAATGTGAGGGAAAAAAGTGAGCTGCAGAAAAATACCATTACATGGTACCATTATGTGTTTTAAAGTAGTAAATTCATAGCATATTTTAAAAATAGCAGTATGTGTTTACCATACTACTCAGCAATTGCACTCTTGGCCATTTATACCAGAGAAATAAAAACTTATGTTCACACAAAACCCTGTATACAAATGTTTATAGCAGCTTTATTTGTAATAGCTAAAAGCTTAAAAAAGCCCAAATATCCTTCAGTAGGTGAATAGTAAAATAAACTGTGGCACATCCATGCTATAAAATACTATTCATCAAGAAAAAGGAATATGCTATTGGTACCCACAGCAATTTGGATAACTCTCAAGGGAATTACGCTGAGTTTAAAAAAAAAAGCCGATCTTTGATACCATTTATTCTTGAAGAGGCAAAATGATAGAAATGGAGAACAGGTTAGTGGTTGTCAGGGGTGCAAAAAGGGGTGAATGTAGCTGTGACTACAAAAGGGTAGCATGAGGGATCCTTGTGATGGAACTGACTGTGGTCCCATGAATGTACACGTGATGAAATCACATAGAATTCAACTCACATGCACACACACAAGTGCATGCAAAGCTAGTGGAATCTAAATAAGGTCCATGTCAGCTTTCTGGTTGTGAATTTGTACCAGTTATGCAAGATGTAACTATTGGGGGGAACTGGGTAAAGGGGACACAGGATTTCTTTGTATTACTTCTTAGAACTGGATGTGACTCTACAATTATCTCAAAATAGTAAGTTAAACAAATGATTTGGGGTATAAAAGACACATGGGGATGGTAAACACCAAATTTAGGATGGTGGTGACAACTGGGGCTGGAGAAAGGAAGTGGGATTGACTTACACTGGTGTTTTCAGCACCTTTATTTAGACTTTATTTCTTAAGCTAGTATTAGATACATGGTTGTTTACTATATTAATTGGTATATTTGTGGTCAGTGTGAACTATTCCATAATTAAAATAATAACAATACAAAATTAAAAAAGAAACACTTCTATTTTAAACAAAGAAAACAGCAGAGTAAAAAGGATTCAAATCTGGTTGTGAGTCTGTTGCATCTTGTGTTTTGCAGAAAGCCTTTTTGAGTGAAAAGCTGCCATCTTTTGCTATTTAAAGAAGCCCAGGCAGAGTACTCTTGTGGGGCAGGATCTCTGTATCATTGAAATGGTGGATGCACAGCTCCCCACCCTGGAAACCGCTGGCTTAAGTTGAGCGAGTGGATGAAGTAGTGGTATTTTCAGCAGCAGGAACTAAGGCCTGTCCACAGTGAAGTACACTGGTGTGTACAGCATCTGGCCAGCTTCCAGGAGGGCTCTTAGAGCTTGAGTCCTGCTGAAGCGGGGATGGGAGAGCAGGCAGGAAAGAGTTAAGAGTGGAGGGAGGGCTGGAGGGCAGGGGATTCTTTCAGCTGGGGATTGTTGGCAATCAGTGAAGACAAGCTGAGCAAAGCCTGCGATGCGATGGAGGGTTTCCTGGGGAGCGCCTGGGATTGGAGCAGCAAGGTTTTGTTTGGAAATTGTAGGGATTTGGTGTCTGTCAAGTGTCATTAGTGCACTGGGAACTGGACTGGCCTTGAAAGCAAGGCTCTGTCCCTGTCTCGCTGGCTCATGGAATAAATGACTTGGGGATTGAGACTCAACAACACTTAAATTGAAATAGCAGCAGCCGCCTCCTGAGGCTTCCTGCTCAAGTTTTGCTGAGAAAAAAAATTGGTGATACCCCAATATCCTTTTTCTGCCTGGTGGCCACTTTAGCTTAACCAGGCCCTCAAGCCCCCAGGCTAGAGAGCCGAGGCCCAAAGCCAGGGCGGGGAGCACATTTTGTATTAAAAATCAGTCACTGATCCTAAAAATAATACCAGGAGAGAAAGCAGACTGTCCCCAGCCTTGCCCACACTGCCTTCCTCACTGGCAGGAAATCATCAGTGGGGTAATTTGAAGTTGGGGAAAGAGCAAGTGAAAGGAAAGGATAATCACCTAGGTGTCAAAATCAGAAGTGATGTCCTGGAGTGGATTGTGTCTGTTTTGAATAATGCCTGTCATGTATGGTAGTGCAAGTTGTACACTGCCCAAACTGAGGAAGTCCATGGGAACGGTATTCCTCAGAGCTGGGCAGTGCACAGTCTGTCTGTATGTGGGTGGGCCTGGCAAGGACCAGTGCAGTAGCACAGAGCTAACATTTGTTAAGCAACTCTTCTATGTCAGGTACTCTGTGAAGGAATTTACATATACTGTTTAATACTTACCACATTTCTGCAAGTAGGGATTTTGCTTGCTGTATAAATGCAGGAGGGAAGATGCCAAGTGTTCATTTTCCACATGAAGGAGCCCCATCTTCCATTCATTTCAAATTGCAAGTTTCAGGCAGTTTTATATTTACATTTTATATAAATGGAATCATACAATATGTTATGCAATATATTTACTTCATAGTAGCACAATCATGCAGTATTTGTCCTTTTGTATCTGGCTTGATTCATTCAACATAATGTCCTCCAGGTTCATCCATGTTGTCATAGGCTTTATGACTTCATTTCTTCTTACAGCTGCATAATATTCCATCGTGTGAATAAACCATTGTTTGTTTATCCATTTATTGGTTGATGGGCAGCTGGGTTCTTTCCATCTTTTGGCAATTGTGAATAATGTCACTGTGAACATCAGTGAGCAGATGTCTGTTCATGACACTGCTCTCAGTTCTTCTGGGTGTATATCTACTAGTGGTATTGCAGAGTCATGGGACAAATCTATACTCAACTTCTCAAACAGTCCTCCACAGTGGCTGTACCATTCTACACTCCCAGCAACAGTGAATAAGTGTTCCTATCTCTCCACATCTTCTCCAACACTTGTAGTTCTCTGTCTTTTTAGTAGCGGCCATTCTGATGGGTATGAAATGATATCTCATTGTAGTCTTGATTTGCATTTCCCTAATCATTAGTGATGTTGAACATTTTTTCATGCTTTTTTTTCCATTTGTATTTCTTCTTTGAACAAATATCTATTCAAGTCTTTTGCCCATTTTTTAATCAGGTTGTTTGTCTTTTTATTGTTGAGTTGTAGATTCTCTTTATATATCATGCATATTAAACCCTTACCACACATGTGATTTCCAAATATTTTCTCCCTTTGAGTCAGCTGCCTTTTCACTCTTTTGACAAAGTCATGTGAGGTGAAAAAGTGTTTAATTTTGAGGAGGTCCCATTTATGTATTTTTTTCTTTTGTTGTGCTGGCTTTGGGTATAAGGTCCAAGAAACCATCACCTACCACATGGTCTTTAAGATATTAACTACATTTTCTTCTAGTAGTTTTATGGTCCTGGCTTTTATATTTAGGTCTTTGATCCATTTTGAGTTGATTTTTGTATAGGGGGTGAGATAGGGATCCACTTTCATTCTTTGGTTATGGATATCCCGTTCTCGCAGCACCATTTGTTGAAGGGACTGTCTTGCGCTGTTAACAAAGCTTTGGTAGGTTTGTCAAAAACCAGTTGGCTGTAGAGGTAAGGGTTTGTTTCTGGACCCTCAATTCTATTCCACTAATTGATGTGGCTTTTTCAAGGTCAGGCAGTGAAATTCCTCCCATGTAGCTCTTTTTTAGAATGCTTTTTGCTATTCGAGTACACTTTCCCTTCCAAATGAATTTGGTAATTGCCCTTGTTGTTTCTGTAAAGTAGGCTGTTGGAATTTTGATTGGTATTGCATTGAATCTCTAAATCAGTTTGGGTAGGATTGATATCTTCACGATATTTAGTCTTCAAATCCATGAACATGGAATGTCTTTCCATTTGCTTAAGTCTCCATTGTTTATTTTAGCATTGTTTTGTAGTTTTCTGCATATAGACCCTGCACTTCTTTGGTTAAACTGATTCCTAGGTAGATGAGCCTTTTTGTTGCTGTTGCAAATGGATTTTTTCCCCTGATTTCCACCTCAGAAAGTTCAGTACTAGTGTACAAAAACATTACTGATTTTTGTGTGTTGATCTTGTAGCCTGCCATTTTGCTGAACTTGTTTATTAGCTCAAGTAGCCGCATTGTAGACATTTCAGAATTTTCAAAATGTAGGATCAAGTAATCTACAAATAGTGAGAGTTTCACTTCTTCTTTTCCTAATTGGATGCCATTAATTTTTTTTCTTGTATAATTGCTCTAGCTAGAACTTCTAGTACAATGTTGAATAACAATGGTGACAGTGGGCATCCTTGTCTTGTTCCTTATCTTAGAGGGAAAGCTCTCAACCTTTCCCCATTGAGTACAATGTTGCTGTGGTTGTTTCATATCTGCCCCTTATCATATTGAGGAATTTTCCTTCTTTTCCTATATTTTGAAGTATTTTTATCAAGAAAGGATGCTGGATTTTGTCAACACCTTTTTTTGCATCGATTGAGATGGTCATGTGGTTTTTTTTTTTCCTTCAATTTGTTAATGTGGTGTACTTTTTTGATTGATTTTCTTATGTTGAGCCAACCTTGCATACCAGGTACAAATCCCACTTGGTCGTGATGTATAAATCTTTTGATATGCTGTTGGATTTGATTTGCAAGTATTTTGTTGAGAATTTTTGCATCTATGTTCATTAGAGAGATACGTCTGTAATTTTCTTTTCTTGCAGTGTCTTTATCTGGCTTTGGTATTAGGGTGATATTGGCTTCATAAAATGTGTTAGGTAATTTTCCCTCCTTTTCAATTTTTTGGAAGAGTTTAAACAGAATTGGTGTTAATTCTTTTTGAAATGCTTGGTTGAATTCACCTGTGTAGCCATCTGATCCTGGACTTTACTTTGTTGGGAGATTTTTGATGATGGATTTAATATCTTTAAATATATTTTGTTTGTTAAGTTCATGCATTTCTTATAGCGTCAGTGTAGGTCATTTGTGCATTTCTAGGAATTTGTCCATTTCATGTAGGTTGTTTAGTTTGTTGGCATACAGTTACTCATAATATTCTCTTATGATCCTTTTTATTTCTATGGGGTCAATCATAACTCTCCCCCTTTCATTTCTGATTGTATTAGTATACATCTTCTCTCTTTTTTTCTTTGTTAGTCTAGCTAGGATTTAGTCAATTTTATTGATCTTCCCAAAGAACCAGCTTTTGGTTTTGTTAATTTTCTCTATTTTTTTTTTGTTCTCAATTTCATTTATTTCTGCTCTAATCTTTATTATTTCTTTCCTCTGCTTGCTTTGGGATTGGCTTGCTGTTCTTTTTCCAGTTTCTCTAGTTGTTCAGTAAATCCTTTGAGGTTAGCTCTTTCTTCTTCTTTTTTTAAAAAGATTTATTTATTTATTTCTCTCCCCTTCCCCCACCCAACCCGGTTGTCTGTTCTCTGTGTCTATTTGCTGTATCTCCTTTGTCCGCTTCTGTTGTTGTCAGTGGCACTAGAATCTGTGTCTCTTCCTGTTGCGTCATCTTGCTGTGTCAGCTCTTCGTGTGTGCGGAGCCATTCCTGGGCAGGCTGCACTTTCTTTCACGCTGGGCGGCTCTCCTTATGGGGCGCACTCCTTGCACGTGGGCCTCCCCTATGCAGGGGACACCCCTGCATGGCACGGCACTCCTTGCATGCATCAGCACTGCGCATGGGCCAGATCCCCACGAGTCAAGGAGGCCCGGGGTTTGAACCGCGGACCTCCCATGTGGTAGACGGACGCCCTAACCACTGGGCCAAGTCTGCCGCCCCCTTTCTTCTTTTTTAACAGAGATTTTTAGGGCTATAAATTTCCCTCTCAAGACTACCTTTGCTATATCCCATACCTTTCAATAAGTTGTGCTCTCACTTTCATTTGTCTCAATATATTTACTGATTTCACTTGCAATTTCTTCTTTGACTCACTGATTATTTAGGAGTATGTTGTTTAGCCTCTACACATTTGCAAATTTACCTCTTTCCTGTCTATTATTGATTTACAATTTCATTCCATTATGATCTGAGAAGGTGCTTTGTATAATTTCAGTCTTTTTATATTTATTGAAAGCTGCGTTATGACCTAACATGTGGTCTATCCTGGATAAAGACCCATGGGCACTTGAGAAGAAAGTATAACTTGCTGAGTTTAGATGCAATGTTCTGTTTGTGTTTGTTAGGTCAAACTTATTTATCATATTTTTCAAATTTTCTGTTTCCTTGTTGATCTTCTGTCTAGTTGTTCTATCTAATGATGTGAGTGGTATGTTGGAGTCTCCAATGATTATTGTAGAAATGTCTATTTCTACCTTCGGTTTGGCTAGAGTTTACTTCTTAGATGCATAGATATTTATGACTATTATATCTTCCTGGTGGTTTGTCTCTATTATTAATATATGGGAAACGGACTTGGCCCAGTGGTTAGGGCGTCCGTCTACCACATGGGAGGTCCACGGTTCAAACCCCCAGGCCTCCTTGACCCGTGTGGAGCTGGCCCATGTGCAGTGCTGATGCGTGCAAGGAGTGCCGTGCCACGCAGGGGTGTCCCCCGCGTAGGGGAGCCCCATGCGCAAGGCGTGCACCCGTAAGGAGAGACACCCAGCGCGAAAGAAAGTGCAGCCTGCCCAGGAATGGTGCCGCCCATACTTCCAGTGCCGCTGACGACAACAGAAGCAGACAAAGAAACAAGATGCAGCAAACAGACACAGAGAACAGACAACCGGGGGGGGGGGGGGCGGGTATTAAATAAATAAATAAATCTTTAAAAAAAAATATGTATATATATAATGGCCTTCTTCATGTCTTATAACTTTTTTCTCATTTAAAGTCTGTTTTGTCTGATATTAATATAGCTACCCTGCTTTTTTTGGTTACTATTTTCATGAAGTATCTTTTTGCAATCTTTTACATTCAGCTGGTTTATACCCCTGGATCTAAGGTCATGTTTTTTAAACTATTCTGTCAGCCTATGACTTTTGATTGGGAAATTTAATCCATTCACATTCAATGATATTACTGTAAATGCATTATTTACTTCCACCATTTCATTCTTTGGTTTCCATATGTCATATCATATTCTTGTCTTTCTTTTTACTCTTTTGGTGAACCTTTCTGCTCTTCTTTCTTCTACACTTTCCTCCAGGCCTCTCTCTCTCTCCTGTCTTTTTCTTTCAGGATTTAAGCCTTCCTTTAATATTGCCTGCAAAGGTGGATTCTTTTTTACAAACTCTCTTAGTTTCTGTTTGTTTGTGAATGTTTTATACTCACCTCCAAATTTTTAGGACAATTTTTTTGGATATAGAATTCTCAGCTGGCAGTTTTTCTCTTTTGGTATCCTTTTTCTCCTTTTCTCATGAAAAATCTGTGCTACTCTTATTGGGCATTCCTTGTATGTGATGGTTTGCTTCTCCCTTGCTGCTCTCAGAATTTTCTCTTTATCTTCAGTGTTTGACATTCTGAGTAGTATGTGTCTTTGAGTAAGTCTATTTAGATTTATTCTGATTGGGATACTCTGTGCTTCTTTTCATGTAAGTTCATTTCTTTCATGAGCGTTGGGCAATTTTCAGCCATTATTTCCTCAAATACTCTTTCTGCCCCCTTTCCCTTCTCTTCTCCTTCTGGATCTCCCTTGACACATATGGTGTTGTATTTCATGTTGTCATTCAACTCCCTGAGCCCCTGCCCAATTTTCTCCATTCCTTTCTCTTTCTGTTAGTTTCCTTCTTTAATTTCAGCAGTTATGTCTTTGGCATCACTTATTCTTTCTTCTCAGGCAGTTTTAAAAGCACACATTCAGCCTGTCTAAGGTGGTATCCATGTAGGTGTTCATGTGCAAACATGTTTGAGAGAGGCTGAACAAACAATAGATTGAGTCTGGATTCATATTGGGTTGGGTTATGGGAAATCTGAATCTTCTGATTCCCTGTCAGCTTATCTTTCTCTAGAGCTGAGATTCCTGCCCATTTCACTGTCAAAAAAAGGCCTGTGAAGTCATGTCTAATGATGATAGCTGTGTTTCTCGCAATCAGGGTTAAAAATCCATAGAAAGTGGCCTCATCTTGGCTGTCTTCCACTATGGCCATAAACACCCAAGAAAGAGAAATATTTCAGAAGCCCCAGCTTTGCTCTTTCTCTGGCAGTGGCCCTGGGAGCAAACCTTGTGGGGGCTGTATTAGTCAGCCAAAGGCGTGCTGATACAAAATACCAGAAATCTGCTGGGTGTTATAAAGAGTATTTATTTGGGGTAGGAGCTTACAGTTACCAGACCAGAAAGCATAAGTTACTTCCCTCACTAAAGTCTATTTCCATTTGTTGGAGCAAGATGGCTGCTGATGTCTGTGAAGGCTCAGGCTTTCTGAGTTCCTCTGGGCTCAGCTCCTCTGTTTCCTCCACAAGATCAGCTATAGACTATGAGGCTCTCTAGTCTTTGCCTCTCTCAACAAGGTCAGCTGTAGACTGTCAGGTGAATAGCTCTCTCTCTTTCCAAGGGGCTCCAGCTTAAGGCGTCAAACTCCAACATCAAAACTCCAACATCAGAAACCTGCAACTCTGTCCTTTTCCATGCCTTTTATCTGCAAGTCCCCACCCACCAAGGGGCAGGGACTCAATGCCCCAATGATGTGGCCCAATCAAAGCCCTAATCAACTCAATCAGGCCCAGGTACAGACCAGAATACAAACATAATCCAATATCTATGTTTGGAATTCATAACCATATCAAACTGCTACAGGGGCCATGGGGCTACATTGCCAGCTTAGCCTCTCAGACTGCTTGCCGCATCCATGTCCTCCTGCTGGGAGGGTTTTCCTCACAGACAGCAGGCCTTCTGAGGGAGGTATGATTAAATCTGTTTTATAGATAAGATAAGGTATCCAAGATGTCATGAATTAAGCAACTTGCCCAAGAATAGCTGACTAGTGAGTGGCAGAGCCTGGAGCCAACCTGGGCTTGACTCAGTCCAAATGCTTTCTGATATGTTGTCTCCTTCCAAACCCTGCCACTGGCTCCTATACCCAAGCTTAAGATGGAGATTCACAGTGTGCAAGAGTCCCCAGTCCCTGGAGCCACAATCTTAGAACATTAGAACCCCTCTCCTTGGAACCAATACCTGCCTCTCCCTGCCCTCCCCACCTTAGCAATGTTTAAGGGAGAGACCAGGGTGCAGTAGTATAACTTAGTTCCTCTTCTGTGTCAGGCGTTGTGTGTAGAGCTTTTACTGGAGCTATTTAATCCTCACAGCAATTCTGCATGTAAGGAGGCTGCCCACTGTATAGATGCAGCAGGCAAGATGCCAAGTGTTTGCTTCCCACTGGAGGGGCCCACCAGGACTCTGGCTGACTCAGTACATCTGATCTCTTAGTTGGGGATGGGGGTGTGCTTCTACCACCTGCCAACTGCAACTCAAGAAGGGCACAGCTCCTCATATCAGGGACCCTGCCTCCTTAAATTTCATTGACCTGGAATATCACAAAAGCCTGTTGGGAGATCTTCAGGGGTGCCCTCAAAACAGAGGGTCCCTGCACTGGTTAATGTTTCCATCCACTGGGACAGCTCAGAAGCAAAGAGTTGTCCCCTTTAGAGCAGGCCCCTGGACTGCTGCCTGGACCCCAAGTGGTATCCTCCAAGGCAGCTTTTTGGAAATTTGCATTTGGGGGTGGATGGAATTTAGGGAACAAGCCATAGACTCCTGGAGAAGGGCAGGTGTGCAGCATTGTTGACTCCAACTTGACCCACCCCAGTCCTGTCTGATGTCCCGTGATGTTCCAGGGTTTGTTTTCCAAACTGGTAAGTCTACTTCTTAGGATTCTTGAGGAAACCAATGTGCAGTTAGCCAGGTCTCCAGGCAAATCCTGTTTTTCAGCCCAAAGTGCTCACTTTCTCTTTTCTGGAGACTCCCAGTCACTTAAATTCCAGCAGCAGCTCTTCTTTATCACCTTTGTTCCCACAAACTTAACCTCCATACTCCCACTTCCCAAGTCCCTTCTCCCTGGTTATTCACATCCAAACTTCAGGCTAGCTCTTCCCTTCTTGATCCCCACCCCCACCGCCTTATCTTGGGTTTCAGTTGTCATAGGATGTCTGCTTCCATCACTCTGTGTCCAGTGGGTTAATGTCTTTCTTGCCATGTGTCAGTGCTTCTGAACACCACATGACTGGCAGCCTCCTCACAGCCTCACATGGTCCCTCCACTCCCACAGCTGGAATGCAATGGGGTGGAGTGGGTTCAAGCCCTCACAGGCTCTCTTTCAGCTTTTTGAACTTTCTCAGATATTGTCAGCTTAGAGCTTTGAGCTGTTGCTCAGAGATTTCACAAAGAATACAATAGAAAGTGCAACTGTAGGTCTGATATGAAGACTGGAGAACTGAGAACTCAATCTAGGGAGGGAGCATGGAGCAGAAATGACCGCAAGCCCTGGTACTACCAGATATGGGCTCCAATTCTGGCTAATCTACTGCACATTATCTACCTCCCTTTAGGTGACTTTCATCGAAGAATACATTCTCCTTATCTCATCTGAAACTCTTGAAACCAATGGTAATAACTTTATTAGTGTATCAGACACCTTTCTTTCAAGAAGTTCTAAACAAATGTAGTATATGTTCCCTTACATTCTCCCTCTGAGCTGGCTGGGGGCAGGGAGGAAATAAATGGGAAAGATTTCTATTTTGCAGCATTGCTTGCCAAAGCATGTCAGTTATTTGGCTCCAAATAGCACAGTAATTAATAATGAAATAAGATGCAATTTATAGGTACTCATGCCTGAAGGCCTTGGGTCCCAGAGCCCTTGGTAAAAGGCAAAATTTAAAGCATCCATAATCTCAAAGGAGACAGCAAGACCAGAACTCATTGAGACGGAAGAAAACTGGGGGGTCCTGGTGCTCCACACTCAGTGAACAGCAGTTCAGATTCTCAACTTCCAAGGGACCTTCCCCCCGCCACCACCACCCCCACCTCAGGCCTCCCCACATAGCTAGACTCAGCAGCATAGGAAGTCAGGCTTATGCATTTGATTGTCAACCTTCCCTCAAAAGACTCACAATAATAGACCTCTTAAGAAAAGGCTTCCATTCCTCTCTTCTGTTGAAAGGGAGTTATGTGAAAGCCACAAGACAGGCATGAGTTGGAATCTCAGCTCTACTATTGAAGAGCTATTGACCTTGAATGTTTCTCTGCACCTCAGTTTCTACTTTACAGAACTGACATGAGGGTTGAATGAGAACAGCTGTAAAGTCCTTTTGAGTTTACAAAGTGCTTATCCACATGAATTCTTTACTATAATGATGCTGTAATAACTCTTGAGATTTTGTAGCAGATACTGCCTATCCAATATCTATTCTTATCTGCTTCCTCCTGAGTCATTCCAGGTGTCAATGTGTAAAGCTAAAAGACATTTCCAAGCCTTCCTTGGGGTGGGATGGTCAATGAGACGTAAGTGAACATTGTTTTGGGGGAATAAAAAGATGTTCAAAGAAAATTCTTTAAAGTGTCCAACTTAGCTAGGAATATGTCTTTTTGCTCATCCTTCCTTCCTACCTGGAATTCAGGCATGAGGGTTGGCACTCTAACAGTCATCTTGGATCATGAGGTAAACCTGAAGTTGGTTACCATGTGCCAAGGATGGCGAAACAGAAAGGTAGAAGAGCCTGGAGTCTCCAGTGACTGCAGTTTGGAACCTCTGACTTTCTTTACCTGAGAGGATAAAAACCTTCTATCTTGTTTAAGCAGTGCACTCCATCTTCTACTGGTATATATGTTTATGCTGTCTTTCAACAAGGGAAAACTCTAGCAAAGTTAAACAACTTGCTCAAAAAGCCCCACCTCTAATAAGGAAAGGGCTAGTTCTATTCATGTGAGAGATGACTGCTTTTCCACATTCCCAAATTGTTCTTCAGTTGGAAAATAATCTGTAAACAGTAAGAATCACTTAGTGTTCTTCTTTGGCCTGAAGATCAACTCATTCTGCTGCCTCCTAGAGCTGCCATTTCCTGAGGGGTCCTGTCATCGTTCCGGCTCTCCTTTTTATCTCTCCCTCCTCCTTACCCTTGGCCCTACTGCCATTCAGTGGTTCCCAAATCCATTTTACCTACCAGTGGGCAAGTGCTATTTGGCAACCCTTAGCCCCAGGCTAAGCATGAAGTAGAGGACACAAGGCAGTCACTGCTTCGGCATGTTCTTGGCAGAACCGAGGCAGGGCCATTTTGGCCCTGGGGCTCGCTCTAGGATCTCACAGCCCTGGCTTCCCGGTATTGCCAGGCAGTCGGAAACCTATCCTAGGCCTTGTCCTTCCACGCCCCGATCAGCCTCCTACCCGCTTGAATAAGCAGTAGGCGGGTATGCGTTTGCTGTCAACTTCTCTCAAGTTGGGGAAAGGCCAGCAGTGGGATGAGCGATGTGGCCTGTTGTGAAGGGGGTGAGCCAGGGTAGGGCCCCTGTTCCAGAGCAGGCCTTCCACACCCTGGGAAGAAGCACAATCTAAGAAGGAAACATCCAGGAGTCAGCGCCTCTCCCAGCGAAGCTTTGAAATGGCGGTATGGCTTTTGCCATCCTCTGACTCATCCCTGGCTAAAATACCTAAATATTGGTCTTTGATTGGGCAGAATGGATTTAAGAACACTAAGTTTGACAGGGGCACATTAGGAAAGGCCCTGAGAGTCACAACACGTGAGGCAGCCAGTGTCATTTCTGGGGCTGGCTGGTGTTTTAATTGTCATGAAAAGTGGGGTGGGGGGTGGGGGGTGGCAGAGAGGTCCTCAAGACTAGCAGATTCAGAATACAGTAAAGTGGTTTTTTGTGTCCTCTGTCCTTGTGTATAAAGTGTTGTGAAGGGAGAAAAGATACCCATGTTGAGTTTTCACTCCTCACTCAGTCCCAGAGTGGAGGAGCCTGGGGAAATACTGCTTCTCCCACTGATCAGCCCAACTACTGAAGCATATAACAGTAGGAGCCAACACTTAACACACTGCTTACTATGCCTTTCAATAACCCTCTGCTGTAGGCACTATTATTATACCCATTTTATGAAAGAGGACGCTGAGAAACAGAACAGTTCGGAAACTTGCCCAAGGTCACAAGCTAGAGTGTGATGGAGACTGGAATTTAGACTCTGGCCCCACAGTAGGTGCTCTTTGCCATTATAGGTCCTGCTTCTCAAAAGACGCAGGACTTTGGGGTTCCTGGGAAAGCATGGAGACAAATGCTCTGGGTCATTCTTCAGTTCTGCCACTTACTAGTTTGATTTCATCATCAAGATAATCAGGGCATTAATAGCCCTTTCATTTAAGGAATATACATAAAATATCTGGCCCCACTTATTCCATGGTAATCCATTACTTTTGAATAGGGTCTCCTTTTTCCCCCAAGCACACCATTCACTGCATTCATTTGAACGTCACAATCCCCAGTGAGAGAGCAGGGTCAGCTTCAATTAGTCTCATTTTACATATGAGAAAAATGAGGGTAAGCAACGCTCCCTGAACTCCTTCCAGACATTATACTATCTCTCTCTTGCCCTTTAAATATCATCTTTTAAATGACTCAAAGAGTACAGAAGAATATAGTGTAAAATGTGGACAGTTCTTGGCTTTCTTACTCTCTTCCTTGGCATTACCCACTCTTAGTATTTTGTTATGCATTCTTACTGTCTTTTTTTGAAGCATAACTCATCTATAATTTTAAGGAGCATACATATGATCACGCAATATACATTGCTTGCCTTGTGTATGTCACAATGTCACTCCATTTTTTCTTTTTTAGTTCCTCCATTATGTTCTATTGCATGGATAGGTCATAATTTATCCTCTCTCCTATTGCTGGGATTTCAAATGATTCCATTTTTTTTTGTTTTCACAAGTATAGTCAATGCTTCAATGGTTAACCTTATTCATATATTTGGGTATTCATGTGCAAGGATTTTTATAGACTAGATTTCTAGATGTGGAATTGTGGGTCTAATGTAATGGATATTTACATGTATAAATTATCACCAAATTGTAATCCAAACAAATTTTGCCAAATGGTATGTTTGCCAGTAGGGTCTAAGAATAGCCATACCCCATTCTGTTGATAATTCTGGGTATTTTCAAGCTTCTAAATTTTTATTATAAAATAATAAACCCACTAAAAGTGGGTCAAAAATGACATCCTGTTGTTTTGAATTGAATTTCCCTGATTACTAGCAAGATGGAGCATCTTATAGTATATTTATTAGCCATTTGTATTTCTTCTTCTAAAAAATTCCCTATATTTATAAAACTTCTATAAATTCATATCCTCTACCTCTCTTTCTCTCATTGGATATTTGGGTTTTCTCTGTTGATTTGTAGTAACTCTAGTATTCTAGATGTTTTTTTCTGTTGCATATACTGCAAATGTTTTCCACTTGATCTTCCTCTTTTCTCTTTGAACTTTGTGGTATTTGTTGATAAATAGAAGTTTTGCATTTTTATATTAAGGATTGCCTCTCTTTTTTTTTCTTCGAATTATGAAATGTTTCAAACTGATAGACAAATACAAAGAATAATATGAAACTATTTCCTCATCACCCAGATTTATAAAAGCTTAACATTCTGCCACATTTCAATATCCCCACCATCTTGCAATTTTTATTTGGAGTTTTATTTTTAGTCTTTTAAAAAGCAAGCAAAAGTATTTACTTATTTATTTTTTACAGTAAATTGTCAGTTATATTTACTGGCATGTTTTATAAACTCTATGCTCAACATTTGCTTCTGTTTTTCACACCTTTCCTCTGGGTGTACTTTATTTCCAGATGAAGTACATCCTTCATAATATAGTGAGTGTTTGAGTGTTCAACTCTGTTAGTATTTGTGTTATTAAAAGTGTGTTTATTTTGCTCTTGCTCCTTTTTTTTTCTTCCAAAGAGGCCTTTATTTATCTAGCACAAAGTATACACTCTCACACTTTTTTACTCCTTTTAGTAAACTAATTCAAATCAATGTTTTTACTACACTATCAAAAAACTCTATTTCTTTTTCTCTCCCAAAATCAAAGTGGTTCAGTAGTAGGTAGAAATGGACACAAGAAGCTAAGGGGCTTTCAGTTCCTACAGAGTCTGGGGTGGAAGGGGATGGGCCCCAGTTCTGGTCTCAGTCATATTCTCCAGAAAATAGCTCAGCCTCCAGGCCCAGCACAGCAGCTGGCCTGGCCAGCCCATTCCTAGAAAGCAGCACGATACTTCTCCCCACATTAAGAAAAATATGCAACTCTACCATCCGCAGTCCTGCATTTAGTTTTCTTTAAAAAAAAATCAATAGTAGGTATTTTGTTTTCTGTCAAGTTTCAAGAAAAAAATATGAAAGGACACTTTTTTCTCTTTAAACACTGATGTATAGCTACATTTTTGGATAAAAAATTTGCTGAGTGGAATCTGATTTCAGGATGAGTGTGGCCCCCTGCGGTTAGGCTGGGTGATGCCCATCACAGTGGGAACTGAAGCTAAAGGATCACTAGAATTGGGCTGCAGACTCCAGAACCGGAGGCTTGGAAACGGAAAGGTTGCCCTCACTCTTAAACAATAGCTGTGGTAGTGATTGTAATCACCCATCCCATATCTTTGATCTTTTTTTTAAGAAACACCTTTGGAGTACAGATATTCTTTTGTCCTTGGCATCTCTTATTGTTGGTGAGAAGTCTGCTGTCAATCTAATGGTTATATATTCTTGTCTGATAATTTTAAAGATTTCTCCATGATTCTTACTATACCTTAATGTGTCTATGAATGGATTTATTTTTATTTATCTTGCTTGAAACTTAGAATGTACTTTCCATTTAAAGACTCATGTTTTCATCCAATTTTGGAAAAGTTTCAGCAATCACCACTTCAAATATTTATTCTCAGCTATTTCTTCCAATTTCCTTTTCTAGAATATGATGAGTGACGAATTCTCTCAATTTTTCCTTTTTGTCTCTTGATTACTCATACACATACATATTGCGTTCTGGGTGAACTCCTCAGTTTCATCTTCCAGATCATGGATTCTTTCAGTGCCTAGTCTTGAGTTTTTCTCAACCGTTGAATTTTTAAAATTCAATGACTCTATTTCTAATTCCTAGAATTTCTAACAGATCCTTTTTCTTTTCTTTCTATCCTTATTTCATTTTTGTCTTTTTAAAATCAATTTCTTATTTTTTGAATATGAAAGTCATATCTTAATTTTTCTCTAAGAACATACTAAAAGCAGAGCACTTTAAAATCTCAGTCTGACTATACTATAAAATTATTGTAATCTGGAGTGAATATGTTGCAACGACTTTGCTGTCAGTCTGTGTTATTCTTCATTTCTTCAGGTATCTTAGAAATTTGATTAGAAGTCTCTTTGTGAATAGGGAGGTTTTGTTTATTTCTCTCACCTACTTCCTTTATTCTTATCTTCTTCATCCAGCTATTCTATGGTTCTATAAGTTTGTCCCAAATATTGAATGAGGTATACTTATACTAAAATTCTATTTGTTGTTTCTCTGAAATTCAAACTTAATTGGATTTTCTGCATTTTTATTTGCTAAATCTGGCAACACTATACTTGGTCCTCTTTGCCTCCAATCTAGAACCATGTATTACTATGGGAATTTGGGTTACTATCACATGATGATTTTTGTGTTAACAACAAAATTTTTTTTTTAAATTGCTTTTTCCAGGTCCTGAGCAAAAGTTTTGCTACCCAAGAAGTGAGACTGTCCTTTTCTGGAACTGGACCATTCTTATGGCTCACAAAGTATAAAAGATGAGCCCTTCAGCTCTCTCTACAACCTTTAAACAGTACCTCCCCTCTGAATGTCACTGTGAACATCAGAGTAACACCATTCAGTCAAAAGAGCATTGAATTTGTCTTTTACACAGATCAATATTGTTAGGTGTTGTGAAATAGGGAAGCAGACTTGACCCAGTGGGTAGGGCATCTGCCTACCACATGGGAGGTCCATGGTTCAAACCCCTGACTTCCTTGACCTGTGTGGAGCTGGCCCATGCTCAGTACTGATGCATGGGAGGAGTGCCCTGCCACGCAGGGGTGTCCCACGTAGGGGAGCCCCATGCACAAGGAGTGCGCCCTGTAAGGAGAGCCGCCTAGCGCGAAAGAAAGTGCAGCCTGCCCAAGAATGGCGCCACACACATGGAGAGCTGACACAACAAAAAGAAACACAGATTCCCGGTGCCACTGATAAGGATAGAAATGGTTACAGAAGAGCACAGTGAATGGACACAGAGATCAGACAACTTGGGGGGGGGGGGGTGGGGCGGGAAGGGAAGGAGAGAGAAATAAGTAAATAAATAAACCTTAAAAAAAAAAAAAAAGACTGGCAAGAGGCAGTCTCTGTCTCCAAAGAGTTTATGATCTAATTTGAAGTTAGGACAAATATAAGTAAAAGACTAAAGGAAATTTAGAAGCAGAAGCAAGTGTCAGTATCAGCCACTTAGAGTGAGGCTGATACTAAGAGAAGTAGTTAATTGAGATAACTTTCCAGAAAAGGAAGCCACTATTTACTGAGCATCTATTTTAAGCCACCTAGATGATCTTGCTTAATTCTCATTATGGTTTTATGAGGAAGGTTCTAGCCCTCATTTTACAGAAATGGAAATGAGGCTCAGAACGAGTAAATATCTTTCTCGTGTCACATGATTAATAAGTAGACCTTTTAAACTTACAGTCTTTCCACAAACCCAGTGCTTGCTAGTTGTACTGAAGAATGGTAAGTAGATCAGATTATAATGGTCACATTTTGAGACTTTAAAATCCACAAGTTAGAAAAACACAACAGCAATGCTATTTTAACAGGACTATCCTGCAACATTTCCCATCAAATTTCCCTATACTTCCCTAGAGACAGACCTTGGATGAATGAAAAGGTATTAACCAAGTTCTTGGCAGAAAAGAAAAGTAGTTCAGAGCAAGGGCTATTGACAGTTTTGTTAGCCTGTCTATATGCATATAACGTGACTTCTTTGAGCCCTAGACTAATTCTGAGGGGTATAGAGTAATTTGAATCACCGCACTAGATGCTGCTACGAAATAAACTGTGGCTGGGTTTTTGTTGGATTCCCTTGGAAAGTGAGTTATTATGCTCTGAGAAAGCTAGCTACTACTATAAAGCTTTATATCCCTGAGTCAGGAATAACTGTTTCCTCAAAGTGGCAGGGATGCCAGTAACTTATTCTGTCTTCTCAAATATGTGGCAATGAAGTTTATGGTATCATACATATACCATCAGCCTGTACACAGTCACAGCTCATTTCTTGCACCTTCTTACCCTTTTTCACATAATTTAGGGCACACAAGACATGGGCAGTATTTGCCATGAGTTGAACTTGCAGGCTGCCTGCAAGTAAGATGGAAATTCCAGTGTGCTGCCATTGTAGAAAATGACAGTATTTATGTGAGGTTACCTTAAGCAGTGAATTGGGAAATGGTTAATAGTGCCGGAAACAAGTTGGGGAATTTAACAACTGAATTTGTGGGCCTGAACTAAAAGTATAGGAAAAATTGGAGAGGATGGAGAATGTATTCCCAATGAGACTTCCCCTTCCTCCAGAAAGCCTTGAGAAAAGCAGTAGAGAGAATCAAGCCAAGAGAGCACAGATTTTAAGTTATCTACACACTGCTCCAGGTGTTAGGAAGCACTATCAGGAGATAGGGGTCTAATCATCAGCTTCATCATATAACCTCATATTTGTGATTACTTCATAATTTTCAATTTGCACACATTCTTCTTTTTATGCATGTGTTTATTCAATAATTATTTATCGAGTGCCAACAATGCTATAAGGCAGATCACTAAACTCTTGGGTACAATGATACAGTCCCTGCCCTGATGAAGCATAAATATTAATCAAACAGGGAAGCGGACTTGGCTGAATGGATAGGGCATCCACCTACCACATGGGAGGTCCACGGTTCAAACCACAGGCCTCCTTGACCAGTGTGGAGCTGGCCCATGGGCAGTGCTGATGTGCACAAGGAGTGTTGTGCCATGCAGGGGTGTCCCCCGTGTAGGGGAGCCCCACGTGTAAGGAGTGCGCCCCGTAAGGAGAGCTGCCCAGCGCGAAAGAAAGTGCAGCCTTCCCAGGAATGGTGCTGCACACACGGAGAGCTGACACAGCAAGATGATGCAACAAAAAGAAACACAGATTCCTGGTGCCGCTGACAAGAACACAAGCCGACACAGAAGAACACAGTGAAGGGACACAGAGAGCAGACAACTGGGGAGAAAAATTCCACTGAAGTTAAATTAAAATAAATAAATAAATAAATAAATAAATAAAGCAGAGCAAATTGTTACGGTTTGGCTGGATGGGGAGGGGGAGAGTGAGGACATTACATAGGATGGCTCCTGAGGGTCTGTCTGAGCAGAGAGCTGGATGAACTAAGAGAAGATCCCTTAAAAATCTGCACCAGGACTGTTCCAGGCAGAGAGGACAGCATGTGCAAAGGCACTGTGGCTGGGGTGATCTTGGCTGCTGTGGAAACAGACTGTACTGGGCAGAGTAGAGGCAACGACGTCAGCAGAGTTTGTTTCAGGAGCCCAGAGGACAGACGACAAGGGCTTGGATCAGGCTAATGGCTGTGGAGGAACCAGACCTTATGGACTTTGGGATTCCCCAAAAGGATTCGACCTTGGCAGGGAGGCTGGGGCGGATAATCCTGAGGAAATAACATTTGAGCTGAGACCTGAGGGCTGAGTAGGGGAAGAAAGGAGGGAAGGATATTCCAGCACACAAATGAGGCACTAAGGAAAGATCTGTGTGCCTGGGACAAAGAATGAGGCATGAGGTGAAGCTAGAAAGGAGAACAAGGAAGAGACCTTGTGGGGTCTTGTGAGCTATGTTGAGGAACTTGGGCTTTTTTTCTAAGTGCTATGGGAGAATCATGGAAGGGTTTTAAGCAGAAACGACAAGGTTACCTGTATTTCTGCAAAGACCTCTGGCTACATAGTGGCAAAAGCTCCATTTTCCTATTTGTTTTTTTTTTTTAAAGATTTATTTTTATTTATTTAATTCCCCTCCCCTCCCCTCCCCCGTTGTCTGTTTTCTGTGTCTTTTTGCTGCGTCTTGTTTCTTTGTCCGCTTCTGTTGTCGTCAGCGGCACGGGAAGTGTGGGCGGCGCCATTCCTGGGCAGGCTGCTCCCTCCTTTGCGCTGGGCGGCTCTCCTTACGGGTGCACTCCTTGCATGTGGGGCTCCCCTACGCGGGGGACACCCCTGTGTAGCACAGCACTCCTTGCGTGCATCAGCACTGCGCATGGCCAGCTCCACATGGGTCAAGGAGGCCCGGGGCTTGAACCGTGGACCTCCCATGCGGTAGACGGACGCCCTAACCACTGGGCCAAAGTCCGTTTCCCTCCATTTTCCTATTTGACAGTCACCCTCTGAGGGAGTTTCTCCTATTCCCATTCTACTGGCAAGGAAAGTGAGTTGACAGCACTTGGCCAGGACACCCGTCATGGCTGAGTCTGGAATCTAGATCCATAGTTCTTTATACCTTCACTGCTCACAGGGCTTTCCCCCTTCTCTCCCCTGTGACCATCCCCATGGCACTTGATTAGGGCACGGATAGTGACCAGTCCAGTTGTGGTTGTTTCAACCCATTCATTTGCCGACCCCTTTTTTTCATTCTTCCAGGGTCCTGGCCCTTATTCTCTGGGTTGGAAAGCTCCAAGGATGTGGGTGTGCTCTTCATTTTCTTGCTCTAGTTGGCACTGTTGAATTAAGCATTGTCTTTTTCTTGGAGTCCTGAAGGTATAAAACACTGTTACTATCATTCACTCATTCATTCATTCCTGCCAGTATCCATCCATCCATCTATCCGTCCCTCAAACTTTTACGTAACTGTACCAATGATCCAGGCACGACGATTACAGAAATGATTCTTGGCCAATCTGTTTGAAGAAAAAGATATAAAAATCAGCAATCACAGTTCAAATTGATAATAGTGTATGAAGAAGTTGGCCAGGTGTTCAGCCCTTGCTGGAGATCCAGGGGAGGGCAGGGGAGTGGAGGGAGGTAGGGATTGAGATTTGGAAGTCAGAAAAGGACGCAGAAAGAGCTTTCTAAACAAACTCACAACTTTGCCACAATCCGATCCAATGGCCTCTGTTTAAAACTGTTGGTCCTTCTCTCCCTAACAGATGATGATAGCAAGGAAGATGTGGCTGACTGAGAATGGACTCTTCAGCAGCTGTGTAAGAGAGGTCCAGAAAGGAGCGCTAGTGCTCACTGAAAACACCAAGGGGGAGAGAGCCTGAGAACAACAGAAAGTCCATTCCCTATCGCCTCCTCACCTCCTCTTCCATTCTCCTCAAGCATAAAATTCCATCGATCCTACGGGATGGGAAGCTGGTTGGGTGTTATTTATTGTTTCAGGTGGCTGCAGGTTGTTTTAATTTATTTACTTATTTATTTTGCCAGTCAAACTAAGGTTTATTGACAGGCCTTAGCCTGCCCCTGGGCTCTTCCACCCAGGCGAATGCAGTGCACAGGAGAAATAATTAGTTGCTGAGGTGTCAGGAACAGATGTCGAACTGACATCTTCCGTTTACTAGTGTCAAATTCAGCAGTTTTCCTGCCTCCCAATAAATAACCGGTCTCTGGCTCCCCATCCTTTCTGCCTGCCCACCTACCTGGTGGGTCCTCTCTCATTACGAGCAGAACAAACACCTCCACGCTGACCTCAGTCTTTAACGTGCGTGCCTTCCTTTCCCTTTTCTGCCTTTTAAATTTTATTTATTACTCTTTGATGGATGTAATAGGAGGAGAGTGTGACTTGGTCAGGCTCTAGTTCCCTTCCTTCTGAGAGAAACTCCAGCTCTCGCTGTTCCTCAAAGAACTGGGAGCCCCGGGAGCCTCAGGCAGGGGTAGGCAGCTAATTGCTTCTTACCAGGGCACTGACCTTTGTCTTCATGGGGCATCCTGAGGCCTTTTTGTGCAGATGCCATCAAAGTAGGGTGCGTTTTTAAAAGCCATGCTCGAGTTTCTGAACAATATATCATTTATGTGTTCTGAAACCACTAGAAAAGTCATCATGGGGCATTGGGGGTTTGTAGGGAAATCTCTGCAGAGGAAATGACACACGTCGAGTCTGGGGAGGTTAAGGAGAACGTTTCAGATAGAAGGTGCTGAGCATATAAGAATACACAGGTGTGATAGGCATTGCGTTTAGAGAAACTGCCCATTTGGGCTGAAATTGAGATACTACCAGGCTTGGCAGGAGGTTTATTTTTATCCAATCACTCCACTAACGTTCATGGGGCTCTTTTATGTGCCAGGCACTGTGTTGGGTCCCGGGGATGCTGGGGCGTGCTCTGCTCTCCAGGAGCCTGCAGCTGGCTGGCTGGGCTGCCTGGTGGGTCATACTAAGGAGCCTGACCTTTGTCCTGAAAGCACTGGGGAGCCTCTGAACGATTTTCAGCATGGGAGTGATGTGATCCAAATTGCATTTTTGAAAGAGAGTGGAGGATGACTGCGGGGCAGGGCTGGAGAGCTCATAAGGCAGCTCTTGTAGTGGTCAGCCAAGAAATGACCCAGATACAGCCGAGGGCTGAGACTGTAGGTATGGAAGGGAAAGACATTTTGGAGGTACAGCCCATAGAGTTAGGGATTTGGGTTAAAATAGACTTGAACCTGTTGCCTTACAGGCTAGAGAGAGTTGAAGAATCTATTCCGGGTCAGACAGCCTGTAAGACTTGGCAGAACTAAGATTTTAGTTCAACTCCCTGAAGGTTCTGCTCATCACTCAGAAGCAGCTACCCCTGCCTCTAGTACCTAATTTCACAGAACCTTGGCATTGGAAGGGTCCATAAAGGTGATCCAACACTTTACACAGTCACCCATCTCTTCTGTACTCTTCCCACAAAGCTTCTGCACATGGGGAACTCACCATGTCCTGGGGCCACCTACCTTATCCCTGGAGAGCTTCTTCTCAAAATTATGCCCAAATCTGGCCTTCAACCGATTCTGCCAATTGTTGTTTGTTCTACTCTACAAGGTCACAAAAATTAAACAAAACAAAAAACAGAGCAGATGGGAAGACTATTGATGAATAGTGCATTCCCTTCCCAGAAGCAAAATCACTTGGGAAAGAAGATGAACTGAGATTTTTGTTAAATGTAAAGCAGAGCGGGGACTCAGGGAGGGGGATGACGACCGCTTCTCATACCTGTCAAGCCAACTGAGACCCTCATCCCTTGGCAAAGGAACTTTTGGTCTGGGCAGTGCAGAAAACACACTGATAACATCTCACTCTCCAATACCTGGATTCTTGATTCCACACTACTTCTCCCATCTCCTGCTTCCTGTATGTTACACGGGATCCACTGGGACCTTCTGCGGTCCCATTAACTGTGCGCATTTTCTGCCACGCAAAGATGAGGAGTGAGCCCATGTGAGCTCTGCAACATAGTCCTGTTTGCTAAAACTAAGCAATCAACCTAATTAGCTAGTACATCAGCTCCCATACGAACAGCAGTTAGTTTCATTTCTAACTTTTAATTGCTGTAAACTAGTGTGCGATCATGACCTCTTACTAAACTATTCCCATTAAACTTTCATGTCTACATAGTTCATCCATCTTCTAGAAACTCCCCCAATTTCTGCCCCTTTCTGTGAAACCAATTATCTTTCTGTGTTTGTCTTGCAGGGCTGTTTGAAACCTGAGACTTCCCTGAACTTAGACTCTGAGGGTGTGAATCTGCTCCTCCTCCTACCCCCTGCCCAGCTTGGAGATGCTCTGGGTCTTCTCTTTCCCTCATAAACTTATGTTGGAATGAGCTCTTCTCTCCTCTTCCTAAGCATCTCTAGGCCAATTAGCCCTTCACCTCCTTGGGTGGCTTCATAGCCAGGCAACGACACATTTCAATATTGTGCAAAGGTCCCTGTGCCTCCCCCCAAAGTCACCTGCATTTATTAATACAAACTCTGCAGCAGCAAAAGACAGAACAAAACTATAAAAACCAGAGAAGAAACATGAAGAATGACAGAAACAAAATATATGTGTATACAAGTCAGGTTTTAGAAAACAGAAAATATGCCTGGAAAAATGAAAGATTTAAAGATTAGTAATAATAAACAACAAATAAGATGAGACAATAGTTGCATGACAGATTTCATGTAAAAACTGGAATATTGTTAGAAACAAACAAATACCAGAATCCACTCTTTGAAACAACAAATCAGTGAAATTTAAGATGAGTTGGAAAATAAAACACAAACATGGAAGGATTAAATAAATAAATGATTGAAATGCATAAAATATAACAGATTAACAAACCAGAGAGGAAAATTTCTCTGGAAAATAGAAAACAGGAAAGCATAACAATATGTAAACAGTAAATGAAGACATAATAGAAGACAGCTTCCTGGAGCTTTTTCATAAAAAAACATGATCTGTGTGGAGTCCCTTTCAAGATTAATTACCAGAGAATGAAAATCAGAAAACAGCATTGTAAAGTTTTAAAGACAAAGAAAGAATATATCCAGTAAATAAAAAGAGAAATATAATTTCAAGTAGCTATGGTCTTGCAACCTAAACAACAGAAAGCAGGGGAGATTGAAGATAAAGCTTGTAAGATTCTTAAATACAGTGACACATATTACCTTCCTAAGCTCTTAGTAGAAAAAGGAAAGTTTACTTCTGGATGAGAAGGCTAAGGAGAGTAAATGACGGTATACTCCAAGTTCTCTTTCATATTTGATCTTATTAAATTAACATTGAAAATATCCATAGACTTCAATAAAAGTTATTGTGAATTATAATGTGTAAGAATAAAATATTTTGGAAAAGATTGTTCATTCTTTCTGTAAAGATTTACTGAGCCTCTACTTTATGCCAGGCACTGAGCAATTTGCTGGAAACTTGCTGTAATCAGTGTTTTTTTCTTTCATACCAATGATTATTAAGATGCTAAAATATAGGTCATTGGGAGATAATAGATACTCCAGATATATCTGTTAAAGAAAGAATTATTTACATAATATGTGACAAGTTAAGTGAAGCAAGGGGAAACAAATAATTGTACATTTTGTTGAGATCATTAGAACTTATAACCATAACTTATATTAAATAACATCTTATGTCCAGTATTAAAAAAATAGAATCTTATCCTTACTTAACCGAGGAGGGGAATTAATGTCTTCCTTGCTTGGATCATAACATTTTCAGTTTTAAAGGTGACAGGTTAAGCTCCACACAGTGTAAAACTTCACGACAAACAACAGAACTCAGATATTAGGGAAATAAATGGGACATGCATATAATAGATACATCTATTTGAAAATAGAATGGAGAAAAGTCAGAATTGAAAATAAATAGTTAACACACATCTATAAGGGATGAAATAATGGGTCTTTTGAAACTTTGAAGAATGTAAACAGATAATGAGCGCCAATAGTAATGTTGATGAGGCAGATAATCCTTCTCACTTGTAATTCATTTTTTAAAAAAGGAAAAGAAAGCAGCTATGAGCTCTCATTTCATATCTATTATCAAAAGCAAACTGAAATAATAAAAACTCAATGCTGGTGCTGTTCTTCACAGTCAGAAGTGCATCTTCTGGGGGACAGACTGTGAATAAATACGCATGAGTGTCTGCTTTGAGTCAATGTTTCCCCTTCTGGGAGCTTATGGTATTATAGTATATAATGATGAAGGCCAAAAAACTCACGAACTGAGGAGCGTTTAAGTAACATGAACTTCATCCGTTCAGAGGAGTATTTCAAAGAAGTTAATTCCTGTGGCTGCCTTTTCTGGTGAGGCTGCTTTGGAAAGATTTGATTCCATGTCATTCCCTTCTAACTCACTTCTCTCACACACATCTCTCCTTCCTGAATATTTAGTACCAATCTGCCTTAAAATGGTTCTAAAAGCATTATTTAATAATCGGGCTCTCTGTCAGAGCCGAATGTCTCCTGGAAGGGCCTTTGCCTCCCATACCCTTTAATCACATCTGAGCTGGCGGCATGGGAGCGCTTTTGAATGGTTTCTTTCGCAGGAACATTGGAGTCAGGGGGTAAAAGAAGCCTGAGCTGAGAGGGAAACCTTCCAGGAGTGATTAGTCAGCCAAGTCCAAGTAGGGAAGCGCCTCCTGTGCATGTAATGGGATTCTAGGTCTAATACAAATATGATAACATGATCCTTGAACTGTTGAGTTCTAAAGCTCAGGTTGGCAAACTTCAGTCTGCAGCCTGTTTTCATATGACCCACAAGCTAAGAATGTTTTAGACATTTTTAAAAAGTTGGAAAAAGAATTGAAAGAATACTATCTCGTGACCTATGAACATTACATAAGTTCAAATTCCAGTGTTGTAAAGTTTAACCGGAACACGGCTATGCCCATTTCACTCCACAAGGAGTAGCATAGCAGAGTTGACTGGTTGGGACAGAGCCTGTAAGATCCTCAACACCTAAAATCTCTCCTTTGAAGATGCCTTCACTCTGCTTCCAGCCCTTTACAGATAGCTTGCTGACCCGCTCTCCTCAAAGACTGCCCCCATGGAGTCTGTGACTGCGTGGTAAATGAGGCATCTCCTACCTGAGGGGGGAGCGCCCTCTCTCCTGCCTCCTCCTCTTCAGCATCCCCCCCCCCCACACCTCCCTGGAAGCAAGCCAGTTTCAGCTGCTAAATCCTTAACACTGCCTGCCCCCTAGTGCATCTTAATTTGAGAAAAGAGAACATACCGGGATGTTCTCCCAAAACTTGCACACAATTTCTGGCATTCAGCCACCTTTATCTCCCAGTCCTAGCTAACCTGTTGGCGTAGGTGCGGACATACCCGAGTGACGTACTTGCCATCTCATGGCCTGCAGGCAGGTAGCTGCGACTCTCTGTAAGTTCCCCATATAAATGTCCAAGGACTGATGGCTCTGGCATCCAGGGTTTCTTTAGGAATCTCAGTAGGTCCCATTGCAGGGGAGTTGGGGGCCATCTGGCTGGGCCTCTCCTTCTGTCTTCTTTGCAGGTGAGTCCTGTTGTTGGTTCAGTGGATGCAGCCATGACCCAGGCGACCTGCCAGCTCCGCATGGCAGAAGGAGCCCGAGGCTGCTCCTGTTCTAAGCTTTATGATCTAAGCCTAGATATCTACTCTTGCTCTTTTGAACTTACCACAAAAGACCCCCCATCCCCATAGCCAAGGTATTATGCCGTTTATTTTCCTGAGCCCACCTTTCCAGTGGGTGCTCTGAGTAAAAGTGGATGGTATCGAATGGGTCTCTGCTGTAGAGAAACAGCATTTGTGACCGCACACCTCCTCACTTACTTGAGAGGAAACAAAGGGCTGGAAGCAGAGTGAAGGCATCTTCAAAGGGCTTCGATGCTGCCCACTGGCAGAAGCTAAATGGTTCTAGCACATTCTTGGCACTGGAGATACACACTAGGTGCAATGGGAATGGACTCATAGCCACCAGAAGAAAGCAAGCCCATATCTTCACCAGGAATGTTTCCAAGTCCACCCAATGGTCTCAACACAGTGGGTGTCCCTATTTTTATTTTATTTTTTAATCTTTCTCCCAGCCCTTTTTCTTAGAACTCTCAAGAAGTGATTTTCACCTAAAAAAAAAAAAAAAAGTTAGGCCCCTACTCTCAGCCCAGAGAGTTTATCTTACAAAGACGTCTCAACAAGAGAACAGAGAAGTGCTATGACTCATTGTAATAAGGTGGATATTGTGACAAGAAAGATGTTAACATCTTAATGAAAGCCCTGAAGGGAAATTTGCATAAAACAGTATTTGTTGCTTAAAAGGAGCCGCTGATGCCTTATTAAAAAAATCAAAACCCAATTTTGTTAAATATTCAATCTGGGAAAGGTTTGTGTATTTCCCTTACCTCCTGGGTATTTTTTTTTCCTTGACAGAATCACAGATGCTTAGAGTTGAAGAGGCCCAAGTCTTCCCTTAGCTCAGGCTAAGGGCCCGTGATGACATCATTGTCTTATTCCTTCTGGAGCACCAATGCTTTCTGGTGTCAGGAAAGGACAGGCCAGCTCCTGGGACTTGGAACACTGAGAAGATAGCAAGAAACCACTTGCCTAAGGCTCTTTGTATTCCTCTACTAATCTACTCCTTCCACACCATTAAAAAAATTAATTGGTTTTTGGCTTTTCTGAAATGTGTTATTCAGTTTGTTTGACATTTTTGATAGCCTTTGCTTGAATATCTTCAGTGACAGGGAGCTCCCCACCTGTTAAGGCAGGCTGTGCTAGTAAGGTTGCAGCCTGCCTCCTTTAACCTTCCTCACTGGTCCTAGTCCTTACTTTCAGATTAATAAGTGACCTACTCCCTCTTCTACGGTTTTAGATAATGATTATACATCTTCCTGGAATCCTAAAGTAGCAGGGGCTTTTTTCCCCCAATCACATAGTAGCATTAAAAAATTTCATCGAGCTGCTTTCTGGTGGAATCACAGCAGACTGTGGACCTTCAGCAGGGGCATCTCCATCCCTGGGCAGGGGACTCGGAAGAGAAAGCTCATCCAGAAGAAAAGGCTGGGGGAAAAGCAGGCCACACCATCCCAGTCCTCAGAGCTCAGGCAAATTGCCTCGGGGCAGAAGCCTTCAGCTTCTTAAAGGAACACTGAATTTACAGTCCACATTCCACTGGAAGATAGGGCAGACTCTTGGGTGGCCCCATGCAGTATACCAATGCTCAGGAACATCATCTTGAAAGGCAAATGCCTTTTTAAGGATTTTATCTTAACCTTTAAGCTTCGATGAGCTAACTCCTGAATGGGCACTAGCCTGTAGCCATCTCCCCTGGGAGACAAGACTTGTAGATAAGAGATGGGAATAAACTCTGGCTGTTCATTAGAAAATGACTGAGTGTGAACTTGGACTCAGGGAGCCCAGCTTGAGTTCTTGCTTTACCTATGAGCTACATGATCACAGTCAAGCCATGGAACCTGAATGAGCCTTAGTTTTCTCATCTGTACAATAGGGGTAATAAAAATATGTAACTGACAGTCTTCTGTTTTTTGCTCCCTGAGGATAAGCAGTAATTCGACATATAAAAGCAATTTATAAACCAGAAACATCTATGCAAAAGTGAGCTTATTTAAGAGCTATCTCTAAACAAAAATACCAGCCCCTCAGGATTCATATGTGAAGTGCCTTCTCTGCACCATGCATTATTAAGAACTGGGTCATTAAATTGAATAAAACAAATTTCCTGTCCTTGAGGGGTTCACAAGACTGGGAGTGATAAATAAGAAAACAGGCAATTACTATAGAGTGTAAAAAGTGCTAAGTACAGGATAATTGATTCATTTCTTCATCAAACATTTATTGAGTCCCTCCCTCACCAAGGCAATGTGCTGGCTTCTGTCTGTACATGAACAATGACTAGTGAGCCCATTGAGAAGCTGTCAGGAGGCAGAGTCACCTGAGCTGAGGCATAAGGTGTGGGGAGGCGAGTCCAGTGAAATTTAAGGATGCAGGGTACATAAAGGCATGGAGATGAGGGTGAGCATGGAGACTTTCAGGGTCACCTCCGCTCATCTCAACACCATTGAGAGAAACTATCCCTTAAGGTTGCCTGGAGAGTTTGGGGGCCAGGCTGACCCAGAACCCTGTCACTGGTGTGCCTGACGCCCTGAGCGGGAGGCCTGCCCGCTCCCCATTGCCAGGAGTGCTATCTCAACCCCAGTCCTCCTGGATCTGCGCAGCTACGGGCCCTTTTGCACTGTGGTGACTCAGGGAATGCCAACTATCTTACATATTTGCCAGACTGATAATTTGGTTAATTAAGCTAATAATTAGGAGGATGAATTTATCACACAAGGAGTCATCCAATGCATGCCAAGGCCAATTAAAATGAAAATGAAAATTAACTGCCGTTTGGGGTTCCCTGTATTCCTGACCCCACTATTGGCTCAGACCATCCATCCTTGACTGTGCACATTAGGGAAGCCCCCTTTTCCTTCATGCTCAGAGTTTACAGCAGCCCAGAAATAACTGGAGAGAGTAAGTGTCCTTTGGGGTCACAAGCCCAATTATCTGATGCAGAGAAATGTCTTGTTGCCTTCAAATGAGCAAAGTAAAACACCAGCCGATTCCATTTCCTCATCAAGATGGATGATTTCCAAGTGTTGAAACTGAACTAGACACAAACCATTTCCTTCCAAGGCTCAGCCTCTGCAGCTTCTCCCTCAGCTGCTGCACCCAGCCCTTGGCGACGTGTGAGATGAGCTCAGTGTGAACGGGCATTTAATTTGATTTCCAGGATACTGTCTCCCCCAAAGGTGCAGAATCCCCTAAGGAGATAAGACAGGCTTATTATTCATGGGGCAGAGTTATTCAGGCAGCCCTGAATACAAGATGGAGCAGAAACAAGCCACATACAGGGGTACTAGGAGCCTGACACTTTGCCCAAACAAGAATCACTTTTTTGAGAGATTGCCCTCCTGGGGAAGAAGCCCGAGGGTTCGTGTCACTACTGCTTGTCTCTTACACATAGGCCACCTCTAGCAATCATGTCCTGGCTGACCTCCTGTGCCTCAAGTCGTTTCTGCTTAGGGTAATAAAAGGATATGAGACTTCAGGCAGATGGGGAGGAAATCTTAGCTTCTTGCTTTGAGTTGGTCCATTTCAGAGCTGATAAGTCTCCTCTTGTTAGCTGTATATGGGCCTTGCCTTGGTCCAGCTTTGGGTGTCCATCTCAGGTCCAGATCAGCTTGTTCTACCCCTCCTCTCTTTTTGTCAGAGGTCCCAAGAACTCAGCTGTCACCGCCCACCACCCTGCCTCCTGGAATTTTCTCCTTGCTGAGGTTCACCTGGAGCGACAGGGCCGCTGCCTGTTTCCTCCCTTTCTCGGTTCTCCCAAAATGTCGAGGCCCTCTTTGTTTTAAATCATTTTCACCAAACCCAGGAGGGAATCAAGAAACCCTAGGATGATTGGCTGTCTCGCTGCCAAATGATTCATTCATAATCAGCAGCCTCACAGCATAAGCGGTCGAGATTTGTACCTATGCAAAATTACACAGCTCCACATGAGAAGGATCCTTGGGGCTGCTGTGGATGGTGAAGGTGATGTTAGCTCCTCGGATGCTGAGGGTCTATGGAATCAGAGAGTCATTGGGTCACAGCGTGTAAATAGGGAATAAGGATTTTGTTGGCAATGGCTGCCTTTTGCTTGTCTGTACAAGGGAAAATAAGCACAGACAGCTCTCAGACCGAGGAACTGTTCCCTTTTCTATCTTCTGCCTGGCAGTAATGCTTCAGCCTTCTCCAGCAGCCAGGAGTGCTCAAGCTCCCCTGTCTCTGTGTCCAAACTCTCCATTACACTGTACTGCACAGGGTGCATCAGGTCCCTGGTTTGACTTATGGTGAGTCTGTGAATCTGGTGTGACTTAACTGTGAGAACCAATCACTGGCCTTTAGAAGAAGAAAATGTTAATTGCTGCTTGGGAGATTTTGTCTAGAGACTGAAATTAGGATTCCAGAGAGAGGAAAATAGGTAAGGGCTGTTGTAAAACCATGTGAGAGACAATGCAAGCTTGAAATGGGGCAATAGTAGTCAGGTTTGAGAGGAAGAGATGGTTAGGAAAGATGCTTAGTAAGTCAAATAATCAGAATCTGCTGACTAATAAGCTGAAAGAGGTAAACCAAGGAGATTCCAAGGTTTCTGTCTGGGGCAATTGAGTAAATAGTGGTAGCATTTTTTAGATATAGGAGATTTAGAAAGAAATATAAAGGTGTGGTGGAGAAGTTTTAAGAAGTTTGTAGATATGTTGGGGACTGGAAATTAAAGTGGTTCTGATTAATGGTATATTAATTTTTGCATATAGGTTTTATCAGGGCAATTTAATTATGAACTTTCGCTAGCTCGAAAAGTTTTTCAATTAATTCCTTTGGATTTTCTACGTAAGTAATCATATTTCTAGATAATTAAAATTTAGTTTTCTCTTAGCCAATATGTATACTATTTATTCTTTTTCTTACCTTCCTGCATTGGCAAGGCTGCAAATAATAATATTGAATAGGAGCATGATTAATGAGCATCTTCTCTTTTCTTGACTTGAGTGAGAATGTTTCAAATGTTTCACCATTAAGTATAATGTTTGTTGAAGTTCTGGTAGATATTCTTCAGATTATAGCTAAAGAAGTTTACTCACATTTCCACTTTCCTAGGAGTTGTTTTTAAAAGGATGTGGAATTTTATTAATACCTTTTACCACCTGAGATGATATGAAGGGTTTCTTTTTATTCTATTATTGTAATGATTTGCATTACTGAATTTCTAGTATTGAACCATCCTTATTTTCAGAATAAATGCAACATGGTCATAATGAGCATGGTGTATAGGTATGACTGAGTGAGTATTCTGTTATTTCATTTCATTAAAATCCTATTAAAAGTGTTTTTGGCACTATACAAGCAGTGAACCCTAAGTTAAACCATGGACTAAAAACAAGTGATTGGTCTGTGGCTTAAGGTTCTCCTCTTTTGTGGTATTTATGTCCGCTATAAGTGTCAGAATTAAACTTGCTTTATGAAATGAATAGTAAAGTATTACATCTTTTTAAAGACTTGGAAACAAATTATCTGTCTTTGAAGATTTTGTAGAATTCACCTTTAACCTGTCTAATCCTAATGCCTTTTGGAGGGTAGATTTTTTTTTACAATTATCTTCTGTTTCCTTCATGGCGATTAAACTATTCTAGGCTTGTATTCTTTTAAAAACAATTCAGTACTTTAAAGTTTATTAGCAAACAATCCTTTTTGATATAAATTTTCAAGTTTAGTGGTAAAAGTTGTACAGAACATATTTACATAATCTTTAAAATTTCCTACATAACTGCAGTTATATGCTCATACTTATATTTTCTTTTTTTCCCTTTAACATATATGTATTAATAAGTTGTCTTTTTAAGGAAACAGCTTATTTTATTCATTCTATTTCAAATAATTCATTATTTTCAATTATTTTTATTAATTCCACCCTTCTATTTGTTTTTTTCTTTGGTAGAGAAATTGTGGGTTTAAAGAATGATCATGTGTAAAATACAGGATTCCTATATACTACCCTATTATTAACACCTTGAATTGGTATGAATCATTTGTTACAATTGATGATAGTGTATTTTAATACTTTTATTATTACATATAATGGAATATTATTCAGTCATAAAAAGCAATGAAGTCCTGATACATGTGATAACATGGATGAACCTAGAAGACATTATGTTAATGAAATAAGTCAGACAGAAAAGACAATATTGTATGATCTCACTGACCTGAAAAAATTACAATTAGTAAACTCATAGAATCAGAATCTAGAATATAGTTTGCCAAGGGACAGGGTAGGGGTTGGGAATGGGAAGTTAAGGCTTAAAATGTACAGGATTCCTATTTGTAATGGTGGAACTGTTTTGTTAATGGATGGTTGTGATGGTAACACAATATTGTGAGATAATTAACTGTACTGAAATATACATCTGAATGTAAGAGAAGAAATGTTAGATTGTATATATGGTAACTGAATAAAAATAAAAATAAATCCATAGAACTACACTGCATAAACAGTAATCCATCCTTATCCTTTGAAACATTTATTTTGCTTTTTTTAAAAAGATTTATTTATTTATTTAATTTCCCCCCCTCCCCTGGTTGTCTGTTCTCGGTGTCTATTTGCTGCGTCTTGTTTCTTTGTCCGCTTCTGTTGTCGTCAGCGGCACGGGAAGTGTGGGCGGCGCCATTCCTGGGCAGGCTGCTCTTTCTTTTCACGCTGGGCGGCTTTCCTCACAGGCGCACTCCTTGCGCCTGGGGCTCCCCCACGCGGGGGACACCCTTGTGTGGCACGGCACTCCTTGCGCGCATCAGCACTGCGCATGGCCAGCTCCACACGAGTCAAGGAGGCCCGGGGTTTGAACCGCGGACCTCCCATATGGTAGACGGACACCCTAACCACTGGGCCAAAGTCCGTTTCCCTATTTTGCTTTCTTTTGAACTTCTTGCTCCCTCACTTATTATTTTAATTCATATTGGATTTTTTATCTGACTTTTAGCCTTAGCTTGACTAACCATATTCAATTTCCTACTCCTTCTATGATTTATTAACTCAGGTAAAATTTAAGCACAGTGAAATGAAAAGATCTTTAGGATACAATTAGATAGGTTTTGATAATGCCTACAGTCATGTAAGACAAGAGAACATTTCTCTGCTGCCACCTTCCAGTCAATTCCCACCTTCTACTGGAAGCTACTGTTCCATTACTATCATTACTTGTCCATTACTTGTTATAGAATAATTTTGCCTATTCTTAAACTTCATATAATTGAAGTAGGTTTTTAGTGCTTTTTATGTATGCTCTAAGAGATGTTTTCCTACCTCAAGTTTGCAAAGATATATTATGTTTTCTTCTAGAAGGTGTTAAAATGGTTACTCATTGTGGTTTAAAATTTTCTTTCCTTAATGACTAATGATGTTGAACACATTTTCATTATTGGTCATTTATATATTTTCTTTTATAGAATGACTATTCAAATTGTTTGCCCATTTTTAAAATTGGGAAGTTTGTTTTATTATTGAATTCTAGGAGTGCTTTACATATTCTGGATACAAGTCTTTTGTCAGATAAATGCCATTGAAACTATCTCAGTTTGTGGCTTGCCTTTTTGTTTTCTTGAAGGTATCTTTTAATGAGCCAAGTATTTAAATTTTGATGAACTATAATCTATTAACTTTTTAAATGCTTTTCATGTAACTTCTAAGAGATATTTTGCTACATTAAGTTTGCAAAGATATGTTTTCTTGTGGAAGTTTTATAGTTTTAGCATTTACTTTTAGATCTATAGCATTGCTTTTTAAAAATATACTTTTATTGAAGTATATCACTCATACATGAACATTCATAAACAATAAATGTATAGTAAAGATTGTGAACTTATGAAATAAACACACATAATATCATACAGGGGTCTCATACATCACCTCTCCACCAACAGTTTGCATTGTTGTGAAACATTTGTTACAATGCAAGAGCATTGTCAAATACTACTACTAACTATAGACCCTATCTTACATTTGGTGTGTTTTTCCCCCAACCCTTCTGTATTAGACAGCCAAAGGGGTGCTGATGCAAAATACTGGAAATTGGTTGTTTTTCATAAAGGGTATTTTGGGGGGGTAGGAGCTTACAGATACCAGGCCATAAGGATAAGTTACTTCCCTCATCAAAGTTTATTTTCATGTATTGGAGCAAGATGGCTGCTGATGTCTTTGAGGGGTCAGGCTTCCTGGGTTCCTCTCTTGCAGGGTCTTGCTTCTGTCTGGGCTCAGGATTCCTCTCTTCCCAGGGCTTTCTTCTGTTTCCTCTGTGAGTTTTCGTCCCGGGGCTCCAGTTTAAGGCTTCAGCATCAAACTCCAACATCAAAAACCCTCAACTCTGTCCTTTGCCATGCCCTAATGACGTGACCCAGTCAAAGCCCAAATCATAACTTAATCATGCCCAGGTACAAACCAGATTACAAACATAATCCAATATCTATTTTTGGAATTCATAACCATATCAAACTGCTACACCATCCTATTTTTTAAATTAATTAATTAATTTTCCCCCATATAACCCACTCTCCACCCCCACCACATCATTTTTGTAAATTGTATTTTTCGACGATATATACATCACATAAAAAATGTTACATTAAATTTTTAAAAAAATATGTATTTTTTAGAGAGGTTGAGAACTTGCAAAACAATCATACACATGTGTAGAATTCCCATATAACACCTCTTCACCAACATACCACACTGTAGTGGAACATTTGTTACAGATTATGAGATAATATCATCAGACTATTACTACCAACCATGGTCTGGAGCATACATTTCACATACTTTTTCCATATATCTCCATTATCAACAAAGCACATCTTTGGCACTGATGCAAGATTATTATAGAATTGCTGTTAACCACAATCTATAGGTCACATCAGTTTTAGCTTTCCCATGCTTCTCCACATTCCCACCACCCTGTAATAATGATGTACATCTGCTCTAGCTCACAGAAGGACACTCTTGCATCTGTACCCTCAACCACAATTCTCATGCACTTCTGGGTTCACTGTGTTATTCAGTCCCTAGATTATTCTTTAGCTTTCTTTCAACTGACATTTACTTACCTAGACTACCCTTTTCAGCCACAATCCCATTTATAAACCAGTTGCTACTCACTATAATGTGGTACCATCAACTCTTTCCATTTCCACACTTTCACAGTCAAATTAATTAATACTTCTACATACATTAAGCATCAGTAAAGTTCTTCTCAACCTTCCTCTTATCTCCTAATAACCTACACTCTAGGTTTTAGCTCCATGTGCTTATTCTTTGTATTTAATTCATATTAATTAGACCATGCAATATTTGTACTTTTGTGTCTGCCTACCTTGCTTAGTACAATGTCTTCAAGATTAATTTGTGTTATCATATGTGTCCCAATTTCATTTCTTCTTACTGCAGCATAGTATTCCATCATATGCATATTACCATGTTTTGTTTATCCATTCACTGGTTGATGGACACTTGGGTTGTTTCCATCTTTTGGCAATTGTGAATAACACCACTGTAAACATCAGTGTGCAGATGTCTGTTCTTGTCATAGTTTTTAGTTCTTCTGGATATATTCCTAGTAGAGGAATTGCTGGATCATATGACAGTTCTATATTTGGCTTCCTGAGGAACCACCAAACTGTCTTCTACAGAGGCTGCACCATTTTATAATCCCATCAACAGTGAAGGAGTGTTCCTATTTCTCAGCTTCCTCTCAGCACTTACTGTTGTCTGTTTTTTAAATAATGGCCTTTCTATGCCATGTTAGGTGATACATGTTGTTGTTTTGAGTTACATATCCCTAATAGCTAGTGATATGGAACATTTTTTCATGTGCTTTTTGGCCATTTGTATTTCCTCTTTGGAGAAATGCATATTTAAATATTTTGTCCATTTTTAAATTGGATTGCTTGCTTTTATTGTTGAGTTGTACAATCTCTTTATATAGAATGGAAATCACACACTTACTGGATATGTGGTTTCCAAATATTTTCTCCCATTGAGTGGGCTGCCTTTTCACCTTCTTTTATATTGCTTTTATATTTAGGTCTTTGGTCTATTTTGAGTTAATTTTTGTATAAGGTGAGAGATAGGGGTCTTCTTTCTTTCTTTAGGCAATGGATACCCAGTTCTCCCAGCACCGTTTGTTGAATAGACTCTTTTGTCCCAGTTGGGTGGGTTTGACAGGCTTGCCAAAAATCACTTGGCCATAGATGTGAGCATCTGTTTCTGAACCATCAGTTCAGTTCCATTGTTCTATGTGTCTATCTTTATGCCAATATCATGCTGTTTCTACCACTGTAACTATGTAATATGATTTAAAGTCTGGAAGTGAGAGTCCTCCAACTTCACTTTTCCTTTTTAAGATGTTTCTGACTATTCAGAGCCTCTTATACTTCCACATAAACTTGATACTTGTGTTTTCCATTTGTTTAAAAATTGCAGGTGGAACTTTTATTGGGGTTGCATTGAATCTGTATATCGATTTGGGTAGAAATGACATCTTAATTATATATAGTTTTCCAATCCATGAGCATGGGATGTTCTTCCAATTATTTAGGTCTTTTTAAAATTTCTTTTAGCAATACATTATAGTTTTCTGAATACAAGTGCTTTGCATCCTTGGTTAAGATTATTCTGAAATATTTGATTCTTTTAGTTGCTATTGTAAATGGAATATTTTTCCTGACCTCCTACTTAGTTTGTCATTACTTGTCTATAGAAACACCACAGATTTGCATAGTGGTCTTGTATCCTGACACTACTGAAATTGTTCATTAGGTCTAGCAGCTATGTTGTAGATTTTTTGGGGGACTTTCTGGATATTGGATCATATTATCTGCAAATAGTGAAAGTTTGACTTCTTCCTTTCTGATTTGGATGCCTTTTATTTCTTTTTCTTGCCTGATTGCTCTAGCTAGACCATCTAGCACTATATTGAACAACAACAGCGTCAATGGGCATCCTTGTCACGTCCCTGATCTCAATGGGAAAGCTCTCAGTTTTTCAATATTGCATATAATGTTAGCTGTGGGTTTTTCATATACAGATTTTATCATGTTGAAAAAGTTTTCTTCAATTCTTATCTTTTGTAGTATTTTTATCAAGAAAGGATGCTGTATTTTGTAAAATGCCTTTTCTGTATCAATTGATGAGATCATGTGATTTTTCTTCTTTGATTTATTAATGTGGTGTATTATGCTGATTGATTTTCTTGTGTTGAGCCACCCTTGCATGCCTGGTATGAAACCCACTTGATCATGATGAATAATTCTTTCAATGTATTGTTGGATTCAATTAACAAATATTTTATTGAGGATTTTTGCATCTGTATTCATTAGAGAAATGGGTCTCTACTTTTCTTTTTCATAATATCTTCATCTGTCCTTGGTATTAGGGTGACATTGGCTTCATAGAATGAGTTGAACAAGAATAAAATTCTTGTTCAAAATTTTGGAGGAACTTGAGTAATATTGGTATTAAGTCTTCTTTGAATGCTTGGTAGAACTCATCTGTGAAACCATCTGGTCCTGGGCTTTTCATTTTGGGGAGCTGTTTGGTGACTATTTCAATCTCTTTACTTGTGATTGGTTTGTTGAGGTCTTCTATTTCTTCGACGGCCAGTGTAGGTTGTTTTTACATTCCTAGAAGTTTTTTCATTTTGTCTGCATTGTCTAATTTTTTGGCATAACATTGTTCATAGTATGCTCTTATAATCTCTCTTATTTCTGTGGGTCAGTAGTGATGTTCTCGTTTTCATATTATTTGCACTTATGTGCATCTTCTTTCTTTTTTTCTTAGTCAGTCTAGCTAAGGGCTTATTTTGTTAATCTTCTCAGAGAACTTCTGGTTTTGTTAATTCTCTCTATTGTTTTTTTTTTTCTTTTTCCAATTTCATTTATTTCTGCTCTGATCTTTGTTATTTCATTCCTTCTATTTGCTTTGGGATTAGTTTGCTGTTCTTTTTCTAGTTCCTCCAGCTGTGTAGTAAGGTCATTGATTTGAAGTCTTCTTTTTAAATGTAAGCATTGAGGGCTATACGTTTTCTTCTCAACGCTGTCTTTACTGATTCTCATAGGTTCTGATATGCTGTATTCTCATTGTCATTCATCTCAAGATATTTATTGATTTCTCTTGAAATTTCTTCTTTGGCCCACTGATTATTTAAGATTGTGTTGTTTAATCTCCATATATATGTGAATTTCCCCTTTTTTCTGCCACTTGTTGACTCCTAACTTTATTCCATTATGATCAGAGAAAGTGCTTTGTATAATTTCTATCTTGTTGAATTTATTGAGATCTGCTTTGTGACCCAACATTTGGTCTATCCTGAAGAAAGTCCCATGAGCACTTAAAAGAATGTATATCCTGCTATTTTGGGGTGCAATGTTCTGTATATTTCTATTAGGTTTAGTCCATTTATTATATTATTCAAGCTCTCTCTTTCTTTATTGATCTTCTGCCCAGATGTTCTATTAAATGCTGAGAGTGGTGTATTGAAATCTCCAACTTTCATTGTAGAGATGTCTATTTCTCCCTCCATTTTTGCCAATGTTTGCCTCATGTATCTTGAGGCATCCTGGTTAGGGGCATACACATTTATGATAGTTATTTCTTCTTGGTGAATCATCCCTTTTATTAAGATGTAATGTCCTTCCTTATCACTAATGATAGTTTTGCTTTTAAAGTCTATATCATCTGATAGAAGTATAGTTACCCCAGTTTTTTTTTTTTTTTTTTTTGGTTACTGCATGCAGGGGATATCTCCTTCCAACCTTTCATTTTCAATCTACTAGTATCCTTGGGTCTAAGGTGAGTTTCTTGAAGACAGCATATAGATGGCTCATATTTTCTTATCCATTCCACCAGTCTGTGTCTTTTGATTGGAGAGTTTAAACCATTAACATTCAATGTTATTACTGTAAAGGTAGTTCTTATTTCATCCATTTTGATGTTTGCATTTTACCTGCCATTTTATTTTTGACACTTTTAGTTACTGTTACTGATACAGTCTTTATTTCTAGACTCTTGTCCAAGACTCTCTTTCCAATCTTTTCTTTTCAGGATGTAACACACCCTTTAGTATTTCCAGCAAAACTGGTCTTTTTGTTATAAACTCTCTCAGTTTCTGCCTATCTGTGGATTTTCTAATGTCACCATCATTTTTGAAAGATAATCTTGCTGGATATAAAATTGTTGGCTGGCAGTTTTTCTCTTACAGTATCTTAAGTACATCATACCACTGCCCTCTTGCTTCCATGGTTTCTGATGAGAAATTGGCACTTAATCTTATTGGGTATCCCTTATATATTATGCATTGCTTTTCTCTTGCTGCTCTCAGAATTCTCTCTTTGTCTTTTGCATTTGACATTCTGATTAGTATGGGTCTCACGGTTGGTCTATTCAGATTTATTCAGATGGGAGTACATTGTACTTCTTGGACACACATATCTATGTCTTTCAATAGGGTTGGGAAATTTTCTACCATTATTACTTCAAATACTCCTTCTACCCCTTTTCCCTTCTCTTCTCCTTCTGGGACATGCACGACATGTATGTTTTCACATCTCTTGCTGTCATTTAGATCCCTGAGACCTTGTTCAATTCTTTTCTTTATCTGTTCTTTTGTATGTTCAATTTCAGAGTCCATGTCTTTGAGCTCACTGATCCTTTCTTCTACTTCCTCAAATCTGCAGTTTTATGCCTCCAGTGTATTTTTAATTTCATTTATTGCACCTTTCATTCCCATACAGTCTGCTATTTTTCTTTGTATGCTTTCAAATTCTTGTTTGTGCTTATCCATTGTCTTCTTAATATCCTTAATCTTTTTTAGCCATGTCATTGAATTTATTAAGGAATTTGTGTGAACATCTATGATTAGTTGTCTCAATTCCTTTATGTCATCTGGAGGCTTATCTTGTTCCTTTAACTGGGCCATATCTTCCTGTTTCTTGGTATGAATTGTAAGTTTTTGGTGGTGTTTTTGCATCTGGCTTGCTAAATGTATTTATTCAGGGTACAGTTTCTCTCTTTAGTTTAGGGCTTTCTTGTCTTTTCTCTCTTTCTCATTGTGTAGTAGGGGTCAAGGATGTAATTGGTGCTGTAAGCAATGGAGGCTGAAGCTGCTCACATTGCCCCAGGAATTGATGAAGCTTCTCCTACCTTTCTCCTCTGTCAGGAATAGTGACAGATCTGCAACTGTGTATAATAATCCAAGTTGGGCAAGACAAGACTGTCTGTAGTTGCTTGGAAAGACTGATGAAGCTTCACACTCCTTTCTTCCCTACCTTGGGCAGGGATGGAGCTATAGTTGTGGGCAGCAATCTATGCCATGTGGATCCAAAGTGACCACAGTTACCCAGATAAACTGATGTAGCACCAAAACCCCTCCCTATCAGGGGTGGGAATGAAAGATCTGGGGTGCCCAACAATCTAATCCATGTAGAATATGCCTGAGAGGCTGAGGGACTACTGTTCCTTCTGTCCTCTAGGGAGTGGGAATGGAACTACCAGTGCCCAACAGTTCAGTCCCTGTAGGCTGAAAGTACTCATCATTGCCCAGAGAGTCTGAGGAAGCACCAGCCCCCTTATCCTATTGGGTGGTGGGGATGGTTCTATGGGTGCCTAACAGTTCAGTCCCTTTAGGCCGAGAATACCTGCCATTGTACAAAAAGGCTGAGAAGACACCAGCCTCCTTCTATCCTGTTAGGGCATGGATCCACAGGCACCTAACAGTTCAGTTCCTGTAGGGAAGCACCTGCCAGTGTGGAGAGGCTGTGGATACACCAGACCCCTCCTACACTTTTAGGGGTGGGAGTGGATCCATAGACATCCAACAGTCTAGTCCATGCAGGCCAGAAGTGTCCGCTGTTACCAGAAAGGCTGTAGAAACACCAGCCCCCTCACTTCCTACTGGGGAGTGAGGATGGATCCACAAGTACTCACCAGTTCAGGCTCTGTGGGCCAAAAGCACCTGTGGTTACCCAGAGAAGCTGGGCAAACACTGTCCATCTCTTATCCTATTGGGGATGGAGATGGAGCCACAGGTGCCCAAAGGTAAGTTCGTGCAGCCCAAAAATACCTGAAGTTGCCCTCAGAGCCTGGGGGAACACCACCCCCTTCCTATCCTATGGGGGGGACAGAGGTGAAGATGGACTCAAAGGCACTCAACAAAGCAGTTTTTGTGGGCTGAAAATGCCTGCCATTACCTGGAGAGACCCAGATACCCAGCTCTTCTCTTATCCTATTGGGGTGCAGGGATGCAGTTGCAGGTGACCAACTATTCAGTCAGTACCAGCTGAGAGCACGTGCACTTGCCTGCAGAGCTTGGTGCAGCTCCTGAAAGCTTCCTAACTGCTGGAGGTGGGGCTGGAGCCTAGGTAAGGCTGCAATCCAGTCTTGTTGGAAAGACACCAGTCCCTAACTTCACTGGCTTTTGAGTCAGCCAGGCTTCCCCTCATGCCAGGGGCAGAGTCAAAATGGTGGCTACTGGCCTCTTTCCCACTTGAACAGGCTCAAACCCTACCTGTTTCTATGATTATACTTTAGCCAGCGGAGTCCACTAATGAGTAACTGAGGTTGGTGGACAACTGTCTCTTCCTCCACCATTTATGGGAAATGGAGCTTCTAACTCCAGTCATGGAATAGCCCCTGAGGCTTCTTGTACCACTAGAGTAGGATAGGCATTGGCCTCTATGGCATGGCTTGCAGTTTCCCAGAAAGGTGGTGCAGGTCCCCCCAGCTTTCTCCCTGCTGGCAGTGGAGCTGAGGTTTAGGCTAGATCTGCTGTCCAATATGGGTGGAAAGAAGCCTTTCCCTACCAGCACTGTGATTTTCAATCAGCCCTCATTTCCCTTGTGCCAGGGGCAGAGTCAAAATGGGGTTACCAGCCTTCCAACCTGGATAGGCTCAAAGTATAGCTGTTCCTAGGATTATACTTTAGCCTAGACCACTGAATTTACTAATCAATAGCTGAAGTCAGTGCCACACCTTGTCTTCCTCCCCTGTTTTTTGGGAAATGGAGCTTCCAATCCAGCCACAGAATAGCTCCTGAGATGGCTTGTGCCACAGGCACTGACCTCCGTAGTGCAGAGTGCTCTATTTATGAGTCTTCTCTGCAGATGGGCAGTCTCCTCTTTCCATTCCTTCAAGGATGTTGCAGAATACTCTTCTGGTCTCCTGGGGTCCCCAAACATGCGCTTTAGATGGTTCTGGGTGTTTACTAACTGACATGTAGTGCAAGCTGACTCCAGGAGATCCTTACTCTGCTGCCATCTTGGCTTTGCTCCTGTAACTTTTCTTTTTGTGTTTGGTTTGAAGTAGGGTTTGAGGTTTGTTTTTCCTTATATTTCTTGTTGTTTCAAAACCGTCTGTTGAAAGGCTTTCTTTTGAATTCTTGGCACTTTTATTGATAAATAAATGGGTTTATTTCTGTTCTATTTTGTTCTATTGATGAATTACTCTTTCTTCTAGCCAATACTATACTGTCCTTGTTACTATAGCTTATAGTAGTTCTTGAAATCCAATACTGTGAGTCATCCAATCTAGTTCTTTTTTTCCATGATTGTTTTTGCCATGCTAGGACCTTTGCACTTCCATATAAATTTTTAGGTCAATGCTGTGGGAAACTGGCTTACCTGTTCCCTATTTGTCACACTTGTTCCCAATTATTGTAAACATTGCCATGCTGATGAAGAAGAGCTGCTTTGGAGTTCCTAATAAATATGATGCAGAAACTAGGGTCGAGGCTCTCAGTCCCAGAAGCTGTGAGCCCCCTGATTCCATCCTTGGTTCCTCTCTCATGTTTCTCTTTGTCCATTATTTCTTTAAGTTCTGCATTGTCTTCCCTTTGAGCAAACCTATTGCTGAGCTGATCTCAGTGGTCAACTTTTCAAATTCTATTTAAAAAATACTGGTGGTATTTTGATTAAGATTTTATTTAATCAAAGGTCAAATTGGAGAGATTTGATATAATAACACCATCTTCTAGTTCATGAATATTTAACAAAAGATATGCAAGCTCTGAACATAACAACTGCAAAATGTTGAGAGAAATTACAGAAAATGTAAATGAATATACAATATGGTGATAAATTCACTAATTGGTTCTAGTAGCTTTTTAATAGATTTCTCATGATTCTTTTACATAAAAAATCAGGTCACCTATAAGTAAATATCATTTCATTTCTTTTCAAATTTCCATGCCTTTTGTTTTTCTTGCACTGGCTAGAATCTCCAGTAAAATATTGACTACAAGGAGTGAGAATGAACATACTTACCTTCTTTCTAACTGTAAGTATGGCATTTGCTGCAAGTTTTTCAAAGATTCCCTTTATCAGATTAAGTTCCCTTCTATTTCTAGTTTGTGGAAAGTTTTAAAAATTCATGGTTGTTGAATGTTGTTAAATGATTTTCCTGTTTCTATTGAGTTGATATTGTTTTTTTCTTTTATTCTGTTAATATGATGAATTATATTGGTTGTTTTTTAAATATTAAATTTACCTTAAACCCCTAGGATAAACTTCTTTTGGCATTATTGTTTGTTTTTAAAAATATATATTCCTGGATTTGTTTTGCTAATATTTTAAAAGGATTTTTGCATCTGCTTTCATGAAGATATTGGCCTATCATTTTCTTGCAATTTCTTTGTCAGATTTTGGAATCAGGTTTATGCTAGCTTAAAATAATAAGTTTGGAAATGTGACCTTTTCTCCTATTTTTTTTTGAAATAGTTTGTATGAAATTAGGTATTGTTGCTTCCTTAAGTTTTTGTAGAACTATCAGTAAAGCAACATGGACTTGGAGCTTTCCTGTAGCAAAGATTTTTTATTATGAATTCAATTTCTTCAATGGATTTAAGCTTTTCAGATTTTCTATTTCTTCTTGTGTCAACTTTGGTTACTTGTATTTTTAAAGGAATTTGGTCATTTCAACTAAGTATTCATATTTTTGGTGGGAAGCTGTTTATAATATTTCCTTATAGAACTTTTTATGTCTGTAGGGTATGTATTGATATCTCCTTGTATTAGTTATGTATTGCTATCTGGTCTAAAACAGCAAAAATTTATCTCAAAATTTATGTGCTTCTGGATGGTTCTGGCTTAGAATTTCTCATGTAGTTTCAGTCAGGATGTCAGCAGGAACTGCAGTCATCTGAAGGTTTGATGGATCTGAAGGATCTGCTTACAAGATGGCTCACTCACATGACTTCTGGCAGAAGGCCTCAACTCTTCATTAGCTGTTAATAAGTCATCTATTTCCTTGACACATGGGATTTCCCATAAGTTGTTTAAATGTCCATTCAGAGTGATCTTTTCAAGAGTGAGTGAACAAGGAGGGAGCCACAATACCTTTTATGACCTGCTTTAAAGTTGCATACTGTCACTTATACTTTATTCTATTCATTATAAATGTGTCATTAAGTCCAGCCCACAATGAAAGGGAGAAGATGCTCCTTTAGAGGGGAAGAGTATCAAATAATTGGTAGACATATTTTAAAACCACCAAGGTCCATCCACGGGCCATAAATTACTTACCTCTCTCACATGCAAAATACATTCACCTCCTTCCAAGCCCCAAAGAGCTAATTCCATTATAGCAACCAAAATCCAGAATCTCATTGTCTACATTGTCTCCATGTGCAGATGAGACTTGGCAGGTATAGTTCTTTAGGTATAGCTGTAGTACAGTTCTTCTTGATCTGAAGTCTTGAGAACTAAAGGTGGAAGTTATTTCTAGGACCCAAGCAATACACAAACAGCATACAATGAGATAGACTAGAAATTCATGTTTGAAAAGGGAGAATATGGGAGGCAGAAAGGAGCCATTAGTCCATAGCAGTCTTGAAGCCTGATCAAACAAATGTTTGAAGTTCCTTATTTAGGACTCAATCCTACTTCTTCTGGGACGTATTCTCTGTGAATCTCAGCTCTTCCCTCAGAGCTTTTGGTTCCACTTTCTGAGTCATCCTTCCTTTCTCATGAAAAATAGCATGCCTTTCCAGCTGAGTGATGTTCTTAGTCTTTTTCCTACCAGATAATTTGTTTTCATTTTGTACTGTCTCCACCCTTTCAGCCTCAGCTGGCAGTGTTTCTGCTAATATAATTCTTTTGAAAACTTTGTGGCCTCTTGTGAATCTTATTGAGATCAATCCCATTAGACAAAAGTGATAGTCACAAGTGTTTTAAGATAAGACCTTTATTCAGGGTTTTGCTAACAGACAACACTCTTAAACTTCTTAGGAGTCCTGTTATTTGTTGCAAAGGATCTGTTAAGTACACCTTTGAAATCTTTAGAGGGGACGTTTGTCTGCCTGAATGGTATGCTGAAGTACCATCTTTGATCTTTCTGAGATTTTAACAAAGGATTTTGTAGCTACTCCCTTGACTTCCTCTTTAGATAGTTTCCCTGGTAGTGATCTGAATTTGATCTTTGCTCAGAAGCCATTTCTTAATTTTAGTATCCTTTGCTGTCTAGAAATGGTGAGAATTTTCAGAGCCATTAATCCACAGCTCCTTCATTTTTAACAGTTCTTCCTTTAGTATATTTTTCTCCTCTTACATTTTGTTATAAATACTGTAAACACTTTCCCTGTATACCTCTCCATTTAGATGATCAAGTTCACTGGTGCAATTTTGGGAGCCCCCAAGACTACCCTCATTTCTGACACCAACTGTAAGTTTGGGGGTCCCAAACCTAGGATACCTCTGCTTTGATAAATTCACTAGAAAGACTCACAGAACTCACTGAAAGCTGTTAAGGGTTGTCACAGTGATATGTTATAGATTAAAATCAGCAGAGGGTGCAGGCACATAGGGCAGGGCCCAGGAGTGTTCTACTAAAGAGTTTCCATTTTTCCTCTTCCATTGAAGCTGTGGGCATCACTACCTTCTCCCAACAATTATGTATGATGATAATCGTGGGTATTTCCAGCAAGGGAAGGTCACCTGAGCCATAATGTCCAGAGTTTTTATTGGGATTCAGTGATGTAGATATTGTTGACCACCCATGTGGCTGACATTAGTCTCCAGACCCTCCAGATATCGAGGTGATACTTCACGGTCAAAAGCACCCAACACAAATCATATTGTTAGCATCCACCATCTGGTGTGGCCCTAAGCATCTACCATAAGTCACATTGTTAGTATATACTATGTGGTATGGCCCAAAGCCCCCAGTAGAACCAAGACTCTCTAACCAGACAGGGCATTTTAAAGTTCTAGAGTTTATCTTCCAGGATCCACAGGCAAAGGCTAGATCTTTTTTGGTGAAGTTAATCCTTTACCATACAATTTAGCACATTTTTTTTTTTTACTGTCCACATTGCTGCAAGTGACAGTGTTGCCAAAATTTCTTCCAGTAGGTAACAAAGATACCCTTTCCTTCACTTTCTGATAATCAACAAATCATCTGAAATGGCAATATCTGTGGTTAAAAATGGTTGAATTTGGACAATTTTATATATTTCAACCTAATACCCTGTTTCTGTTAGTTTTTTTAATGGCTGGGGTTATTGAAAGTTAGCACAGTGTTTCTCAATCTTGTTTGCATATTAAAATCACCTGGGGTAGCTTTAAAAATCCCAATATCTAGGCTGCATCTCATAGAAATTAGATAAGATCCTCTGGGAGTTCAGTTAAGGCCTTGCTAGTTTCAAAGTCTCCACAGATGACTTCAATGTGAGAACAAGCTTGAGAACCACTGCTTTAGTGGATATAAATAGCTTATTTTCAAGGATAGGGCTATCCTCTTTAGAAAGAAGTATTCAAAATTTATTCTGAGGTAAACATTGAAATCAATTGTTCTGAAAGTAGGGTATTAGAACAGCTGTTCCGTTTCTGTGATTAATAATTGTCTTAATTTTATCCCCTGGTGTCTTTATTTTAAGGGTTTTCTGGGGTACCAATGGAAAACGCACATTTTTTTTTAAGCTTTCCTTTTTTATCTGCTGGGTTTGTGTTTTTCTTAGTTTTGTGGACTTTGTTGTCATCTTTTCCCTCTTGCCTTTCAGAACATTTTCCTGGTTGTAAACTACTAGTGGCACCCTCTTTTGACTTTCCAGGGCTGCCATGGATTTGTTTTTATGTTTCTTTTGCCACTTTAGTGAGCTTATGAGAGAACAGAGAGGCAATCTTCCGTGTTCAGTAAGTTAACACTTAGCACTCAATATGAGCACTTTTCTAAGGACTTTACATATATCAAATCATTAACCTGCCTTATGAGGAAACTGCTGTTATTATCCTATTTTTTACATGAGGAAACCAAGGCATAAGAGAGGTTAGTTAACTTATCCCAGGTTACTCAGATAATAAATGACAGAGCTGAGACTCAGACCCAGGCAGTCTGGCTCAGAAGTACATGTTCTTAACTACTACACATATTGACTGTCTAACTATAATTCCTAGCCTTTACGGGCACTTTAAGGAGAGCTGTGTAGAACAGAGAACTTAGAATATGGTGAATGTTTGAAATAGCTGAGTAAGGAGAAAGAGAAAGCTCGTTAGAAATAAAAAGATTGCCACCCACACTGAGAGTGCAGATGGGGCTGGAGAGCAGTTTAATGATGTGACTAAGCTTTCCAGATCAGAATTCTCAGTGTTGACCGTGTTTGTACAACAGGGTGGGTCACAGTCTCCCTATTTGCTCTCTTCTTTGCTGTCCCATACCATACCATTGACCTACAGATCTTTTTTTTTTTAAAGAGAGCTAGAAGATAGGGGCTGTGAGGATTTTAAAAGTTCTTGAACTTTACAGCATTCTCATAGGAAATTTTTCTGTTTCTGACCATTTTCTTGTTTACAGCTGGAAGCCCTGATAGTTCCTGCTCCCATTTTTAATTACTGAGGGTAGAACTCATCAAACATTTTCTCTGCCTCAGTAGAGAAAAAATTTTATTTGATATCCTAATAACATAAAACACAGAAAAGCAGAACTTTGTATGTTTATTTAATAAAGTCATAGTAATGACATTTCCTAATTATTACAAAGAGAATAATGAGGTTATTGTGATAAACACAAAAATTTGAAGTCATGATTGTGGCAGATGCAGTCTTATACAAGTTTTAATATACAATTTATTTCTGTAGTCTGTTTAGAGTATACAATATGAAGGAAATGCTAATTCAAACAGATAAGTAGTTTACCTTGCAATCTCAAGATCTCTTCAAACTGATCAAAAAGCATTAAGGAAGATTAGCAGACATTTTTGTTTCAAATTGAATAACCAACAATATTTAACAAATAACTCACTTCCATATCATAAATACAAAAGTCAGTCAGCAAACACCCCACATTTGCAGTAAATGCTTAACCTATCAGTTTTATGATAGTAACAGGATGAAAATTGTTATTTTTTTCTTATTGCATGTTAATTATAGATTAGTACATCATAATTATAATAAGTTTATTATATAAACTTATTCAGGCTTGATAGATGTGCCTGAACCTTTTTCATAGCTATATAAAATACCTAGAGAAAAGCTGTTGAATGAATGAATGAATAAACCATCCTTGCCTAGTATCTCATTAAGCATTAGACTATGTAGACATTTTTATTTTTCCTTTTCAATTTTTACTTTTTCATGTTTGAATTTTTAAAGATCAGTGCAGAGCTGCAAACTTCATAATCAATGACTCATTTACAAAACTTCCAAATATATTCACAAATTTGGCAGTAGAAGCTTTTCTACAAGGATTCTACACAAAAGCAAGGTAATGAGACAGTATCAAATTAACCTATTAGTTGTCTTCAATATGTAAACATTTAGTAAAGTCACATTTGAGATTTTGTTGGTTCTTATGACAGTTTCAAAATTTATATTTGTAGAGTCTGAAATTATGTCATGGACTTGTGGAACCCTAAGGTCCAAGGAACATAGTTTATGTAGGACACTTCCTGCATGAAGACTACTCTCTCTAGCAAACAGCTCTGAAGGCAGTGAGGGCAACAACAAAAAAAAGCGGTCACAAGTGTCTGTTCAAGTATCCCCTTGGTGTGAAGTGGTTGCCCATAGCTGGCTAATATCATAACAGTTTACATCATTGATTTATTTATTTTTTTTTACATCTTCCTATGTGACAGACACTGTTCTAAGAACTTTACATTTATTTACACATTTAGTTCTTAAAACAACCCTATTCAGGTATTATCATTATCATCATTCCCATTTTACAGGTGAAGGGACTGAGGTAGAGAAGCCACATAGCTGGGAAATGGCCAAGGAGGATTCATGCCATGTAGACTAAATCCAAAGCCTGCACATAGAACCATTGCCCCCACACTGAGAGGTGATGGGGATTTCCCATATCCAACTTGCACAGGATTTGGAAAATAGATTTGGGAGTAGAAATATCTAGCCGCAGATCCACTTGTATATTTAATTTCTTTCTTTATTTTGACTTAATGACAAGAATATGCATAAGTGTATTGGTACAAACATTATTGGTAAATTTGAGGCTTTGTTTGCTAGTTCAGGACAATCAGATCTCAGACTTGATCAACACGCCCAGTGTGCCAATTTCAAATGCCAGTTTAAGTAAGATGTTATCTAAAAACTCTTTAAAGGTATATTATTTACTTGAAAAAATATTAATATTGCAGATTTTATTGAATGCAGGGATAATAAGTGCAGTTAAATGCACTGCGGAATAATACATGTGATGACTGTTCTTCCAACAATTTAAAAAATTTAAACAACTAAGAAACATTTGTTCACATGGAGTGGCATGACACAATTTGACCCTCAGTTGGTACAAAGACAAAACGTGAACATGGAGATCTTATAATGCTGCTTAATTAAAAGATAATGCCAACTTATGATTTCATTATTTAAGGTTATGATAAAAAACACAAAATTTAAAAAATCATGTAGTGAATTTGGACAATATTTAGAATATATATAGGAACACCCTGCTCCCCAGAGGTCCTAAGATTCTGGTTTGAGAAACTTTACTTTAGAATGTTTCCTCTTGCCTCAGCCTTCCATGGGCTGGACTAATTCCAATTCTATAGAAAAAGAGACAAAGTTGTGGTAACCACAGGCTGTATCTTAACTTTTTTTTTTTACTGGAAGGGCGACTGTGTCTGTCAGCAACACTGATGTTCACATTTGGATGGGAAGGGGAGAGGAGTGATGAGTGAGCTGGACCTGAGCTGTGCCCAGGTGAAGGCTGCCTATGTCAAGGAGCTCCATTCATCCACCTGCTAGACCCAAATGTTGAAGGAGGCTGTTTGCTTTGCAGCTGCATAGGAAAGATTGATATCTTCATTCACCACCCCCAACCCAAGGAACAGATGGATTTTTGATTTGAAGAGGCAGTGAAGAAGCATCTGAACTTTATTACATATATTTTTTAATTACCAATTTTCTTAGCTGAGCTGGAAGTGGTGCTTCAGTTTGATCACCCTGGGAGACTCTAATTAACGTGCACTCAGCAGCATGAGCTCCTCCGTGACATCTCTGTGTAAAGTTTGCTCTTGTTTATACTATCCTCAGCTCTGGGGTTCACACCTGAGCTGTACCCTCTGCTTCCTCAGCTTGAAATGCTATGCACCACCAGGGAGGCTCTGTAAATAGAACTGAGGCAGAATGCAGGGAAAAGCCACTTTCTCCCTCCAGTATCGATTCCCTAGTAGTCTCATCACCCTGTTCTATTGATCCTCTGGCTTTAGGATTCCAGTCTCCACGTCTGGTCCAGGCTTCTCTCTGGCTTCTTACCAGTGCCACCCTGCTCAATCTCATCTCTGACAGGTTTTCTCAACTTCAGGTCCTCTCACCTATTGCAAACAAAAGAATACCAAAAAACACCATGGCAGTCTTATGGTTTCTTGAGGTACATCCTCCATGTTGTCATTCATGTTATCTGCCCTTTCTTGGAATGCTCTTGCTCCCTCTTTCCATCTGACTAACATGGCTCCAAGAAGCTTTACTTACTATTTCCCTTCCCACTCCAAGGTTGGGATGGGTCTCTCTATTCCATGTTCCAAAATTGCCTTGTTGTGTTGCAATCATCTTCTTAGATCCATCCCTTTCACTCAACTTTGAGCTCCTTTTTATTCTGTGTTCAGCACAGTGCCTCGCATGTAGTAGCAGGTGCCCAATATGTGTTTGTTGAATGAATAAGTGAATGAATGTGTGAATAGCAGCCCTGGCCCAAGAGGCCCCATTGTCCTATCTGTATGTAGGTGTCTCAACCCTGTTCTAGTCTATTTGATCACCTTGCCTCCATCAGGCATGCAGACCCAGCATCCAGGTTTACCTTCAGAAGGAAATACCCAGGATCTATTTCTCTTCACTCTCCTATAATTAAATGTATTTGTATGATGATGATGATGATGATGATGGAGATGACTACTTCTTTTTTTTTTTAAAGATTTATTTTTATTTATTTTAATTCCCCTCCCCTCCCCTGGTTGTCTGTTTTCTGTGTCTTTTTGCTGCGTCTTGTTTCTTTGTCCGCTTCTGTTGTCGTCAGCGGCACGGGAAGTGTGGGCGGTGCCATTCCTGGGCAGGCTGCTCCCTCCTTCGCGCTGGGCGGCTCTCCTTACGGGTGCACTCCTTGCGCGTGGGGCTCCCCTACGCGGGGGACACCCCTGTGTGGCACGGCACTCCTTGCGCGCATCAGCACTGCACATGGGCCAGCTCCACACGGGTCAAGGAGGCCTGGGGCTTGAACCACGGACCTCCCATGTGGTAGACGGACGCCCTAACCACTGGGCCAAAGTCCGTTTCCCACTACTTCTTCTATTCATGTAGCATTTCATATTTTAGTTTTAATGTGTATTGTCTTATTTAATGCTATAGGCTTAGTTAATTCCTATGTAATTTAAAGAAACAGACAGGTATCATTATCCTGTCTTCACAGAAAAAGAATCCTCTGCAGTCCAGGGAAGTTAAAGTAAGTGATATTGTTCATACTGGAAACCAGGTTTCATGACTCCTTATTTTAGTTTTATTTATATGAAATCACACCAAGTTGTTATAGCGGATATGTTCTTAGCTTTCTGCCACCGAAAGTGAAGTAGTTATCTGGATTATTTCTATGACAGTGATTCTCAATTTTTTTTTTCAAAAATAAAGATCACTTTTTTTCTGCTTAAAAAGATTTTTTATTATGGAAGTTTTAAAGCAAACCCACTAAGTGGTGAAAAGAACATAATGAACCTCTATGTACCATATGTCTGTTCTTACATTTGCCAAGTTTATCTCATCTCTCTTCCCTGCCCCCAATTTTAACATAATCAAATCACCAAAACCATTATCCCAACGATAAAATTAATAATAATTCCATCATATAATTGAGCACCCTGACTTTGTTCAAATTTCCTTAGTTGCCTCAACAATCATTTTGTTTGTTTGTTTGTTTGAATGAGGATCTAGTCAAGCTCCGTACATTGCTTTTGGCTTGATTTGTCTCTTTAAATGTGTTACAGCTTTCTAACTCTCATGCTATTTATATGTTGAAGAAACAGGATCATTTGTGTAGCAGAATTTCCCACATTCTGGATTTGGTTGCTTACATCTTTCTGGTGTTCTTTGTTATGTTCTTCAGTGCCTGACATTTCAGAAACACTTTCAGAAATAAAAACTTTTATAGCTTCCTCTTTGCCCCAAGCCCAGTCCACAACCCACACAAAGTAATGGCTGCTATTTTTCTGTGTCTACTGAGAAAATTCAGAATGACAAAAAGTTACTGTGAATTCAATAATGCTATAATCTAAAATTGAATATTGTTTAAAAAATTGAATATTGTTAATCACAGCTTTATATAGATATATACAGCAGTGCACACACATACATGACATCTTCCTTTTTCAGCTTTCAGACTGTATCTGTGGTACTGAAGAAGCTAAGGGGCCCTGGAAGTCCTTAAAGTCACTCCTGCCAACACCTACCACAAGTCGCTAGCTTTAGAGTAGTTTGGTAACCACCACTGGAAAATAGCAATTACTGAAAACAATTTAATATGCTGCTCTTCTTAGAGGTGTTTGCATTTAACAGGAGAAAATTCTTTAAGCTTTAGGAGGGTCTTTGGTTTGGGGTCTGTTCAGAAAACCTGGTGGGATTCTTGGGATTCCTTAGCTATTCTTTCCCTATGATGGTTTTGAACAGTGGTGTGCTAGAGCCTGCTTGCATGGACTTGTGAGAGTTTGTTGTTAAATTTTCACAATACCATATATTAGTAGCTCAGAGTAGGCCCTGGTGGTAGTAGTTACACCAGGGAAATCAGCAAATGCTGTAAGTCAGCCCCATATGTGCACTCCAGAGAGCTAGTTGTTAAATATTTATCAGTATGCTACTGGATTTAGGCATTAAATATGGAAATTTTATGATGAAAGTCTGAGGTATATTCCTCTCTCCCTGTCTTTACAGAACTTCTTTACAGCATCAAAATAAAATATTGGCATCAGAGAGACCAAGAAGATTGAATCTTTCTGTATTAGTCAGCCAAAGGGGTGCTGATACAAAGTACTTATTGTACTTTGTGCTTATTGTATTTATTTGGGGTAAAAGTTTATAGTTACAAGGCCCTAAAGAATCCAACTCAAGGTACCATAAGAGGTGCTTTCTCTCAAAGTCTGTTGCCATGTGTTGATGCAAGATGGCGGGTAATGTCTTCGAGTGTTCAGTCTTCCTCTTCCCTCTTAAGTCTCCATGGATCCAGCTTCTTCAGATCTCAGCTGTAGGCTGGCATAGGGCTCAGCTGCTCTGGTCTCTTCACAAGGTCCTCTGTAAACTATCAGGCCAATGGTTCATCTCTCCCTGGGGCTCCAATGTCAAAACCAAGCTCTCCCCTCTGCCACGTCTTTTACTGTGTATCTACCTCTGTGTGAGAGTCTGTTTTATCAGCCCACCAAGGGGGCAGGGACTCAACCCTGCATGCCCTAATGATGTTGTTAAATCAAAGCCCTAATCTGAACATAATTTAATCAAAGGCATCTCAACTGAATCTAATACGCTCAAAGGATATCACGCCCAGAAGAACAGACCAGTTTACAAAGATAATCAAATATCTCTTGGAATTCATAAATAATAGCAAGCTGCCACACTTTCCATTGCATACCTTCCTTTCTCAACCCCTTACTAAGCCAAACTTGTCAGACAAACCCTAACTTTGAAAATTTTTCTCTTTTAACCATGGGTTGGTTTGTCTCATCTGCTATTTCAGTAAGTCCCAGCATGAGCTATGAAAAGGGAGAAGATAAGAGCCCTGGCTCTAAGGTCAAAGATGGATTTGGCTTGATCTTGACTCCTTACAACTTCTCTGTGCCTGAGTTGCAGGATTCGTAAAATGGATATAATGAGAGCTATCTCATGGTGTTATGTATACTTAAAGATGTAATGCATGTAGAGTCTTCCATAGGTGCTCAATAATTGAGAGCATTTAGGTTTTTTTTTTTTTTAAAAAAAAACTAATTTTTTAGAGAAGTTCTGGATTACAGAAAAGATATGTTGAAAGTATAGGGGATTCCCATATAACCTGCCCCTCCTCCTTCCACATTTTTCCCTATTAAAAACCTCTTGCATTAGTGTGGTACATTTGTTACAACTGATGAACCAATATTGAAGCATGAGAGCAATTTGTTTTAATAATTATTTCTAAGGAAAACTCTTACAGAAACCCCACCCCATAACCTGGGGTTCATCTTTGCATTGCTACCCTCTGGTCTCTTACCTGAAAGTACCCCCAAATAAGCATCCAGCCCAAGGTGAAAGTCAGGAGGAGGCCACTGGAGTGGATCTTCCATATAGGTATGCCTGAAACAGATTGATTCTCTCAATTCATGGAGCAGCCAGAGCCCCTGGGTCAGTCATTTCTGACATTGAACAACTTCTAACAGGGCTCCAAATCCTTCCCAGTTAGCCCAGTGTGCTGTTCAATATTGCCATTTTATCTCTGTACCTTTACCGGAAAAAGTTGAAAGGCACCGAGGAGAAGCTGTGCTTGAGAAGGGGCTAGCAGTGTCCTGAGAAATTGTTGCTCTGGATTTTTCTGGAGGACAGACTGGAGTGTCTGACATGGGAGGGAGTGATGGAATTTAAGTCTGTCTGGTTCAACCAAGGTTTTCATCTTTGTGTGTGAAGAGGGAGATTTTTTAATCTCTCACCATTTTTTTTCCTAGAAAAATCAAGGATGTAGGTTGAAAGGTTTTATTGGGAGGATGTCACAAGTATGTAGGGGGCTATTTGTTAGTATCTACACTGGTCCACAGCAGTAACAGAGGAAGATTTTTTTCTAAGCTTTTTAATTGAGTGATGGAGTAAGCTTACTGCTTAGTTGGAGAGAAACTAGTCTGTTGGAACTTAGGACTGGTCCAGCTGCTGTTTCCATTTTACCTTATTTATCCACAGTACATAGACACTATCCTTCAGTCTCATTGTGAGGAATTTTGGAAGAGCTGCAGGAGCAGCTCAGAACCATGGCACAGAGAGGCACAATTTTGCAGAAGAGGGTAGGTAGATGGCAAGAAGTGCTGTGGGCCTTGGTAGCACAAGAGGTTAAAGGTTCTACAAGAAGCTATTCTACAACCATAGCTGTTAGAGAGAACTCTACAGAGAGGAACTCCTTGTCCTCCCTGGTGGAGCACCAGTAACAGGAATAAACATTCTACCAGGCCTTTACTGAATTACTTCTCTCTTTCTCTCTCTCTCTCTCTCGCTGATTGGTTTGTTTCTGTTCATGTGTGCATGCTGTCTTTGCAAGGCCTGCCAGAAGAAATGTAAGTTCCAGAAATGGAGTATAGAAAAGACATGTTTTTGCAAAACAGGTTGGGCCAAGGTCATTCTATAAAGGAGTTCAGCCTTTTCTTTTTTAGTGGAAAGTAGCAATTTATCTTAAGAAAATTATTGAAAAGCTGGTTCATTTATTTGCATAATGATAAAATGTGCCAGCATTTCTCCTCTTTGCTATTATCGGTGAATAAAAACACACAAAACCTCAGTAAAAAGACATAAAAGGCCCCCAAGCCTTTTGGAAATTCTTTATGAACTAGTCCCAGTGCCACCAAATGAAATAGGCATGTCTGTAAAAACATCTTTCTATAAAAATCTCATCAAATCAATAAATGTCTGTTTAAAATGCATCTTAGGGAATGTGCTGCTTCCTTCTCCTTGTGTGGTATCTGCTTATTATATTATCTTAACACACAAAACACTTTTCTCCCAAAATCCATATTGAACTATTCCATAAATTAATCAATACTGCCACAGGATCTGAAAGCAGTTCCTGAAGACTTATTGGATATAGGAGGTGAGGAAATGAGGGAAGTCAGGGTAAATCCTTGGACTCTGCTTTAGGGTCTGGAGTTGCCATTCACTGAGATGGGAGAAACTCTCAAAGCTCAATTGCCTTTTAAAATTAAATCTTCAGAATAGAACAAAATCCCTATGATTGTTTTTAAGATCTGGTCCCAGTCTGAGCTAAAAGTATTTGATAAATATTTTCCAAAGCCTAGACTAAATATTAATAGAAATAAATAATCAAGGAATTTAAAAATTAATTCTGGGACATATAATACAGGGTTCCCAGGTTCATATTAATTAGTTCATTGGTTAGTGGGAACTTGGGGAGGAAAGAGTTAACTCACAGGACCTCAATTGCTTGAATTCTTCACATTTCAAAGAAAGGTCTGTCTCCAGGATGGGCCTTGACCCACTCTCATAACCTTGGGGGCCTTGTGATATTCTCCTTAAAAGAGTGTTTTGGATGCCTCAGCCTTGGAAAGGCTGTATTTATGGCACATACCTATTTTTGCTCTGGGGCAAGAGTGGGGAATTGGAGGTTGAAGTTGGTCATGTGGGTTCTGCAAGTCTATGTAACTGACCCCAATAAACACCTTTGGACACCAAGGCTCAGGTGAGCTTCTCTGGTTGGCAACACGTCACATGTGTTATCACACATCCTTACTAGGAGAATTAAATGCGTTATGGGTGTATCAGTCTGCCGAAGGGGTGCTGATGCAAAGTACCAGAAATATGTTGGCTTTTCTAAAGGGTATTTATTTGGGATAAAAGCTTACAGTTCCAAGGCTGTGGAAAGTCCAGCTCAGGATTGCATTCTCACCAAAGTCAGTTGCCAAGTGTTGAAGCAAGATGGTCGCTGATCTCTGCCTGACCCCCTGCCCCAGGTCTTCCAGTCTTCTTTTTCCTGGCATAGGGTTCGTTTATTTCCCATCCTTCTATATCAGTCTCAGCTGTTCTGTTCTCTTCCCAAGGTCAGCTGCAAACTGTCAGGTGAATGGCTCAGCTCTCTCTAGGGCTTTAGCTATTTGAGCCTTCTCCTTTCTGTCACACAGCAGGACCAAAAAGACAAAGTTCTCTTCTCTGTGTCTTTTTGTGTGTGTCTGTCTATGTGAGTGACTGTTTATGTCAGACCCATCAAGGAATAGGGACTCTCAAGTGTTCCTCAACTGAATTTACTATAATCAAAGGGTATCACACCCAGAGAGGTAGATTAGTTTACAAACATAAACTCTCTTTGGGATTCACAAAATAATCTCAAACTGTCACAATGGGCAACTCCACTGAAAGGGATACCTTAAAGCTTGCATCTTGTTTCTCCAATATTTTGCCTTATGAAATGTTTCCATTTGATGATTTTAATCTGAATCCTTTCACTGTAATAAACTGTAGCTGCAAGTATTATAGTTTTTCTGAGTCTGGTGAGTCCTCACAAATTAACCCTGACCGTGGACATGAGGACCTTTAACACAGAACCTCAGATGTAAACAATTGGATATAAGGGAAAGACTGAAAGAAACTTGAGGGTGTCTTAAAAGACATTGAATTGCAGGAAAGCAAAGGAATTTGCAAAAGCTGTCAATATTGAATAAGTTCTTTTGGAGTTTATCCCCAAAGTGTATCATGAGAAAATAGATTGGACTCAAATTCAGTTCTTTGAGCAAAGAAAGGATGAGTTAGTTAGATACTTTAGGGATAGATTCTTCAAAAGCTATAGACAGAATTCTGGAGTAGGTCCTGATATGGACATGACCTCAGCCCAGACCCCACTCTTTGTGAATGACCTTGGGTCAGAAATGGGACATTTGATATGTAAACCAAGACAAGAAAGGAAAATAGCTGTATTTCTACATCTCAACATCTCACTTAGCATTTTTTAAAATTATTTATTTATTTTTAAAAATTACATTAAAAAAATATGAGGTCCCATTCAACCCCACCGCCCCCACCCCCCACTCCCCCCACAGCAACACTCTCTCCCATCATCGTGACCCATACATTGCACCTGGTAAGTACATCTCTGAGCATCACTGCACCCCATAGTCAATGGTCCACATCATAGCCCACACTCTCCCACGTTCCATCCAGTGGGCCCTGGGGGGATCTACAATGTCCCGTAATTGTCCGTGAAGCACCACCCAGGACAACTCCTCGTCCTGAAAACGCCTCCACATCTCATCTCTTCCTCCCATTTCCCAAACCCAGCAGCCACCATGGCTACCCTTCCCACACCCATTCCACATTTTCTCTGTGGACATTGGATTGGTTGTGTCCATTGCACATCTATGTCAAGTGGGGGCTTAGATTCCACGTGGATACTGGATGCACTCCTCCTGCTTTCAGTTGTAGACAGACACTCTAGGCTCCATGGTGTGGTGGTTGACATTCTTCAACTCCATGTTAGCTGAGTGGGGTAAGTCCAATAAATCAAAGTGTAGGAGCTGAAGTCTGTTGAGGCTCTGGGCCTAGGTGTCATATTATCAGTCCAGAGATTCAAATCCCCTAAATATATCTTAAACCCCAGCACCAACTACAATTCCAATAAAGTAGCATGCAAGTCTTGTGAAAAGAGATCCCCTCTGAGTCCAATTCCATCACGCAGAAACACCAGCTCCAAAGAAGGGCCATCTGCCATGGCAGTGAACCCCATCTGCCATGACCATAGAACCCGTGGGTCTCTTTATCCCTCAAAAGAACCAATATCTGGGGTTGTATCTACTTTATCTGTCTCTTAGACTCTGCTCAGTTGTGCATAAGGGCATTCCTTCTGACAACCTCCAGACTCTTTTTTAGAGACTCATAGCCTTATAATCTCATTTCTCCTTTCTATTTCCCCCTTCCATTAGGTCAAACAGCATTTTGAAGTCATGTTATTATATGTAGACAGGGATATTCTGCTGATCCGTATTGAACCTTTAATTCAAGGTCATTTTCTAGTTGCATCTTCAGCTGGTATGTGGTAGTGATCCCTCGGTGCCAGGGAGGCTCATCCCTGGGTGTCATGTCCCACGCTGGGGGGAATGCACTGCATCTACATGCTGAGTTTGGCTGTGAGAGTGGCCACATTTGAGTAACATGAAGGCTGTCAGGAGGAAACTCCCAGGCACAGTGCTACTCTAGGCCTTGTTCTTATTGCAGGTGTATAGGCTCAAAAGCATAACCATTAGTATCAGGAGCCCACTGTTGGGCCCTCCTTCCTTCCTGGTTCTTGCCGTTGCACCTGGGGGACTGCCGCTGCTCCCCCAGGGTCCACGACAGTGACCCCCCGGCCAGGAGCCCAGTACCCCCCCAGCTGTTGTTTTTAATTGTTCCCACTATGAGTATATCTAGACATTACTATATACCCTGGGCATATGCCCTATATAACTCCCTGTCAACCATATATATCCTGTCAATAACATCCTACATCAGTATTCCTCCGCTGCCATTGTTGAACCACTCTGTGATCCAAAACTTCACGTAAAGTGAATCCCAACATAATGTCAGCTTCACAAGAGTCTTAGATCACCGAAATTCATATATACAATATACAGTACTTCCCCAGCATTTTTAAAGACACTTTGGACACAAAAGAATAAGGCTAAGGATCTTACAGATAAAACAACTAGACATTCCCACCTCTGTCAATAAATCATATAAGTGAAAAGGGCATGGCACGATCCCCTGTTAGCTAAGAAACTAAAGGAAAAAAAAATAAGGTGGTACATGAACAAGATCTCAAGTGCCAAATTCTCTTTGAATATCTCCAACCAATTTCCATATCACCCCCCCCATGAGGTTTTAATATATCCTGAGCATTTTTGCTTCTTCTTAGATAGATTCTTTTCCTTGTTAGATAATTATGGCTCTCAAGGCAGTGAAAAAATTGGAGAATTATAACCTAACTCAGGTAACAGGGAGCCCAATTTACTGCAACTATTATTAAAAAGCTTTACAGAGCCTTTCATTTACTCAGAAACTTTACTGTCCATGTCACCCCTAATCTTTGAGAAATTTGGAAGAACAAATGGAATTCTCACTTAAATCAGCTGAACTCACAGAGACCTTTAAAACTTTCATGCCTTAAGGTATTGCCACTAATTTTAATTTCAATGATATTAACTCTTTTTGGGGTTCATCAACTCTTCCCTTGTAAGTTGGTAAATGCTGACCATGTAAGATCCTAGACTCTTCTTTGTTGCAAGCAAACATTTCCAAATACTGCAAGAAACTCAAGCAAAGCAACTAATTTTAGCATTGACCTTTCTTCAACATCCTCAGCAACTCTTGCATGATGTAAACCCTGGAGACTTGGTTTTCTGGAAGACTGGTGGAATCCAGTTCCCCATGACTATAGGACATAGGTTCTCATTTCTTTGCTTGCTGTCAGATGGTGGAAACCCTCAGATCCTAGAGGACTCTCACTGGTCCTCACTCATGGGCCTTTCATCTCAGAGCCAGCAAAGATGTACCAAATCCTCACCCTTGGAGATTTTTTTTAAAAACTTCTTTAGCTGCTTCCCTTTTCTAGTTGGAGAAAGTTCTCTGCTTTTAAGGGCTCACATGATTAGATTGGGCCCACTGGATAATCTAGGATAAACTCCCTATTTTAAGAAGTTAAGCTCCCTTTGCTATGTGCTATAACATATTTGCAGGTTCCAGGGATAAGGGTATGAACACCTTTGAGAGAGCCATGGAAAAACCTGATACTTATAAAGGTAGAAACAACTACAGTCAGAACTTGATACATGATCATGACACCCAAATATCAGTGCAGAGCTGGATTTATCACCACACTAGAAGTTAATGGTTTATTCTCTAGCTCAGGCTGGAGAATGGCCATGTATTAGTCAGCCAAAGGGGTGCTGAAGAAAAATACCAGAAATTGGCTGATTTTTATAAAAGGTATTTATTTGGGGTAGGAGCTTACAGATACCAGGCCATAAAACACCAGGAGTTAATCTTGCTCAGTTCTCTGCAACTTTAAAACAGATCGCCTTTCCTCCAGTTTCCAATAATAGTTTCATCATTTACTTCTAAGGCATCATAAAAGTCTCTTTAACATCCATATTGTTATCAACAGTCTCTTCAAAGTGATCTTGGCCTTTTCCATCAAGCAGTTTACAATTCCTCCAAAAATACCCCTTACCCATTTATAAAACCATTTCAGGATTTCGGTAATTGCAAAAGCACTTCCCCACGCCTCGGTACCAAATTCTGTATTAGTCATTTAAAGATGTGCTGATGCAAAATACCAGAAATTGGTTGGTTTTTATAAAGGGTATTTTATTTTAGGATAGGAGCTTACAGATACCAGGTCATAAAGTATAAGTTACTTCCCCCACCAAAGTCTATTTTCACATGTTGAAGCAAAATGCCTGCACATGTCTGCAAGGGTTAAGGCTTCCTGGGTTCCACCCTTCCAGGGTCTTGCTTCTCTCTGGATTGAGGGTTCCTCTCTTCCCAGGGCTTGCTTCTTCCTGGGCTCAGGATTTCTCTCTTTCTGGGGCTTGCTTCTCTTTCCTCTGTGAGCTTACTTCCCAGGGTTCCAGCTTAAGGCTTCAGCATCTAACTCCAATATCAAAACTCCAAAATCAAAAACCTTAACTCTGTCCTTTGCCATTCCTTTTATCTGTGAGTCCCCCCCCGCAAAGTGTGGGGATTCAATGCCCAACTGGCACAAGAGATTTGCATAATTACTTAACAAGAAAACCTATGAATCCAATATAATCTAATATGCCCAGAGGAAAAGATCAGTTTACAAATATAATCCAATATTTCTTTTTGGAATTCATCAATATCAAACTGCTACAGGCCTCAGTGGGGAACTAAGAGCTGAAATTCCTGTAACAATGTAATCTCTGTTTGCAAACAAGTTTATTTAGGCAAACAGTTTCTCATATGGGCAAACAGCTCTCTTCTCAGAACAATAATTTGCTTACCTAAATAAACAACTTGCTTATCAAATAAGACATAGCATATCAAGACTCATATCAAGACCCTCTCTTTGCTTTTTCCACTAAACTTAAAACTATTATGTTAAGAACTTTGTCCAATCCAACTAAGTCATCATCTTAAAAAAAACATCTTAAACTGTATGGCCCCAGACCTCAAAACCTTATAAATACCATTCCCTAACTTCCATCTTTTGAGAAATTGCTGAGTCTCTGAGAAGATGGTATTCTTTGCTGCAATAAATTTAGTAAACTCAGGTTAGCTCCATCAACAGGTTTTCCTGGTGGGTTCTTATGGGGGGGAGGGCAGTGGATAAATGGGCAGCCTATTTATCCTTGGTTCCTGAGAAGAAGGCATGCAGGTGGGGAGGGGGACACACAGGGGCTTTTCCATCCATATTCCAGACAATATCAATGGGTTTAACTTGTCTCATTGGATGAGCTGGAATGCCTGAGGAACTGTGTTTGTGTAATAGCTAAAGCTCTAACATCATATGACAACTCTGCACAACCTTCTCAGGGTCCATCTTATCTGCATGCTCTATCCTTGGGCAAACCTTCTTTTGTCCTAGGAGAATGGTGTATAGCTGTAACATCCAGGCATTGGGGTTCTGCTCAAGCCTGCCTTCCCTCACAAGTCTGGCTGAGTCTGTGGTAGAGGAATGTGGGACGATACCCAATGTGTGTATGTATGTCGGGGGATTGTTCATTGGGGTGTGAGTGGAGTGCCCTGCAGATTCCTGTAAGAACTTGAAAGTTGGAGAACCCTAGGAACTTCTAACCTCACTCCCATTGGGAAATATGGAAAGAAGTCAGGGAATGAAGTGGAAGGTCTTAGGATAAGGCTTAAAAACTTCCTAGGAGTCTGGGGTAAGGAGAAGGTAGGGGCTGATTCAATTAAGAACTTGTCTTCATCTCTGAGGACACATGGTCCCAGCTTCCTCTGGGCAGGGTTTTCTCTCTCTTTTAATGCTCAATGTCAAGGAAAAGTAAAGGATGGGGAAGGGAAATGACAAAGTAATGCAGAAAATAAAGGCCAAAATGATCAGATCTTGGGAGCAGGGGATTTGGGGTATGTGGATGAAGGGAGTGGGGAATGGTTACAAGCTTGACTTCTCTTCACTGACTCTTGATTACTCCCTAGAAAAGAGTAAACTTCATTTCCCCAGTTACCTATCACTGAGGCGCCTCTCTCCCACCATTTTTTATTAGAGAGAAATTCTAGTTCCCAGGTTCCAGGGGTCACAAGACCCCTTCTGAACTAGACTGAGTCAGGGTGTAGTGTGGCCCATACTATTTAAGGACTATCTTAAGTGGAGAGGACCACTGACATGGCATCCATTCCGCACCTGTCATGGAGATAATTTCTTGGATATTGTGGGCTCTGTACACTCTCTTTGTTATGCTACTCTTCAATTCCAGAATAAATAACCCAGGGAAAGGAAAAAAGAAGGCAAGGGAGACAGGAATTTGAAGGTCCTGAAGCTTCAGGGCAGTGTGTGCTCCAGGTTTTGGGTGCCTGGAGGGGTTGGGAGTCCTGAAGGGGTACTATCAAACTATCAATTACTGCCCTATTTGGGGTCTTTCCTTCTACGATTGTGACTTCCTCCTGCTATTTCTGTCTTATCACTTCTCTCCTGTCCTCCTTTTTATTACCAGTGTTTTTACTTTCAAATTTAAGTATAGCACAAGTTCTGACTCAGATGCAGAGAACTGATTTATTTTCTAAGAGTCAGAGTAAATGCAAAAGAAAGCAAGAAAGAAAGGAAAGAAGGAAGGAAGGAAGGAAGGAAGGAAGGAAGGAAGGAAGGAAGGAAGGAAGGAAGGAAGGAAGGCCAAACACCACATAAAATTAAATTTAAAACATAACACTTCTTTTTGATAGATACCATTGGCTCTGGCAAGTTGAATAGGGGATAGGAAGATGAGTATTTAGAAAAAAAGAGGGGTAATAATAATTCCTAAGTGCTAAAAATCCCCATCAGATCCAACTTTCTTGCATCTAAATTATTGAAAGGATTCCCACCAGGTGGTGACTGAAATCTCCTTCCTCTGATCTCAAAGCCTCCCAGCTTGCTTAGAGGAGCCTAGGTAGATAATGGTATTTGGAGGTGTCATGCTGGGCAAAGAGAATAGCTACTTCAGTCACAGCTGGCTATAAACTCCATCCCTATTCCACCCCTGTCCACCTTTATACCTTCCTCCATCACCGACTTGTTTTTGGGGTATCTGAGGAGGATACAAAAAGGGATCAGAAGATTTGAGTACAAGAGAGAGGTTCCCATTTCACTATTTCCGTACCAGTTAGAAGCAAGGAAAAGAAGATGGAGAGGTCAGTGGAGGCCCAGTGCTCTTTCAGCTGACTCTTTGGTGGAGGCCAGTCATACCACCTTTGAGGACTCATCTCCTGGAACAGTGGCCAAATCTATATCATTCTGAACCGGGACAGGGCAGCTATAGAATGCTGATTTCAAGATCAAACTTCACTTCTTTAATGACTTTGGTCCATGCCATCTCTCTAAACCCACACTGGCTAAAAAAAAAGATCAATGCCCTCTCCACTTCCAGGGGCTCCCTACGTCCCTTACCTGGCTTTGTTTTTCTTTTCAGTGACTAATTCCATCTGAAAGTTTGTGTTTGGGTTGCTTTTGCTCATTCTTGTGGGGGCCAGGTGACTCCTCCCCCCACCCCCTGAAGATAAGTTCTGTGAGGGTAGTGTCCTTTTTCACTTACTGCTATATTCCTACTATGTGCATAAAACATAGTAGTTTTAAGTACTTGCTGAATGAATGAATGAACTCACAAAATGGAGACACTTATTTCTGGTTCTTATTTTGGTCAGCTAACCATAAGGACAGGAAAACTGGGCAGGGTGGTGGATGAGTAGGGTATGAAGTCCTGAGCAAACCACAGCGTGGGACTCAGTTCCCCACTACCCCATTCCCTACATTTTTAAGCAGGTGAAATATATGAAGAGTAATAATAAGACATGACTAGTTCAAAAGTTGAAGTCATGTTTTTCTAACATTTGTGGAACTATAATACATCCTTTCTTAATTGGCTGTTCCTTGAGTCTCCATGGCAGCTTTCCTACCTTCTAGAGAGTTTACCAAGTCATAGGACCAATGAAAGATTAGACCCACACCTTCCACCCCCTGCTCCACTCAGTGATCTTTTCACTGCATGTTATGATCCCAGAAGTGGGGAACCCAAACAGCGTTGAAGTCACCCCAGTCCTTAGATGCTGGTAGAAGAACATCATTCCATTCTTTCAGGCCGGGGCCTGATTGTGAAAGGCTCTGTATAAACAGGCTAAGGAGTTTGGTACTTAACCAGTTGGTATCAGAAAATTCTTCAAGTTTGGGGGTAGAGGAGTGATATCATCAAAGTGATATTTTAGCATCCTGAAAGTGTAGCTGAAGATGGAATTGAAGGAGAAAGAGGTTAAATTTTAGAGTCCCAGTGGCACAATATAAGTTGTTGCAAGGGTACAAATGATGCTAGCTGCTGTTGGAATGGAAAGGGAAGCAGAGAGAGGCAAGACAAAGAAAGAATAAGGAGACTTGAAACTGACTCAATATGGTGTCCAGGGAAAGGGAGTAAAGCCAAAATGATTTGACGATTTCAAATCTGAATGACTGGGTAAATGGCAGTGCTATTAATAGAAATAGAGCAGTCACTGGATAGCACTGACATTGGAGGGCAAGTGATAAAATTCAAAACTAGGCATTTGGAGCTTTAATTTAATGGTGAAGTATCCAAATGGAAGGGTCCCATATACAGTGGGAGGTGAAGTGCTTAGGGGAAAATAGAGAAACCCTGAAAATAGAGTTGGGCAGTATTCACATGGAAGTTTATTCCAAGAATGGACAAGTTCTCTGAAAGTCTGAATATGCCGCATGTTATGGGTTGAAATATGTCCCCCCAAAAGACATAGTCCTAACCTCTAGTACTTATCTGGAATAGGGTCCTTGCATATGTAATCAATTAGATGAGGTAATACTGGATTAGGGTGGGCCCTTAATCCAATCTGACTGGTGTCCTTATAAGAAGAGACAGAGAGAGAGACACACAGATGAGACAATTATGTGAAGATGGAGAAAGAGACTAGAGTTTTTTAGCTACAAGCCAAGGTACTCCACAGGTTGTCCGCCACCACGAGAAGGTAGGAGGAGGCAAACAAGGATTCCTCCCCTAGGGCCATTGGAGAGAGCCTGAACCTGTCAACACCTTGATTTTGAACTTCCGGCCTCCAGAACTGTGAGAGAATACATTTCTGTTGTTTTAAGCCACCCAGTTTGTGGTACTTTGTTCTGGCAGCCCTAGGAAACTAATAAACACCCTCCCTCCCACATGTATATTTCCAAGGGGAAGGTTTTAAAAATTATTTTGTACACCAGAGGTTTTTTGGGCACAGATAGTCAAAGTTCAAAACAAGTGCCCCTTGGAAAGTTACCACCCTCACCTCACCAAGTCTTACAGCCTGGAATTTGTGCCCCTACGTGGGATCCAACAGAGAAGAGCCAGACTTCAGGTGGGTGTTTAGGCTTCTCCCATGCCTTATTGCATGTCTGTGACAGCATTCTTCCAATAGATCAGGAGAGGTGGGAGGCTCAGGACAGAGAAGCATATCAGAATCAACTGGGGGGTGGGGGGTGAGGGGCAAAAGCCACATGGCCCAATATTATAATACACTCCTCCCTCTAATGAGAACCACTCCCATAAGTGAGTGACTGATAATTGCACTGAGAGGATGTAACTGGCTAGTGTGTTGGGACAGGAAAAAAGATTGGTAACCAATGGAGGCCTGAAGGCTGAGCAATGAGTGACAGAGCTGAGGAAGAAGAGAACCAAAGAGTTTAGAGCAGGAACTATTAGAGAAGGGCTCGGGGACTTAAAAGAAAAGCCAGGCTAATATAGAGGCTGAGGGAAGAGGGAGTTTCACATAGAAAGATGGGGATAAAATTATCGATATTTATCAAGAGGACAAGAAGAGTGAGGCTACATCATGATGTCAAAAAACAAACACGCACACACCAAGAAAACCCTTTGGATTGACTGCACCTCAAGTTGGTTAAGTATTCACCTAAAAATTCACTTTCTTGAGAATGTGATACATTATAAATAATTTAAGGATTGGTTATGCAGGAGTCAAACTTTAAGAGGGTTAAATTCGTTCCACTGAAAAGTGGTTAGTTTAATGACAATGTGTAGATATATCCTCAATGAACAGGGAAAAAAATCAATGGGACAAAAATGAACTACTTTCCATTCATTGATTTTGTTGCCCTTCAAAGCCACATCCAGTCACTGGGTTACTTTTCGTACTCTGTGGGCTCCTCCTGGGGTGTCTTGTCAACCTGAGGACACCTCAGAGACTCCCAGGGCCAGGCTCCTTCACAGAGAAGGCTACACCAGGCCCCCAGGGCCAATGGGTCTGTTGCCCGCAGGCTGCCTCTTCCACACTTCCAAGGAGAAAGAGGTACTCCTGCTGGACTGCTGCTCCTACACCTGCCGGAATTTTGCTGCTTTCCACTGCTCTGTCTTGTTATCTCCCTTAAAGGCTGATCTTCCATCACCCCCAGATGCGCATGTTTCTGGTTCTGCTCCCAGCAGAGACCACCGCACATCCCTGTTCTCTGCCTCAGCAGGTCCTGGCTGCACTGCTTGGCAGTCCTTTCTTCTTTTCATGTTGGTCCCCTCGCACAAAACTCAGTGATCCCTCCAAATGTTCTCATTCTCTTAAGCTCCAGATCCATTCCCTTTGTGTGAGACTTTGCCTCCCATTTTCTTGGACAAATCAGGTCCTTGTTGTGACCTTTTACAGCTTCTTTCCTCTTTACCCACATGGAGTCTCCATGCTTCTTCTTTTGTGGGTAAGGAGACTCTGAAATATTGATTCCAAAAATGCCACAATTCTTTTCTTTCTTATGATAAAAGAAAACCTTTTCATGCAGTTTAGGATCTCACAGCTTTCATGAGGGATTCATAAATAGGACAGCATTCCATTCAGAAAGTAGAAGGAAGCTCCCCCAAGAGGGTGGAAAGGAGAAGCTCTTATAGGACGACTGTGGAATCCAGTGAGGAAATGTTCTGATTGGCTGACCTTGAGTTTCCATTTAACTTAGAGGGGTGTTACAAAGTGGAATGCAGGTGGTTGCTTTGGAAGTTAGCCCGCATAAGAATGAGGAAATTAGCTGGTGATCACTGAAAAAGATCTGGGTATATTTAAATTTGGTCTTCCGGGAGAGTCCAGAATTTAAAGGAAATAGAAACTTGCTTAGGTTTTTTGTTTTTTGTTTTTGTTTTTGTTTTGCTTATGTGGCACTTAGCACAGGTGCCACCATATAGGCACTAGATTTTATCATCACTTGTGTCTGTGTGCCTTGCAATGTGACTTTGTGACTTCTCTCATCAAGAGTTAGAAACTCTGCCCTCAACCTCCCACCCCTTGGAGACAGGGGCGACCTTGTGACTTGTTTAGACCCAGAGCAGTGATGGTGTGTCGGGGCCCAGGCTAAGCCTCACTGCTGGGCTCAAGGCTGCTCTCTCTCCCTCCCCAAAGCCCCTCCATTGCAAAGAGGACAGGTCCAGGCTAGCCTGTTGGAGGATGAGAGACTAAAGAGAGGAGAGTCGTGGCACCCCAGTCATCTAAGACCAGCCAAGCCTCTAGCCACTTCCACAGCTGACTACAAATACAAGAGAAAACCTAGCTGATATCAGTAAGTGTGATTCAGGAAGCAGAACTGTCCAGACTACACATAGACTTCTGATAAAAATTAAATGCATTGCTTTAAAGCCACTGAGTTTTGGAGTGGTTTGTTATCAGCGATAGCTAACTGAAACAGAAACACTCTTTCTATCTGTCCCCAGTCTCCTCTTTTCCATCTTGGGAGGAGCCTGGTTCTCTCCCTTCTTTAAAAGCCTTTCTCCCCACTGGCTGCCTGCTCTGCACATGCTTCTAGAGGAGAAAATACTGCCACCTCAAAGCTTCTGCATTCTTTCATTTCTTCTTTTTATTCCTGAATTATTACGATGCTTGTTTCTGTGTGGCTCTCACCCTTATCTCTAGTAGGTTGGCCTCCATCCTCAGCACTCTCTGAAGCTCTCTTTCAAATATGGGCCCTGAGGGTCACTGGTAAAGTTCCTTTCTCTCCAGATGATCTGTCAAGGTCCCTATTAGAGTTAGCAGTCAACAGCCTTTCTATAGCTCTTGGCACTATCACGCATTTGTGATATGCCTGTGGCTGCCATGTGCTGCTGTCTCCTCTTTCTTACCTTCCCTCCCTAGGTACCTGTGCCTCACTCTTTATGATCACCGTTTTCCTCCCCTTTAGTAACTGCAGATATCCCCATTTTCTCTCACATGCTTCCTCGTGCAACTGAATTTACTTTAGGCAAATAACTCACAAATACACATTTCAAGTCCTGTCCTTAAATCACCAATCCTATAATTTTAATGGCCTAATTAGACACTTTCACTTGGCTGTCTAGCTGTCACCTGGAACTCAGCATTTCTGAAGATGATCTTTTCTTCTTTAAAACCCACCCCTCGTCAGTGTTTCTATCATTTTCATCATCATTTTCCCTATCCAACCAGGCTTGAAAAAAATTTGATTCTTCCCAAATCTAAACCTTTGAAGAGACTCATAGTTCTATTTTTTCCATCATCCACATGGCCTCTCTCATTCATGTGGTCATCACAGAAGTCACCTGACACCTTTTCCTACATCCATTCTCTTTACCAGCATCTCACTCTGACATTCTGACTAGATTAGCTCTCCTAAAACATCTCTTCTATCATGTCAGCCCTCTGCTCCAAAACTTTCTTCCAGGGCTCCTATTTTTTGTCTCCTCCTGATTTCACTGGTCACTACCTTCCAGATTATTATTATTATTTTTTAAAAGATTTATTAATTTATTTATTTCTCTCCCCTCCCCCCATCCCGGTTGTCTGTTCTCTGTGTCTCTTTGCTGTGTCTTGTTTCTTTGTCTGCTTCTGTTGTTGTCAGCGGCATGGGAATCTGTGTCTCTTTTTGTTGAGTCATCTTGTTGCCTCAGCTCTTCGCGTGGGTGGCGCCATTCCTGGGCAGGTTGCACTTTCTTTCGCACTGGGCAGCTCTCCCCATGGAGCGCACTCCTCGCACGTGGGGTTCCCCCATGAGGGGGACACCCCTGCGTGGCATGGCACTCCTTGCGTGTATCAGCACTGCGCATGGGCCAGCTCCACACGGGTCAAGGAGGCCCGGGGTTTGAACCGCGGACCTCCCATGTGGTAGACGGACACCCTAACCACTGGGCCAAATCTGTTTCCCACCTTCCAGATTATTTAGAGTTAGGGTCCTGCAGGGCTCACTCAGATCCCTAATTCTGAGGTTAGTCAATTAGGACAGGAGGATGGACTGCTCCAGCCCCTCCTTTGTACTGGGACAGGTCCCATTAGTCTAATCCTGGAAGCTTACCCCACAAAAAAGTTCTCATTGATGATCTCTGTTTAATACTCCTCTGCTAATGAGGCTTTTACACCCCAGGCATCTCTGTGTGCCTCCCTTTGACTGGACTTCTGCCTACCTTCTGACTTTCTGTCCCTGTAATCTGCCTGGATGATAGCTGAGTCTTCCCAGCCCTTGAGATCTAGATCAGATTCCTTCCAAACCCCACTGCATGCCCCATGGGATTGCAATGTCTGCATCAAGATTTTCCCCCTTTCCCAGATATGTGATCTCTCATCACTGCCCTGACTCTAGATGCCTGTCTTGGCAGAAGGAGCTCATTTTATGGAAAATCACACCATCCCACTGGTGTTAGCTGCCTTAGCTCTGCCCCATGTTCATCCAGATGGGAAGCTTGGTCTATTTTCTTTGATTCATGATCTTTGTGTATAAAGGCAGACTTTGATTTCAATTTGGAAGAGGAATGCAAAATACATTGCAGCAATCCAACAACTTCAGATTAAATAGTAGATATTTCTGTTCTAAGAAGCTCCTTGGCCACCTTCCCTTAAGGCTTTTCGTAGGTTCCTTTGCTTCTACATAGTACCCATCCTCACCCCTCATTACACTCCTGGATCTTGAACTCTTCCTGCTCTGTTATGCAGAGCTAGATACAAGGAAGGAAGAAGGAAGGCCTGCCTTTGATTTATTCATATCCCTCAGATGCTCAGCAGAACTGAGAGCTTTTATTTAATCAGACACATCTTAGGAAACTGCTGTGGCTGAAACCCCCATACATCCTGCGTCCACCATACACCAGTTCGTCCCTCAGTTTGAGGTGTACTCTGCTTTTCCAGTCTCTTCCCTGCTACCCCCATTCCTGATCATTCCAGACTGGCTGCCGCTATGGCTCTGAAAACCATCTGCTGCCTGGATTCCCTGCTGTTGCCAATTGTGAGAATGCTCAGGAAGTTCAAAGTGCCTGAGCATGGCTGGGCACTTGGCTTCCTGAAGCCATTCCTGCTCCCAGGCCCTGTACCTTTTTGGGGCAAGCCTGCTGGTAGAAGGGAACATGCATTCACATGCACAGTTCACCCAGGCTCATTTACTGCAGCCTGATATCAGCTTAGCTCCCTGCATCTGGCACTCAACATGCTCCTGTCCTTGGCACATAAGCTCTCATTTCTGTGTCCTAGACAGTGAATTTCCCTACAAGACCCAGTGCACAGGGCTCTTTGTGGGTCCTAGGGAATTTAGTGGACTAGGTCCTTTCAGAGTGTTCCCATGACATAAACCTACATTTGTCTTGGATTCAAAACAGTGACTTACTTGGATGACCTCATTTAAAAAATGAACACCACCTCATTGAAGGCAGCAACAGTTTTCCCTTTGATTGGGGATACCATAGTAGTGACAGAGTATGAACAAATAGGGTCTGTGATCTTTTCCTGCCCAAAGTGACCCAAATTCTATGCCTTAAAAATGAGTATTTCTCGGATAATTAAATTTATGAACCTGGCAGTGGCTTCACAAAATGGGGACTCAGCATGTTGTATGGTGGCATATAGGCTCTGAGTCTTACCTGCAAGCTACAGACAGATTGCAGTCTCAGAGCAGGACTGAGAGCTACTTATTTCCTTCCCCTCCCTTGGGTAGGATCCAAGATCATATACACAGCCAGCCTGTTGCCTATTGCTTCCCTATGCCCTTTGTACTATGAAAAGGGTGGAGTCCCCCTTCTCTCCATCCCTCATTTGTGGCTGCATATTTTCTGACTTGTTTTCTCTTTTAGAAACCTTGGTGTTCATTCATGGGTCTAAGAAAAGAGAGTTGATGGAGATGAGGAGGAGGCATGAATGAGGATTTTTCTCTAGTTCTTCAAGAAACAGTTACTTATTCAATGAAGTGATTAGCATTGGTCACTGAAATTAGGGACCTTACAATCTAGTTAGGGTGATGAGACCAACACAGCAGAGACATTCATCTATTTAAGTCATTTGCTCTATACTGCATCAAACACTTGGGTACACAAAGCTGAATGAGAAACAATCTACCCTCGGGGCATTCAAATGTAATTGGGGACAAAGGTACACAAAGAGACCATTACAATATAATGTGGTAAGTGTGAGGAACACACAAACTGTGTCTGCGTCTAAGTTTCTAGGGAGATTTCACAGGAGCAGTGAGTTTTTGCTCTTATTTTGAAGGATAAAATGAGTTTTTATTAGCAGAGAAGATAGTGAGGATTCTAGAGGCAGAAACAACATGTGTAAAATCAGGGAAGCATGTTGATTAGCAGTTGCTTTTGAGAAAAGTGGGAGAAAATGAGACTGGAAAGTACTATGTAAAGTACTTGCATTTAGTGTAGGAAGGGGACAAACTGAAGGATTTTAGGCTCAAAGAAGAAAAATCAGATTTATATTTTGGAAAGAAAATTGAGAAAATGGCAGAAAGAATGGGTTTTTGGGGGGAGGAGTGAGAGTGAGGTTAAAGACCAGAATGGAGGCTCTTGGTATCATTTCAGGAAGAAGTGATTAGTACAGCAAGGTTGGAGGAGAGAAGTGGACAGGTGGGAAGCTTTCCAGGAATCAGAGTCCACAGGGCCTGGGGACTCACTAGATGTTTTGGTAAAAGAGAGGGCATGATCTGGGGTTCCAATCTAAGAAGGTTGGAGGAGCATGAAAGGACATGGCACACTGGGGAAGAGCAATGAGAACTTGGAAAGGCGTTCCGTAAGGATGGTGCACATTGTAGGAGGGGAAGCTAGCATCAACTGAAGCTCGAGAAAAAGGAGGAGGCCAGTTCTTGGAGGGTTTCACATACTTGACTAAGAAGGGTGACTTTATTCAATGGCTCTGAAGTGCCATTGGAGGGTTTTAAGTAGGAGAAAAAATGTGAATGGATTTGTGTTTCTGAACCATCACTCAGTTTATAGGTGATTGTGGATGAGATTGACCAGGAAGAGATGTAGTGTGACAAAGAGAGTCAAGAACTGAACCTTGCAAGGTATTCTCACCTAAGATATAACATGGAAGGCTTGGGAGAGAGAAACAATGAGACAACTATTGAAATTCTGAAGTGGATAGTTCTGAAAAACAGAGGGGAACATGGGCTAGAGTCGGTAGCCAAGAATTTACAAGTGGACAGTACTTGAAGCATGGAGGGAGATAGATAGAATAGACATACTGGTGTTGGTGAAGTCTGGGGTAAAGTTTTTAGCTCAGTGATTTGGCCTTGTTCTCTATCTATGAAAGAAGACACCATGAAACCTCAGAGTCAGACGTTCAGGTGAATTGTTTTATGAGATGATGGGAAGGGTTAACTACAGTGATACCTTGGGCATTGGCTGGTGGGGGTGGGGGTGGACTTTGAGTCTACCTGGAGAACTTGTGTGAGTCTTTTGGAGAGATCTCAGGGTAGCCTTCCAGGGATTCCTCCCCGGCTTTCCAACAACATGGACTGACTTATTGTGCTGGCTTCTTCTGGAAAGACTCTGGGAAAAGAAAGATCAATGATGAGTCCAAGGAAATTCTAGCTTCCCTTAAAAAAAAAGGTGATTGAAGCATGGAGAATTGTTGGGGACATGGGAAGGCCTGGGGCTTCTGTCAAGTAGGGGTACGTTTCTCCAGGCTGGTGCTGCTCCTGGGTTCTGTGTGCTCTGGCTTCATTTGCTTCCTGTTGTCTTTGTGACCTAACTTTTGCTGGCTGATGGGTCCTGCTGCTCCCAGCTTCACTGCACAACAGACAATGATGTAATGGGCTATGCTTATTTTTAATGGCTTCTTAAAATTCTGGTCCCATCTCAACACTTACACGGCTATTTTTGCTGAGTGCTTAATCAGTAGGTCCAAGATGTGAGCTGGGGCCACGCACCAAGGAGCAATCCTGCCTGCTTGCTTTTTACATGGGATGTGGATTTCTCCATGCCCCAGGTCAGCCCACCCTTGTGCCTGCCCCTTTTTATCCCAGTAGAAATTCAATGCGGCAAGTATTTATCAAGAATCCACTATGTGCCATAGGCTGGGGTAAAAATGCATGCTCTCTTCTTTGCCTTTCTTATGAGAAATTAGAGTCAGGTTTGAGAATGAAGAGACACCAAGTAGGTCGCTTTTGGAATGGTCTGACTGACTGCCAGACCCATCAGGCTCTGCCTCTAGATTGCCATAGCCTGAAATGTTCATTGAGTGTAGCTTTGTGTGTGTCTGAAATGACTTTTGGCTGAAAAAATTTGTCTTTTGGCTGAAAAAAAATGTCAGTTTGCAAGGGCTGCTATGACAAATACCATAATAGGTTGGCTTAAACAACAAGCATTTACTGGCTCATGATTTCAGAGGCCAGAAGCCTCAAATTAAAGCACCAGCAAGAACATGCATCTCTTGGAGTTTGTAGTGTTCTGGTAATGGCTTGCTGTAATCCTGGGGTTCCTTGAAATGCATCTTTTCCACTGTCACATGGCAATGTCCTTGGTATTCTTTGTTGCTTTCTATGACTTCTGGCTTCTCTTCTGACATCATCCAAATTTTCTTTCTTAATAAGGTCTCCAGTCATATGGATTAAGCTTCCCCAGTCAGTTTAGCTATACTCAAAAAAGATCTTCAAAGATACTATTCAAAAATGAGTCCGTACCCTAACTCTTCTTAACATATTTAAAAACACTATTTGCAAATGGAGTCACACCCACAGAGATATGAATTAAGATCTGAATAAGTCTTTTGTGGAGTATGTGATTCAGAACTCAACACACATATATTACACATATTTTTTTCACTTATAGTAAATAGAACTGAGGAAAAAATCCTTTCACTCAATGAATGGAGGAAGGAATCACCAATGGTATGATGTCGTATTGGTTTATCACAAGTTGGTTGTTACCTTGGAAAGCAGAAGCCCCGATATTTAGAGGCAGAATGATCAAGGGTCAAATCCCTGCTTTACCAGTTACTAGTTTTGGGACATGGGGAGAGTTACATAATCTTGGCAAGCTCACATTCACTGAGTGATGATTGTGTTTCTGCCCCTGTTACAAGCCTCATACACAAATCATTGCATTTAACCTCTACAACATTCAGTAAGTTAGATATTGTATCATCAACTTTGCTGGGCAGTTATGGGGAGTAATGCTGTTAGCGCCAACACAACACCAGCAAACCCACACTAAACGCTGGCTAGTTTTTAGCACCACTGCGGGTAAGACTCAAAGGGAAGAGAGAGGGGCTGAAGGAGTGATGAAACTGGAGCTTTGGGAGGTAGGCTCAGCTCTAAGACCCCAAGAAGAGGGGAAGAAGAAGGAAGGTCATGCTTAAAGGGGGCACTAGAGGCATATTTTGTTTACCTTGCTAATTTGTCCAGCTTAGTATGCTGCTGGATGGTGGCCTGGCAATAACGGGGACAGGCCAATCAATCAGTATCCACATTTTCTTTGCCTCTTCAGCATGAAGGAGTAGTTGAGGGCGAGGAGTCTGAGGACAGGCTGCCTGGCTTTTACCTCAGCTCTGCCACTTTCTCTCTGGGTAAACTGGGGCAAGTTTTTTAATCTCTTTGCACCTCATTTTCTTCATCAGTGGGATGGGGATGGTGATATACAATACTTATAGACGAATTGTGTAGATTACATGAAATAAAACAAATAAAGCTTTCAGCACAGAGCAGGGCACATAGTAAGCACTGTGTAGATGCTTGTAGGCAGCAAGGCATTATTTACTCAAAACTTTTTTTTTGGTCTGGCCTGTGAAATTGCCCAGCCCTATTCGAGGTCTTGTGTGGGACACGGATTGATTTAAAGATAGGTTTTCCCTTCAACAACCTACAGTTTTCTGGGGGCAGTTTATATACAAAAAACTATTAAAGCGGAGCAAGAATATCATTGAGAATTTAAAGCAATTTCTCTGATGGCATATTCAAGGGCTTTCCAACTCTATGAGCCCATTCTGGCTTGCATTTCCTGGGAAGGGGGTTCAGCAGGGTTCCAATTACAGTTACAAGTGAAGAACTCTTGAGCTTCACCCTTCACCAGGATCATCTGACCCAAATTCCCCTTTCCAGGATATTTCTCAGAGGAGATTTTTCTTCTTCTATGTTATTGTATTGATACTGACTCTTGACAGTAGCTGCATAAATACTTCCCAGTTCTGTTCTAAAATGCTTCCAGGGAAGATCCCCTATGCTCCCTTCCTAACTTGCTTTCTTAGTATGGCTACAGAGCAGCACTACCATGTTCTCATGTCTTGTTAAAATCCTCCCAATGCACCTGGGTTTTTTATTTCACTTTCTCTTTTATCAGGAATTAAAACATGAGTGTATGACAACCCTAGGCATTTGTGCATCTTAGCTTTTACCTTCCATATCCTTCCCGACAAGAAGCTTATTCCCAATCAGGTTCATCTCTAATGAACTATCCAAGCACATATTGAGCATCTATACTATGCCAAGCATGATGCCAATAGGTGAGAATACAGAGATGAATAACACAGTGCTTGTTCACAGTCTCAGGGGAGACAGACAAGGCAACAGATGCAGAAGTGATGACATAGCCTATAATGTGTGCTGTGGGAAACCATGTGGGAAGAGAGCAAAAGGTCAGGAAGGTCTTTCTGGGAGAGTTTATGCTTGAGTTAAGTTTTTAAGGTTGAATATTGGTTCGAAAGCTGATGGCAGAAGTAATCACAAATAGGAAAGCTTGGAAGCACAAGAGTTTGACATGGCTGAAGTCAAGAGTGTGTAGTGGGAGGAGATGAGGCTAGAGAGACAGTCTGTGGTCAGATGACAAAGAAGTACACTTTCTGAGCCAAGACAAGGAGTTTGAACTTTTTTCTGAATGCCATGGGAAACTTCAGAAGATTTTAAGCAGGGTGTGAAGGTTTTCTATCATTTCTTTGGCATTTAAAGCATTTCCACGAGGATCCAAATGCTTGGGGACCAGTACAGACACCTCAGACTCTCTCACAGATAGGTTCTGGCCAGGCTATCACAACAGCCCCCCAGATGTACCCAAACCACAACTAAATTTGCAGCACATACATCCTCTGCCCTCACCCTGGGTACCTCAACATGCAATAAGAAAAGCAGAGTATATGTGCTGGGCATACACAAGATTTCACCATCTTTCTTGTTAACATTAACAACATTATCATCATCATCAAAGTCATCATGAAAGATAGCCAACATTAACTGAGCATTAATCTGTGCTAGGCACTGTTCTCAGTGCTTTGCATAATTCTATTATTTATTCTTCATCAAATTCCACTATGTAATCTTATTGCTCCCATTTCCCAATGAGGAAATACAAAAGTACACGCAGTTGCACACATCTGATTGTTTTCTCACCTTTACACTTGGTCTTTCACATTTGCTTCAGTTAGTCTCCAACACCAGTAGTTCCAAACAGTATCATCATTTACATTCCAGTTCTAATCACTGAGACAGAAAAAAGAAGAGCAGAAGCTAAGCCAAACTAAAGAAGAGAGTTCTGAATTATCTTTCTCAGTTAAAGAAAATACGTTGGAGAAGGAAGTAATGCTAACTGGAATTACCATTTATTGAGATCCTGCTCTCTGTCAGGCACGGTCTCATGACCTGTGTTATTTTTAATCCTCCAAATAACCCTGCAGATCCCCATTTTGAAATACAGACACTAAGACTGAAGGATTAGGTGAATTGGAAAAATGAACACAGTAGTGGGAGGCAGCCTTCAAACTTTGATCAGTTTCCTCAAGAACCCTTATCAGCACATGATACAAACCACCTCTAAACGATCTGCCTGGATGGCCAGCACTGGGGAGACCTGGGAGCTGTTCATGGGAGAATCTTCTACCCAATGGGTTCTCTGACAATAGCTTTCTCCCTTCCTTGCTTACAGAGTACCTTTTTCCAGGGGATCCTTGGAAAGTTCAACCTTCATTTTACAGATGATCCATTTGTATACCATCCAACTGTTCCCAGTTAGGGTATTAGGAAGTGATGAAAGTCTATCAAGGGAGTGGCCTTCTTTAAAGAAGATGGTATACGTCAAGGGCAGCCCATGCCTGACTGGCCCTCTGTTGCCTTCTTTACAGCATCAAGGTTGCCATTCTTCCCTTCCTCCACTGTTCATAGCCAGAAAAGTTTTTGTTTCTCTTATCTCAGAAAAAAATAGCAGAACCCTTCACTCCTCCTCTTCCATCCACTCCATTCGAGGCACTCTCACAACTATTAGCTTCTTATTACTGATGGTAGAGATAACATTGCTCCTTTTTTATAATACAGGACAACTGAGAGGAGACCTCTGGCCACAGAGTTAGGGGTTGCAAGGCTGGGGTGGACGTCCAGGTGCCTTTGATGGAAGGGAGCATAAACCAGGTGTTAGAGCTAGGAAGGAAAAGGGAATTCTTTCTGTTCCACATTTCCATATTTTTTTCTGGATAGCCTTTCTTCACTCATTACTTGACTTCCTTACTTTAGGAAAAATTTTCCTTTGTTCCCTTCAGAGGACTTATTACATTTTCTCTGTAAACTCTGCTCCTGTGAATATACAAAACCAGCTCTTTCTCCTCTGTCTTATGTGCTGAAATTGGAAGGCAGTAAGTATTTTTAGTGGATTTAGTCATGTTATTGTGCTTTAGCTCAGCACCCATCCTCTGGATAAGATATAAAATTAAGGTCCTAACTATAGTTCCACACAAATATTTCTTCAGATGCTGTTCTCAAAGGCAAATGGGCACTTTGTGCAGTAAAATGCTGTAAGATTCTAGGAGCGGCTAAAGAGTTGGAGGTAGAGATGAACAAGATACACTAGCTTCTCTTGATGTATTTATAGACAGGCACACAGATTATTTCCATAAAATGTGACAAAGGCATCTTAGAGGTTCTGGATCAGATGGTTGTCGGGAGGGGAGTGTTGTTGAGGGAAGCTGTGGATTCTGAATTTTTAAGACCCAGGCATACTGGGACATTTTATGTTCACTGAGGTTGAGTACCTTTTTGCATGATTTTTCTGTAAACCTGAAACTTTATTAATAAATAGGAAAGTTTGAGGACCACTGCTCAAATGGCTAGGAAGGAATGGTTGCTCAATTCTATTATTTTTAATATAAGAACATGTATGAGCATATATGTTCTTTATTTGAGATGATAGCTGTTTAGATTCCAAAATAACCCCCAAATATAAAAGTAGTGCTAGTTATCACTTAGTTTTTACTACATCTCAGGTACCGAATACCATGCTTTACCTTCCATCATAGTTAATCCCACCAACAATTTCATGACGTAAGTTATTACCCCATTTCACCAATGAAGGTTGATGCGGTCAAGCATCTTGGTAGTAAATGTTTCTTACTCAAGCTCCTCTATAACTCTATTACTCTGACTAAGGCACTAGACTTCCTAGAGTCCCCCAGTCCCTCTGCTACAACTCCAGGACAATCATCCATGTCTCTTTCCTGCCCAAAGGTCTGCTGGAAGGATGAGTCAATAAACCCAGAGATAGCCTCTGTGACAGAGAAACTGCCACCATGCAAGCCTGCCCAGGGCTTGGTGTGTGGCAGCAGCAGGCTGGGAACTATGAGAGATTCAAGGACCTTCAGCTTCACAAGTTCCTGGCCTTTCCCAGCCCTGTTTGTTGTCTTCACTGTTTCTGTGTTTTCATTCCACCTTGTAATTAAGCAATCAGCTTTTTCTCAGTGATTATTCACGGCCTCATAGGCAACAGTCCCTTGATATTTGGCTCTATGCCTTCAAGTCAGAATGTCACCCAACGCATGTACTAATCACCTGGAACCCCCGCTGCCCTGCTTGGCATCTCTCTTCAGGGCTGGGCCAAGCAGCATGCCCTCAGCTGCAGTCACCCCACCTGGCCTGGCCAGGGTGACTGGCCACTGAATTTCCTCCATAGGAGAGCAGGCATTTTTAGATTTTGTTCAGATCTGCCCAGGCTCATTGGCAGATTGAGGTGGGGGTAGCTGCCTGGTGTTCACCCCTGATGGCGAACTCACCTTCAGTCCCTGAAGGTAGAATGAAGCTCACTTGGGAGGGGCCCTGCAGAATGGGCTCCCAGAGGTGTGTCCTTACAGAAGTTGCTCTGCAGCCTGAGACATTTTAAATGGCATCAGACAAAGCACTTGAGAATATATGGTGCCAAGTGAGGGCACCGCAGCCCCTGGGAGTCGACTTAATCAGACCTGTCCATCCTTGACATTTATGTGGTGGCTGAACAAACAGTCTGCAAGCCCATAGCCCGACGTTTCTCACCTGCTTACTAAATAACCACAAGGGGGAGGGTTTTAAAATATATACACTAAAGGTTTATAGTGCAAAAATTTTATGACTGCAAAAGCCATTCTTTCTTTCTGGTTCTATCTTCTTTTCTCTCTCCTCTCCCTTATCTCTACATTTCATTTTCCTCTTTGCCTGTGCGGTCAGCTTCCATCTCTGAGTTTCTATTCCTTCCTCCTTTTTAATCATACTGTAATTAACAATCCTTCAATCCTCATGTAATCTGTGCAGGGGTGCAATTTGATTTCGTCGTCATTCACATGAGAGTGTGTGCTATGATAAAAGTAGAGTGTCAGAAACAACTCAGGTGTCTCAGCATTCGATACCTGATGATTCATTGCCTGGACTTTTGAAAGCTCCTTGAGGGCACAATTTATTTCTTATTATTCTTTGTATCTTCTACACTGTCACTGGCATTTCATGCATGTGCATTTAATTAACAAAAGGGTGACTACAGAAGCAAATGAGAGCTCAGGTTCTGTGTTATTTGGAACCAGCACTTGTCATCTCTAAAAGGAGATTATCAGATTAAGCCTCCAGGTAACTGAGAGCCCTTGAGTCTGAGGCTTGCTGGCTGATGAGCTGAAAGGATGATGATGGGAATGTGGTAACTCGCCTTTTCTGTGCAGGGCTCTGCTGCTCACAGGAACAAGTCCAACAGCTTGGTGATATCTTCTTGTAGGGTCTCTGATCCATCTTCAGCAAGCCCCTCTTCCATACAGCAGTCTTGTACCATCCCCAATGTAAGAGGAGGAAGAAAAGGAAATGGCAAAAGGACAGGGTGAAGGGTAGTGCAGATTGGGTATGAATGAGTCAGAGTGTCTCTTAGAAGACATAGCACACGAGGACAGAGGAAAGGCCCAGAAATTTACCCATTCTGTACTATTTATTGAGCACCTACTATTTGCCAAGCATAGTGCTAGGGATACAATGGGAGCAAAAACAATTGGTGCTGCCTGTCATGAATGGAACTTCAACTTAAATGTGTGCACAGATCATGGGATGGGCCAAAGGGGTTCACAGGGAGGGGATCTTGTTATAATGCAGATGTTGATTCAGTAGATCTGGGTGAGGCTGAGATTCTGCATCTCTGACTAGCCTCCTTGGTGGTGCTAAGGCTGCTGGCCTGTGGACAACATGCTGAGTTACAAGGGTCAAGAGAAAAAGGTGAAATGCCAATCAAAATCACAGTACCATTTCACACTCACTAGATTGGCTACTATTAAAAAAACCCCAGAAACTTACAAGTGTAGGAGAGGATATGGAGAAATAAGAACACTCATTCATTGCTAGTGGGAATGTAAAATGGTACACCTGTAGAAGTCAGTTTGGCAGTTCCTCAGAAAACTAATTATAAAATTACCATATGACTTGGCAATCCCTCTACAAGGTATATACCCCAAAGAATTGAAAGCAGGGACTCGAACAGTTATTTGCACACTGGTGTTCAAAGTGGCATTATTCATAACTTCCAAAAGAAGGAAGCAACCCAAATATCCATCAACCAATGAATGGATAAACAAAATGTGGTATATACATACAATGGAATATTATTCAGCATTAAAAAGGAATGAAATTCTGATTCATGTGACAGTGTAGATGAACCTTGAAGACATCATCTTGAATGAAATAAGCCAGGCACAAAAGGACAAATATTGTATGATCTCATTGGTACGAAATAATTAAAATAAGCAAGATAAAAGTCATAATCTAGAATATAGTTTACCAGCAGTTAGAGTAGAGCTAGGGAACAGGGAGTTAATGCTCAAATTGTGCAGAATTTCTTTTTGGATTGATTGCAAAATCTTGGAAATGGATAGTGGTTGGGATGGTAGCACAACTTTGTGAATGTAATTAACAGCACTGAATTATATATGTGAATGTGGTTAAAAGGGGAATGTAATTAACAGCACTGAATTATATATGTGAATGTGGTAAAAGGCCATATATATGTTACTAGAATGAAAATTAAAAGGAAAAAAACACAGGACAGTATAATACAGTGGACCTTATTGTAAATGTACAATTATAAGAATATTCTTTCAAGAATTATAACAAATATACCACACTAATGCCAGGTGTTAGTAATTGGGAGGTATATGGGAAAAATATAATACACCCTAACATAAACTATGGACTAGGTTAATAGTATAATTTTAATATCCTTTTATCAGTCATAACAATGGTACCTCATTAAGGCAAAGTGTTAATAAAGGGGGGTTTATGGGAACTCTGTGTTTTCTGCATGATTTTTCTTTAAATTTACAGTTTCTCTAATCAAAAAAGCTATTTTAAAAAAAGAGAGAGAAGAAGGTGAGAGTACAAATCTTTTAGGAAGGGGGCAAATCTAAATTGAGTCAACAGCTAAATTGGATAAGAGTAAGATATAGGACAAAAGGAGAAGTAGATATTTGAGGAATCAAGGGAGTATTGGCTAGAGGTAGAGGAAAAAAGAAACTGATAAAGAAAAGAAAACAGAGAGAGAGTTTAGCGGTAGGAGGAGGCCTTTAGGCAGAGTGTATGAATTCTGGAGAAGGCTCAGGGCCGGAAGCAGTTCTTACTCCAGAAATAGGTTCACCATAACAACCAGGCCAGGACTGACAATGCCATGGGCTGGAACCAGAGAAACTAGGAAGACAGATATGATGAATCCCCCTAGGAAGAGTGGAATGGTGAGGACCCATGGATCTGGGCCTACCATACTGGAAGAAGAAGAGAGATAGACGATGAGCAATTCAATAATGCCTAGTTAATACTAACTATAATATGCACTGAGAGTGGGGGACGGTCAATGTAAATTAATGAAAAGTATCAATTAAAGAAATGATGCATTCTTTTATTCTTTTATTTTCAGAGTAATCCTGTAACTCGAATTAAGTGAATAAAGGCTAGCTAATTCTTTTTTTTTTAATTGACTTTGTAATAGTATTACATTAAAAATATATATATATAAGGTCCCATTCAACCCCACCACCCCCACCCCTCCTCTCTCCCCCCAGCAACACTCATTCCCATCATCATGACACATCCATTGCATTTGGTAAGTACATCTTTGGGCACCTCTGCACCTCATGGTCAATGGTCCACATCATGGCCCATACTCTCCCCCATTCCATCCAGTGGGCCCTGTGAGGATTTACAATGTCTGGTGATTGCCCCTGAAGCACCATCCAGGGCAGCTCCATGTCCCAAAGACGCCTCCACCTCTCATCTCTTCCTGCCTTTCCCCATACCCATCAGCCACCATGTCCACTTTTCCCAATCCAATGCCACCTTTTCTATGTGGACATTGGATTGGTTGTGTCCATTGCACCTCTATGTCAAGAGGAGGCTCAGATTCCACATGGATGCTGGATGCAATCCTCCCACTTTCAGTTGTAATCATTCTAGGCTCCATGGTGTGGTGGTTGTCCTTCTTCAACTCCATCTTAGCTGAGTGTGGTAAGTCCAATAAATCAGATTGTAGGTGCTGGAGTCTGTTGAGGCTCAGGACCTGAAGGCTACCTAATTCTTAAGGGATCTCCTTAACTACAGAGATGAAAATGACTTGTAGGCAGCTTGCTAATATACTGGTACTATGCAAACTGACCTGTCAAGATGGCTAAGGGTACTTGTGTTTTCTTATACAATTTAAATAGTGTCCCTAAAGTTTAAAATTGAGAATTAGTGATGTCTGAACAAATGAGGCTTTCTTGAGTTTCCCTTTCATCACCACTATCTCTGGCAGAGTGGGGGTGGTTAAGCCAATAACAGTGTCAGAGAATAGGAAGTCTAGGAACTGGTTCTGTATGAATCTTCCCTCCAGAGTCCTCCCCTCTCCTTCCCTCTCTTCCTTTTCCCTCAGCTTTCAGTGGGGCCTGCTAGCCAATGGTAACACTGTGATGAGATGCACAGTCCTGTGCTTGTTTCTCAATAATCATAAAAGTCTATGCAGCCAGGTGTGGGATCAGGTGCTCAGAGACTCTGTCACCTGAACTCTGTTGCTGTTGAGAAAGACATCATTGAGATGAGAAGAGGAAAGATTCTGTTTATGTCTGAACATGACCAGTCTGCCTGGCTTAGAGCCTTTTACTCTTTGTCTCCCTCGCCTCACAGGCAGATTTTCTGAGTTTCTTGATCTCATCAGCATATGACACAGTTGTCACTGGAGAAAGAACAGTAGGCAGGAAGGAGAAAGGTCAGGGATCTACTGTGCAGGAAAGTGTCCCAAGCAGTGAGGCACACTGCCTCTGCAGTGGCTTGTTTGGGGATGGAGCTGTGTCCTGAAGCAGGCCTCATGGTAGGGAAGAAAGTGAATGGGCTAGCTTTTCTCCATTTCCTAAAGGAGACTCAGCATGATGGTTGCATATGAGGGAGGGATACTTCAGTAGAACAGACCATTGTGTCCTGTAACTGACCATGTCTCAGAGGTCTTGAAAGACAGGTTGAGTTTTCATTTCTTTTGGAATTTTGGAATGTGGTCCATGTGGAGACCCCTGGAAGTTACTTCCCACCTTTTGATGATGGATTTCTCCAATCTGTATAACTTGGGGATGACTAAGAAATCTTCTCCAGTTGCAGGACTGATAGCATCCAAGCTCCCCATGAAAGAGGTTTTCCCGAGTGCCTTGGCCTCTCATGTGTGGGAAATTATTCCCTGTAGGACCTGCAGTAGTTGTGTACCTGGTCCTGGGTGCAGCCCTGAGTGCCTTCTGCTCCAGCTACTGAGGGGAGGCCACAAATCCCAGTAGTGGGCTCTCAGCATTCAAGTCTTAGATGGCTTCTGAGGGCAACCCCTTTAGCCCTTGCTATTGACTTTGGTCCTTCTCCTATAAGCACAGGATTCTTTACACTCATGTGCAAAGTTCTGAGTTAGGAATTTGTGGGGGCCACAGAGAGGCATGAAACCCCCTTCTTATGTAAGTACCTCAGAAAACATTCAAATTACCTGAAAAGACCAGACATACCCACTCATAGACAAAATGCAAACTGCCAAAGATCATGAGTGCCATATAAGGGTGAGATGCTATCAGTGGACAAAAGCCTGAGCTGGAGATGGCTCTGGCACAGAGCACATGAATTTCCTTTGGGATGAGAGCACTTCACTTGTCATTAGGTCCCCAGTTACACTACACTCAGCATCCTAGCATTGCCCTTGTTAGCACTTTGGCACGTTGTTATTGAATATGCTGTGCAAATCAACTGTTGGTTTTGGGCCTCCAGGCACTTTGATATCTAGGTGGCATTTATTTGAAAAAGCCCCCAGTTCCACAAACTATGAAAGTTCAAAACCTTACTCAATATTTTGCCAGTCTCTGGAGCAGTGAATGACTAGACTTTTGGTGAAGTGGAGTTACATTCTCCTGGTTTCCTTTGCCTTTTGTGTTCCTGCTTTCTTGACAGCTGCTTCTGTCTTCTCTGCAAACAGAACCCAATGTGAAACTCAGATCTTCTGAAAGTCTCTCCCACCCACCACCAAAATAAAATCACTCTCACTAGTACTGTGAGTTCATTGGATATTTCTGAAGATGCTGGGAAAGTCACAATTAAGAAGGACACAGACTTCTGCTGTCTCGTGGACTTCCTACTCCTCCCTCCACTTCCCAAACCTGTTTCTTATTCCTTCCTCTGAGGGTGCCAATATCTTGCTTCAGTTTTGCAGTGCAGCTTCCCACTCATCAGCAGTCTGGTGCCATCTGATTTCTAGGATATAGGGAGAAGGGGCCTCATTCCTATCAGAAGCATTTCAAAGTATTTTCCCAACAAAGACTGCTGTCTTCCAAACAGAAATTTGCTTACCAGCTACTAAGGTAATACAAACCTTTAAACATTGCTACCTTCTTGTTGGGTGTACATAAGTTGTGTTAGCTTCATGTCATGGTATTTAAGTTATAGGATATCAGGTTTAAGAATGAACTATATTCTGGGGAGAGTTAGTGCACTTCCAGTTGTATGCAAGACAGTTGAGTATTGTTAGGTAAATATATGATTCTTAATGTTTTTATTTAGATATTAAGTATGATTTGAGGACATGTATATGGCTGCCAAGTTGACAAGGGATGGATTGTAATGGTTAAGTTCATGTGTCAGCTTGGCCAGGTTATGGTGTACAATTGTTTGGTCAAGCAAGCACTGGCCTGATTGTTACTGTGAGGACATTCATTAGTAAGTTGATTAATCTGTGGTGTATTACATCTATAATCAACAGAGGAGATTGCCCTCAACAATGAGAGAAGTTTCATCCAATTAGCTGAAGGCTTTAAAAGTAGAAGTGGGGAAGTGGATTTGGCTCAAAGGAAAGAGCATGTGCCTACCACATGGGAGTCCCAAGGTTAAAACCCAGGGCCTCCTGACCCATGTGATGAGCTGGCCCATGCGCAGTCCTGATGCATGCAAGGAGTGCCATAGCACGCAGGGGTGTCCCCTGCATAGGGGTGTTCCCCGCATAGGGGTAGGGGAGCCCCACTCACAAGGAGTGTACCCTGTAAGGAGAGCCACCCAATGTGAAAAAAGCACAGCCTGTCCAGGAGTGGTGCAACACACGTGGAGAGCTGACGCAGCAGCAACAAAGAGACACAGATTAAATGTGCTGCTGACAAGAATACAAGTGGGCACAGAAGAACACACAGTGAATGGATACAGAGAGCAGACAACTAGGGGAGGGCAGGGAAGGGGAGAGAAATAAATAAAAAATAAATCTTTAAAAAAAAAGTGATTTCAGCAGTCAGAAGAGAGAATTTCCATATCTACTTTAGCCAGTCAGCTTCTTCTGGGGAATTCATTGAAAACCATCATTGGAGTTTGCAGCTTGCAGTGTGCCCTACAGAATTTGGACTTGTCCTCAGTCACATGAGACAATTTTTATAAAAATCTTATAACACTTACAAATATCTTCCATCTGCTCTATTTCCCTAGAGAACCCTGACTAATACATGTCCCATGCCATTCTCTGTGCTAGGCATGGTTTTCAGCTCTCAAGACACTCAGCCAAGGGGAGTAGATATAGCTCAAGTGGTTGAGTTCCTGCTTCCCATTACAAGGTCCTGGGTTCAATCTCCAGTTCCTCCTAAAAAAAAAAAAAAAGGAAAAAGAAAATAAACTCAGCCAAAGAGGGGAAACAGGAGACAGACAGACCATGATGGCTGGGGTAGTCCAGGCAATAGTAAGCACAGATGTGCCCAGGAGGCCAAGTCAACCTGGAGGAAGGGCACCAAACCCACTATGGATGAGATAGGCTTTCTAGAGGTGGACATGAATCTTAAAGAATGAGAGAGTTTCCAGGTGAAGAAGAGAATGAAGGGAAGCGGGCAAAAGAAGAGCACACAGTGCAGAGAGAATAGAATGAGCAGCTGCAGAACTGAAAGCAGCATGGGATGAGGCAGAAAACAAAGATTGGGTTCACATTGCTGGAAGCCAAGCAAATGTAAGAGACCTCGTGGCAAAAATCTTGGACTTTATCTGGGGAAAGGAGTAGCATGGTCAGATTTGGTTTCAGAAACATCTCTCTGCTGTGTGGAGGACAGTTTGGAGGGAAGCAATAACAGAGGTAGTTAGAAGACTAATACTGTTGTCTAGGTGAAAAGGAACATAAAGAGACAATTTCAAAGAAATATTTGAGAGAAATACTTGAGAGAAATCATCAGACCTTGAAGATTTGGATACCATTTCCCAAAATATTTTATAATAGCAGACCTGATATTGTGAAATTCTTTTTCTTATCTAGTCTAAATTCCTCTTAACTCAAAGTAAACACATTCCTTAGTTTCTTCCCATGGGCTGCTGCCTCTTCAGGGGTTCAGAGAAGGCTGGAGCTACTCCAACCTCCATTTTTGCTGTGTTGTATCTAATGCTCATCTTCTCTGAGTCACTCTAACTCAAACAGAATGTGCTACATGTGGTTGGCGTGACAAAGCCTGACTTAAGGCATTCAGAAACCCTAGACTCCTCTCCCAGGCATCTTACCCCATGTTTGGCTTCTCAGCAGAGCCTTTTGTGGTCTCAGATGAGCACACCCACACATCCCTTCAGAGTTTGGAAGGAGGAGTATTCAATCAGATGATTAACAGACTCAATTGGCACAAGAGAAGATTGGGTTAACGTAAGTCTGCCAAAGCCTATGCACGATGAGGCCAAACCTTTATCTTCATTTGTCCTTTATTCCTCATTTGTCCAGGAGCTAATAATACCCTCAATGCATGGCTCTCACTAGAATCTACTGTTTCGAAGACTGGCTATGGAAAACTCTATGCCTAAGTAGGGCAAGCCACATGGCATGAGCTGCTGTGGAGGTGGACCCTGTGGATGGCAATGGGCAGGAGATGACCACTATCAGTCTCATCCCCTGAAGACCCCCTCCCTCTTTCTCTTGCTCATGCTTGGTTGGAGCTGCAACTGAAAGTGAATGGCATAGAAGTAAAGCTTCTGGTCCCTCCTACAGATGCCCCTTAACTCCTAACAAGTGAAAGAAGGAGGAACCTTTTTTTACTTCTTAGCCCATTCCCAACACTGAGAATGAGATCACAGCATTCCAAGCTCCCCTGCCCTTCATCCCAAGTGGACCCAGCCTGGAAACATGGAAGGTGCCTCACACTCACCCTCAGAAAGAGGATCGGATGGCTGTTTGGGTGAGGAAATGGTCCTATCATGTGTTAATTCTGGCCCTGGCAAGTAGCTGCTCATTATCCCCATGAGGCAAACAATGGCATATAAAGTAAGGCTATATGGAAGGAGCTGTGCTCTAAGTAGGCAGCCCTGAGGTACTTAATGCAACTCCTCGCAGTGAAACAGTAAGGAAATAGGGCTTCAGAGAATTTTCTGAGGAATCTAAAGCTTCTTTTAAATAGCGAGGAGACATTTTGACAATGGGAAGGGGACTTGGGCCTCTCAGATGTTATATTTCCTTTGTGGGCATGGAGCCTCACTTCTACTACACCTGCCTGCCCTCTGCCTCTGGGGTTAGAGACCTTGTTCATGGGGAAACTCTCATTGGTCTTTAAACCCAGCCCTGCTAAGTTTCAGATCCTTGGCTTCCTTTTGCAGACGTGGAAATGAAAAAAGAGCAGTTCAAGCAGAAACAAGGAATGTTGAGGAAACATCATTGAATACAAACACCCTTTCCTTAGAAAAGCAATAACCAGGGCTTTTAGGCTTTTCCATGCTTTCACATGCCCTTGATCCCCAGGGATCCCTTTGGTAGATGGGGCAATTACTATGGTTATAACCCCATTTTAAAGATGAGGAAACTGAACAAGAAAGTGGCAAATTTTGTGGGAAAGGAACTGGAATAGGGGTCAGGAGACAGATTTTAGTCATTAATGTAACTAAGTCACCAAGTGTTAGCTCATCTTTCAAATGAATGGCTGGATGACTTAGGTAGTTTTCAAACTGGAATTCTTAGAACCATGGGTTCTAGGGGGTAGAGGGGAGCCAGGCAGCCAGGGCTCTGGAATTTGATGCCTACTTTAATCAGAGCACTCTCTCCTTTTAGGTGCTATGTTTTGGGATTCGACATGGAATTTCATTTGAGGACAGTTTATCAGTTTTAAAAATGTGAAAACCATGGACTGGCTGGTCTCTAAGGTCCCTTCTACTTACAGGCTCTATGGATCTCTTGGACTGCTCCATTATATCTCCTTGGCCATGATTCTATGCCCTTCTACTTCTTCTCCTGGATAGGTGAGTGACTGGCAAAACAGCTTCTCCTTCTTGGAGTGGGACTGTCTGCCCTCAGACCGGTTGCTTTCACTTTGATAAGGGATGGAAATGGAGTGCAGACTGTGATATTTTCATCTTGGTGCCTCTTCCTATTACATTGTAGATAATCAATAATAAGGGTGGGGCAGCTACACTTCAAATGGAAAGACTCTTTGAAGGTCCTGCTCTCCCAAACATTCACATGGCTTGGTTACTGCATTTACCTTTGCAGGTAAAAAAGGGACCATTTACCTTTGGTCCCTGAAGAGAAGACAGTGGAATAGCATGTGAGGACTGAGGAGTGCCTCTGGGACTTTGTCTTTAAGTTCCAAGATTAGGAAATTAACACTTAATTGCTACTAACTAGTGGGAGGAGGTGCTATTTGTGTCCCTTTTCTGCCAGGAGAGGGAGGTGGAAATCAGAGCAGGGGATGACCAAATGGGTGGTCAAGATTTCTGTTCAGCAGATGGGTTTTTGAATCTTGAAATTTTTTGCCACTAGTTTTCCTCTCATTTGAAAATAAAGGGAGTTATGATTAAAGTGAGATCTACAAATTTCTTCAGTTGTTGGTGAACAGGTGGTAACAGAAAGACTATTTTGTGATTCCCAAGGATATAAACTTAAGTCCAGTGTATGTTTTCTATTGAATTATGAACCCTAGAAAAAAACATGTTCTTAACCTTAATCCACATTCCAATGGATGTGAACCCAATACAAAGAGGACATTATGAAGATGTTAATTTTAGTTAAGATATGACCCAGCTTAACCAGGATAGACCTTAATCTGGATACTGGAGGCCTTATAAAGAGATGAGTAGAATCATGCCATTTCCAGACCTGGCCCATAAATATCTCCTGTGCATGATCTTCTATGCTCCTATTCCCTCTTCCGGCTGCCATGGAAATGATCACCCAGCATTTTCTTGAGGGCCATCATGTCTAAGATGGCAGATCCATGAGATAGAAGGAACTTAGGTCTCTGAATTACTTCCTGGATGAAAGGTACCTATGTAGGCTGTTAGGTGAAAAAAAAATTCTTTTTATTATTTTAAGTCATTGAAATTTTTGAGGTTTATCTGTTACAGCAGCTAGCATCACCTTAAATGAATATAAGGTAGTATTAGGAAGAGGGATGGAAGCTGAACAGTAAAACGGTTTACATATCTCCATGTCTAAGGGAGGCAAGGTTGATAGACAGATTGGGATCAGACTGTGGAGGGTGTTGAATGCCTAGATATCCAACAATAAGCATAAGAAATTGGACCTTCTTTTCTCTTTTGGTCATCAAAACACCAATCATCAGATCAGCAGTGCTCTTTGGATTTAAGTTGGCCTCCTGGGGAAGGGCTTAGACAGCTTTCTTAATAACCAAAAATTGCTTTTTTAAAGGCCAACAAGAATATCAGCAATGAATCCATTTGTCCTGGCAATTTGGGGATGATCTTAGAAAAGGTGAAAAGTGGGCTCTGGCCAGGGCCAGGCCTTCAAGGCTAGCTTTTTTTTTTTCATTTAAAGATTTATTTTTTATTCATTTCTTTCCTCTCCCCCCGCCTCCTCCCACCCCAGTTGTCTGCTTCTGTATCCATTTGCTGTGTGTTCTTCTGTGTTCACTTGTATTCTTGTCAGCGGCACCTGGAATCTGTGTCTCATTTTGTTGTGTCATTTGCTGCGTCAATTCTCCATGTGTACAGCGCCATTCCTGGGAAGGCTGCACTTTTTTCATTCTGGGTGACTCTCCTTATGGGTCGCACTCCTTGCGCTTGGGGCTCCCCTACGCGGGGGACACCCCTGCATGGCAGGGCACTCCTTGCGCGCATCAGCACTGTGCATGGGCCAGCTCATCACATGAGTCAGGAGGCCCTGGGTTTGAGCCTTGGATCTCCCATGTGGTAGGCAGATGCCCTATCCATTGGGTCAAATCTCCTTCCCAAGGTAATCTTTTGAAATATACCAGTTCCTCAATATTCTTTTAGGTATCCTTATGCACCTTGTCCTTGTTTCACCACAATACACATTATCTTCCTTTCTCTGGTTAAAGTTCTAAAAATATCATTAGACTAGAAGTCAAAACACCTAGGTGTAAACCCAAGTTCTGCCACCAGTGGTTTTGTGGCTGTAGGATTTCACTTCTCTGGGCTATAAAAGGAAGGTGTTGGACTAGTTAATTTCTCAGTGATTTCTACTTTCCACTCTAACATTCTGCCAAGATGGGTTTCCAAACCTGTTGCAGATTACTTGGTTCTAGGGAGGTGAATAAACAAGCGCTGACTGTGTGATACCTTCTTGGACTCACTGACCCTGTGCTTCCCCATAAGTCAGTTCACCACACCTGCCAAATGAAAGCATTACTGAGTTACCCTTGTGTATAGCATAAAGAGGAGTTACAGAGGAGGAAGTTAATTCTCTGTTGTAAAGACAAGGTCTTTTGACTTACTGTAACTTAGTGAGTTAGAGAATGGACTGATATTTATGAATATGTCAATTTTGGGGGAAAGGAATAGTAATGCAAACAAATTCTGCAAGAGCACTGAAACTAAACCTTCTGAGTTCTAATCGAGTGTGCAGCTTGCTGGGTTTTTGCCTGATGGGTTTTTTGTGCTCTTTACCTTCATGGTTTCATGATGTGGGGTAGATGAACTCAAGGAAGGTTTGTGAGGACTCAAATGTCAATTTAGGATGGGAGTGGAAGCTGAGTACGTACTTGAGGGCTGTCCCCCTTTAACAACATGTGCCTTCCAAAGCTGAGTGGGCTCTTCCAGCTTAAGAGGAATAGAAATGGTGTTGGGAGGCCCAGTCTGGGGTTGCCCCACCTTGAAGCAAAGAAACAGCTGTTCCCTCTGAGTCTTCTCACCTCAGGCCAGCAGCAGTTTGTTCTCTGGCAGCTTCTCTGCTCACCATTGTCTCAGCTATCTGCTTTTCAGGCACATCCAAGGCGTCTCTTGCAGACTTTGTCAGTCATTAGCTTCACACCTTCACTCCTAGACTTTGCTTTAGGACCAAAGGCTCAGCATTAATAATGTGCTAACCTTGGTCAGAGAGACAGTAGATCCAGATCTCTGCTGTAAAACAGTTCCCTGTTTTCAGAACTTTCTCCAGTATACCGTTGGGAGAGGGTGGGTAATGGGAGTGTGGTAACAATAGCAGAACAAGGGGTGGGGAAGGTCTCCACCAATTAAAACCTCTGAGTGAAGTAGAACCTGATTTCAGTCTTTTTGTGTTACCCAGGCCTTAATAACACCCACTTTCCTGGTGTTTGTGCTCTACGTCCCATTTCTCTACCTGGAGTCATTCAAAACGAATCAAGAGCAGGAAAAATGGGCGAAGATGCTATTGTACCGGTTTTTTGGTTTGCTTGTTTGTTTTTCTTTTGTTTGCTTTGATGAAGCAAACTCTTATGAGTAAAAATTGAAAGGCAAATGCTGGGCCAATCTATGGGCCCATTTTCCATCCATTCTTTCTGGTGTAATGTTGGTCACTGTTGGTCATTTAATTTACTTAAGAAGAATGCACACCTTGAAGACAGAAGCCATGCCTTAAACATTCTGCATCTCTTAAGCACATAAGCTAGTGTGTTCTTCATGCTTGTCAAAGGATGGATGTGTTTCAAAATCTTTCCTTTCCTGTCCCTGTTGTGCCTACAAAATCATTCCCTCCACACTAAGTGTTTCTTCTTAGTGAAGAAAGAGGACCTGAGAACCTTTAAGCAAAATGCCAGTGCCCTTCTTTGCACTGGTCCCTAAGTCAATCAGGGCTGTAGAAGGAAGCAGTTTGAGTTTGTCCCATTATTAATATCATGCTGTACATCTAGAGCTCTTCATATCTTCATAGAGATCTTCAGTCACATCATGGTGAGTCTCTCACATCAGGAGACATCAGTTCTCAGTGAGCACCAGTCAAGGACCACTCAGGAGATCTCTGCATTTAGCCTGAACGAAAGGGCCTGCTATGGCCTTGACAATTCTGGTATTATAAAAGGAGGTAGGGTGGGACTTGCAGAATTTTGGCCCTTCCTCATTTTAGAAGAGTAAATAAATAAAGCTTGATAAGGTCAATTGTGTTCAGCTTTAGGGATGGTTTTAGCAAAGCCAGTAAGCTACCTGCATCATAACCTTCATCTTATCCCATGCGATTCAAACACTTCTGATCATATCAAGGTCGCTGCTCTTGCTCTTAACCAATTTCCCAAAGCAAGGACTGTGGCAACAGTAAACTGATTCAGAGTTCTCAGAAAAGCCATAGAGAAAAGGAAATGGAACTACAGGGTTTGGTTTCTCTTTTGTACATTGCTTGCTCTTTGTTAGACTTGCTGGCTGACCCTATCTTGTTTGCTCTTGGGCTCTGCCATTAAGCTCTCTTTTCATACCTAGAAAAGTACATTGTAGGTAAAAACTAAGCTTTGGTGAAGTAACGTGTATTAGGATTTCTAGGTTCTGTTTAGTCAGAGTTCGCTTTAGAATTCAGGCCCACTGGGAAGTCTGGTGGAGTGAAGCTCTGAGAGGTTTGTTCTATGAAAGCTTGAGGACGAACTCTGAGTAGAGGAGGACTGGAGGCTCCGGGGCTTGATTTAAGAGCAACGAACCATTCTCAGGATGAAGGGGCAGTTCCAAGAGCCCCCACGGTCATCCGCTCAGTTTGCCTTTATTCTGCCCTTGTTCTCATGCTTGAACCTCAGGGTGAGGGGGGGTGCGAAGCAGGCATGTAAAACTCAAAGAAGGATTTCAGTAACCTTCAAGAAATTTCAAGAGCCCAGCCTGACAGTGTCTCTGGAGCTGGTGAAGGCTGCTTTGGCAGTAGCTCGGCTAATAGGAGTTGGAGGTTGGTATTGGCTCTGTAGGAAGAAGGGCTGATGGTAGTGGTGTGGCCTGGCCTTGGCAGCCCTGCCTGCAGGCTTTAGTGCAGCAGCAGAGGTTGAGCACAGTGTAGGTGACAGTGCTTTTGGCTTCCTGGTGCCGATATTGACAGGAACATCACTTGGGAGATCTTGGGGGACACCAGCAGTTATGTGGTGACAGAAGTGGGCATCAGTGGCATTGCTAATAATTCAGGATAACTAGAGACACCACCAGAGCAAAAGTTAGAAGTTCATGGAAATGGCACATATACATGAGAGCCAAAAAGATTTTTGTCTTGGAATTCAGGAGATACCACCTGGCAATACCTTGATAGAAACTAAAAAGAAGCAAAGTTCTGTGGAATGGTGAGGTGTAGATTACAAACACGTCCTATTTGATAGCTGTTGTTGTTACCCAAGAAAGCTAGTGGAGAACACAGCTCACATTGTAAAACTAGAACAATCCAACCCGCAGCTTGAGTGAACAGAGACAAGTTTCTATCAAACCAGATGCCCAGCACCTCAAATAGAGATACTTTCAAAAAGTGAGATATTTCTGAAAATGTAGAGAAGTTGCTGGACATATATCCTTATTGATAGGATAGAGAGATGTGGGACCTTTGGAAAGATAATACTGTGATAAGAGAAGAGCTAAGCATTCTATATCAGCACTGCTAGCCTGGCTGGTGGCCTCCTCAGCACTCCAGGGACTCATTTTCTCTCTTTCTCTAGCACTTATTCTTCTCTTACCAAATTCCATTCTCATTTTCCAAGGCTAAAGGACTGTTGGGACTATTTGTTCCCCACAAGTTAATTTAGTTTCATTTAGTTCAATTCAACAAATATTTATTGAGTGAGGCAGTCCTGAACCAGGGGTGTAGAGAACACACATATGAATCAGATGCTGTGCTTATTCCTAAGAAGGCTTCTAACTTGATGGGGATGGAGGTGGAATAAGACAAGTACATGTGTCAACCTAATACACATACACACGCACACAGACACACGCGTTTCAAGAGGTTATCTCTCCCTCTAAAATATATTGGGAAAGAGAAAAGATGAATAAGAAAGTTGCTCCTACTCTTCTCAGCATCCCTTGAAGAGACTTAAATAAGATGTTCCTCTTTCCCTCCAGTAAGGGGATGGGTAAGAGGCAAGCTAGATTTTCTCGTTTTGTTTTGTTCCTTTCTCCTCACAGTACAACACAAGGTTGTGTGAGATTGACCAAAAGGCTGAGGTAATTAGATGAAATTTCCTTCTAGAATGGGAAAACTGAAATTTTGTACCTAATTGATAGAACAAAATTACCCAAGAGCCCTTTCCATTTGTTGAGCCACAATGACAACAAATGGCAATAACCCATTCATAGGTTAACGCATGAATAGCAGATACATGTACATTACTTGAGGAAAAATGACTCTTCCATCCTTGAAGCCTGGTGACTTAAACATCTGGCTGCAGTGGAGGGACGCAGGCATATGGTTAGGTTTCCCTGAAAGATGGCTGGCCAAGAAGAGGACACTTGGACACAACGAGCTCTGTTGGGGTGGCTGCGCTGCTTCCCTTCCTCGGACCTGGCACTCTCATCTGTAAAATGGAGCAGACAATGGTTGGACAAAATAAGCTCTGAGGCTCCTTCCAGCTCTGACATTCTACAAGTTCATTATTTCTTTCTTCTAGATACCTCTGGCTAGCAGCCCAGACTAAGCCGGTCTCTATGCAGGATCCTTTTGTCTACTTTCTAACCAGGACTTTACATTCATCTTCATTCTCTGATACAGGATAAATGTATGCTCTTAGCTACTTAGGAAATTCTTTCCCTCAATTTTCTTCTTAAGCACTTAAATAAATGAAATCTAATATGTAGAGTGCTTAGCATGAGGCCTGGCTCATAATGATGTGCATACACACACACACACACACACACACATATGTATATATATTCTCCTAATGTGTATTTTCCTCTAACTTTCTCCTCCTTCCTAAATATCTCTGTCCTTTAAAATATTTTTATTTTAAATTCAAGGCTACTTAGACTGTTCTTTTCAAGAGAGAGATTTCTTTCAATTACCCCCCCAAGCAGCTCATAAATCCATTTCACAGCATGGTGGGCCTCAGTGCTTTGAGGTGCCCAGCAACAGATCGGATTCTGACGAAGGTGAGGTCCCTCTTGAGATTTAAGAGAGGCCCCAGGGTGCACGTGCTTTTTGGAGATTCAACCCTGGCTCAGTTTAGATAGGGTGTGCAAAGTTGGGATGCTAATTAGGGAAGGGACAATAAAATGAAATATCTGACTTTGATCTTTTGAGTGAACACCTTCCAACAGTGAGTGCTGCTCAGAGGGAGCTTCGGCTTGCTCCTCTGGACCCTGGCTACCCATCAAACTTGCAAGATGTTGTGACTCAAACCCCCGCATCCCCATTATAACAGTGAGGAAGCGATGCCTTCACAGACAGCTTCTTACTCAGATGCCCAGACCCTCCCCCTGCTGCCTCCCCTCGGAGCCTCAGAGCACCCTGTAGAGTACAGATGATTGTATTCGGTTTTCAGAAGAGGCGGTGTAAGTTCAAGACGCCATAACTGGAACTCATCTGCGAAGGGGAAAGCAATTGGTCCTGGGACAGTGCCAGGCCCCTGGCTGGGCCGACCAGAGAGCCTGTGCTCTGTGAGAAGACTGTGTGTGGGTTAGAAAGGCCTGCCAGGCTGGGGAGACTGAAATCAACCACCCTTATCCCCACTTTCAGAAGCACACAGTGTCTTTGTATTTGTTCTAACTGTGCAAGTTTTTCCACTTAACAACAGAAGGACAGAGAAAATACCATGGCAGGGCCAGCCTGGCACTCTTACCCAGGAGGCTGGAGTGCGGGCAGGGGCGGGGGAGCCACCGGTCATGGTCTCCTTCCACCTCTTTCCTTATATGGACAATTTGGAATCTTAACACACTCTGGAGAGATCGAGGAAGACAAAGAAAGAGAGGGAGTGGGACTAAACAGAGTTGGGGAATAGCTGAGAGGGGCTTGCTGCTTAAGGAAAGAAGACGACAAAAGCCAGAAAAGAAGAAAGGCAAAAACAGACTGGAGAGATGGATTAAAAAAGATGAGAAGGGACGCAGGATGTGAATACTGAAGGCCCTATAGAATAGCCAAACATGAAGCCAAAATGCCAATGGGTGCCGATGATGCCTTTCTGAAAATTGGAAAAATGTTCCTTTGGCCACTCCGGTGCCCCTGGCAAAATTTGTTCCTTATTTGTGGCACTTGAGCTAAAATAGTGGCGGGCCCTTGCTTTAAAGGGTAATAACTTCTAAAGCTGATCCAGATTGCACTTGCCAGCAGGGAGTCAGAGACAGATGCCCTGTGGCTGAAGGATTACTGGGTTTCCCAGGGAGCCAGCCTCAGGGAGAGGAGGGGAGCGGGAGAGCAAGTCAGGAGAGAAAAGCTGGGAAGGTAGGAGATCAGATAAGGGAGAGTTCCTTCAGTCTTCCTTTCCCTCGTTTATTCATTCAACAAGGATTTAAGGAGCTGTTTCTGTATGCCAGATTCTGTGCTGGGCACCAACTATCTCAGTTAATCTTCACAATAACCCTCTGATATAAATATTATTTTCTCTATTTTACAGCAGTGAAAACAGGAGCTCAGAGTACCTTTCCTAAGGTAGAAAAGGGAGGGTTTAAATTCTGTTCTGCCTGATTCAAAACCTTGCTGCTTGCAATAAAACAGTCTACAAGGGAACTAAAAATGACTAGGATATAAAATACACTCTCAAGAGGCAATATTTATTGAAATGTTTGCATGAACCAGGTACTGTGCTAGGCTGTGGAGACACAAGGCAGGCAAAGCACCACCCTCCCCGCCTCCCGTGGAGCATAGGTAGAGTGGAATGATCGGAAAATTAACAAGCAGAAGATGCACTATACAAAGCCAGCTGGAGATAAATAGTATGGAGGAAAATAATACTGGAAGAGGGGACAGGAAGTTAGTGACCCTGGCGGCCGGTTTAGAGATGGTTGCAGGAAAAGCCCTTTGTTAGTTTCCCAGGGCTGCCATAACAAAGTACACAAACCAAGTATATTCAAACACCAGAAGTTTGTTGCCTCACAGCTCTGGAAGCTGGAAGTCTGAAATCAAGACGTCAGCAGGGCCATACATCCTCTGAAGTCTGTGAGGAAGTATCTGTGCCATGCCTCTCTCCACTGCTGCTCGTGGGTTTCCTGCAATCCATGGGTCTCTCCCGTCTGCTGCCTGTGTATGTGCAAATGCCCTCTCCTTGAAGGACACCGGTTATTGGATTAAGGGCCCACCCCATCCTGGTATGATAACCTCTGTCTTATTTGCCAGGGTTGCTATGGCAAACCCCACACAACGGGTTGACTTAAAACAGCTGAATTAATTTTCTCACAGTTTCAGAGACTGGAAGTCCAAAGTCAAGATCTCAACCAGCTGTGCTTTCTCCTGGAGTCTGTAGCATTCTCTTGCTGGCTTGCCACAGTCCTTGGAGCTGTTTGACGTGCCTCTCTCCTTCATCACCTGATGATTCATCAACTTGGTTTCCTCCTGTGGCTTTCTTTGCCTTCTGATTTCTTGCTTCTATTTACTTCTGCACCTGAATTTCCTTTGCTTATAGGAAAGTCATATGGATTAAGGCCCTCCCTGATTCAATTTGGCCTCATCTAAATAGGATCTTCAAATATTTTATTCACAAATGAATTCATATTTTAACAAAGAGTAACATTTTCCAAGGTCCTATTTGCAAATGGGTTCACACCCACAGGAACACAGGTTAATGCTTGAATGTGTCTTTATCGGGGACATCACTCAATCCTAACCACCTCGTTTTAACTTGCCCAACTTCCTCCTCACTGACCCTGCTTCCAAATATGGTCACATCTGAGATCCTCAGGAGTAAGACTTCAATATATCTTTCTGGGCAATACAGTTCAATCCATAACAGCCTCTCTGAGGGGTTTCATTTAAGCAGTGAGGGAGCAAGGTAAGTATGTTCAGACATAGCTGTTCATATTCAACAAACATCTGCTGGGTTTCTACCTTATCTCACTGGAAACTTTCATGCATTATCCCATTTGATGGTTACAACACCTTCAAGAGGCAGTCATCATTATGCCCATTTTTTGAAATGGGAATTGAGATGTGGTAAGATAAGGGATTAACCACAGGCTACACTCTTATAAGTGGCTTAACAAACGTTTAAATCCAGATCTGTTTAACCCGAAGTCTAGCTTCTATCTCCTTCACCACAGTGGCTATTTGAGTCAGAACCTAACTTGGACCACAAGAGCCACATTTATTGAATCCTATCATCCTTCAACCAAGTTAACAGCCAGAAAGCAGGTATTAAATGCGGACGGGATGTTTAGAAAGCCAGGACCAACCAATTTAATAGCAAGGGGAAGTTTTTAAAGTGTGCTTTCAAAACGGATTTTGCTGAGCACTGGCCAGTATGGATGGGGCAGCCCCTGTGCCCAGTGCTGTTCAAATGCTTTCCATGTGATATGGAATCCACGCAACTGCTCTTTGAGGTAGTATGCTAGTTTCCCAGGGCTGCCATGACAGCACTGTGAACTGGGTGCCTTAAAATAGCAGAAATTTACTGCCACTCTGTTGCGGAGGCTAGAAGTCTGAAATCAAACTGTTGGCAGGGCCGTGCTCCTCTGAAACTTCCTAGCTTCTGCCGCGTTGCTGGCAGTTCTTGGTGTTCCTTGACTTGCAGCTGCAGCACTTCCACCCCTGCCTCTGCTGTCACGTGGCTTTCTCTCCTCTGCGTCCTCTTCTCTACTCCTCTTCTTACAAGGACACCAGCCCTAGTGGTTTAGGACCCTCCCTTCAGTGTCAACTCCTCCGAACTCGATTGCATCTGCCAAGACTCTAATTTCAAATTCCCAGGTGCCAGGCGTTAGGGCAGCAGCATCTCTTTCTGAGGGGCTCAATTCAACCCATGGCAAGTAACTGCGATTATTATCCACAGTCCATATTTGAGAACAGTGAAAAGTACCATTTCAAAACTCCCACAGCACAAGGACCAGTGCAGGGATTCAAACCCATGCTGTCTCGTTTCGGAAGTCCTGGAGCCACCATTATTCTCTCTTACCCTCAGTGAATATAAGATCTGAGGAGCATGACACGGGATCTGGACCATCACAGGTGGGAAGGTTTCAGCGGCTAAAGGCCAGGTTGAGAAAGAGGGTGGAAGATCACAGAAGGAGGAGCTGGAGCGGACCATGGACCTCCACCTCCTCAGGCTGCCGATGAGAAGCTGTAAATACAGAGCAGCAGTGGGAGAAAGAGGAGAGCTATTTCTCCGAGGCTGGAGCTGTTCCACAGGGAAATGGGCTCAGGCAGGAAGATGGGTTAGGGGACAAGGATTTAAAGTTTCTAATATGGCCAACACAAAGGAAAATGAAACCCAAATAAGGCCTCTGTTTTCCTATTCTGATTCCATAGGAAGTGAAAATTATAGCTCCAAGAACAAAATGAGAATGTTGATGGGGGTGGAAACCCATATCGGGGAGCCAGGGAGGGGAAGGGCTGGGGTGGGCTTCTACCCCAGGCTACCAGACCACAGCGTGGTCTTGGAATGGGAAAGGCTCCTGCTCTGGGTGCCTACACTCACCCTGTCTGTAACTGAAGGGGGAAAGGAAGGCTCTATCCCATCTAATCCTTTGCTGCAGTGAGGGGAGACATCTGCTTTGCTCTAGCTAATTTAGTGTGGGAAGCCTGGCTCGCTCTGGGGTGTGGATAACGATTCCCGCTGCCTGGCAGGCAGGCAGGCTGGGGAGCCAGGGGCCTAGCTGCATCTCTCCCTGGCTAGCATCCCACCACCCTGCAGCCCGCCCTCCCTGGGGAGGCTGCAGCTGGCCAGGCACCCTGTTCGCAAAAGATTGAGGCACTGGGTGGGAGGAGGGGCAGGATTCTTGTCTCAGAGATACGGTGCAAACTTGCTCCCATAGGCTTATGGCTGCCGCTTCCAGAAGGGGGACCCTGCTGAGAGGCCCCCCGCATGGGCTGTGCCCAGCAGGGAGTTCCAGGATGGGGAGGGGTTTGGAGGAGTGTTCAGGTGGGTATGCTGGGGGGCTGGGAGTGGAGAAGAGCAGGTTTGGCATGGAAGGATAGGGTTCCTGGGATGACCATCCTTATCCAAGCGAGCACTGCACTAGCAGGGCAGCAGAGCCCTGTGGTGCCAAGGGTGCCAGCTCTTTGGGACAGCTGCTCTCTACCCAGAAGGGCACAGCTAACCCCATGGGCCTCAGAACCAATGGCACATGCTCTGGGGGCAGGTCCACCTCATGCCTCCCCTGTTCCACCAGCTTCTATGCAGGCAGTGGTGTGTGCCTCACCATTCCACTGGGGCTTCTCTCTGCACTCCCCAAGGAAAGGACTTAGTCTTAGTATCTGTCCTTAGCAACATTGTGAAAAATAAATGTCTATCTTTCCTTCCTGAACCCCAATAGTGTCCTTACCATTTCCCACACCTACCCTTACCCAGGGCTCAAGCACCTATTGCTTTCAGGTTCTCCTTTAGATGGTCCTCAACCCTGCCTAAGGTATGCCCCTAAGGGGAATTTGAATTTTCCTGGAAACCTGAAAAGATTCCAAAGTTAAACTGGCTGGACAGAAACCCAACACAGCTTATCTTAAGCAAAAGGGGAATTTATTGACTCACTCAATTGGAATACTCAGGGTGGCTGGATCCAGGGGCTCAAATGACATTAGGGTTCCCTTTCTTCCCACCTTTGCCTCTTTTCCTGCTAGGTATTGGCTTTATTACTGTTAACTGTTGGATGGGGATCCTCCTTAGAAATGAGGAAGAGGCTGTGGTCAGGGCCATTAGAAGGAGACATTTTCTTTCTCAGGTTCCGAGAAGGATTCTGATTGTCCCTACTTAGGACATGTACCCAGCCTTGAGCCCACCCCTGTATCTAGGGGATTGAGGGGGCTTCAGTTGGTCAGGCTCAGGTTAAATGTGCAGGTTAGCACCTGGCATGTGGGATGGGCCAGTTCTGGTTTCAGAAGAAGAATGTGGGGAAGGCAGTAATAACTGCCACAGTCCACCACAATGGTGTTTCCAGTCTTGTGACCCCAGAGTAGGAGAAAGATTTGGGGCAGGGGCCCTTCCCACCTACTCCACGTTAATGCCTACGGTACTTCAGTGGTTGACAGAACTTGGGATTGTCCAGCTGCCCATTTTCTTTACCAGCTTGGACAATCCCCCACTTAGAGGGAAAACTCTCTAGGCTTTTGCTATGCATCAGTGCTGGAAACCTTCTTGGGGCTACCTCCCATGCCTCTTCCCTACTAGGGCCTGCCTGTGACTCCTGCCTCCTGTCTCCATCGCTGGCTCTGTAGAACTCTTCCCAGACTTCATCCCTATGTGCAATGAGGTGGCCAAGGCCTGCTGAGGCAGGAGGGGACCAAACCCAAGCTGAGCCCTAGACTTACAATGGGACCTTCTCTACGCCTTGCGAGGGTGAATATAAGCACTCCTTATCCTCATAGTCATCTTTAGGAATTCTTCTCTCCATCTGTCACATTCTGAAATATTCCCTTCTCAGCAGATTTCTTGGTCATTAGTTCAACCCATTCCACATTATCTGCGTTGAAAGGGAATGGAGAAGTATTTGCTTCGACCACCTAGCTAGTGCTTCAATCTCTGTGTAAAGGCCTAATGAATGGCTGTCCTTCCTGATTTCGGTTTTTAGGAAGTCCTCATTATTAGACAACTCTGACTGTTGTCATCTTCTGCTCTCTCCTCTTCCCTTTCAACATGCACCTTGGGAGCAACCCTCATTTTAGCCCCAGAACCCCAGAACCCCAGGTCACAATGGTCTGAATATTTGATCCCAGATGATCTGTATAGTAGGTGCTGAGAAAGCATCAACTCCTGGCTATTGCAGAGGCACTCCTTGTCCATGTGTGCTCAGGGACCGTGGGATGGGAGTGAGTGCAGGGCTCCATGGGATACTAAGGGACATTGTACAACCACTCTTGACCTCTCCTCCAGTGCTGGGACGCTCTTTCCAGCAAGCTGAGCTGTTTCATTGCTTTAGGGGTTCCATTTGTTTCTAGGGTTACTGCACCTAACACCCCTGGCTTTCTACTGACAGAGTGTTACTCCTGGGCCACCACCTATAGAATGTCACATTGAATGGTTTGTTGTAATGAGGTCTGATGGTGCACAGCAGGCAGCTAATAACAAGACTCTTCTGCCCAGTGAAAGGGAGTCATCTTAAGACTGTATGGTAGCCATGCAACTGGAAAAAGACCTTGACCAAAAGGGGGAAAAAGTAAAGACAAATGAGTTTACATGGCTAAGTGTTGGCCTCCGCTGCGGCACTGCAGGCGGGTCACTGCAGGCGAGTCGCTGCCGGGGATCGGGCCTACGCCATGGCCTGACCGGGGCGGCAGCGGGCGGCTCAAGGCTTGGGGGACGCGCGGTTCGATGGAGGAAAAACCACGGAGACGAGGTCTATGCGCAGGTCTGATTTTATTCGGGAAGTACATGGGGTTTTATAGTGTCATGGAGGCGGGGAGGTTGTGGGAGGGGCATGTCCGCGGGGCAGCTGAGGATTGGCTGCAGAGGCAAGGGCGGACCTGTGGTTTATGACGTAAGCCATTGATGGCAGAGGGGGTTGTTTCCGAGGTTGTGCCGGGGCGGATCCGGGATGAGGGCAGTTGAAATGAGGCGGGGAGAACAGCGATCGGCTGGGAGGGGGAAGATAACAGTGGCTGGGAGGAGGGGCGGAGGGAGGCAGCAGCACAAACTGCTGCTGAGAAGGGCCATAATACAGGGAGGTTACGAGGAACAGGCGGGCAAAGTGTAAGGAAGCGAAAGGCAGGGTGGGAGCAGGGGACAGCTAAGAGAGTTCAAAGTGAGTCTGGAGGTCATTCCAGAGGTTGTGTTTATGTTTGTTTTAGCAGGATCTCATTGACTGCTAAAGTAAATACTACCTCAATAGTGGGGCTTGTGAGGGCTCTGGAAACATCCAGACATTATAGTCAGGAAGATAGCTCAGGAGACTGATGCCTTGCCAGTAGGCCCTACTTTGGAATTTATGCTCCCCCATGTGACAAAGTTGGACTCAGTTGTGATTTCCCTAAACATGGCTCTTCTGACTCTTCTATTTGAACGTATGATTAGTACTAGGATTGGTAGGTGTACGTCCAAGAGACTAAAATCTTTAGGCTGTCCATGTGCCAACTGGGCCCTGAATCTCAATGGAGTTGCAACACCTACTCTCCAGTTCATTGGACTCATCCAAGACAACTAACAAGGAAATGATGATGGACAATGACCATCCCAAGGAACTAAGAGGGTCTATAAATGTAAGCAAGAATCCCATCCATCAGCCCCATGGAATTAAAGCCTCCTCTCAATTAGAGGTAGAGTGGGCATCGCCATCCAGGAATCCTCAGGACTGGAGAATGAACTATGGACTAAAGTAGACTTACTGGTATTCTACTATAGACTTATTGTGATTCTAGCATTGGAAAAAATTATACCATTGTGGAGGCAGTGGCTACTGGAGGTTCTGAGGTCAGGGAGATGGAAAAACAGGTGTAAAATGGGGGCATTTTCAGGACTTGGGAATTGTCCTGAATGACATTACAATGATGGGTATAGGCCATAGACTACAAAAATGTGTGGGAGAGAGTGCAAACTACAATGTAAACTATTATCCGTGCTTAGTGACAATGCTCCAAAGTGTTTTCATCAATTGTAATGAATGTACCACACTAATGAAAGATGTTAATGTGGGAAAATGGGGGAGGGAAGTGTAGGGAGTGGGACATAACTGGAATCTCCTATATTTTTATGTAACATTTATGTAATCTAAGTATCTTTTAAAAAATAAAACTATATATTAAAAAAATCTATGAAGGAAACAAAAAAAAGACTGCATAGTTGCCCTGCTCCCTCAACTTTGCCATGGGGAATAGATTTTGGAGGAGGAAGACAAAAGACACTCCCAAATAGTATCTCCAACCCAGAAGAGCCTTTGCTCTAATGACTTTATTCTCCCTCTGAACCTAGCAGATTTAGTTGGAATCCCAGAAACGATCTGCCTCCCCCTGCCTCCTGACTTCCTTTCTCTTCTGAGCCTAGTCATTGGCTGCTCCTAGAACAGAAGTGGGCTGAGCCCCAGAGTACACTGCTAGGATGCTTCCTGAAGGCAAACCTTGTCCTGGCCCTCAAGGGGCTTACATTCTAACAAGAGGAAAAGGCCATGATTTATAACCATACATAACAGTGGCTAGGTAGACATAGACTCTGGGAAAGGCACAGAGGGCAGGTCAGAAATTGTGTAGAAGGACAGGTTGGTAAACAGGATAGTTTGCTCTAGAAGGGTTACCTGGATAAGATGGATTTGGGTGCGGTGATTAATAATCTAGAACTTGCCTACTTCTCCTTTTTCCCTTTCTCCTACTTGGTCAGAGCCCAGAGGCCATCATATGTCTTATCTTGTCTGGTCTTACTCCAAACCTCCTCCCTTTTTTGGCCTATGTTCTTTATAGCAGGGGTACAATGTTGACCAAGGTTAACCTGGGAAGTGAGGGCACCTCTTGGCTATTCTGGACATGCCAAGTCCAAAGCAGAATCCTAAGTCAGTCCTCTTCTCTCTTCTGTCAAAGCCATAGCTGCAACCCATGAATCCCTGTCTCCAGACCTCAAGTTCTGGAGAAATGGGATCCCAGCGCCTTTTTGGAATGGTGGTTGTGGTATAGCTTGGCCTTCAGAAATTATACCATGGTGTTTGACAACCAAGCACTTTAGTTGCAAGGACTAAAGAAGTGTAAAACTTGATCCAGTAATCAAGGAAATAGAATTGGGATTCTGTTCTCACTATTCCTATTTTTCTTTCCTCTTGATGAACTCCTTCCTGTAGCTATCATGTCCTTGTGAGTGGGTCCCAGATCTATATTGCCAAACCCAGATTTTTGCTCTAAGCTCTAGACCCACACTCCCTCTTCTACCTAGATACCTAGATATTTCCATTAGGGCATATGTTTGCCCCGCCCCCATACACACATTTGACATGTCCAAAACCAAATTCTTCTGTCAATCTTGCTTTCCCTCTACCCCACCCAAATCAACCCCTCTTCCAAAGTTTGACATCTTTCTACCTACAATAATCTTTCACTCTCTTCTTCCTTTAGTCAATATCCTGCTGTTCTTCAAGACCTTGGGAGCAACCCTCATTGTAGCCAGTATAGATTCATTTCTTTTCTCTATGTATAAAATGTTTGGGTGCAATGGTGCACAGAATAGTTTATGTGGCCCCTGTACCCTGAACCCCCATTCTTTAAGGTCCAGATGAAAGGCCACTTCTTTTGGACATGTCCCCCAATCCATCCAAGGCAGAAGGGCTTCCTCCTCTGAACCTAATCTGAACCTCTTTGATAGCCCTTTCCATGTTCCTTCTCCCATTCAAATGTGAGTCTCTAATTTGTTTGTACTTCTGAAATAGTCCCACGAAACAATTCATTTAACAATTTCATATCCACTAGAGACCATGTTGATATCCTGAATTTCTCCTTTTTTTTGTACTGACTAGTGTCTTCTTGTGGACTTCTCATCTAATGAGAATGAATCACATTTAATTCTCAGATATCTAATGGTAATGAATCACATTTCCAGGTTCCTTGTAGACACCAGCTTAGATGCTACATTCCTCAAGAAGTCCCCTGCCTTTCAAAGATCAGGTTAGCTGTCTTTACTACATGTTCACTTATAACATTGTATTTGCCCATGCCACATACTTATTCTCCTGAACTGAACTGTTTCTTGCCCCTACTTTCCTCTTGAGGAACTGGAAAGTCCATCAAGACAAGGATTATGATTTATTAACTGTCACATGCCAGCTGTGTCCTGCCCCATTCCCTTCTGATCCAAAGAAAGTCAGAGAAAGTAAGCTACATTAGTTAAAAAATCATAGTTCCTAAAATTCAGAAGAAAATGTCATTATCTCATTGAGTGGCTTATTAACTGAGTGAATTTCAACAATTCAGCTCATCAAATTGCCACCTCCATCCTAACACTGTGTTAGGCACTAGGCATTAATCTGTTTTTAGTGTAGAAACTGGGTGATGTGTCTTCCGAACTGATGTTAAAGCCCAATAGTTTCCAATTTCACAAGATTTACAGTCTAATTTGTATATGTGAAACTACCCAAATCACCAGAAGAATTAGTTTTCTTAGAGGATTCTCATCAGTAATAGCAATTTCCACAGTTTGTTTGGCACCCATAGCAGTAAATATTTTACTTTAAAAGCTCAGTCATATATAAATTTATTATAACAATCTAGGCACTTTATCATAAATGAAAACAATGATAATGATGGTGCTGACTTCTATTTATTTCAGATACTATTGCTTGTGCAATTCATTAAAGAAATGTATATTTTTGAACATGGTGGCTAACAAAGTAAGCTGAGTTCCTGAGTGACCTGAATTCCAACAACACCTGTGCTATTCACTAGCTGTGTGATCTCAGGAAAGTTATTTCATCCCTCTGTGCCTCAATTTCCTAGTCTAAGAAAGGACAATAATAGCGTCTGCATCATAAGATTACTGTATGGCTTAAATGAGCTAATATGTGTAAGGGCTTACAACAAAGCCTGGCACCTAGTAAATATACTATAAACGTTAGCTCTGATTATTTTCCAGGGGTGAGCCAAACATAGGGAGATAGTTTGGACAAAATTACCTTTAAACTCCCTGCCAACCCTGACATTCTATGTTTCTATATCGTTCCAATCCCTCAGCATTCCTATTCAGTAGGGAGGGGGCAGCATTATCCACATTTTACAAACAGTGAAATTGAACCATAAAGAAACAAAATGTCTAGTAAGTAAGTGGCAGTATGAAACTACTAGTTAACTTCATAGATGTAAGTGCTCAGGCTCTTTCCCAGAGATTGGAAGACTCTATATTAGGAAGGAGTATAAGGCATGCCTTTTGAGCACTGATCCCTTGCTGGCCCCTTCTTTGCCAAGGTTCTCAGTGGATGTTCAACAAGGTCACTTCTGTCTCCACCTCTGAGATGATCGTGGGCCAAGTCTTCCCAGATATATTTCTTATGAGCTTCAAAAAAGCCATATTAAGGATCTGGATCAAGTGTCAGCTAGATACTCTCTATTTGATTCCCTCTGTTTCCTGACTCTTTAAGCATTCCCATCCCAGGCTTGTCCTGGGAATAGATACACCTCACCTGGCTGCAGACCCTGACTTTTGGAGGATGTTTTTCTGTTGAATCAGGACCTTAAACATTTGGAAACCCCAGAATCATGTTCTTCTAAAACATCCCCTCCCTAACCATTTCTCCCACCCCACCTCACCCCACCCCACCCCACCCCATCCCATCCCATCCCATCCCCCCTTTCACTTCTCCTGCAAAAGGCAAAGGATCTGCAAAAGCTCATTTCCTCTCCCTCTTCCTCATCTTTCATCTCTTTTCTTATCTAAGTTGGTCAGAGGGAAGACTGTTCTCTTTCGGGGTCCCTGTCTATGTAGCATCAGCCCCCAAGAGTTCATGGAGGTGGGGAGAGTGCCTGTGCCCGAGTCTGGACTCTGCAAGAGAACTCAGAGTCCTTTTCTTTTCTGTCCACTAGGGGGCTGCTTGTAGGGGGATGGAAAAAAACGGAGGCTTAAAAAAATATCATGCTGCTGAAATTTCAGCAAGAGGGGAAAAGAGAAAGCGCGTGAGACAGACAGCAAAGCAGTCCTAGGCTTCCTCCTCTCCTTCACGTCAGAGGCAGGAACCGACTGTGCTAAGGCTGTTGGCTCAACACGAAGAGACGGAGAAAGAGGGGCGACAGAGAGTGAGAGAAGCGGGGGTCCTCCCTGACCCAAGGAATTACCACTAGTGGAGTAAAACCACCTGACTTTTTGCTCTTATTTGGGTTGCTTCCTCTTTCTCTTTTCACTTCTAGACCTGCCCGCTTGGGTTTCATTTCTTTGGTGGAGCCTCCCCTCTTCCTCCCAGAGAAGGAGGAAGGGAAAACAAGGGAGAGGTGGGTTCTCTAGGTGAGCGCATCAGCTGACTCGAGCCTGAACTGACAAGAATTCTCTTCACAGGAAGCTCCTCTCGCTCCCCTGTCGCCCACCCTCAGCCCGGTAAGTCCAGCGCACTTGCTCCTTTGATTTCCTCGCTAGTGTGATTTCAGCACCAAGGAGAGCTATGAGCTGCATTCTGGTTCCTGCGTGTCTGTGTTCCTGCAAGGCGTTTGGCACTAAGGTTACATCCGTCTCCCTGCTGCCAGTGGAGCAGGGCTCTGCGGAGGGAAAAGAAAGGCGCAAAAGAAAACTATGCCTACTGAATTAAAGGTGGACATCGACTCTGGCCTTAGGGTTGTGTGGGTGTGTGTCTGTGTGTGCATACCGTTTCATAAGACAGGTGAGATCTGAGCTAAATTGTCAGCGCTGTCTGCTTTCTGTGTTTCTCCGCTTAGAGCTGTTCTTTTTGTATGTAGATAAGAGGGACGGTTTGAGGAATTAGTCATGCACCTTCTTTAACTCCTTCCCAACAAACCACACATGGTGGGAAAGTGTTGCAAAGGAAGCCTGGGGGTTGGGGGGTGGAAGGGAGGAGAGGATTGGGAGTGGAGATAGAGTTAAAAGTTATTCTCCTTTAAGAGAGCTGGAAAGAGGTGGTTTTAAAAATGTCTATGTTCCCAGGATTCTCTGGGTTCTTGCTGTGGAGTGAGCCTAATCTGACCTTCCACTTTCTCTGCTGGAGTTATCTGTGGCAAGTGGGCAGGTGCAACAGGTGAGCATCAGACTGGAATGGTTTGGGGGAATGAAGTCCCTCTGACTTCATGGTGGTAGGAAAGTGCCAGCATCTTGAGCTTTTCAGGGTTGGCTTATGTGGATTATACTATGTTTGCAAGGAGGTAGGAAGTGCCTTCCACTTTTCTGTCATCTGTGGTTGTGTGTGGATGAAAAGAGGATAAAGTCTCTTGGGCCCTGTTTTCTGGGGTATCTGCCAATGAAAGACAGCCCAGGAGAAGGGTTTGTCTCTACATCTTGGGAAGCAGAAATGAAAATATACTGGCCCCTCACTCCTGAGGGTTTGAAGTGATACTGTGTCCTTCTCTAGCACTGAGAAGCTTCCCAAGCAGGGGCTCATCACTCACACTTCACTGCTACCACTTTTGCAAGGCTCTGATTTGCCTCCTCTTCTTCCCGACTCTCTGAAGTATGTTTAATCACTTTCTTTCACCTGTCTTGGTTTTACCTTGGAGATATTATCTGCCTGGCCCCTCCTGCCCATACCTATTTGGGCAGGGTCATTCAACAAGTGGTGTTGGGGACTTCCCTCACTCACTCAGGTCTGCATGGAGCCAGCATCCCATGGGGCATTTAAGAAGATGTGCTTCTCATTAGGGTAAGCCTTGCTTGCCTTGGCCCCAAACTAGGTAAAGTTCTGGGCACTTTCTTTAAGTATTTTGAGGCAGGAGAGAGTCAGGGATATATGTCACTCTTTCTAATCCCCAACTAATCCTAAAGTGACTTTGTCTTGCTTTTAATTCAGCACCCTCCCCCCATCCTCCAACATGAACAAAATACTCTCTGACTCTGTATGGGGAGCCTTCTGAGCAAGATGTAGTCTTGAATGGAATGGGACCATGATTTATTTTACTATGCTTAGCATTGGATCCAGAAACCTTAGCATCTCCCTAGAATGGCAGGAAGTAGACAGAATGCAGTGAGGAGAAGAGTGAAATCAGAGGTTGTAATGGCAAGAAAAAAGATTGAAATAGACAAATGCAGAGCATTAGAAACCAACACTGACTCATTCATATTTCAACTCTCTCAACTCCTCCTGTCCTTGAAATCCTCCAGTTTGAACATGGGAGTGGATGGATTTCTGCATGACATGTCCCTGAAGGCTTAAAAAACATTCATGCCTTTGCAGTGGACCCTGTCCAAAGCCACCATTTATTACCAAAGTAACTGTACTGTGTGGTCATTATCTCATTAATGTCATTAAATTCTCTCTGAAAGTAGTGCTCGGTGACATTATTGGACCCATTTTATAAATAGAGAGGCATGGATGTTTGAAGTGCTAGGCCAAAGGGTAGCAAAACCAGAGACAGAACTTCTGGTCTAGTACTGTCTCATCACCTGTGAAATGCAGAAACACTCATGTGCGGGAGAAGAGGGATCTATTGCTTCCCAGTGGAGAGGTTTGCAACTAAAAGCCTTTTAGTGAATTCAGTGTGGAGCAATGTCTACTCCCTGGTGAAGAATGAGAAACAGCCAGGAGGTCTCAAGATGTTCTTGGCCTGTAGTTCCCAGTCAAGAAGATGAGCAGGAGACAGCTGAAGAGTTCTCTGGGCTTACTGTGAAGAGAGAACTCAGGCTGGTGGTCCCCAGGCTGACCTCATGTTGTACACCTGACTTGCCATATTCATCTTGTGCCCCAAACCCCAATTGGGGGCACCTTTTCTGGAATGCACCAGGAATGCTTGGTTTTGTTGTCTGATGATATTTCCCTTCTAAAAATCTTTCCTGAGATTTCCTTCAATGGGTCCTTTGCAGCTCAGAATGTGGAAGGGATGACTAAGGAGCAGGAGGGGGGCTGGGCTCTGAACACCCAGGAGACAAGTGAGAGACTTGATACAAACCCCACCCACAGACCAAACCTCCTCTCCCCCAGTGGCCCTACTCCTCACATCTGGCCAGCATCCTGGAGAGAGCGTCTTTGTGTTCCCATAGCCAGCCCTCATTCCCTGAGTGAGGTAGCCTGCTGGGATGTCCCTGAGATCTTGGGAGATGAGTGATGGTAGGGAAAGGTGGAGGGAAGGAGATGGTAGGCAACCTTCCCTATACTCCACAGCTGTAGTTTGCCATCTTTACCTGGAGAGGGCCACTGTTCCTTTTATTTTTAATTGAGGTATAATTTTCACATAATAAAATGCACTGGTCTTAAGTATTCAGATAGGTAAATTTTGACAGTTGTGTACACCCATCTAACCACTACCCCAGACAAGATATATACATTTTCTTGTGCTTCTTTCCAGTCAATCTTCCTCTCTCAACCCCATCACCTTCTGACTTCAATCACCAGAGCTTCCACCACTACATTTTGTGTTTAATATATGTGTCATGTAGACCCAAGACTTTAAAGAGAACAATTCAGATTTCTGAGGCTACTGTTACTGAGCAACAGAGTCCACTGGAGAGGAGTGCATTCTACTCCCCAGCTTATAGTCATGTTTTTGGAAATTCAAATGACCATTTCAATAATGTGTGCAGAGGCCAAAATTCAGGTCCAAACAAGACCCATGGAACCTCTGAGCTGAGGTGAGTTATTTGATGTACAGTGCATGGAGATGATGTTGAAGTTTCTATTTAAAAATTGGAATTCAGCATTCTGGTGGCTGGGCATGAGTCACCCCATCTGGGCTCCAGGAGGATGAGCTGAAGAAAAGAGTGCCCGGGTGAACTCACTAGGGAAATAAGATGAGAGTTCACTGTGATAGGGCTAATGCCAGTTTAGCTCCATCCATAAAAGTCATGATGGTGGGAGTGGGGGGGTTTGCTGTTACTGCATGAAATTGTATTCCAGAGTGGTTTAGAACCAGAACCCACTTTGCAGAGACTCATGTACCATCACCACTCCATCTATAGGTGTTTCCATTCACCTTGTTCTTATCTTGGAGTTGTGGGCCAGGGTAGGGTATACTCTTTTACATTTTACAATTAGGAAACAATGGAGCTATCAGAAGGTTTTGATAATCTTGCTGAAAAATATACAGCAAAGTATGGACACATATACACATGTGAAAAAACTATAAACACATACACACACATACATATACATAACCAGACCTCACACCTTATCGATCTCTTCCATCCTATCTCCGTAGACGCTATATGCAAGGACTGTAGGCTGAATATGGGGGCAATTTGTGCACAATTCAAGCACACAGCCTTCAACAAGGAAATCAGAGTTTCTGGCAGATCAACCAGGAAACCAGAGTCGTTACCAGATCTCAGCCTTTGCATGTAGATAACAGAGCAGTTTCAATATTCAGTGGGTGGCCATGTCCTCTGCCTCCTTCTACTCAGAATTTACTGTGGTGCTTTCTTCCTGGTCTCTGCCCATTTCTGGTTTCCTCTGCCTCAGAGAATATACCCAGCCCAGCTCTTCTATGAGCAGACTCCTAAGCCACCTCTCCCAGGCGGGACCCACAAAGTGAAGTATAAGTTGCTGAGCCATCAGTCCCAAGGAGGTCATGGCAAGTTAGAAGACAGACACAGTAAGGAGGACTCCCTGACCCCTAGACTGAAGTTGTGCAGAAATGCAAAACATTGGACGTTCTCCATGAAATCCATTCTAGTAGATGACTTGGGAGATGTGAAGAGATCTATCTTTGTCTCACCTTGATTATGGGCTGTTAGTAAAGATAAGCCAAGTGGAGTTTCATCCTCCTAAAAACAAGTCCAGTAGGGAAGGGGGAATTGGAACAGAGATGCTTAAAAGCTATTTCCAACCATATATAAGAATCACAACATCTTTACCTTGCAACGTGACTTTGGGCTAGAATAATATTGATGCATTTTGAACAATGAGAGATCAGTCAGAAAAGGAAATTTAAGCAGCCTTGCTCTCTTTTCCTCTCTTTTAATTCCGGGTGATTATCTCTGTTTTTCTCTGTAGTGAAGTGGGAAAGGGAGACTCCTGGTCATGGCATTCACTTGAGTAGAAATTGTCCCCTTTCCCTATGAAGACTAAGCAGGTGGCTTCATGGAGGCTACTGGGAGGAGATTCATGTGGCTGGTGCATCTGCCGCCAGCCCCCCCAAGGGAGTTGACCCGCCTCCTGTATTCAGACCCTCATTACTAGTGTGGACAGCAGGTGGCTCAAGTGAACAGGGATCCTGAACTCTCACCTATCCCTCCACTGAAACACCCCAATTGTATCCCAGAGAGGCCCCAGCAGTCAGGTAAAGGCAGAGCCCCAGTCTTTGCTGGTAGGTCCTTGTGTCTTTCCCGGCTTACGCACTGCAAGGTGAGCCTTCAAAATGAGGGAGGAGCTCCGGGGGCAGGACAAATGAGCAGATTCGTTATTGAGCGTCCTGAAGCAGTGCAGGGAGCCCTCATCTCCCAGGAACCCCTGTCCTTAGAGCAGGGCACTGCCAAGCTCACCCCACCTGGGTCCTGTACCAACATCTCATGCTCCTGCTGTAGATGACTCAATAAGAGGTTATTTACCAGGACCCAGAAGGAATTCATTGTTCTTTTCAACCTGGATGTGCCCTCATAACACTACATGGTGTGGCAGACAAAGAGGAAAAGCCTGGAACATTGATCCCAGGACAGCATCCGCCCAGGATGGCAAATGTTTGACAGCAGCTTAGCAGCATCTCTGTTTGTCTAATACCCGCTGAGGACTGAAGATCTGGGCTTGTATTTAGTCTTTGGTTCTGGTCCACCTAAAAATTTACATTGTTGGGCACTGCCTGGCAGCTTGGATCTTTTTATTGCTTAATGATAATCCTAGCTGACATTGTCAAATTCTAACTGTGCATTTAGCTAAATGCTTGGCACGGAGAATGCACTTAATAAATGTTTGCTGTTATTGCTATTAATATGCACTTCAAATATTTTCTATCATTTGTGGCTTAGAAGCATTATGGCATATACTGTTATTCCTACTTTACAAATGAGGAAACTGAGGCATAGTGATGTCAAGTGACTTGTTCAACTTTTACAGACAATAAATTGTAGAGCAGGGACTCAAACCCAGGTTCAAGGCCTGTGCCTTTAACTACTTTCTTATATTGCTTTTTTTTTTTTTTTTAAATTTATTTATTTATTTATTTAATTCCCCCCCTCCCCTGGTTGTCTGTTCTTGGTGTCTATTTGCTGCGTCTTGTTTCTTTGTCCGCTTCTGTTGTCGTCAGCGGCATGGGAAGTGTGGGTGGCGCCATTTCTGGGCAGGCTGCACTTTCTTTTCACGCTGGGCGGCTTTCCTCACAGGCGCACTCCTTGCGCGTGGGGCTCCCCAACGCGGGGGACACCCTTGCGTGGCACGGCACTCCTTGCGCGCATCAGCACTGCGCATGGGCCAGCTCCACCGGGTCAAGGAGGCCCGGGGTTTGAACCACGGACCTCCCATGTGGTAGACGGACGCCCTAACCACTGGGCCAAAGTCCGTTTCCCTCTTATATTGCTTTTATCATTCATTTGGCAATTAATGATGGCTCCCTCGTGAGTCATCCTAGGTAACTTTAGGGGACTTTTACATCTTGGTTTATTGCTAATCTTTATATGTGAAAGCATCTTGGTCCTCTACTTAGATGATCTATTCTATGGGGACTGGAAGGGCGTAGCACAGGGCCTGACATACCGTAGGGCCTCAAAAAACTCTGATTTGCTATTGGTTCTGCTCACACTTATTTCCTTCTTTCAACAACAGCAACAATAATAATAGCTGTTCTTTATGGCCTTTAGTCAATGCCAGGTGCTGTACCAGGTTCTTCCTTTATAGTATCTCACTTGATTCCGTATTTGACAATAACAGGTAAAATTAGCTCTCATGGTTTTGGGGTAGTTGTGTGAAAGGACCATGCTGGGTGTTTTACACACCTACGCTTATTTAATCCCCACCAGCACAGCAGGAAGAGAAGAGGAATCCTGCCTCTCCAGCCCAGTGAGAAGGTTGAAATAGCCCCCTTTCCCAGTGAAGACCACAGAGGCTAGAACACATAGTGAGGGAAAGATTCCTGAGAAGCTCAGAGACATTCAGTAGCTTGCCCAAGGCCACACAGCTAGTAAGTGGCAGGGCTGCTTTTGAATCGAGTTTGTTTGATACAGAGCCCCCAGCTCTTTCACACCTCTCTGCTGTGTGTGCCTTGGACACACTCTCTCCTACCCTAGGCTACTCAAACATAAAACCCATGGACTAAGGCAGCAAGAAGCAAGACCTGGGGGTTTACCACCAGGAAACTTGGCTTCAGATTCCTGGTCCATCTCTTACTGACCCTGTGACCTCGGGCAATTACTTAGACCGTCCTAATCTGAGGTTCTGCAGCAGCAGCCACCCCAGCACCTCCTCACCTCTCTCTCTCCACCTCCCACTCAAAAAACATACAAACTATAGAGATCACCTTATCTTCCTTAGGGGTTTCATAAGAGAATTAAATGAAGCACGAATACGAAGTGCCTAGGACAATGGCTGGCATGGACCATATCTGCTATGGACAGACAGTTGAACCTGGATCCACCTGGGCCACTCGCTATTTAGTATGGCCTGGGGCCTGGTACAGCCTGGGGTACTTGGCATTTTAACGAGCAAACAATTATCTGGGCTGACCTGGATTTTATATTCTCCTCAAGTGCTAATGGGCTGGGCTGGCCCTTGTTTTAAGTCACCTTGATTTTAGGAGCATGTGTTGGCTATTTTTTCTTCTACCCCTTGAGCTCCATGAGACCTGCAGACTGACATTTAAAAATACCTGATAGATGCCTCTTGCCAATTAATTGCCCAGAAATTGTAACAGACCAAAATTAATTTGGGCCTTAAGGAGACACCCAGCTTTTTGAGCCCCCTTTTACCCTCTGCTGTGGACTATGAGTCTTTGGGTTTCTCTTATTCCCCTCCCTCCAGGTTCTTCTGCCATTCTGTTTTATTTATGCAACATTTTCCCTTCCCTTATAATTACGTTTTCCATAAGAGCACCCAACAGCCACCTGGTTGGGTGAGAGTAATTGTTTGAATTTTTTGACGGTGTGCAGTTTCAAAGGTCTGAGTTTATATAGATTACCTTGAATTTATCTCCTCAAGTGCATGGGGAGAGAAGCTCTGCTGCCTCATGAAGTATTGCCTGCTCCTTAGCCACTGAACGCTGGCATTTGTGTGCATGGTCTGTTTATCTAAACGCGTTTTTGTAAAACATGTCCCTTATAAGTCAGTTTGCTAGCCTGTCCTGTTTAAGTGCCTCCTACTTCTCGGGCAAGTGTGTCAGTACCAAGGTCAGCAGTGGCTCCAGGGCGAAGGGACAGGTGTGGCTGGGAAATCAGCTGACAGCCGGTTTCTCCCTCCACACTCCTCCCGGTGGCGGGGCCAGCTACGAGTCCAAGGGGAGAGGGCACCTGCAGGTAGAGGAGAGGTAGCCGGGGACCGGGGAGAGGAGAAGGTGGCCAGGCGGGCAGAGGGACAGGGTCTGCATACCAGGTCAGGGCCCTGTAAATGGTTCTGTTGAAAAGGGCAGAGGCCAAGGCAGTCTATAAAGGGGCCGTTTCCTCCCGGTGACCCAGTCTGTGCCACAGATAGATGGAACTTATAAACGCAGTCATAAAGCCTCCGTTCAAAGCCGTATATATTTATAGAGATATAAATGAAGTTTAATGCTGGTGAAATTCACTATAAAAGCAAAAGACTTCATCTGTATCTATACTTCAGGTGCAGATCAATTCAGGGCTTTCTGCCTTCCTCCAACTGGGAGCCGTCCTCATGCACGCGAGCCCGTAGGCTCACACGCCGCCCCGCTGCGGCACTTTGGAGCGACAGCCGGGGGTGGGAGAGGAGGAAGGTCTTCTGAGCATCTGCAAGGGAGGCACTCAGCAGGATGCGTTCTCCACTCCCCCACCCCCAGCCCTTATCTCTTAGGACTGTTTAAAAGCAGCGAGGAAAATGAGAAAAAGGCAAAAGCATTGCCAAAATCAAGCGGCTTCAAACAGTCAGGAGCCTGGCTTTAAATAAAACAATTTGGGGAAGGTTGGCTTTTCATCCGCCTTGGAAGCTGCCAGGTGTCTGCCGCTCATAGCTCTAGATGGGGTATGCCAAGCCTGTGCTGACCAGCCCAAATCCCTCCTTGTCTCCTCTTGCCTTGCATTCCCCTACCGTTCATGCTGAAACACTTGGTGAAATTCCGCCAAATAAGGGTTTGAATCCTGGCTCTGCCACTTACTTGCTGTGTGACCTTGAGGAAGTCACTTGACTTCTCTAAGCATTGGTTTTCTCTACCCATGAAATGGACTAAATAGTTCCTACCTCTCAGAGTCCCTGTACAGGTTAAATGAGATGTCATTTTCTATATAAAGGCTTATAACAGCTATTAGTACATAGAGAGTCTTTAATCCATATAGCTCACTCTTGGTGGAAATGTCTATGACAGAAGGGGCCCATTTGAAGGGTAGTGGTCAGGGGTCAAATAGCTGCTATGACACCTCTAGTTCCCAAAGGGTGGAGGAGACCTGAGGATGACAGCAGGAGCAGGTGCATTCCAGGACAGGCAGTGCACTTTAGCGCTGCTCTCCTCTCATCATGCCAGCAGCTCTCCTCAGAGCTGCAAAGGTTTCTGAGCCAGAGCATCTGGGGCGGCAGCTCAGGGGAAGAAGGCCAACCCAATAAGAAAGCTCTTATCTCCACCAAATTGACCCCGAAAGTGGGGGCCTGTCCTCATGACCCGCTCCCTGGGAAGATCAGAGGCCGCGGCGCAGCCCACCCAGGGCAGAGCTCCTGGGGAGTCTGTCTTACGGTAACTAGGTGTGTCTTTCCAGGCTTGACCGTCAAGAGGCCTGCCAGTCAGTTGAGGGTAGGAGTTTCTTTCCTGGGTCACCCTTGGTCCCAGGGAGGGGCTAGGTCATTTATCCTGGAGGAGAAGAAGGGGCACTGCTGATCTGGAAGCTGATCTGTCCTAAGCAGGGGTGAGGGAAGAACACTATCGGTCAATCTTTTATTAAAAATGGACTGAGGCATAGTGCAAGAGTTATTAAAATGCAAAGTGAGAGTGTGCCATACTCTTCCCCCTCCCCCACCCGGTTTTTCATTTGTTTTTTATCAGCTTAATTTTGTGAGAATGAACGGCTCAGGCAGCCATCCTTGGACACTGTATTCTCGCCAGTTCTCATGGGAGGAAAGGGTAACAAAGCCACTGGAGAGGGCCTGTGGTGGCATCCCAGACACGGTCCTGCTCCCCCCAGCAGTGACCTCCTCCCAGCTTCCCAGCCACACCCCTTCTTAGAGGCTGGTGGCCCAGGGGATAAGGGATCAAAGAGCGCTCTCTCTTCACACGCTCCATGCCAACTGCTGTCATGCTTCGCAGGTAGGTAGGGTCCTCGGGGTCCTCTGGCGGACTACTGAGGGGCCAAGTGATTCCCCCGACTTCCCCTGACTGTGACAATGGGAATCCTGGGAGGAAACCTGGCTACTGCTCCTCAAAACATTCTACCCTTTTCTTTTTATGCTCTTAAGGTCAAATGTTGCTAAAGGGATTAGCAGTGGTAAAAGTCTTCTAGAAAGGGGAAATAAGTTTTTCATTTCTGAAGTTTTACATTTCACTCCAGAGCCAGGTTCTGCAGCTGCCCTGACCAGCCACACCTGTGAGGAGGTAGAAACTGTGGGGAGTGCTGCCCTAAGAGCTGTATGAAAGCTTCTGGAAACCCCTTACCTCTGCCCCTTTATTCTAGGGTGACTTTAAGGATGTTTAGGATCCCTTAGGTTCATGATTCACCAGGTGGATCCAAAAATAGCTCCTCATCAATTTTTCAGAAGCATAATAATAGCTAGCACCTACATGATCAAAAACTATTGCCAGGCAATGATCTAGTGTGACACTCACAGAAACTCATTTAACCTACACAACCACCTTTTGAGGGAGGTGCTATTATTATTCTCATTTTACAGATGGAAAAACTAAGGCACAAAGAGATTACATAACTCACTTGAAGACACACAATAAATGGCAGAGCCAGGATTCAAGCCCAAGGGCTCTGAGCATCACTCAGAAGTCCTCCAGGTTCCCCACTGTCAGAAAGTAATGCAAAAAGCTGGAGACTCATAATCTTCACAAGCTTGGTTTGAATCTTAAAGATAGGTTTAAAATTAAGATCAGACTAGTCACTATTTCTCTCAGGTTCAGCACCGCTACTTCTTCCATCCCTCCTCCTTTGGGAAGTCTTTCTGTTTTCTCAACAACGCTTCATCTAACTCCTTCAGGATAAGAAAGGAATCTAGTTCTAAAGCAAGAGAGTTTTCTTAAATGCCTTTTCCCTCATTCAGTCTCACAAGATAGTGTCAATTCTCATCTGTCCACAAAAGCCTCATTCACTTTGTGGCTTATCCACTTTGGGGACTGTTTGGGCCATGGTTTTAACTACCATTCACTTGTGGGCCACTTTGAACTCTGATCTGTCATCATGCACAAGGAAATTTCCGTAATGGATTCTCAAATGACTGGTCCAGCTGGGCAGTGGTCTGGAAGGCAGAGGCAGCAGATCCCAATTTGTTCCTGTTGAGGTTTCTGGTTCAGTTGTGAGGCCATAAACTGAAAGTCAATGGCAGCCAAACCACCAGAAGATTAAAGGGGAGGCTCGTAGGGTTGGTTTGCGGCATAGGGCAGTTCAGTGATAGCCCAAACACATCCTTTACTCTGTAGCCAGAGATGGGATGGCAGCAGTCTCAGTAAAAGGAGCAGGTGGGCTGTTCAGTGCTTTTGAGCCACCCACAATGTGCCAGACACAACGACAAACTCAGCCAAGAGGAAGACTCAGCCCAGAATAGAAGCACCGGGGGCAGAGGAGGCCTGAGCACCCCAGAGCAGGCTTAGTTGGAGGCTAATGTCTAGTCCTTGCATTGGGTGCTGAGCAGGGGCATCTGGGGGGAGAAGCCCATCACAGCTATGATGGAGGTGATTCAAGGCTAAGAGTCCCTCCCATCTTGGGACAGCTATCTACAGCCAGCAGGACACAGAGGGAGGGAGAGAGGCATCAGTTCTGCAGTCTGTGTACCCGAGGCTTGGATCTGGCTCTGTCTAGTTGTGCCCCCTTGGTGAAGTCACTTAACCTTTCTGAGCTCCCACTTCCTCATCTCTAACATAGAGACGATAATATCGCTTAGAGATATTGTGAACATTGTGTTCCTGACACTGAGTAGGTATTCCATAAAAACTGATTCTCTTTCCCCAGTAACAGCAACGATTTCATGCAATTTTGTTGTCCTTCATACTTTTTATAGTGCTATTTCATATATCACAGTTGATCTGTACAACCATTTGGTAGGTAAAATGGCTATTATAAATGACTCCCATTTTACAAAGGGAGATTTACTCTAGAGTTTCAGTGACTTATCCAAAGTGGGACAAGTAGTAAGTGACAGAATTGAGATAAGAACCTCACTGCTCTTGCACCTTTCATTTTAATCATCTGCAGGCCCTTGATTGGCTAGTAATCGAAGTCCCAAAGGTCAAAAAGACCCAGCAGGCCAGATCCCCAGAAATTACAATCAGCCCTCATGGACTCTGAAGCATCCATGGGGGTACTGGGCATAACCTGGGGTGTCCTTTAGAGCCTTTGCTCCAGGTTCTCAAGTCCTTTCATTTGTACAGTGTGTTCTGAAATAGTCTCCTTGGGAGATTAGTGCCAGACGCTATGGAGGCCAAGTTTCCTGTGGGCTGCGTTATTAGTCGGCCATCTTGGGAGCCTGAGTCACCCATCACAGCTGCTATGCAGGAACCAGCGACCGCCCTCCACCACTAGCAAATAAACGGAGAGCCTGCATCTACAGGTCAGTGGCATCAAATGTTATATCCTAGAGAAGCCCACCCTAATAATCATATCTAAAATAGCTCTCCATGTCACTCTTCCACTCTAGTTTCGTTCATCTAACTTATCACTAGCTGACGTAGTATATATTTTTTGGTTTCTTCTTTATTGCCTGTCTCCTCCCACTGTAATGTAAACTCCATGAAAACAGGCACATGATGTGTCTTATTCATAGATGTATTCCCAGCCGGAAACAAATATTTGTTGGGTGAATGAATAAATGTGTTTTCAGTACTATTCTCTAATTCAACAAGCTGTTACTGAAGGCCCACTCTGAGTCAGGCGTTTTGCTATTGGTTGGACATGGCTCTCTGTCTTTGAGGATCTCCCAGTCTGGTGGGCATAGAGGTGAATCCACAAAAATAGGTCACTACCTCATAACACAGTGAAGTGCTAACAACTAGGAACCAACTGCATGTGCAGAAGAAGGCGGTATGGGGGTGGGGAGTGGGAGAGAGGAGGGGAGCCTGGGGAGGGAGAGCTCATTAGGCTCTGCAGAGAGGATGTCATGTGGGGAGTCTGTTAAAGGAAGTATAGGGATTTGCCAACCAGTGAAGAGAAAAGGGACATTCCAGGTAGAAGGAACACCATTTGCAAAGGCTCAGAATCATAGAAATGTTTGACAGTAACTGAGAAATGTAATGTGGCTGGTATACAGGGGTACTGAACCATGGTGTGGGGAGGAGAGGATGATGGGAGATGATGCTGAAGAGGGAGATTGGGATCTGGGCCTTCCTCTCAGGATGCCTACAGGGAGAATTACCAGCTGACTGAGATTACTTTAAGTATGAAAACTTAAGCGATGTTGTAGGATGTAAGCTTGTTGTCTCTTTCATCATGAATTAAAGTTATACCTTAATCACCTTTTATTAGCTACTAAGGTATTTTTTATATTGACTACATCTTTTACTGCAAGTTCCCCCAGCCAGAGAATGATGTTGGGGAATTGGACCAGCAGAACCCATTGCGAGGATGGGACATTCAGAACCTCTAGAGCCCTCACCTCTGCTGGAACTTTGGATGTCACTGTTCTGTTCTCATTTTAAAAGTATGACACGAGTTTCTCAGTATCCATGTTGCCTTCTCTACTTCCTTCGAAAAACAATAACACAATTCTGATTGGTAATACAGAAGTTAAAGGTGACATTGTTCAATCAGAAAGAGGGATAGAAAAAGAAAAGAATGACCAAAAAAACCCCCCCAAAAAACAATAATACAAGACACCAAAAAAACACAAAAAACAAAATACAAGAAAACAGCCTGGAGGTAGGGGATTATGGGAAGATGACAAAGTAGGAAGCTCCAGGAATCTGTCCCTCTATCAAAACAACTACAGAATGGGCAGGAACTGAGTGAATCAACTACTTGGAAACTCCAGATTCTAGTAGAACACTGCAACACCCAGAGAGGAGTGGGAGTAAAAGGCTGGTAAACTGGAATAAACACTGGTGAGTTTCACCCTCCCTGAAGCAGCTATCATCTCCCTCCCCCAACCTCAGGTGGACAGCAGTCGGGTTTGGAGCTTGGGTTCCTAGTGCAGCTTGCTGGTGCTAGGGTGGGTCATAGAGATCTAGTCCCCCAAACTTGGGGCTGTGTGTTCTGAGCACAGATTTTTACCTTTGATCAGCTATTTCAGATCACTGGGAGCTAGCTCTAAGTGCGGTTGTCCTTCCAACCACCATTGGGTAAGGACACAAGAAATCTTGAAGATAGTAACCTTCCTCAAAACTGTGGAAAAGCATTAAAGGACTACTCCAAGTGGGCAAGTGCTGAGTCAAGGAAACGGAGCTTCAAAAGCATAGAAGATGCTCCTGGCCCATTGTTAGTCCCTCCTTCACCCCCTCCACAATATAGGGTGGAGCCAGCTTGCACTCTCATTGGGGGTCCCTGGCCCTGTTCCAGAGGGAGCAGAATGACTCCTGTATGCATATTGGGATGCAGGTATGTCAGTGCTGATTTAATGAGTGGAGGTCTGAGAGACTGAGCTTTGGAACTTGTCCCAGGCTTGCCCACACAGAGTCAAAACAGCCTGAGGCAAAGGATTGCCTGCATTAGTTACTTAAGAAAGAACTCAGGAAGGGAAGAAGATCTATTTCAAAGGGAGTAGAGGGGACTTTCACTAGAACTCTTGAGCTCTTGTAAAGAGGGAATTCCTAAGGGCTCTATCTAGCACAAGCCAAGGAAAAGAAGCAGACTCTGCAGCTCTTGCTTCATGCAGGCTCAGACAAGTCAGGGAGGATCCTGAACTTTCCATTTACCTCAAACTATTTCGTGATAGGAGGACTAAGCTCTGAAAGAGTGCACCAACCAAAGCAGAGCCAATTTCAAAGGCAGTGAAAGGTGCTTTTGCCTTGGTTTGTTTGTTTTGATTAGCTCCTGGCATTCAAGAAGATCTCTGTCCAATCACTAGCTAGACAGAAACTTAAGAAACAAACAGCTCAGGGACTAAATTCCAGAGTCAACACTTTAGAATATTAAAATGTACAGTGTGCAACAAAATATTACAAGACAAAAAGAGAAAAAAAAGAAACAGGAAATGATGCCCATCTAAAGGAATGAAATAAAAGTCCAGAAACCATCAATGAAGAGGAACAGACTGGACATACCTGACAGAGACTTTAAAAATATGATGCTCAGTGTTTTCAAGGAGATAAAGGAAAACATGGAAAGAGAAGTAAAAGATGTGAGGAAAACAATGAGTGAACAATCTGGGAATCTCTCCTGAGAAATGCTGGAGTTGAAGACTACAATAACTGAAATGAAAAATTCCCAGGATGGTTTCAAGGGAAGATTGGAGGTGACAGAAGAATCAAAGACAAGACAACTGAAGAGATTCAGGCTGAGGAGCAGAAAGAAATACAGAATGAAAATGAATGAACAGAGCCTAAGCGATCTGTGGGACACTATCAAATTCTTAGAAACATACAAACTACCTATACTAATTCAAGAAGAAGAACTCAACAAATTAATAATTAGCGAAGAGATTGACTCAGTAATCAACCCCCCCCCCCAATAAAGAAAAGCCAGGGCCAAATGGCTTTATAGGAGAATTTTACCAAGCAGTCCAAAAAGAATTAAATTCTTAAACAATCAGATAGAAGGGAACAATCCTCAGGCCAACATCACCCTAATACCAAAGCCAGATAAAGATACCACAAGAAAAAGAAACTATAGGCTAATATCCCTTGTAAATATAGATGCAAAAATCCTCAACAAAATCCTAGTAAGAGAATCTGACAACACATCAAAAGGATTATATACCATGATCCAGTGGGATTTATGCCTGGTATGCAAGGGAGGGTCAACATAAGGAAATTAATAAATGTAATACACCATATTAACAGAACAGAGGGTAACAATGATGCTCTCAATTGATGCAGAAAAAGCATTTGACAAACTCCAGCATCCTTTCTTGATTAAAAAAAACAAACACTAAAAAAACTAGGAATAGAAGGAAACGTCCTCAACATGATAAAGGGCATATGTGAAAAGCCCACAGCTAACATCATACTCAGTGATAAAAGACTGAAAACTTTCCCTCTAATACCAGGAACAAAGCAAGGATGAGCACTGTCACAACTGTTATTCAACATTGTACTGGAAGTTCTAACTAGAACAATTAGGCAAGAAAAAGCAATACAAAGCATTCAGATTGGAAAGGAAGAAGTGAAACTTTCCCTATTTGCAGATAACATGATCACATATACAGAAAATCCTGAAATATCCACAACAAAACTACTAGACCTAGTAAATATATTGAGCGAAATGGCAGTGTGATGGTTAGGCTCTTGTGTCAACTCGGCCAGGTAATTGTGCCCAGTTTGGTCAATCAAGCACTGGACTAACTGTAATACAAGGCCATTTATGGACTTCAGTCACCATTGACTTTACTGCAGTGGTAAATCACAGATAGGTGGTTATAATTACATCAGTCAGGGAGATTGCCATCAGCAGTGAGTGATTCTTAACCCAATCAGTTGAATCCCTTAAAAGGGGAAGTGATTCCAGCACTGAGAGAGAATTTCCCAGCTTGTCTTTGGACAGCCAAAATCTCCCAGAATTCCTCAAGAATCTTCATTGGACTGACTTTCATTGGAGCTCCTGTTTGTAGCCTGCCTGCAGAACCTGGACTTGTGTATCCCCACGGCTGTGTGAGAGACTCTCATAAATCTCTTGCTATAGACAGATATCCGTTGTTGATTTTGTTTCCCTAGAGAACCCTGACTAATACAGGCAGCGTACAAGAACAACATGGGAATATCAGCAGTTTTTATAGTAATGAACAATCTGAAAGAGAAATTTAAAAAATTCCATTTACAATAGCAACTAAAAGAATCGATTATCTAAAAATAAATCTAACCAAGGGTCTGTACACAGAAAACTATAAAACATTGTTAAAAGTAATCAAACAAGACATAAATAAGTGGAAGAACATTCCATGTTCATGGATTGGAAAACTAAATATTGTTAAAGTGTCAATTCTTACCAAAGAAATTTACAGATTCAATGCTATCCAAATAAAAATTCCAACAGCTTTCTTTGCAGAACTGGAAAAGCCAATCATCAAATTTATATGGAAGGGTTAGGGTCCCCATATAGTCAAAGCCATCTTGAAAAAGAAGAATGAAATTGGTGGAACTCACACTTTCTGAGCTTAAAAGTTATTGTAAGCCACAGTAATTAAATCAGCATCATACTGTGATAGAAGGGCAGGCATATAGACCAATGGAATTGAGTTGAGAGTTCAGGAATAAACCCTTGCTTTTATGGCCCTCTTACTTTTGACACAGTGCCAAGTCTACTCAATTGGGAAAGAATAGTCTCTTCAACAAATAGATGTCCATATGCAAAAGAATGAAAGTAGACCTCTACCTCACACCATATAAAAAATTAACTCAAAAATGGATCAAAGACTTAAATATAAGAGCCAGAACTATAACACCCCTAGAAGAAAATATAGGGAAAGCATCTTTGGGACCTTGTGTTAGTCAGTGGTTTCTTCGACTTGACAAAGAAGCACAAGCAACCAAAGAAAAAATAGAGAAATGGGATCTCATCAGAATTAAAAACTTTTATGTAGCAAAGGGATTTATCATGAGAGTAAAAAGACAACCTTCTCAATGGAAGAAAATATTCGGAAACCACATACCCTATAAGGGTTTAATATCTAGAATATATAAAGAAATTCTACAACTCAACAAGTAAAGGACAAACAACCCAATTTAAAAATGGGCAAAAAGACTTGAATAGGCATTTCTCCAAAGGAGATACACATGTGATCAAAAAAGCACATGAAAAAATGTTCAACATGATTAGCCATTAAGGAAAAGCACATCAAATCCATGATGAAATACCATTTCTCATCTCCTAAAATGGCTCTATTTTAAAAAACAGAAAATTATAACTTTGGAGAAGATGTTGAGAAATATGAACACTCATTCATGTTTGATGGGAATGTAAAATGGTACAGACACTGGAAAATAGTTTGGTAGTCCCTCAGAAAGTTAATAGAATTACCATATGACCCAGCAATCCATCTTCTAAATTTCAGATCTTTTGAAGATTTGAAATCAGGGACTCAAATTGCTAGTTCCACATCTATATTCATAGTGGTTTATTCACAATTGCCAAAAGATGGAAGCAACCCCAAATCCACCACCCGATGAATTGATAAATAAATGTAGTATATACGAACAATGGAATGTTATTCAGCCATAAAAAGGAATGAGGTTCTGATACATGCAACAATATATGAATGTACTTTGAAGACATCATGTTGAATGAAATAAGCCAGGCACAAGAGGACAAGTATTATCTCATCTCATTGATATGAAATAATTAGAATAAGCAATTCATACTCATAATCTAGAACATAATTTACCAGGGGCTGGGGTGGGAGTAGGAAATAGAGAGTTAATGCTTAAATTGTGCATCCATTTTGGTAACAGGTAGTGGTGATGGTAGCACAGCATTATGAACATAAATAACAGCACTGAGTTATATACTGGAATATGGCTAAAAAGGTAAATTTTAGGATGTATATCTGTTACTAGAATAAAAATAAAAATAAAAAAACCATAAGACTGATGTATAACACAAAAGTGAACCCTATTGTAAACTATGGACTATTGTTAATAATACAATTATAAAAATGTTCTTTCCTAAATTGTAAAAATGTACCACACTAATGCAAGATGTTAATAATAGGATGGTACATGGGAACTCTATATTTTATGCGTGATTTTTATATAAACCTTAAACTTCCCTAATAAAAAAATAAGAATAAAAATACAAATTTTAGGATGACAGAAAAAACAGCCTTAACCTTTTAACTGTGACTTATTTTAAGAAAATTTTCTGTTCTGTTTCTTCAACTTCTCCTCTGGAAAGTTGTGGCTTGGAGGCTCCCATGCCGGGGGCTCCACTCTGGGAAAGTGCTTCCCTATTGATTTGTGTGTCAGCAATTCAAACAGGGGTATTTATACTGTGGCTGAGCACGTAATAAAAATGTAAATTATCGTTAAATAAAAACCGAAAGGGAGGGGAAAAAATCAAGGAACCACCTCTTAAGAAGAGTAGATAAACAGCCACATATACAATTCAAGTATCTCGGAAGGGAGCTGGACACTAGAATTGTGAAGTCAGTCAAGATGTCCCTCGGGCCCTCACATTTCTCTCACACCCAAACACCTCTCACAGGCTTTGCAGCTCTGAATTCTGACCCTAGCTTCATCACCCATTAGCTGTGGGGTTCGAGCAAATAGCAGGCATTTGTCTTAGAGCCTTCCTATATTATAAATAGAAGGAAACAATGGCACCTGAAATGATATCACCAATGCAAAGCTCTTAGAGTGGTGCCTGGCACATTGTAGGTGCTAAATGAGTTTCCTTGTACCCTTTCCCCTTTACAGGATCCCACTTTCAGATCCTTCCTCAAAAACCATGCCCTAGCCTACTAGAATCTGATCGCAGCCAGCTGCTGTCTCACTTAAAAGGCCCTGAGCCAGTCAATCACGCCTATGTATAAATGATTGATAATGAATTAATTGATTAGGTGGTGGCACTTATGGAAAGCAGAAGGAAAGAAATGAAGGAAGCTTTAATAGTAGAATGTCACAAACTAGTTACAGACCATGCAGGGATATTTCAGGCAATGGGGCTTCTATAGAATCCCTTAAATCATGCCCATTAAGACACTACTTCTCTGGTTACCTATAAGGATAGACAATACACAAAGTCAAGACAGCAGAGTATGGGTCTCAAATTTTAATGCCAGCATCAGAGGTCATACCCACTCCATGACCATATTCTTGACCTTGACAGTGCCCTTAACTGCACCTTCTCCCAAGTCCTGATTCCCAACTCTGGTCACTCTTTTTCTTCTGGTTCTAAAATCCAATTCCAGAAATTCCACAATAGCATTGAAGACCCCAAGCCCTCAGTGGTGCCTCATTTTCACTATCCATTGCCTCCTTCATGCTTCACTTACCAGATTTATATTCTATGATCTGTTATTATCATTCATAACTTGGAAAATACCATGGCCTCTCTGGACTTCTTTCCTGTACTCATGTGGCAAAACCCCAATTGGGTTAAACCCAGTTACTGGCTTAGCCATACTTGCATCCAAACAACTGTGTATTGTCAGGGAAAAATAGGTAATTGTGGTAACTCTTGTCACTTTATGATTATGACCATAAATCTCAAATAGACTCTAAAAATAGGTTGACAATCATACTACATGTCCCTTGTGAGTTTACATTTCCATTCTCCAAAATGACAGTTTTATCTCTTCCTACCAAACTCTGCCTATTCTCACCTTTTAATTTACTCTCACATGATGAACGTGCCTTGTATTTCACAGAAAGGCGCTTCCTTATCTTCCCACCGCTGATCCCACACTTGGCGCTGTCATTGCACCCATTCTCCTGCCTTCATTCCTTGTCCATAATGGCCATGTCCCTACTCTTCAGAAAGGTCAATAGTCCTCTTGTGTCCTAGACCTCACCTCCTCCTGCTTCCTAGGGACTTTGTTCCTGCAGGTATCACCTCTCCACTCTCTTGAATCTTCTGCTTCTCCCTCACTGTTTAATTTGTCTATAGCATATAAATATGCTCCAATATCTCCTACCTTAAAAAAGGAAATCTTCTTTTGACTCCACACTCTTTCCAGTGTCCATCCTATTTCTTCTCATTCATCAACAGCAAAATGTATTGAGAGAGCCACTGTTTCCAATACTCACTTCCACTCTCTCTTCACCCAACTAGGCTTAATCCACATCACTCCACAAAGATTGCACTTGTCAAGGCCATCGGTGTCTTTCATGTTGCTAAATCTCATGGCCATTTCTTTGTTACTTTTGTACTTGATCTTTCAGCATCATTAGATAATTATTCCTTTCTTTAAACAACTTTCTTCCCTTGGTGTTGTTGACATGCACTTCTCAGGTTTTCCTTCTATCTCAAAGGCCACTCCTTCGCTGTCTTCTCTTTGTGTACTCAACCTCTATAGTAGAAGGCTCTAGAGTGTGGTCATTGGCTTCTTTTTTTCCTCTCAATTCCCAGTTGTGCCGCAGGTGACTTCATACCACTGTATACCAATGGCTACCAAATATTCAGCTCGATAGTTGTTTGTAACCCACATTAGAGTCCAGTTGTCTACCTGACAGTTAGTGCTTTGATATTAGGGACATTAAGTGTGCAAAACAGGACTCTTGATACCTTGATGGTCTAAACTTGTTTCTCTTGTAGTCTCTCCCTTCACAGTGAAAGGTATCACGTCTATCTAATTGCGCAAGTGAAAAACCCCAAAGTCATCATTAATTCCTCTTTTCCCTCACTCACCATGCCGTATTCAATCCATCAGCGAGTCGATCAGTGCTGTTGACTGTGTCTCAAAGCATTTTTCAAATCCTTCATTAATTATTATCACCGCCAACTCTCACTTAGACCACTGCAGAAATCCCCAACTATTGTCTTTGATTTCTCCTCTTGGAGCCAATCTATATCTAAAACCTAAAGTGATCTATTAAAAATGTTAATCAGATTATGTTGCTTGCCTGGTTAAAGTCCTCCAATCATGTCCCTAACACTAAGGTTAATAATCATATTATTACCCAATCAGTAAAATCCAAGATGGTATTACCTCTACATCTCTCTTTGATAGCATTTCACATTTCTCTCCAGTCATTCACTCTGTCCCACTCATGCTGGCTAATCAAAAATGCCAATCTCAGGTACCTCAGGACATCTGCAATATCTGTTTCTTAGACTTCAGAGAAATCTTAGAAAGCATCTATTCAATTACCTCATTTTACAAGCAAGGAATCAAAAGCCAGAGAAGGGAAGTCTCATAACAAACTGGTGATAAAGTCAGGACCATGCCTCTTGATTGCCAGTATGGTGCTCTTTTCACTAGAGTATGCTGGGTGACCAATGCTTTATGAATGTTTGATAAATGTCTCACCTTCTAAGTTGCAGAGACCATCACTTTACTAGAGACATAGGTCTGGGATTTGGTTCTTTCTTGGTTGTAATTTTGAAAAGTGTTCATCCAGTTGCCCTTAAGCACCATTGTGGAAATCGTAGTCCTTGGAAGTTACAATGGAAAGATTTGGGAAATTTTAATAAAGATTTCATGGATGCAAACTTTCTGGGCAATATCCAACTCTCTGGAAAATGTTTCACCAGATTTGACACGTCAGGGACTGTTTCAGAGGCAACAAGGTCAAGCTGTCATTAAAGTTCCACGGCCATTCCTTAAGCCTGGCCCTTTCTCTAGACTCATGAAAAGGCAAATGTAGGGAGAATCTTCAGTTCAGTCTAGTGTTGTTGTTGTTTTCAGCAAATTTTTAAATTGTCTTTTTTAAAAAAGATACATAGATCACACAAAATGTTACATTAAAAAATATGAGTTTACCATAAACCCCACTCCCCACACCCCCCCACACACACTCCTCCCACATCAACAACCTCTTTCATCAGTGTAGTACATTCATTGCATTTGGTGAATACATTTTGGAGCACTGCTACACCGCATGGATTATAGTTCACATTGTAGCTTTACACTCTCCCCCAGTCCATTCAGTGGGTTATGGCAGGATGTATAATGTCCTGCATCTTTCCCTGCGATATCATTCAGGACAATTCCAAGTCCCCAAAATGCCCCATATTACACCTCTTTGTCCCTCTTTCTGCCCTCAACAACTTCTGTGGCCACTGTCTTCACATCAATGATACAATTTCTTCCATTGCTAGAGTCACAGTAGTTCTACAGTAGAATGCCAGTAAGTCCACTCTAATCCGTATTTTATCCCTTCACTGTGTTGACCCTGGAATGGTGGTGCCCACACCACCTCTAAATCAAGAGGGGGCTTAGATTCCACATGGCTGATGGATGGGATTCTCCTGCTTGCAACTGTAGACTCTCTTGGTTCCCTGGTGTGGTAGTTGGCCATCCTCACCTCCCTGTCAGCTGACCTGGGTAAGTCCAACGAACTGGAGAGTAGGTGTGGTGACTCTGCTGAGGCTTAGAGCCCAGCTGGCACATGGAGAGTCCAGAGATTCAAGTCTCCTGAGCATACGCCAACCCCAGTGCAAACCACAGGTTCAGTAAAAGTGACAGAAGAGGCTTGTGTAGAGAGGTCACATCTGAGTCAAACTCCATCACACTTAGGAGCACAAATTCCACTGGCAAGGCACTGAACTCCAGAGATATCTGCCATGACGATAGAACCAGTGTGTTCAGTCTAGTGTTGATCTGCTACATCTTTGTTCTCTTGCTTTGGCTGGTCTGTCACTCCTTACATGCCACATTGGGGCTCATTCAAGCTGGTTCCCAGTCCTGCCCACTTCTATCTCTCTGTTGATTTACTTATAATCAAGAGTTATTTGTATTTCAGACGTACTTCCCTGAAAAACAGTTATTGTTTTGAAGGCTTTCATATCATGTCAACATATAAAATACTTTGGAAAAAAAAATATTTTGAAGATACCTAGTCTCTATGGTAATTTGTGATCACATTTTTCTTTCTGATTTTCTCTTACATTCTATATCATTGGTCTGGTTGTGGGCTTTAAAAGCCTGCATCTCAAATGAAGATCTTGCTTGGGCATTTGATGACTTTCTATCAACAAAAAGCATGTTTTCTCAGTCACAGAACATATTTTGCTTTGTATATGTACTTTCTTTGGCCACAGACAAGGAAGGTAGAACGTCCTTTCTTCTGCAAACTGTCAAAACAATACCTTCTGCCTTTCAGTCGACTACTTGCATGTTAGGAGATGGGAAAGGGATGTTGGGACATGCATTTTTATTTTCATGTTGAAGTGCAGGCCCCCAACTGCAGAGAAACTCTCCAATCAAAAATTTTAACTTAAAATATGCTAAAAAATCAACAACCTGCACTTTATCCTACATCTCCAAAGATTTCACCAGTTATGTGGATACCCTTCATTCCCTGGCCTGCTATACCCTGAGGTGTATAGCAAAATGGATGCCTATATTATTTATTTGGTGAAAATTAGTTTGGTCTTTTAGACCTTTTTTGAGTAATCTTTGAAATGCTCCTGAAGATGAATGCTGTAGCTTATAAGTAGCACTGGTAACTTTAGATGTTCTTCTCTATCATACTTCCTATCATTTAAATAATCTATTTTCAGAGTCATTTGCTTGCCCATTCCATGAAAAAGAGCTGGATCCTCAGGGTAGCTCCTAAATGCTCTAAAGTTTTTGTTCTCATTGAATTTATTATTTACTTGGCACCTCAGAAACTTTCTACCATCACCCTACTTCCATTTCCGTGACACATTCTGGACTGCAGACACACTAACACATTGAAGACTCTTCAGGTAAGACTGGCAGACATGCATGTGTTCCAGGCTCTGTCCTAGGTCCTGAATACCCAGCAGTGAGGAAGGTCTCTCAGCTTAGGAAACATGCATACTAGGGGAGACTTGCAAGAAGCCCATCACTAGGTTCCATCAACTTTATTTCCTCAACACCTATTACATATGTCCACTAATCTCTAACCTGTTACCACTTTCTTCAAACTACCATCAACTTTCTCCTTTGCTATTAAAATAAGTCTCTCATTATCCTCCCTAAAAACTTCTTTTGCCTTCTTCTAATCCATTCTCTACACTTAAGTCAGAGATTTTATTAAGATGTATATTTCATCAGGTCAGTTCCCCTCCCCTCTCACCCACCTGTGTATACCTTCCTTCCTCTACATAACTTGTCTTTATCATCAGATCTCAGCTCAAATGCTTCAGGAAGCAAGTTTCCCAGTCTCCCCAGAACCAGCCAGTACCCTAATTTATGCTCTCATAGAGCCCTGTAATTTTCTCTTTATCATTTAACTTTTTTCAGTTGTGAAATATAGCATATACACAGAAGAGCACATGTCATTAAAAAAAAAGTTTAATCAATAATAACAAATCAAGTTCCCTGTAACCACCCTCAAGGTCAAGCAAAAGAGTTTCACTAGGACACCCAGGGCACCTCAGACTGCACCCCTCCCCCCAGCACCAGGGTAACTGCTTTCCTGGCTTTTAAGATGATAATTTCCTTAATTTGGGGTAGGTACTAATAATACTTAGCAGTTTAGAATTGCATATATATGTAGACAATTTATATCCATGTTTCCTAGTAAGACTATGCTCCCAAAGGTGGTGTCTATTCTACTCACTTTTGTGTTGCCTGTATCCTGCCAGAGAAAGTACTCAGTAGATATTTGGAAACTAAGTGAATGGAGACCCAGGTGGACTCCAGATAAGGACTTAGCAGAGGGAGGCTGCAAATTGGGGGTTAGGGCAACTACTGGGTATGAAGATGTTCAAATGCATCTTCCACTTTCTTGCCAGCAGATTAAAATAAATATAAAATATGATTGATGAAACTAAGTAAAGAAAAGATCAGGTCTACTTGTATATTTGTTTATTTATCTATCTCTCCAACCATGTAATATTACTAGAAAAATTGAGCATCATAGAAGGACAGGGTGGGACGAATGATTACTGTCTAGTAAGCAGGCATAAATATTGCCCTCTGTTCATGACCTACAGGAATAAACTCTGTCCCTGTCAGCAACTCAGACCAGAAGATGGTGAGAAAATAAACTGTGTCTCAAGGATTTGATTCATGAGGGAGAAACACCGTGGCAGGGATCATGGAAACACATGAATTATTCACATTTCAGACCAGACAAGGGGAAAGAGGAGGAGGGGAATGACTGGGAAATGCACTTCAAGGAACTGGAGCTCTTCATGGCTGGGGGAAGCCCAGCAGGGACTGTGGGAGCAGCTTGACAGGAGGACTGAGACCAGGAGTGGCAAAGAAGGAAAATCAACTTACCACTTGGACAGGTAAGCCAAGAAGACCAGGCAGGAATAATGGAGGCTCTGCAATCCTGGATGGATAAACCCAAGGAGTGTCCCTACATCTAAAAGCCACTTCTGGCTGAAGTAGCAGCCAGGCAGCTCATGACTGAGTTTAAAAATAAATCCAGTTGCCAAGCCCATGGCTAACCCTATGATTGCAAAAAGAGGAACAAACACATCGTTCTGGGATGGCATCTTGTTAGGTGAACAGGAGAGTGGGGGCTAGTGGAGTTGAGACCTAGGGTAGAGGAGGGGAGGGAGGGAGTGAGAGGGGGTGTGAAGAGGTGGGGCAGCTAGGTAGAAAAGGCAAGGCTTATTTCTCAACATAAAAGAGAGATTTAGAGTTGTGCCTAAGTGAGATGAACCCTATTACAGGTAAGAATGTCCAGCGTGACAAGGTGGTGTGAGACCTGAAGCGGAGAGGAGCCAGGAGGGCAGGAGCTGAGTAAATGCAGGAAAGGGATGAAACGAGCAGCCCAAGACCTGTCAGGAACAGGCCTAAGCTAAGATACTCCAGGTGAGGGTCAATAGGAAGACAGCTAGTGCAGGGCAGGTGGCTCCGTCTGCTTGAAAGATTGGGGCAGGTGAGTGGATGTGGCTCAAGTAGTAGATTGCCTGCTTCCCACATGGGCGGTCCTGGGTTTGGTCCCAGTGCCTCCTAAAAACAAACAAAAAACCAAACAACAAGCAAAGAAATGAGAAAACCAACACAGGGGAGGGAATGTGGCTCAGTGGTTGAGTGTTGGCTTTCAACACTTAAGGTTCCAGGTTCAATCCTCAGCCCCAGTACCTGGAAAATAAATAAATAAAGACTGGGGCAGGATGGAGATAGCCAGGGGGCTTTGGATAGTTACTAAGAACCCAGCACAATTCAGCATGCCCACAAATATTTATTGAGCACCTACTATGTGCCAAGCTGGGTACACAGAAATACATCTGCTCTCCAAGAGTGTGCATTCTAACTCAAGGAAACAGATAATAAACAGGCAAACAAACAAATAATTAAATATTTTAATACTTATAATATTTATTGTAAGTATAAATGGCAAAAAGTCCTAAAAAAGAGATGACAAATAGGCATTTCAGGAGGTAGGAGGGGGCCGCTTTAGCTAGGACAGTCAGGAATAGCCTCTCTCCAGAGATGATGCTGGAATTGAGACCTGGAAGAAGAGCAGGAGCCAGGCAGGTGTTCATCTGGGGGAAGCATAAAGCAGGAAGTTTAGAGTGAAGCTGAGCAACAAAGACAAGTACAACCAAGAAGACAACTCAAATCCAGGTCATGTGCCCTTGCAGAGCCTCAGTTTCCTCAATCTGTAAAATCAGTGCATTGTACCTGATTATCACTAAGTCCTACTCAGTGTGGTATAAAGTTTCAAGAAATCCTTCCAGAAAAGGTAGGACTTGAGTTGGATGTTGAGGAGATTCTCAAAGCACTGGTGAGGTCATTGAAACCAGAACTAAAGGTATATATTTTTCTAAAACTTTTAATGAGAGCAAAACATGAATGTCTTCTTTCCCCATTATTGAGTCATGCTCCTTCTTCCGCCACCAGGCAGGAAGCCTTTGTCCTAAAAGACAGGGCATGTTCAAACTCCACTGCTTCTGGAAACTTGGCAAAATGCTTATTCCTTTACTTGGCCACTTAACTTACTATGTCTTTTCAAATAGTCAGTAAAACTCCCCATCTATTTACCATCCGCCTCCTTTGCTTACTTGTAAACACCTAGTTGACCTCTGAGCCCCTAGCACAGTGGAGGGCTTGGAGCAGGCAGCCCCGTGGAGGTTGAAGGACCCAATGAGTGTGCGTGGGGAGGTGAGACGTGAGTGCCTGAGAGAGCTCTAGATTCAGTCCTCATCTCCCTCTTGGGGTGGAAAAGTGCTGCCTCAGAGGCACAGTCCTCCAAAGACTGCAGGAAGTCAGGGGCCAGGCGGGCCCTTGCTGAGGCCTGCACCTCAGCAGAGGTGCAGTAAGACCTTGCAGAAAGGAGAAGAGGCAGAAGGAAAACACACTGGGCTCCACCAGGGTCCACTCTAGGGTAGCTGAGTAGAATCCAATCCAGTCTAAGATGCATTGGGGGTGGGGTGCTGGGGTGGGAGGGAGGGAAAGGACAAAAGCAGGGGGAGTAAAGGACAGCTCAGCCAATAGGCCTCGGGGGCTGCTCATGCCCCAGTGACACTTTTCGAATCAGGGATGCCTGGGCTTGGGCATCTTTGCTGCTGTAGTGCAGTCATTCCAGGGGAGCAGCCAGGAAACGGGCAAGAAAAGCAGCACAAGTCGCAGGTGCTAGTTCGAATTTTTACTACATCCCAATACTAGTATAAGTGCTTTGCATGTATTAACTCACTGAATACTCACATCGACTGCCTTATTTTGATGGGAAAACGAAGAGAGAAAGAAGAAATAGCTTGCCTGTATTTGCACAGCCAGTCACGGTGGCTTGGTGCCTAGGATTTGCACTTAGCCTTTGAGACCTAGCCCTAAGCACCTCACACCCGGCGTCAGGAGCGTGGCCTCTGCAGCCTGCGCACCTTCCACTGAGGAGTGCTGAGTGCTAAGGAGCGGCCTGAGACAACAGCCTTCTCTTTCGGGGAACCAGGCAGGTGGGCTGGTACACGTCCTGCATCCTCCTCTTTTGGACTTTTTCTCTCCGGGCTTCTCTAGGATGGGAGCTAGAGACAGGGGCATGAGGCCTGAGGAGAGTGGGTCCAAAGAAATCTGAGGGATAGAGAGAAGAACAAAGAGAGGGGTGGGGGAACTGGGGCCACACAAAGGCTTGGAGGGCCATGGGCAACAAACCAACCCTAGACTCATGATCGCCTCATCTGCAGTGGGAGAGGCTGCCAGCACCCGAGAGGAAGGAAAGAAATGCCCCTGATAGTGAAGCTCAAAGAAGCTATTGGTCAGGAATCGTCCTCTCAGCCAGCACCCTGAGCTGGTGATTGAAATGGGAGCCATGGGCTCTCTTATAAGTGTGATGTCCGCATCCCAAGGAACACTGGACTGAGTCAGGACCTGTGAATTCTAGACCTGCCTTGGCCAGGAACCACATGTGTGATGTTGAGCCATCATTTCATCTCCCTGGGCCTCTGTTTAAGCGAAGTGGCCATGAGACAGCTCTCGGAGTCCCTCCCAACACCGACAATGTTCTGGACCTGTCTGACCCCTCAGGGCACTCAAGTCTCAGTTTATCAGTGTATCAGGATGGGATGGCAGTGCCAATGGACCCATCAGAGAGAAAAGAAAATTCTCCATGACTTTGCCAAGCTCCCAGGCCAACTCTGCTTACTCAACTGCCCAGCCTGAGGCACTGCCTGAGTGACAGGCCGTGTGGGCTCCACTTCCCTCCCCTTGCTCATCTGTACTGCGACCTTGGCCAGCTCATTGCCCTTACTCAGGTCTCAACTTCCTCCACATCAGAGGGGACAATGGTAGTCCTCACTGCTTGCCTTCCTCTCTTGGGTTTTATGGGGATGAATAGGATAATGTTTTCTAATTACTTAGGGCTCCTAAGAGTGCAAGTGCTGTGAGTCAGGATAAAGGACTCTTCTAATTTAGTTGCTTTCAGAGATTATTCATCCAGAAACATAAATGAGCATTTAAATGAGAGTGAAGGCTGGAGAGGACCAGGGCCCAGAGGGTGGCTAGGGAAGGACTGGGGCAACCGATGGCCCCCGCTCTACATACTTTGTTTTGCCCCATGATCACAGGCTCCTTAAGCCTTACCTTTCACTGTTCCAGTTTCCCCGGACTCATGCCCCTCTCTTGCAAAATGTGTTTAATCAACCCATTAGGTGGCTGTGCCAGAAGGGACAGACTTGTGCTTTGGTCAGAACCCCGTGCCCCATATTACAGGCGGGTGTAGACCACGGTCAGCAGACCTAGTCCCTGGAGTACTGTCTCCGAGAGCCTTTGGGGGAAGCTGGCTTTTTTTTTTTTATTATGAGAAGGCAGCACAATAAGCTGTGTGAGTCTGTGTGTGTGTGTGTGTGTGTGTGTACTGACCTGTGAGGCCAGCCCTCATGAAGAAAGAAAGTGTGACATCCATGCTCTTCGCTTTGACATCTGACAGAAAGGACATGGTTTAAATGTCGCAGCAAGGGCCTGTGACAAGGGCAGTTAGGAAAGCAGATGTTTCCATGTTCAACTTCACTACAGGAGGTGCTGGACCCATGACCCCTGGTGCCATGGTTTAGTGGTTTGATTTTCTAGTTTGGAATTAAACATCTGATAAAAATTCAAATTTAGGCATTCTTTTGTTCAGCATTCACCTATTAAGCACTTAATTTGTCCAAGTTTCTGTGATAAGATGGTTAAAAATTGGTGTTAGAATCAATAATTATTAAGAGCACTTCTATGAGATAGATGGGAATCATGAGTCCCATTTTGCAGAACAGGAAACTGAGACTTTAAATAATCTCCCTAAAGTTTCATGGCCAAGAGCTGAGGTGTGAGAACACAAACTTAGTTCTTTTGGCTCCAAGGAAGAGATGATTAGATAAAGAGGGTAAGACAAGACCACTGGCTGCAGTACAGCAGGTCATGTACTATGAGTAAGTGCTGCAGGAGCTCAGGGGAGGGATTGGGGAGGGTTCAAGGAGGAGGTGACATTTGGGCTGGGCCCGGAAGGTTGGGGATCTATTCCATAAGTGGAAGGAAAAGTCGAGGTCATCCTAGGCTGAAGTACAGGTGGGGATGAAATTATAGAGGAGGGTGGCTGCACGTAGCAGACAGTCTTGCTTCGCTAGAGCAGTGGTTCTCATCCCAACTGTTTATTAAGACTCACCTGAATAGCCTTTAATGATTGCTAGCACCTGATTCCCACATCTAGTTATTGTGATTTCATCGGTCTTAGTCACCGGTCTTGCCGCTGGTATTTTATAAAAGCTCCCTGGGTGATTCTATTGTGCATAGTGGATTAGACCCACTAGCACTGGTGAAAGACTGGAAGCTTCCAAACGGAGGCTATTGCTATTATGTTTCAACATAATCAAGGTCTGAAGAAAGGTGATGACAATGGGAAAAGAAAGGGATAGAGGGGTGAAGGTTCCTTAAAGGTGGTTCACTGCTCAGGAAGTTTTGGATCACAGAGTGGTTCAACAATGGCAGTGGAGGAATACTGGTATGGGATATTATTGACAGGGGACATATGGTTGACAGGGAGTTATACAGGGCATGTGTCCAGGGTGCATGGAAATGTTTGGATATACTCATAGTGGAAACAATTAAAAACAACAGCTGGGGGGGTACTGTGTTCCTGGCGGGGGGGCGGGGGGACGGCTCTGTCGTGGTCCCTAGGGGAGCAGCGGCAGTCCCCCAAGTGCAACGGCAAGGACCAGGAAGGAATGAGGGTCCAACAGTGAAACCCTGATACTAATGACTATGCTTGTGAGACTATACACCTGAAATAAGAACAAGGCCTAGAGCAGCACTGTGCCTGAGGGTTCCCTCCTGACAGCCTCCGTGTTACTCAAATGTGGCCAGTCTCAAAGCCAAACTCAGCATGTGAATGCACTGCCTTCCCCCCAGCGTGGGGCATGACACCCGGGGATAAGCCTCCCTGGCACCGAGGGATCACTACCAAGTACCAGCTGATGATGTAACTAGAAAATGACCTTGAATTAAAGGTTCAATGAGGACCAGCAGAATATCCCTGTCTACATATAATAGCAGGAGTTAAAAAGGCTGTTTGACCTAAAGTAAGGGGGAAATGGAAAGGACAAATGAGTTCATACGGCTATGAGTCTCTAAAAAGAGTCTGGAGGTTGTCAGAAGGATTGCCCTTATGCACACCTGAGCAGAGTCCCAAAGACAGATAAAGTAGATACAACCCCAGGTATTGGTTCTTTTGAGGGCTAAAGAGACCCACAGGTTCTATGGTCACGGCAGATGGAGTTCACTGCCATGTCGGTTGGCCCTTCTTTGGAACTGTGTTTCTGCGTGATGGAGCTGGACTCAGATATGATCTCTTTTCACAAGCCTTTCATGATACTTTACTGGAATTGTATTTGGTGCTGGGGTTTAAGATATATCTAGGGGATTTGAATCTCTGGACTGACAATATGATAGCCAGGCCCTGAGCCTCAACAGACTTCAGCTCCTACACTCTGATTTAATGGACTTACCCCACTCAGCTAACATGGAGTTGAAGAATGTCAACCACCACACCATGGAGCCTAGAGTGCCTACAACTGAAAGCAGGAGAATTGCAAGCAGTATCCATGTGGAATCAAAGCCCCCTCTTGACATAGATGTGGAATGGACACAACCAAGCCAAGGTCCACAGGAAGGAGGAATACAGTAAGGATTAGAGTGGACTTAATGATATTCTATTCATGAACTATTGTGGTTAATAATCGAGAAAATGTGGCATTGGTGTGGAAAAAGTGGCCATGGTGGCTGCTGGGTGCGGGGAATGGGAGGAAGAGATGAGATGTGGAGGCGTTTTCGGGACTTGGAGTTGTCCTGAGTGGTGCTGCAGGGACAATTGCCGGACATTGTATGTCCTCCCATGACCCACTGGATGGAACGTGGGAGAGTGTGGACCACAGGACATGGGGTGCAGCGATGCCCAGAGATGGACTCACCAGATGCAATGGATGTGTCATGACGATGGGGGAGAGTGTTACAGTGGGGGGAGTGGTGGGGTGGGGGAGGTGGGGATGAATGGGGACCTCATATTTTTTGAATGTAATATTATTTTAAAAAATGAATTAAAAAAAAAAAAAAAAGGTGGTGCAATTGCCCACAAGCCATGGCCCAGGGTTTGAGCCTCGATACGAGGAGTATGGGCACCAGTCACAAGAAAAAGAATGACAAGACAGAAAACGACATGGCTAAGGGGGGAGGGAAATGTGGCTGTGACGATGGTTTTGACTTTAGACACTTTCAGTTTAAAGGTTACTAAGCCATCAGTTGGGAATGCTCAGCAAGAACCTGCAAATTTAGAGCTTGGGTGAAGAACCAGGAAGGAAGCAGTCCTGTGGGAGTGGTAGGGGAGACTGAGGGGTGCAGGAGCGCTGAGAGAGAAAGCACAGAGAGAGGGGGTCAGAGAGCTGAGGTGGAAACACCTACATTTAAGAGTCAGAAGGACAAAGAGAAGCTTAAAAGCAATTCCTAAATGGAGAATAGCATTAGCAAGACCAGTTTTTCCGGGGATGAGGGGGATGGGCAGCGGAGTCATTTTTCACGGGCGGGCTGCCTGCGACTCAGAAATTGATCAGCTGAGTCAATAGCTCCGTGCTCAGACAGGAAGCCCTGGCTGGCGGCTGTGCGGGGAGGAGGGCAGGCGTAGCGCAGCTCTCGCTGAGCGCGCGGCACGGCCTGGTCGGGCTTCCGCCGGGAAGCCGAGCTCCTTTGGCGTCCATTCTTGCCTGGCCCTGAAGGGGGCCCTGAAGGGGGGCCTGAAGGAGGACGGGCCCCGACGTGCCGCAGGTTATGAACTCGTAAAGAAGTTCTTTATGCTTAGTCACCCCGAAGGTGAATCCCTGTCCTCCTCCGGGAGAGGCGGCAATTCAGTCAGCCTCGGCTGTCTGAGGGGCTCTCACGAGAGCATTTCCTGTGACGTCCCAGCATCATCCAAGGGGATCGACTTCGTCCCTGAGAGGAACTGCGAGGATCTCCCCTCAGCGTCACCCCTGGAGCCTGGGAGCACACCCGCTTTAGGCGGCTTGGGGCATGGGAAGGGGACCCTGAGTGTAGGCAGAATCTGATCGGTTTCCGTCTGTGATGGGGCTTGAGAGTCTGCATGTCTAACAGTCTCCCAGGGGAAGCTGGAGCGGCTGGTCCCTGGACTAGACTTTGAGTAGCTGGGTTTCGGAGGTGGGGGACTGAATTAGGAGCCCGGGGGAGCGCGGAAGGCTGGCTTCCTGCTCCATCCCACGACCGCACCGGTTTTGCCCTGGGTTCCCTTGGGGCTACTGCCCCCTACTGCTGAGAGGGCAAGTGGGCATCCAGGAAGGGGGAGGGGGACGTGTCCCAGGCTGAGTCGCAGGCTCCAGGCTCTGTCATTTTTGCACATTGTCCCATGTCTGGTCGTCTCAGTTTTTTGGCTCCCGAGGCTCCTGGCTCAGGCAGAGTAATTACAGTTGAGGCCCTGATGAATTGGGGGCCAGTAATTAAAGCACCTATTGATTTTCTACTTAGGAGTTCCCTGTAGCTGGAAACAAAGTGGGGAGGGGAGAGAGATAAACAGTAGAGGAAAGGTATTTAAGTATTTGTACAAAGAAGGGATAAAATGGGGGAATAGGGTTACCTTTGGGTGGGGCTTTGCGGGCTTGAGGGGGGCTAGGGATGGGAGGAAGGGTAATATTGCCCCAAACAGGGGATTGTTCAATGTGCACTACCTGGGCCTCTGAAGGAGGGAAAGTGGGGTAATCGTTTATCACTGGCTCATCTCTCTAGCATCTGATCATTGATTAGCCCATCAATATGCCTCTGGGGCATAGTATCAGCTCTAGTAGAGGGCAGGAGGATTGCCTTTCACAAAGGGTTCATCCATCGATCTCCAAATCATGAATTTGTCCTGTTTTGCTGTTTCATTTGGCTTATTTTGACTATGTATTGAAGCAATTGCTTCATTTATATCATCTGCCTTTCATCAGGCAACAATGGGCTTTCGGTCACAAGAAATTTGGCTTCTGGTGCTGTGCGAGGCCAGCCATGGGAAAGCACGAATTGGGAGAGGGGAATGATGGGAAGGAGAAGGTTAGGGGGGAAGAAGGGCTGAGGGCCAGTTTGGGAAGCTGGAGAGAGAATGGAGACAAAGAGGGTTTGGCCATTGCCGAAGCGGTGGGAGAACTTTCAAAGAGAGAAAAAAGTCACTGGAGAGAAGAAAGTGTACAGAGGACAGGGAAGAATCTGGAATGGCAGCAAGGAGGAACAAAAGAGAGAAGGGAAAAAGAAAGGGCCAAGGGTCAAAGTGAGGGAGAAAAAGGGGAATGAAACAGGCAGGTTTTTACTGGAAACATGAAGAAGCGCATTTACATCTTATTTAAAGATTGCTTAAGTTATTTTGGAGCATTTAACTCTTAATTCATCTTCCTTTCACTGAGCTAATGTGAAGTGTGAAAGAAAAACTAATGAGAAGAGGGCCTAACTGGCAATTTTATTTTAGTCAGCTCCGGGAGCTCTCTCTTCCTGGGTCACTTGATCGGAGATGATTCTTTTGTTTCTCAGATGAATGTTGCGCTTCCTTTAGGCTCCTCTTCACAGCTGCAGCCGGTTTGGGCTGCTTAATGATGATAAAGTTAGATTAAGATCTGGGTTTTGGTATTGATTGAAGCTGGGCAAAGAGAACGTTTTAGCATAATGCATGTTAAAACACAATTACCCATTTTCCCGGTCAGGGCAGACAATGGGGGCGGCGGGGAATAGTGAGTTGTGGAGAAGTAAGTGGGCTGTGACTTGTTATAAGTTAGATTTAAAAATTTCTATAGAAATGCTGAATGGTTTTATTCAGCTGATTCAACCTAATTGCACAGTGCACTGGCATATGAAAAAATCTTCTGCAAGTATGTTCAATTCATGGTAAAAGAAGGGGTGGGTGCTGGAAGCATTGTTTATTGTGCTAAGTATGTGTAGCGATAGATGGTAATACAGGGCACTGCACACAGAAAGCCCAGCTCCTGCCCTCGCAGAACTTAAAGACTATTGATTTTGATTCTTTTGTGTAACCGTATTTATCTGGCTCGAATCTTAATGGCTCCCTAGTCTGTGGAAAAAAGTTAAGTTCTAAACTTCACAGGACAGACCTCTGGTTGCTCCCACTTCCTGTCCCCCTGTTTCCCATGTGTCCCTTGGCTACAACCCGCAAGGCTCAACTCGGGCTCAGGGCCTGACCATGCCCCTATTTTCCCCACCTCAGTTAATGACACCCTCCTTCACCCATTTCTCCAGGTCAGAAGTCCATAGACCTTGTGGGTTTTTTCCCTTGCACGCACAACACAACAGGTCACCAAATCTTGCCTTGCTACCTCATAACTTTTGGACCTGCTCCTTCCTTCCCATTTCTGCAACTGCAGGCTTAGTTCTGTCCCACATCACCCCCTACCTGGACCTGTGGGTTAGTGCAATGGCACCCCACGTCTCATACCATCCCAACCTACCTGCTGTGGCATCCACAGAGCACTTTGCCCAAAATGAACACCCAATGGTGTTATTCTTAATTTTCTTCATGACTCCTCACTGCCTTCAGGATGAAGCTCTTTTCCAGCTCCGTGACTTTCGGCAAGATCCGCAAGTTTTCTAGGCCTAAGGTTTCTCATCTATAGAGTGGGGATTGTAATGGTTGCTCCATGGGGTTGTTGTGAGAAATATATGAGGTAATGTAAGGAAAGTACTTAACCCAGGACCTGGCACATAGAAATTATCAACAGTGCAGTGGAGGTGATGCTGGTTGACGGTAAGAGGGGTTGTTATTTATTGTTACTATTACAGAGAAAAGTTCATGATTTGGACTTAGATTTATACCTATAGTTCTGACCTTTTCCCTCAACCCAGACTCATATAAATAACTGGCCACTCAATGTTTCCACATTGAGTCCAATGGACATCACAGCCTTAACACATTCACCTTGAACTCTTTATATTTTACCTCTCAAACATGCCTCACCCTCAGTTTTTTCTCAGTTCAGTAAATGGCAATTCCTTCTTTTTGGTAGCTCCGACCAAAAACCTTGATTGTTCTCTTTCTATCATACATCTATAAATCCTATTTTCTTTATCTTCAAAATATATCCACAACCCAACCACTCTCATTACCCTGGTCCCAGCTACTGTCACCCATCCTGAATTTCTTCAATAGCCTCTGGAAGGGTTGAATTGTGACTCCACAAAAGATATGTCCATATCCTAATCTCCAAAATGTGCCCTTATTTGGAAAAGGGGTCTTTGTATATGTAATAAAGTTAAGAATCTTGATATGCAATTATCCTGGATTGAGGTGGGCCCTAAATCCAATGACCAGTGGGGAAGACAATGCGGAGATGGAGGCAGAGCTTGGAGTGAGGCTCCTCCAAGCCAAGGAACGCCAGGGATTGCCAGCAGCCCCCGAAAGCTTGGTGGAGGCGTGGAATGGACTCTCCCTCAGAGCTTCTGGAAGGAACCAACCCTGCCAACACCTGAATTTTGGATGTTTTGTCCCTGTAACAGAGAGAATAAATTTCTTTAGTTTTAAGCCATCTAGTTTGTGGCAGTTGGTTAGCGGCAGCTCTAAGACATGAATACAGCCCCCTCATCAGCTGTCTTGCTCCTGCCCTTGCACCTTTATGTTTTATTCTCAGTATGGCAGCCAGAGGGAGGCTTTTAAAACAGAAGCTGAATCAATCTTCTGCTCAAAACCTTAATGGTGCCGTTTCAAGGGACTTCTCACCCTGCCCACACCCCTTGTTGCTTCTCTAACATCATCTCCCTTGGCCTCTGCCATTGCTCACTACACTCCAGACAGACTGGTGTCCTTCCTCCAACGTATCAGGCAACCTCCCGCCTAGAGCTTTTGCCCTCACTGTTCCCTCTGCCTGGAACACTCTCCCCAGATACCCACAGGCCTCACACATGGCTCACCTGGGAACTACTCAGTGACACCTGCCCTGGTGGCTTTATCTAAAATAGTAACACCTCCTCCTCCATTACTCCCCATCTCCCTTGCTCAGCTCTGCCTTTCCCACACAGCACTGATCACCTTCTTACACAGTGTATAATCTATTTATTGATTATGTGTATTGTCTCTCTACTGTAGAGTGTAAGTTCTATAAGGCATTTGTTTTCGTCTTTGTCCACTTTTTTTTTGTCCAGTGTGTAGAGTAGTTCCTGGCATACAGTGGGCACTCAATAAATTTTGATGACTGAGTCCCTTGTCATCCATACCCCTGGCCAGCCCTGGTATTCTATCCCAGGAACTCTCCTTTGCACACATTGGGGTATTTGTTTCTATCTAATTTCTCTATAAGACTGCAAGCTCCATTTCCCCTTTAGAACTGGCTCCCAGTGCTAGATAAATATTTGTAGAAATATTATCGATTGATTGGCTGTAAGCAACTTGAACAATTAAAGGTGCAGCCAGAACTTCCTTTTGTACAGTTCCTTCAAAATGGACTTAGGTCACTTGTCTGAAATGGTTGATTGGCCGCTGAAATGCTTCCATCTTAAGGGTCCAAGTGTATCTCTATCATCTCTGCCCCAAGTCTACAGTTGGCAAATCAGACTGAGCAGATACCAATGTCAGAAGGTAGATGTATGTCCTTAAGAATGGAGGCACATCCTTTTATTCAATGCAGAGCAAATCCTTTCAGCATCCCTCCATAGGATGTAAGAGATGAAGCGAAGGAGGAGGAGGTTAAATGACTTATTCAAGGCCACATATATCAGCTTTGGTGGTGAACAGAATAAGCAGAGGGCAGCAATAAAGATATATCTGTGTAAGCCGAGGCTGTCTTAAGGCCAGCATGAAGTGATGTTTGTTTGGCAGGAAATGGGGAGACGTGGAAGGTTTCTGAGGAGAAAGTAAGATGACAGGCATCAGGCTTCAGGAAAATTAGTTTCATAATTATAAGAACGGTAAGTAGAAGGCAGATAATGACACCTCCGGGGCCAGACTGTTGCAGTCATCTTTAAGAAGTCGTTAGGGCCTGGACTGGAGAGCAGGGATGGGAATGCAAAGGAGCATGTTGCATTCAAAGGAGCTTTAGCAGGTTGAGGGAGTGGCTAAAACTAAGAGTCATCTCTACAGGGCTGCGTAAACTGACAGGATTTAGGAGGGGTGCCTGGGGGGCTCTGGACTGAGGCCTCTCATCTGTCGCTCTGCAGACCCTCCCAGGCTGCTCTCAGCCATCTCCAGGACTTCAGCTACCACCCATACACCCCAGCCCGGATGGCTCTCCTTGACCCATGGTTATTCCGAAGCAGTATCCCTGGGAGACCCCCCCAGGGTCCTCCTGCTCAGCATGCACATCCGCACCTCTTCCGGCCTGTCCCACCCCCATGGTGCCTGTCTCAGGATGGCCCCACTGTCCAGCCAGGAACTAGGAAGCCGTCCTAGGCCCATCCCTCCCCATCCAGTCACCAGGTGCTTCTAGTTCTGCCCTATATCCTTTTAGAATCTACCCACTTCTTCCTCTCCTCTCTGCCACTATTCTTTTGTAGACAGTTGCAGTCTTCCTATATTATCTTCTGGTGGATACTCTCGTCATCGGGCAATCCATTCACTATGATGATGTTTTAATTATTTTTTCATATACCTCAAGTGATCTTTGATTAATGTGAACCCAGTCACACTTTTCTACCTCATAAAACCCACCAATATCTTTCCATCGCCCTTAGACTAATCCTCAAAATCCTTAATATGCCTTCAAAGCCCTATTGGTGCAATCTCAACCCATTTCTGCCTCTTCCCCACTCTGTATTATAGTGAGTTGCAGGGATATTGGTGACACCTGATAGATCTGAGCACTTTGGAGTACCTGGTATGTGAGGTACCAAAGATATTATTGAGTGAAGCAATGGGATGCTCAGTAGGATCAAATGCTAGAGAAATCAGGTAGACAAGAACTGAGCAAAAGTCACTGGAATTGGCATGGGGACAGAAAGAAAGTCTTCTCAATGACAGCATAATTTTTAGGAGCAAAAAAGAGACATCATTGAATGTGTAAGAACTTCATTATGTGACATGTTAGGGGAATGGGCATTTTGACTAACTAGCATGTTCTCTTAGGGTGAAGATCCTAACTTCTTATTTCAACCCTTAGCAAAATTATTTCTTGCTACAACAAACGTGATTATTTTTCCAATTTTAGAAACTGTGCTAGAGCAATCAACTAATTCATAAATGGAGGATATTCTGGGGTTTTAAGGTCATTTGGACTTTGATCATCTGTTTTTGAAGCATAAAGGCATGTCCCAGATGGTGTTCTTTTTTGTTTGCTTTTAAATATATTTTTTATTTATTTTTAAAAGTTGCATAGATCACACAAAATGTTACATTAAAAAATATATGAGGTTCCCATATACCCCATTCCCCACATCCCCCATCATTTCCACATCAATAACTTCTTTCTTTAGTGTGGTACATTCATTGCATTTGATGAGTACAATTTAGAGCACTGCCACACTGCATGGATAATAGTTTACATTGTAGTTCACACTCTCTCCCAATCCATTCAGTGGGTTATGGCAGGATATATAATGTCCTGCATCTGTCCCTGCAATATCATTTAGGACAACTCCAAGTCCCCAAAATACCCCCATATCACACCTCTTTTTCCCTCTCCCTGCCTTCAGCAACTCCCGTGGCCACTGTCTCCACATCAATGATATAGTTTCTTGCATTGCTAGAGGCACAATAATTCTATAGGAGAATACCAGTAAGTCCACTCTAATCCATATTTTATTCCTCCATCCTGAGGATCCTGGCAGGGCAATGTCCACTCAATTGAGAGGGGGCTTCGATCCCACATGACTGCTGGATGGGACTCTTGTACCCATAGCTGAAGAATCTCTTGGTGCCTTGGTGTGGTGGTTGTCCATCCTCACCTCCCTGTCAGCTGACATGGGTAAGTCCAACGAACTGTAGAGTATGTGCTACAATACTGAGGCTCAGGGCACATGGACAGTCCAGAGATTCAAGTATCCTGGGCATACACCATCCACAGTTTCAATAAAAGGGACAGAAGAGGCATGTGTAGAGAAATCACATCTGAGTCCATCTCCATCACACTCAGGAGCACAAATTCCAAAGTAGGGCCCACTGGCAAGGCACTGAACTCCAGAGCCATCTGCCGTGACCGTAGGACCTGGGTGTCTACATAGCCCTTAGCCCTTAGGTAAGCACCGCTACCTGGGGTTGTATCTACTTTGGCTGTCCCAGATGGTGTTTTGAATAAATTCTTGAATTCTCCATAGGAAGATTGTATGTTTCTGTGTGTGTGTATATGTTATTGAGAGGGAGGGAGTAAAGATGAAGAAGGGCAAAGTGGAATCAAAAGACCAAAGTCCCCTTCTCTGGCTGTGATACAAAGAAACCCCATGCTCCTTGGTATTGCAAAAGGGTCTCCATATTCCCTTCAGTGAGCTAACACTTGCCAGGCCAGCATCCCAGAGCATACTTGGAAGGCCCGACAGCTCCATGCCTGGCACATGGGTGTAGATGCTCAATTACTGTTAAGTGACTATGAATCGAAAAGTGTATAGAAAACCACAAAAAGATAGAAAATGCCCTCACAGGAAACAAGTGCTCAATTACAGGAATTTAGGTTTCTTTCTTTAAAATTTGGTGATTTGAATTTTTCTCCCCAAAATTAAAAACACAATAAGAAATGGTTAATTAAACATTTATATTCACCCAGCTTTTATTTTTCATGATTTCTTTCATTATTGTAATGGGGAAATGTCTTGGTCTGGAGAAAGGTAGGAAGCTCTAGGAATGAAATTATTGTACTTTCCTACTTACCCTAGGAGGCAGGCAGGAAGACTTTACCAGAAGAACTTGTTTTTTTTATGGGAGCTGGGGAGAAAAAGGAAGGAGGTGGACCAGCTTTGAGGCCAAAGCAGCTTTTGCTGTGAGCCCAGGGCAGGGGCCTGTGGCTATGGCTCTGCCCGAGATGAGCTTTGCATGTTGCTGACTCTCAGTAAATGGAAAATAATAACTTACGCTGTCCTAACACTTTCCTGGCTTTGCCGTATTAAAAAAGATGGACAATTATGGCTAGGTATTTAAAACACCAAATAAACATGCAGGGTTTTCTGTACCTGTTCTTAGTCATTAAAAATGTGTTTCTGAAGTGCTAAATTTATAGCTAATTGCATAGTTAATTCATTATGTAGCACTATTTTTTCTTTATAAAACACCAAACCAAAGTGAACCCAAGCAATTACTTGAAGTCTCGGAGATATCGCAAAAGGAACGACTTAATTTAGTAAATAATTTTAACTTAAGTCATTATTTACTGAAAGAGAGGATTTGCTGAGTGCCTCAGGAGATTGCTTACAGTTGGCCTTGTAATAAACCTTCTATGTAATTCCTTATTAATTACTTATATGAGCAACATTTTATTTACTTTGAACAAGTGGGCTTTAAAAATAGTTTCTGAAATGCCCGTGAAGAGACCCCAGCAGCACTTATTGGTCGTTTTCATTCGCAAACTCTACTCTTGCTTTGAGCAACTCTATCTCCCACCTAAGGCAAGTCACCCAAACTCCCCTGTTTCTCAGTACTTCTTAATAAGTTAGGGATTTTGTCCCACACAATGGTATAGAAAACCTCAGTCATAGTTTTCAGTTTTGATTTTGTTTGCCATGTGCTTTGACGTGTCAGGGGCATAGTAGGAACACGAATAAATATTGAATAAATGGAATATGTAGCAATGCCAGCAACAGCATTTTAAAAAACATAAATGACTGTTAAATATAGAACAGGGATCATAACTGCATTCAGAGAATATTGAAAAATGCAAGATAATCAAAGTATTTTGGAAATAGAAGACAAAATGACAAAATGAACCAAAGATTTTCAACTTGTTTGGAATTGTGGTGTGGAATTTTGATAGCCTTCTAAGATGATTTATACATTTATTTTTTAAATTAATGTAAGATAAAAGAGTATCCTAAGAATTTTGTGTAAACTGGAGATACTCTGAAGTAACCAAAAAGTCATATTTAGGGACCATTGCTTTTTTCAGACAACTCTAGGACTCAGGTGATGTTTTGTGTGCAGTGCTAATGAAGCCAAGCCAACACGAACTTCTCACTACTCATGATCGTTTCTGAACTGTGCAAGAAAGAAAGAATGACAAAAGGGTCTTCTACTCTGAAATAGACAACTTTCTAATCTGGAAGGGCAGAGAGCCAAAATAGGATCTTGGGAATTAATCTTTAAAAACAGCCCAGTTTTGGGCATGCATATAGGGTATATGAATATATTTGGATGTTCATTGGGTATTGACACAGTGGATTGAGATTCACACAACAACTGAGGGAGTGCTGGGTTCCCATCCTGGGGAGCTCTGTCACATTCCCCAGTGGAACAGCAACAAACCCCAAGTGCAAGGGCAATGACCAGTGAAGAAGGATGGCCCAATGATGGACCCTTGATACTGAAGACTATGCTTATGACCCTGCTGTGCTTGAAATTCCAACTTAGCCTAGTGTTGCAGGGTGCCTATGAGTTACCTACTGAGAGACTCCATGTTGCTCAAATGTGGCCTCTCTCTAAGCCAAACTCAGCATGTAAATGCATTACCCTCCCCTCAGCATGGGACGTGACTCCTGGGGATGAGTATCCCTGGCGCCTAGGGATTACTACCAAGAACCGGCTGGTGATGCAACTAGAAAAAGATCTTGAATAAAAGGGGAAAATGTTAAAGACAAATGAGTTTATATGGCTAGAGACTTCAAAATGAGTCAGGAGGTCATCAGAGGGGTCATACTTATGCATGTCTCATCAGGATCTCAGAGACAGTCAAAGTAGATACGACCCCAGGTAGTGGGATCCTGAGGGCTACAGAGATACCAGGCCCTGTGGTCATGGCAGATGGCTCCAGAGTTTGGTGCCTTGCCAGTGGGTCCACTTTGGAATTTGTGCTCCTGAGTGTAATGGAAATGGACTCAGATGTGTCTTCTCTACACATGCCTCTTCTGTCCCTTTTATTGAACCTGTGGTTGGTGCTGGGGTTGGTATATGCCCAGGAGACTTGAATCTCTGGACTGTCCATGTGCCAGCTGGGCCCTGAACCTCAGTGGTGTTGTAGCACATACCCTACAGTTCGTTGGACTTACCCAGGTCAGCTGACAGGGAGGTGAGGATGGACAACCACCACACCAAGGCACTAAGAGTGTCTACAGCTATGGGTACAAGAGTCCCATCCAGCAGCCACGTGGGATCAAAGCCCCCTCTCAATTGAGAGGTGGAGTGGATATCGCCCTCCCAAAATCCTCAGGATGGAGGAATAAAATATGGATTAGAGTGGACTTACTGGTATTCTACTATAGAATTATTATGCATCTAGCAATGGAAGAAACTATATCATTGATGTGGAGACAGTGGCCACGGGAGTTGCTGAAGGTAGGGAGAGGGAAAAGGAGGTGTGATATGGGGGCATTTTCAGGACTTGGAGTTGTCCTCAATGATATTGCAGGAACAGATACAGGACATTATATATCCTGCCATAACCCACTGAATGGACTGGGAGAGAGTGTAAACTACAATGTAAACTATTATCCATGCAGTGTGGCAATACTCCAAAATATACTCATCAAATGCAATGAATGTACCACACTAAAGAAAGAAGTTGTTGATGTGGGAAAAAGTGGGGGATGTGGGGAATGGGGTATATGGGAACCTTGTATATTCTTTAACATTTTGTGTGATCTATGTATCTTTTAAAAACAAATAAATAATATATTTAAAAAAATAAACAGAGCCCAGTTTTAGCTGGAAAGAATTTGGGGTGGAGGTGGGGGTGTGACCATCCATTCTCTTGACTTATTTGAAGGACTTTTTAATAGAAAAGGGATTAAAATTGACCTGTGTGCTAGGACCAGGAGCAATGATTGGAAGAGTCATGGAGAATGAGATTTCCATTCAGGTTAAGGAAGAAATTTCTAATAGACTTGTCAGAAATTGGATCTGTGAGGAGATGGTATGTTTCCCATTCTAATATGTCACAGCAAGGACAGCAATACCATGAAAGAGACCGAGCCAGTCAAGGTGGGGTAGATGACCAAGTGGTGTGGAGGTGATGTGGTTAGTAGAAGCTTCAGATCCTTTCCACACACATTTATGATTTCTTAACACCATCCTTTCCCTTTTCCCTGTATACCTTCTGGTTTGCTGATGACCTTCTTAGTGGGCAGAGCCCAATACTGAACACAGTAATCCAAATTCAGGGTAGGGCGTTAAGTAGGGAAATCATGCCCTTTGATTTGGATACTGTTTTTTAATACAGTCCAGCCCAGAGGTATCAAGTTCTGCCTGTGCACCCAGGTCTGAAATATGCTGTTCTCATGATTGATACAGAATTTAAAGTCAATTAAAGTCTTGTGATTCTTTACTTGAACTGCTACCAGGATAGATTTCCAATATACTGACTTAATAGAGTGAGTTTTTTAAAAATCAGAACTTTATACTGTTACATTTTATCTCGGTGGTTTTCCAATTTTATTGGCTTCTGAGTGGGTTGGGTAATTTCAAATGCTGATTCAATCCTCTCAGGGAATAGATGGTCCTTTTCCTTTGTGTCTTCTCTGGTATTGTAAACAGAGAAGTGGCCTCTACATTTTCATCCAAGTCAGGACAAGGCCTTGACAAACCTTGTGAAATATCCCTTGGGACCTTCTTCCAGGTAATACAACCACAGGGCTGAAGAGATAAAGACGCCTGAGGATGTCTAATTCAACTCTATCATTTTCTAGATGAAGAAACCAAGATTGGTAAAATAAATAATCTTGGGACAATGTCTTTGGTCAGTTATAAATTAACCTATATTTGTTTATATCCTAACTATGTTTTTCCATTTTTTCCATGAAACCCCTTTAGAAGTCTTGCTTAAATCAATGTAGCTATGGCATGTGGTATTTACCTAATGGAGCAGTCTATCTCAGCCAAATACACTCCCCCCCACCCTCTTCCACCCCCACTCACAGTGATTTGGCACCTATTTTTGTCTTATTCTGGCTTGAACAGATCAACATTTTCTTTCCAAAGGCTCACAAACCATTTCTTTAATTATTCTTCTACGATAGGCCAATCTTCAATGTGGGGAATACTTTTATATTCCATTTCATAAATTCTAGAAAACAATGTAGCCTCTAGATTAAACTGGTTCACTACTTGCTTTCTAAAATTTGTTTTTGGCAGCAACAACATCTAAAATTTGATTCAGAGTACATTTTAAAATTTGTTCTGGAATCATGGGTCTATAATGACTAAGTTCAAAGCCCTTTTATACCTCTCCAAATTCCCCCCAACCAGCGTGTCCTTCTCTGGATAAGTCTTTCTCCTAGAGAGTGCCCTCCATATTAGGATGTATTGAGGAATGGGTGGCATGGGAAGTTGCTGAATCTGTAGGTTAGGGTGAGTCTTGTCTGGAGGGTAAGTTCAGGCCTGGTTGATCAAACTCTGAGACCATCTTGTTCTCTCCTCCTAGCTGTCGCTCTTGCTCCAGCTCCACCCTCCTTCTGCACTTTGCATTTTTTGTTTTCACCTTGTTGAAGAAATAAAACACCCTAACCTCCCTCCCTTTCCCACGCACATTGCATAGGAATCTAAAGGAAATTATCCCCCCTCCAAAAAAGAAAAAAAAAAAAGAAAAAGAAAGGGAGACACTGATAAGCCTCTGTGGGCGTCTGTGAAGGCACACATCATCTGAATGACAGGTTTGCATGTAAACAGCTGAAACTCATGAAAATAGTTTTTAATCTACTTGAAAGGCATATTCTCAGAAGGAAATCAAGTTCCCTCCAGGTGTGCAGAATCTCTTTGAAAGAAGAACTGCTATAGCAAAAAAAAACCCACCAAGCCATTATGAGATTCTACTTTTTATGACCGCTTCTTTTCTTTTCTTCCTTCTACAACCCACCCCCACCTCCCCTTCCTCCTAATTTGTGAACCTATCTCTGGAGGGCATTTGACTAGAGAAAGGCAAAGGGGAGTAGGGGAATTGGGTTCTGTTTTTCCTGGCAGATCAAGGCCAAGTTCCATGATTTGAGCACTGCTTGACTTTCCACTAAATGCCTCTCTAACTTTGTCTCCCATCTTTTTTCAAGGCTTGCCTTCTCTAGGTAGACTAGCCTCCTTTTGCCTATCCCAAATCCCATCTCCTTCTGCTCACTGGCAAAGACTAACCTTTGATTAGAGTCTTCCTGTTGTTTCATATTATGGTAGCAAGGATTTTTTAAAAATTTAAGTAACTGTATTATATAAATAATAGAGGAATGCTCTATAAAAAATAAAGTAATATAAATATGGCAAAGTCTTCTTTGACTACAACACCCAATACCAATACTTTGTTAGAGTATTAACTGTAATGTATATTGACTTATAATATATATAATTAGGTTTTATATGCAGGTTTTACCCAAATGATATCACACTCTATATATTGTGCTGGTCCTTGCTGTTTTCACTGTACCACGTGTTATCAGTGCCTACAAATCTACCTCATTGTTTCAAAGTGCTGGTATATGCAAAGTGCTGCATATACCATAGTCACACCATAATGCATCATTCCCCTATTTAATTGTTTCCAGATATTTCTATTATATATAATGTAGCAGTAAGCATGATCATGAAGCATATATATGTGTTTTTCAAGAGAAGAGGCTCAAAAGCAATTGCAGGGTCATAAGATATGCCTAACTTTAATTTTAATAGATGCCACAGGATTGCCTTCCAAAGTGGCTGTATCAATTTACACTCCAGCCAGCTCTACAGCAAAGTGTTTGCTTCCCCTCAATTTCCTCAGAAATTGATGCTAATAAATAGCTAAACTTACCAAATAGTTGCTTGGTGCTAGGCATATTTCCAAATACTTTGTGTGTATGAAACCATTTAATCCTCATGACAACTCAATAATTAATATTAGCACCTGTTTACAGGCCCAGAGAAGTTAAGAATCTTGTCCTGGGTTAGGTGACTGGCAAGCCTGGTTTTGGACCCAGATGGCCTGACTCCAGAGCCTGTCTACCTGGTTGCTGCCCATTTGATGGGTGAACATGGTGTCTCCTGGCTGTTTTAATTTGCATTTCCCTGATAGCTAGTTAGGGTGAGTGCCTGTTCATACGTGCGTTGGCCATCTTCTTTTTCTTTTCTTGTGAACTTTCTGTTCATATCCTTTGCTCATTTTTCTATTGGGTACTATTTTAATCTCTGTGTGAAGGACATTTACTTTATACTTTAATTAAAATGATCAGTATGGGCAAGTGTTAACTGAGTTTAGACCCAATCCTAGCTGTGAAATGCAGGACATCTGAAATTCAAACATCCTTATAGACTTTCAAGAAATTTTCATACCAACATTGACTTTCATTCATTAATTCATTTAAGAATTATTGAATGACACCTCTGAACCAAACACTATAGATAAGAAAACCTTTGAGGGCAAAGGGACATCAGAGTTGGCAGAAGGAATATCAGAGGTCTCATTCACAACAAAGAGCTATTAACCTTTAGAGTGAATTAATATATAATGAACGCTTTGCTAATTGTTTTCACCTGCTTTTGCCAACAGCCCTCTACTAAAAATATGTAGGCTATCAATTAACTGACATAAGAATCTGCCACTGTAAATATTTTTTTTACTTTATATATTACTGCCTTCTCAAAGAGGAAACCACTCTCTTCAGAGAATATATATGTATTTTTAATCCTCCCTCCCTTATTTTTCCCCCTTCCTTCTTTACTTTTTTTCTTTATTAAAAATTTCCTGGAACATTGAAATATGATGCTTTTTACAGAGCAGATGCTAAGAATTACAGATAGATATTTTGGATTGCTACATTTGAGAAGGAAACTGTTTGTGGTAGCAAAATGAAAACTTTAGGAATAACTGCTTTTTAAATGAAAGCAGTTCTGAAGTTTTTTTAAAAATGAGTTTTCCAGCAAATTTTTATCCTAAGCAGAAAGAAGAAATCTGCATCCTCATATGGACTTAATCCAGAACAGCTCCTAAACGCGGAACACCTAATGGCTCCAGATGTTTGTCTATGTGTATTGGGCAGGTGCATCCAAATCAAAACCAAAATCTCATGGAAGTATAGCACAGATACTGCCATTCAGATAGGAACTTTTTTCCCTGAAGCTTTTTTTTTTTGGTTTCCACCCTGGATGACACACACATGCTGTGCCTAGAGATAGTTTATTTAGGATGTCTTCCTGACCCTTTACCTAAATTCAGCAGGAGATAACCAGATGGCTCCCTCCCATATGAGGTTTCCTGCACCTTATCTCCAAGGTGCCGAGCCCAGGCTGCCTGGGCGCTTGCCAACGATGCCTTTCTTCCTGCCTCTGGGTCTGGAGGTAGATTGTGCTTATGGATCCAAAAATCAATGTTTCCAGGGACTCACTTTCTTTCGAGTACCAAGAATGCTGGCTGGTGACAACCTAGAGGTAGCAGGTGAGTCTAAGAATAGCTTGGGACACTGTGCAGGTGTCTCAGTGGGTAGGGCAAAGCTAAGGAGCCACAGAAGCTATTATGTGCCCATATTTACTTCTTCTCACCAAGTGCATGTACTTGAACTGCAGTGTGGGTTCCCAGTGTGTGGTCATTTAGCACACATGGATGATACTATAGACAATAAGTGTGCCTTGGAGTAAGCCTTAGAATATCCTCCTTTAAAAAATCACTGGAAAATGAGTAACTTGACTTGCTGTTTATAGAAGACAAAAATAATTAAGGGACAAGGCTGCTTAATCAGTCTGCCAGTAAATGAAATTGATTTAGCATCTATTGTGCTACAGCGAGCTCCTTGCACTCCATTCCACTATAAATTGAGTACAAAATAGCTGTGTACTAGACCCTCTAATCCTGCTTGCAAAGTCAGAACCCTGGAGTTCAGAGGGGTTGGCTAGATCAGTGTTTCTTAAATTTTACTGTATATCTGAGTCACCCAGACCCAGGTATCCTGGTAACATACATGCACAATCTGATTCAACAGGTCAGGGTGGGCCCTGAGCTTCTGCATTTCTAGAGAACTCCCAAGTGAGGCCCATGCTGCTGCTTCTCCACCAGCTACATTTGTTGTAGTAGGGCTCACCTTCTCATCCTATGCTGGAATTTCTTCTTAATCAGAAGAACAGAAGTATAGCTGAAAGCATTGGATTGAGGGTCACTATAGCTGGGTTCTAGCTCTGCCACTAACTAGTGAGTAACCTTGAGAAGCACCTACAGAAGCCACAGTCCAAACTTTCATATCACTCCAACTCCAGCCTCATCCCTAATCTCTAAAAATCCCTTCGTGGGTGCACCCCGTGGGGATGATGCCAGCCAGCTGGGTAAACAGAACTTATTGAAATAAGGCTTTGCTGTCAATGGTCCCATTATTGGACGGAGTGGTTTTTTCTGTTTGCTTTTAAAGAGAAGACAGTTGTGAGGGTCATGAATTGGGGTCTTATTTAAGGTCAGGGTGAGAATAAGTGGTCTGTGGGATAAATGGGTGTGTGAGAATCATTTTGGTGGTGAAAAGAGTGGGGCTAGGAGATGTGAGAGTAGGAGGCGTGGCAAGAGCACAGTGAGAGGGATAAATTGCAAGGAAAGAAAGAGGTGGAAAGTGAAAAAAGAAATTGCAAAGGCAGAAAGCAATAGATTGTGTTAGTTGAAGAGAGGAATAACTGGAGCATAAACCAGCATTTGGCAGCAGGAATAAAAAGGATGGCGATTGACTTGAGAGATATCACATGAATGTCATGCCAGGAGTTGTCAAGGATGAGGAGTGAAAGGAATTGCAGAGGTAAAGAGGAATCAAAGGTGTATTTTATGGTCAAGGTGCAAACTGCCAGGGGCTGAACATAGGTACTTATTTGGTTAGCAGGACTGGGAAATAAGACTGGGGGAGGAGCAGGATAGAAGGTTTTGAAGTAAAGTTTTGTGACAGCTGAATTTTCAGGTGTAAATGAGGGGGAAATGTAGAACAGAGAATCTGGAGGGACATGAAGAATTTCAAATGGATAGAAGAAAAGAACTGTTTAGTGGAGACCAGGAGTCGCTGGCACCAAGAGAGGAATGATAAATGGAATCAAATGAGGCCCCTGATTCCGCCTCTATGATCAACTGATATATGGAACACCTTCCCCGAAGTCTGCTCCAAACCCAGCCCTTGAATGCCCAATGCTCATACCCATTCTAACAGTGGTGGCTGGACAGAGGCTTGGTGGATAGCATGCAAAGAGCGGCCTCCTTGAAACTCTCCCCAAAGGCACAGAAACTTCTCAAAACTGAGTTCAGTGTACATTTCTGCAAAGAAGATATACAAATGACCAATAAGTACATGAAAAGATGCTCAACATCATTAGCTACTAGGGAAACGCAAATCAAACCACAATGAGATATATTTCATACCCACTAGAATGGCTACTATTAAAAAAACAGAATTTTACAAGTGTTGGAGAAGATGTGGAGATATAGAAACACCCAAAATGGTGAAGTTACTATAGAAGACAGTTTGGTGGTCCCTCAGAAAGTTAGGTATAGAATTAGAATATGACCCCATGATCCCACTTCTAGGTACATACCCTAAATAATTGAAAGCAGGGACTCAGATATTTGCACACTGATGTTCATAGTGGCAGTATTCACAATTGCTAAAAGGTTGAATCAACCCAAATACCCATCAACAGATTAATGGATTAACAAAATGTGGTATATTCAGTGGAATATTATTTAGCCATAAAAAAGAATGAAGTTCTGATATATGTGACAACATGGATGAACCTTAAAGCCATCATGTTGAGTGGAATAAGCCAGCTATGACAGGACAAATATTATTTGCTCACTGATATGAAATAATTAGAATATGCAAATTTATTAAGTCAGAAATTAGAATATAGGTTACCAGCAGCTGGGTGGGGGTAGGGAATGGGGAGATCTTGCTTAATGGGTACAGAGTTTCTGTTTGGTATGATGAAGCCTCCCCAAAAAACCATCTACAGAAGAGCAAGACTCTCTCTCCCATCCACAGCACTCTATTTCCTCTTTGCCCTATGTTGTCTTTTCTCTACATACTATTATCTGACACATGACATACTCGCTTTTCTGTTACCTGCTTTTCTTAACTAGAAGGTAAGCACCACAGGACAGTTTCACTGCTTCACAAAGTAGGTGCTGTGTAAATATGTGTCAAATCAATGAATGAATGAAAGTTAAGAGGAAGAATGAGGGTTCAGATAATGGAAGAAAAAAGAAGGCTGGGTTTAGGTTACAGAGGAATATTCTGTGGGAAAATATTTTGATGGGGAAAGACAAGAAACATGGGCGTAGAGAGTCAAGAGCTCATCCTGGTGGAAAGGTGGGGCTGACTCCAAAGTCAGGGTTTGTACCATGAGACAGGAAGCTGTCTTCCTGAACCTCAGACTCCTGATCTGCAAAAGGAAGATGGGAGTACACCTCCCTCCCAGGGTTATTGTGAGGCTTAAATGAGATAGTGCTGGCCTGAGGCCTGGCATGCACTGGATATTTGTGGTGGTCAGCTGGGTCTGAATCAGGTCCATTAGAAGGGCAGAAACTCCCTGTCCTTCCCAGTGTAGAACTGAGGCTGAATATCAGCGACCGTCTGCACCTCACAGAGTAAATTAGATCACAACCAACCATCTCAGGGGAGAGGAAGAGTCTCTAGGATAAGACAATTGCAGGATTTGAAATAAGCTACAATAGAAAATGGAGGGGTGAGGGTGGGGTGGGGTGGGGAGTGGAGGGCACATCCAGCTGGTTGGTGGCTGGCCTGGAATTTTCCGTCTTCTGTCTGTAGCCAGAGGAAGGAACAACCTTAAGGGGAAACAAGTGGCAATGTATTTCTGTATTCAGAACACTGATATTGCTCCAGAAAGAAATGAGAGATTATGCAGGAAGGGAATTGAGTCTGTCAGGAGCTTCAAAAAAGGAAAAAAAAAAAAAAAAAAGATGTAGAAAAGAGCTGTTTGTTGCTCTTTGTTCAGGTTTTTATCTCAAGAGTCTGCTTATAAAAAGGTTCTCCCTTGCCCAGCCTCTTTCACTTCAGTCTGGATGCTCTTTCTCCCCACCTCCTCCCTACCTGCTTTTGTTTGAGTTAAAGCTCTTTCCTTGATTAAATAATGAATAAAGCTCTTCCCAAGTCTGGCTTTCCTGGTCCTTGGGAGAAATTACAGATATATGTACATACATAAACATGCAAAACAGCCAGATAAAGAGGGGCAAGATAAACAGTTTTCTACTTGTTGTTTCTTTTTTTCTTTTAAAGAAATGTCCTTCATAACAACTCAAATTTAAACTAGGGCAAACCAGCCTAAGTGCAGCTACATGGCTTGATTTAATAAAGCTCTTGGATTTTAAGGCATCTATTTTTATATAAATTATGACATTTATTGAAAAAAAATGAGTTGAGGTCTTCTTCTCTCGGTTACCATATCGGGACTGAGCTACATGCTATTTTCTGTACAAGAAAAGATTATCCAATGCATGACCAATGTTTCTATTTGGCCTCCTTTTCCCAAAGCTCATCAATTAAGGCAAAACTGTTTGCAGTGCACCATCTACACAGCTGCTATAGCTTCAGTCTAGAAGAACTAGCCTTGCATGCTCCTTCCCCATTTTATCATGTTCCATGGCAGAGAACAGGAGGAATGGCAATCCCAGCTACCCTACCCAACTACCTGCTGGGACTTTACCCTCTAATCTGCTCCAGATTTGGAAGAGATCTGCAACAGATCATTATTCTCCTTGCTCAGAAACAATAACAAAATGGAAGTTTGAAAAGAAATTTTACAAATATTTTGAAGGAAAGCAAAGTAAATAAAAAAAAATGGCATAAAATAAATGAGCAAATTGTAGATTTCTGAGCCTTAGTTAACTCATGTTTAGATACAGATTGGTTAACAATGTTTGTAAGTTCTTTAATAGTTCTGCAACCAGGAGATTTAACAGAAGCACAATTTTGAAATGTAAGACTTTAGCTAAAATCCATCCATCTATCCATCCATCCATCCATGCATCCATCCATCTATCCAACAATTCTTTATTGACTGACTATATTGGAGACACAGGAGTGAGCAACAACAGCACCAGCTCTGGACTCTATGAAGCTTGTGATCTAAGGGGGAAGACAAACACTAGCAACCCTAACAAATAATAAACTGAGGAATGTGTTCTGAAGGAAAGGAATGTGGCTTAATGAGCACATGTTATTAGACCAGGGGTCAGGAATGATTTTTCTGAGAAATTAATGTTAAAAATGTAGCAAAAAAAAAAAAAAGGTGAGTAGGACTCAATTAAGAAAGGATGTGTGGGGTACATTCTAGAAATAGCATGAGAGGCATGGGGAATTTGAGAAGGTGTAAGAAAGCCAATGTAAGAAAGCCAATGAGGCTGGAGTTCAGGGAGCAGAAATGAGAGGAGAGAGTGGTTAGAGACAAGCCTAGAAGAGTAGTTAGAATCAAGCTGTGTTAGTTAGCTATGGCTGCATAACAAATTTTCCCCAAAATGTATCAGCTTAAAACAACAAACACTTATTATCTTCTGTGGATCAGGAATTTGGAAGTAGTTTATCTGGGTGTAGTTTATCTGGCTCAGCATGTCTCATGAAGTTGACATCAAGACATTGACCAGAGCTATAGTCACCTGAAGATGTGTTTTGGGCTTAAGATCTGCTTCCAAGATGGCTCCCTCAGTTGGCAGGGGGCCTCAGTTCCTCACAACATTTCTCGCTGGGGCTCCTTGACAGTGCTCCTGCCATAGCAACCAGCTTCCCTCAGAGCAAATGATCCAAGAGAAAGGGCAAGGAGCAAGCACCAATGCCTTTTATGTCCCAGTCTTGGAAGTCACATATGGTCACCTCCACCACAATTTAGTCATCTGAAGCAAGCCACTAAGTATAGCCCCCACTAAAGGGGAGGGGAATTATGTTCCACCTTTGTGAAAGTATTTTAAACAACCAACAAGCCATGGAGAATTTGGTAGCCCTGGATTTTGCTATTTATCTTCTGAGTAATAGGAAGCTATTAAGTATTTTAAGCATAGAGGTGGCACTTCAAAATTTGCATTTTGAAATTTCTCTGGTTGCAATGTGGGAATCTGATTAGAAAGGGGGCAGAGTGAAGGCAAACAGGAAATTTGCCCAGATGGAAGATGATGTGTGTTTGGGTTAAGGTGGTGGTGGTTGAGACAAAGATAAGTTAGTAGATTCCAGAGATCTTTAGGAGGCAAAATTGCTAGGACTTTGTAATAGAATTAATGTGAAGGATGAGAACAAGTGAGAGTCAGTGATGACACTTGAATTTCTGGCTTGTACCACTGGATTGTGATGAAACTCTTACTAAGATAAGTATTAACAGATGAGACCCAGGTTTAGGGGTGATGGTGGGGAGACTCTGAATTTGTTCTGGTCATGTGGTACAGAGGAAACTGGTCATCAACCAAGTGGAGATAGCTCTGAGACTGACATATAGTACTCAGCTCTTAAACTTGGAAGAGCCATATGGAATGAACATATAAGTCTATAAGTCATTAGTAGAGGGATGGTATCTGAAGAGAGGACATGGCTGAGATTGGACAGGTACAATACGAGCAAAAAGAAAAAGTGGTCTACATCTGAGCCTCAAAGAACTCTAGAACATACAAACACTGAATTTAAAAAGTGTTAATTTAGCTATTTACAGAACCTGCTGTAATATACATGAGAATAACTTAAGGGCAAGAGAGCAGTCCAGATGCACTTCAGCATGGTCCATGATCTTATTATACAAGAATGCTTCTGCCCATCTCCGCTGGTGCTGGAATCATGGAAGGATGCTAGCTTGTAAATTTTGAGTGTATATACATGCATGCTGGAAATGAGATGAAAATCTAATCATTCTCAGACCTTATGTATGATAGATTTCAGAACAGTTACCTGTGGGTATTCGCCTTATGCCCTATAGTCCCAGGAAAGAGAGGTCCTGGGGGTGACATGGTAGGGATGCAGGGTTCTGGGAGACCTTAGGGATGGGGTGACTCAATCATGATAGATATGAGATTTTCTTCTCTCCCTTCTCTCTTTGGATAACCACATTTCCTGCATGGGCAAACGGGACTCCAAGATTCTAGTAAACAGATTAACAGGCACAGTGGTCTCAGAGAGGATTTCTTTCAGGGGACAGAAAGAAAACCAGACTAGGATGGTTGACTCAAAGCAGCACATGTAGAGTACAGGTTATGGAGGAGGGAAGTGGGCAGAGGAGAATGTTTCATGGAATAAGAGAGAAGTGAGAAGTGTGTCAACTCCTGCCTCGAAGACTCCTAATAAGATAATAGAGAACAAACTGAGATTGTATATGATGATGTAGTATTTAGGATAGTGTATACTTTGGGAAAGATAGTCTCTTTTAAAGACTTAGCTCTCATTACCTCCAAGATCCTATATAACTTACTTATTATCATGTTTGTAGCTTATTGTCTGAGTCCCATCATTTGACTATAAGCTTCACAAATGCTGAGATCTGTATCTACTTTGTTCATGGATGGATTTCAAGCACCTAAAATGGTACCTGCACAAAATAGATATTTAAATCTATGAACGTCACTTAATAAATGTTCAAATATCTGTCAAACGAATAGATCAATGAGCATTGTTCAGAATTCTGTGAATCGGGCTGCTGTGGGTCCCCCTTCATCCAGTGATGGCTCCACAGGGCCACACTTGTGAATGGAGCAGAGAGTAAAAAAAATCTCTTTACCTTATTTGTCTGCATACATTGGAGGAATGTAGGGACTACCCTAGGGACTTGTTAGATTCATGACACTTCTTCCCATGTCTCTTGCTCCCTTTTCCTGAGATCCCCTCCTTGGCTGACCCCTTTCTCCAGCCCCTTCCCCTACCCCACCCCCCACTTGATGGACAATTCCATTCGAGGCAGTGTCTCACCCGGTCACTTACTCATGCTTCCACTTCAGTGTGACTGACCTTTTCCCACTGTGTTCTCTCAACTGTTCTCTCCGAAATGAGCTCACTTGTTTCTTAGTTGTGGAATTAAAAGCTTCGTTTTTCTGGTATGCAAACTGCAGATCCTCAGCAGATAGGGAGATTGGTGTGGGGAACTCACAGGACCCTCAAGTTATATTGGCCTTTGCTAGGGCAGGTTCCATGTATAAACGTATTTAGTCCATTTTGGATGGAGGTGACAAGGGCCGGGTCAGAGGATGTGCTGCGGTCAGGCCCACTTTCCAGATGGAGGACCAGCTACGGACATGTCCGGCCCACGAGACCACATCCCAAGCATTGCTGGGGGCAGAGAGCCTGGTCTCTTCCTGGACATGCAGTGCCCTTTCTCCACACCTTGTTGAGGTCCTGCTCTTGCGTGCCTCAGCCCCATGGTTAACTGGCATCTAAGGACATTTTTTCTCTCCTAGGCCCTTTTCTGAACCCTTTGATGTTATTTCCTCTTATGGGAATGACATTTTTGACTGTGACATATGTCACTGGAACCCAACAACATTGCTAATGCAAGTGCAGAATTGAGCCTAATTAAGAATGAAAGTTAATTAAATATGGAATAGTTTCTGAGGGATTGGAGAGATACCTATGGGCAGCCTCCTGAGGGAGGCCCACTCAGAGGAGGTAAGACTTGGGTGAGGTCTTGAGAAAGGGTTTAGAGCAGTTTTGGGGCAGCAAGGGAGACCCCAGGACAGGTTAGCTGCTGGTTAGAGGATGAGCCTGGAGGAAAAGGGTTGTGTAGGAGAAAAGAGCCAAATAGAACACCTGATAGCTCTCCACAGCTGCAGCCTGCTTGTCTGTCAGCTAAGCTAGCAGGCTTCCCCTGATCTGAGCATTGAAACCGACAAAGAGATTAATAAACCCAGTTTGGGGCTGAGGAAGGACAGGACCTCCAGAGAACTCAGTCAGTACCTGTTTGATGTGTGGAATCTGATTTGCAGGGCATGGGAAGAAGAACTGGCCGTTGCTTATTCAATGAGCATGAGTTCATTGAACACCAGGGTTTTCATTTCTAAGTAGCCTCATCTCTAAAATGGAGGAGAATAATAGTATCTCCCTTGTAGACTGGTTGTAAGAATTAAATATGTTACCTAAATACATGCAAATATCTTAGCAACTGCCAGGCACAAAATAAGCTCAGCATGCTCATTTTTATTATTATCATTATCACGATTTTGAAACCCTTTCATCTCTTAGCTTCCCTAGCATCACATTCTCCAGGTTTTCTTCCCACCCTATTTGGCTTCTCTTTCCCAGTCTCCTTTGTAGAGTCCTCTTCTCTGCTCTACTTCTGAATGTTGAAGTGTGGCAGGCATAGACCTAGACCCCTTTCTCTTCTGGAGCTGTATGTTTTTCCTAGTGATATCCAATTGCTTATTATCTGGATGTTGAATTAACATCTGGAGCTCAGTGTGCCCCAAAGAGAATGCTTAACTCCCACTTCTAACCTCCCAATCAATTCTTCACTATCACAATGAAAATAAACTCCAAATGGCTTCCCCTGGCACATAAGTCAGGGCAATACAGCCCTGCCTACCTTTCCCACTTCATCCCCATCTCTCACCACCTCACGCTCTGTTTCAGTCATACTGGTCTACCATTCCTTCCTCAAACTACCCTTCAAAGCTCATTTCCACACTGGAACTACTAGCTGGGTCTCCTGAGCGTCACGTGATCAGTTCCTTCTTCCTATTTAAGACTCAGTAGGAATGTTAACTCCTCAATAAGGGCTCCCCTGATGGCCCCATCTAAAATTAGCCACCCAGCCACTCACTTCCACATCTGCCTATTTTTAACTCTCTGCACACACTTATCACCACCCACTATTTTCTTGTTTAGGGATTTGTATATTGTCTTATGCTATCCAGACAATGGAGCTGAGACCTTGCCTGGCTTAGTCACTTCAGTTTCCTCAGCGCCTATGACAGTGCTTGGCACATAATTGGCGATCTTATTGAATTATAAAGGCCTGAAATAGTGCAACTGAGTAAAAGTACATAGAGCTTTGGTCCAGACCTTAGCTAATCCCGGCTCTGCCATATTAAGAGTTGTGGGACCTTGGGCACGCTTTGTAACCACTCGGGGTCTTGATTTCTTCACTCTTAAGTAGCAATGCCACTTATAGTGCTGAATTTTTGTAAGGATTGCCTGAGATAATGGATATACATACAAAAGTGTGTCTTGCCCATTATGGGTTCCCAACAAATATTACCTATTTTTATTAACATCGAGCCCCTGGGAGGTAATGGAGACTGAGGCCTCAGGTAACAGAGAGAGGGCTTAGAGAGAGAGAAGCACTCTGCCCCTAGACTGAGCAAAAGCAGAGCATTGGAGAGAAAGGATTGTCTGCAGTCTTCCCTCACTGCCCTGGCTGGCCACCCTGTTATAATGCTGCTGTTGGCAGTGCTGTTAAAATGTACATAAATATTGGTGCATTCGGGTGGGACTGGCATGGAGGCCGATGGCGGCAATGAGAGGCAAGGTTATTGATGTCTGTCTGAGGGCCTCTGCAGGACCTGAGCCAAGGCTGTAACAAGGATCCAGGAGTTGCATCAAGCCAATTGATTCTCTATCGTCCCAAGAAGACACGCATTCAGGGGGAGCTGGCAGCCTGGCGGGCACCAGCCCACGTTAATGAAAGCATGCAAATGTCCCTGCTCCCAGCATTGGTTCCCTCCCTGGCAGCTTGCAGGCCTCCAATCGAAGAGGTATTTGGCATCTTGGATTTATACTGATGAAAGCAGTGAAAGAAAAACCAGGGCAGGCAAAGCTGTTTGGTCTTGCTGCTGATGTTCCTGTGGAAACAGGAGCTCTTTGTGACATGCAGAAAGGGAGGTGACAGCGATGCAGTGGAGACTGCCTGGGGTCACTCTGGTGGCCAAACTGCTGTGTAGCCTGGCAAAGGGCCATGGGCCCCAGGCAGAGTCAGAAGATCCCTAAGGAGCTGTGGGCCTAGTTTGGGCCTCTAGTCCTCTCTGGATGTCATGCCCACCATGTCGAGGTTGCATATGTGGTGCAGCAGTGACACCCAGGGCTGTGAGGCCTGCAGGGTGCCCTCGACTCTCATTTGTTTCCTTGTTGTCTCCCCCTTGATTGTGATCCCCTTGGCATCAGTAACTGCTTTGTTCATCTCTGGGTCCCTGGAGCCTGCACAGTGCCGAGCATACAGCAGTGCCTTGATAACATTTGCTGAGTGAATGAATAGACTTCCACAGACAGATGTGACCTTGGCCTTGTGGCATGGGAAAAACTCCCTCTGCAAGGGGGAGGAAGGTGAGAACTCAAGTTACTAAGCATGTGGGTAGGAAGGTCACTGGAAAAAAATAGCAGAAACCTAGGACCTGCCCCTGACTCCTCTCTGACTTTGCAAACAAGCCTTCCCTGCTGCCTCTGGATTCTGCCAGCCTAAGGACTGCTTGTGGCAAAGGCGAGACTTCCCAGGCTTGCCCGGTTGCATTGTTATTTCCTCCCCCTCTAATTGGTTCTACTCCCTCTGCTCTCTGGGTGCTCAGTGAACAAAACTGAACAAAACTTGTTTTCAAAGAGCAAAATCCTCTAGGTTCTCCAGCGGATTCATTCATTCTCTTTATTTATTCATTCATTTATTCAGCCATCCCACTAAGGTTTGCTCAGCATCTGCTCTGCTCCAGGCACAGAGATTTCTCAGACAGGCTTGACCAAAGGGAGCAGCAAGACTCAAAAGTTATTGAGAAAACTCCCCATCTCATTTCCAACAAGCCACTTCTTAAAAACAGAATTGTTGCAAAGTGCTCATTCTCTGTGTCTGCAGCTCTATTTGAAAGCACAGGGGCTGGCAGCTATGCTTGTCTGCTGTGTCCACTCCAGGACTGGGGCTCTACCCCATACCCAGCCCAGAAGGCCCTGGGACCTCAGCACTCAGAAAAGCTAAGGGCTCCTCCAGGGGCCTAGTTCCTGAAGTATCAAAAGGTGCTCATTAGATGTCAGATTCCTCTACATGAGATGCCCACTGTCCCATCAGGTGAGCAGAGGAAGCTGGGTGAGGAGGAGGGGAGCACAACACTTTGGCCCATCTAATTTAATTTATAAGTTATATCACAGCAGCAATTAGTATGTATTGTTTACATTCCTTCTTTTTTTTTCCAGTTTTTTTTTCTTTGTTTTCTTTTAAATGTTACATTAAAAAAATATAAGGTCCCTATATACCTCCCACCCCACCCACACCACCCCTCCCACATCAACAAACCCTTCCATCACTGTGGCACATCCACTGCATCCGGCGAATGCATTCTGGAGAACCGCTGCAGCACATGGACAGTGGTCCACATTGTTTACATTCCTTCTTAACACTGCCCCCAAGTCCCCGGGTGTTTGAGATGGCTGGTATAGTCATGCCTGACTTGCCGAAGGATTTGAGCATATTCTGGGAGAGGAGGGTGGGGGTGTGGGGATTGCGGAACTGACAGCAAGGATGGAGCGGGCCGGGCAGTCTTCAGCCTGAGCCATATGGGATGCGTCTTGTTTGAAGCAGGGATCCTGACAGGAGCATCTGCCTCGCATTGTCTGGGGCTCATGCTTTCTCAGCGCAGGGGAGCAGGGGACTTAATCATGAATTCAGTCCCCATGATCATCCTCTGAAAAGAAAGGAAGGAGCACAGGAGATGTGTCTGGGAGCGAGAGATTTCAGCCAGTAAGAGCCGCATCTATTTGGGGTTAACTGTGGTCGGCCTTCCTCTGGAGAGGTGTGGAAGCGGGAGAAGAGGTGAGCTGGAGGTTGCCTGCCGGAAAGAAAGGGGAATAAAAGAGAGGAAGGGAAGGCGGCGCTGCCTTATCTTGATCACTGTATTTTTTCTGCTGTAGCATTGCAAGGATTGGCGGGTCTAAGGTAGACTGAGCTTTAGGAACAACCAGTGTCTATAACAAGACCTTATTAAAGGGATGCAAGTGGGCTGGTGGGGCACAGTGGCAAACTCAGAGGTTACGACTGTGACTCTGGGAGGCAACGGAAGCGAGGGAGAAGAGACAAGAAAAAGGAGTGCTTGTCAGTGGACATGGTGATGTTATCTTTCCTACTTTGTGGCCAAGGCTTCGCAAGGTGTGCCTGTGGGGCTGAGAGGATTGGGGGGTGGGGGCTGGGAAGCAGCAGCTCTAGGCTGTAGGAGGTGGGAACCACAGGGGTCACAGTGGAGAAGAGAGAGAGGACCAGGTGGGCAGGGCCAAGCCTAGTGGACCCTCTGACCAGCCCGAGTTTCTTCCCATGCAGCGGCACCTTGGGAACCTCTGGGCTGAGCAAAGTTGGAGCTGCGCACCAAGATCTCTCCTTCCCACCAGAGAGAAGACTCAAGACTCCCTGGTGGTGGGTGGAGGAATGAGTTTTGCATGCTGTGATGACCCAGCAATGCAGTCTTTTAAATTAATGTTTGGTATGTTGGGTGGTATTTTCTATGGCATTTCTTAATGACTCTGTGGTAAAAGTGCTGCTTGTCTTATGATTTAGATATTTCCAAGAGCTTTGGGAAGGAAGGAGGAATAAGCAGTATTCCATGAAAATACCTCCCCAAAGGCATCCATGAGAACTTAGGTGGATAGAAAACTCAACTTCAGAATTTTTTACTCCCTGTGAAAAAACACTCTGGTGGTAGCAAGTTTCTTGTGTATTTTGGAATCAGTCATATCACTGATAATCCTACAGGCTGAATAGTGACCATTTTTTAAGACAGTGTCTCACGTTTATTCATCCCTTAATGAACTCTCTGAGCAACACGTGTGAACCACAGTATCAGAAGGAATACAGGGATAAGATGTTAATGTTAATAGGAAAAAACCTTAAGCTTGTTTGAGTAAATATGAATAAAGGAGAATTGTAAGCTATTTTCTGATAAAACTATTAGGGGATTTTGCAGAAAGAAGGAGATGATTTTGGAGATGACTGGAGACCTGTGAACTGGGTGACTGGCTGATGCAGGGAGAAGACACTTGGGTGTGACACAGCTGCTAGTCCCAGGGCATGGACTTTGAGGGCTTTTTCCTTTAGAGGTGACAGATTGGCCAAGCCAGTCACACACTCTAATCCTGTGCCCTTCATGCCCATGGGCATCCATTGGAGAGAATATTGTTCAAGGCTCAAGGCCATGGGCAGCATGAAGCTCCCAGGCCTGGTAGAGACCAAACCCATGAACTTAACCTTATCCCCACAGTCCTCTGACCAGTGGACTTCACTGATCAGAGATGACCCAAAGAGTGTGACCTGTATACCAGTGTTCAATAAAAACTGCTTAAACAGATGAATGATTAGGTAGAGAAGCAAATCATGCTGGAGAAAGATCATAGGTCAGTTATTAGATCTGTGACTTACTCATAAAAAGATTATTGGTGAAGTTTTGAGTCCTTTTTTTGACTACCTAGGGAAAAAGCAAACTTGAAGTAAATTGAAGTTCAATTACTGAGGGATGGAGAAAAATGAGAAGTCCCCAGAAGAGATTCAGAGTGAGCAAAGTAAAGAAAATTCAAGAGAATAGGGGACCCTAACATTCCAGGGAAAAAAGAGAACCAGAGAACTGATGCCCAGAAATGAGGGGATTATCAGAGAGTTGAAGGAGAATGAAGATTCAAGTCAAATCTAATTCAGAGGGGAAGAATCAAAACTCATTAACTAAATTTTAACTGGTAAAGTTCTGAGGAATTTTCCAAAGTTCCTTATGGTGTAAAAGTGTGTTACATAAATAAAGGACTTCCATGGTCATAGCAGTTTGGGTAACACTGGGTTAAACAACTTTTCCCTGTAGAACTCAGAGACTTTAATATGGTCATGTATACTGTCGATGTCCACAAGGAAGATAAAATACTAGCATTTCCCAAACTTAGTTGACTAGAGAACCCTTTTTCTCATGGAGTATTTAACAAAGTCAAATGAACGTACTGGGTCTCCTTGGCTTGTGACACTATGGTGTGGCAGAAAAAGTGTTAACAGGAAATGGGACTTCTGGAGCCCTAGCCTTGTCACCCATTGTCTGTGTGTCTTGGGACAAGTTACCCACCTCCTCTGAATTTCTGATTTCTGCTCTGTCAAATGAAAATAAGCTAGATAATTTTGAGGTTTTATCCTGCTTTGGGCTTTATGGTTCTAGTTAGTTCCCTTGGAATATTTGGAACCATGTGCAATATTATGGGAGGACTGGATGAAATCCATTTGTTCTGGGTCAAATTGTGTCATCCCAAAAGATAGATTCAAATCCTAATTTCCAGTCATGTGACTGTGATCCTTTTTGTAAATAGGCTCTTTGAAGATGTTCTCAGTTAAGAGGAGTCCAAACTGAACTAGAGTAGGCCCTAATGCAATTGGATGGGATCCTTATAAGCCAAGAAAATTTAGATACAGTCACACAGAGAGAGAAGGTGGCCATGTGATGAAGGCAGAGATTGAGCTCCTCAGAACACCACGCAGTGCTGGTGCACCACCGCCAGAGCCCTGCAGGCTTCAGCGGGAACCTGGGCCTGCCAACACTTCGAGCTGGGACTTCCAGCCTCTAGAATGATGAGAGAATACATTTCTGCTGTTTTAAGCCACCCAGTTGGTGGCGCTTTGTTATGGCAGCCCTGGGAAATTAGATACTACTCATTGCTTAATAAATTCTCTGTCGCCCTCTCTAAACTTTAAGTTCTATGAGGTCAGGGTCTGCATCTGTTTTTGTTACAGCTGCTGCACCTAACTCAGGGGCATGGAACATAGTAGAAGCCCGATACCTTTGGTTGAATGAATGCGTGAGTGGCTTCATCCATGATGAGCCAGCAAGTAACGCCTGCCAGAAAGGCCCTACATCCACATCGCCAGCCTTTCTCCAGCAGCAGATTTGGTCTGATGAACACACTGAGCACTGAGGTGTCTGCAAGGTATCAGTGTGCAGAGCAACTCTTGTGCCTCTGGGTTCCAGAGTCGAGGGTTGGAGGCAGACTCTGGAAAGGGTTAACGTCTGTCTCCTACCTCCCAAAGCAGGCACCAGGGCTCCTTTCCCACCTGGGGCTGGGTCCCACAATCGCTCTCCTGTTGGTGCCTGAACACGAAGCTCACAAATTGCCTTCTCACAGGACCGGAGCTGCCTGAAAGCAGAACTGACTGCTTCATTGTCAGCTTCGGCAGACTTGGTGGCTGGCAGTGAGAATCTATTTTCTCTCACTAAATTAATCACTGTTGGAAGCCAATCCCCTGGGGTTTCCTCAAGCACACACCAGCACTGGAGCGCGCGCACTCTCACGCACTCAGCCCTCCTGAGCTGTCGCCCACTTTCCTCAGTCTGTCCCTTGCGGGCCGCCTTCCTCCCGCTCTCCCTGCAGTTCCTCGCTGCCTCCCACCTTTCCCACCTCCTCTCCCCTGCAGGTGTTTGGGCTGAGGTGGGAATGGCCAGACAGGTGCTGGCATGTGGGAATGCCCAGTTTGGGCAGGAGAAAGACGTGGCAGGCTGCCTGCATCGGGTTGGAAGGTGACAGAGAGAGAAGATGGCTCTGAAGTTTCACCTGCCAGCTTCACCTCTGACCAATTTAGATGTTTTCATGGGTCTTTTCCAGAGAAGTGTGGCAGCAGTAGAATCACTCCTTGAGGGAAATTTTTCCAGTAAAACAGCTCCAATTTGGAGATTGCAGGTTGGTCACATTCAGACCAGTACACATTGCCACTTACTGCCTGTGAGGAAGTGGGCATTAGCCAGAATTTTCTAGGCCGTGATTTATTATCTTCTTTGATTAGACCCCTGTGGGCTCCCTCCTCTCTTTAGGGAATACCCTGTGTGTGTGCATATGAACAATTAGTAAGGAGAGAAATGCACGGAAGCTTGTTCTATAGTAAACCTTCCTTGTGATCCTCAGGTGGAAGTGCAGAGGAAGGGGGAAGCAGAGCCAGCTGTCTCAGGCCCACTGGCCCTGCTCCGCTTGGTGCCACCCCCTTGACCTAAAGCATGGTTACCATCTCTGGGAACAGCGATTCAGGAGTAGTTTGATTCTTGTTACAGACAGGGAAATGGCAGTGCTGCTAATTTGTGGGCTTTCTCTATGGCCCTAGTGCCACCTGGAATGCTTCCTATCATTCCCTTACCCACATATAGTCTGTGTGGGATGCCCAAGGACAAGGGCATCGTGCTCCTGGACACCTCCTCTTGCCACGAGTTCATGAGGGTGGCTCCTTGGTACATCCCTTTCCTGCACTCCCCAGAAGTCCAAGGAGCCCCCGAGGGAGGAGGGAGTGGACCCACATCCATGTCAGGGCGGGCACCTTTCAGAAGGACAGTGGACATTCCTCTCTAGACACCGACACTGGGATCAGGATTCCCCGTGTCTGAGTCATAAGCACTGTCTCAACTGAGCCCATCATTCCATCCTTCAGGGATAGAAGGTGATGGGGGTTAGTGGGGGTAGTGCCTCCCAGTGACGGGACAGGAAATCCATGCTCCCTAAGAACCCGAGGTTGATTTAGATACGGCGAGAGTGGAGGCTCTGGAGCCATGCTGAGTTCCTTACTCTCCGAGCCTGTGCCCTGGTCTTGAATCCCGGCATCATAATCCCTGCTCCCCAGGGTTGTTATGAGGATTTAGGAGCTCACAGATACAAGCACCTGGGCCCGAGGGAGGCACGCGGTTAGTGGCAGCTATGATTATGATATTCAGAACCACAAGCGAGCGCCGGCAGTTAGTAATTAACACGTTGTAACTTTTTCAAAGTTTCCTTATGTGTGTTGCTCCAGGGCTCAAGTCCAGCACGGCCAGCTGGTTTAGCAAACCAGGGGATTGAAACCATCCTTGGAGAGATGGGGTCTCACCTGGCTCCAGAGCCATATCTGGGAACAGACTGCCACTCGCGGCGCAGCGCCTGCTGTGTGCAGGGTGCTGTTCTCAGGGCTGCGTGTGCCTGGCATTAGCAGAGGCTCTCTGCAGGGAGGGGGTTGGAGGCAAGTGGCCTCCTCAGTTCCTCCTGCCCTGCTGACCCTGAGCTCATGAGAGCCACTTCAGAGACTGCCATGGAACAAGCTTCCAGTGCCCACTCACCCTCCTCCTTACAGCTCAGCCTCATTCGTCACTCGAAACTAGTTGAAGTCTGTGATTCTGGCCAACGACGTTTCTGCATCTGGCTCAGCAAAGTGTGCCAGTGCCCCCACTTCCCTTCCAGATGTGCAGGTGGAGACTTTAGTTACAACAGAATCCATTTCTGAGGATCTCACACCCGTGTAGGAAGAAACAAAGGAAAACGTATTACCTGGAGGGCAGAAAAGAGGAACATGCTGGGTGAGACCTGGTACCTTTAACTCGAGTCCTCCAGCTCTCTATGCCAGGATACACGGGGCAGGCACAGCCTCCCCTTCCAGGTGAGTTGGATGCTGTCTTCCGTGTCGCCCTCCCCACTCCTCCACTGCAAGCTCAGTTTTCTGGCTCTTCCCTTGGTTCTCTTGGGCTTCCTGCTTCTCTGGATCTTGCCAGCATTCCAGAAAGTCAGCTCCTCCCCTCCTCCCACTCCTTCAGCTCATGCTGACACTGACCCACGTCTCCTTACTCCTGCTCTTTCTTGGCTCAGGCATCTTCGTCTTCATTTAGCCTGCTACTCTGATCCAGGGTTGGGAGCTGTTCTTGTGCCTCAGCCCTGCCCCTCACAACAAAAGTGTAATAATGTTTTGACTATCTCCTACCTGCCTAAGTAGGTAAGTAGGTAAATGGTGGCTCACCCATGGCATCTGTGTCCCTCAGTCCTTGTTATCTCATGCACTGGTGAACCTGTCTGAGCCTTCAGCTCTGAAAGGGTGTGCCCCTGGGCCAGGTGCTGTTCTAAGTGTTGTACATATCATCTACTCTTTCCATCTTCACGGCAAGCTTATGAGGAAGTACTGATATTATCCCCATTTACACAGAAGGGAAACTGAGGTTCCAACAGGTTGCAGAAGTTTCCTAAGGTCACACCTCTAGAAACTGATGGCACCAGGATTAAAACCCACACAATCTCCATGCTCTTAATACCACGTGAAGTTGTTTCTTTACACGCCGCAATACAAGGAAGACAACGCTGCTCTTTTGTGTTTAGATACACATTGTCATTTAGTGCTTACACTCGGACCCCACATGCTCACATTTTCCCTTCACCCCTCCCTGTTTTTGCACCAGGCCCCACCCCTCACTGTCCCTCGCTGCATCTCTCTTCTGCCCTGGTGTGCCCTCCCACTCCTTCAAATCAGTCTTGACATGTCCCTCTCGCATCTCCACAGCGCCGGGGCTTCGCCTCAAGCTGACTGTTTGCCTTTGTATTTTTTTCTTTCTAATTTCCCCCGTTTCTCTCTCCCCACCCCTGGTGCATGTTTTTCAGCTGTCATTCCGCCAGATCTCTTCTCTGTCTCCCTCAATATCTCTTTCACTTCCCCTTTCTCGTCTCAACACCCTGCTTCCCTTTGAGCTCCCTCTCTGCCACGCTTCTTGTTCATTTAGTGGCCCCATTTATGACATCATGGTGCAACCAAGAGCTCTCTGTCTCTGTCTCTGCCTCCCCACCCCATCCCCTCCGCCCTCTTGGGGACTCTCAGCTGCAGATGGGAACCATGTTCAATCCAAGCCCTGTTCTTTGCCAAAGAATCACAATGAACCGGGACCCATGGAGACGCAAGAAAGAACATCTCTGTATTTCAAGAGACATCCTGATCTCTTGGGACAAAATGACTTCTCTTGGTTTATTTATGAACTCGGGCTGGGGAGTGTGCTGCATACAGATGGGGCAGCTGGCTCTGGCTGTTGGATTCGGTTGGGGGCCTACTTGACTTGAGGCTTGTGCCTCCTCTCCAAGACCGCACAGTCCTGGGGTAGCTCTGTGCTCCTGCCATCCTTCCAGGAAGACAGAGCACAGTACTTGGAGGACTAGTGGACTAGTGAGGACTAGTCATGGTGGGCAGAGGCCAGAGAAGTCACACCGTTCATACCCTTATTACTCACACACTGAAGCCAGAGTGAGGAAAGGTGGGAACTTGCAGCAGACTCCAGGCCTCCCTTCTCCCTCTGCAGGTTCTCTCTGGCCCTCCATGCCACCTCCTCATACACAGCTGGGATGGCAGAGGCCACATGGCCTCCTGATCTTCACTGTGGCCATGCTTGGAGAGCCTGGAGTGGGACTCACCATCGCAGTTTACTAGGGCTGTAGCAAATTGCCACACGTATTGGAATAAGGACCCTTCCTACTCTGGTATGATCCTATCTTTAATTCCATCTGCAAAGATCCTATTTCCAAAGAAGCTTGTCTTCTGAGGGACTGGGGGTTAGGAACTGGGGGATACAATTCAACCCCTAACACTCACTTATGCTTACTTGCTAAAGCCTGGCCTCTTTCAGAAAACCTTGTTATTCCAGTCTCATTCCAGTCCCTCCTTTCCTCAGTACAGCCTTTATCTTCCATCTACACTCTATCGATAGTGGTCTGAAACATCAGAAGCAGTCTGCAACATCATCTTCACAGCTGGGCATGGTCTACCCAATTGAGCTTAGGTTTCATCAGTACAGGGATCCTGTCCTATTCATTCTGTCTTTTCTTCCTTCTCTAGCAATTAGCATCAGGCACCCAGTAGGTGTTCAGTAAATATGGCCGATGGCCCAGAGTGCCTGCACCTAGATGGAAACTTGATGACCTGATCTAGTACCCTAGCCACCTGGTGTGCAGCCTGCCCCACAGAGCAGAGAGGGTGGGTGATATCTAGCAAGCTTTAGAGAAGGAAAACCCAGCCTCAATGTACTGAAGCTTTGATCCCAGACACCAGAGACAGAAACTGGGGTGATTCATGCTCGACGGCAAAAATCCCTCCTTTATTTACCCCTGGCCCCAATTTTGCCAATAACAAAATATACAGTTACCTAGAAAAAAGTTCCTTTTCTTGTATTCCCCTGTAAGGCAGAAGCTGCTCTTGAGAATCATTTTTCTCCACTTCCGAAAGCAGAATGGTACCCTCCCAATTCAGAGATTCCCTGGAAGTGTGAACAGACACAGTTGCAGGGAGAAGTGAGGAGTCCAGGCACTCTCTAGAAACAGAGGGAAGTGCCTGCCAGCCACCCCGACCGCCCACAGCTCTCCACCTTTCCTCCAGGGGTGTGGATGGGCTTCCCCGCACAACGCCTTCCAACAGTCCTTCCCTCCCCGACGGGCAAGACCAGGGCTCCCCAGGGCTTCGCGCTCTCTACTCCTCCCGAGGAAGATTGTGGTCTCCTGCTCGATCTTCCTGTTTCTGTCAAGCCCTTTGGTTTTAGGCCCTTTTGTTTTGTTTCTTCAGTCCTCGGTGCCACCTTCGCCCTGATGGGGCTTTGAGCTCTCCCTTCACCATGTCCTGCAGCTGCATGCCCGCCCTCTCATAGGTGCAGCTTCTAGGACTGTCTCCAGTTGGAAGAGGAATGTAGACTGAGAGGAAGCAGACAAGAGAGGAGGCCAAGGCCTGGAGGCAGGATCATCCCACCACCCTGTCCGCCAGAGGGGACCCCTCTCTGTGAGTCGGGGGGTATCAGCCAAGCCTGCTGATGCTCTATCTTCGTGTGACTGGGAGGGCATGTGATTGAGCTATGGTTCTCACACCCAGCCATGCTTAAGAATCACCAGGGGCACCTCAGAGAATACAGATGCTGGGGTCCTACCCCAGGAGGTTTGGGAATCTGTATGTTTAACATGTCCCCTACCTCCAACCAGACAGCTGGGCACATGGCAGACCTGTGTTTGAGAACCACAGAATCTTTCAATTCTCCTCCAGCTCACCTTCCCATAGGGGACCTGTCACTCACGTCCCCTCTCATTTCCACCTCCCTCATCCTTAGCACTGTCATTTTTCTGAGTGTAAGAAAGAGGAAATTTTGTGTACTGAGCTGGGGTTGGTACACAATAAAGGAGAGAATTGCTATGATAGCTACCGATCACAGGTGCCTTGTGCTGACTCTTAAGTGTTATAATTGATGCCCATTAGGAACAGCTTTTTCTTTATGATCTTCACACAGAGAATGAAAATCTGAAGGTGCCTAATGCATTTCTCTGTGGGAAAGCATTCATTTCCATTGGCACTAACTCCCAGGCCTCTGGCTTCTTCCTCCTCTTTCTCTGGCAGCTGGTCGTCTTTATTCTACTTAATAGAAAACATCTTTCATTTACCTTTCACTCCTGTAGCCCTTTACAGTTTTCAAGCCTCTTTCCTGTGTTTTATTTTCTCCCAACCAGAATATTGTGAGGCCTGCAGCGGTTTGAATTCCCATTTCATAGATAAAATTTCAAAAAATTGAATGACTTGGGTAAGGTCACTTTGCCAGTAAATAAATAGGGACTTTGGTTACCTGAGGCTCCCCCACTGCCACAGCTCTGCCTCCCCTAGGCCCCTTTCTCTGCCTCCTGCCCACCCTGTTTGTGTTGGCTTTTCCTCCTGACATAAAGTTCTCAGATAATGATCCTTAAAGTATTTCAGCTGCAGTGAAAGGCCTGCGACATTCAGGGATGGACCTGGGTCTTTGGTGGCAGGGAGTAGGGAGGGGTGATGGGCCCTCACGTGGGGGCAGTGTCCCCTCTGACTGCTGCTGCAAGAATCTAAACCCACAATAACAAAGCAGCCACTTTGCCTTGGCCAGCTGTAGAGAGATGGCGTTGCTCGGGGGCAATGGGGGGTGATTCCACCTGTATGAAATATCAGAATATGCAAATCCATCAAGAGAGAAAGCAGACTGGAGGTTACCAGGGCTGGGGCCAGGGGTGGGGGGTGGAATGGGAAGTTATTGCTTAATGGGCACAGAGTTGCTATTGTTTAATGGATGGTAGTGATGGTACAGTGCAAATGTAATTAATGCCACTGAATTGTATGCTTAAAATGGTAATTTTATGGTGTGTGTGTATAACCACAATAAAAATAAATTATTTTTAAAAAGAGGCCATGGAGAGAAATCAAAGAAAGGAGCCAAGAACACCAAATGGGAGGAAGAAGAAAACAGCTGGGAAGTCCTCATTGGATGTGCTGTAACCACGATGTTTTCCGCACTCTCTCCCCTGCCTGGGCATCCCAGCTCTGGCAGCCCTCTGGTGGTTGAGGACTCTGAGTGCAGTTACGTCCCTGCCTGCAATCTGACTTTATTCTGGTCTCCCCACGTGTGTTTATTTGCCAATGATGCATGGTGTGGCACGGGGAAGTGAAGAGGGCACTGCACTGGGACAACAAACCCTGGCTCAGGTCCCATCTCTGTCCTGTGACCTGAGTGACCTGGGGCATTGGCCCCTTCCTGTCTGAGCCGTGTTTCCTCATCTGCAAAACGGGGACAACGATACCTTCCTCCCAGTGTTGTGGGGAGTTTAAGTGAGATCGTGGGTAGAGGAGCAAGTGCATGTTTGAGACCCGAGAGGCCCAAGGTTCCCCTGGCAGCTCTAACTCCAAACAGCTTCCTGTGCAGGAAACTTCCAAGGTTCTTCCTGACCTAGTGCTTCATGGTTCTGTATACATGAGTGCTTCTGAGGATGGTAGATGCCTATACAAGTGTAGGAAAAGATTATTATCTACGAGGAGTAGATAGTGAAAAGAGAGGAAGAAAGAGGACCCTTTCACTTCTTTGCACCCTTCTTGTTTGCTGCTGCTGAGTCCTCTGGCCTTTCCAGCTGTGATTCTCAGGTCAGTTTTCCCGTGAGCCTCATCAGGAGAACTGCCCTTGGCTTCTGGCCAAGCCAGCTGTCTAAACCCTGCCCCTGGCCCTGCCAGTTTGCTGCTGCTGCCTCTTGCCAGATAAGTTATGTGATGCCCAAGCTGCTCTCTCAGTGGCCAATTAAACATGCTGAGGTCTCAAGCTGCCACGGAGCTAAGCAAAGAGTGGGAGAGGTTTACACTGCAGAAAGAGGCTTCTTGCCCTCCAAGGGCGCATGTTCCAAGAGGCTCAGCTTTCCCTCTCCTGAGACAAAAGGTAGCTCAGTCCTGCCCACCTGCTTCACAGGTTTGCTGTGGGGATTGATGAAGACAAAAATGGTGGCTGAGCCCTTGGTGAGATATCAAGTGCCTGGAACCGCTAAATCACAGCGTTCTGGCCTAATCTTATCACCTGCCATTGAAGATCAGAATACGAAAGCAAGCTTGTAAAGCTCAGCTCCGTGCCTGCCACTGTGCTGCCACAGAGAGAAACTCAAAATAGTTCTTCTTCCAGCAGTTACTATGACACCATGCATATCAGAGTTTAATATTCCCCCCACACCGCCCCCTTTGAAATCTAACCCTGACACCGAGCCTCTCCTTTCGCATTCCGCACAATCAGGTGGGATGACTACAGCATCAAGTGTTTCCAGGGTCCCTTTTTATTCCCATCCAAGCCTCATCCAAGGCTATCCTCCCAATGTCCTCTTACAGACCCCCTCCCCATGCCCAGGAGTGGGGCCACCTTCCAGAAATGCAATTGCTCCATCCAAAAAGGGAGCCCCACTGGGTCTCAGGGATGGTGGGAGGTCCCTGCTCTGATGGCAGCAGGGTCATATACCCGCATCTGCTTTGGGCTCCTGTGGGTCCCAGCAGGTAAACTGCATTTGCATATTGCTGCTGGTAGTCCCATCTATGTGTGCGTCTTGTGTGCACGTGAGTGTGGTTATGCTGCGTGTGTCAGCATGCTTGTGTGTACACATGTGCACGGGTGAGCTTCTATATGCTGCAGGTTGGCCTGGGGTGGTTGTGTGTGTACCTGTGGGGTCGAAGGGAGGAACGGATGCTGCCTCAGTGGTCAAGCCAATCTCTGCCATGTCACTGGGGGTCCACGAGGTGTTAAGGGGCCCATTGCTCTGGGGTGGCAGTGCCAAGCTGTGCTACCCTCTGCAAGGCTGGTTCAGTAACAAGGCTTGTAGCCCTTGGAACTTATCTACATGGTTATAGAGCATCCACAAAGCCCTGTTCATTCGGGCATTGTTAACAAGCCTGGAGCGACAAGACGATGAGCACAATGGGACAGAGGGAGAGGCTGAGCAGAGAGGCCCTTGTCTGCCTGGCTGCTCAGCAACTTGCCAGCATTTTGCTGCTGCTTTGCAAACTTAATTCAGTCTCTCCACACTATGTGCCTGGAATCCCCTCCCCCTTAAAAAACTAAGCTCAATAGTAAATTTCCAACTCCGACCACCCCATCTCCCCAAATTCTGGTCCCTCCTTCTCTGAGCTTTCCCTTTCTGTCTTTCTGAGCTCTCACTGAATTAGATTAGTCACATTCTTAATTAACTGTGCTGGTAAGAGCTCTATTAGGTATTAAATGTTTGTCACAATCCAATTAAAAAATCCATCACAGCAGAGCAGGTTTCCCAAGGCCCAGCAAATTGATGTGGGGGGTCCTGACGCTCTCCTCCCTGCTTGGGGACGAGTTTGAGGGGCAGGATCCAGAAGGCAGCGAGGGGCTGACAGGCCCACTGGAGGGAGCAGAGGGAGTGGACTCAGCAGTGCTAGAACACCTGTGGGCTGAGCATTCCTAATGCATGGGGTAGTCAGAATAAAAGACTATTTTGGGGTGACCAATCACCCCAGCCCAGGACTGTCTTGGTTTTTGCACTGAAAGTCTCATATCCTGGGGAACCCCTCGGTCCCGGGCAAAAGGCACTGCTGGTCACCTAAGTTCTACCAATGCCATAAGGTGATGGGATAAGAGCAGTGTTGTGGGGTGTGTGTGTGTGTGCGCATGTGCGCACACGTGAACATGGCACGGAAGTTGGCTGGCGTGGGGAGGGGCAAGACTGATGGCTTAAGCTTGGTGGGAGGCTTTTAGGCTCAGGTATAATAAAATGGAAATTGATGGAGCTGGGCTATGGTTTCCAGGGGTGCAGCTGTAGGCCAGAGCTTCCATTCACAATTATGTCTTTCTATTCCATTTTAAAGAGACTTGCTCAGGAGGCAAGCTATCTCATGGTGAAAAGAAAATAAATCAAGCATTCATCTCTCGATCCCAAGGCTTTTTTCCTGCATTCCCTTGGTCCTTACTCCTTCTCCCTTAACCTATTTTCCAGATGTGCCCACTCTCTTTGCATCTCCTCCCAGGCAGGCTGGACACATATCTCCCTGCACCATTCTCTCACTTGCTTCTTTGCCATCAGGATGGAGAAAAGAGATGGGGCATACATATTTGTTGTTCCCCAGCACATGCCCCCTGGCTAGAACAGTCAAAGAGGGAGTTTGAGCATTGGTGCCGGCATATGAGTGGCCCAGTCCAGGCCGTGTGTGCTCCCAGCATCTCCGAGTTTGGATCACACCAGGAACTTTGCCACTTCAAGTCTCCCCAATGTGTTTTTTTGAGTTTCTTCTTTGGGTGCATCTTCTGTGACTCTGTCAACCAATAATAACTGTGCAATTATTGCTTCTTATTATTATTGAAATGCCAAGAATGGCTTTTCACTTGAGTTCTCTCAAATTCTACTTACCATATCAGCGGATCTTAAGACCTGACCTTCCAAGGAGATGGTCTGGATTTTTCTGGCAGAGGGAAGTGTTTACTCACTGAGATTGTGTTGTCCTCTGGGGCAGGAAGCATGACTCATTAGCCGGTTCATCTTCAGCCCACAGCATTGTGCCAAGGTACATAGGAGGAGGCACTTAAACATTTTGTTGAATGAATAAATGAATGAACTCACAGCCATGACTTCCGTTTTTATTCTTCCAGAGCCCCAGATGTGCTTGTCTCTTTGCTTCCCTAAAAAGCAAACATTTAACTGTTTATCTAGCACTGACTGCTTCATCTGAATGCTTCTACATTCTCTATCAGAGTCACCTTGTCTGTCTTAGCTTATAAATCCCTGAGGGGCAGGACCCTGCCTATTTAATTGTCTCACCACAAGACTTGGAGCCATGTTAATTCTCTGCACAAATGAATGTCCTTGGTGCTGACCCCTCAACTTTCATTCTTTCCCCAACTATCTGTCCAGCCCTTACTCCTGGGCAGGCAGAGGCTCAGGCTTGCAGAGGACACTAGAGAAATGTCGAGTTCTGCTCTTCTCTCCAATCCAGTTGAGGAGACATGACATTCAGAGGAAATAGTTAAGCCACAAGTCGTGACAGATTTTGATGAAAGGTCCCCAGGGAAGGATGTGGAGGCACTCAGGGATGGGTGAGCTCCCTGTGGTTGCAGCGGTCAAAAGAGGCTTCCCAGCCAGAGCTGGGATACTCTGGGACTGTGGCCATGGTGGGGGGCTTCCAGGTAGAGGTAGGATCAAGGGCTATGCAGATGTAGAATCAGAAGGAAGCATGTTGATTGAGGAAAGAGTTGAGACTAGCCTAGCAGGGAGCAGCAATTCAGAAGACATTTCAGAACTGAAAGGGGAATATGAATGTAAATTGATGATAATGATAAATCAGACCCAAACCCAGCAGGATGCACCTGCTTCCTCCTCCTCCACAAACCTTGTGCCTGCTGGACATAGGAGGGTCTTGGAGCTGTGGGGTGTCCACTGGCCTGGTTAGAATTTGCAATTTCTGATACCCCTCTGAATTCCTATGTTTTTTGGCCTGGATACAGGCAGACCTCCCTGAGAAGGTATGCATAAACTATCTTTGGATGGGAAGTGATGGGTTGTCAGTCAATGGATATTAAATGACAAAGACAGTTTATCCTCACTCAGGGAGAAGAGCAACACTCAGGCTTTTCCCACCTTCTACTTACTGCATTAAAAAATCAAATCAAATTGTTGAAGTCAGCATATCTCTTTTCCTACTGCAGTACCAGCCCCTTTAATTGTCCCAACTCATGAGCCAAAGTCAGGGTGGCTGCTGAATAAGGATGTCATGCCCCTGACAGTCACCTTCTCTTCCATGTTGGAAACATAGAAAAGCCTGGGGCCTGTGAACTAGCTGACCAGGGTAAGCAGGGAAGAGAAAGAGTATTTGTTGAGTGCCTACACTTGACACTTCACATGCGTTATTTCATTTGGCCTGCAAAATAGGTCTGCAAGATTTTTTATAACCACTAATGAGGAAACAGGTTGAGATATAACTTGACAAAGATCCTCGGCTTTTGGAGCAGAAATTTAAATACACCCATCCCTTCATTCAAATATTTATTTAGGGCTACTATGAGCCAGCCACTCTAGTAGGCCTAAGAGGAGCTCACTGTCAGGCTCTGAGACCAAAGGCCATGAACTTTAGTGGAAGATCAAGACCTCCTCTCCCCTTCTCCATCAACACACACATACAAAGTTATAGTTCACAAAGCTTCCTTAGGTAAGAACAGGAGACAGAGTCCACTGATCCAGCCAGGGCTGCCCCAAGGACCTAATTTGCTACTTGCCAATGTGCAAGTTTCTGGGCCTAGTAGGATCAAGGCCTAGGGAGTGAGTGGGCTCTGTCTCATCCTCTTGTAGATTTGCCATATGGAGCAAATAAAAGCACAGGACACTCAGATAATTTAAATCTCAGATAACAAATTTTTTTTTATTATAAGCATATCCCATGCAATATTTAAGATATACTAAAAAATATTTATCTGAAATTCAAAATTTAACTGGGTGTCTTGTATATTATCTGGCAACCTTACCCCTCACTATCTACCTATTGCCACAGTGCTGAGTGAGAGACATCTCTGTACCCACTGAGGTGCCCTGGCAAGGTGGTGGAAGTGTCAAGGGTACTAAACAGTCTGCCAACCTAGAAGGAGTCAGGTGCGATCCCCGCTCCTTCAGTCTTGGAGGGTTAGTGCTTCTCTGCCTGGCCAGCGCCTGGGTGGGGCTCTGTTCCTGCTTCTCGTAGCTTCTGAGAGCTGGACGTGGGGGAGGAGCCCAGTGGGTACCTCCATGTGGTTGGCCACAGGTTCCTCAAATCTAAAACCCAATACATCCAAACCTCAAGTCTGCGAAAGTCTCAAGTCCAGAACTTGAAGCCCAGTGGAGAAGACCTGTTGAACTCTCAGTACTGCTGCCTCATGTTGGAGGGAGTAAAAAAAGAGGTGGGGGCAGAGGAAGGAAATCACCATCTTCTCCCAAATGCTGTGTCTCTAACACTGTGCCTTTACCATGATGAATGAGTTCACCCAAGCTAGAAACCTCAGTCATTCTTTCTTTCTAGGTTCTTCCATAGGTATCTGTGACCATATGCTATCTTCCCTCCTTCACTTCTCTCCATCCTGTCTCTCTCTCCTCCTCTCCATGACCTGAGTTCCAGCCGTCATCACTCCTCACCTGAATTATTATAATGGAAGAATAAATTAAATGTCCCAAACCACATGGAGCAATCTCAGGGCCATCTTTCCAGGATGTAAACCTGATTTAGATCATCATGACTTCCCATGGATTTCAGAATAGCATGAAATTCTTAGCTCAAGCACATAAACATCTGATAATTTTCCCTCTTCCACAACTACTTTTTTAAAACCTAATCCCATCCTCCCTATCCTACCCTCTCTATCCACATGAAGCCATGTACACTTTCCCAGATGTGTTATGGACAAATAAAGGACTTATTTGAAATCTCTTCCAGGAAGCCTTCCCTTGGAGGCTTGGAGGTGATTGGGATGTTCCTCTCTGTTTCCCTGTATGCTCATCTCAATCACTTGTCTCACTGGTGTATTTGACTTTGTATTCCTGTGTGGAGCCCTGTGTCTAATAATGGTAGGTACTCAATAAAGGGTAACTGAATGTGTAAATGAGTAAATAATTAAAAGATTGTAAGCCTATTTAGTTACATACTCTGAGCTCATGAAGTCAACCTAGGGTACAACTACTTCTTTATTACTCTGGTTATTCTGATGCTACCCTTTGCCCCCACCTCTTTTTTCACTCCCTCCTTTGTGAGGTAGCTGTACTGGGAGGTCACAGATTTTCTCCACTGGGCTTCAAGTCCTGGATTTGGGATTCTCTCAGACCTTTATGACTAGGTTCTAATGTTACTGAAATCCCAAAATCTGCTTTGACAGCTCTCAGGGGTTAATGAAGTAACCAGCCCTCTGTCCCTGGAGGCAGGAAATACTGCTGTAGCAGAGGTCACAGTAAAAGTGAAATGAATTTCATGACCTCAGTCTGGTGCCTATGCAGATATTTTCCCATGCTCCAAAAATTCTGTGTGGCTTGTTACTGTTGGCTGATGTACCCAGGAGACATGGGAGATTAGAAGGAAGAGGTGGGATGGAGTGGCAAGACCAGGTTGTGTGGCATGACATGAGCCATGTGATGAAACACACAATAAAACCCAACAGCAGACTTTGGGGGTGCAGGGGCTGGAGGGGGAGGGAAGGGGGAATCCTGGCCCTGAGATGCTCCCTCCTCAAAGTGCTTAAAGCAACATGCTGGAAGAGTTCCTGCCCTGAGTTGGAGATGCTGAGAAGCAACCAAGGTGAGGGGCAAATTGCTCCTTCTTTTCTGAGAATATAAAGCCAATAACAGACTGCTGGATTTTAAAGAACCATACCTTCGTCCTCTTTTCCTGCCCACCACCCAGAACCCTCTCCCCACAGCTAACTCTGAGGCTCCACATCGAAGATTTTAGAGCAGGGCTTCTTAATCTTTTTTGTTCCATGGACCCCTTTGCCAGTCAGGTGAAAACCACAGACTCTTTACTAAGTCCACACTATACTGTGTATTATTTAATAAATATATCACACCCACACCAACCCTTCCCAAGAATAATATTTTTTTGAATTTCAATTCAAGCTCATGGACCCCTTGTGAAGAATCCCTGTCTTGGAGGCTTCCTCTCCAGCCACACCGGCCATGCCATTTGGAAGCCCCAGCTCAGCTGGTGGCTCTTAAGTTTAACACTCTTGTAGAGCCTTTTTTCTAAAGCTTAACTCGGGTGTTTCCTGGATAAAATCCAGCTGGATAATTGCATTCCCTGTGACTGGTGCACCTACCGATTTACTGAAGAATGTTAGCTGCTTTATCCCTGCCCTGTGGTGCAGTGGTGCTCTATGGAGGGGCAGGAAGTGGGGGAGCAAAGTCACCCCACTGCATTGACCCATTCAGGGCTTCACTGTTTCGTGTGGGTGGTGGACTATGGATTCTGAGTGGAACCAGGAGTAGAATTATTCAAACTTTGGAATGTTCGTTCTGTTTTCATTCAACAGTCACGTTGAGTCCCAGGCACTGGGTCTGCCAATGGACCTTTTGGGAAATGTTTTCTATTCTCTATTACAGAAAAAAAAAAAGAATTCCTCCTGAAGCAGTAATTACATTGCTTACTACATTCTTTCTCTGAAGGACTTTATCATCATCTCCTTTGCAGTCACAGCCCTTAGTGAGATAATTATCACTTACTGCTGCCTACTGGGAGAATGTAGGGAAACTGAGGCAACTATGGGAGATACTGACTTGCAGTGCAGGTCACACTCAACCCTTACAGCCATCTCCACTTTAGAGACCCAACACCTCCTGTCTGAACAAGTATAACTGCTGTTCTAGGGATGCTACATACAGGGGGCCAAAGAGGCAAAGGGGCAGTAGAAAGACCTCAGGCTTTGGGCTAAACATATCCTATCTCTCGCCATCTGTGAACTTGTGTAGGTCAGGTGCTTCTTTCAGCTTCGGTTGTTCACTTTTAGAATGGAGGTAATGCTGCTTTCTTTGCAGAGTTGTTGAGATCATTAGAGAGAATATATGTACCATTAGCACGGTACCTGTCACGGTAGATGTTCAATAAATGGTGATTATTATGCTCGTTACAGCTGTGTCCAATGTCAGTCTCTGACTCCTTTTGAAATGCCAGGTGGTAGCATCTGTGACCACTAGAAAGGTTTGCTTCACCCTTGCACTGATTCCCAAGGCAGTCGAAACACTCCACCTCCCTCCAGGGTGGATTGCATTCCAGTACCCAGTGGGCAAGTCTCCAACAAGCCGTGGTAAGGGAAAAGCACCCTCCCTGCTCTGGGGATGCCAAGCTGCCTGCTGCTGGAGAGTGGGGCAGGGAAGGGGACATAGCACCGCCTGGGGTTGATGGTGACCTAAGAGATGTCTCCTCCTACAACTAACCTGAAAGCCCCCTCGAACTGACATCCAACAAATGGTGTAGAGCCTCCCTCCCTCCATGTGTGTCTCTCATTCCTACTTCTTTTCTCTGGTAAGGTGCTTTGTATGTTTACTTTCATCTGTACAAATTTCTTGGCTAGACAGTTCCCAAGAGATGCCCCTAGTTCTCATTCCTACAAGAAAGGACCCTGGGTCTGCATCTCCTAAGGCTGGTTAAGAGGTAGGGATTAGACCGGTGCTCTCCAAATGTGAACCGTGAGCATGTGAATCACCTGGGAAGCTTGTTAAACATACAGCTTCTGAGTTAGTAGGTCCAGGATGGAGCCTAAGATGCTGCATTTCTAACCAGCAACTGGGTGATAAAATGACTTTAACCCATGACCACCTTTTGAATAAGGAGGGGTGGCTGGGTTGGGTGTCCTTGGCTGACCTTCTGGGGCAAGTTCCTCTAATTTGTCTTTCCATTCTTTCCAGCTAGTATGGCCAGATTCCCTTTGCAGTATATGAGAAAGGCATATGTCTGATTTAGAGAGTACAAGTAGAAGAGGAGAAGGAAGTAGGATGCAGGACTGTCGGGCTTTGGGTGTCAGGAGAGGGAAGATGCTGCGCAGTAGGACTGTGCTGGGACATCTCATCCAAAACCTGCTCCCAGCAGCACTCCCTGACCACATCTCTCTTCTCTGCCTTCTCCCGCAGTTTGAGTTAGGCTTGCTGCCCCAGTGCTTCTGTATTCAAATTACCTGTTTACTTGTATGTCTCATCAACCAGACTAGAAACCCCTCAAAGAAAGACTTGCTTGATCTTTGTGTTCCCAGCACTTGGCATAATGCTCAGCATATAGTTGATACTTAGGAAATGTTTGTGAATGAAGGAATACTTGATGAATTACATACACGTTGGATGGGTTTCACTTCTTGGCTTTTTATTCACTTTATAGTCTATGAATGTTTGCAAGGTATCAAGCATGGGCTGGGGTATAAATTCAAGGCTAAGGCACAGGCAGGGAGTGTCTAGGCTCCTGGGGGAGGCAACAAGCCATAACAAACTGCCACACAGAGCAGACTGTTCTAAGTATTGTTTTGTGGGGTCTTGGCTTTGGAGAACACAAAAGAGGGATAGGCAAGATCAGGCTTGAGTAGTGGAGAAAGATGCCATGGAGAAGATAGCATGTGGCCCAGGCCTTGAAGGATTGGCAGATTTTCTAGTGGTGGAAGAAGATGGGAAGGTTCAGGAAGAAAGAGCAGTGCGATGAAACCATGGAGCTGGGAAAGTTTTGATTCAAATGCAGGGCTCTTGATTGGGTTTCTAGGGACTTGAGAACTGAATATTCTGCCAGGGGCAACTTCAGGCCCAGCCAGTCAGACCTTCCTCTGTCAGGAGCAAGTACACAGTCTTCACTGATGATGTACTTGACAACACACACCTCAACCTCCCACTTCCCTGTTACGTTAGATTAGGCACACCAGGCAGCCAGAAGGGGCTCTCTGGAGCCACTGGGACCAGAGATGAGATGAAAGCAGTGGAGGATGGAGTGGGGAGTGAGGCAAATAACTGTTTTCACTCTGTGGGGCCTGAAGCCTCTCTCGGGAGCCTAGGGCATTGGGGTTTGGAAACTGGCACTCTAAGAGGGGTCAAAGAGAGATAAGAAGCTGTGGTTCCATGACACCACATCTGGAAAGCTGCCCCCAACAGCTGTGCCAGACATTGCCAGCTGCTTCTGGCAGATCCTTAGGAAAGAAGAAGTAGGAGAGCAAAGCACCAACTTCCTTAGATTGTTGGACAGAGAGGTGGAGCTGGTTGATGCCCCATCTCAGAAAGAGCACTGAAAAGCAAGAATTGTCCCAGTCTAGTTTGGGAAAGTCACATGACCTGTCTGAGTCTTAGTTTCCTCATCTGTAAAATGGATATAATAAATAATACCTACCTCTTGTATCAAGTTGGAGTTCAGTCATGTATGTAAAGGCCCTAATAGGCACTTAATGGAAATTTAAGAAATTACTATTATATTTATTTTTAATTCAATCATGATAAACTGTGAGGAGTTCCCAAAAGACTGCTTACCTCCAAGAGGCAGAAATGATCTTTCTCAAGCATTAGTGGAGTTCCTGGCACATGGTAGGCACTCAGTAAACAGAAGCTGTTAAGGTTAGCTGTCCTTGACTCTCTTAAGGAGAAAAAGGCATCCCTGTCTCCAGGTTCACATTGCACCACTAGAGTAATTATCGCAGAGCATCTACTGTTTGCAGCCTGCCACCCTTACTGGACTATAAAATGCTTAGAGAGAAAAGAGGAAGGGAATTTTTTTTTTTTTTTTACCATTTTATCTCCAGTGTTCAACATGGTGCCTGGCACGTGGAAGACAATCAATAAATGTTTGATGAATAAATGAATAAGAAAATGAATAAAAGATTAAGTGAGAGCTATTCATTTCCTTTCCATCAATAGAATCATTTTCATTGCCTCCCAGAACAAATTTGCTGTGAGGTGACTCCAGAGTTTGGTATGAACATTGTTATTCACCACTCTGATGGAAATGCCCCTCTGGGTCCCTTTCTCTCCACCCCCAGCCAGGGACATGAGTAGGTAGGGTGGGCAAAATACCTGCTTCCTCCTTACACACTCCATGTGCCCCCTAAGCCTCCACAGCAGCCCTGAGGTCATGTATCCAGAAAACCAACCAGGGTCTCCTACTCACAGAGGGGAAACCAGCTCCAGGGTAACTAAGGTTTAAGCCATAGAATTAATCATCAGGACCCAAAGAAAGTTTGGAAATCACGTTGCCTCATGCAACAGCCCCCCTGAAGGATACAGCTTTCCCCGGATCCCAGCCTGGGAAATTCAGCTGATCCAGACCTAACAAGCAAGTCTCTGGAGGTGGAGTCCCTGTTTCTTTCCACTCTGCCACAATTATTTCTTTGTTTCAAAGCAATGCCTAGCATTTAGGAGACCCACCTAAGATCAGGCAGCGAAATGTTCCTGCTGGTGTGCGCATTAGCTGTGATTCACTCTCTTGGGTGACTAGGAAGTTATGTCCATCCTCTTCAAATTCTGTCATCCCTTGACAGTTTTACATCCCTGCTTGGAAGTATCATCTACTTTTACTAACCAAACTCACTCAGCTGTGTTACCTTTGAACCATCCCTGTAAGTTCTGCCTGTCAAGCCCACACTCCTGCCTAGTCTGCCTTTGTTTTCCAGTGGTCTGTGCCAACCACATTTGCAAAATTATATTTCAAATGTGATAACCAGCAGATACAGGCTTATTCTAGTCTGAATATTTCATTGGCTGTTTATATAAATGTCAACACCCTCTCCAAGGCCTGTGCTCATTAGGGTAGACAGAATGGCCAGGTAAAGCTTCACAAATTCCAGAAAGCCTTGTTGAAAACAGAAGGCTCACAAAAGCTCTAGATAGTATAAGAAATTCTGAAATGCCTAATTTATTCAGAATAGCCTGCCCTGACAGCCTTACCTTCCCTCCTCCTCATCTTCCTGCCTGAGAAAGGCTCACATCGGCTTTGAAACCAGCCTACTTCCTACTGCTAGTCCTTCCTTCCATCCACCCAAGACATTCCCACCCATGATAGCAAACCTGAGGCAAGGGATGTTTGCAAAGATGCCCTTCCAGTCTCCTTCCGGGCACAGGGCCTCTTCTTCCCTCTCCTTTCTGATGGGAATTAATCCCAGTGGGGACAGGTAACTAGGTCAGCTTCTTCTCCCAGGGCCTGCCTGGCAAACCCACACATGGAGGAAGTCTAGAACCAGGTTTTTGCCCAGGGGCAGGCTGGTGGCAGATGGTCAAGGAGGGGAAAAAAAAGAGTTAAAGTATGAACTGTTCAACAAAGAGCTATTGAGGGTTAGGAGGGATATTTTGGGTCATGAGTCAAGCCTCCCTCCTAACTCAGGAGGGAACACATCTCTAGTATCACCCAGTGAGGTGCAGCCTCGGTCCTCATGTCACCCACAGAGTCCACTATCCTCCCAAGAGGCCCATCCTGGACAACTGTAACAGTTGGGGAATTCTCCTTTATTTCAAACAACGGTCATCTCCATGTAGTCCCCCACCCCACCCCATTGAGTTATCCTCTAATTGGATAAATGAAATCTCCTTCTTACCAGCCATCCTTTCCAGGATTTAAAATGGATGTCCTTGGAATCTGAGCCTTCAGTTCCCCAAACTAAAAGTATTTATTTCTTTCAGCTGGTATGTGTAAGTCATAGTCCTAAATCTTCTGTTACCTTGATCATTCTCTTCTGAATATACCTTTTGTCTCCCCCACCATTTAGAGGGTGAGGCTCAGATTGAGAACCACAATCCAGACAGAGTAGTATCTGTCTACTGTGTATAGACTCTTACCTTCCTTCCTCCAGTTGCTGTGTTATAATCATCAAATGTATGCCTGTTCTGGTTTTTACTTGCCTGCAGATTAGTATTTACTTGTTTTTGGCCACCACATCATATCGCTTCATTATTTCATGGTGAACATATAGACCCCTAAACCATTTGTCTTTTTGTGTGTGTTCATGACAAACCATTTGTCCCTCATCCTGAACAGTTTGTTTCATCTTCCTTGTATTGCTAGTACATCAGCCATCCAGGGCAGCCCTTTGCCTGCCCATGTACTACAAGAGGCATCATTAGTAGATTTTTTTCCCTTCCTGCTCCTGAAGTGGAATTTTCTCTTCTTCTTCATACTTCTTGGAATAACTGTGGGCTATGACCTAACCTAATTGACACTGGAGTCTCAGGATTCTCTGAGGGCAGGGAGGGGGTGCCCCCCTGAGTAAGAAGCCCAGAGGCAGACCCCTGCCAGGGCAGCAGCTCAGGGAGCTGAAGGTGGCCTCTCTTGCTCCAGATTCTAACATCTCATTGACAGTGAGGCCAAGGCAGATAGCACCTAGTGACTGCAACGAACAATAGTATCTATTATTTTTTGGCACTTTCCAAGGGCCTGGTGCTCTGCTCATGGCTCTACATAAACTATCTTATTTAATTCTCCCGACAAATCAATGAAGTAAAAATCAAACCTATTTCACAGATGAGAAAGGTGAGGCTTGGAAATATTATTAGCCCAACTGGGATTCAAACACAGTTCTGTCTGAAATCAAATTACAAATTTTGTCACTATTGGAATACCTTAAGTGTTCACCCTGTAGACATGCTCTCCATCCCAGGTAGCTGAGCATGGTGAGGCTCTCAGGGGTGCAAGCACCCAGTCACAGGCCTCTCCCACACTCTCCCCACACCCCATGCCAAGGCTGTGAGCCATCCAGCAGGATTAGTGGAATGAGTACTTTCCTTGGGTCCCAAGGACAGGTAACAGATACCCTCCAACCCCATTCTGTTTGACCACATAGTGACAGAAACAGGAGTGCCCATTCTTGCCTGCCTCATCAGTTTATATGAGGTTTCTAATCAATTGACCAATCATGTATTATTGGTCACTATTGATTAGGCTCAGAACCAAGCCAGACCCTAAACCAGCGGCAGGAGGAGCAATAAGCCTGGTGCAGGCCCTACAGGAATCCTAGTTGGGAGCCAAGACTTACATGCAGTGAACAGCAAGAGGAGAAGGCAGGAAAGTATATTATCAGGAACCAAACTGTGAGAGGAGAAGGTCAGTGCTCCAGAAATTAGTTCACTATGTTTTGTGGAACAGGTGGGACCTGCAGTGGGCCCTGATGGGTGGAGCAATTGGGTGAGATCCTACCAGAAGGGGAAAATAAGACATATCTAAGAGTACTTTGGCACACTGAAAGGGCTACATAATAAGAACAAGGAAACGGACTTTGGCCCAGTGGTTAGGGCGTCCGTCTACCACATGGGAGGCCCGCGGTTCAAGCCCTGGGCCTCCTTGACCCGCGTGGAGCTGGCCCATGCGCAGTGCTGATGCGTGCAAGGAGTGCCGTGCCACACAGGGGTGTCCCCCGCGTAGGGGAGCCCCACGCGCAAGGAGTGCACCCATAAGGAGAGCCATCCAGCGCGAAGGAGGGAGCAGCCTGCCCAGGAATGGCGCCGCCCACACTTCCCGTGCCGCTGACGACAACAGAAGCGGACAAAGAAACAAGACGCAGCAAAAAGACACAGAAAACAGACAACCGGGGGAGGGGAGGGGAATTAAAATAAATAAAAATAAATCTTTAAAAAAAAAAAAAAAGAACAAGATGTTATTAAATGTCATGATACATTTTCATGGTTATTCTTGCCCGAATCGGGGTCTCTGACAATGACACTACCATCTATGAGCCTGAATCCACCTCCCTAATTGCTCTTCTGTGGTCCAGTCCTGGTCTCTCTCTCCTAAAATTTAGAGACAGACAAGTCTCAGAAGACCAAATTCTTCTGGTCTTTCATTCACCCTTAGGGTTGAGTGCTGTTGGGGGCCGGGGATAGAAGCAGAAATCTCTTCCTCCAGGCTTGTCAAGAGTAGCTTTATCTGACCCTAAAATTATAAACATCAAAAGCATCTTCTGTCGGTTAGATAGGCTGGGAGAAAAACATATCTGCTGCATGAAGATATGGGTGTGGGAATCAGGCTGGCAGAGAGCAGAGAGGCAGAGAGCAGAGAGGAAGAGATGTGGGCAAAGAGGCACAGGGAAGAGAGAGGGCTGGAGGGAAGAAGCTGGAAGAAAAGGGAGGGAAGAAGGAGACAGACAGGATGGGAGCGTGCAGAGGGAGAGGAAATAGAGAGGGAGAAAAATGAAGTCAGAGGACAGAAAGGTCCAGCAGGAGGAGGGGAGTGGAGATGGGTGCAGCCGTGGCAGCTACCTTAATCTCTTTAAATTTTTCTTCATTGATTAGGGATTTGCAGCAAAATCCCTCACTGTGGAAGACATTTGCTTTGCTCCTGCTCTGCTGTCAAACAAACCGAGGCCTCTCCTTGGGTGAGACTGGCTGGCTAGGCGATGCGAAGCAGGGGGAAGAGAAAGTCTTGAAGTCCTTCTCTTCTCTCAAGGCCAAACCCAAAGCCACTCCCTCTGTGGCTTTGATGTTCCCAGAATAAAGTGCTCCCGCAATTCCACCATGACCCTTCTTGGAGCTCCTGTTTCATTGGCTCTGACACCAAAATTGAATGGCTTAAAACAGCAACTGCATTTTCCATTTCTTGTGAGTTTGTGGGTCAGGAATTCGGACAGGTCCAGCGGGGGCAGCTTGTTTCTGTTGCACGTGTCATCTGCCGGCCTGGAACACCCAAGGTGATGCTTCCTCACTCACCTGTGGGCTGCCTCAGTGGGGATGGCCCAATGGGGCACTTTGCCTGGGCCCTTGTTCTCCCCCCTGACGGGGCACATCAGTTCTCCTTCCTGTGGTCTAGTGGGGAGCAGGAGCTCAGTTAATAAATGTTGGTGCAACAAATACATGAACAAAAAATCGAATGACAGAACATTGATTATTTGGTTGAAATTCCCAGACTGAAAGCATCCTGATCCAAGGATCCTGAACCCAGTGAAAATACTGATGCCTATCCTGGCTCCGAGAGCTCCGGATGGCATCGGGCTGGGCCTGAAGGGAAGCGGCTCAGCATCTTTTGGGCCAGCTGCATGGTAGGACCGACATCGGTGCCATCCCTGCAAGCATGCCCCTCATGCCAGCGCCCGCACCACTGGTGGAGTCCTGTCCTGTTGTTAAGCCCCTGCCTCTGGTCTGCTTCTTTGGGAAAGCTTCCACTGAGTCTGCAGAGGAGAGTGCACTGCCTTCCTCTCTTGGGAACTCACTGCTGACTTGGCATTCCACTCTTTGTCCATTTGCTTTCCTACCTTGCTCCTTTCTTCTATAACCTAACAGGACCTCCGTGAGTCTGAGAAGCTGTCTGTCCTGTTTTTTTTCCCCATCCACTTCTAATTCTCTCTTCAATGCCTGTGATAATCCTCAGCATCCTTTGAGAGTTCCATAAATATTGATGGACAAAAACTTGGCATTTATGAATGGCATTATGCTTTTCAAAGGGCTTTTGTAATCACCATTCTTACTTCCTCATGACCAGGCTGGGAAGTATAAGGACATTTTACTGATAGAGAAACTGAGGGACATAGAGAAGTAAAAGGATTCACCCAAGGTCATGTGGCTAGTCAATGCCATTAAAGAGATCTACAATCCTGAGTAAAATTTTCTTTCTATTGGTTTGGTGGATGACCTTTCCACAGGACCCAGGGTGATTGAGCAGGGAAAGCTCTTGGAGCTGTTCCCAGTTCATGGTGCTGAGTGGGGCCCTGAGGGAGCCAATTAATCAGCTCATGACCAAATGACAGAGCTATTAACTTATTTCACCATGTCCCCATCTCCCAATACTGCCTTACTACCCTCCTCAGTCTGGAAGCCTAAATCCCTTCACCAGAGCCTCCTGGACTACTAGGAGTGAACTTAGAGATGATCTAGCCCAATGACCTCATTTTAAAGAGAGATGATCCTGGTTCAATGTCATTCGGGTATCAGTATTTGGGTCAGGAGGAGAATCCAGGTCGCTGGCACACATACACCTAAGTCAGCAGGTCACCGGATTTTTAGCATTCACTCGTACTAAGATGGAGCCCCAGTTCCACCTCTAAGATTTGTATTCAAAAAAATATGGTAAAAGAAAAATTAAGAGCAGCAATGAAGGCAAAAAAGGAAAGATAGAAACCACAAAAAGAGTCTGTACAGGTCCCGGATTATGATTTTTTAGCAAAAGTCCCCACCTGCCACTTCCTGGAATCATTTGCCAGCTGCCTGGTTCTGCAGGACATCTTGTTTGTGCAGCTGTGGTTTCTGAACAGCATCTGGGTCTTTAAATCAAAAGGACCCTTTTCCTGTGAGCTGTGCTTCAAAGTTTACAGACATCGGCTCCCTGGGCCCTCACCATGAGTGTGGGAGAGGGAAGGACATGGACCATGATTCCCACCTGATGGATGGAGAGACAGAAGAAGCAGTGCTCGACTCTGCTGTCAACTTTTTACAGAGTCCTGGGTGCCTGGCAGATTCCCCACTGGACCTCCTGGATCCTTAAAAAAGGATCTTTCTGAGGGTGAAGAGGGAGGTGTTGGGTGTGAGTCAACATGTACAAGCAAGAGTGAAGCTGAGCCCATGGGCCAGCACCCCTGGACATCAGAGGGATTCTTCCAGAAGAGGGACTGACCTCTTCCCAGTCTTCCCATCCTGGTCAGCACTTCCAGGGCAAGTGTGCCCCTGGCTGACCACAGAGAACTTGGCCTTTCCCTCCTCCATTGTGCTGGGGAGGGACGATTCCAGAAGGGCTCCAATCAAATATCCTCCCCCAGCTTCCAGCCCCTTCCTATCAGCTGGCTGTGCCACAGCCCCAGGCTTCTGGGGAAAGCCATGATTCCTTTGCCAGCCTGGCTCACCTGATAAGGGTAGCTGACATCAGACTAACTAGCTCCACCCAGCTGAGGCTCAAATCACTGGGCAGGGCTTCTGGCCGGGCTGGGACATCTGGGGCAATGCTTAGCATTTTGGAAGGTGGAGTGGGTAGGGGGAGAGATAGAGATGACTTCCATGCTCATTGCCCACAACCAGGAAAGGGTGGCTTGGTCTGACAGTCTCTCCTCAACATCTGGTGTAGCCTAGCCCAGGTTGTGCCAGGAAAAGCTATGTAAGAGCACCCACCACTGTGCCCCCTGCATAGTTGGCACTTGAGACTCGTTGGTTTTTTCCTTCCTCTCCATTCATTCTGGTTCTGTTTCCTGACATGAGCTTTAGGTATCGGCAGGAGAGTAAAGGAGAAAGTCTTCTATTATCGATTTTGAAGAAAGAGAATTCCTCACTTATGAGTCTCTGCTTTCAAGGAATCAATGAAAATGTGTTTATCGGAAAGTCTGTTTGACCTAGCCGAGGGTTTGAATGCTGTAAGCAATTGGAGGTGAAGGGAAAGGGAAAAGATATTGCCAGATTCTGGGCATTGCTCAGAAAAAAATTCCTAGCCACTGGGACCAGAACTTTATCTTGACTTGATAGAAGCTTCTGCAAGCAGCTCAGCACCTCCCCGGCATGAACGCCGTGCTCCTGTGCTGTGCTGCACACGGGTTGGGTGGGCAGGGATGGGGCTTGGCTCTGCCCCAGCACAGGGTCCTCTGTGCTCTCCAGGCATTCCCTGGGGAAGGAGAGACTGACTTACAAACCTGACTTTCTCCTAAGAGTTTGGGCTTCTGTCCCTTCACGTGTGCCTGGGGACTACATGTGGGTGAATGGACTCTGGCAAACCTGCTTACCGCTCCATGCCTCAGCTTTCCTCCTTGTAAAGTCAGAGGAAGTAGCACCTCCCTTTGCCCTGTCCTGATGTGACAACTGAAAGCCTGGCCTGGAGGGGCAGAGGGACAGGCCATGGGAGCGGAGTCCCACCCACCAGAGGGGCTACTGGCCTGACAATCTGGGGGTGGGAGTGCAGCAGCCTTGGTTCTGTCCTCGACGTGTGGGCATCACTGCTCCAGTGGTTGAGACCCAAGAGCCCTGGACCTGCGGTCTTTTCACCTGGCCCAGCCTCTGCTGCCTGAGTGCAGCCGTCTGCATGCCTCTGGGGCCCTCAAGGGGAGGCAGTCGAGTTGCTGTTGCTTCTGCCTCTCTCCACTCCCTCACTTACTTGGGACCATAACAGCAACCTCAGAACAGGCATCTGGTAAACAGCCTTCCAGCCCTCTGCTTTGGGGAACCACCACCCCTATAAGGCAGCCTCTCCTCCTTCCCCTAATTGCTCCATTTCTTCCATTTGCATCTTTTCTTCCTCCTTTCCTGCACCTGCTGAGCTCCCGTGCCTTCCTCCTTCTCACTTCCTTCCTCAAATTTTCTGTCTGTTTTGCTCTTACACTGCATCTGCACACTCTCTTACAATCAACATACAATCATCACACAACAGCACACATGCATCCTCACACACCATCACGTAAATACATAACCACATTCACATCCTTTGATACACAACCACAGGCTCATCCTTGTGCCACACATACACAACGACAAGCGCCTGCAACCAGGTGCCATACAAAGCCTCACACAAGCACAGCTACATGTGAGCTCATCCACAAGATGCCTCCTGGCCCATGGAATCCTCCTGGCCTCACCTCTGCTGGCTCCTTGGAATTGGGCTGGCATTTGACAGCTCTGCTCTGATAAACCATCACTCCATGAAGACCAGATACCTCTGGTCCCATGATATTCCTGCCCTGAGCCTGAACTAATTGGGACAGGAGAAGGAGTGGGTGGGGGAGAGAGTCGACTCAAAATCCATCCAGGTGCATGCCTGGGCAGCACCTGGGCACACACCAGATCCCAAACCGGTGGCTCCGAATTAAAAACTAAACCCTACCAGAAGCTGAGCTCTGGGGTAGCTGCATTAATGAGGTTGGGAGCTTTCCACTGAGAGGACACTGGTTCAGACCGAGCTCCAGTCAGCAGGAACTGAAAAATATTTTTGTGACAGCTGATGAGTGCCCTCCATTAGTTGGTGGTCTCTTTCCCACCCCACCGTACAGATGAGGTCACTACTGGTCTGTGTGGTGCCTCAAGGCTGGCACAAAGCTTGGGAGCGGATGGGGGTTTAAGGCAGGTAAGAAAAAGGGGCACCCCATTCTCTCTCTTGCTCTAACATCCACTCTCTCACAAGGACATGTTTTTAAAAGGTGCCTTGTATGGAAAGATGGACTTAGGATTTTGTATTTTAGTGTAATTCCACCCCTTCCTCTGGGAGGTGGCAGCGTAGGGCACACAGTTTGAGGGGTAGGGTGCTGGCTCAATTCCAGATCCCTGGACCCGTGAGGCCTGAGACTTTGGGCAGGGCCATTTGCATAGCCATGCACCAGCCCTGAGCTGGCATCCCTATACCATGCCCACCCCCCCACTCCCTCCCCCAGCTCGGAACCCAAAGCAGCAAACCTCTCCTAGACCTCTCTGTCCCCTTCAGGCGAGGGCATTGGTGAGGCATGATGCCCGAGCTGTCCCTGTTTGGAGAATGACCAGAGCAATTCAGTTCACTCATGCAGGGTCCCAGCTGGCTCCTTCCTAAGTGCAGACAGAGAAGCAGCAGTATCAGCACCGATGGTAAGAGTTAAATTGCAAACAATCCTTCACAGTTTTCAAGGGCTTTTGCATGTGTCTTATCCTAGAGAGGAGCATAAGGAAGATTCTTCCGGCACGCACCTGCATCATTTTATTTTGAGAGCAGCTCAGTGATGGGGCAAGAGGATCACATGGATCTGGGTTTGAATCCCAGTTCTTGCTAATTGCTACTGAAGTGACAGTTTTATATCTTCTCTCAGTGTCAGTTTATTTGCAAAATGAAGATAATATCACCTGCCTTGTAGGGTTATTAGGAAAATTAAATTATTTTTTTTCCCTCCTGGGATAGGACATAGGGTAAATTAACAAGAAAAACTGGGAAGCTTAAGTAAGGAGTTCACTAGCTCAATTGGGGCAGAGAAACAACAGGGAGGGTTTAGAAGAAGCTAAATGTGCTTTTGATTTAGTTCACGGAACATCTGTGGGGGTCACGCCCCCTATCAGGTACTTTGCTGGGCACAGGCTGTAACAACGGACAAGTGGGACAAGCCACCACGCCTGCCCGGCCAGGCTTTCCAGGGAACAATCGCAATGCGCCAGAACCCTCAGTTGGTCCTTCGCAGCATAACAGAGGCGTGGAGACAAAGGAAGCAATTACCTGCTTGGTGAGAGGACTAGTCCCTTGAAATGGTGCAAGGAGTCACAGAGATATATCTTCAGAGTCTGACAGATGGCGGCTGCAGTGGGAGGCAAGAGGCAGCGCTTCACAAAGAGGCAAGAACTTCAATAGCAGCACTAAATGTGGGGCAGTGGCAGGTCCACCTTCGTGGGACCACGGGATACATAGGACACTGCAGGAAACGGGAAGTGATGCTGCGATGGCAGAGAACAACGTGGCCTCTCAAGTTGGTGTCAAAGGGGCAACACTCTGACCTAGTTTAGATAGATCACAGAATCCGCTTCTCCCCAAGAGAGCATGGGGTTCACCTTTTCTGCATTCATATATTCCTGATGGCAAATACCACTTTTTAGGCTTTCCAAGCATCTAGGATTTCCTCAAGTAAAGCCAGCCTCTTGCTCTTGAAAAGTACCATTTTAAAAATTCTTTCACGTGTATACACCAAGAGGGAGCTGCGTGTCCCAGGGCCATAAAAAAGCAATAAACAAGATGGATTTGGGAGAATTCACAAAACTTTTCTAAGACAGGACAGGAACAAAAGGATTATCTAGATGTTGGGGCATCAAACCATTGTTCCTTAAGATAACACTAAATCTCCTGGGTGGGGAAGAGGTATGTCCCTAAAGCAGTGCTTCACACCTCAGAGTAAAGAATGGGTCTCTTTTGGAGAAAAATATCCTCAAGGACTCCTATGTTAAATTATTTTTAATATAATATTCCTAAATTTATACAAACACAAAACCAGATATATATTCCTAATGTTTGGAAATCTTATACAATTATTTTAAAAATGTAAATTATAAAGGAACCAAAACTAAAAAGAAAAACCACATTCAATTAGTAACATCAATTTAATATAATATGCTGTTGTTTTTCTCAGAATAAACCTCTGCCTGCAAAGTAGATAGCAAGTTTGATTACTGAGTAATACAGTGCCATTTTTTTTTTGCTTTGAGATAAATGTATATGTTACATAATAACTGGTTTTCATCACTTGACTTTTGTTTTTCTTTAAACCCAAGATACAAAGTGTTAACTGCATACCTTAAATCATGGCAAATTTTCATAAGTTGTCAATATGAGGTCCCTTTCTTATTTTATTCCATTTAATTTTTCTCCTACATTCTCCTTTGCCTTCCTAGGCCCCTCCCATCCCTATAAGGACCCACTTGAAGGTGTGTGATATGTATTTTTGGACATCTAGTGGGGGGTGGAGTTGTTTGTTTGCAGATAAATAGTGTTGTTCTATGGTTTGGTTTTGATTTACATATATAATTTTGAGCAATATACTTCCTTCTGCTTCTTACTTCTTTCATTTATTGCCATGTTTTTAGGAACTATCCATGTTGCCAAGTGAACATCTAAATATTGCTTCTAACAGTGCATACAATGACATACGTAGGCTACATTATAATCATTTAGTTTCTTAGGAATGAACACCTAGATTGCCTCCAATTTCCAGCTGCCACAAATAAAGCTGTGCTGAACATTCACATAATTTGTGTGAAGGTTTCTCTAGAATATATCTCCAGGAGTAGGCCTTGTGGTTATAAAATTGGGTTTGAAATGGAGATAATTTCAATAAGATTGTTCTCCAGAGTAGCTGTATCAGTTTGCACTGCCAATATCAGTGTAAAATGGAACATTGTTTTTCTCTTTCTCTCACTTCCTTGCCAACGCTTGGTTGTGTCTGACCTAAAAATCTTTGCCAACTTGATAGGTGTGAAGTGTTACTTCGTTGTTTTCATTGGAAGTTTTCCAATTAACAGTAAGGTTGACCATTTCTTCAAATACTTAATAGCCAGTTTGCTTTCTCCCTCTGAATTTTCTATCCGTCACTTTTGTCTACCTTTCTATTGGATTTCCTGTCTTGTTTGTTTGCAGGGGTTCTTTCAAAATACAGATATTAATTTCTTATTAGTATTACAAATTAAAAAATCATCTCCAAGTTTGTGGTTCATCTGGTAATTTTGTCTATTGTGGCCACCACTAAATAGAAATCTCTAATTTTGATGTAGTTAATTCTATTAATTTTTCAGTTTGTGCTCTTTAAGGCTTGTTTAAAAAGTATTTTTCCAACTCTAGGTGACTAATATAATTTCATATGTTTTTATCTATTAGGTTAAAAGTATAAGCTTGCTCTAGGTTTTCAGTATGTAGCTTGTGTCAAGAAAGTTCTATTCATATTTTATTGGAAGTTATTTTTAAATCATATATAAGTGTATTTCAGCAAATTCTTTTCTGAATATATTAGGATAATAGTATAATAATAATTCTTTCACTCATGAATATAGTAATTTACAATTCTGATGCTAACATACCCTTTCTTTCCTGGGATAAAGCATACTTGATTATAATCTTTTTATTGTTTCAATTCACTGTTGCATTCAGTTAGCTAATAGTTTATCTAGAATTTTTGTTTCTATCCCCATAAGTGAAATGAACCTACAATTTTTGTTCTTGCACTGTCCTTATCCACTTTTAGACCCATGGTAAAATTAGCTTCATGAAATGAGTTGGGCATCTTTCTTCTATGTTCTGGAACAACTTACAAAATGTAGGGGCTATCTATTGTGTGAACATTTATCAGAATGTATGACATAAATGATCAGACTTAGGTTTCATTAGAAGGAGCTACTCAAATACTTTTTCAATATCTGCAATAAATATATTTTACTTATTTTTGAAAATGTGTACATTTTATCCAGTTTTTTCAATTTTATTGACACATAGCTGTTCACAGTATTCTTATATTAATCTTTGAGAATCTCTGTTGTACCTGAATTTTTCCCTACCTTAAATTATTTATTCATTCATCAGTTCATTTAATCATTCACTTACTTGGCTCAGGGCAAAGAGTCTTTGTGTTCCTCTCTAGATATGTCACCCCTTCCTCTCCACTCAGAGGACATGGTGAACCCTCTGCATGAGCACGGCTATTTCCCCACAGCTAAATCTCTTGGTTCTAAAAGCCTCTCCCTCCTCTTCTAGAGTGTGGTGTTAGAGGAGTCAGCGATGAGGTTGTGGAAGAGCTAGGAATGAGGAGGAGTGGGGAGGAATGAGATGGGGAGGGGTGCTAGGAGGCAGGGAGGGGTGGTATGAGGTGGCCGTGGGCAGTAAATGAGGTGGGAGAGTGGGAGCAACGAAGTTAGGGAGGAGTAAAAGGTGAGGAGGGCCCTAACTAGATGAGCGGGGGCTTAGGTAAAGTGTGCGGGGGGGGCGGGTATTGAGGTGAGGGAGGGGTACTGAGGAGCTGGGTGGCCGAGGGGGAGTAAAGAAAGGGAAGGGGTGAGAGTGGGAGCAAAATGAAATGGGAGAGGAGTAACAAGGTGAGGAAGGTCATAACCAGGTGCGGGCAGGGTGTGTAATAAGGTGGGTTGGGGAAGCACGCGGTGTGTAGTAGCCGTGGGGGAGGGCTGGCAAGGAGGTGGCCGGCAGTCCTGCCTGCACCTGTGGTTTCTGTCCCCCTCACAGGCTCCAGCACAGGCTTGTTCCCCACCAGTCAGCCCTGGGCTGGTCATGGTGTTCTCTCTCAAGGCCGAGGAAAGAGCCCGCCTCTTCACCAGCGAGCCCCTGCTGCTGCTGGGACACTTGGCAGCTTCCTCTCACCGCTGTGGCTTGGCCGGGATGGGGGTCAGGAGGAAGAGCCACCAGCCCGTGTCTCGCTTTTCCTTACGAGAGCTGCTGCTAAATCTGTTTATCCAGCGTCCTGGTGCCGTGGGGCCTCCCCTTGTGTCCCTCCCCATGGTCAGCTTCCCATTAGTCTGTGTCAGTTCAGCCGTTCCTGCTTGTTGCCGGCCTTATTGCAAACACTAATGCAAATATGGACATTGTGGTTGCATCAAAGCAATCCTTTATGAGGTGGCTGACACAATAGTCCAGGTTATGCTTTAAGTATTTTTTGTGATTGATATCAAAATGAAAGCACACAATTTTAAAGATCTCCTAGGCTTCTATTGATCCCAGTTGGAGAGGAACAATTTTTAAAGGATTTTTACTTGTCTGCATGTTTTGCTTTATTTATTTTTAATATTAATCATTTGTAATCTTAACACATGCTAACATGTACATCATAATATTTTACCAGCATATAAAAAGGAGGGAAACATCTTCCAGAGAGAGGAAATAGCTTTGGCAAAGATAGAGGCAGGTAAGAGTGGACAAACGTGAATGTCAGTGAATAGAGCTGTTTCTAGAACACACGTGCATGAAGAGTGGGCGGTAAGTGCGGCAGGACAGTGCTGTGAATGAACCAAGGGCCTTAGAGACGATGGAGAGGGTGAGGGGAAGGCCATTGCATTGACGGTTAGGAGCAGCTGCTGGAGAGTGGTGGGAGGGGTGGAGGGCGGGGCTGTGGGGAAGGGAAGCCTGTGGGTGTGAAACAGTTCTGGGCAGTCATTCTTGTATTGAGCTTATTCCACATGCTAGGGGCTCCAGGATACTGCTCTAAGGAGGTGATAGTTAAACCGAGACCTGAAGGTGGAGAAGGAGCCTACCCGAAGGAAAACTTGGAAAAGAGCTTTGGGGGCAAGTGAAGTGCCCCGAGATGGGGAATCTTTGGGATCAGTAAAGGAAAAGTAAACAAGCGAGCGAGCCGCAGGGGCAGGTGGCAGCCTGACTCCAGAGGGCTTCAGGTTCTTTTTTTTTTTAATATTACATTAAAAAAATATGAGGTCTCCATATACCCCCCACCTCCCTCACCCCACTCCTCCCCCCATAACAACGATCTCCTCCATCATCATGAGCCATTCATTGCATTTGGTGAATATATCTCTGAGCATCGCTGCTCCTCATGGTCAATGGTCTACACCATAGCCCACATCTCCCACGTTCCACCCAGTGGGCCAGGGGGGGACATACAATGTCCAGTAACTGTCCCTGCAGCACCACCCAGGACAACTCCAAGTTCTGAAAATGCCTCCATCTCATCTCTTCCTCCCATTCCCTTCCCCCAGCAGCCACCACGGTCACTTTCTCCACACCAATGCCACATTTTCTTTGATTACTAATCACAATAATTCATGAATAGAATATCAGTAAGTCACTCTAATCCATACTCTATTCCTCCATCCTGTGGACCTTGGAATGGTTGTGTCCACTCTGCATCTATATCAAGAGGGGGCTTAGATTCCATATGGATGCTGGATGCAATCCTCCTGCTTTCAGTTGTAGGCACTCTTGGCTCTATGGTATGGAGGTTGACCTTCTTCACCTCCATGTTAGCTGAGTGGGGTCAGTCCAATAAACCAGAGTGTAGGAGCTGAAGTCTGTTGAGGCTCAGGGGCTGGCTATCACATGGTCAGTCCAGAGATTCAGGTCCCCTGGGTATGTATTAAACACCAGCACCAACTACAGTTCTGGTAAAAGTAACAGGAGAGGCTTGTGAAAAAGATCACATCTGAGTCCAGCTCCATCACACAGAAACACAAACTCCAAAGAAGGGCCATTTGACATGGCACTGAACTCCATCTGCCATGACCGTAGAACCTGTGGGTCTCTGTAGCCCTCAGAAGAACCAATACCCGGGATTGTATCTACTTTATCTGTCTCTGGGACTCTGCTGAGGTGTGCATAAGGGCAACCCCTCTGATAACCTCCCGGCTCTTTTTGGAGACTCATAGCCATATAAACTCATCTGTCCTTTTCATTTCCCCCTTGATTCAGGTCAAAAAGCATTTTTAACTCCTGGTATTATATGTAGATTGAGATATTCTGCTGGTCTGAGTTGACCCTTTTATTCAAGGTCATTTTCTAGTTACATCATCAGCTGGTACTTTTTAAGTGTGGTGGGAAGCTGTTGGAGGGTCTCCAGCCAGGAGGACTGTGCTATAGTCATGCTTTAAAGTCCTTATGGCTACTGTGTGCAATGCAGGTGACAGGGTAAGAGTGGAAGCAGGGATCCAGTGTGGACACGATTAAGATGGTCCAGACCTGAGAGGATGTGACTGTCACTCACTCACGTGTTGCCATGGAGAGGAAGTGGGCAGGTTGGAGAGGTGTCCTGGAGACAGAGCTGACAGCCCTGGGGTGGGCAGAGAAGGAGAGGGAGGCATAAAGGGTGACTCCCAAGTTTAGGTCAAGCAACCGGGCAGACGGTGACAACTTTACTGAGGGTAGGACAGGCTGGGGGCATGGGTGGGCAGGAAAGCTCTGCTTGTGGAGAAGAGGAGAAAGATGACTTTAAGGAAGGGGAAGACTTTTCACTCTGGGAGGGGACTGGGTTTGTTTGCAATAGAAGGAGAAAGAGCCACTGGTTAGGAAAAGTTGAACAGGCAAGTACGAGAAGGGGCAGCTGATGGTTTGTGGGGGACGCCAGGGTGGACAAATTGAGAAGGCGTGAGCTGGCAGAGAGAGGGACGCTCCCTACCCAGAGACAAAAGAAAGGGAAAAATTTGAAGCGTTGAAAACTAAAATTGGACTGTCTCAACCTTCTTGCTGCCATTGGATGGTGGAGTGAGAGGTGGTGTGGGAGAGCATTACCCCTGTAAATTGTTTTAGGCTGATTGAGTAACCTGAGGCACTGTTCCTGAGATCAACTGGCTGGTACAACACAGTTCCTTCCCCTTCCAGCAAAGCAGTTTGTTTTTTGTCTCTTTGGTTTTTTGTGTGTTTGTTTTTTAAGTGGAGTCCTGTATCCACTAAACATTTATTGAATGTTTTCTATAGACAATAAAACTCTGCAGATTTGACAGCACAAACAAGCTGAGGCATTGTCCCTGCCCTCCAGAAACTCACAATCTAGTTGGAAATGGTGACAGCTCAAGGAGAGCTATAAGACCAAGTAGAGTAAATAAATGCTAGGAAGGAATCACAAGTAACCGCTAGCCGCGGGAGGAGAGGAAGCGAGATAGAATTCTGATTGGTGGAGGGTGCCCTGGATTACAGAAGGTTTATAGAGATGAGAATTTAAAGGATGGCTGGAATTCTGCCTCAAGGTGAAAGAGGGAGAGGTCATTCTAAAGGAGGGAACAAGGGGAACAAAAACTGTTGGGCCACCAGCACTGAGTAATTTTGGAGAGATTCGAAGGAGAAAAGGCTGGAAAGCCAGGGTTCTGCCTTAGAGAAGAAACCACACCAATTAACCTCGAAGCAAAGGGACTAACAAGGCAACTTTCCTTGGGGGCTACTTTGCAGCTTCTGATTCCTGACTCCACTCCTGGAATCACACAGCTTCCAGGGAAGGAAGGTCCCACTGCCAAGACCACCGTGAGTCTGTAGCTGGAGCTCATGGCTGCGGGACTTGAGGCTTTCCAGCCCATGGCAGGGACTGCTGTAAGGACAGTTTTCATGATTGTTACCATCATAATTGGCATTTCACAAACAGCCTGTTATCTCCTTCTGGTGTTTAGCAGCTTGGAAATGTTCTGCCTGTGATTTCTTCATCTAGACAGAACCATTTGCTTCGGGCTCCCCCTCCTCCCATTACCTTTGCAGCTTTCTCCTAAGGAGAGCGTGAGACCACGAACTTTTTTTTTTAGCTCAAAATAGTGACAAGGGTGTTTTTGAATACTGTAACAAAGGAGGACATTATGTGGCTGAAAGAACTCTTAAAGAATTAAATCAACTCCACTTTCCTAAACGTCAAATCTATTGCTATCATTCCCTGCCAGCCCAAAGAAATACACTGGACTGACTTTTGTGTGTGTGCTAAGCTCTTCCACTTGTTCATAGGTGAGGAAGAGTGAAAAAAACCACAATGCTCTCTTTTTTGCATATGCCAAATATTTGCACCCAGGGCTAAATCAGTTGCTGTTTTAAACAAATAGATTTTTCTGGAGAATGCTGTAAATGTTATTGCAGGCAGAGCCAGCCTGGGGCAAAATCGTGTGAACCTTGTGAAGCTTGTCTTTGGTGCTTTCCTGCTTCCTCGTCCCTGTTCTGGGCCCGCCTTCCCATTCTACCTGCTGAGGGCTGAGATCTGTGATGTGGGGATTGGGAGCCGAAGCTCATGGCTCAGCCACTAACCCGGTGTGTGGCCTTGGTCAAGTCCCTTCCCCTCTTAGGGACATAAAATGAGGGTATTGGAGCATGAAGGATTAACAACTCAAAGGGCTAAAGGGCCAGGCAGATCATGTACAGGAGTGAAGTAGGCTTGGCGGAGGATGTCAGGGCGTGGGAGGGACTGGGGCAGGCTAAGGAAAGCCTAAGGGGTAGGGGCTGGTTCACTCCAGCTGATTGCTGCCACCAGGTCGTGTGAGGCCAGTGTTGCTGGAACTTCTCATTTTTAAAGAAAATCCAGAAATTTGAATTTTATGTGAAACTTTCTTATTTCAAACCACTCTTGCTAGGCAAACACATCGGGTGGCCTAACCCGGCCTGCAGGCAGGCAGGCAGTTACCTCAGGACCAGACGGTGGCCATGGCCCTCTGGTATACCAATGGTTAGTAGAGGATTAAGATTCTCCTCTCTTTACTAGGTGTCCTAACAGCAGACTCTTAAAGATGGGAAGCCCAAAGTGTGAGCACCTAATGGTGGAGCTGGAAGCTCCTTGAAGGGTAGTTGGGAAAGTTATTTTCCACAAGGATTCTACCTGCCTCTGGCCCTGCTTCTCCACCGGCTGATGCCACCAGCCAGCGTGGTTTCTGCCCCCACCTAGAGCCAGCATTATTTATGCGGTTTGCTCTTAGGAGAAATGGACTCAGTCATTGTAGTCAAATCCAGGTGTAAAGCTGGCCTTATGTCCTGGGCTGGATGGGAGACCCTGTAGTGACCCTAGGGTGGGAAGTTTGTGGGGAGCAGAGTTATGAGGAAGGAGGGGCAAGCAGCTTGGAGAGTCTGTGATTATGTAATCGTCCTCCCCTGGAATGTTTTCAGTTTTCCTCGCTGCCTGCAAACATGTTCACCCTTTAAAACACTACCCAAAACTCATCTCCTTGCCGTGGTTCCTAGGCATTTTGTTAATCTGGGACCAATTGACAACCTCTCCTATTAAAATGTTCTTGACCTGTGGAACTTTGAAGACTAACCAGAATAAGGCAGTAGAGGAAAAATTTGGCCCTATCCAAAACCCTTCCTGTGTCCCTTTGTCTAGGCAAGAATAATTGCCAGGTTTCTTAACTTCTGTAGCAGAAGGTCAGGTTTGTCCTTTCTGCACCTCTGATAACTAAAGTTTATGAATCCCTCTCTTCATCCACTATTCTAGTATTTGCCAGAACTCAGAACTTAAATGACTTCTTTTTAGTTCCATACAAAAGTTTTGAGATAAGTAATAACTTGAAAAAGTAAGACCGAAGTATATGACAATCATTTATTGCTTAATGTTTATTAAATTCTCTTCCTGACTCTTGTTAGATTGCTTGGAAAGCTATATTCCTGAACCATATTAACTTTGTTTCCTGCAGAAATATCTTCACTGATTCGTGTTGGCTATCATGCCCATGACTTTTATGGAAGGCCATTTTAAGAATCAGCCAAATGAAGAGCATTTCCACATTTTCTCTAAAAACTGTTGTGGAAGATACTGTCCATTATGTTGTTCAATGTTCCTCATACAATGATCCACGTTATAAATTCCTCTTAGAATTTAACATCAGGAAAACATTTACTTCTTTTGGCAGATGAAAGTGCTTCCCTTTAAGTGGTCCTGATGATTCTAGACCTTATAACGCTCCCTTTGTTGTTTTTGCCTCAGTTGCTGGGAATCCTAAAACCTGCCTTCATGCTGGAGGTAACAACCCTGTATTTCCAGATTTGGAGCTTAAATATTTTTCTGCTTCCTTTTCTTGGCCTTGACCTGTTGTTTTTATTTAATTATTTTCTGCATATATGTGTTTATTGTATATTGATTTAAATAGTTTTAGAAGTAAGCAGTTATAAATTATACATATATTTTGTGATAATTTAAAATATGCCATTTTATTGTTTTCAGAGGACTTCATATGTATCTCTTTAATCTTCTCAGCTGGAATTGTAATAGAAAAAAATCTTTCAATTGTGCTTAACACAAAGCTCTACACCCAGTTAGCACTCAATAAATACTTGCTAATTTGTTCTCTTCACTGTTGACTAATGGCTCATTCCCAAGATACTGAAAGAAGGAAAAATCCCAAATCAAGTAAAGAATGACAGTTTATTCACAAATATGAAGTGAGAAGAAAGGACAGGTTCCATATGCTCTCTCCTCCAATGTATGTGACTAGGACACCTGGTCTGGAAAATACAACTTTGACTTACTCAATGAATGCTTGCATTCCAGCTGGAATTTCTAATGTACAAGGACACTTTGAGGCCAGAGCATGGATTCTACTTGTTTTAAGGTGTCCTATATTCAGCAAAGTGCATTGAATGTTAACTGTATGCCTGAGATGACAGGGGATGATCTAGTGCAGCTCTGTATAGGAAAGTAGCAAGATTCCAAGGTCACAAGTCAAAGAATGAACCAGGCCATTGTTGCTAGGCTCACCTCTCCCTTAGAGTTGTACAGCTTTGTGGAATTGCAAGAAAGGTGCAGACAAATGGTGGCAATGAGGAATCAGCCATTGGTCTACTTTATACTATATGTCCTTCACACAGATCAGTCTTTCTTCATCTCCCATTTGTTGGACCACTGAGGCCTGCATCACTATGCCCTTGACCCTTCTGACCACAGCCATGATTTGGCTGGGCTGAGCATGTGATGCAGTTCACAAAAGGACAGAGAAATGTTTACTTACCTGCCACTGGGAATTATGATGAGTGGCCACTGATTAGATCTGCAATAAACTATGACTAGCTACCTCCAAAAGCTAAACAGTCTGCATTGCCAAAGGAGGACTAGCATGTTGTTTGACAATGTGTCTGTTGCTGCACTTTTACATAAATTGTTTACTGATCCTGTGGGTTAACATGACTGTGTATTAGCAACTAACAGACCTACCCATTTATGGTAGTGATCTTTCATAACATACTTACTATGAACATGTTAGGTAATGCATAACTCTGTATTCGACTTTTTAGTAATAATATTCTTGAGAAAACAGCAAATTGTAGTCACAGTTCATTTCAAAGGGTGTTTAGTAATTTAGCATGCATCTGTGAAATGTTACCTAATCCTGGGTGGTCTGTGTGCATAATTATGTTTTAATTTGCATATGATTGCTGACTCTCATATCGTTTAAACAATCAGGATGCATCAAATGACTGGCTGTTGTCTTATAACATTTTGTTTTTTTTTGGAACTATTGGAAAGAGACCATCACATCTCACAACCATCTGCAATATTGTAAGTATATTGCTGAATATTGAATAGATATGAGTATTGAATTTTGCAGCACTTCTGCAGCCATACTTTAAGTATTTTTCATTGTCTTCTGAAAAGGAAATGAAAAGAAGAGGGGAAATGATCAGAAAGTTCACTGGGTTCTGCAGAACTACCCTTACATCTCTAGGACACTCTCTTACCACACTTTGTTTTCTTCTCCTGTATTAACAATAATATCTTACCTTTGTAGAGTACATATATTTAAAAACAATTATCCAATAAAATACTGTCTCTCACTGATTCTGCAAGATTGGTGAGGTGGGATTTACCAAATCTCCATTGTACATAGGAGAAACCTGAGGGGCAAAGAGTTGGTGACTCATCTGTACTAATATTATTGTTACTCGGCAATATCTTAGAAGAAGCAAGAACTCCTGGTTCTTGCTTCCAGATACTTTCTACTAAATAGCACTTCTGCTTTCTACCTATAGATTGACATTGTGGGAAATAATTCCTATCATAATTTAGAGGAGCAGGATGTCAGAGTGATTATGGAATTGGATATGAAAGGCCAGTGTCCATCTGGAAAGAGGACTCATTTACAGATGAACGTTTAGGAATATACATTGCTTCTCCTTCTGGGTCCTCTTGGTGTATCATCACCCATCAGAAATAGGAGAATCATCCTGCATTCCTTTCCTTCTCCTCTAACCCAATATTCTACAAAGGTCTGTTCATGTTTCCTTTGGTACTTCTTAAAACCATCTTTCTCCCTATTTTCCAATTGTTATTGCTCTAATTTCAGGCCCTCCATCCTTTCAATAGACGATTGTAACATCCTAGCCAGTCTACCAATCTTTACCTCCCCCCTGCCCCATTCTGGCTGCCAACCTCAATTCTTCCTCCACAGCACGTCAAGAGTAAAATAGAATGCAAATATGGCCATACCAGTCCCCTGATGAAACCACTTCAATGACTACTCATTGTCTACAGAAAAAAGCCCAAGCTCCTTTCATGACTTGGCCTCCAGATGGTTCTTCAAATGACTCTACAAAGACTCCCTTCCTCCAATCTGAATTTTTGATAATACCAGGTTTCCTGAAGTTTCATGCTTTCTTGATTTAGCATATACTGATCTCTAGATTTGGAACACTGTACCTTTCCATCACCTACCCCATACACATGTACAAGTGTGCCCACCTATGCCCCTCACTTTCATGCATGCTGGCTATCTCTTATGTATTGGGGAGGGAGGTGAGAGACAGTGGAAGTGTTCTTTAAGACCCAGATCAGAGATCTTCTCTGGTTTGCTGTTTCTGATCTTTCTGGACTGAAATAGCAGCTGTATTAGTCAGCCAAAGGGGTGCTGATGCAAAATACCAGAAACTGGTTGGTTTTTATGAAGGGTATTTATTTGGGTAAGAGCTTAGATACAGGCCGTAAAGCATAAGTTGCTTCCCTCACCAAAGTCTGTTTTCACATGTTGGAGCAAGAAGGCTGCTGCCATCTGCCAGGGTTCAGGCTTCCTGGGTTCCTCTGGGCTCAGCCCCTCTGTTTTCTCCACAAGACCAACTATAGACTATGAGGTACTCTAGGCTTTGCCTCTCTCCACAAGGTCAGCTGTAGACTATCAGGTGAATGGCTCTTTCTCTCTCTGCCAGGGGTTTCTGCCATGTCTAAGGAGTCATCTCTATTCCTCTGTGTTCTTCTCCTGGCTCAGGTCCTCTCTTCCTGAGGCTTGCTTCTCTTTCCTCTGTGAGCTTACTTCCCAGGGCTCCAGCTTAAGGCTTCAGCATCAAACTCCAACATCAAAAACCCTTAACTCTGTCCTTTGCCATGGCCTTTTATATGTTAGTCCCCATCCTTTAATGCCCTAATGACATGGCACAGTCAAAGCCCTAATCATAACTTAATCACACCCAGGTACAGACCAGATTACAAACATAATCCAGTATCTATTTTTAGAATTCATAACCATATCAAACTGTTACAGCAACCCCTCCACTTTGGTGCCTGAGTAGCCTTAATACTTGCCATGGCACTGGATTGGGATTATCACCTCTGCTTCTCTATCTCCTCTTTGTATGATCTCCCTGATAACAGGGACAGGGTTTTATTAATGATCATAGGATTAGCTTACCAGTACTTAACATGTATTAGGTTCTCAATAAATGTTTATCGAACAGAACTGAAGTGACTTGAGCATGAAAATTCCATTTTCTTCCTGTAGTGAGAGTACAGCATCTTGGATAGCTCTTTTCTTCAGCCTGTGCTAAGAAGCTTTCCTGGTCAATAGTTTACCAACAAATCTCCCTCCTCTGTTTAATACAAAGGATTGTGCTGAGGCCTAGAATAAGTCATTTGAAACCTAGCTTCATGAAAAAAGGGCTACATTGGTAAAAAGTAGTTTTGTTTTTGTGCCAATCAGACTTCAATCCTAGTTGAAGACAAAAACATAGGAAGATCACTGCACTGCTGAGGCTCACTGTACTGCTAACTGTCCTCCTTCTCCTACCCATGAGGTTAAAATTCGTAGCCACATGGGTCATTCAGTCCCATTGTACCCTTTCCATGGTGAGTGATGAAGGATGCTGTGGAGAACATTAATCTTTTTATTACTGTGCCCTTCCTATGAGGGCACAATAATTCTCTTAAGAGAATTTATTTAGTGTTCTAATCATAATACTTCTAATACTTCTCCTGGACAAGTCATTTATTTTTATCTTATGGACAATGTGAACCATAAAACTGATTGAGTCTCTGTCTTCAAATTGGTCAAACCTGTGTTTGGCCACTTGCTAATATATAAGACCTCAAAGCATGAGTTTTGTGTATTAACTTCACTTCCAGATACATCTTTTCTCCTTCATTTTTCTTTGACTGATTTTCCCTAGTTTCATGTATTTTATTTTGCTCTATCATCTGACTCTTGGTAAGCTACTTGGAATTCTTTTGTTATCAAGCAATAAATAAAAACTTGTCACAATAATTAAAGTGAGAACATATATAATCAAGAAAATAGCATGATGTGCAAATTTACAGCAAACTTGGTTTTTACTCTTTTCTCAAGTCCATCTGGGCCAGTCATATGCTCTCAAGTGAAGCACCTTCACCTGGTAGGGCCCTGCTTGTGTATTTCATTCTGTGAAGGCCAATTAGCTTATCTTTTGTTTCTGGTGCTTTATGATTATTTTAACCCTCACCATCCTACTTGAAAATATGTATCGATGATTACAACACACAGTTGATCAAATAAAATAGGTGGAAGAATTAATGTCTAGCCCTAGATTTTTAAAATAAGGCTGAGTGCATTATCTTGCACAGGAAAGAAAATCCATGCTATATGACATTCCCCAGAGAGGGAACCACAAAGAAGGGCAGAAACCTGACCATGGGTCCTTCCACATAATGAAGACCCACTAAGTATGGACTCTTCGTAATAGTCTTCTGAAGAAGGCAGGGTGAAGTAAACTTCAGAATGAGAATTCTAAATTAGATGGACAAGCATGCTTTGAATTAAACACCTGCCCAAAATCTCTGACTGGCACTGGTACTGGGGGTAATGGTGGCAGCAGCTGGCTTACTAACCATGACCTTGAAATTCCCCTTCCCAGGCAGCTGTCTAAATACTTGAGGAGCTCATCGCTCTTACAACTCACAGTGATACTTCCAGAAGGATATGCTCAGTGTTTTCCTGGTGCACACAGGCCATATACAGAAAAGAGAAGAAAGAAGTTTGAGGACAGAGCACTCTTGTTCAATGGCTCCAAACCCTTATCTGAATCTAAGCTAAGTAGAAGACACAGGGGCTCAGGCTCTCTCTTTACAGATGCTTATCTTTGGAAGTGCTGACTTACCTACATCATCTTCCAAATATGCAAGAAGCTTTATTTCAACTGATTTATTTACTCATTCAACAAATATTTATTGAGTGTATCTACCTACCAGGCACTGTTCTATCCACTGAAGATATAGCAGCAATGTAAACAGAAAAAATCTTTGCACTCACTAAGCTTACATTCTCATGGAGGGTTGCCAAATTCTATGGAGAAAAATTTTAAAGATAAGCGGACTAGGAAATTAAATAAAATGGTTATGGAAAGTGTCACTGATCGGGGTCATTGAACAGAACCTAAATGAAGCGTGGACGTGTTATGTGAATATCTAGGAGAAAAGCATTCCAAGCTGAAGGTACAGCAATTTCCAAGGTGGGGGTGAACTGGGAAGTCAGTGAATTTGTGTGGAATAGTATAGGAGAACCTGGGGGTGAGGTTGGAAAGTTAGCTGGTATCTTAGTTTGCCTGAGCTGTTACCACAAATTGTGGTTTATACAACAAGAATTTATTGACTCATGGTTTCAAGGCTAGAGGAAGTCCAAATTCAAAGCATCAGGGAGGCAATGCTTCCTCCCCAAAATCTGTAGAATTCTGTTGCTGTTTGCTGGCAATCCTTGGGGCTCTGTGGCTTTTGTCTTTGCCTGCCATCACATTGTAATGTCCTTTCCTTTCTCACTTCTGTGACTGCCAGGTTCTTTTTATAAGGCCTCCAGTAATCCAAAATCTGTTTCAGTTTGCCACACTTTAACTAATAGGATATCTTTGAAAGTCCTGTTTGAAAAGGGTCCATTCTCACAGAGATGCAGATTAAGATTAAGACCCTGTGTCTGGTGGGATACATAATTCAATCTACCACAGCTTGGGACCAGATCATGAATGGTCTTGCAGGGCATTATAAGGTCCTTGTCTGTTACTTTGTGTGAACTGCAAAGCCTCTAGAAGGTTTTGAGTAGAGGAGTGATATGATCTGATTTGGGAGTTAAAAGAATCAACCTGTTACATAGAAAGTAGTCTGTGTAGAGGCAAGGGTGGAAATATCAGTTTCCAAGTGAGAAATGCTGATGGCTTGGACTAGGGTATGTGCAGTAGAGGTAGACTGAGAAATGATCAGATTCCATTTTATTGTGAAGGTAAAGTTGGTAGAATTTACTGACAAATTAAAAGTGGGATGTGAGTTAAAGAGAGGAGTCAAGAATGACTCCAAGATACGTTAGGCTGAGGAACATGAATAAAATATTCCATTTACTATATAAAATTCTCTGTTCCCATAAGAAAACATGAGAGCTAAAAGATACAGGAAATTTATACTTCTGTTTGGAAAAAATATTTAAAATGAAAACAGTTAGGGATTGTGCCATAATTTAGCCTTAAATGTGAGTGATTTATTGGAAGATGGGGTTGGAGGCTAGGTGTTTGTTGGAGTCTTCTTATCTATGAAGGGGGAATGCCTCAGTTTTCTTGGGTTTTCATAACTAAATACCACAGACTAGATGGTTTAAAACTACGTAAAGTTATTGCCTCGCCATTCTGAAGGCTTGAAGTCCAAAATCAGGGTGTGGGCAGGGCCATGCTTCCTCTGAAATCTGTTGGGGAGAATCCTCCCTTGCCTTTTCTAGCTTCTGGTGTTTCCTGGAAATGCTCATTGTTCCTTGGCTTATAGATGCATTACACCGATAACTGCCTCTGTCTTCACATGGCCTCTTTTCTCTTGTATCCGTCTATGTCTATGTCCACATTTTCTTCTTCTTATAAAGATACCAATCATTTGGGATTAGGACCCACCCTAAGCCACTTTGGACTGACCTTAATTCTATCTACAAAGACCCTACTTCCAAATAAGGTCACATTCTGAGATACTAAGGGTAAGGACTTCAACATATAATTTTGGAGAACACAATTCAACCCATAATATGGAAATCTGATAAAATGTAGAAGGTGATTCTGTGACATTCTAATCTCAGGAGGACTTTAGTGCCCTTCCCCTTCCCCCAATATTCTGGTAGTGGACCCTTGTGACCTGTAAGCAACTAAGTTCAAGACCAGTTTTGCTCTTCTCCTAGCCTTGATGTGGAAGTCCAAGGGCAGCATGCTGGATGGCTTTTATGCTAAGACCTAGTTTAAGGCCAAATGCACAAGAGCCCATTCATTGTGAACCATCTGAAGGAGAGATGGTTCAGCTGGGTTTTGTGGTCCATTCACAATACATGAATTCATAATACATGAATGTGAAGGAACCTGCAGGAAAAAGGTTGGCCATACTCTGAAGGTCATTGAGGAGGGGGACCTTGTACACCATCAAGAAGTATCTCAACTGGTTATTGTCAATGACTGAGAGACCTATGTAATTCATTCTCCTGCTCTACTGAACAGGAGCAAATTTATGAGACATCTCTTTCAGCAGCACTCTGCATAAGAGGAAGTTTGTTCTTGTCATCTCCACCTCATACCAAGAAGAATTCAACATGGAGGTCTTGCATGCTGGGATTTAACACTACTAGAAAGTTTATACTCCTTGCTCCACAAGAGCCTGACTGACTCCACAAGAGCCAAACTGCATGAATTATGCTTCTGCAGAGAACAGCAATTAGGTGCTACACACAGTCTGACAAGTCATGGAAGAACCCTGAAAATTCTTGAGTCCCTTTTAAGGGTCAATGGAGGTGGGGGGAGCTTGTCTCCTCTGGGCAATGATGCTTATTTCCCCCTCATTATCTTTAGCATCTCCTTCTCTGCAGAGCAGTGTCTGATGGTGATCATGAGGCCACATGTACAGAAAAGAAGCCTGAGCAGAGATCTAATTCAAAGTCACAGTGAAGACAAGCTTTAAACAAAGAAAAGGAGCCCAGACAACATTAGATTTGACATTTCTCCCTTAGTGGAAGATTTCTTCTTTGAGCCACACAGAAGTTCATTTCAACATTTAATTATCTGGGCACTGATTAGCTGATACCTGGATTATTCTGGCTCTTAAAGATGAACCTATCATGAAAATATACATGTATTACCACTCACTCCTTGGCATACAGGCATTAATTGGGCTGTGGATTATCCTGGACTTCTCATGTTTTTGTTTGCTACTTTCTGTCTTTTGATGATTTTAGAGATCAACCGTATCTCCCTCTATTACAAGGTGGGTATGAATAGAAAGGAGACAGCTCAATGTGTTCTATGCATTTGTGAGTTAAAAAGAAAAGATTGGGTATGGAGAAACTAAAGAGCTTAAAAATTATATTGGATTCCCTTTAAGTTTTAATTATCCATGTTATCTCTGCTTTCATTATTATGGATCCCTGAATGTTGGCAGTAATGGCTGCACAGATGACAACTGTGCCACGTAATAACAGTGTCTGCTCTGTAATAATATTCCAGCATGCTATTTATCAGGGACCATTAGAACTCAGGATGCAGGAGAACAACAAAAATAAACAAAAGACAAGTCCACAGTGCTGTCGTGAATGTCTCAGCTATCTTCCATTGCCACCTACTTTTTAAAACATCTAATTCATATAGACTATGCTTCTTTTTTGTGAAATTTCAGAACTGAATCAGTAAAATCCCTGATGGACCCGAACTATCAATCTTTTTGTTACTGGTACAAATTAAGTTGGTTTAAAATCATGCCCAATGGATGTTAGTTATGGAGGTAACCAAAAGGGACTAATTGTTACAATCTTGCCATTTTGTGATTATTTTTTCAAGAGTGTCACCTGAGGCATCAGGTGAAGACCTGGCATACACCAGCTATCACAAAGCATGGGTTTGTCAGGGCTAGTGAGGCTCAATATCCAAACAGGGTGGCCAACTCAATCAAGAGTCCCGTAACAGTGAGAACTGGGATTCCAAGGGAAGGGAGTGGGGCTGCAGTAAAGATTGCATAGAGAGGTTGTGGAAATCAGGGAGAAGACAATGCAGTCATTATCTGGGAACCCTTGCTATGGCCCTCGGATTGTGGTTCAGGGTTAAGTCTTTTTAGTCCTAGAAAAAGGAGGAAGAACTGCAATAGAATTGAGTAGTTAGCAAAGAATCAAAATGGTAGTCCAGACCTGGGACTTGGGGCATGAGAAAGAGAGCGGGGAGCTCTCAGGAATGGACTATGACTCAGGTGTTAGTGGGGGAGTATAAATGTACTTGTAGAAGGAAATTGGTTAGAACATTGCCTAGAACACAGTAAGCACCCTTTAAGTGTTATTATTATTTACCACTATTCTTGTATCCATGTGACTTTCCCAGGAATCCCAGACTCTGGTTCTGACATCAGAAGAGGCAGTGGTTAATATTTGAGCCCCTAGATCTCAGTTCTTCCAGGCAACAAATGCTAACTCCAAGTGCTGTGGGTGAGGCTATTTAAGTGCTGCCTTCCAAATCTCTGGCTTGATCTGAGAATTGGATCAGGAATGATTGATCAGGTGTGGGGAACAGTAGGTTCAGCTTTGGAGACCTGGACAGATGGGCAGTGAGGGGTGCGGCTGGTACCCATGGCATCTCCAGGTTAGTAAATGGGTGATAGACAGCTCTCAAAGACTGAAGAGGCATGATTTCTGTGTGGGGAAACATAAATCCCCTTGGATTGGAATTGATTTTTTTGTATTTCTAAAATAAACACTCAGGAATCCATATGTGGATAATGCTAACTCTCTTCTTGGTAATCTATTGACCTTTATGGACTGTAATATCCAAGACGAATATGATCTATTGTTTGATTGAAGGTCTTCTGCAGCTGGGGCGGAGTGCAGCAGCAGATAGGAGTCTAGGTAACGGGACGATCACTGTAATTAATTCCATCTATATAGAGTTAATTCTGTCTGAAGCACACACACTACCAATTCCATCTGTATCAGTGCGATTGGATTTTGAGATGATTTTATTAAAAATTCTCAAATCAGTCCAATACAAGAGAAATACCTCTTTGCCTCTCCACATCTCCTGCCAAGTACTTGATAAAATGTGTTCTACAAATGTAGATATGGAGTCATGATAAGAAAACTTACTCTTGCTGAATATTGGAATTATCTGGCTGATGTTGCAAGCAAAAGTTAAAACCAGGACAAAACCTGACTGAAGAATTTCCACATGGCTAGAGAGTACCCGTCTCCCTGCAATAAAGTTTGAAAAATTAGAGACCCTTCAGTTTACCCACATATTGGTGAGCATATTCAAAATGGAACTGGTCAGGTTGCTCAAAGTAGAACAGCTTCCAGTATGGCCAAGTCTAATCATGGCTTTCAAGTCAGGGGTGACCTCTAAGTCAGAACCCCTGAGGGCTAGTACTGGCTGTTTGCAGGATAACCCTCTCACATGTCTTTAACTTCAGGTTATGTGGGAGGATGGAGCAGACCTCTTGTTTTCTGGGAATATATCTTGCCCATAGCCAGCCCATAGCCAGATTCAACAGCACAAAAAGGAGCAGTGGATGGGCTGGGCAGGAAGCACGGGCAGTATTGGTCATTGAGTTGGGGGCAATTAACATTGAGAGAATGAGGATGGCTGGGGAAACCTAGAAAAGCCATGACAACTTCTTGGTGAGGTGTTTGGGTTTTGGGGGACTTTTTGGTTATAAGGAGCACCCTACAAAATTGTAATTTTCCATGATCGAGCAGTGGGATAGCATTAAAAGGGTGTCAGGTAGGAAGAGGTAATTTGGGACTGAATTCTACTGCTAATGTGAAAAAGGTATGTGTGAAAGCAAATAATTTTCCATTTCTATTTCTCAATTTCTTAACCTGAGTTAGGCTAGTGGGGGCTGGGAGGGCCAGGGGACATGTTAGGTTCTTTCCAGCTCCAATTTTTGAAGTCATGGGTCAAGTCCCTTGCCATCAATATGCCAAGTCCCCCAAAACACCCCCATTCTCACCCCACTGAATGCTTAGATTCCCTGTGATTCATTCGACTCTTCACACACACTTGTGTTATTGAGATAAATCGCTTACCCGAGATAGACAGACAATCATTTAGCCAAGAAAACAAAATGTGAAAGAAGATGAAGGCCTATCAGCAGGACAGATAGCTCAGTATGTGAGGCAAAGAGACCCACAGGTGAGACAAAGGGCAAGGCTGATGTGAAGTGGGATAAGGCCGACAGGGCGGCTGGATAGATGAAACAGAGGGAAGGAGATACAGTCTGTGACAAGCGGAGCAAGCATATCATCAGCATCAGCATCATCCTGCACAGAGAGACAATCATTCAGGGGAATTGAAACATAAGGGCATAGAGCTCTGCTTCTTCCCCAACTTCCTCCCTGCCCCCAATTTAAACAGCAAGTGGGTTTCAAAATTGAAGTAGGGGATCGACCCTCACTGAGTGTGCCAGGGCCGCTTGCTGTCAAGTATGGTAGGCCTTATCATCATCATCATCATCATCATCATCATCATCATCATCATCATCATTATTCCCATTCTATGCGTGAGGAAAAACAAAGTCAAGCAGATCCTAAGAGGACCTTTTACTAACTACCTGTGCTGGGCTGAACTGGAATTTGTCTTACTCTTAAGTCCATATCCTTTTCACTTTCCCTTGTTGCAACTAGAATCATTCCTGGTCAAGGGCATAGTAATTGTGATGACTTTTCCAAATTGTCTCCCTCTTCCTTTCCCTAACACTCCTATTCTGAGACAAAGATCCCAGCAGATTGGAGCATTTGTCTCTCTTTTTTCCCTGCCTCTCTCCCTCCCTTTTTGGAATGTACTATGAGACCATTCATTCACTACATCCCTAATTTTGATGGCTAAAATTTTTATTTTAATCACCACATTCCTAATATGTGATTAAATTGACTCAGAGGCTGCGGGAAGCTCTGGCAATTAAATAATTTAGGTAACAATATTTAATTAATTGTAATTACGTATGTCATCTTGAAAGCCATTTCTATTTTAATTTTAGTACAAACTGGATTGTACAAAACTTTTTTTTTTTGCCAAAAAAATTTGTCTCTTTCCTTCCTTCTTTCTCACCATTCCTCTATCACTTTCATCTTTACTTCCTTTCTCTCTTGCATTTTGAGATCCAGGCAGTCAAATGGTGCCAGCCATGCCTTAGATTATATGTAAGGAACTATTAGGTTATAGAAATTAAAAAAGAATAAGTCTTGGCCTACAAGATGCATGTGATCGAATTGAGGAGACAGTCCTAATAACATTAAAATATGAATAATATGAAATACTCCAGATGTTAATTACATGCCCCCTGAAGTGGTTGTTCAGGGAATCATGATGGAGTTGAGTTTGAAGCAGACTTCAAAAGATGTGTAGCATTTGTATTGATAAAGAGAAATAGGAGCAAGTTTCTAGGAAGAACAGGCTTTGGACCTATAAAAGGTGATTTCTCTTTCTTTTCTCATTACCCACTTCTTCATTTATTCACTCATGCATCTGCTCAATAAAGACTTTTAACTGAATGTTAGATGCCAGGCAGTAGCTACTAAAATGTCTGTTCTGGATGCATAGAAACTCCCTGCCATGCTCTGTGCCTTCCCATCTGAATGTGGAGAGGGCAGCAGAATGAAGCCCCTCCTCTCAAGGGGCTTCACACAGGTGCATAGACACAGAGCCTAGCTACTATATGGCAAACTGAGTTTGTCCACTGCCAGCTGAGATAGTCCTGAGTTTGTCCTCACCTGATCAGAGGCAGGATGCTGCCTAAAGGATTGGGCTTAGTTCATAACTGCACAGGGCACACAAGAGGAGAAACCAGCTAGTGAGTCCCCCAGCTTTTTTGCTATTCTCCCATCATCAGCATCTGAGCATCCTACTGGGGTTTGACGTTCCAACCAACCCAGAGCCCCGGGCTAAATGCTAGGACCAGGCACCACAGCTTAGCTGGCAGGAAAATCATCTCAGAGCTGGCCTCTGAATCTGCTCTGGGGATCTATATTTTCTGACCTCCATGAAGTTTTATCCCTCTTAAATCTTCCCACCTGGAAGAATTCTGGTTACACTCCCAAAGGGGTATTCTTTCATTCATGCATGCATGTTTCATTTATTAATTCTTAGTGCACAAAACAAGTGCCAAGCAGCTTTTTTATGTCATGCACTGTGCTAAAAAATAGCACATGATTCTGTTCTCAAAACCCTTAAAGACAAATGGAGATAACCAGACTTGCAAAAATTTACAATTAAGGGTGAGCTAGCTTTATGATATAGGAATACGAAATGGAAGATACACCCCTAATTCCATTTGGGCAGTTGACTCAAGACCTCAGGTGTGTAATACATTATTGTAAAGCAGAGAAGAGGAGGTGGGTGTTCTAGATAGAAGGGGCATCTTGTGCAAAGACATGAAGACAGGTGCTTGGGAAATGGTGTGAGTTTCGTCCCTCAAAGGGGCTTTGTAGCCAAAAGCTTTGCCCAAAACTATTCGTCTCTTTGAGGACAAGAGCCATTATATGCTTATACAGGGAGTCAACATGGCACTGTAATAAAGACTCATCAGTGAGGGGTTGCTGATCAGAGTGGTACATTGTTTATTTTAATAGGAAATTCCAGGTCATATCCCACAAAGTTTGGCTCTTCCACCATCAACATTTGAGAATACTCATTTCCCCACAGACTCCCCAGCCCTGAATAGTACTTGTCTTTTTAATTTTTGCCAGTTGGATGAACCAGAGATTAACAAAACTAATCTCCTTCCCCCCATCCTTTCTCTCCAGAGTAACTCTCTGACCATTGTCTGGGTGCCAGTGCCCTGTCCTGGCCCTCAGCTTTGGTGAGAATCGAGCCTGGTTTTCACCAGCCATCTAGATACCATTGTTTTTTTTGTTTTGTTTTGTTTTTTAAAGATTTTTTTAAAATTTATTTTTCTCCCCTTACCCACCCTATTAATGATTGTGTCTGCACTATACTAGCTCTTTAAGGATCACCCAACAATAAAGGTGAGCTTGAAGGAACCCAAGGCTATTTTTAGCAATCATCTGGCTCTTACCTTTAACCCTATTTCCAACACTTAAAATTATCGGCTTCCAAATCTCAACTTTGGCCTTTTGATTGTGATGTGCTAGTTTTGGTCTTTCAGCACTGACTCCTGAGTTTTGGCCAGGCCTTCAGGCACTGGTAGCACCTTGCAGTCCCCTAGTGCCACCCCTCTGACACAGTGCTGACCCCAACTTCATGACTGCAGAGGCTTTAACCTGGCTGGTGCTACCTGTCCCACCTATCTCTCCAGCTGGGAAACTTGTTCTCTGTGATCAAATGCATTGGTCATTTCATTCCATTTCAGTCTCCGCAGTCCCTGCCTCACATGCCTGTGTTTCTTGTGTTCATGGGCTGCTTGCCAAGGAGTCCTTTGCAGTGCACCATCTAGGCCTCGCATACCTGTCTGCTCCTGGAAGCTGGGACAATGGCCATGAGCAGGGCTTCCCTTCCGGTGGCTAGGAAAGTTTGAAACAACCCACTTTCTCCCCGGGAGCCTGTAAGAGAAACATCTTAGCTTGGATCTATAAGACATTCTCAGTGCCTCGGTCTTGCTGCCCATCTGTGGAGCAAAAGGATGATACTTTGCTGGAGATGGAGAGGAGGTAAAACATCTTCACTGTGGCTATGGGAGTCCCTGAGTGCTGCAGACAGCTGGGGCTGGATGGCCTGCCGCGTGGGAGCTCTGGGTGCTACTGAAAATCCAATCTGATCCACTCCAACTGGGCTCTTACACCCCAGCCCTGATAAGATCACACTCTCAGAGCACAGGGTAAAATTAAATTTGAGTGAGAACGAGATTTGTTTTGTACAGAGTCCTGTAGATAAGCATGCGCTGAGAGTTGACCTTGATGGACACTGAAATCCCTGTTGTAGGCCCAGAGCGATCTGATAGACAAATTAAATGAATTGGTGGCTCCTTTGCTTTCCAGCTTGGTACTGCCATGGGAGATGATGGGGTCCTCTTTCCATCTCCCTCTAGGCCAGCAGTGGGAAAATTGTGAAGTACTATAGACGAAGTTTGTCCCTAGTGCCCCTCCAACCCCTTCTCTGCAGCTCTACCTCCCTTTGTTAATCACCTTCTTCAGGTACCTAGTGCCAGTAATCTACAAGCCCAGTGTCCTTGGATTTCATTAGACTGCCAGCTAGAATCAACCTGGTAAATGTTAACAGGGGCAAAGCTTAACTCTTTACATGTTCTCCCATGTTCTTTTAAGTGGCCTTCAAGCAACTAAGCCATAGATTTTAGAAATCCTGACAAGGCTCAGTAAGAGAGGTTTCCCTCAACCCAAATCACAGCACTTGAGCCTGCTCCCCCAGAGAAAAAGGTGAGCCCTGAAAACATGCTTTCTTTGCTGGTCTATAAAAGCTTTTCCTCAGAGTGTGGTCCACAGATTCATCTGGGATGCTGGTAAAAGTGAATATTTTTAGTCCCCTGCTCAGAATTGCTAAATCAGAATCTGTCATTGGTTCCAAGGAAATAACCTTCTTAGCCTGTATTCCATGAGATTCTAAGGCACAACCTGAGAGCCATTGGCTACAGACTTGGAGGTTCCTCTCCCAGAGGTCCTGGCTCCTTCAGACCATCCTGCCTCTGATGGGTTCTCTCTGGGGTGACAGAGGCTGTTGGTTCCTTTGGCCCTTAAAGATTTCCCATTACTCCTACAAGTTACTATGGTAAGGGCCTACGGCTTCTTAGAGATTTGCATCTTCCTCTGAGCCAACCCTCTTGGGTTCTCCCCAACAGGAAAAATTGCGTCTTTCCAAAGAACATGTCTAAATGTTAAAAAATGTTAGGAGATTCTCAGATTAACTTGAATATAGGACTGATTTTACTCATATGTGGGGTGGTAATGATAATTAAAACAACTATTATTTATTGAAGGCCTACATGCAGACTCTTCATAGTTATAATTTCATTTAATCCTCATGATGTTCTTCTGTGGTAGGTATCATTATGCCCTTTTATAGATGAGGAAATTTTGGCTCAGAGAAGTCAGTTTTCCTAAGAGTATACAACTAGTAACCTTAGTTGTTGGTAGAATTTTGACCCACATCTATCTGAATCCAAGAACCTCTTCCAGGTATCTGCAAATTTATAGTCAAAGCCTTGTCCATATACTCTTCCATTTTGATCTTTACACCAATCCTGTGAGGCAGACAGAAGTTTTACATGTGGGAACACCGAGGATCAAGGGATTAATAATTCTAGACCATAATTGGCAAAGATATACAGTTGAGATTTGAACTCAGGGCATTGCACTCTCAATTCAGGGCTCACTCCTTGATGATACCCTGCTCTGTCATCCTGCCACATGCATCTCAAGGTATACCCAGGAGGCAGCAATATTGCCTAGTACTTGACACAAGCAGGTTTCCTAGGGCTTTCCTCACAAATGACCACAGACAGGGTGGCTTAACAATGGAAATTTCTTCTCTCACAGTTCTGGAGGTCAGATGTCTGAGATTTAGGTGTCAGCAGGGTCATGTTTCTTCCAAAGGCCCTAGGGGTCACTCCTTCCTTTGCCTCTTTCAACTTCTGCAGCCTCTAGGCATTCTTTGGCTTATGGCTCCCTAACTCCAGTAAATGCCTCCAGCTCACCTGTCCTTCTCCTCTGCATTTGTGTGTCCTCTTCTGCCTGGTATAAGGGCACTTGCCATTGGATTTAGTGCCCAGCTGGACAATCCAGGTCAATCTCACCTCAGGACCCTTAACTTTATATCTGCAAAGACCCTTTTTGCAAATAAGGTCACACTCAGAGGTTCAGGGTGTTAGGATATGGATATATCTTTTGAGAACCACCATTCACTGTACTGCAAGTTTCTGGTATTTGAAGACATATAAATATAAATATATTAAACTCATTAGAAATCATATACAGTTCCTCATTTTGATTTATCTCCCAGTTGTTTTCCTTCCAAGTAAACTGAAGGCTTCCAGAGACAATGAATTTTTTAATCAAGATTAGAGTCCAACTCGAAGACTTTACCTTCCTGGTGGCAGGGGAGATGGGATGCTTAGTGCTGAAGGAGGAGCAGGAAGGAAGATGGAGATGGATGGTATGATCCTGGAACCAGCTGTGTCAGGGGCATGGCCTGCCTGGGTGGGCCCTTAACTATAGCTTTCCCACTACTGTAGTTATTGATGCCTACTTCTGGATTTGGAAGGGATGGAAGGTAGAGAAGACAATCATCACCTTCTTGTTTATTTTCCTGTTTCAGGTTACTTCATCCTGTGGGGAGATGTACTGGGCTGGGGCATAGATGGGCTAGAAGCTCTAGAAACCACTGCTGACCACTAAACCAGACTCTGCAAAGGTGGAGCAGTCTCAGCTGAGCTCCTCAGATGTGACCATTCCAGTGAATTCTCTAGCACCCACGCTGGCATGAGGCCCTTTAGAATCAGCAGAAGCATTCTCTAGTTGGGAAAGCATGATAGCAATTCCCACGAGGTCTCTGATCAGAGTTGCTCCTACTTCCTACAGTAATGGAGGGGCATATGGATCTGGCTGAGCCAGCTGGGCACCGAGGCCTCTGGGAATTCCATTACACCAGTGCTCCCCGACGAGAGATACAGGCTAAGGACACATTTACCCCAGATGCTGCTGTCCGACCCAGTTTAGCCAATGCCAGAGAGCATTTCCCCCATCCCCACCCAGAGCTGTGCAACCCTTTGGCTGCCTTCATCAGCATTGACATATTTCCTGAGTCAGCCCCCAACCTCCACTTCTGATGCAGTTCTTGCATCCATGATCATCTGTATTCCTGGCACTTGGGAAGGGATGTTTTATAGACGGAATAGGCAGAAAAGTCACCCTGTTGTTTTTCACAGTAGTGGGTTATTTGCGAAGAAAGAAAGCAAAAAATAATAAAAAAGGATTACCAGAGCTGACTTGGGAATCATAGAAGCCAAGTTTGCAGCTATTGGAAGCTCTTGGGAGCTTTCCCAGGTAAATAGAGGTCTCCTCCTCCCCAAAGTTCTTAAGCAAAGAATTCAAAAATGCAAAGGATGTTTAACTCCTTGTTGCCATAGCATAAATAACTCTGATAAAGCTTAGACTAAGACACCACAGGTGCCCCTGAGCTTCCCCCATCTTACAGTTCCCCAGAAATCTAGGGACAACCAGGAAATCTGGAGGCAGGAAGTGCTCACCTGAAGGACTGGTCTTGCCTTAGAACCAAAGTGGGTATATTATACTGCAGTGAGTCAATTGTGAAGTAGAACGTAATTTAATTTGGAACTCCGAATATTTTATCTGAAATTCTCTCCACCTGCTCCTTGGCAATTCCCTACTCCCCACACCAGGAGCCTAATGTTCCATTTAGCTGCCTCTCATGCATTTTCAGAAAAGCATTGTATAATCTTATTCTCACTATAGAATGAATGACTAAAGAGCCCAAATACGTCACCAGACACTGGCATGTCAACTGGCAGAAGAAAGCAGGTAGGGAGCAGGAGAACTGTATATGAATGATTCTCTGATGGTGGAATTCTATGTACTAGAGAACCTTGGGAAATAGATCATGCCTAGTGGGTATACACCACTCTTCCCAAGCTTGCTGAGTGGCTCCCACCTCCACCCTAACATTTTTTATATGGATAAAACTAAAATACAAGGATATTCTTAAAAAGAACAGGAAATAAAAAACAAACAAATTAGAGAGAGGGGAGAGCCGTTGATTTGCGTCAAGAGACCTAGGCCCAACCTTAGATGTGTGTCTATCCAGCTGTGGGCCTGGAGTACTTCAGCGCTCCTCAGAATCCTCTGTAATGTGGAGAAAGGACTAGAAGGCCCCCAGGCAACCGTTCCTCTAACATTTTATAATCATAGATTAGACCACGATCTCCAAGGCCATTTTAGTCTCCTGCTGGTCTCTGCCCTGTTGCCCCAGGCAGCAGAACGGTAAGCAACCTCACCTGCAAACCCCACCAAAGCAGGACCCCCAGAGCGAGAGGCCCGGGACACGTTACTAGGAACCCCCGGAAGCCACTTGGTGGGATGTGGAGGTCTTTCCTGAGGCCTTTTATTTGTTCACCAGGCATGATGCCAGGTACTGATGATACAGTGGTGAATTAGGCCTGTGAGGTCCCTGCCAACACAGGGTTTACAATCTGCTGGGACTATAGGCAGGTCAACCAGCAGGAGCCACCGGGGTACACCATGACAGAAAGATGGAGACACCTAACACAGCCTAGAGGGTTCCGGGAAGGTTTCCCAGAAGATGTGACCAAACTGAGATGAGGAGGAATGTGGAGGTGTGAGCCAAGTGCAGGATCTGGGGTATTCCAGGGAAAGGAAGCAACATATACAAAGGCCTGGCAGAAGAAAGCCTGGTTCAATGGGGATTCTGAGGGGGCCCCATTGGGCTTGGTGGACAGCGATGAGCAGTGTGACCAGGGAGGAAATCAGGGGTCCTAGCACCTATTCCTGTTGATGTGGTTCTTCTAAGCATGAATGAGTGCCGGGGGTCCCAGGTCCCCCAATTCTGCCATGCTCCTGTGAGTGCCTGATTTACAGCCACAGAGAAACCTTAGAGGGATTCAATAAGGAAATGAAAGCACATAAGGCTTTTTGCCTGTAATGCTCCTGCCTGATTCAGAGTCTCCAAGATTCATTTATTTCCCAAATATTTATTTAGTGCTCAAAGTTCTACATTAGGTATGCAAGACATGGGAATGTATAATAACAATATTACCTAACATTTACCCAACACCTCTTATGCACATGGCACTCTTTTGGTGCGTTACCTGGATTATTTCAGCGCTCCTAACAACCTCATGGAGTACCACTATTATCTCTATTTCACAGGAAAGGAAACCAAGACTAAAGAGGTTAAATAATGTGTGCAAAGTGTTTCAGCCAGGAAGCTTTGGAGCTAGGATTTGAACCAGAGTTCATTCAACCCAAGGTCATACTATTAACCTCTGTGCAATAAAAATCCTTGCTACCAAGGAACTTATATTCGAGTAGGAAAGAGACAATAACTGTAACTGAAAGCATATTGAGAGTTTCTTAAGTGCTTAGAGAAAGGAATAAGGTGGGCTGGGGATAAGAATGGCGAATAAGGAGAGGGGATCAGGAAAGTTTTGAGTGAGGAGGTTGAATTTGAGCTGAACCTTGAAGGGAAGTAGCTGATAATGTTCTAACTAACAGCAGCAAAGCTACATATCAAATTCTGTGTCAGTGTTTTATATGACAACCCAGTGCGGTAGGTACTAGTACCATGTAATAGGCTACAAAATTGAAAGCACAGACAAATTGAGCATAATTTGGATAGATGCATCTGGAGGGAGGGCAATGTCCCAAGGGAGAAAGCATCCTTAAATGTAGCAAGGTTGGAAACCACAGAGGTGAGCTTGGAGAAGGTAAATAGCTAAGTTTGGTGGGGTTGTCAGATGCATGAAGGGAAGTGGTGATTGACACAGTGTCTGACCACAGAAAGGTCAGATGGGGCCAGAGCATGGCAGGTGGAGGATTCAAACTGAGGGTTTGGTCTTAATTCAGGAGGCAATGAGGAGACATTAGAAGATTTTCAACAGGAAGATTCATCTGGCAGCCGGATTCAGACTGGAGCGAGGACAGATGTAGAAAGGAATATGAGCTAGGGGCCTATTACAATAAATCAGCAGTCGAGAGTGAGTCCTTACAATGTGTGAGAGTGGAGTGGTGAGCTGGGAAGAAAAGGTCTCTGCCCTCCTATAGTTGGCAGTCAGGACAATGGCAGTGAAAGCCCGAATGGGGGCAAGAACAATGACAAAGGGAAGAGGGGTGGATGGTAAAAGCACTTCACAGTTAGAACCAACAGAACATGGCAATTGAGACAGTCAGACAGTAGGAAACCCTCTGTGGCTTAGGGCCCAGCCCACCTGCAAGCTAAGTGTGAGACTAAAAATAGCAACTGCACTTACAAAGCAAGTTGGAGTTCAGAGGAGTTTGTCTTTTTCATTCCTTGCTTACACAAACTCATTGGAGATTAGCTTCCATGAAAGGCCATTTCACATGCTTGTCCAGCCCAGTGAGGGGGATCAGCAGCTGCGGCTGCGTGAGCATTGGACAAGAGATGCCAGGCACAGCAAGACTGGTGGGGCCTGAGTTTTTGAACCACCTACTCACCACTGCACTGCCCGATTGTGCCGGTTTGGCTCATTCAGCCCTTTTCAAAGGCTATGCCTCTTCTCTCACTTCTTCCCACTGCCATGGTTCGGACAGAGTTTCTGCTTGTTAGCAGCTTCATGGGAGGTGGGCCGAGGGGATAGAAAAAGCTACAAAACACACACTGGCTTCTCTGTCTCATCCTTGGGAGTCCTGATGAAAGCTGGGTTGGAGCATGGGGGAGAGGTTGAAGTTACTGGGTCAATTTCCCCTCATCACTACTCCTGCCTGGACATCGTAAATCTTTCCCCACTTCTTCCAGCTGATTCCAATTCTCTCAGGCTTCAGAGGCCAGCTCACACCCAGTAGAGGCTCTCTACCCATGGTGTTGATGACAAGCTCAGAGGGACCCCTCTAGCTGGAAGCCCACCCACACTGCTTTGCACTCCCCAGGCTCTCACTCGGTTACAGCCAAAGAGGACAGGGTTCTATGCTAGAACATATCTCTGGAGCACTGAAATCATTTCTTGGACTCCACTGTCACACAGCCAAAGGGGGGTTATTAGAAATATGTGAAATGATACATTACAACACTTATACAGAGCTTGATTTAATTTCCCCAACCACTTACTTGGTGAGGTAGGTTCCCCTTCCATTTAATTTCCCCAACCACTTACTTGGTGAGGTAGGTTCCATTTTACGGATGGGTAAGTTTCAGTTCAGTGAATGACACAAAACACTTAGCTGCTAGCATGGAGATACTTTGTTTATATCCCCTTGTGTGAGGTAGATAAGGTGATGTAGATCAAGAGAGGGAGACCAGATGAGTTTGAAGGGTTTATGATACTCGCAGTTCCTGGAGAGAGGGCAGCATGCCACCCAGAGCCACATGGGAAAACACCCAGAGTTGGTCACAAGGCGAAGAGAGGGTGGCACTAAGTGTCTTTATTGTGGCTCCCACAGGAAGCTCGAGGTTGAGGCAGGGGTACGTGAGTGTGGGATTGGCTGGTTAGATTTGAAAGTGGTATCCCTGCAATTGGGGTCAGAATAATCTAGGAATAACAGATGTACAGGTGGAGACTGGCTATTGGAGATGCCTACAGGTGTTAAAGCATCAATTTATAGAAGATAGAAAGCATAGTTCATATGGGAGAGGAGGTTGGAGTGAATGTTTTTTCATTCCAAAGCCACTATCATTTTCACTCCAACATACAACCCTCATGTTTGCACTGTTTTAGTGTTGGCTGGCTTTGTTTATTATGTAGGGGAAAAGTAGGGACATATATTTGATTACTACCAATTTCCTGAATGTCCCAAACCTGGGTATGCCTCCCGGTTCCATCCTGGCTAGTGCTGGGTGTTGGAGCAAGTCTCCCAACATCTCTGGAACTCTATTCCTCATCTGCACGATGGTGGGTTGGGATTGGACACTTTCCCATGCTCTTCACATTCCTAGTTCTATGCTTCCATGTCTGGATGGCTTGCTCCCTTTTCAGGTCCATATGCCTGCTAGCCATAGGGGATACTTGTTTTCTCCTCATCCAGGCCAGAACTTGGTAGACTGTTGAGCCTGCCCAGCCTTTATTCTACCCAATACCACAGGTGAGTCATCTCTCTGTGGCTTCTCTGGTCTCTTGAAACTAACATGGCCCCATGGTGAGATGGCTCGATAACGTTCTTCCTGTTCTGGGCCAAAATCCCAGGAGGCCATTCCTGGGCTGGGACATGGACAGAGATTTATGTCTTGCAAGCTAGTGAAGGACTTTATAAATGTAACATGTTCCCTTTGGCTCTTTGGGCAGCAGTAGACAATGGATTCAAAAGCATTGGCTGCCAGTGGGAATGCTCACGTGGCAAGTATTGTGTCTTCCACTAGGAAGCTGGACAATGTGAGATGGCCCATGAGGGACATGGAGGAGTAGACCACGGTGGAGGAGGGGACTAAAGGGAGTGGACTAAAGGGGACTTCAGTCACTGACCAAGACCCTCCTTGTGGGGTCTCTTTTCTTTGAGGCCACTTTCTCTCTAACCTTAGGAGAAGTTGCCCAGCCAGCCCTGACCCAGCTGGTCCATGAGGCTGGTGAGGCACAGCTGTGCACTAATGGACAGCCAGACGGTAAACCAAGTCAGCACGTCAGTGCCCAACCGAATCCTCAGCCCTCTGAACCGAATCACGAGCAGGGTGCTGGTCACCTCTGGGCCGAAGGAGAGGGCAGCTTCTGACATATGACATTGCCCAAAGCAGAGCCCCCAACTTGTCCTTGCACCCAGGTCAACCCCCCTCCCAGACAGGATGTCCCCGGAGGTGGCAACCAGGTTTGGGCTCCTCCATAGACTATATAACAGATGAGTTCAGCCAACCAGTTTGGGCATTTCCACTCCCTGCTGTAGAAAATGTCCCTGTGGCTTTCTGCAAAAATTCTCCTGAGGCGGAGCAATGGCCTGCTCCCAGGGCTGGGGGAGGGTTGACTGCCACAGGGTGGGCTGAGGGAGCAAATTGTTTCCTCTTAGCCAGTTGGGACAGAGATTCCCCAAGTGAAACAGAACTGCAATTTAATGGCATGGAACAAAAGCAGCTAAACGGCTGCCAAGATGCATCCCATTTAGTCCAGGAACTATAGTAAAAATCAGGGGGAGAGGAAGGAAAAGAGCCAGCCCTGCCAGGTTGATTTGTTGTGTCTGCATTGGTACAGCATTTGTATCTGTGGTGCCTCTGAATAGGAGGTGGGCTCTAATGATATCACTTTAAATCTCAAGGCCAGAGATATAATCACATGCCATTACTCCTTAATTACATGGTAACTACTAAGCCATTACTTTCTAACTCCAGTCTAATTGCAACTCACTTCTGATTAGTGGGCAATAAACATTCGCAAACAGGGTCCGAGATCATTTCCATAAAATTTACTCACAGCCTAAGAGAAGAAATACAAACATACAAATTGGGTGACTGCGGGGAGCCTGCCCCAGTAATTATCATAAGGAGTGTTGGTTGAGCTTGAATGACCCTCCCAATTAAGTAATGAAAGAGATCTGGGGGGAAAGTAGGTATCCTGTCCTACGTGGGCACAATGCAGGGAGTCAAAATTTGTAGCCCGAGTCTTGAGTTCAGGCTCTAATTTTTTAATTTACTGGTTGTGTGATTTTGGCCAAGCATTGAACCTTTCTGGGTATCAGTTTCTTAATCTAAAACTGGGTAAAAAAAAAAAAAACTACCTTGTAGGATTGTTGTAAAGATGAAAACAAATAATGTTTGTGAAAATGCTTGGCTAAATAAAATAAGATTGTGTGGTGGTTGTTAATTAAAACTTGATCCCCAGGGTGAGGAATAACCTTTCATGGTGAAAGGATGTGAAACTGATTTATTCCTACCCCTTCTGCCAGGGCTTCTGAGACTTGAGTGTGCATACAAACCACCTGGGGATCTTGTTGTACTGCAGATTCTAGTTCAAGAGGTCTGGGTGCGGCTGGAGATTTTGCACCTCTAACAAGCTCCCTGGTGCTGGTGCTGGTCAGCGGGTCACTGTTTGAAGAGGCTTGACTCACAGGGTCAGCTGGGGAGGGGCAGAATGACCACATGGCCCTCCCCACCAGCCAGGAGCCCTACCCAATTAGCCCCACCTGGTGCAGACAGCAATTGAAATGCAAGTGTTGTCTGGGAGGACAAACACATTAAAGCACCTTAGGAATTCACACCTGATCTGGAGTTAGATCCTCCAGTTTAAGGGCCTAACTGGGTAAGGCTTCTTGAGGAAAGGACATCAGGAAGGTTCCGAAGAAAAGGTGGTTTTGTTTGATGATCCGCAAGTGTGGTCCTACCTATATAAGGAAACTCTCAGCAGATAAGAGAGCATCCCGGGCTTGGACTAGGGCTCCAGGCAGAACCATTGCATACTTACAATCTGGCATGGAGCCTGGACCACAGGAGGGGCTCAGTTACTACATGATGACAGGAAGGAAGCAATGGAGGGAGGAAGAGAGGGAGGAAGGAGCGAGGGAATGGATTTATTTTGGTGATGGTGGGAAGAGTAGACATTGCCTACTTCACAAGTTTGTTAATAGCTAGGCATTGAAAAGAATCCCAGAATTATAGATGATTGAAGCTGGAAGCCATCTTTGAAGACATTTTTTTCAACCTCTCATTTCACAGTCCATAAAACTGATACTAAGAAAAGTGCCTTTCCTGTGATCACACGGGGAGTTGGTGGCAAAACTAGAAAAAGATCCCAATTTTCCCAGTCCTTGATCCCGTCTTATTTCTCATGCTTTTCATACCAAATAAATGAAAGCTACTCATGGAATGTCATTAAATGCCAAGCACCTAGAAAGAATGGAGATAGGGCAGCTGGAGCCCAGCTGGGGCCACCAAGGAGCATGATCCACCATGACTCCTTGCTGAACCTCTTGGTTCCCTCAGCTCCAAGCACCATCTAGTTGACTTCCTACCATTAGGGGGAACCAAGGCACAGCAGAGCCCTAAACCCTCAGTTTTGATTCAGAGTGCTAACCCCTTTTCTTGTGCCTGAGCCCACAGCACACCTAGTATCACCTGCCAGCCTCTGGAAGGTATAAGCACCTGGAGAGAGAGACAGGACAGTGCCCCTTCTCAGGGAGACATCTGGATGTCCCTGTGTGCTGCAGTGAGTCTTCAGCACTGAGGCTGTGCTGAGACAAGTGAGAGGGCATGCACAGGCAGGGCCCGGCACTCAGGCCTGGAGAAGGGATGGCAGTGAACACGGGGGCACACTCAGATTGAAGGGACACGGTGACCCAATATAACTGCATCTCTCAGAGAATACTTCTTAGGGAGCCCACCCTTAGAATCTGGGCATGCCTCCTTCAGGGTGGCATGGGCAGGAGCCCCTGACCTGGAAGCCTACTGAATCTGTGTGCACCTCCCGGCAGGCTCCCTGTCCCACAAAGGAGAGCCAGGAGCTCCATGGTAGAGCAGAGCACGTCTGCGTGCCATTCTTCAAGTCGTTTTTTAAATTACCTCAGTCTGGGATCTATAATATGTACATTATGTGAGCAAATTTAATATATACCTATATTACAACATTGCCCTTGGAATTCCTAGCACTGAGTGAGGAAAGCCAATAAATATCCTCTTAGCAAAGACTTCAGGGAGATTCCTAACTACTGTGTAGAGTAACATCTACATATATATGAACATGGGGTATTTTAGAAGTCTAATTGAGGGGTGATTCAGAAGGGTGATACAGTAAATAAGGGTGTTTAAAATTCCAGATTTGTTTTTTATCTGCCAGGATTTGGAAGCCCTCTTTATCTTTATGTTCCTCTCAATATACCAACTTCCTTGTTGACTCCTCAAGCAGAAGGATGCTGAAGTCCAGAGAGGTCAGGAGACTGCCCAAAGTGATTCAGTAAGACAGGGCTGCCCAGGGCTTGGAGCTCACATCTGTCTGAGTTTACGACGTGTAGGAGAATACATAGGGCTTCATTACCTGGAACCCTATGTGGACCACAGAACCTGACTTCTTCAGCATGGGCCCTGCCTGCATCACTGGGCTGACTTGGTATCCTCGACATCACGGGGGCGTCTCCAGGACTGCTCGCTAAGCTCAGGGTTTGAATTTAGATCTGAGTAGGGGACAACTCTTGTCTAATCATCTGCCCAGAACTGAAGTCCAGACTTGATGCTTCAATATCCCTCTGTATGGAAGCTCATAGAACAAACTTCAGGAAGGAAAGAAGCTCCCCATAATCTCCTTTCCCCTTCAACTTGGAGACAGCCACCAGATGAAAACAGAATTTAGCTGTAGTCACTTTAGGCTCTAGGTCACATCAGCCACATCCAGAGGTGAAAGGTTTGTTACTCCATTAGCAGCACTCTCATCCTCCCTCCCTCCCTCTGTCCCTCCCTTCCTACCACAGAAAGGAAGCTATTTTCACTGGCTTCTCATCAGCCCCCTAGTTGGGTGGTGGGTTCCTTTGGGAAATCCCGATGGCCACACAGCATCAACCTTCAGGCTGTCCATTGGAGCAGGAGACTGTGACTTTGTTCCCTAAGTAGTTCTGCCCATTGTCCCATTGCCCCTTGACCCCACATGCACACCTGCAGCTCAGCAGCAGGTCACCCACTGGGCAAGAATACCTGGGTGCTGAGTAACCTCCACGTGTGCTAGGCAGAGTCAAGATGGGGGTAGGGGGTGAGCAAGTTGTGGGGGGAGTATTTGGAGGGAGACTTGAGGACAGCAAGGTTCACCCTGCCTACAGTGAGACCAAAGCTGTGTTCTTCTGAGGGAAGAGAAACATTGGAAGAACGTCTTTGAGTACTCCAGCTTTTCTTTTTTTAACTAATTTGAGATGACAATAAGTTTCTGGAAAGGATGGGAGAAAATCATTAAGAAAAAAAAAAGATTCCTAGGAGGTGGGAAGAAATTAAAGCCTCTACCAAGAAGGTGGTGAGAGAGAGAACACGGCTGGAAAAGGAAGGAGCAAAAACTCTGTTGGCCTAGGGCCTGGGGTGCCTGGCTCCTCACACCCTACTTTTTAACTTGAGTTCTTATTGCAGTAACATATATACACTGCAAAATTCCCACTCAACCACTATCTTGTGAAATTCAGTGGTAGTAATTGCAGTCACAATATTGTGCTACCATCCATTACCATTAACTTTTTCATCATCTAAACAGAAACTCTGCACTGCCCATTGGCCACCCACCCCATTCCCACCCACCCCACACAGCCTACTTTTCATACCAGCTCAGCTCTTCCCCCCCTGGGCTTGGGCCCTGCTCCCCACCAATTTGGGCATTTTTCTCCCTGATCCCCTTTCTTCATCTCCCTAAATATCCCAGTATGACAAAAACAGGATTTTGATGGAGTAAGCTCAGTTCTTTACTGAAACAAATTATAAAACAAACACATACACAAGACATAATAATTACTAAAATTGGCTGAATACCTGCTGTATACATCATCTCTAAAAGTAACAGCAGTCCTGCAGAGAAAATACTATTGCCCCAGTTTAAAGAGGAGGAAACTGAGGCTTAGAGAGGTTACATAACTTGCCTTGGACCACACAGCTAGAAAATGACAGAGCTAGGATTTGCCTGGGTTCATGCTTTCCCAGAGCACATGCTTCCTCACAATACGATAACACCTCTCTCATGGAGGTCATGGGATTTAAATTGTGACACTCCTTGAGCAAAGAATGTCATATCTATCTTTATAGGAGGCATTTATAAAGATTTAATATGGATTGAAGATGCAGGCCTGATTCTGATCCAGTTGCCCTTGTCTTTGCTGACAATTTCCTCTTTAAGAAGGGAGAGGGCAGCAGCCTGATAGGGCAGGGAGGGGACTGGCCTGACCTGAAGTTCCTAACTGGAACTTAGCAGGACTTCAGGAACACACCCAGAGCAACAAGGAGAGCAGCTGGGCACAGAACTAGGCCCTCTAGCATCAGAGACCAGAAAGAGCAGCCAGGCTAGGGAGCATGGGCTCGTCACAACGCCAGCTGCAGGACCGTGTCTGTGGAGGAACCAGGCGGTGGTGTGCTGGTAAACCTCAGCCGCAGGCTGTGTGTGTATGTGTGTGTGTGTGCACGTGTGCATGTTGCTTTGGGGGACTTGCCTATTTCCGTGGTGCAAATTCTCTCACCATGGCTGGTTCCAAGCCATCAATGTGACCTCTAGTGGCTCACAAAATGCCCCCAACTTTATAATCAGCTGTCACCACTGGAACCAGGAGAGTATTAAGGCAAGGACTTGAACCCTGGGTAACAAAATGGGACCTGCTGCAGAGGCTCAGGGGTCTAGGGAGAATCACAGGAAGTGAAGGGCATTGAGCCTTTGCCCACATTGGAGCATCATCCTGGGAGGACAGCTCTCCCTTCAACACCACCCAGAGCAGACGCGGCAAAGCCTATCCTGGCAATCCTTCCTGTGACTTCCAACCCAAAAGTCAAAAGTAACTTTCTCCAGCCACAAATGGTTCATTAATCCATTCATTCATCAGCCATTTCTTAGGAGTCATGAAGTGCCAGGCACTGAGTTCACAGCCCCTCTCGATTGTCACAGCCTGAGTAAGGGGTAGCGTTCAGACCCCAGCGTGTGGCACTGTGCCTGGCACACAGTACATGTGTGCATATTTGCTGGCTAAGTCACTGGACTCAAGCTTGGTAATGGGGGGAAAAGTTTAAAAGAAAGACAGCACATCTTCAGGAAATTAGAAGGAGTTTATATTCCCACACTGTTTCTCCCTTTCTCTCATCTCTTAAGTGGTTTGGGATTTTTAATGACATCACGAAAAGATTAAGGGTACATTTGTCAAGGTTAGAAGGTCCTTAATTCATTTGTAAAACTGCTACATTATTTTATACATTAAGGAGGTAGGCTCTTTGTTTCCTAATTGAAAAAAATTCTATCATTGCCAGCACCGAGGGGGATGGAAAACCCCTGGTTCAGCCTGTCCTGTGGGCTCAGCCCCTGAATAGCAGAGCGGAGGCCTGACCCACGAGTGCTGCTGCGGGCAGTTCTGAGAGAGGCCATTGTCCACTATGACATTTCCCCTGCAACCAAGTGGGATTCTTAGAAAAATCCACCAGATATGCAAAGCCAAGGGCCTGGGGAAAAAAGGAGCAGCACTCCCACAGGTCATCCAGAACCTTGGGGGTGACATTGGCTGGAATGCCATTAACCCCACATTGTACACAAAGTACCGAAGGGCAGACGGGGGCCAAGGCAGCATTGCCAGGGACTGCGCAAGGGCAAGGGTGGAGGGTGAGGGAAGCCAAGCCTGAGTTCCACCCCCCTACTTCCACCCCACTCCACCCCCCAAAAAATCATGGTCTGCTTCTCCAAAATCAAGATATGGTTTATCAAGCTCCTTCCTAGTAAAGAATCTGTAGCAGGGGCCTTACAGATTGAGTCAGATTATCAGCCTGTGACCTCTAAGAAATGTACTATCTAAAGAGACCCTCAGGAGGTTGGGTGTTTGATATAAGACAAGAAACATTTTAAATTGGTATTTGTCCCTTCTTTGTTTTTCCTCCCTTGATTTAAATTCCACCTGCAGCGCTGGGGTTTTCTCATCTCTCTATTACAGGATGAATCGTGTTGTGCTATATTACTTTGTATGTCTGTCTCCCTTACTATCTGCGAGTGCCTCAGTGGTACACTGTGCATCTATGCATGTCCAGTGCCTGGGACAAAACCGGCAGAAAGGAGTGTTCCGAAGATGTTTGCTTAGTTAAGGAACCAAGTAATTCATTTGCTACTGGGTCAGAAAGAAAGAAGTGAGAGAGAAAGGGGAAGAAGAAAAAAAATCAGAAGGAAAGAAAATGGAGACTAGGGTAATTGCCTGGAAGAGCAAATCATATATTTTAGAAAAGGGGTTTGAGAGAAGTATCATTCCACACTGACCAAACAAAGTAAGAGCCATCCCCAGAGAACCATAAGGCTACTCTGAGCAAAATCTACTCTGCCGTCTTCCCAAATGAAGGAAGAGGTTGTTTAAGTGAGTCTGCAACTTCTTAAATAAAAAAAAAATTTAAAAAAATCCGTGAAGAACCAAAGGGCAAGGAGGAAAAGGTTTTTACCATGGTGTGCTGTGTCCTTTGACAGAAACATCCAAGTTGACCTTTAAAGTAAAAGCTGGGCACGAGCCTCCGTGAGTCAAGTTTCCAGGCCAGAGGGAGCATTACACAGGCTTGATGATGAAGTTGTGTAAAGTTCCCCACACAAATGGACATTTCTGTTGAGGCATCTGCCATGCAGTGGACAGTCAGGGATCGTGTGCTTTCTCCCTCCCTCTCTCATTTCCCACCATTCTTGGGGCACGTCAAAGTAGTGGCAGCTCCTCCAGGGCTCTCAGAGAAGCTGAGGGGATGGATGGTGAGTTGTGAGAAGCCTTCCTTATGTTTAACTCTCGGTCTACAGCTGCAGTTCTTAACAAGGGGTCCATGAACTTGAACTGAAATTCAAAAAACATTATTCTTCTGTTGGTGCGGGAGTGATATATTTATTAAATAATATGCAGTATAGTATGGACTTAGTAAGGTGTCCATGGTTTTCACCTGACTGGCAAAGGGGTCCATGGAACAAAAAAGGTTAAGAAGTCCTGGTCTACAGAGATGGGCAAATTTGTCCTCAGAAGTATTTTTTCCCGAGACGTTGGTAATACTATTCCCTGGACTCAGGCTTCTCGAAATGTTTAAAATTATTTAGGTCCCAATCGTCAGCCTATTTTTCTTGCACTCAATAACATTTAATTAGGTGTTATATATGCAACCAAATCCCAACATGCATATAAACCCAGTACTATGGTCTTATCAGCAAGGCTATCCCTGTCATGGGATAATCCCTCAGGCTATCTCAGCATAGTGACTCCCAGGATCATTTAAATTCCTTTTGCTCTATCTCTGTCCCCATCAAAGAAACCTTTTGATTATGATTTGGCTTCCCATGTAGTTTGACTACAGGGAAAGAATGCTCTAATCATGCCGTTTTGAGTGCTCTGGTTGTATGCCAATTACTTGCTGAAACTTCATCAGAGAGCTTCCTGACATCCTACCCTGACTCGCATGCATCTCAGTGAGCACAGTTGGTCCCCGGGACCGTGGAGAGCCTGGTCATGACAGAAGACTATTTCTCAGCCTGGAAAGTAAAAGCCATGTCCAAAAGGGAAGGCACAGCCACAGGGTATGTTCTGTCCATGCCACCTTAGATAGCACCACTACTATGTCCACCTACCATTTTCTAAAAACCCTTAAGTCTCTTCAACCAAAGACTGTCAAAAAGATTATCTCTCAAATCACTTAGAACTGAGCAGCCTCGGAAAAATGAGAAGAAACATGGACCCCATTCCCAATGTTTGTTTTTTCTTATTATTATTGATTTACTAGCTTTTATCCTCCTTCCTCACTCCTATTCTCTTAGCTCCTGGTTTAGTTTTCCTGGCTGCTGAAATAAATATGTGCAATGGGTTGGCTCAAACAACAGGGATTTTGGGCTCATGGTTTGGAGGCTAGGAGAAGAGTAAAATTTAAGTGATGCTTTCCCTCAGAAGACTGTGGGATTGTGGGGCTGGCTGCTGGCGATCCTAGGTCCCCGGCTTTTCTGTTACATGGTAATACACATGGCAGCCTCTCCTGGCTTCTCCCTTCTCTTTGGAGCTCTGGGTTCCATTGACTTTTGGGCTTCTGACTGCTCGCTCTGGCTTTTTCTCTCCGTGACCTTTCCTATAAGGCCTTTAGTAATAGAATTAAGACCCATCCTGATTCAGCCAGTCCACACCTTAATTGAAATAACTGCATCTAAAGGTCCTCCACCGTAGTGGATTAAGTTTAGGAACGTGTTTTTCTGGGGTACATAGCTCCAAACCTACATGCCCCTCAGGCAATGATCTAATGTTATTTAATATACATATATGTCCTTGCAAATTGTGTGTATTATTGATTTGTATTTTATATTTAAATAAGTCAAATTGGGTTACAGATATCATTTGAGTTCTTTCTTTCTCTACTTAACTCTATGTTTGGAAGCTCCATCTGTGTTACTATATGTACATCCAGTATATAGCTCCTTCTTGCTGTGAAGTGCTCTGTGGTGGGCATGAGTCGTGTTTGGCTTATCCATTCCCCAGAGAGCCACATCCACCCTGCTCAGCAAGCAGTGCCTTGTTGAGTGGCCTGGTGTGTGTCATTTAAGAGCCTACAGGAGGATTTCTTTAAGGTATATGCCTAGAAGCAAAATAGCTGACCCCAGGTTGTGTGTTCGTAAGTTACTGCCAGATTGTTCTCTGGTGGTGTTCTCACCACCTACACCCCACCTTCAGAGCATGAAGGTTTATAATCCACATCCCTGCCAGCACTGGGCAGCATCCAGCTTTCTAATTTTTGCCACTCAAACAGTTGTCAACTGGTATCTCATTCTTTTATTTTGCATATTTCTGATTACTAATGAGTTTGAACAGTTCTTTTTTTATACTTATTAGGCCTTTTTATATATAATTTTTTATTAGTGAAGTTGTAGGTTTACAGAAAAATCATGCAAAAATACAGAGTTCCCATATAACCCCCCCATTATTAACATTTTCCATTAATGTGGTACCTTTGTTATAATAGATGAAAGAATTTTGTTGCAATTGTAATATTAACTATATATATATAGTTTACATTAGGGTTTGGTGTTTGTATTGTGCAGTCCTATGGATTTTTAAAAATTTTATTCTAAAACATATATGCAACCTCAGATGTCCCCCTTTAACCACATTCAAATATATAATTCAGTATCGTTAACTACATTTGCAATGTTGTGCTACCATCAGAACCATCCATTACCGAAACATTTCCATCACCACAAACAGAAATTCTGTACCATTAAGCATTAACTCCCCATTATCCACTCCTATCCTGGCCCCTGGTAACCTTATTCTAGATTCTGACTCTGTATTAATTTCATATCTATACTAGTTTTCAGATCATACAACATTTGTTCTTTTGTATCTGGCTTATTTCACTCAGTATGATGCCTTCAAGGTGCATCCATGTTGTCACATGTATCAGAACTTCATTCCTTTTTATGGCTGAATAATATTCCATTGAATGTGTAGATCACATTTGTTTATTTGTTTGTCAGTTAATTGATACCTGGTTGCTTCCACCTTTTGGCAATTGTGAAAAACGCCACTGTAAACATCAGTGTACAAATATATGTTCTGGTCCCTGCTTTCAATTCTTTGTGTATATACCTAGAAGTGGGATTCCTGGGTCAAATGGTAATTCTATACTTAGCTTTCTGAGGAATTGTCAAACAGCAATTTGCACCATTTTATATTCCCACCAACAATGAATGTGCATTCCTATTTCTCCATGTCTTCTCCGATATATGTTATTTTCTGGTTTTTTTTTTCTTTTAATAATAACCATTCTAGTGGGTGTGAAATGGTGTTTCATTGTGGTTTTGATTTGTATTTTCCTAATGGTTAATGATATTGAACATCTTTTCATGTGCTTATTGGTCATTTGCTTATCTTTTTTAGAGAAATGTTTACTCAAGTCTATTTAAGTCTTCTGTTCATTTTATAATTGGGTTGTTTGTCTTTCTGTTATTCAGTTGTAAGAATCCTTTATATATTTTGGATATTAAACCCTTATCAGATATGTGGTTTCAATTTTTTTTCCCCATTCTGTAGGTTGTCTTTTCACTTCCATGATGAAGTCTTTTGTTGCACAAAAGTTTTAATTTTGATAAGCTCCTATTTACCAAGTTTTTCTTTTTTTGCTTGTGCTGTTGGTGCAAAGTCTAAGAAACCATTGCCTAAGAAGGCCCTGAAGATGTTCCCCAACTTTTCATCTAGGTGTTTTATAGTTTTTGGTTCTTGAATTTATGTCTTTGATTCATTTGCAATTGATTTTTCTATATGATGTGAGGTAGAGATGTTCCTTTATTCTTTTGCATATGGCTACAGTTTCTCGGCACCATTTATTGAAGAGTATTCTTTCCCAATTGAGTAGAAATAGCACCTTGTTAAGAATTAATTGGTCACACATTTGAGGATTGATTTCTGAGCTCTCGATTTGATTCCTTTGGTCTATGTATATCTGTCCTTGTGTCAGTACCATGCTCTTTTAATCAGGAAGTATGAATTCCCCAACTTCATTCTTCTTTTTCATAATGTTTTTGGCTATTTAGGGCCTCTTACTCTTCCATATAAATTTGGTGACTGGCTTTTCCATTTCAGCACAGAAGGCTGTTGGAATTTTGATTGGGATTGTACTGAATCTGCAGATTACTTTGGGCAGTATTGACATCTTAATATTTAATCTTCCAATCCAAGAACACAGAATGTCCTTCCATTTATATAGGTTTTCTTTTATTTGTTTATTTTTATCTTTTTTTTTTTGGTTGTTGGTAGTTTTCTGTGTACATGTCCTTTACATCTGTGGTTAAATTTTATTAGGCTTTTGAATTTATTCTTTTTATTGCCTGTTCTTATCCTTAGCTTATCATTTTTTGTTAGACTTTCTACCTTTTCGTCATTGTTTTACAGCAGCTCCTTACACATTTTATGTATTAGTCCCTTGTCAATCCTAGACTTGCAAATATTTTCTTCCAGTGTCGTCTATTAATTTTATCTATATTGTCTGTAAATTCTTAAATGTCAAATTAGTCAAATTCAACCTTACATTTTATGCTTTGAGGTTTTATTTAAGGAGTCCTCTTCTACCCCAAGGTCACAAAGTTATTCCCTTATATTTTCTTCTATTTACCGTCTTTAACGTTTTCATTTGGCTGCTTGATCAATCCATAATTTACCTTTGTGTGTGATATTCACTTAAATGAACCCAGTTTTAGTTTCCTCCAGAAAGATATCTGCAGCAAATGTATGTCAGATACGCCCATGAAATCTACCAATTTTCTCAACACTATCTTCTAAACAATGTATCCTCTCCCCATTAATTTGGGTACCACATTTTTCAGACATTAAATTCCCATATCAAGGTATACTATCAGAAAGCTTACTGATTGGATTCACTTGTTGTAGAGTAATAAGACTTTTGAAGTTTCGTGAAAATAGAAACAACAAAGGCCTCTGACACCCTGAAGCACTTCCCGGGTCAGCTGCAATGTAAGTGAAAAACTTGTGCAGTCAGCAAAGCTCCTTGGCTCTTCCTACGTGAAGCTCAGGGGCCTCAGACCTGGGAGCCTCTGCCGTCCCTTCTCTGACTGCAGGACTGTCTTACTGAACTCAGCAGCAGCCAGGGTGGGTTATTGTCTACATTATCCTTGAAACTTCTGTAAGTCCATTAAGTGTACCACCTCATTTGTTTAGGGAAACTCCATCTGGTAGGTGGTATCCTCCCAGCTTTACAGATGTGCAAACAGACACAACGAGTTTCAGTGTGAACTTACACGAGCCTGCCCCACATAAAAGGGATAGAGCTAAGACTGAACCCAGGTGTGCTTAGCTCCACTAGTGGTGGTTCTTCCACGCCTGTATACTACTGACTCTCTCCACATTTGTTTTCATTCTTTCAGACAATGTGTACTGAGTCCTGACTACTGTAAGGCATTGTGCTCAGAGCAAGAAGGGTTCATCAGAGGAGAATTCAGTCCTTAAGGAGCATATGGTCTAGTCTGTGGTTGCTCAGAATTGGGAGAAATGTTTCCAATCTTTACCTTTTCCCTTGAGGTGTGCATCCCATTAGGCTTTCATGGCATGGACTATGCATTGTAGTCACAACAAGTTTGAATGCTGACATTTGGGTTCCATAAATGCTGAGCAAGGCTGCAGTGTTTGCAATCACTCCTAGACTTTTAGGGATTAAAGGAGATAGCCTTCCTCTTGTGTGAAATGTCCTCACCTGAATCGTTAGTAATACTGGCACTTGACCTATAGTATCAAGGCCACTCCTTCTCAACAATTCTCCACCACTCACCCAAGGGATCACATAGGACAGAAACTCAAGACATGGGTGATGCAGACAGGAAGGAACAGGGAGAAAAATGACAGGTGGATATTTTGTTAACAGCACAGACACTACTACCTTTTCAGAGTTGAAAGGTATCATGGGTCAAGTACCTCAGAGGCAGACACCAGGACAATGATTCATGCAAGAGTGGCTCAAGAGGACCTCGTAAGGGAGGGATGGAAGTAGGACAGGGAGACAAAACTAAGCAAGGTTGATATTTCAGGCCAAGGCCCAGCCTCAGCCTGATCCTGCAGGGGACCTCGGAGTGTACAGGACATCTCAGGTTTGTTCAGACTTACATCTATGTTGCTGGAGCTCTCACACTCCAGCATTAGTTAGGCATTGATTGGCTAAGGGTCAGAGGGGAGTAGGGTGGTGGAATATAAACTCCCAGGCATCTCCAGTGGCCCAAATTCTGTGCTTGAAAGAGAACTGGGTATAGAAAAGAAAAGACACAGGAGCTGGGGGAGAGGGAGGGTTTGGCCAGAGCATCAATGGTACCACTAGAAATTGCATCTACAACAAATACCTAAATAAAGTGAGGAATTCTGCTGCTGTAGCCATTCATAGGGATTCTAAGGGTGCTTCCTTAGTTTACAAATGAGAAAGCTGAGGCACAGAGAGATTAAAATATCATGTTAACCAATTTGTGGCAGAATTAGAATTTCAAGTCCAAGTCTCTGTCAACTACCTGTCCAGGCCTCACTTCCCTGGGGTGACCAGAGCCCTTGGAGCTTGGAGAAACACCGTGCCAACTCAGGAGGTCATATCTTTACATTTTACTCACATGATTCCCTGCCCAGTGTTTGGCTTCCTTTAGGCCCAGAATCCATCCTTCCAGGCCCTGGCCTGTGTGTGGAGCTCTGCTTAGAGACCCAGGAGGAAACCGATGTGCTTCCTTGACAGAAGACCCAGCAGTCATCTGGAAGACTTATCTGGGTAGTTAAGGAAACCTCAGCGCCTGAAGAAGGCACTCAGAAGATGACAGGTCTGAATAGTCTGACAAATTTTTATTGCCCCCAAATCTCCAGTCCTGTAAGTCATGAAATAAATCTCAGCCCACATCAAATAAATTATTGTCTGTTTAAGAATGGAAGAGTGTATGAAGCAAAGAGCACACAATCTACCTCAGCCTCTTCCTTCCCTCAGCTCAGTATAAGGAATTTTTCAGTATGGTTGTTTGCCTCTATCTTCCCAACAGCAAATCTCTCCCAGCAACTCCCCTGATGGGTGACCAGGTCAAACCACAGAGAGCAGTCAAAGGGTTAAGCCTGCTTTTGTAGAATTGTGAGGACAGCAAGGCTGGGAGGGAAGCATCTTTGACAGATGAGCAAGCTGTCATGCTTGCTGGTTGGGCAGATAAGATGACCAGCAATTCCTTAGAGCACTAAAGATTTATCAGCAAAAGAATAATCTTAAAAGAGAGGACAGAAGAGAAAAAAATAATGCACGTGACTAGGGGAAGGGGGAAAGAAATTTTTACCTATGACATAGGGATATTTTCTCTCATTTCCCAAGGCACATCTGTGCTTCCTTCATTCTTGCATTTAACGGATTGAATTATAATTGTTCATTTGCTTATCTGTTTGTCAGACCATGATGTCATGTGTATGGGACAAAGACCCTGTCTTTTTCATCATATGCCAGGCCCAGGACAATGTCCAGTACATAGTAGATGTGCTTTATATATTTGTTAAATGACTAAGTAATGAATGAGTGAACTAGCATTTTTAAAGTGTCAGTATTGATTCAGGCACAGTGCTAGACACTTGACCTCCTTGAGTCATAGAAATCTCTTGACAATGAGACAGATATTATCCTAGTCATTTTAAAGATAAGGAAATTGAAATTCAGAGAGGTTAAATAATTTTCTGAGGCCAGACAGCTAATAAATGGAAGAGCTGGAATTTAAACCAAGGTCTATCTGACTCCAAAGTCTTGGGGTTTTTATTGGATTTACTATTTATTTAGAGACAGTGTTTTATGATATGAAGTCTGGCTGCCTGGTTTATGAATGAACATCATCCTCTAGCTCTGTGCTGCCCACCATTTTGTCATTCCACTCTCTGCCTACATGCCCTCTATTTAGATGTGAGGGAATAGATAGAAACCAAGCAGCTCCATTAATTAAACCTTGTCAGACTCTCCTCTCTGAGTGTTTCATTAGTGAATGTTTTCTCCTCCCCTCTAAGCTGTGAACTCCTTGGGGTGCTTCCCTGCCCACCCCTCCCCCAGGCACTTTACAGGTGTGATTCAGGTCATGGGTGGCCAGGTCACCCTGGTTGGTGCCAAGCAGAGGGTGACAGAAGGAGGGGACCAGGGACCCAGGGGGGTGGGGGTTGTGGCTCATAAATGGAAGGAGTGCAAGTGCTGCCTTTGAAAGTCCCACCAATGACAGAATCAGTCCATCAGTGTGCCCAAAACAGACTGACCCTTGAAGGATAGATGGGACTTCAACAAAGGGAGACGAGGGAGGAGGATGACATAAACATACGTTCTCAAAAAAATGTGGAGCTCAGTGGAGTCAGCCTGTCTGTCTCGAACTTCCTTTACTTCTTTTTGGGCAGCCAGATAGCATCAGGCAAGGAAGCATGTTTTTTTCCATTACTTAGCTGAAAAGATTGCCCAGCCTTCCCCCTGTGACCTTGGGTGAACTTCCCCTGCTTGAGTTTTCCGTTTTGTAAAAGGAGGGCTGTAGCCAGTCCTACTTCTCCAACCCCAAACTCCTTGGAACCCCATGCATTTTGAGGCCTTGGATGTAACTTGCTTCACAGGGATAGTCAGTCACTGGGAGAGGAGGGAGCCGTGAGAATGGAGAAGTGCTGAATGAAGCTTATTATTGGAATTGCACCTGAACATTGGTCTGCTGAAGGGCCATCCATCTGAGCCTGGCTGCAGGGATGGAGCATGATTAATGAAGCTGGTTAGTGGGCTGGGGCCCGCCTCTGCCCATCTCCTCTGGATGCTGTTTGAAGAATTCATTAAGCGTGGGCAGCCGGGAAGAGGGAGAGCTGCTGCTGTCTAATCCTCTACCGTCATCCCCCCTCCAATCTGACTTCTTCAGCCAAGAGGGTTAAAGTTGACTAGGGCCTTATAGGTCCTCATGAAGGGAGCAAGAGACAATCAGCATGGGTATACCTCTCTGAAGCCACACGGCGAGGCTAAAAACCTTCAGATTCTCCTTTAATCTATTTGCTCGAAAATAAAATAATCAAAATGAAAGAGAAGGGGGCTCCCACCTGTGTTGACCCTGCTGGAATATTTCCTCTGCAGTCCCCTGAAGGAATCTGCAGTCTAGCCACCAACGCAGGCAGAGATATTTTAATGCGATGTAGTGAGTCCAGGACACAGCTTGCAATGGGAGCCCAAAGGAAAGGACTGACCCTGCCTCATCTGGGCTTCCTGGTGGGGGAGAAGGGACGATGTGTTGGTCAGAGGTTTGCCCACACCTTACCACGAGCAGGAGCTAAACCAAGAGTGATTGGGGTCGAAGGCCAAGCAGCTAGTAGCACTCTGATTTAACCACTGAGAAATTGGATGTGTGAGCAATGGCTGAGACTTGACCATGAGAATCACCCTTTATCACCACTGTGATTTTTAGCTGAATTAATAGAAATATCATTTTTAGCATTTTGTGAAATCTAACTCATCTTGCTCCTGCTGGTGTCAATTTAATAATTGCTCATGTGACTTCTGAGAAGTGGGAGGAATTATCAACAACTCCTCCCTGATTGAAAAAAAAAACTTTATTAATGATTTAGGCCATGTTTTCCATTTTTATAAATTCTTGCTGACCCCTTACTATTTCCTTTGGGAGCAAGAGTGACTGTGTTTGAAGGAACCTCATTTTATTGATTTCTTGGGCTGGATAACTTGACACCAAAAACCAAGGCAGGAACCGAGTTATCTTGGTGCTTTATTTAAGGGAAGCAGGAAAGACTAGAGAAAAGGTCTTTGTCGCTGGAACAAGAAGATTTATACTTTAGTGCCAGATCTATAGCTTATAGCTGGTGGATCTTGGGTAAATCACTTTTGTTACCTACCTCACTAAAACAGACAAACAACACACGTCTACTGACACCAACTTCAATTATTCTGTTATTTCTTGTCCCCTCAGAACTAGTGCACATAATTTTTACTATTTATTTCATTATTTATGTATTTGTTTATTCCTCCTTCATTCTAGGAAGGATTTGAGAAAAGTTACAGAAGAAAAAAAAGAAGGAAAAGGGGGTTGAAAAACAATATATGACAAGGAAATCTGTACTCTAAATTTTTTGCCACAAGGTTCTCCCTGTTTATTAGGAATAGGCTGCATATTGCTTTCAGAGATTTCTGATGGTCGAATGAAGTGTTGTAATTTGGAAGGGAAAAGCATCCCAGTAGTTTTGGGAAAAATTTTATTCTGGTTCTGAGAACTGACAGATTTCTTTCTTGCATCCTAATAAAAGGATATTGGTTGATATGGGAACTGAGGCCCTCAACAACTTCACCAGAGTGAAGATAACAGTACTTTCTAGAGGTTTTTACTTATATTATTCCTCAATGCAAGAGAAGGGCATAGTGTCAGAAGTGAATTAAATAAAAGATAACCTTATAGGTTGGGGATCAAAATAATATGCTACAGTAATGCATCTCTCTTTGCATAGGTTTGACTTCTTATTATGTAGACCAGTTGTTCTCCATCTGTGGCCCTGAACTTGCCTCAGTGTCACCTGGGAACTTGTTAGGAAGACAACTTTTCCAGCTCCACCCAGGCTTCTGGAATCAGAAATTCTGGGGGTAGAGACTGGGAATCTGTTTTAACAAACTCTGCTGCAGTCTGAGAAAGGAATGAGTAGATTGCATGTCTTTTAGACAGTTGCAAGAACATTATTTCTTGCCTCCAATTCTTTAATTGGATTAGTTAGTTTGAGCTTATATCCTTTTGGCAAGATCCTGGAGAGCAAATGGCATCTTTTAAATTGTTTGTATGTCACGTGTGTTTTGCATGTGTATTTGTTCCTTCTTCCACCATGGTCCCTCCTAGTTCTGAAATTCCGTGGTTATTCCATTAGATAGGAATAGAATAATAAAAGAGCCCGAAAGCTGAAAGATACTACAGAAGTAATGTAATACAACCACCTTATTTCACAGATCATAAGTGAGTGGAAAGCAGGAACAATTTCCCTTTTGTGTATTGCTTGGCTTATTACCTGGCATGTAACAGGATCTCAATGACTTTCAGTTGAATCTGTCTGTTGACTGAATGTAGGTTTTCATAATTTTCACATGCCTTACAGCATTTCATCCTGGCAAACACCCTGTATCATTATTCCCATTTTCAGACCAAAAAACTAAAGCTTGAGCAGTTGAACGTTTACCAAAGTTGCACAGGTTTTAACATTACAGATCCAGACCTGGAACCCAGGCCTCTTAACTTATGGACTAAGTCACCAGCTGGCATCACCCCCACAGTGCCAAGCATGGTGCTGGCCTCACACTGCCCCCCAAAAGTATAAACATGCACCAGACTAACTTCCATGTAAATAGTAGCAACTGTCAACTCAGGTCGACTCAAGGAGGCAAAGACAAAGGCTCTTGCAAGGCTTCCAGAAGATAGCCTCCACATTTGAACCTCTGAGTAAGACTTCACTCACTGCAGAACAAATTCAGAGCAAGGGGGTTATTCCAGACCGCACTGAGAAGTGTATCACCGACTACCTAAATCAGCTCAACACCAACCAAAGATAAAGAGGATAAAGACATTTCTGCATCCTCATGTTTCTACATTTGTGGGCTCATTTCTGCCTATGTATAAATATGGATAGATATAAAGAAACTGCCTGTCATTACTAATATAAGCAAAGTGGTTTGATCTCCTCAGCAAAATTAGCCTAAACAAATGCTGCATAAGGTAGCAGACAGAAGACGGTAAAAAATGTCAGACTGAGAAAATGCAAGAAATTATTTTCATTCAAGACTCAAAACACAGATTCAGAAATTTCTTTTTTGCCTAAGTTTTTAATCCATTATAGCTGTGTCTGTGTCAAATGTCTAGGTCCTTTTTTGGTCCAAGTTAGCATTTTCCGTGACCTTCCTAAAGGTCACAAAGCTGCTGATAGCCCATAGGGCGCACTTGTCAAAATTAGGAAAAGGTGCTCCTTCCTCCAGGCATACTTATCCCCACGCAGAGAGCACAGCTTGGAAAGTGGGGCTTGGGCTGGATTTTGTCCTCTACTTACCCCTTAGCCAAGGACCCTCTGTGCAGGACACAACCAGTCCAGCTGTACATGGCTACCCTGTCTTTATGTGCAAACCTCGTGGGACCATCCAACTAACACAACTCTAAGGCCACCCGATTCAATGTGGTCAGCATCTGGGGACGGAGCACACATATGGGCATAAAGAGAAGCGCTGCTTTCTGCTAAGTCCAGTCATCTTTAAACCAAATAGACATTGGTGGTGAAGAGATAGTCTTTACAAAACTATCTCACATACTGCAACGGAGCTCATTCCTTCCAGCCCTCTTACTTTATGACATCTCACTACGCAATTCCAGATTGATACGAATAATACTAATGCTGACTACTACTAATAGCTAACGTATTTGATGTTTACTCTATGACAGGCATTATTCTAAGTACCATGAGCACTAACTCCTTTAAGCCCCTTAGCATCTCTAGAAGGTGGGCACCATCACTAGCCCCACTGGACAAAGGCAGGACTGCTCTGAAACACAGAAAAGCTAAGTAGCTTCCTCAAAGGCACAACTTTTAAGTGCTAAAGCTGAGATTCTGCCAGTCTCTGTCCTTCTCCTTCCCCACTGTGGTAGGTAGGAAAAGGGACTGAAACATAAAGGATGCCATCGGAGAGGTACGTTGTCTAACAGTAGTCCTCCTCTGGAGATACTGTCTTCTCACCAGGTTCTCCCCTCCACCCTCCTGGAGAAGGACCCCCAAACGCGCAGGCTGGGTCATGCCGTCCAGGCCAAGGGGTTGCTTTCTTTCTGAGTTTTACTGCCCTCTTGCCAGGAGCCCATATCCCTTTTACTATCCACGGTGTTCATTTTCCAGCTTCAAGCAGGACAGAAAATAGTTGTCAGAGCTGCATGTAGCGACAGGGGCCGGCCAGCTGGGACCTGCAAGAAGCCTTCGCTGCCTGCAGGCCCCACTCCCCTCTCCCCACCCCGTCCCCCCCTCGGCCCCTGTCGGGAGCCTAAGGCCTCAGCACTTTGCCAACTTCTCTCCTCCTGCTCCCGCGTGGCCGCTCCCGGGGCTGGTGCGCCCCCCGGCAGGTGAGCCCGGCTCTGTTACCGCTGATGGACCGCACTGCTGAGACCCCATTAATCCCGCAGCCCCGGCCGCTCAGTGGCAAATGCGAATTGCTCCGTCACTGGGCTGAGGATATCCTAAGACCCCAAAGTCTTCAAGTTTCTCGGTAATGCTCTAATGGCCTGCTTTCGTCGCCATGGCAACGCGAACGAAGCTCCCCAGAACCCGCTAAGGACCTGAGGTGAAAGCGGCACGTTTGCCGCGGTGGGTCACCGTGCGGTGCCCTCGGGCCCGCGTAATCGTGTCAGCAAACCCCAGAGTGCCCACCCGGGAGGAGCAATGACCCGGCGGGACTCGAGGTGGCTGAGTTGAGAGAGACTTTTCCCCGCCGAGCACCTACCCCGCCCTCGGGAGACCCGAGGCTCCTTCTTTGTCCCCTTCCTTCTCCTTCCCTTCTCCCCTCCATCTGTGCAAATCCCACAGTCCCCAGGCCTCCCACATCCTCTTGTGAAGACGGGGGGGGGGGGGGCTTGAGATGCATCACAGACTGGCAGAGTGGTTCACATGTACTACTGAGCACCTGAGTGCCAGAATTAATTTCTTATTTAGTCCTTGGCTCTTTGAGTATCTTCCCTTAGGGAAAAAGACACACACACAATGGCTTCCTAAAATCTGAGTCAATGTTATATAGAACTCATAGCCAATATTTGTACGGCTGATTTCTAGAACTTTAATTCAAAGTTCATACTTACTTATCTTAAAATGTATCTTTTGTCACTGTGGCTCATAATTTTAGACCCACATAATCTCCTTGTATTTGGCTTCTAACAGTCTCTATGCCCAATTTCATCTCAGCATCCCGCTTACATAGTATTTGTACATTTAATAAGTTTATTTTCTATGTCCGTATCTAAGACCTTGGAAACATAGGAACATGCTTGTTAAAAACCATAACTGGGGAGTGGATGTGGCTCAAGTGGTTGAGCTCCTGCCTACCACACAGGCAGTCATGGGTTTGGTTCCTGATGCCTCTAAAGAAGAACAAGACAGCAAGCTGATGCAGTGAGCTGACTCTACAAGATGACGCAAGAAAGAGGCACAAGTAGGAAAACACAATGAGAGACATAAAGCAGAGAGTGGAGGTCGTTCAAGCAGTTAGGCACCTCCCTCCCACATGGGGAGTTCTCTGGTTCAGTTCCTGTGCCTCCTAAGAAGAAGAAAACGAACAGACACGGTCAACACAATCAATGAAGGAAGGGGTGAGAAATAAATAAATGAATGAATCTTTAAAAAAAGAGAAAGAAACATAACTGTATTCCATTAGTATGAATTCATGTAGCTCTTAATATACTCTTTATTTCATCTCATGAAAAATAGCAATATTAATTCTGGTGCATTGATTTGTTTTTATTTTTTTAATGATATAACTAATGATGTGATTTTGACCAAGTCGCTTAACCTGTCTGACCTTTAGTTTTGATAGATGCTCTGTAAATAATAGTTAAATGATCTTGACGTAAGGAGTTGAGCTAAATGTGGTCAACAGTTAAATCATCCATCAGAAAACACCTTGCATTTGCATAGTGACTTACATTTCCTGAGAGAGGTTCATCCAGTTGGTCTCTGGAGATGGTTCCTTTTGTTCTTGAGGACATGTCCTGCTCACGTAAGCAAGGATTGTGTCACATGCTCCCTTAATGTTTTGGTTTCCTCAGTATATAATAGCATTGGGCCCTCAAGAATTGCTTGTTGGTGATAAAGGTGAGGTGCAGGCGTGATGACCAAGGATTATGCAGTTCCTTGAGAACTCCTGGAGATGTTGAATTTAAAGACCCCAGCAGGCCCAATGTTCTATTCAATCTTTACTAACCCTTCTGTCTATTCTTTAGAAAAGATACTTACAATGGAAATGAGAATTCTGAGCCTAGGGGAATAATGCTACTGCTAGAGTCAGTCGTTTCCATTCCTATTAAAATTCATTCTTCCCTCACCACCATTTACTTCCCTTTTGGGCCAGGCCAGTTGCTCAGGGGGATCCATGTGTCAATGCTAATTTGCTAAACTTGTCCAGCTAACTCCCCACCCACTCTACTCCCAGCACACTCCTTGACAAGATTTCACCTCTGTACCCCAGACAAAAAGGTCTCCTCCTTCATCTAAAAACATCACCCAGGAAAGGGCATTTCACTAGCTCATTTGAAAATGGGCCCCAGGGTCTCAAAAGTAAAGGCAAGCCTCTGAAAATTCAGCTCTGGGGTACAATTTCAACTTTAGCACAGCCAAGTGCAGCTGGTCTTCTTGAGACTAAAGTGGCATTCATGCATTCAGCAATGTTCACTGAATGCCCTTCTATCCACAGTGTGCAAAAACAGTTTCCAGATGGGAGGACCTGGGCATGAGTTCCCATTGCTTGAGCCTCTAGAAGCCAGGCAAGGACATGAGGGGAACAAAATCATCCCTGATATCCCCCAGGAAATACTGTTCCTTCCATGAGCCTCCTTCCTGGCATTCCATACCCAGTGCTCTATTTCCAGGGGACTTGTTTTGGGATTATGGGCGGCTCATCTCACTTCTGCCCCCCTGGCCAGAGGAAACCTTGTAGATCAGCTATAATCTCTCTTGTCCCAGAGGTACAAATCCCTGCCTCACAGGGATGTTGAGAGGATTTAATGAGATAATGTTTATAAAGCATTTGAGCTCCTCCAAAGAATGAATGGTGCTATATAAATGCAAAACATCATTATTATAGTGATCAGGGAAGCATGCACTCCACTTAGAGCCAAGGGGGAGGAACCCTGATTCTATTATAATCTCCTATTTCCATGAGCTGATAACACTGAAATATGTGCGCCTTTTCCAACTGAAATTTTCCCACTTTTATAATCAGCTCAGAGGTGAAATGTTTTGGGAAAATTTCAGAAAATTTTCTTTAGTCTCTTTTGAAAAGGAAGAACATTAAATAAGCACACTTTGCCTGCTTACAAAGGAGCTGTTTTGACCAAAATCATTCAAAAAGGCTGAGCTTTATGACTTCAGATTTAGTTGGTCTTTAGTCCCCACTGAGATAAATGAAGCAGTGTTAAATCTAAAAGGGGGAAATTGGTTTGGCAAGGCTCTAATATTTGAATCCACCATTCAAGGGTTGCTGAACAGAGGCTGATTTTTCCATAGGACACAATTTTTTTTTCCTGTAGAAATTATTCCAGTGATTTCCCCACACTGGAGAAGGAGGTATGCTATTTTGACAATAATTCACCCTTCCAATTTAGAAAGATTATTGATTTTCATAAGATTCTCAAAGCCCTTTTTCTAGTATTGAATCATTCACAGAGTAGCAGAAGCAACTACTATTGAGCAGGTATCTCAAAATGAAATGATTCTGGGGGCCAGGCAGGAAATATCAGGGAGGGAGTAGGCCGAGCAAATGGTGGCTGAGCTAGGCCTCCATGCTGGGGCGCGGCAAGCGGTGGTGTTATCACAGGAACCCGAGAGCTTGCTTGAAGGACCTGCTGCTCCTCTGCTCCGGCCAGCTCTTGTCCTTTAGAAACATAAGATCCAGGGTTTCTTCTAGTTTTTCAAGGGAAGCCATTTCTCAATTTTAAATGTTATTCACAGATTCTTTTTCTTTTTTTCTAACGCTGTGTTGCCAAACCAAATTTCTGGGCGATGGGATGTTGTTTTCAACTTTGGGTTTAAACTAATGTGAATTTTCTGATGGAATCATAGTGGAGAATAACAAGGATTTTTCCCCCTCCTCTATAAGACCCATAGAGCCTTACAATAACAGAACCATAGAATTCTGACACCTCTTTCTCCCTCTTGGTATTCCCCACCCTCCACTGTAATTTGCTTAATTTCTCTATGCCTAGGTTTCCTTATGAAATTAGAATAATAAAGAGCACCTACCTCATAGGGATGTTGTGTGTAATAAATGAGAATATATTATAAAGTGCTTAGAACACTGGCATTGATAGAGGAAAACAGTGCTCACTGAGACATGGAGACTGATGATGACCGGCAGAAAGTTTATTGGGAAGCTCTCCCAATGGAGAGGGTCTTCAGCCCCTACCCCCAGCTGACATGGTGGAGTCTGAAGAGAGAGTTCAGCCTTCTCCTGGCAGAGGTGGTCATGAATTTACACAGTACATCTACAGGTGGGAAAATGCTTAGCCAGTGGGAGGGGCTTGGGGCTTGGGTTAAGACCAGAGGGCCAATAGGGATGGCTAGGGGGTGGTGTGCTAAGGGTAGTGAATTCTAGGGATGCAGGAGGGGTTGGTGTCAAATGGTTTCTTTGTCTATTCTTGTGAGGAAATGAACTGTATCTGGACACATAGGCTCTGGATGGGGGGCTGCTCCATCACAGGAATGCAAGTACTGTTAACCATTTTAAACTTGTGATCAGTTAATCATTATAAACCTTGTAAAGGAGAAACCTCTAAGGCATGTAATGAGCACTCAAGAAATCCCCTGTGTTGGGAAACGGACTTGGCCCAGTGGTTAGGGCGTCCGTCTACCACATGGGAGGTCCACGGTTCAAACCCCAGGCCTCCTTGACCCATGTGGAGCTGGCCCATGCGCAGTGCTGATGCGCGCAAGGAGTGCCGCGCCACACAAGGGTGTCCCCTGCGTAGGGGAGCCCCACGCGCAAGGAGTGCACCCCGTAAGGAGAGCTGCCCAGTGCGAAAAAAAGTGCAGCCTGCCCAGGAATGGCGCCGCCCACACTTCCTGTGCCGCTGACGACAACAAAAGCAGACAAAGAAACAAGACGCAGCAAATAGACACAGAGAACAGACAACGGGGGGAGGGGGAGAATTAAATAAATAAATAAATAAATCTTAAAAAAAAAAAAAAAAGAAATCCCCTGTGTTATTTTTGTTGGCTCTCATTTTTGAACTAGCTAGACCATGGCCTGAATCAGGTTCACTTAAAACTGTCTCTATTGTTTAATTCCCTTCAGCCCAATTCAGCCCAACAATTTTTGTGAGTCTACTATGGTTTTAAAATGAAGAAGATGGGGCAGACCATTGAAAGCCAGCCTGTCTGAGAGCCTGGGGATATAAAATAGTTGCAAAGTCAACTGATTTCTGAGGGCTAAGAGAAAAAAGGGGCGGGGGGTGGAGGGAAAGGGCATTCCAGGAGAAAAATGACAGCAAGAGCAAATGCTAAGAGGTGGTAAGAGTACTTTAAAATATCCATGAAGCCCTTTGTTTTTTCTCTGTATTGACTGATACGTAGATTTGGGGGAGTGAAACAATTTTTCTACAGTATAATTTCTGTAAGTTTGAAGACAACGTTTCTAACTCCCACCAGGAAGATCAGGAAGATGCTGGGAAATTATATTATCTAGTTGGTACACCCAACTTTTCTTCTCTGTTCCTCTAGAAGGTGTGTCATGGAGCTCAAGAAACTCTTGGGGAAGACCACAACATTTATACTGGGAAACTGGGATATCCTAAAAGATGCTACAGTCATTGGCATGGAAGATGGGTGAGAAAATAGAGTCCCCTCTTATACTGGAGCCTTGTAAAATCTACCATGAGGTTTTATGGGTAAATAATTGCCACAGAAATGAAGTCTAATAGAATGAATTCATCACCTCTGTCAACCCCAAGTTTTGGAATCATCATTGTGAAATATTCTGCTTCTGCCTTATCTGTTTGGAAAGATACTTGACATTGTGGAGAGGATCTCAGGGAATGTTTCTACTCTGTTATGGAGAAAATAAATGATTCTACACCCTGCACCCACACACTGCTCCTCTGCACAGAGAAAGGAAGAAAGGACAGAAGGCTGATGAAGATTCTGGGCTTGCTTCGGGAAGGATCTGTGAGGAACAGGTTCTTTTGAAATGTAATTTTATTGATTTCAGTTCAAACAGTAAAGGAAGCTCATGATGAGAACCAATCAAACAAGCTAGTTCCTGAGACTTGTGACTCCTAAAACTTGGGCTGACAGTGGTGCTGATTTTTTTATTAGACTCTATTTTTGTAGGTATTGCTTACCTATAAAGGCACTTGGTAGATCTCAGGAGGGTCTAACAAAAGAGAGCTCTCTATTTTCTCACTGCTTTCGGAGATTCGAATGTAGTGGGGGTTCTGGCTTGGGTTGGGCAAGATTGGCATGTCTACACTCTTTGACTTTTCTATTTCTCCATTAAAGGGCTCAATATGAGACTTGGTTTACATGGGCAGTGTGAATAGCCTGAAAGACTAGGCTGATGGAGGGATGGGGTTGAGGACAGTGGATTTAGCTCTTTCATTACCTCTCTCAGCATTCTTCACCCAACCATCCCAAATAAACACACTAAGGAAAAGCAGGATGCTTTCTCTGCAAGTACAGCTTCAAGATGAGTTCCTTAATCCTTCTGCCTTCTAACCAGCTTGCCACTTTTAATCTTCTCCAAAAGAGAAATTCTGTTGATAATCTCTGAAAGAGTCAACAGGCAGCGGCAAAGGGTACTTTGAACAAATGCTTCCCTGCTACTGTGGCCAATGACAACATGGATATATTTTCCAACACTGTAGTTAGATAGCCACCAAACAACAGCTCTACACTGCAATCAGAAACTCCCAGAAGAAGAAATACTTGCCCTTGAAGTATTGCTTGTTTAGCTATTCATGAGGAGCAGGCAGGAGGGGAAGAGAAAGTAGAGCTTTTTAAACCACTGCCCAGCCTGAAACAAAGGCAGGAAAATTAGAATTTCCAATCTAAAAGACTAAGCTCTGAGGGAAAGAGGAACTGGGCCCCTCTTCAAGCTTCAGCCCTGCGCTTCAGCCTTGAGGGTGTAACTTAACCTCCATGAATCTCCATTTCCTCACCTGTAACATATGTGATGCTCTCCACTGAATGGTGGTGAAGAGCAAAGTGAAACAGTGATACAAAAGGCTCAAGTGATTGACCCTGAGGAAAATGCTGCCCAGATGAGTGATGGGGAGAGAAACATGGGGGCAAAGGTCACCCAGCACATAGCACCAGCAGGAAAAGTAAATAACCTCCAGTTCCTCCAGCCAGGGGGGAAGCCAACTCCCCCAGGAGCACTGGTTATGCATATGGTTGTGGGGAGCATGAGAGCATGGAGAATATCAAGCGTCATCCAAAGGGGACACCATTGCTAATGACTCTGGACAACAGACATGAATTTTCACCACCCCAGGTAACAGGTTACGCAGCCTCCTTAGCGAGTTGTCATTGTGAACCCATAGAGAATTACTGGCTGCTGGAGGAGAATTTCCACCGAAGGGTGTGTGTGGAAGGAGGTGAGCGAAGCACGTCTTGAAGGTCCAGATGGAGGCCTTATCTGGCCTGTGAAGAGGCCTTGTTCAAGCTGAGGGGAAGGCACTTCAGAGGGTCCCGAGGCTCTAACCAGCTCCACCCCGTTCTTGACCTCACAATCCTAGCAGAAGCTAGAAAAGCCCCGAGCAACATATCCCTCTCTCACTTTCTTGCCTAATCTTCTCTTTTCCCTGAAGAAAACTGAGGAGGCAGAGGCCTTGTGCTTCTGAGGGTATTTTTTCCCTTAACCAGAGTTCAGGGCTTATAAGAGACACTGCACTGGCCTAGACACTGAGGGGAGCAAGAGAGAGTATAGGTAAAAAAATATCTGATTTCAAGTTGTAAACAACTAGGGGTGGGGATGGGGGTTGAGGTTGAGGGGTTTAGGGACTCAAAATGACCAGAGAATTTGGAACAGCTGTACGTATAGTATATTCACGTGCCACACCAGGTGGTGCAGGCTTAGGGGCTACCATATATTGCTCAGAGCAGGGAGCCCTCAGTGAGCACTGAAGGAGTTGTTGGAGCACCCTGGAGAAGGCGGGACCTCCACAGAACTTGGACACAGGGGAGACAACTGGGAAGTGGAGAAGGCAGGGGAAGAGGACGTCCCGGGCAGAGTGAGAAGGAAGCAAAGGCCAGTGAGGAGATCCAGGTCCATTTCCCTCTTGCTTTACTCAGTGTCTGCCCCATTTACTCAAACACATCTCCCCTTTGTATACTTTAATGGACTGAAGAAAAAAAGAATAAATAGAAGAGAGAGATTTCCCTATGCAGCTCCCTTTTGTCACCCTGCTTTATTTTCTATTTTTTATTTTTCCTTTAAAAAAAGAAAGAGAAAATGCTCCTTGCAAAGTTGATTGCTTTTACTTCTGGTCTTAGGGAACATTAAAGGATTTTAGGCCACTCCCTGGCATGAGGGAGACTGAGGCAGATGGCACATTCCCTTTGTCCTCTCCAGGCTGTACCTGGCTGGGCTGGGCAGGCAGGGGTCAGCATCCTGGCTACTGGTTCCAGTTTGCTCCTAAGAAGGTTTGTGGTTCTAGGCCTCAATTTCTCAATCTGAAAAAGGGGAAAGTTTAGACCAAATGAGCTTTAATACCCTTTCTGGTACTAAATGTCAATGACTTCATTAATTCATTCATCCATGCATTCATTCATTCATTTGTTCATTCATTCATACACCACTCAATAATTGTTTGCTGAGCAGCTACAATGAGCCAAGTCTTGGAACAAGAATGAACAAGTCATCTCCCTTCATAAGACTTTCATGCTAATGTGCTGGAGGTGCAGTTAATGTTAGGGTTTAAGATATATTTAGGGGATTTGAATCTCTGGACTGACAATGTGATAGCCAGATCCTGAGCCTCAACAGACTCCAGCACCTACAATCTGATTTATTGGACTTACCACACTCAGCTAAGATGGAGTTGAAGAAGGACAACCACCACACCATGGAGCCTAGAGTGATTACAACTGAAAATGGGAGGATTGCATCCAGCATCCAGGTGGAATCTGAGCCTCCTCTTGACATAGAGGTGCAATGGACACAACCAATCCAATGTCCACATAGAAGAGGTGGCATTGGATTGGGAAAAGTGGACATAATGGACAAAGGGTATGGGGAAAGGCAGGAAGAGATGAGAGGTGGAGGCGTCTTCGGGACATGGAGCTGCCCTGGATGGTGCTTCAGAGGTAATCACCGGACATTGTAAATCCTCACAGGGCCCACTTGATGGAATAGAGGAGAGTATGGGCCATGATGTGAACCAATGTATATGAGGTGCAGAGGTGCCCAAAGATGTACTTACCAAATCCAATGGATGTGTCATGATGATGGGAACGAGTGTTGTTGGGGGGGGGGGAGAGGGGGGGTGGGGGGGTGGGGTTGAATGGGACCTCACATATATATTTTTAATGTAATATTATTACAAAGTCAATAAAAATAAAAAAATAAAAAATAAAAAAAAAAAAGAATGAACAAGTCATGGTTCTTTCATGTATTCTGGGAAAGACAGCAGATAAAAGACATGTCTATGACTGCTGAAAGAGAAAACTACTCTGGGAAGTAAAAGAAAGATGCAGCAGCCACAGTTGGTTAAGGGATCAGGAGTCAGGGTCAGTGCCCAGCCTCAGAGTGACCAGAGCCTGGCAACAAGGACTCTGTGGACAAGCAGTCTGCACCAGCAGTATCTGCCAGAAGGTAGCAGGGCCCCAGCAGGGCCCCAGCAGGGTTTAGGGATAGGGTTCCAGACCACGGGCATGGGAGAACTACATGCGAATTTGAGCTACTGAGAAGGGACCAGGACAGGCCTGACACTGGAAAAACATGAGAGTCCAGTCACCATTCCTGGAGTACAAAGTGGGGGGCGGGCAGGGTCCCAGGAAGTTGACAGGGGCCCAGCAATTGGAACTGAAATGCAGAGAAGGCCAGCTCTGTGGAAAAGAACAACTTGGTGCCATAACCTAGAGTACTGGATTAGAGCAGCTTAAGTCCCTCTTACCTGCCTCAGTTAGATGTAGTCTTAGAGCCTAAGTAAGGGTCAGCCTATACATGGAGGATAAATACCCCAGCAGCTCTCTCAGAAGAGAGCTGCAGAAACGGAGGGCAAGGTGGAGCCTAAGGAGAGAAGTGTAATGGTAAATGTGATAATAATAGCAAGACAATAATAATAACCTCATGAACTAACAGTTATTGGGCATTTATGTGCTAAGTATTTACCTAACAATAATTTTACATGAATTATCTCTTATGAAACTTACAATAGCTCTGTAAGATAAATATCATTATCCCCATTTTACATGTGTGCAAACTGAGCCTGCAAGAGGTTGAGCAGCTTAACTCGCTCTATTGCCACTCAGAATCACCTTGGCTGTACTGCAGTAACAAAAACTCTCAAATCTCAGAAACTGAAAACAGCGAAAGTTTAGTTCTCATTCATTTTGAAGTGTAGTTCTTATTCAGGTTGGCAGGCATCTCTTTATCAGGGTCACTCAGTTTTCTAGGCTCACTGAGGCTCCATTTTGACACAAGCTTCCTCAATTGCTATAGTAAAGGGAAGGGAATGTGGTGAACTTTGCAATAGATTTTAAAACTTCCACTTCTATGTCACTTACCCTTATATTTCTTTGGCTAAAGTAAGTCACATGACCTCATAACTCCAAAGGGGCAGATAAATGCAATTTATCATGGACTCGATTAGAGAATGGAAATATTTGTCCTCAGCCCTATTACGACCCACTTAACTTCATAGAAATAATAGATGGGAAACCAAGTTTTGAACCAAAGTTAGTTGACTCCAGAGCCTGTGCTCTCTCCTCATGTATTCTTCAAGAGCTTTTCAGTCAGCTAGGACAGTTTTTTTTTCCCTTCATGCCCTAATCCCCTATCTTTTCAGAGCCTCTTCCCTTCCCAAGCTGTGGGTTAAGAGACAGGAACTGGGTGATTGATGGCTCCCAGCAATAGTCAGGGAGAGATTATCTAACATCGTGTGATGAAGGAGCCATGGCTGGGAGCCTGCCGATGATAGCAATTGAAGCTCTAGTTTCTGCAGGGCTTGGAGTGCCAGGGTCTCCAGGGTTTATTAATCCCACAGCAATACTGGGACAGGTTCATTGCTACTGTTATTTACACTTTTTGTTGTGCTCATCCAGCAAGGAGAGTCAGCTGGGATTATATTGCAGGGACATTGAGTCCTGGCCACCATCCAAGCTAGAGCTGTGGAGGGCTCTTCCTTCTCTGCTGGTGCTGAGGTTGTATTCCTCAAGAGTGAATGGAGATGCTGCAATAGAGATGCCGACATGTGCATCCCAGAAGAGGTGGCCAGGGTGATGTGGAGTCTTGGGATTTGTTAACTCCTGTAAGGCCTATCTCCTCTGTGATCTCATCCTTCCCAGTCCACAGACTGCACCTTCCTCTGAACACTTTTTCTCTTGTAGATGGTCCCTGCACTCCTTTTTGGCCACCAGGTTTTATTGCTTCTTTTTCTGGATGACACATCTTACCTACTCTAACTAAAGTGGGTTCCTCTGATCTTGCACAGATTGTTTTGCAGGGATGCTCAGAACACTAAGTATATACAAGGTATTTAGTCAGTGTTTGCTGGTCCCGAGGTGATGAGGGGAATTCATCACAGTCCCTGTCTGGCTCCTGCCCTCCTCTCAGAGCTTTCATTTTGTACTTCTGCCATTTGGAATGAAGAGCTCATCTTGCCATCACATTCCTCCTTGCCTTGGTGCCTGTTTTCCTTCAGCCTGGAATGCCCTTTTCCCCCTCATGACCAACCAACCATCTCAAGCAAAGTGGTCACTCCCTCCTTTGTGCCAACACTGTCTCTTGCACATAGTTCTATTTTAGAAGTAGTTGTCTTGCAATTAGGTATTTACTGAGAACTCGAGAATAAAGATGTGTCCTATTTTATTTATTTTTTTGTATCCTTTGCAACTTCCAATGGACAGGACTCGGACTAGAGTGAGGCAAGTGAGGCCCTTGACTCAGGCACAAAATTTAATGGGGTGCCATTTTTGGTAGTAAAGTACTCAAGATAAATAATATTTAATGGAATGTTTGAGAAAAACAAAATTAATGCAAAAATCCATGCTGAACAAAATATCAAAATTTTAAATAAAGACAGGATCAATAACAGTACCACACTGAGCCATACTAGGGCCCAGGACAAAAGGCAAAATCAGAAATACTGATTTTTTTTTTTTTTTGGATAATCCCACAAGCTATACTATGTGATGAATCTATGATCTTTTGACTGCAACTTTCCAGATGGCAAGCTTGCTTCAGCTGTGTCTGAAGGACATCTTCACTTAACCGTGTGCTAGAGACACACAGAAAATGGTGGCTTGAGCTTTACAAACATCTACATTTCAAGAAGGCATTCAAAACTTAACAGATCCCCCCAGGGCCCACTGGATGGAACGTGAGAGAGTCTGGGCTATGATGTGGACCATTGACTATGGGGTGCAGTGATGCTCAGAGATGAACTTACCAGGTGCAATGGATGTGTCATGATGATGGGAGAGAGTGTTGCTGTGGGGGGAGTGGGGGGCGGGGGCGGTGGGGTTGAATGGGACCTCATATTTTTTTTAATGCAATTTAAAAATAATAATAAATAAATAATTTTTAAAAAAAGACATAAAGAAACTAGTAAAAAAAAAACTTAATTGCAGGGTAATGGATGTGGCTCAAGCGGTTGAACACCCACTTCTCACATGGGAGGCCCCAGGTTTGGTTCCTGGAGCCTCCTAAAAACAAACAAACAACAAGCAAAACAAATGGAAAAAACCAGCTCAGGGTAGCCAATGTGGCTAAAGCACCTGCTTGCTACATATGAGGTCCCGGGTTCAATCCCCGAACCCCAGTACCTAAAAAAAAAGCCCCCACAAAACTTAATTACACAGCTAGAGCCACAAACCATGAAACCACAGGATCTTAGTGTTGAGAGAAGTCATTATGGTCTAGTCCAACTGCCCATTCAATGCTTGAACCCCCTCTTCTCCTTTAAGTGGTCATGCAATGTCTTTTTGAATTCCTTTGCTGATGGTGAACTCATTATGTCTAAAGGCAGGCCATCTTGCCTTGTCTACTATGCAGGTCATAGTAGACTTGAACCCCAGATTCAGAGAGTTCAATCTCATCAGACCACACAAGTCCAATTCCTCTTCATATAATAAGCCTTTAGATATTCGAAGAGTGATAATCTGCTCCTGCCAACTTCAGCTGGCCAAGCTAATGGCCTGTCATCCTTGAGATCTTCTCTTTATGACATAGGTTTAACTCTCTTCACCATGCTAATGGCCCTTCCAGTTTGTTTTTGTGTCTCTTAAAGGGTTGCACCAGAATGGAGTGCAACATCCTGCACAGGCTGACCAGCCCAGACAGGGCAGTTGCCCTTTTTCCCTAGTCCAGTGCTTCTCAACCCCTCTGCACCTTACAATCATCTGTGGAGCTTTTGAAACCTGTTTTCCAGTCTTCACCCATGAACAATCAAATCAGAAACCCTGGGGGAGGGATCCTAATTCTGACATTCTGTTTGGCTGTAAATAGGAACCATAGCTTTTGACACTAGGTACAGAGTCCTTCAAGAAAGATGAAGAGAACCATCATCATTTTTTAGTGTCTACCATGGACCAAATACTGAGCTAGACAGTTAAATACATTATTCCATTTAATCTTCATCTGTGAGTCAGATGTTTTTTCCCCAATTTTGCAAAGGGAAAAATGGAAACTCAGAAAGATTAAACAATTTACTCAAGGTCACTCAGCCAGACAAATGGCAGAGCTAGAATTCAAATCTAGAAATGTCTGAGCCCAAAGTCCACCTTCTTTTAGCCTACCACTCTGCTTTTGAAATTCAATTAATGTGATAATTATTTGTTGAGAATCAAAGCCGACTGTGTGCTAGACACATTGTAGGTTGGCAACTGTTGTAAGCTGGAGTTCTTGTAGTAACTTATAAGACTGGGCTAGGGTACAGAGCATTTTCTTTTTTTTTTACTCAATCATTTGTTTATGGGGACATTTTCTTGAAGGGAAAATCATGTCGACGTAACGCTGGCTTTGTAGAAAAATAAGTCTTTGGTATTTGGTTGTAAAATAAATGTCAGAGTAGAATGTTTGAGAAAATAAAGAGCTGTATATGAAATCACTTCCCACAGAGCTGTAGAATACTGATGGACTGTTGCTGCTGTTTCATTATTTAAGGCAAATTTGGTGCATAAGGAAGGGGTTGCAATGTCCTGGCCTCTCTAGATCTCCAGGGCTATAGGCTCCTGTCAGGAGAGAGCACAGAGTAGCTTCACATTGCCTCAGCCACAAGGTTTATCCTTTAAAGAACCTCCCAATCAAGTGAGCCTCACTACCTGAGCAGTATGACCAGAATCCAGGGGCCCTGTGACTCTCCTCAACTCAACTTCTGGTATATACTCTATAAAGATGCCACTTTTTCCACCTTAGATAGACCAAGTAGAGCCATTGTGGGGGCCACTTAAAGACTGAAGGTACCAGTTAGGAAGGACTGACATGGTAAAAAGAAGGAAAGGGCTCTAGACAAGAGAAGAGAATAAAAAAAAGGGGAAATGCTCAACAGAAAGATGAATAGCAGCACTCTAGATAGGATTCCTTTTGCCACAAATATCCTCCTCCCCAGCATCCATCTCTTTTCTAGGCTGAACAAAACTTGTCCTTGAGATGACATCTTAGAAAGCCCGTCTTCTGTGGGGGTTTTCCTGAACACCTAAGGCTGGGTACGCTATCCCACATAGTCTTCCACAGTCTCATCATAGGACATGCCATGCTGGATTAAAATTGCCTCATTCCTTACCTAGCTCCACTTTTAGGTCAAAGCATCGTAACTGCCCTGCAGGTGAGTTACTGGAGTGTCCAAGCTTTTGCACTCCTCAGTACTTAGGCCATCCCAGCTGCTGGAGCCCTGAACAGCTTAACCCCTTTATCTCAGGTTAAGGGGTGAATTGTACCCCCTAAAAGGACACGCTGATGTCTGTCTTACTTTGCCAAGGCTACTATGATGCATGCACTAAACATGTCTTAAACAATGGGAATTTATTGTTTCATAGTTTTGGAGGTTAGAAGTCCAAAATCAAGGTGTCAGCAGGCCATGCTTCTTCTGAAGTCTATTGCATTCTTGTCTCACTACGTGGTGATCTGTCTCTTTCTCTGGTTTTAACTTCCATGTCCCATCTCCTTGGCATATAAGGACTTCAGCCATGTTGGTTTAAGGCTCACCTTCATTCAATTCAGCCACATCTCAACTAACGACATCTTCAAAGGTCCTACTTATGAATGGGTTCATTTCCATAGGACCTGAACATGTCTTTAGGGAGATGTGATTCATTCCCCAATGAAGCTTCAACCCTCAGCACCTCAGGATGTGACTCCATTTGGAAATAGGGCTGTCGCAGATGTAACTGTTAACGTGAGATCATGCTGATTTAGGGTGGGCCCTTGATACACTCTGATTGGTGTCCCTGGGAGAAGAGGTAAGAGACTCTGATGCACCCAGGACAGAAGGTCACGTGAGACAGCGGCAAAGACTGCTGTGCCACTACAAGTGTGGAAAGCCAAGGATGGCTTGTGACCGCTGGAAGCTTGGAAGAATGGGGAGGTCCTTTCCTAGAGCCTTCACAGGGAGTGTGGCCCTGTTGGCACCTCGGCTTCAGGTCTCTAGACTCCAGGGCTGCAGGGCAATGGATTCCTGTTGTTTTAAGCCACCCAGTTTGCGGTAATTTGTTACAGCAGCCCTAGGAAACGAGTATCACCCAGTATGGGGAAAAACTGTTCTTTGTGCCACATAGAAAAGGTTGGGAAACACTGTTCTAGACTGCTTGATTAATGACAGGAAGGAAGGAAGGAAGGAGGAAGCGGGGAGAGGGAAGGCAGCAGGCAGCTGGCAGGCTCAAGAGAGACCATTCGCCAGGGCTGTTCTTGGAACAATTTCTGTCTAGATAGGAGGTTTCAATATATGACATTCAAGAGCCCCCTGCCTCTACAGTCAGTGTGGTCTGGTGGAAAGAACATGGGCTTTAGAATCATCCATTTTATGGCTGAGAATGTGGAGGCATAGAGAGGTAAAATAACTTGAACACCATCGCACGGTTATAAGTCTCCATGCCTCTACTTTCTCATCCACAAAATGAGAATAATAATAGTTTTGTTTCAGGTATATTATGAAAATTATGTGACAATGTTTTTGCCATACTCTAGATACATAGTAGAAACTCAATATCTTTCCTAAGATATTGTGGTTTTGTTTCAGGAACCACTTTTGCCATAAATGACAGCTAACGTAGCTATGTGCTTACGTTGGGTGGTTGAGTTCAAATCCTGGTTCTATATTTATTAGTCAAATGGCCTTAGGCAAATGATCTGACCCCACTCCACCCCCACACTCCCCTGCCTCTGTTCTTTCATCTGTAAAATGTGGATAATCACAACCACCTCACCACTCTTTGTTAAATGGATTAAATGAGTTGACCCAGGCAAAGCCTTCAGAACATGCCTGGCACATCATAAATACTCAGCAAGTAGTTGATCTTATCAATATTATTTAGAAACAGGCAGGTGAAAATGGCCAGTACACTGATTATATGTGTAGACACACCCGGCCTGGGTGGCTGTGTGCAATGAGGATCTACCAAAGTGTCCATAATTGCAGCCTGACAGTGGGGTGGGAAATGTAGGAAAGTTCATTTGCAGTTAATATATATTCAGCTGCACTAATTAGTGCAAGCCCCAAAGCCTAAAATAAATTAAGCTGGTCTTTAAAAAAAATGAGACTATAGGCTTGTAAGAATGTTGGGAACTTCTTTTTACTTTATCATTCTAATAGTTCTAAGAGTGAAAATGTTGATACAAACAAGAAGATCTCAGCTCCTGTGCCTAGAGTTATAAAGGGGTTAGAGAGCAATTATTGATTATTGTAGTTACTGGTTTTTTAGTAGCTGCCATGTGGTAGGTCTTTTCCGTACACATACATTCACATTTTGCAAGCTTCCAGGTTTGGATCATCACTCTGGTACAGGCATACCTTACTTTATTGCACCTCACAGATACTGCATTGTTTTCTTTTTACAAATTGAAGGTTGTGCGACTCTGTATCAAGCAAATCTTTGGGCGCCATTTTTCCAACAGTATATGCTCATTTCAAGTCTCTTCATGCCAAATTTTAATTAAGTTATGTATATTGGGTTTGTTTTTTTTTTACATAATGCTATTTACTGCACACTTAAAAGACTACAGTATAGTGTCAACATAACTTTGATATGCCCCGGGAAATTTAAAAATTTGTGTGACTCTCCTTATTGTAACATTCACTTTATTGTGGTGGTCTAGAACCGAACGCACAAGATCTCTGAGGTATGCCTAGATACAGAGGAGACCTGTGAAACTCAGGGGGTCCAGAAAGGTGCGCAGATCATGTAGCTGGCGTTTGGAGACATCCCATGACCCGAGGACCCAGACCATGCCCCCCATTCCTCAACTTCCAAGTGCCAGCCACATCAGTGTGTCTTGAGGTTGCAGGTTGTGCTGGTGCTTCTTTTGACACCTGTCGACCCCACTCTTCACTACAGCATGTAATTGTCTGAAATTATTCAGTTTGGTGACCTTTGTGTGGACTCTCTCCACTCCTGAGATGTCCCTTCTCTGTAGTGGATCCAGAGCAGTAGCTGACCCTCACTGTGTCAGCCCTGGTACAGCTAGGGGACACCCTGAATTGCTGCAGGGACAAGAGGGGAGAGAGGTGAGGAGAGGCATCGTCTCTGAACTGTTCTCTGGCCTTGCTTGTGTCCACTGAGTTTGCTGGCTCCACCTGAGCAGTGAGCATCAGCCTCTATCCCTGCTGCACCTTTTGAGATGACCATTGTCCCACTACAGCCTCCACTGTGAAACCCGGAAGTTACCTTGTGTCCTGCAGTGAGGTCCCTTGGATTTGCTGGCTACTTTCTCACCCTTCTCAGAGTGCGCTAGGCTCCTGGGTGTGGGCAGGGGTGGGAATTTTGCATTTTCTTGACATCAGGGGAATTTTCTGGTCCAGGTCCTCTTCTCTGAGTGTCATATTATTCTTGAGCCAGGCATGCTAGTCGTGGCAGTTTGATATTATTTATGAATTCCAAAAATAGATATTGGACTATGTTTATAAATGAGTCCGTTCCTCAGGGCATATTAGATTATATTAGATTCAGAGGTTTCACTTTTACTTGATTAAATTATGGTTAAGGCTGTGATTGGGCCATATCACCAAGGAGAGGGGGACTCATGGGAAATCGACATGGCAGAGGAGAGAGTTTGAGCTTTTGATGCTGGAGCCCTGGGAAGTAAACACACAGAGAAGCAGATATGTGAGGAAGGAGAGAAGACTCCATTAGACATAGCACAGGTTCTGGGAAGAGAGATGAGCCTGAGAGTCTACAGCTGACCTTGTAAAGAGAGGAGAGCAGCTGAGCTCAGAGAGAAACAAGCCCTGGGGAGAGAGGCAAGCCTTATGCTAGCCTACAGCTGAGAACAGAATGGAAGGAGCTGGGACCACAGAGCCTTGGGAGGAAGAGGAAGGCTGAAACTTTGCAGAGTCTAGCACCATTTTGCTTCAATGTTTGGCAACAGACTTTGGTGAGGGAAGTAACTTACCCTTGATGGCCTTATGACTGTAAGTTTCTACCCCAAATAAATACCCTTTATAAAACCAACAGATTCCTGGTGCTTTCTGCAAAGCACCCCTTTGGCTGACTAATACACTAGTATTGCTCTGGGCCTGCTCACGCAGCTCCCCGGCTCCCTCTCGCAGGCACTGGGACTTCTTAAGGGTCCAACACTGACCGAGCCCCTTCCTGGGCTCTCCAACTCCTGGCCTCTTGGCTCTCAACTTGCAGCCACCTTCTGTGCTCTCCTAGGCCATAACAGACCTCCTTGCCCTTCAGGAGCCAGTGGAGGCTTGGTGTGGAGTGGGAGGAGGAGGAGTTTATTTTCTCAGGCCATCTTTCTGCCCACATCTATTTTGCCATTTCTTCCATCTACCACACTCACCTCAGGTCTAGTGGTTCAGGCAGGAGACATGGTCAAGACCCCTCTGCCTTCTCCGTGGGGCTCACCACCACCCCCTCACCCAGAGTTTCAACCTCAACGTGGGGCGTGGAGCATGTTCCACTTTCTCACTGAAACTTTTTTGCACTCTTCTTCCAGTCTTTCTCAGGCTTTCCCCCAAGTTCAGGAAAGGTTGTCTCTTCTGTGTATGTTGGGGAAACGGTCTTTACAACCTTAGGCTTTTTCCCCCTTCCCTGGTTTGTACATAAACTATGCTAGAGTCCTCCAGCCTTTTTTCTTGACGATTAAAAGCGAGGCTTCGATATTGAAACAACAGCAATGCAACAATAAGTACATTGAGCCTCAGCTCTTGCAATGGCAAGCCTTAGCTTTCAAGAACTCAAAGCTAAGAATCCAAGTCTTGGTTCTGAAAAGGCTCTTTAGTGTCCTGGGGCAATTAGCTTCAGCCTGATGGTCTAGTTTTAATGGTGGAAGAGTTTTAAGATAAAAAAAAGAATTATCTATAAAGGAAAATCCATGGGATAATATTTCAGAATATTGCCCAATTTTTGTTTTGTCTTTAAGATTTTTGCAGCCAAAAAGAGGATCCTTTCCTGGCACCATGGGGAATTTGTGAGTGAGTTGTTGAAGCATGCTTTTAATGAGTCCTAGATTCTGGTCTCTAGGAACCAATTCATTTTGCTCTAGTCCAGGAACAGAGATGGAATCTGTAATCTAGCTCCTGACATCCCAAACATATGCTCTCAGTCCCCAAAATGTTGATGTGGATGGATTAGCACTAGCTTGCCCACTAGAGAACATGATGGAAATAGTGAGTCATTACTGAGTTGCTAGTTTCATCTTCCTTTATTAATGGGGGATGCATCTTTTTATTCCTGCCAACAACACTGTATAGCCGATCATCTTGTCCAATCTGTCATTTTGCAAAAGTAGAAATGAAACCCTGGAAAGGGGAGATAATTTGCTCAAAAGATTCCATGGCTACTGCATTGTAGTGAAGCTGAGGCAAGAAGCCCTGGGCACAGATAGGTTCCGTGGAGATCAGAGCTCCCAGCACATTTTCTCTCCCCTGTGCCCTGATGTCAGGAGGAATCCTTACACTTCTCAACCTGCAGATTTGTTTTCAACTATCAAATATCCAGTTTGGTGGTGGATATGGACAAGTGCAAATGCCTGGCCCCGCAAAGTCCCCACCCATCTGTTCATGGCTGCTGAAGACGGAATTTCTGGTGAGCTGGGACCTCAGTCTTTGCCAAGAGACTTCAGCCTGCGTGCCAAGGAAGTATCAGTGATCTGCTCAGATGGAACCCCCCTCCGGAGGCTTGGAGAGTACAGTGGAGGCTGCTCTTGATGCATCCGCAGCTCACCATCAGATGGAACCTGCTCTGGAGGACCATGCTCGACAGGCAGATGGTAAGAGCAAGGGATTTCTATCCTCCTTAGTCCCAGCCGAGGCTGTCCCCTCAGTGGTGGCAGCTGAAATCTCTGCAAAACCTGGGTTGGTCACAGAACCATGCAGAAATTTCTGTGGAGTTTTGAAAAGCAGCTGTCAGCTCAAGCTTGCTCCATTGAGCCTTCAGTCTTGACGACAAGACTGGCAGGGTTCCGACTTGGAGACCTGGAAGGAAAACGTATTTACCGTCAATCATAACTCCCTTTTTCACTCGGTTTTAGTTTTCAAAGCCAAGACCTCCTGAGGACTTGGAGCGCTCTGTTCTTTCTATAAGATTATACAGGAGATTCCCACCCTCGCCTCAGAAAGACAGTGGCGAGAATTTAAAAAGTAATTGGGGACATATAAATCCAAATGCTGTAAGACAGCACGGGGATGGGCAGTGCAACTCTGGACCCTGACTGCCACACGTGGGTGCACACACACTGCCACCACCCCTTATGCAAATAAGATCAGATGGAAACACACACCATGGGCAATCTTGAAAGGAAAAAAATGTCAGCAAATGGCCTCCTTGAAAAAGAGTAAAAAGAGCCCCAGAAGCTTTTACATGCTGAAAGTTGCAGGAGAGATGGTCTAATCCATGTGCGCAGTGTGATTATAATATAATAAGACTGCTATTCTTGTGTGGCTCGTTAACGAGCCTTAAAGATAATTCTAAGAGAAGTTCAAAGGATATCTTGAACAGTGTGAGTGGGCAAAGGCATTACTTTGAATGACAGCCCCCCTTGGATCTCTGTAAAAAGTTAATCACATTTCATATGCAAAGTATACCCCCAGGTACATATCTGGCTTCATTCATTTATTCACATGGTATTTCTGAGCACTTACCTTGTGTGCAGCACTGTACCAGGTGTTGGGGGAATTCAGAAAATGAAAGCAAGTTTCTCTTGCCCCTACAGTCCTTTGGGAGAAGTTAGGTTGTGCAGAACAAAGCATTTAAATGACACGGCAAGACAGAATTGTCAAAATAATTGGTCACACCTCATGGAAGAGCATCAAGCTGTCTTACATTAGCTTCTCCCCCAGCAGCTGCCTCCCCAAATCTAGATGCCAGGTGGATGGGGCCTTGGGGTCCACTCTACAGGTCAGCACCTTGCCGGTGGGCTCTTGGTATCCTGCTTTCCTTTCTTTGTTGCTTTTACCTCAGCCTCTTTTAGGGATCACCTATGTGATTTGAGTTGCCATGGTAATCAATATCTTCCTTAAAAGCAGAAGCTGCCCCATGGAAAGGGAAGGAGGAGGGAAAGCAATGGAAGGATGAAAGGCAGGACCTGCAGTGGGATGAGAACACAAGTCATGGCAAGGAGGAAGGACTGTAGTAAAGAGGGGCGCTGGGTGCTACTGGCAAGAAGGACACACTTAGGGTGCTTCTCCTGACCCTCTCTTCTCTATTCCTGCGAAACAAGGCCCCTGCCAGGGCCTCCCTACCAGGGCCTCCCTGCCTCCCATTTGACTCATCACCACACAAATCTCTTGCTCTGTTACTACTTCTCAAAACCCTCAATAAGCTACCACTAATGCTGTATAAAGTCTGAAGTCCTCACCCTGACACCTCCTTAAGCCAAGCTACTTCTCCATTCCTTTTGCCCACTATTCTCTCTGGTCCTTTGCTTCAGCCACCCTGGTCTATTTGTCCTTGTCCAAGTGCATGCTGTTTTCTTGCTCAGTCCTCTGCCTTAAAGGCCTATCTTACCCAGATTACCCTGTTGAATCTGCCTCCCCTTCAAACTCCCTTGGAGTTCACCAGCTCACTGTAAACTTTCTGTCCTGCCTTTGAATCTTCATCATTTCTACCGTCTGTAGCACTCTTGTGGCACTTATATAAGCTTGTGTTGTATAATGATGGCATGTGCTTAATATATCAGGGAGGGAAGGAGGGAGGGGAAAAGGAGGGAAGGAGGGAAGGAGGGAAGGAAGGAGGAAAGGAATGAGGGAAGTAAGGGGGGAAGGGAGGAAGGGGGAGAAGAGGAAGGGAGGGAGGGAAGGAGGGTAGGGGGAAAGAAGGAAGGAGGGAGGGAGGAAGGAAAAAAGGAGGGAGGGGAGGGAGGAAGCAAGGACTCCCCTCCTTCTCTAACCTTGAATAAATAGGATTTATGATGAAAAGTGATGAGAGATTCTGAGTCTGTCATTTTTGCTCAGTTGAGACTGTTACATGGCTGAAGTATAAAGGGTAGGTGTACTAATCAGTATGTTTGTCATATATATATATATGTAAATATTATGAGATTTATTATAGGAATTGGCTCACATGACTGTAGGGATGGGCAAGTCCGAATTCTGTAGGGTAGGCCACATGCTGGGAAATATGATGAAGGTTTCCATGAATACCCCAGGAGAAGCTGGCTGGCTAAGGTAGAGGTGGAAATTCTTCTTTCTGACTCCTGAAATCACTACTTCTCTTAAGGCCTTCGACTGATTGGATGAGATATCTCTCCTTGCTGAAGGAAATCTCCTTTGTTGAGTATAGATGTAATCAGTCATAGATGCAACCAACTAGCTTATGATTTAAGTCCATGAAACACCCACACAGCAACAACTGTGCCAGTGCTTGCTTGACCACACAACTGGACACCATCTCCTGCCAACTTGGTGCATGAACTTAACCCTCACAGTAGGGGTAGGGTACCCCCTCTGGTAAAGGCAAAGAGCACCTGGCCTTGGGAGAAGCTGAAGCAGGACCCATATGACAGCAGGGGTTCCTGGCAGGAGAGCAGAGGGATTCTGCCCAGAGAGATCCCAACTCCCTGGGGGTGGACATTGTGTTGCAACCTGGCTCTAGCTTGCAAATCCTCAGAAGCTGCTCCTCCTCTCAACCAGTCATAGGATGGCACACTTAATTGCCAGGCTGGCACTCATTTAAATTCCTATCAATGGCAAATGTAGGAAAGGTGACAAAATCCCAACAGGATTTCCATTTGTTCAGCTCTGGGACTCTCCTCATTAAACTGCATCTCTGAAGCCATTAGGGGCCAGAGCCCAGAGCTGGAGGTGGCAAACCCACAGCTGCGGCCTTGGGCCAGTGATAGATTCATCTCTTTCCTCTGCTGTTCAGTGGTGTCTATCTAGGTAATTCTTCCTGTCTATCTGCCCATGTCATTTTCATATTCTATCCAGTGGGCTATTTACACTGTTTATATTTTCTGTCTGTTCTGTTTTACGGCCCCATTCCCTCCACAGCATCTATCCTATTGGTATTCTGGTCTATTTATATTCTCCTACTGTGCAGTGCAGAGGTTCCCCCTCCCTTTTCATCTCTTTTATCAATCTTGTTTACCTCCTCTATCGGCCCCTTCATCTTGCTATTATCTAGTTATCCATCTAGTTAAATTGCCCATGCCCTTCCCTCTCCATCTCCAGCTTTCACCTGAATCCACTCCAGGTTCTCCTGGGAAGCCTGCTTGCTCTACCCCCACCCCTCTTCCTGCATTTGACAAGTGATCCCTATTAAACACGTCTGTGGAACAAGGCTTTCTCAGACAGACTTGCACTACTATGGACCCAAGAAATCTCCATCCATCACGACGAATAACAAGAGCTAATATATACTGAGCATCTAGCACGTGCCAGGCACTGAGCTAAGTCTTCATTTTCTGTTTTACAGTTTTTCAAGGCAGTTTTCCCTTATATTACAGAGGAGGAAGCTGAGGCTCAGGGAGGTCAAGCAACTTGCTGGAGGTCGCCCAGTTAATATGTGGAATATTGACAATCCACTCTTAGTTATCTGCATGAGCAATGGCGTGAATAATCCCTCCCTGCAGAAAAGCCTAAAGCTCAGTTCTAATAGCCTCTGGGATATAGCATTGGGGCAGTTGATTTCCCTCCTTGCACTGCTCTGCTACGGCTGATAGTCAAAGTGCAGGGCAGGAAAAGGCCAATATATGGAACAGTGTTACCCTACAGAGTCCAGAAAATCAGAGCCTTAGCATGACCCTCTGTGGAAACGTAACATACACAGCATTGTCTGTGGTAATGGGGAGAGTCAGTGTGACAGATGCCAGCGTGCCCCCACACCTCGCTCTAACCTTTGCCTCCAGCCCTATAAGTGGTTTCTACTCCCCAGGCACCTAAACTGGCTGAGGGCTATGTGGGGTGGTGTCAGAGGCTTAGTGAAGACCAAGGGAAAGCCACCCCTGGATTCCAGTATTGCCACGGATAAATCAAGGGGACCGGAATTGGTCACTGTCCTCAGCCTGGGCTTCCGGCTCCTTGTGTGGGGCTATTGGATTACATGACTGCTCCCTCACTCACAGTCCCCAGAGAGTCAGCAAATGGGAAATCCCTGAAACGGGACTCGCATAGGATAAGATGGAGACAAATGAATCCTCAGGCCACTTGGTCAAGAAAAAAAAAAATGACCATATTCCCAGACCCAGTGAACTCCCCAAAACCAGCCTCTGGGAACCCACGGACCGAGAAAAGAAGCAAATGAAACAGAACCTCCCAGGCAAACTGAAGGGGGAATTATTGACTGCGTTGAAGGCAGCGGCCCCAGATTCTTCCCTGGGTATTTCTTGCCCCAGCGCTGAATCCAGACTCCCCAGCCTGATAGGCAAGGCCCTCTGCAATCCCTCCAGGCCTCCCTCTTGGCTGTCATGTGCCTGTGGCCCTCTTTGTGGGCTCCATCATCCTGTCAGATCAAGAGTAACTCAAGGCCCCGAATCATGCCAAGGATGGTCTGGGGGAACTGAATGAGACCCCAAGGGGGCAGTTTAAGAAACAATGGATGGTCTCTCTTTGGCTAATTACTAGAAGTTTTGTGCTGATCTTTAAGGATTTTTCAGAATCCAGTGGTGGGGGAACACATGTACCCTCAATTACTATATAGAGAATGAAGAATGATGAACTCTGAAATAAAGGAACGATGAGGATGAATTGGGGGCACAGAGGAAGGAGAGCCTTCGTGAAGGGCTGGGGAATTGAGGAACACTTTGTGGGCGAGGTGGCACTTAAGCTGGGACTTGACAAATAGGTAGAATCTAATGGGATAGTCTAAGGATTATGTTAGGAAAAGATAGGCAAGTTCCTGGAGTATTTATAGGCCTGGGGCATTGAGGTGTGGATGGAAGTGGAAGTGAAGAAAAACCAAGCTTTTGTGTAAGTATCCAACTTCATTGACTCTAAAGCCCACCGGGGCAGCAGCTGTGGTTTTGTAGCTGCTGACCTTAGCACAGCCATGGTTTGTGCACAAAGAAAGTTTAGAATTGTTAGTGGTGTCACAGTGATGGTGGCTGTGAGTTTAACAGTGATGCCGACGCAGATGCTGCTTTTTGGGACTCACGCCACTGTCATGGGGACCTGAGGACCAAGAGCCACCATCCAGGGAGTGGGGAGAGAATGTTGAACTGCTCTTCCTCCTGACTTCCTTAAACTCTCTCCAACTGACTTTGCATTTTCAGGAAAAACAGGTGGGGTGTTGCCAAGCTGGCAGGGACCCCCTGCCCAGAGCGATAGACCCTGTCACAGAAAAGTAATTTCTTTTTAAACTTCTATGCAGTGAAATCCTGCTGCTGCACACAGCAGGCCCGGCAGAACCAGTGCTGCCATCCTGTCACCGCAGTGCTGGGGAATAAAGGAAAATGCTTAGCATTAAATTTCATGTAAATCAGGCTTTATTTGCTCTGGTGACAGGTTATTACCTTCTGCAGGGAATGAGGGGGGAAACGGCTGCTGGCTGGGGACACGATTTCCCAGACGAGGATGTCTCCAGGAGCAGCTGCTGCCAGTGCGGCCAGGAAGCCCAGGCCTCTGGGTAGTGGGCCTTGCCCCACCCCTTCCTTTACCCCCACAGCTCCCACGAAGACAACTTTCCCATAAGGGTGTGCAGTCTCCATATTGGTTCAGCTTGTCAGTACTGTCCTCACCTAAGCCTGCTCACTCCTTGCGTGGGGGCATCCATTTACACCAACTACCTCTTAAACATGTCTCTTACCTAGTCTCCTTCTCCTTGGTGGCCCAGGTCCTCTCCCACCCAGAATGTTCTGTGCACTCCTGTCTACCCCACTAAATTTAATCTATCCTTCAAGTCAAATTCAGGTCCAAAACCTCCATGAAGTCTTCCCTCTCCATCCACCCAAACTGTGGGTGACACTCTCTTCTTTCAGTTTTGTTCATCCTCAACTTCTGTCCCATAACCCAGCCTAATGTGACTGATACACTCAAATCTACTTTGTGTTGAAAGTGATGGGTGTCTTCTTTCTCACATGCATAACTTAGCTCCCCAACCAGGTTGTGAGCAGGCTAAGAATAGAGATTGGGATCCATGCATGTTTATATCCATCCAGAGTGCCTAGCACAGAGTCTTGCACATAGCAGAGTCTCAATAAACGTGTTGGTTGCTGATAGAAATGTATCAGTCAGGGTAGGCTAGGTTATGTATAGTAACAAATGACCCCCCAAATCTCAGTGACTTAAAACAATAAAAGTTTATTATTCATGCTACAGGTCTATTGCAGGTCAGCTGGCAGACTCTACTATTGCCCTCAGTCACCCAAGTTGAGAGAAGCCACCAGTTTGAAGGTCACATGGGTGGGGCACACATTAGCAATTAAATAAAGGTCTATCCTGGAAATGACACATACTACCTCCATTCACAAGTCACATGGCCCCACCCCAAAACAAGGAGCCAGAAAATCCAACCTTAGCCTGATTCCAAAAGACAGAAAGCTAGAAATACTTGATGAGTAGTACCAATGACTTCTCTAAAGTGCTTAGCTATGAGGAATGCACTCTCTTTTATCCGCCACTGAATTCCTAATAGCTGGCAACATGCCTGGTATAAAATAGGTATTCAATAAATACTGAATAATATCTGCACCCAGCTCTAACTCTTTATCTGGGGGCAGAGCTGAGATCATGTGACTCATTTGCCTTTGATCTGCCTTCCGTGCCTCTGTAGACCATAAGTCCCAGGAAAAGGGTGACTGCGCCTTCACTACTTTGCAGTTTCTTCTACGTCATGGGGAGAGGCGGGAGAGGAGGGGCACCATTATCCGTTGAGATGACCCTTTCAATTTTATTATTTAGTAGACAGGCAAATTTTTCAAAGTCTGTGTATAAAAGTTTGCACGTATGTGTTTGCTCTGGAAGGGAGGAAGGCAGAAGGTAGTTCCATTTTTATCACCGCTTATCTCCCGCTAGCACTTAATCAGTGTCTGCTGGAGGCAGTGCCTGGTAGAGGGGGTGGGTGAGGAAGCCACAGGAAATGGTGGTGCAGTTCTTCTTTTAGAAGCTCTCTCTGCTTCCCTACTGTGAGTGACTCTTCCTCCCACCTTTTCTTTCATCCAACCCTCTTTTCCCTGTTCTCTTCACACTCTTTCTTCTCTACATTAAGGGCTTTCTCCCTTTCTCTGAAACAAAAGCAGCAGATAGGAGAAGGGAGGAAGGAGGATGTGGTCCACGTTGGGGAGTGTGAGAACAGGCCTGGGGGCTGGCTAGAGTGTGGTCAGCGTTTGAGGCCTCGGTCATGGTATAAGCGTCTTTGTCACAGTCATGATTTAGATCTACTGGACCAGGTTTGGGAGAACTGCAAAGGAACTTGGCGGCAGGAATCATCCAGTTCTTCTCTCCATCCCTTCCCCCACCATCCTTCTTTCTCTTCAAGGCATGAGCTGAAAAAGATGGGATCTGATCCCACGACTCATATCCAAACAAGAGCCCTCATGGTCACCCATCTCATAGCCAGACAAGGGGGAGAAGGCTGGGGGCTTCTACTGATCATGCCCAAGCCTTAGTTTGGGCTTTTCCAGCATTGTTGTTCAAGGTCTGCAGTTCAGAGAAGGCAAAGCCGGTTCAGCAGTGTTGCTGCCTCCATAGCCTCCAATGCTGGACTTTTGCCAGTCTCACCATCTGTACTCTCTGGCCAGGGGTATGCATTGCCAGCTTCTGTAGCAACACCCAGCCCCCACCCGCTGCTCCTGCCTGTGCTGGGAATCTGCCAGTGCCCCAGACTGCATCATACAATCGGATAAGCTTTGCCAGGTTTATGGCTGGTAATTTATGGCATTCTTTAGCAACATCTATCACGCTGTACAGTCGTTAATCCCAGAGTCTTTGCCCACTTTGCAGAAAATAGCTTGCAATTCCTTACAATGTAGCATTTGCTAACTCACCTGTCGAGCTGTCAGGCTGGGTGGGTGTGACAAGCCACTCTCCAGTTACTTCTTTCCATCTTACTTTGCTTAGGTGAGCCAGGTCTTCTCCCTCCAGAAAACAGCAGCAAGGATCTTCATTAACCAACAACTATCGTGTTCTCCCACACGGCAGCTGCAGCAGCAGCTCCATACTTAAGCAGTGCAGTGGGGATGCTGGGGGCAGAGTGGGCTCACAACTCTAGCAAAGGCAGAACATTTTTGCAGGTATAAGAGATGGCAGGTTCCAGGTGACCTGAACCAAAGACACAAACTTACTCCCTCCTGATGTAAGGTCAGGGAGGGAATGGGTGAGTGGTAGTCTTAGGGTGTGTGTATACACTTGTATGCAAGTACAGTGTGTGTGAAACTACCTTAATGGTCAACCCTAGCTTAGATCCACTATTCAAAGGATCAGCATGGAACATTGAACACTGTCTTTGGGTGAAAGGGAAAGTAGTTTGGGAAATTCTAAAATATGGTGAGAAAGTTCAGTCAGGGTGAAAGTATCTGGACTGAAACCACATGTTTTATGTTTCTTTGCCTGCTCAAGGAAATACGATGCAATGGTTCTACTTAAACAGTGGGAATTTAATCGTTCGTGGCATTGAGACTCAAGACATCATCAGGAGGTACTTTCTTCCTGAAGACTGTGGGGTTCTGGGCTGACTGCCAGCCATCTTTGACCTTAGCTTATCATGCAGAAAGACACTTGGTGGCCTCTCCTGGTCTTTTTATTCTCTTACAGGCTCCGAATCCCATAATTTCAGCTCCTGGCTGTTCCCAGTGGCTTTCTCTTTCTGTGTCTGAATTCCATTCTCCTATAAAGGACTCAATCAGGATTAAGACCCATTCTGATTGGGAAGCAGATGTGGCTCAAGTGATAGTGCTTCGCCCTACCACATGGGACAACCTGGGTTCGATCCCTGGGGCCTCCTGGTGAAAAAAGAAGAAGAGAAAGTGTGCCTGTGTGGCAAGCCAGTGCCTGCACGGTGATCCAGTGCCTGCACGAGTGCCCATGCGGTGAGCCAGTGCCCCACGCAAGTGAGTCACACAGCAAGATGATGATGACACATCAAAAGAAAGACAAGGGGAGAGTCAAGGTGAAGCACAGCAGAAACCAGGAAGTGAGGTGGCACAATTGACAGGGAACCTTTCTTCCCATCAGAGGTCTCCAGGATCAAATCCTGGTGAATCCTAGAGGAGAGAAAATGAGAAAAGAAGACAACATAGACAGGAAAAACAGCAGGGCAAGGGGAGGGAAAGGGGGAAAAATAAATAAATAAATATTTTTTAAAAAAAGACCCATCCTGATTGAGGCGGGTTCCTCCTTAACTGAAGTAACTTCATCAAGCTGTTCTAATTAGAATGGGTTTACACTCACAAGAATGGAATAAGTTTAAGAACATGTTTTTCTGGGGTACATATAGCATTAAGCCATCACAGGCATGGATGAGTCTTTAAAATTTTTACATAGAGATGGAGTGAGACATCAAAATGATAAAAATGGTTAAATTGTGATGTTAAGATATTCTTGTATATCTATCCTAATCATCTACTTATTTATTATTTTTCTGTATTTTCTGAATATAATGAGCATGCATTTTAATACTAAGACTAAACACAAACAGCACAAATGAATGATAATGTGCATTATGATTGATTGATTGACTGACGTGAATAATATCACAGGAGTCTGAACATTTCTGGGACCAGGAAGATCTTTAGAGGCACACTGTCTGCCCATTTATTTTCCTTGGGACTGTTCTCTGCTAACGTGCCTGAAGCTCTGCTGGTTATATATTCAATTTTCTTTCTTTTTCTCATAAAATAAACTTTATTTTTAAAGAAGTTTTAAATTACAGAAATGCTACTTTGAAATTATAGGGGATTCCCATTTACCCCACCCTATATTTGATTTTCTGACAGTGAATATAATAATAAAATCTCATTCTCATATACTGTTTCTCTCAGTGCTTAGCTTGGGGAGCTCAAGCAATATTTGTTGAGTGAATGAATGAATGAATGAATGGACAGCAGCTGCTCTTCTCTTGAACAAACAGGTAGAGGCAGTAGGCTCAGATGGGATGACAGTTTGCTGACCCTGATGTGAGCTCATGAGCATCACTACCCTGACAGCAACAACCCACAGTATGACCTTCTATCCAGGCAGGTTGTGGATGGTGGTGACACAGCAGAAACTGCTGGGGATGAAAGTACTTCCATATTAGGACTTCAGGGATAGCAAGGGTTTCCTACCAAATTCACAGTTCTCCTTAGGATATTTACTTGTGTTTTCTTTCTTTCTTTCTTTCTTTTTTTTAATAATAATCTTTATTTCTAAAGCAGTTTTAGGTTTGCAGAAAAAAATGATCCTTTCCCATGTATACCTTTTCCCCTAGTACTGACATCTTGTATTAATTACAATTGATGAATCCATATTGATATATTATTAGTAATTGAAGTCCATAGTTTACATAAGGGTTGACTCTTTGTATTGTACAGTTCTATGGGTTCTGACAAATGTATCATGTGATGTATCTACCTTTACAGCATCATACAGAATAGTTTCACCGCCCTAAAGATGCCTTGTGCTCCACCTATTCATCCCATCCCCATTCCCAAACACATGGCAACCACGTGTTTCTATAGTTTTGTCTTTTCCATAATGTCTTATAGTTGGAATTATACAGCACTGGCTTCTGTCACTTACCACTATGCATTTAACGTTCCTCCATGTCTTTTTTTGTGGCATGATAGCTCATTTCTTTTTATTGCTGAATAATATTTCTTTGTATGAATGTACCATAGTTTGGTTATGCATTCACCTGTGGAAGGGCATCTCCATTGCTTCCAATTTTGGACAGTTGTGAACAAAGCTGCTAAAAACGTTCATGTGCAGCTTTCTGTACAGACCTAAGTTTTCACTTCATTTGAGTAATTACCTAGGAGTGCTATTGCTGGATGATATGGCAAGCCTATACTTAGTTTTGTAAGGAACTGCCAAACTGTCGCCGTAAGTGGCTGTACTATTTTTCATTTCAACCAGCAATGAATGAGAGTTCCTGTTGCTCCACATCCTCTCCAGCATTTGGTGTTGTGAGCCTTTTGGATTTCACCCATTCTCCTAGGTGTGTAGTGGTATTTCATTGCAGTTTTAATGAAATTCCCTAATGACATATGATGCTGAGCATCTTTTCATATACTTATTTGCCATCCATATTTCTTCTTTGGTGAGATGACTGTTCACCTTTTTTGTCTATATTTTAATTGGATTATTTGTTTTCTACTTACTGAGTTTTAAGAGTTCTTCATGTATTTTTGTATTTTGGACACAGGTCCTTTGGCAGCCATGTGTTTTGCAAACATTTTTATCCAAGTCTTGTGACTTGTCTTTTCTTTCTCTTAGTGTCTGTTTGTTTTTATTGGTGGCTCTTTCCCAGAGGAAAAATTGGCATTGTTCAGTGGAAAGCATGTATGGTTCCTACAGGAATTATAAGCAGACACACTGTTGCACATTGAGCACAGGTTGTTGTACCAGGGTTGGCTTTGATAATCTATCTTCTGCTTGATGGTTTTTTTTTAGGTAGTGGGACCAGATATTGAACCCAGAACCTCATATGTGGGAAGCTGGCACTCAATCACTGAGCCACATTGGCTTCCCTGAATTGGTTTTTTCATTAGTTTGCTTGTTCTTTGTTTTTGTTTGTTTGTTTTTAGGAGGCACTGGGAACCAAACCCAGGATGTCCCATGTGGGAAGCAGGCACTCAACTGCTTGAGCCACCTCTGCTGCCCTTGATGATCTCTTTGGAGTTTGTCCCTGAAAGCACTCAACTAAGATGCTGTTGGCATTAGACTTCATCCAAAGTACAAATGTAGGGCCTCATCAAGCCAAGGGCCATGAGAGGAAAATTTAGATGGTTGGATTGATGCAAAGCTGGATGCTAGTAAGTTAAGAGGAGCTGAAGAACAAGAAAAAAAAATGTAAGTGTCTAGCAAAAAAGAGCAATGAAATGCATTGTGTGCATTGGGGCAGGTAGGAAAGGAAGTGAAGTCATGAGTGAGTTAACAGACTGGGCAAACCAAAGAATCATAGCATGAGGGTTAACAGCACCAGTTCTGGGGGCAGTTAGCCAACTTTTCAGTACATTTGCTAGCTGTCTAACTTCTATAAGCCTCAGCTCCCTCATCTGTAAAATGGAGATAATAATAACACCTAACTCTTATAAGATTGTTGTGAGGATAAATGAGATAGTATATAAGACAGATCTTGTCAAATAAACTTTCAGAAAAGATTAGCTACAAGATTACGTTTTCACTGAGGTTGAAGGAGAGGTGAAGTGGGAAGAAGAGACTAAAAGAGCAAGGCAAGAAAGTAGTGGTCAGAAAGTGACAGGACGAAGTTAATATTGTACAGGTGGAGCAGTCCCAGGTGATGACAGCTTCATAAAGTGGGCCAGGGTCACGGTTCTCCAGAATGGGTTGTGAATAAAGATTTCAGAAGTGATGTAAATTTAGAGTTTAGAAAGAATAAAAGAGAAAAGAGTGAGGGAAAGTAGAAGGGAAAGGCATAGGGAAAAGGGGGGGAAAGGAAGGGAGAAAAGGAAGGAAGGGAGGGAGAAAGGGAGGGAAAGGAAAGAAGAAAAGAGAAATTCAACCTTGGGTACTCAGAAAGTCTGCTTAGACTCTAACCTGACCAGCATGGGTGGGGGTGGGGAGGAGATCTTTAAGTATCAGTTGTGGTAACCCAGTCCTTTAGGGGTATACTCAACCACAACATAGAATAAAGTCATAAAATTCCATTCGGTATCAGTGTACCTGCCCTACACATGCATGCACATATTCACACACAGGCATTCCCACTCTAGGTCCCTCTTTTCTCCTCATGAGATGCTTCAATTCTCTGTCTCTTTCTCCTCCCCACCCCAGCTGCCCTCAATCATCATTTTAATCCGAGTGTGATAGGTGGGGAGAATGGAGGAAGTTGTGCAAATGACCCTAGCCCTCAGTCTGAAATTGAGGTGAGTTTGGAAAGTTCATCCTGAGCCTCAGGAGACTGTCACAAAGATCACAAATCAGCAGTTTTGTCATCTCCACACAAAAGGGTCAGAGATGAAAGAAGCAGAGGTTACGGGCCAGGGGAGTGTGTGTTCCGATCTATATGAAATCTAGAAATGGAATTCCTAAGATTTCTATTTTCAGTCCTTGAAGGAGATCCTTTTTACCTATAACAGTATGTGAAGCATGGGACGGTAGGATATATATAGTCAGAATTGGCACCCATGCCACGGGCTCGCTATGTTGACTCAAGCTTATATTCATAGTTTATGGTTAATTAAAGGGTGGACTGGCAAAGGTTACATGGATGATTAGGAGAGGCTACAGTCTTGGGTCCCAGATGTAATAACCCCAGTGGCTTTGGGAAAGTCACTTAACCTTTCTGAACCTCATGAACCTGTCTACCTAATAAGTCAATGTTTGTGAAAGCAGTTTGAAAACTGTAAAATTTTTTACAAAAGCAAAATATCATTAGAGTGCTTAAAAAGTACTTGTTGAATGAGTGACTAAATAGAGCTCAGTCATGGTATGCCATTAATTTGATGACATATTGATATCCATAGCAAATATTTTATTGATTGTTGACAATTCTACAAGTACCAGTCAAAACAAACTTGCAAAACCCGCAAATTTCATCACTGAGCTCTATATAAGTTTACCCTGGTTTTCTTACATTTGTCCCTGTTCTGTTCCTGCAATTATATGGAAAGCTGCTTGAAAGCAGAGATCCAGTCCTACTCTGCAAGCCCAGCTTCGGCTAGCCCCAATAGTAAATATTTGTGGGTTGAATCTTCAGATCTTTCACTGGCAAAATTTGGGTTATTATGAGTATGCACATGCATGGAATAGCCATCTGCTGGTAGACCAGCAGGAATGGGCCAAAGAAGGTGGACCAGTTGGAGGGTACTCTTGCAGATTTGCCTGCAGACCCTTTCATCCCTTTGTTCAACATGTTTTGCCTAGAATTAAATAAAGGGCAAATGGGATGTCCGCAGCAGGGGAAATTCAGCTACAGATGTCTTCTGAGTCCTTTGAGTGATGTTTTGCCAAATCCAAAGAGATAACCTGTGGCTTGCTGTGGCTTGCTATGAAATCCCCCTTTCATACTCCTCATCCTTCTTCTCCTTCCTGGCCACCCAGCACCAGAGTCCCTGGCCAAGAAGTAGAAGAAAACATGGAGACTGGGAAAGAAAAGTCTCTTATTAAAATATAAGAATAAATGAACAGCCAGGGCATGAGAGAGGAAACTTTAAAAGGAACTTTTACTTAGTTTCAGCATCAAAATGAAGGCAAGCTCTTTCTTCTCAAGGACCTAAGAGAGGAATGTGAAATCACTCTGCCTCCATTTCATCTACCAGAAAGCCCTTTTTGATTCCTACAAGAAGACAGTTCCTGTGACCTCAAGCTCCTGCACATTGCTCTTCTCTGCCTTGTGCCTTCACATGAAACTGAAGAGAAATGAAGTAATTTCCGGGGCTCTAGCAATTGATCCAGGACTGGGGAGGAGGCAGAGGACTGGAGAAACCAGCTAACAAGCTCCAGACACTCAGCAAGTGGAATCAAGTGGAGGAGCCAATGGGAAAGGAGAGTATGTTAAGTACCATAAACAGGCAGAGATGGAGGGTCTAAACAAGCCTGATGGATAGAGAGTGACAGAGACCATTTCAACCTAAGCACCTTTTGCAATGTGAAGGAATCATCTCTGTGGGAAGGGATAGAGCTATTAAAAGGATGAATTGATGGCCAAGCAATGTCCACTAAGCTTGTTCTGTGCACTCAGAGCTCTTTAAACAATTACAAGAAACAGGTTGAAACTGGCTATTAACAAGGAAAAGAAACCCAGAGGTCAGGCTTGTTTGCTTAAAGAGAGAACAGCAGTGATTCATCATCATACTTCAGATGGCTAAGTAAATATTTGCTAAATGGAGGCAATAATATTATGTGAGAAGGAACCTGTAAAACTGTCATCGAGAAGGTACCGTTCCACAACTGGACTTGGGTGGGACTTTGCTAGGGGATCACAGGGGTGTGGCCTCAGGAGGACTTATTAGGTGGTTCTTGTATGACCTTTACCAAGGTCACACAAGAAACTGGGAAGTTTTTTCTGACAGGTTTATGCTACTATAAACATACTTACCAACCTCAACCAGGAAGACTGAAGGAAATACCCAAACTGCAATTTAATCATTAATTACTCCATGACCATAAGTTAAACCATCAGGGAAAGAACCCAACAAGAACACTCATCCCCATTTCATTCAGATGGTATTAATAGCATCAAAGATTCCTAGAATGATCAGCGAGGAAAGGCTGAGGAAATCCCTAGTGCCGGCTCTGCCCTGAAACCGAAGCCAGGGAGGCCCAGAGCAGGGCGGAACGGTCCAAGGCCACAGATATTCCCCAGCAGGGGCGGGCCTGACTCTCAGGCCCAGGCTTCCCACTCACATGCTCTTCCCACCAGACTGCACTTTTTTGGAAGAGTTCTTGATATGATTTAAGCCCTGCAACAGAGCTCGTTTTCACACAGCAATGTCAGGCCCATAGATGCCTAAGCCATTGTTTCCTCCTTGCTGTGACAAGGTTGGGAATGGGGCAAGGTTTTCCTGTAAGGGTACTATAAGAATGCCATAAGAATAAACCTAGGGTGGGGGCCACCATCCTCCATGGCCTCCTGAGAGAAGTGTTCTAAGGGCTCTTTCAGGGCACGGTTGAATCTTCATTGGTGAGACACAGCATATCATCCAGCAGTGCAGTCAACACTAGTGGTTTCATGGGGTGGATTATCCAGTGGAAATGTCTAATCCTAGGACATCCATCCCTTTCCAATCCATATATACCTGGTGTCTTCTTTCCTCTTAACAGATTCCATTAGGGAATTTAAATTTAATTATTGTTCTAAACATAATTAGACATAATTACATATGCAAAATGATTTTTAGGAGACCTGAGGCCTTTTAATTTCAAGGCTATTGCTTGAACAGCAAGAGTAATGAGAGTTTTAAAACTATAAGGAACTTAAGGGTCTTAAAAGAATGCAACTTTGAAGGAAACAAGACGGAAAATGAAAATTTAGGTAATAGTTGGTGGAAAAGAAAATAAGACCATTAGTAGCTGGTGGCAGACAAGATGTACCATATTTCAGATGTGGTACCTGCAAATATGATTTGATGATGTGATGAATGATATCTTCTTTTTTTATTTCTATTCCCTACAGAATACTTTGAAAAATAACAAGATAGGGACCAACATCATCAAGTTGTTTTCTCCTTGGGGGAAAAAAGGTAGATTTATGATATTCAAGTGTGTAAAAGATTGTGGAGGGATGGAATAGATTGTAGGTACAATGCAGATTGAATGTGGGAAATGGAACATGGGTATGCCTTAGTCAATTGCTGCCTGGCCTTGTATCAGTCCATCTGCTCAATCTTATTATTACTCAAAAATTCCACAGGGACAGTTGCTGTCAAGTTTCTGATGAGACATTGGGATTGGGCAACCAATATAGCAAGCCCTTCTTCTGGCTGAATTCTCTTCCTTAACTGGAACTCCCAGGAAATCTAGACAATAGAGCATAGGGAAATACCAGTGGTTTGGAGGCATACGGTAACCAGGTCTGTGAGCAGAGTCCCTCATTCAATGTCTATGCAACAGCTGTCATTGAGGACCTACTCTGCACCATACACACTGTTCTATTATCTGGGGACCTCTGATCAAAGCCACACAAACATAGCTGATAGTTCTAGTCTCTGCCTTCATAGCCTGCTAGGTCCATTGTCATTAACAAGTAGTAAAATCAACTCATTTGGACTTTATCTCATTTTTATTTCCCCTACTCACCCCATTTTGGGCTTGCTAATCAACCACATCATGAGGTAAAAGGCTGGAAGCCACAGGGAAAAGAAGAAAATGCAAGTGCTGAACTAATGAATTAATTGGATTTTGATGTACTAAGAGTCCATAATGAACTCTCGATTATTCAGTGATATGTTCCTAACCTAATGTATTCTTCTTTGTTTTCCTTCTGCTCTGCTAGAGACTGAGTAATTTGGATATGCTGTAAAAGTACTAGGACTAGATTGTGGAAACAGAACAGAATCACCAACCATAGCCTGATTTTATTTTCTTTTCAAGACTCTACCTTCCCTGTTAGAGTGCAAGCTTTCTGAAGACCAGGTCCGGGTCTAATTTACCCCTACCTCTTCTCATCTCCCCCACCCCACCCAGCACTTTATTCAGTGATGTGTACTTCATAGACTCTAAATATTTAGTGAATAAGTGAGTAATTGCAGGGATGGCCTTTAAGGCTTTCCGCCCAGTTCTTGGTAAGCAGGATTTTTTTTTTAACTCCCTCAGGGAGGTCACAGGCCATTCAAACCACTCCATGGTCAGACCTTTCAGTGGTCGGTGGGCTGCTCTCCAAAGACAGCCCTGAACGACATAGCTACAAAGGATGGGCCTCACAGTTGAAACCCTGCCTTGGGCTTCCTCCCTTAGGAGGTCTATTTATTTTTATCCCCAAAATTATATTATAATTACATATAATTATAATTATTTTAAAATTAATTTATTCTAGAAAAATTTCAAAATACAGATAAACTTAGAAGATAAAATAAACTGTAATTCCCTCAGTAGAGACAACTATTGTCAACATTTCAGTAAACATCCTTCCAGAAATGTGTGTGTGGCTTAAAAAATGGAATAGTATGGCAAAAGATGCTTTGTAGCTTTCTTTTGCCACTCAGCAAAATCTTGTGAACATGTCTTCATGTCAACGAATATAACTCATTTTCAGTGTAATCCACTGTATGAAATACCATAATTTATTTAACCAGACTCTTAATTCTGGACACTTCAGAATGTTTTCCATTTTTTGCTATCTAACAGTGTTTCAGTGAACCTACAATAAACCTTGTGCTCTTCCTTAATTAATTTCTGAGGGTAAAATCCTAGGAGAAAAACCTGGGTCAAAATGAGCATATGTTTTTAAGGGTTTTGATTCATGTTGTCAAATTACCCTCCAGAAATATTGTGCCAACATTGTTTGAGAGTTCTTATTTCCATTTACCCTCAGTGGTTTATGGGAGGAAATTTCTCTGGGTCAGCTATCAATAAGAAATAACTTTTTTACATGGAGTTGCTCTCAGTGGGTGACATTATTATTCAATGCTTTTGCTTTCAACTACTGGTTTCCAAGTTCAAGCCCTTTCAAATCCAATATGGTATATTTATAAAGGTCAACCTGTTGTTTCCATCCTCCACTGGTTTGTCAGACCTCATTTGTAGACTCACCATTTCCACTCAGCAGTATCATTTCTTGTGGGGATGGGGAGCAAGGAAGGTAAGACTGAAAAGACAATCATTCCAAAATGAAACAGCAGCCTCAGAAACAACATGGTAGCTTGGCAGAGTCATCCTATTTGTTCCTATTTGTAAAAAGGAAAAGAAAAGCAGACTTTTGTGATTCTCTTAAGATCCAGAACTCTTTATGGGCTGATTGCCTAAAACAAATGTTCTCAAGGTAGAAGAGTGATCTCATCTTTTCCCCTCGGATGTTACATCAAACTTGTGGCTTTATGGCAGTCCTTTAGACATTCCTGCCTGCCAGGCAGTCATTTCTAGACTAAAAGACTGAGATTGCAACAAAGTTAGTGAGGAGGAAAAGGGCAAAGATGCAGGTACAGTGCTGATGGGGGATCATGAGACATAAGAGAGGCAAGAGACAAGGGCAGAAGAAGGGGCAGGGCAGAGGGAGGATAAAAATGGAGATGGGACTTTACCAAAGCCACCTGGTTTCACAGGGTTGATCATGAACAGCAGGAATGCAGTTTGTGTGCAAGGGTGTCCGGAGTGGCACCTAATTTCCATCCATTCTCCCCTCCCCAGGCCACCCCAAATAAACACAAAACACTGCTATGTTCTTTCTGTGCAAATGCAGCTTCAAGACAAGTCCCTAAATCCTCCTTCAAATCAAGTTACACCCTTAAGTCCCTCTTACATGGAAATTCTGGAGATGTCTCTTCGAGTATCAAGAATCAGCATTAAGATATGCAAGCAATACCAAATTATTTTAAAATATTCTAGGCCTCTAGGCACCATTTGATATATTAATTATGTAATTTACAGATTGAGTGGATTAATAAAGAACCACTACTCACAAGATTGTCTATAGCTCTTGACAGTGAAGTTCTGCTACCATCCTGTAAACCATGGAAGGTCCTGGAGAAAGCATTACAGCAGAATGCTAATGAGGTGCCCCGGTTGAATCCAAGTGCCAACCTCCCAGCCAGCCACTGGTTCCTGCAGTGGTAAGGTGAGCTGCGAACAGAGAGACAGGGCAGTCGACAGGTGGGGAGGACTAAAGGCCTATAATGAACTGGCACAGGAACAGTTTAAGTTTCATAAGCTTCCACATGCCTTGAAGAAGTCAGGAACTCAGAGGTTCGAGTTGGATTTCTGCTGTTTGGCTCATTGATATTTACTGGTCTTCTTAAGAGTGCTTTAAAGGGTAGTAAGTGTGCTTTGGCTAATTTTTGTCTAAATCAACACTGGTTCTCTAGTTAGGAAGGCTTACTGTGACTCTGGTCTAAAGAAAGAAGATTCTGTAAAAAACAGCCTCTGAAGTGACAGAGGAGAGCAAACCAGCTCGGTTCTTTTGGAGTGTTTTGCGAACTTTGGAAGAGAGATACAAGCCTTAGAAAAAGCATTTTCCTTGAACACAGGGATGTAAGAGAAAACCTTCTATTGCTCAGTCAAATTGCCAGGAAGGACCCACTTGCTCAGAGGTGATTAGACAAAGACTGAATCCCTTTCTCTGACTAGGCAGGAGAACACGTCTCTTCTTTCTCTTGCATTCAAATAGCAATGCATTTTCCCAGTAGAAGCCCCCAGGTCGTTGCCTGCCAAAACCTAGCAATGAATTTGGAACTGGGGCCAAAAGAGCTTAGTATATATGTCAACATTGTAGTGCGCTTTGAAGAGCTGCCCCCATTTAATTGATGGATGCTCTCTGCTTCAGGGCCTGGGGGTTCTCTTAGGGGCTTTGAGGAGGCTAGCCTCTTTTGTTCTCAAGGTAATAACTGGTGGGTCTTTTAATACCTCTTGATAAGGTAAGAGTCTCTTTCAGGGACAGTTAAATAACTAATCTGTTAAGTAAAGACTGAAGTGTTTACATGGGTGACTGTTTGCTAAGTGTCAATGGACATTGGCCAGAAGATATTGCAAATGATTTTTGTGTCTCAAGAAATTATTTGATCAGTCTGATAACTTGTTTAATCCCAGTTTATGCCCACCCATTTTCCTTTTTACTGGCTTTTCCCAGTCTCTTTGTCTTTTCCAGGTGTGCTCAGTCTAAGAGAGGGAAAGTCCTTGCCCTTCTGATAATTCTCTGAAACCCTACTTTAAAGGAAGGAAAAGAAAGAACCATGTCTGGTGTATCTGAGGTCCATGCCAATGCCATGGGCTCCTTTGCAAGGAAAATTTGCAGGCCCTCAAGAGAGCCTTTTGTGCTCTGATATACTGCTGTGTTTGGCTGGCTCTATATGGAGCAATGGAATCGATCATGCTCTATGATTTGGCCTGTCCATTTGGTCAAACAATTGATTCTATCGATTTTTTCATGGAGCTTGGCCCGTCATTTGATTGAATTAACCAACCTGAATGGCTGTTTGTTTTCTAGTAGGCACAGCCAATGCCTCAGGTTATCATTAGGACAATTTATTCCTGGTATTTTGTGTCTGGCAGAGAAAAAGGAAACTTGACTCTCCACAACAACAGCTAAAAGCTGGCAGCTTTATATTGCCAGCCAAACTCCCCTATCCCTTTTCAGACTGTCTGCACCAGGAGAGAGACTTCCCAGCAGCAGTTTCCACAGAGCCCAAACAGTTCTCCTTTGGCTCAGCCACTCTGCAGCATCCTTTCTCTTGCTCTCTGCAGGGTCCACCAGGGACTTGTATTTCTGCAAGAATTCCTTGGGTAGGTTGTGTTCTCCCCTGCTTAGTCATTCAGCCATAACCTTTCCATTTAGAATCCTGCCCTGCTGATGGTTCAGCTCCCTAGCTCAATATTTTACATTTATCTCTATTGAATTCCAGTTGCCTTCTGTTACAAGAGGCACTTACATTACGCAAGCCTCACTCCCCAGGATCAGGCTCCAAGTCCAGGACAAATATGTGTTTAGTCATCAGCTGTATGAGGGACTTGGGCATATAAATGTGTCTGAATTGGGCATTTCTAAATGATGGTGAAGGCAGCAGACTTGGATGGAGGGCATGAGGGCCACTGAATTTATGAAGTCTCAATCAGGTTTCCTCAGTATTGGGGGAAAATGAACCAGAAAAATTGTTTGGAGAGTGAAAAAAAAATAAATTTGGTAATATTGCCCTATAGGAAGTAATTAGCTAGCACAGAGTAAGCAACTACTAGATACAAGCACCATTCTATGCATCACAAAATAATATGGTTTTATTTTTTTCAAGGAGATTTACAACATATTATGTCATTGGCTTTCTTATTGCCTTCCCACTGGTGACAGCAGGAAGTTGTATGATTTTTCTCATATTTCAGGACTGTAAGTTGTGGTTCAGGAAGGGGAAAGAGCTGGTGATGTGCTGGGAGTGGTCCCCCATTTAGTTGGTCTATTTTAACATTCTTGCCCCTGGAGCATGGCCACTGATAAAATACTTAAGGGTCTCCTGGGTATTGGATTCTATATTGAGCTATTATATACACCAAGCCATTATAGGAAATCCCCAGCTCCAATATATGAATAAAATGAAAAAACAAAAACAAAAACCTGACAGTTTCAAATAGCTTCTTTCCTTAGATGCACCTCTAACATTTTAGAATCCAGGTTTTAACAATTCTTTGAGGTCTGAAGGCAACAGAGCCTAATGGCTTCTATGGTTTCCCCTGAGAAGCAAGTGCTGACTCAGGCTTAAGCTGAAGACTATGGCACCAGGGAGTACATCTAGTCCTATAAAGCCCTTCAAATCAGGGGGCCAAAGAGCTCAAAGAGACTGAAAACTCCCTCTCTGAATCCCGATTTCCTTGTGATTCTCTGACATCCTTTGCTTTCGTGTGGTTGAAAAGAAAAGAAGAGAAGAGGAAGTACCAATCACAGGACATGAGGCTGGAAGGAAAGGAGATTTCTGGAAGGTGAAAACTCTGCTTCTTCCCAACTTTTTGTCTTGGCTTTCTTCACCCCCTTTAGAAGTAGACAAGCAGCACATTGTTTCTGAGGAGGGAGGGGGATATTAGGTAGTATACTGAAAAATAGCAAAGCTATCCAGACAGCTCTTTGATGAACTCATATATTAAAAGGGCATGTACAAAAGATGTATGGAGAAGCACATAGCCAATGACAAATACAAAAGAGGAGCACAGGCGGGTAAGAAGGGTTCCAGGAAGTCTAAAGCTCAGAAAGAATAGAGGCTTCAGAAAAACACCAGGGACAATAAACATGTTCTTAGTAGCAATGTTCAAAGTTAGAAGAACAAGGAAGGGCAGGCTCACTGCTTGGGAAACTTGGTGCAAGGTTAAATAAAGATGGAAAGAGAAAGGAGAACAACTCACCTACTTTGTTTCTTTACCAAAAGACAAGCTCTTTCAATGAAAGAGAATAAAATCAATATTGTTAAACATAGTCTTGAAGTGCAGATGGGACAAACAAAATGTTAGTGGTCACTGGGATGCTTTAAAAATTTCCAAGCTTGACAAATATCATGCCAGAATTTTGAAGAAACATTGATAAATGCTCATGAAACCACAATTTAGAAATGATTAAGGGAAAGAGACCAAAAGACTAAAGATGAGAAAATTCTGGATTTTCATAGAAAGCAGATTCCAGATTGTACAGCCTGATGAATGTGATACTGATCAACACATAAATTCTAATATAAATTACTAGTGTGATGGTCTATGAGATCTTAAAATGGAAGTAGCAATCACTAGAAGCTAGCATGGGTTCACTGAGAACAAGCCAAGTATGTGGAATTCCATAATATATGAGTTCATCAAAGAGTTAGATATATAAAGCAGGAATAGCAAGACTCTTGACAAAGTTTGCTTGAAATTCTTGCATATTGAATAGAAAATTTAGGGCAGCATAATACTTTTGGCTAGCATCATGGCCAGCTAGCCAGCCATGCCTGGCGTTGGATTGTACGAACATTGTGGGAGTATCTTGCAGCATATTGAAGGGCTTCATCTTTGGCTCTATCATCCCCATTTTATCATGGACTCAGATGAAGACAGAAAAAGCATGCTTTCCAAATTTATGGATGGGACAGCAGAACCAGGACTCAAACATCTCTAAAGATTGCAGGAAGGATGGAAACTAAACAAGGTGAAATTTAATAGAGATAAAAGTAAACCCTGCATTTAGGCTTGAAAAGAATCAGCTGGACAAGTACAGACTGGGGGATGCCAGACTTAAGAGCAATTTACACAAAAACTACATAGGGGTTACTGTCTGACCAAACTATCTTTAGCAGCTTACAGTGTGTGAGGCTGATGAAACATTTCCTACAGCCTCAGAGCACTGGTCAGAGGTATTCCTGTCCAGGGCAAAGGAGGCAACCACCTCACTGTCTTGGAGAATTAGCCCTGACAAGCTAGAGTTTCTCCAAGGAGAGGAAATACAATGGTGAGAAACCTCAAGAGTAACCTGGTAATAGCTGGCAGAGCTAAAGATATTCCTAGATATATAACCTAGAAAAGTTCCCACATAAGAAGACATATAGGGAAGCAGACTTGGCCCAGTGGATAGGGCGTCCACCTACCACATGAGAGATCCATGGTTCAAACCCCGGGCCTCCTTGACCCGTGTGGAGCTGGCCCATGCGCAGTGCTGATGCGCGCAAGGAGTGCCATGCCACGCAGGGGTGTCCCCCGCGTAGGGGAGCCCCACGTGCAAAGAGTGCGCCCCGTAAGGAGAGCCGCCCAGCGCGAAAGAAAGTGCAGCCTGCCCAGGAATGGCGCCACACACACAGAGAACTGACACAGCAAGACAATGCAACAGAAAGAAACACAGATTCCCGGTGCTGCTGATAAGGATAGAAGCGGTCACAGAAGAACACAGCAAATGGACACAGAGAGCAGAAAATGAGAGGGGTGGGGGAAAGGGAGAGAACTAAAAAGTAAATCTTAAAAAAAAAAGAAGACATATATAAAAATGTTCCTACCAATATTGATTGTGATGGCCAAGGAACAGAAATAATCTGATTTTCTATCAATAAGAGAATGGCTAAAGAAAATGTGGTATATTAATAAATCTCACAAACATAATTAGAATGGAAAAAGGAATATAAAGAAGAGTATTTGTACTTAAAAGCATGGACAGTAATATTAAATATTTACTGATCAATAATACACATGAATGATGTAAAAGAATAAATAAATGCATGTGAGTGAGAACTACCAAATTCAGGGTAGTGGTTAATTCTCAGCAGAAAGAGAGAGCAAGGCAGTAAATGATGGAAACACACTTTACTTCTATGGCCAATGTTTCATTTCATAATCTGACCTGGGTGTCAGGTATATGGGTTCATGTTATTTCAATCTTTAAACCGTTTTCTATGTTTAAAATATCCATGACATTTTTTAAAAGTAAGTATCAAAATAATTCATAAGAAAGTTAAAAAAAGGGAGTAATTGATAACTATCTGTAACATTTGAACTTATTTTCTGTGGAAAAGAATTTCAGATTTATCCTGTAAAGCTCCTAAGGGGTGAATGAGTGGATATGAGTAGAGGGAAGTGCTCAGTTTAAGATTGTAGCAGTTTGGTATTGTTTATGAATTCCAAAAATAGATATTTTGGAATTCCAATTTGTAAACTGGTCTGCTCCTCTGGGCATATTGGATTGTATTAGATTCAGAGGTTTCACTTTTAGTTGATTAAATTATGATCAAGGTTTTGCTTTGGCCACTTCAGTAGGATGTTGAGTCCCCGCCCCCATGGTGGGCAGGGACTCACAAAGAAAACGATGTGGCAGAGGAGAGAGTGGTAGTTTTGATGCTGGAGTCCCAGAAAGTAAATGCACAGAGAAGGAGAACACAGAAGAAGAGAGACAGTTCATTAGACAGGATCCTGAGGCCCTGGGAAGAGAGATGAGCCCTTCTCCTGACAGCTTGCAGCTGCAGGGACCTGAGCCTTGAGCAGCTGAGCCCAGAGAGAAACAAGCACCAGGAGAGAGATAAGATTTGTCCCAGCCTACAGCTAGGATATTGGAAGAAGCTGGGACCACAGAACCTTAAGAGGAGGAAGAAAGGCTGAACCCTCGCAGACATTGCCCACCATCTTGCCCCAACACATAGCCAATGACTTTGAGTGAGAAAGTACCTCTTATGGTACCCTGAGTTGGACTCTTTAGGGCCTTGTGACTGTAAGCTTCTACCCTAAATAAACGCCCTTTATAAATGCCAGCGGAGTTCTGGTACTTTGCATCAGCACCCTATTGACTGATTAATATAAAAATAAAGAAGAGCTTTCTAAACAAGATTGGAACAGTACATCGTAGTGATTAAGAAGATGGGCTTTGAATTAGAGTTGGGCTAAAGTCTGCCTGAGGCTTACTAGTCCTGGGAAAGGTATTTAACTTCTCTGAGCTTTAGTTTCCTCATATTTATAAAGCAGAAAACAACAGTACCCACCTAATAGAATTATTGTGAAGAATAATTAAATGAAGTAACAACTTATAGCATAGTGAACAGCACTTAATAAGTGCTCCATAAACATAAAATAAGTATAAAAAAGCTGTCCATACATGGAATGGTTATCTTGTAAAACTCTGAGCTTCCCAGTGCTATCAATGACCAATGACTGGATGGCAAACTGACCAAGGTGCCACAGAAAGGAATTCTGCATCATTGGAAGACTACAAATGTTCCCTGTAAACCTACTTATACATTGTTGAACCTAAAAGTGTTTCAGATACTGAAGAGTCATGGTTGGGTGCTTCTAAGGTGAAGTGTATTAGTTATCTGTTGCTATGAGCAATATCACTGCAAACTTAGTGGCTTAGAAACAATATGCATTTATCATCTCACATTACCTATGGGTCAGGAGTCTGGGGACAGCATACCTGGGTTCTCAGCTCAGAGTTCCATCTGAAAGCTACAGTCAAGGTGTTGGCCAGGGCAGCAGTGTCTTCTCAAGGGTTGACTGGGAAAGGATCTGCTCCCAGTAATGTGGTTATTATCAGAATTCAGTTCCTTGTGGCCTGTTGGACAGAGGGCCTCACTTGCTGGCTGGCTGCTGGAGGCTGCCCTGAGTTCCCAGCTGATTGTTGCCTGGAAGCTGTCCTCTGTCCCCTGCCACATCAGCCTCCCCAATAGGGCCACTCCCAGCAAGGGAGGAGTCTGCAGGGAAGACAGATGTTACAGTCTTATGCAATGCAATCGCAGAAGTAACAGCCTATCACCTTTGCCATGTGCTGTTGGTTAGAGGCAAGTCACACCCAAGGAGAGGGGATTACAGAGGGCACAACTACCAGGAGGTAAGGATCCCTGGAGGCTATTCTAGAGTCTGTCTGCCATAGGAAAGGAACCATCATGAGGAGACATACATGCCAGGGCCTCTGTGCGCATGGTGAGGAGCCAGACACTGCTGTGGAAACATAAGAAACGGAAGCTGAGACAGGGTAGGAGTGTGAGTAGGAGAGCTGGGGAAGCTGATAGGTTGAGTAACCAGGGTTTCGGGAAGGTGAGTGGTTGTGGGGAGACCCAGGCAGACTGAGCACCCATCATAGTCCATGGGGTCCTGCCTGGCGTGAGGGTAGGCTGTGCCTGGAAATCTTGTCACAAAAAGGTTTCCAGAAGAGCTCAGAGAGACCATTTTTGTCCAATGTGTTTAGGCACAAGGTGGACTTAGAAAAAGAGGAGTAATCTGCATGCTAAGGCCAGGCTTGGTTCTGTACCAGGCAGTACACCCATCCTTTAGCCTCCTGTTTACACTTCATTCTCCATGTGAAGTGTTTATTTTTGTGCTATGTGTGGCTCAGGCTGCCTACACACTGATCTGGGTGTGTTTAGCCTGCTTCTGTAGATTCTTGGTCCTCTGATGAGGAGGTGGAAAAGAACCAAAGGGCAAGGGGCTAAAGCTAAAGCCACAGGCTGGCAGCCCCAGTGGCCAGAGAGTCACTTCAGAATGGCCTTGTATTTCATTACATGCCAGCAAGGATGTGTGTCTTCTTTATGCAGTTTTTTTTTAATTGATTTTGTAAAAATATTACATTAAAAAAATATGAGGTCCCATTCAACCCTACCACCCCACCCCACCACTCCCCACCTCCAGCAACATTTACTCCCATCATCATGACACATCCATTGCATTTGGTAAGTACATCTCTGGGCATCGCTGCACCTCATGGTCAATGGTCCATATCATGGCCCATACTCTCCCCCATTCCATCCAGTGGGCCCTGGGAGGATTTACAATGTCTGGTGATTGCCCCTGAAGCACCGTCCAGGGCAACTCCAAGTCCCAAAGGCACCTCCACATCTCATCTCTTCCTGCCATTCCCCATACCTATCAGCCACCATGTCCACTTTTCCCACTCCAATGCCACCTTTTCTCTGTGGACCTTGGATTGGTTGTGTCCATTGCACCTCTATGTCAAGAGGAGGCTCAGATTCCACATGGATACTGGATGCAATCCTCCTGCTTTCAGTTGTAGGCACTCTAGGCTCCATGGTGTGGTGGTTGTCCTTTTTCAACTCCATCTTAGCTGAGTGAGGTCAGTCCAATAAATCCGATTGTAGGAGCTGGAGTCTGTTGAGGCTCAGGGCCTGGCTATCATATTGTCAGTCCAGAGATTCAAATCCCCTAATTATATCTTAAACCCCAACACTAACTACAATTCCAGTAAAGTAGCATGAAAGTCTTATGAAAAGAGATCCCATCTGAGTCCAGTTTCATCAAGCAGAAACACCAGCTCCAAAGAAGGGCCATCTGACATGGCAGTGAACCCCTTCTGCCATGACCATAGAACCCGTGGGTCTCTTTAGCTCTCCAAGGAACCAATACCTGGCGATTGTATCTACTTTATCTGTCTCTTAGACTCTACTCAGTTGTGCATAAGGGCAATCCTTCTGACAGCCTCCAGACTCTTTTTTAGAGACTCATAGCCATATAAACTCATTTCTCCTTTCCTTTTCCCCCTTACATTAGGTCAAACAACATTTTAAAGTCATGTTATTATATGTAGACAGGGATATTCTGCTGATCCGCATCGAACCTTCAATTCAAGGTCATTTTCCAGTTGCATCATCAGTTGGTAGTTGATAGTGATCCCTCGGTGCTAGGGAGGCTCATCCCCGGGTGTCATGTCCCACGCTAGGGGGAAGGCATTGCATTTACATGCTGAATTTGGCTTCAAGACTGTTCTTTATGCAGTTTTATCAGCAAGAGTGTCTAGAACCTCTAGTTACAGCTCTGAATAGCCCCCAATTAGATACATATACTTTGAATCTTTCTACATCATTATTCTGTTGTAAGTGTCCAGGGGTGTGGCAGGGCATAAGGATTCTGTATATGTTTTGCTTTGAATAGGGCCTAGTGAAACTTTAAATGAATGTATAACAGGTGTGCGTAAAGCTGGCAGCATGTTGGTTGTGATGGTCTTTAGAGTCGTGCAGCCTCAGTTGGATGGAGAATCCTTCCTTCCAAGGCTGAAATCAGGGATGACCCAGACCAGCTACTTTAGACTCTTCATGGGGTTTTGCCTCTGGCTCCTGGGTAAGAGCAGAGGGAGGAGACTTTCTGGAAAATTAGGGTCCTGCCATGAATTCAGGAAATGGGGGTAGTTTGGGTTCAAGACCACATAGCTTTGATAGTTTTTTCCCAGGGTACCAGGCCATACTGTGTTTCATGCAATTGATTTTTGAATCTTGTGAGTATCTCCATTTCCTGCCAGTACTTAAGGAGATGACATTTTCTGCTTTGATCTGTGGCAGTGAGTTGGCACGAAGGCACCTATGGTCAGACCCATGCAGGCAAGTTGTGCCTTCATCCAGCAGCCTGGAATAGAGGGGCAACATGGGGTGCTGATGCCTTTATTGAGCATGAGGGGAGTTCTTCCAGATGTGGATCTGGCCAGGGGATTTTATCATAAACTCGAAAATGTGCTTTGGAAACGGTAGCAGGGATTGTCTGTTAGCTCCCCTCCTGACACTTGCAAGAACTTAACTAATTCAAAGAGCTAATATTCTTTCCCCTCCCCTAAGTATCCATAAGGGGAGGAGAAGGGAAGAGGGAAAGAAAGCTGGAACCTGTAGAATACCTCCTCTGGGCCAGGCACTGTGTAAGGTTCTCTCCATATTGTCTCGTCTGGTAGCTCCCTTGAAGCTTGCAGCATTTAGCATGACCCTTAGTCCATACTAGGAATTCAATAAATGGTTGTTTAATTAAAAATAATTAAATCAATATAAGGAGGAGGAAGGAGCACTGGTTTGAATGATCAGCAGGCCTGGGTTCTAACCCTAGTCCTTCTTATCTACTAACCTTGTGGTAATCATCTACTCTGAACCTCAGTTTCCTTCTCTGTAAAATGAGAGGTTTGAGTAAGATGATGTAACTCCCTAGGGTTTTTGATTCAACAGTCATGGGAATGGGAAGATCCTGGGTTTTACAATGAAAGAAAAATAACCAATGCAAAGAGAAGCACCCTGTTCACCAGCTCAGCATTCCCAAATATGAAAGTGCTTGGGGTGGTGGCTGGAGTCAGGTCCTAAGCAGGTCCAGCAGCTCCCAGCAGCCCCAGCCTGGAGGCTTAGCCATTGCACAGCAAGTGGCACAGGGCCCCAGCTCTTGGCAAACACAATTCTGCTTGAGGAGGAACAAAGGAACTACCTACAGGAGAAATAATTACCAAATTGCCTGAAATAATTATACTCTCCAAACAAATAAAACCCTATGCTACCTGTCAATTCGCTGAAACACACACACACAATTACAAGCAAGAGCTCTGCCTGATCTCGGATGAGCACCAGCCTCAAAATATGCCTTGATTTGTAAAACATCCTAAATGCCAAGGATACCTTTTCTTGATATGTAGAATACCTTTCTGTTAATCCCTTAGGAGTACATACAAGTATGTGCTTGTGTGTACACACACACACACATACACAAAGTTTAGAGCAGGAATTCCATCACCAAAATGGAACTTCTAGCACTGCTGATTCTCCTGGCTCAGCCCACAGCATTTGATTTTGTCTGGTCTGCAGACCTCTGACTCCTCTCCCTACTAAACAGAAGCAGAAATTAATGCAGGTTGAACACCTGCCGTAGGCCTTTAAAGAGCCTTGAAAATGCCAAGTCCCTGGGTATTTGACCAGCAAGGAGATATGCTGGTAGCCATCCAGGGGGAGCAGGGACCGGCCTCTCCCAGGCCATTTTTTAGCAGCACTTAGCTCCCAGAGATTGTTCATCCCGGGGATGCCCAGGGTTTAAGGTGATGCATTTGTTCTGCCCATAGGAGAAGAGTATTTTCACTAGTGCATGTTGGATTCTGCTTCTCCTAGAAATGGGCTCTGTTGTGTGTGTGTGTGTGTGAACCTGTGTGTGTGAGCATGTGTGTGTGTGTTTTAAGGTGCTGAAATTTAAAATATAGTCAAGTCAGCTAACAGAATCACTCTTAGACTCACTTCATGTTGTTATATCTTTTCTTTCTCTCTGAATCGAAAATGTAGCAGAACTGAGGAGCTGCTTTTGTCTTAATTACCGCAGAAATATTGCTAATTAGAAACAAGGGAAGCAGTGTAAGGGATTTGCCTCAGAATCAAAGACAGCATTATTTTCCAATGGATATTAAAAGACTTGCAAAAGAGGCTAAGATGATGTGGTAGATAGAGTTGTGAAGTGTGTTTAGGGCCCCAGTGGTAAAACGGCTGGTCGGGGAAATGAGATATCTGGGAGGAAAATGTTCTCAGATGTTGGAATTATGCCTGCAGCCATAATACTGGATGCTGTGATCCTATCTAACCTAAACACAGAATGGGATCAAGAGATCTCCAAGGAACCTGCCAGTGGAAAAAGTGGTGGTGGCACAAACATGCACCTCTCTCAGCACCCCATCGCTCAGCAGGCATTCAGAGTGGACACAGACACAAATATTTGGAATGGAGGGCGTTCCTTTCACCCCTGACACTTTTCCCATGTCAGCTTTTTTTTTTTTTTAACCATTTTGTTTAGCCTCAAATGGAGTGTGTGCTTGAAGACTAAATCACAAGTTTAAAAGACCATAAGAAGCCCGTCTTTCAGGGTCTGTGTCCGTGGAGACCTGAGCAGAAAGCTGAGCAGGTATTAGTGGTGAGCTGGGTGCCACATGGCTTTGATCTGGAGGTCCCTCAGGTCCACTTCAAGTCCCAAAGGTGTGGGCAGCCTGTGGTGGCCACCTCTAAGCGCAGAGGCAGCACCGTGATAGTGATTTATCTGAGCAACTGCTGCATTTCAAATGTTTCCATTCTTGAAACCTAGAATTAAATTTGGAGGCATGAAAAAGGGGGCAGGAATGAGATGCAAATTGTCAGAAAGGGAGTGAGAAGGAAAAACAGGGCAGATAAAGAGCAGAGTGACTTAATGTCCCTAAATTAAGAGTCTCCAAATAGACAGTGTTCCAGAGAGAGAGAAATTACTTATTCCAAAATTATTCCATGTCCTTCCTTGTAGTTGCCATGGGCGCATCATCTACTGAGGTCCAAAGAACAGCAATAGGTTTGGAATTAGCAAACCTACAGGGGTCCAGGCTGTGTGGTCATGGAAAAGCTCCCTAACCTCTCTGAATCCCAGTTTCCTTGCTTGTGTAATATTCCCCTCCCTGCCCACCTCACATGGTTGCTGTGGGGGTCAAATAAGGTCACATGTGGATGCAAGGCCTTGGTAAATTGAACGGCACCTTCCACATGGAAAGCAGGTTATAGCTGTGCCTCAGCACTTCACAGACGAGCCCTGCCACCCAGACCATTCCAGGTCACTGAAAGGAGCCGGGGAGTGTATGCTCATGAGCAAACTCTCAGCTCTTAAGCCAGGTAAAAGTCACCAGAAACAACTTTTTTCTCTATCTTTCACCTCCACCGTGGGATAAGAAGGTCGCATTATTACAGTCAAGGTTATATGTAAATTAAAGATAGTTTTCAATGGCCTCCTGATTGCTGACTGAGTGTAAAAAGTCAAATGATACGCTAAAGCCCATGAAAACAAGCCATTTCCTGGCCATCCATCCACCCCCCTGAAAGCTGTTCCTTAGTAGCAACTACTTACTACTTTCAGTAATTTATTTTAGTATTCATCTAAATAAATTTAAAGCATATATTTATACTGCTATTTCTTTTTTTTTTTTAGATTTATTTTTTATTTATTTCTCTCCCCTTCCCTCCCCACCTCAGTAGTCTGCTCTCTCTGTCCATTTGCTGTGTGTTCTTCTGTGACCGCTTCCATCCTTATCAGTGGCACCGGGAATCTGTGTTTCTTTTTGTTGCTTCGTCTTGCTGCATTAGCTCTCCATGTGTGTGGCACCATTCCTGGGCAGGCTGCACTTTCTTTCTTTCTTACGGGTGCACTCCTTGCGAGTGGGGCTCCCCTATGCGTGGGACACCCCTGCATGGCACGGCACTCCTTGTGCGCATCAGCACTGCGCATGGGCCAGCTGTACACAGGTCAAGGAGGCCCGGGGTTTGAACTGTGGACCCCCCATGTGGTAGACGGACGCCCTAACCACTGGGCCAAGTCCATTTCCCTATACTGCTATTTCTTGAGTTTTAATTCACATTTCAAAATTATATTTTCATTTACTTCTGTAACCCGCTTACCACCCCTCCCCACTCCTTCTACCACCCATACACATATATGAACACTCAGGAGCACTTAGACGTGTAAAACTGACATTTACCCTCTCCATCCTTCTGATACAATTTATCCCAATTGTTGTTTAAATCAATATTTAGTATTTACATTAGTTTGCCTTTATAAAGATTATTTATAACAAAGCCATGTAATATACAATTATATTTCTTCTCTTATAAAACTTTTTGACTGTCCCTAAGGTTCAATTTTTTATCTGCCTATTTTTCTTTGTTCCTAATTACAGTTCTTAGTAAACTCTCTGACAGACCCATAAAACATAAAATGAGAAGGAAAAAAAAACAAGAACAAAAACCACCCAGGCACATCACATCAAGCAATATGTCATCTCTGTGTTTTCCTGGGGAAGCTCCTTCCAGAGCCTTCCGTCTTCCTGCCTTGTCTGGCTGGTTGCTCTCTAGGACTGAGGCACACCAGTCCCCTGGAACTTCCTTTACCTGCATCCTTAGCAAGTCCCATTTCTTCTCCCTTCCATTTCCTGGATCTAGTGCCTTCTTCCTTTTGGGCTTATTCCCTTGTTTCATGGCATACATTCTCCACTAGCTTCCTGAGAAGTTGTGCATCAGAGTACAATTTTTTGAAATTTTAGATATCTGAGAAGGCAATTATTCTTCCCTCACACTTGGCAATTTTTCCGGGTATAAAACTTGAGGTTGGAAATTATTTTCACTCAGAATTTGGAGGAACTACCCCATGGTCTTTTAGAATCTAGCGCTGCTCTTAAGTCTAATGCCATTCTGACTTCGGATCATTTGTATGTGACCTGCTATTTTTCTCTGAAGCTTTCAAAAGCGATAGTAAGATCTCTTTTTTTTTTTTTTTTTTAATTTTTTTATTTTTTATTGACTTTGTAATAATATTACATTAAAAATATATATGTGAGGTCCCATTCAACCCCACCCCCCCACCCCCCCTCTCCCTCCCCCCAACAACACTCGTTCCCATCATCATGACACATCCATTGGATTTGGTAAGTACATCTTTGGGCACCTCTGCACCTCATATACATTGGTTCACATCATGGCCCATACTCTCCTCTATTCCATCATGTAGGCCCTGTGAGGATTTACAATGTCCGGTGATTATCTCTGAAGCACCATCCAGGGCAGCTCCATGTCCCGAAGACGCCTCCACCTCTCATCTCTTCCTGCCTTTCCCCATACCCTTTGTCCATTATGTCCACTTTTCCCAATCCAATGCCACCTCTTCTATGTGGACACTGGATTGGTTGTGTCCATTGCACCTTTATGTCAAGAGGAGGCTCAGATTCCACCTGGATGCTGGATGCAATCCTCCCATTTTCAGTTGTAATCACTCTAGGCTCCATGGTGTGGTGGTTGTCCTTCTTCACCTCCATCTTAGCTGAGTGTGGTAAGTCCAATAAATCAGATTGTAGGTGCTGGAGTCTGTTGAGGCTCAGGATCTGGCTATCACATTGTCAGTCCAGAGATTCAAATCCCCTAAATATATCTTAAACCCCAACATTAACTGCACCTCCAGCACATTAGCATGAAAGTCTTATGAAGGGAGATCCCATCTGAGTCCAGATTCATCACACATAAACACCATTTCCAAAGAGGGGCCATCTGCCCTGGTAGTTAACCCCATCGGCCATGACCATAACTCCCATGGGTCTCTTTAGCCCTCAAAGGAACCAATATCTGGGGGTTGTATCTGCTTTATCTGTCTCTCTGACTCTGCTCAGTTGTGCATGAGGGCAAACCTTCTGCCAGCCTCCAGACTCTTTTTTAGAAACTCGTAGCCATATAAACTCATTTCTCCTTTCCATTTCCCCCTTACTTTAGGTCAAACAGCATTTTAAAGTCATGGTATTTTATGTAGACATGGATATTCTGCTGATCCGCATTGAACCTTCCGTATAAGGTCATTTTCCAGTTGCATCATCAGTTGGTAGTTGATAGTGGTCCCTCGTTGCCAGGGAGGCTCATCCCCGGGTGTCATGTCCCACGCTGGGGGGAAGGCATTGCATTTACATGCTGAGTTTGGCTTCGAGACTGGCCACATTTGAGTAACATGAAGGCTGACAGAAGGAAATTCCCAGGCACAAAGTTGCTCTAGGCCTTGTTATTATTTTGGGTTTATCAGCTCACAAGCATAGTCATTAGTATCAGGGGCTCACTGTTGAACCCTCACTCCCTCCCGGTCCCCACCACTGTACCTGGGAGACTGTCGCTGCTCCCCTAGGGACCACGACAGAGCACCACTGGCCAGGAACCCAGTACCCCCCCTACTGTGGTTTTTAATTGTTGCCACTATGAGTATATCCAAACATTGCCATGCACCCTGGACATATGTTCTGTACCGCTCCCTGTCAGTCATATATCACCTGTCATTGGTATCCCTTTATCCCTGTTCTTCTGGAATTTCATTACGATATACCCTGATGTGGTATTTGCAAGTACTGTGTTGCTGCTTCAGTGAGCCCTTTCAATCTGGAAATACATATACTTCAACAGAAGGAAATTTTCTTACATTATTTCTTTAATAATTTTAACTCCTCCTTTTTCTTTGTCCTCTCTTCCTCCTACTCCTGTTAGTTGGAAGCTGGGCCTCCAGGGATTGATTACCTAATTTTCTTATCTTTTCTTTCCTATTTTCTATCTGTCTATGTCTTACTGGGAGATTGCCTCACTTTTATCTTCTATACATTTTGTTGATTCCTAAGCTTTTTTCTATTATCTTAATCTCTAAGACCCAAAAGCTTTTTCTTGTTCTCTGAATGACCTTTGTAAATAGTATCCTATTCTGTTGTCTCATAGATGAATTATTGTTTTCTTTTACTTTTTAAATTGTTCTCTGCATTTTTGTTTCATTTTGTTCGTACCTAATGTTTTTGTTTGTTTTGATCTTTTCTGTACTAGCGTCTTTCCTCAAATGTCTAAACCTTTTCTTTCTATTCATAACTTAAACGTGAATGAGGCATTAAAAAGCTGATTAGAAGCTGTGTGCATATGCATACATGTGCACACATATTATGGGCATGGGGGAGAAGCCCTGTGAATATTGGGTAATTAGTATGGTAATCAGTTGCAGTCCCAGTAACTTCACTGGGAGACTTTTCATTTCTCCAGAGAAATTCTCCCAGTCTCCTTCCCAAGGAGTGAGGGTGGTATAAGCCTAACTGAGAGAAGGATGGGAGGTGTGAGGAGAGACTCGCAGTTCAGCATGTGAAGTGTCATTTACTACTGTCATTACTTCCCTTCACATATGCTATCAGTTGTGCTTGTTGTCCTCAAATCCAGAACCTCTCTGATTCTGGTTCTCCAGAGAGCAAACCTCTTGCCTTCTGCTGAGTTGAAGGTAAGTAAGTTGTTTAGCTGGATGGGAAAGGAGAGGGAATCTAGGACAGTTAACTGCGTCTTATGCACATTTTTACCCAGTCTTTGCAGTTCCAGCTGCACCCCAGCCCTCAGGAGCCCCTGTTGTCTCCATTTCCTGAGCCTTTCTTGAGTTCCAAATCAGACTGCTACTTGTTTCCCCTTCTGTAGTTACTTTCTCTGCTTCTCTAAATTGATGATCTATGTTCACCTGCTTTTCTTCTTCCAAAATTTTATTGCCACCTCTCATCTGCTATAATTGCTCTCCTTTATGGGTTTAAACCTTATTCCTTGTAGTAAATGCATTAGTATTCTATTGCTGCATAAAAAATTGTCACAAGTGTAACAGTTTAAAATAACGTATATTTATCATTTCACACTTTTTGTGGATCAGGAGTCCAGAGCATTTTAGCTGGCTTCTTGGCTTGGGTTCTTATAGGCTGAAACTGTGACTTCAGCTGGAGACTTGACTAGGGAAAATCCCCTTCCAAGCCACTTCAGGTGGTTGACAGAATTCATTTCCTTGCAATTATAGGATTGAGGTCTCAATTGTCTCACTAGCTATTGACCTTTCCAGCTCAGCAATGGAAAACCACCCTTGCATGGAATCCCTCTGACTTCCTTTTTAAAGGGCTCATATGATTAGGATAGTTCCATCTAATCGTTCTCCCTATCTAAAGGCCAACAATGCCACATAACATAGCATAACCTAATCATGGAAATAAAATCTATCATATCCATAGTCCCAGGGATTAGGCAAGGTGTGTATACCAAGGGGTGAGAAATCTTGAAGCCATCTTAGAATTCTGTCTACCAGTGAGATTTTTAGGAGGGAGCAGAAACATGTTTGTTTAATCCACCATGTTTAATAGAAGTCTGAACAGAGTCTAAGAGACAGATAAGGTAGATACAACCCCAGGTACTGGTTCTTTTGAGGGATAAAGAGACCCACGGGTTCTATGGTCATGGCAGATGGGGTTCACTGCCATGACAGATGGCCCTTCTTTGGAGCTGGTGTTTCTGCATCATGGAATTGGACTCAGAGGGGATCTCTTTTCACAAGACTTGCATGCTACTTTATTGGAATTGTAGTTGGTGCTGGGTTTAAGATATATGTAGGGGATTTGAATCTCTGGACTGATAATATGACACCCAGGCCCAGAGCCTCAACAGACTTCAGCTCCTACACTTTGACTTATTGGACTTACTCCACTCAGCTAACATGGAGTTGAAGAAGGTCAACCACCACAACATGGAGCCTAGAGTGTCTACAACTGGAAGTGGGAGGAGTGCATCCAGTACCCATGTGGAATCTAAGCCCTCACTTGACATAGGTGTGCAATGGACACAACCAATCCAATGTCCACAGAGAAAATGTGGAATGGGTGTGGGAAGGGTAGCCATGGTGGCTGCTGGGTGTGGGGAACGGGAGGAAGAGATGAGATGTGGAGGCGTTTTCGGGACATGGAGTTGTCCTGGATAGTGCTTCATGGACAATTATGGGACATTGTAGATCCCCCCAGGGCCCACTGGATGGAACGTGAGAGAGTCTGGGCTATGATGTGGACCATTGACCATGGGGTGCAGTGATGCTCAGAGATGAACTTACCAGGTGCAATGGATGTGTCATGATGATGGGAGAGTGTTGCTGTGGGGGGAGTGGGGGGTGGGGGCGGTGGGGTTGAATGGGACCTCATATTTTTTTTAATGTAATTTAAAAAAATAATAAATAAATAATTAAAAAAAAATAGAAGTCTCTCATGCCTTCATTAATGCATTGTTAATGTTATAAAGCATTTCAGTTGTTTCTTTCAGTGTTCTAAAAACAAATCTGACTCCTAACTCTTTTAAGGTGAGTGGTGTTCCCTAAAGTTATGGTTCAAGAACAACAAGGCTTCCTCTATCATCCAAATGAGTGAGCCTCATGTGCTCAAGAGCCAAAGCAGACCCTGAGTGAGCTCCTCTGTTCCCTTCCAGAGTCACAAGTCTATTAGAATATTCAGTCTGGAAAGCGGGGGTTCTGAACGGTCCTCAGTGCTCCTGACACACAATCGGGTGACCTGTTCCTGGCACATGCGTGGATGCTGAGTACCAGCACCACCCAGCTGCGTGAAGATATTACCAACGAGAGGCAGCACCTTGGCACAGGGGCAGGGTGATGTTTCTCAGCTTGGCAGATCCCAGTGGTAGTTGTTGTATTCAGTGATGAATCACTAATTTCTAGAAAACTTGACTGGAACCTTAAGGTGGGAGATAAAGGTGAGAGAGGGTGTTGCTCTGAGCATTTCAGCAGATAACTGGTCAGTCATGACTAAAAGGTGTTTTACATTTTCTGATTGTAATCAAGTGAGATGTAACAATATTCCTTAGCCTCATGTCTCCTAACCTTCACTGTCAGATGCTCCCTCAAAGGAAAAGCTTCCTGTCCATTCCTCTTTTCTTTTCTTTTTTAAAAATTTTTAGCTTAGAATAAAACCAGTGGGAGAGCCACTGGCAAGTAATCAGCAGAAGGAGTTGGCTAAAGGGAGGAAAAGGTCACAGACAATTTGGTCTTAGAATGAAAGGGAGAGAAGACAGACAGATGGAGGCAGGAATAGGAAGACAGACTGACAAGGGGAAAAATAGCCTGATTTTAGTACCTTTCTGATGCTGACACTGGTACATTTCCCATTATGGCCAACTGGGTATCAGAAAACCGATATAATGTGTGCAGTATCTGGAAGATACTCATAGAGGAGCCTTTTCTTGCTGCTAGTGGGTGGAGTGGCAGCAAGACCCATCTTATTCTGCATACTAGTCAGCCTTCATTCCTAGTAAGGGGTCTGGGCTTCCTCTTCAGAAACTCTACTTTATTACTTTCCTTGCGAAAAGGAGAGGTAGAGACACAGAGACTACAACTAGGGATGATATAAGATTTTTCCCTACAGAAGTTTAGAGAACCTTAGGAGTGATCCTGCCTTACCGTGCCTGGTCCGTGGGCTATCAGGTCTACCATGCTGGAGTGGGATTTTCAGTAGCTTCCCACCAGGCCTCTCTGCCTTGTGTCTTTGCTCATCCCAATCCACCTTTCATGCAGCCAACTTTACTTTCTAAAACCCAAATCTAATCATGTCAGATCCCTATTAGAAACACTTGGTGGACCTCAGTGATCCACAGAGTCAAGTACAAGACCGTTTTAACATGACGTCCAGTGCTCTTTACAATGAATTTATTATGCACTGTCATGTGTCTCTGTCTTTGCACATGCTGTTCCTTCTGCCTAGAGAACTCTTCCCTTCTTGGTCTATATGTTAGAATGACTACCACTTATCCTTTAAGTACCAGCTCCCATTTCAATTTTTCTGAAGATCTTTTCTTACCACTGACTCCTACTTCATCTTATTCCCCTCAAGGTACACAGAGATCAGCAGAGTAGGCTGGCAGTTAATTTAGGGGAAGTAAAGCTTATGCTTAAGGTTGTGGGTAAGAAGTAGACAGAGTTGTGGATTCTCCCAAGGAGGGTGACTACAGTCCCACACAAAACTAATTCAGAGACACAAAACTTAAATAGGACTCATGCCAGTAGTGCCACTCTGATGGGGAGGGGAAGGAGCAGGAGATGCTGACATTAGAGATGTTTGAATGGTCTGTAATCTATTGTTCCTGGGCCAGTACTCTGTCGAGCAGGTTTGCAGGGGCAGGGCAGCCTGGTGGGAGACAAGGACACTCCTGCCATTTATATGACAATATCCATGGTGCCTCTGTTTGGATAGTGGTAGTTCTCAAATAGAGAGTCAGGGGATGAGCTAAGAAGACAATGTAAAGTGCAAAGGGAGGAAGGGAGAGAGCAGCAAGCCCTTTGCAGATCAGGTCCAATTGTTCATTTCACTCCAGCTCAGCAACAAGCTGTAGTTGGGAACAAAATAGACTCTGGCTGACTTGAAGTGAGCTGTCTGCCATTTGCCTGCTTTCACAACCCTGGCTCTACTCAACACACTCTACGATCTTGGGAAATTCACTCCACTTGCCCTCCCTGTGCCTACATATCTTTACCTACAAGGTGGCAAGAAATCTTCAGAGTCCAGAGGAATCTCCTCCAGGTCAGAGGTCACTGAGGTGACACAGGGCAACTTGGCAACCCACACAATGCATTCCACAGACTCCACAGGCTCAATAGTGATGAAAAGCCACTCACAGTTTGAAGTACCTCCTAAAAGCCTTGTCAGGCTTGAGTACTAAGATGTATGGTATCATTTTAGATTTCTCCAACTTTGAGCTCTGAAAAAGAACTCCACCCTCATGGTCCCTCTGACTTCAGTCCAGGTTAGAGGGAAGTTCCACACTCCATTAGCCATACCCTGATCTTCACAAAGAGACAGTGAAAAGAGAGGGCATCCTTAAGATGCTGGAAATTCTGCTGTTTGCCTGATGGAATCTGTGCTGGCAGATTCTGTCCCTCTGTGGTCCACTTTCCTTAGCCTTTTGCACACATCACACTTAACCTCACTCTAGCATCAAAGTAACTTTTTTTTTTAAGATTTATTTATTTATTTATTTCTCTCCCTTCTCCCCCCACCCCAGTTGTCTGTTCTCTGTGTCCATTTGCTGCGTCTTCTTTGTCCGCTTCTGTTGTTGTCAGAGGTACGGGAATCTGTGTCTCCTTTTGTTGAGTCATCTTGTTGTGTCAGCTCTCCATGTGCGGCACTATTCCTGGGCAGGCTGCACTTTCTTTCGCTCTGGGCGGCTCTCCTTACGGGGCGCACTCCTTGCGCGTGGGGCTCCCCTACGCAGGGGACACCCCTGTGTGGCAGGGCACTCCTTGCGCACATCAGCACTGCGCATGGGCCAGCTCCACACGGGTCAAGGAGGTCGAGGATTTGAACCGCGGCCCTCCCATTTGGTAGACGGACGCCCTAACCACTGGGCCAAGTCTGCCGCCCTGCTGCCCAAAGTAACTTCTTTATGCCCATCTTTCTCATTGTCGTGGGGAACTTTTCTGAGAAAGGGCTGGATCTTTCCCTCTGAATCATCAGCCTGAGCACAGTGCTTGGCATGTAATACACATACCACAAAAGTGAGGTTGGCTTTCTCCCCTTCTCCTCTCCTTTGAGTCTTCTGTCATCCATTTTCTCTCTCTAATTCTTCCCCTGTCCTTCACTTTCTTTTCATCTTTTCTCACCTCCCAATTTCAGTCAGACTGACAGAGGCTAAGGGGAAACTCACAAACCAGTTTGGTACCCGGAATGGAAGATTCCAGTAGTCAGTGCTCATGACTTTCCAATTCCACTTGCCAAACAATCAGAAATTTCCCTTCCTCAGGTACTCACTTTATGCTTCCCCCCCACATCCCTCTTTCATGATGCATGTGACCCATATTTGACACATCATCTTTTCAGGCAGTGTTTACAAGTTCAAAATCTTTCTGAACTTCTATGAAACTGGATTGCCTAGGTTTGAATCCTGGTTCCGCCGCTTATTTGGGAGTGTGAACTTGGGCAAGTTATCAAACTCTGTATGCCTTGGTTTCTTCATTTATAAAAAGGAAATGATAATAACCTACCTCATAGAATTATTTTGAGGAATGAATAAGTTAATATATGCAAATTAATTAAATACCTGGCACTTAGCACTGCGTGTTTGCTATGATAGTATTGTTTTTAACATTATGAGAGAATAACACAATACAAATATTTTCAGGTGCATAATCCTCAGTACTTATATTTTTAATCTCTCCATTTCCATAAAATATTCTCCCTCAGTCTATAAACAGTTTCAACCCTCCCCTATCCTGAATAAAACGTACGTCCTACTCTCTCTCCACCTTGAGCTATGTTTCTCTCTCTTTCCTTCTTTTCACAGTCGATGTCATTAAACGAGTAATCTACACTTCACAATCTCCACCTCCTCACCTCCCATTTATGCCTCAGTCCATAGCAATCTGGTTTCAGCTTCCATCATGCCACTAAAGCTGTTCTCAGTAAGATTACCAATACCCTCTCTATTGCTTCATCTAATTACCTTTCTGTTGCTTTTGGACCTATTGACCAATCACTTTTTCTTAAAGTGTTTTATTTGCTTGTGAGACATTATTGTTTTCTGGTTGTAACAGTCACTTTGTATGATGAGTAATAACCCCCAAATCTTGGTGGTTTACTAGAGTAAAGGTTTTCCTTATGATCACAATACATGTCAGCTGAGGATTGGACATAGCTCTGTTCCACATACCTTCTTCATTTTGGGGTACAGGAGGGGGGAGCAGATGCTCTCATGGCAGAGGGAAACAGGCAAGGCAGAACCGCACGATGACTCTGGGAACCTCTGCTTGGATGTGGTGTGCATCACCTTGGCTCACACTCGAATGGCCAAAGCAAGTCACATGCCCAAGCTTGACCTCAAGGGATCAGAGAAGTATACTCCAATTTGCAATGAGCAGGGATAAAATGATGATTTAACAGGAAAGACAGCAAATAATGGAGAACAATTGTACAATCTACCAAATGGGTCTCCTTCTACCTTCTTCCTAGCCTCTTTCACTGGACCATATTCCTCTACCTGCTTCCTAAATGTTGAAGCTCTCCAGAATTTCTCATAGTACATATGCTGCATGGGTAATTCTGTCCATGTCCTTAGTTTCAATTAGTATCTATCTTCTAATGACTTCCAAATATCTAGTATAGACTATTACTGGACGTATTTAATCGGTCTCTCAAACTTAACACGTTCAGATTTCAACAAAAATTTTTACCTTCCCAATCCTTTATTCTCTATCATGGTTAATAACAATCATCAACTCAAAAGCCCAAATCAGAAACCTGTGAATACTTAATTGCTTCTTCCCCTCATCCCAGCTAATCAGTCAAGTATTCCATTCTATCTTTAAAATATTCTCTAATCTCTTCCCCAGTCTCCATTCCCTCTGTGATGAACTGAGTTTGGGTTTTTACCATCTCTTGGCTGAATCATACTGATTAGTTATTCTCCAACTTGCCTCTCTGCTTCTGTCATTTCTTCTTTCAAGTGTACGTCTGCATTGCAACAGAAGGTATCACCACCACCATCACCCCCTTCCCTCAAATCTGCTCTTGCCTCTTCTCTGCTTAAGAAACTTTAAGAGCTCCTTCATTGACTTAAAGTAAAAAACAAGCTCCATTTTATGGCATCCAAAACTCTTTACAACTAGGATCCTGCTGGTCTTTTCATCCCCCTGTCCTGCTGTTTACTCCCTTATGCCCTCTGCTTTGATTGCACTGGACTTTTCATTAGTATCAAATGCCCCATGATATTTCTCATTCCCATGTATTTTACTCAAACTACTCCCTCTGTCTAAATGCTCTTCTTATTTTCTTTGCTTGATGAACTCCTACTGACCAAGATCTCATCTTGGTATCATCCTGTTCAAAGAAGCTTCCCCTTCCTGCCCATTCCCGTTGCTCCACTCCACAATAGTCACACCAACCTTTTTAAAACATTAAATCATATTATATTACCATTCACATGTCGTTCACTTCTTATATAGAGTATGAGCTCCTCAGAACAGGAACTGAGTCATTGTCATCTTTGAAATCTCCCAGGAACTAAATTTTCTAGTACATACCCATTAGATACTCAGTAAATGTTTGTTAAGGGAATGAATAAACGAACAAATGACATAATCCAATCTGTGTCACATTAGCAAAATGGTCAGATTTTGCTGGTTGTCAGTTTTATTCTCTGGCTGCCTATTTGTTCTAGGAGGCACTGTTTCCTTCTGTTTGGTTGGCTAACTTCTTGCCTTCATGTTGAAACTGCTCTTTACTGCAGCCCTGTTAGTCTCTATTGCCCTTTCCTGGAGCCTGTCTCTCCAACTGAAAAGCCTCCTCTGGCTGTATTCTCTGCTCTCCAGCTTTCCTAAATGACCCCACTGGCCAGATATGGGACTCCTCTCCCATTCTTCCTTAAAGCCCCTTGAACCTGAATTTCACTGTGACTCTTTCTGCTTCTGGTTATACTCAATGTTTTCTTTTTTTCTCCATCTCTGCCAGGACCAGCTACATACTTTGCTGGGCCCAATGCAAAATGGGAATGTGAGGTCCCTTGTTAAAAAGTTATTAAGAATTTCAAGACAGCAGCAACAGAGCATTAAACCAAGCATGGGCTCTTTGCAGCTGCAGTTTGCACATCCATGAAGCCAGCTCTGATCATTGCCTCCCAGTACCAGGCAGAAGTCACATGTTCTAATGTACTCCATTAGTTCTTTAGGAAAATGAGTTAGCAAGGATGAAGAGGGTATATTTTAGCCAGCATGAGGACAAAAGCAGTGGAGAGAATTTGGTGGAATAAATTAATTTTGAATAAGTTCTTTAAGCAATGCAGTTGGGAAAAAGGAGATTTAAAAATGATTTATCTAGAGAGGCAGGTGGATAGATAGATAGATAGATAGATAGATAGATAGATAGATAGATAGATAGATAGATAGATACATACATACATACATACATACATACATGCATGCATACATGCATACATGCATACATATAAAAATGGATGAAAGGGAGGAAAGGAGAAAGAAAGAAAGAGAAAGAAGGAAAGTAAGGGCAGTTTGGATGAATGCCATGTAGAAGTTGTTTTGGTAAGAATAAGCTGTCTCATCAAAAGCATTTTGTAATTATGAAGAAATTGCTTGTCAATGTTTATGTCTAATCAGGAGATGTGGAGTGATTATGTTAATTCCATGGCTTGGGGGTGTGGGAATAGAATGTCTTTATCCTCTATTAGGGCTCTGTCAGATGGCAAAAGGACAGGCAATATTGAGCAGGGTTCCAAAGCTCATTTATTCATTCACCCCTTTATTCAACTAAGCATATTTGGAGGACTCATTTCATTCCAGTCATTCAGAATAGGAGGTCTATTCTGGGGCAGGTAAAAGATCAGATATGGGAACTGGCCTCAGGAGCCGGTTGAGCTAAGTGCATCCAACACTATACTGGCGCCCACTCTGAACCCACCAGTTATTTATAATGCAATAAAGTCTACACTTTCTTATAAAATGCCACCTGGGTGGGCCTTATATACCCTTGTGTAGAGACAGGGCAGAGAGAGGGAGAGCCTGGGTTGGGCAGAAGAATTCTTTTACTTCTTTTGGCCAACCTCTTTTCTCTCTCTTCAACAACATTAATTAACACAAATAAGAGAGTGTCATGGTTCCTGGCCCAATGCCGAGTCATTGCCACCAGTTTTCACAGACTTTTTATGGGGCTGGTAGATACACCCAGTGTACCTTGCATTTGTATAGCATCTTCCTGTTTACAACCATTATCTCAATTTGACCTCCACAACAGCCTTGTTTGGTAAATATTAAGCTGTACCATATGCAATTGCCATTCCTGTAGGTCAACATGGTCATGTGATGGCAACTGCATATGGTTCAATCTAATATGGACTGTGTAGTTCACCCTATGTTTTTTCAGTAGCAAACATAGATGCTCAGAGAGACTTGACCACTCTCACAGAGCCAGATGTAAGGCTTGGACTCCAAGAAGAACTTGAACTCAAATTCACACTCATTCTCCACATTTGGTGCCACCCCCTTATTTTAAAGTGGTGAATCAGCCTCAAACAGGAAAACACACACAGGTTGAGAGTCTCATGTTAATTTGCTTTAACTGTCTTTTTCTTAGCCCCAAATTCAGTAATGGTCCTCTGTACAAACTCATTCATTTTTAATCAGTTGACTGTAATGGTTTGTTACAAATGATCTTTAATTCTCAGCTGCCGTTAATCAGTACTGAAAGGCACTTTTCCTGTTATTTTATTTGGATAGGACTCAGTGAAATACTTGCCTGCCATTACTTAATCACTTATTTGTTTTCCCTATGCACACAATTTCTAGCAGCATACAGCTGTTTTAATGTGGGCATTTTCCCTTTACCGAGTGATCTGAGTTCCCCAAGCTGTAGAAGCAGGGAGCTGCAATGGGGAGCCCTGAACTTTCACGCTCAGGTTTTGATGCTTCGTGAGCCTTTTCTGCAGGCCAAGCACCAACATGGGTGCTGAGGATACACTGACTTATAAACGGACAATTGCAACACAACTTGGAAAAGGTTATTATCAGAGTGCATGGCTATAGGGCAGGCAGAATAGAGGGGATGGCATCTAACCCATCCCTGGAGTGTCAGGAAGCCTTCGCAGAGGAGATGAATTCTGGAAAGTATTAACCAGGCGGAGGTTTCTAGGGAGGTAAAAGAGCAGGTGCAAAGGTGAGAGAGAAAGTGGGAATTGGGAACGTGGGTGCAGTTGAGTGTGGTTGGAGTACAGGCAGGGGAGGATGGAGAGGCAGAGAAGGGAGGTGGGGACAGCAAGGGAATCAGATCAAGAGGGACCTTGGGCATGCCTATGACATTTGGACTTGAGAATCTTAAGAAAGGAGCTGAGTAGAATTGCTTTAGGAAAATCTTTCTGGGAGCAGTCTGGAAAATGGATTGGAAGGGGCCTGAGAATGGAGTCAGGAAGCACAGCAAGAAGGTGCTGGTGAACAGGCAGGGGAGGACAGGGGCCTGAGGAAGTGAATAGCTTTGGTAGTAGTGGGTGGATTTAAAGGGAACACCTGCGGGGCTTCGGGGAAGGCCTGTGAAGGAGGAAAGGTGCAGAAGACAAGCATCTGGCTTTACTCTTCTGGGGCTAGGCCAGTGCACCTGTTTCCTCCCCAAAGAACCCAACCCTCTAGCCCTTAGGTGGGGACTGGACTGCCACAGCAGGCAGAGCTAAGAACTGGACTCTTTCCCTGGCCAGCTGATCTCTTGAGTCCACTGGGTGCTGCTTTGTGTAATTCTTACAGCGATCCTGACCAATGAAAGGAAACACACTTGAAAAACCTTTCCTTTCCCCTTACCACCCTCAGATTCTGGTTTCTCTGGCCCTCCTGACAGCTCAACACCACCATTCAAAGGTTTGAGTCAAACCTGGGAGAAGAATGATTCCAGAAAGTGACCGTTCAGGTTCATTTTGTACAAGGAGGTGGTCGGTGATGCCTGAGAAGACAATCCCATGCTCAGCTGCAAGCAGGGGTGAAGTCTGCCTGAGAGGAAGGGCCCCACAACCTCAGAGAGCAGGGAGGTCACATGGAGCCCGTTATCAGGGTGGCATTTGCCAGTTGATCAGAAGAAGGACTTGATGACAAAGGTATTGCCATGGCAATAATCTGGTCTCTGACTACAAAAGCAAAAAACAAAAGCCAACCATAGTGCCAGGTCCCTCCCTACTCCCTATGCCAGACCTGATCCTCCAGCTGGGGCCTCCTTTGCTGTGCTCGCTGGCAAAGTGCAGAGGGCGTGAGGTAGATTTAATTTGTCTTCTCTCTGTTTTGAGTGGCTTGATCACACACCTCCATCCTCCTGATTTCCTCTACAGCAGTCCTTCCCTCCTCTCTTGGTGTCCCAGAACAATAACTGATGAGACTAATCCAGGCAACATGTGAGGGACTCAGTGCTTTGGTTTAAAATGCCAGTATGTCTCGGAAGGGCACAAAGTAACACAAAGGTATGATGAAATGGCAGACATTTGAGTTTTAGAAATAGGGTTTGAGGTTTTTGTGAAGAAACTCTAATCACACGGCATAACCATCTGCCTGGCCTAAGGATGGGCTTTCTTGATTCTGTCACATGCCCGGGAGGAACAGTGTGGTTTCTTTAGAACTCCAAACGATACAAAACTGAGAAGATCTGGGCTTCCCTTCAACCTCAGCCTGAGTAAATGGATTCCCCAGAAAAGATTCAGGTGCCCTTAGCGCTCTCTGCCTGAGGTCCTCATTCCCATTTCTGAGCCTTGGCCCTTCCATCTCCATGCTGCCCCCTCCTCTGTGAGACTTCTCAGACTCCAGGCTCTGGCTCCCACCTGCCTGGGTCACACCTCCATCAAAGCTCCACACATAAGCTGTGTGGAAATCCCTCCACATACAGGACTGTGTCTTTCCCATGGTCTGAGAGCTTCTTTCTCCAGAACTGGAACCATTTCTTAGTCATCTGTTTATCTCCAGTGGTTTTTAATTTGGCGGATATTAATAATCAGTACATGTTTTCTTCTTTTTTCTTTCCCTTTCCTGTGGAGGGGCGCAAATGGATGACTGCAGTGAAGAAAGCTGAAGTAGGGTTTCGTTTGAGAGCACAGCACCCCTTGGACTTTTCTCAAGGCTGTACTGTCACATTCAACCACACTGGTATCTACTGAGTACCTGCCTTGTGTCAGGCCCTTACTGGGTAGACTAGGTCAAAAAAGTCACTAACTGTGTCTTCAAGGGTCTTGCAATGTTAGTAAGAGGATGAAAGTGTAGAAAGCATGGTGGCATCTTACTCCCTGAGAATGGCCTTGTCCTTGAAAAGCCTCTACTGCTTGGAGCCAACTGGCTCTGATTATGTTGAAATCCCAAGTTCCTCAGGTTCTTGAGCTTAAACCCAACATTGGGAAGATGAGTGACCTTCCTGTAGGCCAAAAGAGAAGCTAGATTAACCAGAGGTTGTCTTACTGGCCCACCCTGGTGATATCTGGAAAGGTGTGTGTGTGGGGGTGGGGTGGGGATGGAGGAGATCTTTGGTTGTTGAAATGCTGGTGGTGGCAAATGGTGAACCCAAATATAAATCACGGAATGTGGGTAATAGTACAATTATAAAAATGTTCTTTCATCAACTGTAACAAAGGTTCCACACTAATTCAAGGTGTTAATAATAGGGTGCTATATGGGAACTCTAATTTTTTAATTAGAGAAGTTGTGGGCTTACAGAACAATCATACATAAAATACAGAATTCTCATAAACCTGTATTTTATGCACAATTTTCCTATAAACCATTTTTTTTATTGTCTAATAAAAAAATGCTGGCCATGGATGGAGGTTGGGGATGTATAATTCCCTGCAGTACACTTGACAGTGTCAAGCAAAGAAGAATTAACTCACCCCAAATGGCAATATTACCCTCTACAATACATGGAGCTAGATGGACAACCTTGGAGCTCAGTAGGACCCCAAGAATTCAGGGTGTTAGAGTTTTAAGTTTTGAAGACCCAGATGTCAATTACTGAAAATAAACTTTCATTTTCCAGGGCCTATTTCTTATAAACCTACAATCGACCCAGTTAGAGTAAACTCCTCTACCTCCATTTTTAGAAAGGGACTGTAGGGCAACTATCCTCAACCTTTCTTTCACTGACTTGAACACAAGTCCTTCTAGGCCTGAAACTCTCTACTCAAGCCATTGCAACCCAAAGGCAAGTGGCCCTAGTCACACCACAGGTGACCACTCTGCTGCAATCCTGTGCCCCCGCTTCCCTCTTCCAACAAGACCAGCAGCTGATCAGAGTAAGTGTGTATATCCATGCCCTGGTCTTGGCCCAGTGGGTCCCTGTGGTATTTTCTGGCCTTATATCTGACTTCCTAGATACCAAAGCTCTTGAGTTCTGGCTTTGCCTCCCATTTTTTGCTCCTGGCTCAGATTTCTCAGATATCCTACTCCAGATTTTGACTTAGGATAGTCACAGGCAAAAAAATTATCCCCCACAAAATGACAATAGTGTCCCAACTGCATTAGCACTTGACTCTTGGTTGAATCCCCTTCCTGGTTGTCTGGGTGATTCCCTATCTACTCCAGGCCCACCCAGCTCCTGGGACCCATGCAATAGCCTGGTCCACAGATATGCCTGGCCAGGTCCCTGAAAAGGAAGAGGACTTGGTCCTATCTTTGCCTTCTGCTCAGAAAGCCCAAGTCCTATGCGCTCCATGTTCATGCTGACTTATGGGCTTCTGGCCCACAGATCTTCCAAACCCAGAAGAGAGTCCTTCATCAAATGTTTCGGAAATGGACCTTCTGTCACTCTAGTGACTGATTCTCCTTTAATTGCAGATCTAAGGGAGAAGATGATAGTGACCAGATTAAAACTCATTCCAGGAACACAGGGATTCCTGGGCTATCCATTAAGTTGTGTCCTTTGGGTCAGGTCCTTTGACAGGAAATAGCTACTTTTGAGAAGGTCCTGAGAGCAACCATCAGAAAATAACATACTAAGTCTCTGGCACTGAAAGACACTCCTTTGCCAGCCAAGCACTGGGTTAACCAATTGTCTGCCTTACAAGAGTCATTTTAAAGAGGAGAAGAAATATTCTCCTCTGTCCATGCTTGGGCAAGGCAATGCTCTACATCAGGTATTAAAAGGTCCAGGATTTACTTTAGTTAGGTCTGAAGCTTTTTCTTCCCTTTTGTGGCCTCATTTTTGGCTTCTTTCACTAAGGAAAGCACATGTCTCAAGACAGGAAATTACCCTGGTGATTGATGTCTAGCAAATGCAATTAGGCCCCAGTTAAGTGCTCTCTAAGGGGCGCCCTTCCAATGCAGTGTTCCAGATTTGGTGATCACTTAATGACTATGCACCCAAGGTCTCCTGGTAATGAAGCATTTGTCTCTGTCAGGCTTTGGCCACCAGAACTTCTCGCTCCCTTCAGATGCAAGGGGGCTGTAGGCAAAGTGGTGGGAATGGAAGGTGGAGGAGGGAAGGCAAAAGTGGATGCCAGGGGAGGATTCCCCCCCAAGGGAGGATGATGCTACAGAGCAAGAACTCCATGTTGGCCAAGGATGCATGATGACTCCTAAAGAGAGGCCAGGAACCTGAGGTGAGGAGGGTAGGGGTATCCGCAATGGCTGAAATTCTTTATTTGTTAATCAACCTAGTTCTTGGAATATATTTCCTTAATTCTACTACCTCAGGGACTTTGGACAGAGAAACACACACAGACACAAAACAAAAACTGCCTGGCCTCTGCCTTAAGATATTTGCCCTCTACCTGGAAAAGTCAGATACACCCCATTGAACTTCCAGGCTACAGTGAATGGTTTAGCCACACATAAACACATCAAGTGTTACATTAAATATTAACTGGTCCTGAAGGAAGGAAAAGGAGGCCATCTGAGCCCTGATTGCCTGAGATCTTATCCCAGCTCTGCCACTTAGAAGCTGCATGACCTTGACCACATTACTTAACCTCTTGTGTCTTAATTTCCTCACTGTAACAATGGATAGGCATGGTACATTCCTCATAGTCTTTACCCCTCACCCGGAGATGGCTCCCTCATCTGTCTACTCATTGTCTGCTTGCTGTGTCTGCTCATTGTGTCTGTTCATTGTCTCTGCTCATGTGTCCACTCATTGTCTGTTCGTCTTCTTTAGGAGGCACTGGGAAAAGAACCCAGGACCTCCCATGTGGGAAGTAGGTGCCCAACTTCTTAAGCACATCCATGTTCTCTCATGGTTTTTTAGTGAGGATTAAATGGGACAATGCATAGCAAGCCCAGGGCCTGGGCCCTGACAGGTATCAAAGGATGCCAGGTCCTAACAGCTGACTAATAGGTGCTAGTTCTCATAGAGTCTTTGTGCCCTCCTAAGTCAGGGCTTCTTTACATTTTTTTATGCCATGGATCCTTCTGGCAATCATGTAAAGCATATAAACTTCTTCTTAGAAAAATGGAATAAATGTACAAAATAAAATATAGAGAATTGCAGAGAAAATTGTATTTTTATTGAAATACAGTTATCAAAATATGAAAAAACTAAATTTGTGGTATAGTAACATATGTGTTTCTTTATTAATGCAATAAATAAAAAGATCTGCTGACAGGTCTAATAACTACTGATTTTGAAGTAGTAAGTTTAAACAATATTTCAACGTATCTGCAACAACTGTAATGAGATATAAAAATATCTGTGATTTCTATTGGTGACAAAATTACAGCCACTGCTAATACTACCATGGTTTGTTGCCTACTCAAAATGAGAGGAATTGCTACATTTTTTTTAGAGGTTGGTGAAAATAAAAATGTAATTTTGTTCCATCTAGCTCATGGACTCTCCATGGATCCCAGGCTAAGTATGAACCATATCTAAGGCTTGGTAAAAAAAAAAGTTATAGCCATACTTTCTATGTTTGTAAAATAACATTTATTTTCTCATTAAAAAGCAAAAAAGTTAAGAAAAATACATAAAGTGGACAGAGAAAAGCAAAATTTTAAAAACCATCACAGGGAGTGGATGTAGCACAAGTAATTGAGTACCTGCTTCCCATGTACAAGGTCACCGGCTCAACCCCTGGTACCTTCTAAAAATAAAAACAAACCAAAAAAAATCACCCCAGAGACAATCACTGGGTTAGCTAACCACTGCTAATACTTGGTATCATCATTTGACTTTTAAGATGGAGAGCTCATTGCTAGTCTGTTTTTCATGCACAGAATCTTCTCCACGTGGGGTTATTACACTGTAGTTTCATTCAGAGGGATGTTGAGGCACAGGGCATGCTGATCGGGCACCTCAGCAAGAACTCAACTCAAAGTGCCACAAATGTAGGCCAGAAACTCCAGGAAGCCCAATCACGGGGAAAAAGCCCCGGCCCTCTATAGGGTAGCTGCTCGTAGGCTACTTGTGAGTTTTCTAGGCTCACTAGCAGGAGCTGTCCCACTGATCTCAAATCCCTTGTTAAAGCTGATGAATGATCTGAAGTCTGAATCATGAACTGTGAATCATGGAAATTGCCTACTTGATGAGGGATACAAATGGATTCTATTCAAAACTCACCAGATATTCAGATCAGATTCCTGACACATGGAGGCAGAGTATGGGTACTCATCCAAATAATCTATTTGGAAATAATGATGGAGTAGCAGCACTAAGTCTAGGAGATTGTATACAGTCCATACAAACACTTACACTTCGTGGCTAGAGATAGACCTTTATTCTGCCCAAAATGATTCCCTGTGGCTACACTGTACAGCTCTCTCTGGGGTGAGAAGGTGGTTTAACATATGTTCAACTGTCCGAAGTTAACTCTATAGGACCAAAAGTTTAGAATGGTTTGTTTAGTCACTGCTGATAAACATTTTTAGAGCATCCACCATGTGTGAGCTCAGGATGCAAAGGAGGCCAGGCCCCAGCTGACTTCTCCCAAGATCTCCAAGAGAATTCATCCTTACAAGCCCTCCAACCCGTGAAGGGCTCCTGATGCCTTCGGTGTGTCATCAAGTTAGGGTCTTGTTGGAACCTCTTGGATGGAACTTCTGACTCACCGGGTCCAACATCAAGAAAACAACATTAAAATTCCCCTCCCTGGGAAGCGGCTGTGGCTCAATCAGTTGGGCTCCTGTCTACCATACGGGAGGCCCTGGGTTTGTGTCCCGGGTCCTCCTTGCAAAGACAGGCTCACCCTTACGCCACAGAGAGCCACCCAGCCTGCAATTGCCACAGAGTGCTACCCACTCCACAAGTGCTGCAGAGAGCCAACTCAGCAAGGTGACACAACGAAAAGGGAGAGAAGCAAAAAAAACACAGAAGAGCGCACAGCGAATGGACACTGAGAGCAGACAGTAAAACATACTGTGTGGGGTGCGCACAGTGAATGTCCATAGACAACATGCAAAAAGCTGCAAGGGGGATGGGGATAAAAAAAAAATTCCCTCCACTTACCTTCTTCAGCTCAGGCCTTAGAGCAGTGTCCTCTTCTAACGTCCAAAGCAAGACCATCTCTGGGGGCAAGGGTGTGTTAATGAAATGCTACAGGCATCGCCATCAAAAGGTGATTGAGTGATTTCCTAGAGGGACCCTGCTACCCCTAGGTAGCCCAGCCCTGTTTCTTCTAAGCCTAGTTTAAGATCACAGCCCAAGATAAATAGACCAGTAAAGCTCCTGAGTGCCAGGCACCATCAAATTTCAAAATATTTTAAATAAAACAAAGTGAAAAGTGCAGCCTGTTCATTTTGATTCTCCACTGGGTCATTCAATTAAACCTGAAATTCTGGGGAAACTGGAGCCACCCTGACCATATTTTCCATTAGTAATAATGATAAAAGATAATTATTGGGCCTGTCTGTCCTATATTTCAGACACCAGCACCTCCACTTAATTAATTGCTAATTAAGATGTGAATGAACTATAGTGTCGCTCACATATCCTGTCTTTATTAAGCTGTAGGAAAGTCTTCCTCAAGGAAAAAGAAATCTAAATGGCCAAGACTGAATCTCTTCCTTGGTTTGGAAACCAGGAGGAGAGGGAGGAGAGGCAGGGAGGAAGGCCAACTCTGAGGAAGTGTCATCCAGCAGCACCATTCAGCTGTTGCATGACGATCCTGAGAGGAAGTGATGAGGTCAAGGGCAAGGGAACCAACAAATTCTGCATTCCCACTTTTGGTCACCCAATGAGCTAAGCCTTTTACATGTAATTTCTAAGTTAATCTTCAAGGAAATCCTGTAAGGAAATATTATCCCCATTTTACAGATTAGAAAACCAGTCCTTAGAGGGATTAAGAAAATGTCTTTTCCCAAAGTATGTGTCTGATAAGAGCTGAGATTTGAACCAAATTCCATGCCCTTCCATTTCTTGTTCCAGGGAGACATAAGAAACAGAAATCTCTTCTTCTAGGTCTTTACCATTACTGATAAAGGCAAAAGGTATTTGTGGCAGCTAGCCTGCAAGACAACCCTGACTGATCCTAGGTCAACCCCGACTGATTCTTGCTGTCTGGGATTCAAACCTTTGTATAGTTTCTTTTGCATTAAATAAGAAAATATTGTGGAACCAATGGCTCACTGCAGAAGTGACGGTAAGGTTAGATCATAAAAGACATTGTGGCTTCTACCTTGCTCAGTTTGAGGTTGCTCACCTTGGGGAAGCTAGTCACCATGTTATAAGGACACTCAAGCAACCCTGAAGAGGCCCATGTGAGGAGAAACTTAGGCCTCCTGCCATAACCAGCACCAGAGAAATGAGCCATCTTGGAAACGGATCCTCCAGTGCCAACGAACCTTCAGATAGTCGACCCTGAGCCAGAATTACTCAGAGAAGCCACTTCTGAATTTAGACATGAGGAGACTATGAGATAATAAATGCTTATTGTTTTAAGCCACTGTGTTTTGAGGATATTTGTTACGCAGCAATAGATAGCTATCCCAGCTTTCATGAACTTTTTGTACCCGGTAGTCTTGCCAATACCAATGGATTAGAGACATCAAATCACATTTGCATGCCAGGAAGTGGGAGCCTCAAATGACAGTCATTCAGGTCCCTCTTGGTAACAGAACTTGTGAGTTTAGGAGCAGAAAATGGGTCAGGTCATTAATTGTTGCCTGAATTTTCTCATTCAGATGACTAAGTACAATGTGCTGCTCAGTCACACTCTGATCCATTGTTCACAGTTCTACTCTCTGCTGTGACAATAGGGGGAAAAAATGAAGTGACCATGCTATTGGCTAAGACCAAATTGGGGATTAGGGATTTCAGTTTTATCTCAAGTTGATCAGCATCCTTTACTTGGCTATTGCTGGGCCAGCTCCATGCAGGCTAAAACCATTCAAGTTTTAAGCTGAATAACATAATGAATTGTTGCTGTGAAGTTTGAAATTTTTCTCTTGCTCTGTCTCCCCTCACTTAGTAGGTGTCTTTCCTCTGCCCATGACTGATGTAAGCTAAAGGGGAGAAAACACAGGGTTTAGGCAAAAATCTGTGATTGGAGTGAAAATCTGTGATTGGGCTGAACTCTTTGGAAAGTCCAGATCTGAGCAGCTGCATGAGCTGCAGGATGCTACAAAGTCCAAGCCAAGCCCCTCAGGTTTTTTTTTTTTAACTCACTTGTGATACAAGAGGGGTCAGCATTTGATGAGGAAAGAAAAACAATGCACATTTTCTAGACTTACTTCATTGGAAACCTTTTTTTTTTTTTTTTCAAAAATAGAATTTACAAGTTTAGGAAATGGATGTGGATGAAATGTCAGACACCTGAAGAGGGGATGTGCAGGTAAATGAGTGGGTTAAGAGAATGGATGGAAAGAGCAGGCTGATTTGCTAAACTTGCCGGGAGCCAGGTCACGTCTCTCATTGAGTCACTTCCTCTCTCCCTCAGCTCTTTCTAGAAGCATGCAGCTACAAGGATTTGGCAGCACGAGCCCTGTGCCTGATATTTATCTCTGTTCATGGATTTGCCTCTGGGACTTGTAACCACAGGAACACTTGCCTGCCTTGTGACACAGCAGCTTCAAATTCTGTCTTAATAATCCCTTGCCTTGTCACTAGTTACATGAAAACCCACCCTAAGATAAGACCTGTGTGTGCTCTCTTCAGGGATGTGACGTGTTAATCAAATTAAATGGGTCTGTTAGTGAGGTAATGCCTATTTTATCACAAGGGCCAGTGTATTCATTACGAGCTGTGTTCTTGTAGGGCAAGCATAGTCATGACTTCTGGAAAGTTGGCACAGACTTCTTCAAATTTAATTTGGCCATTGCTCACACACACGAAAAAAGCTAGTTAAATGGAAATGAGCACAGAACCAGAATACAGAAGGCCCAGGTTCCCTAAGAAACTGGGCTGGGCGCAGGCCTCTATGAGTGGACCTCCCTCTGTGTGACACCCGGGTTCCTGCTTCTCTCCCTCACAGAAGGGTCCCCTCAAGGGCAGAGGCTGTGTGTCTTGTTCTTCAGCTCTCAGAAGGGTCTTCATAAATGTTTGCTGACAGTGACCAGAAGGGCTAAGTAAGTGCATCTCTCCATATTCACATGTGAATCTATGGGGTTATTTGCTATGAATGAAGGTATAGAGGATATGCTCCATGCTGTCGGGATGGAGACTGAGGATAATGTGGGTGGTGTGGGGAAGGAGAGGAAACGGAAAAGAAGACCACACTAAGAAGTCTAGCACGTATGGTATGACCTTTATGGAAAAGTATGTGAGTATAGATAAAATAATGATAATGCTCATATGTTAAGTCAAAGCAAGTTGCAGAGTATTTCAGTTAAAAAAACGTAAACAAAAATATCCCCTGCACCTATCACATATGCATAATTAGGTTTAAATGGGCAAAGGAAAGGGCATATATTGCAGCCGCCATTGAGACACTGCCCAACTAGGACACTCAGTCCCCGGCTGCTGACAGCGGAGGCCCTCAGCAGGCGGTGCCCTCAGTCAGAGAGAGCTTCTTTCCCCAAAGTTGTGCCTGCCCTCTCCCTGGGGACAGTCCACATCCAGAGACTGGTCCCCAGGGCCCTCAAGGCCTGAATGCAAGAGCGCTTTAGAACCCGTGCGGGTACTGCAGCTCAGCTCCGCCCGCGCTCTCCCGCAGGGCTTGTACCCCCGGGAGCAGGCCTGAGGAAGCCTCCGGGGGGCGTGTCTGCACGCAGTCTGTCTCCCAGAAACTTGACTTCTAACAGGGTGGAAGAACACATTCCAGTCTATAAAATCATTACCTCAAGGGACCGAGATGGGGGAAATGATTAACCTATTCACAGATGTACATATTTCATATCAATCACTTATTACAAAAAGCCTGAATTGCTTCTATCATTTCAAGAACAAACACGTGTATATTGGTTGGATGGATGAACGACTGTGGTGGTAATTACTTGGAGAAATATGAAACAATAAAATAGAGTGTTGAACGTACTCAGTAGTTAATGAACTAAACACGGGAATTTTTGCAACACTTTTTTTTCTTAAGAGGTACCAGGAATTGAACCCAGGACCTCTTTCGTAGAAAGCAGGCGCTCAACCACTGAGCTACATCCACACTCCAATGAGGGGTGGTTTTTTTCATTTGTTTGTTTTCAGGAGGTACCTGGGCTGGTCCCGCTTTCTGAGAGTGAGATAACCACCTCATAGATAGGGTGAGAAAAGAAAGGGTGGAAGGATGGCAGTCGAAAGGCTTTCTAATTCCACATAAGGTGAGTTTTTTCTAGTATCAGAGCTATCTGCCAGGAAAATAAGTTGCAATTTTTGGTCAACGATGGACAAATTACACCATCCAAACCACCCGTAATTCCTCTATTTGGTGAGCAGCCCGATTAGATTTAGAGGCGGAAAACACCTGGCATTTTATGGGGCCCCCAGCCCCTTCCCACCCTGGGCACTGGAAAAACGCTCCAGACAACCTTCCTTCCCAATGAAGGAGACAGAGTCCTCTGCCACGCCCCTTCTCCAGGCAACCCGTGCCTGCGGTGCTGGAGTAGTCACCTGAGGTTTCACTGATTTGCCCTCTCAGAGCTAAATCATCTTTCTGTTTCCAGTTCCCTGATTCCAGGAGTCCCTCCAGGGAAGGGTAATTTATTCCGGAGCAGTTTAATTAGCAGGTCTGTACTCTAGCCTAATGCTTGCTCCTTCATCCCCCAGGCACCACCTGACTTTTGCAAACACATCCTCTTAGGCACCTATAAATGAGGTCCCTGAGGCTCAATGTCCCACTTGGTACAGGCCCAGAAGGATTTGTGGGAAGCAAGGCCTCGAAGGCATAATTATCCTGCTTCAGACTGTGTTGACAATCCTAGGGAATTGTGTCAGAGGGAGCTCTAGTTCAAGTCCTGCAGGGGAGCCCTGGAAAAAGAGGCTGCCAAATTTGCTGACATGGAATTAGGTGGCATTGCTTCTGTGGGTGATGGTTCTAACCCCAGAGAATCAGTCTTTGTTATGCATGCATTTATTCAACGGATGTTTATTGAATTTTCTGTGCTGGCATTGTGCTTGGGCAAGTGCTAAAGTGGTGAGCCGGGCAAAGACTGTCCTTGAGTTGTTGAGAGCCCAGAATGAGACTTTTGAAAGTGGTGACTTTTAAAATGTAGGAATACAGGGTACCATGGACAATAAGGACGAATGAGGGGCCCAGTTCCAGGGGACAGAAGGCTTCCTGGAAGCAGCGTCAAGCATTTGGTCTCATTGCCTTATCTAAGCATGTTGAAGATTTTGGAATCGATTTGTTACATGGAACCCATTTCTGGTTTTATAATCATTCTGTATAATTTTTTACCTTAAATATTTAAGAGTTTATTGTAAGGCCATGGGACTGGATAAAATTAATGAAATATATAAACCCTCTGGAGAGGGAAACGAAACTTCATAAAGAGCAATTTCCCTTGATTTAGCAACCACATAGTGCACCTCCAAAATCACGGAAGGAGGTGTAATGGCTGGATGGGAAAGGGAACCCGGGATGGCCCATCTGGAACCATAAACGTTTCTTCCCTCTTCTTCCCGTTTCAGGGGGCTGTGCCGTCTACCCTGTAGTGAGGGCAGCGCCCTCTCAGGGGGAGGATTAAAGAACGTGCAGGAGAGGAAACCTCGAGGACACTGTCACTAAAGGTACCGTTTCCTGAGTCTTTTATCATTCATTATTCCAGTGACCAGTTTGAGGCTTTCGCTAGTGACCGCATATTCCCAGGGATCTGAGACACTGTCACTGAAGCAGCAGCCTGGAGGCCAAGCTCCCTGAAATGAGGTGGCCAATAGTGTGTGCTCCTGGGCTTCTTTTTCACGCAGTATCTGAAAAAGGTGGACAAAACGGGTACCAAGACTTGGGCTCCTCATAAAATATTTCTGAAATGCATTTCATGATGCGGTTGGTAATAAAAGTGTGTTACTGCGCTCTGTCCCTCGAGAGGCTGGGCTCCAGTCCCAGCCCACTTGCATCTGCACTGGGCCAGCGTGAATCACTGCTGAATTATTCACCAGCCTGACTCTAAAATTTCTGGAGTTCCAAAACTCCTAATAAAGAAATATGAAAAAATATCCATCTCTTTATCTCTATCCATAACTATTTATATGGCTAGAGGAAAAACCTGTCGTTTTATTTCTTTTAATTTAAAAGGTTTCTTAATTCTTTTTTCATACCACATATATATTTCTAGAGATTTTTCAAGTTGGAATAAGAACCTCTAAAAACGGTCCACTGGAGAAGGCTTCTAGGATTCACGAAGTTGACAGGCATCGTGACAGGCATAGTTTGCTCCCTTAAGAACTTGCCGCTGCACTCAAACTTGATACACTGATTTGGGGGATTTTTCAAACAGGTGTGGCCCCTTTTTATGGCACAAAACAATCGTAGTAGATCCATCAGACTTTGCTCTCTGTTTACAGAATAGTAAAGTTTTTTCAGGAAAAACTCATTTCCTTCCTCCTACTAAATATTCCTACTTTAGTACCCAATCATGATGTTCTGCAGATACAAGACAAGCCTGTTCTGAAGTTGACCATTTGAATCAGGCAAGAGACCATTATCTACCTCACTGGGGACACTTAGCCACAAAACACCCTGGGCCATGCTAGCTTACAAAAGACATCACCCCATTAAGTTGGTTACCAAACATTCACGCTTAAGAGTGAACTGGTTAATTTGGAGGCTAACAGCCATTTGAGATCAAGTTCTCAGGAGCCAAGCAGATCTGGTCAGTACATCCCCATAAGGATCACAAAAGCATTGTCAGAAATAATAGAAGGTGGAGAATTGTAACTAACCAGCACTCTTCTCCAAGTACTGGTATAGATGAAAGAATGTTTGAAAAACTTCTTGCAATGGGGAATGAAACCCCCACCCAAGTAGCTTGCTCAAACAAAATTAGTTAGAAGAAAATAAAAATAAAATAAAGTAAAATCAGTTGGGCTTTAAACTGATTTCTGATAAAGATGGGTTCAACTGGAGTCTATGATCTGGGAGGCTGTCGTCTTCCCCTAAATAGATGTTGAATAACGAAAGAATGTCAGTTTAAATGGGAAACAATCACTTGACAAGGGCGCACACCTATTTTTCTCCTGTCCTGCTATCCAAGGCTTTTGATGGAGGGATCAGAAGGAGGAAGGAGGGAGCCCAGGACTCTGCCAGGCTGGGCGAGTTTCCGTGGTGGGGGATCAGAAAGGCAGGCAGCGCACAGCAAGAGCGGCGAGGACAAAGGCACCTCCACACTGGCGCTAGCCTTGCTCTACCCTGATTGGAGAAGGCTCATGAAAAGCAAGGAGGAGCCTGACACTTAACGCAGGGCAGGATCAAGCCAGAGCCATACACACTCCAGAGTCGAGCTGTCTAGGGCTGACAGAGTTCCTGAGCTCAGGGAGAGTCAAACTGAAGGGGAATCTGGGAGCCCTAACTTGAAACCGACCAACAACGGTTCAACAGGTCCTGGCAGGCGTTGTGAGTCCTGCTGGGCTCTCCTGAGGGTGGAACTTCCCAGAGTTCTTTAGAGAGCCGCGACAATTCCCAGAAGTTGATTGAATCTCAAAGCCATCTTCAGGCACAAAGGCCAGCCCATCTCTCCCTGCCAGGCCTTGTCACATGCACATGAGTGACCCTGGAGGAAAACTTTGCTTGTCCAGATTAGCCGTATCATATCTGTGCTTACAAATCACCTTCCACTCGCATGGCCTGGGGAGGGGCTCCAGAATTTACCAAATAGGAAGGCAGTCACATAGCCCCCTGCCTTTTTGGCGCTTCAGACTGAGGTGCCTTCACCAGACTGGTCTGAGCTGCTTTACTCAGCATGCCTCTATCTTACCTTCATTCCCAGTACGTTTGAGCAGCTTATTTTTAAAGCTGATTAGATGAATCCTTAATAGCATTAGAATTTAAATGGTCCCAGATAGGCTTCAGCTTCTTGCCAAATTGAGATAAATGTGATATTTGGGGAGCTGAGCTCCAGCTTCTTGGCTGCTCTGGACTGCAGAAGGTTTCGAAGCACGCCTTTCTCCCATGCTTTTCTGCACCCTAAAACTGGGGTTGTGTGTGTCTATAAGGTCCCTTTTATCTGTAAAGGTTTATGCTTCTGTGTATAGATGTGTCCGCATGAACATGCATTTTCAAGGAAACATCAGGTGGGAACAGGAGGCACAGGATAGTTAGGTCTCTCAGTGAGGACAATCTATGAGAAAACGTCTTCTCTGTATCCCCAGGCAAAAGACCTTTATTAAGCAACTACTGAATTCAGCATTAAGGTTGCTAATACCTCACCTTTGCTGAGAATATTATAAAATGGTCAGAAATCTGACTGTTTCACCTTGATGAACACGTGCAGCACCCTCTGTATCTCTTAAAGGTGGGCTCCGGCTCTGGAAAGGGAAATGGACATATCCAGCAGTACAAGTCCGACCGCCTTCCCCTTCCATCTCCTTCTATCAGTTTTAGAAAACATTAAGAACAGAGTAGGGGAAAGAGGAGGGAAAGCCCCAAAGGTGAACCTAAATGAATGGTTCCAGATTAGGTAGGTTTATTCTTCAAAACAAATGAACAAACCAAAAACAGAGTTGTCTTCTCTTCCTTTCTTTTCCTGTCTAAACCAGACACTTGAGTGTCCCTAGAATCAAATGGTGAAACTTTTAAAAACCTGGTTTGTCCTTCCGATAGGGGTAGTGATTAATGCAGTGCCCCTGAATTTAGGCTTCCTTTTGGAATACTCACCAAATATATTCGCCCTTATGGACTCTCGGAAGATGCTAAACTTGAACTCAAAGCTTGCACTTGCACCCCAGTGGGAAAGGACTGTCTGCCATGTTTTCCTGAAGTGAATCTAATGACTCCAAGGAGCCAGGGGTGGGGGAAGACCCTGGAGCCTGGGCCTTGCCATGGGGTAAACCCATTTCTCCAGTTCTGGCCCTTCAGGCCCCAAACTCACACCAGCCCTCCTGACCCTTGAGGGGTTTTCAGGAGGAAAATACTTGTAATCCATTTAAACTAGAGCTTGGGTTAGAAACTGCAGTTTGAATGTAAATGGCTGTTTTGGCTGCCTCATAAAAATAGCATTTGGAAGATCAGCGAAGTCCGGCAGCAGAATCACAGCGTTTGACTCTATCCCAAATATCTGACCAGGCTTCACAAGAGCCAAGCTCACCCTCTGCTCAAATGGCTGTTCTTCATGGAAGGGGAAGAAGAGACATCAGAGAAAGCTCTGCACAGCCCTGGTGCTTAGCCCAGCTTAGGAAATCCATGCATTCCATCTGATTGTGTCAAACTTTCATAAAAAGCACATTATCTGAGAGGCCACTGTCCTTTAAAGAACCTTTCTCGTATCTGTGTTTTCTCTCAACATCTTGTGGTTTACACATGAAAAGTTTAACAGTATGGACACGTCAATATGGCATGCTCACATCATCCTTTACTAGTTTTTCCTCTCTCCTTGCAGAATTCTCCCTAACTTGCTTTTGTTCTGTTCTTTGCTAGAGAAAGTACATCTTCTCCTTGCCAAGGCTAACTCTGCTTCTGAGTTCTTGGTCCACTCCCTACCCACCTCCTCCATGGCCTTGCTCCAACCATTTTCCCTTTCCTTCACTTACGTTTCCTCTCACTTTTTATAAGTTCTTTCTCTTCTACTTGTAAACATTCTTTGGTCTCCTTTAAAACAACCCAACCAACAAGTAGCTTTTCCTTCATGACCCACTATCTCCTTCTTATCCTGAATTCTGTGGAATTCTATCTTCACCTCTCACCATTTATTCACCCATCAATCCCATGGAAAAATGGCACATCTCACCGGCACATTCAACAAATTGAATTTAATTCAGCAAACACGCATTGAGCACCTAGTATGGGCCGTGTCCTACCTGGATCCTGGCCACAAGGAGGGCACACTCTTGTAAGGAAGGGAAGTATGCCTGCTGTCCATACCGAGTTATGTAGTGTGATAAGTGTGATGACAGAAGGATGGAAGGATGCAGAATGGAAAGGCTCACCAACCCTGTCTTGGGGGAGTTCTGGCAGGAAAGTGCCACAGGAGTTATCCAGACAAATGGACACCCAGGAAGGGAAGAGCAAAATGGAGAAAAGAAGGAAACTGGGCCAGCCAGAAGGAGCAGCATGGTCTAGGTCATTGGCATTTGGCTGCTAGGACATGTGCGTGGCACCATTGAGACAGGGAAACAAGGGCTATTGTGGATGCAAAGGATGACAGGCATTTAGTTTTCAAATGTGCAGTCCTGAGAAACTTTAACATTGCTTTTTTCTGACAGTGGGAAACAATGGAGAGTTTAAAGCAAGGAAACAACATATCAGATTGCCTTTTTGAAACCTCTGTAGGGAAGCAGCAATTAGAAGGGGGAGATCAGATAGAAGCTGCTCTAATAGTCCAGATAAGAGACAAAAGGGGCCTGCACCAAAATAGTGGCACCAAGGATGGAGAAGACGGGATGCCAACAAAACCATATGTATCCAAAAGGACCCACATCCTGTTTTGGATCACCCCGGCAGGTGTTATTTCTTTTTGCTCTAAACCGGCAGAGCATATATTGTACTTTACTTATTGCACTTACTCAACTTGTATTACAGTCATTTGTGTATTTCTCTAATTTTCCTTATCAAATTGCATCGTTGTCTCGCCTTCCTCAAATTACAGTACCTTGCTCATAATAATAATGAGAGGAAGAAAATGTTATTTAGTCCAATTGAATTTTCAAGAGCTTTAAAACCATGAATAATTGAGGAATCAGCCTTGTGTAACTGCTTATCATTTACATAATTGTGTAAACATGCTGATAATTTTTTTTTAATTTTCCCACTAATTTTATTATTCCAGAATGGCCCTCTTTCTTCTGAGTTGTCCAGATTTTAGGGCAATAGTAAACAAGTATACTCTAAGCACATACAAATGGCAGAAGGGTTGCTCTCATCCTCACCTCCCTAGGCAAGGGAAGCAGTTGAAGGGAGAGAAAACATGATTGCATTAACTGAATATGAAAGCCGTGTACAAATATTGAGAAATATGCTGTCTGAAAAGACAGCGGATTGCGGTGCACACTGCATGATGGGACGGGCGTGCAGAGTCCCGAAGGTCAATGTGCAGATGCAAATTGATTAAGCTAAGTACTTACTGAAATTGCTTTCCAACATACAAATGAGAATTGATCATAAGCAGGACTCATCTTTAGAGTGAAAATGCTTATGTAAAGTTACCCTTTGGTATGTCATCAAAACAAATTTAAGTTGTCCAGACTTCTCCCGAAATGCAAGTATCTACATTATAGTTAACAAATCAATTGTAAGGATTTACCCAGTGCATATAGCTTTGTGATTGAGTTTGTGATGTGTGGACTGTATTGGCCCCATCACAGCTTTATTGGGGCATCTTTTTATAACGAGGTTGCCCTCTCTCTCTCATGCCAAACCAAAGCACAAAGTTTGCCCTGTGTAGTGTGACACCCAGGCTGTCACTTTGAAACACAATCCTAGCTCCTAAGAAACCAGGAGTCAGAAATCACCCAAACCAGCAAATTTAATCAGTGGCTCTGAATGCCACTAGCCCAGGGCATTTATGTAGCAGAGAAGATAGGACCTGGAGTAGGGTGGATAAAAGGAAAGGAAAGGCAGATGAACGAGAAAGCAGAGAAGGGGGTAGAAAATGCAGCTAGCAATTCCTTACTGTGTAATTGTTATGTGTCAAATAAAAAGGTATGTGCCATGGGCCACAAAAGAGAAGTTCAACTCATGATACCTGCCTTAAAGGAGCTTACAATTCAGTCAAGGGAAACTCCAAACATTTAAAACAAATAAAATTCCCAAATGTGATCATATAATCAAGTATTAAATATGACTCCCCAACATTGACCATGTTGGTCAAGTACTGGAAACTGAAACTGAGCAGGTATTACAGGTTCAGGGAAGTGGAGGTGGCCAGGGAAGACTTCCTAATGTGCAAAATGTGCATGGAATCTCACATTATGGAAAAAAGTAAGACTAAAAGGAAAGGAAGAAAGAGAAGAGAACAGGAAAAGGGAAGAGTTGCTGAGGTGGGCAATGGTTGAGTGGCTACCATAGCTACCTCAAGTCTCTACCAGATACCTGTGCCAATCGTTGGATTGCCTTGGCTGAAGACCAAGGGTTTAAAGGAGGAAAATATTTCTGTGGTCCCAGTAGTGTCTGTAGAATTGGACCAAAGCCAGCTAGTTTTTTGTTGTCTTTGTAATCACAAAGTGAAGCATCCTTTTCCTTATGTTTGCTTGAGAGGAATGCTGTTTACACTGAAAACCTCGCACACTTCAGGCTGATCTTTGATAACTGAATTCTCATACCACTAACAATTGGATGTAGAGAACTCACAGAAGTTTCCCAACACAAGAGATGGCTTCATTAGCTGAAGGTTCCCATAGGCTCTATGTGAAATGGAAAGAATGGTAAATTTGGGATAATTTGTTAGATGCATGTCAAAAGAGTTTTATAGAGAGGATATTGCCAACAAAATGTATTTTGATTGGCACTGTGAAATCTCTCCGCCTGGAAAATTACTCTCCCACCTCCATCCTCACTCCCATCCAAATTTAGAGAAAGGGAAAGGGAAAGGGAAAAGGAAAGAGAAAGGGAAAGGGAACCCTGGTTCTACCATGTTGCCTCAAATTGTACCATTTGTGAAGGTGTTGCTTCCCCCAGATTTCCCCTTGAAAGTCAGGTGTCCCCAGGGAAACCTGTTTTCCCATACTAGAAGTCTCATCTTTTATTAGGTCATTTTCTGCCTAAAGGACACCTGAGGAGGAAAGTACAGAGAAGAGGAGGAAGAGAAGCAATGTTGGGAGAAGAGGAAAAAATAATTGTAGAACATGGGGCCCTGCCAGGAAGAGGAATAGGGGTTTGCCATGCAAGTGGTGGATGGTCTGGATAGCTAAGGAGCAGAAGGAGGGCTAAAAAATGGAACCTGAGGAAAGAAAGGAAGAAAGGGAAACAGAATCCATGATGAAATCAAGCTAGTTTTGAACTTGGCCTAGAGCAGCCGACTGGGTGGCTCCAACATCAAAGTTGGGCAGAGACAGGTTACCCAAGAAGCCTCAACACTGCTTCAGAGGGCAAAAAGGAAGAGGGAGGAGAAGACTAATTGTGGGGGCCATTTTCAGGCTTGCCCGATGGCAGGCTGAATATATGTTCATGCCGCTAAATCCAAATCCAGAAGCAGAAAAATGTTTTCCATTAGGTGAGAGAAGAAAATGCCTTGAAATCTCCCCCAATGCAGAACAATTGTGGCTGTGGGCCAAGGGAGTGGGGATTTTCCCTGCTGAGTCAAGAGAGGACAATAAAACTGGGAAACAATTTAGGAACTAGTATGATAAGAACTCTGCAAGAACTCTGATAATCTGATGCCAGAATCTGAGCCCCATCAAAATGCTCAATCCAGGACTTTAGAGATCATTCTGTTGTAATCCTTTTATCTAGTTAGGGGAAAATGGGGCTCTGAGAGGAGTTAATATTTGTTGAGTGCTTTTATCTACTAAGCATTGTTTTGAGCATTTATGTGCCTTTCCTCAACAACAGCAGGTACCATTATTATTTCCATTTTACAGATAAGAAAATTGAAGTACAGAAAAGCTAAATAACTTACCTGAGTCAAACAGTTTAGTAAGTGGTAGGACTGGGATTCGAACCCAGGCATTTTGAGTCCAGAGTGCCACAGAATCACATTTAATAATTTGTCCCAAAATACACTGCCAGACAGAAATAAGGAAATCAGACTGCCTTTTTATTTGAACCCTGTCACGTTCAAGAAGTGGGAGTGTTTAAGTATTACCTAGGAAATGGTGACTGCCTGTTAGGGGAGTGATTGTAGCAGATTTGGTGGCAAAGTTACCACAAGTCCTTGTGGGAGCAGAGAGCTGTTTTGAAAGCAAAGCAGGAAAAGTAGTGGAGTAGCCTCTCTCTCCTTCATCAAGAAGAGGTAATGCAGTTGTAATGGAGCCCCTGCAATTGAGGCCACAATAATTATTGAGATAATGGCCCCAAAATGGAAGAGTAGATGTATCTCTCCTTGAAGAGGAGAAAGAGGAGGAGCTTGAGGTAATGAAATTGTGGAGTGTGTAGATTAGGTTTTGATAGTGATCAATGCAACAGCAATAGACTGTGAGTGTAAAAGTAAAGGAAGAGTGGTGATGAATTTAGTCATTTAATCAACCACACTTTCTGAATGTTAACTTTGTCCAAATACTAGGAGCTCTGGAATGGAAATGAAGGCTAATCCAATATAAGCTTATAATCTAATGAATAAAATGGGGCAATTGCAAACAGGTCCACATATAGACACACAGTCATACAGACACAGGAATAACAGAAATGCAGGTGTACATCACCAGTTATATAAGTGTGGCCTTGACCTGCTCTGAAAAGAAATTGGTAGGTAGAATTCTTGGAGTCAGAGAGACAATTGAACACAGACTGTGCAGATGAGAGGTTGGTATCTCTAAGAGGAGGATTATTACTGTTTGGCTGTTACAGAAAGAAAAAATAAGTACAGAAGAGTGAGTTGTAAATAAGAATGCCAATGAAAATAGCAAATTTGACGTAGAAAGCGACAGATCTTTGTGGTTGGCATTATCATGGGCAATTTGATGGAGAAAGAGAAAGGACTTCTAGCATTAATGGAGATACTGGAGTACATGTCTAGTGTGTAACAGCGACTCCTGTGGCTTTATCAAAGGTGGCCAGGGTCTTGTCTTGTAGAGGGGTGGATAAAGACAGTGAAATTGTTATGGGAACAATTATGATTATAACTGAGGTAATAATAAAGATAATGGACCTGTAATTGAAAAGCTGGTGGCTGTAAAGGAGAAGGTGAGGGCAACTGAAATACAGAGCGGGTGATAAGGGAGGTAATGGTGATGATGTGAAAGGTAATGGAGTTATAATGTAGATGATGCTAAAAGGGAATGGAGTTATAATGAGGTGATGACTACAGAGTGGGGAAAAAAAAGATGATCATTTTAATGGAAGCTAGAGGGACTGTGTGATACAGGTGAGAGTTATATGCAGAGCATTCATCAGGACAGGTGGAGCTGGTGACCAGGACAGCTACACCCAAAGTTCACATTACAGAGGAGTTCTAATGGACCCTGGAATAAGATAATGTTGTTAATGGAAAAGCTGATGACTGCCATGAAAATCAGGAGCCTTGTGATGGCACAGTGATAGAGACAAGTGGAGGAAGGGGGACAGGATTGAGGGTAGACCAGCGTGGGCTTATTTGTATGTCCTGGGACTGAGGGGCCTGAGACACTTGCTAGATATGACCCTGTCGGGTATTTGGCTTAATGCCACTGCTACTGCTTGGACTAGGCATTTGTCATGCATAAAGCAAATCCGGGATGAACAGACATAGCCACAGCAACAATTCCAGCTTACAGTCTAAATTTTGTTCTTAAATTAGGCATGACAACACAATAGCTTGGATGTAATACTTCTGTGAGCAGATGTGTAAGCAAAAAGTCTGGGAAATGCATGAATTTCCAGCAAAAGTGAATGTATGGAGAGGGAGTTTTCTTTTCTTTTTCTTTTTTTTTTAAATCATGAATACCCCTTCCAAATAGAGAAGTGGGAGCTTCATCCTCCAGTGCTCGCTGCTTAGTTCCTGAGATCTTTGGTTGGGAAGAGTATGCATGGCAGCTTGTACATTGGTCTGATATCTTGGGCATTACACAGGAACCTTGGAAAGTAGCATGTACAAAGTTCCCCAGCATCAGGATGGCTCAGTGCTACTGGTACTTCTGCACTGAGCAGCCTGGAAACATGCGAGAAGGTAGCCCTTGTATCTTCAAACAAGCAGGCAGATGATCCCAGACCCACACCTGACATCCAGGAGACCTGGGCAAAACACAGAGCCTATGAGGGGAGCAGAGACAGCCAGGCAGAGTCATCATCTCTACATGGAGGCATGCGTGAAGTGCAGGTGTTATTTGCCTCTGGTACCTAAATGCCACCTCTCAGACCAACTGCATCCAAACTACTGGGAAAGTATTTTACAAAAATACAAATTCCCAGGTCCACTTCATGGCAAATCTGATTCTGTTGCTTAGAGGCAGAGCCTGGGATGACTGTGGTCTCAACATTCCCTCGGAAAGTCTTACATATAGCCAGGTGTGGGAACTGCTCTCTTTCAACCTGTGGCCCTCAAAAGAAGATTAGGCAAGAGGTGGGGAAAGTGTTATATTTCATGGGTGAAGGCCAAACCAACCTTTTCAGTAGATCTGTCCTAACAGTGGGATATGAGCTGTACCTTAAAACCTCTCCCTCTCAACAGAAAATTATCCTCTGCCTGTTACTAGGCACATGGGTGTACTTTTCCCACAGTGAAGAGTCACACATTGGACCTAAGGTGTCTCTGGGCAGGGGATTCCTAGAATGTCAATAAGGCAATAGGCAGACTGAGCCACTGGCTGTAATTCTCCTAGAATAGAAGGAATGAAGCAGTATAAGAAGTGAAATATGCAAGGGGAAAAGAGGAAGAAATGGTTGGGAGAAGGGAGGAAAGTGTCCAGAATGGAAATTTCAGTCATGGGATACGGGTCTAGAGGTGAGGTCTTGGTCCCACCATATTGTTGCTTGAAGGTCTTTCCCTCCTGGTCCTCAAGGGCACCATTTTGTTCTTCAGGGTTCTCAGGGATTAAAAAGTGTCAATGTCATGGAAGTATATGATAGATTTTCAGAGGAACAAACCATTTAGGATCTTAAACGACATAAATGCACATATGTCTACACCCAAATCTATGAAATTAGAAAATTATTAAACCATGCATTACAAATAAAACATATTATTTTAAATTGCTGAACAAAATGGTAGAACATTTCTAGGTAGCCTGTGTCCTAATTCTTTCTGTTCCTCCCAACCTGAACTCTCAGGTGACAGTCACCTCAGAAGTAAAGGTCAGTCCCTGCTGTACCAGCTTGCCTGGATCTGCTTCAAGGAGACAGAGACCACTAACTCATGACCCCAGGGGAGCAGTGACGTTCAATCCTTATTTGGCCCACTTGGGCATAATTCAATAAACAAATTGTAGGCAGGTTGAAGGGTGATTACACCAGCATGGTGTGGTCTTCTTGGCAAGGCACTGGTCTTTCTCTCCTCCAATCCTACCCTTATCTGCTCCTGCCTGGAAGTGAACCACACAATCCTTTCAAAACTATTCCTAACTTTCTGAGTGATGCTGATCCACCACTTGAGAAATGCCGATTTTCTCCCGAGCCAGGTTATATCATTTGTTAGCCATTAATCGTTCATTAACCTCCCAGGTACCTCATGGAAGCCAGGACCTCGCCTTCATTTGTTAAGGTGGTTCACTGGGTCCCCCTTTAATAAAATTACAACTTCAGGAAACAAATCATTTATATCAAATACAACCCCACGGCTTCCTATTATGTTAATCATTTCAGGCAGGTGCTATTAGGTAATTCAATCACTGGGCTATGGAAAGCCTCCACTGCATTAATGAGGAATGAACTAAAATTCTGAATAAGAGATTTTCTGAATAAATGGCTCTGAACAAAAAACCAAGAGCCAAGCCTATAATCACAACAGATGACAACAAAACAAAATTGCATATCCAACACAGTCCTAGCATCCATCCATTCTCAGTCCACAGGCTCTTTTGGAGCCAAAAGAACATATTGCAGCCACCAACAACAGCCTTCCACATCTGCTGCTTTTCTGATATTTTCTTAACACTTTTCTCAGGTAAGCTGAATAAATTCTGAAGCCCCTATTCCAATTTAGACTAAACCGTACCTTATCCCCAAGGCAAGTTTTTCCTTAAAAAGATCTCCTTTGTCCACAGCCCCATTCAGGATCCCACTTTCTCTTGGTCCACCTGCCTCCAGTCTCCTGCTCCTTCAGGACACTTCCTTTACAGCCACCAGTGTGATCTTTCCAAAACTCCAAAGTGACCACATTTTGCCCCTGCTTGAAACTCTTCATTTTCACAGATCTCATTTTCTTTAGCAGGCCATACAAAACACATTATGAATAGGCCCTTGCTTGTCTTTCCAACTTCATCTCATATTATTCCCCTCTAGGAATGAACCCCATATTCCAGCTATACCCATGTCATTATCATTTATGAATATTCTATGATCCATGCTGTTTCTCTGACTACAGTGCCATTTCCACCTAGTTTTCATCTATTAACATTCAGCCAGAGCATCACCTCCTTCTTGAGCCCTCGGAGCCCATCATCCCCATTCCTAGACTGAGTTAGTCTATGCTTTCTTAACACCTAAGGGCAGAGCTCTGTTATCCAACCTAGCACTCAATACTGTAATAGCTGGATCACAAGTCTTCCTCTCCAACTTGATGGAAATCTCTGTGAGAGTAAGATCATATAGTATTTAACCTTACATTTTTTTTAAAGATTTATTTTTATTTATTTCTCTCCCTTCCCCTCCCCCCAGTTGTCTGTTCTCTGTGTTCATTTGCTGCTTGTTCTTGTTTTTGTCCACTTCTGTTGTTGTCAGCAGCATGGGAATCTGTGTTTCTTTTTTTGTTGCGTCATCTTGTTGTGTCAGCTCTCCGTGTGTGCGGCACCATTCCTGGGCAGGCTGCACTTTCTTTCGCACTGGGCGGCTCTCCTTACGGGGTGCATTCCTTTCGCATAGGGCTCCCCTATGCAGGGGACACCCCCTGCGTGGCACGGCACTCCTTGCGTGCATCAGCACTGCACTATGGGCCAGCTCCACACGGGTCAAGGAGGCCCGGGGTTTTGAACCGTGTACCTCCCATGTGGTAGATGGACGCCCTAACCACTGGCCCAAGTCCGCTTCCCTAACCTTACATTTTTAATGTTGGATATACAGTAGATGCATACTAAATATTTGAGAAATGAGTGACCCAGTTATTTTGCTTTCCCAGCTGTTAAAACAAATACCATGCAGCAAATTGGCTTAAACAATGGGAACTGTTGGCTCATGGTTTTGAGGCTAAAAGTAGTCCAAAATCGAGGCATCAGCAAGGTGATGTGTTCTCCCAGAAGACTGGTCTTTCAGGGTTTGCTGCTGGCACTCTTTGGTCCTTGTTTTTTCTGTCACATGGCAATACACATGGCAACGTCTTTTTCCTTCTCCTCTGGTTTCCTTTGACTTGACTTTCTGGCTGCTCCCTGTAGCTTCTCCCTCTGTCTGACTTTCAGGCTGCTCATAAAGGACCCCAGGAATCCACATTAAAGCCACACCTTAGCTGAAGTAACAGCTTGAAGAGGTTTTTTAAATAATGGGTCCACATCTATCAGAACGTGTAATAAGACCAAGAATATGCCCAAACCGGGGTATACAATTCAACCCATTGTCACCAGTGATGGAGAAAATGAAATCATGACTGACTAAATGAATGAACCCAATGACGTAACTAATGTCTTTTCCAGCACCTACCTTCCCATTCCCCAACACTGGGTGAAAACCTTTGAAAAGTTTATTTTTATAATCTGAAATTCAGTTGCTGAAGATTTGGCCCAGAATAATTAAGTTCTACAGTTGATGATACCATCACAAATTCTTCATTCTCCTGTTCTTTAGTAATATATCAAAACAATATAGACTCAGCAGCATGGATAGGATGCTTCCCTGTGGCAGGAAACTGCTATTAGCGCAGACCATGTAGTGACTCATGTGCCCTTCCTTGAGCCCAGGCTCCAGCTTCACAGGAAATCTCCCCCTCTTTGTACACTACATTTGGTTTTCACAGAGCTGTGGTTGCCTAGCATTTATCATGCTGTGCTTCATCAGAGATTTAATCAGGTCTGAGTTTTTAGCAACGTACTTGTCGTGCTCACTTAACTTAAAATCAAGTCTGTTTGGGCATTAGTGAGTCCTATTCATTCTGTCTGGTAGTTTTGGCATTTAAAACTTTAGAATTTTTCATTGAGGAATATTGTAAGTCTTTACCGAGCATCATCTGTACATAAACTTCTCAGGCTGATTCTCTGATTGAAATATTCCAGTCTTAGGGATTATTCTGCTGAAAGGGAAGTACTTGTGTATTAGTTTCCTATTGCTGCTATAACAAATTACAAAAAAAACTGAGTAGCTTAAAACAACATAAATGTATTATCTTATAGTTCAGGAGGTCAGAAGACTAGAATGAATTTGCGGGACTGTATTCCTTCTGGCTGGGCTAGGCTTCAAATGCCAAGTTTCTCCTCCCAAACTCAGCAACCAGATAGGTCACTAGTGAGTAAGGGAGTAGAGACGCCTAGAGTGGTATAACCAATAGAGCAACCTCCACATAAAAAGGGACATCAGAATGAGCAATCAACATTTCCATCTAATTAATAATGTCTATATCACAGGGTAGTTGTAAGGAAAGTGATACAGCATCTGTGGTAGCACCACATACATTGTAAGAGTTTCATGACAATTATTTTTCTGTAATCCAATAGTTCTAAAACCTGGCAATCCATCAGAATATCCCAAGAACTTACTACAAAATGTAGATGCCTGGGTCTCTGTCCCAGGGGATCCAGATTCAGTAGGTCCAAGGTGGCTCAGGACTCAAATAGACCTGTTATTCTGGTAGCAGCCAAGTGAGGAGACCACTCATGTCATGGTTCTTCAGGTCCTTCAGGCAGGACACCACCTACACAAGAGAGCAAGGATATTAGCCAACACTCTTTCCGTTGTTAGTTATAGAAATCAACTCGAGCTGGCTTACCTAAAAGAGGGGATGTACTGGAAAGACTCATGGGTGTGTTCCAGAAAACAAGGGCAAAGGGCAAGTCTTGGGAAGGGACTGGCTCCAGAAACTAGAAAGCTTTCAGGAACTCAGCAGTGTTCTCTCTCCATCTCTCATTTCAGCTTCTCTCTATGACCAATGGCTTTCTGCTTTTCCATACGTGTTGTGAGTAGAAAACAGGCTCTACACAACTACTAAATATACTCTAAACTGTACTTTGTCTCAACACTGCCCAGACAGATTGTTAGGTCTCTTTTAGTCCCAATTCTGTATGCTCATGACAGAGGATCTGTTTGACCTAAGTCAGGTCCCCATAGGGCCCATTCCTCCATGTTTGTGGGGATGTGTTGGAAGGAGGACAATTTGTTGAAGTCATTGCAAGTTTGGTGATATCCAAAAGAGTCCATTGGAAGCTGGGACTTCATGTCTATATTTTTAAATTGCTTTCCCCCAATAACCAGAAAATAAAAAAGGAAGGCTTTTGACTTTGGGTGTCTAATTTGAACTTTAAAATTATTTCTAATTTATACTTAGAATCAATCTCATTGAAATATCAGTTCTACTGAAATCCTCAAGATGATGCCTTCTCTACTTATTCAAAATGATCTTGACTCCTTTGGGGAGGATGCCTCTGCTTCAAAATAGGTAAAATTTCCCCCAAATAGTCCAGGAACCTTTCTACATGCTTCTTTCTAGTGTGAAAATGGTTCTTTTCCAGGAAGACATTTTCTAAGAGTGACTGGAAAATCCACTGATATGATGATTATTTTTGTGAATGTGTCCACCTATTAGACCACAAGTTTTTCCAGGGTCAAGATTATGTCTCATTCATCCTGTATCTGTAGCATCTATAGTAGTTACTAGATCAGCTACCTAATGCATGTTTATTGACTTTAGGAAGAAATGAAAAGCATTGTTCCTCATGAAGTGATGTAATAATACCATGCTTAGTGAAAGCTCAGTGTGTACCAGGAAAAGATGTCAGGGCAGAAGCCCAAAAGTCAGGTTTGAAGTGTCCTTCTGGTCAGAGAGCCCATGATTTCACCACACTGTGGGCAAGGAGAAGGAAAGGGACAGTTCAGAGATTGCGCTGTGAGAAGCAGGTCCAGGAGTTATGACTGGAGGCCCTTAGCTTACAGAGCAAGTTCTCCTTCAGACCTCCCCCTTTCCATTAGCATCCCTGTCTCTTGTGTCAGTCTGCTCAGATCCCCAGCCTTCACTAAAAGACCTGCTCAAGTCATGGGAACCAGGCACCAGGCATGTTCTTTATCAGAGGTGCCAACTGGCAGCTGCTGAGGGACCATCAGAGGAGCAGGGCTGTGGAGATCCTTCAGGAATGTTTATTCTAATTGTAGTAAAACAAAAAATTTAGGCTTCACAATCCATCATTCTGTTATGAAATCAATATTACAGGGCTCAAATATCTTTATCATGACAGTGTTTTATTCTAAAAATGTATTTTCCTACATTTTCCAACTTCTGAAATAATAAAAAATAGCTTTGGCACGACAGTCGCCTGACATAAATGAAAACACAATTTAATGAAATAGCATTTTATGAATTTAAACTGAAGCAAATATTTGACATGCTTTATTTAAATTAATTTGCTGTGCATGCTCTGCCATTCACATAGTAAGTAAGCTTTGCTTTATTATATTGCAAGGGGCTCTGAGCCTTGCTGGCAAAGAAACAGAAGCTAGAGGGATACAGAGAGGCTCAATTCTGAGGGTCCACAGGCCCACACTCCAGTCACATTGTGTCTCGGTTTCCCAGGGCTGCCATAGCAAAACGCCACTTACTGGATGGCTTAAAATAGCAGAAACTTACTTTCTTACAGTTCTGGAGGCCAGTAGTCCAAAATCAAGGTGTTGGCAGGACTACGGTCCTTCGGAAGTCTGTAGGAAAGAATCTGTGCTGTGCCTCTCTTTCGGCTGCTGTCTGTGGCTTGCCAGCAACCCATGGCTTCTCTGCTTCAGTCATCACACGGGGTTCTCTCCTCTGTCTCTGTCTGTGCCCAATGTCCAATTCCTATAGAGTCATGTTGGCTTAGGGACAATCTACTCCAGTGTGGCCTCGTCTTAACTAGTATCATCAAACCTCCTATTTCCAAATAGTGTTGCAGTCACAGAACTGGCGATAGGGGCTTGAGCATAACTTCTTGGGAACCCAATTCAACCCATAATGCCCTGGCAGTAAAATTTGGTTGAAGTAGGTCAGGGAGTTCTTTAACAAAGATTACGTCTATTCTTGGAAGGCAAGAGTGAGATGTTTACCTCCATGTTGGTGGCATATAGCTGCTTTTAGTAACCCTACATTAGTTAGGGCTGCCTTAACAAAATACCATAAACTGGTGTTTTAAAACAACAGAAAGTTATTCTCCCATAGTTCCAGAGGCTAGAAGTCAGAAATCAAGGTGCCAGTAGGGCCATGCTTCCTTGGAGCTCGAGGGGAGATCCTTACCATGTCCAGCTTCTATGGGTTTTAAGTCTTCCATGGTTCTCTTGGGTTTGTGGATGCACACTGCACAGTTTGCCCCCATCTTCAGAGCCGTCTTCCCCAGTGTGTGTCTGTGCCTCTGTATGGTCTTCTTATGAGGACACCAGTCATCGGATTTGGGGCCCACCCTAATCCAGTATGATCTCACCTTGATTGGTTATATCTGCAAAGATCCTATTTCCAATAAAGGTCTCTTTCTGAGGTTCCAGGTAGACATCAATTTTGGGGGAACACCAGTCAACCCAAGACAAACCCTAAATTTATCCCAATACGCAATCTATATGATTTCTAAACTCAAAACTTACTGTGCATGATAAACACCGTCCCTTCCTAAACTTTCTAGAAAAACAATCTGTCAGTTCCAGGGTGCTAATATGATCATTTCAGAGGGGTAGACTGAGGCCAGATATGTTTATTAATCTGTTATCTGGCTCTTTAAGAAAACATCTCCTGTCTCTGGATTTATAGAATAAACTTGATTTGAAATGAACAAAAAATACCACTTTCACTGTGGCATCTCAGATAGTAATCCAATTTCTTCTTTTTACTGTTGCCTGGATTAATAATTTGTAGATAAGATTAAGAGTTTTCCAACAGTTTATAGTTATAGAAACTTTGTATTCGATGAAATAATTAAGCTTCAACAATAGCTTACACAGTTATTGTTTGCTTTACCTGACCACTCACCTGGTATAATGACCTCTATCAAGGAAGGGGGATCTGAAACAATGATGAGAGTGTTGGTGATCCCCACAGACAGATTACGATCATCATGGGTAGAGGGTGTGAACAGGTTAAGGGTCATGGTAAAAAATAATGTATAACTTTTTCACAAATGGATGGTGACTTGTGTATATTTTACCTTTGTGCAAAAGTCTTCACTGTTCTTAGGACCAAATGCACATTTAGAAGATGAGAGGGTAATTTATAGAGAAAACAAAAAACATGGATTAAAGGGGAGAAACACACATAAATTTTTAAAAGGGATTTCACACATACACACAACAAACAAATCATAGAGTCCATCTCCACTATCCTGTTCCAATCACAGGGAAACTGATGTGGCTTAACCAGTTGTGCTCCCATCGACCATATAGTAGGTGAAGGCAAGGCTGGCCCATGTGGTGAGCTGGCCCACGCAGAGTGCTGACCTGTGCAGAATGCTGGCCCATGTGGAGAGTTGGCGCAGCAAGATGGCACAACAAAAAGAGACACAGAGGAGAGACAATAAGAGATGCAACAGATCAGGGATCTGAGGTGGTGTAAGAGAATGGATCACCTCTCTCCCACTCCAGAAGGTCCCACGATCGGTTCCTGAAACCACCTAATGAGAATACAAGCAGACACAGAAGAACATACAGTGAATGGACAGAGGGAGCAGACAACTGGGGGGTGGGCAAATAAATAAATAAATCTTAAAAAAAAAAAAAATATATATATATATATATACAGTTCTGATCCAGAAAACTCTACATTTAACAAAGCGCACATTCCTCATGAATCTGGAAGAATTTAACAGAGTACTTTCAAACCAGCATCAGAAAGTGTATCATCCTAGCTCTTTAGGTTTACTGTTGGGTGAAGTCATTGAGTTGACTGGAAGGGACCACTTTCTAAAAGCCTGTCCCCTGAGTTTGGCCATTTTCTCATTCCCAGAATCAACCACTAAAGATGAGGCAGTTTATAGGTGCCATGAAATAATTCTTGAAAATGGTGACAGGGAGAGGAGATGCTCTTTAGGGGCTCAGGCAACTGTGAAATAAAGAAAAGGAGATAAGAGCCAACAAAATCAAGAGATAGGAGGAAAACAGGAAGCAAAAGAATATGGTGGATTACATTTTTCTCAGAGATAACTTGGGAACAGGCTTTATCATCCAAACACCATTTACTTTCCCATCTACGAGTTCAAAAATAAGAAAGAAAAGGATCAGTTCTACAGCAAACTTCAGCTTAAGTAATCTTACCAAATAATTGGAAGTGCTTTCAGGTGTTTGGTTTAAAAAAAAAAACCAAACTTTTTTTCCTGTTATCAATGAAAGCATCACTGTTGGAAGGAGAGACCATCCATCCTTCCTGTGCAGGCTCAGAGAAAACTAGGCATTGGAAAACAGCAAAAAAAATTGCCCCTGACTTTCCAATATGAAACAAGAAAAAAATTTCTAAGTTAATTTAATGAATAGTCTGTGCAGAATCTATTTTCTTTAATAAGAAACAGTCCCTGTCCTTCAAAGACTCTATATTGTACTTCTGGGGACAGGACCAACTCACATTATTAGAGAAAAATGTAAGATAATTTTCTGCTTATGCACTCATTCATGTGGTTCACGCTCAGACCTGCAAGAGTTAGAAGGGGGAGATACAAACTCTTGTTTGGAGGGTTTGGAGCACTTAACTGTATTAGTTATCTAAAGTTGAGTAACAAATTACCCTGAACACAGTGGCATCAAACAACAACCATTTATAATCTCACAGTTTCTTTGGGTCAGGACCTGGGTGTAGCTTGGCTGGTTCAGTCTCTTGTGAGGTATTCATCAAGCAGTCAGCTGGGCTGCAGTTGTCTCCAGGCTCTGCTGGAGGAGGATCCACTTCACACTCACTCCTGTTGGAAGGCCTCCACTACTCCCTACATGGATCTTGCCATGGGGCTGCCTCATAACACAGCAGCTGGTTTCTGCCAGAGCTAGCAACCTGAGAGAGAGCAAGAGAGAGCAAACCCATAAATGGAAACCATAGTCATTTTATAACCTAATCTCGGAAGAAACATCCCATCATTCCTGCCATCTTCCTTTCATTCCAAGTGGGTCAATCAATCCAGCTCACATCAAGAGAGTGAATATGAGGATATTAGGTTATTGGGGGCCATCTTAGAAGCTGGCTCCCATAGTAGCCAAAGGCAGTGTACCCTAGAGCAAGGGTAGGCAAACTACCCATTTTTTGCAAATAAAGCTTTATTGGAAAACACCCAAGGCCATTTGTTCCCATTGTCAAAGATGTTCTTGTGCTATGACAGCAGAGTTGAACAGTTGTGATAAAGACTATACCTTTCGCAAGCTTAATATATTTACTATCTGGTCTTTTTCAGGAAAAGTTGCTGAGCTGTACTCTAGTGCAGTGCTTCTCAAAATTTATGTCCATGAGAGTCACCTGGGGATCTGGTTAGAATGTGGATTCTGATTCTTAAGGTCTGGGACAGGGCCTGAGATTTTGTGTTTCTGACGAGCTCTGGGCGATGCTGACACTGCCAGTCCAAGGACCTCACTTAGTAGCAAGGCTCTAGTGGACCTTGAGGGGTGGTCAGAGCTTGGGTAGGGCGGAGCACCTTCCACGTAGGGGGAGATAGCATGAGAAAAGATTAGAAAGGGAAAAAACACGGCTGTTGGGTGAGAATAGGAATATTGGGATGTCTGAAGTAGAGGACAAGGCCATACCCTCTTAGTAAAGAGGGATTATGGAGAGCTCCACTTAGGTTTAGGAAATGAAGAAGGCACTAGAGAAAACAACATGGTTTTGATTCTTTTTCTTATCTCAAGACACACATTCCTTAAAAAAAAAGAAAGAAAGAAAGAAAAGAAAAAAAGGACGAGACTATAGTCAATTATTTAGCCAACAAAAACACCAGAATCAAAAAGAGAGAGAAATAAATAGATAAATAAATCCCATGCACATTTATTTAGTACCTACTTTGCATTGCTGCTGAGACAGGTGCTGGGAAAAGAAGATGAATCAGACAGTCCGTCTTTATCACTCAGGCAAGCGATGGACAGAGACATTTAGTACATGAGAGTGTGATGCATTGTGATAAGTATTTTTAATGGAGGCATCTACTTGGTACTGCCAAAAAACAGAGAAGGAACTGGGTCTTGAAGGATGAGTAGGAGTTCATTATGCTGGGTAGATAGAGAGGAATTTGAAAATGAGGAATGTATAGAGGCACAACAGAGCAGAGGTGAGGGAGAAGTTGTATAGGACTGAAGCATGGAATGTGTGTCAGATGGGGAGACAGGGAAGGGAAAAGGTGGCGCCAGACATGAAACTAGGCAGACAGGTAAGAAAAAGGCTGTTAATGGCCTCAGATACTGCAGGAAGTCTCCACCAGAGGGTATCAGACAGCCCTTGTAACGTTCCTGGCACATATAAGTGCTCAATTACCATTAGGTGTGCTTCAATTTTACAAAGATAATGCCAACGGCAATGTGGATGATTTCACATCTGGGAAAGCTGAGAAAAGGGAGGATCATCATTCATTTGGGCCACAGGTGAATTTGTTTCTGGGATCTTGAAATCAGGATTCTGAAGCAACCCACTCGAGTTCATGGGACACACAGTTTGCACCATAGCTTCTCCCTCCCCATTGACACCCTGGCCTTGCCTGCTCCTGGGGGCATGGGGCGTGGGGCCTACAGAGGAGAAAGCAGCTGTTCAGCTATTGTGACTGTCTTTATCCCTGGAGCACTGACAAAGACTTTGCAAGCAGAGAACCCAAATGGAGGCTTTGCATTCATCCCTTTCGGCTTCACTTGGCTTCACTCCCTTGGGCACCACCAGGGGCATGTTGGGTACACATTTCCCAGCATGGCACACAGCTGCTGCTCTGTGATGGCCTGTTTACTTGTCTGTCTGCTCTTCAGACAAGCACAGTCCCCTTTAATCTCTTCAGGGGCAGAGACTGTGTCCAGCTAACCACATCCTCAGCAACGAACCCAATGCTGGGCCCAGAGAAGTTCCCTAGAAAATAAGTTAAATGAGTGAATGCATGGAAATGGGGCTACTAGGGAAACGGACTTTGGCCCAGTGGTTAGGGCGTCCGCCTACCACATGGGAGGTCCGCGGTTCAAACCCCGGGCCTCCTTGACCCGTGTGGAGCTGGCCCATGCGCAGCGCTGATGTGCGCAAGGAGTGCCCTACCACGCAGGGGTGTCCCCCGCGTAGGGGAGCCCCACACGCAAGGAGTGTACCCGTAAGGAGAGCCGCCCAGCGCGAAGGAGGGAGCAGCCTGCCGAGGAATGGCGCCGCCCACACTTCCCGTGCCGCTGACAACAGAAGCGGACAAAGAAACAAGACACAACAAATAGACACAGAACAGACAACCGGGGGAGGGGAGGGGAATTAAATAAATAAAAAATAAATCTTTAAAAAAAAAAAAAAGGAAATGGGGCTACTACTATTTCCTACCTTACAGAGTGTTTGGGAAGATTAAATGAACTAATTTAAGTAAACTGCTTAGAATGTTGCCTAGAATATAGTGCCACAAAAGTGCTTGCAAGAGCATTTCCAAAGGGCATTTTGGAAGGAAACCTTAGAGAGCTTATTGTTTGTCCGTTGACCAATATTACAGAGGGACATTGTAGAGACAGCTCCTTTTTTGAAAAGCATTTCCAGTTGTGAGGCTTAGTCAGTGAGGCAGAAGTGAGAGCTCTATAACTGGGCATTCCTGCAAGCTCACCCTTCCAGGGCAACATAGCACCCAAAAGCCAGACTTCCCACCCCTTGTCTCACTTCGTCTCACCCAAAGATAAGTACTGTACCGGTCCTTTACAGAACGTTTGTCGTCCTTCATCTCTTCCACGGCCTTCACAACAAAACTACCAGGCAGGAGTATTTTACAGACAGGAAAAAATGGGTCCAGAGGGGTGAAGTAACTTTCCTTAAGTCACACAGGCAGTTAAAGGCAAAGCCAGGCTTCAGGTCCAGGTAATTTCACCACAGTGCCCGCCCCACGGATGGGGTACTGGTCCAGATTTGGACATGCCTTTATCGGATCTAAACTTCAGCCCAGGAACAGTGCCAACATCGCTGGACTCCTAGATTGAGATTATAAGGCAGGAGAACTGACCTGGGCAGGTGTGACCGGGAAATGGCCCTGGCGGATCCCCAGGTGGAAGGCGGGAGGATGAGGACACGCACTTGGTTTGCGCTCTGCTCCACCTGCTGGCGTTCGGCATCGCTCAGCTTGCTCTCAGCCTGTCAGTCAGTCATTTGTCCCGCCTGGGGAAGCCGGGAGATAAAAAACAGCAGGAGAGAGTTCTGGAGCGGAGGCTTCCTATTTTCAAGTGAAGCCGGGAGCTCTCCTGTCGGCGTGGGGTCCAGATGAATACCAAGCAGCAGCCGCGGAGGCAGAGAGCGAGCAGCGAGCAGCGAGCACCGGAGCAAAGGACAACGGAAGGAGCAGCGTGGAACAGCCCGAGAGGGGCTCGTGGGGGCAGATTGGAGCTGACCCAGCCTCAATGAGCTGGGACAAACTTCCTAACTAAATCTTTTCCTCAGGGAGGGGTGGGGCGCCTTGCCTGGCATGCAGCTCAGTTGCCCAGGGGAGGGGACTGAGCCAGCAGGGCATGGGGGTGCCAGCTGTCAGGGCAGGGGTGCGCTCCAGACACGGAGCAGACGATGGAGCCCAGCAGTGGAGGCAGAGCTGCTTCTCAAACTCCAGAGGAAGGGGTGAAGAGAACACCAGCATCACAGTGGAGTCAAACCAGCCGTTCTAATACAAGGTGGTGGCAGCTCTATACACTGTGGAGTCTAGTGAGCTGTTGTTTTTTTTACTGCTGACCTGCCTCTTCTGCTGGGGTAGACAAGCTCTGAAAGCCTGATCATCTACATCTACAAGACTGCGATAGTAATAGTTCCTACCTTGCAGTATTGTAAGGAATAGAAAAATAGGCACTTTATATACCTACATCCAGAAGAGGCAGGAACTCACTGAGTACTGGTTGAAGAAAAAGTGACAGCTATAATCACAATAATGTGAAATATTACAGATGCCAATTGAACCATCCAACCCAAGGGAGATTTTCCACCTTAGTAATGAAATTCCCTGCAAAGACCAGTTACGCTTAGGTCCAGCCTCATCATGGGCAAAGCAAGTATAAACGTTTAAGAGATATTGGGCCTTAGCCCTCTTTGTAAACCTCACCATCTAGTCCATCCTGACATCCACCAGCAGGGACATCTTTGGATAAGGCTGTCTTGAGACGAGAAGCCCCTTGTTAACATATAAACCCGACATCTCATCCAGAAGGGTACTCCATATGGGCACAATTTTGTCTGGTTCCAATTCCCTACAGTTTTCCTCATGCAACAGATTGTCCCAAAAGGCAGTCCTCACTAAACAATTCCTGTGCGCCCCCTCCTCCTTTCTCCTGGGTGCCTCCCTTTTCCCTGTATCTATTACAAGAATTTTATTCCCTTTAATTTACTCGCTGCAAACTGCTCGGCTTGAAGACTGTTATTCCATGGCTCTGTGAATGGAGCGTCGTGAGATTTCAGCCCACTTGCTCTGCACGCAGAGCTCATTCTGCTGCGGAAGAGCTGCCCTTGCACAATGGAAGGCAGGAGCCACCTGCCCTGGGCCTAAGGTACCTTGTGAAATACCTAATCATGCAGCTTCTCATTTGTACAGAGATTTACAGTTTCCAGAGCAGAGTCATTTCCATTGGCTCATTTTCATAAATACCATAAAAGAAGGCATAATACTTTTCATCCATACAGCTCTTTTTCCATTTACCAAGTACTTTCATATATATTACCTAATTTATAGATAATATATGATAATACCCTAAATATGAATTGATTCCTTCCATGTGAATAGTCTATTACAACCCTTTACTGAATAAGAGCACTGGCTGTTTGTTCCTTCCACACTGAGCGCCGAGGCGTAAGCCCTAGCCTGTGGGCGAGGACTCCGTTCTTAGGTGCTTTTGCTCTGCAGCAGCAGCCTTCCAGGTGTCCCTTCAGCTGGGCCAAAGAGTCTCTTCTTTGGGAGCCTTCCATTCCTTCAGCCCTGGGCCCCTAGCTCTGCCTGTGACACTGGTCTCCAGTCGTCCGTGTCAATGCCCCAGAGCCCCAGGACAAAGAGTGGTTCTTCTGCCCCACCTGCTTGGAAGGACTCCATCAGCTCATGCACAGCATACATGTGGCCACCAGGGACCCAAGGAGAGATGGACATTTCAAGACTGGCAAGACTCTGTAACTGGCCGAATATTTAGGGGATCATGCTGGAACTCTTAAAAAAGGGAAAAAAAAGAAACTTAAAGATTGTCCTTGGTTCTTCCAGTAGATCCAGTCCATCCTCCTGATTGAAACCTTTGTCATCTTTAACAAGGACATAGTTGATTGTGTCCCCCACATGCATCTTTTTTTTTACCCACCCTGGAACTCAACATTCCAACCATTCTAACCTACTTACATTCCCCTAAGTTTCAACAGTTGGCCCTCATCTGGGCTTTTGTACATGCTCATCTGTCTGCCTGGGACCCTCTCACCTCCTCTTTTGTCTTTCTAACTTATTGCTTTACATTGTTTTTCCTGGAAACAGACTCTGAGCCAGGGAACTGAATGTAGAAGATGTACTGAGCAGAACTCTTGAGAGATAGACCTGTAAATTGCTGTGAAAGGCAGGATTGAGCAGTAGGAGGCACTGACTTGCAATGTAATTTCAACCAAGGTATCAGTAGACCCTATGGGGAGCTCTGGAGCTGGGCTAACCCTTCAGAAATGTCCTGAATTGAGGCAAGGGCTAAGGTCTTTGTATCCCTGCATCAGCCTGGAAGAGAGAACCTGGGTGGGGAAGTTCCCTTTGGCCCAGGATAATTCCCAGTGAGGGAAACAGCTATGAACGTTCAGTAGCCAATATTCCCAGCATGCGGGTTGGAGGTATCTGCACTGAAGAGGGGTTTTGAACAGAGTACCCCAGCATTTACTACACCAGCAGTTCCCAAACTTTCCTACACATTTAGGAGCACTTGGGTTGCTTTTCAAAATCCTAATGCCGAGATTGCTCCCCATTCCTTTTAAATTAAAATCCCATGCCTAGTCTATTCTTGTTGAATTAGTCTGCAGTTGCAACCTGGGCTTTGGGAATTTTCAAAGCTCCCCAAGTAATTCTAATGAGCAGCAAACTTTGCTACACACTGTCTATGCTCCTCTTTCAGTAAAAAATGTTTCCAATGAGAATCTTTCCCTGACTGCTCCAGGACTGTGCTATGTTTCCCCTCCCGGGTTCCCTGTATTGCTTATCATAGCACTCACCACGCTGGGTTGTAATTGCCTGTTGTCTGTATTCAAACTTGACTGACCTCTTCGAAATCAGTGTCTGTACTTTGGTCAGCACTGTGGCCCATGCCTCAGCTTCACAGTGTTTGGATGTATGAATGAAGATATGAATACATGAATGAATGAATCAATATATGAATAAATGAATGAGTTTGGAAATTATATATGAAAAAAAAGAGAGAAAGAGACCGGAGAGCTCTACCATGTTTGCAGTCCTTAGCTTGTTATATTAGTTTGACATTGCTGCATAACAAATTATCACACATTTAACAGCTTAAAACAACCCTTATTTATGATCTCACAGTTTCTAAAGGTCAGAAATCTGGGCATGGAAACTGGATCCTAGTCATGTGACCACATCCATAGACAGTTCACAATGTGGCTGTTTTCTTTCTTCCAGACCAACAGGAGAATGTCTCTGGTGCTTCCTCTTCTTTTAAAGGCTCACCTGATTAGGTCAGACCCACCCAGGATAATATCCTTTTTAATTCAAAGTCAGTTGTTTAGAGACCTTAATTATACCTGCAAAATGCCTTTTGCCAGAAAACACAACATAATCATGGGAGTGCTATCTCAACATGTTCACAGGTTCCCAAACATATTCAAGGGGAAGGGATTATATAGGGGTATATACACCAGAGGAATCTCGGAGGCCATCTTGGAATCCCACCCTTCACACTGGACCACACGTCCATTTCCTCTCTGCCCGGTACTACTTTCCTTCCATTTTCTTTCTCAACCACCAGGACTTGGAGGCTCTCTTTCTTTGCCAAGGCTGCATTTAGCTGGCAGCACAATTACTAAAAAGGGAAAGCCAAGGAAAGGGTTGGACTACCATCAGCTCCACTGCCCTTCTCTCTCTCCCCTGTGAATGAGGAGAATTCCCTTCTGTGCCTTGCTCTTAATCAGGCTTTTCTAGGCCATACTGCATTCCTTGCGCTGCTGCCTCCCTGCATGGAACTCTCTTTTCCTAATTTATTTTCAGCCCTGAAGCTGAGCTCAAACGCAGCATCTGGTTCTGTTTTTAAAACAAAGCTCTGGCTGAGTCAGGTAGAGAAGCACAGAAGTCAAATGCAGACTTGTCCCCAAGGTCACTGAGTCACAGCCCAGCTTTCGTTCTTCCCTGCCCGCTCTGCCTCTCCCCTGCACTCGTTGTAAACACACAACTTTTATTCACCTGGGCCTATAACAAGGTCCTGGAGTTATTGGGTCTGCAGCTGGGTCAGAGCCACTGGGCTTCTGAGGCCCCACCAGGCCCCAAATCCACTCAGAAATTCTACATCCATACAAGGAAAATAGACACTGAGGAAAACGTGACTTGTAAGGCCAAAGCTTCACATTTAGCGTTCCCTTCTCATGAGCAAAGTGCCTGTCTGCAACTCCCTGGGCTCACCGTTCCCTATCCGGAGACTCAGGTGACTGATGTGTTATAGGAGAAGCTAAACTGCCCTCAAAGCCCTACAGGAAGGAGACCCGCTTTCATGACCTCCAGGGATGAGAAGGCCCCTTCGAGCCTTTGAGCCCCATCAGACCTGTTGTTCTGACTTTGCTGTTGTTTTCATTTCGGTTCAAACCTCAGTAAGTCTGAGGCTACCATGGAATGAGAATTATCATCATATGGGAGGCAAGACAGGCATGTCCTATGTGCTGTCGAAAGTCTCCTCAGGTGATGAAAAAGGCTGCCAGTACATGTCTAATGTCCACCACCATGGGTATTGTGTTTTCTGGGGCAATTTCACTTTCAAATATTCTGTTGTGTTATACCATAATTTATGTTTGTCAAACTAGTTCGATCTTTGTTCTAAAAATATGGTCACAGTAACTACATGGCAGGTTGGTTGGGGGTTGGGTGGATGGGAGAGGGAGGTGAGCAAAGGAGACAGGTCTACTTTCTGCAAAGAGAAACCATAAGAAAATCTCGGTTCTTCCTTCCCTTTCTGCCAATGTCTCTAGCTAGCCCCACTCGAAAAGGATCTTGAGCACACATGAACCAGGACACAGAAGGCATCTGACGGCCAGAAGAGGTGATGCCAATTAACCACTGAACAGGGGCTAGCCCATTTCTCCCCAGAAGAGCCTAGTTCAGAGAAAGTCCCCTCAAGGCATGGGACCCAGGGATGCTGAATGAAAGCAGCTATGCTGATAAAACTGGGGCCATGGTCGGAGGCTCCCAAGGGGTAGGGTGTGAGGGGAAGTGAACAGGGACAGCAGATGCACAACATAGGCAGGTCCTAACTTTAGCTGGGGCGCAGAGGAAATCACGAGATTGGTAAAGGAGCAGGGACAAAGTAGATGATCATCCACTTAGCTCCCGCCAGCCCTGAAAGGAAAACCCAGCCTACCACAAAACACTTGACAAGTGTGGTCCCGAGAGCTACGCCGAGCCCATATGAAATGGTCAAAAATCTATGCCGACCCATATGAAATGCTCAAAGATGTCAGTTATTGTTGTTGCAATTACTATTATCATCCACGAGGCATGCCTTTCTTTGTTATTTTTAATTGGAGGGGAGGATTGCACCACTCGTAATTTCTACTCTGAAGAATTATTTTCCTGCCTCGTCTTTATATATTTGGAATGGAAAAACAAAAAACCCAAAAACTCAAACTAAACATGTGTTTGGAAAGATCCGCACATCAACCTCAAGAAGCCAGAGCCCGAGGCATGTGCTTTGTGAGATGTGGAATTAAATAGGTTTTGCTCCTGGTTAATGTTTCCTCTGTTGTTGTTGCTGTTGTTTTTCTCTTTAATTATGATCAAATGACCTTGTTACATAAAGTGTGGTTGCCTGAATATGAGCGACAGAAGGCTGAGCAAAGAGAGTTTAATGCCCTAATCAAATGCAAGCTACCACCACATTAATATGGTGCATATTATTGATAGATGAGGATAGCAATGGTTCCATGTGCAGTGTGGTAACTGGCAGTTCCCTGAAGCCAGTACTCAAGGTATTTCTTTCATGCAACTAGGTTTTGAATCTCCTCCTCCTTGCCCTGTACCCGTTCTCTGGCAGCTATAGACTCCCTCAATGGAGTCTCCTCTGATATCACATCCCTTCTCTGCTTAGCTTCAAACTAGGGCATGGGATGTCCTGCTTTTGATAGTAGGAAGAAAAACACAAGAGTAGAAGAAGGATTGAAGATACGTAATTTAGGGTAACACTAGCGCTGAAGCTGATGCACACCCTGCAACAAAAGTCTATTTTGTACTCACATGACAGCCCAAAGGGGTGGTTGCTCCTCAGTAGACAGTTTTCCTCCTTGTGGTTATCAAGACTCCCCCATCCTCCGAGTCCCCTGCATCCGGCTGGCAGACGGAGGAGAGAGGGGGAAAGCCGCCTCGACTTACCTTCCTGACCTGGGAGTGATGCACATCACTCAGGCTCATAGCCCATCTGGGAGAACTTGTCCTGGATGTGAGTGGCTGACAGATGGAGCCCATGGTGGGGCAGCTGCTCCTGGCAACAATTTTATACATGCAAGGGGTTGCACAAGTTTTTGGCGGCCAAGTTAGCCATCTCCATTATAAGGTATTTTACAAGTCCCAGACCAGACTGTTCTGTTTAGCTTCGTGATTATTACCTAAAATAAGCACTGACGAATCCAAGGGACCAGCTAGTGGTACTGATGAGGTCCTGGGGCAGAACACATGTCTGAAGCCCAGGAAATATCAGGAGCATGTCTTCTTGCAGAAAGTGGAAGCCTATTTCTTTCACAAGACCCTCCAAGAGTAGTTACTCCAAGCACCAGGGACCCAGGCTTGGAACCTCCTTAGACCACAACTGCCTATTTGATTGCCCTTCACAGCAAGACCTTGTTACGCAGATAATGGTTTATCCAAGAGAATGCACAATTGGAAGCAATTGTTGTTCCCCAGCTAACAGGATATCTGTCATGCTCCAGTAAAAATATCAGATTATCTGAACTAGTTAATTCAAAATCCATAGTTCCTGGTCCTTTGCCTTTCAAATTAATGACATTTTCTGTAATTGACAGTGTGGAAGAGGGTGACTGGGCAGGCGACCGAGCACAGGATCCCTGGGAGGAAGCGCCTTCCATCCCCCAGGCCTGCCCTGGAGGGGAGGGAGGGCAGGAGCAGGGGAAAGCAGCGGTCCAATACACCTACTGGAAATGGAGATTCAACTTCACTTTTCTTCTGAGGGACTCTTAAGAGGAACCAAGGAGGAAAAGAAAAATGCCTAACGAACTGTGCCACAAGAAAATCAGAAAAGGGAGGGCCTCACGGCAGGCTTTGTTCTGTTGGCGCTGCCCCTTCTAAGCCCCTGGCCTGGGCAAGAAGGACTTGAGGTCCAGGAGCCATCGGAGATGCCACCATTTACCATCTGGCTAAATGTGGGCAAGTTACTTAACCCCTGTGTGCCTCGGTTTCCTCATGTGTTAATGTCAGATAGTAACTCCCTCATGGGGTTAGTATAAGGATCGAATGAGTTAACATTTGTGAAATGCTGAGTGGCACTTAGGACATAGTAAGACCCACGCAAGTGTTTATAACAGACAAATTGGATGAAAACTCCTGTTCCCCTTTCCAATAGCTAGGAGATCTTGAGCCTGTTCATTTAAACCCTGTTTGTAAATGAAGATCATTTTGTCCCCTGATTGAATAATCTCAGGGGTGATGGGATTATCTGAGACTATGAATGCCGAAGTGCCTTGCCCAGTGCCTGGCACAGAGATGGTGGTTAATAAATGTTAAGTGCTACCTTGAAGTGAATGTTTCAAGTATTCCCAGATCCCAGCAAGACCGAAAACGAGACTTCAGTAAACAGTGCCAGGGAAGCTCCATGTGTGTCAGCCCCAAGCCACCGAGAAGAACGTGTGCCAGCCAGCACTTTAATTTTTACTTATTTCACAGATTAAGGAGCCATGTGTGTACTGAGCTCCCACCCAGGTTATTAGAGAGACATATGTAGCACATCAACACAGATTGGCAGGGTGGGAAAACAAGGAGAAGTTAGGGAATACCTGGTGAAAGGTATTTAAATAAGTGAGATGGAGTTGGCTCCAACAGACTGCAGTAGCAAGATACCAGAGTATTAAAATAGCACAGAGACATATGCTACCATTTTTGAGAATCTGAGGAGGTACTCAAAAATCAAGCGTGACAAGTCTTCCTATTTTAATAACAGGAAGACATATGAGAACACGAACTTCTCTGTATAGAAAAGCAATGCAAAGACATCCTAAAATCAATTTCAGAATCCCTCGAAGAGAGCAGGGTGTTAAACATCAGCCAGCAGGATTGTTTAAAGACTCTCTTCTGAAGTGTAATCCACTATCTCCCTGTGCCACAGCGATGGCTTCCTTGATCTGGGAAAGTGACACAATGTAACAACCAGGAGCCTTATTAAGACTTCTTAATTCTGTTCCGCTTCCTGAGGGATTTTTAAAAAGATAGAGTTTGGATGTGTGAGAACTAACGTGACAGCATATGTCAAATGCCTGATGCAACACGTGGTTCACAGCAGGCATAGATGGCACCAGGATGCCCGTGCCTATTGCACTGTCTTGACCTATGAGCTCGGCTGGTAGTGGTCTTAGAACGAGTCCTTGCGGCGTTCACCAGGATGGACTATTGCTTGGTTTTGAACTTAGAGTTGGGGTACACCTCAGTAACATTCTGTTCCCCCAGTACTGCACCCAGTAAACCTAAGCTCTTGGGTATCAGGGATCATCTTTTCTGCCTTTGTATCCTAAGAACACCTTCATTCATTCAATGGTCAGTAAACATTCAGCGAGCACTTACTATCAGCCACTGTGCAGACACTAGAGGAAAAAATATGGATATATGGGATACGGGATACATAGTCCAGCTAGAGAGGCAGACATCAAACATTTAGTCAAGTTTTGTGGGTGCTTATATATCTCCATATGGGGTACAGTGGACATATAGAAAGGAGGGGTCAATTTTAGCCATGGACATTGAGAAAATGTCAGAGAATGCGACCTTGATCTGTACACAGATTGATGAGTGGCTGTTTGCCTGCCTTATTACTTTATTCAGTCAATCTTTACTTCTTTTGTGTGTGTGTAAGAGAGAGAGGGAGAGAAAGAGAGAGACAGAGGGAGGGAAATTCTTGATAAGTGGGGAAACTTTCATGCCCTTTGCTGCACCTTGCTGAAGCTCTTCCTCAGCTGGTCAGGGCAGGTAGTAGGCATGGACGAGTGAAATTCTTGGCTGCATTGAAAGCAGTAGACCACATAGGAACTGGGAGGCTAGCCCTCCAGGATCAGTTAGAACTCTGCTTTCGTGCAGTGCACTGTAGAGGGCATCCCCAATGGTGAAGGTGTGAAATGTGGTGAGGATTCTGCCGAGAGACACAGAGAGTTGAAACTTAAGAACTGTGCTGAAAGTCCGAAGAATCTAGGGTTATTTGGCAGAAGATGTCTCCCATCGATGGCCTGTTCTCCATAGGATGAGGTCTAAACACAAGACCCTTTGCAATCTCTTCCAACTCCATGCAAGACTGATAAGCAATCCCCTTACACACACCACCAGCTGTTCCCAGGCACACCGAGTTACTCACCCATTCCCTGAGAATCCCATGTTGATCCACAGGCAGTGAGGTAAATGGTAAAAGCCAGCCTGCCTGGATTTAAATCCACACTCTGTTATTTACTAGAGGGAACCATCAGCAAGTCATTGCTTCTCGCTGTACCTCAGGTTCCCCACTCTAAAATGGGACTAGTAATAGTCCCACTTCATGGAATTGCTATGTGGCATAAATGCATTGATGTCTGGAAAGTGTTTAGAATAGTGCTTTCCATGCAGTAGGTGCTGGATAAGCATTTGACTTTATTATTTCTCTCCACCGGGGGAATTTTACTTACATACAAAAATCAGTTCAAATGTCACCGGTTATGTGGAGTGCTTGTCACTCCCTCCTCGAGGTTCCCACAACTCTGCATCGACTCCTCAGCACTGTGCGCAGCGTCTTTGTCTTCTGCACTAGATCATGAACCCTTGGGGGCAGGCAGGGAGGACCAGTCATCTCTTCACCCTTGCCTGGCCCAGAATGTGTCAACGAGCAGGCAATCCATAAATGGTCACTGAATAAATAATGGGTGTGGGCAAGAAGGGAGGAAGGCGCACACGTCGACACACCTGCAGGGATAATGCAGAAGACAGGGGTGATCTCCCAGTGGTCTTCAATACATGAGGTCTCACCTAGAGCACGCGTCAGGCTAATTGTCAGCAACTCTAAAGTAGGAGGGACTTAGATTCGTTACAGCGAAGAACCTCCTGACACTGAAATATTTTAAACACAGCAATTTGCTCAGTCCTCCTCCAACAGCCTAGCCTTTAGAAAGAGACCAGATTTTTTTTTTTGTCTGTTATCACTAAAGCATTGTCCAGCCTCCATTCAGAGTCCCAGGTTTTAATGGCAAAGGTGGAACAGATACATGACATGTAATCCTTAACAATAGAGAGCAAGTGGGTCATCAGAGGGGGTTTAAGGCGCCATGGGGCACTTTAGCTTTCAGCACATGGCCAGACATAAACAGAGAGGCGATAAACAGCAACCAGGAGCTCAGCATCGGACACTGCTGGTTTCACAGGCCTGCCCAGGCCCACCAGCCAGTCGGCTCTCAGCTGCAGGGATTGCCCTATGAGAACATCCATCCTCCCCAGACAGGGGCTGGTTTCTCTGGTCAGAAAGCTCTGTTCATGCATCACTCCCCCCAAAAAATGTTTTTTCACTCCGGCCGACCTTTGCAGACCACTCTGCTGCAGAATTACCTCCACACTGTCAGGCTCTGTCCAGGAGCCAATGCTGGGGACGATGAATCAGCTCCCACCCTAGATTAACATTCAGACAGAGGCCCTGGTGATGAATATTTTAATATAATGTTTACTGTTTACCCACATGAATGGAAAGAACTTGCATCTGCCAGCGCCACCTGTGCCCGTAGAACTGCAGCCCGAACAGTCGCATCCCTGGAGAGCCCAGCTGTGTGGAGGAGAGACGGGTGGTGTTGGAGGGAGAGGAGGGTGGGAGAGGGGAGGAGAGGGGGCGCCAGGCCTGGTGACAGTGCGAGAAACGAGAGAGTGGGAGGCGCAGGCCGCGAGATGGGAAGAGGGAGCAGACAGAATCGGAAGGAGGAAGCAAGGGGGATGGAACTGAGGCTGTGAGCGTGCGCAGCCAAGAAGGGAGGTAGAAGCAAGCCCCGCTGAGTGTGCCTCAGGCTGTGACACCCACGAGGACGGGAGGCGAGCACAGCCCAGGTCTGCCTTGAGTGCCCAGAACCTGTTTCAGAGGACTAGGCTTCTTGTTTAAGTCCCACAACTGTCTGTGACCATGCCGTGTCGTGGAATCCTGGCTGATGGCTAAAGCCATCCCCTTGCTGACTGGCTGCTTCAGTCTGTGGACGTTGGGCACCAGGGCCTCTACCCCAAGCTCCACACCTCAACTTGGAAAAGAGAAAGGCTAACCATGGAAACCAACTCAGAGTAGGGGGTGAAAAGGGTCATTCACAACCATATTTCAGAATATTTTTGATTTGGAAAAGGCCTGGAAGGGGGCCCAGCAGAGGCTGTTTTGGCTGGAAGGGTAGCCATGGAGGATGGGAGATCACCTTTCTGAACATGGCGGAGTAAGATTCTTCAGGGCTCTGTCCTCCCACAGAAGCTCCAGAAAACAGTTAAAAGACTACAGTAAGAAGGCTAGCACCAAATCAAGAAAAAGCCTCCTTAAAAGTGGTAAAATCTCCTGGTGCCCTAGCAGGCTTCCCCCCACGCTGCCCCCAGCTCAGCATGGGGCAGGCTGGCATTCCCTGTGCAGACCCCTGGTCCAGTTCCAGAGGGAGCAGAGTCAGTCTTTTGCACATATTTGGAGCACCTGTGTCCTGCCCAATCTGCCTGGTAGTGGCCTGAGGGGCTCCCTGTGCCAGAAGCTGTCCTGCCTGGAGAAGGCCGTTCCCAGAGCTCTCCTACAGAATGCTGTAGACAGCAGTTAGCCTACCACTGCCTGGGGCAAGGGACCATGGGCGGCAGAGCCAGTGCAGGGCCCAGGAGCACCAGGACACTGCTTCCTAGGGAAGAGGGGACCTTTGGGACTGTAGGAATGGGGTAATTCCTAGGACTACTTGTGCATGCCCAATGCCAGATAATGTGCAGAAGGGATCTGGGAGGCCCCAGTGATTGGGCCTGGAGCTAGTCTCTAAACAGATCATGTGGTAAGCCATGAAGGAGACACACGCCAATCTGCGAAGACTGGGAAAAGTGTGTTCTTTCTCCCTCCTCCCTCTGCCCCCTTTTGTTAGCTTCCGGCAATCAAGGAAAGCTCTGTCATGCTACTAGCGTGATACAAGCTTAAGGAATAGATGTCTCAGAGTCTAGATTCCAGCAATAACACATCAAAATAAGAAAAAGTCTAGGTTTCAACAAAAGGTTACAAAAACATACAAAGAAACAGGAAGCCAAGACCTAGGCAAAGGAGAAAATTAAAGCACTCGCATCTACCAATGAGGAGAACCAGACCTGGCGCATACCATACGAAGACTTTTAAAAGATGGTCCTAAATGTGCTCAAAGAGCTTAACAGGGAAAAATAGGAGTAATACAGGAGCATTTTGGGGACTTGGGAATTGTCCTGAATGTCTGCAATGACAGAAATAGGACATTATAAATCTTGTCATAACCTACAGGATTGTGTAGGAGAGAGTGTAAACTACAATGTAAACTTTATCCACACTTAGCGGCAAAGCTCCAAAATGTGTTCATCAATCACAATGAATGTATCTTACCAATGAATAATGTTGTTAATATGGGAAAATGTGGGAGGTGTGAGGAGCAGGTCATATAAGAATCCCCTGTATTTTTCATATGGCTTTTGAATAATCTAAGTATCTTTTTTAAAAAAAATTCTTTTTTAAAGAACTAAACAAAAATATGGAAAAGAACTAAAGGAAATCAGAAAAACTGTAGATAAACACAATGAGAATATCAATAGAGAGATGGAAATTATGAAAAGGAACCAAACAAGCCAGAGACTACAGTTTTTTTGAAATTAGAAATTTAAAATTCTCTAGAGGGATTCAAGAGCCGATTGGAGCTGGCAGAAGAAAGAATCAGAAAACCTAAAGGTAAGACAATTGAAATCATTCAGTTGGAGGAGAAAGAAAATAGAAAAGTGAGCAAAAACCTGAGGAACCTGTGAGGAACCATAAAGTGAAACAATATATGCACTGTGGGAGTCCCAGAAGGAGAGGAAGGAGAGACAGGAACAGAAAGAATATTCAAAGAAATAATGGCTGACACCTTTCCAAATTTAACGAAAGACATCAATATACATACCCGAGATGCTCAATTAACTTCAAACAGGATAAACCCAAATATGCCCTGTCATATTATAATTAAAATGTTGAATGCAAAGAGAAAGAGAGGGAAGCGGACTTGGCCCAGTGGTTAGGGTGTCCGTTTACCACATGGGAGGTCTGAGGTTCAAACCCTAGATCTCCTTGACCGACGTGGAGCTGGCCCATGTGCAGTGCTGATGCGCACAAGGAGAGCCCTGCCACGCAGGGGTGCCCCCGAGTAAGGGAGTCCCATGCGCAAGGAGTGCGCCCTGTAAGGAGAGCCGCCCAGCGTGAAAGAAAGTGCAGCCTGCCCAAGAATGGCGCCACACACACGGAGAGCTGACACCACAAGATGACACAACCAAAAGAAACACAGGTTCCTGTTGCCACTGATAAGGATAGAAGCAGTCACAGAAGAACACACAGCTAATGGACAGAGAGAGCAGACAACTGAGGTGGGGAGGGAAGGGGAGAGAAATAAATAAAAAATAAATCTAAAAAAAACAAAAAACAAAGAGAAAAAGAAAGCCACAAGAAGACGCAATAAGATTAAGTGCTGATTTCTCATAGGAAGCCATAGAGGCAAGAAGGCAGTGGGATGACATATTTAAAGTGCTAAAAGCAAAAATTTGCTAACCAAGAATTCTTTATCTAGCAAAACTGTCTTTCAGAAAAGGCAATATTAAGCCATTTCCAGATAAACAAAAGTTGAGGAAGTTTGTCACCACTAGCACCTATGAGAGATGCTAAATAGAGTTCTGCTGGTTGAAAGGAAAGGACAATAGACAATAGATGGAAACTGTAAGAAGAAATAAAGATCTCCAGTGAGAGTAATGGCATGGGTAAATGTAAATGCCAGTACTATTGCATTTTTGGTTTGTAACTCAACCTTTCACTTCTTATAGCATCTGAAAGGTAAATGCGTACAAAGTAATGATAAATCAGTGGTTTTGAACTCATGATGTATAAGCATGTAATTTGTGACAAGACCTACACAAAGGTGGGGGAGAGAGAGGTATAGGAACATAGTTTGTGTATACTATTGAAGTTAAGTTGGTATCAAAGAAAGTGAGATTGATATAGATTTAGGATGTTAATTTTTTTGGTAACTACAACAAAAATATCAGAAAATAAGTAAACTCATAGAGACAGAAATATGAGTACAGGTTTCCAGGGAAAGGGCATGGAGAGAATGGGAGTTAATGCATATTGGGTATAAGGATTCTATTTACAGAGATGGGAAAGCTTCAGGAAAAGAAGGTGGTGAGGGTACTACAATATTGTGAATGTGATTAATTCTATGCTTGGGAGTGGTTGCACTGGAAAGTTTATGCAGTATAGATATTCCCACATTTTTAAAAAAGGAATACTACAGGGGCAATGACAATTAAATGCAATTCATGATCCTGGACAGGATCTAGAAAGGGAAGAGAAAAGGCTCAAAGGGCATTATTGGGACATATGAGAAAATTGGCATATATATTGTAAGCTTTATATCCATGTTAAATTTCTTGGACTTGATAACTGCACTTAACTGGGTTACATAAGTGAATATCCTTGTTCTTAGGAAATGTACATGGTACAATTAAGTATTCAAGGAATTTGAGGTATACAACCTATACTCAAGTGTTTGGAAAAAAAGAAAGAAAGAAAGCAAGAGAGAGAAAGAAAGAAAGATGACTAGATGGATGGCTAGATGAATGGCTAGATAGAATATTGTGGCAATTGTGGCAAAATGTTAAAATTGGTGGATTTGGATATCTGTGGTGGTAGGGGTGTGTTAGATTTCTCTATATGGGACTTGTTTTATTTTTGTAATTTTCCCTGTAAATTTGAAAGCATTTCAAAGTAAAATGTTAAAAAAAGAAAAGCCAGCAGATGGCCTTCTCCTGGTGGGTTCGAGGCAGAGTCAGCAGCACCTGGCCAGGCATTGACCAGTGAGGCCACCAGGCCTCTTCTGATGGTCCTTCCCACCTCTTCTGGGCACCTACCTGCTCTGTAATCAAGTAGATGGCCAGGGAAGCCTCTCCCCTGAAGATGAAGACTTCTTCTGAACGGCCTTGCGTGATTCGTTTACCTTATCTCCTTTCTGTTCCTTTTCACCTTTCTCCCTTGATTGGGTTACATTTGACTTCTACCAGCCCCTTTGCTCGTCGTGTGCCCAGGCCCCATGGAACCCCAAGCTCTCTTCCTTGGAGACATTGCCAAGTGTTATGGAAAGGAGGAGGGACAGGTATGAAGCATGAGGGCAGCAGGCACCTGCCTCTGACAGGTGTGGTGGAGAAAGTGTCACCAAGCCTGATGTGCCAGTTCCAGTCCATCTCCTCTCCTCCTCTCCCACCCTGCCTCATGCATTCTCCCTCTCTCCCCTCCCCCTTTCCCCTTCTGCCCTCTCCCTCCCTCTTATCGTGCTTTCATCTTTACCCATCTCTTGCTCCTCCTCTTCCCTTTCTCAAATCCCTACACCCCAATAAGCATCCCCCACTTGGAATTAACAAGAGACCTAATAATTTTTTTTTTGCTGGTTCTGAAATGGAAAACATGTTTACTAACTTTCAAACTACCCTCATATGAGGCCATATAAAAATTCTTAGCTTTTTGATTATATGTAAGTCTATATTTTCTACATAGTTACAATGACGTATAGTATAATTTAGCTTTTCATAATACATTGTTAAAAATACACCATTGTTTCTGTTAAACATGAGCACTTCTTTTCATATTCAATACATGCTATGAGCAATTTTCTTCTGTACATAGTTTAGCAGGGTTAATAAACTCAAGCTGCTCTTTATTAAGAGGTTTATGATGTGAGTATCAACACTTGCTGAAGTTTGGTATTATGCAACATTTTCTTTTTGCTTTGATCACAACCACGTAAAACCCTTAAGGATCCTGAAATTTAGTAAGTAAACCTCAGAGACATATTACTCTAGCTGCTGAATCAAATTCATACCTAACGCTACCGTATAAATTGAACTCTGCTCTAGTATGGACCATTTCTATCAGGAGAAGACTGATTGGGAATAGGAAGGGGGAAAAGACAGCTTTAAGTACATGTCTTTCTTTGTGGTGTTAATGGGTGGAAAAAGACATTACAATAGCACCTGCTGCCTCTCACCAATGGTGGAGATTTGGGACACACCAGAAACATAGGTGTGATTCAACGCGACAACTCCATGTAACTTTCTGGGGTGGAGTGGCTCAGCTCATGCTAGATGGCAGCACTGAGTGCCTTGTGTGTGAAACAAAACATTCGCATACTGTCACCTAGGTCTGCAGGTCCTACAGAGGAAAAAAAAATTTCAATGCTTTGGCATATATTTCACTTCAAAAGGAGAATTGTTTGATGCTTCAAGTACCTCACCTTTCTATTTCTCATTACTGAAATGAAGTACATTCCAGATAAATACTGGATCAAAAAATCTGTTTTGGCCCTTTGATTAAATTGTTGAATACTAAATAAGATATTTCTGCATAAATCTCTGAAGGGAGCAAAAAATCAAATTATGTGCCTAAATAAACGTTTTAAAGGGAAATAAACCAATTGCCCCCTGAAGGTCAAACAGCAGTTGCTGTCTTCATCCCGTTCGCCATTAGGCTGCAGTCAGTCCACACCACTGTGTTCATTCACTTCATTTTCTGCGTCACTACAGCTGGCATCTTCATTGCCATCGTCCTCAGAGTCTGAAGATTCTGCCACGTTCTGATGTGGATGAGACAAAGCTCCAAATGACCGGATGCTGTCGGAAGCCAAAGAACTAAGTAAAGGGGTGTGATCTGACATTTCATGTTCTTCTTGGTAGTTCTTCTAGTGTCTGTGTCAGAGTCTGCATCGCCTTGAGAAGGAACAATGTTTTGCTTGCAGACTGGACAGGTATTTTTTGGTTCCAGTTAGCCATGGGTCTACATACTCGCAGCGATAAGCATGGGGACAGGGAAGGATTCTGAGCTTATCTCCATCTTCATATTCATCCAAACAAATGGCACATATATCATACTCATCTGCTTTCTTGAATTTATGGATAGGGAGTTTCTTAGGTTGACGTTTATGAAGTCTGTTTCTTCTAGCTGTGTCTGCCCTGGACAAATTTTGTGATCATGAAAATGACTACAAGGATTAAACAGATACCCACTATGATGAGGAAGGGGTTTAGACAGTAATCCAGAGGAAGACTAAATTCTGGACCTAAATTAACGTGGCCTCCTTTTTCATATGCAAATTCATCTTTCAGGGAATTACCTGATGATTCACCCATAAAGACAGATGGAATGTCAATTTCCTAACACATCAATGCCGTTGGAGCCTATGCTGTAATGAAGTCATCAGAATCAACACTGTGAACCATGGCTGCATTGAATCCTGCTCTCTGTGCATTTAAAACCTTTATATCAAAATTGCAATCAAGTCTTATAATTAACATGATGAAAGTGCCAAATGAATTATCTTTTAGTGGTGGAGGCACTGTAGGTTCACAGGCATTCTCTGATTTTGAGTTAATCAGAAAACCCTTCAAAACCTTCAGCTGGAAGTCTATAACCAAATCTTGCAGGAAGGTCATCAAATATCTGAGATGTATTTTCAAAAGTATATGCTAAAATGTCTGCTTTTACAGGCAGTAAGTTTAAAAATGCAACTGGACAGTGAAGACTGTGTAGATGTGTGTGACTGACAGCATGAGCATTCCTATGGAGAGCAGCATCTCATTGTAAAATCACAATCTTGAAGCTGTGAAAATGTCCAATCAAGTCATCATCAAGATGATGCCTTCTTGAAGATCAGCTGCCTGCAATCCTGGACTTCTCTATCTTCTCTTCCAGGTTTCATTGCTTTCAGCTTCTTGCTTCCATGGCTTTCTCTCTCTTAATTGTACTTCTGGGGACCCATATGTAGGAACAGATTTTGTTTTTAACATTTTATTATAGAAAAAAATTAAAATACATGGAAATACAGAGAATCCTCAATGAACCCTATGTACCAATCACTCAGCTATAAAAGTCAACACTGTGCCTCTTTTGTTCCACCCAACCCCTTTTCCTCACACACTCCTACACCCACTTAGGATTCTTTTGAAGCAATTCCAATTCTTCAGATCATTTCATTTGTAAATATTTATGGGAGCAGTTTTGGCTAGTGTGCTAACCCTCCAAACTGTCTCAGGCCCCAGAACTTACTGCCCCCAGGCCTTGGCTCACCTGCCTCTGAGCATGGGAATTCTGTGACCTCTCATCTTTTAGGCATATGGAGTTCAACATCTTGTCCAAACCATCCCTCCCAGAAAACCATTATTAGAAGCAAATCAGTGCCACAGCTCATGGACGGCTTCATCATAGACCTTAGGTAATTTCTTGTCTTCTTTCCCAGAAGAAATCATTTTGTCAGCAAGTCGGCTGATCAGGAAATACACCTGCATGCCAGATGTGCACAGCTGTATGTGAGCAACTGTAGATCCATCTGCACAACTACCCAAACAAGGGAAATATGCAATCTGATCATCAGATGACTCTTGTAAATGATAGTAGCACAAACAATATTCAAAAGCAACAGACAAAGCAAACTTAGGCTTTCTCTAGAGAGAAAAAAATGAAAAATAAATGCTCTTTTTCTCCCACTAAAATTTAATGAAATCTATTTGTTCATTGAAAAGGAAAATAAAGTTGGTTATGGAAACAGTTTTTAAGAGACCTGAACCCAGGTCCCTCCTCTGATCGCAATCAATGGCCTCAATCCACAATGAGTGGTCTTCTTTTATGCAACTTTTAAATAATTCATGGAACCAATTATCAAAAAAGTTATAGTTTAAAAGCTTGAGTTTGGAAATTTAGATGTAGATACATAGATATTTGTGGTATGGTAGAAGGTACGATATTTAAACTAGGATATCTGTATGTCTCCACTAACTCGTGTGATCTTGAAACAATTACTTTACCACTCTGACTCCGTTTTCTCATCTGAGAAAAGGAATAAATTATCATAGCTTGATCTCTCTCACCAGTGAGTAGGTAAAGAAGTCAAGAGGTAAAATGTTAGAAGGATCCTGGGAAAAGAACAGGAAGAAATAAATTAATGTTTGAATTTATTGCCTTTATAAGAAACCAATACATCACAGATTGAAAGTGTGCAGCTCTTTTGATTGAAGTTGGAAAAAAGCATATATATACCATTCAACCTTTTGAGAAAAAGAAGTAATGATAGGTATAAAATTTGTAGAAAAATATCAGACTCTGAATGGAAAGTGTTATTAAAAACGAAAAATGGTCAATCATGAAGGGCACTCAGCCCATTATCAGAATTTCTTCATCAATGTTCATAACACCAAATAATCAACAAGTAGCCCTTGAGCCTCTGTGCAATGGGGTCTTCCAGGGAGATGAGACTGCAGGGCAGGGAATGAAGTTAAATGGTCTCCCCAGAAAAGCTCCATTTCCACTGCCATCTCAAGTAAATTCTAAAATGTAGTTCAGCCTGGCTCACTAGCCATGGTCTACATGGAAGTTGGATAGACCCCATTCTTTGGACAAACCTTGACAATGACTGTAGAAATCCCCAGCAAAGAATGCAGTTATAACTCCCTCCTACACTCCATCTGTGGAGTGGAATAGTCATCCTTTGCAAGGGACGGCAGAGCATCTAGAGACCATCTAAATCACTTTCAGATGTGGACCTGCCCTTTGTGAGCAGGGTGGAAAGAAAGGACATTGAGTCTGGTTTTAAGAAGTTCTGGGTTCTATTCCTATCCTGTCTTAGATTACCCTAGACCATTAAACTTTTCTGGATGGCTCTGTTTGCCCATATGTTCAGTGGGAATGACGATTTTGCTTCCTTCCACCCTCATAGCATTGACGGGGGTCTAAACTATATGTGAAGCTGCCAATACATAAGTAATAAGGTCCTCCATGAATTGAAGTTCTAGGGCTGTGACACATTCACCACACTGGCTGGCCTTTTACCTCACATGCCCCAGGGTAGACTTTAAATTCCCTTGCAGGGTCATAGCCCATAAACTCTGACCATCCACTGACCTCAGGATTCCTGTCCCTTTACTCCAAGCTTTCTGACTTTCTCATCCATTTTGCAAAGTGCAGGCACCTTTTCCACCCCTCTTATCCCACAACACTTGTCCTATCCACCATGCTGAGGACTGGCAAAAATGTTCCCTTCTCGTGTCCTCTACCTCTCCTAATATGTCAGCTTTTCATGGTGGAATAGGATTCCGGGAATTTCATCTTGCTTTCCTTGAATGACATGTGCACCAGCCCATGCTGAAACTGTAGTGGCAGCCGGGGATCAATAATCAGTGCTCTGACCCAAGTGACTCTGTCTTGGGGACAGAGGCCTGGGAAGCATTTAAAGCTGGGCCTGATGATGAGTCTGTCAAACTTTCCACCAAAGACTGTGCAGTGCCCCTGAGGTTCCCCTGCCCAGCTTCCCTTAAATCAATTTCCCGCCCCAGCAGAGAAACTGGGCAGGGTTGCATTGAATCTATTCCCCTTCACTGCCCCTCACTGCATTCCCAAATCACATCTGGCTTCTAGTGCTTTCTTCCAAATCCTCAGCGGTGATCCTTTTAAGGAATTTAATTTTATTCTCCACCCTTCCCTCCCAACCCCAAACTTGCCCATAAAAAAACAGTTCTGGGAATTTCCAAATTCTGACAGCATATAAAAACTCCTTTGTTCTGCAAAGTACTCATTCTCGATGCCTAATCCATCTCTCAGCACCATTCCCAGAGATGCACTGCATGTTCCAGGGCTTTATAGATCTCTCATTTGCTGCTGCTTCTTACAACAGCCTGGAAGTTCAGCCTTTTAAAAATCAATCTGGCTCTCTGCTTTCCTGCACCCCACCTCACAGTTTGCACAGAATGGCAGTCTGTGTGCAGAAGTCCCCTGAAGATATTATTAGCTCTTATTTTTGGAACCACCCCCAGACCTGCAGGAAAACACCAGCTCGATGCCCTTACCCAAGGCCCTGACAGGCCTGCACATACACCACCACCCAGGCACTCCCTGCACAGGCCCTGCTGCCCTTTCCACAGGGAGCATTGGTGGAAATCCAAGGTGCCTGCAGAGAAACATAGCTGGAAGCCCATGATTTTACAAGTGATCAGGGGAAAAAAATACTAATGATAATAATTAAAGTAACAATTAGAATTAGTATTACAAATAAGGAGCTCTGTATTTTTTTTTTAATTAGAAGCATACCATGTAGTAGGCACAGTTGTAAGAGCTTTACCTGAATTATAATCCCCACAAAATTTTCAGAGGTACTCCCATTTCACAGATGAAGTTGAGGCACAAGGGAGTAAGCAACTTGCTGGACATCAGACAAACAGGAATTAATGGGGTTTGGGTGAAACCTCAGTATTCGGACTCCAAAGGCTGTGCAAGTATCCACTACACTGCTTTCCTAAAAGACCTACTTGAAGTAGCTAAGACGAAAGGAAGTGTTAATTATAAGCACACTGGTGCTTCTGGTAGAACTCCAAAATAGGAATTGGACCTCAGAAGTAACTGGAATCAGAGACCTAAATGCCATCACTGGGGAGTCAGCAGGGCTTCGTTCTCAGCTCCCTCAGCAGGACAGGTGCCTCACTCCTCAGGTCATGTGATGGAAGGTGTGGCTGCCATCGGGCCCCAAGAATTACATCTTAGAACTTCAGACCGCTCTTGCCCTCACTGCCCATACTCATAAATACCTGGGGGAGAGACTAGCCCAGCCCTGTACCCACCGGAAGTGTCATAAAAAATCTTGGCAGCTCCCCCTGTAGTCATGCAGGCAGAGTGGAAGGGAAGGGAGAGAGCAGTTCTCAGAAGGAAGAAGGCAGTCATTTCCCGAAAGTAAAGGATACTGGGGAGATAATCAAATGGGTGTGCATCAGAGTGACCTTGGATGGCTTAAATCACCTTGCTAAATCTGAGTTCCTCACCAGAACGATGGTGATGATAATATGTTCCCCACAGAGCTGCGGTGAGGATAAAACAAGGAATTATATGTAAAATGCTTGGCATGGTGCCTAGCACATGGTAAATACCCAATGAATGTTAGCGATTATTATTATTAAGACTGAGCCATTGCAAGCTCACTGTGCCTGGCTCAATTTTATTCCTTATAAATAAACACGATTATACTAAATCCCTAGGCACATAAGATTCTCATAGCCAGTTCTTTTTCCATTATAAAAAAGCAGGAAAAGAGCAGAGGGGAGAGATGTGATGTCCCCCAGAATAATGTGCTCTAAGATTCTAATGGACCCAGCAGGTGTGACAGGAAGAGCTGGAGTGTATTCAAATGTGTCTTTTCTGAGTCCACACCTTTTACATATCACAGAGATGTGATGGCCCTGAAACTGGATCTGACTTCTCTCAGCTCTGACTTGCCATCCCTAAGCCCTTCCTCCTTGCTCATGTCCTGTGTCCTCCCATGGCAACCTCTCTGAGGCTTCTGAAATGGAGAAGGCTGGAGATCTCCGGGAGCCCACGGTTATCGAGGAAAGAAAATGGATTCCGTGCTATTTATACTTTAGACCTCGAAGTCATTTACAGTTCCGGAAACTTTCAGTGCTATCAAGACCTTTCATGCCTGCTACCGGCTTCTTTTTCAGACTCAGTGAGTCCACGATTAGAGGGTATTTTTTGGTTGACAGCTTGGGGCTGAAGAAAGGATCCAGACACTCGGAGCCCTAAATGCCAAATGCATCCATCTAATTTATTCAGACAAGTTTTCAGCTGGGTATTTTCTATACCATCAAACCCTGTATCCTTCAGTGAAGGCATTTGTCTTAGCTGAATAAAATCTCTTAATGGTTTAATAAAAAGCATTTAACTCAGTTTTCCTAGTTTTACGAGTGCCTTGGGGTCCTTTAGGAGAGCAAACATCTTTGCAGGGATCATTGAGGGAAACATAATTATTTTTCTGCCTTCTGATATGTTATTTTCTGGAAGGAGCAGTTCCAGATGCTCATCATATGCTTGGAAAGTCTCTGAAGCTCCATCAAAGCAGAGGGTATTCTCAGCGATGAACTAAGTGGTGCCCTTCCTTCCTTCCGCAGCTGACCTGCCGCTCCCTTCAAAGGCAGCCTCTGCTTCTTTATTCCTCTCTTTGCTGAAAAAGCATCAGTGCCATTATCATCACCAATTTGTTCTGTTCAGAATAAATGGAGGAAAGAGTCTGGAGGTCAGTTAGAACCAAGTGCCAGGAGCAAAAGTCAAGCAGGAAATTAGGTTAGTAGAAATTTCATGAGAGCAAAAACAATTGAGGAAGGGAAGGAGGATTAAGTGGAAAGAAGCAGGGAAACATCAGATCGAGAGAGGTAGAGAGCCAGGAAACAAGACACAGTCAAGGAGAACGTAAACTGCAAAAGGAGAGAGGGTGGAGAGGCAAGGGAAGGACACTGATGAACTGGAAAAGCCCAGATAAAGTGAAGACCTAGAACACAACACATGAACAGGAAATACACAGTAGAAATCACAGAAAAGGAAAAAAGAAAGAGGTGGAAGTAGGGAGAAAGGAGGAAGACGGTAAGGAGGATGTGCAGCGTGTGATAGAGGGAAAGCGGTGCATTTAGGGATTATAATTGGAATTAGAAGGGAGCATAGAGATTGTTTTCATGTTTTCAAGAAGGTAAAAGCTCAGAGAGGTGAAGTGACCCTTCTTCCATCCACCCACCCACTCCTGCACTCATTGGGTCATTGAACACCTTTGCTGAGCACTTCAATGTGCCATGCACAGTGATCAGCCCCAGCGACCAGCGATGAACAAGACAGACAAGGCCCTTAACCTCAAGGAGCCCATAGCCCAATGGAACTATCAACAGGTAAACTGGCAACACAGCACTGTGGGATGAGAGTCACAATGCACAGGGGCTGTGGGAACCTGCAGAAGGGGCCCCTGACTCGTGTGTGCAGCATGGGCAGTGAGGGGTCAGGTGGGGCGTCCCAGGCAGAGTAAATGGCAGGGCCAAAGGCAGCAGTCCCCCAGCTTCAGAGTTCAATGTCAGGGCCCAAACAGGAAGCCAAGTCTCCTGGTTCTGAGACTCCTATATCCAGCTGCCACTAGGGTATGGTTTTGCCCCCTTCCAACCCCCAACTTCCTGAAAACTCATTTAAACCTGGGTACTAAGGACTGAATGCAATAGCAGTCCCCTTTTCCATTTGTCATGAAATCCTCCAGTGCTTCACTATTCCCTTCAGGATAAAACCTGGCCCTTCGCCATCTGGCCAATGTTTATCCTCCACACATTTTTTTATCCTTTCCCTCTCTAGCCAGTTGTATTCTAACTCTGCAGAACTACTGGAAGCTCCATGAATGGGCCTCCATTCCTTGACAGGTGAGGGTCCCCTTTCCTGGGGCAGGTTCCCTGTACTTGCCCCACACTACCCTCACCTTGCCCCTGACACAAACTTTGAACTCTTTGAACTCACACTAAGGCTCAACCAGGAGCTACTTCCTCTCCTCCTCTGGAAAGCTCCCTCTAACCTCCCACCTGTGCCAGTGTAACTCAGGTGCCCCCCCCACCCCCACCCAGGCTCCCACTAGTGTTTCAGCCACCTCTAGACTTTGTCTGTCTCCCCCCAGTAAACTGTGGGGCAGGGACTGTAGTCTATTCATCTGTTTCCCTAGTATTCGGCATAGCTCCTTGCTCACACAAAGTGGTCAATAAATGCTTGGGCAACTGACTTTAAACAAGTTCCCAGTGAGAATAAATGAATTGAATTGCAGACCATCTTTGATTCGGTTTGGAGTGATAGTGAATCGCTTCTCCCACTTGGGAAAAGGTGAGTTTTGATCTGCGGAATGGAACAGCAAGCTTTACCATGACAGACCATGGGGCAAGGTCTCCATTGGGTGAGGTCTTGGCACCTCTCGTGACTGTGTTGGTGCTTGGACACAACAAAGGGAGAGTGGGAGGCTTGAATTCTGACTCTCTGGGCACTAGCCCTACTTTTTTTTTTTTTTAGGTTTATTTATTTATTTATTTATTTGTCTCCCCTTGTCTGTTCTCTGTGTCTATTTGCTACATCTTCTTTGTCCGCTTCTGTTGTCATCAGCAGCACGAGAATCTGTGTTTCTTTTTGTTGGGTCATCTTGTTGCGTCAGCTCTCTGTGTGTGCAGCACTGTTCCTGGGCAGGATGCACTTTCTTTCGCGCTGGGTAGTTCTCCTTACGGGGTGCACTCCTTGCCCATGGGGCTCCCCTATGCACGGGACACCCCTGCGTGGCACGGCACTCCTTGTGCACATCAGTACTGTGCATGGGCCAGCTCCACACGGGTCAAGGAGGCCCGGGGTTTGAACCGCGGACCTCCCATGTGGTAGACAGATGCCCCAACCACTGGGCCAAGTCTGCCGCCTAGCCCTACATTTTATAGACTGTTACAGGCATTTTGGGGAGTTTGGTTCCTGTCAGTCACAAAGGGAACAGAGGGATCTTAACTCATTCATTTACTTTACTGTTCCTAGTGAGTTAACTCACTCATATGTTTAAATAATAGTTATAAAGCACAGAGTCAGGTGTTCACCTTTGTAGTGTGTCTTGATGTACATTTATTTTCATAAGCTTGGAGTACAGAGTGATACTGTTCTTTATGAGTAAACTTTAATCAGCATTTTCCTCATTAGCCTATGGTAGTGCATAAGCTATGGTCCATGCAATTCATTTTATCTTCTTAAATTTAATAAGACACAAGTTGGATGGTCATTAAGAGTCTCCTGTTGTGCATGCGGAGCTGAAAACAAACATGGATAAAATTAACTCTGGTTCATTATGTTCAGCAAGAAAAATTTTATCCCTTCCAGTCATCATAGCAAGGACCATAAAGGCGAACTCTGGGAAGAGCTGTTTCCACTTGTCTTAGTTTACCACAAGGCTGCTGATGTAAAGTACCAGAAATGGGTTGACTTTTACAATGGGAAATTTATTAGGGTAAAAGCATTCAGTTCTGAGGCCATAAATTGTCCAAAATCAAGGCAGCATCAGAGATGCTTTCTCACCAAAGTCAGTTACTGGTGATCCTGGCATCCCACGGAGCAGTGAGGCAAAATGGCAAGTTTCTTTCTATGCTCTCCTTGAGCTGTGCTGTGGGTGATAAGGTATCTCCCACCATGCCTCATCTCTTTGAACCTCTCCAGGCTTCCCTGGCTTTCTGCTATCATAGGTGAACCTGGAGTCCTCCCTCTTACATGATGAGGTCAAAATGGCAGAGCTCTCTTTTCTGTGTGTCTTCTTTCTCCGTGTGTGTTCTCAGTTTATGGAAGACCCAGCCGGAGTCAGGCCTCACTGAAGTAGTCCAATCAAAAGCAATCTAACTAAGTGATCTTATCAAGGTCCCTTAACAGAATCTAATGCAATCAAAGGGTCGCACAACCACAGGAATGGATTAGTTCAAAAGCATAATCTTTTCTGGGATTCACAAAAAAAACTTCAAACTGTCATATCACTTTTCAGCTTTTCCATATCCATGTGGCATAAACAATCTGATGGTTAAATAGTAAGTCTGGTTAATACTGTTACCTTAAAAGCTGATTTGGGTCACCAGAGTACAGTTTAGTGGACTTCATTCACTTATTCTTTTTAAAAGGTATTTTAGTGCTTGCTCTAGTGTTTGTAATATGCATTTACAGCTAATCTAAGTCTGCTTTCAAATAACACTATACCACTTTCTGGGTAGTGCCGAGACCTTACAATGGAGAATTCCCAATTCATTCCTCCCTTGCCTTGTAATATCACTGTCATTCATTTCATTTATCTACACAACCATCTAATATAATGTTTTTGTCATATCTTAGCAAACTGTTATGTTAGATTAGTTAAGAGATTAAAAATATTTTACTTTACCTTCATTTATAACTTCTTGAACACTCTTCTTTTTTTTACATAGTTCCTGATGTCTGACCTATATCATTTCCGTTCTCTCTGAAGAACTTCTTTTAACATTTCTTACAAGGCACATCTACTGGTGCAACTTCTTTCAATTTGTATTTTTCTAAGAATGTCTTAATTTCTCCTTCATCTTTTTCTCTTTTTTTTTTTAAATTAGAGAACTGTAGATTTACAGAAAAATCATGCAAAAAATGCACAGTTCCTATGTAATCCCCTATTATTAACATCTTGCATGATTGTGGTACATTTGTTACAATTCACGAAAGAATATTATTATAATTGTACTATTAACTACAGTCCCTAGTTAACAACAGGGTTCCCTGTTTGTTGTACAGTCTTATGTTTGTTTGTTTGTTTTTAATTTTTATTCTGGTAGCAAATATACAATCTCTCTTCACTTTTTTTTTTTAAAGAAGGTACCAGAGGCAGGTGCTCAACCACTAAGCTATATCCATTCACCTCTCCTTCACTTTGAAGGACAATTTCACTGGATACAGAATTCCAGATTGGTAAATTCTTTTCTTTCAACATTTTAAATACTTTACTCCACTCCCTTCTTGCCTGCATGGTTTCTGAAGACAAGTCCAACATAATTCTTATCCTTGCTCTTCCATAGATAGGTTGTTCTTACTGTCTGGCTTCTTTCAAGAATGGCTTTGCCTTTGATTTTTCTGCAGTTTGAATGTGATATGACTAGGTGTATTTTTTTTGAAATTTATCTGTTTATTGTTCTCTGAACTTCCTGAATCTGAGGTTTGGGGTCTATCATTAATTTTGGAAAATCTTCAGCCATTATCACTTCAAATATTCTTCTATACCTTCTCTCTTTCTTCTTCTGGTATTCCCATTATTCAATACCACAGTTTTTGGATATTTTGTTGCTTTTCCATTCTTTTTTTCTCTCTGCATTTTCGATTTTGGAAGTTTCTTTGGACATATCTTCTAGCTGAGTGATTCTTTCCCTTTCCTCTGCTGCATCCTGTCTACTAATGATCCCATCAAAGGAATTCCTCATTTCTGTTTCAGTGTTTTTTGTTTCTAGTATTTCCTCTGGACCCTTTCTTAGTATTTCCACTTCATTGCTTACATTACCCATCTGTTCTGACATTTTGTACACTTTAACCACTAGAGCTCTTAGCATATTAATTACAGTTATTTTAAATTCTTGGTCTAATAATTCCAACATCTCTGCCATATCTGGGTCTGGTTCGGATGCTCTGTCTCTTCAGATGTGTTTTTGCCTTTTAGCATACCTTGTAAGTTTTTGCTGAAAGCTGAACATGATGTACCAGGGAAAAGGAACTGAGGTAAATTAATAGGCCTTTAATGTGAAGTTTCGTGTTTATCTGGCTAGGAGTTAGATTGTGTCTGCTGTTTGCTGTGGCTATAGGTGGCAGAGACTAAACTTTCCTCTGGTTTCCTTGTGTTTATCTCCCTGTTGTCTTTGGATTTTCCCAGAGACTTCTTAATAAATAATGTCTGAGCCTTGCAGTTCTTTCCATTGTCATCACCTGTTGTTTTACAGGAACCCTATTGATGTCATGGCAAAGTTCGGGGGAAGGATAAGCATTCTATAATCCTATAATCATGTCTCAGACTTTTAGAGAGGCTGGGCTCCTGGGCTGAGACCCTCACAGTGCCTCTCTGTGTCTCCCCACCCCCCTTAGATGACAGAGGAAGACCAGATGGACTGGAGGTGGGTATTTCCTTCTCTCCATGTCAGTTAGGTTAGGCTCTGGTAAAATAGTTTCTTTTGAGAGCAGTCCTTAGTTGAAGAGAACAGATACTCTGGGTATACTTCAAATGTTTTTTTCCTGCCCCTGGCAGGGCTCTTAGAGGTAAAACCTAGGAAAGAATGGAGGCTTCTCTAAAACTGGGTCCCTGGAGTTTTTAACTCTCAAGCTAGTCTACAATGAACCTCCAGCAATCGATCAATTACAGTTCAAACATTCCAACCCGCACTGGCTCCAGAGGAGAGCTTCTGTTCTGGGGCTTTTTCTTCAGGTAAACTGCAGTTCTCTTTATCTGCCTTTCTCCTGTTTTCAGGCAGCAGTTTGCCCTGTGACCTCAATTCTGTGATGGATCTCAGAAGAGTTGTGGTTTTTCAGTTTGTTCAGCTTTTCCTTGTTGTTAGAATGGAAGTGACAACTTCCAAGCTCCTTACATGCTGCACCAGAAACCAGAAGTCCATTCACAACCTTTCCTTTAACAAATATTTATTGAGGACTGTACTAGTTCTTGTTCCAGGGGCCAAAATGAGAGATGAAAGAAAATAAAACTGCCTCTTCCCTTGAAGAGGTCACAGCTTAGTGAAGTAGATAGATATATACCCAGAAAATTACAATAAACTGAACCTTAGTATTGGTGTGTAATGTGGTGCCCAGGGACATGGGAGAATGTGGTTGGAGAGGCAGAATGTGTCAGCGAGAGCTTCACAGAGTAGTTGGCCCCTAGACACTTTTCACTTGGCCCTAATACAGAGGAACGCCAACTAGAACAGATGTTAGCCTCCATCCCCAGTTCTAACAGGGTAGTACTTTCTGGGAAGAAGAGTCTTCTTGATTCCCAGAGAAAAGTTCTGGGTTAGTCTAGATTCCCAGATTACCAGATTCCCAGATTACCATACTGAAGGTTTGAACTGGGGCATTATCTAGAATAATGTTTTCTGGTAGTATTCCAATCTGAAAGATATGCCAAAAAGCACAGAGACCTCCAGTTATACAATGGCCAATCCTCCCCACCCACCAGCCTCTTCCCCAGGGTAACCTACAACTACAAAGTTTGACAGGGTAGGCTTTTGCTCTGTTCATTCTGCTGGGGCTGTGACTCTGCTGAACAAGTCCCCCTCTGCCCGCCTGCCTTGGCAACCCTAGAGCTGGGTCCTTACCTTCTCTCTTAGCAGCAGAGCGAAAAATCCCTTGTCTAATCCTAAAAATCCCTCTAATATTGGACTTAGTGAGGGAAAAGAGCATGTTGAAACTCATCTCAGTCTTATTCCCACAACTAACCTTTAGGATAACCGAGAAATTTTCACAACCCAGGCTCTCCCTCCAAAGATCAGCAGGAGCACGTGTTAGAAAATGTTAACAGTGGCCTCCACTGTCTAGACTTGGTATTGCTACATACTTAAATCTTGTCTAGATATTTTCATATTCATTCATGTTCTCACTCATTCATTCATTCAGAGCAGATTCTAGCAAACATTTATTGAGCATTTACTATATGCCAGACTAGTAAGATAATGCAATTCAAAGGTGACAAAACAAATGTCCCACTCTCCTGTTTCTACCACCAAATTTTCTCTTTCACTGGTCCAGGCACAATGGCAGAAATGTGCAAATTTCTCTCTCTTTGGTGTTAAGATATTGTAGTCTACTAAAGAGAGTTCTTAAGATAACACAACTAACCTTTATCAGTCATTAACACTTTAGCAGGAAGTAATTTATTTTTATCAGAAAGAAGTATCCTTAGGCTGAATAAATACAGGAACACGTAAATGAGAGTTAATAGAAGGATAAAAGGAGCAGCTGTGGGAATCAGTAGCCATCAGTTTGTAAGTTCATCAGAAATTGAAAATAGAATTATCATATGTCCCTGCAATACTATTGGTATATAACCAAGAGAATTGAAAGCAGGAACTCAAACATTTGTACACAATTGTATATACAATTGTGAATACAACATTATTCACAATAGCCAAAAAGTAGAAGCCACCCAAGTGTCCCCATCAATGGATGAATGGATAAATAAAATGTGGCATGTACACTCAATGGAATATTATTCAGACATAAAAAGGAATTAAGCCTTGATGCATATGCTACAATGTGGATGATACTTGAAGATAAGTTGAGTGAAATAAGTCAGGCACAAAAAGACAAATACTGTATTATCTCACTTACATGAAATACCAAAAGAAGCAAACTTCACAGAGACAGATGGCAATTTATAGGTTACCCAGGACTGGGGTGTGGGGCAGAAAGAGAGAGTTACAGATTAATGTTTGAATAGTTTCTGTTTGAACTGATGAAAAAGCAGGAGAAATGGATATTGTTGATAGGTAGCACAATATTGTTGACTATAATACTACCAAATTGTACACTTACACTTGATCAAATTGGAAAATTTGAAGTTGTGTATTTGTTATTACAATAAATTTTAAAAATAAAAAATATACAAATGACTATACCAAAGGAAGGATAAAAAGTGGTCAAGGATATGCTCCCTGGGTAAGGAAGCTCGATGAGACCCAAAGAGCTAAAAAGAGAGAATTTAGGGCATTAGGCACCTGGAGGAAAGAGGGAGGTCAGAGGAGTAGCAGTGTAGGTAATGACTTTGAAGTATGTGTTCTGAGTTCAAACCTAGCTTCTGCCATTTGCTAACTTTTATTTCAGCTTCTTAACCTCTCTAAACCATCCCCCAAATTCCTAGACAGTGTTATAGGAATTAAATTATATAGTGTCCTGTAAAGTATTTATTATTAATAATACTACTGTGCTAGGCACAGAATAAATGATCATTATTAGTCATTAAGATGACAGCAAGAGAAATATGTTGAGGAGGAAGTTGTGGAGGCCTCATAGTTTCAACTAAGTCCAGCATGTCCCTCTATTCTCCACTTCCTCTGTGCCAGTGGCAGGTGCTGCCTTCTCAACTCCACATAGACCTCCTTCAATGCATCCAAGCTTCACAGTACATCCAAGTCCTGACTGTGGAGCTGGAGAAGAGAGCCAGGGATCAGGCAAAGACATGTTGAAGGAGTCCTGGTGTCACTGTCAATTTTAGGCAGCTATGAAGAGGCTGAGAGAAAGCCTTCATGAGAGTGTGCTGGCATATATGGACAATCAAGTCCCTGTGGCCATTCTTAGCCTCTTCTCCCTCTGCTCCTTCTTTTAACTTGGCTAGTACCCCTACCTGTCCTTGTTCCTTTTGAAGAGCATGAAGATAGGAGTTACTTTTTAGGAGGTCTCTAATGCCTAACTTGCATTAGAGTGTCACAAGAACCCATTCCTGCATATTTGATGTGGATTGTCAACGGTTATGCATCCTCCAAAGATGGTGGGCTTCATTAACTTGGCTCAGAACCAGAAAATACAGGTACTCACAAGAGCCAGGAGGGTTTTCGAAGGAACTGACCAGGACAAAACACATCAGAATGATAGTATGAGTCCTTAGATGCCTGCATTTCGCATCCAGGTTTCAGGGCCTCAGGGAATCAGTAATGAATGCACAGCCAAGCTATGATATTATTTTAGCTTGGTTCCAAGGATGGTATCTGGGGCTAATCTGAAAACCAACCTCATGAACTCTGACTGCCAAGGCAAGATAGAAACCCTTGTACCACAAGAGCTGATGGCTCCACAGGAGAACTTAGAAAATTTAGGAGACTGATTTGGAGATGCAAGGTCACCAGGATTAAAATTTCTAGAGAGGAGAGGAAGATGAAGACTATTTTATCCACTTAGAGAATCCTCATGTGAGTAGCCTAATCATCTTAGAATAGATGAGAATGAAGCAATGAAGACTCTACCTGGGGATACTGGCTTGTTGGTGGGAGGACCACTTCAGTGGGTGCTCTAAGAGGTGCCTTCTGAATGTATTCTGACCCAGTACCCTGGGCAACCCTAATTCCTCAAGGAAATGAAAGAGTCATTTATTAGAGAAAAGAGAGCCTTTCCCATCTCAAAGAGGAAAAACTGGGCAGTCATTTGGGAAATCAGAGTCATAAGGCAAAATTCTTGCCAATGGTCAAGAAAAAATTGTCTAGGATTTGAATTCTAGTCCTACCTACTGTGTAATCCTAAACAAGCTATTTTAACCCTTCTGAACCTTAATTTTCTTACAGGTAAAATAGGGATAATAATAGTGTCACATACTATTGTGAAGACAAAATGAGAAAATATACATAAGGGGCCTGGCACACTGTAAATGCTCCAAGTACATGGGCTAATATAAACTATATGGCCCAGGATTCATTAGCCTTTTATTACAGTATAAAATTCTATTTTCATTTAACGAGAGCTTGTCAATCGCTTAACCACAATTACTGGAAAAACAAGAGCAGATCCTACCACAGGGGAAAGAAAGCAACATTGCTTTCTTTTACCAAGAAGGTCCCTTGATGTCCTTTTCCACCATGGTGGGAAACTGATCTTCCATCCTTTTTTACATCATCCGCCCTGGTGGCTATTGAAGGAAAGTGCAGATAGTGGACTTTTTAAATGAAGAGTGGATGGACGACCCCAGTAGATTCAGGGCTGGAAAGAATTCACTCACAGGCATGAAAATGAGCCTCAGGATTGGGTCTGCCCTAATTCTTGAACTACTTGTGAAAAGTAATCCAATACTTACAAAGTGCATAATCAGATGGAGAAATTGAAGCACAAAGAGGTTAAGAGACTTGCACAAGGTCAGACCACAAATCAGTATTTGGATTAGAACCCATGTCTATTCTCTCCCGCACTTAGCTTTCTTCCTCAATTCACCCTTGCTGAGTCCTGCCCAGCTCCTTTCTCTCCTTCTTTCTCCTCCTCCATTCACACCAGTGTTGCTCAAGGTAGAAAATATATACACACATATTGAAATTTGGTGCAAGTTTTCTCACCCAAATATTGTGTAGGACCATGTGTAATAAGTTAACCTGGGAATTTCCTATTAGTCAGTCTGAAAAGAAATGTCAATGAAGTGAAAAATCCAAGAGAGCAATTATCCATAACCGCAAATGGTTTATTTTTAGCTTGAGGATGAAATATAACATATGTGCCCCCTTTATTAGCAGCACAGTTAATTTTTTATTATGCTTATCACTAGTGCCTATTATCGCTAAAACTTAAGTGAATTTGCATTCTTCCATGTTCAGCCTAGGCAGTGAGCCTCCCAGATGCATTGTAGGTGGCAGAGGGAACCAGCAGAGATTAAGCACTCTGCAAAAAGATGCACACTTAAATGGTCAATCCCCACTGCTGGAGGTGATCAAACAGAGACTGAAGGCATTGCAGGAGCGTGTGAAGCCCAGGGCGGAAGGCTAGACAGAGGGGACAGCTAACCTCGAAAGGTTCCTTTAGAGGTGTTTGTGTAAGAACTGACCCTGTATGTGTGTGTGTGCCTCAATTAGAGCATCCTTCACCTACTTATCCTTCAGATGCTCTCCCCTTTCTTCCTTCAGGTGCTCTGTTTAAACCCTGACTTGCCCACCCAGATTCTGAAGCCAGCAGCATCTTCCTGTGTCTTGCGTGCCCCGTGTGCTGGGCTTGTCCTTCTCCGTTAGCTGGTGTACTGCACAAGGCAGGGAGCCGTCCCTGTGCATTAGTACAGTTCTGTGTCTGCCCAGCACTTTATAAACCATACAAACAGGCAAGAAATTGGCGAATGCCTGAGATAAGCAACTGACACAAAAATCCACATGTAGGTGGAATCATAATGAGAGGTAAAAGCACAACCCGCCACGTGGGAAGCATGCTCTTCAAAAAGATAAACGTTACAACCCAGGAAATTTCATCCGCAAAAATATTCTGAGCAGATTCCTCTGAGTTTGTGTAGAACATATAAAAGTGGCATGCCTCCTCTTATGCAGGAGCTAGAAATGAAAATGTTATTAGTAGGAATGACATATGTGAGCTTCACTGGGAATAAATATACAATGTCTATGTATATAGCACCTGCATAATAATAACATCTCGAATCTATATGGTGCTTTTCCCCCTAGGAACTCAAAGTGATCCATGGATATTATTAGTTCATTTATCCTTGCAGATTTTTTATTTAGATTTTTCTAGAGTATTACCAAAATACAGAAACATGTTGGCACTCCTTTCCAATGCAGTCCTTCCTTTTCATTATACCCGCCTTAAAATGTAGCTGGGGGGAAGGTGCTATAATCCAATTTTAGAATCCTCCAGTTTATTCATAGGCCTCTAAGGCAGGTGCCGCCTGCTTCTGTTTAGGGTCCTTAAAGGCCAACAGTCATGCATTTGTTGCCCCCACCCCCTTCCCATCCTGAGCCTCCTTAGAGTTCAAATTCCCAAAAAGGCCACCACTTGGGGTTCTGTTAATAAGTCTACTCCTTTACAGAGGAGGGGTTGCACACACAGCTGTTACCTCCTGCAAACACAGACTACCGGCATTCTGATTGGGAGACATGGCTTGGGAAATTTAGACTGTAATTTGTTTCAGACGTCTCCAAAGAAGGGAGGCCCAGAGGACACAATTCTGAGGAAGTGTTAGTGTGGCCACTAACAGCATGAGGGTATGGGGACTGTGGGTTGGGCTGTCATCGAGGCAGGGAAGTGGAGTGAGGGGCACCAAGTCCATGCACAGAGCAGTCCCTCTCAAAGGCAAATCTGAAATCTGTAGGGTGCTCTGAGTTAGAACAGCATTTTTGCCATACATCATCTTCTTAATCGCCTGGACATTCTTGTAAGTTACACTTTATGAAACCGATTTTATAGATGTGCAAACTGACGCTCCTCAGATTGTGGTTTTCCTGAGGTCACCTACCCATGATCATGGCACACACTGGACTGCTTCCAGACTCTGGGAGACACCAAGGACTCCTGCTCCTTGTCCCAGAGGCCCAAAGATGGAAAACAGCAAATTACTGAGTGTGGTAGATTGAGTCACGTCGCCATTAAGATATGTTCAAATCCTAACCCCCAGTCATTTACTTCTTTAGCTTTTTTCCCCATTACTTCCTATTACTCATACTTCATGCTACACCAATACAGAATGTTTACAATTCTAAGAATATGCAGTTCTGGATCTATGTTACTGTACCTTTGCACATGCTATGCCCTGTGTTTGGAATGCTCTTTTCCTCCTCTTTTTTAATCTGATTAATTTATATTCATCTTTCAAAACCCAGATTGCCTTTTTCAGATAGGCCTTCCTGATTACTCTCCAAATGGGTTTCCAGGCCCCCAAATGATCCTGTTCTATTCCTAGATAAGAAAAGAAAACTTGTTCCCATCCAACTTGCCTATTTATAAAATAAAGGACCCCTTTGTGCTAAACAGTTTGACTTTATCCCTCATAACCCCAGAAAAGCCACAAAATTTAGTATATCATTTCAAACAATTCCTTAACTAATTCTCCATATCTCTACACTCCCTCCCTGAGGTGATGGAGATAATAAACAGAAATGTGCCATGATCCTTAAAAATTTATTTTAGCAGGTGAGTGAAAGAGAAATCTGGAGAAGATGCTTGGACTAGGAGATCATCTTCCAGATGTTGGGAAGAATCTAGATGAGAGTTGATGAGAATCTAAAGGAAAACAGCACCAGTGGATAGAGGGAAAGGGAGGACTCAAGATGTTGAGGCAGTGGACAGGACTCGGTGAGTTGCATGATAAGGAGCTTGCTGCTGCCTTGCGGGCATCCTGCTCTGCTATTGTACAAGCAGTTGTTCCAATGAGCTTCTTTACAGTGAGCCCTTACTTAATACATTTCCAGCAGTCTCCATTTGTCAGGCATTATTCTAAGAGCCTAAAAGATATCAATTAATTTAATCACCAGGCAGCCCATGAGGAAGGCACTACTATTACTCTGACTTTAAAAACAAAGAAGCTGAAGCATGAAGAGGTCACATAGCTGGTACATGATGTAGCCTGTCTGGCCTCCTAATAATGATGCTAGCTGTCTCTCAGTTCATTCAGCAACATTCAACAAATATTAACTAAGCACCTAATTACCTACCCAAAGACTACCCAGTGTTGTAAGTACAATCCCCCTGGACAATGTGTTCTTCGTGTATTCTTTTTTAACGGTGGCAACAACTCAGGCACTTGAAGACAACAATCACCATCAGCACTACCATTCTCTGTTCTCCTTATGTCTCCAGACATCTCTATTGCCCTCGCTTCATGGCTAGGGGCCACCCTCTCATGTTCTTGGGTCACTTTCTTCTCCCAAAGAATGAGCTCAGAGCCCACTGCTGCAACCTGAAGCATTGGGTCTCTTCTCACCACTCTGCCTGTTTCATTGCACAACTTTCTCTCCAAACCACATCTTCAGAAAGACTTTGTATTATGGAAATAAAGTAAATTAAATTGAAATATATGCATCTGTAACATGGATCTTTCCAGAAATGGGGAATATTTTTTTGTGTGAGTCCTAAAATGACATCCCTCTGCCACCCTCCCACAGAATAACTTGTACTCTGTCAGCTCAAAGGAAGGCAATAGTGATAAAAGCACACAGGCCAGCCATGAATCTCCTCATTTTAATGCACTTCATTAAAACCAGCATTTTTATTACAAGGACCTGCCAACGTGAATATTAGACAGAAATGCACGCTAAGCTGCCATTGATCTTTCTGGGTAGATTGTACATTAAAGAATGCACTTTCTCACTCTGTTAGCCTCTCGCTCATAAAAGGGAAGCGAGAATCAAAGGCAAATTGCTTCAGACTTATTCCTCCAACATCACTATGGTTTCCCAGTGGGGCTGAGTGGGCAGAACCAGGCAAGTGGTGGGAACCACCCAAATCTCCAACGACTTTTAGAGAATTGGCCCCCGCCATCTTCTCTGTCCACTCAGTTGACCTTCCTCCATGACTGGGAGGTTGCTACCAGCTAACTGTGTTCCTTTTCCCAACCTACTGCTTCTGTTCCCTAAGAGAGAGCTATTCTGTTTCTTAGGAATGGTTCTGCCAGAAGCCTGCACTGGACAATATTTCTTCCACATTTTTTCTTCATCAAAGGGGTAGTACTTATTCACCATGAGGTCTGGAGGGCATCTTTGGGGGTTTGCAGGTGATTAGAATGTGTATTTGCATGCAGGTTTATTTTCACATATTGGTAAAAACAGAAGCCAGATGTTTAATGGAAAGAGGAGGAAAATTTGGCAGCTAGGGAAAGCTGTATAAAGAAATTGTGTATCTGAGGTTTATTAGAGCTGAGATGGAGTCATGGCTTGTCTTCAGAAATTCAGTTGGACAATCCTCATCAGGATTCCTCTCTACTAAAATGTAACAATTCAAGGAGAATGAGTGAGACTTGAATGCTAAGGACTAAGCTTTCCTGGACTACCTCCTATTTTTAAAGCAGCTATCTCTCCCATCACTACCACATTCCCTTCCTATGCTTCTTGCATCTCATTTTCACATCTGCCTCCGTGTAGCCTTCCAAAGTTAAAGGCTCCTACTTCTTCAGACACAGAGAAGTGGGATGGGGGATGTGACATGGACCTCAGCAGTGGCTCCATAATGCTATTTGGAAGGACAGGTACAAGTTGCTGACTCGTTGTCAGCTGAGTCAGTGGTTGTAAACTTTAGAAGTCAGAGAATCGTGCACCCAAATGGGGTTCAGACAGCAACATACCCCCTTCCTCCAAAACATCACCCTTCCCAGCTAAGAAGTCCCCTCCCATCCCTGCAAATCAGCATATAGCTCAAATTATTATTACTGCAACAAGTACAGACTGACATGGTCATAGGTTCTGTCAAGGACCCCAGATAAAGATTTTTATAAGCTGTGATCCAACAAGTACAGAGATGGGAAGGGAAGGACATAAATGAGTTCATTACTCAGACCAACGCATTAACTTCAGTCTTGTCTTGACTCATAAGACAGTTCTTCTGTTTTACTAATTGCAGTATATTTATTGCCTGTCCCTCTTTGCTGTCTAATTCAAATACGTCAAACGAGCAGTGAACCTCCTGTTTTCAATGATGCAGACTGGATATTTCCTTCCACAGCCAAGTGCTACCAACCCTCTGCCACCATTACACTAAAACTACTCAAGTTTCTAGTGACATCCAGTTACCACTCTTTCCATCTTTATTTTGACCAACTCTCCACAACATTTGGTAGCATAGACCTTAGATTCAATTATCCGATAAATGGCTATTGAGTTCCCAACTTGTGCCCAACCTTGTGATAAATTTTCATCAAATAAGGATGTAGGACATTGCAGGAGTTCAGAGGCTAATGGAGAAACAAAAGGATTAACAATTATAAAGCACAGAGATATAATCTGTGTTAAAGGGAGGCCTAGGTATACCACAGAAGGGTAGAGGAGGCACATTTTTTATCCCTTAACTTTTGTGACATTACTCTGGGCTGATTGTCTTTTGATCCCTCCTTCCCTCTTAAAATCTGCTTTCTCTATGAGCTGCCTTCCTCTGACAGTTCTTTGCCTGCTAATGCCCACCATTCACCACCCTGCTTTGTCTTCTGCCTTCTTTCCTTTTAACGCTATTCGTTTTCTTTGAAAGATCTAATAAATTCCCAAGAACTCAGCTATCACCCTTCTATTGGTGACACTTAAATATGAACCTGAGCTCAATTCATATACCCAGCTGCTTATTGACTTTCTCTGTAGACTCCACAAATGCAATATATCCAAAACTGAACTCTGTACCTTTCCATAATTTACTTCTTTTCACAGTTTCTTGTTGTAGTTAATCATATCACCATTCTGTTAGAAACCTCCAAGTCATCCCAGCCTCTTCTCTCCTCACCACCACCTAGTAATTGTCACTGTGCATTTTCCCTCTGAAGGGTCTTTGCATTCACCTTTCTATCCCTGCTCACTTACCCTGAAGTAGATGATGCCCTTAGTGTCTCCGCCTTACCACTGCAGTAGCCTCCAAGCTGGGCTCTCTGCCTTCAGCTTCCAGTATCTCACGGTCCAGTTCATGTACCACACTGATGCCAGAGGGATTTGTCTAAAACCCAGGTCTGATCATTAGGCTCCCATTTTCAAGACCTTTAGACCCCTACTTCCTCTAGAATAGTGCTGGTGCTCCTTAGCTTGCTTTCCAATCTCCTTAAGACTCGGATTCTAGACAACATTTACTCTCTCATTTCCAATCTTCCAATTACCAAAGCAACCCAATTCTAGCCATGCAACCCTCCCCGTATGCAAGGTTTTAGCTTCTCCACTTCTTTATGAGTGCTTTTCCCACCACCAAGAAAGCTCCAACCTACATGCCAACTCAGCCTCCCTGTTTGGTGAACTTCTGCTCATTATCGAAGGACCTGTTTAAAACATTCCTCCTATCTGAACCTTCTTCAACTCAACCACATGCAATTAACTGCCCTCTGAGTTTTGTTCTCCTGGCAATGAGACTTCTACTCTTATTTTCAATTTGGTTGTTTTTCTCCCATCAGGACAGTGTTCTAGGGGAGGGCTATGTCTTAATTGTTGTTGGAGCCCTCAAAATATCCAGCAGAGAATCAGGCACTTATCTCCATTCCAGACACAGATGGTTCCATATTTGCAGGTCGTCTCCAACTAGCAGCTTCATAGACATATCAATTCAACAAGCCCAAACGAAGCTCAGGGTCTTCCCCATGAAATGGCTGTTTTTCCTAAAATCTCTCGTAGTTAGTGGCAATCGCCAAATTGAAGATCATTTTGGCTCTTCCCTCAGGCCTACTCTGTGTATAAATATCTTAACCCCCTGCACTCCTCTCCATCCCCACTACCTACACCTTCTTTCTGGCCCATATTATTAGTTGATTGTCATCTGGATGACTGCAATAGCCTCCTAGCCAGTTACTCTGCCCCAGAATTCTCCAAACCAGCCTCCACACACTGCCAAATTCAAAGTCACCTTTTTGATGGAAATCCTTCAATGGTCCATTTTAACTACTCCAAAAAAAGTCTGTCCTTAGCACAAGTCTTCTAGGATCTCTGACTGCTGACTACCTGTTGCCTCACCTCCTACTCTCTGACTCCACCTCATGATCCAGCCACACTGAAGCACTTGCAGTTCTCCAGACGCATCATGCTGGTTGTCACCACCATGTCTTTGCTCATGCTGACCCCTTCCCTTTGCTACCTCCTGCTCATGCTTAAGATGCAACTTAGCTGTCTTCCCCTCCAGGCAGCTTCCTCAGATTGGACTGGTTCCATCTACTCTGTGTTTCCATAATATCCTTTGCGTGGCACCATCATTACATTTACCAAAAAACCCTCCATTGGGAACAGGAGCCCTATCACTCTTATCTCTGTATCTTAGGACCTAGTATAGTATCTGACATAATAGCTACTCAGTAACATCTGAATAAATGAACATATTTTGTTGAAGTAATGTCTAAAGGAAAAGAAAATCCACTAATATCATTATATCCATTATCTCAATTAAGTCTCCTGACATCTCCATAGACCAATTATTGTTGCCCCATTCATATATAGGTGAGGAAAATAACTCAGGGAGAGTAAGCAAATGCCCAGTGATGCAATAGGGATTCAAACCCACATCCACTAATCTCCAACTTACGTCTTCCCTGCCCCCACCCCCAACATTGTGAAACTGCCTTTCCTAGACCAGCAGTAGCACCTCTCAGACTCTCAGGTCTGAGTGCCCCCTTACCCAAGATCACCGCACAGTCTTTCATGCTGCTCTGCAAACCTTTTCCTCCAGCTCCACAGGCGTGGAGCTGAGCACAAGCTTTCTCTGCTGCTATATCATATTGCAAAGTTCTATCTAATTTGCCATTCCCTCTCTCCCTAAGGACACATTTATGTTAGTACTTTAAAGGCAAGCTTCTCACTATGAAGCAGACATGAATTCATTTTCTACTGGCATTCACATTATGGAAAATGCAGTGCTTTATATATTAACGAGTAATTTTCTTTGTCCAATGCAGTTCAAAATTCAATAAATGCTGTGTAAACCCAATTTTCCCACTTGTAGGTCAGAGAGCAACCTTGTGAGGATGGGGAGAAAATCCCACATGTCTATTTGTCCTCTTCTCTGGCCTCACATCCACTTTCCCCTCAGACCTGAAGTAGTAGCAGATTGTAGCATGGCAGCTACAATCTCAAGCCCCATGGTCAATGTGGCTCAAAACTCACTTTATCATTTCAACTCATTCCTCCAAAACCTCATGACTGCATCTCAGCTACACTGGGCAAAGTGGCAATTACACACTCAAAGTGGCTGAAAAACCTCTGTTAGAAAAATCATGCCTCTGAGGTAAACATTGTCTAGTTTTCCTGTCCTCTTTTAGGATGGAAATGCTCTGTTGTTACTTATAGCTGACACTAGGAGTTCATTGTTTCATTTTATAAACCAAGATAACTTGTAGCTTGAACTTGGCTTTGAAGAGTTAAGGAAAATGAAAGGGTATACAATTGCTCTGTTACCATCCTTCCAAGGCTGAGCCCTGCTGCTGAGGTGGGAAAGGGTGGAGAGCTGGCAGAGCAGGAGGCTGCCTCTGGTCCCATGCTGGGAGAGAGTGGGTGTCACCCTTGGGCCAAACACATTCACCCAGCTCTAATGTCTAGATTAGGAATATGGGGTCTGAACCAGCTCTCTGCACTGAATAATAATTCAGTAAAATCTCAATTAAAACCAAGTCATAAATCACATTTAATGTTGCCCTGACAGGTCAAATGTAATACGCCAGGCCTATTAATCATCTGCCAGGCCTTGGAATCCCACCTCCCTCTTCAGGGGCTAAAGCCCATTCATCCCACCTCTGCCAACCCGTATATGCAATTTAATCAGACCCCAGAGAGCAGGGGCCAGGGAGGTTTGTGAGCTGCTTCAGGTCCTGAATGTGAAGTTTGGGAGCTTGGATACTGCTGCAGAACCCAGTAGGATGGGATCTCAGATTTCTAAACAGGCTAGTTGGTCTTCTAGGAGTAAACGTTCTAGATGGGTGCTGGTGATATGTAGATGCAGTTGCAGCACTAGAAGTCAATGTGGTAGGTTGAATGAGTTATCCACACAGCCAGACATGCTCGATGGTCTTATTAAAAATTTGTGAGTATCAGGGATCTGAAGGAAGAAATAGGACTTCCTGACATCAGGAAGTCAGGGATGGAGAGTCCCTGGATAGGGAGCTGGTAGACACTCTGGTCAGCCCAAAAAACATGGCCATAGATGCCAGGGCCCAGTAGCTGGGCGGAGATTCAGGGCAAGGATGTAAGTCCCTGGGAGGAATACAGTGTCTATGCCTAGAAAGACTGGGCCACCAGCATCTAATTCTCCTCCTGAGGAGAAAGCAGCTAAGTAACCAACAGGAACCACTGGATTCCATAGGTCCATTACTAGGGTGGTGGGGAGGGGGCTGTGGAATTCATTCTGAGGCAGCAGGGGCCCTGAGAGTCAAGCTGGTGTACATTAAGAAAAGCTGAAGCTAACAGAATGGCTGGAACATGAGATCTGAAACCAGAGATTGATTTGATTCCCAGCAGTGTGGCCTTAAGCCACCCACTTCTCTCTGAGTGTCAATTTCTCCATCTATAAAATGGAATTCATATATGTAATGCACAAAATTGCTTTTCATTTATTTTCTTATTAGAGATGTCATCGGTTTACGGAAAAAAAATTATGCAGAAAATACAGTTTTCCTATTAACATTTTGCATTGGTAAGGTATATTTGTTACAAGTGATGAAGCAATATTATAATTATACAATTAACTGTAGTCCATAGTTTACATTAAGGTTCAGTAGTATTTACATTGTGTTTTACAGTCCTATGGTTTTCTAATTTTTATTTTAGTAATATATATACAACCTAAAATTTCCCCTTTTAACCACATTCAAATACATAATTCTGTGGTATTATTATATTTACAGTGTTACGTTACCATCTCCACCATTTATCACCAAAACTTTTCTATCACACCAAATAGAAACTTTGTACTAATTAAGCTTTAACTCCCCATTCCCTACCACTACACAGCTCCTGGTAACCTGTATTCTTCATGGAGTTTCTGACTCTATGAATTTGATTATTCTAATTATTTCACATCAGAAGAGCATACAGTATTTGTCCTTTTGTGTCTGGCTTATTTTATTCAACATGATAACTTCAAGGCTCATCTATGTTGTCACATGTATCAGAACTTCATTCCTCTTTATGGCTGAATAATATTCTATTGTACGTATATACCACATTTTGTTAATCCATTCATCCGTTGATGGAGACTTGGGTTGGTTCCATTTTTCAGCATTATGAATAATATGACTATGAACACCAGTGTGAAAATATCTGTCCAAATCCCTGCTTCCAATTATTTGGGGGTATATAACTACAAGTGGGACTGCCAGGTCATATGATAATTCTATGTTTAGCTTTCTGAGGAATCACCAAATTGTTTTCCACCATTTCACCTTCCCACCCACAATGATGAATGTTCCTACTTCTCCACAGCCTCATGTTTTATTTTCTGAGTTTTTTTTAATAGTAGTCCTTCTAGTGGGTGTTAAATGGTATCTCATAGTGGATTTGATTTGCATTTCCCTAATGGCTAATTATGTTGAACATCTTTTCTTGTAATTATTGACCATTTGATTATCTACTTCAGAGAAATGTCTATTCAAGTCTTTCACCCAGTCTTCCATCAAGATTTTTGTGTTTTCACTGCTGAGTTGTACAATTTCTTTATGTATTCTAGATACTAAAATCTTTTCAGATATGAGGTTTCCAAATATTTTCTCCCAATCTGTAACCTGTTTTTTTTACTTTCATAATAAAGTCCTTTGATACATAAATTTTTTAAAATTTTGACTGAAGTCTTATTTATCTATTTTTTTATTTTGTTGCTTATGCTTTTCTGAAGATGTTTGCCTATGCTTTCTTCTAGGAGATTTATAGTTTTGGTTTTTATATTTAGGTCTTTGACAAATTTTGAGTTAATTTTTATATATAGTATGAATTAGGAGTCCACCTTCATTCTGTGCATATGGCTATCCACTTCTTCGAGCACCATTTGTTGAAGACATTATCCATTCTCCACTTGGACCTGGCATCCTTGTTAAAGATCAATTAGTGATAAATGTAAGAGTTTATTTCTGAGCACTCAATTTTTTTTCCATTGGTCTATATGTCTGTTCTTATGTCATTTCCACTCTGTTTTTATTGCTGTGACTTTGTAATAAGTTTTAAAATCAGAAAGTGTGAGCCAACCAACTTCATTCTTCATTTTCAAGATTATTTGAGCTATTCAGGATTGCTTATCCTTCCATTTAAGTTTGATAGTTGGCTTTTACATTTCTGCAAAAAAAGGTTATTGTAATTTTGATCCATGAACATAGAATGTCTTTCCATTTATGTACGTTTTCTTTGCTATCTTCTATTTTTAGTTTTCTATGTGCTTTTATCAAGAAGAGGTGCTGGATTTTGTCAATGCTTTTCAGTTGAGATGATCATGTGTTTTTTTATAATCATACTATTAATGTGATGTGTTATATTAATTGATTTTCTTTTGTTGAACCACCCACACATAACTGGAAAAAATCGCACTTGATCATGGTATATAATTCTTTTAAAGTGCTGTTGGATTTGGTTTGCTAGGATTTTGATGAGGATTGTTGCATCTATATTTGTAAGGGCTGTTGGCCTGTGATTTTCTTTTCTTGTGGTGTCATTATTTGGCTTTGGTATGAGGGTGATGTTGGCCTCAAAGAATGTGCTAAGAAGTTTTCTCTCCTTTTCAATTTTTTAAAAGAGTTTGAGCAGATTTGATATTAATTCTTCTTGAAATGTTTGGTAAAATCATCAGTGAAGTCATCTAGTCCAGGACTTTGCTTTGGTGGTATTGATTAATGACCAATCTTTTTACTTGTTCTTGGTCTTTGAGATCTTCTATTTCTTCTTGAGATGGTGAAGCTAAATTGTATGTTTCCAGGAACTTGCTCTTCTATTTCAAGACCCTCCATTTGTAAGGTTAAGCCTTTAATTTGAAATCCTTCTTCTTTTTTAATATAAGCATTCAGAAATACTTATTTCCCTCTCAGCTCTGCCTTACTGCATCCTATAAATTTTGGCAAGTTGTGTTTTCATTTTCATTTGCCTCAAGATATTTCCTAATTTCCTTGGTGATTTCTTCATTGACCCATTGTTGATTTAAGAGAATGTTGCTTTATTTCCACATATTTGTGGATTTTCCAACTCTCCCTCTGTTATTGATTTCTAGCTTCATCCCACTGTGGTCAGAAAAGATACGTTGTTTTATCTATATTTTTTAATGTATTGAGAGTTATTTTGTGACCTAACGTACAGTTTATCCTGGAGATTGATCTATGTGCACAAGAGAAGAATGTGTATTCTGTATCTGATGGGTGAAGTGTTCTGTATTTTCTGTTAGGTCTAGTTGGCCTATTGTATCATTCAAATCTTCTGTTCCTTACTGATTTTCTGTCTAGGTGTTCTATACATTATTGAAAGTGTTGTATTGAAGTCTCCTACTATTAATGTATACTCATCTACTTCTCCCTTCGAATATGTCAATATTCACATCATAAAGTTTGAGGTGCTGCCATTAGGTGCATATATATTTGTAATTGTGATGGTTCTTGTTAAATTGACACCTTTATCAATATATGGTTACCTTTTTTGTCCCTCATAACAATTTTCGACATAATCTATTTTATCCAATATTAATATTGCTAACCCCACTCTTTTTTTCTTTACTATTTTCATGGTATATTTTTCCATACTTTGGCTTTCACCCTACTTGTACCTTTGGGAATTTAAAATGGGTCTCTTGTAAATAGCACAGAGTTGTGTCATGCTTTTTTATCCATTCTGCCAATATTTGCCCTTTAACTGGAGAATTTAATCCATTTACATTTAAAGTAACTATTGACAAAGCAGGACTTTTTTTCTGCCATTTTGCTATTTGGTCTTTGCAATACTTATACCTTTTTTGTCTCCCATAATGCCTACTTTTATATTTATTTGTTTTTTCTGAAATATACCATTTTGATTCCCTTCCCATTTTCTTCAGTATACATTTTTCAGGTATTTTCTTTGTGATTATCATGGGAATTAAATTTAACATCCTAAACCTATAGCAATTCCATTTTATTTGAAACCAACTAAATTTCAATTGCTTACACAAACACTGTTCCTATACCCCTCTGTCCTTTCACCTTTTAATTATACTTGTTACAAATTATATCTTTCTACATTTATTTGCAAAACCATAGATTTATAATTATTTTATGTATTTGCATTTTAGAACCTGTAAGAAGTAAAAAGTGGAGTTTCATAAAAAAATACAATAAAGTAGTGCTGTCATTTATAATTACCTTAACTGGAGATCTGTATTTCTTTATGCCACTTCATTCCTCTGTCTAGTGTCCTATCCTTTCAATCTGAATAACTCCCTTTACCATTGCTAATAGGTCAGTCTAGTGGTGATGAACTTCCTCAGTTTTTGTTATCTGGGAACTTCTTAACCTCTCCCTAATTTTCACCAGACTTAAAATTCTTGTTTGGAAATTGGTATCTCTCAGTACTTTAAATATTTTGTTCTGCGACCTTTTTGTCCCCATGGTTTTTGATGAGAAATATACACTAATTCTTATTGGAACTCCCTTGTACATAACAAATTGCTTTTCTCTTGCGGCTTACAGAACTCTTTTCTTGTCCTTGGCATTCAACAGTTTGACTTCTGTGTATCTGGGCGTGGTTCTCTTTGAGTTTATCCTTTTGGGGATTTGTTCAGATTCTTGAATGTGTATATTCATGTCTCATTAATTTGGGAGTTTTTTTGCCATTATTCCTTTGGATATTTCTTCTGCTCCTTTCTCTCTTTCTTCACCTTCTGGGATATCATAATGCATGTACTGGTATGTTCAATGGTGTTCCACAGGTTTCCTAGGCTCATTCATGTTTTTCATTCTTTTTTCCTTTCTGCTGCTTAGCCTGAATCACTTCAATTATCTTTTTTTAAGTTCACTGTTTCTTTCTTCTTTCAGCTCCCATTGGCTGTTGAAACCTCCAGGGAATTTTTCATTTCAGTTACTGTGGTCTTTACTTCTAATATTTCTGTTTGGTTCCTTCATTTCTATCTCTTTATTGAGATTCTCATATTGTTCACTCATCATTTTCCTTATATGCTTTAGTTCTTTCACTGTGATTTATCTCCTTGAGCATATTAAAGATCTTTTTGTAAAGTCTTTGTCTGGTGTGCCTAAAGTCTGGCCTTCTTCACTGATGGCTTCTGAATTTTTAGCTTGTTCATTTGGATGGGCCATGGTTTCCTGTATCTTTATTTGCCTTATAATCTTTTGTTGCACACTGCACACTGCATATAATTTTTTAAATTTCTCCCCTTCCCCCCCCGCCACTCTTCCCCCACTCCTCTCCATTGTCTGCTCTTTGTATCCCTTCTCTGGGTGTTCTTCTGTGTCTGCTTGTATTCCCATTGGGCAACTCGGGGAACTGATCCTGGGAACTTCTGGAATGGGAGAGAGGCGATTACTCTCTTGCACCACCTCAGCTCCCCTCTTCTGCTGCATCTTATTTTCTCTCCTCAGTGTCTCTTGTTGTATCATTTTGCTGGGCCGGCTCTCTGCATCACCCAGCACTTCTACACGGGGCAGCTTTCCTGAACTGGGCAGCATTCCCACTAAGGGTGGGGTGGTATTCCTGCATAAGCCAGCACTATGCGTGGGCCAGCTTGGCCTCACCAGGAGGCCCTGGGCATTGAACCCTGGACATCCTATATGGTAGACGGGAGCCCAATTGGTTGACCCGTGTCTGTTTCCCAACACACTGTATATTTTAATATTTAATGTGTTAACTCTGGAATTTAGTGCCTAAGATATCTGTTCCTTAAGTCTGTATCCTGCTAATGATATGACAAAGATTTCCTTGTGTTCTAGAAGCTAACAAAAACAAACAAACAAACCGAGGCAATAAACACCTTTCATATTCTTTGCAAATTTGATCTGCATTGACTGTTGCTCTCCTTCAGAGTTTAGCTTTCCTATCAAGATCAGCACAAGGCAAAAGTGAAGTGCAGAGTACTCTGTCTTTTCTGAGCATGCATTTTGTCCTGGGCTTGTGTTCTCTTGTGGTCTTAGGAATTCCCATATTTACAGGAAATGGAATGTTCCCTCTACCTCCTATAAATAAATTTTCTCCTCTTCCTGGTTGTTATATGGTATGTCTTAAAGCCAGTAATCCTTTGGCCCAGGCTGCTTTGACTTAACTATTTCTTACACTGTTTTAGCTGTTTGCAAGCAGCTTCTGTCAGCAGGGCGATTTGTGAGAGAGCAACCTATAGATTTGCTCCATCCTTTAGGCACCCCAATATGCACATAGGGGTTAATCTGCTCCCTCTGGAAAATGGCTAGGGACCCACAAATGGAAGCACAGACTGACTCCACACCACACTGGTGAGGGAGTTGGGGAGGGGCCAGCATGGGTGCCTTGAGCTTCTCCTACCATTTTTTTTAGTTGCCATTTCTTTTGGGGCACTCACCCAGTTCCTGCAACTGGAATTTTGAGGAAGAATGGCTTCGCCTGTGTTTGCTAGTTGTTCAAAAATTCTGTGGAAGAACACACCCTGCAGTGTCTTACACCACCATCTCCATTTACTAGAAGTCCCACAGGATTGTCTAGAGGATTATGGTGATACCTACATGCAGTAGGTTGGAGCCCAATAAATGCTAGCTCTCTTGTTAGTGCAACAGTGGAAAAGCCACTTCTGCCAAGAAGTTCAAAGGACCAGAGGCAGAACTGAAGTCCAGATTGCATAGCCAGAATCCAGATTGCTAAAACAGGGTGGAGGTATAAAAAGGTGAGGATCAAGTGAGAATGGTTCTGAGCTGTTCCCATACCACCTTGGGGCCCTGCCAATGGTTATATTAACAACAGGTCTGCCTATGAGGTAGGAGTTAAGGGATCTGAGGCAGCATGGATGTGGACAATTTGCCACACTGAGCAACCAGTTCAGGTTGGAAGTGCTGGCTCCAGTGATCAGACGGGACCAAAGGCAAGCCTGCACCAGAGCAAGGATGCAGTGGCGCTCTTAGATGCTCCTTCTCTCCCTCCCTCCCTTCCTCATTTCCTTCCTACCTCCCTTCAGCACATGTGTATATATACATTTCTGGAGTTCCTACTATGTGTCAGGCATTAGAAGATTAACCATAGAACCTAGACAGAGTTGACACTGCAGCAATCCAGACTGGAAAGCAGCCTTTACCGACTCTAAGGGGAAAAGAGAGTACCTTTTTAAAATTATTATCTTACTTTTAAAAATTATTATCTTTATTTTTTTAATCACACAAATTTTACATTAAAAAATATAAGAGGTTCCCATATACCTCACTCCCCATACCCCCCACTCCTTCCACATTGACAACTTCTTTCATTAGTAGCTCTCTCTCTCTCTCTCTCACACACACACACATACAAATCACATAAGGCCATTTAACTCCTTTATGATCAATATGCTTTGAAATCCACTTAAGCTTTTGTCATTGTCTCATTTTGTGTCACTGACAGGCACAAAATAACAGTTGACATTTATTGGGCACTAAACAATATACCAGACACTGAGCTGAAACACTTGTGCGCTTTGTTTATTTTAACTCTCCCAAACTAGGAGCTTCAGAAGTATCATTAGGCCCATTTCATTGTTCAAGAAACTGAGGCTAAAAGAAATACAGCAAATTGCCCAGAATCTTACAATAGGTAAGTAGTCAAGCTGAGCTTTTTTTAAAAAATTTTTTTCTTATTCAGCTGAGCTTTTAACAGCTGCTCATCACAGGGCCTCCGCTGAGGACCGACAGGGCCCTGCTCATTGCTCATTGCTCCATGGGGCCGGCTGCCCCTTGGCAAATGGACCTAAAGCATGTTGATGCCTCTCCTACCAGTCTGTGAAAGCTCAGAAGCAAATAACCTAATCTGTGTCCCAGCTTTCCAAGCCCACCCAGACTCAGCACCCACTTATCTATGGGCAGGGCAGGAGTGGGGGCCGGCTGGGGCGAATCGTCCTCTTTCCTCTCCCCTCCGGGTAGCAAAGCCCACTCTCCAGCAGCAAACTTGTGGCTGGAGCTCTCAACCCTACATTTGAATAATTGTCTTCATTTTCAGGGCCCTTTTCCATGGTATTAGGGAAGGAAAAATAAATAAATAAAGCCAATTTGATAGGGCAGAAGACAATGACAAAAATGTTATCTATTATAATGAGCATTTTCTGGCTACTGTTAATGCGATATGACAGTGGCAGGTCCCTAAAGAGCTGCTTTTTCTGCTCAAGAAAATGACCTCAACACACACGAACTGCTGTTCATACATATCCTTTCTGTTTGTAGCATTTGCTCAGGCATTGCCAAGGAACAGATCAAGGTGCAGCCTGGCGATTGTCCAGGGGCTTGAAGGCCTGTGTTTGGGGTAGTACTACAGCTGAAGTGTGAATCTTCCCCAGCAGCTCCTCACCTTCTCGTTGTTAGCCCCTGGTTCTTCACTCTGAGTCGCTTTGGCCAATTTCTCCCCTTCCTTGGAGCTGGCGGTGTCTCCTAGCTCTGGGCTATCTATAGTCCTTACTAATGGGCTTCTTGCTCTTCTTTGGGACTGTTCACATTTTCCTCAGTGCTTTAATCTGGATATTGGATTTCTGAAGGCTGAAGCCCTGAGATTCCTGGGGAAAGGTTAACCCCTGTCTGCTTAACCTGGTGGGGAAAAGAATCTGACTCTCATTCAGAAGGGCTGAGTTCAATGCAGTTGGGATTTGTTCTATTATCAAATAATTCTTTTCCTTGATTGTCCCCCCTTTGAGTTCAAGGCCTTCTAGCAAGAAGTGGGAAGAAGAAATTTGGGGCTTAGATCTTTTGAGGGAAGTGATCAGTCATGCGAGGATCAAAGGACCCCTCTTCAGAACTGACCAGCCTGTGTGGTAGCTACACATTTTTCTTGACTGCCCTCCATTGGATCAGATTCAAGAACCCTGCACACGTCTGACAGGAGAAGAAAATAGTTTCACTCTTCACCAGCCCTCTGGTTTACAGACTCCTGTTTACATTTTCAATTCCATTGGAAATCAGAGACTGTTGTTCTCCACCCAGATGCTTTCCCTCATTTCTTCTTTGTAGCAGTCTCAGTTTCGTTCAATTATCTAATACTAACGATCAGTTTAGGAGGAGCTGAGTCACACTCCAGACCCTGGTACGTAGAGGGGAATCTTGATTAATCTAAACCAGCGATGGTAACTCTTTTCTTTCTTACAAGTATTTGTCATGGAAATGGGCACATGGCACAGTTCTGGCCCATCAGCTGTGAGGCAGCTTCAGGGAATGTTCTCACTTTTAAAAAGTGATGCAAAGAAGGGAAAGTCTCTTACCCCCACTTCCCAACTTTGGACATTGCTGGTTAAGGATGTGATAACTGGAGCAATGGCAACTATTTTGGGATCAGGAGGAGACTAGATTGAGAACAAATGCCAACTTGCTGAGGATATTGGTGCAAGAAGACAAAAACAATCCAATTAGTAGATGATGCTACTGAGCTGCTAAATAAACTGGTATGTGCATTGAAAGAATGGTAGAAGAAATATTGGTGGTGGCAATAGCATGCTTAACAGAGTTTATGAAGCAAAACCAGGATAGGGCTAAAATCTCTGGAAAACAGAGAGGAATCAGGATACCAGAGCTCCTACTGAAGCCTTCGATTAGGTAGCTTAAGTGAACCTAAACAAAATCCTACCTAAAGATCTCAAACTGCCTCCAAGACTCTTGCTTTGGATCCCAGCCTTCTTGTAGGTAAAAAGATATAGAATCTTTCAGGGTAGAACTTCTACAGTGTGATTCAGAGAAAGCTGCCTAACTGACCTGACTTCTAGAAAGTTACCGATGGCCTGTGCCCTCCTCTAATAAAACTCCAATAGCACTCTTCTACAGAAACAATTTCTAAAACATGGTCTATCACTACATCAAAAGGATAAAAATTATCTTGTTGGCAAAGCAGATTATTAACCAAAAACCCCCACCACTCCAGGGTGCAAAGTATTTGACACCTCCTACCACCAAGCCAACCATTGCCTGTGTTCTCTGGCCCCCGTCCTGTCTTGTTGCTGTTGCTGTTTGGGGGGGGGGGCTGATGTTGGGGTGTCATTATCAGTGGTGGGGATGGTATTACTTACAAATCACCAAACTCACCTGTCAGTATAAATTAACCAGAGCACCAGGGACATTCCCATCCTTGTAATTAAAATTCTAGAACTGGTTCCTGGTGAACCCAAATATTGAGACTGCTGCTTTTACTGCAGACTCCGAATACACACAATTAGCAAGATCAGCCTTTGGAGTGTTGTCCGCTGCCAAATGAGAACTCAGGAGAATGCCCGTTTATATTTTTAATTGTGCATAATGATGGTGTGTGTCTAGAAACTGACTTCCCCAGACGAGTACATCTTTATCTCACAGGCTGTGACAGCTTATTTGAAAGGAGGAGCACATTTTGTTGTTTCTTCTTCACCATTTATCAAAATGTTTACACTACACACACAGAGCCTGAGGGGGGCTGATCCTTTGACTCATTTCAGCCCCATGATTTCCTTCATGGTTTAGGTCACTTCTTGTTTTTTTCATCAGAGTCGGCATCAAGTTGCCCATCTCATTTTTTATCTTCCACACGCACCCAGGCAGGGTTATTTCTATCTTTATGTGGCCTGAATAATCCACAAAACCTAACCCAAAAGCAAGTTAAAGAATCAGAAAAGGAGCAGGAGTGGCATATTTTACAGTCAAAGGAGAAACGATGAGAGCAGCTGGGCATTCTGTGGGCACCTGTGATGGATGTATCAGATCCTGGGATAGGTGCGTTTGCACAGGATCCCACTAAATTCTCAAAAAACCTCTAAGTTGTAGATAATATTGCCTCCATATTTCAGATGCAGAAGCTAAGGATCTGGGAGCAGGGAGAGTGGCTTGCCAAGGTCACACTGCTCCTCAGGTGTTAGAACACAAGTCCGACTTGTGTTCACGCTAATCACAAAGTGCTCCGCTCGCCCAGAATACCTGCATGGAAAAGATGGCGGTAGAAAAGCGAAAGCAGGGGGAAGGAAAAGGCCCCAGAGCGTGAGTATGAGAAAGCAAAATAATTGGCAGAAGTAAGGGCCAATCACATAGAAACCACTACGAATTCGTAAGGAGAAAAAGGAAAAGGTCTCACTGAAAAAAAGAACAAAACAACTAACTATTGATAGGGAAAAAGAAACCATGAGCAGAAGCAGTAAACACCCAAAAACATGAAGTAAGATTTCCCAAGAGATACTGCAGAAAGAAATCAAAATAAAAGATGGGAATGAAGGGAGGCACAGGGAAGAAAATAAAAGATAGATGTAGAAAATTCGTTTTCTGTTATTACATGGAAAGTTCCTTGTAGGTTATTCGAGTGGAGAATCAAGAAAAGAACCTTTGATAAAACCTCAATTCAGCTCCAACATTAATGTTATCTAATCTTTGGGGAAGTGAATCTAATATTTAAAATTTTAGACACCCGCTCACCTCTCAGAATGATTACTTAAATCTAAAGGTGAGCCGGGGGAGGTAAAACATTTTGTTGGGAGCAAAAGTTGTCCCTCCTGTGAGTTAAATTACATCTTCTTGGACACTGAGTGCTATAAATCTTAGTCCCAGCAAATTGTAGCCACTGACTGCTTTGAACCCCAACTGGAGGTCAGTGGCTAAAAGAGCGGTGGATCCTGATTCTCTGCAAACGCAGACCCCTGCAGAGTGGAAATCATTTCCTGGGGCTCCCAGGGTGCTCTGCCCATCCGTCTGAGGCCAGAGTAATTCATGAGGGGCTGAGTGATTTTTCACTGAAGTGACAGAAAATAAACTGAATACCAAAAAATCCCTCCCTGCTGGGAATGCCCTGGCTTCAACCATTTTCCACACGCTTGTGTGCCTGTGTGCATGTGTGCCTGTGTGTGTCCGTGTGTGCAGCCCCACTCACCCACCCGACACACATACACAGCAGCAATGTGGCTGCAGAAGTGACCCTAGATAGGCAACCTTGAGTAGTCAGAGCACTGGACTTTGAGTCAGAAAGCCTAACTCGAGCATATTTTGAGTAAATTCTACCTCTTTCAAGCCTTTGCCACTGTAGGCGTTACTAAGCCTTTCTGAACCTCAGTTTCCTTGTCTGTAAAATGGAGTAACAATTCCATCCCCATTACTGAAGACAAAACGAGATAACATGTATGGGGATCCTTTGGAAGTGAAAACGAACAAACACAACAACAACAAAAAACCCTATAGAAACATGAGTTCTTACTGCTTTAGTGGCAAAATGGAAACCAGTAGATGATCAAATGACTAATATTTCAACTTGAGTCCAGTATTTGTCCCCTTGAAATCCACAGGTTAGCAGGAAGAGAGAACTGTAGAGAATCAGTTATTGTAGATATCCAATATCCTGAGGCCTCTTCCTTCCTGATGGGAGCAGAGGGAATTCTTATGGCCCTAGGGGAAGTCCCTGAAGAAAGCCGGGTGCGTATTTCTGTACTCTTCCCAGCATTGGGTAGGTCTCTCTTGTACTTGCCTTGAAGCTAAGGAGAAAGAAGCTAGCAGAAGGCAGCAGAGTGCACGACCCTCAAAGTACACCTTTCTCTGACCGCCTGAGTCCTGGGCTCTCGACCTTGGTGGCACGTGTCATTGTCTTGCTGCCCATTCCTAGAAGCAATTTGTCTCGTCTCCTCTGTATCCTGCATCCCCTCCCACATCTCAACTGCAAGGCAAAGGCACCCTGCCCCCAGCTCAAGGAAAAAGCCAGATCAACCTTTCTGACACTACGGCAAATGTTAACAGTCTGTCTTGCCTTTCATAATGCCAATCCAGGCACCAATCATTCACCGTCTGTTAGAAATACGGAGAATATATGTCAAAACTCGCCTGCACATGCGGAATCAGAAAAAAAGCAGTTATTACCACAAACTCCCTATATTTTATTTATCAAATGAACTCTCTGCAGTAGGAATACAATTCATTTCTTCTCTCTCTCTCTCATTCTTTCATTTCAACAAGAGATGAAAGAAACCATTTATAGAGTCTTTCCAGGCATTACTCACACAGCAGTATCCCTGGCTAGGGTTTGAAGTCAGAGCTGTCTAGTGCTTGAAGGGAGCGGGCTGCTTTGAGTGGGAGAAAAACAGCCCTTGACTTCCTCAAGCCCCCTTCCCCGTGGCCACCACCACCTCCTGGAGTGGTGAATAACTGGGGCTCTCTTCAGCTCTCCAGGCACACTTGAAAGAGGTGGGAACCTTGGCTTGGAGTAAGGCAGGTAACGTTAAATGCATTTTCTTTATAACATCAGCTCTAACAAATTATCACAAGGTGGGGAAGGTGTTCTCGACAGGCCTGTTTGGGGTCAAGGCCAACTTCCAGTTGGTCTAGCGTTGGAGGATGAAAGAAATAAAACTCTTACCCAGTTTAGACTAGTGTAAGCCTTAAAATGAAGACCACTCACTTTCACAGGAGTTTTTCATAGGAGATGGTGGTGCCAATGGTGACGGTGATGGTGGAGGTGATGATGGTGGTGGTGGAAGTAATGGGATGGGGTGGCGGCAGAGATACTGGTGGTGATGCTGGAGGTGATGGTGGTGGTGGAGGTGACAGTGGGGAGGAGACGATGATGGAGGGGAGGTGGCAGCGTGGGTGATGATCATGAAGACAGTAATGGTGGTGGTATGTGTATTATGTTAGAGTGGGCCAACATAATCTTCTGGAATTTCCATTAAGGAATAGAATTCTTTTCTTTTGAAAGCAGACTCTTTGCTCCTATTTCAAGTCAAACCTCCATAAAAAATTCTGTAGATGCCTGTCCATTTCTGTGGACCTCAGAGTAGAGGTTGCAAAATGAAAGCTCCATTTCTGAGAGACTGCTTTCCTGCTGGTGCCCAAAGTACCTTCTTGACTTTGGGACTAGGTGTTCTTAAGATTCTTGTTTCCTAAAAGCTGCATCCTGCTTTCTTTGGAGCCCAGATCATACTTAGTCCCACAATTTTGGTGGCTTCAAACTTTACTCATTTGGCTTAGTTCATTTACTGCCTTTATTTTATCTTGTATGCATGTTTGATCACCCAATTTAGAGTATAACTTCCTTGAGGGTAGGGTGCTTGTCTTGTCCTTCTTAAACTCCATACCCTTTAAATAAATATACTGAGCAATTGAATGAGTTGAATAAATGAATCTAGCTGGTATCATTTTCTCCCCAAAAATACATAGCAAAATGGTGCATGGGAAAGCAGACTTGGCCCAGAGGATAGGGTGTCCGTCTACCACATGAGAGGTCCGCGGTTCGAGCCCCAGGCCTCCTTGACCCATGTGCAGCTGGCCCATGTGCAGTGCTGATGCGCGCAAGGAGTCCCATACCATGCAGGTATGTCCCCCGCGTAGGGGAGCCCCATGCACAAGGAGTGCACCCCATAAGGAGAGCCTCCCAGCGCAAAAAAAGTGCAGCCTGCCCAGGAGTAGCGCTGCACACACAGAGAGCTGATGCAGCAAGATGACACAACAAGAAGAAACACAGATTCCCATGCCGCTGACAACAGCAGAAGCGGACAAAAAGAAGAACATGCAGCAAATGGACACAGAGAACAGACAACTGGGGTGGGGGGAGAGGGGGAAGGGGAAATAAATAAATAAAATAAATCTTAAAAAAAAAATGCAATACTTGAGAAAGTAATTTGAACCTAAAGATCTTCTCTGACCTCACAAGATAAAGGACATTAAATTAACAATAATATTACAATAATAGTTAACATTTATTGAACTCTGTGTCAGTCTCTGTGCTGAGCACTTTATATACATTATCTCCTATATTCTACACAGCAAGCCTATGAAGTTTGGACTATTTCCCCATTTTACAGACAGAAAACTGCATTTCAGAGTTTGAATACTCTGTACTGGTTAAAAGCACTAGCTTTAGATCAGACAGACCTGGATTCCAATAAGAACGCTGTCATTTACCACTTGCCATTACTTTTATTAAGTTAATTTTGATCTCTGAAGCTTAGGTTTCCCCATCTGAAAAGTGGGGACATAATGTCTATTGTAACAGGGAGGACTGAATGAGGAAATTGTGTCTCTACATCTTTGCTCAGGGCCTAAGATCAAGAAGCGTTCAATCAATAGTAACTCTTTACTTTTCTGCTTAAGGTCTTGTAGCTTTCAAGTGACAACAACAGGTCCAACTATGTATCTGCTTGTAAAGCCCGTGCTCTCACATACCATATGTCCTGCCTCAAAAATAAAATGAAGCTATTTCCCTGGTCACAGAGGGTGATTCACAGGGCATCTTGAGAAGCGCTGAGGCCACATGTCCAAATCAGTGAAAAACGTTGCAGGCTCATTTGGTGGGCTGTCTCGGGGTCTAACGCCAGGCTACTTTTCCACGTCTTGCTTAGCAGTCCACCTGCGTGCGGCCGACTGCTGTGGCCTGGGATTCTGCCCCGTGCTATTCTGGTGGGAATGCCATGTATGGGAATCGAGCCCTTCCCAACACATCCAAACAGCGCTGAGGACAGCTGCTGTGGGGAGCCCTGACCAAGCAGCGGCCAACCTGGGGCAGCTCTGGGGACAGACCTCTTTTCTGCTGCTTTCCTGAAGTGTTAAAAAATTAATTTAACTCTAATCACAACTGATGGGAAAAGTTAATAGAAGTTTTTATTTTTAATATGTGAGGAACCTGAACAGGATTTAAACGTAATGCCTCAGAAATGGGAAGGACTGACAATTTATGTACCAGATTCTTCAGACTTCAGTGGAGAGCTAAAGAAATGCAAGAAGTACGATTCCAGCAGCTAAAGGCAGGATTGAAGTACCCCCACAGCAATTGGGAGAAATCCTAATACTTTGCCAACCCAAGAAATTGACTCATAAATTGCCAGCATCCTCAGTTTCCCCTTATTACCCTGACCTCCAGTTTTCTTTATTATCCAGAAAAAAAATATCACTTCTCTTTTTTTAGATATAATAGAGCTTTTCACTGAGACTCATAGAATTTAAGAGCTGATTTCTTCCAGCCATAATAATTTATGATACTAAGAGAGATCGCAGGAAAGTTCATAATGGAAAATTGTGCTGAACATGGGCCATACATTTTGTTTTAAACGTGCTCTTGGCTGTTTTCAAAAGCTACTAACTTAAAAATATCCCTCATGCAAAATATCCTTTAGTACACCCAGAATGGCCTGCCTTGGCTGTTCATTGCTCACCTAGAATTGGTTAAGGAGACCAGTTGCCTGCTTTGGTTTAGGATTTCTTCCACCATCTATTTATTATATACCTACTATGGGTCAGGCACCATTCTAGATACTGAAGGACACAGCAGCAAATAAAACAGTAAAAAATCCTTGAATATGGAATGTACCGTCAAGTGAGAGGAGACAAAAACATAATACTAACAAAATAAATTTGTAAGTTTGTGGTATATTAGAAGGTTAACGAGCGCTATAAAGAAAAATAAAGCAGGGAAGACCATTGAGAGAGTCTGTTTTAACGAGGGTGGGGAGGGAGGGCCTTACTAAGAGAGTGACATCAGAGCAAAGCCTTGAAGGAAGTGAGGCCATCGGGGAAGAACGTCCGAGGCTGAGGGCTCAGGAGGTGCAGAGACCAGAGGCAGGAACTTGCCTGGAGTCATCAGGGAAACTAGAGCGGCTGCACTGTGGCCAGCAGGGCAGGGAAGCAGGAAGCAGTAGGAGATGGATCAAGGGGGTGCTACCCGATTGCCCAGGACAGTCTCGAGTTACTCCTGTTGTCCTGGCAGAATTATTAATAGTACCCCTGTTCACTCCTAAAGTGCCCCAGTTTGAATGATAAATTATATGGTCACTGTGCCCATGGCACCGTCAGCAGCTGGCTTTACTACTGAGTAAGACGGGAGCCATGGGGCCTGAGGAGCGGCATGACCTGACTTACATTTTAAAGGACTCACTCTGGCTCTGTTTAGATGAGGCCAAGAAAGGATCCCAGCAGAGAGCAGGGAAACAACATCGAGGGGTTTGCCACACTCAGGCTCTTTTCTCTCTCCGTAGAATGTCCTCTCCCGTTTTGTCTGTTGAGTGAACTCCTAATGTAGTTGCCAGTCTTTTCAGGCCTGATTTTAATGTCTCCCCTTTCTAAGGGCTCCCCTCATACAGGCCTACAGCACCATCCCCCAGCACAACTGAGTAGCCCCTTGATTGCTTTTCTTGGCACTCTGTTTTCAAATCCATTATGATGTTTACCCATTGTATTTCTTTATTAGTTATCACACCTGCTTCCACCAACAGGCTGTGAGGATCTTTCTTTTGAAAAGGGGAACTCTTTATTGGGACCTTAATATAGGCTAGAAGCTTCATATGCTTTTGTCGTCCATTTCAAATGACCCATGTTACTAAGGAATGTAATATTGGCTGTTTTTTTGTTTATCTATGGTTATGACACAAACCATCCCAAAACGTAGTGGTGTAAAATAACAACCATTCATTATGCCATAGACTCTGTGGGTCAGGAATTTGGGCAGGGTGTAGCAGGCAAAGCTTATCTCTGGTTAGAGTCAAATGCTGGGGCCTAGAGAAGGGGGCTGGAGGACCCGTTTCCAAGGGGGCCTCTCCAGTCACATATCTGGTACACGTGCCCAGTGGCTGGAAGGCTGGGCTCAGCTCAGATCGTCACCAGAGGGCCTGACCTGGCCTCTCTCCCACAGCAGCTTACATGGGAGCTTAGGGTTCCAAAATACAAAGGAAACTTCGTGGCCTTTTGTGCCCAAACATCAGAAGTCACATAACATCAGGTCCACCAGACTCTATTGATTGAAGCAATCATAAGTCAGCCCAGATTCAAGGCATGGAGACGTAGATTGCCCCGTCGATGGGAGAGTATAAGAGGATGCACAGCCAGGCTTCAAAACTGCAGTGAAGAAACCAAGACTCCAAGGATGTAGGTAGCTTGCCCAATATCACATAGGTAAAAAGTACGGTGGAGCCAGTACTCAAAGTGCTCTGTTTGACTGCAAAGCACATGTTCTTTCCACGATACTATGATGCCTTTTGTGGAGAAGAGATAATGTCTTAGTTCTGGCACCCTGTGTTTATAATGGTTTGGCACATTGTGAATGAATGAATGAATGCAGCATGATCCTTTGCTATTTAGCAGTTTCTGACCTCTACTTGTGATCTGAAGGAATGATTCTCATGATGGAAATTTCAGGCACTGTGTCAACAGGTATGGGAGTCTTTTGGGAGCATGGGTAGTTGGGGTAAGACTATCTATTAAAACCCTTTTACGTGAAAGCCATGTTCTTACTTCCATCACCCACCCCAAACAGATAATAGACTCGTTTAGAAGATGGAGAAACTGAGCGTCTGTCTGGGTGGCTTTAACAGCAGTAGGCCTAAGTGCATCTTGCCTTTCCTAGAAGGTAATAGGAAGTATGAGAACAGAGAGTCGGGATCCATCCTCCTTCTCGTCCTCCACCAACTACCTGACCTTTTATAAAGGCGAAATATGGCTAACATGAAAGCGGTTTCACTCTTGGTCAAAGCCTACAAATGACCTCACCTCCTGGCCCTGCCACAAATCTGCTTTGTGTTCCTGAAGATGTTACTTCTCTCTGCACCTCATCCTCATTAGCTGGCCCTTGACCGCCTGCAACCTGATTTCTGCCCTTCCCCTCTCCCCCTTTTTCTATAGTTCCAGGGAATAGACTTACATTTCTCTCTTTCCCTCGCCCCTCACACATCGCCCAGCATCAAGTCCGGCTCAGCTTTATTTCCAAAATACATCATCTAAGCATCTGAGTATCATTTGGAGGAGTTTTTGTCATATTCTTGCCATTTCTCTGTAAGTGTGAAATTATTTCCATCCTTCTCTGCCTTTCTCCTTTCCTTCTGCCCTGGTCCAAGCTCATTTGGGATACCATGATTGCCTCTTAATTATTTGTTTTTCTGTTTCCACTCTTGTTCTTTGACCATAGGTACTCCACGCAGAATCCAGGGTTGTCTCTTAAAAACACAAATGAGGGCCCTGTCACTCTCTACCCCATCCCCCTTAGGGCTCTGTGAAACTTCACCCCAAGAGTAAAACCCTTGAGGCCCAGCCTCTCCTACCTCTCCTTCTTGCTGAGGAGGCACCAGCTGGGACAGCTTCTGCCTGTTCCTCAAACACACCAAGCATGGGCCTCGCCAGGGCCTCTGTACTGCCCTTCCCGCCGTCGGAATGTTCTTCCCCACACCTGTGCATGGCTGGCTCCTTCTCTTCCTTCGGGTCTCTGCTCACATAGCTCCTCCTTAGAGAAGCCTGCCCTCGCCCCCTGAGCTGGCCCAGGTGCCACCCCCAGGCCTACTTTCTTCCTAGCAGTTTCTCCCCCTGATGTCATAGAACATCCTGGTTGTGTGTGGCCTTCCTCTCCCTCTGCACTGTAGAGCAGGCTGCCTTGTTCACTGCCAGATGCCCAGAGCCCAGGACAGTGCCTGGTACACAGAGGTAGTGTTCTGTCAGGGTTCGTGAACTGTGTAAATTCTGGATATCAGACTTGACAGTTCCGAGTGGAAGTGGTACAGGGCAGAGGAGTCACAGAACACAAAAGGAGATGACAGAAGGGAGAAGCCTGGCACGTGATGTTGGTCTCCATTGCGTCTTGCCTCAGCTGTCAGCTCCTGCCTTCCTCTGCCTTCAGCCACTGCTTAGCTGCCTCCAAGTGGGAGTCTGGGGCAGCTAAAGGTATCATGGCAAGTTACCCTTGGTACGGTAACACCCAAGGCATGTGTCTGCTCTCTACTATGTCAGGCTTTGTGTTCCCAGAGAGCTCGACATGACAGGTGAGAGCTGCTTGGGGATGGCCAGAGCTGTTCTATACAGAAGTGCCCCTAAGTCACTGTACTACATAATATTTATAAGGAGAGAACCCATTACTCTGTCTCTCTAACGTTCAAAATGCTAAGTCATTTTTCAGGCTTGGCTTGATTTCTCTTTTATCAATAAGAGCTACAATCCTGCCAAGCTCGGAACTGATAGCTCTACCTGCTGCTGAGACAGGCAGGCTCCTCAGGGGCAAAGGGAGTGCCAGCTGCCCTACTCCGCTTCCAAGGTCTGTTCCTAGTGGCTGTTAGAGGCTCACACCATTGGGGTGGTGGATGGCCTACCAGAAAGTACCCCCCACTCTAATGCTGCAGTGACAAAATGCCCCATTGTAGAGGTGTTACTGGAGCTTCCCCTCCTAAAAGCAGTGTGGCATGGTGGCTGGAGGGCTGCCCGAGGCCTCATTCCAGATGTACCCCGAGGACTATGTGTGCTCGAGAGGCCTTTGATCACCTGAGATCTTGGTCTCCTCACCTGCCAAAGCAGATAATTGGACAGATCAAAGTAGATGATCTGTCAGGCCCCGAGGAGCTAAAAATTTTTAGGTTTCCCAGCCTTTTGGTCAGATAGAGGAAAAGGGTGCAGAACAGAAGGGAGGGAGAGAAAGAAGAGCAAGAGTCGCTTTACTGGACACAGGACTCTCAGCTAAGGGTGAATTTATTTTTGTGAGGGAGAAAAGAACAGGAGGGGAAATATCTCCTCCTTCTCCCAAAATGACAATTAAAAACATATGGAAGGAAAAGAGTGGACAAGAACAGTTTTCTCTGCGTTATAAGGGGGCAGCTGGCTCTGCTTACAGACAAAAGCACTGCAGATGGCTTCTCAGCACCCCTTGGATTTTCACAGGCTCCTTAGGGAGAGCCCCTGCCCCTGACAGCTCTGTCCCATGCAGTCTACCTGCTCAGGGACCATGTTTCCATAAAGGATGGGCTTCATTCATGCATTCATTCATTCATTCATCAAACAAAAATGTGCTGAGAACTTTGTTTGTGCCAGGCCTTCTAGATACAAAGGAAGCAGATACAGTCCTAGTTCTCCAGGAGCTTACCTACCATAAAGACAAATAAACAATAAACAAGCCACAGCAAGTCAGCATGATAAGTGGTATGGTAAAGATAAGTACATGTGACTATGGGAACCCAGAATAGAGACATTAACCTATGGTTTGGAGGGTCCTCCACCCTCAGGGAGGTCTCCCTGGAGTAGGTGATGCATGAGTTATGCCTGAGAGGATTGTGTCTTAGAGGAGTCTACCTAAAGATCTCAATTTTAGTCATTACTAAGGCTTAAGATCAGCTCACAGCTGAGGGAGACTATGGAGAGAGGGTGGCACTAGGGCGTGAGGTCTGTGAGGGATTGTGAAGCCACTCTGGGGGCCCCGCTGATGCTGGCAGGTCATGAATTTTTAATGGCACCAAACAGCATGCTATGTAAGGGCTGCAAGGCAGGAGGTCCCACTGAGCAGTATTGGGGTTTTCCTTGAGACACAGTTGATGAACAAGAGAGTGAGGGAAGTGACCTTCCTCCGTCCTCCACAGGAGAGTGGTTTAAGCGACAGGCTGAAGTCTAAGCCAGATGGGGGGAAAGAAGGGAAGCCAGGAGGGAGTGGGCCCTGGAGAAAACAAGGCATGGTGGGCCAGAGAATCAGCACTGTTAGATGAGCAGGTGTCACCGTAGCAAAATCCGAACATGCTGAAGGGAGTTGCTATGGCTGCAGAGGAAGCTGATTTGGGTCTGCAGAAGAATCAAGGCTTTCTGGGTTACAGGGAAAGGGAGGAAGGAAACTCTGACTCCCAAATCTCAGCTGAGATGTGGCAGAATTTCCTTGGCCCTGTGAACTCAGAGACCTCTCCTCTCTCCTCCAGTGAGCAGGTGAAAGAGGCTCCTTCCGAATACCTGGCCCAGGTCAATAGGGCCAACAAGCTAACCGCTGGTGGAATCTCCTGCTTCCTCTGACATGTTACCAAAACCTCAGCATCTCCTTATAGCTCCATCGTTTTTACCCCCTCATCTTTATCCTCACAAATCCCTTCTCAGAAGATGGCAGTCGTCATGGGTGTCTGATCTTTGGGGCTATTCGTTTAACAACTGACCCAGCACAAATGTAAATCTTAAATGGGCAGCAGAACCCCTCAATATATTCAAGATTCTAACATTTGCAGAGAAACAAGAAGAAGAGGGAAAAGGAGAGAAATGAGGGCCCTTAAGATATTTTACAAGACCAGCCCACCCCTGCGGTACTCAGGGTGCCCTGGACATTTGTTGTATGCATGTATGTCTTCATGTGTACCTGTGTGTGTGGGGGTGTACATGTGTTTGGACATATGCATGCACATGTGTTTGTGTGTGTGCCTACATGTGAGAGCAAAGTAGTAGCAGAGCTCCCTGGGAAAATGGAGAATTTGCCAGCTGATTGTGTGGAGGTCTGTAGAAGTCGTCCAAACTGGCTGCTTGGGCAGGGAGCAATTTCCACACTGTGTTTTATACAACTTCAAATGGTCACTACTGTTGCAGACGAAAGACAGTCCAGAGAGTCTGCAGAACGACTCATGACCTGGTATCACAAGTGTGCCTGCAAGTGGCAATCCCAGCAGGCTGATCAACGGGTCAGATGCCAAGAACCTACAGAAAATTAATTCTTAGATTGAAGCCAAGTCTTTCCTGACCCAATGAAGGACTAAAGTATGCTCAAGCTCTCTCCATATTTACTGGACCATCCTTCTGTGCCAGGTGCAGTGACAGACCCAGGCTACCCTTGGCATGGAGGGAAGCAAGACAGCTCTGAGTTCACATCCCACTCCCTCACTCTGCACCCCTGCCTGCCTTCGGAAGTGGGAGCAGTGCCAAGCTAGTTCTAGACCACAGGTTTTCTGGCAGAATTCCAGGAATCACCAAAGGGAGCATTTGGAACCTCAGACTGGAAGTACCAGCTTCCCACCTGCCAGACACACCCAGCAGCTCCAGTGAGCAGTCAGCTCTGCTACTCCAAAACTGAGCCAGCACATCAGGGACTCTGTGCCCCATGGAACACTGACATTGACCTCATCAGGGGTGGACAAGCGGAGCAGAATGGGCCACTGACCACTGGACTGAGAAGTCAGCAAAAGCCTTGAACGGTCCTGCGAATAGGATATGGAAGGTAAGATAGAGTCACCATGCCAGGACTTGAGCTCACCTGGTTGAGGGAAGCCATTCGTGGGGAGAATGGCTTGGCATGGGTAGAGGTCATTGGAGCTCTGATATGGCTTCTAAACCACCTCTGTTCACAGGCTCGGGAAGGTGAACTTAGGAGTCTCTTTTCCCAGTGGAAAGGAATGAACATCGTATAGTAATAATAACAGACAACATTTATTGAAGCCTTACTATGTGCTGGACAGTGAGTTAAAGGTTTCTCATGGATTACCTCATTAAATCCTCATAAGGGCCTATGAGATAGGTACCTGGTTGGTCCCATAGTACATGCATTGGAATACTAAACAAACAAGCGTAAACTTGATGATATTAACCAAGGAATTCTCCCTTATTGAGCCCTACACTTCCCTTTCTTCATGGAGCCAAAGTTTTCATTGTCTCAGAAACTACTCTGTGCTCACAAGTCAAGAGGATATAAAATGAAGAACAAACCCAACAGCCAATCAACAACAACAACAAAAAACAACAGAGAAAACACAGAAATCGATTGTGTCTCCAAATAGGCATCATAAAAGTCACAGCAAAGACAACAGTCTTGAAATCCCAGTGCTTTTGATTTTCAAAGGCATTGAGACTTTTTGATTTGCTGTTTTATAGAGTACATGTTTTCTAAGTTGCAAAAGTTTGACTTTGAGTATTAGGAGTTAAAAGTGGGAGAGACTGAATACTGAACAAACAAGCATTCAGAAGAATGCAGAATGGTGAATGGCTTAAGAACTTCCCCCCCCCACCCCACCCCCCAAGAGGAGCAGGAATAAAATCAGATGAAGAGGATGAAGAAAAGGAAGAAGGAGGAGAAGAAGTGGCCAATCTGCAGAGGAGAGGATGGAAGACTGGGAAAGGTGAGAAACCAAATTCACTGCTGGTGTGGGCATCTGAGAAAGAGCAAAGGCTCCCACCTCCCCACCCTCTCAGTCACCTCCCCTCCATGTCCCACATACCACCACTGCTCCCAGAGGATAGAAACCCAAGTTAACTGTGTGGAAATCCTAGTTCAGAAGTCCCATGTTTGTGGCCCAGGATGTTGCATGGGGAGGTTTTGAGCCTCTAGAACAGTTCTGTGTTCAGCAGCCTTCTTGTAGCTGCAGTGGCAGAGTGAGGGGCCTTGGGGTGAGCCTGTTGGAGCTCCTCTCACACTGCTGGTGTGGGAGAGCAGCAGAAACCCCCCACTGTGCATCACAGAAGCAGCCAGGAAAGGGGATCAGAGTCAAAGTGGCCTTGTGTTTGGAATGAAGAGAAGACCGAGTTGTCAAGAGACTGTGGCAGAATAAAGTCACCTCAACCAATGCCTGCAGCCAAAAGCCAAAAGAAGGTTCATCTGTCAGGAGACTCCAGCATGCAAAGATGCCCATGACTTTGGAGCAGTGGCCCAGTCTCCTAAAGCCAGAGCAATGTATGAACTCTCTCTCTACTACCTAATAAGGATCAGCCTCAGGGAGAGGGAAAGGGAAGGTCAGAAGGCCAGATATGACCAGGTTTAAACTAAAAAATAACTATTTGAATGAGTTTACTTCAAAGGAGCTAAGTCATATGCATCAAGTAAAATGAGGGCTCCAAATAAGAAATTAAGTTGAGATGCATACAATAAATTTACCTCCTTACGTATCTAAGTCTGTGACTGTGAACTTTGTTCATGCTCATTGTAGATAAGGAAACTGAGCCAGAGAGTTCCAATGACTTGCCTGGGCAAGAGCTGCCTGGCTGGGAGACGATACCTAAGATCTGGACACTGGCACAGGAGGCTGCACCTCAATTACTCTTCTGCGGTACATGCAGCTGAGCTGCCATAGTCAGGCTCTGGAGCAGAGAAGAATCCCAGAATCACAAGGGAGTGGTGGATGGCCTGTCCTTCAGGAAGCCATGCATGGTTTTATCCTGGGTTTGCACAATCCCTCTTGCCACCTGCACTTCCACACCCTGGTCCAAGTCACCTTACCTCTCACCCAGATTATTGGACTAACCTGACTGCTCTTCTGGCTTCAACCCCTCCCTCCTGCACCAGCGGCCTCTCTTTATTTTCAGTACAGCAGCCAGAGTGATCCATTCACCAGTCAGGTCCAAAGGCCTCCAGTGGCTCCTCTCTCACTCCAAGTCAGAGCCCAAGTCCTTCAGTGGCCTCAGGACCCACAGAATCCGTTCTCCCTTCCCTCTCTGGCCTCATTTTCCCCATTCCCACCCGCTGCTTTCTCACTCCCTGCCAATCTCCTCCATGCTTTTCAAGCTCACCAAGTCCACTCCTGATGCAAAGGTTGCATGGATCCTCCCCCTCCTCCTGGACCTCTGTCTTAGTTTGCCAGGCTGCTTTACCAAGTACCACAGACCAGTTGGCTTAAATAACAGGAATTTATTGCCTCACAGTTTTGCAGATTAGGAGACCAAAATTAAGCTGTTGGCTGGATCATGCTTTCTACAAAGTCTGCAGCATTCTGGTGGTCGCTTGCAGGCAATCCATAACTCAGTCCCTCCCACCATCATATGACCATCTGTCTTCTTCTGTCTCCTTTTCCTGTATCCATATTTCCTCTGCTTTTAAGGATCCAGTCCTATTGGATTAAGGACCACGCTGGTCTCACCTTAACTATTTACAAATGAATTCATTCACAAGACTAGGAGCTAGAATTTGAACATGTCTTTGTGGGGGACATGATTCAATCCCTAACAAGCTCTCTGCCCCCAAATAACCACGTGGCTCACTCCCTCGCCCTCTTATGGTCTGTGTGACGCCTTCCCAGCCTCCCCATTGAAGGTCACCCCCCCTCCACGTGGCACTCCCAAGCCCCTCTTCCACCGTATCTTTTTTTCCCCTTAGTATATATTGTCATTTGGCATGCTATGGATTCTTTTTAATTTCCTATCTCTTCCTATTAGAATGTCTTTTATAGGTGGGCAGGGATTTTTTTATTATTATTATTCACTACTGTATCCTCAGCATCTGGAACAGTGTATGGCCTGTAGTAGCCACTCAATAAATAAACCTGCTCATGGATTTCTTTGAAAATAGCAGCAAGAGTGGGGCTGGGAGCTTAGGGTCTTTGCTAAACTCTAGTGTAGTGGCAGCTATGACTGCCACATCCCTGGCTCTGGGCACCAATAATGAAAAATTTTTTCTTTGCTTTGTTTTTTCATTATATAAGTAATTCACGTTCATTGTGAAAGAGTCAGAAAATGCAGATAAATGAAAAGAAAAATAATTAAAATCTCACCATCCAGAGGTGGCCACTATTAATCACCTGGGTGTGTGTACTAATCTATCTATGGATCTATAAATATTATTTACACCTCTACTGCTATTGTAGTTTCCAATCAGTTTTAAATTCAGTCAGAAAAAAAAACAAAAATGAGAGTGGTTAGACTGAGTCACCAATAACAACAAGGCAGCCCTTACTGCAGGAATTTCTATATAGTTCCTGACATTGAATTAAAGGACAAATCATAGTCATTTTGTGGATGGGACGTGGGTCTCAGAAGGAAGAAGTACCTGAGCCCAGCTTGCAGCCTAAGGATTTAGTGTAAAGCCAGGGCCAGACCCTGCAGTCCAGGCCTGAAGCAGCTGCAACCTCAGTGACAGCGTCAGGCCTCAGTGCCTGAGATGCCATTCCTCCCTGCTGCCCACCGACCAGGGACTTTGATCACTTCAAAGTATGTGAGATGCCCCCTTGCTCAACACCCTATGCTAGAAACCTTCTTCTTAGGACCAGAGAGAGCCATGTTGAGGAGCAGAAGGGACACATTCATCCGTGAGAAAGTGAGAGTCATGACTCTTTACACCTAAAGAAGTTCAAGACCAATATCCAAACGACAGTCATAGATATGAGTGTGTAAAGATTTAAAAAGCCAGACCCACAGGAACCATGTGCTCCCCATAATGGCTCAAATGAAATTATATTGTCCAGAACATTTTAAAAGCAAGCAGCTTATTTCAAACAGGGCACACAGAAGCTGCTGATGTGCACTGTGAGAACTCAATAAAGGAGAACATCTAATGAAAACAGTAACGTACAACTGCAATCATAGGTCATGCATGAGTTATTAACCTCAGGGAGTTTTCTATCAGTTCTGGGAACCATGGATCGCATCTCTGGTATACAATTTTGGAGATATTGGCTCTCCATTTCATAAGAGAGAGCTTGAAGCAGGAAATGTAGTTATTTCTTCTTTAAATATACACTGTAATTACCAGCCGGCAATGACTAAATGTTATTATCCATCTGCTGGCTGTTTGGGGACCTGTAATGAGGAAACCTTAGCAGGTTCATATCATTTTCTACAGCATAGGAGGCTGGGGCATGTACACACCTGTAGGAAGCTGAGAAGTTGATGTTAAAAATTCATACAGATGAGAGAGACACCAAGAAATGAAAAAAATCCGTGGACAGAGTATTAGTCAGCCAAAGAGGTGCTGATGCAAAATACCAGAAATTGGTTGACTTTTATAAAGTGTATTTATTTAGGATAGGAATTTACAGATACCAGAACATAATGCATAAGTTACTTCCCTCACCAAAGTCTCTTTGCACGTATTGGAGCAAGATGGCTGCTGACGTCTGCCAGAATTCAGGGTTCCTGGGTTCCTCTCTTCTCAGGGCTTGCTTCTCTTCCCTTACAACCAAGCGCCTCTGTGTGCTTACTTCCCGGGTCTCCAGCTCAAGACTCCAGCATCAAAATTCCAATAGCAAAACTCAACTCTGTCCTTTGCCATGTCTTTTATCTGTGAGTACCCACCCACCAAGGGGCAGGACCCAACACCCTACTGACGTGGCCCAATCAAAGCCCTAATCATAATTTAATCACACCCCGGTACAGACCAGTTTACAAACATAATCCAATATCTATTTTTGGAATTCATAACTATATCAAACTGCCACAGACAATTTTCAAACTCCTGCTCAAAATCTTTTATTAATTCCTATTGCAATTTGAATAGAACCTAAACTCCTTTGTTTGGTTTGTAATTTGCCTCTGGCTGCCATGCTCACCAGCTTTCGCACGCACTTCGGTGTTCAAAAGCCCTCAAAGTGCCAAGTGCTTCCCCAACTCCCCCCAGCCGTTCCTCCCAGCACCTCCACAATCTCTGTGTGACTTCCTCCTTCTCATCCTTTAGGTCCCAGCCTTCCCGGACACTTTCCTTAAGTACCTTCTTCTAGCCCAGCATTATTCTCCATCTCAGCATAGTGTTGCTTTCCCCCTCAACCCTGGTTACAATTTAGTTCTGGGTTTTTCGTGGTTGCCCTCTGACTCTCCCACAGGACAGGAGAGTAGAGACTGTGCCTGTATTATTTACTGCTGGAATTCCAGCAGTAAGAGCATTACCTACCATCCATTTGTTGAATAAATGAATGGCTGAACCATGCCATTTATTTCTTGGAGGTAGAGGACAGGTTTGAGACAGGACATATGACATATGCATAGGGATTAGGGCCCAGGAACCTCTGCCCATGGACCACAGGAAGGCACCCAGTGGCAGATTGGCCATGCTTCCCCTCTCTTCACCACACCTATTTATGTTGTTGCTTTCTTGGCATGCAGTCAAATTCCCCCCCAAATTCTCTTCAGCTGACCCAAATCCATGGGATCTTTTTATAAGCCCCAATTAAATCTCACTTCCTCTTTTTAAAAGGCCTTAAATTCCTCCATCAGAACATGAGCAGACTGGGTAAAACTTTTTCTCACCTTGCCAGGCTCCTTCCTCCCCTTCTGACCAGGCACAGACCTCACTCTCAATCCACCACTTAATTATTTCTGTCTCTCTTAGACACCTTGACTTTGTATGCTAGTTTTGATTTTATCATTGGGTTGTAAATTTAGAGTCTCTGATTCTGCGGTACCCAGAAGTTGGCTAGGTTCTCCAGACCCTGGAAGGTCTTGAATTCATGGACTTGGGTTTCCAAGACCATGACCAAATGAAGCCTAAAGCTCTCTCAGGGCCTTCTTGTTTCATGAAACCTTCAAGCTCCTGTCAACTAGAAATTCACTCCTCAGTCACATTCTTCTAAAGAGGCCTCCCCCCGCCTCCAAACAGAATATTTTAGGGACAGTAAAATTTCCTGAAAATTTTGGAAGCCACATAGAGGGAGACCACATCTCAAACCATGGAGCAGTCCATCTCAGGATCCATCCTTCTACATTCCTTTCCTCTCCTTTCCAAAAGTCCATCCAGACAGCATCCTCTTTTCTCATGGCCTTCCCTTCTTTATGTTCCCATCTCTCCTCTCTCTTCTTCCTCATGACTCAAACAATTCTCCTATGCTCTGGTAGAGAAATGTGGTGGTCATGTGTGGATGCTGAAACATGTACTAGGATGTCTTGCCACTACCCGTCTCTTAGCAAAGTTTTTTTATTTTAATCTTCTTTCTTCAGGCTCTAACCTTACTTTAGACTCCCTCACAGGCCCTACCACAATGCCAAGCTCATAGTAGATGATCAGTAAACTCTTGCTAAGCTCCAAATGAATGGACCCAGTTAGCCTGGAAGTCCAGGCATAACTGAAACAAAAGGAGCACTTGGCAGGATTAGGACAAGTCGGCATCCATGCCCTGATTCTCCAAAGTGGTCAGGATAGGAGTTCCCTTCTCCTATAAGGGTAGTGCCATCCAGAGGCAGGAAATCCATAGTTCAACTTAAAATAAGATGGCAATAATGTGACATGCAAATATCTAGTTGTAAATGCTGAAGGAACTTAATCAAGCCAAAGGGCACAGCTTTTCTCTTGCAGCATAAAATAAAGACATTTTATTACTCTGGCAGTTGGCAAAAAAGTCAAATGACTTTTACAGGGCTTATTCTAAATTACCTTTATTAACACATGTAATATTATTGAAAAAATTATACTACAGAGTAAATATTCCATTGAGCTTGCCTGCAGGAATGTGTTGTAAATATACATGGGCAATGTTTTAGTTTCCTGGACTGCTCAAGTAAATACCATAAAATGGGTTAGCTTAAACAATGCGAATTTATTAGCTCCCCATTTTGAGGCTAAAAGAAAGTCCAAATTGACACACCATCGAGGTGATGCTTTCTCCCCAAAGACTGTGGCATTTTGGGGCTGGCTGCCAGTAAACCTTGGCCCTTAGCTTGGCAAGGCACATAGTGGTGTCTGCTGTTCTCTTCCTTCTCTTCAGGTTCCACTGATGTTCGTCTTCTGGCTGCTCCCTTTGTGGCTTTTTCTCTTTCTGAATTTCATTCTGCTTTTAAAGGACTCCAATAATGAGTAAGACTCATCCTGATTGGTCTGGGCCACACACACCTTGGCTGAAATAACTTCATCAAAAGGTCCTACTTACAATGGGTTCACTCCTACAGGAATGGATTAAATGGAACAACATGTTGGGGTATATACAGCTTCAACTACCTCGGGTTACTATCTTTACAACTCATTTAGCACTTACTACAGCTTTCTAAAACAAAACTAGTGCTGAATGCTCAAAAAGGTATGGGTATGCTGCAACAGGTAGGTAAATTTGTGGACCCTGGAAATATTCCAGTTGTATTTGAGTGTGACAACCTGCTCAGGAGTTGTTTCAGAGACATTTGCTTTTAGAAATGAGTTCTGGCTGATTTGAATAAATATGGTCTTGGGCAGTTGACAGGACTTTTTGTATTTATTGAACCTGAATGCCTGGAAACAGAAGAGTATTAGGCTGACTTGGATGTGGGTGAAAGCTTTCTCCATTCCCCCTGAGGTCATTCTGTATGCATCTATCTTGATGGGCGATGCATCTAGTTATGGTTCAGGGATTCCCGCCGCAGCCTCTCTTCTCCCCTTTCATCTGCTCTGAGACCACCCTCTGACTCTTAATGTTCTAATAATCCAGTCAATATAATTTCAGAGCCCCAGGATTCAACATCAGTGTTTCAACTTATCTCTTTCCCAGTCTTAAAGCCTCTCCTCAGGCATGACCCTGGGGCCATTCTATCTTCATTCACTTTCATCTTGTTTCTGCTTAAGTCTCCTTCCACTTTTGTGGTTCTAAGTCAAACTGACAGGAGTCCTCCTGCCCTAATTTATGAAGCTCGTTTACACATGTCCCGCTGCCTGTTTTTCACAGTGAATTCTGCGAACTGGTGGGAGATGGAGAAGGAGGAGGAGAAAAAAGAGGCAAGAGAGAAATAAGATGTAAAGAAAGGAGGTCAGTGAAACAAACTAAAATTTACTGCACCGCATATCTCGTGTATTTCTCCAAATTTCTCCTGAGAGCGTCAACACGCAGCCCCTCTGCAGCCTGGAGTACACAGCAGTTCAAGGGAACCCACCGCCATCCAACAGATGCCAGGCTGGGCTCCCACTGTACCCACAGCAGCTAGTTCCGGGCTGGGAAGACTTCCAAATGCAAAATATGGCATGCTTATACAAGTTTTTAAATTCTGGTTTCTCATAATTCACACTCCTTTTCCTGGCTTATCTAAACCCCATCTCCTCAGCTTTTAGATTTTTTAAAAGCCCTTTTTCACATTCTTCCCTAGGCAACTGATATAGTATTAAGAACATTTGGGCCAAGTCACTGAGAAGTAGCTGGGTGGAAATCATCAGGCCAGTTTTAGGAATAGGTGGAAGAAGCTGTCATTTCTCTAATGTGACTTAAAGGTCCCAAGAGGCTCCCCTCTCCCACCACAGCTCCCACACTGGTCTCTCATGGACTGAGCTTTCCACAGTCTTTTGAATGTATCTGTATTTTTTTTTTCTCTTTTTTTTTATTGACTTTGTAATAATATTACATTAAAAATATATATGTGAGGTCCCATTCAACCCCACCCCCCACCCCCCTCTCCCCCCCCCCAACAACACTCGTTCCCATCATCATGACACATCCATTGGATTTGGTAAGTACATCTTTGGGCACCTCTGCACCTCATAGACAATGGTTCACATCATGGCCCATACTCTCCTCCATTCCATCCAGTGGGCCCTGTGAGGATTTACAATGTCCGGTGATTACCTCTGAAGCACCATCCAGGGCAGCTCCATGTCCCAAAGATGCCTCCACCTCTCATCTCTTCCTGCCTTTCCCCATACCCATCGTCCACCATGTCCACTTTTCCCAATCCAATGCCAACTCTTCTATGTGGACATTGGATTGGTTGTGTCCATTGCACCTCTATGTCAAGAGGAGGCTCAGATTCCACATGGATGCTGGATGCAATCCTCCCATTTTCAGTTGTAATCACTCTAGGCTCCATGGTGTGGTGGTTGTCCTTCTTCAACTCCATCTTAGCTGAGTGTGGTAAGTCCAATAAATCAGATTGTAGGTGCTGGAGTCTGTTGAGGCTCAGGACCTGGCTATCACATTGTCAGTCCAGAGATTCAAATCCCCTAAATATATCTTAAACCCCAACATTAACTGCACCTCCAGCACATTAGCATGAAAGTCTTATGAAGGGAGATCCCATTTGAGTCCAGATTCATCACACATAAACACCATTTCCAAAGAGGGGCCATCTGCCCTGGTAGTTAACCCCATCAGCCATGACCATAACTCCCATGGGTCTCTTTAGCCCTCAAAGGAACCAATATCTGGGGGTTGTATCTGCTTTATCTGTCTCTCTGACTCTGCTCAGTTGTGCATGAGGGCAATCCTTCTGCCAGCCTCCAGACTCTTTTTTAGAAACTCGTAGCCATATAAACTCATTTCTCCTTTCCATTTCCCCCTTACTTTAGGTCAAACAGCATTTTAAAGTCATGGTATTTTATGTAGACATGGATCTGTATTTTTATAGCTGGCAAAATGTTATCCATGTATGTAACAGGGACAGTAGTACCTAGATCTAAGATAGTATCTGCCAATTTTTAACATTTATTTCAATGGGTTTAATTTTTTAAAGTATATATAAATTGCATATATGAAGTATATAAAGTTACATGTATATGAAGTATATGTATGTAACATAAATACAAATATATGTAGACAGTGTATTTGCACACATTTATACATGCAAATATCTAACACATTTCTATAATAATCTATAGTAATATCTGTAATAAAAAACATGTTTTCTACCACAGTATTCCCTCTTCTTGTACTATTCCATCAAGTGTTCTAAACACATTAATAGCTCAAAACTAGAGTCAGATTACATATCCCAGACTACCAGAAAAATCCCATAATGCTAAGTCAATGGACAGAGCTTAAATCCACTCCTTTATCAACTTGTGTTCATGCCACCCTTGTGCCAGGTATGTGTTAACTGATGAAGACATAGAAATGAATAAAATATCTTCCCTCATCTTCATTCTCATTGGTGGCATGGTTTCTCATTAGTTTGAGAAATGGAAGCAATCAGAAGAGAAAGTCTATCCATTCTTACTTTCTCATCTATCAACCCACTTGTGTTTACAGCCATATCTCTGCCTTCACCCCAAAACAAGGCACCTATCCAAAGCCCACCTCTTGAATTGGCTACTGGATCCCATCCCCTCTTACCTCCTCAAGGACATCAGTCCAGCAAATGTCCTATCTATTCTGCGTCATGTGTTTTCCTCTACTCTTATTTAAGACACTTATGACTTCCATAGTGCCAAATCCAATGGCCAACTCTCCATCTACATCTTATTTGATCTCTTCACAGGTCTTAATACAATCAAATCCTTCCCCCTTTTGATGGATAGGCTAACATGTCAACTTGGCCAGGTAATGGTGCCCAACTGGTTAAACAAGCACTGGGCTAATTGTAATACAAGGGCATTTCATGGACTTTGTTTTTTTAAAGTTTATTCTTGTATTTATTTCTCTCCACCCCCACCCCCCACCCCCCGCAGTTGTCTGCGCTCTGTGTCCATTCGCTGAGTGTTCTTCTGTGACTGCTTCTATCCTTATCAGCGGCACCTGGAATCTGTGTTTCTTTTTGTTGCATCATCTTGTTGCATCAGCTCTCCATGTGTGTGGCACCATTCTTGGGCAGGCTGCACTTTCTTTCACCCTGGGTAGCTCTCCTTATGAGGCACACTCCTTGCACGTGGGGCTCCCCTACGTGGGGGACACCCCTGCATGGCATGGCACTCCTTGTGCATATCAGCACTGTGCATGGGCCAGCTCCACAAGGGTCAAAGAGGCCCAGGGTTTGAACCGCAGACCTCCCGTGTGGTAGGCGGACACCCTATCTGTTGGGCCAAGTCCGTTTCCCTGTTTCATGGACTTTAATCATCAGTGAGGTGATTGCATAGATGGCTGGTTACATCTATAATCAATTAAGGAGATTGCCATCAGCAATGAATGACATCCCATCCAATCAATTGAAGGCCATAAGAGAGGAAGTGATTTCAGCATTCAGAGAAAGAGAAATCCCATCTCTACTTCAGATAGTCAGCATCTCCTGAGAACTCATCAAGGACCTTCTCCAGAGCCCCTGATTTGCAGCCTGCCCTGCAGAATTTGGACTTGTGCATCCCCCTTGGTCTTGTAAGAGAGTTTCATAAAATCTCATACTATTTACAGATACCTCCTGTCAGTTCTGTTTCCCTAGAGAACCCTAATACACTCCTCTTTGAAACACTGTCTTTACTTGGTATCTATGAATCTGCTCTTGCTTAATTCTCCTCTTACCTCACTGGGTGCTCCTTTTTGTTCTTTGTTAGTTCTTTCTCCTCAATTAAACTAAATATTGGTGTACTACAGGGATCAGGCCTTGGAATCTTTCTCTTCTCCAACTATACTCAGCCTACCCATTTGCATGAACATTCACTGATGACTCCAGCCCAGCTTCTTTGAATTCCAAACTGACACACCCAACTTTCTCCTCAAAAGCGGCCTCTTGAAATTAATTGCCATCTCAAACTTCCTATTTCCCCAATTGAGCCTTTGATTAACCCTGTTCTAAACCCAATTCTCCCTAATCTTTCCCATCTTAGTTCATGGCAACACCATTCTTCTGTTTGCAAACCAAAAATCTTGACACCATCCTTCACTTTTTTCTTTCTCTCACCTAATATAGTTTATCCACCTGGAAACCCATTAGTTCTTCCTTCAAAATATATCCAGAATCTGACTGCAGCTCACCTGTATTTCCACTCACCCTGGTCCAAACCACCATTGTCCCTCACCCGTACAATTACTAGATCTTCCTACTTCAAATCCCCTACCTCTGTTCTCCCATGAGATTATTCTCCATAAGTAGGCAGATGATCTTTCAAAACATGAGTCATATCATATCACTCCTCTTCTTGTAACACTCCAATGGTTTTCTATCCTATTCAGAAAAAAATCCAAAGACCTGACTGTGGCCTCCAAGGCCCTATATAATCAGCAGTGCCCCCAAACAACTCTCAGACCTTAATTCATTTCACTCTCCTTCTCACTCATTTACCTGCTTACTACTCTTTGAATCTCCAAAACATAATTTCACCTCAGGACCTTTCCATTTGCTCTTCCCTTTGACTAAAATTCTCCTCCTCCCAATATCTGCATGGCTTGTTCACCCACTTCCTTCAGGTTTCTGCTTAAATATTTCCTCATCAGAAGATTCTTAGTCCTCCTAGAATTGTTTTACTCTCCCTGTCTATTCCTTCACTCTATTTTGTTTCTATCTATAGCACTGATCATTACTTGACATATTATAATTAAGAGTCTCTTTTCTTTCTTCTACCATTAGAGGGTAAGCTCCTTGGGCTGTTTTATTCATTGCAATATCTTTACTGCCTAAAACATGATAGATACTCAATAAATACAAGTTGAAAGAATGGAATTAAAGCTCAAAAGGAGACACAAAAGGAAGGTCATGTAAATCTACCTAGAGGAGGTGAGACCTTGTCAGTCTTAAAATTAAGGAGGAAGTTAGTAGGCAAGTGTGTGTGGTAGGGAGAAAGGGGAAGGGAAGAAAGAGCAGGTAAAAATTACCCTGCATTTTGGGTGCTTAGGAGTTACCTCCTAAGAGTCTCCATGTAGCTCAAATGTGGCCATTCTCTAAGCCAAACTCAGCATGTAAATATATTACCTTCCCCCAGCGTGGGACTTGACTCCCTGGGATGAGCTTCCCAGGCACCAAGGGATTACTACCATCACCAGCTGGTGATACAACTAGAAAAAGATCTTGAATAAAAGGGGGAAATGGTAAAGACAAATGAGTTTATATGGCAAAGAGACTATAAAATGAGTCGGGAGGCCATCAGAGGGTCACACTTACGAGTGTCTTACCAGGATCCCAGAGACAGTCAAAGTAGATACAATTCCTGGTACTTGTGGTCCTGAAGGCTACAGAGACCCACAGGTTCTATGGTCATGACAGATGGCTCTGGAGCTCATTGCCTTGCCAGTGGGCCCTACTTTGGAATTAGTGCTGGAATTTGTGATGGAGTTAGACTCAGATGTGACCTCTCTATACATGCCTCTTCTGTCACTTTTACTGAACCTGTGTTTGGTGCTAAGGTTTGTGTATGATCAGGAAACTTGAATCTCTGGACTCTCCATATGCCAGCTGGGTCCTGAGCCTCAGCAGAGTTGCAACACCTACTCTCTGATTTGTTAGACTTACCCAGGTCAGCTGATGGGGAGGTGAGAATAGTCAGCCACCACACCAGGGAACCGAGACTGTCTACAACTGCAAGCAGGAGAATTGCATCCATCAGCCATGTGGGATCTAAGCCCCTTCTTGATTTAGAGGTGGAGTGGACATTGTCATCCCAAGGTCCACAGGATGGAGGAATATAATATGGATTAGAGTGGATTTGCTGGTATTCTACTATAGAACTGTTGTGACTCTAGCAGTGAAAGAAATTGCATCACTGATATGGAGACAATGGCCATGTGAATTGCTGAGGGCAGGAAAGGGAGGAAGAGGTGTGATATGGGGTATTTTCAGGTGGTGGAGTTGTTCTGAATGATATTGCAGGGACCCCTGCCAGGACATTATTTATCCTGCCATAACCCACTGGATGGACTGGAAGAGAGTGTGAACTACCAGGTAAACTAAGGTCCATATGGTGTGGCAGTGCTCCAGGGTGCATTCACCAAATGCAATGAATGTGCCTTACTGATGAAAGGGGATGTTGATGTGGGAGGAGCAGGGGTGGGGTGGGGAGTGGGGTATATGGGAACCTCTCATGTTTTCGTTTTTTAAATTTATCTTCTCCCCGCCCCCCCCCCCCCGCCCCCGGTGGCTTGCTTGCTGTCTGCTCTCTGTGTCCATTCCCTTCATGTTCTTCTGTGTCTGCTTGTCTCCCTTTTGTTGCATCATCCTGCTGCACCAGCTCTCTGTGGGGACAGGCCGTCAGATCTCCACAGGCTTGGGCTGTCAGCTCTCTGTGGGTGCAGCCCACAAGGGCCTCCTTGTGAAGATGGGAGCTCAACTGATTGAGCCACAGCCACTTCCCTTATGTTTTTTTAATGTAATATTTCATGTGATCTATTCATCTCTTTTAAAAAAAGAAAATAAATTTTAAAAAATTTTTTAACTTGAACATGAAAAAAAAATTACCCTGCATTCTAAGCATAGAAGCAAATAATTCAAAAACCCCATGCTGGATATCGGAAGCTAGACAATGTTCCACATACCTGAACATATATCAAGAAGTCAGTAATAGTAAAAGACGAGGTTGGAGGCCCAGCAGAGTCATATCGTATCATGGATCACTTTCAATGCCAAACTAACGAGCTTGGGGAGACATTTCAAGGTGGTAAGTAGGCATGTGATGGTCTTATTCATGAAGAAACTCAATAAATTTCTTTTGAATTAATATTATGTGCCAGTGTGCTGGCTGCTGAGCAAATGGCAGTGAGGTCACAGCATTTGCTGCCTAGCAGGGTCTGTCAACGGGTAACTACAACGTAGGAGGAATGGAGAGCAGTCTTAGCCAGATCACCTCCCTGGCAGTATAGAGGACGACTGACAGGGAGAGCAATGAAAGATCCATTAGAGGACTCAGATTCCAATTCAGGCAAGAAATGAAGAAATATCAGGCTCAGAGAAGGAATAGTGTTCCCAGAAACAGTTGACACCTCATATATTGTCATCCTAAAAGGTAGAGCTCACCTGGAGTCTTCCAGGGCTCCACTTCACACCTGTTCTCTGGAAATGGATATGTGTTACCTTCCAGGCTGCCAGAACTTTCCTGGGAAATCAGCATGCAGACAATCTTGAAAATGCAAACTGGTTTCATCCTGCGAGTTTCACATGCTGGTTCTCTGGGACCACACACTGAGACACTTTGCAAGAAATTTAACAGAAGACAGATGGCAAATGTCATGGGGCTTCACAAAACTGTGAAGCAAAGGAATAAACCAAAAAACCAAAGCACTGAGAACCAGAGATCCTTGAGCAGGCAGAGAAGTGGTCACTTCCCCTCTCCCCCTGGACTATGAGGGGCAGGAGGGAGCACTGACCTCCTGCAGGAACAACTATGGTCTCCTTGGCCCTAGAGATGGGTCTGGAGCTTAGATTTAGGGGTGAGTTGTCCCACATCTCTTCACTCTGTTCCTTCACTCTGAATATTCTTTGAGCTTATTACAACAGTTCAGAATGAACACTCTAAATTTAGACCCAAACTATTTCATGTTTCCAAGGGAACTGTAAATTACTTTGTGAATATACATACAACACAGCCAGCAAAATCTGCCTGATGAAGCCTTCTCTTACACTCGGTGTCTGAAGGCGCCTCATAAATTGTTGTCTTGTCCAGGCTCCTGGACAGTAGCTGACAGCCTCAGACAGATTGCCTTTGCTTCCCTGCATGGCACTTCTGTAGGAGACTCTGCTACAAGTATAAGGGACTCAGGTCTCCAGCTGTTACAGCTCTCCGACTCCCCAAAGTTCTGTGCGGTGCCTGTAAAGGATTTGTTGGAGGCAGAACAGAATTGGGGATGCCACAATGTTACAATGAGCCATCTAAAGCACAGGTGTTCTGATACCCCTCAAGGCATCAGCATCCTACTGGTGGGAAGACACAGACTGAATGACCTACTAGGGAATAATAGAGCAGACGAAACAGTTTTTGATGAAATTAGTGAATCATTTATGATTGAGTTCAGCTGTAGTAACAGAGACCAGAAATAACAATGTGTATTAGCCAAAGGAGTGCTGATGCCAAGTACCAGAATTCTGTTGGCTTTATAAAGGGTATTGATTTGGGGTAAAAGCTTACAGTTGCAAGAGTCCAACTCAAGGTACCATAAGAGTTACCTCCTCACATAAAGAAACAAGATGGCAGACAATGTCTGTGGGGGTTCAGCTTTCCTCTTTCTTCTTAAGGCTCCGTGGTCCCAGCTCCTTCTGATCTCAGCTGTAGGTTAAAGGGCTCATTTCTTTCTGGGCCTGCTCAGCTGCTCAGGATTCTGGTCTCTTCAGCTGCAAACTTTCAGGTGAATTGCTCATCATTTTTCCAGGGTCTGAGTCTATGGAGTCCTCTCTCTTCCTGTGTATCTGCTTCTGTCTCCTTGACTGATCAATCGTTTTTATAGCCCACCAAGGGGTATATAAACTGAGTTGCCCTAATGAGGTCATCAAATCAAAGCCCTCATCTTGATTTAATAAAGTAAAAGTGAAATTTCTGAAGTTAATACAATCAGAGAGGTATCATGCCCAGAGGAACAGACCATAATCAGTATCTCTTTTTGTAATTCAAAAATAATATCAAACTGCCACACAATGGCTTAAACAATTTAGAAATTTATTTCTCTCTCATGCATAAGTCCAGAGGCATCCAGTCCAGGTGATATGGCGAGTCCTTTATATTATCATGGATCCAGGCTTATTCTATTTTTTCTCTACTTATTGTGTGATTTCCATCCTCAAGGTGACCACTCGATACAAGATGGCTTCTGGAGCCCCAGCCATCACATCCATGCTCTAACTAACATGAAGATGAAAGATAGAAGGGCAAAAATGTTGCAGTTCTCAGATGACAAGCTCTTTATATGCAAACTTTCCAGGATCTCACATAATACTCCGCTTACATCTAGCAAGAAGTCGCCTTTCTAGCAAGATAAATTGGAAAATTTCATATTTCAGTTGGATGCAATGTGACCCAAAATAATATTATGTACCTGCTATCAAGAAAGAAGAAAGAAATTTCATATTGTTAGCAGTCTCAGTTATTTAGGAGCAGAGGACTCTAGGATCAAAATATAATACCATGGAAACTGAAATAACAGGAAATACTCTGCAAGAGGAATAAGACTTAAAAGAATGAAAAGACTGACAAGAGGGAAAGGAAAGAAGAGCAAAGGAGGGAAGGAAAGGAAAGGAAATGAAGGAGGAGATAAGAAGAAAGTAGACTAGAAAAGAGAGCAGGGAATAAGAAAGGGAGAGAGATAAAGAGAAGACCAGAGAAAGGAGGGAAAAGAATATGCAGCCAGATGTTCCAGGACCCAACATTTTCCATCTTTAGGGGAACTTTGGTTCCCTGGGGAAGTTTCGGCGTCCTCCGTCTTGAGCATTGGGTCTTCCTGTATGCCTTCCTAGATGTGGAGCTCCCTGCATCCTGGATATTCCAGCCCCTTCTATTGCAATTCCTAGAAAATGGGACCACCCAGGTCCTTCTGTGTCTAACCCTAACCCTAACCATGATCATCAGCTTTCACCAGACCAAACCCTTGGGAACATGATATACATACTCAAGTGTTTTAACTCCGGGGTCAGGTACATCTCAAGTGTTGGAGCTGCTGTTAACTTAGATGGCCCCTTGGCAGCACAGGGAAGGCCTTCCTGTTCAGCCTCCACCACAGTGTTCTCTATAGATGCCTCCTCCACCCTTGACTGCCCACCAGCACCCCCTATTTCAAGACTCCCAGTCAGCAACCCCACCTCCCTCCTCCCTTCCCCCCAAGAGGAGGCTCACCCATGATTCCTTCTGATAGCTTGCCAGTAGGGGCAACAACACTGTATGAAGCTTTGGCAGAAGGCACGGTGGCATTCTCACTCTGTCCCTCAGCAGACTGCAAAGAGATAGAGATTGTGGCCCATACACGAGAGGAATGTGTATGGACCACAAAACCCATTACTAGGTTACCCCTGGAATAATCACTTTTCACAAAGGTACACATTTGCTTTCCTTGGCTTTTGGCCCAGCCTTTTATGAACCAGAAGATCACCACCATGCTGCCAATCCCCCGATATGATGGCAGGAGGCACTGAGAAGCAGCGGTCTTCTCCTGCTCTGCCTCAGGTCTGGACACATTAAAGAGAAATTTCCCTGTCAGTGGAAGCTCTCCTGGCTACCTGGAGGAGAGGTGCCCACATCACTTAAATTGTTATTTTTTTTAATTGCAGACACTTCCATGACCTAAAGCACTGGGTGAATACTAATCCATCCTCCCATGGAAGGAAGAAAAGAGGAGAAGGGAGGGCCCCTCCATTAGAATTTAAGCTGCTTTAGGATAAAGACTGTTCTTACATCTATTTTATTTTATTTTATTTTTAAGATTTAATTATTTTCTTTATTTCTCTTCCCTTCCCCCCCCCCCCACCCCAGTTGTCTGTTCTCTTTGTCTATTTGCTGCGTGTTCTTCTTTGTCTGCTTCTGTTGTTGTCAGCAGCACAGGAATCTGTGTCTCTTTTTCTGTCTTTCCATGTGTGCAGCGCCATTCCTGGGCAAGCTGAACTTTCTTTCACACTGGGCGGCAATCCTTATGCAGCGCACTCCTTGTGTGTGGGGCTCCCCTACACGGGGCACCCCTGCATGGCAGGGCACTCCTTGCACGCATCAGCACAGCGTGTGGGCCAGTTCCACATGGGTCAAGGAGGCCCGGGTTTGAACCACAGACCTCCCATGTGGTAGACAGACGCCCTAACCACTGGGCCAAGTCCACTTCCCATTACATCTATTTTATATAACCCTCAATACCAAACATAGCGTCTTCTATACATGGTAGGTACTTGATAAACTTCTCAAATAAATACATGAAAAATGTCTATTGTTTTTAGCACTGCATAGTTGAAACACAAATCTAAAAAAAATTCTTTAATAGCAACCGTAAATGAAAAAACTCCAAGAAATAGGTTCAGGTTCTGGTTTTTCTCCCAATTGATTCATCCCTCCCTATAGGTCCATTTGGTGCTATCCCCAAATAAAAAGGCAGTTTTGAGGTTGTCTGATGCTGAATGTCATGCAGATGATTATGCAAAATCCAGGCTGCTCCCAGGGCTCCATGGAGAGCTGTGAACACTTCTGTTCCTGGAATAGGTACTCTTATGAGAAAAAGCAGATGATGAGGTCAAATATCATTCCCCCAGTCCATATATAAAAACATGCAAAATAAGGAGGCCAAAATTGGGCCTCAGGGAGACTCCAAAATACTTGGAGCAGAACTAAAACAAAATTTTCCTTTTCATAGAAAATGACACTTTTTTTTTTTCACTTTAAAATATGGAAGATCCCATTATTGTCATAGTTTTCCTTTCAGTAATTGGGCCCTCTTCTCTATAAAATAGGGGCAAACAATTTTTTTCTAAAAACAATGAGAGAGGCATAGAGAAGAAAATTTAAGCATTTCAATTTTAAAAACTGGTCCTCTTCTTATATAAAAGTATAATTCTGCCAGGTGGCATCAAAGGAGAAAGATGATTATACAATAGAAAGAGTGTCAAATTGAGTTAAATAAAAAGTTCTAAGATGATCTCTAAATTCTGTTCTCTGGTTCCATGATTTGAGTCAGTACCCACTAGAAGTACACAAAGAGGAAGATGGGGAGTATGGGTCATTGTTCTTGGACATAACTTCAACTACTTGAACAATACTTCTAGCCTAAGGTATGGGGAACAAATGTTCAATTCTTGCTTCAGGATGCCTGACTTAATTCCTTCTCTAGGAGTTAATTCCTGAACGTCACCCAAGGTACCATTCAACAATCATCCATTTAATTTTGTTCTCACTTTTTTTCTATTACTACCAAAAATAGAGCTGGCTGAAAATTTGGTGGCTCAATAGAATTTGTTACCCAACTCACACATTGGGTTTCTGCAGCCAGCTACAATGAAGTACCACTATTTTCTTTATCTACACATTTTGGCTGATGTAAAGTAGATTTCATCTCACACACTATGTTGAGAATGTTGGCAGGGGAAGGTATCAGGATCAATTGGCAATGTCCACCATGAGGTAAGAAGGCAGAAGTAACCAATGCATGCCACATATTTGCTATCCCTGGGATGCGGACTCTTGGACTTCCAACTTCCTTGGATATAAAACTGCAGCAGGGAAGGTAGAATTCCTCTAGTGACATCTTTTCTTAACCAATGACATCATACAACACTCTCCTCTCCTCCCCCAGAAGATGGCTCCCAGATCCTACCTAGTTCTTCACTTCCTCCAACCTGTGCTCTCCATTTCTTTAGAGATGTTTTACAAAGAACATTCCATGTAATTGTAATCCCATAAGATGCTATTTAAAAGAAGGGTGTAAGTCATCCTACAATTGGTAAATGCTGCATGGTAAATATAGCTAACATTTTCCTCTAGTCATTGTTGAGCATCATGTAACAGGTTCTGTTCTAAGAGTTTTGCATGGATTAACCTTAGTTAATCTTTATAGCTTTTATTACTGCCATTTTATTGATAAGGAAATTGAGGCCAACCAAAAGCCAACTGTTGGAGTCAAGATTCACTCTGTCAGTCCAAATCTAGAATTCATTTTTCCAAGATGAATAACAAGATGCTGCCTACCATTTCTATATCTATATTTATACTTTATAGCTTCATCTGCATATCTATTCTAAATCTATATTTACATCAACATCTATATCTATCTTGATGATTCACAAATCACATTAACATGCTAAAATTCTGAAAATTTCTTTTTCAGAATTTTTTTTAATTTTAAAGAAAGCTTTTTAACTCTGTTTAATTCAATTTAATTCATTCCTACATTTATTTGGCACAAGGGACCCCCTCCACTTTTCTTTTCTCTTCGCTTAGCTACTATGAACAATACATGTCATAGATTGTTCTAGAGTACCATGGAAATATGCTACTGAGAACTTAACTATGAAAAATTGAAGGCTAAAGATTTTCCAATGTATGAGAATCTTGAATCTTAGGGTCAGCTCTCTACTTTATTTAGACTGATATTTGTATAACCAAATGAATCAAAATCTAAGCAAGAGTTCAAATTTTCAGACCTGAAACGAGTTTAAAGAGTGTTGGTAAATGTAGAGATGGACTCTAGCATTGAAAAGCCAATCAGTTACTTAAGTAATTCATTATAGATGATGGTTGGAAGAGGCAGCCAAGTTAAGAATAAACTAACAGTATGCGGTGATCATTTCCATTTATTTAAAATGAGAATAGTGTGGTATGGCAGAAAGAGCTTGAAAGTCAGACCAAAGAGACTTGAGTTTGAGTCCAAATTCAACCAATAGCTGAAACTTTATTCTCTGCTACATACCCAACATGTAATACTGTGCCTAGTGTGTGGTCAAAAACATATGTGTTTAGTGACTGGATATCTGATCTTGAATAATTTAATCTCCCTGATCCTCAGTTTTCTTTATATATAAAATGGAAAGATGATAATTTCAACTTCCAGGGTTGCTGTGAAAATCAAATCAGATAATGCACTTGTTAGCAAGTTTTCATTTTAAAGCCTGCTGTAAATGTCAGCTGCAAGTACTGTCATCATCAACAATAATAAACTTAACAGGATTTGAAACACAGCCACACTCATTTACATCAGCTCTTTTAGCCAAGTCTCCTCCAGAGTTATTCCCTGAGTAGGGAATGCTGGTCAGCAGTGGGCATGCGGGGATAGCAAGGCCCTGGCATAGAAAGAGTTAAAAGAAAGACAACTTGTTTTAATAAAGGGAAAACAACAGCAAACAAATTAGCTTGTAACACTGAGGAAAACATCCCCTCCAAAAACCCTTAGATGCCAAGGCACTTGCTTATTGTTGATACACAGTAGCTGCTCAATAAGTGTTGGTATCCACCAGCCACTAGTGATTACTGAGCACTTGAAATGTAGCTAATCCAAAATGAGCTGTGTGTTGTGAGTATAAAATGCTGACTGGATTTCAATGACTTAGTATGGGAAAAGAGAAAAATAGATAGTTTTTATATTAATTACATACTGGCAAGATAATATTTTAGCAATATAAAATCTATTATTACAATTCAATTCACTTGATTATTTTTACATTTTTAATGAGGCTACTAGAAAATTTTTAATTGCCTGTGTGGCTTACCTTGGTGCCTGGCATTGTATTTTTATGGCATAGTGCGGCTCTAAAGCAATGATTTCAAACTGTGGGCTGTGACGTATTAGTAAATCATGAAACCTGTCTTTTTTCTTGATGAAGGAGAATAGAATAAAAGGCAATAGATTGGATTGGAATGTTTGGCATTTAGAAAAGGTAAACACTTCATGAAACTTTGGTTTCAATTATATTTGTATTTCATATGTATGCACTGGGTTGCAAAGTAAAATGTATTTTTCCTGTCATTAGAATAAGAAATGTTTGAACATTCCTTCACTAAATTCTCCACGACGAGACCGAGTCAGCGCCCGGCAGTCAACTACAAAGACTGTGGTTTATGTCTGACCAGGGAGATTCAGGGATGAGTCAGGTCAATGCGGCAACTTTTAAGTGTGACCCTGGAACCTTTGCAGCCTCCCCTGATGTACTAAAGCGAGAGAAAGGGACATCTGTGCTGCCTGTTAGGCCACCCCCCTGGATCCTGAAAGTGCCAAGGAGGTAGAATAATACAGCCGCAGCACCGCCCTGGGCCCCACCAGCGCGGTAAAGACGCAACGAACCCCGCAGCCAGTGCGGGAGCAGCTGGAGGCAAGCCCCCAAAGACAGCCTGGCCCGCAGGTTACTAATTTTAGCCCTAGAGATGGGCCGGAAAAGTTGCCTCTCCAGATTAGTCAGGGAATCCACAGCTCCAAACACTTCTTCCCTCGTGGTAATTAAATTAGAAAACTACCACCGCCGCACTTTCCTGCGGCCGGCCTCGGTGAGCTCTGCAGGCTCCTGGGGGCAGCTTCTCCTGGGGTCGAGGGCCCAGCTGCAGGTGGATTTAGGGCTCGGCAGCAGCAGGTGAGCCGGGGTGTAAATGACCTCACCTCGCAGCAGCGGGCCGGGGCCGAGGCCGCCCAGGGCGTGGTTCCGACCTTACCTCTCTGTTGTAGGTGCGGTGGTGACCAGCGATGCCGAGGAGGCAGCAGGAAGGCAGACACATTGCTCATCCCAGCTGCCTTTTCACCCTGCTCAGTCATTGTCACTGAAGGCCATTTTCTTGGCTTATGGGGACACTGCCTCAAGAACTGACAGCACAGGTTTTGATAAAAACCAATTCTCTTCTGTTCTCACAAATTACCCAGGATACTTGAATCAAAAACGGCCGTGGCAGTAAGAATCCAGAGCTCATTCAGCTCAAGTCCCACGTAGCACCTGGGAAAACTGCTGGCTGGGCTGACGCTTTTTCAGCGTCCTTCTGGGCTAGGGCCTGGCTTAAATGTTTAACATGTCATACATGAAATGTTTAACACACCTCTGAGAGAGCTGCCATTATTGTTTCCATTTAACATGAGGAAACTGAGGCTCAGAGATAATTCGCAACTTGCCCAAGGTCACATGGCTAGTAGGTGGCCACAGAGACCCCAGGGTATTTGATACCCATGACACAATCTTGTCTCCCACCTCCAGGATTTCTAATACAACATCTTGGAAAATGGTTTGCTAGACTCAAACTACCATCCATGAATCTGAGCCCTGAGGCTGCTTGAAGTACTTGAGGCAAGAATTACTCTACAGAGACTGTAGGGGGCTAGGGCTTATCTTCCCCCAGACCTGACACTTCCAGAACCTTCCAGTCTGTGTCACCTTCCAGGTCTTTGAATTGATATTTTTTGTTTAGTCTCCAAACATCTGAAGCCCTTTCTGAGCACACCCTCCATCTTAGTCAGCAGCTTCTGCTTCCACTCAGCTCCCCCACTGTCCCTTACTAACTCCCTGTGAAACTTCCGCTGCTCTGACAGTGGAGAGTAGGAATCCAGGGACCGCCCATTGTCATTTCTTCTCTCTCTCCTGTTCTAGTCGCTTCCATCCCAGTTGAAATGTCTCTTCTCCAGAGACTCAGGTCCCCCTGCCTGAGGGTTCTCCTTTTCAGATTGGCCAGAAATCACAGAGTTGGGGGGAGGAGACCCTTCTTTCCCTCAGGGCTGTCTCTAATAGACCTGGTTCATGTTCTGATGGGACCAGACATAATGCCACAGGCATGTTAATGGGGACTCTGGAGAGGAAGCTGGTCACCCTGTCAACACTTGCTGGGTTCCACAACTGCCAGAGAGGTGTGCTTGGTGCCAGGGGCAGAGAAACAAGCAAAAGCCGTTCCCTCATTAGGCTCTGCCCTGCTCCCACAGCTGCGCGGTGGGCTTGGCCTGCCACCTGACCTGCTTGTTCCTGCGACCCAGCAGCTGACATAGATGCAGGTCAGCCTTGGACCTGCCCCCGGGCCTGTCTGGGGAGGTGCAGAGCCACTGGGCAGCCTGTTGGCTTAATTGTATACACAGTAGCATGCAGTCTCAGTTATATAAATAATGTGAGTGTGTGCACATAACACACAGAAAATATTGGGAAAAAATAAGTCACGATCACTAGCGGCTTTCTCTGGGTGAAGGTATTAAAAAATACAGTGGTTTTACATGTTTGGTTATTTTGTAATGAATATGTATTATTTTTTCCAGTGAGGAAAAAGCCAACAAGATATTTTCAACATAGAGACTTGTTTAGTTTTAGGCTACTGATGCAGGTATCCTAACTCATAAAGGTTGATAGTCTGACTGACACGCAGCCACTTTAACCCTGGGACACATTGGATTTGAATTCTGGCTCTAGTTGGTGGGCTCCCTCTTCTCTTCGTTCTGACTCTAGTGGCTGTAAGCCAGCTCGGTGAAGTTTCACTGGACCCTGGTTACACCGTGAGACATGGCCTCATCCATCTCAGTCTTGCCCAGCTTCATGTTCCAGTCCAGCTCAGGGCAGCCCTGCCTTGACTTTGGACCCTGATGCTTGCCTTAAACCTCATGTCCAGTGACTATAGCCAGATGAGTAGCTTCAGCCCCTGAGGTCCTTGCTTTCTGGCTTCTCGGAGTAGTTTCAGGGACCAAACACAGTCCAGGAGAAACCAAGGAATAATTTAGGAATCTTTGTGGTTCCAGGGGATTGAGTTCCAGGTTTCCATTCTAATTAACCCCCACTGGGGAGTTGTGATCATCTGCATGGGATAATTGTCCTTATATTTACTCGTGGGTCAAGAAGATGGATCACCAAAACCACCGTGGAATTTGTCCCGCATAGCCATCTGAGTTCTGCTCAATTCAGCTGTTGGCTGAATTAGCACCCAGCGATGGCTCACCATCTCCTTTGTGCCCCCTCTAATGCTGGAGCTGAGGGAAGTTTGAGGAGGAAAGATAATTTCATGGCTGTCCCATAATGAGCTTCTGAACCATGGAGAAAGGGAGACCATTTGTTTCTTCCCCTTTTGATATAACAATAGTAATACCTTCCCATCAGTCATGTGTTACTTCACACATGCTTGATTCTCATGATAAGTAATTCCTGCTTTGTGGATAAGGAAACTGAGTCATTGAACAGAAGTGCTGGGACACACAGCCAGATATGGTGTCTCCGGGGCCAGTGCCTTGCCCACCAAGTGAGTCCATCTCTCTCAAACCTCCCTGAGGTGGTCCCCATGGAGTGTGCCTTCTGTGACCCAGCTCCCAGCCAGCAGCCTCCACCAAGCCCAAGGGCAAAAAAGGCCACAGATCACCTACCTCTTCATTTCTGGGAAGAATCGAATAAATCTATGAGAGCCTGACAGGGGCTGAGTAATCAGAGCAACTCATGTTTTCAAGGAAGATGGACATGCTGCCGGTAAAGACAATTAGGGGGTGTGGACTGGCTGACAGGTACCAAGGTCAATAATAAGAAACAATGTGACAAGCAGCAGTAATCAAAAGAAAAGTGAGGGGGGAAGACTGTAATTCTGGCATATCAGCTAGAGAGGCTGGAGAGGGAAGGCAGGACTTTTATTGCCCGAACAATAAACTGGGCTGATGGCTGGCAGGACAGTGTGTCCGCCTCAGGCTCACCCTACACACTCCTGGATAACACTGCCAAGAGGGAAATTTCAGAAACTTTGGAAGCAGGAAAGACCAATTCATAGGACTATGCAGAGCACCTAAATAGTTAAGAATGCCTTTAATCACTCATTTTTTCTTTCTCTCCTTGTATTTCTTCCATTAAAAATTTTATATATACATACACATACATACATACACACATATACGTATGTGTGTATGTGTGTGTGTGTGTGTGTGTGTATAAGAGAGGGAGAGAACTTTCTAGGCTTCCAGCTCTGGCCTGGATTATAGCTCTTGCCTTCCCAGGACCCTCAGTTTAAGGAGGAAACAAACAACTCTGATAAATGTAATAACAGGTTCCAAGTTCTGCTGGAAATCAGAGGGGGTGAGGAGGAGATCATTGTCACAAATTCCATCTCTTGGGAAGGCTTCACTAAGTACTAGATATATTCCTTGACAAAGAAGATTTTAGAGGCAGGCTGCTGAAGTTTGAATCTTGGTTTCTTTGTTTCAAGGCTTTGTGACTTTAGACAAGTCACTTAACCACTCTGTGCCTCAATTTCCTCATCTATGAAATGGATATAATAAAAGTAGTCTGTATGGTTGCTGTGACGGTTGAATGAGTTAATCATAAGACCCTTTAAGAGTGCCTGGCCTGTTCCTGATGCATGTTAATATCAGTCAAAGAAAGGCCTTCCTTTCCTCCATGTACAGCCCCACATGCATCACAATGGGCAGAATATGCAAATTCTGGGGCCAGTAGTTACATCTGATCAGTTTAGTCTGATGGGGCTGCTCCTAATCAAATACAGCAGGATTGAGAAAACCCATCTACCAATTCCATGTCTTCAGTCTTCTAGCAAAAGCCCAAAGATATTTTTATTTTGGAAAAAAGGTGGTAAATAATCATTGTTGTTTTAATACTGTGGACTCATCCTGCAGATCAAAAGCTTGGATCATTCTAGACCTGACCGTGGGTCTAGAATAATTAAGGTATAATATTCCAGAGCAGTCAAAGGATGTGTCACTGCTTACCTCATAATTATCTTCAAATGCAGCACCTTGTTGGATAAGGCATGAAAAATTACCAGAGCCATTTTGGGAAGTATCTCACCTGGTTTGGGCTTTCAATTAAGTTACTCAAGCTGGTGTCTTGCTCAGTAGGGGGGAACACTTTTATAATGATTTTTATGCAGGTATCCTGTCTGATAATGCAAAGTAGGAGCAAAGAGATAGGGTTACCTATTAAGAATTCCAAAGAAAGGATCAAGTTTTGTAGTTGTTGCTAGGGAAATCTGACAATCTCTCGGGCACAGTCCTCCAATATTCAAATAGAAGAGTTGGTAAGTAAATCTTCAGAGAGAACAGGGAAGGTTTCCCCTCTGCACTGACCAGCCTGGATTTCTCTAATCACTCTCCTCTGACCCCTTCCCACATCCAGCCCTGCAATATTGGTGAGGTCCACTCTCCACCCACCCACAGCTAGCTTGCTCATTAAAACACCTAGATATGCACCAGCCATGTGGGATCTAAGTCCCCTCTCAATTTAGAGGTAGAGTGGACATTGCCATCCTTGGGTCTGCAGGATGGAGGAATAAAATATGGATTAGAGTGGACTTACTGGTATTCTACTGTAGAATTATTGTGACTGTAGCAATGAAAGAAATTTTATCATTGATGTGGAGACAGTGGCCACAGGAGTTGCTGAGGGCAGGGAGAGGGAAGAAGCGGTGTGATATGAGGGCATTTTCAGGACTTGGAGTTGTCCTGAATGATATTGCAGGGACAGATGCAAGGCATTATATATCCTGCATCCACTGAGTGGATTGGGTAGAGTATCAACTACCATGTAAACTATAATCCATTTGGTGTAGAGTGCTCCAAAATATATTCATCAAATGCAATGAATGTGCCACACTGATGAAAGAAGTTGTAGATATGGAAGGAATGTAGATATGGAAGGAATGGTGGGGAGAGTGGGGTATATGGGAACCTCTTATATTTTTTAACGTAACATTTTGTGTGATCTATGTATCATGAAAAAAAAGACAATAAAAAATTAAAAACAAGAAACAAAAAAAACACCTATATATGGCCAGAGAATGAAGAAATTAGAAGGCTGGTTGTTTTTCCTAAATTTTTATTTTTATTTTTTAGAGGATGCATTTCTGCTGAGAAATAAAGAAAAATAAATAAATCTTATGTCTTTACTTATTTTAAGTCACTGATTTTCCAGTCTCCCTGCAAAGAAAACAAACCAAAGAAGATGTGAGTTAGATTCCATTTTACACTATAAATTTCTCAGAGGTAGCATAGATTACCTCCCCTCCCCCACCCCCCAAAAAAAGAAAGAAAAGAAAATTTTGATGTCATAGTCTCTGCTTTAGGGCTCTTATTCATAGGAATGCTCTTCAGCTTACTCATCTGTAAAATGGGGCAATAGGCCCACCTTACATCCCTGACAGATTTGCTGTAAGAATGAACTGAGATTGTGTTTATAAAAGCACCTGGAAAAATATTGCCTGGTTGTACAGTTGCTCTGGCTCATTTTAGTGCTTTTTTTAAAAGGGGAAAGGTAGAAAGATCAATGTGAGAAAAAAATGGTGAAACCTTTTACAGGCGATGAATCTTATTCTCTGCTATAGCATGAAGCTATACTGAACCATGTCCCCTGTTAGGTTAGTTGAAGGCTGTTGTTAAAATGGAAATGTCACTGTTATTTATGCCTACCTGTTTCCAAATAGGTTTTCAGATGGCATTAATTTATTGCCAATACTGTATCTTGTATAACTTTGGCATTTGACAATTGAGGGAATGAGGCGCAGAGCACAGCTAAATTTCAAGCAGAGTCAGGAGTAAGAGGAAACATCTGGGATAAACAGCCCTTCCCAGGAGGCCAGGTCCCTGTGGGTACCTGCAGAGACAAACACTGGACAGCCCTGGGTCAGTCAGTGAGGGCACTGGACCCAGAGGAGGGCTCCCAGAATGAAGTATGGTAAATTCAGCAAAGAAAAACTTCTCTGCTTGCCTGGGAATCTCAGTTGAACAGGCTTAGAGCAGGGTCTATTTGATCCTGGTGAGTGGGAAAAAAATGGTCTTTGTGGACTCTTCTCACTGGGTAAGATTCAAAATTGACCATATTTAAATATTTACTATAAAGTGCCACCATTCCTAAGGTTGAGACTGTCTATTTTATTCCTTCCTGTGCTCCCAGGGTCCAGCACTGGGCCCAACATATGGAAAATACTCATGGAATGTGTGGGTGGATGGATGGATGAGACAGTTAATAATTCTAAAGTATGTCTTGGGAGCCATCAAATAACATCCAGTAACATCTTCATGTGGGTCAGTGGGCTAATGAAAGAAGTACAAACTTTGGAGTCAGCCATATACTTTCCTATCCCTCCTCTTAACCTCTCTGAGCTTCAAGTTTTTCCTTTCTAAAGGAAGTTAATATGCCTCATAGGATTGTTGTGTGAATGAAATGAGATGATATGTTACTCTGTTATGCACCTATTTAACACTTAATAAATTGAGTACTTAATACCATTATGATGGAGAATTTGATTGAATTAATAGAATTTGACAGCCCTCAAACAAAATGGGGGTCTACCTTGACCAACCAAGATATCTAAAATGGTCCTTGGATCAGAACTGCTGCAAAATTTACTTTGATTTTTATAATTATCCCAAACTCAAAACCTCCCAAAAGACATATCGGAACCTCTTATGTTTTTAAACCTAACATTTTGTATGATCTATTTACCTTTAATTAAAAAGACAATAAATAAAATAAAAATAATAATAATAATAAACCTCCCAAAAGCTACAGGACTCAGGCACACTTCTCCCCTTGGCTTCCCAGGAGCCAGAGTCCAGCCCCAACCACCCAGAAAGCACGAGGCCATGTGTGGTGACTCCCCAGCTCAGCTGCAGGGTCCTTCAGAGCATGGAGGCAATGGGAGGGGCCAGACTTCACTTGAGGCCGTGCCCCTGCTCCTGACTGGCAGGAGACTTAGCTGGCATCAGGACTCCACCTCCCATTCCCATAGAGCAGAATCCTAAAATTGGGAGGGGGATGCTCCACCTGCTGCTGATGGGGCTCCTGATTTGAATGAGTAGGTTGCCCTGAGTCAGCAAGAACAGATTATTGGGGCAGTAGGACCAACCTCACTGGGGCTGCCAGTTTCTCCATTATCAGGGACAAGTGTAGAGTGGATGGTGTGCATGTCTTTCAGAGTCCCAACTGTAAAAGAAGACAAATACAAATCAGGATAATATGAGGAGAGTATATTTAAAAAGGACCTATTTAAAAGGGTGTGTGTAAGGATGTAAGGGAACCACAATGGATAATGCAAGAATCATGGGATTTGTAGATGCTGAGTCATTACCATCCTTAAGCCCCAAAGGAGGTGAGGGGATTGGACAGAGAGTTTACAAGAACCTTGAGAAAGAGTTGCTCATGTAGAAAAAGTCACCTCGAAAGGAGCAGCCCCTCAGCTGAGGGACACAGGTAGCTCCTGGCCACCTCACAGGAGGAAGCCACAACCTCACTCTCCTCTCTGCTGCTGATCTCCTGCTGGGGCTCACCTTTGGCTGAACAGGAAGCTGTTCAGGGCAAGCAGGCCTCCAAAGAAAGAGATAGGGAGGAGAAGGTGGGGAGAGGAGCTGAGGAGCAATTGGAAGAGTTCCAACCCACTGGGTGCAGGCAGGGGGAGTCGGGCCAGAAATGGGATACCATGCAAGTTGAGGAGGAAGGAAAACTTCAGTAAAAGAGAAATCAGGTACTAAACACAAGTTATTTCAAGAATAAGTCCCAAACCACCCAAGACATTCTGCATCCCTTTAGTGGGCTTTCTTTGCAAGGTGTACACGTGGACTTTGGGAGCCCTCAAAATATGTTTAACTTATAAATGCCTCAGTAGCCCAGCTACATCCAGAGCCTCATCAGTATCATCTGTATTCTTAATTTGTCAGAACGGCAGCTGCCTGTAGCTAAACGATCAATTCTTGTCTTTTTTTCAGGTTGAAAACATTTAAAAGTCCAATACTTTACAATACGTATCCTGGATTTAGCAGTTAATAAAACAACATTTGAATTATATTGGAGCCTCTTCTAACAATAATGAACAAAGGTGATGCAGTATAACTTAATGGAGACCAAAATGCATTTTGTCAAGAAAGAGAGTGAAAGAAAAGGAATTGAAGAAATTATGTACATTGAAAAACCACTCCTTAAGGCATTGAAGAAGGCTAATCTGAGCCTTGCTCACTAAATAACTGCACAATAAGCTAAAGGACAAGAAAAAAAAATTGAAAGAAAAAAATATTTTGAGTTTTTCAGGTTGAAATTAATTTTTAGGGCCAATTCTAACTGTATATGTCAAAGATTTCTTAATCATCATACCCCATTTAAATAACATTGATGGCTCAACAAGCCCACAGAATACAGACCAAATTCCTGAATATATCAATCAAGGCTCTCTGACATCTTCTTACTAACCTTCATCCTGGGACACGCACAAATACCCCATACCCCACAACTTCCAGAACTGCGCCCTCTCTCTGCATGTCTTGATTTCCCTCCTTTACTGCTTCTTACCCACTCCTAATTCCCCCTGCCTCCTCCTTTCAAAATAGTTCTCATCTTTCAAGGCTCAGCTCAAAGGCCATCTTTTCTCTCTAACTTTCTGAGTCTTGTACTTGAAATGCTTCCTTTCTACTGAGCTCCAGAAGACTCTCTCCATATCTCTGATACGAAATGTATCTTGGTCGGCTATTTATTCTTGTTATGTGAATACCTGTCTTTTCCCAGTTGTACAGGAATTACCTGTGGCTTCTCTATTCCACCTCCAACACTTGAATGGAACCTAGCCCAGTTCCTGGCATGCACTCAGCAAGAAACTGAATTTAATTAAGCAAGTTGTGCTCCATATACCAGTCCTCTCAGATCTTCCTCAAGTTTGTTAGAAAATAATTCTGTTAGTTCATGCACTAGAAGATATAATTCACCCGCTTATAAGCCTTTGGGTCAGGGTGGTGCTATTTCATGCACTAAAAGACTTAATTTACACAATGAAGTAAATAACTCATTTAGATCACTAGAGCTGAAATTTTATAAATTGCCACCTCCAACATACAAGCTGGCACTTAAAAAAAAATTAATGGATATCCAATAAGGAAGAAGTTATTCAGTTCTTGCTGGAAGGATCAGCTCCAATTTAGTTATGTCATATAATTGGAAACAGCATGAATTTGATATTTGAATCTGTCATTAGGTATTTTAGTATCAGATAAATTATCTGGTATTCTGGATGTGGGCGAGTATAATTTTTAAAGCTATCTACTCCTAAGTTTGTTTTTCTTTAAAGGGTTTCAATATCCCAGAAATCAATGCCCACATTTACAGTTTTAACTAATTAAAAGTTCCGAACCCATATTTTGTAAGTGGGTATGGTCCCGAGTTGGCCTCCTGCACCCACTGGTCTGCAGGCAATAAACCCTGGGAGCGTTGCTGATACATGACCAGCTCCCTTATCTTGCAGGCACACATGGAGCATGGACTATTCTTTTCAAAATCTAGTTTTAATTGAATTTAAGCCATCATGAAGACCAAGGATGATCCCTGCAGAGGCAGAACTTCCTGGCATTGGATCTTAGGGCTCCAGCTAATGCTGCTTATGCCATACCCTTTGCCCCTTCTCCCTATCCATCCCCCAAAACTCTTATCCACATTTCCACACCACACTCCATCTGGACTCAGACACCTCCTCTTCAGGAAGGCTTCTTGGCCATTTCTCTCATGCTGTTCTATGTTCACCTTTAGGAGCACCTATTAAATTAAATTTGAAATCAGTGATCTTCAGTTTAGTCTTGCTCTTCAGTTTCATGTTTAGTCTTTTCCACTAGAATATAAGCCCAATGAGGGCAGAGATCATGCCATATAGTGAACCCATTCCTCCAATTGTTCTGAGGAGGCATCCTGGGCAGTAAGTAAAGAAACCCTCGATTTGGGCTACAGTCTGGCTGGCAAACTTTCTTGCAAGAGAACTTTCTTTGCAGTTTTAGTAAATGTGAAGAAGGGAAAGATGAAAGGTAATACAATGACTCTTTAAGAAAAATAATCAAACTGATATGGAGACATGCTGTTCTCCAAGCTCAAGAAACACAGATGAAAAACAGACATGAGTGGTAGGAAAAGGTCAGCCTATTAGAAAAAATTTTAACCAAAGTGGTAGAAATTAATTTCCTGCTTCCAAAGAAAAGAGACAGCTATCCTTTGAGGAGGCTGCATAGAGGCAGGCTGTAGCTTCTAGTACTGCACTGAGAATCTGGAAATATAATTCAGGACTTATCTTGGCACTAATTTACTGTGTGTACTTCGGCAAATAATTCCCATACTTTAAGTCTGTAAAATGGGAATAACCTCACCAATTGTGAGAATTAAATGGGGTCATATTTTTTTTAAATGCTCTCCAAATATTAGAAACTCTGTGGAGTCTGTAAGGTGGATACATTCTCACCTTAATGGGCTTTCTATTTACCAAAAATCAGGGGAAGCCTAAATCAAGCATCATAAAATTTTAGAGCCGAAGTAAACAGGAAGGCAGACTTTCCATCAGCCATAGCTACCCAGTGGGAAGTAGAAATCCCAGCGCAGAATGCACCCAGCCTTGCCGCTTACATTGCTAAGTGGGATTTCAAATTCAGAAAACCTCACGCTTCTTCCAATCTTCAGATTTGACGACCCTCTTGGTGTCGTTCATTTAATTGATGTTCAAAACCCGTTTTTCAGATGAACACAGAGTTTCTTTGAGAGATCAGGTCAATTGGAGTCCTCATAAGTAGCACAGGACAGAGTCAGAGGACAAGACCAGAAGCAAGTCCACTTCCCGGCCACTGTGGTTTCTCTAATCCACGCTGACCCAAAGCCACCCACCTACTGGGCTGGTCACACGTGCCCAGGAATGAATGTGGATCCTGGAGGCTTAGAACCCAAGCCCGTTCCTACAGATGCCCACCTGAGGGAAGTGCATGTAGCACAGGGGCTTTGGGTGGCCAGGCCTGGTGGGAAGCAACAGCTTAGTGTGGCCTCGCACATCTAGCCATGCCACTCCTCGCTCCTTCCTGACAGCTCTGGGCCAGCCGTGGCCTCCTGTCTGTGGGAGCTTTCTGCCCTCAGGTTCTTTTCAGAAATCTGACAGACCCAATAAAGGCCCAGTCTGAATGAGACGAGCAGCCTCTCAATTGTCCCAGCAGCCCTCACGCTGCCTCCACTGACACAATGGGGCCGGCTGTAATTACATTACACCCTCGTCTTTCATAATTACCCTCTTTCTCCAAGTGACAGAGCATCCCAAAGGCAGGGAGGAAACTATTTTTAAGCTAATTCTGACCAAAAAAAAAAAAAAAATCTAAAAAAGCGTGTCATTTTCCACTGATATCATTCTGGTTTATAAATCACCCCTAGGGACAGAGTTGGGACTGAGGTTGGCAGCTAGAAGCTCAAACTCTAAACAGAACACTGGGCACCGACCCTCTGGAGATCACCTCTCCCTACCTGCCCAACAACCTCCATGCTCATTTTTTCTCCTCTGCCTCCCCCTATTTTTTTTTCCTGCAGTCCCCCTGCCCCATGGTCATCAATTCCATCCCCTCTCTTACTCTGCGGGTGGGGGAAGAGGTAAAAAACAAAGGCATGGTTTCTGACTTCAGCGATTTCTCTTTCTCTTCCTTACCTTCTCCAAGTCCTTCCTCCCACCCTTAACCCCAGCCCTCTTGAGACGGATTTTCTTTTTCCTTCTCTATGTCTGTGAAAAGAGATGGCTCACAGAATATTTTTCTATAACCTCAGGAAACCTCTTCAGCATGAAGAAATAAGGCCAGGAAAGGGCATATGAAAGGGGAAAGGGATAAAAAAGCCACTTAAGAACAACTTCAGGTGGGCACCAGAGCTTCAGCCAAGCTGGGGTGACCCATGACACAAACCTCTTCCCAGACCTCCCTGGAGCAGAACCAGCATCTCATTAACAAGGCACTAAATCAGCCTTGAGGACAATCCTGTTATCCTCCTCTTACAAATTACCCGGAGACACCTCTGTTGCTGACCATGATAATTATATTGATAAGGATCCTAGAGTGGAGGAAATGAATCAATGGAACCACACGGATTTCTTGAGTATCAATCTATAGAATCACTGCAACTCTCTTGTACTCTCATTTGTAGGGTCATTAGCTATCTGTCTTGCCAGACCTGTCAGTGTATCATTGGACACTGGTTATATTATCTATAGCTCACGTTTATGTTTTCTCACTTTACCTGTGGAACTCTTGTCTATTTCCTTCACCAACTTGGCTCTCTTCCATTTTTTTTTCTTCTCCATTTTATTTTCCCACTTTCCTTCCTTTCTTGCATTTCCTCTCTTTCACCACCACGTTCTCTCTCTCGTTGGCCCATTTTGGTTCTAGTCCTGGGGTCTTACCAGCTTTAATCTAATGACTCATCTGAGAGATGGGGAGACAGTGAGGGAAAGAAAGGAGGCTTTGCCAGTCCCCTCATACCTCCTAAGGTCTGAGCATCAAGTCTCCTTTGGGACAGAGGTTTTTGCATCTGGCCTAGAGGGGCAGCATCCACCTTATAGCAAAGATACAAGATGTCTCAGAGCAGGTGGCTGCCTTCTAAGGGATATCCCACATACTAAATGCTGCACTCCTGGCCCCCTGTGGGATTCAGCTGGACCATCTTCATGGGCAATTACAAAAACCTACCAGGGCTCATCGGTCCACACCAGCATCACTGAGAAGGACCAAAGAAGGAGACCACCTGCAGAAGCGACAAAGAAGCAGACCACCTGCAGGTGGAGGTGGAGAATGAAGCCAGAAAAAGAGGCTTTCAGGGCACATGAAAGAAAGCCACTTTGAGAGAATTACTAAATGACATGAATTTAGAAAAACTAATAAGGGCACATTTATTAGATAGACATTTAATAATTATTAGTTTAATTTCTCTTCCTCCTTCAGCAAGCTTCAGATGAAGTGAGAAAAATAGAACCCATCATGCCATTTGTGCCTCTCTCTCTCTCTCTGTTCCCCAGAAAAGCAACCATAAGCCAAACAGTAGTGGAGACACAAGAGAGAAGCAGAGAGATCTGTGGCACACCTAACATCTGGTGACTGGCAGCCACTCCTCACTGACCCAGGTGGGGACATACCAGAGGGAGCTCAGAGAAGCAAATGAGGCCAGAGGGAGGCCCCTGCAGGCCAAGGTTTTCTGTGATTCCTGGCTCAGCAGGGAATCCCAGGAAAGGGCAGGTTTAGCAAATGTTTCCCAGTTCCCCTAGGATCAAGGTTTAGAATGGCTTCTGATTATTTCAGACAGAAAGGGGGCTGGGCACTTTTAAGTGACGAGCCATCATACCAGCCTTCCCTCAAGGGGCCAGGCTGAAAGCAATTTGCCTGGGAGTAGCCTGACTTGGTGGAGAAAAGATTAAGCTAAAAGTCACCACTGTCAGAGAGTGGTAACTCTGAACCTGGGGGATGAGAGTGTTGATTTGTAAAAGCTCTAAGTCTGTTCATGACAATGTTATGTGACTACTAAATAAAGTTGGCTGAAAAACAGCAGTTAAGAGCTCAGACTATGGTCAGAAAGATCTAGTTGTTATGTCTTGACTGTCACCAGCTTATAGGGATAAATTAAATAATGCAAGGAAAGTACTTGATAAGGGTCCAATAAATACTAGCCATTGATATTATATTGGGGTATTCTCAGGAAAGAGAAGACCTTAAAGTTCATTTTCTTCCAATCTCTCATCTGATATGAGGAAACCCCTCTTTAGGATTCCCACTGAATAGTGAACCGGAACTCACTATCTTTCATAGCAACCCAGCCTGCAGTTGTATAGCTCTATTAGAAAAGTTATTCCATGTATAGAGCCAAAACTTTATTTCCCTGTAAATCCCCCCATTTGGTACAAACCGCCTTCCCAGGACCTTTTGTCATAAGAAAAAATTTCAATCCCTTGGTATTTGACAGCTGCCTGCGTTCACTGAATGAACCATGTCCTTGTGCATGTCAGAGTTTTTGCAAATGTATTTTCTTCTGTGCAGAATGAACTTCTGCCTTCTCCATCAAAAGAGCAATCCATTAAAATAAATTTCAGTAGTATCTCCTGATGGAGTAGGGTATCCTGTGAAGAAAAAGAAATCCCAAAAATCTGTGCTTCAAAAATTAAAGGATTATTTCTTTCTCACATGCATGTCCATTGTAGGTCATCAGGGAAACTCTTCACTGGTCGCTCAGAGATCCAGGGTGTCAGAGCAGTCACCATCTTGGACTTTGCCAATCATCTTTGGGGTGGGGTGGAGAGAAAGCTCTGGAAAATCTATCAGCAATGAAATGCACCAGCCAGGAAGTGACACCCATCCCTTCCTCTACAATTCACTGGCCAGAACTAGTGACACAGTCTCACCCAACCACCCAGGGACCAGAAACTATTTCTACCATGTGCCTGGAAAGTCAGGACGGAAACACTTGGCAAATGGCACAGATGGTTATTCAATTCCCTCACAGTCCCCTGCTAACCCAGGCAGAGTTGCTTATATCACTTTCAGACCTCTGAGTGTATTTTGTGCATTTGTTAGTCATGGTAGTCATCATATTGTCTTGTTCCTATTTACTTACATTTCCAACTCTTCTGCAAGAGAGTTTCTCAAGAATGGTACACTAGGTCATAATAAATATTTGCAATGTGGATGCATTTGAGGACAGTGATCATATACATATTCAAAGTCCTGACAGTGGTTTGCAAAGTCATACACAATGTGGCTCTCATTTTTCTGATCTCATCTTTCAACACCTGCTCCTCATTCTCCAGGCCCTAGGCACATGGTGATTCAAACGCAGAGCCTACACTGTTCCTGTGTCTGGGATGTGTCTCCTCAGCCATCTGCTTGGCTCACTACCTCACTTGGGTCAGGTCTCTGCAAAGAAGTCACCTTAACAGAGAAGCCTCCCCAGACCATGCTCTATAAAACATCACATGACCCCCCCCCCCCGCTCTTAATTCTCCCTCTGTCTTATATTTGTTTGTTTTTCTCCATGGTAGTTACCATTTCCTGACATACACACACACACACACAAATGTGTATTATATTATTATATATTAAATATCACATTATATGTAATTATTTGTGGTTATTTATTTACTCTGTCTTCTCTCCCTCCCCTCACCCCGACTCTTGAATAGAATTTCTATGACTTATTCATTGAGTGCCTATTGTGTGCAACAACCTATGTTAAGTGTTACGTGTGTTGCATACTAATTATTTTTGCAATTCCCAGAAGAAAAGAGTTGTTCAGCATATGATCCAAATATGATCCAAAGCATGGACCATACAAAGAAACCTAAGTTAAGTTAGAGAAGAAGCTAAGGCATTCCAGGATCACAGAGCCATTTCTGGAAAAAGGTTTCAATGACAGCAATAGCAGCAGTACTCTGAGGAAGCAATGCCTAGAGTCCCTAAAAATAGGAAGGCAAGTAGAACCTCAGATTAGAGAGGTCTTGGAAAGAGCTGACAGTTATGAGACAATTTTGTTCAGATATGTCACTACATCTATACTAAGGTTGATTTATTTTATCTGATGTGACCAATAGATTGCCTCCTCCCACTCTGAGAACCTCACCCTTCTTTAGACAAAGGTATGCCAAGGTTTGGTCTTTCCTACTATCTACAGATGGATGTCCCAGAGATTTTGGGCAGTCCTTCAGAAGGGGAACAATTAGTCTACTTGTCTTCAAACCATATTTGTTTATTTCAGTAAATGCTAGGTAATATGTAATTATGCAGAGAATAACTCAATTATAAATGCAGCCCTATAAGGTAGGTGCCATTATTATCTCTACTTTGTAGATGGGAACTGAGGGCTGGGAGTGGTTAAGTGAGGTGCCCATAGCTAGAAAAGAAAGGAGCTGAGGTTCAGATTCAGGCAGCCTGACTCCAGAGTCCATGGTCTCAAAAGGTCTGCTCTGCTTCCTCTTCTTATTGGAAACAAGGGCAGATTATAATTCATCACAAAATATAAAGGGCAGGTAAAAAGACATGATTTTTCTACTAGTCACTGATATGGGTTTACTCCTAGTAAAATCAATCTTGAGGCATTTTGTAGTTGAAAAGAAGTTGAAAGACATTAAAGAGACCAGTGAAGAACTTGAGGATAATGGAGAGGGGTTAAACAAGTTTGTGAGTGACTCAACCTTTTGCACACTGAGTGTGTGTCTGTTAATCCATCTATTTATTCTTCCTCCCATCCCATCTACCCATCAGTCATTCAACAGCCATTTATTGGGCACTTTCACTGTTCTAGGCACACAGTCACATGCTGCAGATGGTCTGAGCTAAATCAGATTAGCAGTCCAGGTAAGTGAAACAGGCAAACTGAGCCCTATGTTTGAGTATGGTAAATATTGTAACTGGGAGGCTCAAGGAAGAGTAGGGGATTCACCTAGCCTTGCAAGGGAAGGTGTAGATGAGGAGACAGAAGGGAAAAGATGCGACAAGAATGCTTCATGGAGGAGGTGATGCTGGATGTGGCCCTAGTAAAATTTTCTACCCTCAGTATTCCTGGGAAGATCCTAAAGTTTATACAATTTCCATCAGAGACAAGTAAAAATATGAACCATCGAGCCCAACAGCTAAGAACACAGGATTTGGAGTCAGATAGGCTTGGATTCAAATCTTAACCCTCCTAGGAAGAATGTCCTCAGTTATAGCATGGGGGCAAGGAGCCCAGTCACAGGACTGTTCTGCGGACAAATAAGATCAGATGTGAGGTGCGCAGCAAATCCCTGTACACAGTACACATTTCGTAAGTCTTCACTGGCATCTGTTACCTTCTTCACGGATCTCAGTTACTTTCACTTGGTCCCTTAGTCCTTAATCTTCTTAGTAGCTCTAATACTGCTTTTAGAACGAACATTTGTAAGCCTCTTTTCCCTTTTACATAGGGAATAGAAAAGGAATACAATTTCCAAAAAACTGATTTGCATTCTTGTGAATTAACTGTGCTCTGTGGTTCATGGTGACTAGGTAACCAGCAGGGGACCTGATTCATTATTTTAGCAATTTAAACAGGACCTTGGAAGAAAGGCACCCTGTGGTCACAGAGCACTGGGACTGTACTAATGAGAAGATGAAAAGAAAGTTCAGCTCTCGCACAGTTCCAGATAATCACAAATGTACACAAAGATTATTAACAATCACAATTACCTGGAACCATATTATCTGCCTGGTTGGTTATTCTAAAGTCAACCTGAATAGAGTGGATGAATGAGCTGAGAGGATTTTATGAATAAATTATTCTGAAGTGGCTGGCAGGACCCCTTCATAATAAATATCTGGGGAAATGTGAGGATATACCTATTGTCCCTTGGTCCCCTTCATCCTAATTCTCAACCAGAAGTAAAAGGAAGCTCTGAGTTCTCCACAGAGCTCCCAGGAAGATGCAAGTATTATGTTGGCTGGAACCATTTGCCCACCATGGGGGCCAGACTCGTGTTCCAGGTAAGCTGTTGGGATAACCCAGCGGCCTGCAGAAGCTCTGACAATCCCTCTAGGGGACAAAGCCCTTGGCTTTTATGTCCCCTGGCACCCATGTCCCTTTCCTACCTCCCTCTGAAACCCTCAGTCACCTGTTTTTAGCTCTGTAGGATGGTGCAGAGCCCAAGGTGCAGGTCTCAGAGGCTCTCTTGTTCCTTGATTTCTCTTGCAGATCTCCACAACTCCATGCCGCGAGCTGCAGGCTGGTCTTGAACCCAGGGCTTGGCGGAGAGTATGGGGGCGGACGGGGAAACAGGTGTGCTGAAGAATATGCTGCTTGGCGTCAACCTGATCCTTCTGGGTGCCATGCTCAAGCCCTCTGAGTGTCAGCTGGAGGTCACCACGGAGAGGGTTCAGGGACAGGCGGTGGAGGACGAAGGAGGTGTTGCCAACTACAGCACATCCAGCAAAGAACAGCCCCTGGTCTTTAACCACGTGTACAACATTAACGTGCCCCTGGACAGCCTCTGCTCCTCGGGGCTGGAGGCCTCTGCCGAGCAGGAGGTGAGTGACGAAGACGAGACTTTGGCAGAGTACACTGGCCAGACCTCAGACCACGAGAACCAAGTGACCTTCACTCACAAGATCAACCTCCCCAAAAAGGCCTGCCCATGTGCCGGCTCAGCCCAAGTCCTGCAGGAGCTGCTGAGCCGGATCGAGATGCTGGAGAGGGAGGTGTCGGTGCTGCGGGACCAGTGCAACACCAACTGCTGCCAAGAAAGTGCTGCCACAGGTAGAGTCTCTGGCCTGGTGGTCCCTGGAGGGAAGGAGGGCTGAGCAGAGAAGGAAAGTACACGAGAGCATGAGAGCGAGCAGCGCACTTGTCGCGACATCCAGCATCTTCCCACGATCGGAGGGAAAGAGTACTGTAGTCTCTCTGCTAATATGTCTCAAAGATCGAAATGCAGTCCTTCCCCAGGAGATTCAGTTCAGGGATTCTCTGCACTGCTTAGCCTGTTTGAAATGCATTAACCTGATTTTGGGGGGATGAGTCAGGAAATGGTACATCGGTTCAGCAGAGCAACTTCTATGGCAAGCAGGGAATTTCATGTCTGTCTTCATTCATCTCTGGTTTTCCCAGGCTGCTGAATTGATACCTCCCCATGTTAACCTGAGGGACTAGAGCATGCAGACACTCTGTTCACTCAATTGCAGCCTTTCTCCCATCTGTGTAAATGACAGTCATTAAGGGCTCAGAGGACGTGTCCCCATATTCACCAGCAAAATGTAATCTGCTGTTCTCTCCATGAACACACACACACATACTCACAGAGCTTTATTCCACCACCCCCCAAAAGGCTGTTTATGGGATTTACCTCTAGCCTCACCTACCCTCTAATTAATAATACTTATGAATTATTATCTTTACCTGTCTGCTATAATGATTAAATTCTTCAGAACCAGAGTTCCTGAGTTCAAATCTTGGCTCCCCTACTTACTACCTTTGTGGCCTAAGCAAGCTGCCTTCCTTTTCCCACCTACAAATGGTGATAGCACAGAACAGCCATTCAGTATATGAAGGCCTGGTTTCCAGTAGGCACCCATGGAAGCAGGAGCTAGTACCAGCTGCTCTACCAATGAGCAGAAATTGAGTCTGTCCCATTTTGTGCCTTCAACTTTCTCATTCAAAATCTATCTTTGACCCATTCAATTCCATTCTTCACTGAAAAGAGGATTCTTCTTACTATCCTGGGTTCAAACTTTCACTCCTATAGGGCCCAATATCTCAAGGCTTCCATGGGGATGAAAGGAGGAGGTGACAGAGATAAAATTTTAACAGAATCTGGATGGCCCACACATCCAGAAGAGATATCAAACATGTCGATCCTGAGATGCTAAGATTAGGGGCAGTTTTTGAGCACTGAAATATTTCATAGGTTTTTCTCACCTTTTTCTCCTCCGCATAACAAAATCCTTAAATAAACCATCTGAAGAACAGGAAAGGAAGTCTACTTGTTCAATCCGCTGTCCTACAGTGAGAACTGTCAGGTCAGTTCATCTTTTTAATGGGTCTGGAGAACAAGAAGTCATAGGTTTCCGTGGACAGGCACTCTTTGCTGCTTGTGAAGCCACAGAGGCTTCTATAAGTAGGCTTTTTACCAGCCTCCCACAAGGATTTCTGGCAGAAATGGTAAAAATCTACAAGGAAGAGCTATGCTAAGCAATGTCAGTGAAAGTGGCAGAAACAAACAAGGATATAACTTACTTCGACTTCATATCCTCAGGGCCAAAAGAAGAGAAGGATTCTGAGCAGGTATGCAGCTTGGGATGTTTAGTAAGTTTGTTTGATTCATGCTAGTCAGATAAGCCTTTAGTTATATTGTGGTAAGGATAGTTACATTGTGGGCAGAAATATGCATAGAATCCTGAAGGGACCACAGAGAAAAGTAACTAAATGAAACTATGGTTCCAGGAAGACTTTGAAGTGACCCTGGCACTAAGCACATATAAATGAGCAGAGTTAGAAGGCAAGAAGGTGGGAGTAGGGTAACACATGTGAACTTCCCTTTTATAGCAGACTTGGTGTCCAGCCTACATCCTTGGAGTTCCTTCCATGCCCCACAACCAGAACCTGGGTATCTGTATTAGTCAACCAAAGGAGTGCTGATGCAAAGTACTAGAAATCTGTTGGCTTTTATAAAGGGTATTTATTTGAGGTAAAAGCTTACATTTACAAGGCCCTAAAGAATCCAATTCATGGTACCATAAGGGGTACTTTCTCACCCACGATTTGAAGCAAGATGGCAGACAATCTCTGCAAGGGTTCAGTTTTCCTCTCTCTCAAGAGAGCTACAGGCTAGCATAGAGCTTGTTTCTTTCCAGGCTCAGCTGCAAACCATCAGGTGAATGGCTTGTCTCTCTTCCCAGGGCAGGATCAAAGTTCTCTCTTCTACAGTGTCTATGGAGGTCTCTCTCTCTTCCTGTGTCTTCTTCTGTGTGTCTTCTTGAGTGAGTGTGTGTTTCTAGCAGCCCACCAATAGGACAGGGACTACTGATGTGGTAGAATCAAAGCCCTAATTTTAACCTAATTGAATCAAAGACATCTCAGCTGAATCTAATACAATCAAAGGGTATCACACCCAGAAGAAAAAGACCAATTTACAAACATAATCCTTTTGCTTTTGGAATTCATAAATAATATCAAACTGCTACACTCCTCCTCTGAATTCCAAAAAGACATTACAATATTTTTTAAAAAAACCACCTTAAATCAGTAATAATGCTAAGTACAAAATCACATCACAATCAGTTTATAGAAATACAGTTTGTCTTGGGGCAAAGTCCCCTCTGGCTGTAGACCTGTGACACTTTCAAAACAATTTATCTACTTCCAATATACAAAGGGACAGACATAGGATAAACATTTGCATTACCATAAGGAGAATTTGGGAGGGAAACATGAGTCATAGTCCCTAACAGTTCTGAAAATGTGCAGGGCATACTCCATTAGATTTCAAAGAGTAAGAGTTATTCTTTTTTTTTTTTTTTAAGATTAATTTATTTATTTCTCTCCCCTCCCCCACTCCCACCTAGTTGTCTGTTCTCTGTGTCTATTTGCTGTGTGTTCTTCTTTGTCCGCTTCTGTTGTTGTCAGCGGCACGGAATCTGTGTTTCTTTTTGTTGCATCATCTTGTTGTGTCAGCTCTCCATGTGTGTGGTGCCATTCCTGGGCAGGCTGCATTTCCTTTTGCGCTGGGAGGCTCGGCTCTCCTTAGGGGGCTCACTCCTTGTGTGTGGGGCTCCCCTACGCGGGGACACCCCTGCGTGGCAGGGTACTCCTTGTGCGCATCAGCACTGTGCATGGCCAACTCCACACGGGTCAAGGAGGCCCGGGGTTCGAACCTCAGACCTCCCATGTGGTAGATGGACGCCCTAACCACTGGGCCAAGTCTGCTTCCCAGGAGTTATTCTTAAGATGATGTTTTCTTCTCCTTAGGTCCTCATGGGGGCCCACCCTTTCCATACACTTGCCCAAAGACCATTTTCTTGGTTCTACCCTCAGTAAGCATCTGGATGGCTACCAAGCTCCAGAACTCAGCCTCCAAGAACATTGGGGTGACCCTCCAAGTGTCATTGGGGTGACACTTTACCTAGTCTCTGCAGTAGAGTCTCAACCCCCTTAATACAGTGAGGTGGTGGTAACATTCTCCCTAGTCTCTGGCATACAGGTCCAATCTCCTCAGAATAGTGAGGTGGTGACCTGGCCCTCCCTAATCTGTAGGGAGCAGGTCCAGCCCTCTCAAAGTAGAGCAATGGGGTGGCAACCTCACTCTCATCAACCCATGGGGAATGTGCTCCATCCTCTCTGTAGCCTGGGGCAGCAAAACTCTCCCTGAACAGCAGGCTAGAACATCAACCCTCTTCAAATGCAGGAGCACCTCTCTGGAGACCTGGGTGGAATTCCTCCCTTGGCCCAAGGAGATGTCTTAATTCCAGACCTTAGCTTCCATGGTTTTCCTCTTAAAGTTGTTTTCCCTTCGATGTCCCCTCTTCCATGTCCCTTTTAGTCCTGGCTGACAGTGGTTTTGTTCATTCAGCTCTCACAAAAAGTTTGTTGGTTAGCATGCAGGAAGCAGGGGTCCAAGCCATCAGACAGTAAGACTTTCCACAAGTCTTTCATAGATAACTGCATCTTCAATCCTGATTTATAAGTTCCAAGCTTAGTTAAGTCCTCAAACGGGGCACTGTCATCTGGGGACTTGATTTACAGAGGCTTGGAATTACTGGAATCAGTTTCTGGTTACTTTGTGACCAACAATTCAGTTCTCAGCTTACCTCTTTCCTCTAGTATTTTGCTATAAGCTGCAAGGAGAATCCAAATCACATTATCCAAGTTTACTTTGGAAAGCTCTTCAGCTAAATATCCAGACTCATCATTTTCAACTTCTTCGTTCCATATAACATCAGGGGTCAATCTTGCTAATTTCTCTGCAACTTTAAAACATGGATCACCTTTCCTCCAGTTCACAAAAATAGTTTCATCACTTCCATCTGATTTTGTCAGCCAAAGGGGTGCTGGTGCAAAATACAAAAAATTGGTTGGTTTTTATAAAGGGTCATTTATATTTGGGGTAGGGGTTTACAGATACCAGGTCATAAAGCATAGGTTACTTCCCTCACCAAAGTCTATTTTCACATGTTGGAGCAAGACAGCTGCCAACATCTGTGAGTGTTCAGGCTTCCTGAGTTCCTCCCTTCCTCAGTTTTCTCTCTGAGTTCAGGATTCCCCTCTTCCCAGAGCTTGCTTCTTTCTGGGCTCAGTGTTCCTCTCTTCCTGGGGCTTGCTTCTCTTCCCTCTGTGAGCTTACTTCCCAGAGCTCCAGCTTAAGGCTTCAGCATCAAACTCCAACATCAAAACTCCAACATCAGAAACCTTCAACTCTGTTCTTTGCTATGCATTTTATCTGAGTCCCCACCCCTTTGTGGACTTTGTGGGGACTCAATGCCCTAATGACGTGGTCCAGTCAAAGCCCTAATCATAACTTAATCATGCCCAGATACAGACCAGATTACAAGTATAATCCAATATCTATTTTTGGAATTCATAACCATATCAAACTGCTACACTTTCTAAGGACTTATCAGAAAAAAACTTTAGGCTTCACGTTCCTATCAACATTCTCTTCAAAACAATCTAGGTCTTTTCTATCAAGCATCTCACTATGACTCCAAAAAAATATTTCTTATCCATTTAAAAAAACCTTTCCAGCATTTTTGTTAATTGCAAAAGAACCACCCCACTCTCCTGGTACTAATGCATATTCTGTATTAATCAGCCAAAGGGCTGCTGATGCAAAGTGCAGAAATCTGTTGGCTTTTATAAAGGGTATTTGTTTGGGTAAAATCTTACACTTACAAGGCTCTAAAGAGCCCAACTCAAGGTGCCATAAGAGGTACTTTCTCATCCAAGTCAGTTGCCACATGTCAAAGCAAGATGGCAGGTGATCTCTATGAGGGTTCAGCCTTTCTCTTTCTTAGTTACTGGCTGGCATAGAGCTTGTTTCTTTCCAGGCTCAGCTGCAAACTATCAGGCAAATGGCTCATCTCTCTTCCTAGGCCACAGGATCAAATTTCTCTCTTCTGCCATATCTGTGGACCTCTTCCTCTACCTGTGTCTTCTTTTTTTTTTCCTTTTAATGATTTATTTTTATTTATTTCTCCCCTCCTCCCCATGCCTCCCATTGTCTGCTCTCTTTCTCCATTCACTGTGTGTTCTTCTGTATCTGCTTGTATTCTCATTAGAAGTCTCCGGGAACCAATCTTGGGACCTTCTGGAGTAGGACAGAGGCAATTACTCTCTTACACCACCTCATCTCCCTGTTCTGCTACTGTATTAGTCAGCCAAAGAGGTGCTGATGCAAAATACCAGGAATCTGCTGGATGTTATAAAGAGTATTTATTTGGGGTAGGAGCTTACAGATACCAGGCCATAAAGCATAAGTTACTTTCCTCACCAAAGTCTATTTGGAGCAAGATGGCTGCCAACGTCTGTGAGAATTCAGGCTTCCTGGGTTCCAGTGTTCCTGGCGCTTGCTTTTCTCTGGGTTCAAGGTCCCTTTCTTCCTGGGGCTTGTTTCTCTTTCCTCCACATGCTGACTTCCCAGGGCTCTAGCTTAAGTCTTCAGCATCAAACTCCAACATCAAAACTCCAACATCAGAAACCCTCAACTCTGTTCTTCACCATGCGTTTTATCACGACACCCTAATCATAACTCAGTCATGCCCAAGTACAGATCAGATTGCAAGTGTAATCCAATATTTCTTTTCGGAATTCATCAATTATATCAAACTGCTACAACTACATCTTCTTATTTTCTCTCCTCTGTGTCTCTTGTTGCATCATCTTGCAGTGCCAGGTCTCTGTGTCAGCTGGCACTTCTGCATGAGGTGGCTTTTCCATGCAGGGTAGCATGCCTGCGCAGGGCCACCTTCCCGTGTGAGCCAGCACTCCATGTGGGCCAGCTCACGCTCACCAGGAGGCCCTGGGCATTGAACCCTGGACCTCCTATCTAGTAGATGAGAGCCCAATTGGTTGAGCCACATCCGTTGCCCTGTCTGTCTTCTTGAGTGAGTGTTTCTATCAGCCCATCAAGGGAGCAAGGACTCAATCCTCAGTCACACCTACTGACATGGTTGTATCAAAGCCCTAATTTTAACATAATTTAATCAAAGCCATCTCAGCTGAATCTAATACAACAAAGGGTATCACACCCAGAGGAACATGAGTTTACAAACATAATCCTTCTGTTTTTTTTAATTCATAAATAATATCAAACTGCTATAGCATCTTTGTCAGATGGTTGTCCTTGGGCTGTGGAAACTCCTTGGCCTACAGGAAGAGAGAATGGAGGGATCTTGAAATTTCAACCCTCTAGAGACAGCCTTTAATCCATGATGAGGTATGGCCTGCATTGTTTCCAGAGCCTCCTGCAGGATTAAACCCAAATTACACTCCATGGCACTTTGTCTGAGAATGTAGCCTGGCTCTGAATCCTTTCCTTCTCCATCTCTCCCATGCCCATACCTGTTTTTCCTGGGAGCACTTTCCAGTAAATCACTTGCACATAAATCTTCATCTAAAGTCTTCTTCCAGGGAACCCAACCTAAGACACCCTGAAGGCAAGCTTCTGAAGGACAAGGGACCAGATCTTGTTCATCATTACCAGCAGCACTGTGCTAGGGACTGGCAACCTATGTTAGATGAAAAGACTTACTAAGTTGATTAGGGTCCAGATTCTGTTAAGCTTAATTCTCAGCAAAACAATTCTGATCAGAGAGTGAGTAGAGGTCTCTGCCCACCCTTCCCCATGCACATTTCACAGGAGATGCTGCTGCTGCCCTTTGACCTTCTCCCTGACCATTCCAGGACAATTGGACTATATCCCTCACTGCAGCGGCCACGGCAACTTTAGCCTCGAGTCCTGTGGCTGCATCTGCAACGAAGGCTGGTTTGGCAAGAACTGCTCGGAGCCCTACTGTCCCCTGGGCTGCTCAAGTCGGGGCGTGTGCGTGGAGGGCCAGTGCATCTGTGACAGTGAATACAGCGGGGATGACTGCTCTGAACCTCGGTGTCCCACAGACTGTAGCTCCCGGGGACTCTGCGTCGACGGGGAGTGTGTCTGCGAAGAGCCCTACACCGGCGAAGACTGCAGCGAGCTGAGGTGCCCTGGGGACTGCTCGGGGAAGGGCAGATGTGCCAATGGTACCTGCTTATGCCAGGAGGGCTATGTTGGTGAGAACTGTGGCCAGCGGCAGTGTCTGAATGCCTGCAGCGGGCGTGGACGCTGCCAGGAGGGGCTCTGCTTCTGCGAAGAGGGCTACCAGGGCCCTGACTGCTCGGCAGGTAGGAAGGGGCACTCTGCGGGGTGATCGGCAAGGGTGTCCCAGCTAGCTAATTGGTGCTGGGGAGAGAGATGGGAGGGAATGGGGAGTTGAGGCAAAATAATTCCCAGTTGGGTTGTACTCATTTGCTTTCCAAGAAAGCTGATTTCTTGAGTCAAGCACTATGTCATCAAGGCAGATTAGAGGGAGAAAAGGGCAGAAACCAGAAAAGGTCAAGTTCAGGCTGAAAGTTAGATCATTACCACAAAGGCAGTGGTAATTGTGATGGCAGCATCCCACTGCCCTTCCCCCAGGTCCTGGGAGGTGGCGAGTCCGGCCATGGGATCCCCTCGTGTAAAGCCTTTCTCTAACTCGGAGAGATTTCAAGAGCTCCACCTGCCCAAAACTATCTCCCTCGCCTGCTGCTATATTGCAGGGATATCTCCTTCTACAGGGCTACTGCACAAGGTGGCAGTTAGTCCGTAGGGTACTCTGGTTATCGTGGAGTTTATAGGCAGCAAGGTGTAATTAATTTATGAAACGATTGCATGTCTGCATGGAGAAAAGTGTTTGTAGGCAAGGAATTAAATATAAACAGGAATAAAGTATTAAAGGCATTGAGCACCAACAAACATTCTAACAATAAGCACTGAATATCAAAAGGATATGACTCACTTTGTTCCAGATGATTATATAGCAAATCAGAACCAATCCCATACGTAGTCTACACTGTGAAAAGCTGGCACAAAGGCGATGCCCTGCAATGAAGATCTAAATCCAGCAGAGGGAAAATACCAGTAACTTGTTGATAGTTTCTCTTTTTTCTCCCGAAAACCAGATCCAGATTATTTTCATCATTTCACTATCGTTCATCCTCTTCTGACTAAATGTATTAGTGACTACTGCTGATACATTTATTTGTGTTTTTAATAGGACAGGTTAAGCAATTGACCCTTTCCATTTAGGATCCAATTTGTAACAATGCACCCAGGGTGCCCACTGGGAAGAGTTAAAATAAAAAGTAACAACAGCAGAAACATCGCTAAACCTTCTGGTTGGTCAGTTCTAGGAATTTTCTATATTATCAGCCTTCAGACCTAAGGGGAAGGGTGGAATCCTGGGAAGCCAGCTTCACCCGCCTTTTGCACCTACATGGCAGATAGGTCAGAGACAATGTTCCCACCTGTGACTTCAACTCAAATTCTTCCAAAACATCAATGACAATAATTAAAAGAATAACTACAATAATGTACTGCTTGGTTTAAAAAAAAAAAAAAATTATGTCCCTTAAGTTAGTTTTCCCATGTCCAATTATCTCGTATAGCCCTTCTTTCTAGAAATTTAGTGAACAAATATAGTAAGCAAATGTAACAGATAGCTGTTACACCAATCTTTCTGAATGGAAGTTAAAGCAGAAGCTGAGCCTCATCATTTCTGAATGCACAGTCAGTAGGCTGATGCTGGCGAAGCAAGGCTGAAGAATTCCCCTGGTTCCACTCAGGGATGAAACTGTTTCAAAAGCCTCCACGGCCCCCTCCAGGGGATGCTAAGGACTGTGTTATGAGTATTCTACAGGACACATGTTTCTTCATAGAGTCGATCTTTGTTGGACTGGACATACCTGTCTTGTTCTTGGCCCTGCCTTTCTATAGGACGGGGCCTCTTGGCAAACAGAATCGTGGTCTGAACTAGCATTCACCCTCCCCACTCAACGGAACTGAGCCCCTGTTTGCGTATCTACGACTAAGTCCAGTCTGAACCAGGAGCACAGGTCACCTCCCACACGTTACCTCTGTGCTGTTTAAGGAAGACTTCTGCAGGCCCAGCTACATTACTTTACAGGTTCCCAAACGGTTCATAATCTCCCTCGGTTTCTATGGCAACCATGGCGCCACCCCTCACTGCAGGCGGTGCTCCTCGTAAAGCCTGCCTTTTACACCAAATGCCCCAGGTCGCTTCCAGAGAAGTATCTGGGTCACTAACTAAAGTGTTACTTTGCGTGTTCTTCGTGAAAAGGCTGTAGGAGAGAGGTCTATTTATCCAAAATGTGTTTGACATTTCTGGGCAGGTGTACACACTGCAGCTACGGTTCCTCTCACCTACAAGAGTGAGGAAAGGAAAGGGAAGGGAGTAAAAAGGTGAAAACACGGAGAGGCAAGATAATAGTACTTCATAGGTCATTCTTTTCTCCTTGGCAAGAACATGAAAGTAGCTGCCCACTGTGTGGATTACATTGTGAGGCTCTCGGGTCCCTCAAACTTGAATTCAAATGAATAGTGTCTACAGGGCCACTATATTTGACTCCTAACCTTGCCTTTTTTTTTCTCTCTCTTTTTTTTTTGTGTCTTTATTTTATTATTTAATGTTATGTTAAAAAAATATGAGGTCCCCATATACCCCCTACCCCACACACCCCACTCCTCCCCCCATAACAACAACCTATAGCCTTGACTTTTGCACATAGCATGTCATGGGACAAAATCTCAACCTTTCTGCCTCTGTTGTCTGCATAAGTAAAGATAACAAAACCAAAAATTCATGAATATGAACACTTAAAAGAGACCTTAGAAATAAGCTACTCCAGGCTTCTGCTTTTAAAAATTATAAAAGCAGCGGTGCAGAGAGACAGATTTTCCCATAGCCAGGGAGCTAATTAATGGTGGAGCAAGAAGGAGAGCCCTGGTCTCCCACCACCTTCTAGGACTCTTTAATCCTCCTTGGGACACCAAGTGGAATGGAATGGGGAAAAACATTTCACAGGCACACATACAAAGAAATACAGTCTTTTGATATGAAAGCTGAATCCTGTCAAATGATTAAAAATTAGGTTTTGGAGGTGGGACAGAAAAGCACATTAAACCATTTGTCCACATCTGCCCCCGGTGAAGGTGGTTGGTGTGGGAGCAAGCAGTGAGCTGGCCCAAACTCCCTGCGAGTCAGCAGGATAAAAGAACCAGTAGAATAGCATCTTGAAACAATCCAGAAAGTCATTCCCTGGACTTCAGTCAGACCTGTGAAGATTCATCATTGTCAGCCTTCTGCCTCTGTAGGACTTCAGCCAATGCAAACTTTGGCACCTGAAATCACTTGCTCTTTGGAGCAGGACACAACACAGAACTAATTCCAACTGTTCTCACCAAACAATGTGAAATTAGTGCAAGATCTAAAGCATCAACAGCATGGATCTTTGCAGATGAGCAAACCCGATTGCTCAAGTCACAATTTATTTTATCCTAACAGCCCACTCTTTCCCAATTTTCAAAGTTGGAATCCCAAAGAAAGTGAGACTAAGAATACCTTTGTATTCACGATAAATTCACTGAATGAAAACATATGGTTCTTTACTTTATACTTCAGTATCATTTCTTTCTATAGGATTACGATATACCTGTAAATTACAGGGCAAGCGGTGATGGTCTCCTCCATAGATCCACTCCCGTGCGAGCCCCTCTGCCAAGAAGGACACCAGTCCCTGCAGTTTCCATCAGATGGGAAGGCAGAGATTACCACCAGGCTCAGTTCTCAAGCTAATCTGTCAAGAGGAAAAATTCTTCTGCACCTCTTTTTCACTTCAAAATCTCAATTTTCTCTGCTTGGTTCACCCTCCATTGTCATTATTAGCTTTATTTTCTGGAAAAAGGAACCAAAATACACTGACTTGCCTCCAGTGTCCTAAGAGCTGGTGGTGGCTTGAAATTTGAAGTGGCCATTTCTGTCACTGTAACAGGAGACGTCTCCTGCATTGGAGACTTGGCGTCATGTGTTTAATCAAAAGAGAAAGGCACTAGAGAAACTTTTTTAGAGGTTTCTTGCCTCTAGGAAGAGCACCAGGATGGAAAGCACAACATATTTCATGGTGTGGATTATTCCCTAATGTAGTTTAGTTTTGGGGGATGTTTATAAATGAAAGGAGGCATCTGGCACAGTCTGTAACCTGCTCTACAAAGTGCACGGAAAAGAGCACTAAACTTAATTAGGGTTTGAGAGTGTGTTCTGTTATGACCCAACTCCCTGAATCTTGGCAATTCACTTAACCTGGACCTCAGCTTCGTCCTCATTTATAAAATTGGGATAATTATATAGATTTACCCAATCTACTTCATAGGGTTGCTATTAAAGATTTTTAAAATTCTAATTAAATAAAGTGCATGAACATGTTTTGTAAACTGTGAAATGCTATATAAATGTAAAGCTGCATTGTATATTTAGCTAAGAGTCTCTACAGCAGGGGTTCTTAACATTTTTTTGTTCCCTGGACCCTTTTTTGTCAGTCAGGTGAAAACCATGGACTCCTTCTTACAATGTAGCAACAGACAGTTTTATGACACTTAACATTGGTGGTCAGAGAAAATAAAGAGTTGTGTTTTTTTTTTCAGTTCAAGTTCATGGACCCTCTGAAATCTTTTCAGGGATTCCTTGGGGGTTCCATGGACTCCTGGCTAAGGACCCTTATTCTAGAGTCATTTTGCCTGGGATCAAATCCTAGCTTTTTTGTTTGCTAACCATGGGACCCAGTTTCCTTATCTATAAAATAGGGGTGATAATAATAATACCTATGCCATATGTTGGTGATAGGATGAAATGAGGATCCATGTAAGAGGGCTTAGCATTGTGCCTGGTGCATAATAAATGCTTAACATTATAGTGCAAAATTCTGGCATGTTTTCTATATACCAGCTCTTTCTTCCCATGTTTGAGAAGTCATTCTGTACACCTTATCCAGGCTGTCCCAAAGGTCTTAGTACAGTTCTAACCTTTAATCATATCAGAATTATAAATGATACAAACTTACCAAATATCATTTGGAAGTTAAATTATTTAAATTTTATTTATACTTATTTAGTTTTGTGAATTTTAAAGAATAAGTTTTTAATTTTTTGTTTCAGTCAACTTTGCTATCTTCAATTAAAGGAAATTATTTTTTTCTAGCCCATTCTATTCAATGAAAGGTTTGAGACAAAAACAACCAAAGCAAGTGTCTCACATGCTAATGTATGTTCCCAGTTTCCATCCCATGAGTCTGAGGTCAGTTGAAGGACTCCTAATTTCTGGCTTTGACAAGCATTTGAGGATGCAAGTGTATGCACAAAGGGGGCAAGGGGGCAGGGGGCAGGCACCTTCCATACTCACATGGTTCTGTGAAAAGCACTGGCCTATCCCTACTCACCTGTAAAGTGAAAGAGTGAAGTTACCCAGAAGAGAACTTCAAAACCAGTGACAATTCTTAAACTAATCGAAGCTTCCACACCATATAAATGTGTAAGAAATTATGACCATTCAAATACTGACCTGATCTCTTATTTAACCAATGGACAGGTCCAATGACAGGTACACTGAAGTTAGCTTCCAAATTGGTCTTAAATGTTCAGCTATTTAATGTCTCATACTGGTAAATCTTCAGTTCCTAAGGGAAGTACAGATGAAAGGCTCTTTCAATGAGGCTTAAGCTGTGGTGATTCTTTGAGTAGCATTTGAGAAGTAGGGCAAGAGAGAAAAGCAAAGCTCTTAAGAATGCTTCTATATCATCACTCCCAAGATACAGGCTAATAAAAACTAGCTGAACACAAATTACATTTCTTTCAAAACTTAAACAGTCTCCTTTTGATAGGGAAAATGCCACAAAAGGGAGTTATTGAATATCTTCTTCATTCTGTGGTATCCATGACTTGCAGTTTTGACTTCTTATATTTTGCAAAATAACCAAGAACAAGCCTTTATTTCCACTTGCCAAATCAGATATTAGCTCCCAGGGTGATCTGGTGACAGGAACGTATTAACTATCAAAAGCCACAGTGCTGTTAAATATCTAACTACTGTCTCTCTGAAAGAAGAAATGGAAAAGCCCTAATTTGTAGTATTTGCCAATTTCCATGGTGTAACTACTCCCTCTGTGGCCAATTTCAAATGATCAAATAGGAGCGGAAGAGAGTCCACAATTATATAGTATTTCCACCACACAGGCACAATTCATGTAAATTACCTTCAGAGTATAGACAAATGTAGTAAAATAACTAGGAAGATGAGTTTTGAGCATATCTAATCACTTTTTAAAATATATAATGTGCTTAATTATAAGTTTATAAGATTTATTCTTTAGTAATGGCTGTGATTAACAACTGTCTTGTAACATTCCTGGAAATTTAACGACCGACTTTCACAAGCTAGTAGGAACCACTCCAGTATAACACTAGCTCATGACCTTACCAAGACGGGTTACTGAACAACAAAAAAAGATAAGAACTTGGCTGCAAAGGGAGTTACAAATCACTCAAACCCACTGAGCCCAACAGAAACGTACGGGCATGGCCTGTGGGGTAAGATGTATGGAAGCAAAGTTGAGTCCAGGATGGGGAAGGCAATCCCCTGAGCTCATGCTGTCTGTGTATTGCCTCCTGGTAGTTGCCCCTCCAGAGGACTTGCGAGTGGCTGGTATCAGCGACAGGTCCATTGAGCTGGAATGGGACGGGCCGATGGCAGTGACGGAATATGTGATCTCTTACCAGCCGATGGCCCTGGAGGGCCTCCAGCTCCAGCAGCGGGTGCCTGGAGATTGGAGTGGCGTCACCATCACGGAGCTGGAGCCAGGTCTCACCTACAACATCAGCGTCTACGCTGTCATTAGCAACATCCTCAGCCTTCCCATCACTGCCAAGGTGGCCACCCGTACGTACCATTTCCCCTTCCTGTTTCATGTTTCTTTCCCCCCACATGAGATCATGGGCATTCATGATAGTAGTGTCTTTTCTTAATTCTTCGGGGATGCCTGCAGTATCCTTGCTCTTGAGGGGACCGGCTGCAGGCATGGCCCACTTAGGAAAGGGTACATCATTAAAAAGTCGCTTCTGATTAAGAATTTCCAAATTCAGGCATCTCTCGTAAATTATAGAATCAAAAAGGACAAAAGGTGCTTTAATTATTAACTACAGACTTGTTAAGAGCTAGGCTTTGATTAGAAATCAGTAAAGCGTGAGATTTATCTGGGCTTTCAATCCTATTAGATTCAAAGCCAGGAGATGGAAACAGGACATATAATAAACCAATACTAAATGGAATGTTACAGATTATGAGTGTATAGCAGAGTGGGGAAAATTTCTTATTTCAAACCACAACTGGCAACCTCCACTTCTCCTTATAGAGGAGTGGCATAATTTTTTCATGGCTTTTTGTTTAGCAAAATATCTTGGCAGTCCAATTTGCTTATAAAAGTTGAAATTCCAGAGCATAGTTTAGAAAGATTCAATGGGAAAAAGAGAAAGAGACAGAGAGGCAGAGAGCAAACTAAACTACTTTCCATAAAAACATATTTTTGTTTTTAACAAGGGGGAAATCCTATAGGTGTGTATTTATATTTTATGTAAGTTTAAGCATAAGAAAAATATAAAAGCTTGCATACCAACTATCAACACTGACTACATCAGAGTGAAATGAGGAAGAAATAAGAACATACTGTTATTTATTTTCTTTATATACCTCTGAATTCTTAAATTGTTACAATTGTTTCCATATTATTTTGGGATTTCAAAAACCATAAAGGGCAATCTGCAGAGAAATTTAAGCCAGGGAGAAAATTTCCAGTGGTAACATGCCATCCTTCTAACCCCCACCATCCCAAACCTGCAAAATCTGCCATGCATACTAATTAAATTCTGGGAAGAGAGGAGAGAGCTTCCAGAGGAGGTGAGATGTGAGTGATTTTAGCAGTAACAGCAAACTGGAACAAAAGGTGACCACAAAAGCATAAGCCCTTGGAATTCAGAGAGGGCCTGGGTCGGTAATTGGGACTTATCACCAGAGAGAGGATAAAGAATTTGAGCCTTTGATATTTGGGGTATAAATGCCATGAGAGTTCAGAAAAGGGAGCAGCAACCTAGAAGAGTAGGTCACGAAGGCTTCGTGGAGGCCAGTGGACTGGACTTGAACTCAGATAGGAACAGGCAGAGGGGAAAGAATTTAAGAAGTCATCTTGGCCCCTTGCTTTTCAGGTGACAAAAATTCTCTTATAATATTGGATTCCCCTGTGAATGCTGAGTCTGTTAATATGCTATAATTATCTCTGTTTATGTTTGACCTTTTTTTTTTTTAATTCCTCTGGTGCCTGAGAACTAGTTTTAAATATCTGCTATGATTGTATGGAGAGGCAGGTCACATCTGCCGCTTTTCCCCTCTTGCCTTGGGATGAGTCACCGTTTTAAGTGCCTGGCCTGACTCCCATGACTCCGCTCTGATCCACAAGCACGTACGATGATGAGGTTTCCGTCTCCTGTGGGGTTATGACGCCAATCCAGGGCATCCCCTCCGGCAAGCTCCCAGGTGACAAGGACAAAATCGTGTAAACTCACCTGACATGCCTTCAAGTGGGTTCAGAATCTGCTCTGCCTTTCAACCAAGCACCACAAGGAAGCTTCCAAACAGGAGAGATGAGAGCCTGTCAGTGTTCCAATGGGAATATCCCACGAGAGGCAAAGCTAAAATGGGAGCAGACTCCCTGGAGAACTGAGAAAAGTCATGCTGTCACATTTCAGGGCTGATAATTGGAACTTCATTAGGACAAGCATGCTTCCATCTCACGGAACCTGTGTGTGTGTGTCTGTGTCTGTGTATGTGTATGTGTGGTTGGGGGGAAGAGTTCGGGGATGGGCAGAAAGAGAGGGGGATTGAAAGAGCAGAAGAAAAAATAACAAAAGAAAAGGAAAGGTGACTAAGGGAGAGAAGAAAGAAATAATGAATGAGAGAGGAGAGGAACAGCTAGAGAAAAGAAGGGGAAAGAGAAATGAGAGCAAAAATCCAACTACATGCTATTATCCTTTGTGTGTGCCTTTGCTCCACTTTTTTTTTTTTCACATTAAATGGAAAAGCCGGATCATCCTAGATTTCATTTTCTGAGCTAAATGAAATACTCTTAATACACATCAGATAATAAAGAAAAGCAGTCTAGTTCATTCTGAAAATGACTTGCTCCACATGGTTAGCCAACTCTCTGGGCCTCTCTTTTCCTGTCTGTGAAATGGGAATACTGATGTTTGCCATGATATTGCCTCTCAGGAATCCTATAATGCCTCTTGAAGTAGCATTTGAGTTTTCTGAAGAAAGGCATTATATTAAATATCAAGATTTACCACATCAGTAAAGGAAAGGAAAGTGTGGCTTAATTTTAATATTAACCTATTTTGTCATTGAAAGCATCCAGCAGTACTTATCAGATTGTGCTTCTTAAGTTTACTCATTTGTTCCACCTACACTGAGCACAATGGAGTGGGCTCATCCTGCACCTGGGACACAACATGTTTGCAGTAAGGTCGGGACTGCCCAGCACATGCCACCACACACACACGTGGAGGAGGTTCTCGGGACAAAGCACCAGGTGATGCTCTTTGCCTCTGCCAGGGACAACCATGACACTGTCACCCACCTTGCTGTGTTCCAGATCTCTCCACTCCTCAAGGGCTACAATTCAAGACGATCACAGAGACAACTGTGGAGGTTCAGTGGGAACCCTTCTCATTCTCCTTCGATGGGTGGGAGATCAGCTTCATTCCAAAGGTAATACCACCTGGCAGACTGCTAAGAGACTTGCTTGGACTATTCATACCTTCAGTTTAGATCAGGCAGAAAGGAAGGCACTGCTCAATAGCTCCCTCCATGCCATTAAAGATGAAAAGGGACAGACTGGGGATATCTGGGTTACAGGATATTTCATTCACAAAAGTGTCATGATGACTAATAAGAGTGACCTGGTCTTGGAGAGCAGGAAGATGCAAGAAACAGTTGCCAGCACCAGCTCTCTGCTCAGAAAACTATAGGACTTAGCTAGCTATGATTTTAGCCTGTCTGAAAACCAGACCCTCAAAACAATGGAGCTTCTCTTTAGGACATATGAAAAATCAAACTGAATCGGTCATAAGGTTAGTCCCAGCCTCATTCTGTTGCAAATAATTGCACTAAAAATCAGCCTGCATGTCTTCAATCTCTAAAGGTTTGGCATATAGCACAAAACTTGTTGGCTTCTCTGAATTTTTCCTAATGAATTTATAACCTATTAATTGAGCAAAATTCTCCTTAAATAAATTACACCATCAGTCTTTGAGTTAAAAAAAGTATACTGCGATTCCTTCCCACTTTTTAACACAGTCTTTTATTTTATTAATCCTAACACTAACTCTTCCACATTGCCAGAGGTACATGCCTAGGTTGAGAGTTCCAAAATTTGTTGACCCTACCCATAGTCTCTCTGACTAAATCATTCATGGGGGCATGAAGTTCAGTTGTGCTCCTTTCCTCTGTCTTCATCCTTCAACACCAAAGAGCATTTCTGCAGTTATTCATCAGACCTAAGTCATTTCAAATGACAGATGACACATTTTTGGCTTAACAGGACTATGGTTTCACCATTCTTTTACTTCAAAATTTTGGAGCCCTGGACTGTTGGAGCTACAAAAGAACTTAAAGTTCACAAAGGACCACCCCTCATTTTACATATGGTTTGGTTTGGTTTAGTTTAGTTTAGTTTAGTTTAGTTTAGTTTAGTTTAGTTTAGTTTAGTTTAGTTTAGTTTAGTTTAGTTTAGTTTAGTTTAGTTTAGTTTAGTTTGCAGATGCTAAGACCCAGATGGCTTAAATGCCATCACATAGCCAGTTGGTGACAGGCTTGTGGTGAGAACCCAGGTCTCCATTTCCTAGTCCTGGGCTCACTTCACTAAACCAAGATGCCCCACTCTCTTGTGGACATAGGCAGGTGGATATGAGCATGTCATGGCAACCTAAATACATCTACACAGATGTTCTATTTGGACTTTTTATTATATATTTTACCAGAGTTAAAATATATAAAGTTATAAAGTATAGAAAGCAACTGGGTTGTGATGGAGCAGAAAGAATCATGTCCCCCTGCTACTCAAGCAGAAACAACTATGTCAGTTTCATCTGTTCTATAGCCAATATGTAAAACTCTAAATAGGAGATGGGCTGGCAAGGGCATGCCAAAGTCAAACGCAAAGCCTCATGGAGTAACAATTGTGATCTGTAGGCATGAGGCCACTGGAGTATATTTATCACACTAATTTATAAGAGTAGGGCTATAAATTACATAAAGACACTCCAGGTGACATGAGCAGAGAATAAGGGAGAAAGGCAGTGCCAGCAAAAGGGCCTCTGCTGTCTTCCATTTCCAGGGACACATACATAGAAAATACATATTATCTTGGACCCAACATCTTCAGGCTGATCTTTTTCATTTCCTCTTTGGCTGATTCTTCTCTTTCCTCTCTCTTTTGAATTATTCTGTACTTCCTACTTCATTTTAACTTTCTTTGTACCTCATTGTTAGTTGTGTCACTGGGCACTAACTCATATGGATAAAGGAGAAAGAAGACATTGACAGATTTGCATCCAATGTAACACCATGATAAATTTCAGATATAGCAAAATAATAGCTCCAGCTCATAAAAAACTGAGAATATCTTAGTTTGAAATATGTTGTGTGGGTATGAAGATGTTTTACACATACGCACACAACAGTATTCTTCTAAATAGCAAAGGGAATGCTTATCATAATAAATGCCAAGAAAAAAAAATCTGATAGATGGTAACCATAACCATCAAACATTTAATCTTTGGCAAGAGCCAATCTTCATCACCTCATGACTGATTTTTATTGGCAAGCTCAACAAACTCAGGAGAGGCCAAAGAAATGTTCTTGCAAATTGATTCTCCATTTGCCAAATCCTCATAAAACGGTGGCATTCTAGTTGTTCCTGGCACCAGACACTCAGCTGTCAGCATGGAGTGAAAAGACATGGGCCCCATTTTTAATTCCCAACCCACCATCAGTGTTTCATATCTTTATTTTTCTCTCATTCGATTCTCGTCCTGGTGATTTTTCTCTTTCCTTCCTTTGCTCTTTCCCTTATTCCCACCCTCCAGAACAATGAAGGAGGAGTGATTGCTCAGCTCCCCAGTGATGTCACATCCTTCAACCAGACAGGACTAAAGCCTGGGGAAGAATACATTGTCAATGTGGTGGCGCTAAAAGAGCAAGCCCGGAGCCCCCCTACCTCGGCCAGCGTCTCCACTGGTGAGTGTTTCCTGCTCCTTTTCCTATAGGTGCCCATTAGCTCACTCAGGAAAAAGAAATGTACAATCACCCAAGGAGTGGGTAGACAAAAGAGCTGCTAGGATTCCTCCCAGACCTGAGAATGACTTTGGTACCCTGGGGATGGAGCTACTCTACCAGATGCTCAGCCTCAGCTGAGTATCTTCCCTATTGCTTATCCTTGCAAATACAGAAATTGGGAAGAATATTCTGTGAAGAAAATTCTGTTTAGATTTCCAGTGTATTTCTTCTTATCTTATCCATCAAGAGGCTTCATTTGTCAGCTCAGAATGTCATGAGCTTTGGAGCCAACAAGAACTGATTCACTGCTTACCTATTATGAGATTAGGGAAAAGTCACCCAGACCTTCCCAAACCTCAATTCATTTTACCATGAGGAACAATAATATCTCCTTCATAGAGTTGAAATGAGGATTAATTTAGATAAAACATACAAAGTAATCTTTTATACAAAGCACTAGGTTGATAAGAGTGAACATTTAACACTTGGTCTGTAGACACATACAAAGAATACATCTAGAAATGAAAGCAGAAGGAACCAAGTCATTCAAAACCAGTAGATATGGGTTTGGTCAATGTTCAAGTGATGATTTAAGTTGATATTATTTCATCCCCCAGTTCATCTCATTAATGCTCATTGTATTTCCATGTTTGAGTCATTCAACTGGGTGGTGTTTTGCCTTGTCATTTCCTTAACTAACAAAGGATGTTCACCTTCAATGCTGGAAATTAGCAATTGTGATGCATATATGTGCTCCTTCACCAAGAATTTCTCAAAAGCTATAACAACATCATTTTGGGTCCCCATCTTATTGGTGGGAGAACAGAGACTCAAAGATTAAGCAACTTTCCTGACAGATCAGACACTGAAGTAGGTGAATATTAAAACAGCTTTATTTTTCATAAACAGAAATTGGCACCAGGAAATCCAGTCTTGGACAAAAGAACTAGTTGGCCAGAAAAAGAAACACCACTATCTAATAAGACCATGTTTATGGATTAGCAGTTCATACTTTGCTACTTGGATCCAAACTAAATAGCATCAGGTGCTGAGGCTTATGCTCAGCATTATGCATTAGTCTGGGCTCTGTTAGAGCCCTGGGGTTCCATGGCAGTGCCTCGGTGGAGGACCTGACCTTTAATGACTCCCTCTCCCATGCCAGGTGGCTCCCCACTTCTCACTTTTATATTTTGTACAGCCATTTAAGATTTTGTTATTAAAAATATTTTTATATTATTTTATATATAAATATTTTTATATATATATTTTTTATATATTTATATATATATTTAAATATATATAAAATATATATATATTTTATTATATAAAAAAAAAAGACTTTAAAACCACTAATCCAAAAACATTTCAGAAGAAACCCTAGTAGCCATGAAACCTACAGAGTTTCATAGAACTCTCTCTGGATGTCCACAGCCTAGGTTTTCCACAGGCTCTGTCCTTCAACGTTATGTTTGATCCTAAAGACTTGGCATTTGATAATATTTATACCTTCTCCTCTTTGGGCATGACATGTTTTCAGGTTCACCAAATCATTCCTGTGAGTTGACATTAAGAAAGAAGAAAAAAAATGGTTAGAAGGAGAATGCTCATAAGAGGGCAGAGGAGAATATTGCAGTTGTATAATGTTTTTCTTTTAAATTATTAGGAGTACTTAGAGAAGGTAGTCCAACCTTGCCTTAGTCTCATACTCAAACCACATTTTTACAGAATTTGCAGTATTTTTTTGGTTTGGAAGTTCCTTAAAACTGAAATAAAAAGTTCCAGATCTAAAAATTTGTGGTAAAGCTAAGCAGAATATTTTTTTTTCAAATTAAAAAGTCTTTCCTAGTTAATATTTTGGCATTTGGTACAGTCATGAAGAAATGGAAAGAAAAACAGCTATTCCAGTTTACATTTTGAACAGGAGTTGTGTTTGTTTAGAAATCAAGTTGAAGCCTCCTTGACTGGAAAGCAAAATCACTACCAAGTGGATAATCAAAGGGCAGAACCCAAGAGTGGCTATAGAAAAGATGGTTGACTCCTGATCCTCTCTGATGTTTTTAGGAACAGATTATTTAATCCTTTCCTTCTGCTGAGGTCTGACCTACACCAAGCACCCCTGCAAAGCTGAGACCTCATCAGGCACTCAAACTGGTTTCTTTCAGGCAGGCCATTTCATGAATGCAAATTACAAGATGTCCTGCAGCTAGAGCCCTCTGTACTACATAAAAACATTCTCATATGTTCACTCCATTATGATTTGGAGTTTTTTGTAATTGAAGAGTTGAAGGACAAAAGTCTTATGTGGTCATTTGTGTTTCAGTGACACCTTTCATTTTTTTCAAGAACCTCTAGTTCAGTGAAATGTTTTCCCTCCTTTCTCATGGATGAAGAGGCTCATCCATTCATTCATTTAATCATTTACTGAGTGCCTAATATGTGCCAGACATTATGCTTATCCAGCAGCTAGGATGCCAGTTCCCTCACCTCATAATTAAATTAAATTAAAAAGTCCAAAGTTATCTGAAATCACACTGAAATTACAACATCTGAATGTGTTCTGTTAAATCACATTGCTGCCCCCAATATGAAAAATGGGACTTCTTTTTAACTCCAACCTAGGTGGCACCAAAATGGTCTGGTGAATTTTATTTTGGCTTGTACTAAACCAAAAATCCTAAACCACATAGGACAGAAGAGGACTGAGCTAGACCCAGAAAGAATGGAGTAGGGCTAGGGGCATCTCTGAAAAACTGAGAGGCTCAGTGTTAACCCAAAACAATCCTGAGTGAGGTTTTCCTTTCTGGTTACAGAATAGGAGGTGCTCCAGTGGTGGGTTGGTTAAAAAAAATGTCTTAGTCAAGTTTCTCTCATAAGAGAAACTTAGTTAACTGACTGAAGCAAAAGGGTGTCTCGTGGGACCCCAGGCTCAGAATGCATATGGGCCTTGTGAAAGACTTGCACCAGAAAATGGAATGTCGGGAACTGAGATTACTTTTTATATCTTTTTGGAGCCACATAGTCATTCATTTCATCTTCTCAGCATATCCACTCCATATTCTCTCTCTCTCTCTCTCTCTCCCTCTCTCTCTCCCTCCCTCCCCCCTTCTCTCTCTTCACTTCTCCCTCTCCTCTATGCTCCTTCCTTCCCCCACCCTTCTCCACCCTCCCCTCCAGGCCAGATATTTTCTGTTTCTGCATGAATATGGTGTAAAATGGTTAACCCAGCTCTGGCTCTACATGGTCCAACACTAACTAAACAGAGAACCAGAATGTCTGGTTCCAATTCTAAATTCCTAAAGAATATTATTATTAACCAGCTTCAACCAGTGAAGTGTTATCTCAAAAAATGCAAATATAGAGGCTGAGCCTACTCTTTTAGCAGGTGATGGATAATTCTCAGAGAAGGGCATATTAGCAAAGCAGATATCCCATGCAGGATTGCGTACATCTTTTTCTATTCTCCTCACTGAGCCCTTTCTTTTTCTATTCCCTTCTCCATTCCCTCACCTTCCTCCCCACCATCTAATTCAATATGGGCAGGACCCTATTAGTGCTGTGTCCTTTATCAAACCAACCAACGTTCCTAGGGTATTGTTAGTCCAATACGGTGACCCCTCATCTGCACAGTGGCATAGACCGGGGCTTATCTTATGAGGGATATGCTGGAGAACCTTGAGAGCCTATGTGTGATTGCAGTGTACTCTGGCTCAGGGATATGCAACAACAGGTGGGGAAAAGTGGTCCATAAAAGGCTATTCCAAAATGAATGTTTTTTTAATTCAGAGGAGCAAATTTCTCCCAAAAGCATGTTTCATGTCCACAAATATAAATGCCTGTTAGTTTTGGGTATGGTCTTAGCAGCAAGGTTGACTGGGTGGGAATGAGTTTGGCCAAATGGCAACTTATTTTGATACTTATGGTGGGCTCTTTGGCAGCCCAGTTGGAAATCTCAGATTTTAGACAGGTTGGTCATTTCATTGTGCTTCCCTTAGTGCTCAAAGTAGGTGAGAGCTAGGCAACAGGCACACACTAGAAGCTCAGTTCTCAATTCTCTATCCCATGATTTCCAGACAAAAAGCAGTGCTTACTCTCTCAAGCTGGTATATACTCTTCCCCTCCCCAAGCTGGGAAATACCAACACCAGCACCGAAAAACCGAACTTGGTGATAGAGAAATTAGACCAAGATTCAGGGGAACTGAGTTCCAGTATCAGTTACCCTATTGTCAATCAGTGTGCCCTCAGGGAGGATATTTAATCTCCCCATTTCTCATTTTCCCCATCTGTAAAATGGAATAATAATACTCATCCTCTCCCTGACTGACCAGGCTATTATAAGGAGGAAAGGAGAAAGCTGAGGCTGAATGCTTATTTCTCAATCAAACTTTTGGTTCTGTTTGATTTTTCCCCTTCAGTCATTGATGGGCCCCTGCAAATTCTTGTTCGAGATGTCTCTGACACCGTGGCCTTTGTGGAGTGGACTCCACCTCGAGCCAAAGTCGATTTCATCCTCTTGAAATATGGCTTGGTGGGCGGGGAAGGTGGGAGGACCACCTTCCGGCTACAACCCCCGCTAAGTCAATACTCAGTGCAGGCCTTGCGCCCGGGATCCCACTACGAGGTGTCAGTCAGTGCCGTCCGCGGAACCAATGAGAGTGATTCCACGACCACACAGTTTACAACAGGTAAGGCTGTGATGCGGAGAGAAACACAAGGGAGAAAGCAGGTGGAGCCCTCTCAAGGTGTCATCATGGCAAGAGGAGAATTAAGGGATTGAGATGATGTGTACTTGAGCTCAAATGTTATCTCAGTCTCTGCGAGAACCCGTAAGAGGTTCCAGGGCCTCCTGTTGATGTTCATATCACAGGCTAGAGGAAAAGCACCAGCAGGAAGGAGAGCTGGGTTCAAGTCCCACTTTGGCGAGCTAGTTCTGTGACCTGGTATAAGTCTTTCAGTCTATGGGTATGAGATTTCTAATTTGTAAAATAAAGTTTGTTTAGAAGACATTTAAGTATCCATATTGCTAGCCCAAATGGCAATTTTAAGAGAGTTCAGGAAAGGTGCCCCATCCCCGACACACTTCATTGCCATTTGTTGAAAATTGTGAAGTTAATAATATAAACCCATAACAACTATAATATCATGGCATAAAGGGTACCTCCTGGGGTTGTGAAAAGCACAGTCTATACAACCATGAGCAGATACTCCTACTGAGATTCTGTAACTCACCGTGCTATTTACAAGCAATAAAACTCCATTCAAGGCCCCGATTCCCATTGACAATGGGCCAAATAAAGCCCATATCAATGCCTCCTGCCTTGCTATATGACCACCCCCTTCCACTTTCCAAGGTTATTGGGACTCTCAAAGAACTTCACCAACAGTCAGGAATGGCCAAATCCCAAGGTGACTCACTCACCAAACTTCACAGCAAGTAGGGCAGAGACCTTCCAAGGACAGGCTTCCTGGCACACTCACGGGCCAACAGGAGATTGTGATCAGATAGTGAGTCCCTATCTAACCCAGATTCTCAGTCCCTACTTCTCTGCCTTGGGGAAGTCACATGTCAAGGAATGTCTCTGCCAAATCCAAGCTGTCTCTGGGATCAAAGAAAACTGATACCTGTAAGATGAAAGAATCAGCTTCTTCTTACCTGGGGTAAAGTAGGAGAATCACAAATTCAATTATCCTACCTTGGTTCGTGGGATGAAGGCCTATTTCAGAATGGGGCAGGCTAGGGCTTCAAAGAGGCCGCATAACTAGCACCCCCATTGTCCACATGTGTTTCAAACCAATGATGAATAAGGCAAAGACAAGAGAGACAGAGGCCAAATTATCTCCTAGTGGAGCCGGTAGCCAGATGGGCTTGCAAACTGAATCGCATAATTAGGCTCTCCCCCAGTAAGAGGCCACCGTACACCCAGATAAGTCTCTCCATGTGGTAGAAGTTGGGAGACTAGTCTGGTAGGAATTAGAACAGCAGGAATAAGCAAAAGGCCTGATTCCAGGGGCAGCCCACTCCCATGAGGACCCAGGCCCTGCTGCAAAACTCACCACGGAGCTGAGCCTATCTCCCCAGTGTCAGGTGGAGGAGAGAGGTCAGGCTGTGGCAGTAGGGCTCCCTCCATGCAGAAAAAAACATCGGGAGTGGAGGGAAACCTCCACTTAAAAGAGTGCAGATTACCCATGGATGAAATGGAGGAGGCAGGAATTGATTCTAGGGGGGAAAATGTCCTTTTAGGTTTTCTGTCCTGCCCTTGTGACAGCCCACTCAGAGAGTGCCCATCAGGCTTTTCACTAAATACATTTCGGATCTCTAGTAACTGAGTGTGCTCCCTAGAAAAAGGAACTAAATTCTTCCCATATCTCTTCCCTTCTTCTTCCTCAGAGCAGAGCCTGAGGAGTGTCCTGGTGCAATGTCCCTTCCTGGCTGTTTCAAGGTCCGCCTCTCCTGCCCTCCCCTTGCTCAGGGCCATGGGGTCTCCTGAGGACCATGCATCCTGCATTCTTTTCTTAAGTTCAAGATAGTTTTTGTTCGAAAAGTACTTTCTTTGTGCTTTGCTCAGATCAGAAGTTTGAAAAGGTTAAAAAAAAAAAGAAAAGAGAGAAAAGGAAAAAAAAATAGAGAAGAGCGCTCTCCAGCAGGGTGAAAAGCAAATTCTTGAAGTTTAGGTCAACAAGGTGGAAGCAGGATTGGCTGGTGGCCCAGGAAAACTCCAACGGAGACAATAACGTGCTGCCTTCCTGCCTCCTAGAAGCTCCCCCTAAATTTCAGTTCACCGCTTCATGATTCTGTTTCCTGTTGCCTTGTAGATTGGCAGCTGTTAGGGAGCTGCCTTCGCAATACAGCCACAGCCTGTAACTAAGACCAGCTCCTCTGTTCCAGGGGTGTGAGCAGGCAGAGAGTGGGAGTTGAGAACAGCTTTTCACACAGATTCTCAAGGCTCAGGGATTGGCAGGTGCCAGCTGAATGATGAGAGGGTGCCTGGGCCCTCGCGGTAGGGCCCTCGGTCATTTTAGAACTCCACTTAAATTCAAATTAGCCAAAGTGCTTTTCCAGGTGATGGCTTCAGCATTAGGAAAGCACTAATTGCACAGGCAATTAAAACAGAGATTTGCTTCCTGCATGGCAGTGGAATATTTGCCTGGATCCTAGCACTGCTCTGAAAAAGGAAAGAGCCCCGACAGAAGCACGCCAAGGCCAGTAGTTGAAAGAAATCAACTCCAGGAAACCAAGAGTTACATTCTAGTGGGGAAAACTGGACAATGAAGAAGAAAACACATTCAAGATCATTCAGTCATGAGTGCTGTGCTGAGAAGTAGAATATGGAGGGAGGGCTACTGCCTGACCATGAACCTACAGATTAGGTTCCACCAAAGTCCGACGGGCACTTAAGATTAAAAAATGAAGCAGGCTGCTCCATTTAGCAAAATAGTAACAGTTTATTAGGAAACTTACAGACCACGAAATTGGTCCTGAGAGGCCACAGGACGTTCAGATAGAGCTCCACAACGTCCAGTGGGTTACAGGGGGTTATACAGGGCAGAACATGGAAGGCACAGAGCTAAACTGGGATTTGCAAGATTGTAAATGTATTTCTTTGAAGTTACTGACATATAGCAGGGGTGGTTCTAGTATAGACATCTAGTGTGCTTAGAAATGTGCATGTGCACTTTAAGAAACACCAACAGCGCTTTTTGTTTTTTGTTTCTGTCCTATCTAGGAATTTATGGCCACTCTGGTTTATGGTTTCACAACAACATTGGGTTGAGTAGTTCAGAAAATCCTCTGGGTAAAGTTTTAGCTAAGGCCTCAGTAACCTACCACATGAGGATCTGAGGAGGGACATTTCAGGCAAAAGTAACAGCCAGCGCAAAGGCCCTGAGGTGGGAATAAGCTTATTGTGTTTTAGGAACAAATAAAAGGCAATAAGGGGAAGCGGCTGTGGCTCAATCAGTTGGGTTCCCATCTACCATATGGGAAGCCCTGGGTGCAAGTCCCTGGGCCTCCTTGTGAAGGCAGACTTGTCTGCACGCTGCAGAGAGCCGCCCAGCCTGCAGACGCCATGGAGCACCGCACGGCCTGCAAGCTCTGCAAGCTCCGCAGAGAGCTGACTCAGCAAGGTGACGCCACAAAAAAATGGGGAGACAAGCAAAAGCGCAGAAGAGCACACAGAGAATGGACACAGAGAGCAGACAGTAAGCAAGCCGCAGGAAGGGAGGGGAAATAAAACAAAATAAAATAAAAATTTTTAAAAAGGGAATGAGGCTGCAACACAATGAATATAAGGGGTAGAATGTTACAAGGTGATGTTTGAGAAGCAACAGTGCAGAGGTCTGTTGACCATGAGAAGGATTTTGGATTTTACCTAAGTCCAATAGGAAGCAACAGGAAAGTTTCAGGTAGGGGACCCTCATGATCTAACTTACGTTTTAGATGCTAGGTATGGCTATTACTAAGTCCACCGTCACAAAGCCCTCCACAGGAGCCCCTCTGGGCATCTTCGCCTTGCTCTTGGCCTGCTGGCAGGTTGCAGGGACCAGCAGAGGTGCCCTGCAGCTGCCCCTCCTCGACGACAGCTTCAAGTCCTAGGGTGAGCACACAATTTCGCCTCACCCCGGTTCAGAGACCTACCTCCCAAGCCCATGTTCCCAAGATGGATCTTTTTTAGGATACTTAAAATTGGGAACATCTGGTCCATTGAGAGGGAACACTGCCTCCTCTCCCTAGGACAAAGGGGTTTAGTCTTGCCCTGTGACTGAAAAAGGATACAAAGATTTAAAAAACCATAGTCAGGATTTTTCAGGTGAAAAGAGCTCTATGTATGGGACCCACCTTTCACCCTAACACAGACCCTCATCATAAGCCTAACTTCCTTTGGCTCCAGGCCAGGCCAGGCCACACCCTCCAAGCACTGTCCTGTCCCTTCCCCTAGCTGCTCCTCTCCAGTGAAATTCAGAGTGCCCCTTCCATATTCTTCTTTGTCCAAACTCTTCTCTCCTGCCAACAATTACCAGAGATATAACATACACAGCCTGTCAAGAACACACAGCATCCAGCATGTAAAGCCACACTGAGTAAGGAAATATTTCTCAGAAAAATAAGCTGCAGGGACATAAATCTGCTAAAAGATTCACCCAATTTACATCACTAAACAGAACACTTCTCACTGGGAACATCCGCATTCAGGCTGATTCATAGCATTCCAGTCCTTGGCAAGAACAATTGGTGGATACTTGTCCTGCATTTGCAAATCAGAACAGTCCATTGAAGGTTTTCTCAGAAGGAACAGGCTAGCCGACTTCAAAGTTTAATTCAAGTCTCAAAGAAAGAATGATTCAGAACACGGCAGTTTTTTACCACAGCACCTCATGGTCCTGCAAGATCCTCATGTTGTTTCTGCCCAACAAGCCTGAGGAGATGGCAGTTCTGAGAGAAAGAAACAGCCCCTGGGACTGTGGGAGAGCCCTCAATGCCACATTAGCATTGGAACCCCAGAGAACATGCATTGGTTCGAACCCAGGGTAAGCCTCCGAAGCAACAAGAAGCCAGTCTGGAGCTTGGGCACCTATTTTTGCACTAGGTACCATGTTGCATACTTCACGTACCTTGCCTAATGGCAACATGAAGTGTGGGTACTATTGGCCCATTTTACAGATATGGCCATCAAGACCCAGTTAGATTAAAAGACTTACCCAGGTTGCATTACAATAAAAGGCAGAGCTGGGGCTCCAACTGAGGTCTGACCCTATAGCCCATATTCTTCTCACTACATCACACCCCTTATATGTATGTTAATCTTTCTAGTGTGCAGCCTTTTCAGCAAGGGCTATGCAACTAAATCCAGGGGGAGACATCTCACGCTTCAAAAGCTTGAAATCAACTGTCTTCTTTTTGTTTGGTGGTCAACTTAGATGTTACTCTTTCCCATCTAAATCATTTAAGAGCCTTCTTTAATTTTTTTCTACCAGCTCTCACTTGGTTTTGGTTTCAGTTTTGTGGTATTAATTGGCTCATTTTTAAATTTCTAGAACACCACTGGAACCCCGAATGGAAAAAGGAGAAGCATAAGGTGCATTAATTCTCTCTCCCAAGTAAAAGTCTCTAAACTGCTTAGGGAATTTGTCATCCTAAACTGGCAGACTAAAAGCTAAAGGGCAAATGTGAGGCAGAGGGTCAGGAGGCATGGACTCTCACACCGAAGTTTTTAAAGGTCAAGAGGCATGACAAATGTACATTATCATGTGTGATGGTGGTGGTACCTGACTCTTTTTAGAGATTGATGCCCCGAAGAATCTGCGAGTTGGTTCCCGCACAGCAACCAGCCTTGACCTCGAGTGGGACAACAGTGAGGCAGAGATTCAGGAGTACAAGGTTGTCTACAGCACCCTGGCGGGTGAGCAATACCATGAGCTGCTGGTTCCCAAAAGCATTGGTCCAACCACAAGAGCCACTCTCCGAGGTAAGTAAGTCCAGGTCAGTTCTCAGTTCCTGAATCTACAGCCACAGTTCTCTCCCAACCCACCCACCCCACATCCAACCCATCACCAGATTCCATTGAAGAATCTATCAAATATACCTACTATTTGCATGGATACTGCCATCACCTGGTCTGAGTTACCATCTTCTCTTGTCTTAGCCCAGCAATAACCTCCCCATGTGCTCTTTCTCCTTTCCAATCTAATCTCCACACCACCCGTGATCTTTCCAAAGCACTTCTTTGATAATGTCATCCCACTGTAAAAATGTTTCAGAGACTTCTCATTGCTTTTAGGATAAACCCCAAATCCTTAGCGTGGCCCATGAGGCACTGCATGGGTTGCCCCCTGCCTCACCTCCAACCTCTGCCCCTGGTACCCTCTCTGTTCCAGGTTCAAGTGTCTGCTCCTTTCAGTTCCTCAACCATGTCTTCCCTCCTGCCCCAGGGCTCTCCTGGGCCGCCCCTTCTGGCTGACAGGCTCTACCACTGCTGCCTTCACCTGGCTAATTCCTACTTCCCTCTCAGTTCTCAGTTCTCAGTTTACTTGTCACTGCTCAGGGAGCCTTCTCTGATCTCCCAAGCTGGTTAGAGCATCCTGTTAGCCTCATCTCATCAGTCACCACACACCTCATAGCACCTCTCAGGCTACCCTTGTGCACGTGTGTGTTTGATTATTTGACTGTCTCTACTCAACACCTAAAACTCTATGAAAATTAGACCCAATCTGTTTTGGCTCATCATTGAATCCCCAGTGTCCTGCACAATGTCTAAATAACAGGTACTAGATCATTATTTCTTGAATCAATGAATGAGTGAATGATAGAAACTGCAAGAGTGCAGTCTGACTGGGGCAGAGACTGCAAGAGATCAGGGATAAGGTGAGAACCAGATCACAGAGGGCCTCATAAGCCATATAAAGAGTCTGGGGAGTCGTCAAGGGCTTTTAACTAAGATGGCGTGATGACTAGGTGCATGCGGCTGCAGTGTGGAGAATGGACGGGAGGAGGGCAGGGCCAGGGGCAAGCAGACAGGGCAGGAGGCCTTCCCTGGTGTCAGAGGGGGAGATGCTGGATGGAGGTGTGGGCTAAGGCAGAGCGCGAGGCCACCGTGATGCCTCCCTGGGGAGCAGACCTGTGCTTATGGGCACGTGGGATGAAGCCGGAGCTCCTCCTCTGCCTTCAGACACATCCAGCCAGGAAGCCTCCAAAAGATGGGTGCCTGAAGATGCGGGCTGCGGGCTTTCAGCCAAAGGAGAAGCTGTGCAAAGCAGCCATGGCCCAGGGGCTGCCAATATGCTCACAGACTGAAGCTCTGTTTAACGTGCTTCTTGGCTTCCTGCAGAAGCATTTGCCATCTTAGTAGACAAGAGATACACAGCAAAGAGCACCTACCGTAAACAAGGGCAGTGTAATCAAAGCTGTTTTCTTCCCAAGCTGAAATCCCTGACCACCTTGCCAAATGAGGCCAGTTAAAGTAAATATAATAAATGCCTCTTCCCGACAGACGTGCTCCTGAGAAAACAGCAAGGAGATAGAAAGATATGCTGACCAAGCAGGTTAATGGGGGTGAATTAAACACAGAAAGAACAGACCAGCTGGCATAAAGGCCTTTTGCAGAAAGCTGAAGACATTCACAAAAATTAAGCTCAACAAAAAACTGAGAATGATGCAGAAGGGAACTGAGACTTAGCGCAGCCCATTCCAGCATTGAGCCGCAGGCTGATTTGGCAATTAGCAGTTTTACAAAGATGATGACTTGTTTGGACTGAGGACATGCCATAAAATCCTGAGGGATGTAGAGAAGGGCCCACTTGTGTCCTAGTTATTATTTCCCACTATCTGGAAAATAGAAGAATCCACTAACTTGTGCCAGGCACAATAGCTTATTTCATCTTCACAACAACCTCGTGAGGTAGGTATTGTTAGCATCCTCATTGTATGGCTGAGGACCCTGCGGCTCAGGGAGATTGGAAACTTGCCCAAGTTCACAATGTTAGCAAGAGACTCTACTGTTTTTTCGAGTTCTAGTCTAAAGCGTTTTCCGTGATGCCAAAAGATCTCCCATTCCATGGCTGCTTCCATTAAAGAAGTAAAATATAAAGGGACAGGCAAAATTAAAATGCAGCAGATATCTAAGGAATGGAAATGCTTTTACTGAGTGGTGGGCTTAGGTAGCTTTTTGTTAGAGGTGTGCTGATAAAAAAAAAAAGAAGACTTTTCTACAGATACTACATGTAATTATCCCAGGGAGCTCACTGCTGGGGAGATTTATAAAGGCAAATAGCTTTATGTGATTTAAGAAGGGATTACGAACGTGTAAGGAAATCAAGTATGTCTGCACTTGCTGAGATGCGAATTACAAGAATTGTTAGCTCTCTTGCGGTGGTGTCTGGGGGGAGAGAAGGAAGGGTCATGGGGAAGGGGAGGAAAGGGAGGACCAAGTTTGATACTGGCCCTAAAAAGTTGTGTTTTTGTCCTTGCTCCTTAGCATTGACCCTAAAGAGGAAAGCTCAGAGCCCCCAGTTTTGTTTGAATGCCCTGCTCCATGCCCCATGTATCTTGGCTCTGCCTCTTCCTGTGTGATTTGGGGGCAATTTACTTAACCTTTCTAGGTCTGATTCTTCACCTGTAAAAGAAGAATGATACCGCTTACCTCATAGTGATATAGTTAATGAGTTTAAGGTAGCACTTTTTACCCAATAAACTACTAATAAGTGGATAACAATGTTAATAAAGAAGAGCTGCTGGATGGTGGGATCACCTTTAGTCATTGTGGTGTAATGGCTTAGGATGTGCAGGGACCAACAGTGTCAGCATCCCCCGCAAGACTCTCAGGCCCACCCCAGAGCTACAACATCAGAATTTGCACTTTAGCAGATCCCCAGGTGATGTGTGGGCACCCTAGCAGGTGAGAAGCACTGGTTTAGAGCACATCCTCTGGCATTGTCAACCTCCAGTTGGCATCCAGCTTCATGGATGTGTGTCCTTGGACAAATGTCTTTTTTTCTCTCTCTCCCCTTCCTCCCCCAACCCCCCCCCCCCCATTGTCTGCTCTCTGTGTCCATTTGCTGTGTGTTCTTCTTTGTCCTCTTCTGTTGTTATCAGCAGCATGGGAATCTGTGTTTTTTTTGTTGCGTCATCTTGTTATGTCAGCTCTCCATGTGTGCAGTGCCATTCCTGGGCAGGATGAACTTTCTTTCGTGCTGGGCGGCTCTCCTTACTGGGCACCCTACTTTACCGTGGGGCTTCCCTACGCAGGAACGCCCCTACGCATGGACTCCCCTGCGTGGCAGGGCACTCCTTGCGCTCATCAGCACTGTGCATGGGCCAGCTCCACATGGGCCAGAGGCCCGGGGTTTGAACCACGGACCTCCCATGTGGTAGACGGACACCCTATCCACTGGGCCAAGTCAGCTTCCCAGACAAATGTCTTAAACGTCCTGTGTTTCAGTTTCAAACTGTAAGCAGAGCTCTAGCCTTACTGTGGAGAGGAGTGTACTGATGGACATTAGGAAGGCATGCACCTGCAGCATTTTTCCAGCAGGGGAGAGGAGTTTGCCCACGCTCATCTCTACTCTCTTGCTTGGTTCTCTTCCACCTCAAGGACCACTATGGCCAGAAAACCAAGGCAAGGAGCTGGAGGTTATGGTCACATGAGCGCTGTGCTCTAACCCGGTCACAGGGGCTGCTCATCACATCCTCATCTGCTCCTTGGGTATGCCTTGTTTCCTACTAGTGGCCTCTCACTGCACTGCGACTATCTCTATCACCTGCTAGTCAGAAAAAGTACTCAGGAAACCCAGGGGCTTGAAGATTCATCCAGACACCACAATACAACATAGGATTGCAGGAAAATAAAGACTTAGAGCGGGCCACTCCCCCACACACACCCCCACATGCTTACGCTCACAAGGTTGAATGCTGCAAGCACATCCCAGTCAGGCTATGCAAGTTGCCACCTTCAAGGCCCCTGGTTGCTGGAGGCATGGAACAGGGTCCAGCTACCAAACCTCACATTTTCTCCTTAGGGGTGCAGTGGTGAGAAGGTGGGCTCCTCGGGGTACAAAGGCAGGAGATGTGCTTGTCCACAGGATTTCCCACGAGGAAACCCAACACTCCAGAAGGAGACCAGCTGGCAACTCAGTGCCAACCAGGGCACTTGATGTTCACCTCACCCTGTCTGCACTTCCCGGACGTGCCAAGGCACAAACACCAAGCCCAGTGCCAGAGCTTCAATACCCGTGGGCTTCTCTGAGGGGCTGGAGGTAGGGGGAGGGAGGCGGGCAAGGACTTGCAGGCCAGCTGGGGTCAGACTGCTCAGTCTTCTCTGGGTGAAGTCACAGTGGTGACCCAAGTGGTCACTTCGGTAAGGCGCCCTCTGAACATGGGGCCACCTTCCAGGGGGCTGGAGAGTGGGGAGTGGGCTGCAGAGACCAAGCGGAAGAGAGGAGAGGAAGGGCAGGGGCTTCTCCACTCCTCTTCCTCACAGAGCCAGAACATAAGAGTCTGTCTCCTTATTTATGTTAAAGGGGTGAAGAAAAGGGAAGCAGGAGAAAATCCATGTGGGAATATGTCAGCTTCTACTCTGACTTCTTTGCCAGTGAACGCTTGTTTACAGTATAGGCCCAGAGATGAGATGTTCCTGAAGGTGAGGGGATGATGAGACATGTTTCTCGTTAATTCAGTGGCATCAAGAAAGTTCCACCTGAGAAAGCTCCTTAGTATTATTATTTTTTAAAGTGTGGATTTATTGAGCCAGTTCCTTCATTATAATCTGCATGGAATGGGCTGCTTCTCCTTACTGTTTGCCTACCACCCTCACCAGAAAGCAGGAAGGCGACCTCAAAGGCCCGACTCCTTCAGGGGCCCCTGAAGAAGCACCTCCCATTATCCAAGAAGATAAGCCTGGGGATCCTTAAAAAGTAGATTGTTGCCTATCTGGTATGATTTGAGAAGCTTCCCAGAAGACCCTCTGTCTCCAAAAACCTCTTCCTCTATGAAATCTCTGGTCCCCAAATTCCACCACTGGAAATTTGTCCTGTGAGGGGCCCTACATGAGCTATTTTACCAGATCTTCCTTTGCATGTGCTGTTCCCTCTGCCTGGGAGGTCCACCTGCAGCCACATTTCCATTGATGTTTTAAAAGCCAGTTGAGACATCCTCTCTTGATAGTTTTCCCAACCCTCCCGACTGCCGCCACCATGCTGCTCTCATGCCTCATATATTTTTTCACTGTTATGTACTGCAGATAAATTATAAAAGTGTAAAATCCCTTGACCCAAAGACCTAAGCATCTAGTGAGAAGACAGGTGTGCAAATTAACAATAACTATATAATGACATGATTGCTATAAGGGTAAGGAGTATAAAGAGCAACTTCTTGTTTTTGTGCTAATCATATTGAATTGTAAAACTATTGAATTTTCTTAAGTTCCTGTTAGACTGTCAGCTTCTTGGAGGTGGGATTCTCAGTCTTCCCCTCCACGTGAAGATAGGTGTTAATGCACTTGTCCCAAATAAATCCCTAACCATGGATTGCTATACTTGAGCTTCACAGACACTTGGGAGATGAGCCCAGGGTTTTGGAGATGAACAAAGTCCATATTCCTACAAGTCCACCTGAACTCAATCTAGCCTAGACGGGTATCTTATTCATGTTTTTGTGGCAAGAGAGAGAAATCTCAATTACTTAGGTCTTCTTCTTCTCCTTACCTTCTCCACCAGCAGAGGTAAACATGAAGAACAGTTTCTTAAGCAGGGAGAAGTGTCATTCTGACTTTATCATCCACAGTCCTTGCAGTGCAGGTGAAAATTTGCCAGTCCCAGTTGCTCTCTAGCACTTAGTAATCAATCTAATTCTGGGCCCCAGACCTCATCCTGACCACCAGAGGGTTCCATACTTTCTTGCCTGTACCTTTCCTCATCTTAGCTAGCTTTCATTGTTCTACTCAAGCTCCTTCTCTAATAAGGTATCTCTGGCTACTCCAGCCCATGCTGATTTCTCCCCTCCTCTGAAATGGCTTTCTTCATTGGCAGCCCACCATGTAGCATCAAATTACTCTCAAGTTCTAATTTACTTCCTCCATTCCCCACTACTAGACTGTAAGACTCTTAGGGTTAAGGGCCATGCTGTGGTGTGGCAGAAAGAACAAGAGACTTGGGTTCCAAACCCAGCTTTATCATATATTTGCTTTGTGACTTTGGTCAGGGTGCCTTTGTTAGCTCATCAGCTAGACCCTCCCCGCAGAGCTGCTGTGGATTTAAATAAGATAACAACCATGAATCTCTAAGAAGCTATAGTTATAACAGTACTCCACCATCGGGCATGCAAAAATCCTCCCTCATTCTTTACCCCTCCCTCTCTCCCTTCCTTCTTCATTATTCTTCTACTGTACATAACTCAGTGCTTGGAATATTTTGGTTGCTCCATAAATGATAATTTTACTTCTTTAGTCCAGATTCCCTTTCATTTCTGTAAGGGCAACCCTGATGTCCATTGAGTTCACCCTGGTCTCCCCAGTACACAGCCTTGTGCCTTGCCCAAGGGAGGAACTCAATATTTGTTGAGTGAAGGAACTGTGTGCTTTAGCAATTCAAGGAGGAATGGGTGTGTGGGGAAATCGCTGAGAAAAGCATCAACTGCCAAGCTGCACCAAGGAAGTTCTATAAGGGATGGAGCATGGTGGTTTCCCATGGGACACATTTTCCGAGTTATTGTTACGAAAGGGAACAGAGCCATTTATATGCTACCACCTGCAGGAGTTGGATGGCAAGATAAAGGCACACTGATAGAGAGCAATGAGGATGTTATAAAGTGAGGAATCTAGGAGTCCTCAGAGTGCTGATATATAAGTGTACTGGATATGCCTCAGATACACATTTTCTTTTCCAGCAGAACTGCATTTTATCTGCTGGCAAAAAGCAGCAACTCACTTGTAGCACAGGAAGAAAGCTGCTGAAAATCAAAGGAAAGCAGCAGGCACAAACCTATAAGTAAGCCCACTTCTCCATCCCCTAGACAGAAAACCTGGGAAGGGAGTGCTTTAAATTCTCCTCTGCAGTTTTCTGGAAGAAGATGATTCCATTGTAAGTTATCGAACATCTCATTTCATAAACAAGAAACTCATGAAAATGTTACGTGTTAGATCTGTTTGCCAGCATATTTCTGTTGTACTCCCTCAATCTGTCACCTTTCATCTACATCAGAGAATTTCAAGTTCATTATCAGCAACTGAAGGTCTCAATCAGTTGCTTGAGAAAAGTAGTTTATGTCCCAAAGGTAATCTAATTTCTCCAACCAAGGACGTACCTGGAATTTGCCCAACATACTAACAGAGACAAATGTGTGCTTCCAACAAATCTGGGGGTGTTGCAATCACCCACTCAATCGAGTGCAGGTATTCAGCCCTGACGGGACCAGCTCCTCACTGACACATACACTCCCTGAGTCATTGGTTTTGCTCAGAACTAACATGGCAAACGTCAGCAAACTGACAACAGGGGTACCTGGAACCAACCTGGGTACCTTCCTTGTAGCTGATGAGACCATCCACACACACACAAAAAAAAACCAGATTCAAGATCCTGGAATAGGATCTCTAAGCAAGGTAGTAATAACATTGGCTACTATTACTCTGGGCCAAGCACCATACTTTACGTACATTGACTCATTTACTCCTCACAATGACCCTCTGGATAGACACTGTTATTACCATTCCATGGAAACTTCAAGGGAACAAAAGTAGAAGGTGGCAGAGCCTGAATATGAAGGTAGGCATGCCAGACCACAAAACCTGGTCATTTTACCTCCACTGATGTTGGCACTTTAGAGAAAGAACTAAAGATTAGGAAAGGAATGGAGCCTGTTCAGGATAGAAAAAGAGAGCTGATTCAAATGGCCACCTACACAGGACTTTAGGGCAGCCTTCTTTTGGTTGAGCCAGGCCAGCAAGGCCTCAAGCACGGGGTTATTTATTGCATGAGGCTATTTTTGCATGGGCTATGCTGAAGCCAGACTGAGGAGGGACCTGTAAAACCACTGTCTACCATGCAGAACCCCCTGGTTCAACCAAGTCATTTGTGCTAAGGAAAATTTGCTCAGTGCACTTCGTGTCAAATCATTCACATACTTCAGAGATCCCAGGGAAGTCACACCTGCCCCCAGGGGACACCCTAGTCCTCCTAAAAGTCCTGAACCCTGAGACCAGAAACCTGCATGTCATCTCCATCTTTTCACACTTACTCTATGCCTCAGTTTCTTTTTATAAAAATGTGTAGAAAATACTGCCATTCCTGCCTTCCTCACAGCCTCACAAAGTTGTGATGAAGCTCAAAACACATTCTGAAAAGCACAGATGCTATATAAATGTAGAATAGCATTATAACCAGCAATGGTTCTGGGAAACCCACATAGAGCCCCACTAACATCCCACCAAAAGGACTCAGACTGATTATGAGTGGTCCCCAGGAGAGATGGGCCAGGGGAGATTTGATCTGGATTGCATTTTTCTACAACTCCAGTTCTAATAAAGCAGGATGAGTTTGAGGTCAGTTGTGGTAGACAAAATAAATGGCCTCCAAAGATGCCCATGCCTTAATCCCTGGAACTGTGCGTCTGTCACCTTACATGGTAAAAGAGGCTTTGCAGGTGTGATTAAGTTAAGGCTCTTGAGATGGAGAGAGTATCTTGGATTATCTGGGTAGGCCCAGTGCAATCACAAAGGTCCTATAAGAGGGAAGCAGGAGGGTCAGAGTCAGAATGGGGGGTGTGAGGATGGACGCAAGGTCAGAGAGAGAGGTCAGTTAGAAAATGCTATGCTGCTGGCTTTAAGGATAGAGAAGGGGCCACAAGCTTGTGGAATGCAGGTTGCTTCCAGAAGCTGGAAAAGGCAAGGAAATGTATTTTCCCCTAAAGCCTCTAGAAAGACTGCAGCCCTGCTGACCCATTTTCGACTTCAGACCTCCGAAACCATAAAATATTAATTTTATGTTGTTTTAAGCTGCTAAGTGTGTGTAGATAATTTATTACAGCAGCAATAGGAAACTAACATACCAGTCAAACCGGTTGGTCTGAAAAAGAATGTGGAAGAGAGTTGGGAAAGATCCCAGATAATTCCAGATATTTATGGACCCTCCCACTGATGCTTACTTGAATTGAACCCCCAAAGAATTTCCTCAGAAAGGATTATACCCTTTAATTGGATGTTTAGCATTTTCTCCCTCTTCCCAGAGTACCCCTAGATGTCATCCTAAAACTGGATCCAATCCAATGGATCTGTAGCTTTTTTTTTTAAGATTTATTTATTTCTCTCCCCTCCCCCCCCAGTTGTCTGCTCTCTGTGTCCATTTGCTGTGTGTTCTTCTGTGACCACCTCTATCCTTATCAGTGGCACTGGGAATCTGTGTTTCTTTTTTGTTGCATCATCTTGTTATGTCGGCTCTCCATGTGTGCTTCGCTATTCTTTCACAGGCTGCACTTTCTTTCACACTGGGCGGTTCTCCTTACGGGGCGCACTCCTTGCACATGGGGCTCCCCCACGCAGGGGATACCCCTGCGTGGCATGGCACTCCTTGTGCGCATCAGCACTGTGCATGGGCCAGATCCACATGGGTCAAGGAGGCCCGGGGTTTGAACCGCGGACCTCCCATGTGGTAGGCAGACGCCCTATCCATTGGGCCAAGTCCGCTTCCCTGGATCTGTAGCTTTATATACTCTGAGCCCTGAACTCCTAACCTTGGTAGAGAGGGAACCTATAGCAGCAAGGCTTCTGCATCCCATTGCTTTAAAGGCCTGGCAGCCTTATGCCCAGAGAAAATGTCCATCCACAGTTGCTCCCTGGAAAGGTCTCAGGAAACACCATATGGCCTCAGTCCCTCGCTATAAAAGACACAGCCTGGTCATCATAAACAGCATTCAAGAAATCCTTAAAGGGCCATGTCCATACAAACTCTCTCAATTACACACTTTCCAAATTCGCAATTTAAACCAGAAATCTTTTCACCACTTCTAGCCAACCTGAGGCTCTGAGTCATCCCAAAGAAGCTCATCCACTGACTACCCATTGAATTGGTAATGGATTCCCTAAGCTGTGAATTTGGAATTTCCTAATAGGTAAACTTAGAAGGAGAGACTAAAAACAAGACCTAAAAAGGAATCTAAGATCATTTGCTTCCCTCTTTTCAGACTTCCCCACCGCCAACACTCACACATAGAGAGTAATGTTTTGTTTCTGCATCTACTGCTAGATCTGGTGCCTGGCACTGAGTATGGAGTTGGAATATCTGCCATCATGACCTCTCAGCAAAGTGTACCAGCCACCATGAATGCCAGGACTGGTGAGTAGGAGGATTGGTAAGGAAGAAGACCAGGACACCCTGTAAGCCCAAGGAGCCATGGAGGCTTGTTCTGGCAAGGCTTAGTCAGAAGGCAATGACTCCCAAAGATAGGGTCCCTGGTGACAACTATCAGCCTGAGGATAAGCATCCACTTCCAAATCTTTGATTTCCCTGTGCGTAACTGCTGACATCTGTCATGTAGGATAGGGTCTCTTCCACTATCTATTGATTTGTGCATAGTCCCTATGGCCTGACTGACTTCCAAGAACTCTGCATAGCAGAAATGGAAAACCTCAAATAAGTTGGTGCCCTCGCAGACCATATTTCTATCCAGACCACCCCATAACAGATAAAGTGTGGTGTCCTTTACCCTGTACCATAGAAGCTCTCAGAAAGGCCACTAGGGTAGAGGTCTAGAATTGGAATTAAATCTAAGGGAATTAGAAACACCCACTTGAGATCCTTGCTAATTTGGATCCAGCAGTTTTGCTTCCAAATCCCAGCTAAATTTCAAAGACAATCTAGTAACTTAGGTACAGCAGCAGCCTAGGTTGATGATTTGGGACCAAGCCCTATCCAAGGCTTAGTCTAACATAGGCACCCTCTCCTAGAGAGTCAAGAACCTCCTAGACAGGAGTCCCAGATCTAGTTGCCTGCACACCCAAGGCCAAGCCAACTCAAATGGCCTCAGCAGCAAGCTTTGTCCCAGAGGTGGATGTATTCTGGTGGTGTCTGAACTAATAATACCTTTCTGCAAAGTATTTACCTGTTTGCCAAGCCCCTGGCATCTTTCAAAGGGAAGGTGCTTAACAAAGTATGAGATAAGTGTCAGCAGTGACAAGCTAATCCTCATGGTCAGCAAGCCTGCTAATAGATTAGAAACCCACAGGGCGATCCAATTAATTCTGGCTCCCTGTAAAACTTGTGTAAATAGGACACTTATGTTGTTCCACAGAACTTGACAGTCCCCGAGACCTCATGGTGACAGCCTCCTCAGAGACTTCCATCTCCCTCATCTGGACCAAGGCCAGTGGCCCCATCGACCACTACCGAATTATCTTTACCCCCTCCTCTGGGATTGCCTCCGAAGTCACTGTGCCCAAGGACAGGACCTCGTACACATTGACAGAGCTAGAGCCTGGGGCAGAGTACATCATATCGATCACAGCTGAGAGGGGTCGGCAGCAGAGTTTGGAGTCCACTGTGGATGCCTTCACAGGTACCAGGGCAGAAAAAATTCCATAGGGACTCCAAGATCCCACCCAGCCGGTTCAGGGATCAATGGATCTCAGTCTGAGAAGGTCATACAGTTAACCCACTCTCCCAATGCCCCATTTCTGTTAGAGAAAGGAAGAACATGTGGGTAGGAAGAGATCGAGGAGAAACTAATAAATACATCAAAAAGGGATGGTCGGAAGTAAAGGGAGAGGGGAGCAAGGGTGCCTACATACCAGAAAAATGTGTGTCTCATTTCCTATAACATGGACATAGTGGTTGATTCTGTCCATCTTTACTGCCTGCACTAAATCAGGAGGCATTCAGAGCATCCATGGGAGGTTAAATTCCTTCCAGGACAGAGATTTTAAATCCTGGATTGGTATTATGAATAGCCCACGAAAGTAATTTTGGTTTTATCCTGTAGAAGGCATTACTGTTTTAGTATGTGGCTTGAGGCAATGGGAGTGAACAGGATTAGAGAGTAAGGAGATGGAACCTCTGGGTCAGCTGGTGAAGGTGTAGCCCTTATTAGCAAGCAGAGCAGATTCCTTCAGTCAGGCAGCTGTTCTGTCCCAGTAGCCTCAACACCTCATAGGAATTTCAGAGCCATCTTTGCTTTGCAGGCTTCCGTCCCATCTCCCATTTGCACTTTTCTCACGTGACCTCCTCCAGTGTGAACATCACCTGGAGCGACCCATCGCCCCCAGCAGATAGACTCATTCTGAACTACAGCCCCCGAGAAGAAGAGGAAGAGACTATGGAGGTCTCCCTAGATGCCACCAAGAGGCATGCTGTCCTGATGGGTCTGCAGCCAGCCACTGAGTACATAGTGAACCTGGTGGCTGTACATGGCACAGTGACCTCTGAACCCATCGTGGGCTCCATCACCACAGGTGAGGCTGGAGGGCTTCACAGCAGGTGAGGAAGGGGTGGTCACATGGCAGCTTTGACAAGTCAATGAAATTAAAACAATAAAACAAAAACACCCAAGGAATAGGGGACTGCTTCATTTGGCTAGAGAGGGTCTGTGAGCTATTCTAAAAGAGCTACTTCTTCCAGTGCTGCATATAATGCAGAAGATGGGAAATTCCCAAATTGAAGGTAGGACAAACCAAATGTCTTGAGGAGAGAAGGGCTTGAATGCATTGGTCCAGAGATCCTTAAGCTACCAACCCAGGAGAACGCTCCGTAGAGAGCTAATCTCCAAAAGGAAACCCATCTACAACTAGGAAATGCCTGTTCTTATCCTGGAGAACCTTCTCTTGACTGCCCAGCAAGGTAGGTCACTTGTGCAAATGATGCCTTCTGAGAACCACCTGGGACCAGCCCACAAATATGTGGCAACTTGGCACTCAGAAAAAGGGCTTTATTTTCATGCTGTTTGGAACACAGGCACTCTGAGATGAACTGGATGGCCATCTCATCAATACAATTCCAAATATGAGTATACATGAGGGTGAGTACATGTGTGTTTGGGTAGTTTTCCCACAGAGTGACAAGAACTCACAAACCGCACAAGTGGATTAAATACCCAGCTGGTTTCAACCCTGCAGTTCCCCCAGCCGTCAAAATAAATAAATATATAAAGCATGCAGCATAAGCAAAATACAATTTAGGAAAGTGGATTTGTTCTGGGCTTGTGCTCTGAAATCGCAGTCCATAGGCAGTTTTTCCAAATTGAACTAAAGGTGGCTGCTAAAAAAAATAAGATAAAGGCAGAGTTGGGTTTATCCAAAAGAAGTTCCCCCGGAGAAAATGACCATGCTACTCCTGGTTTAAAAGAAAGCAAATGAACTTAAAGGAAATTTCCCAGGTGGCCTTCAGATAGGTAATATTTGTTTAGCAAGGAGATACATCATCAGATTGGTTCCATGTTGTTAAAGTGTTCTCCATGATCATACCTACCATGATTTTAAGGCTGCCCGAGCACACAGCAAAAGCTTGTCTGCCTCTGGGACACCATAGGCTCTTGGTCCACATAAGAGAAGACATAGGGATTCTTTTTCACATTATATTTTCTGTCTTTATCCCAAAACCACCCTGATCCCTGTAGGAATTGATCCACCCAAGGACATCACAATTAGCAATGTGACCAAGGACTCAGTGACAGTCTCTTGGAGCCCTCCCGTTGCATCCTTTGATTACTACCGGGTATCTTATCGGCCTACACAAGGTAATAAAATTATTTGATTTCTCAAAAATGGATGGGCTTTGGAGTTGGGTGAAGAGTTTTAGGGGAGAATTGGCATATCCCAGAAGATATCAGCCCCTTGCCTGCTTTTTTTCCTCCTCTGCTTATTCCTCCATCAGAATAAGCATGGGTGGATGAAGAGCGGCTGAGAAACCTGGAACTCACCAATCTTTCTTACAAAAAGCTTGAGACAATCTACCCAGAAAGCAGGCCCTTCACCAGCAGGGCCAACTCGTCTCCATTATCTATGTGGTATAAAGAGACATGAAGAGCCCTAAGAGAACCTGCCATGGGTCCAGGTCATGTGTGTTTCCCTGAGAAAGTAAAGTCAAGACTAGAATCCTGGGGGATGCCTAAAGACCCAACAGTGCCAGATGGAGCCTTGGAGGGAACCACAAGGGATGTGGTCCTATTCTGCAACCCCAGCCACGTTATGAGCCTGAGGAAATTGGCCCAGACCTCACCTGCATCCTGCCGGTTCTTTGTGGTGCATGTAGCATTGCTAATGAAGTGGAAGACACTCTCATTTCCAGTGAAGGATAAGGCAGTTTTTCTGACTACCCTGTCTCTACCCTGCATGGAACACTCTTTGCAACCATGCCCTCTATACTGCCCTTAAGGTAATTGCTTTAGAAAAACCAGCTTGTTAGACGCTACCTAATAAATGATCCTAATTTTCTTTGCTCCAAGGAGCCCATAACATGAAGGGGTGGGACCAGCGTGTGAGGTCTCTTCAAGCTCCAACATTCCAGTCCATGAACCATTTATCTTCCCTCCCCACTGAGTGCTGAGTCCCTCACCCATCTGGGCTTCATAACAAAGTGCCACCAGGAGCTCCTACATAGACTGAACTGTGTGCTGTGTTGAGAGGGCCACTGACCTTTAACTGTGGATTCTGCTCTTCCTTAGTGGGACGGCTGGACAGCTCAGTGGTGCCCAACACTGTGACGGAATTCACCATCCCCAGGCTGTACCCAGCTACTGAATATGAAATCAGCCTCAACAGTGTGAGGGGCAGAGAAGAGAGTGAGCGCATCTGCACTCTTGTGCACACAGGTAGGCACATCTCCCCATCAGCGCGGCCAGCCGGGACCCCAGCTGAAGGCCTGCAGCAAACAGAAGAGGCAGGGAGTGAAGATGTTCTGGCTAATACAGAGGACACTGGTTCTGAGGTCTGAGGCTCCATTCCGGGCATTCCCCTGACTCTTCATGTTAGGCAAAGCAATTCACGATTTCTCTCCCCCATGGCATTCCTCATTAATACTATGAGTTTGGAAAGTCACCCTCTAGGAAACTCACGGAATTATGTTAGGAATTTTCATGGAAGTTCTGATATGGAAAAGTGGCCGTTCAAAGTCACATGATGGAAGGGAATTCCAGAAAAAACATCTGAATTTTCCCAGATGAATCCATCTGATTTTTTAAAAAACCTCAGAGATAGAAATTCCACTTGAGAGAAAAAAAGGGTTGTTATTTCAACAACAACCTCAGGGTCAGGAAATGTTCCTTCCAATGTGGCCAGAATCCCCCTAGCAGTAGTAGCTATATTTGTTCTTGTGCTGTGCTCAGAGGAGGAGGAAGGCTGTGGCCTTCCTCTGAAAAACAAGTCCCTTGGACAGGGCTGAGGGCAAGGCTCCTTCAGCAGCTCTGCTGCCCCTCTCTCTCTGGCCCCTCAGCCAGCCCAGCATACAAAAGTAGCATATTTTCTGCAGATGTCACTAGAGGGACATCCAATAACTTAACTTCCCAGTTAAGTTATTGCTCCCATTGAACAGGGAAAAACATCTAGCATACCTCATTAGTAGAACACTGGGATTTCCTGAGGTTGCTGAATTTACTCAGAGAATGGTATATCCTGGATGAAAGAAATGTACCTTGGAACTCCTTACACCTTTTGTAGATGCTCTTACAGACCAGAAACAGCATCTCTAAGGCAAAGGCCAAAGAAATATTGCTTTAGAAACACATAAAAAAATATACTTCTAGAAACACCACAGGGTATTACAATCTTCTCAGATCCCTTCCAGTTCTATGACTACAGGAAACCCAGCTATATGGTTTTTTTTCATTCAATCTTGTCCTATTCATCAAATTATCTGTATTCATATAAATGTGACCCAGTAAGTCAAAAGAAGCCTCCTCCCACCTTCCCTAAAGTCCTAGAAATTCATGATAAAGAAATTAAGTTTTTTATTAATTGAGGACATTAAAATGTATTTCAAGAGCATTCTATTCCCAAAGTAAAAGAGAGCAGTAGCTCAGGTCAAAATGCATTCCTTGGGTTCTTGACCATAGCAGCAAGTGTCTCTAAAGCAAGTGTTCAGGGGGTACCAACACAAGCTACCTCTCTTCAGGCTTAGGCAGAGCTCTTTTGGCAACTTCCAATAACCAGACTGCCCAATGACATGTCTTATTTTGTTGTTATTGTTTTAACTTGAGGTCTGCGATTTTATAACTTTTGGAAATGAGTAGTCCTTCAGAGTATCACACAGTTCCAGAGAGATCAAGCCATTAGTAGCCTCAATAAGGACTGCATTTGAACAAGTCTTTGAAGGCACAGATTATGGATGCAATTCAAATTCAAAATTGTAAGATTATTTTCTGATTGTTCCTTTTTGATGAAGGACCTAAGCAATAAAAACAGACAAAATACCTTTAATTGAAAGAGGATCAGACTAAAAGCAGATCTTGGTCCTAAAAGTTAAATTGCATGAATGTTAGGATGAGTCAGTGTCTAAATGACTATACTAACAACCATTTCTAAATAAACCTCAACTTTATGGAAGGGAGACACAGTAATAAAGCAAAGGCTTAGGCATGGGCAAGCAAGAATAGGAAGATGGACTATGATGAGCAAAATCTGATTTCCCAAGGTTCTCCTATCCTCCCTAAGCCTACAAGAATGTCCTTGACTCTATGCCACCAAAAGGAGACCCAGGGTTCAGTTCAAAGTAAGCCTTAGGGGTAGTGAAACAAGAATTCAATAACCAGATGTGATTTTAGGGGCAACCTAAATACTTTCAGTCATTCTACAAATATTCAGTTATTACTGAATATTGGGAATACTTGTGTTCTTATAAAGCTCCTACCACACTTCCTGAAATTCATCAATAGAAATCTCTGTGCAAAGTACATTCCTTATATTTTTGAAAGTGCAAAGAAACTTGGAAGCATGATTATCTCTAACTACAGAACTAAAACAATTTCTTTATGTTTTTAATTTCTCCACCTATACTTAAATGTCTAAAACATTAGAGCCATAACTTACAAAACTTACCAGCGTAGTGCTCTGAACATAAGTTAGTGAGTGAATGAAAAGGAAGATCTGGAGCAATAGGGAAGAACTGGATACTGGAAAGGAAGGAAGATGGGAGAGAAGGAAGAAGCTGATGGAACCAGAAGGAGAGAAAGGACAGAAGTCTTCATTGCTTCATTGTTTCATGCAGTACAATAGGAAAAGTGCATCATGAGTGAAACTTATGGGATCAGAGTCCATGGCACTTTTGTCCTGCAGCTCCTCTTACCATTAACTGATATTCTCTGCCTCTTTTTCAGCTGTGGACAACCCTGTGGATCTGATTGCTACTAACATCACTCCAACAGAAGCCCTGTTGCAGTGGAAGGCACCAGTGGGAGAAGTGGAGAACTATGTCATTGTTCTCACACACTTTGCAGGTGGGCACCTGCAGACCTATGCATCAAGCTTGTGGGGATGGAGGGGATTAGGGCTGCAGACCAGTATGAAGGTGAAAAAGCAGGCAGATTTTGTTGATGTGAGAGATTTTTTGAGTTTTCCTCCTTTTTTGTCTCCAAATTCTGAAAATTGTATCCACTATAGGAATTGAAAAAACTGAGTCCGAAAGATGCAAAAAGGGCACATAACCAAGAACAAATATGAAAACAGAGAAACAGTGGTAGGAAGACATGAGCTAAGACTTGCCCTAAAATGCTAGGGACAAGAAAGCAGACTTTTCTAGATATTTCAGAGCAAGAAAAATGCTCATCATAGGTCCATGTTTGGAGCAGATAAGGCATGTTAACAGTCTACAGGAGATTCCAGACTGACTCAACCCTTTGTTGTAATGGTCTTCCCCACCCATATCCAGTCCAAAAGATTGAACCAGCACAAAACCTGGAGTTTCAGTGTCTTCTTGTTCACTTTCTGCTATTTGAAATGGGACTAGAAAAAAACAAAGCAAAATAGTCTGTCTCTAAACCTAGGAAAAATAATTTTCCTACCTAAATTAAATATGTGATCACAGAATCATTACAGCATATATTCAAGAATCCGAAGAAGAGAGATGCTAGAAGACAGAAGGCAGGCAGATGTCTTTTCAAAAATGACAGAAAAAGTCAATTCTGTAAGCTACAAAGAAGTAAACTTATTGTCAAAGCTTGGAAGAGTAAAAATTAAAATAGACTCTTAATAAATTGAAAAAGGAATTAGTGATTACTACCTACCAAGACAAGTTCACTAAGAACACGTTTTACTAAAACTACTTTATGTCCTTGTTTCTTATTGGCAAATCTGCTAGGGCATTTATATTTCAGCAGGGCATTAGAAAAACTCACTTATCCTTTAGTCCTTAGTTAAGATAGAAAAATATATGACAGATCATGTTTGGAATTAGCAGGCACTGTAGCTAATTGGATGGCTCACCTCAAGGAAAGAATGTCATTATTACAGATACATCCTAACCCCTCTATGTGCATGCACATTCTACCTCACCTCCTACTACTCCTCCTTGCACATCATGACCCTACATTTCTTAACTCTCGCCATGCTTTCTCATGCCTCTGTATGTTTGCACTGTTTCCTCTTCCAAATTCTATCCATACTTGTCTGCCTAGAAAACCCATCCTTCAAGTCTTAGCTTCAACACTATCTCCTCTGTCAAAGCTTTCCTTATTCTCCCAAGACACACCTACTCATAGGTACAAAGTGCATAACTCCACCAGAGCAATAACCTCTATGCATTGAACAAGTATTTTTGATGACCTCCCATAGGTCAGATACTCTACAAGAATGTAAGGATTTAGAGACAAAACAAGCCCTTGACTTCACAGAACTCCCTGTCTAGTGATGGCACAGAGAAGTGGTTATAACTCACTGTGAGGCATGCCAGAATAGAGGCAAGTGCAGAACTCTACGGACCACATTCCATGGGCCACTATGATTTGGGGCAAGAGGATCCAGGGGAAGAAAGGAGGCAGGTCTTAGCTGAACTTAGAAGAAAAGAAAGGGAATTCTGAGTAGAGCAGCCTCAAGTGCATTTGCAGAGCTGTGAAAGAGCCTGAGGACTTTGAGGAATTGACAACAGTTTGGTATGGCTGTAGCATTGAATGATAATGGGATGTTACAAAGGAAGACATTTAAGGGTAGGTCATTATGTAGCTTTGCCAAAGAGTTAGCTTGGATTTTTAAATTTATTTGTATGTCTTTCTCTACCTTTAGAATACAAGAACCTTGAAAGCTCAGGCCCTACCGGCTTTGTGGATGTGCCCAGTAAACTTTTGTTAAATGCCAAATGATTCATGAGTGCTCTAATGGCCTAATAGAGGACTTGGCCCCATTCTAATGAACTATTTTACCAATAACTTGAATGAATACAGACAACACATACTTACAAAATTTGTGTATAAGACAAAATTGTGATTTATAGAATCCAAATTCAAAATATTTTTAAAAACTGAAACAGTTGTTCAACACTCAAATAAGAAGGCAAAATGCAATAGAAATAAGTGTAAAGATCTGCCCATAGGTCCAAATTTTGGGGGCAGGAGCAGTGGTCATGAACAAGAGTGTCAAGTGACTATCCAAAAATCTAATGGATTAACATAAATGGTACAAATAGAAGCAGAGATGATCCCTTTTGTTTCATTGGTGAGTGCATCTCAATTATTATTCTCTTTTTGCACCTGAATTTTGCATTTCAGGAAAGACATTGATAAACTATTGCTTGTTCAGGGAAAAGCAGCCAGGATTGTGAAGGGTTTCTGAACCGTGACATAAGAGTAATGGGGAGGAACTGAATTTTCTCAATTTGAAGAAGAGAGGACTTGGTTAGGAAGGGTGATGGGGAGGAAGGGTTCATATAAACCCAATAATCATATTATTCTAACTTCAGAAGCCTGAATTTTAGCCATAGAGAAGACAATGGGGCCTCCATATAGGGAATATTTTTCCCAAAAAAGATGTTAAAAAGGTAAGAGGAAATCCTTTCATGGAATAAGACGTTAAACTAAAAAACCTCTAAAAGATTTTGCTAAAATTCTCTAATATCAAAACCTTGTGAAATGCCTTCAGATTTGATAGATCTTTCTAAGTTGAATAGCCTCATTCAAGCTTTAACCATATTCATCTGATTTCAGTTGCTGGAGAAACCATCCTAGTTGATGGAGTCAATGAAGAATTCCAGCTTGTGGACTTGTTTCCTAGTACCCACTATACCGTCACCATGTATGCTACCAGTGGGCCTCTCACCAGTGGCACCATCAGCACCAACTTCTCTACCCGTGAGTACATGGTCAGCTACATACCCGGTATCTCTGCGGGGTTTTGTGGATGCTGAAAATAATCCATGTCTGTGGCGAACTACATTATAGTCTATAGGCTTTTCTCAGCTCAGAGCTGAGTTGTCCTTTTGTTGATCAACTGAGACCCAGGTCCCAGTGAAAGTAAGCTGCAGCTCTCAGCCAGCAGACACATGTCTGCTTTCTGCTCTCACCTCCATCAGGGTGACAGCGGTAGAATCAGGCTAAGAGAGACCAGGGCTGGGAATGCAGCTGGCCCAGAAAAGTACGACAGATATTAACGGAGCTAGATATCGGGGAAGGAGCTGCTGGGTGTCAGGACAGGAGAGCCATAGACAATGTGTAGGTATGGGAATGTTTTAAGTTTAAGTTTAAACCCACAGGTTTAGCAAGGTCAGGGTCCCAGGAAAAGAGGATCAGATAGGAAGATGTCACAAGTCAGGCCCAAGGCCCAGGGCAGGGAGGGGGAGACCACTGTGAGAATGATCATGACTCTCAGTGATGATCTTCTGACCCAGGGGTACCCTTTATGCTCCTGTCCAAGCCCGAATGGGGTCAGCATGTGAGCAACTCTGAGACCATGGAGGTGGGCGAGTAAGATATCTGTACCTGAAATAAAATAGAGAGAAGCTGGAGAAGCAGGCACATCCTGCTGTCTTCTCCTCTTTGCAGTCCTGGACCCTCCTGCAAACCTGACAGCCAGTGAAGTCACCAGGCAGAGTGCCCTGATCTCCTGGCAGCCTCCCAGGGCAGAGATTGAGAACTACATCTTGACCTACAAATCTACTGATGGAAGCCGAAAGGTGAGACTGCACTGGAAAAGGGAGGAGACCATTTCCATCAAACAAGGCCATGCCAATGACCAGTGGAAATTGGAGGGTAGGGGACAGAGGGAAGGAAGCAATGCACAAGGAAAGAACTAGTTTTCTCATCATGGACACATGCTGTTGAGGAAAAATCCCTAGTCTGCAAGCCAGAAGATCTGGTTTCTAGTCCTGGCCCCACTACTATTCTCTACACAAGTTGAGGCAAAGCACTAAACCTCTTTTAGCCTCAGTTTCTCCTCAAGGTGATAGGGGTATCTACTCCTGCAGCTTCATAGGTTGTGGTAATGCCCTCAATATGACTCACATTGGAAACTTCAAAGACTATATAAGTTCATGGTTAATTGGGACTATTCTTTACTAAAAAGTGCTAAGCAAACATGCTCTGAATAAGAAATTCAACAGGCTTGTATGCCTCTCAATAAGCATTAGGAAACCTACATCTATATAACCCACAGTAAAAAGATGACATATGTTTGTCAAATGGTCTAAACAGTCTATCTAGATCACTGGTTTTCAAACTTTTGTTACCAGCGGAATCCTCTTTTAAAGTGAAATCATGGGTGGCAGACTTGGCTCAGTGATTAGGGCATCTGCCTACCACATGGGAGGTCTGCGGTTCAAACCCCAGGCCTCCTTGACCCATGTGCACCTGGCCCATGCACAGTGCTGATGCGCGCAAGGAGTGCCCTGCCACGCAGGGGTGTCCCCCACATAGGGGAGCCCCACATGCAAGGAGTACGCCCCGGAAGGAGAGCCACCCAGCGCAAAAGAAAGTGCAGCCTGCCCAGGAATGGTGCCGCACACACCGAGAGCTGACACAACAACAAGATGACTCAACAAAAAGAGACACAGATTCCTGTGCCGCTGACAACAACTGAAGTGGACAAAGAAACAAGACACAGCAAATAGACACAGAGAACAGACAACCGGGGGGGGGGGGGTGCAGGAGAGGGAGAGAAATAAATAAATCTTTTTTAAAAAAAATAAAGTGAAATCATATGCAGAAGCTCAATATACAGAATAGATTTCAGCAGAGCTACTTTTGGTTATGAAAATAGGGGAGGCATAGATCCTTCCTCAGCTTCCTCCTCTACTCTAGCTATCTGAAAACCACTGGATATGATCACACGGTCCCCTACATTTATCCCAGGGCACATTTGCGAGCTAGGGGCTGGCTGAAATCTGGCATAGCGGCTGCCCTCCTGGCCTCTTGGTATGGTTTTCTCCTTATTGCATAATGGAGAGGATGAAAATGTCCACTGCAGTGCTTCCTAGCTAATGCCCTAGCTGGCGCTGGGGTGAGGACTTCCCTTCCCCACCTCCCCATATTGCCGGTTGCTGCTAACTTCCACCGCCCTTCCTCTGGCTCCTTGTGCAGGAGCTGATTGTGGATGCAGAGGACACCTGGATCCGACTGGAGGGTCTGTCAGAGAACACGGACTACACGGTGCTCCTGCAGGCTGCCCAGGACGCCACGCGAAGCAGCATCACCGCCGCCGCCTTCACCACAGGTGAGAGAGTTACGCCCACTCTGACACCTCCTTCTCCCCTGTGTGAGGGTTGGCTCCTTGGCAGCCTCTGCTGTGACTTGACCTGAGAGGAGCCTGTCAAAGAAACTCAAATACTTCTTCCTGCAAAGGAAAGAAATTATTTCCCGCACTCCTGCCTTCCCCCTCCCAAGGCCCTGCTGGGAATCCCTCACTACCCCAGGAACCAGCAGCGCACTTCTGTGGGCCACCTGGACCAAACGGATGCCCCAAGGAAAGACATTAGGTTGCTGCTTAGGTTTTCTGCAAGTGTTTGCCAGCAAAGATCACTCTTCCCTCCCTCCTTCCTCTGCTGCCCATAATCAGAGACTCACCTGGTAAGAGTAGCAATAGTAAGCCCTCAATAGTAAAGCTGTGGCTCTTCCCGTGCCCCAAGGCACCTTGCCTCCCTGTGGTCTCAATTCAGTCGTTGTGAAACTGGTAAGGAAAGCCTGGTTCTCCCCATTCACAGATCATGAAACCAAGGTACACAGAATTCAAATGACTTACACGGTTTGTAAGTTACTAAGTCAGAACTAGAACCAAGGTCTTCAATTTCTAAATCTAGCTCTTCCTCCTGCCATTCTTCAGTTTAGACACTTGAAAGATGTTTTTATGGTATAAGAACAAGTATAACATTTGTCTTAACAGCAAATAAACTAATAACAAACCTTTGAGTGCTATTTGCTCAGCACTGTTCTGTTTTACGTTATTACCTAATTTAATACAACATCCTATCTGCTATATACTATTATCAGTATTTAGAGATGATCAAATTGGGCCACAGAGAGGTGAAATAATGCACCCAAGGTCCTACAGTTCTCGAGTACAGGAGCTGGGATTTGACCCCGGATGTCCCGGCTCTGGGGCCTGTGCTGGGAGCATTCCTCTTTGTCACCTCCTGCAGTGACAATCTATGCTCTATAATGTGGCCTGCCCAGTCCAGAATTTGAATTCTCTGTCTGTCCCACATCCTGGGCTTGTGGGTGTTACCTGTGAGAGGCCAGGGTGAGTGCACTCCTGGGAACCCCCTTATCCCCAGAGGCATGTCGTCTGTCTTAGAGGATGGTGACAACTGGATTTCTGTCCATGCCTCAGAGCTCATCCCAGAGAAGCATGACTAAAAGTCCCCAGTCCCAGCCCAGAGGCCTCCCCAACTGGACTTGTTCTAAGACAAAGCAGAACACTGGGTCAAATACACCAAAATGCCACCAATGGTTCTTAAGGGTGATGTGATTGTGAATGAGTCAGATTTTCCCTTCCTTTTTCATACTTTTCAATTTTCAATACCTCACAAAGTTTCTACAGTGAGCACATTAATCAGAAAAAAAAACAAGTTTTAAGTGAAAAATAAAAATAAACCTTGGCCACACAGCCAAAGCGTGAATCCAGAGACATGATTTTACCAAGCAAAGCTTGGAGGACACTTGATTTCTTTTATGAGCCAAAGTCAGCTATGCTCACCCTACATGCCCTTTCAAAGGGCATCTAATCTCAGGGTCAAAAATATTTGGGTTTCAATGCTTGCTCAGTGTAGTATGAGCTTTTAATTCTTGTCCCGGTATTGCCATGGCTAGCTGTTGTGAGCAGTCTGATAATATGCCTGAAGTTTCTGCAGTATCTTATAGCTGTGCTTTGCCCCAGATCCAACTGGCCTGTTAAAGTATCCCAGTTTCTGTGCCTAGCACTTCTCTCTCGGGCAAAGCCTCACCAAGGGGTGCACAATAGCGTGGACCTGGGATCTCAAGTCTAGCTGGGGACTAGCTGGAGCTAATTAACAGAGGCTAACCACTCAGGGAAATCTGGAAAGAAGGTCAGAGTGGTAGCTTTGTTCTGTGAAAACTGCAAGGACCCTCAGGATGTAGTTTAAGTTTCTTTTTATAAGACTGTAATTGACATGGGTCACCTGTGCCCCAATACCAGTTCTGTGCAAGCAGTGTGTAGCCACTGACCCAGCTGTTCCATGTAGTGTTTGGGGGTACCAGAGAAGGACTGGCCACTACTACTCTGGTACTTGAGAAGATATGTCCAGGTTTAGAAGCATTTATAGAATTTTGCTGGAAAGCTTGATTTTAAGTAAGTCATATTAATCCTCCTGGCTTCGTCTTGGAGATCCATCAGAATCCAGTGAAATGGTTGGTTGCAAATGGAAAGTTCATGGACGGAAATATTACATGTGAGAGTAGCTTGCACAAAACCTGGTACCTAGCTGACATAATAAGTGTTGGTTGAACTGCAGAGCACTTGAGGAGGGGTATCTGGTGAAACAAATCCCCAGGAGGTCAGGATTCCCAGTATCCCTTGCAGGGATGGTACAGGCAGAGGTAATGGCTGCAGGGTATGATGCCCAAAGCCCTTGAATTTCAGGCTCTTCTATCCCACATGCAAATTTGCCTTAATAAATTATACTAAGTCTACATTGCCATTTTTATGTTAATATTAATGGGTCCTCATTGCCCTTGCCATATAGACATCCTGTCCCACAGGAGCAAATTTTGTTAAGGACAGAGGAGAAAGAATATACAAGAGTCTTAGCTTCCTAAAGGTGGGCATGTGGATGTTACCAATAAGAGAAAGAAGCAAAACTGAAGAGCAGAGTATCTTCACTTACTCATAAAATCAGAGTGGTTCCAGTCTGAACCCCACAAGCATGCTGAGCTCTGAAGAGCAACACACCAAGCCCCGCATATGATGGCAAACAAGGGCTGACAGATCGAGAGGCTAATTTCATTCCAGCAACCAGCTTCCTTTCAGACTTCATTGACAGTACCTGGGTTCTCCACTAAGCAGCCTCCTGTCCTGAGAGCTGGCTGGTCTCAGCTGACCATCTTGAGCATTTTCTACTACCTTTTCTTATGAACCAAAAAGCTTAACGTTGGGCCCCGAAGAGGGCTCCATTCATTACAAACCCTCACCTTGTCCTGGATGAGCTAAGCTGAAAAAACTCTTTTCAAGCAGATTCTGACAGAAAGAGAGAAAGAGAGAGAGAGAGAAAGAGAAAGAGAGAGAGAGAGCCTGCACCCATAAAACCTCCCAACTCTGCTTTGATCACAATGTCTTCCCTTATTGTGTTCCTGACACATAACATAAGCTCATATCATTCTTTCCATCATGTTAATAGCTTCCTGTCCTCTTGTCTCTGGTGTTTGCACAGGACTCTGGGGGGAATTAAATACAAGTAGTATAGAAGAGAAAAAAATATGGATACATTATTTATAATTTACTGTTGCCTGAAATTTCATCCAAGGTCTACTTGTCTTTTAGAGACATGAATATAAATGAGGAAACAAATATTCCCCGAAGAGCAACAGGGACTTGGTGAAATGATCATCTGAGAGGCAGATTTCATTGTCTTTTTTAATACTATAAGAAGCAAACAAGGCTATAGCTAAAGCTTGTCCTCAGAGACTGTGGAGACTATAAAATAGGTTGTCTTGACCTTGAGGTTAAGCAAAGACAATCAGTTGCAGAGGCATCCAGAGATGGGTAATGAGAAGTCATTCGTTTATTGCCTTTGCTCTGGTTCTGTACAATCAGGGTAAACTCCAGAGTCTACTCTAGTAAAAGCTTCAGTTTTTGAGGTTGTGACAAATAATGAAGATTGACAAACCGTCACTTCTGGGAATGCATATAGTGGATCCACATAGTTATTAGATATTTCAGTTGGAAAGGAAAGCCTAATTATCACTCTCCACTTCTATGTATCCTATATACCCCACTCGAAGAAGGGATCTGAAAGGACCTCTTTCTGCTCCACTACTAAAAGACAGCTTGTGTTTTTGCTTCACTGAGACAAACTCTTAAAAGGAAAGGTCTGTCTTCTCCCCTCTTCAGGACTTGGCTGTGGGAAAGGGGGGTGGGGCTCTAAGCATCCAATTGAACAAATCGTTCCCATGCTTGTCCAAAATGGATCGATGGATCGGGGTTTGAATTAATCCTACTGCCCCATTTATTGCAAACCATCAATGTTAGCCTCCAACAATGACCCCCTCTGTATTAATTCATTTATTTATTTCCTTTTACTACCATTTCTTCTTCCCCTTCCACATAAAACCATTCTGATGCATATCCTCTTTTTCTATGTGCTTTTCAAAAATATGTTCTTGCAAAATTGTTTTGAGTATAAATATTTTAATTGTGTGTAAATGGTATTGTGTTACATAACTCTCTCCCCATTCTCCTAGTTCTCACTCAGCACTGTTTTTAAGACCCAGCCATATTGCTATGCATGTATCTAGTTTTTTACTCTTGTCTGCTGCAAAATACTGCATAGCATGCACATATCACATTTTACCTCTTCACTCTTCAAAAGATGGTCATCAGATGATCTCCAAGTTATCATAATTGGTGCTGTAGTAAATACCTCATATGTGTCCACTTACGTATCAGTGAGGCAATATTTTGGGGCTTTATACCCAAACAAGGAATTGCTGGGCTATAGGGCATGTTTACTTACTTATCTAAGTACTGCTCTTCCAAAGGGCTACGCCAGTCAACATTTCCTCTGACAGCGCATGAAAGTTCCTATTTCCTCATGCCAAAGTTTGACATGATCTAACTTTCTGATTTTTTGACAGTCTGATAGGATAATCGATATCTCATTGTTCTAGTTGCATTTGTTTAAATAATACTGAGTTTGAGTTGGAGCATTTCTTCACATACTTGTCGGCCTTTGAGTTTCCTTTGTAAATTTCCTGCTCATACAGTTTGTTCATTTTTCTGTTGGGTTTTGTGTGCTGAATAAGTTTAGCAATTATTATTTGAGCTTTTGAAGTCTCCCCTAAGAAGTCTTTCCTTGCCTCAAGGTCACAAAGATATTCTTTAATATGCTCTTCTGGGAGGCGGACTTGGCCCAATGGATAGGGCGTCTGCCTACCACATGGGAGGTCCACGGTTCAAACCCCAGGCCTTCTTGACCCATGTGGAGCTGGCCCATGTGCAGTGCTGATGCGTACAAGGAGTGCCGTGCCACGCAGGGGTGTCCCCGCGTAAGGGAGTCCCACGCGCAAGGAGTGCGCCCCGTAAGGAGAGCCGCCCAACGCAAAAGAAAGTGCAGCCTGCCCAAGAATGGCACCGCACACACGGAGAGCTGACACAACAAGATGATGCAACAAAAAGAAACACAGATTCCTGGTGCCACTGATAAGGATAGAAGCGGTCACAGAAGAGTACACAGTGAATGGACACAGAGAGCAGACAACTGGGGTGCAGAAGGGGAGAGAAATAAATTAAAAATAAATCTTTAATAAAAAAATATATGCTCTTCTATTAATTTTCTAGATTTATTTTTTTATTTAGTCTATTTTCTCTGTGGTGTTAGATAGGGATACAGTTTTATTTTTCTTTATATAGTGAGTCAGTTTCCCCAACATCATTTAACTAAATAATCCTTCTGTTCTCCATTTATTTGTGGTACTTTACTGTAAATTAAATTCCCATATGTGTATGGGTCCCTCTTTGAACTCTAAGGTCCTTATTCCATGGTCTTTTTATCTGTTTTTTTGCCAGCACTACACTGTGTTTTTATATCTATGGCTTTAGATTATATCTTAATATCTGGTGGAGCAAGTTTCCTTTCTCTTCTTTTATAAGGTAGGCTTAGTTTTTTTGTGGAACTTTCTCAGAATAAAAAAAATTCAACAAGAATTTAGATTAGAATTGCAATAAATAAAGAATGCATTTATTTGTGGAGAAATGGGTGAGAATTGACAATTTTACAATCTTTTCATCTCTTCTAAATGTATAGAATATACCTTCATTTATTCAAATCATCCTTATGTTCTTTAGTAGAATTAAAGAAGTTTCCCTATAGCACTCTTTATGTTCTTGGTTAATTCCTTTCATTTTTATTTGCTTTGTTACTTTTATCTAATTTTTAAAAATATTTTCTTGTTGTTTATAACTGATGTAGACAAATGCTATTGATTTTTGTATATTAATCTTGTATCTAGCAATCCTGCTGAACTCTCTTATTACTTCTCTTTATCTGTTGTTTCTGTTAATATATTTAGGTAAACTCTATCATCTACAAATAATGAAAATTTTAGTTCTATATTTCTCATCATCATACCTCTCACTTATCTTTAGTTCCTTATCACATTAGCTATAGCCTCAAGAACCCTGTTAAACAGAAGCAGTAATGTTAGGTATCCTTGACTTGATCCTATTCTTAAAGCAACTAAAGTTTCATGTTGCATAGTCTTTGCTAAGGCTCCTTTGTTTTGTTTTCGTTTTTTAGCCTCTTTTAGATTTTTTTAAAAAAATATTTAATTTTTTCTAAAATAAACCATATAATTAGGTAAAATCTTAAATAAACAAGAACATTGTTTGCTAAGGTTTGGATTATAAAACATTTACCAAGCTAAAGCATTTTCTTCTAATTCAAGTTGAGATTTTATTTTACACTTTGTTGTTAAACTTTCTCAAATGTTGTTTTCTGCACAATTTTAGTTACTTATATGACTCTTATCCTCTGGCATACTAATAAAGTGAATCACATTGATAAACTGATTATATCAATGCACTGATTTTTGATACATTTCTTTACATTCCTTGGAGAAACCCCACCTTAATAGGATTTTTAAAGCACTGTTGGGTTTGATTAGCTAATATTTTTGTTAGGCTTTTCACATCTGCAGTCATAAATGGAATTGATCTATACATTTTTCTTGTATATACCTCCTTATCAGGTCTTGAAATCCATGTTTCACAAAACTCATAAAAGAAGCTAGACAACTTTCACTCTATTTTCTACTTTTTGGAATAACTTGTATAAGATAGAACTTATCTCTAAACCTATAATGAACATTGTTGTTCTTCGTTTGTTTTTCATTTTTGGAATAAGAGGTCTTTGACTACCAATTCAAAAATTTTTAAATAAATTATCAATCCAAGTTTTTTTATTTCTTCTTGCACCAGTTTTAATTCTTTATACCTTTCTAGGAAGCTCTTCTTTTCATCTTAGTTTTTAAAATATAATGGCATAAAATTCTTCCTAAAACCTTTTTATTGTTTTTAAAGTCTACTGTTTCTATAGTTATTTTCTATTTTTCATTTTTTAAATATTTTATTTTCATCTTCTCTATTTCTTAATTATGCCTGCCAGTGATATATTTCTCTTACTAACATTTTCAAAGAACTAGATCTTGGATTGGGATCCATATTCATATTTATTTATCCCTATTGATTTCTTCAATTTATCAATATAATATCTTGCCTCTAAGAACCCGAGCGTTTGAGCATGCTTTCAAACCCCTCTGGAGTCCTTCTCAGCCGCTACTCCCTCCATTCCCACCCACCCAATCGCCATCTACATTCTGGTTCTGGGTCATTATGGATGTTTTCTCTTTTTCTTTACTTTGAATTCAGCCTGGTTTTGTTTGTTTTGTTTTGTTTGTTTTGTTTCCAAAAACAAAGATAAGAAATTATGTCTGGGTATTTGATCACTCTTACTTTTTCTATTGTTGCTCTTCTTGTATATTTTAAATTTTCAGTAAAGTACTTTCTAAGGCAAATCTTCTTAAACCTCATATGCCGGAAGAAGTTTATGACACCGCCCATTTGAAATGCAATTCAGACATAAAATACTATATTCAAATATTTGCATCCTTCATATTTAAAGATATTATTCCATAGTCTTCTTGTAAGCAGTGTTGAGAAGTCTGATGTCAGTCTGATTTTTTTTTTTTTTTTTTCTGTAGACGATCTGCTCTTTTTTTTGCCGGCACTTTTTAGAATGTTTCTTTTGAGAGATCATTTACATTTTTAATCTCCAGTTTGACATGCTGTGAACCCTTTAAATCTTAGGCATTTTAGCTTCGATTCTGGAGGATTTATCTTCGTTATTTCTTTAAACATTTCCTCCTGTTTTTGTGTTTCTTTCTAGGCTTCTTTTAGCTGGATGTTGAATATGTATTCTGTCCTCCTCATCTCTTAGCTTTTTCCTTGTTTTCTTTTTCTATCCTTTCCAGTTACCATCTCAGAGAGAGTTCCTCAATCTGATCTTCAATTAAATATATTTTTCAGCTGTATCTAAATCTCTTATTTATCCCGTCAACTATATCCTTATTTTCAACTATTTTATTGTACATCCAGTATTTCTATTCTTTATGATTCCTAGTTCTTGTTTCATATTGTTACTATCTTTCCATATCTCCTTAAATAAAGTTATCGTGCTGACCTTGTTCCATCTGTTTTGCTAATTCTGCATTAGATGATGACTGTCTTATGACTTGTGGTTTCCTTCCTCAGTGACTGGATATTATGGCTTGTGAGCTCAGGTCCCCTGGGGGTGATTAGCTACTCTGTCTGGAAATGTATGTATTAGAGAAGGACCAAATACATGTGAATGGAGCAGGTAATGATTATCTCATGGCAATATGGGGGAGAATCAAGAATAGAGCATCAAAGCTTTCAACTTATCCTCTTTTTTTTTTTTTTTTTTTTTGTCTGATTATGATATCAGGGTCATATTGCCATCATTGAATGAATTGGAAAATGTTCTCTCCTCTTCTATTTTCTGGAAGAGATTGTGTAAAATTGATGCTATTTTTTTCTTTAAATCTTGGGAGAATTCACCAGGAAGCCATGTGGGCTTCTTTTCCGAAAGCTCTTTTTGTTGTTGTTTTTTGGTAACTACAAATTCAATTTCTTGGGTAGTTACAATAATAGTCAGGTTATCTATTTCATCTAAGTTTTGATAGACAGTGATTTTAGAGGAATTTGGCCAATTCATCTAAATTGTTGGATTTATCTACACAGTGTTTGAAATATTCAGTAGGACAGAGATGTGTGATCCCCCTAAAAGGAACACAGGGAAGTCTGTCAAGCATTAATATAATCTAACTCTACCATAGGTTGGAAAATGACATTGTGAATGTTATAGAAATAGAAAGCCCCACATTGTACATTGTGATATACAGGATTTGGTCTGGCCCAATCTTAATACTGTTATCTTAAATGTATTCAGAAAATCTAATTTTAATTCCCTATTCATAATAATAAGGAAGTGATATAGTGCTCACATAACATCATCCATTCAACAAATGTTGACTGAGCATCTACTGTGGGCAAAGTACTGTTCTAAGTGCTGGGGAGAGAATAATGAACAAGATAAGCCAGATTCTTGCCCTCATGAAACTTACATTCAAAGGGATGAGGCAGTGGAGCATACACAAAGAAAATTAGGTCATTTCCAGTTGTGATAGTACTATTAAAAACTAAAACAGAGTAATGAAATAGGGATGGGGGGAGAACTAACTTCCAGGGCAGCTTTTATACTTGCCATTTCCTTACCACACCCCAGATCCTGGACTCAGCTAGAGCAGTCAAGAAAGGCCTCTCTCTGAGCTGGGACTTGAATCATGTGCATGAACCACACAAAGACAACTGTGGAACACACAGCTTAAACTCAGGCTTAAATAGTCTCTTATTCCCCTCCCTTCCCAACCACCCAATCTAAATCTTGGGATCAGCCACTTAAGACATATCTACTGGGAAGGAGAGATGGAGGAAGAGGAAGAGAGGAACAAAAGGAGAGAGGTTGAGAGAGGGGGAGAGAGAGGCACAGCGAGAGAGAGATGGAGAGAGACAGAGGCATGGAGAGACTCACCCTATTCCCCCAGCCACAGGAATCTAGCAGACCACAGAGTCCTCTGGGTGCTGTCCCATTACCAGTCCCTCCTGCTGACCTCTCTGAGCAGAAGAAAATGTACCAGAGAAAGAGGGGAATCTAGTTTCCACATTTTAAGGCCTGGTGATGCTGCCCGCAGTTAGCAGCATGTCAGAATTTAACCAGTTGGATGAGCAGTTCCTTCTACCATGGGAAGAACCTGGAAACCTGAATCTGATACTCCCCCTCTTCCCAAAATTAGCCACATTGACTAAAACAACCATTGAATAGGCAGAAATTGAAAACATATAATTCATACTCCCCATACAAGTGGTTGCAGCTCTGAAGCTTGTTCTTCATTGGCCCCAAATTAGTATCGCTAACTTTCTGTGAGGTGTCCAGTCACTCAAGGCCTTATCCTCTTAAATTCTTGTGTGTAAAACCTACCCTACTAATTTCTAAAGTGAAACAATAGAATCCAAGTTTGAAAATCCCTCTACCATAGCCCAGAAAGTGGTTGTCTTGCCCAGTGGTTTTCCAATCCAGCTGGTCTTCACACTCATCTGAGGAGCTTGGGTAAAATACTGATTCCTGGGGCCTACTACCTAATATACTGCCGCAAACTAGAGTTCCAAGTTTGGAAACTGAATCAAGCCTCTGCTTTCTGTCATCTGGTGAAAAAATAATAATATTTTGATTAAGAACTAGTGGGTGTGAGACAAAACTTTGTCAGTGTTAGGGAATGAACAGGGATGGAGACAGTGGTTTCATGGTCACTGTCAAGTCTTCTCAAAGCTCCCAGAATGTGAACATTTCATGTTGCTCCTCCTGCATAAGCAAAATACTTTCTTGCTGGTTATCTTTCCATTAATGCCACAGATTAACTTAGAGCCAGCCAAATCTATAAGCAATCGGGTGGCCTTGTAATTTGTTAAAGGAAAGGAAGATAAGTGTGCCCAGCACTTGGTGCACCAACCTCGCACACATTCAGTGAGCACCTCCACCAGTCAGTCCAGTGCTGGGCCCTGAAAGGAAGAAACCACAACCTTCTTCTACCAGGGTATAGTCCAGTGGCTTTTTTTTTTTTTTAAGACTTTCTCTCTTTCTTTCTCTCTTTCTTTCCTTTTTTTCTTTCTCCCCACCCCCTCATTGTTGGCACTTGCTGTGTCTGATTGTCTTCCTTGTTTCTTTAGGAGGCATCAGGAACTGAACCCAGGACCTCCAATGTGGGAGGGAGGAGCCTAATCACTTGCGCTACCTCCATTCCCTGCTTTTGTTCTATCTATCATTATGGCTTTCTTCTTGTGTCAGCTTGCTGCACCTGCCTGTTGCATCAGCTCACTGTCTTGCTCCTCTTCTTTAGGAGGCACCAGAAACCTCCATTCCCTGCTTTGTTGTATTTCTCATTATGTTTTTCTTCTTGTGTCTTTTGTTCTGTTTTGTTGTGTCAACTCACCATGCCTGCCTCTCACACCAGCTTGTTGTCTTCTTTAGGAAACACCAAGAACCGAACCAGGGACCTCCCATGTGGTAGGCAGGAGCCCAATCACTTGAGCCACATCTGCTTCCCAGTCCACTGGCATTTATCCCATCCAAATTTTTGGCTCCCCTTAGATCACAGTTTTTCCTTAAGTTCGTTTCATTCTCTTTCTGACAAAGAAAAAAAGAATCCCTCTTTTATATCACAGCCCTTCAGCTATTTAAAGGTATCCCTTCTCTGGGACAAGTCATCCCACTTTACTAAATTTGTCTGGGATAGGTCTAACTGTAAAGCAACTAATAAGTTTGAGCCTTTAAAAAAACACTTAATCCTAAATATTAAATAAATCTACATTATCAAGGTGAAGAAGCCTATATAAGATCATTTATTTTATTTAATTTGGTTTTATATGTATATTTGTATGAGGTTGTTGTTTTTAGCTTTTGGGGGGAGATATTATTGGGAGGACAAGTTGGATATTGAGGAGAAAGCTGGGATTCTGGTTTCTTTAAGAAATTGAGTTGATTTAATGAAGAAATTTTTCTGCAGAAGAAAGAGTTATTAGTGCATAAGACAAGGGCATTATGTTCTGATATTCTAAAATGGGAGACTCGGGCAGAGAAAGAGGAGAAGAGAATGAGGGCAGAGTGGCCTCTTGCTCCAGGGACCAGGTCAAGAATGGCCTGGAAGCCAGGAAATACCAGTGTTCCCAAAGCAACAGGGAGATGTGAAGGACGTCACTCTCGCTTTCCTCCTGAAATGGAGCAGTAATTGCTAGGAGTAGGTGCGAGCAGGAACTTTAAAGAGGTCTAGGGCACCCAGCAGATGCAAGTTAGCAGCTTGCTTGGCAACTAGTAAGAAAATCAGTTTTGGGGGAATATTTAGTTTGAGCTTAGAGCTTTTTGAGGTCATTTTAGCCTTTGGAGCTGATAAGACAAATGTAGACAGAGCTCTCCAGTCATCTCTCTCCTGTGCTATGTTTCCTGTTCCAGGAGCGCACAAAGAGCCCTGGCCTTGGGGTCTGAAAACCTGAGTTCAAGGGGCCTGAGTAAGGCATGTGATTTCCTTCTCTGTAACGTGTCTTTTATCTGTAACAATCTGCCTTCCTCTCAAATTTCTTGCAAGAATTCAACATACATAAAACACACTTTGTAAAGTGCGAGTTCTATAGAAATGAATTGTTATTCCCTGGTTTAACCCTGCCTGCAGGAGGCTGTGACTTCGTTCTAAACCCCCTTAAACTGGGGCTGCCTTTTGCCGAGGTGTGGCTGCCAGCAAAGACCTCGTGCCTGCAAGAAGTTAACGCTCCTCTGGAGGGCTCGTCCAGGAGGTCTACCGACCCCGGCAACACCCTCCTCACACAGGATCCCTCACTGATGAACTATGCCAGGGGTCTTAGATGACAAGGGCTTTCAGCGAGGCTGCCATGTCGCCTTCTGTGGGTGGCACGCTACTGTCACGGCAAGCTTGCTTGTGTCACCAGCAACCTGTAATGTGCTTGCCTGGCCACTAGGGGCCAGTGTAGTGACCGACAGGGGACCTCACTGCCTAGCTGCGACAATGGAAGGATGCAGAACTTCATCGACGGCAGCACTCTCTTCACTGACCTACAAAATCATTCTATTTACCCAACTCCCAGACCACTATTCCTCTCATGGCGAGCTCTGCCTTTTACTTAGTCTATCAGCTCCTGCAGTCTAGAAAATCTCCTCCAGTGGGCTCTCTGATTGTTGGCCTGCCTGCAGAGCACTAAAATTTGTCCTGAAGCTAAGCTCTTCAAGACACATGATTTAAGCTTCTCTTTCAGCTAATTAGATATTGTTCTACAAATTGAGCTGTTCTCTTTGAAAGATGAGCAGCAATTTACTTTCCCTGCCCTCTCCTTAAACTTAAACTGAACTGTAAAACATGGCCATTTGATTGTGTAGTCCAATCAGGAGATGATTTTATGCAAGGAAAAGATATCCATCTTCCTGCTAATGTTGAGCTTGTTTGGGCATTCCTTAAGTCTCCTGAGAAGAGGAAGGAAATATTTGCTTAGGTACCTCTGACCCTTTTGAAAGGTGGACCTGACAAAGTGATTTATTTTAGCACATGTATCCTTAATCATTGCCCAAGTAATCAATAGATGAATTAACACACCTCCGCTCATCAAGGGAGGACTTTTATTATCCCCATTTTACTGATAAGAAAACTGTCTCCCAGGGAGGTCAGGCCATTCACCAAAAGTCAAATAAACAGATAAGTGGAAGAACCAGAGAAGTGAGATCCTCAGATCCATGAAAGTATATATTATCTGATAACTCCAGCATCAATTGAAGAAGGGGGATGAAGAACCATGCAGGGGTCCCACACCCACACACTGTTTGACATCCGGTGGGGGTTTCTTACAGCTCTTCATGAAGTACAGTGAGGCCCTCTAAATACTGCTCTGATCCAAGGGGTTCTCATGCAGCGTGGGAGAAAGACCCTTTCTGGAAATTGCCTCTTTCCCTGTGCAGGGGGCCGGGTGTTCCCTCATCCTCAAGACTGTGCCCAGCACTTGACGAATGGAGACACTCTGAGCGGGGTTTACACCATCTTTCTCAGTGGGGAGCTAAGCCAGAAGCTGCAGGTGTACTGCGACATGACCACCGACGGCGGCGGCTGGATTGTAAGTACCTGTGGCCACTCTCCCTGCACGTGAGCCTCCCTGGTGTTCTAGTCCACCCAGCTCAGAGCCTGTCGATCCAAAGGCACCATCCTTCTGGCCACCCCTTCGTCCACCCCCTACATGCCCATCTTGGGGCTCTTCATTGTCCTCAGCAGCCCAATGGTAGGGTTGGCCGGGTAGAGGAAGGAATAAGCACATCAATACTGCAATGGCCTGAACCAGTGAAGGGGCCCCAAGATGACTGTCTTCCCTCCTGCTCCTTCTGCAAGGATAGAGAGTGCAGAAGGATGTTGGGGAAGCAGGGTGGTGGCTCCAATAGGCCCAGGGGCCTTGTCTGCTGAGGCAAGAAGAAGGCTCTTCTGGAGGAGTTGGTGAGCCTGTGTGTGGGAGGGGATTAGAATTCTTCCCTCGGAAGGCTATAGAGGGGAGGAAGGCATATGGGACATAGATCTGGGGCAGAACATGGGAAGCCGTAGCTGGTCACAAAGGCCAGGCCTTTCCCTGACCCCCCTGGTTCTTCTCCAGAACTGTCACGGAAAGCAGGGGGTGCCAGTGGTCAGGAAGAGAGACCCCGTTTTCTGTCACCGCCCTCCTCCCCAGGCCTGATAAGATAGGTTGGAAGAGAGAGGGCAGCCCCACAGGTGCCCCCACCAGTCAATACAGGGCATGGTGCAAATGTGAGGGTCCCCCAGCCTGCCCTAACGCGGTCCAGCAGTAACTGAGTCAGTGCAGGATGGAAACCCAACCCCTCCGCCTCCCGGAGACACCCCGCCCAGCATGGCTAACTCTTAGTGACGGATTTTTTGTGGTGCAAAGATGGGTAATTTTTTAATAGAGTTAAATGGCGGCTGTGCTCATAACAGCTGCTCTTGGGAGACATTTTCTTTTATGTTTCTGACATAGTTGTGGCTCCTTCTTAAAGCATAATTGGAAATTGAAGCCAAAGCTGATTTATTGGAGGTTAAATGAAATTAGCACTTAAACAGCTTAGAGAGTGAACGATATGTAGTTGCTTTGCCTGCAATATGACGGTGACAGTTACTAGCTGATTTCAAGTTGGTCCTGTTCTTTTGGTGAGAAATGCTTTTTAATGGACTCCGTGGTACAAACGATTAATTTGAGAGCCAAGCCAGTTTCCCCTGACTGGGGACTTTATTTGTACCCTGAATCCTGTCTACATTGCAGGGGTGCAAGTTAGAGTCAACATCACAGCCTAGCTCATTCATCGGGCGCCCCTGCACTTCGAGGCAAGGGCTCGGAGCATCTCTTAGGAAAGCTGTGATGTAAATACCCAGCTCTGTACCCGGATGTTCCTTATCAGGCTGTCTTTTTCATTGCAGATGTAAAACCCAGTTGTATCAATTTTACTGATTATGGTTTCTTTTCCTTACCATCTCATCTCATTTTCACTTTTCTTTCTCTTCACAGGTATTCCAGAGGAGACAGAATGGCCAAACTGATTTTTTCCGGAAATGGGCTGATTACCGGGTTGGCTTCGGGAACCTAGAGGATGAGTTTTGGCTGGGTAATGCCTCCCTTTTGCTTTCCCTTGATGTGCTGCTCTGGCCTTTTGTCCATCTCTCTCCTGCCTGTGTCCATCTGCGATGATCAGAAATCCTGCTGTGTCTGTTGAGAAGTTGACAGATTGTGAATTGCTTTCAGTACCTTTCGCTCTGTGTGGCTTCACTATTGATCTGTTTTTATCTCATTGTGGTGTTTTCCTCTTTGCTCCGTCCCTTCCCATCCTCATTAATAGTCTTTTATGCTGATGAGTTTTGACATGAGGCACCTACAAAGGGAGTGAGCTGCTGCTTGTGTGGGGGGGGCAGTGCATGCAGGGCAGCAGGCTGGATGTCTCAGAAGCCTGGCAGTGGCCAGCCAGCTTGCAAGTCAAGAGAGAAATTAGTCCAATTGCTCTGCTTCCCTCCTTGGAGGAATGTGATTACCTGATTTGAGAAGGGAAGGGAAAAAATGAAAATGGTGTTAGAGGTGACTGGTGATTTCCAGGAGCTCTGACACAAGCAGTGATATAGGTTGAAGAGTGAGCTGGTATGAGAAGGTGAACGCACACACAAGCCAGGCAGACGGTGGTGCTGCCAACCCCGGAAAGCAGTAAGTTTAATATTACCTGCATCTCCCTCTGAGTTAGATTTTCATAGGAATTTATACAGAGGGGCAGATGGAAAGGCAATCAGCCACCTCCTATGCCTGTGGTCTCCTCTCTCTCTCCCCTGCTACCCTCTTTCTCTTGGACGCCCATAACCAACCCCCACTGGACTGGGCCCCCTGTCTCCAGGACCACCCGTTGTCCACATGGCCATTAGAATGATCTTCCTCACACTCAAAGCCTGAGCAGCAGTTAACTCCACTTGTAAAACTTCTCATTGACTCCTCATCAACATCACTGACAGCCAACACCTTAGGTAAGGCACAAGGCCTCTGTAATCTTCATCTAGAGCCCGCACTCCACCACTAAGTACCCACCCTCCTCTCCCCCCCCCCACTCCCACACAACACGGAAATCCAAACACACAGAACCACAGATGAGTCTCGTTTGCAAGGAATGCTCTCAGCCAGCTATCACCCTCCCCCAGCCCCTTGTCATCCACCTGTGTCTAGTCAAAGACCCAGCTAAGTATCTCTTATAGAGCCTCTCCTAACCATTTTTCTCACCCATTGCTTAAGGGAGAACTGGCTACTCCCCCTTTTGAGACACAAGTCAGACTGTCCATTTTACTATCTGCTTCTTGACTACACTGTGCAAGCTCCTTTCAAGTCAGTGACCACGTGGTACTCATCTTTTAATCCCCCTGCTTGTTACAGTACCCGAGGGATAGTAGGTATTGAGCAATGACGAGAATTTATTGCGTTATCTATTAGAGACCCAGATCTGTGTGTGGTGATTTAGATAATTTTTAAAATAAGGGAAAACTCATATAAAAATATTGATAGAGAAATCAAACAAGTAGGAACACATTCTTACCTTAAAGAGTTTGCAACCAGCTTAGGAAAGTGCAAGTCAGGGCAAGAAGGAAGTGAGGTAGGTGAGTTGAATGAGGCACATTATGGAACCTGACAGGAAGTGAAGTCTTGTCTTAATGCCACAGGTAATAGGGAGCCAGTGAGGCCTCCTGTATAAAAAGGCCTGGTGACATTCAGTTTGCAGCACTACTCAGGCTGGGGTAATACTATGCGCTAAGTCGGGGTCTCTAGCAACAGAACCTGAGACAGGAATTCCTGTTCGTGTGATTTACTGGGGGCTGTGCTTCAGGAAAAGCACAGGAAGGGAGGTGGGTAGACAGGAGAGAACGGGGTGGGGCGGGGGGGGGGGGCAGACTGCAAAAATGTAGTCTCTGCCAGAGACTATTTCAGTCTGATCCCAAAGGAAGCGGTGAGCGTGAATTGTACCTCAGAGCTGGTCCTCACTGGGACACAGGGGCTGGCTTTTGTAGCCCCCACATCAGTCACTGACCAAGGTCTGCCCCTAGGCATGGGGGTGGGGGGTGGAGAGCCTTCTCCAGGGGTGAAATGATCCCCGTTTCGCCAAGAGCAATTGTCCAGATGGGGAAGCAGCTGAGTTATCAGCAGCTAAACATTCTAGAAGCTGGGGGATGCAGCCACCAACTAGTTAAGGGTCTCTCAAGCTCTGTACCTTTCAAGCCTCAATTAGACCAGCTTAGAGGCCACAGGAGAGAGCAGGTGATTACAGGAGAGGTGGTTGTGCAAGGTATAGCAGGTAGATTAGAGAAGAAGGAGCTGGAGGCAGGAGTCTGAGCCGAGTCTCTGACCTGGCTGTGGGAGCCCCAGGAGGGCTGGGGCTGCGAGAAGGGGACCAGCATTATGAACTGTGGGCAGAGCCCTCTTCACAGGCTACAGGAGGTCCCCTGGACCCCTCGGGCCTGCTCTAAACTGCTGACAGCGGTTCTCCCTCTTGCTCCCTACCCTATGACGCAAACCAAAGGAGTCACATCCACGCAAGTCCTCTTGCCATTTTCCTCGAACACCGTGGTTGGGGCAGAAGGTGCTGGGGACAGGGCAGGGAATCCCAAGGCTCAGGGCTTGTCAGTTACCAGGTCAAGACTAGAGGACCCCGACCTGGCCTGAGCCAGGAACACATCAGCAAGACTGTGCTGGCCTTTTGTTGTTTGTTTAGCAGCTTTTCTAAGCTACAACTCACATATCACACGGTTCACCCAATTAAAGTGTACAACTCAATAGTTTTCACATACCCACAGAGGTGTGCAGCCATCATCGCACTTGATTTTAGGACGGTTTCGGCACCTCAGGAAGAAGTCCTGTACCTTCTGGCTGTCATTGCCTTATTCCCCTACCCACCCCCAGCCCTAAGTAACCACTAGTCTCTGCTTTGTAGCTCTCCCTGTTCCAGACTTTCACATGAATAGAGCCATGAGCGCATTGGTGCTGGCTTCTTTCACTGCTCAGCCAAGGGGTGGTGGGCGGCAATGCTCCAATCTCTCTTCGTCCTGGCCTTTTGCAGCAAGAAACTTGGAGTCTGCCAGAGCATAGCCATAACTACCTGGGACGGGCTGCGAAAACCTGGCCCCCTTTCCCCTCCCCGGAACGTGTTCTGAGGGCCCTCTGGCATTCCCGCTCCCATCGCTGAAGCTGTCCGGGGCCTCTTCACGGCATTCTCTGCTCTTCTCCCCAGGGCTGGACAACATACACAGGATCACGTCCCAGGGCCGCTACGAGCTGCGCGTGGACATGCGCGACGGCCAGGAGGCTGCCTTTGCCCACTACGACAAGTTCTCTGTCGAGGACGGCAGGAGCCTGTACAAGCTCCGCATAGGAGGCTACAACGGCACGGCGGGTACCTTTTGCCCCTGAGCAGACGCTATGGCAGAGGGTGGGCAGCAGGGCCAGGCCCCCACATCCCAGGTCTGAGCGGCCCCCACAGGTCCCGAGTTCTGGGCCAGCCAGCGACGGGGTGGAGGGCCGGGAATCACTGCTCTAACCACTCGCCTGACCTGAATCCAAGGCCTCAGGACTTCGGTTTTCTCATCTGGAAAATTGTAAGACTAATGCCTGCCCTGCTTCACAGAATTGTCAGGGGGAAAAATGAGCTAAAAGCAGTGAAAGGGCTTTTAGAGTTAAAAATCACGAAGTGCAATGTGAGGATAAAGGATTGTTTTTCTTGTCTAGATTAATCAATATGGGCTCTTATCCAGAGAGAGCATAATCATCTATTTTCTGAGTAGAAGTTTCCCCTGCAATGACATCTTAGGAAACTATCTTTAAATTATGGACAAATAGGGCCAATTCCTCCATCCTCTGAGATGTCCCATCAGCAGTCATCACGACAGCCCACAAAGGAACCAAGGACTCCACTTACCTGTTTCTCCTTTGCCACCTCTCTTTTCATTCCTTCAGGAGAACCACACGTGTGGTTGTGTTTTCTGTATAGATTTTTATGATGTTTCACTACACATGTCTACTAAGGTCTGTTTCAAACCTTTCACAAAACCTCTCTCTCAAAGATGGTACCATTTGGTACATGGAACTGTTAGTTCTTTCGTTAGCGCTAAGTTTAGGGCTAAGTGCAGGTGTATAATATTAGCAACGTTTTCATCCTTATTGGAATTAAAAGCCCCAAGGTATTACCCTTCCGATTACTGTATATGTTCAGTGGTTTCTCTTCTCAGCCAGGTATGGTTAATGCCAAGAGAAGACACATTTTCCTTTGTTTCTTTTCATACTTATTTCCAAAGGCACTCAGACCATCCTAAAGTACCCCCAACAAAAGATCCAATTTGCCACACATTGGACATAAAATAGCCATTGAAATGGAATGTATTAAGATGCCAAAGTAAATCATGGCAAAAATCACCTGATTCAATCCACTCCCTAAGATTGTGCCGGGAAAGCTATAGGGATATTTCCTATGGTTGCTTTTTAAAATAATTTTTAATAGTTTCACTGGTGACCCACTGGGAAGTGAGTCAGCAGAGCTTCTCATGCTGGCATGCTAGAAGTTGATCAATCCATTTTATTTATGAACAGCTCTAATTTTTAGATAGTTTCTCTTCATATATTTAGGTAAATATGCCTCTTTAGAGTCTCCACCTACTAATCCTCATGTTTACCACAGAGTTTATTATTTGTTTTTTACTCAATAGCTCATCAAATACCTGGAGACGGTGATCACGAGTCTTCTCTTGCCCTTCAAGCCAGCTCTTCCCCGGGCCACAGCCCCAGTTCTCCCAACTCCTTCTCCTCAACATGGTTATGATTTTTCATCATCTTGTTTCCTATAGACAGGAACTGGTTTGCTGATGTCTCTCTTAAAGGGTGGCACCAAGTCCTAAACATGGGATTTGGGGTATGGTCTGCCCAGGACTGATAAGCCATGGAGAAGGCCAGGCTGATGCTGGACAGTGGAGACCCAGAATGGCCCAACTCTGCATGGCTCATCACTACCTGCCCTGGAGACAGAGCTACAAATGTTCTGTGTCCCAGTGTGTGCCTGGAGGAAGTGGGTGGTGAGATGGGAGTGAATGGACATAGTTCTGAGTTAAAGGTTGGGGGAATGAGGAAGCAGGTTGGAGAGACCAACATGGTAGTAGTGGACCCTAATGTGTAAGATGGAGTGAAAGTTCAGTATAGCCAGGCTGATGAACTAGGTGAAAACGGGAAAGTAAGTGGAAGGTCCCATTAGTGGAGACTAGGTTTATTAGCAGTGAGTAAATGTCAAAAAAATCCTGATAAAGGAGTGACAAATCAGACAGGTTCACGAATGTATCTTCTTTTTCCAGGGGACTCTCTCAGCTATCATCAGGGACGCCCTTTTTCCACAGAGGACAGAGACAATGATGTTGCAGTTACCAACTGTGCCATGTCCTACAAAGGGGCTTGGTGGTATAAGAACTGCCACCGGACCAACCTCAATGGGAAATATGGGGAGTCCCGGCATAGTCAGGTAGGCAAAGCTCTGCCATTGCTTTTCATGACCCAGAGCTGCGGAGCCCATGCACGGTCCCTTAGCTTTGGGTTTTAAATGTGCACGTGAGCTTTACATTTCTCTTTTTAAAGGAGATTCTCAGATTCTTTAGAAAGGACTGCCATGAAGAGAAGAGTAATGCAGACACTAGATAGGGCAGGACAGAGTAGAAGCCAGAGGAAGAAAAGGAAATCATCTGGCCCCAGGAGCTAGAATTCATCCAGAGCAGCTTCCCAACAGCCAGTTGCATGCCATTTGAGAGCACATCAATTCTGGCGACAATCTCACAGGCCCAATTTCATCCCAAGAAGGGCCCAGGGAGACCAGTGATCAGAAATAGCAGTGTACATAGGATGATTTTCCCCCACTGGACTCCAAGTCCATAGGCCAGGCTGTGTGAATAGGGCGACCAACGCATTCTGGTTCACCTGGAGCTCTCCCAGTTTTAGCATTGAAAAGCCCACATCTGGGGAACCCCTCAGTCCTGGGCACACCAGGACGGCTGGTCACCAGAGACTCAGGGTGAAAACTGCCAGGGTCTCTCATCAGAAATGAGCAGTCAAACATCATTTCCTTCTGCAAAATGCTCCCACACTCCTGGAATTTTGAAATTCACCACTGCCTTCTGATGCATGCAACTCCTGAAAGCCAAAAACTTAAAACTAGCAATAAGAAACAAACTATAACCTATTCCCAATAAAGACCCAAGCCACAAGCATGTTTAAGGGGAAAGCTGGGAAAAATACATTGCTCCCTTCACCTTATTGGGAACTCGGGCACAGAGGCTCATATTAATGGGAAATGACTAAATCCACATCCTGGATTCCCTGCTCCCATCATTCCCTTTCTTTTCAAGCTGAGTGTTCCATTGGAGGGAAGCTTGATCTGATCTCCTTGTCTTTCTCCTGCCCAGGGGATCAACTGGTACCACTGGAAAGGCCACGAGTTCTCCATCCCCTTTGTGGAAATGAAGATGCGCCCCTACAGTCACCCTCTCGTGGCAGGGAGGAAACGGCGGTCCTTACAGTTCTGAGCAGAGGGCAGCCTCGAGCCAACTGACCTTTTCTGTCATTTGTTTGTATTTTATAATATGAAACAAGGGGGTAATGTTAATGTATTTTGCAAAATATTGAGTGTTTGAAGGAAGCAGAGATGTAGCAAGAATAAGCAAAGTGCAGCCGCTCACGGTTTCTGCTGCCCCAGGTGGCACTCCACCTCCATTCTCCCCCCTACCCAATCATCCTGACCTTCTTTCCATGGGGGAAATGGGGGAGGGTCTCTTAAAGACCAACCCAAAGTCAACTCCTGGAGCGCAGATGCTTATGGTGACAGGCATGGCGCCTGTTTTTCCTGTCCTCCTTCTGTGATGGCCTTCACCTTCCAGGCATTTCTAACCTGGTCACTGCCTTTGATGGCCAGGTTCTCACACCAGCCCAGAAAAGAAGCTTCAGCAAGAGAGTTTTGCCAAAAGCTCCCCTTAAGAGGAAACAGATCAAGTGCTCCCTGTCCCAACAACCCAAGCCCTTTTGAATGGGTCAAAGAGCCTCAACTTTTGACACTCTTACTACCCAGTGTCTTCTGTTGTCTCTCCAAGAGTAGCAGCCTCTTTTCCAGCCTACTTGTCATCCTGCCCTAACTACCCCAATCCCATAAGTCCAAACACCATTTTGGAATCCAGTTGCCAAGGCACTGCCACCTCCTGGACTTTGGGGTAGGCACTGAGAAAAGGACAGAAGGAAGAGAAACCAGGGCACCGGCATGACAATTACAGGGCCCGTGGGAACACAGGTCTTATCTGGGATTATTTTCTCTATTTCTGGTCCCATTTTTCATGTGTTGTTTTTTGTTGTTGTTTTTTTCTGAATTGCAAACTGAATGCCTCATTTCTGTCTCTAGACAGACTCTCTTTAGTGTGAGTGGCTTAATTAGAGTCAGAAGAAGAAGTTATATAACCAGCCAGCTATTTCCCTAGTTGATAATCTCTGGAAAGTGGTGGGGTTTTTTTGGACTTTTTTTTTCTTTTTTATTCTTTTTCTTTTTTTTTTGTCCTGGAGGAAACAGGAAAGACCCCTTAATGACGTAAGACCATAGAAGGCTTTCTCCATCTTCTTTTATTATTCTGCCTTTGGGAGGAAAATGAAAAGTGCCAGAGGAAATTACATCTAGAAATCCAAAGGTGAAGAGGGGAGAACTGTGGACCTATCTCCCATTTTATGAGATGTGCTGTCTCACTAACATGATTTGATTTTTAAGCCCAGGAGAATTGGAAGCTCTAGAAACCTTGACCTTTCAACTTCTCCAAATCAAATGCTGGCTGGAACCATCCCTGCAGCATCTGCTAAAATCCAGGCCCAGTATCCCTGGCTGCCTTCTCCCTTTCCTCCCTTATTCCTTGAATCACCAGGTCTGCTTTCTGGGAAATTGAGGCATTTTGAACATTTCTGACCAGTTACTGGAGGAACCTGAAAGCTGGCAATTTTTAAATGGAAACATCCACAATCTAACCAAGTTTTAATAACCAGGAAGGGGCAGTCGTTTGGGCAGATAATCGTGCTCCTGGTTTTATGAGGGTGAAGTCAGCCTGCTATTTGCTGTAGGTGATCCCCTCCTCAGCCAGCCTTCCAGACCTTGTCCACTGTTACGGACGTTGATGCGACTGGCATAACTGATGCCAAACAATGTAGCTGGCATTTTCACCACAGGCTACCAAAAAACTAGCAGAGGGGGAGGAAACGGAAACATCCTTTCAGGAAACATATACATTAAATAAGACTCAGCTGGAGAGTAGAACAGCAATGGATTGTAAAAACTTGCTGAACAAGGCCTTGGGGGCTGGGGTACAGCCCCACCTCTACCATTTTGCTAGCTATTTGACGTTGGGTAGGTTGTTTCACCTCTCTGGGCCTCAGTTTCCTCACTGGTTGATACGAAGTTAAAGTGGAAGGATTTCTAAGACCGTTTTCAGCTCTGACATTCAATAATACTTGTCTATGATCTGTAATTCTGAGTAGAAATTGGCATCGGTGAGAGAACACACTTCAGAAATGGAAATTCATCAGGATTCCTGCTTTACTAAAAAGGAAGGGGAGAGAGGGAAGGGAGGAAGGAAGAAATGGAAGGAGGGAGGGAGAGAGAGAGAAAGATTTAAAAGTCATAAGCAAAACACACACATGAAAAAAGCATTGCAGAAAAGATAATGGCACGTAAGAGGCTGAATTCATTTTATCTGTAGAAGCAGAGTCCAAGGACCTGGGTGGTGCCAGTACAGCCCACCTCATCAAGGGAACTGAAATGGAAAATGATTGAATCTTCGTTTTGTCAATTCAGGTGAAAGTCAAGGAACATCAATGGAAACTAAAACCTTCCATTTATTGGAGCATTGTACCCTATGGAACATTTTTATAAATAGCATCCATGGCATTTCCTGGATTTGTTTTAGAGAATTTTAAAGCAAGAAAGAGACTTCAAAGATCAGCTCACCCAACCCTCTATAAAAGGATTTATAGATTCCTTGTATTAAGCAGAGTGATTTTTTCACTAGTTTTCACCATTTTTAAGAGGAGCCATTGCCCCACTCTCTCCCCAAGGCCCAGGGTCAACTTGACTCAAAGCCTCTTAACGTTACTCACTCACCCCTGCTTCCCCTGCTCCTCCAAACGTGTGTTTCCCAAAAAAGGGTTCAGTAAGCAACATTTACAAAGCACCCACCCTAAGCGCAGCAAAGCTCCACCCAGGGTACTCAAGAGGAAGAGAAGTGGGCCCTGCCCAGAAGGCAGTTTCACTGCAGACACATCAGGATATCTACTCAGACAAACCAACCAACCAACAATCAGTGACTGCAAGTGGACGCACTGCCTGGACCCAAGACTTGGACAGTTTCTCCTTTTTGTACTTCTCCATCAGATAAATACATAAGGATAGTTTGCCAATATATTAAACTCCCATTCCTCAGTGTTATCTCTGGTGGTTAAGGAAGTGTCGTGAGGATGGGGTTGAGGGAGACAAAGCATTCTGTGGAAAACTCCTGCTTTGAAAGCCAGCCCAGCGGATTTCAGACCCAGCTTCAGTGGGGGATGGGACTTTCTAGGTATGACCACCAGGTGGTGCTCACAACACCCAGCCACAAACTGGAACCCTCTGTGGGGACTGAGAAGAGCAAGTCCCCCCAGGTTTCCAGGAGAATTCAAGCCAAACCAGGACCCAGAAAACTTGCCAACAGGTTTGCACAGGAGACTGATTGTCAAAGAGCAAAAAGTTGGTTTTTCTGGAAATGCAGAGCACATTTCCACCAAATATTCAATTCCACCCTAACCTACCCAGCTACCGCTAAGACCTCCCAGACCCCTAACACCCTATTTCTTTCCACTTGAAAGCCCACCAGCTCCCTGCAGACTGAAAACTGTCACATCAAAGGAAACCCTGAAAAACCAATGTTGCCAATGAGCTCAATGCCAAACCAAACAATCCTAATCACATTTTTATTTTAAAAGTCCAGTCGGAGACTAGAAGTGTAGATTAAGGGACAAAAGTTCATTACAGAATCTTCTCAAAGGATTCCTTTGGGAGGATCCATTGAGAAAGGCTTTGTGAGTTCCTCTTTGTCCCAGTAACTGGCCTTTGTCCTTTCCTCTGGAGAAAACTAGAACCTGTAAGCACAGTGGATGTGCCAAGCTGAGTGGATTGAAATGGACTAGCTGTGACCCTGATTTGCAAATACTCCTGGAGCAAGAAAATAATTTTTCTTTTTAACCTCCACCCCAAATTTCAGGAAAGGTGGAGCCACTTATCCAGGAAATCTGCTTTTCTAGAGCTTGCTTCCTTATCACCAGACTCCTATTCAATTTTAATTTCTTATTTCCATTTCTTTCCCTCCACAAGGGGGCTGATTTCCACCTCTACTTGCATCTCACTAGCCACCCTTTTTTTTTTAAAAGTACCAAGGATTGAACCCAGGACCTGGTACATGGGAAGCAGGTGTTCAAACACTGATGTTCAAACATCTGCTCCCCAGTGAAAGGTGGTTCATCCATGGGAAGCAGGCACTCAAGTACTTGAGCTACATCCAATCCCTCATTATCCACTCTTAAAACTTTAATAGGGAGCCTCTAAAAGATTCACATTTTAGTTCACTTTCAACAATCCCATGGAAGGTAGGCTAATTTGACTTTACTTGCCTGAAACTTGCCAAGGTTGTAAGAGCCTGGCATGCATGGGTCTGTAAAGTTAGGGCACTTTCTGCCTCTTTCTCACAGTTCCAATTCCCAAGCGCTGGACACTTAGCTCCACCTAATGTACCTCAGTAGTCTCTTCATCCAGGTCACAGCAACAGGTGAGTTCTGTGCTACAGGGAAAGGCAAGCCCCAGGCTGGCTTCTGGTTTGTCCCTATAGCCTCTCGGCAGAACCTCAAGGTCCTTCGGCCACATTTCTGAAGATCTTTGCTCAAATGTTCACTTAAACTTTTGCTTCTTCCAAAATCTATCCCCACACAGATGCAATAAAGTCTACCTCAAGAATACTAAAACATTTTTGGAGAGCATTTTGGAGATGAGCATTCACAGGCCAAAAGAAAACCCCTCAAAGCAAGTAGGAAAAAAATCCACTATGCTTCAAGAGGATGTATTGGTGTAGATTCAGGTCCAATTTGAAAATATGACTCTGGTTCATTCTAATTGTATCCACACTGCATTTGCTTATGCCAGTTCTGTGTTCCTCACAGAAAATAAAGTAAAACAAAACAAAACAGACTAAGAAGCTGATGGATCACTAGAGATTAAAACAGACCTTCTACTGATGGCCCTGCACTAAAAATGCAGAGAACAGGCATGAGGGGTCAGGATCAGGGGGCCCACATTTGCTCCATGAGTTCTGGTCTCCAAATCCCACCAGAGCTCCCATTAGACAAGGAAAATCTAAGGCACCAGCGGCTCACTGTTATGTGAAAAATGAGAAGCAAGGGACTTTATTTGCCTGGATTTCACTTTTTTTCTTCCACAGCAGTAACAAGCCTGATTTGTCATCTCCAGCATTTCTGATTAATTTTTCAAGGTCACCCCTTGCCTGAAGCATGACTTCATTGCACCTGCAGCACTTCATTGCCCAAATGTCCTTGGCAAACCTCACAGTCTTTGGACAGTGTTACATTTTCTCTAAACTGGAAATCCTCTCTCCTTCCTTGAGCTTAATAAGGCTGTTGCAGAGCATCTAAATAACACAGCTTTTGTTCCTCAGACAAGTTCTACTCCTTTTGTTAACTTAATAAAACAGCTCCTTATTGCCAGGGTTGTGAAGCTGGGCTATTGTTAAATTTCAGTTCAGAAACATTGAACGCTTTCAGCCTCATGAGTTGGCTCTCCCAGTTTTTGGCATTGGCTCATTGGTCTCATGGGCTCATGTGAGACAGGGCAAGCATCTTCCTCTGAGAAAGAAGCCACTCAGACAGGAAGCCTAGGAATACCTAAGCCACAAGTGAGAGCATGGCCAGCAGGTAAATGCGTGGATGAAAATAACTGTTTTCTCTCCATCACTAGTTTAGCAGCCCACAGGGAGACCCTGTATTGCTTTTTAATATCCTAACTCTGTGATTGAACACAAATATGCTCATTATTGCCTTCAAAAGATAAATGCTGGGCACACACCTTCAGAGCTGGAAGGCTCTCTAGAGAACATCTAATCCAGTCCTCTCATTTCACACTTAAGGAAACTGAGGCCCAAAAAGGTTAAGCAACTTGTACAGGTTCACATAGCTAATAGTCACAGAGCTGAGATCCCATCTGGCACAGGCTTTTCTCTCTCTCACACTTGTTCTCACTCTCTCACACTCTTTCTCCAAGTGAAGACTAAAGGAAATGATACTTTTGGATGCCTACTATTTTCTAGATTCTATGTTAGAGGCTTTATATATATTATTTATTGAAACTTCACCACAAATCTGAGGCAGGTTTATCCATTTCACAGCTGAGGAAATGGAGGCACGAAAATGCTAAGTAACATGCTCAAAGTCACACAGCTAATAAGCAGTAGAGCCATAATCTGAACCTCTTTGTCTAAACCCCAAGTCCTTGTTCTGTTAATGCACAAGAATACCAACCTTTTCATCTATTTAGCCAAGTGGCTGCCATGTTGGATTTTGGTAATATTCTCACAAAGGGACTTCTGATGCAACCTCCTCTCTCCTCTCTGACCTCTAAAAACAGAGGGTCTCTGCATTATTTTTGCCACCTACTCCAAGAGACCCCTAACCTCATCATCAGAAATGAAAAACAACCAGGAAGTTCCTTTTCTTTCTTTTTGATCAAGAAACATTCTTTCCCCAACTCCACCCCTTGGGGAATAGAGCAGAATCTTTCTCTCCGAACACTAAAAAGATGAGATGTTCCAAAATCATTCTTCTCATACTGGAAAATGTGGCCTGGATTGGAGAAGGGGAAGTTTCAGAATTAAATTGTTACATGTTCCTGAAGCCTCAATTTTCCTCCAGAATTTGGAAGGCAAAGGTTATAGTATATATTTAAGCTAATACAGATGGTATCAAATGCAGATATCACATAAATTCTTAGGCTAAAACCAGTAGACTGCAGGCTACTTTGGGCTACACTCTCCTAGACCTCCAGGAGTAGCCTTGCAGAGTTAAGGTTAGACAAAGGCAGGGGACAAATTCATCTCTTTATCCCCTATTTTCTTTTCCTCACTCCTGACCTGCCCTCCCCCTGCCCCAACTCCTCAGTGGTTAGGGAGGCTAAGAAGACAGCTGCCTACCATCTCAGCTCCCTTTACGACTTTGGAAAATTAAGAAGTTAGCCAACACTTGGTAATTTAGTATTTCTAGCTGCAAAACTCCAGAAATGAATCTCTTTTCCTTACTTAAACAATGTTTAAGGAACGAGGCCTCCATGAGAGATAACTCTGCTGTTGATGGGCACCTTTCAGTGAGGGGCTGCTTAGGTAGCCCTTCTGAATAAAAGCAGCAGACACTGCGTTTCTACACAAATGCCAGCCAAGTGCTCTTGTGTCAACTCCGGTAACACCACCCAAGCCCTCCGATCCCTAGACGCACCACAATCACGGTCCCACAGAATCGAGGTTTGGAATCTATAAGAACCCGTTCTTGTTAACCCACAGGCTCCTCCTTTCTATCAGTTACTCACACACATGTCAACCAGTTCTTCCAGCCTGAAATGCTCCCACAGCCCCTGGGAATTCCCGGTCCCCGAAACAAGTCACGGTGTCTCTGAGAGAGTCAGCACCTGGGGCTCGAGCAGCTGAAGCTCAGGCTGGTGGTCTCTGGGTGGTGGTTCTGAGAAATCATAAACACCAAATCCTCTAGGCCCTCCAAATTTGAGTTTGTCATTTTAACCTTTAACAGCCTTTTCAGGTAAAAAATAACAAAGACCAGTTTACTGACTTTGTAGCTACAAGGTGCTTGGAAAAGCATTTACTTAAAAGAAAGACTGGAAGAAGGACAAAAAGAAGAAAATGGAGTTCACACTCCTCAGGTGATGCACACTTTAATGAACTAAAATACAAATAAAACACAGAGGAAGGGAAAGGAAAAACCAAGTTCTCCCACCTGTTCATGGCACTGTAGCTCAGACTGGGATCTCCGCTTGTTAACCATTGTTAACTAGTATTTTTAGTCCTGATTGCTTTTGGCCTCTGTATAATTCCTTTTTTAAACACATTTTCTATACGTTAATAAAAGATCCTGAAGGAATGACATGCCTTTCTGGATGACTGACCTGCCTTTTCCTCCTTTAGGCATTTACCGGCCCTCTTTTGCCAGAACGTCTTCTCTTTATGCCATTTTTGTGTAGGTTGTTCTCCCTCCTGATGGTCCTCCTGCCATGTGTCCCCATCTGCCTGGTTCCTGACCACTCAGTGTATCTTCTGCCCCACTCCCCCTTCCCACCTACTCCTCCTCCTCCTCCCCTGGACCCCACCTCCTCCTCCTCACAACTCTCTCCTGCTTCCTTTTCTCATTTTTCTTTCATTTCTTCATTTCACCCTTTGCTTTTACCATCACAAAAGGTCACTCATGGGTGGTAGCCTCTGCCGGACACCCAGCATCACCCAGCCTGGTCTTGCCTATAGCTTTGAACCCATAATCAGCCACAAAGATGGTGACTCACCGTCTGCCTCCCTCCAGCCCTCTCTCTGCTTCGTCAAACCCTGGAGAGCCCAGTGGCAGCCAAATCTCCAAGGCTCTAGTGCCATCTATGGGTACTAGCAGAGCATGTTTAACAAGTCCACTTTGCTGACGCCTGCCCACCTCTCTGCTCAGTAATATCCTACATTGCCATGTCTTAGAACTGCTCTGACTTAAAATTTACCACCAGCCACCTGATGACTTGGTCACCCATAAAAACATTTTCCCTTCCTCTCTCTTGAAAATGGGCCTGGCAAACAATGCAAGATAAACTCTAACCTCCAGGTCACATTAGATAAGATTCCTAGCCTCCTAACATCCCCAAGAGGAGGGTCAGGAGGGAAAGGTTCATCCAGTGTTCCACAAACACTCACAACCCAGTGGAAGAGATGAGAAGTTATAGCGATAACTGTGATAGAGTAGGATAGGTCCCATAAACCAAGAGGAACTTTTTGCCCTGCTGGAGGTGGAGGGGCATTTCAGGAGCCTTCCAAGGAGAGGTCAACCTGGCTGGGTCTATGACAATAGAAGTTACCCAAGGAGGAAGGGGAAGAGGCCTTAGCTGAGGGAACAATATGAACAAATACCAGGGACGTGAAACAGTGTGACCAGAAGGGCCAGGACCAGGAGGGTTTCATAGTCCTGGCTGGCTGGCTTCCTGAGGCCATGCAAGGGACTCTGATGACCACCTTCCACAGGTAGCCACAGGTAGGCTGAGCATGAGAAATCCCAAGCCCAAGAGCGAGAGAAAGCCCTTTCTCCACCATCCAAGTGAAAAGGAAGAACACTGAGTGCTTTAAAGAAGAGATAGAATTCCAACCCTGTAAATAAGTAGAAAGAGGTGAATTCCTCCTAGTCTTTCCCGGGCACCAGCCGTCCTCTTCTCACCCCTGGGTCCTTATGCAGGTGAGAAATGGAGACAGAATCCCAGCTTCCAGATACCTACCAGTTGCCTTAGTTTGCCAGGGCTGCTAGAACAAATACCACAGACGGATTGGCTTGTACAACAGTAATTTATTGCCTCACTATTTTGGAGGCTAGAAGTCCACAATCAAGGTGTGGGCAGGATGGTGCTTTCCCTGAAGCCTGGCGGGTTCTGGAGGTGGCTTGTTGCCACAGCTCAGTCTCTGCTTCCACCACATGACCATCTGTCTCCTTCTGACTCTCACTCCCCCCCTTACTGTGTCCAAATTTCCTCTGCTTATAAGAGCTCCTGTCATATTGAATTAAGACCCACGCTGCTTCGGTTTGGCCTCACCTTAATAACACCCTCAAAGACCCTATTTGCCCTTGGGTTCACATCCACGGGACGGGGCTTTAGGACTTGATCGTGTCTTTGCGGGCAACATGATCCAATCCAAAACAACAGCGCTCCAGTGGAAGTGCCCTTCAAGAGTGCAGGGCTGGGACCCTTTGCCTAGCTCTTCTCCCTGTGCTCCTTTTTCTCTTTTTCATCATTTCCTTTAAAAAAAAACAGATTTCTGGAATATCTGACAAGAAAGGCCTTTTAAAAGCAGTCACGTTTCCTGTTTTAAATAAGCCACCCTCGAATCCCATACCTCAAGACTCCAGTACTGGAGGCATGGCCATTTTAATAAGAAGACAAAACATAACACTCTGATCCTCCTGTGTATTATTTGGGAGACAGGAACTAAAGGATACTGTGGAACTTAAAGGAACTTCAGTAATTAGTATTTACTCCTGAGGTAGCTGAATGCTAACATAATGCTCTAACTTAAATGAGTATAATTCACCCATTGCTTAAGACTTCTGGGTGCATTTACAGCCATCTGAATACAGATTTAATTATTGCTGTGTTGTGGAACCAAGAAATGCCACCGGTAAAATTAAAAATGGATTATTAAGCAAGAGTAATGTTAGTAGCATCAGTAATTGGAGCAATTACCAAGAAACTGACCCAAGCACAGTTGCATCTTCTCTCCCATAATGCCACCAGTGGCACTGGAGTAGTCAGCAGGAAGACATCATCCCAAAATAAGGGCCTGTATCTTTCCTCCCCTCTGACATGTGCACTATACCTCATTGTCCAGTCTTCCAAGAGATAGAAAAAGGAATATGCATTGGACCATAAAACCAAACCTGGACGCGTCCCTTGCTCATCATCCACACTGAATGAGCACCTTGTCAGGGGCCAGGCCCCACACTGGGAAATGGAGGTACAAATGGGTTTACAATGGTTCAGTCTGTCATGGCCCTCCAAATGGAGGGTCTCGTGTCCTCCTTCAAGGGGCTTTGTCTCTCTTCCCCTCTTTATTTTTCCATCCACCTGTACCAAACTTCCTTATCCAGATAATTCCACAAATATGTGTGTCGAGTCCCTTGCTTCAGAATAGAGAAAAATTTCCAAATTTACACTTATGTTCATAAGGTTCATGAGGAATAGAAAGAGATTCACAGTGAAAGAACTTGTTTAATTAGGATGAAGCTTGTCATTTCAGTATTGACAGTATTTTCCCTAAAACTCAGACACATTTCAAACACTTCAAACACTAAAAAAAAAGTGGCAATTAAGGAGCTTCTAGAATCCAAACAGCTAACAGAAGTCTTTCAAGTGACTGATTACTTAGAATCTTCCTCAGTGCTTGGGAGGAGAGAGAGGGTCCAAAAAGGTGCTGACACATTACAATGTTGATGCACTTAAATGCTTTAAATAAGAATAGCTGTCATCAGAGGTCACTAAAGAACCTGCTAAGCACTCATACATAGTTCGTGTGAAAGCTTTGGGTCTGCTCTTCATGACAAACAAGAAGATCTTCAGAGGTTTTTGAGAAATTACTTTCGAACACAGGAAATGCAATAGCAATTATGAAAATTCAATATGCTAAGTGTACAGGAAATTTAAAGATCCAAGAAAAACAGTGAAAACTATAAGGAAATATGTAAATTATGTCAGTGTGCAGGCAATATTTGGTTTGATTCATGACCCACACTCACTTTTATGATTTATTATTTTTTAAATAAAACCTACAGCTGATGACCAAAACTTGTATTTAAAACCAGAACTACATAGAAACAATTGGCAACAATCACAAACAGCTATCTTGTTAACATGGAATCGTTGAAGAAAAAGTCACCATGGAAATTACCTGCCCTCCTCTTTCCCCACAACCCATCATTTACCATTTATAGACTACAAGAGACTTTCAGGTAAATCTAGTATGCAACCCATTTTCACAAAGAAAGGACCTGAGTTTTAACTCAGTTTGAAATTTCCATGCTTGTTATAGGGAAGAGTTTCTCAACAGCAGCACTGTTGACATTTGGGGTCAGCTAATTCTTTGGGGGAGCGGTCCTGTGCATTGCAGAATGTTCAGCGATATCCTTGGTGTCTACCTACTAATACCAGTAGCAAATCCCTTCCAAGTTGTAACAACCAAAAATGTCTCGAAATGTTGCCAAATGCCCCTTGTGGAGAAAAAAATCACCCCCAGGTAAGACCCACTGTTCTAGGAAGATTTATCCAAAAAAGATGCCCTCAATCCAAATTTCATTGAAGAAACATTATGAGGTGTTTCATAGAGTCCATTTCATTCCAAAAGTTGAGAGTTCCCCAAATTTGACATTGATATAGTGTTTTAATGTTTCTATTGCATTTCTTTTCATATAACTTATAAATGATTGAAAAGCATATATCTGTTTTATTTGAGTTTCATTTTGTTGAAATTACTCTGGGTATTTTGTGGTATGAGAGTAGCTTCCAAGATAAGGAGAGGAAGTCATAAGATGGTGCTTACAGAAAATGAGAGCTGGGTTTACAATGGTTCAATCTGTCATGGCCCTCCAGAACCCAGTTAGGCTTTGGACCAAGGGTCACTTGCAAATTAGACCTTTGGCTCTGTTTGTTCACCTGATGGGCAATAATAAATGGTATAGATTATTTAAGAAACCATAAAGCCTCACAAACCTATGTGTCATGAAGGTTTATTAAGAAGAAAATCAAGAGTAAGTTAGGTTCTAAAGACAGGGGGAAGGAAAGGTTTTGTCCCAAAATGCTGCCAATGAATGATGCATGGGCCCAGGATTCTGATCAACAGAGCAAGGAAGGCCAATGTCACTGCCCATGATCCCCAGGAGAATATAGGTACAAAAACCATGTGCCCAAGAGGGATCCATGGCATTAAGGAAAGCAAAGTATCAACCAGACTCCCAGCCTAGGTAAAGTGTTCACTGAGTCACAAGAGAAGGAATGAAGAGAAAGGGAAAATAGAGAGTTGTCCCCAAAAGAGACCTATTGCAGCCTCAGCCATGTGGCGGAGAAACTCACCTACCACCCCTTTACCCAACTCACCCTTCCCAACAAGCACTTCCTGTACACAGGAGTGAAGGCAGGGAGCGATGTCACTTCTACTTCCAGCTTTTTCAGAGAAGTCACAATGCTGATTTTTCTTTCCTATTGTCCCAGTCCTACATGTTTCACCATTTAACCCAGGTATGTATTTTTTTAGCTTCCTTGCTGCTAAAAACCAATACAATACAATGGATACTATGGGACTTGTTGGTCATGGTTTCAGGCTAAGAGAAGGCCAAAATCAAGGCATCAGCAGGGCAAGGCTTTTTCCATGAAGACTATGGCTGGGGCTACTCTCGGTGAGCCTTGATCCTTGGCTTTCTGTCATATGGCAATGTACATGGTAGTGTCTTCCCCTTTCTCTTCTGGATTTTGTTGAATTTCAGCTTCTGGCTGCTTCTTTCTATCTGACTTTCACTCTCCTTATAAAGGACGCCAGTAATGCAGATAAAAACCCATGCTGATTAAATTGGGCCACACCTTTACTGAAGTAGCATCTTGAAGAGATCTTACTTTACAGTGGGTCCACACCCACTAGAATGTAGACCAAGACCAAGAATACATTCAAACCGGGTTATACAATTCAAACCACATTTTGTGTTAATATGATGTGGTCACCCTAGGTAGGTATTAGTCTTGAAGGTCATCTTGGATTGGGAGAGGATTAGCATGCAAATGTGACTGGCATAGAAAGCCCTCATATTTGCTTCTCTTGGATCAACAGTCCAGGTCTGAGTTCATCTTTCATGATTCCCCTCCTACAGGGGTGTGTGTAGCCACCAAGCTCATAGCAAAGGAGAAAAAATGTGAGTCCACACCTTGGTGCTAAAGAGGATTGTGCTATTCTCCATCATAATCTTTTCTACCACAGGGTTTTCTTCCTGGTCAAGAGCCACTGAAGAAGCAGAGAGGAGTATCAAAATGACCTACTAGGCTTAAAAGGGGGCCCGTATTGGGAAGTGGACGTGGCTCAACTGATAGAGCATCTGTCTACCATATGGAGGGTCCAGGGTTTGATCCCCAGGACCTCCTGACCCATGTGGTAAGCTGGCCCACGTGCTGCCGCATGCAACGAGTGCCATGCTATGCCCCACGCACAAGGTGTGCACCCTGCAAGGAGAGCTGCCCCACGTGAAAAAAGCACAGACCGCCCAGGAGTGACACCACACACACGGAGAGCTGATGCAGCAAGATGACACAACAAAAAAGTGACACAGTTTCCTAGTGCCTCTGGATAATGCAAGCGGACGCAGAAGAACACACAACAAATGGACACAGAGAGCAGACAACAGGGTGGAAGGGGAGAGAAATAAATAAAATAAATCTTAAAAAAGGGGGGGAGGCCCTTATTTAAATTTTTAAATGGTTAAAAATTTGAATAGGCATCTCTCTAAAGAGGATATAAAAATGGCTAACAAATACATGGAAAGATGTTCAACATCATCAGCCATCAGGAAAATATGTATGTAACCCACAATGAGATATCATTTCACATCCACTAAAATGGCTGCTATTTTTTAAAATGGAAAATAAATGTTGGAGAGGATTTGGAGAAATAAAAACACTTGGATATTGCTGAAGAAATGTAAAATGGTACAGCCTCTATGGAAAATCATTTGGTACTTCCTCAGAAAGTTAAGTATAGAATAACCATATGACCTGGCAATCCACTTCTGGAGATATGCCCCAAATAATTGAAATCAAAGACTCAAATAGATATTGACACACCAATGTCCATTGCAGCATTGGTTAGAATTGCCAAAATGTGAAAGCAAACCAAGCGTCCATCAACAGATGACTGATTAAACAAAAGGTGGTATATACAACAACAATGGAATATTATTGAGCAGTAAAAAGGAATAAAATTCTGATATATGCAACAACATGGATGAAACTTGGAGTGAAATAAGCTAGACAGAAAAGGAGACATACTGAATTATCTCACTTACATGAAATAACCACGATATGTAAATTCAAACTGTCAGTAATTAGAACACAAGTTACCAGGGACCAGGGAAGGGGTGGAGAATGGTGAGTCAAAGCTTAATTTGTACAAAGTTTCTGTTTGGAGTGATAGAAAAGTTTTGGTGATGGATGATGGTGATGATAGTACAACACTGTGAATGTAATTAATACCACTAACCTCTATAACTGAAGGTGGTTAAAATGGAAAAAATTAGGCTATGTGTTACCAGAAAAAGACTGTTTTTAAAAAGAAATATTAGTGTATGAAAACTAACATTTATAAAGCCAAAAAAAAAAAAATGCCTCTTCATTCCTATTACCAATATTTAACCCAGCACTCTGTATGGGACCATTAGAGAGCTAACATGAACTGAATTGAAGAAATCCTATCTTATGCCTAAGAAAGAGATTCAACAGCTTTAATTAGGCTAAAATTTTGGATGGATCCCTAAAATATCTAAGAAGGACAAATCTTGAGAGTAACTAGGGAACAGAGTAAATAACCTTAGACTTGAGGTCAAAAGCCCTGTCTGACCTCTTACTGGTGATACGCTGTAGGGTAAGTTTCTCTGCCTCATTGGAACTGGGTCCCTGTCAGTAAAATGGAAACAAGGAAAACTGTCCTTCCTGCTTCACAGGGGAATAATTTTAAATGGGCAGAAAATGCTCTACAGTAGGTATCATTACTGTGTAGATTAACTAGGAGTCTGTTAACTTGGTGGAAGTTTAAAGGATGCTGAATGCCATCTGTCCTAGTTTGCCAAGGCTGTTGTGGCAAATACCACACAATGGGTTGGAGTTTATTGGCTCACCATTTTTGAAGCTTGAAGTACAGCATCATGTCCAATTTCCTTGACTTATAAGGACTTCAGCCATAGTGGATTAAGACCTGCCCTCACTCAGTTTGGCCACACTTTGCCTACTAATGTAATCTTCAAAGGCCTTATTTATAAATGAATTCACATTCACAGGAACATGGATTAAGACCTGAACACGTCCTTTGTGGGGGGCACGACTCAATCCTCAACACCATCCTTAAATCTCAAATATCTTCCCAGTTTGTTATGGCTTGAAATTTCATGAACCTGGTTCCCTAAAGTAACTCTTTTCCTTAAGAAAATACCCAACCTGCAAAGTATGATCTCCAGCCTGCTCTCAGGGATTAGCAGACAGCTACCTGAGAGCAGGAGGAGGCAAGGATTTTGGGGAAGGGAGGCAGAGGAGAAGCGAGAGAAAAATGAACAGAGAATATGGGAGTATGACATCGGATCCGTGGCTGAGGATCAGGTTGTGTTGAAAACCAGCCCAGTATGTTCCAGAGCTTCAGTCTCTCTTAAGTCAGCCTGGTTCTAGTCCATTCCCCACCTTCCAACCCAGGGCATAGAACCAGGGCCAGAGAGATGCCCACAGCTACTCAGCAGCCACCGCAGAAACTACGGTCCAAAATAGCAACGAGTTGACTGTGTGGGTGAAGGTTTCTCCCTGAGAGTCCCTGATCTTATCAAATCTCCCCCCAGGAGACTGCGCCTGCACCTGCGGTAGAGAGGTCTGCTGGGGCCAGGTGTTAAGTCCCTAGGACACACTCCAGGGCACACTTGAATAGCATAGATGCCCACTAAGATCCCTTCTAAGGCCGGGGCTTCTGTTAGGATTCTAAGGACCTGTGAATTTTACATTGCCAAATTGGGGTGTTTGGGACCAGAGCGGAAGTACTGAGAGCCTGAGCACTGCCATCAGCACCACCCCAAAATCCCCCTTCATGAGTCTCAGCTCCACTCTACATGAATGTGGAACAAATGTTTAAAGAATACTCGTTGGAAAAGGTGATTATTCTGGAGCCTACATATCTGGATGCCTCTCGGCCTTGCCCTCAAAATATGCACAGAAACCCCACAGGGAAAAGAGCATTTATAGGAGACCCCTTAGAATGGACCCAAAACTTTCCACCAACAAAAGTAGGAATTCTCAGACGGTTCCTGTCCCTGTCTCAGTGAAAATGGCCTGAGATTGGGAGAAAAGCTTGGCAGAGCCCAGCCCTCACTCTGTCTGGGTGCTATAGACGGTGAAGGGCTCGGAGCTGCCTCAAAGCTGCTTAGAGTCCCCAGGCCTGACCCATAAAAAGAAAAGGAACCGAAACTCTCACATATGCACTCAATCCTCAACTCCCGCATGCTTGCAGGTGGTGCAGACAAATTTGCGGTTCACTGAAGTCAGTTGTTTTTGCTCGGGTGGTGTCATGTGGACTGTGACAGATGTGCTGGAGCACTAGGGCCACTCTGCTGCAGTTTTCTTTCACTGACAGCAGGAGAGCACCTTGTCACACATTGTGCCCACTGCCAAGGAGAGCCCTGGCAGGGCAAAAAGAAAGAACGTGCCCTTCAGTGACTCTTCTCATCTGAGCCACCTATATGTTCCTGACCCAGGGCATTCACTCCTTGTTCGTTTGCCCATTCGATCATTATTCATTGAGCATCTTCTGTGTCCTGCTCTGTGCTAGGAACTGGTGGGCAGCCAGTGTGGGTGGAGAGCGGGTAACGCTTAATGCAGCTGGGAAGGTGGGCAGGGTTGGTCAGGCAAGGCGTCAATCTCCTGTAAAAGGGGTGGGAAGCCATGGGAGTATTTTAAGCAGGTGAGTGGGAGGATCATATTTGCATTATAAAGAATTGGCTGGGGCTTGGGCTGCCATGTAAATGGTGAGGGGATGCACAAGATTGTGGTGAAAAGACTGGAGATGATTGTACTGGTTCAGGTGAGAAATTTCATAACTAGAGCTCAGGCAGTTTTAGTACAGTTGGGGAGAGAGACAGATTCCAAGGATGTTTAGGAGATAAATTGGCAGAACTTGAACATGTGTACCTCATGTTTAAGGTGCCTAGGATACTGGATGAAGAGATGCCAGCAGAGAGCCGCAGGGCGGGAGCTCCATTTTGAGCATGTAAGCACCTTTGAGATAACAAGCCAGGGGCAGAGTGGGCAGCTACACATACAGGGCTGAAGGTCAAGGAGAGGTCCGAGCTGAAGATATATGGGGATCACATTCAAGGCCAGCTTCATGGCATGCAAACTGTACAATCACATAGTGCCCCACACTTAGAAGGGCCCCAGGCATGGTTTAATGCTCTGCTATCACCATCATGCAAATTTTGAACAAGAGGTACCACGTTTTCGTTTTACCCTGGATCTCACAAATTATGTAGCTGAACCTGTAGATGTATCATAATATCAATAGGGATACTGATAATCATTGAAGTTATGGTCTGGATTTACTCATTCATTCAACAAATATTCACTGAGCACTTATTAAGTACCAGGCACTGTTCTATGCACTGGTGATATGGCAGAGAACAAAAGAGACAAATGTACTTGCCCTTATAGTCATTACATAATAGTAGGTGGATAAAAATTAAAAACAAGATAAATTAGAAAAAAATGCATAGTACATGAGAGAGTACTCACATACTATAAATAAAGAAGATAAAGGAAGCAAGGGGTCTAGTGGGTGTTGGGGCACATAGGCGCAACAGAGGCTGTCAACACCCCACCTACGTCAGCTCACCCCCAAAGTCACCTGAGGTTTCAGTGGACAGTTGTATGAGTCAACCAAAGGGATGCAGTGAACAGACCAGTTAACAAACATAATCCAATATCAATTTTGGGGATTCATAAAACATATCAAACTGCCACAACAGTTTTCATCACGCCAACAGCATTTTACCTGAAACTCCTATGTTTTTCTACCAAAATGTTAAGGAATTAATGCCACCAGGAGAAATCCTCAAATAATAAGGGAAAGGAGATGATGGATAAATAACCCAGCTTCCTTGCTCCTTAGCGGGACAAGTCTGCAATGTGTTCTGCAGAGTTTCTCAGAGGGTCTCCAGCAAGGCTGTGTTCCAGGGCCCATAGCAGTAAGCCATAGAGAAAAGCACCCCTTACTGACTTTCATCTCTTCCCTGCTCCCCACGATCCTTCCAGAGTTTACCTGCTAGAAAAACTACTTGCACTCATATTATTGCCTCACTGTCTGCTTTGAGGAAACCCCAAATTAAGACAAGGATTTGATTTTTTGGAAAAAATACCAGTGAGAAGGTCTTAATGAGAGAGTGGCAGTTGTATAATGTCCCCTGATAAAGATGAGGGAGAAAACGATGGGAATATTTGGAGGAAAGGTATTTCAGGCAGAGGGAACAGCAAGTCCAAACACCTTGAGCCCAGTGGGCTAGGTGCGCCAGCATGACCAGTACAGAGACATGGGGGCAGTAGCAGGAGATGAGACTGATCAGTGACAGGAGGCCAGATTGTAGACAGCAGAGCTTCCAATCAAAAAAGAATGCGAGGCACATATGTAATCTTAAACTTTCTAGTAGCCACATTTTTTAAAAAGTAAAAAGTAAACAGGTAAAATTAATTTAACGATTTAACCCAATGTATCCAAAATACTATTTTTCAATCAATGTAAAAGAAAGTATCAAAAAGATATACTGGATTCTTTTTTCAAACTAAATCTTCAAAATTCTGGTATATATTTTACATGTATAACACATCTTAAATTGGATGCAAAATTTTTATCAGAAATACTTGATCCATATTTAGATTTCATAAAATTCACCATTGGAAAAGTAGATTCAGACACCCCTGTTGCTCCAAACACACTTCAAATTCCCTCATTTGCTGAAGCTCCACTTCAAGTGCCCAATAACCACATGTGATTAGCATTTACCACAATGGACAGCACAGCTGTAGTCTTTAGGACCATGATAACAACTTTGACTTTTACTCCAAGTGAAATGGAAAGACATTAGAGAACATTACAGACATTGTGAACAGAGGAAAGGCATGGTCTCGTTGGCAACCGTGCTAAGACTAGAACAGGGTAACAACATTTAACTTAGAATTAACTAGGCTTCCAAAGAAGCTGCACCATTTTTAATTTCCATTACTGTGTATGAGAATTCCAATGCATAAGTGTTCTCTGTGTCCTTGCCAACTCTTATTTTTGTCTGTCATGTTTTTTATTACAGCCCTCATTGTGGGTGTAAAGTGGTTTCTCATTGTAGAAATTTAATTATCCTAATGACTAATGATATTGTGCTTGTTGGCCACTTATACATTGTCTTTGGAGAAATGTCTAACCAAATACTTTGCCCATTTTTAATTGGATTATTTGTCTTCTGTTGCTGAGTTATAAGAGTTCTTACATGTATTTTGCATATTAGTCCCTTATCAAGAACATGATTTGCAAATATTTTCTGCCATTTTTTTTGGGTTGCCCCTTTACTTTCTTGATAGTCTTATTTGAAGCATGAATATTTTTAACTGTGTTGATGCCCAATTTGTCTATTTTTCCTTGCTTGCTTGTGTTTTTGGAGTTGGATTTTGTCAAATGCTTCTTCTGTATCTATCAAGATGATCATGTGGGTTTTGTCCTTTATTCATTTAATATGGAGTATTACATTGATGGATTTTCATATGTTGAATCAACTTTGCATTCCTGGGATAAATCCAACTTGGCCATGGTATATAATACTTTTTCATATGTTGCTGTATTTGATTAGTATTTTATAGAGAATAAAATATCACTTTTATGAATATATTCAACAGGGATACTGGTCTGTAGTTTTATTTTCTTAGGATGTCTTTGCCTGGCTATGGTATCAGAATAACATTGACCTCCCAGAATGAGTTGGGAATTGTTTCTTTCTCTTTTACCTTTTTGGAGATATTTGTGAAGAATTGGGTTAATTCTTCTTTAAACATTTGGTGGCATTCACCAATAAAACCCTCTGGACCCGGGACTTCCGTTGTGGGAAAAAAAATTTATTATTAATTCAATCTCTTTTACTTGTTAAAAATTTTTATTATTAATTCAATCTCTTTACTAGTTTTAGGTTTAGTCAAATATTCTGTTTCTTCTTGAATCAGTTTTCGTAATTTGTGTCTTTCTAGTAATTTGTCCATTTCATCTAGATTATATAATTTGTTGTCATAATATTTTCCAATAATCCTTTTTATTTCTGTGAGATCAGTAGAAATGTCCCCTCTTTCATTCCTGATTTTAGTAATCTGAGTCTTCTCTCTTTTTTTCTTAGTCAGTCTAGCTAAAAGTTAGTCAATATTTGTTTATCTTTTAAAAGAACCGACTTTGAATTTCTTTTTCTATTCTCTATTTCACTTATTTCTGACATGGTCTTTATTATTTCCTTTCTTCTGCATGCTTTGGGTTTACTTTATCCATTTTCTAATTTCTTAAGGGAAGTATATGATTTCAATCCATTTTAATTTATTGAGATTGTTCTATGGCTTAATATATACTCTCGGGAAGCAGACTTGGTCCAGTGGTTAGGGCGTCCGTCTACCACATGGGAGGTCCGCAGTTCAAACCCCAGGCCTCCTTGACCTGTGTGGAGCTGGCCCATGCGCTGTGCTGAGGCACGCAAGGAGTGCCATGCCACGCAGGGGTGTCCCCCACATAGGGGAGCCCCATGTGCAAGGAGTGCACCCTGTAAGGAGAGCCGCCCAGCATGAAAGAATGTGCAGCCTGCCCAGGAATGGCACCACATACACGGAGAGCTGACATAACAAGATGAAGCAACAAAAAGAAACACAGATTCCCATGCTGCTGACAACAACAGAAGCGGACAAAGAAGAACAGGCAGCAAAATAGACAAAGAGAACAGACAACTGGGGTGGGGGGAAAGGGGAGAGAAATAAAACTTTTTAAAAAATGTATAGGGAAGCAGACTTGGCCCAGTGGTTAGGGCGTCCGTCTACCACATGGGAGGTCCACAGTTCAAACCCCGGGCCTCCTTGACCCATGTGGAGCTGGCCCATGTGCAGGCTGATGTGCGTGAGGAGTGCCATGCCACGCAGGGGTGTCCCCGTGCAGGGGAGCCCTATATGCAAGGAGTGCACCCCGTAAGGAGAACCACCCAGCGCGAAAGAAAGTGCAGCCTGCCCAGGAATGGTGCCGCACACACAGATAGCTGACACAACAAGATGCCACAACAAAAAGAAACACAGATTCCCATGCCACTGACAACAGAAGCAGACAAAGAAGAAGATGCAGCAAATAGACACAGAGAACAGACAGCCAGGGCGGGGGGGGGAGGGAGTAGGGGGGAAGGGGAGATAAATAAATAAATAAATAAATCTTAAAAAAAATATATATATATATATATATACTCTCTCATGGAAAATGTTCCAGTTGCACTTCAAGTAATTGTGTATTATTCTCTTTTGGGGTGGAAAGTTTTATAAATATTTGTAAGGTCTAGTCGGCTTATAGGATTTTCTAATCTACTTTTTCCTTCTTGGTCATCTTTCTACTTGTTCCTTTACTTTTGAAATTTGGGTATTGAATTCTCTGATCATTATTGTCAAATTAACTATTTCTATCTTCAATTAGTTTTGTGCCTCTCTTGTTAGGTGTGTATATATTTGCATATTTTATCTCCTTGATGGATTGATCCTTTTATCATTACAAAATATCTTCTTTGTCTCTGGTAGCAATTTTTCCCTTAAAGTCCATTTTGACTTCAACTCGTTTGGTTATTGTTTACACTGTATACTTTTCCATCCTTCAACTTTGTCTGCTTTTGTCTTTGAATCTAAAATGTATTTCTTCTAGTCAGTAAATAGTTTTATCATGGTTTTTTATCCATTCTGCCAGTTCCTGCCTTTTGACTAGAACATTTAATCCTTTTACATTTAATGTAAGTCTTGATAGGGTAAGATTTACCTATGCTATATTGTTATTTATCTTCTATATGTTTTCTATCTTTTTTGTCTTTATATTCTCCATTACTGCCTTCTTTTGTGTTAAATAAATATTTTATTAGTGTGCTGCTTTAATTTCCTTGTTGTTTTTCCAGTATTTTTTTTTTTCAGTTATTTCCTTCATTGTTGCTCTGGGGATTACAATTAACATCTTATTTATAACAATCTAGTTCAGATTAATACCACCTTAATTTCAATATTTTACAAAAACTTTGCTCCTCTATATCTCCATTCCAAATCTCATTCTTTGTGCCTTTATTGCAATATAAATTAGATCTTTAAATAACTTCTCTCTCTTTATTAATATCCTTTACTTGGTGAAACATCATTCTCATACTTTCCTTTAGTTTTCAGACATGATTTCTTTTAGTTTATTAAGCATCTCATTTAATACCTTTGTCTAGTAAGTCCAAAGTCTAGGCTTCCTCAGGTACATTTTCGATTGGCTGATATTTTTCCTGTGTGTAGGCCATTCTTTCTTGCTTTTTTGCATGTCTCCTAATTTTTTGTCGAAAAAAGGACAATTTAAAAGATATAATTCAGCAATTCTGGGAATCATACTCCCCACCACAGCTTGTTGTTCTTGCTGTTTGTTGTCGTTTTGTTGCTGTTGTTACTGCTGGTATTGTTTGCTTAGTAAGTTTTCTGGATTAGTTCTGTAAGGAATGTATTCTTGTGATGTGTGGCCAATGAAGTATCTCCTTAATTAGCCTAGTAGCCAGCTAATGACTGTACAGATATTTTCTTCGATGCCTGGAACTAATAAGTCTCCCAGCCTTTGCTGATGGGCTTGGTGTGCATGTTGGGGCTTACCATCAGTGCTCAGGCAGGCAGTTTGCAAGTCTGCCTTAGCTCTTACTTCCTCCTTGTGCAGATACTCAGAGGTGAGATATTACGGCTTTCTCGGGTCTTTCCTAAGCATGTGCACAGCCCTATGCATGTGTGAGGAATTCTAGGTTCCCAGGAATGTGTCACAGCTTTTCAGTGCCCCTTATGGACATTTCATTGCCTAGCTTTTCCTTTTAAGTTTTTTTGGTGAGTTTCCTGTTTGCCCCAACTGTTATTGCCACCCCAGGCAGCTGTGAGGTTAAACAATTGCTATTGATTGACTTCAACAAATGCCCCCAGGGAAAAGACACTTCATACTGGGTAATCTCCAAGTCAGGTCAAATAAAAGACAAGATCTGTGAGTACTTTTTTCCAGGGAACTGTCAGACAGGTCAAATAATGATGGTTATCTGGGAATTGGGATTTGGATGAGCTCCAACCCCATTCTTCCCCCTACAGTATCTGATAAACTGCTGATTTTCACCATGATTATGAAACCATTGGTTTTCAAGGCTACTCTGGGGCTGAAGAGAGAATTATGGGACTAGTGCAGGTTATAGCACCACAGAATTCCCTGTTCTTACCAAGATTTAACCATTTTTCTTGAATAAGTACTCCCTGAAACGTTGCAAGATTTTGGTTAAATTCCAGAGTTCTGAATAAGTTGATTTTGACCATTTTTGCCAGGATTCTCATTGCTTTTATGTAGGAGAAAATTGCTATAGATTCTTTTTCCACCATTCCTGCTCTCAACCTTGACTCTAAGGTTTCGGCCTAAGCAACTGAAAGGGTGAAGTGACCATGGTCTGAGATAAGGAATTACGCAGGAGGGAAGTAGCAAGGGCAGGACACAAGGAGTTACCATTTACATTTTCAACAGTCTGTCTTCTCTCTTGCTTGCCTGAGAAGCAGTTATGTGGACTCTGCAAATATTTTAGCTTTCCATTTCAGGGTGTATAATGGATTGAGAAAACTGTTCGGGAGATCTTGGAAGGGTACAGTTGGCTGGGCCACAGCATGCAACAAGGGAGCCTAATACCTCTATGGTCACCTAAAACAAGATTTTTCTTACTTTCCATTTAAATACCATTTCACTTATTCAACTTTTGATGTAAGGTATTCAAAGACAAGCAACAACATTAAAATCCTTTCATATTCCTAATGAAGGAAAAAGATGATTTCCTATTTTCTGAATGGGAATTGAGACCAAATGGAATATATTCACTTTTTCACAGGGAAGGGTTTCCAATGGGCCAGAAATAGAAAAGTATGTATGTGGTAGACATGATACTTGCCTCTCCCATATCATCCCCTTTTATCTCACTGATTACCCCCACCTTTCATTCTGGTATCTGCACCTACCTCTAGAGCAGGGTTTCTTAACAGTGGCACTATTGATCTTTTGCGCTGGGTGATTCTTTGTTGTGGAAGACTTTTCTGTGCATTGTAAGATGTTTACATCATCCCTTGCCTTTATCCACTAGATGCCAATAGCACCCCACACACACACACACACAATGTGTCATCCCAAAATATCTCCAAATACTGTCAAATGTCCCCTGGGGACAAAAGTATCCTCCCTTGAGAACTACTGTTCTAGGGAGAGGGCCCAGTGATTTGGGCCTAAAGTCAAGCAGTAAAAATCCCATTTCAGTCCTCGGGTATTGGTTCAGGGATTAGTCTTTGTCCCAATTCAGGCCAATAAGACTAGAGCAATTTTTATGATGGCATCAAGGAATTAAACTTTCATTCACTCTGAATTATGTGGTGAATGGATGAACCTCTGAGAACCATGCGTCCACTGTCCCTGTGAAAACAGAGGAGGAGCTGACACTACATGAAGCTGAAAAGAGACAATGAAAGAAACTGGTTTCTGATTACATTGTTAAGCTGCTGAATCAAATCTGATCTGCATTTATGAATCCATCCCCTGTTTTGTTTAAGCCAGTTTCAGTTGAGTTTTCTGTTACTTGCTACTAAAAGCATCTTAACCTATAAAATATGGTAAGTAGATGAACGGCATTTAGACTCCAGGAAAGTTTTGACCCAGCATTTAGGGGGAAAAAACCCACCATTAACTTCCAGGTTTTTTCAAATAGGCAAAGTTGAAAATAGCCTCTTTCCATCTTTTACTTCACCACACCCATTCCCAAAGGGCCTGTCAGATGTACCCTCAAATAGGCAATGACAAAAAGGTGCCACCATATAGGTCCCATCAAAAGGTCCTGATGACCATCTCAGCCAGAATGGTTTTGACAGACACCATGGCAGAAAAGAAAGTTCATTGAACACCTGGATTCTAGGTGTTTCTATTAATGTTTTCCTGTTGATGTTAGGGTAATCGTCTATCTAGCACGCAATTGTCAAAATATGGTCCAAAGATACTGATGGGTCCCCAAGACTCTTTCAGGGGACCTACGAAATCCAAACCACTTTCATAATAAAACTAAGATGTTAATTGTCTTTTCCATTACATTGACATTTCCATTTATGGCAGATAAAGCTGCAGGCACCTAAACATAAATCAAGGAAATGGCAATACTGTACTCATAGTCATTGTACTATTCATTCACGGAAAAAAAAAAATGTTATATTTAAGAATGTCCTTGACAAAAAAACATATGTATATATGATTTTTTATTACCTCTTGAACCCGAGTACCTGTCTTTTTAATTCTGTGACTAAATAGGAAGAATGCTTAAAGCACTTCGCAGCATACCCACGTACAGGGATTGTCTCAAGGAAAAGAAATTCTGCGATTGTTTGAATTGCCAGCTGAATTGGTTGCTTTTATTCATGAAATGCCATTTTTACTGGAAAGAGCATCTGACAGACAAACTATGTGTTTTAGACTTAGATATTTGGCAGACATTTTCTCAAAAATTAACCAAGTAAGCCTGTCACTGCAAGGAAAACAATTGACAGTGTTTGTTGCCAGTGATAAAATTCAAGCTCTCAAAAGAAAATTAACATCTTTGAAAAACTTGTAGCCAGCACTCTAAGCTTGACAGCTTCCAAATATATAGGACTTTTTTGATGAGATCAGTGGTAATATTAATGAATGTGATTTTTTTATATTGTATAATAAAATGTCAAATTTGGCAGATCTACATAACTCATTGAAACATTTTTCTTTTAGCTTGCCTTCCATTCTTACTGATTTTAGCAGTTATTTTTATATATTCTGGATAGCAGTCATTTGTCAGTTATGTGTGTTTGAAATAGCTTGTTGCACTCTGTGGCTTGTCTTTCCACAGTCTTTATGGTGTCTTTGATAGAGTTTCTTAGTTTCAATGTAGTCAAATGCATCAATCTTCATCTTGATGGTTGGTGCTTGTTGTTTGGTTTCTGATCCTGTGACAAGAATATATTCTCCTGTGTTATCTCTAAGTAATTTATGGTTTTATCTTTTACATTTAGGCTGCTAATCTATTATTTATTATATTAAACTCTTAAAGTTGCATATATTCTATTGCTTTTTACTTACAAAATGGCAATTCCATATGGTTCAACACATGTGAGAGAGGAGTGTATTTTCATTTCTTTCAATATGAATAATAAATTTTCCCAGTACTTATTGTTTGTTTTTTTTTTTAAGGTACCAGGGCCAGGGATTGAAACTGGGACCTTGTATGTGGGAAGATGACTCTCAATCACTGAGCCACATCGGCTTTCCTGAGTTGGTTTTTTTGTTTGTTTGCTTGCTGTTTGTTTTTTTGTTTTTTAGGAGGCACTGGGAACCGAACCCAGTACCTCCCATATAGGAAACAGGTGCTCAACCACTGGCGCCACATCCACTTTGAAGTCTACCCTTTCCCACTGATCTGCAATACACCTACCTAATATAGGTGATTTTATCAACCTTACTCTCAGTACCAAACTACCTTAATTATTATGACTTTTCAGTAATTCTTGATATCTCCCAAGATACACTACTCCCAAAATACTGTCTCCCAATAGTACTTTACAGTATCTTGTGAATGATACCTTTGCAAAATTTTCATTTTCCATCCGTTTTTGCTAGTATCTAGAAATGTAACTGACTTTTGTGTATTAATTCTCTATCTAGTAATCTTTCCAAACTCATTAACCTAATAATTTATCCTCAGATTCTATAGAATTCTCTACATGCAAATTATATAAATTTTAACTAATGAAATTTTGTTTCTTTGGTTCCAAACATTATATTTTTTTACAGTTTTTCCCCGCTTCAATTCGCTAGCTAAAATTTCTAAAGCAGGGAAGCGGACTTGGCCCAATGGCTAGGGCATCTGCCTACCACATGGGAGGTCCGCAGTTCAAACCCCGGATCTCCATGACCCGTGTGGAGCTGGCCCATGAGCAGTGCTGGATGCACACAAGGAGTGCCCTGCCACGTAGGGATGTCCCCCATGTAGGGGTGCCCCACACATAAGGTGTGTGCCCCATAATGAGAGCCGCCCAGCGCGAAAGAAAGTGCAGCCTGCCCAAGAATGGCGCCACACACATGGAGAGCTGACACAAAAGATGATGCAACAAAAAGAAATACAGATTACCGGTGCTGCTGATAAGGATAGAAGCAGTCACAGAAGAACACGCAGCAAATGGACACAGAGAGCAGACAACTGGAGGGAGGGGAGGGTAAGGAGAGAGAAATAAATACAAAAATAATAATAATGAAAAATAAATGAAATAAAATTTCTAAAGTAATGTTGAGAGAAGCAGTGATAGTACACTTATGCCATTCTTAATCTCAAAGAGAAAGTTTTTTATGTTCCAGCATTATGAACAATATTTTCTCTAGTTTTTCTACATCCCTTCCTTTTTTTTTTGCAGATACCCTTTATTAAATTAAATAATTCCTTTCTATTCCCAGGTTGCTAAATATTTATAATGAATGGAAAGCATTTTCTGCACCTATTTAGCATATTGTACAATTTCTCTCCATTCATTTAGTAATATGATAGACTACATTATTTTTTAAATGTCAAAATAGCCTTGAATTCTTGGAATAAACTCAACTTCATCATAATGTATCATCATTTTAAAATATTGCTGAATTTAATTAACCTTTCTTTTTTACTTAAGTGGACATTTAAGGTTAAAAATTCCCTCCAAATTTTGTTTTAGCTTCATATTACAAGTTTTGATATGTGGAATTTTATCATTCAGTGAAATACATTTTTCTAATTTCCATGAGCACTTTTTCCTTAATACAAGGACTATTTGGAAGTATATTTCAAACATGTCCTTATTTTCTAATTACCATTGTATCATTGATTTCTAGCTTAATTGCATTTGGGGGAAAAAAACCAATCTATATCATTTTGGTCATTTTATTGATAAATATGTTGAGGTTTCCTTTATGGCTAAGCATATAGTCATTTTTTAATAAATACTCTGTGTTTTGAAAAGAATGCATGCTGTTCTCATCAAGGGCAAAAATATGCATCCATTAAGTCAAGTTTGTTCATCATGTTCAAATATTTGATATTCCTACTGATATCTTTATCTGCTTGATCACTCAACTACTGAGAGGAGTATTGAAATGACCCACTATGACTATAGATTTATTTATTTTTCCTAGGAGTTCTGTTAATTTTTACTTGAATGTTTTGAGGCACATGTAATTTTAAATTTTTGTAGTTTTTGGTGAACTCAAATGATTGTTTTTATGCAGTGACCCTCTTTATCTCTTGTAAGGATTTTTGGATTAAAACCTATATTTGCTGATCTTAAAATAACTAAATCAGCTTATTTTTGGTAGATTTTGCCTGACATATTTTCCATTCTTTTTTCTTTCACCCTTTCAATGTCCTTGTATTTGAGATGTTTCTCTTATGGACAACATATAGTCAGATATTGTCCTTTATCCAATCAGACCATCTTTTTTCTCTTAACTATAGCATTTATTCTTTTACATTACTAGGCTTAATTTTTAAACAGTTTTAGATTTACCAAAAAAACTGGATAGTACAAAGAGTTCTCATATGCCTCATACTCAGTTTCCCCTGTTACTAATATCTTTCATAAGTATGGTACATTTGTTGTGATTAATGAATCACTGTTGATACATTACTACTAACTAAAGTTCATACTTTATACAGATTTCCTTAGTTTTTATCTAATGCCCTTCTTTTTCCTCCAGGATCCTATCAAGGATACCATATTACATTTTGTCATCATGTCTCACTAAGCTCTTCTTTACTGACAGTTCTCAGACTTTCCTTGTTGTTGTTGTTTTCTTCTTTGTTGTTTGTATGTTTGTTTTTAATATAATAAACTTTATTTTTAAAGAGGTTTTAGATTACAGAAAAGTTACATCAAAAGTTTAAAGGATTCCCATATACCCCTCCCACACACACACATCTTCCCCAATTAATAACATCTTACAATTGTGTGGTACATTTGTTACAATTGATGAATAAATATTGAAACATTTCTACGCCACAGTCTATAGTTTACACTGTGGTTTACACTTAATTCCAATGCCTTATTTCCTTGTTTTTGATGACTTTGACAGTTTTGTAGAATGTTCATCCACTGGGAGTTGACTGACATTTTTCTCATGATTAGACTGGTACAATGTGCTTTTGGGAGAAAGACCACACATTTTCATCACTTCATATTGGTTCACATATTATCAACATGACATCACTGTTGATGTTGATCTTGAGGCTAAGGTAATGTTTTTCAGGTTTCCCAACTTTAAAGTTACTCTTCTTTGGAAAGAAATCACTTTGTGTAGCCCACACTCAAGGAGTGGAGAGTTATCCTCCACCTCTTGACTGCAAAGGAAGGTTCACTCTTTGTGTATAAAGTTTCATGGGTTTTGACAACTGTATAAGGTCATGTATTCACCATTACAGTCTCTACAGAAGAGTGTCACTGCCTTGAAGATCCTCTAGACTACCAATCATCCATTCCCCCTCCTACCCACTAACTTCACTCCAGCTGATCTTTTTTACTGTCTCTAGAGTTCTGCCTTTCCCAGAATGCCATACAGTTGGAATCATAAAAGCATGTAAGCTTTTCAGATTAGCTTCTTTCACTTAAGCTTTCTCCATGTCTTTTCATGGCTTGCTAGCTCATGTCTTTTTAATCACTGAATAATATTCCATTGTATGGCTGTACCACAGTTATTTATCCATTTACCTATTTAAGGACATTTTGGTTGCTTCCAATTTTTGGCAATTACAAACAAAGTTGTTATAAACATTCAAGTGCAAGTTTCTGTGTGGACCTAAGTTTTTTACTCCATTGGGTAAATACTTAGGAGCACAATCACTGGATCATAAGTTAAGACTATGTTTAGCTTTGTAATAAACTGCTAGACTGTCTCCCAAAGTGACTATAACATTTTGCATTCTTACCAGAAATCTAATTAGAGTTTCTATTGCTCCACATCCTCACCATTTGGTGGTGTTAGTGTTTGGGATTTTTACCATTCTATTAGGGTATATTGGTATCTCATTCTTGTTTGAATTTGCAATTCCTAATGGTAAATGATATTGAGCATTTTTTCATATGCCTATTTGCCATCTGTATATCTTTTCTGGTGAGGTAGCTGTTCAGATATTTTGTCTACTTTTTAAATAAAGTTGTTTTCTTATTTTTGAGTTTTAAGAGTTCGTTCCATATTTTCGCTTATTCTTTTTATATTTAATAGAATAATATATATTCTTCCATTTTGTTTTGTACTTTCTATTTGTTCCACTTGTTCTGTTACTTTTCTGCCATATTTTGGATCAAGTGAGGATTTTTCAGTCTCCCATTTTCTTTTGCCTAGTTCGGAAATTATGCACTATTTTCTATTTTTTACTGACTACAATAGAAATTATAATTTACGCATACTAATATATTAAATTCAAAATGTAAACAATACCTTTTTATTCTTCTTGACAATACAAAAAAATTTTAACAATTTAATTCCAGTTACCATCCTCCAGACTTATATGCTATTTTAATTAAAGTGGTTTACTTTTAGCTCTTTTAAACACACAAGATGTTATAATAATTGTTTTTTGCAGCAATGATTATTTAGACTTACCTGTGTATTCATCACTTTTCTCATTCTTCATTTCTTCTTTGATTTCAAGCCTCCAATTTGGGATTGAATTCATCCTTAAGAATTTCCTTTAGAGAAGGTTCTCAGCAATTTTTCTTGGTTTTTGGTTTTCTGAAAATATTTTTGTGTTTTTTGCTTTCTTAAATTATACTTTCCCTGGCTATAGAATTTTAAGTTCATATTTACTTTTTTTTCACAGCACATTGAAGATTTTATTTCATGTTTATATAGCTTCTATTTTAAAAATCCAGCTGTGTGTTTTACTGTTGCTCCATTGAAGGTTATCTCCTTTATTCTCTGACTGATTTTAAGATCTATTCTTTGGTGGTAGTATCCTGAAGATTCTCTATGACATGCCTAGACTTGGATTCATTTTTATTTATCCTTCTTAGGATCTGTAGGACTTTCAGAGTCTTGTCTTTTTCACTTTTCAAAAATTCTCAGCTATTAACTCTTCAAATATTTCTCTATTCCATTTTCACTTCTTTTTCTGAGTTCCAACTAAATGTTTGTTAGATATTTCCATCCTATTCTTCATGTATCATAATATCTCTCTCATATTTCCTATTTTTTGTGTCTCTAGGATACATTCTGGATAATTTATTTGACCTATCTTCCAGTTCACTCATTCTCTCTTTCCCACTATCTAATTTTTCCATTTTAAAATTTTATTATTATAATTTTCATTTCTATAAATTATATTTGATTCTTCTTCACATATGCTTAGTCTCATTATAGTTTCACATGAACTATAGATAATTTAAGCTAGTCTTTGAATGTCTTTAAAAATAATATTTATTTTGTATCATGAGCTTAATAATTAGAATATCCAAAGTCCATGCAAATCTGTTTAATCTGTCTATATAGTTAGTAATTTTCAGTTGTTAGCTGCTTCTTTATCTTTTCCTTGTGAGAATTCTTGGAGTTCTTTGATTAAAGTGAACTCCTTCAGAGAGGATTTGTTTGCTTTTGCCATATGCTTGGGGCATTTCCATTCTAAGAATACTTAAAAATCTGACTTGAAGTCTTTTGGACCACCTAGGTCACATGAATTTTGAATTACATATCCACCCAAAGGCCTGCATAAGGTTTTAATGATCAGGGAGAAGTAATTTTTTTACTCCCTGTTCTGCCCTGTGCCTAGGCAACTTGAAATTTCCCGTGTATGGAAGAGGTAAAGTTGAGTTTAGTTCTGGCTTACACTTACACTTAGACTGTAAACCTTTGGGGTTCCAGGGATTTAGGACAGGCTTTGTTTTCTGTCACACACACACACACACACACATCCTCATGGGTGCTTGTGCTGAAAAACTATGAAAATTGAAGCTGAAGTTCATCAGGTTCAGCAACAGCCCTCAGGTTAAAAGCAGTTTCAGGGGACGCGGACTTGGCCCAATACATAGGGCATCCACCTACCACATGGGAGGTCCATGGTTCAAACCCAGGGCCCCCTTGACCCATGTGGAGCTGGCCCATGCGCAGTGTTGATGTGTGCAGAGTGCCATGCCACGCAGGGTTGTCCCCCGAGTAGGGGAGTGCCACACGCAAGGAATGTGCCCCGTAAGGAGAGCCACCCAGTGCAAAAGAAAGTTCAGCCTGCCCAGGAATGACACCGCACACACAGACAGCTGATGCAGCAAGATGATGCAACAAAAAGAAACATAGAATCCTGGTGCTGCTGACAAGGATAGAAGCAATCACAGAAGAACACACAGCAAATGGACACAGAGAACAGACAACTGGGGTGGGAGGGACAGGGAGAGAAATAAATAAACCTTAAAAAATAAATAAATAAAAGCAGTTTCAGAACTTTTCTTACTTCTCTTGATTCCTGCCTTCCCTCAGATGCTGCACTGATAAGTTGTTGCTGCTATATTTTACCAGCTCTTGAATGCTTTAAGAGGATTTGTAAAATACACATTAACTAGCATTTTCATTGTTATTAACAGGAAACTTGGGAAGCGGACTTGGCCCAGTGGTTTGGGCATCCGTCTACCACATGGGAGGCCCACGGTTCAAATCCTGTACCTCCTTGACCCATGTGGAACTGGCCCATGCGCAGTGCTAATGCACATAAGGAGTGCCGTGCCACGCAGGGGTGTCCCCCGCATAGGGGAGCCCCTCGTGCAAGGAGTGCACCCCGTAAGGAGAGCTGTCCAGCGCAAAAGAAAGTGCAGCCTGCCCAGGAATGGTGCCGCACACACGGAGAGCTGACACAACAAAGTAATGCAACAAAAAAAAAGAAACAGATTCCCATGCCGCTGACAACAACAGAAGCAGACAAAGAAGAAGACACAGCAAATAGACACAGAGAACAGACAATGGGGGTTGTTGGGGGGGGGGAGAAATAAATAAATAAATCTTTTTTTAAAAATTTAAAAAAAAACAGGAAACTTGTCCATTATAGCACCAGAAACAGAGCTGTGTATTTTCTGAATATGCAAGATGCAGCAAGGAGATAACTCAGAGTGATTTCTACTAAACAGAAAAAAATAATAATAATATCTGTGAATTGACAATTTTTCAAAGGGGACTTAGAGAAATATGATGATAATTGCCTTTATACTCCCATGTACACTAAACTACAAGTTTCAAGCTGGTGAATCAGGTGGCTCAACCTCTGACTATGAGGCCCAGTAAAACTAGTTCTTCTATAAGCAGACAGATTTCTTTAATTTAACAAATACGTATAGTGCAACTATTCTATATCCTGGGGATACAGCAATTTAAAAAGCCAACAAGTCCCTGTCCTCACTGTTCATAAATTTGAATGGGGATTCATATCTGTGTCTTTCTCTGTACCATGTTCTAACCAGGAGAGTTATATAGCATAGTAGGGAAATAGGTATCAGTGAGTGCCATATTTCCTGAGGCCAATTCAGCAGATGATAAAAAATTAAATAAAGTGAAAATGTTCCCTCCACTCCCCAATAGCCAACACTCTGCAGATGAGCCATTATTTTCTTTCTTCTGAGTTAAGTCTCCTTAAATCTGTTGCCCTTTCCACACTGGGCATAATTGGGAGCAAAAAGATATTCTATGTCCATTTGCATGACAAACCCTGATGCAATTGGCTGTGCTTGAGTTTCTTCCTTTAAGGAAAATTGGGTTTTCTTTCTTCCTTTATGGTCTGTGTCAAGTCCCTGTGAGAGGTCTCACCCTCAGGCCTGGAAAGTGGTTGGGAAGTTGGATGTGCTATTTAGTGAATTGGAAATGCCCAAATAAATTGAGTTTATTTCAGGATTAGGAGGTCCTGACCCTAATTTCAAGTCCTGACAATGTGTTTCTACGAGAGTACACATGAGCAGAGAATAACTACCAAGTCATGGTATGCCAGCTCAAGGGAGGGGTTCCTACCTGCTCGCCTGCTGGATGATCTCAGGCTCACACTTAGAGCCCGAGAGACAAAAGGAGAGAAGCTTCTTTAATGCAGTCTTGTCTCAAGTTCCTATGATACAATAGTAGAAGAAGAAAGCAGGGTTCAAAATGGCATGTGTGCCTTGATTACCATTCTGTAGATCGCTTGCATGTGGAAGAGCATTAAGCAGTATTTTGCAGCATAAGTTCCTTGAAATCTCCTGAAATGTTGCCAGAAAAAAAATACAATTGTTTATCCCCTTCTTGGATATTCTCAAAGTATATCAACATAATAAAGATTCTGAGAAATTACATCTTGAAGTAAAGAAACCTCTGTGATAGTAGAACATTTTGCAAATTTCCAAAATCATGTTCCGTGGAGACAGTGGGAAATTGCCATGAGGGATACATAGAGGTCATCATATTTGTGTTCAAGTGATAGGATTAGAAAATAATCTAAATTATTTTAGTGATTTTGTTTTGTTTGTTTACTTTATTGTAAGGATTCTTAGAGGCAAACTCAGTGATTGTGGCAAAAAGGGAATCTTTTAAAGGATTTTGGATTGCTCATGGTGTCTCCAGGATGATCAGAATCAGACTTAAATGCCATCCACCAAAGAAAACATCCCAGATCCTCTCATAGAACCAATCCTGTGAAGACATAATTATTAATTCTACTGGACACAGACCCCACTCCCTGTGGTACTAACAACACTGATGCTGGCCACTGGTTCCTGCTGCTAGAACCTTCACCATGGGCTCTGACACTGGGTCTAGCTACTACAGCCACCATTCACCTCGCCAAGATACCTTCTATACAGTTTCTGCTCTTTGGGGTTTTGAGCTTCCAAGTCAAAGTCCTCCCTAGATAGGATTAACTCATGAATCTTAGTCACCTGCCTACTGTCTAGCTATAAGGAAGGCTGGCACAGAAAGTAACTTCTACACAGAGACGAGGACTCAACCTTCTGCCAAGACAGACAATTCCCAAAGAGCAAAAGGTGGGTGTTGGCAGAGGGAGTAAAGAGGTACACAAAAACAATGACAAATGTCCTCTTTTTCCCCAAAGTACTTTTTAGCCCTCTGACTTTCTTACTTCATATTCAATTACATTTCATTCTTCCATTCCCAACGACATACACATTCCATCTCCTGTGTCCAGCACAAAGTTTACTACAATATGGAGAGTTTCAGAAGCTAATCCATAGATAGCTGAGGTTTTTTCAATAAGTTATAATAGCATGTTATTTAATGAGCCAAGCTCACTCAAATCTATGGAGCTGCCACTGCTGGCAATGGCTCCGGTTTGAAAGATCCAACCATAACTTTCTGTGCTGTTTTTTGCATGTCCACTGTACCACCCACTATCCCAAGTAGTCTTTCAGAGCTTAACTAGACACATCTGCATTTTTAAAAGAATTTTCCTTGGTTTCTACCCACACTTAAATAATAATGTGTCTCCCTCCTTCCGACACCCCCTCAGCCCCCAGAACACATACATACAGCTGACTGGGTCAATGTATAAAGTTAGGCAACATCTTCCTAAAGAAGTTTTTGGATTCCCTGAGAATGATCAAGGAACTTCTTTTTGTTTGTTTTTCTGTTTTCCTTTTTCTTTTTTTCTTTTTTTATTGTATTTTTTTCAAGATATATAGATCACGAAAAATGTTACATTAAAAAATGTACAAGGTTCACACATACCCCACACCCTACCTGCTCCCACTCCTCCCACATCAGCAATCTCTTTGATCATTGTGGCACATTGATTGCATTTGGTGAATACATTTTGGAGCACTGCTGCACTGCACAGATTATAGTTTACATTCAGTGGGTTATGGCAGGATATATAATGTCCAGCATCTGTCCCTGCAATATCATTTAGGACAACTCCAAGTCCTAAAAATGCCCCCACATCACATCTCTTCTTCCCTCTTCCTGCCCTCAGCTTTATCTTGTTACTTAGGGAACTTCTTAACTGCCAGGAAATATTAAGAGACGCTAAAACGGTCACCCAGTTAAAAGCCATGATAAGCCTGAGCCCAACAGCAGAATAGATCTTGACTGAGCTTGTTGGAGAAAGCCTGGGATTTAGAGGAACTGAGGTTCTAGGTAAGTGTGATATGGAGCCTGATACCATCCAGCCAGACACTTCCTAGATGAGCTGTACACCCTGGGCTGGAAGGCAAAGAAGAGTCTGTGTCACTGGAGGATTAGCAGCTCTGGCAGAGTTGGTCAGAAGAGAAAGGCATTTCCCAGAGGACAGAGTTCCTGAAGCCAGCAGGCCAATAGGCCCGCTGGAGGTGTGCATGGCAGTCATGGCCAGCAGAACACAGGGATATCAGAGATGCCAAGAACTAGACTAGAGTTGGCTACAACTGTGAGACACTGCTGACCCCACACATCTCCCACCCAGGAAATATTTGAGATACACATATGAAACGTGCGAGAGAGAGCCTAGAAATATTTGAGGAAAGAAATTCCTGGAAGCAAGGAAACTTCCTCCCTGTCAAAGATTAATGGGTCCTTAGCCTTGGGATTCAGAATATTACTGTCAATCATAGCTACAGATGAATAAGACTTGGACCTTCCATTTACAAGTGTTGAGGTTCCCCATAGCCCTTGGAGTGCCCATCAAGTCAGAAGTATCGCCTTGCCTCTGCACCCCAATTCATAATCCCTTTATAGGGAGGGAGCATTGTAACAAATACAGGCTTCAGATGGAGCCTCCTCTTCACCCACCCTTTGCATATGTGGCCCAGTTATTCTATCCAGAAGCAGCCCCAAACACTGAGAATTTACAAACTGTGGAAGCTCTGAAAAGACTGAGGTCACACTCATGGTCAGACGAGGGGCCATGTCAAGGCAGAACAATCAGCACACTTTATAGGAGATGCCACCCCATTTTAGTCCTTCCATTTATGGCTGAGTTGGATGGAAGACTCCCCACAAGAATAAGGTTCTTCAGCCTTTTTAATCTTGTGCTAGTGTTATTTGGGCACACAAAACATCCCTTTGCCTCTATGGAAGTTTATAGAGAGCACTATCCATATCTCCTCCACGTTTTTATCTCTCATAAATCTTAGTAGAGTGGTAAATAGTTCAGTGAATGAGTATTTGGAACACCAGTTCTGTCCCATAGATGTGCCAAGGACAGACTGATACCACCCATTCACATTACAATCAGGTTCTTATTTGTCCAGAAGAAAAGTTCTTGCCTTATTTTGGGAAATCATTTGAAAGAAAAGGTAATTCAACACACGTCCCCTAGTCTGTTTCAGCCCTTTATCCCGTTTAAGGTTGCATATTACTAAAAAAAACCACACAAATAAATAATGTAAAAACAACTAATCTCAAAATGTAGTAATAGAACTGACCAGGGCCCATGAATCCTTATAAAGGATCTCACAAAGTCATGGTAGAAACCCAATGTTGTGTGTCTAAGTGGTCTCCAGTGGGAAGACATAGTTTCCTCCTAGGAGTTATGACTTGCAGCATGAATGGAGTTTTAGTTTTGCTTAGAGAAGTGGGTGGTAAGAAATATCTGGTTTGAACTGATTGATACCTGGGCTCCAAGTAGATTGCAATCTGCCTTCCAAATACCACCTACTCTACTAAAACTTCTCTGATTAAAGTCACCAACAACTTCCTTATAGGTAAAATCCTTATAGTCCTTATTTCACATAACCTCTGTGCAGTTTTAGGAACCTCCCATGCACCTCTTCCTTCAAAAGCCTGTCTCCTGTAGCTTCTGGATGCCACATTCTCCTGGTTTTCCTATTTCAATTCTGGTTGCTCCATCTTAGTCTTCCTGCAGCCTCCTCTTGCCCTAAACTGTTATCATCCACTAGTGGTTACCCTTTGTTCTCTTCCAGTTTCATCTACTTCCCTGACAAAGACTCCAAATCTTTATTTCCCATCTGACTGACCCAGCCCTTCCTAGTTGGATTCTGCAAGGGAATTAAACCCCAGTGCCCTATGGCATTTACCTCAGTATTTCAGAGGCATTGTTCCACTGTCTTCCAACTTTCAGTGTTGGTAAGGAGATGTCTGATGCCATTCTTATTCTTGATCTTTTGTATGACACTTTTTTCTTCCTCAAAAATTGAACATTATCACTTTTGTTCTTATCATTCTGAAATATCATAATGTGATCCTTAATTTGCTTTCATTGATTGTACTGGACCTGAAAATCAGTAACTCAAGTCCTTCAGTTCTGAGAAATTTTCTTGATATGCTTGTTTATAATTTCCTTCCCTTCATTTTATCCATTCTCTCTTTCTGGAACTTTTGTTCTTTGGACATTGGGCAAATTTTAAAATCTTTTCTGTCATATTTTCTTTTTGTCTTCTTTTTCATTCTGGGAGAGTTCTTTACCTTTATATTTCTGTAAAACTTCAATTTCTATTGAAATTTTCATCTTTACTTTCACATTTTTAATTTCCAAGACCATCCTGGATATTAACTTTATAGAATCATATTCCTGTTTTATGGATGCAATAGCTTGTCTTATGTCTCCAAGGCTATTAATAATAGTATCTTTTCGTAGTCTCTGCCTCTTATAAGCTGCTTACTTCTGTTTTTGTCTGCCTTTGATATTTGTGACTTTCTCAGATAATTCATAATCCTTGGAATCCTAAAATATTAATTGGAAGCTCTGAGTCTATAAGTGGACTTGTGATCTTCATTGTTGAGTAATCTTACTGGTGACATTATGGAAGCCCTGATATCAATAACCTTAGGTTATTTTTCTTGTATTTAGTCAAATGTCCAGAGAAGGTTCTTCTGATCTCCTTCCTGAAATATATACATATATATATATATAAAATATGTGTAAGAATTCTGTCTAAAGGTATCTCAATTTCAGTATGTAAATATTCACTAAATCACTGTAGTTTCAATATGGTATAACCTGCATTCAATGCTACAAAGTAACTATTTTACTCTCTCAAGAGTATACCTTCCAAGATTCTGCCAGAGTGGAAACTGGCAGTCATCTGCAAATACATATGGGGAAATGATTTAAGAATCCACCTTTTCCTTTAAAAGAATTCAAACCAGGCTCCTGGTTTCAGATCCTCCTTTATCTCTATTCCCAGGGTGTCTGTAATCTCTAATTCTGAGCCTTTTGAGGGCGATCTCAGGTTCAGATCTGCTTCCTGCTTAGTTTTTCCCACTGCTTACTTAGGATTAGAATTCAATTTTTGCCAGTCTGCTTAATCAACTCTCTTTCATCTACTGCCTATCTTCTAAAATTGCATTACTGTTGTCTTTTCTTCAGTTCTGTTTGTTCTTATGTTTTAGGTCTTTGTAAAATACCATTATTGTCCCTTTAATAGAGTTTTGCCAGGGAGGAGATATAAATGCATGTGTTCAATTTATTTTCTTTAAACAAAAGCCCCCTGGCCTTTTCAACATATACCTTGCTTCCTTACCAAACAAAAATACACACTCTACTTGCAGCACCCCAAATGCACTATTCATTCTCCCTCTCTCTTTCATTGTCTCTCTCTCACATTCTCCCTCATACACACACACACTCACATGCACACATTCACACACATTTTCCCATGCTAATCCCTCTGCCTAGATTGCATTTCATATTCCCTACCCCCATTTCAGTCTGAAGAACTTCTGTTCATCCTTTGCCAGGGGATTTGACCACCAGTAGGTTGCCTCCCACACCTCCTTCTGTATTCCCATAGCTCCCTGTATATCTCTGTACCATAGCACCTAGCCTCCTGAATAATAACTGCCTATTTATTTGTCTGTCTTTCCTCTGTCCTGTAAAGACACACTTAGAGGTCCTTCACAATTCTTCCTCCAGGGATGCCTCTGGCAGGAGAATTCTTTTAACTAAGTGGGAAAGGAGAGACTGTACTACATACTCCCCCAATCCAGTGTTCCAGATCATGAGAAGGTTTCAGTCCAAACTATTTTTTAAAACAATAATAATATTTTTATGGAAGTCTCTCTTCTAAATTAGTTCTTAAAGTTAGACCAGACTAGAGACTATAGATAAGTTTTATATATTCAAAGCACTCTAGCATTCATCAATTAATTATGATAATTTACCATAATGTGTTAGCTAATTAAATTTGAAACTGAACCTCTAGAGGAGAAAGACTAATTTGGAAATATCACCCCAGGCAGATGTCCACAAGTCCAGCTCCTCATTTCTTGACCTTCCATTTTAAAAAGTAGCCTCTGAGCTGGAATTGTGCCAAGCCAAAACCTCTGGGTTCCTTCTCTTCATTATGCAGTCCAAGCCAATACCTATCTCTCCAGAGCTTTGACAGCAAACAGCCATGAAAGTCTCATCCCAGGTGGCATACACATGAATCTCATCAGAATCATAGCATTCTTCTTTTTAGTGAAAAACAAGAGGCAGTTCCTAACACACACACACACACACACACACACACACACCACTTCTCTGGACCTTACTCTTGAAACAAAATTGAGAATACGATGACTTGTGCTGTAAACCAAGAAAATCATGCAGTGTTTGGGGGTTGCTTAATAAGTGGTTTTGCAGGTGGGGGGGTGAGGAGGACAGGAAAAATGGAATGGAAGGAGGCCCTTTACAGCTGTATTTGGGGAACTAGTAGACTTACTAATGCAGTGCAGTCAGGCTCCCAGATTTATTTCTTTTTCAATACATCAGAGACATGATCTTTCACCTGAAACTTGTGGAGCATTCACTACTTAATGCAAAGCAAACTAGGTAGAAAAATTGCCCAGTGTGTGATGCAGACCCATCTGTGCACTGAAACTTGTCAGAAACATGCTCAAGGAACATTCGCCCCAAAAGCAGACTGATGAGCCTGCTTTGGCTTGTCATGAGTTGTTGTTTTCATATTCCATTAAAGAATGCCCTCATCCAAATTCTAACCAGCCGGGCTTTTTCCTCACATGCCCCGAATAAAGAGAGGAGGAACAAATGATTTTCCTAGAAATTGAGACAGGCTTTAAAGCATCCTGACTGCAAATTGATTATGAGGGAGCCAGGTTATAATGTTAATAAAATAACAGTATTAATAATAATAATGACAACAGCAATTTTCAGGTGTTTTCACACCATGGTAGAACTTCCACCTTGTGACGTTGGTATGTTATTACCTCCATTTTCATAAGGAATTAAGCTCTTGGAAATGAAATGACCTGCCAAGGTCACAAAGCTAGCTGGTAATACAGCCAAGATTCCAACCCTGCTTGTTTGATGCCAGTTATGACAGAGCTAATCCCAGTCCCTCAGCACCCACTGGGATGCTTTTTTCTGCTAGTAAAAGAAATCTCAACTAGAAGTCCAAGCAAAGGATAGAACTTTGGTTGGTTGGCTCAGTGGCTCAATGACATCATCAGGGACAAAGATTCTTTCCATTTTTCTTTTCTACTATCTTCATTGTGTCAAATGAACCCCTCATAGTTCTAGGATGCTGCCATAGTTCCAGATAGTGTCCATAATCAACAAAGCCCAGAGGCAGAATAATGAGCATTTCTGTGATGTGCCCCTTTTTAAAAGCAGAAGCAACCTATCCAAACGCTCCTGGAGATCGCCCTTCCTGTCTCGTTGGCCACAACTCCATCACATGCCTTTACCTCAGCAGGGGGAATGAAACCACCCTGAGTAGTTCAGAACAATAGAGATGCAGTGCCCTAAGGCTGGAAATGGCCCAGTCTCAGCTAACTAACAAGACTTCTCAGAGTAAGATAAATAAAATTTAATTTGTCAACAAAGAAGAAAGGGAAATACTGTAAGATGGGTGACCAGCAAGGACTGGCACTCCCACCAATATGCGGGCCATTTAGTTCCTTCAAATAATGAAGCAAAGCATCTGTTAATTATGCGACTATAACAGGTAGAAAAAGCTAGTGGAGTATAAGAGAAAAAGAAGATCAAATACCACAATATACTTGTGGTATTTACTGTCAAGGCTGTCAAGGGAACGTCAGTGTCTGAGGGTAAAGAGACCTGAGTTCTAATCCCACCTCCAAAACTAACTAGCAAGGTGAACTTAACCTGCCTAATCTTTATTTCTTCTTTTTTTATGTTAGATAACAATGCCTACATTTACCTACTTCACAGAACTTTCCTTAATATCTTTATTGCCATTACTGAATCATTATTACCATTAATTTGAAGTCAGTGTTCCAATGAATAAACGCAATAGGGAAGATTTCTGGTTTGGAAAGGATTTTTTAGGAGGTACTAGATATTGAACCTGGGACCTTGTACATGAGAAATATGCACTCAACCACTGAGCTGAACCTGCTCCTGAGAGAATTTTGAGTGACCACTTTGCTGGGTCCTCTTCACTCTTTCTTGTCCCTGTCTAATTCTCAGACAAACCTGGGGCCCATGTAACACTGGATCCTCCACTCCCGGTGCCTGGTCCTAAACCAGGATATCTGAGGATCTCTTTAGAATGCACCATAATGTACATTTATGAACCAACTATCTGTCTTTGCATTTTATTTTATTTTATTATTTATTTATTTATTTTCTCCCCTTCCCCTCTTCCTACTCTGCTGTTTTTGCTGTCTGTGTTGTCTTCTCTCCTCAGGAATTTGATCCAGGAGACCTCTGATGGGGAGAGAGGTTCCCTGTCAATTGCAACCTCAGTTCCTGGTTTCTGCTGTGCATCATCTTGACTCTCCCCTTGTCTCTCTCTTGATGTGTCATCTTGCTGCATGACTCACTTGCACGGGCACTGGCTCACCACACAGGCACTCACACAGGCACTCATACTGGCAGTTGCATGCCACACAGGCACGCTTTCTCTTTTTCTTTTTCACCAGGAGGCCCCAGGGATCGAGCCTGGGTCCTCCCATATGGTAGGTGAAAGCTCTATCACTTAAGCCACTTCTGCTTCCCTGTCTTTGCATTTTAGAGAAGTTAAGTGATGAAGAAGGGCAGTGTCAGGATTCCTAGAGACAATGTGCCCCCTGAATGAAGTCAGGGACACCCAGAGGAAGCTAAGGGGGTGCTCTGGCCTCTTTCTGCTCTTTGATATGAGGCATAATTCAACCAAACATTTCCAGCTCTCAAGTTTCCTAGGTATCTTTCTCCATCTCCCTTCCCTCTCTGGTTCTATCCTTTAGACTGAGATTTGCTTTGTTTCCCAGTTTTAACTTGGTTTTGGCTCTCTCACCTCACTGAGTCAGACTTCACTGCTAGTGCCCACACCTCATGATTTTTCCTTATTTACTACAGCAGTTTTTATGATTTCTTTAACTTTATTCCTACAGCACAGGAAGTTTTTAACTGGTTGCCTATGGGAGAGATATAGAAATGATCTAGATCCTTGCTATTTAAAGTGTGGTCTGCAGACCAGCAGTACTGCCACCACCTGAAGGCTTATTAGAAATCCAGGGATGTGGCTCAAGTGATTGGGTTTCCTTCCATCATATGGGAGGACCTGGGTTCTATCCTGGGACTTCTGGTAAAAAAAAAAAGTGTACCCATAGGGCGAGCTGAGTGCCTGCACAAGTGTCCACACAGTGAGCCAGTGCCCACAGAAGTGAGTCACGCAGCAAGATGATGATGCAACAAAAGAGAGGAGAGTCAAGGTCAGGTGCAACAGAAACCAGGAACTGAGGCAGCACAAGTGATAGGGAACCTCTCTCCACATCAGAGTTCCCCAGGATTGAATCCCAGTGAATTCTAGAGGAGAAAAACATGAAGAGAAGACAAAAAGAGAAATAGATACAGAAGATCACACAGTGAATGGACACAGACAGCAAAAACTAGCAGGGCGGGTGGGAGGGAGCATGAAAAATAAGTTAATGAATTAAAAAAATAAAAAAGAAATCCAATATTTCAGGCCACCCCAGAGCTACTCAACTGGAATCCACATTTTACAAGATTTTTAGTGATTCCTGTGCATTTTAAAGTTCGAAAACCACTGAGCTAAACCAACTTCCTCATGTCACAGAGAAGTGGCTTCTCTAAGTCAGCAAATTAGTGGTTGAATTAGGTGAGATCCGAGATGTGATGGTTAATTTCATATGCCAACTTTGGCTAGGTTATGGTGTCCAGTTGTTTAGTTAAACACAGCCTGCTTGCTACTGTGAAGGTATTTCACCTATGGGGTTTTCATTTATAATCAGTTGGCTGCATCTACACTCCATTGATTGCAAATATAATCAGCAAAGGAGATTGTCTTCAACAATGGGAGCAATTCCTCATCTAATCAGTTGGACATCTTAAAAGCCAGAACTGAGAGTTTCAGTGGCAGAAGAACTCCCTCAACTTCAACATTGACTCTTGCTGGAATTTCCAGCCAGCAAGCTTCTGCTGGGGAATTTGGACTAAGGACTTCAACATCCAGCCTGCAGCCTGCCCTGTTGAGTGTGGACTAGCCAGACCCCATGCTCACATGAGCCAATTCTTAATAATAAAGCTTTATACTGATGTGTCTTTGTATGTGTGCATGTGCGTATGTGTGTATACCAGGTCTCTTGATAACAAAGCTATACATTTCATTAAATACCATCGTCTCTTTTTTTCCCAAGCCAAACTGTATCCAGCTTTATTAAAGATACTTTCGTAAACAGTCATGGTATTTCACGCAGGACATGGACAATTGTCAATTGTATACAACAATTTTCAAACTCCCTTCTTTGATGGACTACCAAAATCAGAAAGCCACTATCAACCCCAACGAAGTCTTCATTTGATGTTCTGAAGAGGGGACATTTAGAGGGTTGACAATTCACATGTAGCATGTTGTTTAACAGCTTTTCATGACTCAGTCCTGGCTTTCAGGAAATGAAATAAAAGCGGCAGTCATCAGTTTGAAAATCCACAATCCAAAAAAGGAATCACTACTCTTTTGAGGAATGTCATTTCCATGGCATCACTGGAAAGTCCCAGATTGCCTGACATCCTGGTAACCAACTTTTTTGGGTCAAGTCAGGCCCCAACAGGTTTCTGGGTTTAAGGGAGTCAACTACATGCTGAAGGCAGAGAGGGAAAAGAGGGCATGAGGACATAAAAACTAATTTTAGTTTTTCCACACCACAAGGCATTTGTGCCAAGGTAGCTAATGTGTGTCAACATCAGGGAATTCCTTCTCCTGGAAGTAAAGAGGAAGTCTCTTAAAATTAGAGGACAACGGTGTTTTCTCCCATATCAATCCAGCTTTAGAGATATTCTATTAGTGACATTTACCCTTTCCCCAAAAAACAACAATCCAGTGCTCTGTGTGCTAAAAACAGCTTCAAAAAAGTAAAACAAAATTCTGCATTTTTATAAAACTTGTTAAAAAATAGTATTTCAAACTGTACAGTCACCAGAAGTACACAGTTACCAAAAGTATACACACTTCACTTGACATCTCCAGAACCTTCAGCTTTCTGTGCCTGGTCTGTTTTGGCAACTCCATTTTCTGAACAGTTACTCCCATCCTTGCCAGCATCAGCTTTCCCCTTTTTCCCTCTGGGTACCTTCTTTCCCTTCTTTGCCGGGTTTTTTTTTAGGCTTAGGTTCTGGCTTTGGAGGAGTAGGTTTAGCAGATAACCTTGCAGATCTTCTTTGTGGCTTAGCTTTATCTCCTTTAGCATCCCCTTCAGCCTTGCTCTTGGGCTTGGTGGCGACAGCAGTGGGACATGGGCATTAGGCACAAGGATGCAGTGGTGTGCAGGCTTTGGTTGGTCTGGGGGTCGTTCTCACTTTTCTTCTTCACACAGTTCCTGATTCATTTGTATACTTAGCTAGTTCATCCAGCTTTCATTTCCATATAGGGTAGGAGACACTGACATAACAACATACCAGCATTTGACTTTCAATTCACTTCTCTTGTACCCACTATTATCCATTATTTTGAGAGCGTAACTTCATAATTTTCTGTAGCCTTCTCATCTTTCACTCCATGTTTCAGTTATCTCACCAGGGTCTGTTAGAGTCCAAATAACGGAGTGAATTCGTGTTTGTTTTTCATGTTTTTCTACCAATCTCCTCCCCCGCTTTTACAACTCCCTGAACTAGATTGACAACTAGTCTCTCTGCTAATATTTTATTAAAATAAACCTTTACCTGTATATACATAAATGAAAATAGTCTAAAATTTACTTTTTTATTTTAGTTTTGCCATAGATTTGGGGATTAAAATTATGGTTGCTTCATAAAATGAATCGGGAAGTTTGATAACTAAGTGAAGGATTTGTTGGATTATACTTTACAGCTCATACATATTTCGAACAGGTTTACAAAATTATCCAGTTTTGGGATCATAACTTCCTAAAATCAAAAGCAGAGTAAGGTTTTCTTAGACAAAATATACCACCATGTTTGCACTCTTTGAGATTTCTGGTACTTCTTGAGCAGATTGAAGCAAGAAAATGAGGGTAAAAAAAAGGGAAAATATGCCCCTCAGACCTACCACTCTATCCCCCACTGCTCCCCATCCTGAAAAATACAGTCCTGCCTATCGGGTAAGGCTCTTCACCTACCTACGCCCTACCCATGCTGCCTCAATCCACCTTCTTCCAACTCTTTATCCTGTAACAGGCAGCTAAGAAAATCTGGCCTAAAAGCCCTATACACCAGGGCAGTACATTCCTGTGATTTTCCATTTCGACCCCCTGAAAGCAGGGAGAGCATTTGGACAGCTCACAGTCACACTCAGGCCATCTGACAAAGCACGTGTCTGCATGGACGGGGGCAACTGTGGATGACTCCGAGGAGCTCCCTGATCTGGAAATAAGTGGCATGATTTAGGTTGCTGCAGCAATTGCAAAGAGGAAGAACAGAGTGTGCCACTTAGTAGTAAGTGTTCCTGCCATCCTTGTCCTCACACACTGTCATTCCCAGTTTAAAATTGTCCCTTAACCTCAGGACTTACATTTGGAAGTTCCTGGGTAACAATGAAAAACCTTAAAAGTCTATCACTATCTCCTTCTTTCCCTCAGTTTCCTTTTTGATTAGAAGAAGCTAAGGAACATATAAGGAGTCTGAAGACTCTTAAATGTAATTTTTCCAAGACAAATGTTTCCCTATGCCTATAAACAGCTCATGTAGACAACTGTCTCTGTAGTGTGAGCTGAAGTTCTTAAACAACAAAAGGACTCCTATTCCCCTTGCTGACCTGAAATTTTGCCGCTAATTTACTGATAGAAGGACCTGCCTTCTCTTTCTGTGCTGCATGAGAGAAGGACACGAGACAAGGCATCTAAATCCATAGATTACACAATTTGCCCAGGACTAACCTTGCTCTGGTTTTTTCACATATGTTAAAGGGGGTAGAGAGAGCCCCAGGAATGTCCTGGGAGAATGGGGAGGTAGTAGTAGGAAGAGAGGAGAAGTAACAGAGAGAAGAACACTTCTAAATTGGAAAAGACTCCATGCAATTGCAGTGCTCTGTAAAATCCAGGAAGAAGCAAAGTTTGCAGTGGCCACTGCTTTGTCCCTTCATATCCTCCAGCTCCAAGAATTTCCTTTTCTCGATGAGAGATCTCTTCTTACCCGGCAATTCCGAGGCAATGAGAATGAGCAGAAATAAAGAAAATCAGAAAACAGAATCCTCTACAGTAGTCTGAAAATAAACATAAAAAGTTTATTCATACACATGATAATTTTATGCAAATAATGATGGAATCATAAGTTGCTTCCAATATTTCCTGCATGCAGACCTGTGAAGGAACCCTCTATTATTCTAACACCAGAAGAGTGATACAACAATTTGACAATTACAAAAGGATGAGAAATATGGGAGCAGTGACAAGGTGGTTTCAGAGCTGTCTGTAGGCTCAGCTCTTAGTTCACACTTCAAGTGCTGAGTTGAAGTTATAGAGGGGCCCAATCTTTACAGAGTTCTCAGATCCAAGAGGTTAAACTCACCAGAGCATATGTTTATTTATCCACTCCTTCATTCAACAAATATTAAGAATTTTCTACTATGGGTTAGTCACTAGCAGTCCAGAAATAAATAAGACTTTCTCAGTGGTCACAAAACAAAAAGTTACAATACAGTATAGTAAACTATAGGGGTTGAAATGTCAATATTGCAGTAGAATTAAGAAATGGCATCTGACTCAAAGAAATAGCTGGGCAAAGTGTGTGTCTGTCTGTCTGTCTGTCTGTGTCTGTGTGTGTCTGTATGCATAGGGCACTAACACACCCCCTTGCTGCTAGAGAATAAATTCTGAGACAGGATGCCAGGAGATAAATCTAGAGAATTAAGCAGGAGCTGATCATGAAGAACCATGTATGCCATGTTAAGGAACATGCACTTTACTTTGTAAATAAAACTGAGAAGCCATGAAAGGAATTCCATCCAGGTGTGTGTCATAGTCACACTTGTACCGAAGATGCAACCCTCTGCAGGCTATGTGGAAGATGAGTTGGAGAGTGGAAGTAGGGACAGCAATTAGGAGGTCATTATTGTGATTACGAGAGAGGTGATGGGGGACCAAAGTGGGGGGGAACTTTAGGGGTGAGAGGCAGAAATAGAATTGAGAGGAATGGGAGAGGCAAAACAAACAGCATTTGGAGATAGATTGAATGAGGAGAGGGGAAGAAAAAGGGAGATGTCTGGGATGGCCCTTAAGTGTCTTGTTTAAGTAATTAGTAGATGGGTGGGCCACCAACCTAGTAAGAGAATACAAGAGGAAGGAGGTCTGGTGGGGAAGATGATAAATTAAGTGTAACCATATCTTGTGTGAGGAGACTGAGCAATACTCTGGTATAGGTATCTGGTAAGTCATTCAATGAAGGGTCTTGAAATCACACAGAAGATCTGAGCTTTTGGAGTCAACAGCAGCAAGATGATTATTTAAACTATAAAAGTGGGTGCACTGACCCAGAGATAAAAGAGCTCAGCCAATGATGAAACATTGAAGAACACCAAAATGTAAGGGGCAAGAAGAGAGAGAGGGGTGTCCATCCACAACAGACCTATGGGAAGGGTCATAGAGATAAGGAAGAGCAAGAAAACATGGCTGCTTGAAAGCCAAGGTAGTAAAGAGATCCAGTAATCTGTATTAAATGAAACAAAGGTACAGGAAAAAAGTAAGACCTTAAACATCCCATTGGATATAGTAGTTAGGAGATCACTGGTAACTTTACCTTGCAACATTTTAATGGAATGGTGGAGCTGGAAGCCAAATTGAGTGATTTGAAAAGTGAATGGGAAGTGAAAACAGAAAGTACAACTCATTCTGAAAGTTTGCATGGGAAGAGGAGAAGACAGGGTTGTTGAGAGATAGAAGATGTGGAATCCAGGGAAGCTGGATTCCTTCATTGGCAAAAGAAAGTTGAGAAGAGAAGACAAAAAGAGAAATTGATACCGAAGATCACACAGTGAATGGACACAGACAGCAACAGACAGCAGGGAGGGGAAGGGGGAGGGGAAAGGAAAAAAGAAAAGGAGGGTGAAGGAGCCTTCTGAAATCTCTTGGAAATGTTGTGAAGAGTATAAGCAGTATGGAAGGAGGGCCAGAGGTCTCCAACATCCCACCAAAATTCTCACGCCCTCAAGAGGGACAGATGACAGTCTGATTCAAACTCAGTATACATTTCAATAAGTATAAGAGCCCTCCTTCTGCGGAAGGAGGGTTTCAATGTGATATGACTCCTACATCTTATAAAACATTAACAGTATCATTACTCATGCAAGGAAAGCTTCCTATGCCAGAGTAAATAAAAAATAAAGGTGTGAGTTTAGATATGAGACAATACGACTGAGTAGGAATTTATATATTTCCACTAAGCTGGCTCCTGCTCACTTATACTCTTTGCCTTTCTGTATTTGCAGTTCTGGTTTCTTTTCTCATTATGGTCACTATTTACTTGACAGATGATAGAACCTGAGCTGAGGGTAGAGTATGATTTGCATATAAGCAATATTTTAAAAGAGCTGGAGCCCAGAAGGACTTAAAAGTCTGATAATCCCTGGAGACACAACCCCCCAAAAAATCAAGAGACAGTGTACTTGGGTGATTTCAGACAACTCTCAGAATATCTCTGCCATGCCTTCTTTGGGTGAGCCAGGGCACGTCACCATTTCATGTGGCTCCAAGCTGCCACCAGGTCTTTTATTTGACTCTAAATCTCTAAAATAACTAGTAGTGAATATATAGTATTTGAAGGAAATGTGGTATAATGGGACAAGTGAAGACTTTAGACTTAGACAAACCTGGGTCTGCATGCCAGTTGCCATGCCAAGCTTTACTTTCCTGAGGAAATTACTCTGAAAAATAATAAGAGAAGTACCATTGTAGGCAAGCCTGCTATGGGTCAAGTTCTTTACATACACAATCAGAATTCCCCAATCTTTCTAGCCTCCTGAGGACAGCCTCCCTGAATGAAATAATCCATGCTACCCCTAACATACTAAATTATAAAAGCCTAATACTTTCCAATATTTCTAAGGATTTCTGAGGTGGGCTCAACTGTTCTCCAAACTCCTGCTGTTTCTTACCCTCTCTCACTATTTCCCTCCTGAGCTACCATCTTCTCCCCTCTTCCAATGAAATGTGGTTATGGCCCCTTCTTGGCTTCTACACAGCACTAACACAAAGCCTCCCCTGAAGATTTGGTGATCATGGAGATAATTACAGAAAAAGAAACAGACTGAAGGTTAATACATCAGGGCCTAGACTGATTTCTAGGCCCCGCCCCTTCTTCTTGAGCCCAGGCCTGTGGCTGCCATGTAACTGGCATCCCCCCATCATGAGCTGTCTTCCATCTTCTCTCTTCATTGAGTTCCAAGACAAGAAAACTGGCATTTTCTGGTACTCTATTATGCACAGCACTTCCCTGTCCTCTTTGTCTCACTTTACCTCCTAGAGTTTTGCCTTCAACAACCAAAAAAAGACCTTTAATATAAGATTCAACTTTGGGCTGGACCCCAAACACCACAAAGAAGCAGAAGAAGCTTTGAAATTGTAATTTTTATCTTGCCATAAACTACAGAATTGGATGGGAGAGAATGTAAATTACAATGTAAACTTTAATCCATGCTTAGTGGCAATGCTCCAAAATGTGTCCATCAATTGCAATGAATGTATCACACTAATTAAGAATGTTGTTAATGTGGGAAAATGTGGAAGGTGTGGGGAGCAGGGCATATGGGAATCCCATATAATTTTTAAGTAATATTTATGTAACTAAGTATCTTCTTAAAAAATCAGGTGTAATATGGTGGCATTTTGGGGACATTGGAATTGTCCTGAATGAAGTTGCAGTGACAGGTACAGGCCATTATATATCTTGTCATAACTTACAAAAATGTGTGGGAGAGAGCTTAAACTATAATGTAAACTAAAATCCATATTTAGTGGCAATGCTCCAATATGTGTTCATCAATTGTAACAAATGTACCACACTAATGAAGGATATTGTTAATGTGAAAGTGTGGGAGAGGTAAGGAATGAGGCATATGAGAATCCCCCACCTTTTTAATGTAACATTTATGTAATTTAAGTGTCTTTTCAAAAATAACAAAAATTAAAATTAAATAAACATATAAAAGAAATTGTAATTTTTCTGGCATGTGCCCCAGATTGCATTTCTGGTCAGGGATTCCCCTCATGAATAGGTCTTATAAGTAGAAGGGAAAGGAATAGAAAAGTTATTCTTCCCCTGTCCCTAGCAAACTCCTGGGTCATGAGGTTCTGGGATTCTGTTCTCCTCTTATACATATATCACTTTAAACTCTCACAGCAACTCTTGAAGTTATGTATTATAATCCCCATATTACAGATGAGAACATTTAAGCTTGGAGAACTGAAATAATTTGCCCAGTGTCACAAAGTTAATAAGTAATAGAGTTGAGATTAGGCTTGGACTGCTGCTCCATCTTCTAAGTCAGCTCCCATGTAAACAGCCCAAATACCCAGAGACCACCATGCTGTGAGGAAGCCCAATTAGCCATGTGGAAAGAGAGAGGTTCATAGGGAAGCACCAAGGAAACAGACATGTGAATGAAAACCTCATGGACCTTCCAGCCCATTTTAGGCACCCGCTGAATGCAGATGAGTGAATGACTCCAGCCAGTGTCATAAGGAGCAGAACTAGTCAGACAAACCCCAACCAAATTCCTTACCATTTCTGTTTTTAACCCAAAAGACCAGAGGCCTTCAGAAGGTTCCATCAAAGGAGATGGGCCACTCAGAATCAAGACTGCTCTCTCACAGACGAATTCCTTCTGAAGAATCTACCTGTGCAGCATCAGGGAATGGCATAGCCATTACAGGGCCTAGAGGAAAGCCCAAAGGAGAGCTGATTCTGGCTGTGAACTGCCCCAACCATAGTTTTTGAATTTCAGGAAAGAAAACATAATTATGTTTCTATCTACCCATTTCATTATTATTCTGTTCAATATCTTCTGCATTGACCTGCTGAGAACTTCAGAAGGTAGTCAAGAAATATCCTGTAACAGGGAGACTACTGACTCCGTATCAGAGAAAGCCATTTTGGGAGCAGATGTGGCTTGAGTAGTTGAGCGCTTGCCTCCCACATGGGAGACCCCTGGTTCAGTCCTTGTGCCTTCTGAAAAATCAAAAAAACAAACAATGAAAAATGAAAAAAACAACTCAGGGAAGCCAATGTGGCTCAGTGGTTGAATGCCAGCTTCCCACATACCAGGTCGCAGTTTCAATCCCTTATACCTAAAAAAAAATAATCTATTTCACTACTGTGTTCCCTCTCCAAGTTAGGGAGATGGCCCCATAAATTTGGGAGAGAGACTCATACATGCATTCAGGCAACACACATTCATTAAGCATCTAGTGCCTGCCAGTCTCTGTTCCAGACCCAATAGCTTTTAGACATGGTCAGACATGGCCCTGCTCTCAAGGAACTGCAATTTAGTGCTAAGAAGACAGACAAGAAATAAACAAGTTAATAAAATATAAAATTTGGGGGTAGTAGTAAGAATTAGAAAGAAAAATAAAGTATGATTCAGGGGATAAGAGCAGGATTTGTAGGAGGGAACAATGTCTATTTTTAAAGTCCTCTCTGAAAAAGGGAGTGACTTTTGAGCAGCAACTTGAATCAGTCAGGGAGTAGGGGGTGAACTATGTGGAGATATGGAAGAAGACTGTTCCAGGAAGAGGGAAAAGCATATGCAAAGACTCTGAGGAAGAAACAGGCCTGAGTCATTCAAGAAAGAGCAAGAAGGGCATGTGGCTGAAGTGATGTGAGGAAGGGGTGAGACTGGAGACATGTGCAAGGGGTCATGTCATGATGGACCTTCATACAAGGTGGGAAGGGTGGATTTTATTCTAGCATCTTGTAGAAAGGCATTGGAGGACTTTGAGCAGGAGAGCTCACCCTGGCTCTTGAATGAAAACAGACTCTACAAGATATTTGAGAGCTGGTCTTGGTCCTCTTCGAAATGAATGAACTCCTGCTGTTCACAGACAATGGAAAAGAGAAGATCCTTAAGATGAGACCCTTGTCTTCCTGCAAATAAAGACAGATGAGGATCTGAGTGCTTAAGTAAGGAAATAAAAAAACATATATTTGGTAACTCAGGACATGAAGATTTGGAACTGACAACCTTTGATCTGTAGGACAACGATGTTTGTTTTTCTTTATCTTTTTAATTATTTGTATTTTCAATTTTTCTACAATGAACATACCTTACTTTTTCAAAATGAGGGGGAAAAAACACAAGCAAATCAAATATAAAAGCAGGAAATACTTAGTCCATACCCCTCAGCCTGTCAGACAACACTATGGGCTATAGGTTGTTGGAAACTATAAGCAATGATGACTTCTACAGGCTTTTGTGGTGCCTGTAGTGGCCTTGGGTGGTGATTCCTAGGCCATAATCTGTGTTTCCCACATAGCAAGCAGCCTGGGCAGCCTCTCCTCTGAGCTGAAGTGAGCTTCCCAGTCTAGGACATGGTGAGTGACAGGAAGCCCTTACCTCCTGTTCCTGATCAGGGCTTCCTCAGTGGTTCAGGTGCTGATGAGGTGACTGCTCATGGATGACAGGCGGGGACTCCCCATGTAGGCACCCTAGTCCTCACACATGTACTTCACATAGTTTCACTTCAGGTACCAGCCTTCACACCCACAGAGCAACAAATAGACCCTCACTCATGAGATTTGCATGACACAGCCTGTCCTCCTGGAGACATTTTGTGGCCACAAACTTTTAAAGATTTATTTTATTTATTTATTTCTCCCTCCCCTATCTTGCCATTTGTGTTATGTGCTTGTCTTCTTTTTAGTTGGCACCAGGAACCAAACCCAGGACCTCCCATGTGGGAAGGAGGCACCCAATGGCTTGAGCCACCTCTGCTCCCACTTGTGGTGTCTCTCATTGTTTTCCTTGTTGCATCTTCCCCTTGCATCAGCTTGCTGCACCAGTCCATCGCTTTAGCTCACTGTCTTGCTCGTCTTCTTTTGGAGGCTCCAGGAACCAAACCCTGGACCTCTCATGTGGTAGGTGGGTGCCCAATGGCTTGAGCCACATCTGCTTCCATGGCCACAAACTTTTATATACCAAATATGCCTGGTCAGATCTCTGCCCTGAAGGCTGAGACGGACACAGAGATGAAAACTCCAACTTTCTGCCCACCACAAGACTGGAGAGGTGGAACAGTCTCTGACACAAAGAAGAATGTACTAATTATTATAGTAGAGACTAATAGAAAAACTAATGTTTTTACTTCCTCCCACTTCAACTAAAATTACTACTTCTAGCTGATATCAGGTTTTGCCTTCAAGACTTCTTAAATGAGTCTCTTTGCCCTCCATTTCCATTGTCTCTGCAAAGGCTCATTCCTCATCCAGCTCTTACAAGACCTTTGCACAGGCCTCTGACTACTTTTCATTCCATTCTTCATGCATTGCCAGAAAGATATTTCTAAAATTCATGTTTCCCCGCTCGCTTCCTTTTTCAATCCATTCTTCACTGGCATTGCCAGAAAGATTTTTCTAAAATTCATGTTTCCCTGCTTGCTTCCTTAACAATAATCAACAGCTCCCATTGCCTTCTCCAGAAAGTTTTAACTCCTTAGCATGGTATTTGATGCCTTTCCCAATTTAGCCCTAACCTGCCTTTGAACATTGAGCTCCCTCTTTAGTTTTTCTTTTCTGACCTCCATCCCCCAGACACCCTAGAGACCTCTCCTTTACCCCCCTACACAAACACACACACAGACACACACACATACACATCCAGAACACTGAACAAGACCAGACTTGTCAACATTCCTCAAATACAGTACAGCCTGGGACAACTTTTTTCTTAATCACCCCTTGTCAAAATTCTCTTCACTTTTCATGATTCAGTTTAAATGCCTCATTTCCCAAAGCCTTCTTAAGATCCCAAATCAGAATTAATCTTACCTTTCTCTAGACACAGTAGCTCTTTACTAATATCTTCCTAACTGTCCTCATCATACTAGGTTTTGCTATTGCCAATTTAACCCAGAAAACAATCACATATCATTCGCCTTTGTGTTCCTCACAACACAGGACATAACACACAGCAGACACTACTCATTGAATCAAGAAGTAAGTTATCCTTATTTGTTTTCAATGGAAGAAGTGTTTAAGAAGTAGCATGGTTCAGGATATGGTCCACAGATCCTGGATGCCTGAGATACTAATTGATCCAAGGATTGATCCCCTGATATAAATCTTTATAATTTAATTTTTGTTCAGTGAATTTACTTACACTGATGATTGTCTCCCTTCTCAGAGAGTGGTTCTGACCACTCAGGTTTCCTGAGCCTCAGGGCTGGTGAAGCTCAGTGGACACCTCTATTTCTGCTCCCACTTCTCTCTGTCGGGTCAGTGAGAACAGACATAAGTTCCCAAACCCAGCTGTCTCTGCCCCACAAGCCACTGTTCTCCTAATAAGATATAATAAATGGAGGCAGAAATTTATACGTTTTATGATCATAATATCTAAAATTTGTTGAATACTAACTGCATGCTGTATGCTAAGGTTTTCATATATATATTATGTCATTTAATTCTCAAAACCTCCCTTAGGGGTAGAAATTCTTATATCCTTATATCTGTTGAGAAAACAGAGGCACAGAAAATTTAGTAATTTGACCACATACACAAATAGCAGGTGGCAGCACAAGGATTTAAACCCAGGTTTTTCCACCCTGAAGTCAATGCTCTTTTCACCAAACGGCACTTATACCCCTGATTTAGTGCTTACATCACTCATCTTTCTATTGTGGTTAATTGTTTGCATGGTGCTTTCTTCAAGTACACTAGGTAAGCAAAATGATGAGCTCACAAAAAGATGAGCTCAGAAAAGAAATGGCCATTTTGCAAGCAGGAGTGTAAGAAAATAGAATCCAAGATTTGCAACATTAACATCAAATAGAAAAAGCTAATATTGAGAATAGTTTGACAACAAAGTCTGAATAAAACTGAGCCTCTTTACAAGAACCAAACCAAGAATATCCTTTTATCTGATGCTAAAACCTCCGACTGGATTCTTAGTAAATCCTTAGCTCAGAAAAAAGGGACAGGGAGTGCTGCTTCTCCAGAAAACCTGATATGCACAGGTTCTGTAAGTCTAAAGAAATAGGCCTGTCTCAAAAACCATGTTGGATATGGCTTTCAGCATCTGGTGCTCATTTGAATTAAATGTATAAGAAGATAACTAAGGTTTTGAGAGAATTGTACTGCCAAAATTACCACCAGCCTGGATTAAAAGGTACCATGACCCTTCAAAAATAAAAATAATCCTTGGACTCCCAAACATCTACGGACTGGAAGCAGACTGAGAATCTTCTCAGTCTCTAGGAAGAGCATATTTTCCAATCCCCTCTTCAAATATAACCAAGGAAAAAATTGGAAAAGAAGGATCTTCAAGAGGGTGGAGCCAAGGGTCATGGGAAAAATGTACCACAAACCTACTCTAAGAAGTGGAATCGGGACCTAATCAAGAAATATTCCCCACTCTCAGAAGAAAGGCTCATCAGAATGATTCCTCAGAGATTTCAGAACTGCTATGGGCCAGTCACAGATGTGTTCCTCCCATTTTTCCTTTTTGCAAGTGGGCCTGTTTATTTTGATTACAATATTCCTAATCATCCATTTTATATTGGGGGGGCACCTGATTAATAACTTGTCTCTTTAGATCTAGGTCTCCAAATCAAGAAATTCATATCAAGACTAGATGTATTGTATCTCTCAAGAGAAATGGTGGCTCCTGGTATATTAGGGCAGTTGGACATGTCAAGCTCTCAACACTGTTGCAAGTTTCTCTGAACATGGCCCTTCAAGCAATGAAGATTGACTGTCACTGTGGGCCCTAAGGGGAGGGGGAAAGAGGTATTGAATAGATGGAACCAATGTAACTGTGTGGGCAATAGAAGTGTTCCACAAGGGTATGCAAGGATGGATATAAGACATGTAAAATTACACCAAAAATATATAGGGGCTGATAGGCTAAAATGTAAACCATAATGTAAAACATAAGATAACTAAAAATTTAGAAAATTGTATAGTCTAAAATATAAACCACAATGTAAACACAAATGTTACCTTGTTTGAAAGCTATTGTCTCAATATCTGTACATCAGTTTCAGTAAATATAGTATGAATATGTAAAAAGATTATTGCTGTGGAAGGGAAAAGGTTTTATGTTGGATATGTGGGAGTACTGTATATTGTATATATGAATTACTGTGATCTAAAACTCTTGTGAAGAAAAGCTTAACAATTAGAAAAAAGAAAAGAAAAAGATAGGATGTAGACACTGAGGAAAAGATGGAAGTAGTTGCCTTTCCAATTTGCATACAAGGCAACACTAATTGCAGTGATGGAAGGCAAAACATCAAAATCAAAGCTTTTGCATTTTTAAATTTTTTAATACCCCAATTTATTTTTACCTTAATTTTTCCAAATTAATATGTATTCTATATCTAACCTTTAAACTCATCACTATATTCCATTTTACTATTAATGGAACCTGGCAATATATTGAGCTTCATTTTTGAAGAAGTTTTGGATCACAGAGAAGTTCAACAACGGCAGGGGAGGCATACTGGTGTGGGATGTTATTGACAGGGGACACATGGTTGACAGGGAATTCTACAGGGCATATATCCAGGGTACATAAAAATGTTTGCATATTTTCATGTGGTTACAATTAAAAACAACAACTGAGGGAGTGCTGAGTTCCTAGCCAGGGAAGCTTTATCACAGTCCCTAAAGGAACAGCAACAATACCCCAAGTGCAACAGCAAAGACCAAAAAACAATGAAGGTCCAACAATGAGCCCTTGATACTAATGACTGTGCTTGTGAGCCTGTGTACCTGAAATAAGAACAAGGCCTAGAGCTGCAGGGTGCCTAAGAGTTACCCCCTGAGAGCCTCCGTGTTGCTCAAATGTGGCCAGTCTCAAACTCAGCATGTAAATGTGTTGCCTTTCCCCCAGCATGGGACATGACTCCCAGGGGTGAGCCTCCCTGGCGCCGAGGGATTACTACCAAGTACCAGCTGATGATGTAACTAGAAAATGACCTTGAATAAAAGGGTCAACTCGGACCAGCAGAATATCTCAGTCTACATATAATACCAGGAGTTAAAAATGCCTTTTGACTTGAAGAAAAGGAGGAAATGGAAAGGACAAATGAGTTTATATGGCTATGAGTCTCTAAAAAGAGCTGGGAGGTTATCAGAGGGGTTGCCCTTATGCACACCTCAGCAGAGTCCCAGAGACAGATAAAGTAGATAAAACCCCGGGTATTGGTTCTTCTGAGGGCTACAGAGACCCACAGGTTCTATGGTCATGGTAGATGGAGTTCAGTGCCATGTCAGTTGGCCCTACTTTAGAGTTTGTGTTTCTGTGTGATGGAGCTGGACTCAGATGTGATCTTTGTTCACAAGCCTCTCCTGTTACTTTTACTGGAACTGTAGTTGGTGCTGGGGTTTAATATATACCCAGGGGACCTGAATCTCTGGACTGACCATGTGATAGCCAGGCCCTGAGCCTCAACAGACTTCAGCTCCTACACTCTGGTGTATTGGACTTACCCCACTCAGCTAACATGGAGGTGAAGAAGATCAACCACCACACCAGGGAGCCAAGAGTGCCTACAACTGAAAGCAGAAGGATTGCATCCAGCATACATGTGGAATCTAAGCCCCCTCTTGATATAGATGTGGAGTGGACACAACCATTCCAAAGTCCACAGGATGGAGCAATAGAGTATGGATTAGAGTGGACTTACTGATATTCTGTTCATGAACTATTGTGATTAGTAATCGAAGAAAATGTGGCATTGGTGTGGAGAAAGTGGCCATGGTGGCTGCTGGGGGTAGGGAGTGGGAGGAAGAGATTAGATGTGGGGGCATTTTCAGGACTTGGATTTGTCCTGGGTGGTGCTGCAGGGAGAGTTACCGGACATTGTCTGTCCTCCCATGGCCCACTGGGTGGAATGTGGGAGAGTGTGGGCTATGATGTGGACCATTGACCATGAGGTGCAGTGGTGCTCAGAGATATATTCACCAAATGCAATCAATGTCTCATGATGATGGAGGAGATTGTTGTTATGGGGGGAGTAGTGGGGTGAGGGGGGTGGGGGTATATGGGGACCTCATTTTTTTAAATGTAATATTTAAAAAAATAATAAAGACATAAAAATAAAATAAAATTTAAAAAAGACTAGATGTAGAAGTTATGATGATTATGGACTATGAGCCTGATACATAGATTGGCTGGTACTTGGGAGTCGTCCCCCTTGGGGAGGGGATGTGTGGGCTTTGCATGTGGGAGGGAGCAATGAAGTGGATATTTGTGACCAGAAGAGCCCATTGTGATAGAGTTTATTATTGTTCACAAATATTCACTGCCTCTTCTTAAGGGAAGATAACACTTCCCCAACCATTGTATACCATACTTGGCCATGTGACTTTCTTGGTCAATGAAATGTGTACATATTTGTCACGTGTAATCACTGAATATAAGCTTTACATAACTCACCAGGATTTCTTTTTCCTTTCTGTCCCCACAACCATTATTCCAAACAGGGGCTGCTCTATCAGTCTGGATTCTAGTATGAATACAGAACAAACTTGGAGTGAATCCATGAAGAAGTAGCATGAATAAGAAACCAACCTTTGTGTTACGAGACAGTTAAATTCAAGAGGGATCATTCATTCTGAAGCACAATCTAACCAATCCTGGCTGATAAACACATCCTTGGATCCTTGTACTCCTCTTCCTTCCTCTTCTCCCAGCATCTAACAAGATGCCTCACAACTGGTGAGTTTTCAACATATGTTTACAGAAAAAAGAGAGGATGGAAAAGAATAACAACTCCATTTACCTCAGTGACAAATTGCATGCTCACAAATGGAGAAATTTTGTAGACACCAAAATAATTTCCAAACCAAACCAAAGAATATTTTTAAACACCAGGTATGAACATCACTTCCCTAAATGTTTTTTCATGCTCTAATAACTTGAGATTATTGATTACTTACCTGTTTTGCCACATACATTTTCCAGCTCCACAAAATAAACTGTTGTTGACTGAGGGACACCAGCTCATCTAATTAGCTATTCAGAGCAATTGGCTGTGGTGCCTGTTACTAACCTAGAATTTATCCTGGTCTCCATTAGGCTCCTATTTTAAGAAACAATGGACAAATAGTAAGGTACTAAACAGGGTCACCAACAGCGATACCCTTGCTTTTTCAAGCTCCTTCTCCCTCCCTGCCCTGCTCTTCATATTCATTATGGGGCAGACTTCATTTCTTCCGGTCACAAGCCCCCTGCCCTGAGAAATGATCCTTAAGCTGGAGAGTCTGTCAATAGTCAGACCTGAACCTCAGGACAGATGTCATTTACTCACCTAGGGCTTTTTATCCAAATCAACAACTCAATAGACTGCAAATACATAATTCTAGTTTTTCTCCATTTCTCACTAATTCCCTCAGTACTTAAAAAAAAAAAAAAAAAGCTAAATTCTTAGATTTTCAAATGCAACTACAGGTTGGAATTTAAAGTTTGCTTGATATCTGTACATTTTCTTAATGTGCAAAGCTTTAAAATAGTCTAATTTTAAAATTTTTCTAATGTGCCTTGGTTTTTAAAAGCTGTGATTTAACCATTAGCAAGCAGAGTTAAAGTACGCCGCCAGTAGGCTTCTTGTCTATTTATATAAAACCATGTGTAGCATCAAGAAGGCTACTGGCCTCTAGGCCTATAAATAGATCCCCACTTTGGCTTTGCCTGCTGTCCTAATTCACGGATCCTGAACTACAGAGATGTGGCATTAGAGGCTCCTCAGAGAGACTATAAATTCTTCCAATAGCCCTTTCAGCATTTGATCCAGATTCATGGGACCTGGCACATTCCTAAATATTAAGCTTACTAGAGAGTCTCTGTAGCAAACACAGGCAGCTGTTAAGAGCCTGAACTCTAGAACCTGATTATATCACCCTCAAATTACTAGTTGTGAGACATTGAACCAGTTGTTCTCAGTAAGTCAGTGGTATCGTCTATAAAACAGGATGACTATATAAGCACTTTGCTCATGAGGAGGTTGTAAGGATTGAATGAGTTAACACATACAAATAATGTACTTGGAATATGCTTAGCACGTAACTGCTATCTAGGTATGAGCCTTTACTATTACCTTCCAGAAAGTTTAAACCTTCAAGTTGAAGTTTCTGAAAGGGGCTCCTTTACTTTTGCTCATGGTGAGATAAATGGACCCTCAGTCCTACCTCTTCCCCACCTTCCAACTCCAGGCCCTATGCAGGGTCTGTTGGGTAGAATAAATTCATGAAGGAAATACCACCTCTTTCCCTTGATCTGCTTCTGACTTGCTCCTTTTCTTACATTTCTCAAACAGGGTGTGATACCACAGATGTACCTGGCAGTACGCCAGAGATCACCACATAGCAGCATAAACACAGCGCTTCTTCCTAGACTATCAGTTCTACTCTAGAGTTTTTGAAGAAACAAAGTGGGTGTATTTTGAAGTGAACAGCAAAATCTATGTGATTTTTCCAAGGTAAAAATATAAGATTTCATAGAAATGTCAAATCGGGGCTTTCAGACTATATATCCTTACACCCAGTGAAAATATTAATTCACTCTGCAGAACTTTGTGATAAATACTGCCTCTTGGCAGAGTAGACTGAGAGGGACAATCAGCTCTCACCAAGCCCGAATGCTAAGCAGCTTGGGTCATTTTAGATGGCCTGACCCAGTGAGTGCTGCGTCAAGGCATACAGGATGTTCAGACAAAAACACTTTGCCCAAGCCCTGGACATTCATGAGTGTGACACCCTTGGCCCTCCACACCCCTCACTCACCTGGTTGGTGAATTGGACAGAGACACCCAGTGCCTTCCTCTCCACCCTCTTGCTCCCCTTGGCCTTTTTGTGCTCTTCGTCTTACCTGGGAAAATGTCCAGCCATGCCTGTGACAGAGCAAGCAAGTCTGCATCCTGTGCTCAGTAAGCAGGACCATTTTTTCTCACTGTAAGCTTCATCTTCCACACAGCCTCTAACAGTAACAAAGGTCATATTTTTCCTTGTTGAGGAACCTGTTTCCTGTTGAAAACCCTGGGCAGGGAAGAGGTCGCCAGGCAATGCACACCTTGGGCCCTTGGCCAACTGCTGAGAGCTATGGACTGACATAAAGTGGCCCTGAGGCTGCGTAGTCCACCCCTTCCTGGGATGGAGGAGGATTATTATACTTGCTTCTACCTTACAAGAGGTTATAAGGAGCAAATGAGAACATGTTTGTGAAATTTTCTGTGAAGTCCATTTTCTGTAAATGCGAGGTGGAGTTAATGTGGCTGTTACACTCCTGGTGAAGAATCCCACCCAAGGAGCTCTGGGAGTCCTCAGGGCTGTCCTACTTGTGCTCCCTCAACATGTGGATCAGTTCCCGCCAAGCACTTCCCACCACTTCCTCCATCATCCACCAGGCACTCAGTTATTCGGGGCAACATGGAAGAGAACCACTCCCTCCCCACGTGGTGTTACAAAATGTATTAGGACCCTAAAGCAGAAGAAGCAGGGATGCTCCTGTCTGGTGTTTTGAGGAGTTTACATGATAAAACCCCCACTTTCCACTGGCTGCCAGTCTCCTGGCTTCCTAGGACATGGGACAGGGCAGGGGTGGGTCTGCGTGACAGACAGTGGACTCATACATCATTCCTCCCCTCACACGGTTCCTGCTTCCATAGCATGATGGGTCTTCTAGGAGGTACCTGCCTCCCCGTCTGCTCATGGGGCCACTTTGCTCTGATGCACAGACATCTGAATTCCAGAGGTAGATGCTGTATCCCCTTCATTATAAATAGTAATTGACCTCAAGTCCCCCAGTGGCCATTTGCCCTGGTGCTCTCAGTACAGAGAGCCCACCCACTCTCACCCGATTCTTTGCCACCCCACTTCCAACTTGATCCTGGAACCTTGGGCTCTCTCTATTTCTCTCTTTCTGCTCATTCTCCAGTCTAAGAAGAGGTGGGATGAGATGGGTGGCATGTGAAGAAAGGCTGAAGCAAGAATCAGCCAGGGGATAGTTTTCCTTTGTCACTCAGGCAGATAGTCTGTTTTATATTTTGCCAGTCTTCAAAGAAAGATGGAAGCTCTTTGTTTTTAACCTATACTTGTGTGCATTCTCTTCCCTTCGGAATAAGGAAAACTTTCCAGCATAAAACAATTCCACCACCATACTAAGTCCTTCAGTCTTAACTCAAAGGCAGTCAAAATTTCTATGAGAAAGACCAGGAGGATGGAGACAATGTGAAAGCAATGGCGCACCTGGCAGCTACCCCTGTAAACTCTCTGCCAAAGAAACTCTGCCTCCTCGATGCAGCATCAATACTGCTTCTAGCTTCTAGCTCCCACTTGGGAAACTCTCTGCACAAAACTCTTATCCTGCTGCCTGCTGGAGCCAGCTGGCTTCCTTCTCTCCAGGTCACTCTCTAGGGAGAAGGTAGAGGAGGAAGACGGGGGAGGAGACATGCGTTTACAACCTGAAAAGGGTCCAGAAGGGGGAAACGGACTTTGGCCCAGTGGTTAGGGCGTCCGTCTACCATATGGGAGGTCCGCGGTTCAAACCCCGGGCCTCGTTGACCCGTGTGGAGCTGGCCGTGCGCAGTGCTGATGCGCGCAAGGAGTGCCGTGCCACGCAAGGGTGTCCCCCGCGTCGGGGAGCCCCACGCGCAAGGAGTGCGCCCGTGAGGAGAGCCGCCCAGCGTGAAAAGAAAGAGCAGCCTGCCCAGGAATGGCGCCGCCCACACTTCCCGTGCCGCTGACGACAACAGAAGCGGACAAAGAAACAAGACGCAGCAAATAGACACCAAGAACAGACAACCAGGGGAGGGGGGGGGAAATTAAATAAATAAATAAATCTTTAAAAAAAAAAAAAAAAAAAAGGGTCCAGAAGATTTTTCTTTCTCTTCCAAAAAGACTGAGCCAGCAGAGCCTCAGAATTCACCTTCACAAGTCATGTTGAAGACACAGTGGAGGGATGCTATCAATTGGGCACAGAGTGCCCCACATCTGGGCCATAGGAAGCCTCTGACGCCTTAATCTCATCCCTGCTGTTGAAACTTAACCAGCAAGTGATGTGCTACAAGTTCCTTGGGAAACAAGGTTTAGGAGCAAGCTGGGCCCTCACCCTGGGTAGAGTGGGCTGAGACTAGGAGAAACATCCTAGAAGACACCATCCACAGGTAAGCTGGAGCCCTAACTAGATCATCTGTGTTGGTGCGGGTGTCGGTGTTATACTTTCCCCCACACTTCCCAGCAGTGTTGCCCCCTTTGACAAAAACAAGATGTCAAGTAATAGGGATGACTATTAATCCATAAACTTGGTTGTACAAGAAACGGCATATTGTTTTATTACTTGAATTTAAATCTGACTCTGAGTCCCCCTCCCTCCAGGCTGGTGAAGGATCCAATCCAGCATTCACTACAGCCCAGCCCCCTCGTGGTTCTACAAAGGACGTCGAGGATGCAGGATGCGTGTGAGACCCAAAAGCCATTGAAGGCTCCTCCAGCCCAGCTGGCTACAGCACTGTTCCCTCCACACCAGGAGGTCTGAGCCTTTTTTTTCCACAGACCCCTTTGCAAGTCAGCTGAAAACCTCAGGCCTCATCTCAGAATGTAGCAGCAGAGAGTTTTATGACACTCAACATTGGCATTTCTTTAAATTAAATTTTAGGGTTATTCAAAATTACGTTTTACAACTGTCCCATAATTTCAAAACCTGATAAATTAACACTGTCCAACATCTGTTCAAATGGTCATTTCGGCAAACATTTAGAAATTCGAGTTTTCCCACTTCATAAAATGTCTCCACCATCCTTGCCAACCTTTTTGCAGGCAGTTAGCCACTGCACTCAGAACACACAACATCAAAATAAAAGCATACTAAGTCCACACTATACTGTGTATTATTTAATAAATATATCACACCCGCACTAACATGTCCCTACAAGAATAATGTTTACAAAGGAAATCAGTTACATATATTGAAATACAGTTACTAAAATAAAAAACATATGATATAATACTACACATATGTACTTCTTTCTTAGCACATTAAATAATAATCCAATACATCAAATATATTAAAAAATTAAGGTTAAATTTTATTTTTTAAAGACATGTCAATGTGCAGACTGTTGTTTATCTTGAATAAGAACATAAAACTGTGGTGTCGTATTTGACAAGGCAACACGCATATCAAGTCGGACATGTAATCAAGTTTGATTTCTTGTTTTCATTGTTACAAGTGTTGAAAATCCCGATTCACTAAGATATGTTATTGCAAATGGAATCAAAGCTTCCATAGCTCGCTTTACGAGACAAGGACAGGCTTCTCCCAGGGAACACCAGAATTCTCAAGGCTTTTTGAGTTAAACTTCAATTGTAGCAAGTGTTTTGTCCTAAGATCAATGAGTTCATCTTTGGTTAAGTCAACATCTTCAATACAGTTTATATCAGAAATAAAAAGGATTGCAGATCCATGGTTAAATTTTCATGCCATCAAAATAGAGATAACTTTTTAAAGAATTCGTTTCCAAGTGTTTGCCAATATCTCTTTTCAAAAAAAAAAAAAGGCAGAGAATTTTGTACTTCAACTCCATCTTGGTAAAGCACTTCCTCCAACATTGGAAAGTTTGCAAGAATGTTGACATCTCCTCTCTCCTTCCATATTGGTAACTTAGCCAAAGAAGCCTGTAGCACTTCCATAATGTACTACGAGCATAAGTGTGACTCCACAACCTTGAATGGAAAGATTGATCTCATTGATATGGTGAAAAATATCTGCCAGGTAAGCCAACCCATAGATAAAATCCTTTCTTTCAAAATGTTCTAAGACTGGGTTTTCTTTTTCTTTCAGAAAAAAGTGAAACTTCTGCCCTTAGTTCAAATAAGCACTTCAAGACTTGTCCTCTTGAAAACTAGGGCACTTCTGTGTGAATAACTTCATATTTTGCGCTCATTTCTTGATAAAATCTTTTAAAAATATGATGATTCAGAGAACTTTTTTGACAAAGTTGATAACTTTTATAGCAGTTGACAAAACTTCTTTCAGGGTTGTTGGAAGAGTCTTTGTTGCCAGTGCATGTCTGTGTAAAAAGCAATGAGTGAAGGCAAGCAGATTTTGCTCAACTGATAAGAGTGTCCTTCTACCATATGGGAAGCCCAGAGTTCAAACCTGTGGTGAGCTGGCCCACGCTCAGCGCTGATGAGCACAAGGAGTTCCACGACATGCAGGAGTGTCCCCCGCATAGGGAAACCCCACATGCAAAGAGTGATCCCCTACAAGGAGAGATGCCCCGCGCAAAAAAAGTGCAGCCTGCCCAGGAGTGGTGCGGCACACAGAGAGATAACACAGCAAGATGATGCAACAAAAAGAGACAGATTCCCAACGCAGCTGACAAGAATGCAAGTGGACACAGAAGAACACACCGCAAATGGACACAGAGAGCAGAAAATGGGGCGGGGGGGGGGGGGGAGGGGAGAGAAATAAATAAAAAATAAAAATCTTAAAAAAAAAGCAATGAGTGATAACTTGAGGAGATTCTTTTTTAACTAAAGTAGCAAAACCCGATGTATTACCAAGTCTCACAGGAACTCCATCAGTGCAAAGAGAATGAACTGTTTTTTTTCCAATCAAAGCTTTGTGTGTGAAAAAAACTTTTTACCATTTCAAAAACATCAACAGTCTTTGTAGTTTCCAAAAGAGACTCACAAAATAAGAATTCTTCTTTGATGGCATCATCATGCACAAAACAAACAAAAGTAAGGTGCTGGATACATTGAGAGATGTCTGTAGTTTCATCCAATTGCATACTGAAGGGGAATGGCAAGGCTGCCAGTTCTGGATAACCTGTTTTAAAATATTAAAAGACATCTTACCTGTTCTAGAACATATTACATCATTTGACAAGTGAACCACTTCCAGTTTCTTTCTCTGTTTCAGTCCAACACCAATTCAACCATTTCCAGTGCACATGACTTAACTAAAGTCTGTCTGAAAGAGTGGGGCTTCTTTTTCTTGGCAATCTGGGAAGCAATTTATAGGCTGCTTCAAGCAGAGGCTTTCATGAAATGATAAATTCAAGTTTTGGAAGTGTCCCTGCTTTTTTGAATTGAGCTTTTTTTGCGCGAAAAACACTTGCATCTTTACATGCATTCTCAGCATGGACAGAAATGAGATGATCTTTCACCATTGCTGGACTCATAAGAATTTTTCCATGCAAAAACTCACATGGTTTTTGAGTTCTGTCACTTTCATTAATACAGATAAAACCAAATAATACATAACTTTCATCATACTTCCTTTTCTTCGAAATTTCAACTTAAATTGGGTCTGTAAAATAAAATATGTAATTTAATTGACAGGTTTTTAACACTTAGTATTTTATAAGGTTTTTAAGTAATTTGATAAATATGTATACAAATAAGTAATTTTTAACTCCCAAACAGACAGATGGATTAGAGCAGTGGATCAGGATTCATGTCCTTTCTGGAATTTGATGTCTTTCCTAGAATTGCAGGTAAAGTCGCATGGATTTCACAACCTTCTTAGAAACCTAGTGGCAAAAGAAAAACATATGAAAATACCCAACGAATATGTGAACATTTTTATATACCCTACATATATGCCCTGGAGAACTCCCTCCCAACCATGTGTCCCCCTTTCATAACACCCCACACCAGCGTTCCCCCCCTGCCATACTTGAACCCCATTGTGGTCCAAAACTTCTTTAAAAATGAAGCCTAATATGTTGCCAAATTTAATTAGTAGGAAAATGAAATAGTAATGATAGGTTTAAAGATTAGAAATAGAATACATACTAATTTAGAAAACCTTAAAATGAAGTAAAAAATAAATTGGCGTATTAAAAAAATCATAAAACTTTGTTTTTGACGTTTTGCCTTTCATCACTGTAATAGGTGTTGCCCTATATATACAGTGGCAAGGCTTTCTTTCATGCCTTCCTCAGTGTCTACAACCTTTTCTTTCAATTTTTAATTTTGTCTTCAAAAAGTTTTAGATCACAGTAAAGTCACATGTACAATATAGGGGACTCCCATATACCAGTATCAAACCCATTTTCCTCCTTCCCCAGCAATGATCTTTTTACATGTTCATGTTCTATTTGCTGCAGCTGATGTACAGATATTGAAATATAGCTACCAAACATGGTTCCATTTTGGTTTACATTATGGTTTATATTTTAGACTGTACACTTTCCTAAATTTTTAGTTACACTATGGTTTACATTATGGTTTACATGTTAGACTATACACTTTTATAAATTTTTGGTGAAATTTAACATGTCCAAATCCATCATTGCACAATCTTATGGAACTCTTCCATTGTACCCCAGTTACCCCTGCTTCCATCTATTCTATTCCTCTCTACCCCTCCCCTCAGGGCCCACAGTAACAACCACTGTGGGTTTGAGTGGGCACAGATTATGTAACAAACATTTCTCAAATTGGCAGGAAAAGAAGAAAATTTTCTCTGCGCAACAAAGGTAGCCGTGTTGTCTGGATAAAATGTGCAAGCATCTTTGTGTTTGTCACATAAGATAATTTCGACCTGTCATTTTTCATGTTTTAGTTAATTATAATATCATAACTGGGTTTCTATGATATGATTGGTTACCTAAAAACATGGCTGACATCACAGTTAACAAATTTTCAACACAAGTGGCTCAGTCAAAATTGCTAATAATCATGCAGCACATGTTGAATATGTTATATATTTTAGGTGTGTTTCATTTCGTGAGGCTGTAGTTCCCACTTTGTATTTTCTTATTTTTCATTATAGTTACACTGATTATAACTGTGTGCAGTGAAATTTTCAACATCTGTAACTTGTGCTGACCCTGTGATTTATCCTCACAAACTGGCGTCCCTATACAAACAGATCTCCTTCTGTTTATTACCTCTTCTGTGTTGCCAGATAGTTAGCAACTATGTCACAATAGTTTGCACACAGTAGGATTGTGATTGCCTGTTTCTAGCGTCAGGTCTAAACAACTATTCTAATTTCAACATACGGATGAGAGTAAACAATTTTTCGAGATATGTAACAACTGTAATGTGATGTGAAATGAGTACTACTGTGCTGTGATATGAAATGAGTACTACTGTAATTTATTGCATATATTTATGAGTGAAGGAAATGCTAGATTTCAGTTAGAGATCGGAGAAAATAAAGATAATAAGTTGATTTTTTTTTCAATTTGAGCTCATGGACCCACTGAAATCATGAACCCTGGTTAAAGAACCCCTGCTCTACAGAATCCTTTGAAATCTAATCTCTCTGATTTTCAGGCAAACTTGGAGAAGGACTGTGAGCCCCAGACCCCTGGGGCCTGGGCGCCTGCTTCCCTAGGTGCACCCCATCCCTGCCAAAACATTGCCAGTTGCCCAGAGACAATGTCAGAGAGACTCCCTTTGAAGGACTCTGATCACTGACCCCTTCCCAGAGAGAGGGACTCTCCTCCTCTCTCCTGTCTCACCGCTCTTCCCTCAAAGCTACCAGCCTCTCTCCCTTCCCCTTCCAAGGTACATAACGTAGCAAACTCAGGAGACCCCAAATTGAAAGCTAGCAGGACAAATAATCCTACAGACACGATTTACTAGACTAACATGGTATTTTAAAATTTTTAAATAAGTTGCCAACACTGGGAAATAATCCTTAAAATATGGATTTCTGGCTTTTCCTTAATAATCAGAATGTATGGGAAACGGGGCCTGTTAAGCAGAGTCTGGGATGTCCGCTCATTCAGCAAAGGTTCACAGAGCACATACTATGTGCCAGGCAACCTTCTAAGTCCTGGAGCTACAGTGACGAACAGGACAGATGAGGTTCCTTTTTTGATGGAGCTGACATTCTGTTTATGTTGGGGAGATGGACGCAGGTGGGAGGAGGCAGGGGGAAATGAAACCAGAAAAAACAAGATCCTTTCAGAGAGTGATGAGGACTGAGAGGAATAAATGCCGGGGTGATATAAGGGAGAGTAAGAGAGTACAAGTTTGACTGAGGGGCCAGGAAGCAGCTCCAAGGAGGTGCCCGTTTGAGCGGAGACCTGAATGACAAAAGCAGCCTGGTGGTGAAGATCTGCAGAGGCGCAGAGCTGCAGGGGAAGGCCAAGGACAGAGCCCCACGCTGGGCACAAAGCTGACTTTTAGGAGTTGCAGACAACAAGTCAGTGGGACTCAACATATATTAGAACGCGGAAAGCAGTGAGAATGTGAGAGGCACTTGATCTAATAGGCGGCCTTCGGATGGCTCACCGAGTTGAGATGTTCTCCCAAGTACATCTGCAAGATGTAGGCTAGGGAGTAGAGTTTATTAAGAAGCAAGAAAACTAGAAATGAGATAAGTATACAACCAGAGACAGGGGGTGCGGGCATGCTACAGGGTCAGATGATCACATGGGGCCCAAAGTTAGGCCTTGGTCACTTGCGTTTGTTTTTTTCTTACAAGTACAAAACCATTGCTTTGTTATTATATGTCATGCATTAGCCTTCTAGTCCTGTATGAAGTAAACGGTGGAGTTACAAATAAAAAATATAGTACTACTGGCATTTATGTTTACCCATGTCACTATCTTTGCTGGAGAAAACCTGGTCAGTTTTTATGAGAGAACGACATGCTGGGATTTACATATTAGAAAGATCACTCTGGCTGCTATGGGGAGAATGGTCCGAAGAGGGCAAGAGGGGACTCAAGAAGGTTAGTTTGGGGCTGTTCCAGTAGTTCAGGTTAGAGATGATGGTAGCTGGGCTGGGGTGGTGGGAATGAAGGTAAAGACAGACAAAGCAATGCACGTGTTCATGAGCATGTCTGGAATGGCTCTCGAATGGAGAGTGTTAGAAGGGCCAGCATTCTCTGGTTTGAGGAAGGTGCCATTTCCTATTGCTTGCACCTTGCTTTCATTTCTCATTTTCTTTTTTTTTTTTTTTTTTTTTTTAAAGATTTATTTTTATTTTTTTTTAATTCCCCTCCCCTCCCCCGGTTGTCTGTTTTCTGTGTCTTAGTTTCCTGCGTCTTGTTTCTTTGTCCGCTTCTGTAGTCGTCAGCGGCACGGGAAGTGTGGGCGGCGCCATTCCTCGGCAGGCTGCTCCCTCCTTCGAGCTAGGCGGCTCTCCTTATGGGTGCACTCCTTGCACGTGGGGCTCCCCTACGCGGGGGACACCCCTGTGTGGCACAGCACTCCTTGCGCGCATCAGCACTGAGCATGGGCCAGCTCCACACGGGTCAAGGAGGCCCGGGGCTTGAACCGCGGGCCTCCCATGTGGTAGACGGACGCCCTAACCACTGGGCCAAAGTCCGTTTCCCTCATTTCTCATTTTCATTACCCACTTCTCCCTGGCATGTTTGAGCTCTTGCACATTGCTTTAGGTAAAATTCCACTTAAGACAGGAAGGAAAATGGCGCACTAGAAAGACATGGGATGCTCTCCTCTCCCAGAAACATAGCTAGAGGACAGGCAGAAATGGCCTAGGAGAAATAACATTTTAGAGTTTAAGACACCAGGAGCAGGCTAAACACTGCCCAAAAGAGGGGCAAAGGTAAAGAATCTCAATGGCAAAACTGTGAGTTAAAGCTGCAGCTGCAACTACCAGTGCCCACCCCCACCCTACAGGCAATTTTGAATTCTCAGGCCTAGGGCCAGTGGCCGCAGGAATTGGCCTCCCCAGGAATGGGGAGAGAAAGGGACACAGCCTAAAGCTGACTCAGTTTTTGACCCACAGATTTGGTCTGCTGTGTCCCACCAGCCCTTCCAGGCCAAGTGGGGCCACACCCTTGTTTGTCTTAGGAGCCAGCCAGGGACTAAAGAGATCCCACCCTCTCAATCACCCTCCCTACTGACTGGGGCTGTTGTTGAGGACACTGAGGGGAGTGGAATTATTTCCTACCTGAGAAAAGAGAGGGGGCTCCAGGCACAGATTGGAGGACAACCTCTGAGAAAGTTTGGATTAAGAGGCTCTTCTCTTCCAGGCAGGATCCTCTATCACATTGATTGCCTGTGTGGCAGGAAACATGCTATGGCCAGGCATTGAAATGAGAGGGCTATCAAAGAGCGCCATCTGCTGGGCAACCAAGGAAGTGCATTTGAGGAAATTAAAAGTAAATGAGAGGTTTTTTCTAGCCTTTACAGCTTCCCTCCCCAAGGCCCTTGGAAGCAGGTCTGCAACCCATTTTTGGGGTCCAGATTTGAGCAACTAACAGGGGCAATCCTAAAGGCCTAGAATAGGTTGAACCAAGAATCAAAGAACAGCAGTAACACACAGCCTATGGCCACTTAATTACTAAGAAAGAGAGAGAAACTGAGCATCAGAATAAACTAACCATCATAATCAGATGCCTAGATATCAGCAAAAAAGTAAAAGCTATACTAAAAAAAATAGAGAAATAGCCCAAACAAAGGAACATATCAAAGCCCCAGATGAGACACAGGATTTGATACACTAATTAAGGAGATGGACACAAATTTCCAAAATCAAATTATTGAGCTGAAAGACAAAATGACTAAAGAGATAAAGGACATCAAGAAGACACTGAGTGAGCACAAGAAGAATTTGAAAACCTGAATAGAAAGAAAACAGAGCTCATGTGAATGAAAGACATGATAGGTGAGATGAAAAACACATTAGAGGCTTACAAAAAGCAGACTTGAAATGAAAGAAGAAGGAATAAGTGATACAGAAGATAGAACAGCTGGAAAAACAGAAAGAGAAAAGAATAGAAAAAATTTGAGCAGGGTCTCCGGGAGTTGAATGATAACACAAAATGCAACAACATACATGTCATGGAAGTTCCAGAAGGAGAGGACAAGGGAAAAGGCACAGAAATAGTATTTGAGGAAATAATAGCTGAAAATTTCCCAGCTCTCATGAAAGAAATGAATTTATGTGTCAAAGAAGTACAGCATACTTCTAATCAGAATAAATCTGAATAGACCTACTCCAATATACCAATTACTCAGAATGTTCAAATGTCAAAGATAAAAGAGAAAATTCTGAAAGCAGCAAGGGCAAAGCAAACCATCACATACAAGGGATACCCAGTAAGACTTGGTACAGATTTTTCATTAGAAACCATAGAGGCAAAGAAGACAGTATAATAATACAATTAGGATACTGAAAGAGAAAACATGCCAGCTGAGAATTCTTTATCTGGCAAAATTGCCCTTTAACTATGAAGATGAGTTTAAAATATTTACAAACAAACAGAAACTAAAAGGTAGCTGATTCAATGGGAGAAAATATTTGGAAATCACATATCTGATAAGGGTTTAATATCCATGATATATAAAGAAATATTACAACTCAACAATAGGGACAAACAACCAAAATTGGCAAAAGATTTGAAGACATTTATCCAAAGAAGTAATACAGCTGGCGAGAAAAAATGTTCAGCATCATGAGGGAAATGCAAATCAAAGCTACAATGGGATATCATTTGACACCTACTAGAATGGCCACCATTAAAAAGACAGAAAAGTACAAGTTTAGAGAGGATATGGAGAGATAGGAATGCTTATTCACTGTCAGTGGGAATGTACCGTTGTACAGCCACTGTGGGGGCTGTTTGGCAGTTCCTAAAGAAGTGGATTATAGATTTTCCACATGACCCAGCAATACCACTACTAGATATATACTCAGAAGAACAGAGAGCAGTGACACAAACAGACATCCATACGTTGATGTTCATTATGGTGTTATTCACAATTGCCAAAATTTGCAAACAACCCAGGTGTCCGTCAACTGATGAATAGATAAACTATGGTGTATACACACATTGGAATATTATGCAGCTGTAAGAAGAATGAAGTCAAAGCATATGACAACATGGATGAACCTGGAGGACGTTATGTTGAGTGAAGCAAGCCAGACACAAAAGTACAAATACAGTGTGATTGCACTTTCATGAACTAAATATATTGTGTAATCTCATGGAGTTAATAACTTGAATATGCATCACCAGAAAATACAACAAGTTAGAGAAGGGAAAACTGAGGGTTAACTTGTGCAGAGTTGGTAAAAAAAAGGATGTGTGTTAATCTTTGGAAATGAATAGAAAGGTGAAAGCACAACATAATATTTCTAACTAGCAGTGCTATTACATGGGTATGACAGTAGTTGAACGGGAAAGTCTAAGATCCTGTATATTACTTAAAAGGAAAGCTAAAAAATGTAAATGGGACTGTATAGCATAGTAAAATCTATGTGAATTATGAATATGGATAATATTGCAAATATTGCAAATATTGAAATTGAACAAATGATGCTAATGTTACAAGATGTTAAGAATTTGGCTAAGTGAAAGAAATCAGACACAAAGTATTACATATTGTATGATTCCATTTACACCAAAACATAAATATAAATCATTTCATAAAGATGAAATTAGATTAGTGGTTATGTTGGGCTGGGGAAGAATAGAGGGATTGAGAGGTGACTGCTAAGGGGTATGAAGTTTTTCTTTTTGGAGTAATGAAATTGTTCTAAAATTTTTGTGGTGATGAATGCACAACATTGTGGCTGCACTAAAAACCATTTGATTATACCGTTGAATACATTGTGTGGTATGTAACTATATCTCAATAAAACTACTTTAAAAAAAAAAAGAAGCAATTATGAAATACCACAGAAAGTTACAGGATAATCATCTAAATCAGGGTTTCTCAACCTTGGCAAAATAGTTTCTCAACTATTTTACATTGGATAAATTTTTGTTGTGGAAGGCTATCTTCCATTATGGGATGTTGTGCATTGCGGGATGCTTAGCAGTATCCCTGGTTTCTCTGCGCTGGATGCTAGTAGCATCCTCTCCCCAGATGCGACAATCAAATATGTCTCCAGACATTGCCAAATGTCCTCTGAAAGGGGAAATTACCCCCACTTGAGAACCACTGGATTTAAATTATTTTCACAGGCAATATTATGTAGGTACAATAACCAAAATTTTCAAATCAGAAATCAGAAAGCAAGATCTGATAATCTTATTGAATATTTGGAATTATAACAGTATAGAAAATGGAATTATAACAGTATAGAAAACTCAGGCATTAGATCCATTATTTTTTAACTCTTTATGACTGGAAGTAGGGGAAAGATACCATTTTTTAAGGTTTTAATATAGAAACTTTTAAAAATACACAGAAAAGTAAAGAATAGTATAACAAACTCCCAGGTATCCAGTATTTAGCTTCAGCTATATCAACATGACAACAATAATCTCTCCTATCTCTCTCTTCATCTTCTAGATTATTTTTAAACAAATTCATGTGGCATTCACCCAAAAATTCCTCCTTAATTATAGGAGTTGTTTTTACATAACTATCTTGCCATTATCACACCAAATAAAATTAACAAGAAATCTTTAATATCAGCCATGTCTAAAATCCTTCCCATATTGAAATTTCCCCATTGTTTCAAAAATGTCTTTTTAGTTTGTTCAAATCAGTATCTCAATAAGATCCATACATTGCCTGTAGATTTTCAATTTCCTAATTCTTTTTTTTTAAGATTTTTATTTTATTTATTTCTCTCCCCATCCCCCCCCCCCAGTTGTCTGTTCTCTGTGTCCATTTGCTGCGTGTTCTTATTTGTTCACTTCTGTTGTCGTCAATGGCACAGGAATCTGTGTCTCTTTGTTGTTGCATCATCTTGCTGCGTCAGCTCTCCATGTGTGCGGTGCCATTCCTGGGCAGGCTCTCCTTACAGGGTGCACTCCTTGTGCGTGGGGCTCCCCTATGCGGGAACACCCCTGCATGGCACGACACTCCTTGCGCTCATCAACACTGCGCATGGGCCAGCTCCACACGGGTCAAGGAGGCCCGGGGTTTGAACCACGGACCTCCCATGTGGTAGACAGATGCCCTAACCACTGGTCCAAGTCCGCTTCCCCCTAATTCATTTTTATTTCATCACAGTCTCCCCTCTATTTTTTCTCCTGCCAATAACTTGCTAGAGAAAGCAGGTTATTTGCCTTGTAGAATGTCCAACAATCTGGATTTGACTGATAATTTCCTCATGGTTCAGTGTCATTTAGCTTATTCTTCTATCGCCTGCATTACCTATAAACTGGTGAGCTACTGAATATGCAACAGAAGATGGCCAGACCATCTATGACAACAGAACTCCAACACACAACCTCTGCCATTTTGCCCTTGCTGTCAACTCAGCCAGAGAAAGCCAAATATGCTACCTTAAACCAACCACATAAGGTGCCCTACTTCTAGTTACCTGCCTCCAACTTCCCCATGCCATCAACCCTCAATCAGAATACACATGAATCCTTTTCTTTCATTGTAAAGCTGTCCCACTCCTTTGCCTGACTTTGAGAGGCCAGGCTGATGCTCTCCCATTGGTTAATCTTAACAAGTGATGGTGGCTGACTCCCTTGCTATATAGCTAGCTCTGAATAAATAGCCTATTTATACTCATTTGAGTAGTCTTCATTTATTTCCACACCGGCGGCTAGATACTTAAATAGAATCAGGTTCAGCTTTCTTGGCAAGAATACTTCATTGGACTTCTGTGTACTTTAGGCACAGGACGTCTGGCTGACCCATTTTCATGATGCTAAGATTGGCCAGTGGGATCCTGGAGCATCAGCCCAGTCCCTCCATAATAAAATTCTCATCAACCTCCCACATGGTGATCTTTGCAGGCCTTGATGGCTGCTGCCCAGAACCATTATTTCATTACTGTTTGCAAAAGGCAATTTTCTAATTTCATAATTTCTTCTGCCTTTGTTGACAAGCTGCCAGCGTGGTTTTGCAAACACTGCTGCTATTGTTTCTCCTATTGCTGTAGGGGAATTTGCCTTTGGGGTGGATTTTCCCCTTACTCTGAAAAGAACCTTTTTGATAAGACTTTCTAGGGATACCGGAAATCCTGATTCCAGGGAAGCAGTCCAAATGCACATGCTGATAAAAGTTTCAGTTTGCAATGTGAACATGCTGTTTTAGCTTTAAGCAGAACTCATCTCTATACAGATTACCGTGATGTTGACAGTACTTTGTTTGCTGACTTTAGAATTGGGGTTGGGGGCTTGAATTCAGGGGGAAAGGACACTCAAGTGGGAAGGCCCTTGCAGAGAAAATAAGTGAGCCCTAGGGCAATGCGGCAGGCGTGGGCCTAAGGAGAGAGCTGGCTAATTAGGGACGCTCCTGCCTCCATCCCCAAGAAGCATGGCCAATGGACCCTAGAAGCACTGATTGTTGATCTGCAATACTAAGGTCCCCTGGGTTATAATTTTCTTGTGGTATCATCAAGTCTTCAGTAAAATGTTTTAAATACCCGCAGCCTTGAATTAGCTATGTTTGAGGAAATAAAGCTCAGACCTGTGTTCTTATTTAGGAAAATAAAAACAGAGGGAGGACAAGAGAATGGTTAAACCACAGCCAGAGGTGATCAGCACAGCAGCCTGGAGAAAGCTAGACAGTTTGTGAGCACTCCTTGAGGAGTCTCAGAAATACCTGGAAAGGGACAGGATTCCAGCGACATGCAGCCTAGGCATTATTATAAGTGCTTGACACACATCTGTGATTTCTGCCCTAAAGGAGCGTATATTCTACCAGAAGACAATAAATAAAAAATAAATTATAATAAGTCAAATACATGCTATGGTAAAAGGAGATAAATGCTTTAGAAAGAAAAGGTAGAGAAGATAGGGGAGAACAGGAATATTGGGGAAAAGGCAAGTTGCACTTTTAAACAGGGTTGTCTGAACAAGGTGACATGAGTAAAAAAATGAAAGAAGTAAGGGAGAACATTCTAGACAGAGGGAACATCCAGTGTAGAGGTGGGAGGGCACCTGGTGTGCTCCAGTATGACTGGAACAGTCAGAGGAAACACAAGATAAAGTAGAGGGAGATGAAATGAAGAGGCAACAGGCCAAGACAGAGACGGCCTTGTAAGCCACCGTTAGAACCTGCAGTCCATCATAAAACAGCAATTGCTATAAATTCCATTATGGCAAGGACTGTGCATTTCCACCTCTGCTTCCCCAATACCTGGCCTATTACCTGCACCCAATAAATATTTGTTGAATGAATCACTGCATGTGAAACGCACTCGCTATAATGCCCCAGTCTATGTGTCAGCATTGAATCATCAACACAGGCCCTTGTTTCCTTCTCCCACTCCTTCCATGCCCCCCTCCAGACCTGCAAGCGTCGCTGATACAAGATATAAGACCTCATATCATCACTGCCCAAAGATGTGACCTCATCACCCCGAAGGGAGTTACGTCAGTCTCCAGAGATTACATTTTATAAACTTCTTGGAGAAAAGAGGAGAGAATGCAAGTTAGCATGAGCAAACAAAACACATCAGCCACTCAATCCCAACTTCAGGCACTGTATCCCCGACTCCACCTTCCAATGCAGCACCCACCGCCCCATCTCCCCCGCCCGCTTCCCTCCCTCCCACGAAGTCCATTCAATGGGCAATAAAAAATTTCCTCAGGAAGGAATTCCTGTTCAGAGTCAAAACATGTGTAAGTTACACTAATAAGCAAGGAAGGTGAGGCGTACTTATTTTATTTTCATTTTATAAGGTACAAGTCAGCATACCAAATTAGCCCCAGAGCCTGACCCTGTCAGGCGACAATTAAAGAAGAAAGGAAATAGCACAGCTGCATTCCCACTGCCCTCTCCTTCCCTACCACATTACCTTACGGGGCCCTCCTTTATAGCCCAGGAAATTCAGGGCCCTACATTCCTGAGAGGCTAGGGGTCAGCACGGATCTGTAGGCTCTTATGGGACGGAGCCACCTCTCTCAGAAAAAAAGAAGGAGGCATGTCTGGCCCTCAGCAGATAGGACCTGGAAGCCAGATATGACTGACCTAAGAACCTTATAAAGAGACTGCAAATGATTATCAGGTCCCAATGAAAAATTATCAGGAGCCACCAGAACTTTCATTTGACTCTCAGATTTACATTCATCTCTTCCCTGGCCACATGTACTGCAAGCATGCTTCCTCCCTCCTTCACAGTCTCCAGGCTCACAAGACTAAGAAAAGGCCAGCATCTGCCAGCCTCTGCGAGGATGCCAGTGCCTGTGTACCCAGAAGCAAAGGAGAACAAAAAAAGGAAATGAATATAAAGAAGCTCTGGAAAGGTAAACTCTTTATACAAAGGTTGCTCAGATGTCAGTGGGGATCCTCATGCTTCTTAAAAAATACATCTGCTTCACCCAAACCCACATTTTTATGTCCTTGGTGGAGGTTGGGGGAGTGGATCTAATGTCTGCCTTGAGATTTCTGCAAATTGCAAGGGAACTTATATTCTCCTGGTCACCACTGGCTCCAATTTTCTACCCTTTTTGAATTCTTATTCTCAGTCCACCATAATTCTGTACCCTTTAGCCCAACCCTATCTGCTTACCTAAAAGCAATCATTTTTACAAGTGTTGCATGTTAGCAGAATTTTTATAGATGGTTTGTAGGTCATGAGGGATGGGTTACATTTTCTCACTACACCACAAACCACCTAACATCTGATACTACATGTCCCATTTCTTGAACGTTATCTAGGGATTTCTTATGGGCCATGCTCAATGGGCAGGACCAAGGGTCCTCTCTCCTCTCTCCCTCAGGAATGCTTCCCATGTCTCACTCAGAGCATGTTAACTCTCTCCCCTGCTTTGCATATCCAAAGCTCATCTAGGTATGCAATGGAACTAAAACCCTCTGCTTCCTTTAGAAGTGTCAGTTTTTGAAAGACAGCTGCTTCTTTTTCCTTCAAAGATTTATTTACTTATTTATTTTTCTCCCCTTCCTCCGCCCCCCCCCCCCGCCCCAGCTGTCTGTTTTTCTTTGTCTGCTTCTGTTGTTGTCAGCGGCACGGGAATCTGTGTTTCTTTTTGTTGCGTCATCTTGCTGCATCAGCTCTCGGTGTGTGCAGCACCATTCTGGGCAGGCTGCACTTTCTTTGGCGCTGGGCGGCCCTCCTTACTGGGCGCACTCCTTGCGGTGGGGCTCCCCTACGCGGGGACACCCTGCGTGGCACGGCACTCCTTGCACGCATCAGCGCTGCGCATGGGCCAGCTCCACACGGGTCAAGGAGACCCAGGGTTTGAACTGCGGACCTCCCATGTGGTGGGCGGACGCCCTAACCACTGGGCCAAGTCCGCCTCCCGACAGCAGACAGCTACTTTAAATGGCCGTCCTTTTCCCTTGTTTCACCAATATAATTATAGATTCAATTCTAACGCATTAGAGAACAAAGGAAGAGACTTCCACTTAACCTTATAAGTTCACTCCCCGGTTTTCAGCATTCTCCACCTTACTATCCTTCAGGCCTTGAACCTAGAGCCTCCAATTTCATTCACAACTAATGAAATGACCTTCCATAACCGCCCCAGCAACATTAGCCCACTGGATCTCTTAAATAATCCAAGACATGGCCTTGTTATAACTGCTGCAAAAGCCACCACCACCAAGTGGTCTAAACCAAGAGGGCTTAACTCCAGATGTAGTAAACCCTCAGGAACATACACAACCAAAAGATGTCTGCAAAGTCCCCAAAACCGTATGCATCAGTGCGCATTTTTCCAAGGAGGGAGTTCATAACTTTAAAAAGATATTTGAAGGCATCTCTGCTATAGGTAACCAAAAAACAGTGCAGAATTCTGCAGTAACAATACAGTCCAAGGCTCTAAGATGGCAGGTCACCATTTAACTGGCAGTTTGGGAAGAAAAGTAATCATTTTGAAAGGACGTAAGTTTTCAAAAGCAGCTGGTATGGGAGTTGTGAAAAATCAACAGAAATTAAGAAGAAGAAAACTTAAAATACAAATTCTTATATTTTAAAAATGTGGTTGAATAAACTAATGCCCAAGAGCTAAGACCTTCTCGCAGATATCAACAAAGTAAGTCTGAAACTGAGACATTTACTCCTATATTTCACATTCTGCAGAATCTGGTTTTATAATTTTAAAATATTAGCCATAAAAGCAAAGCTGAATCAAATACATAGATTTATTGTATTCATTAGAGAAGAACTGAGCTTCGATAAAACAATTGCAACAAATGAACCCAAAGTTAAAGATGGATGGAAGCCCAGAGTCAATTAAAACTAAATGGGAAAGAGATTTAAGTCTGAAAATTGAAGATAAGGGTTGGCAATTATCCTGTCATCTAACCAAACACATAACTGCTTCTGTTCTGGATGCCTTGATGTATTTTCAATTATCATATCAAATGTTTGACTCTAGTTAGAAAAACGAAATTGACCATTAAAAAAAATAACTCAGCACTTTCCCCAAAAATACAAGGAGAAATATCCCTCTCTGTCCACACAGTTTCTCTACATGAGACACAGTAGTTCAGAACCATTAAAACTGCCTCATAAATTCTAGAGAAAGAACTCTCACCATCTCCTGATCTGTGTTTACCTCATATTAATTCTCAATTGAATATGGAAATGTTTAGATTTGCCTCATTTACATTGTTAATAGTCTTACACTAGATTACCAGAACACAGATGAGAAACAAAGCCCCCTAAATGGCACGTAACTTAAAAGTCTTAGCCAATTTTGCCCAGTAAAAGACAGGCCTCCTAGACTATGGGCAAGAGTGTCCCTGCCCCGGACTTTTGTGTTAGAGGGTTTTCCATATCTCGAATCTCACACACACACACACACATGCACACATGCACTTATGGAAGTTCATGTGGACCTCTCTGTCACCTGGGATCTGGTGCTCAGTGTCAACACAGAACAACGCACAGCACCAAACCTCCACTCTTGTTTCTAGCACGCTTCAGGCCCCAAGGAAACACTTCACATCTCTTCCTCACATCCTCAAAACAGAGGACAGCCACATCTAAATGCCATGACAGCGTGTGGGCTTTGTCCTTAGACATTGAACTATGGGGAGAATTTGAGCAGCTGAAGTGTTCAGTCAAGAGGGAAAAGACAAATTAACTTGTCAAAACCTTCCTTTCAGCAAAAATGCAATACTTCTTACATATGCTGAGTTATTGTTTCCTAGCAAGTGCTAAGTGTTTATCATCTTCTTTCTTTTTGTGATCTAATTTAAGGTTCCAAAAGTAGTCACGAATTATGGTATTTGCAACAGATGCAGGTAGCAGCTGAGGAACATTTTGCAATATTATACAAATCATATTACCCTTAAGTTTGTACACATGGGTAAAGCATGATACCAATATTTTTATTGGCAATTAGAAGAACATTGAATACAAAAACTGTAGCTTGTTTTTATAAAACATTTTTAAATGCTTAATTTTTTTCAAAAATAAAATTAAAATTCAACTTTATATAAAACATTTTTATATAAAATATTTGTATTTGAGGTTTTCACTTTGGGGAAGATGGAGTAGATCCTTTTCCCTATTCCCTCCATTAAGTAAAACTAAAAGTTCCTGGACATTATATATAAAACAAACATAAAAAGATTCTGAAAGGTATAGTGGAGAAGGCAGACTGACTAGAGACTTTGGAACCCAAGGAATGACATAGTAGTGAGTTGACTCATATATCCCAGAATTGGAACTTAAAATGCCAGCAATCCAGAAACATCAACAGGCACAGATATTAAAACATGCCCGAACAATAGCCAAAGGACCTGGAAAGGGGCACACTAGTAACACAGAAAACTTTTAAAACAATAACCACTCTACTCCAACGAAACACCACAGGAAAAAAAAAATCTGTGGCCCTGCTCCTACCTACACCAGCAAAAATCTGATAGGAACATAGACTTCTACATTTGTGAAACTGTAATAAAGTGCCCTAACACCCTCACCAGGGTGGATTCAGAGAAGATTAAGTAGAGAACCAGAACATTCATTCTGACAACTTGCAACACAGCTCTGGGAAAGCTCTTCCACATCTTCAGAGTCAGTAGAGACAACGTGGGGAGCTGAAATTCCCACTCCCACCTGGCAGTAATGAGCAGCAGTCTCCTTGAGTGTCAACAGAGATTGAGGAGAACACCCAAACTTCTACCTCCACTGGGCAGTAAAGAAGCAGTGCCCCCCTTTCCCTGCCATAGTGGTATCAAAGAAAATCAGCTAAAACAGAAAGTTTAAATAAAGTCCAGTTTCAGAACATAAAATAAAAATGCCCACATTTCAACTGAGAATCACTTATCATACCAAGAATCAAAAAGATCCCAAACTGAATGAAAGAAAATCAATAGATGCCAACATCAAGGGGACAGAGATGTTAGAATTGCCTTACAAAGATTTTAAAGGAGCCATTATTATGCTTCAATTAACAAGTATGAGCACTCTTGAAACAAATAAAAATATAGAATGACCAGCAAAGAAATAGAAGATAAAAAGAAGAAAATGGAAATACAAATTTTAGAACTGAAATAAAGAGCTCAGTGAATAAGCTCAAAAGGAAACTGGAATGTAGAACAATGGAAATTACCCAATCTGAACAGAAAGAAAATAAATTGAAAAGAAAAAAATTAATGGAGCCTCAGGGAACACTGGGAATATAACACTCACAGATGTTGGCAGCCATCTTGCTCCAACATGTGAAAACAGACTTTGGTGAGGGAAGTAACTTATGCTTTATTATCTGGTATCTGTAAGCTCCTACCCCAAATAAATACCCTTTATAAAAACCAACCAATTTATGGTATTTTGCATCAGCACCCCTTTGGCTGACTAATAAAATGACAACACAGACAAAATGAACACATACACTCTATGAAATAGATCAGATGAATAGCCCTACAACTATTAGGTAAATTAAATTTGTGATTCATAAAGTCCCAAAAAGAAATCTTCAGGTCCAGATGGTTCCACTGAAAAATTCTACCAGACATTTAATGAAAAAGTAATGCCAATTCTATACAATCTCATATAGAAATTAAATGAGGAGGGAACTTCTTAATCCATTTTATGAACCTATTACCCTGCTACCTAAACCAGATAGAGACAGCACAAAAAATTAACACCCCAATATCCCTCATGAGTATAGACACAAAAACCCTTAATAAAATCTCAGCAAATAGAATTTAATAATATATGATATGGTCAAGTGGAGTTTAATCCAGAGATGCAAGTCAGGTCCAGTATTTGAAATTCAATTAGTGTAATTCATAATCAACAGTCCGGAGAAGAAAAATCACATAACTACATCAATAAATGCAGAAAAAATGGACAAAACTCAACATATATTCATGATATAAACTCTCAGAAAAAAAGGAATAGATGGGAAGTTCTTCAATTTGATAAAGAGTATTTGCAAAACCAAAAGAAAAAAGAAAAAACACAACTAACATTATACTGAATGGTGAAATACTGAAGTTTTCTTTTTTTGGATCTGGAACAAAGAAAGGATGTCTGCTATTACCACCCTTATTCAACATAGTGCTGGAAGTTCTAGTCAGTGCACTAAATCAAGAAAAGGAAAAAAAGGCAAACACAGATCAGAAAAGATGAAATAAAACATCTCTACTTGCAGATGACATGGTTGTCTGTATAAAAAATCCCAGGTCATCTACAAAATAACTTCTAAAACTAGTAAGTGAGTTTAGTAAGTTGCAGGGTATAAGAAAAACATACAAATATCAACTGAATTTCTATATACTAGCAAAGAACACATCGATACTGTGATGGTTAGGCTAATGTGTCAACTCGCCAAGTAATTGTGCCCAGTTGTTTGGTCAAGCAAGCACTGGGCTAACTGTAATACAAGGGCATTTATAGACTTTACTCACCACTGACTTTACTACATAGATAGCTGGTTACAATTGTATCAATCAGGGAGTTTGCCATGATCAATAAGTGATGCTTTATCCAATCAGTTGAATGCCTTAAAAGGGGAAGTGATTCCAATATTCAAGGAGAATTTCCCAGTTTATCTTTGGACAGCCAATGTCTTCCAGAATTTCATCAAGGACTTTCACTGGACTTTCATTGGAGCCCCTGGTTGCAGCCTACCTACAGAGCCTGGACTTGTGCATCCCCATGGTCATGTGAGAGACTCTGGATAAAATATCTCTCGTTGATTCTGTTTCCCTAGAGAATCCTGACAATACAGAATTTGTTACCGGAGAGTGGGGAAGTGCTTTTGCAATTACCCAAATGCTGGAATGTTTTTTATAAATGATAATGGGTATTTTTTGGAGGAATTGTGAAATGCTTGATGGAAAAGGACTAGATTGCTTTGAAGAGACTGTTGATAGCAATATGGATGCTAACGAGACTTTTTACAATGCTTTAGAAGTAAATGATGAAACATTTATTGGAAACTGGAGGAAAGGCAATCCGTGTTTTAAAGTTGCAGAAAACTTAGCAAGATTAACTCCTGGTGTTATATGGAAGGCAGAATTCGAAAGTGGCAAGCCTGGGCATGTAGCTGAAGAACTTTCCAAAGTAAACTCAGAGGATGTGAGCTCCTTGCAACTTATAGCAAAATGCTAGACAAGTGAGATAAGCTGAGAATTGAACTGATGGGCACAAAGAAAATGGAAACTGATTCTGGAAAGTCCAAGCCTCTGGAAATCAAGCTCCCAGATGATAATGCCCCATTGGAGGACTTAACTAAACTTGGAACTTGTAAATCAAGATTGAAGATGCAATTATCTTGGAAAGACTTATGAAAGTCTTACTATGTGATGGCTTGGGCCCCTACTTCTTGCATGCTAAATCAACAAACTTTTTGAGAGAGCTGTATGAACAAAACCACTGTCAGCTTGGACTAAAAGCGACATGGAAAGGAGAGATTGAAGGAGAAACAGTTTTAAGAAGAAAACCATGGAAGCTGAGATCTGCAATTAAGACATCACCTTGGGCCAAGAGAGGAACCGCACCCATGTGTACAGAAAGGGTGAGTTTGTCCTGGCAGTTGGAAGGGGTGGATGTTCCCACCCGATGTTGTGGGAGAGTTTTCCCACCCCAGGGTACAGAGAGGGTGGAGCACATTCCTCAAGGATTAGGGCAGTTAAGTTCAGCACCCCACAGGTGTGAGAGGGGTGGACCTGTCTCCCATAGATTAGGGAAGGCCAGGTGGTCAACTCATTGTTCTGAGAGGGTTGAGCCTGTATGCCAAAGGTTAGGGAGGATGCTGCCCTCACCTCACTGTACTGGGGGTTAGTCTCTAACCCAAAGATTAGGTAAAGTGTGGCCATCATCACACCAACACTATTGGAGGTTGAAGTCTGGAGCTTGGTCAACACCCAGATGCTTAATGAGGGTAGAACCAAGAAAATGGCCATTGGGCAAGCCTGTGGAAAGGGTGGGTTCCCATAAGGCACCAAGGAGAAGAAACCATCATCTTAAGAATGACTCTCAGACTTTTGTTTTGTTTCAAATATTTATTTATTTCTCCCCCCTCCCCCCTCCATTGTCTGCTGTCTGTGTCCATTCATTTTGTGTTCTTCTGTGTCTGCTTGTATTCTCATTAGGCAGCTCCAGGAACTGATCCTGGGAACTTCTGGAGTGGGAGAGAGGCAATCATTCTCTTGCACCACCTCAGCTCCCTGATATGCTGCTTCTCTTATTGTCTCTCCTTTGTGTCTCTTTTTGTTGCATCATCTTGCTGTGCCAGCTCTCCCCACGGGCCAGCACTCCTGCATGGGACAGCACTTCTGCACAGGACAGCACTCCTGTGTGGGGCAGTAGTCTTCACAGGCCAGCACTTCGTGTGGACCAGCTCACGACATGGGCCAACTTGCCTTCACCAGGAGGCCCTGGCATTGAACCCTGGATCTCCTATATGGTAGATGGGAGCCCAATTGCTTGAGCCACACCTGCTTCCTGACTATTAGACTTTGACATCTAATGAAGCATGTCCTGCAGGTTCTGGAACCATAACTCATGTTTCCCTCCCAGTTTCTCCTTATTGTAATGAAAATGCTTATCCTTTGTCTATTTGTATATTGGAAGCAGATTAATTGTTTTATAAGTTTCAGAGGTCTATAGCAGATGGGACTTTGCCCAAAGAAATCAGTATTTCTTTAAATTGATTGTGATGTGATTTAGTACTTGCATTGTTATTGATTTAAAATGTTGTTATTTTTGTGGGTGTTGTTGTTGAATATTGTAATGCCTTTTTGGAATTCAGAGGGTGGAGTGTAGCAGTTTGATATAGTTAAAAATTCCAAAAATATATATTGGATTATGTTTGTAAACTGGTCTGTCTGAAGTTCCACATTTACTTAATTAAATTATGATTAGGGCTTTGATTGGGCCACATCAGTACAGTATTGAGTCCCTGCCCCTTGGTGGGTGGGGATTCACAGATAAAAGGCATGGCAAAGGACAGAGTTGGAGATTTTTTGATGCTGGAGCCTTGAGCTGGAGCCCCAGGAAATAAGCACACAGAGGAGCTTGGTTGTGAGGAAAGAGAAGCAAGCCCTGGGATGAGAGGAAACTTGAGCCTGGACAGAAGCAAACCCTGAGAGGAGAGGAACCCTGAGTCCAGAAAGAAGCAAGATCTGGGAAGAGTGGAACCCAGGAAGCCTAAACCCTGGCAGATGTCAGCAGCCATCTTGCTCTAACACATCAGTGGCAAAAGACTTTGGTGAGGGAAGTAACTTATGCTTTAATGCCTGGTAACTGTAAGCCCCTCCTCCAAATAAATACCCTTTATAAAACCAACAGATTTCTGGTATTTTGCACCAGCACCCCTTTGGCGGACTAAGACAGATAACTTAATCAAAAGTACAATACTATTTATAATGGTTTTTAAAAATTGAATAGATAGGTGTAAATCTAACAAAACATGTACAAGACTTGTATGCTGGGAAGCAGATGTGGCTCAAACAATTGAGCTTCCACCTACTACATGAGAGGTCCCAGGTTCAATTCCTGGTGCCTCCTAAAGAAGGTGAGCAAGACAGTGAGCTGACACGAAGGACTGGCATGAAAGCTGATGCAACAAAGAGACACAAGGAGGAAAACACAATGAGAAAGACAAAACAAAGCAGGGAGCAGAGGTAGCTCAGAAAATAAGGTGCTTCCCTCCCAAATGGAAGGTCCTGGGTTCAATTCCAATGCCTCCAGAAGAGAAGGCAAGCACACAAAGAATAAGCACAGCAAGTGCAAACTACAAAGGGGAGGGAGAATAAATAATAAATATGTATTTTTTTTAATCTCATATGCTGAAAACTACAAAATGTGCCTACTAACATGATTAAAGAAACGAAAGGAAATCTAAATAAATATTAAGGCATACCATGTTCATGGATTAGGAGACTCACAACAGTAAGGATGTCAATTTTCCCCAAGTTGTTATACAGGTTTTGCACAATTCCTATAAAAATCCCAGCAAGATTTTTGGTAGCTAGCAACATAATCACTCTAGAATTTAAATGGAAAGGCAGAAGAACTAGAATAGCTAAAATAATTTTGAAAAAGAAGAGTAAAGTGGGAGGAATCAGTCTACCTGATTCTAAGGCTTACTATGTAGTTACAGTGATGAAGACTTTGTGGTATTGGTGGAGATAGATCAGTATAACAGAATAGAGAACTCAGATATAGACCCACACAAATAGGCCCAACTGCTTTATATATATATATATATTTTTTTTTTTTTTTTTTATTAGAGAAGTTGTGAGTTTACAAAGCAGTCATACATCACATAGAAAATTCCCAAACACCAGCCCACCATCAACATCTTGTGTTACTGTGGACTATTTATTACAGTTGATAAAAGAATATCCAAATATTACTATTATTTATAGTCCATAGGTTATATTATGCATAATTTCCTCACAAACCACCCTTTTGTTAACACCATGTATTAGTATTTTGCATATTTTCATGTGAGATCATTCACATAAGTGAAATGTTAACCCAATCCATCATACACCTCAGGGTTCACTGTGCACCATGCTTTGAACAGTCCATACAAAGTCTACACACAGTAGCTCTCAGTTTCATCATAGAGTTCCAACCACTTTTTAACAATGGTGCAAAAGCAACCCAACAGGAAATACAGCCTTTTGAACCTCAACCTAAACCTCACACCTTATACAAAAATTAACTTGAAATGTGTTGCAGACTTAAATGTAAAACATAAAACTACAAATTTTAGAAAAAAATCATAGGAGAAAATCTTCATGATCTAGAGCAAGGCAGAGTTTTAGACTTGACACCAAAAGCACCATCTGTAAAAGGAAAAATAGTTTGCCAGAGGTTAAATAATGGGTGGGGGGAGAAGGAATGTGTGTGTGGTTATATAAGGGCAATAGGAGGGATCCTTGTGGTGATGTAAATGTTTTATATCTTGACTGTATCTATGTCAATATCCTGAATGTGATATTGTGCTATAGTTTTACAAGATATTACCATTGGTAGATAACCAGATAAAGGGTAAATGTGACCTCTCTGTATTATTTCTTACAACTGCAGGTGAATCTGCAATTATCTCAAAATAAAAAGGGTAATTTTAAAATTTCATTTATTTGCATTTATAATTTATTTGCATTTAGTTGCATTTATAATTTATAATTTGCATTTTTAATTTTTTTTTGAGGTAATAGGGGCTGGGAATTGAACCCAGAACCTCACATGTGAGAAGTCAGCACTCAACCACTGAGCCACATCAGCTTCCCTGAGTTGGTTTTTTTTGTTTGTTTTGCTTGTTTGTTTTTATTTTTTCAGGAGGCTCCAGGAACTGAACCCAGGACCTCCCATGTGGGAGGTGGGCACTCTCAACTGCTTGAGCCATATCTGCTTCCCCTTTTAATATATAAAATATTTAAGGAAAAACTTCTTAAAAAATACATGAAAATAATGTCAATTTTGCACTTTTATCATTTACTTCCATTTATAACATTGATGGAAATATATTCAAATGCCATTTCTGATTATATCATTCATTCTCTTGTTTAAAAACCCTTTGATGGCTCTCTGGGGCCCACGGGATAAAGCCTGAACTCATTAGCTTGACAAACAAGCCCTTTGCTGTTTCCTGATCCTTGCCCATCAGCTTAGACTCATTTTTCACTGCTGCCCACCTGCACACACCCCTCTCTCCAACACTTGACCACTTTAAGTTCCTTAATGTGCTTTGCTGTTTCATGCTTCTCTGCTTCTCACCTGTCCCCTCTGCCTGGAGTACTCTCTCTCTCCTCACTCCCAAATATCTGGAAATCATCTTCACATCTTTCAAGGCTCAGCTAAACCCACCTCCTCTAGGAGTTCCTTCCTGAACCTGCCCTGAGGGCACAGACCAGGGAGAATTCCCCATCTCTCTGCAGCCTCACTGTAACTTGTGCATCTATCTTGGTACCTACCAGTTGCTTCATGTCTTTCCCTTCTTCTAGATTGTGAGTGCCTTGAAGCTAGGGACTGTGTATTAACTATCATTGCATTTCCAGTGCCTCAAATAGTACCTGACCAATGCTAGGTGGCCAATAAATGTTTGCAGATGGCTGAATATCCAGCGCTAATGAATCCTCCTTTTCTTGATTTCCCTGGTCTTCCCTTTTTTTTTTTTTTTTTTTTACCCTTCCTCCAATATAATTAATGTTTTATTCTCCTGGAGTCCATTAGACTTTTTTCATAGGATTAATATGGAATAAATAAATCACTATGCAGTCACTTGTGTGTGTGTTTGCCTAAGAGCTCCTCAAGGGTGAGCAGTGTGCAACTTTCAGACCCTCTTTGGACACAAAAGGGCTAAAAAATTTATTGATAAAAATGGACTGATTGACTAAGGAATGAATGGCCTTGCAGTGCCTCATAAATTACACAGCATAAATTATCCTTTACTTTGTCCCAGGAGCTTTTATACACACAACAACAAACACACACATATACACAAGGATGGAAAAACACAAGACACAGACAGACACACAGAAAGACAGAAAGAAGCACAAAAAGACATGCAGAAAAACACACAGGACAGAAAGATACACAGAAAGAATATAATTTACAGAGAAGACCCTATGTATCATGAGTACAAGCGAAAAAGAATGAATACATGATTAGAATCATGAACATCATCAAACAGCTTTTGAATTTGGGATTAGGTACTGTAAACTGTTCTTTCAGACTGACGGAGGAGGGGTGTGAAATCATCCCATCATTTCTAGATGCTTAGATAGAAATCCCAGTAGGGGTCCTATTTCTCACATATCGGGGACAAATACACAAAGATATGTCAAAAATCATTAAATGGCATAGTTTTACACAGAGTCCTAGCCCTTGAAAAACTGACAATCTATTTTCAATAGCAATCATTCCCATGTTTGCCTTTAATAAAATTAGGATAGTTTAGTATAATTTAAAAAATCATGCATGGAAAAGAGTGAGGGCTTTAGTTTTAGATGGACTTGCTCAAGTCCAGGCTTGACTCTTCGCCAATTATAGGAGGCTGCCACTCCTGAATCTGGGTCCTCAGCTGTAAAATACAGGTTTCAGAGCACCTACCTGCTGAATGGGTGTGAATAATATATGTAAATTGTGGAGCATAATGCCTGGTATATAATAGGCCAATAAATTAAAACTGCCCCTTTCCCTGCCAAAGGCACCAATCTCTGGATTATGAACCTCAAACACCTTCAAGTAAAGGATTTTTCTCATTTAAACTGTATTAGAAACCAAAGTTATAACACTAGAAGAATATGAAGAAAAGTATGATGTGCTTAAAAATGTTACGTTAGATGCTCTGCAGGGCTCTCAATAACTACTTGTTGACTGACAAATGTATTTGTAGAAGCATAAAATCAGAGATGGAAATAGATAACAGTATAAAAAGGTAATTTAGAATCAGCACAGAATAACGATTATACTTCAATAAACATCTTATTTTTTTAAGCAATAATAAAGGAAACTGGAAATCGTTTGGAAAAACATCAGATTTTCTTTTACAGCCACAAGTTTATATGAACATTCATTAGCACAGTACCTAAATGCTGGCATCTTACTGGCAAAATTTCTGAATTGGAAGCAAAAGTGTTCCAGGCATCAAGAGGTATACGAGGGAAGCAGATGCAGCTCAAGTGATAAGACCTCTGCCTACCATATGGGAGGACCCAGGATCGATCCCTGGGGCCTCCTCGTGAAAAAAGAAGAAGAGAAAGTGTGCCGTGCGGTGAGCCAGTGCCCACATGGTGAGCCAAGTGCCCTCATGGCGAGCCAGTGCCCATGCAGCAAGCCAGTGCCTGCATGGTGAGCTGAGTGCCCACAAAGCAAGCCAAATGCCTTCACGGTGAATCAGTGCCTGTACAAGTGAGTCACACAGCAAGATGATGATGCAACAAAAGAGAGACAAATGGGAGAATCAAGGTAAATCACAGCAGAGACCAGGAACTGAGGTGGCGCAATTGACAGGGAACCTCTCTCCACATCAGAGGTGCCCAGGATCGAATCCCAGATCGCATAGCAAAGGACACAGACAGTAAGGCAGGGGAGGGGGATGCAAGGGGTAAAAAAAAGAGGTAAGCCACTCAGATGATTTACGATTCTGACTTTCCTTTTCACCCCAATGCCTCATTGTCCTGAACCTCCATCCATAAGGACCAGCTGTCTTAGACAGCAGAAATCTAGCCTCTCGTCCTCACCAGCACACAGTGAATGCCCTGTGGGTCCATCTGGTCCATGCCTGTTGCCTACCATGGGCAAATGTGTTCTAGATGTACACCTGCCAAGATGATGACTGCTGCTTTACGGTGGTGAAAATCTTGAAAATCAAGATCTTGCTTGCTTTCTGTGGTTTGATTTCCTGCCCGGAAATGGAGCTCAGTTCTACAGAGGGGCCTCAGATGATAAGCACTGCTAAGATAGGCTCTGCTTTCAGCGTGGCTTCCTTTGCTGTGAGATACTGTAAACACCACAGAGCTCTTCTTCCTGTGGGGCCAGTCAGAAAGGCCAGTTGGGATGGACTTAACCTTGGACATCCTATTCCTGGGCGAGTGAGAGCGAAGAGCACCCTGGAACTGTGGTACTGGGTGGGGCTCTCATGTAGTAGTTTCCAGGCTCCATACACCCCACTGGGTGGGGAGAGAAGAGCCCTCCCACCCAGAGCGTTCCAGCCTGTAGGCAGCAGGTGCAAAAGCACAGCTGTACTGAACACCCCTCCAGGAGAACCACAGAATTGTCCTGGGCTGGTTCATTTAAAATACTGATCTTCTGTCTTCATTTAAAATTTTGATATTCTGTTCATTGTGAGTTTTTTGCATTCATTTTGGTTTTTGAAAATAGTTCGTTAATTATTACTTACCTCAATTACTGAGGTTTTATGGCACCCCTTCAATTTTGCATTCTTGCCTCATCCTAGTCCTCACCCAGCTAGAACATATTAAGAATTCAGTAAATGTTAGTTGCTCTCATTTTATAATCACACAATGAATGCACAACACAATTTAGCCCTTAATTATCTAATGTCTTATATTAGTCATTATTCCTATTGCTTACATCCTGCTTTTCCAACTAATTTGTACAATTAAGGGCAAAAATTATAACGTATGTCTTTGTATCCCTAAAATTGCTGAGTGTGTAAGAGGCTTAAGTATGTACTTGTCCAGTGATTTCTTATAGCCCCTGACAGACCATTTACGACTGTATTATTCCCTATTGTTCTGTATTTTTGAAGCTTTTGTTTCCTGGTCCTTGAGGGCAGGGACCATATCTGGCATTTATCCTTTCCTGCCATGTTTAGTACAAAGATGGGCCACAGGCTCAAAGAGCCTCTGAGTTCATCTAATCCTTCCTCCTCACTTCACAAATGAATCACCTGATGACCAAAGCAGTCAAGATAGAGCCGGGACCAGAATTCAAGTCTCCTAGCTCTTTCCACTCCAGCACTTAGTTCATTTTCTTTTATCTCTCAATCTCCCACAGTAACAAGCAGAGTTCTGCATGGAGAAAGAATTTAATTAGTGATGTAAATTACTGATTTTTGGAACTTGAGCAATCTTTGCTTAAAGGGGGCATAGAGAGTTATTTCCTCAAAAAGTGTATGTGTTTTCACCAACTGTCCATATATCTTGGCTCAGTGTAGCAAGGTGGTTAGGAGAATACTGGATTTAGAGTTAGATTGTGCTCAGTTCAAGTTCTGACTTCTCCATTTACAAACTATGTGACTTTGGATGAAATTAAGTTTCTTAACTGAATTTTCCTCATCCATAAATTGAACATAAAAGTGATATCTACCACACAGAATTGTGAAAATAACACAGAACAAAAACATGTAAAGGTATGTGTAGCAGACTGCTTAACATACGGTCAATTCTCAGTAAAAATTAGTAATTATCATTACTCTAAAGGTAAGCCCTAAGATTTAGGTGGGTTATAAGACCAGATGGAAAGAGTTATATGCACAGTTTTGTAATATGCTCACATTTTTATATTACGGATGATCAAGATTGTTAATGGAGAGCTGAATTATCAGTGAGGCACTTAAGATTATACTATATCTATCCAATGAAGCATCACAAACAACTCTAATAACCAATGTATTGTGTGAGATCTCAGTTCCATATAACCATGACAAGGACCCTTGGCTGCCTAACTCCTGAAAGTTTACAGATTTCCAAATGCACCTGGAGTCTAGGTCAGTACACTATAAAAAGGGTTCTGCCAGAGACATAAGATTATCTAAGTATAATTCCATTGCAAGAGAAAACAAACTATATTAGCAAGGAAGCCCAATTGATAAGCAGAAGCCCAGACATATGTAATAAGATGCCCCATGACTTCGTATTTTGCCAACACAAGCTTGGTGCTATGGAAAACAGTGAATAGAGCAACCCAGGGAAACGAATCCCACAACCAAATTCTCTCAATATCTCATCTACTTTTATTCTCTTTTGTCCTCAACCCAAAGCAGGACCCAGAGCACAAACTTATATGACACCACAGGAAGATGTGATTGGAAGTCTGTTTGAATAAGAACAGATAAAAACCCCTTTTCTATCCTGGGACATATTCCCTACTGGCAATCTGAAAATTCTCTTAAAATTCAAGGTTTCCCAAATGCAATGTGGTATCCTGAACAAAAAAATGAAAAGAACATTAGCTGGGGAAATCTGAAAAAGTATGTAGGTCCATTAATAATATTGTGTCTATGCTGGTTTCTTAATTTTGACAAATGCACCACGGTTACATGTTAACATAAGAGGAAGCTGGGTGAAAGCTATATGGTACCTCTGTACTATCTTTGCAATTTTTCTGTAAGTCTAAAATTATTCCAAAATTAAAGTTAATTTTAAAAATAGCATCAAAAAATCAAGGTTTCTTTGCTGAAGAACCTTGGTTTTGGTGGATGGGAGGGGTGAGAATTATTATTCTCTCTCCCCAATGAAAAGTATATTAAGGAGTGGATGTGGCTCAAGCAATTGGGTGCCTTCCTCCCACATGGGAGGTCCCAGGTTTGGTTCCTGGTGCCTCCCGAGAAAACAAAAGCAAACAACAAGCAAAACAAATGATAAAACTAAATCAGGGAAGCCAATGTGGCTCAGTGGTTCAGTGGTTGAGTGCCAGCTTCCCACATTTGAAGTCCTGGGTTCAATCCCCAGGCCCCAGTACCTCAAAAAAATTTTATTAAAAGGCCTAAAATCTCCAACCTCCTAATAGTGGTCAAACAAAAGATAGTGACCAACCCTTTCTCCCCTCAAGGTGACATGTTAAGAAGGCAAAGGAAATTGGGGTACTCCAGGAATTGGGCTCTCCAATTTGTAAAATGAGGGTAGTGATACCCCTCTCAAATATTATAAGGGATAAAAGGGGCAATGGACATAAAACACTCAGTCCATGGCAAGTGATGGGTAAATGGCTTTTCCCTTTCTCCTTCCCAGGCATTACCTCGGCAGTTCCCATCAGCTCCTCAAGGCCGCTCTCACAGGTAGACCCTCTGGGTGGAAGTGCTGCTCCTCTGTCTTGTCAGGGAGGATCCCTCCCAACCCTTAAGGGTCTCCTGATCCTTTAGCACCTGTACCTTTCACAGCTGTGCAGTGGTCTCTCAGCCCTCTGGAAAGCAGCTTGTACTCTGCTGGGCTCTTGTCCAGCCCTCTGGTGGCAGCTCTGTCCTAGTGCTTTTTAAAAAGCAGCCCACCCACCACAGAGAGATAGGAAAAAACCTACCATGTACTTAGTGATTTACTTTTGAGTTGAAAGTGAGAAGGGAAGCAATGAGTCATGAGCTGAGACTAGAGGTCCAGTCCCTGCTCAACAAATGTACAAGTTTGATTTTTGGCCCATTCTCTGTGATGTCCTCCACATTGCCTTCTTGGTCTCCATGAGTTAGTTCTTTAGTCTTCCTGGAAATTCTGTGAGCTACCAAATACCCTTCTTTAATAAACGTTTTTTTTTTAACTGAAACACGACATGCAAACAGAAATCTGCATGGATCTTAAGAATATAGCTCAGCAAATGTTCACAAAATAAGCACACCCATATAACCATTACCCAGATTTAATAAATTTAAAAAAATACATTATTGCCAGTGCCCCAAAAGCCTCCTATATGGCCCTTTCCCAGTCATGTCAAAAAAGAATTGACATCTTTACAATATTGAGTCTTCCAATCCATGAACATAGTATATTTCTTAATTTATTTGGGTCTTCTACAACTTCTTTCAGTTATGTTTTGCAGTTTTCTGTGTGGAGGTCATGTGTAAACTTTGTCATAGTTATCCCCTAGATTACTGATGTTTTTTATGCTGTTGTAAACGATGTAATTTTTTTTATTTTGCTAATTGTTTGTTGCTAGTATATAAAAATAAAACTAAGTCTTGTAAATGGACTTTATATCCAGAAAATTTTCTGAATTTGTTTTTTAATTCTAAGAATTTACCTACAGATTAACTATTTCCTATGTACACAATTATGCCATCTGCAAATAAAAGTCATTTAATTTCTTTCTTTCTAATCCTTACAGTGTTTTGTGTTGTTTTTGAGGGGGGTTGTTTTTGTTTGGGGTTTTTTTTGGTTTGTTTTTGCTTTTGTTTTTTTCTTTTTTTGCACAGGCTCAGGTATTTAGTACAATATTGACTAGAAATGGTGAGAGCCTTGTTTTAAATTCAATCCCAGGGAGAAGGCTTTCAATACTTTACTAATATGTTTTCTCAGCATCCTTGTCAATATCCTTTATCAGATTAAGGAAGTTCCTTTTAGTTCCTATCCCATGTCTTTTTTTTTTTTTTGATACTAAAAGCTTTATTTTTTTATTTCTCTCCCCTTCCCTGTCCCCCCGTCCACCCAGTTGTCTGCTCTTTGTGCCCATTCACTGTGTGTTCTTCTGTGTCTGCTTGTATTCTTCTCAGTGGCACCCAAAATCTGTGTCTCATTTTGTTGCGTCATCTTGTTGTGTCAGCTCTCCGTGTGTGTGGCGCCATTCCCAGGCAGGCTGCACTTTTTTCACACTGGGCGGTTCTCCTTAGAGGGTGCACTCCTTGCATGCGGGGCTCCCCTACGCGGGGAACACCCCTGTGCTGACAGGGCACTCCTTGCACGCATCAGCACTGCGCATGGGCCAGCTCATCACATGAGTCAGGAGGCCCTGGGTTTGAACCTTAGACCTCTCATGTGGTAAGCAGATGCCTTATCCATTGGGCCAAATCTGCTCCCCCCCCATGTCTTCTTAGCAAACTTTCCCCTTCCTCCCCATCTGCCCTTCTTACCAAGCATATACATTGCATAGAGGACAATCCTTACTGGAAGGGTCAGCAGGAAGAGCACATGAGAGGCTCTTGCTTGTGGGCAGTCAGAGAGGCCCAAGAAAATCTTCAACAACAAATAGTTAACTAAATCCTTACACTAGGCATTAGAGAATGAAAGAAATGCAATTCTTGCCCTCATAGAGTTCAGAGTTTAATTGGAGATAAGAAATAAATAAAACTTTAAACAAATAGTTCATTTCAAATGTGACAAGTGATATGAAGGAAAAGTTAAGGTGCTATGATAGCATGTAACAAGGAAACCTAACCTAGTCTAAGGGATCAGGGAAGATATAAGGATGAGTAGACTAGGAACAAGTCATATAAAGAAAAGCAGTCACAGCTGAAGATGGTTACAGAAGATGAAAAATGAATCTTTGTATTTATAACAAAAATCACATCCAACCAATATAATTCTGCATTGCACCAACTGAGAACCATGATTGTATTAGAGAAACACCTTGCAGTACCACATGGTAGCTCATTTCTAAAGTAACCCTTGCTCCCCCTCAACTTGGACCAACTTTATGTCATCCAAAATTGACTCCCTTTTGCATCAAGGACCCTCTTAAATTAACCAGACCTTATCTTTGTGTGACAGTGTAGAACCCATTCATTCTTCCTGGTCTCATGTTTACAGAATATTTGGCAAAAGTCCCAAATTCCTATGTCCTACACCTATTGATTATGCATTTTTTAAAAATAATCTTTTCCAAATATTCTGCTTTATTGTTCTCAGAAATCACTCAAATTTACCAGAAAGTTAAAAATGTTTTAGTGTGTATTCTCTCCCATATAACCTCTTCTACCTGACAGAGACCACATACTGTGTCAACCCACGAACTTTTTTCAGAAGTGGTCAAGGTTCCCACTGAGTGCATGGGTACTCTCAAGGACATCTGTCATGCCTTTCAGCCATTTAGCATCTGAACCCCTTTCCTGTGTTTGGGAATCCCTGTCCCTGAGAGTTCTCCTTCTATGAAGGCTAACAATGATAGCTATTTGTTTGGGCAGCCTCCCTTGCAGCTGGAGTGCTGGCTCTGCCAATCGCATGCACCTAGCTCAGACTTTAGATTGAAGCTAGTGATATGAAAAACCAGGAGCCACATAGGATCCATTTTGGCAACGAGAGGGAAAGCTCCACCTAGCTTCCTGAGACACCAGTGACAGCAGATTCATGGGCAGCTTCCAGCACTTCCTACGGGTGTGACGTCAGGATGCGCTACAGGGTCTGGGCCCAGCAGCTGCAGCAGCTGCCGCCCAGGGTCTTCACCACACCAGTCCTGCAGCACATCTGGATATTGTTCCTGGCAGCAAAGCCCCAGAGCCTGGCCTTCAGCCTTTCTGGAAATTCTTCTAACTTTATGAGTGAGCTTCATGGGTGGGCAACCTGTGCTGTTCCAGAGCCCTGTGCTCAGAAGGGCCCAGGACTCAGTTCAATGCTCTGTTGTTGCCATTTTGAAATGCCTAACATTTTCTGAACAAGTGGCCTTGGATTTTCATTTTCCACTGTGCCCCGTGAATTGTGTAACTAGTACTGCTGTGAGCTTTCTAACATGCTTTAGGTCAAGGAGTTCTTAACTTTCTCCGTGCCATGGAGCCCTGTGACAGTTGGGTGAAGCCTATAAAGCCTGAGAAGAATGTTTTTCTCTTTTTTTCTTTATTAGAGAAGTTGCGGGTTTACAGAACAATCATGCATAAAACACAAGATTCTCACATACCACCCTACCACCAACACCTTGTATTGGTGTGGAACATTTGTTACAATTGATGACAGTACATTTTTAAAACTGTACTATTAATTCAAGTCTATGGTTTAACTTAAGGTTCACTGTTCATGTAGTGTAGTTACATGAATTTTTTTTTTCATTTTTATTCTGTTACCACATATATAATCTAACACTTCCCCTTATAATCCCAGTCAGATATATATTTCAGTGCTGTTAATTGCATTCACAATGTTGTACTATTGTCACCACCATCCATTACCAAAACCATGAATGTTTTTAAATGCATAGAATAAAATATAAAGAAAGCCAATTATATTGAAATAGTTACAAAAAAGGTTTACAAAAATAAATACGTGATAGCATAATGTGTGCTTTTTAATGAGCACGTTTGTAAATCCAAATCCGTTAGCTAGCAGTGGTGGCAAACATAAACAGTATTTTTACAATGTTTGCAACAAATGAAATGTGACTTGAAAGTATCTGTGATTTCTAATGGCGATAAAATCACAGGTACCTGGTTTGCGGACTACGTTCATAACTTAAGGAAATGATAAATTTCAGTTAGAGACTATTGAAATAAATATACGACTTTTCTCTCAGCCAGTCACAAACCTCATATATTTTAAACAGGTGAAAACAGGCCAAGAGCTCTGCTTTAAATAAATTCCTTATCTGCTTAAATCAGTCAATGCTTTGTTGTTGTTGCTGTTGTTGTTGTTTTTGTTGCTTACAACCAAGAACGCTGTCAGATACAGGAACCCAATATGAACCAACTGGCAGACAAGCCCTAAGCATATCATGGTTCTCCAGGGAAACAAGCAAGCACAATAGTGATAGTGTCCCCAGCTGAGACAAAGATGTATCCAACACAACCCTGCCCCCCGAGTGTTAGGATCTAAGAGGAGATAGTGTCAGTGATGACACCGCAGGATGCTGTCTAGAAAACTAGTGACAAGCACAATGTATGTGATATAGACCACTTGATCTGGATGGCTGAGCAAGTGGAGATCCCATCTAGCTGGGAACATTGCCCATTAATAAAGGCTCTCCATCAGGAGAGAGGAGATAAGGCACAGGACAGTGTAACTGTTGTTCCAAAGCCCACAATAGGCTATCAGAAGGTTAAAGATTTCATCAGTTTCCCAAATCCTAATCCAGGATTCTTCATTTGAGCCTAGATCACCTCCCAGGTAATTTGATGTGACTTTTCTGCAACCCTCAAAGGAAATAGGATCAGAATGCTCCTCCCCAGGTGCCATTTACCCCTCCCTCTTCCACTCCTTTTGGGAAAGGCAGACTCAAAATCCCTTTGGGTCAAAGGAACTACCTGTCTTTTGGACACATCTGAGAAGGCTGGGTTTTGCAAACATAGAAAACAGTCCACTTGAAGTACTTTAACTTTTCAAAATTGTTTCATATCCATGAACTTGAGTTCTGAGCATATATCATTATCCCTATTTTATAGGAGAAGACATGGAGATTCAGAGAGAAAGGTTGTAATTTGCTGAAGGCCACAAAGCAAGATAATAAAACCCAGTGTCCTTGCCCCTGCCCATAACTGTCCTGTGAGTAGATCAAAACAAGAGGGAAGGCTGTCTCTGAAAGGGAAGTACATTCAAGCAGATCATCTAAAAACAAGAAACCCAACCCCACCCCAAAGTTCTGGAGAGCAGGTGACAGCTAAGAGAGGAGAAGCTCTAAAATGAAAACAAATCACCGAATCCTCTGGCTGCTAAAGAGCCTCAGTTTGAGCCCCAACCATAGGATGGAATTCTTTTGGCCCATGACCAGTTCCAAGTCCTTCCCCTTCCTGCCTAGGAGTTTCATAACAACAGCAACAGCAGGAAAAGGGTTTCGTGAACATAAAAATAAACAAACTTTCTATTTTTAGCTCTGCTACAGCTGGGAGAGCTTCATTCTTTGCCTTTTAGCTGCAGCATTCTGAGGGAGCAGGGCAGACGGTGGAGGGGTAGGGGGACCAGGAAAGCTGGGGGATTCCCACTGGGAGCTAGATTTTCCACTGTTGAACCTAATTACACACAGGCCACAGAAACCAATGTCCAGCCTGGAAGCCTCAGGAGTCTGTAGGTCTGGAAAAACTGGAGAGCGTCAACCAGGAAGTTGGTCTGTGATTAGGCTATTTTCTCACCATATATAGAAATAAATCATCTTTGACCCACAATGTCTTTAGAGCTCCCGAAAACTATGTTGCCCAGTGACACTATCAGAGGCGTGGAAGATAAGCTTGTAGATAGACACTTTTTTCCTTCCTAACTTGGGCTTAAGTTGGAAACTGCGTGAATCTCAGAGGACCTCAGGGCCCACACCTTCCAGGCTTAACCCTGTGTCTAGAATTCCTGATGAGCCTGCCACATGTTCCCCAGCCGGCAGCATCAGGAACTAGAGAAAGGGCAACAGTAATACGGGAGGTGGGGAATGAGGGGAGCTGCAGTTCTTTCGTTGTCAGAGTTCCAAGGACGCCAGATGAGGGAGGCAACAAGGCCATTTTCTTACAAATGGCACTCCAGCTTTAGGAAAAATGTACACCAGGTCTGATTTGAGAAGCATCTCTTTAGTCTTGCCCCTCCCAGACCTTTACCCCATGTCACCTTTAATAATGTTCTTTTTCCTCTCTCTTGTCCCTTTTCAGGCATACTCCTGGGTGTACTTGCAGTCCTTTGAGAGAGGGCAGAATTGCAGACCCCAAAGCAGTACTGAGGAAGGAAAGAACCCAGGGCTTTGCACCCTCCAAGGAAGTAAGTGCAGGAGAAAGTGTCCCATGGATTAATCAAGGAAAAGCAAGAGAAGGCCTCAAAAACATCTGACCTTAAAGCCGAGGGTCTTCAATCATTGACAAATATGCACTGAGCGCCTTACTGTCTGCCAGAACGTCCCCCGCATAGTTTATAGTCCAGCTAAACCGGCAATTTCATTACTGTGGGGAAGTCTGATGAGTAAGTACAGAGTCCCGTGGGAAGTCAAGGGATTGCTCCAGGCTTGGTTTTGGGGAGTCAAGGAGATCTTTTCAGAGGAGACAATGGCTGAGCTAAGACCCAGGCAGGTAGAGATCTGGTACAGGGTAGAATTTCTCTCAAAGACTCCCACTTAGGGGCAGCTTTCAAATATAAATATAAGAACTTATCTCCAGCACCTCAAAGATAACTGATCCCTACTCCCAATAACATTTACCCCAGTTGTACTGAGTAATTGCATTCACATCTTAAGAAGAATATAGCATAATAATTTATTTGAGGGAAACGGACTTGGCCCAGTGGTTAGGGCGTCCGTCTACCACATGGGAGGTCCGCGGTTCAAACCCCAGGTCTCCTTTACCCATGTGGAGCTGGCCCATGCGCAGTGCTGATATGCGCAAGGAATGCCCTGCCACGCAGGGGTGTCCCCCGCGTAGGGGAGCCCCACGCGCAAGGAGTGCACCTGTAAGGAGAGCCGCCCAGTGCGAAAGAAAGTGCAGCCTGCCCAGGAATGGCGCCGCCCACACTTCCCATGCTGCTGACGACAGCAGAAGTGGACAAAGAAACAAGACGCAGCAAACAGACACAGAGAACAGACAACCGGGGGAGGGGGGGGGGATTAAATAAATCTTTAAAAAATAATAATAATAATAATTTATTTGAATGTGAATTGCCACAGCTAGCAATGTAAACCCTAGACTCTTGGGTTGGAAGAGACCATACTAAATCTGTCCTCGCACAAGGTACAGAAATCCCTTTTACAGCAGCTAATGAACAAGGCAAAGTTAGTTGACTGGTTACTTAGTTAGATGGTTAGCTAGTTATTTTAAATACAGGAGTTGTATGATTAATAGCCTACTACCAGGCGGGAGTTTCTGACTCCCCACTCCAATAAACCCTGCAAAAGACTGCCATATTAAGTTTTTTGAGTAATCTGTCCATTATTCAAAAATCTGAAGTGACCCCACCTATCTACACACAAATTCTAATGTCCTTCTAAACAACTGGAATAGTCTGTAACAAAATATTACAGTGGTTATCTTTGGGTAGCAATATTTTGGATACTATTTTGCTTTTCTACTTCATGCTTTTGAGTCTTTTTTTCTCTAGTTTTCCTCACTAAATAACTATATATCATCAAATAGTTACTTACAAAAAGTCCAACTATATTTATTCTTTCACCACACCTTTGTTCATGTTGTTCTCATCCTAAAAGGCCATTATCCTCGTCTCCTCTTCAATTTCTTCTGCACCTCCTAGACTCTGCTCAGCCTACCTCTGTCAGGAGGGATTCAAGGAGTGTTTCAGCCTACTGCCTTTAAATCCAAGTTAACAAAATGTAGCATCCCATTACACAATTTTCTATTATATTCTAATAATTTTTTGAATCAGTTCCACATAGATTGTTAATTCCTTGAGAGTAATATCATAGTGCTATCTAGCACAGGGCACAGTTTATCATAGCTTTTCCGTAAATATTTACTTGCTTATTTCATAGATGGATGGAGGGATAGATGGATAGATGAATGGATGGACAGATGAAATTCCATGGTTGTATTTATTAACTAGTTGGTTAGAACTTATCTCCCCTACCCAGCAAATAGGATGAGAGAGATGGGTAACCCTTAAATAGTACATGTGAAATGAGTATCAGGTATTATTATTGTTATTATCCTTTCTTGGACCAATTAACTTGATTTAGTCCCATGGTCACCAAATTTGCTTCCCAAACCTATCCAGCTGATTGAGTTAAGTATCTGTGGAAAGAGCATGATTCAAATGTGACTCTGGTGTAAGTGGCTTGAGACCAGAGTCTCATTTATTCTTGTATATTTTGTGTTCCACATGGGACCAGGAGCATACCTGTGATGAATAAATGCATAACCATTTGTTGAACTCTTTCACCACCTACTTGATCTTTAACAAATGTTTTTTGAATCTCAGTTTCCTCACCTAGTAGATGGGTATAAGAATAGCAACTCAGTGTGGTCAGAAATTTAAAGACAATAGTTATAAAGTGTTTAGCGCAGTGCCTGGCACACATACAGCAATAAGTCAATGGTAGTTCAAAGAGAGAGCATGTGGGTGTATATCTGCAAGCTGGTAAATGAAAGCTATCCCATTATTTTATGATGTGTTTGTCAGCCCTTCCTTTTATTTGTTAGGAAAGAGCCAGCCTAGGGAGAGGAAGTTAGTTTGTGGCAAAGTTGATGTTCTGAGTCACTGATCTAGTTAAGGAAGCAAATTTCCAAGCCAGTTACTTTGTGGGCCTTTAGGGCAAGAGGAATAAACAACTTCAGCCTTCACAAAAGCTTCTGCCAGAATGAATGTGCTGGGCAGGGCAGGCTGGGGTTTCCCAAGAGTCTCTCCCATAAAGTGACAAGAAGTGTTTTACCTAGTCCACATAAATGTTATGTGAAACCCACACAATGGGTTCATTCAATAAATCAATAAGTAAACCCGTCCCCAAGAGAAGAGCAAAAGACAAGGGAAACCACAAAGAGAGGGGAAATGATAACTCTGTGAGGCTCTCCAGCCTCCCACTGAGACCCCGCCAGAAAAATGGAATCCAGAGGCTCACTGTTTACAATGAGGACAAAGCCAATGCTGAGTCCCGACAAAGAGCCCTGAACAGTGGTGCCGGCAGTTGTAAAAGTGGCTTTAAAAACACAACTCTGGAGGGACTGTGAGCTAGCTTCAGAAAATGAGGACTGAGCCCCTCACATCCCAGAGGCATAAGCAAAGAGTCTTCCAAGCTACCAACTGACCTCATCAGCCCCACTCCTGGGAGGGGCGGGGAGTGGTATGGCCCCTGCATCAGATTATCTCCAGAACTCAGAGGAGGACTAAGAAAGCACAAAATGCATGGAGGGGAGGGGTGTGTTTATGGGGATGGGAAGAGTCATAGATTATTAGAGAAGACATCCAAGAGTTTCTCTTTCCTAAGCTTCCCCCAGTGCCAAGATTTGGGGAGGCAGCCATAAAAGTAACATTTTTCCTGGCACCCTGGATGGCGCATTGAAGACATTCTGGAGGTTGCATTAAAAAGATCTCCCAAGAAAAGTTCACTGCTCTTTTTAGAGGAGCTTTCATAATTAAGTAATTTATGTCAGAATTAGATAGTTTAGGAGGGAAGAGCCAAACAGAAATCTAATTGCAGGAGATAAATATAATAACTGTTATGAAAACCAGCTCTCAAAATCTGTTTAGAAGTTGAAAGCCAAAATGAAAAAGCAATACGTTTTAAATGAGCCGGGGGGAGGGGTGGGGGTATGGAAATGCTTTCTTAGAATGGCTATAATTAACCTGGAAAATTTCACTAAAACTAAGCACGAGATGTAAAAGAAAAAAATAGCATCTTCAGAAAACTTTTGGCTAGGGTAAAATGAATAAGATTTTGTTGCCTTTGTGAGGCAAAGGCCACGACTGCAGAAGTAGGGAGGCGTTGGTACTGCCCGTTGGCTCTGGTCCACACTTTACGCAGGCCAGGGCTTTCATCCACAGAGGCCCCAAGTGGGCACTGCGCAACGGCCTGGTGGGCCACCCTGAACTCCCGAACACACTGAGTATATCTCAGCTTCCCCATCCTACCTTACGGCTCTGCCTTTCACAAGTCTGTCCTAATCCTTCTGGAATCCATTTATGTTGCCAGCTTGTACCACCTCTGAGAGAGAACTCATTCCATAAGACATTACCTGCTGTGTGAGGTAGTATTTCCGCTCACTTGTCCTGAACTTGCCTCACTAGCTCCAAGGCGGTACTATATTTCAGGATCTGGTGAACAAGTCTGTGCTCATCTTACCACACCATATTTAGGCTGACCATTTCCCCCTCTCAGGCTTCACCTTGTCAGCCATTCCTTGGCTTCCTGTCAGGTTCTCAGATCAGTTGGGCTGATGTTCCAGAACTTCCACTAGCCCTGTTTCTCTTTCCAGACCCTCGCACAACGTGGCAGGCAAGAACACACTATACTTTAAGATGAGAGTAAGATACTGTTCTCAATTTAATAGCTTCTATACCTCAAGAATATACCCATTTTTGTGCAGCACAATCCTATGTCTAACCACATTATATTAGATGTGGCTTCTAGACTCAAGGAGTTTGCAATATGGTAAGAAACTGTCTCCAGGCAGCACAGGTAGACTGATGGTGGCCAATACTGCAAGTCTGTCTGAAACAGGGCATTTCCACAAAAGAAAAGCAAATGTAATCACTCCTTACCTTTCGAGCAGGCTAAGATTCTATATAATACCCCACTGATTAGCATAACATTATAGAAGGAAGGCAACACCTTTTTTTTCCCCATCACATTGATATGAAACCAGAGCTCAGCCCTAGTGCTAAAGTTAGTGGAGGGTGGTCACTCAAAATAGGGGTTCAAATTTCCGGCCTCAATTCACAAATCTGCTTATTTTAACTATTTTTTAAATTAGATGTCAATGCTCTGTTTCATTCCATTTAGAGCCCACTAACCTCTTGACCACCTTCAAATATCATTCCTTGAAAATAATGAGGGTTAAGCAAAATATAACAGCACTGCAGTTGCCTGGGGCCATTCATGACTTCATCGGAGTTGGGTTTTCACTGCCAAGAGAATAAAACAGTAAATGGTTGCTCTAACCTGCTTTTTCATAAGGGATGCCTAATCCACCCTGCGTGAAAATATCCTGGTCAGATGTCCACTCCTTCCCTTCTGCAATATTGCATCTTCCTAGCAGTGTCGGACCCTCAACAGACTTGAACAGCCTTGACAATACAATGTGAACAAATCCGCCATCTTGCCTGCCTATAAACCACTGATATCTCTGCCACAGAAACTGTTGGTTTTTCAGCTCTGGACTTTCCCCACTTCTGAGATATCACAGAGGTACCATCTCATGAATGGGCCTAGATTTTCTTTTTCCCACCTGACAGCATGTTCATGAAGCCCTGAGCTCAAGTTGATTGCCTCAGTTTCTCTCATTCAGTTTCTTCCTGCTTTCTGGTAAAAGTAAATCTGAATAATTATCACCTTGCCCAGAGCAAATCTGTAATGTTGATTTAGATGCCCAGGGAAGTATTTTCTGTAGCTTTCCACCAAAAGGTTTCATTCCAGGCCTGCACATTACCCCTGCTCAAGTATGGAAGTCCTTTGCAGAAAGCAATTTTCTCTTCCACTGGATGATGTAGTGCTAAAGGGATATATCTGGGGGTTGGAAACACTTGGGACTCGAATCTGGGCTCCACCATTTTATTAGCTGTAAGACACTGAAAAAATTACTTACCTCTCTGAACCTCAGTTTCATCTGTAAAATGTGAATAACATTCCATCTCATAAATGCACTGTAAAAGATCGAATGGTACGTGGTATGTAAAGCTCCTGGCACAGTATCTGGTGTCCTTCCTTAACAGTGAAGGAAACTTCCACTCCCAATTCCTCAGGCCAGCAGATAAAGCCTTATTGTGCCCAGGCCTGTCTTCCTCAGTGTTTGGTTAGATTCTATATGCTTGCTTCAGGCTCCAGGAGTTTTAGGGGTACCAACTGTACAGATAGAAAATTGTACGTTCTAAGTGTCGTTACAGATTGAGCTTTTCCCAGCTTGGTAAACACATATACTAAGGAAAGCCCTTCACAAGCAGTTCTTGAGTCCGTATCTGGGTCCTCATCTCCCTAAGATATCTGATTCCTCTTTAGAGCCCCATCTTCTTCCACTCCTTTCTGGCCCTACCCGACTACTTGTTAGCCCACCTGCTTCTAAGACCCTCCCTGCTTCCTGTTCAAATACAGACTGAGTTCACTCCACCTTGGATGAACAGTGCATTTAATCTCCTTCCACTGAAAGAAAACATGTTTTCTCTTTCCACAGCCATCCTTGGCCTCTCCACCTGGCATGCTGGGTTTCTCTTTGGTTTTTCAGCTCGGGGCCATTTGTTTCCTCCTGCATGAAGAAAAAGGGATCTCTTATTTCTTCGTGGTAACAGTTGGTTGCATCGGCTATTTTAATGACCACACGCAGGGGCCAAAGGACACCAGCTCTCAGGATGTGCACTGGGTGGGTTTAGGCTTGGTCAGGCCTCTGTGCACTTGGCAAAGGCAGCATAGCATCTCAGGCTCATGCCATGGAAGGCCCTCCTGTGCTGCCTCTGAGGAGGGCCCTAGACACTCCACGCCAGGTCCTGAGATCCACCCCGTTCCCTACCCACAGTAACCTTGGAGACACTGAACAAGTTCACGGCCCATCAGAAGCTTTGTATCTGGGTCCTGTAGCCAACACTGTTGCAGGCCTTCTCATTTTCTACTGTTTTATGAATGAGACTTAAGAAACCTGAATAAAAGATGGATTGAGTCGGGGATGAGGGGGAAGAACCCCTAAGAACGTCTTGAAGGCTATTTCCCCTCCATCTCTGCTTCTGACAGCTCCTGATGGGGCAGTTTTCCTTAACGCCCTCGGTGAGTGGCAGTAAAAACTTTTCTAAGGCGTTGTGTGCAGGGGACAGAACACCCAGCATTGGCTAAAGGAGTCCGTCATTTTCCTTTGCCCAGTTAGGACGTTAGAGCCTTCCCCCAACCTGCCCCATCGATCCCCTCCACACCCCTCTCCCCTTTTCGGAGAAGTCTGCTCAATTAGGCAGCACCCGGCTGCTTTTACTTAAGACGGTCTCACGTCCCTGGGAACGCTCGTGCTTCCGTGAAGAAACTGCGGACACGCTCCACAGGCTGGCGGCTGCGTCCAGAAGGCGTGTTCCGGGCCGGAGAGACGGAGGGGCGCGTACGCGGAACGGCGGGGCTGGGAGGGGTGGTTGGCGGGAAGACAGCGAGGGCGCGGTGGGGCGTGCGTTCCCCAGAAGTCCAAGGGCACGCGTGCTCTGCCTGCTTGGGCCGAGCGCAGGGGGCGGGCGAGCGGCGTCTGCTTCAGGAAGTTGTCTCTGACATCAGGGGCAGGACTAAGTTGGAGCGAAACCTCAAAAATGCCAGGCGTCAGCCAGCGGGAGGGCGCGGAAGGCGGAGGGCGCGCTCCTCGGCGGCAGCGGCAGGTAGGCGCCGCGCGCGGCTCGGCGGGCGTGGGCAGGGCCGGGGCGGCGCGGGCGGCGCGGGGGCGGCGCGGGGCGGGCCCACGGCACCCGCTGACCCCTCCGCCGTCGGTGGCGCCGGGCCCTCCGCTCCAGACCTTACTCCGGGTGGAAGGGGCAGGGGATAGAGAAAATAAACCTTGACCTCGCCCCCCAAGCCCGGCTTGTGTCAGACGCGGTAGCGCCGGGGAGATGGCCGGGCCCGCGCGCCTGGAGGAAGCCCTCCCCTGAACTGAAAGGTGAGTTTCAGGAGGCTTTTGGGTTGTGTTTTTAAAGCATATTTTAAGCTGCCCTCTGTATGAAAGGGCTTTCCCACGCTCTTCTTTCTTTAGAAGGATGAAATCGACCCGAGATAAATGGGATCTAAGGATATTTTTTTCCTGGGTAGCCTATCGCCGCTTCACAACTTTAGTTCTAATTTATTACTTCCCTTCCTTGCGGCCGATCCCCGTCAGGCGCACATCTGCTGCTGGGCTGAGTCCACATGGGTTCCTCGGGGGTGGAAGGTGGAGTTTCTCTTATCCCAGTTGACAACTGCCGTTAGGAGCGGTTTCAAAGGGACAAATGGACATTCTTTTTAGCTACTGAAAAAAGTCAAGGCTTGAGACTCCAAAAACCACCACGGGCTTAGATGCTTTTGAATCATTCTAGGAGAAGCCAAATTTTCCACGGTTAACCCGTTGAAGCACACTGGCCAAAATAAAAATATGGCCTGGAGCCAGGGTTTCAGTGGGACCTGTCTGCTTTCCCCTCAGCCTCCCGGGAATTTGCTGTGACACAGATTGCTGGCTAACTTCTCTGGATCTTTAGACCACCCACTCCCAGACTCCCCACCCCACCCACAGGGGACACAGTGGGACTGTTTCCCTAGTATTCTGAAGAGCTTTGCGGAATACATTATGTAATAATAAAGTAAACTATAGACGTTATCTAGAGGGAATGCTGGTCCTGCCTAACCGAAAGGGAAACTGAAGCAGAGACAAACACTTAGCCTAATTTAACCAAGAAGGCAGGCAGCCAGTGTGCTACTCTACCTTGCACTTGGTTCCACCGTTTCTTCTGAACCAGGAAAGGGAGGGAAAATTCATCTGAACGTCTTAGAATCACCTCCCTTCCAAAGCCGTTGCATTTTATTCGCTCTGCTAAAGTTCTTAAGATCTGAAACTAGTTTTAAGCAACCCACATTTTGAAGTCCTGTTATGGAAGAGCCTTGACTTTTAACAAACAGGACTTAAAAATAACGTTGATGTGTCTTGTCTGTGACCCCTTTTATAAATGGTTTGTAAGTTCCACTTAAAGAATTCAACAAGGGTCTTCCCCACCTTTGAACTGATTGACTTCCTTCAACCACCTGGTCTAATGTGCTTCCCTGCACCCTGTGGAAGCAGCTGTAGGGGGAAATCTGATCGTCCTTCATTTCCACTGATGTTCTGGAACCTCCCACCCCATCCTAGATACAGTTTTGGGAAAGAGATGTATTACAAAAGCAAATGCTTCTCCAGCTCCCCTCCTTTGTCAATATTCAGCCTGTGGGATGAACAGAAGATCTCTTCTGCCCTGTTCCCTCAAGACTAAACCTAAGAGAATAATGAACTCTCAACAAGCTAAGTTATTGATTTCATCAAAGAGAGAGGTACATCCATTTGTCTGGCTTTTAATGAACCTACTGTGTGCCAGACAGTAGGCCAGGAACTTGGACTCCAAAGATAAGACAGTTCCTGCTTTTGAGGAGCCAGACCTGATTAAAAAACAAACAGCTGACATTCAGAATAACACACATCCCAGCAGCCGCCTCAGGATGCTGAAGTAATCACGAAAGGAGGGGGTGATAAACTCTCCCAGGAATTACGTGGGAAGTTGTCACTGCAAAAAGTGATAGTTGAGCAGGATCTTGAAAGCGATTGGGAATTCCCAAGTAAAGGGTATTAAGGCAGAGGTAAGAATACATGCAAAGTCAAAGGCAGACTGGGAGAACTATAAGTCATAGGGATTACATAATTACCAAGAACCATGAGCTAGCTCTCTCTTGTAACAGTAGGAAGCCATTCTTTAAATTTTTAAGCAGGGGCCATGGTATGGGCAGATTTATATTTGGAGGGAGAGTAAATGGCCAAACTGGGGCTGGCTTGGAGAAAGGGGGAACTGAGATAATGGGGATCTCAACTAAGGTAATGGCAGTGGAGACTGAGGAAATGGAAGGGTTCTTAGGTGTTTAGGAAGTAGAATCAGAAGTACGTGGTGATGAAGGGAATGTGGTAAGGAGTAATGAGTGGAACTCAGGTTGATTATAAAGTGTTGAGCTAGTAGGGAAAGCTACCTTACCTTGTCATTGATGGCTTGGGAAGCAGATTGTGGGAGAAGGCAATGAACACTTTAGACATATTTAAATTGTACACACCTTGGAGATATCCAGGTGGAGATACATGGTAGGGCTGGATATTCAGGCCTGGAGCTCAGGGAGAGGTGGAGGTTGCTCCAGATTTAACTATCCCAGATGTTCCTGAAAGCAGTGTTGTGAGCACTATCAGTGAGACTCTGTTGAAACTGAAGAGCCTTGGATCTGTCATTAGTGGCCTACAGATGTTCTTTTCATACCATACAGTGACTTCCGGATAACTCAAGACTCTACTAAAGCAAAATGGAAATAACAGGGAAAACTGGGATTGGGGTAGATATGGGAACTCTGTACTACTATCTGTATGATTTTCCTGTAAACCTATGATTGCTCTAAAAAAGCTTTTTAAAAAATTACTCTCTTCCCCCATGTGAAAAATGTATACTTCAGTTCAGTTGTGAGGACTGCCACAACTTCTACAGAACTCAGACCCCAAATCTTTAGTTACTGCACCTATGTGGGAGAGTCCTGCCTTCATTAAACAAGGTCGACCTGCTTAGCCTATCTCTAGATGCATACATAGCTGTTCTTTAGGGCTGGCTGCCAATGCCCAGATCAGGGTGATTCTGCCTGGAAGAGAACAGCCTTGAACTTGAAGACATGGGTTCAGTTCTTGACGTGAATACTTGTTAACTGACCTTGAATCTCTCAGCTTCAGCTCCCTTTAATTTAAAATGGGGATAATTATTCCTAACCAGGGTGATAGTTAGAATCAAAGTGAAAAAAAAAAGAAAGTATGTATTAATGAGCTACAAACTTGTAAAGATCTATAAAAATGTGAGGAGGTTTATTAGTATTACTAAGGTTGCCTCTTGAGCCTCCCAAAATCAGATGGCCTGGGCAGGTGTAAGATAGGGGCAGCATCTTAGGCCCAGACTTGCAGCTCTTTAATTGTATGAAATAGTTTAGGGCATTGATTATAAGAGCCCCCTCCATCCTATCTATGACAGGTATCTCTCCTGGCCTCTTCCCTTTCTCCTCCTTTGTGGTAAGAACCCAAGGAGGTGAATGCTCCAAGAATGCTCGTGAGACTGTGCACTTCACAAGGACTCCCGGGAGCTCACGGGCAGGAGAACCAGCCAGTCTTCTGCTCGGCATGCCTGGGCTGCACGTGCTGCCTGGTCTACCCAGAGGGACCACTTTTTTCTAGTTCTTATCTTGGTGCTGGTGAAATCAGTGGAGGCCTTGAATCCTGGTTGATGTCTAGATGTATTTTTTGTGGTTTTCCCCATCCCGACTTGGGAAATCTGACAGATTCCAACCCAGTGAAGTTCAAATTTCACATCAACATCAAGACTTTTAAGTGAACAGACTTCTGATTGGGTCTGTCTGTTGATGTAGAAAAGGAAATAACCACAGATTCAGAGCCTTCAAATAGAAAGCTACTTTAGAGATGAGCCAGCCCACTCACTTCACAGGTGAGCACCCCAGGAGGTTCAGGGAGGTGACGTGTGCGCCCGAGCCACACACCTGGTTGATGGAGGGACCAGAATCCAAGCTCCATCTCTCCCTGTTCAGGAAGAGCAGATGCTGCCTGAGGTCTCCAGCACCTACACCTATATACCCCACTCAGAGATACACAAAGATCTCAACTGCTAGCAAGGAGATAAAATCAAAAAGACCATGCACTTGAAGGCCACAGTAGCCTCTGGGACAAACCAGGAGCAGACATTGGAGAGACGTAGGCAAATCTCAGCCTTCTCCATCCATGCCCCAATCTTCAAACGTTTTTCAGAACAGAGTTCCAAAGGCCTCGCAAAAAGGGAAACATCAGGCGCCTTAATTAATTAAAACCCTTTTAACATTTCATTAACGTTGTTAGGAAACCTCTTTAGCTTCAGATAGAAGAATATGTGTTGGAGACTAGTGGACAAGTCAGCACTGCACATCGAATATTGATCCTTAACGTACTAATCCATGAGAAAGGCTGGTGAAAAGTAGGAGCACATTGGACTCCCTGCAGGCACAGTGAGAGAGAGAAAGACAGTGGCAGGACAGACTTTTTTTCCTCTCTAAAAGGAAAATCTACAACAAATTCTTTGAAGGGCAATCCCCAGGGCCACAGCCCTGCTCACGTTTCTGACTTTTTTCTCCTATCAATTTGAGCCATCAGAGCAGAGCATCAACTGGGGACATGAGTGAACATTTAGTGGAGACTGGGAAAGGGTAGCTAAGTTCCCAAATGAGCCTCACACAGACATGAGACTGCCTTCTCAGGGCAGCTCCCCAGGGGCCATGGCAGTATCCAAACCAAATCCACGTCCCTGGGGAGACGCTTGATCCCACGATTGTAACCAAGCTGCTCCATGGCATTTGTTACTAAGAAATGAAAGAAAACCTAACCGCGGCCCTTGTGCGTGTAGATGGCGTCACTTGGGGCTTGACCTGCTGCACGCGGGTATCGGAGAAAATGGCCAAGAACAAACTAAGGAGGCAGAAGTCCAGGAATGTATTTCATATAGCCAGCCAAAAAAACTTTAAGACTAAAAACAAAGCAAAACCACAAATCTTAAGAAGATAAACATTGTGAATGATGAAAAAGTTCACAGAGTAAATAAAGCTTTTATAGATATACAAAAGGAACTTGCATCTTTCTCAAAAGACCTTTGCCTTGAACCTGTGCAGAAACAGCCAATTGCTCAGCAGTATGATGAAAAGAAGCCAGTTGATGTTGACGAGGCTACAAGATTAATGGCTCAGTTGTAATACAATAGTGATGCATCAAATTCCCAAAAAAAGACCAATAAATTAAATGTTTTGTGAAAAAAAAAAACCCCACAAACCTACCCGCTACTTTATTTCTTGGACAAAACAGAAGAAAAAAATTGTGTGTGCAAGCCACTACAGACATGCACTTATTCTTAATTGTCTGTAACTGTTTTGCAGTTGACTTTTCTTCTATTCAAATGCAACCCAAATTTCAAGCCAGACAGGCATAAAGAAAGCCCACTGGCAATTCCTTTTAGTTTTCCAGGCAACTCAAAAAAGAAAAGAGAAAAATATATGAATAATGGTTAAGGGTAGTTGCATGTTATAGTACTTTGGGTCTCCAAATTGTTCTGACAAGGAAAAGAGTTGGCAGCACACAGGGTTAGAGATGGATGGGAGAGTTTGGGAGTTGGCAGCTGGGAAAGAATCAGTGGAAACTGGGAAGTTCCATTAGCTTTAGTATAATGGAACAGAATGACACATAGTGGACGTGCTGTGTCTTAACCTAAATGACATGAGACAGTGGCCACAGGAAATAAGAGAAGAGAAAGCAGCAGTCTGAGTCAGGAGCCTACTTATTCCTTCCCCAACCCCAGTAAGATACTGAGTCTGTGCCCCTGTTTGTGGTTTCTAATCTTAGATTCTTCCATAGTGCCACCAGCTGGGATAAGAGCCGGCTTTCTAAAGCTCCTCTGCTCACAGCCATTGTATTCCCAAGTCCTGGCCATACATGGCCATACCTGGAGCTCTACACAGCCATTCATATGCAATGATCTGCAACCACTCAGGAATCAACACAGGATCAAAGTGACCTTTCCAGTGACGGGGGACCAGAGTAGAAATTAATGTCTATCTAATCTTTCTTCATTCCCATGAATTTTTAGCATGCATGCTAGGCTCCAGTTAACCATTTATCAGATGGTGGTGCTAAGAATTGGAGGCATACAAAGATGACAACCACTACTGCCTCCCCACCTCCACCCCACCAGGTTGCCTTATGGGCACATCACAATTTGCTCCAGAGCATTATGCTAGAGAGAAGTGGCAAAGCTGAAAGAGCATAGCTCTCACAAGTCCCAGCCCTGCAGACTTGCTCCATATTTCAAGTCCCTTTCTTATAAATGCCTGGTGATTTCTACCCTCGCTCTGTCTCTCCATCTTCCACTCCTAACCTGACACACACTCCCTCCTGCCCAGGGCCCACAGTCTGCTGAGTAGCAGTTGCCAGCGTAGCACAGCAGTGGCCTAGATTAAAACCTCCAGGCTCGTTATCTGGGTGACCCACACCATCCCATAATGAAACCTACACTGGGAAAGGGGAGCAGGTTTGCGCGCCACACCACCCAGACATAACCTACTCAGAGCTCTCCTGGTTTCCAAATTAAAAGCTCAGATCCTGCCCTGCGGGATATTTGAACATGGCCCAGAGCCTCCATTGGTGCAGAGGGACAGCAAGGCTTTACAGGGCAGCTGAGGATACTTGCTGACGTCCCTCTACTGTGCATTTCATGGTTTTGCACCACGATGGGCTTGATCACTGAGGAAAAAGCAGGTTTTACTGTGTTTTCAATGGATGAATGGTGCAGATTTCCATTGCTATGGGAAAAAAACTCTCATTTTCAGACAGAGATACTGTTCTGGGACAAGGGAAGGAGACAGTCACAAACTGTGTGCCTGGGGGAAGAAGGTCTGATGTTCCTGGCTGATATTTTCCAGGAATTAGATTTTGGTCATTTAAAAATATTCCTTAAAAAATATATATATATTCCTTCAAGTTGGGGCCTGAGAGTGAGGGGGGAAATACTTAAGGCATTCATGTATGTGGACATTCAACACCTGTTATTGGAGTGAATGAATAAATTCACAATAAACTGATTGATGACATTTTATACTTCTTAAATGACCAGTAATGAGAAGTATATCATTCCTATTTACCATCTATTAACTTTCAAGAAATTTTGCATTGTCTCTTCCCACATTTCTATCCAAGATACTTATAAATTTATTTTCCTTTGTGGTAGATAATATGCATTTTAGGAGGCATGCTTTCCCATACTCAGTCCCTTCTTCAGTGCCTTTGATCTTTTGCTTTAATAAGAGACACTGAATCTTGCATCTTGTATTCCTAGAAATGCAGAGTTATTTGGATGCTTGAGATATTAAATATTGGAGACAAACGAAAATAAAAATTTATAGAGTATTGTAACATATGCCAAGCATTGCATTAAGAGCTTTCCCTACATCCTCCCATTTAACCCTCATGATAACTCAACAAGACAGGTACTACTATAACCCTTCTTTGCAAATGAGGAAACTGAGGGCTCTGCCACGAACTAAATGCTCTTCCCCTGGCTCCAGAGCATTCTCTATATGCTCTGATCCAATGTCCATATCCAATGATGGCTAGGAGACTCTATTTCTTGGAAGCTTAGTCTGTTTTAGCAGATGGATAGATAAAGAGGTGATTATAAAACAGCATAACAAATGCTATGATAGGTGTAACAACAAGGATATTGGAGCCCAATAGACTTGCAGTAGACTTTCCAGAGGATATGAAATCTAATTAAGACTCTGTCATTTTATTTATAAACCTGTGAGACCCTATGTAAGGTTTGACCCTCCTCAGTCACCCTTTGGCACCATCACCTCATCATTGCATTCCCAGTGCCCAGGATCTGGCACATAGTAGCTGCTTATTAAACATCAGTTAATAAACACGTGCACTTCCATAGACAGAACTCCCAGCCCCTCTCACAGTTAGAATGATATCAATTCATGGGCTTTATCCAAACAGATTGTGGCCCAGGGACCTCGGGAAAGAGAAGAGAAAGGCCTAGAATGGCTTTGTTTTTTTCTCTTCCTCCAAACATGGTTCCCTGTATATGAGAAGACAAGAGGAGACTGGGAGGCCTTACAAATGGCTCTGAATAGAAATCTGCCCTTGTTCAGGCAAGGAGACTCTCAGGGTTGCATGAGATTATAAAGAAGAAAGGAAATATACTGGTAACCAGTTTCTAAAACTGTAATATCTACAGTTATCTCAAGGTTTTTATTATCACTTCAAAGACTCCCAGCTCGCAGAGCTGCACAGCTTGTGGAGCCACATCTACAGCATCTGAGGCCGTTTCCCTCAGCCATCAGGTACAAGGAGCCTTAGCTTCACAGGAAGCTCTAGGCTGGGAATTCTCACCCCTTTTTTCCCTGTAATTGTCAGTGAAATCTGGGGGCTGTCACTTACTCTGATTAGTCATCTTTGGCTCCTGTCTGCAAAGGGAGAATTTTTAAAACTTCTTAGGAGCCCTGGAAGCTTTGCTTTAGAAGGCAGAAGCTGCCCCAACATAGCTTTGATGGCATATTTTTCCAGACATATTTCTCAAAACACCTCTGTGTGCTGGACACTATAGTAGGGGCTGTGGGGACTTTAAAAAAAAAAATGCAGGACAGATTCCACCCTTCCACCTCAGGGAGACTGCAAGGCCAGGCTGCATGACCCGCCTCTCAGACTGCGGGGGCAGCCTCTTCCCTGGGATCAGGGACTGTTCTGGGATCTCTGCCCTCTGGGTTGCCATCTGTTCACCCGTCCTCCAGGCCCTGGACAGTGCTGCCCTGCACACCCCTGACACCTACTTCACCCTGCTCAGCTGGCTGTCCAGTCGTCTGACCAACGTGCCCAAACAATCAGTAGCTGCTGATGACTCCAACCCCAAGTGTCAAAACTGGACCCATTGCATGGCTTTCCTGTCATGCCCAGGCCCCAGTTCTGGTCCCCTTACCCTGCTGCAGCCCTCAGGGCTGGCCCTGCAGAGGTCTGTGCAAAGCTGGTGCAGATTTTAGGGCTCATGGTACCAATGATAACTGCAGGTGCCCTGGTCCTGTTGAGGTAACACATAGCACATGGTATGGACACTCTGGTTCTGTTCTATCCCCCAAGACCATAATGAGGCAGTTAACCAATCAGCATGGGTTTGTTGAGCATCTAATACATGCCATCACTGAACTAGATGCTGGGATACACAGAGGACAACGTTGTCCAATAGCTTGCAGGCTAGTGAGAAAGCAGACAAGAACAGCATCTGCACTCTGAGCAGTCGTTGTTCCTGCATGGCCAGGGAGCTGAGGTTATAGAGAGGAAAAGAAATTTTCAACACTGATCATCTCTATGTAACTGAAGGTTCCAGAGAAAGCTCCCAGGCCAGCAAATCACCCCAGTCTGATGGGGGCTGTCCTTCAGCCAATCTTCACTGCAGTGATACAGAACACTCCTGCTCGCTCTGCCTGAAATAATGGGAGTCATCACTGCGGTCCTGCTTGCACACTTGAGCGCCTCACCGGTAGATGAGAGCAGTGGGGATCACCAGTGCAAATGCCTGCCAGGGCCTGGCAGGTAAAGCTAACATTTATTGAACACTTCTGTGTGAGGCACTGTTCTAACTGCATTATACAGATTAGCTCATTCAATTCCTCTAACAATCCTATCCAGGTATATACTTTCGTAATACAGAGGCACAGAGAGGCAAAGGGACTCTCCAAGGTCACACAGCTAATGGTTGGAGGCTTTGCCCATGGCTGCTCTGCCTAAATGAGTAACAGTGAGTAACGGGAGAGCATAGGGAGGACACCGTGATGAGAATGGGAGAGCTGCAACCCTGTCTAAAGGTAAATCCAACCAAATCCATTCATTGGCCATATCCACCTCGTGTGCTTCTCGTTTGCAACCTCTGATTGACAGATAAACTCTAGATTTGCATCGTAGACAAAGATCTCATTGGTTTCCACAAGTCTTATGCTAAACGTTGACAGGGTTGGGTGGGTTAATTGAATGTGTGTGTGTGAGAGAGAGCGTTCTCTCTGAACTTAAGCCGTTTGGGATTTGATTATGTAAGGACTTTGGTTTGGTTATTCAGTGACCCCAGACTTGAAATCAGTTATTATCACCGAACTGAAGGATATACAAAGGGATGAAAGTGAGTGTGCAGTGGGACACGGGGGAGAGGGGAGCGGAGACAGAAAATACACTATCCACTCCAGTTTCCTTAACCCAGCAGTCTGCTCCCGTGGTCAACCCCCCTGTAACCCTTGAACTCAGTCTGTCACTGGTCAGCCCCACCCCCACCCCAGCCGTGTTTTGGACATTCAAGTCATAACGTGGTAATGGGCCACAGAGGAGGGTGTGTTCTCCAGCAGCAGCCCACCTGGGGCCCCAGCCTGGAGGAATCCCCACTATCTGGCCTGTCTGCCCCCTGGAATGCCTCTGTGGTTAGGGCAGCTGGCTGGGAGAAGGGCTGAGGGTGGGAGAGGAGTAGCTGTTTGTGTGTTGCTGAGTAGCAGTGGGTGGTCGGAAGCTTCCAGTCCTCGGCCACAGCCTGGCCACCTTGATTTGGTTCTTTCCCTGAGCCAGCAGTGCTTTCTTGAGCAGCCTGGAATCCCCTTGTTTTCCCATCCTCCCTGCTTTTAAACTTCCTGTTCACCCGCAGATGCCAATTCAAATCACACCCTCCTGGAAGCCTTGCTGCTCCCCTAAACTGTTGTTTGAATTTCCCCTGGGACACTATCATGCCTTATGGTGCTTCTCCTGTGCTCATCTATATCCCCCCCAAAAATATATATTTCCTTGTATTATTTCCGTTTTGAATTCCATTCAGTTCCATTTTGAATCCCTTACCCAGAAAACTGGGAGGCACACTCCTTCTCTGTAGGCAGCATTACCTGGGAAAATCATAGAAAAGAGAAAAGTTCTTCATGCACTTAGTAGGCACTCAATAAATGTGAATTGAATTGGAGCCTTGATAAGAGAAGGAAAAAGCTGGCAATCCAGAGAGTTCTGCCTCTGAGACAAAACAGGGGGAGCTTTTTGCAATAATAAGAGTGAGATAGTGAGGCACTGAGGGCTGCAAACACAGATACTCTATTCAGTGTGCTTGGAAACCAGAAATTGCCAAATACAGTGATACCAGTACATGAACACAGAAATGTCAGGAACACAGCCAGTCAGGGCTTTGCAACACGGGGGCAGTCTCACTTTCAAGGATATGTTTGGTGGGTTTTTTAAGATTTTATTTATTTCTCCCCTTTTTTGCTATCTGCTCTCTGTGTGTTCTTCTATGTCTGCTTGTCTTCTCTTTAGGCGGTACCAGGAACCAATCCTGGGACCTTCCAGAGTAGGAGAGAGGTACTCAATCTCTTGCGTTACCTCAGCTTCCTGGTCTGCTGCATCTCTTATTGTCTCTTCTGTGTGTGTGTGTGTGTGTGTGTGTTTGTCTTTATTTTTTTAATATTACATTAAAGAAATATGAGGTCCCCATATACCCCCCACCCCCTCACCCCACTCCTCCCCCCATAACAACAATCTCCTCCATCATCATGAGACATCCATTGCATTTGGTGAATACATCTCAGAGCACCGCTGCATCTCATGGTCAGTAGTCCACATCATAGCCCACGCTTTCCCACAGTCCACCCAGTGGGCCATGGGAGGACATACAGTGTCTGGTAACTGTCCCTACAGCATCACCCAGGACAACTCCAAGTCCGAAAACACCTCCACATCTCATCTCTTCCTCCCATTCCCTACCCCCAGCAGCCACCATGGCCACTTTCTCCACACCAATGCCACATTTTCTTCGATTACTGATCACAATAGTTCATGAATAGATTATCAGTAAGTCCACTCTAACCCATACTCTATTCCTCCATCCTGTGGACCTTGGAATGGTTGTGTCCACTCCACATCTGTAACAAGAGGGGGCTTAGATTCCACATGGATACTGGATGCAATCCTGCTTTCAGTTGTAGGCACTCTTGGCTCCTGGTGTGTTGGTTGACTTTCTTCAACTCCCTGTTAGCTGAGTGGGGTAAGTCCAATAAACCAGAGTGTAGGAGCTGAAGTCTGTTGAGGCTCAGGGCCTAGCTATTACATGGTCAGTCCAGAGATTCAGGTCCCCTGGGTATATATTAAACCCCAGCACCAACTACAGTTCCGGTAAAAGTGACAGGAGAGGCTTGTGAACAAAGATCACATCTGAGTCCAGCTCCATCACACAGAAACACAAACTCCAAAGTAGGGCCAACTGACATGGCACTGAACTCCATCTGCCATGACCATAGAACCTGTGGGTTCTGTGTGTCTTTTGTTGCGTCATCTTGCTACGCCAGCTCTCTGCTCAGGCCAGCACTCCTGCACAAACCAGCACTCCACGTGGGCCAGCTTACAGCACAGGCCAGCTTACCTTTCTCCAGGAGGCCCCGGGAATCAAACCCTGAACCTCCCAATCACTTGAGCCACATCCATTTCCCATCAAGTAATATGTTCTTAATATTCAATATGGTGCCCCGTGAAGACAAGGCCGGTCTCCATTTGAGGCAAGGATCTTTGGGAGTCAGGTCTCGGCTGGTCTCATCCCTTTCTTGATACTGACAGCCTTATCAGAGGTTCTGAAGTAGCCAATCACTAAAGAGGCCCACAGGGTGTTCCTGTGCTCTCGTATGCACAGGAATATCTGGCATCTGAGCCCACTGCCCAAGCTCCAGACCCAAAATATTGAAATTACAATGGGTAAATTATTTTTTCCTGAGGATTTTCCAACTGACCATAATGCTGTGTGTGAACCTAAAAGCCAACATGGCAGAGGGGCCCAGCACTGAAGATTTAGAAGAATTGCCACACCGTCTTTCACTAGCTGTGAGACCTTAGGCAAGGCATTTCATTTCATGGAGCCTCAGTTTCTTCATCTATAGAAATGTTCAATCATTCAGCAGATCTTTCCAAGGGCAAAATATGTTCCCGATGTTGGGGATGCAGTGATGAGAGGCAAATTGCACCTAGAGAGGAAGAAAAATGACTAAGCAAGCAATTACCCCAAAGCAGATTAGGAACCAGGCATGGTATCTCAGGTGTGCCTTGAAGGATGAATAGAGCCAGGAGCCCCCATGGTGGAGCTGGTTGGGGGAGGGACTGGGGGAGTGGAAGATTCCAGTTAGAGAAGCTTGTATGAGGCCCCAAAGCAAGAGAGGGGCACAGTCAACGTTCTGCCTTTCAGTTTCTTCATCTGTGGAACAGGGCAAGAGTTTCCTCCCCTCCCCTCATTGCAGTGGATTAAATGAAGAAACGTTTGCAAGATAATTTTTTAAATTAAAATGATGTATAGGTGCAGGATCTGTGGTGGGATTTTCCCCAATCATAAATAAGCACAGGACACTGGATAAGTGATTACATCAGTGCTTTTATCCCCCGCCCCCTCATATATTCTCAAGGGATCAAGAGATAAATAATAGTTTCTTTCGGATTAGTTTGGTGATATTTCATTTTAGTTCATAATCAGATTTTGTGTAAGGGGAAAAGTTTGCTATTAATAAAAAGTTTTTTTGTTTTTTTAAAAATTGTAATACCTATGATTACTGAGCTGGGCTAGTTAAGGCAGGCTGCCAGCGAGCCCAGGGGTGAGAGTCAAATCCTGCGTAATCCCAAGCATTAGCCAAGGCTTACTTTTCTGTCAAGGGAAGGGTCAGATAAGAGACCATGGACACTGAAACACTGCTGCTGTTAGAGCCTCTCTGCTCACCAGATCTGCCCTAGAGTCCCAGAGCCCTCGGTAATCTCACCAGCCTTGCCCGAAGGACTCCTTCCCCACACTTCCTCAGAAGGTGTCCTCACTGCCATCCCAGCCCAGACTATGTATATGCCAGCCTCTCTGTTCTAGCTTTCCTACCCTATCCAGCCTTCTTCCAACGTTCTCTTTCCTCCACAAGAATGTCCAGCTCCTCCACTGGGTCACATCCAGCCCAGGAGCTGGTACAGCATCCCCTCCACGCTGTCTCCCCTTAAAGCTGCAACCGGCATAGATTTCTCTCCTTTCTAATAGTGGGTTCATTTTGGCTCTTCATAACCATTTTGTTTAGCACTTAATTGCTGCTATTGGTTTGAATATTAAGTTTTGGAGAGCATTTTCCATTTGCAGAGAAGGCTTGTGTATATTATTATTTGACTCTCAACAACTACACTGGGTGGTGAGTGGAGTTGGTGTTATTATTTTCTTCCCATCTTATAGCTGAGGAGGCTGAGGCTTGGGAAGTTTGGTAACTTGCCCTATCACCTGGCTAAGGCATAGTAGAGCAGAGCTTACAGTGTTCTCGACTCTTTCAGGATAGAAACCAGTTCATACACTTAAATTTTTCTCTCTTCACCACCACGTGGATCACATTGTAGCTACTTAACTAACACTTCTTGAAATGAAATCCATATGCAAATACAGGAAGAATAATTAAAATGGCATCTCTTATTGCTGCAAACAGTTGTTATCAGTGCCATTAGCCCTTTCATGTAGAAAGAAAAACATGTTTGCAGCATTGTTTTTATTATAGTGACTCAGTAAACAACCTAAGGGAAACTCACACACATTCTACAAACCACGCTCCCCACTTCCCGGTGGGGGAGGAATCCATCTGCGGGCAGCAAGCATGCAGGTTCCACTCCCTCCCTGCCACCAAACAATATGACCTCCCGGCAGTGGATGGAATATAAGTGTCAGAACCTGCTCGGCAGGGTGGACGCGCTCGGCTGGCCCTTGGGAACCTGGGGTCATGTGGACACATGAAGGATGCAGGCTGCCAGCACGCAGTCACAGGCGTGCCTCAGTTCCACCACTCCGGCCACGCAGAAGAGCCCACGCCGGGGGGTGGGGTTAGGGGGGGTGTGCCTCATCCACGCTGGATTGGAGGCAGGGAGACTTCCCAGCAGGAGAGTAAATTTCCCAGGGATTTCAGTCTACGGTGACTGCCTGGCAGACCTGAGAAGTGAAGTTTGCTGCCATACCCTACCCTCTCTCTGGGATAGTATTAATTAAGACTCTAAATATTTGTACAGTTCCTGGAAGCCTAGGAGCACATTCACATGCATTATCTGCTTTGACCAAGGACCCTGGAAGGCAGATAACCACTTCCAGTTGTTTCTCTGTTTACTTTCAAAAGTGGTGTATATGATGGAACATTCAGAATAGTTTGTCTCCCTGCTAGCCCTGCCCCCAGCTTCCTTCCATAGAGGCAGCATGGACTATCGTTTCCTTGTGTACTTTTCCAGCTTGCTCCCCATATCGGTGATGAAGAAGCCGAGGCCCAAAGAAGCTGAATAACTTTCCCAAGAACGAATACTGAGTAAGGCATGGGGTCAAAGGATTTGAACCAGCTTCTCTGACCACAGCCTATGAGCTTCCCCTACTGTTGTGGATTTCATTTTACCTTTTAGCCAAGAATTCCATTTGTAGGAAAATTTACAATTATGTAGCAAATAAAACTGGATAAGTCAAAGCCAGAGGAAGAGGCCTGGAGTCTAGCAGCCTCTCCACAGAGGCTGCCCGCCTGGGAACCACTGCCTTCCCCCTTGGGCACATCCACTCCCTTCTCTTGCTTCCTCAACTACTTGCATCTCTACAACTCTTCCCTGCCTTCTAACTGGCAGGGGCCGGGCCACACATTCAAACCATTTTGCTCTATCAAAGCCTTCTCACCCAGTGTCCTGCTCCTTCAATTTCTTGCCCACTAGTCTGATTTTAAAATGTGTTCTGGGCTGCTGTATAAAGATAAAGCATGCTTGCCCCTACCACGCAGCACCACTGTGGAGAGCAGAAGACAAGGGCTGAGTTTCTTGTCTCTCTCATCATCCTACCCACCTCCCAGTGACCCCACGTGCTTTCCAGAAAGCCTTCCATGAACCTTCAAGGTCTCCAGGCTTGAGTGGAGTGAAGGGGGGAAAGAGGGAGGGTGATGATCTGAGGAAGGGTGTGGTGTGTGTGTGTGTGTGTGTGTATTTGTATTTGTGTAGTCTCTATGGGGCAGTTCTCTGCAATTACCTGCTTAAGCAGTTTCTTCTCCATCCTTACTTCCAAATCACATATCCGCAATTACCTGCAGCCTCTTTGGGGAAGGGCATTTCAGAGATGGAGAGGAGCTGTTTGGGGGCAAGGGCAGATGTGCCAAGGGCATCAGGAATGGGTTGAAACCAATGACAGTTCAAAATGTCCTCTCTAAGGGGAGCTATGGGGCAGCAGACTGTTTGCATGGAGGCACCTCAAGTTGCATTTGATGAAACAAAATGTCATCTGTATCAAAGAAGAGGGTGCTGAGGCAGAATGTCCTGCTCGCCTGGCATGGGGTAGGTGCTCAATAAATACTTCATCCTACTCATATATGTCCTCTGTACTCACCAACAATTATTTATCAAAACTGAAAAAGAAAATTACCCTACAGTGTTGGGGAGGCAGATATAAATCCGTGCAGACAGGCATTGAAGGTTCTTCTTCTGGTAACATGAATTCTGCACAGCCTGCCCTCTGGGATGAAGCCAGCAGCCCAAAGCCTGGTGAATCTGAAATATTCCACATTGTACATTCCACAGGGATGAGTTATTATTGGAATGAGAATATTTCTGTTCATTCCCTCTATGATTTGGCCTTTTCATTTTAAGCCTTAATATTGAAGAGAGGTAGCTTTTGGCTTTTAATTGCCCTGAACTTTTGTTAACATTAAATGAAAGGGGGAAATGGGAAGGAAAATAAAATTGTATCTGTATTGCTTTTGAGTTGCATAATTATGTTTCTTGCCACTCCATTAGTTTTAAACTATTCCAGCCTATAAACCTCTCCCCTACCACCACTGAGAAAAATAAATAAGCAGGTCATTCAATTATTGCTGCAAAGTTTGCAGAACTCTAAGTTCCCTTCTCTAGTATTAAAGAGAATTACGCAACTTTAAATTCAATGTCTATTTTTTATTTACCACCTGTGTGGGAGACCCTGAATCATACAAGTACTTCGTTGTCCTCTTGCTTTTCCAGAAAACACTCTTACCCTCCAAGAGGATATGATGTTTGAAGACTTAAACATCAGTTATTGGAGTCAGCCAGGAACTTTCACTTTATTTGTGGAACAGAAAAGGCACTGCCCCACCCCTACTGCTTGTAACTCACAGATGACTTCAGAACCTTAGCTCACACTTTCCAAAAATAAAACTCTACCTAGGTGCTTTACCACACCCACAAAAATTGGATCCAAAATATTTTACCAAACAGCTCTGAACAGTGAAAATGAGAACTGTATAGCCAAAGTTATTTCACTGTAACCATGGCTACAGTTCTTATTAGCACTTAAACGGGGATGTGGTCAGAACAGATACATACAAACGACAAATAGAAGTGTGAGTGTGTCGAAGTGTGCAACCATAAATTCTTCACATAAGTAGCTCCCAATGACTATGATTCATAAAGGCCCAGGCGGAAAGGAAGGAGCAGGGCTTCCAACGGCCGAGAGCTGCTTCAATAAGAGAAGTTTCATCTTCTAATTTTAGCCTGCATTTGGCTTTTTAATATAATACCCCAAAATACCACTGCCTTGCATTTAGATTGCGATTTTCACTTCTCACTGTGCTTTCACGTGTCTTGTCTATTCTTCATAACAATCTTGAGAGAGATCTGAGACAGGTAATAGCCTCATTTCTTATATGAGGAAACGTCTTGAAGAGCTTAACTGATTTGCCTAAGGTCAAGAGGCTGGAGAGCTACTGAACTGGGACTAGAATTGGTCCTCTGACTCGCAGCTTAATATTCTTCCCACTGCACCCCTCTGCCAGCCTTTTGTGTTTAGTCTGGGAACGTTTTGATACATATTAATTCCTCTTGCAAGCATCCTTCATCCTTATCATTTGGCTGATGAACCAAAGACCAGGGCCAGTCAATCAAATGGAAGGTTACAGCTAGAAAGTAAGTCTTGCCTTTTGTCTTTGGTTGTATTTTTTAACTCCCCTGTATGGCTCTACCCTACATGAATTACAGCACCTAGAAAAAAGTAGTATAGCTCCTACTCCTGAGGGAGTTGATAGAGGCTATAAGCTCAAAACCCTCCAGGAACTTTGGAGGTGACAGGACTGGTTGAATGAGGCAGGGTGGGGGCTGGGGCATGGGGAGGGGTCCTTCTGTAGCTATGTAGGAAGTTAACTTGGCCAAATCTTAAAAAGAGCTAGAAGTTGAGACTTGTATATGACATGGGAGAAGGCAAAAAAAAAAAAAAAAATTACCTCTGGGCTGAGGGCTGGATAGAGCTTGTGGACTGCCAGGTGCTCTGTGCCAGCTCAGAGGAGGTTTATGCCTTTGGGCCCCCAACACCCCCTGTTGAGACTGCTGTGATATGCAATATGTTATTGCACTTTTCTTCTTACCTGTCTAGTCCTATTAAAATGTGACTTTTAAGAGGTCACAGAAGACCTCTTAACTAATGCCGAGTGCATCCGTAGGGTGTGACACACACGGCAGGCTCTCACATGTTGGATAGATGAGTGAATGGGTGAACTCTCCATCATCCTAAAAGAGAAGGTCCGGGCTCTGTAGTTCTCAGCCTCCTGAAAATGACGGCTGTTTATCATAGTGGTTATGGCAGGACATTCTGACTCCAACAGGACTGGATTCAAACCTTATTCTGCACTTTGCAGCTCCATGGCCTTGGACAAGTGACTTAATCTCTAATAACCTCAGTTTCCTCATCTGTGTAAGAGGAGTCAGAGGCTTACCTCCTGACTTGGCTGTCTGTAAAGCCTTGATTACACACACAGAGTTGCACACTTGGTAAGAAATCAACAAATGGTGGCTTTAGATCTGACAGATGATGCCCTGTTCCTGTGAAAGGTGATAAGGCATTTTGCCAACCTTCTGTTTTGAGGCCCTGGCCTCTTGGAGTATCTAAGTCAAAAGAGGCCAAACAAAGGAAGACAAGTAGACATTCTAGATGAAATGGAGAGGAGAAAGTTGATAGTGATGGACAAAACAAGGCTCCCCTAAGAAATTAGATCCCGAAGGTCAGGAGAACTGAAAGAGGGAGAAGCCTCTGGGAATGGATGAAAAGTAAGTTAACAAGAAAGCAGGGGAGAGGCAAATGTGTCTGCCCTGATTCCCTGGGAGTTGGTTAACTCACTCTTTAAACCAGTTCAGTGAAAAATCAATCAACTCTGGTTAGAACAACAAAGTTTTTTTAACTGGGTGCTTTTGCCTTTCATCCAATATGAATAGTATAAGAAGAAAAAATATGCTTTTCAGATTTCAAGGAAATTTTAAGGCACCCACTATGTAAAGTGCTACATGCTTTACATACATTATGTCATTTATTCCTCCCAGCAATACATGCGTACATTCATTCATTCACTCATTCATTCATCCATTCAGCAAATACTTGCCCTACCAGGCCCCATGCTAGATACTGTGGATAAAAACAATGTAGCACAATTATGTCATTTATTCCTCCCAGCAATACATGCGTACATTCATTCATTCACTCATTCATTCATCCATTCAGCAAATACTTGCCCTACCAGGCCCCATGCTAGATACTGTGGATAAAAACAATGTAGCACAATGGATAAAATACCTAACCCCCTGAAAAAAGGTGCTAATATCTCTGGTTACAGAAAAGAAAACAATAAAGTGCTCAAAGACTGTTCCCTGTCCCCTACACCATGTTAATGGAAGAGACTAAATTCTTGACAAGTCTTCTGGTGGGTGAGAAAAAGAATTAGGAAATTTCCTTGATGATCTCAGGAAGGTAAATGTGAGATGCTATCGACTAGTATCTGGCCAGGAATACTTTATTCAATCATGTTTACCACAGTTGGAATTTTCAAGCAATCAGAGGGACACAATTTCTTGTGACTAATCCTCAGATTGAGTTTAAAAGGACTAATTATTCTCAGAGCCTGCAGCATGGACCCTTTGGAGACACTGATTAGGGATGAGAAGAAAGGAAGGAAAGAGGGAAGGAAAGAGGATAAAAGAGAAGAAAGGGACTAGAGAGTCCAGGTCCTCATAATGGAAAGTCAAAGAAATTCCAAATGAAACCCTTTTAAACTCTCTTCATTGATCTTAAATTATTCTCTAATTTTTTCCCTGGTATCATCTTTGAGAAGGGAGAGGGTATCTTTTACCTCCCCCGTATTTCCTAGCATAACTTAATTAATACTTGATTGATTGAAAGATTGACTCATTTGAACCTGGAGTGAAATGGAGCTTTTTAATTTTCTTTTGCCCTGAACCTGAAATAGAGCATATAGTAATTAGGAAAAGATCGGTTGTTATCAGAAAGTCCCAGCTACAATGGGCTCTTGGTAATGGAAAAGGAAGGTAGGTGATTATTTAGGAGCTGATAAAAATGCTCCCCACGCCCCTTACTGCTTTCAGTGATAAGGGAGTTCTCCTTAAATGAGTTACAAGGCTAGAGGATCTGGCTGGACTGTGAGGTTAAGTGGCGGGTCATCATTGTGAAAGTCTGGCTACAGATGTGACTGATGGTCAGTTTTTCTGTGCCCTTTATATTGCACCTGCTCTTTTTCCCCAATGGCCTGGATTGCTTAATAAACGTTTACTCATGAGATCTCATTCCCTTCAGGACCCTTGGGTTAACATGCATGACTTCCTTCGCTCATTCAGTTGTGTGCCAGACCCTGGAGATACAAACAAATTAGACAGGCAAGCGCCCTGTTCTCATGGAACTTTTATTCTAGTGGAGGAAGGACCATACACATGTAAGCCAAAGGGACAAGAGCACTGTGAATGAATGAGAAACTTCTGAGTGGGGAGTACTACAGAGGCAGCAAAACAGGATGATGTGGTCGAGGTTGCCTGGGGCTGGGACTACTTTAGATTCCTTGGTTAGAAGAGACTTGGAGGAGGTTAGATTCCAGTGGAGATACATGTGAGCTGAGCCCTGAATGAGAAGTCAGTCACAGCAGACCTAAGAGTAGAGGTACAAAGGCACAAACAAGACCCTGGGGGAGGAGAAGGAGGGGAAAGGCAGCCCTCAAGTGGGTGTGGCCAAGGCACTGTGAGTGAGAGTGAGCAGGGGTGCAAGATGAGGCCCGAAGCAGGAGGCAGGGCCAGAGGACGGAGGCCGTTGTGGGATGTGGTACGTTTAAATTTCACCCTACAAGGGATGGAAAGCCATGGGGGATGAATTCGTTTCCCAGGGCTGCTGTAAGAAAAGTACCACAAACCAGGTGGCTTAAAACAAGGGAAAATTACTCTCGCTTTTCTGAAAGCTGGAACTTGGAAACGAAGGTGTCAGCAGGGCCCTGCTTCCTCTGAAACCTGTAGAATCCTTCCTTGCCACTTCCAGCGTCTGGTGTTTGCTGGCAGTCATTGGTGTTTCTTGGCTGATAGATGCAGCACTTCAGTCTCTGCCCCCCTCTTTATCTGGCCGTCTTCCCTCATCTGTCTGAGCCTCCACATTTCCCTCTTCTATAAGGACACCAGTCATATTAGAGTAGGGCCCACCCTAGTCCAGTTTGGACTCATATTAACTAATCACATCTTCAAAAACCCTGTTTCCAAAGAAGGTCACATTCATGGGTCAGGGGTTAGGACTTGAACATACCTTTTTTGAAGACACAATTCAACCCATAACGGGACGGGGGAGGTGAATGAAGGCAGTTGTGTGACATGATCTGGCTCTTGTGGGGAAAACGGGCTGTGGCAAGGGAAGAGCAGAACCACAGAGTCTGGTTAGGAGGCTATTGCAATAGTCCAGGCAAGAGACGATGGAGCCCTCACTGTGGAAATGAAGAGAAGTGGATGGATTCAGGCTATATTTGAGAGATAGAGTTGATGGAACCAGCTGATGGGGTAAAGGTGGGAGTGAAACAAAAAGGGAGACCTAGGACGAACAGTCGGTGTTCTGCTTATTCAAGTGTTGAAAAAATTCACTCATTCATCAAGTATTTATTAGCACCTATTATGTGATAAGCACAAAGCTAGATGTTCAGGTTATACAGATGAGTGAGACTCATTGCTATGTAGGAGCTTGCAGTGTGTACAAGAGAAACATATCAATGAGAGTGAGAAAGTATTTGGGATGGATGGATGGATGGATGGATGGATGGATGGATGGATGGATGGATGGATGGATGGATGGATAGATGGATAGATGTCCCTTTATACTTTGTACTTTTCTGTATTCTTTTAAATTTTTCAAAGGAAGTAAATAATTACAATACAATGAGATAAGAACCATAGTAGGTAATGGATTCTATGGGATCTCGGAAGAGAGAGAAATCGATGTGGTCAGGGTGAAGGGTGGACTGACAGTCACAGAAGACCTCAGAGGAGGTTTAAAAGGTAAAGAGTTCTCCTGATGGATGGGTCAAGGGAAAATGGTGAGGAGCCATTCCAGGCAGATGGAACAGCAGGTACATAAGCAAGGAAATGAGAGACTGTGGGGAATGTTTGGGGGAGCTAGTGGAAAGAGCAGCGATGGTGGTGGAGGAAGGCTGGGATGATAGGAGGGGCCAACCTGAGAGCAGCTTGTCCTCCTTGTTCAGGAGCTGTGATTATCATATGATGCATGGAGAACCAAAGAGGAGTTAAGCAGGGAATTACATGATCAATTTGGATTTTAGAAAGATTGGAGGGAGGAAAAACCAGAGACCAGTTTGAGGACTGGACAAATAAGATTATCATGGGATGAGGAGAATCACACCTAAACTTGTCAGGACCCTTTCTTTGCTTCTCCACTCCCTGCCCTAGAACTGCCAAGCTTCATCCCAGCATAAGCTTAGGCTCACCGTGCTCCAGCCACACTGGCCTCCCCCTGCCTTAGGGTATGCCAAGCCCCTTCCCACTTTAGTGCCTTCACTCCAGTTCCTACTGTTCCTGCTACCTGAATGCCCTTCCCTTAGCTCTGTGCACAACTGGGTCCTTGTCATCCTTCAAATCTCTGTTCAAAGTCACCTCAGAGGCCACTCCAATTGTTTCCTTTATAGCACAGATGACATATCTTGGTTTATTTATTCATACTTTTCTTGTCTGTCTTTCCTCTGTATAAAATAAGTAGCTTTACCATATCTGTCTTATTCATGACTGTATCAGCAGTGCCTAGGGCAGAGCCTTATACACAGTAGGAGCTTATTAAATACATTGGCAGAAGGAAAGTAGGGAGGGAGAGAGGAAACCAAAGGACCATTTGGCATTAGAAAGGGGGCACATACCCCTCTCCACTCAATAACCTGGGATCCATGGAGAAGGGTGATGGGCCAGTGAAGAGACTGTGTCTCATCCTTTAGAATTCCTCTCCTGAGTGATGCCTACATATGTATAAATGTATACTTCTGCAATGGTTGCTTTGAAAAAGTTTGATGTATAGAATCATTTTTTAGAAGTCACTTGACTACAGGAAAATTAGAGAAAGGAGAAAAAATACCCTTTAAAGGAGACCTATATAATCAAACTCATGACACTGAAAACCAACCATGCTGATTCTAAACTGGCAAACAAAATCATCCTTCACTAAGAGTTGGGGGGATGTTTATTTTGGTGGACCTGTGTGTGGGGTCAGATAATAGAGCTCACGGTTATTGCCAGGCTCTGTCCAGAGGCTCATTCTGCTAACCATTTAATTCTCACAAGACCCTATTATTGTCAACTCTGTTTTACAAATGAGAAAACCGAGCCCCAGAGAGAGGTGGAGTAACCAGCCAGTGAGCAGCCGTGCCAAGATTTGTACTCGGGATAAAGGGAAGCTGAGAAGGATAGTCTCAGCTGTACCCACGAAGAACATTTGGTGGGCGTACTGCAAAGCACTGCCTCAATGTTTATTTTTAAGGATTTCTGTTAGGGAGACCTGGCAGGAGGGTGCAATAAGAGTCAGAAGACGTTGGTTCTAACCCTGGCTCCACCAGCAGTCAGCTGTGTGTTCTCCAGCAAGCTGAAGCCTCTAGTGGTCCCACATTCCTCATCTCTAAAATGATGGATTCCAACCAGATGACCCATTTCAGAATTCTTCCAGTTCTGAATGTCTATGGGATAAAGCATGTGTTTAATTCCCTAGCTGCTAAAGTAAACACAGTGGGTTGACTTAACAACAGGAATTTATTGGTTCACCATTTCAGAGGCTAGAAGGCTTGCTTCTTCCCAGAATCAGTATCTTCTGGCTGGATGGCAATCTTTGGGGTCCCTTGGCTTTTCCATCACATGGCAACACACATGGCGAAGTCCTCTCCTTTCTCTTCTGGGTTCCATTGACTTCCAGCTTCTGGCTGCTCCCTTCCCTGCGCAGCACCCCCCACCTCTGCTCCATCTTCTCTCTCTGCGGCTTTTCTTATAAGTCCTCCAGTAACAGGATTAAGACCCGTCCTGATTCATTTGGGCCACCTCTTAACCTAAGGAACTTTAACAAGGTCCTACAGGAAGGGGTTAAGATTAAGAACATGTTTTTCAGAAGTACATAACTCTAAGCTACCACAAAATGATTTTAGTATTTTTAGTAAGTATGGTGCCTAGATTGTTGCTATATTGATGATCTATTTGTGTTTTTGTTAAAGAGTGCAACCATAATTATAACATCGGTTCTGGGGGGAAATGCCACCTATTTTTTGAGGCTCCTCCAATACATAATATCTAGTTATACACCATATATATATGCATACTCTGGGAAAAGGGGCCTCCAACTTTATATTAAGACTGTATTTGAAACAATTCATTAAATTGGGGAAAATATAGATATCTATTTCATCATACCTAGAGCTGGGTTTAAGTCCTATATGCAGTGTTCTACAAGCAGAGTAGTTGCAGTGATCTGACAATTTTTGTACAAAACAGTACTTACACCTATTAGAGGGCATCTGAGCATGCCAGGTTAGCAAGGTGAGAACCGTCAAGAAAATATATATCCAGAGTGGCAGAGTTAATAACTACTGACTGAGGTTCCACTCCATGCCCTCACTGCCAGAGAGCCTTTGTTTCTGCAGTGTGTGATATTATCATAACCATAGGGATTTTGAAGGAGTGTGGAGTGGTTTGAGAGCTGGGGCAAGGTTTGGGTCAGGGTGAAGAGGCTGGGACTGAATAAGATGTTTTAAACTCTCAGGAGAGATGGTGGGGAATCAAGGAAGACAATTTATGGGGAAAAAAATATGTATATGTAGATATAGATGTGTATGTGTGTGTGTATGTGTATGTATATGCATATGCCAGGCTCATAGATCAGAGGAGACGAGGGAAATCCCTTTCTGAGCGCTCTCCTCCCCCTGCCCTCCCCCTTACATCCACTAGAGTACACCCAAGTCAGTTCATTTTCCTGCGCTCTGCCACCACCATCACTGTCATCCAAATCGCCACGTTCCCTGGATGACAGTAGTCATTTCCTCGGCCTCCTCCCCTCACCACCCCCACACTGCACTGAGAGCACTGCTTCTGTCTAATCACCTCCCCTCCTTGCTGAAAGCCCTGAGGCTCTGACGGTACAGACCAGTCTTTAACGTGGCTTAGAAGGCCCTCGAGTGGGGACCCACCTGCCTCAAGGGCCTCCCTCCACGCCAGGGGCCTCGCTCCATACCACGCCCTTGCCCCTCCTCCTTGCTGCCACATTCAGCCACACTGTCCCTTCAGGTCCTTTGCAGGAGAAGCAAGGGGTCCAATAGTTCATCTGGAAAAATTAAAAATTAGAAAAATAATAGTAAATGAATTGTTTCCCTGGGATTCCAGACTTCTGGGACTCACTCTATAATGTATTAACAATTGAACTCAATGCCTTAAATCATTTCTCTCTGCCAGACACCATTCTGAGAGCCTTACTTGTATTATTTCATCGAATAAGCAGGAACAGTATGTGGCGGATGGAGAGTGGAATTCTGCACACCTTCCTTGGGGCACTCTGGGAGAAACTCCAGCCCAAGGGTCAGCTCTGGACCCAACCTGGAGCAGCTCTTGGCTCTCAGGGAGCGGGTGAGACTTGCGTGTGGATGGGCCCATCCCTCCACCTCCCAGGGTTTCAAAGCCTGCTGGGGGGAGGCTGGGCCTGCAGGCAGCCAGTTGCTCTCCTGGGGTCTCACCTTGTGAGTTCAGCAGTCCTCCAGATACCATCACATGTCCCCAAGTGACCCTTCTCCATCCCTGTCTCTGGATGCCAGCGTCTAGAATTAAAGACCTGTCCACCACCTGTCAGGAGGGAGGTTACCTGTGAAGCCTTTTCATTTCCTTGGTGTAGGGGCCAATGGTTCTTTGGCAGTGAGGACTGGATTTGGAGGTCAGAGATAGGAAGGAGAAGCTCAGGGCTGGAATTAGTCCACTGGTATTTGGCGATTACCCACTCTTTTATTGGTTATGTTTGTTTAGTATTTTGCTGTTTACAAAATGCATTAAAGATATTAGCTCTTTTAATCCCCACAACATCATTATGTGGGAAGGTTATTAACTCTGTTTTGTAGCTGAGGGTTGGTAACTCGCAGTCGGGGTCTTCTGGCTCCGGGACCACTGCTTCCTGGCAGCCCCGCGTACGCTGGCAGAGAGAAGCGTGTGGGATGAGACAGTGAATGAGTGACTCACTCTCGCCCACTGAATACTGCAGAGGTCATAGAGATGAATAATATTTGGTTTCAAGGAAATTGAAAAGCAACTCTATCCCACTTGTCTCTTCACCTCTACCCCCACAATCACAAGAAAACAATCAAGGTTAGTTAATAGCTATTGTTGGTTTTACAAGAATAGGTGAATTATTTTTTCAAACATTGTCAGCATACTTTGAGAGCCAACAAAAGAATGAGGTCTCCCAAAGTGCCTTTCTAGGGCCTGAAGCGTGACTCCCTTTGCAAAAATGTTCCATGGAAACCCTAACGTTTAATTCATACCACCAAAGAGATGATTGTTTCCTGGAAATGCTAATAAGGCAGGGTTCATAAATACTAATGAAACACTATAGATTAGCAGAGCTCAGCAAATAACCTGGGGGTCCTAGAAGAGAATTCTTAGATTAAAAAATACAAAGAAAACCTTTTAATCGAATTTTCCCCAGACCGGGTTCCCAAATGTTAATAAATACTTTCTTTAGCTGTGTAGAGAGCAGACACAAATAAGTATCTTTAGGAATCCAGAAGTAAATTACTGACTTAGCTTTGGCTTGAGAATAAATCTATTTATTCAAAAGCTGTTTTAGGTGCCATGGGATGAATGAGTTTGAAACAAAGACTGGGAGGAATTGGAGGCCCTGAGATGTTAAGATAAACACATAATTCAAATCCATTCTCCTACTTCAGTCAACTGAGCCACCCATGTTAAAATTTGCTTATTATATGTGTCTTTTTTGACATGATAACATTCCTGGAAGATACACGTTTCCATGATGTCGGGGACCATGACTTGTTGTTTACTCTGAAATTCTCAACATCTAACACAGTGCAGGGCAAACATTAGGTGCTCAGTAAATGTTTGTTAAATGGCTGAAGAGTGCTCTTAAAACATCTCCCATAACTTTTCAGATCCTGTTATCTCTTCTTAAAAGAGCAACCCTTATCACAATATTCTCCTTTTCAGAAATCTTCATAAAGCCCCCAAATAAACACAAACCCTGTGAAACTATCTCTATCCTTGCCACAACCTACCTTTCTAGCCTCTTTTCCAGCCCTCCCCTTTCCCACCCTGAGCCCTCAGCTCAACGGTAGAGCCCCTGTTTCCTACACATGTTCTAGAACTCTCTTGCCTGGAATGTCTGAATGTCCTTTTTTTTTTTTTTTGTCTTTATTTTTTTAATATTACATTCAAAAAATATGAGGTCCCCATATACCCCCCACCCCCCTTGCCCCACTCCTCCCCCCATAACAACAATCTCCTCCATCATCATGAGAGACATTCATTGCATTTGGTGAATACTCACATTTCTCTGTCAAAACCCTATTAATTGTTCAGGGACCCCCTCGAGCGGCTCCACCTTCTTGAAAACTGCACTAATAGTCTCTGAGGGGCTGACGTCCTTCCTCTCTCCCTCCTGATGAACTTGAGTCAGCCTCCGATGTACTTAAGCCCCACAGAACCCTCACAGCACCTGGCATTGAATTGTTGGTCAACGAATGTGTTGTTTCTTTTGAATCACAGAAATACTGTGCAGCTGCACAGTCCTACTTGGCCCCAAGAAAGCTTACCTGTAGGATCAAATTATAGAAAAGCACCCAAAGTCTTACCACTTTGGGTAAGAGCAGAAAAATCCCTCTAGGTGGGCTGGAAAAATACCAGGCTGAGGTAAAAACAAAGGTCATGGCAAAGGGAGAAAGAAAATCCAGAAGTGAGACGAGGGTGTGCGATGGAGAAGGTGCTGTGGGGCTAATAGGGACACGAAGGGTTGCCTTTCTCTGTGAAGCGCCTGGTGGTCTGGGCGCCGTGGCGGCAGATTCATGTCACACCATGTTCCCTGGCCCTCAGAAGGGCTCGGCCAAAGCCTCCAGTGAGGAGATGTGACTTCTCAGAATACCTTCCTTTTTGACATGTTGGATTTAATTTGGGGAAGCCATATGCTTTCTATAAACCTCCACTTGGGCAGGACTTATTTTTTATTTTATGTTTCCTCATGTATTGTGAAGTATCTAACAGTGGAAAATAAATCTCTTCGTAGGCTTTTCTACAATAGACAGTTAAGTCCATCTAGGGAATAGCCAAGTCTTGTGAGATTCTGTAAATCTTGGGCTACTTGCCAAAAATGGGGTTAATGCCACACGAAGGAATAGGAGGTTGCAGAGCAACATCTGTAAACAGCTTACTCCTTAGGGATCTGAAGCCAAATTCCCAGAAATCAGCCAGGCTGGCCCTACTGCTCCCTCACTCTCCCTATGATCTGTGCTTCTGTCTCCTCAGCTGTAGGATTGTGTGTGTTGGGCGGGTGGGGGGAGATAATCATATCTGCTCCCTAAGATTATAGTGAAGGTTAAGTAAGTTATGGAAAATGCATAGCACAGTACCTGGCATACAGTAAGGGCTTAATAAAAGGTAACTATTGTTAGTGTCATCCTATAGCATTATTTCAGGTTCCATGGACCAAATGGCACAGTAGTAGGTTTTCTGTGAGCATAATAATAGGGCCATGAGTGAATGGAGCCCCTGGCCCTGGGACGTGCCCATGGACAGGCCTGAGGATGGGTGAGACTTGGCTGGGCCCATGGGTACCTGGATGTTACAGAATATGCCATCCCAGGAGTTAGACCTGCAGGGACAAGTGCTGGGACCATGTGCAACAAACTACACAGGAGGGACTCCATGTTGGTAGCCCAGGACAGAGCACCAGAACAAAGCCTGAGCCAACCTGGTCTCCTGCGCCCAGAGCCCCCAGTGTCTCCCTCTAGGGACACTGCACCAGCCTGTCGCTCCCTTAAAGATCTGATGCACAGGAAGATGATCAGGAAAGTACCACACAAAGTACAAATACGAAAATAGCATCTTCATCATCTTTAGTTCCACTGCTTGCTCAGCAGCCTTGGGAGAACCCTGGACCCATTGTCCAGAGATCTGGGTTTTCAGCTCTGCATGGGCTCACCACTCTGGGCCTCGGGTTCTTCATCTGTAGGTGAGAGAACTGGTCAGAATGATCTCTAAGGTCTCCAGGCTGAAAATCAGTGACCCTTTGATCTTTGGGTCCAGGGCAGTGTCTTGTACCAAGAAGGTCTCTTAAATTTCTTTGAATCATTCCAATCCTGAGAGTCTTGAATAGATACATACAAGACCCAGAAATGAACTGGGCCTCTCCGACATTTGTACCTGAAAGCTGCATCCTAAGATACATGTGGAGAGGTGGAAGGGGGGCAGCGGAAAAGAGGCTTGCCTCTGTGTACAAGTGACCAGGAGAATGGCTCCAGCTATAAGCCGAGCTCAGGATGGGAGTGGGCAGGCACCCAGGACTGCACCCCACTAGTTCCCAATCACCATCACTGAGCAGCCTACAAGATTCCTTCCCCACTGAGAAGAAATGATGGGTGAGGGAACAAACAGGGAAGGAGACTTGGGAATGGAAAGCAGAGATGAGAGTGACTGGGGAGAGGAAGGTAGAGAGCAGACAGAACCAGCAAATAGTCTCCCCTGGTTCTCCCAGCCTCTGGAAGAGAGGACACCTGGATGCTCAACCTGCAGGAGGCCTTGCCAAAGCATGACACGTCCTCGTCAGGTACAGTGGGCTGCAAGGTGGGAGGAGATAAGGAGCAGGAAGAGAGTGTGAAGGGACAGCAAGAAGGCAAGATGAGCACTGATAGCCTCCTAGCCTAGAGGAGGTCCAAGTCCCCTCCGACAGGCAGTAAGGATTGGACCTTTCATCTTGTGCTTATGTTTTAATGAGTGTTGAAAATGCCCAATTGTGTTCATAGATGGTCAGGTACAGAGCTGTCCTGTGGGGAGAGTATGTTCAGTATCCTGTGGGGAGTATATGTACAGTGGAGGAAAGATTAAGAACTGCTGTTGTAAAGAGTCCAGGGAACTAACCCCCAACCAGAACTGACTATACATACTGATTCATGTATCTAACAATTACTGGACATAGCTACTCTTTGCCAGAGCCAGTGTACTGTTAATCTTTATATCCAGAGCCTAATATTGTGTGTGTACATTGCAAGAGTTAGTTAATGCCTGTTGACTAAATGCATATTTTTTTTTGAGTTTATTGAGTCTCAATACAAGTTCATTGATCTCTTCAGCAATCTTTAATTCCTTTCCCTTTCCAAGCCTAAAATCTATGATGTTATTAAAAATTGTAGACCATTCCCACCACATTTCTCTTTAAATGTCTGTCTTGGTTTCTTTAGGTGCTATCAGTGGCATGCCCAAACCCAAAGCCGGAGGAAGAATAAATTTCAAGCAGGCAAGGCGGTGCGCTCTTGAGCCCAGGACTTGCCGATGAGCTGAGAGGTTCTTTGGCCCCAACCTAGCCAGGTGCCATGGAGAAAATCAGCTCCTTCTTTAGCTCCATCTGGGACATCATCTCTGCCAAACACCAAGAGGGCATCTTCAACACCGTCTGCCTAGGGGTCCTCCTCGGGCTGCCACTGCTGGTGGTCATCACACTCATCTTCATCTGTTGCCATTGCTGCTGGAGCCGGCCAGGCAAGAGCAGCCGACAGCCAGAACAGAACAAGAGGAAGAAGAAGAAGAAGAAGGATGAAGACGACCTCTGGATCTCTGCTCAGCCCAAGCTTCTCCAAATGGAGAAGAGGCCATCCCTTCCTGCCTAGTCAGAGGCAGGAAGCTGAAATGCCCACCCTCTGGAGCTAAGCCTCCTTCCCAACACACACTGGGTTGGGAAGAGGAACCCCTGAAGTGACACTCTCGTGTACCTGGGGTACTACTAAACCGAGGATCAAGCTTCAGTAGAGCCTCACAATGGAGAACACTCCCAAGGGAGCATATGGACAATTCTTGGCTACTGTTCTGGCAGCTCCATGTCCAATAGCTATGCTCTTTACTGCTGACCCAGGCATGCATACCCCATATGCAAAAGCACAAAGGACATTTCTCCATCTTGATATGACTCCCGAGTGTGTGTGTGTGCACGCGCGTGTGCGTGCACAAAAATTTAGGCAATAGGTACATGGGCAAGTATATTCTGTTCATCAAATGGTCATTAAATGTCTACTTTATGCAAGGCACTCTGCAAGGTAGTGTATTATCTACTCTGGCAAAATCATCGCACAGGAAGGCCTGGCCAGATCCAGGCACATATACACAATTACAGGACCGGGCAAGACCCCTGTGCACTGCCGTTCCACATACCGCTCAGGTTGGGGATATGTGCTTCCTATTCCTATTCCTGTGCAATCTTTTACTGGAAATACTCAGCTGTGGGCATTCCGGCAAGCTGGTACTGTCCCCATCCCTGAGTCTATTTATAGATATACAAAGTTCCTGTGCTTCTGACCCCCTCACCTGTGCCAAAAAGTTTAAAGTGTGATGGAACAAAATTTGTTGGAAGCTCTTTTCTCATAACTCATGGCAAGGTCCTCATGACCACTGGAGGTACCCATTGCAAGCCAGACCCCTCCTTGAGACGCTGCCTCCAGAACCACTCAGCAAGGTGCCCTTCTCCAAGAGAGGACCAGCAGTTTTGGTAGAGGCTGCTAGAAAGCTGTGGAAACCCACTCATTTCCTCTAGAGGGCTGCAATGATGTTCTTGTGAAGTGGATATTTTACAGATGGAACAGGAAAGGAGTTGCTATACCTGAGCAGGGCATCTCCTGTGTAACCAAAGGTTTTCAGGGTGGAAGGAATTCAGACAGCCACCAGCACAGTGTCCCAGGAAATATGTTTTATGACATTGTAATGGGTGCATGGTATGTTGCAGGTGGGCAGCAGAAGTAACAGAGTTTCAGTGAAAGTAGGATGAAGCTCTGTGGAGGTTTATTACTATTTATCTTGAAGGTCAGGCAAGTGCCTGGCACACTGTAGGTACTCACAACTGTCTGTCGATGCTGTTGAACATGTGATGGTTTAAGGGTAGACTTGGAATACCTCACAAATTTCCCCAAGTGACCTTCTCTTCTAAGTGAGCCCACCAATTGCTGCAGTGGAGGAAAGGTTTTGGGTTCTGTAGGAGTACAGGCAGAAGCAAGAGTCAGGTTGCCATGTGTGCTCTGAGGTGCATGAGTACGGGTTCACAGTACGTCAAGGAGAGCTGCTCCCCACAGGGCTGAGGTCGGGAGGCAGAGTCGATCCACTCATATACCACCAGTCATGTTCACCCTAAGTGGCCCTAAATTCCCTGGGCACTCAGGCCACTCACCCATAAAACCCTACGGGCCAGAGAAAGAGGCTCTCTTTGATTCTCTGGTCACATGGAAGGCTTGTCACAGAGCGTCTGGTTGTCCCCGTCACATCAGAGGATGCACGTGCCTCCCCACATCTCCTGCTGTCCCCCAGGACGAGGTGCCCTCAGTTCCTCTAAAACGGGTGAGGGTGACTTGGGAGAGACATGGAGGCTGACAACAAGACCGGATGTCAGATATAACTAGGAGAGTGGATCGCCAGGATGGGGGACCACACAAGTAGCATGGTTGGCATGGCAACTGGCTGCTAGTTTGAATTAAGACTGCAGTCAGTTATCATGACCGCGACAGGGCCTCTGTCTCCAGGTCCAGTGCCCCTACTGTCTCCTAATCGAGTGGACTCCCTCTCACTCCAGGCATGAAACACTTCTCCATAGCTTCCACAGCCCAGCACCCCGACAGCCCAAGCCCTGAATGGGCTCTGCTGGACAGCCTACAGCAGGGCTTGGCAACAACCGGCCCTGACATCTGTGTTGAATAAATGGATGCATGAATGGAAACTGAGGCAATTTTTTCAGGGCCTTTTGGCCCTGCCTCCCTGAATTTTATTCTCTTATTCCCTCTTCTCCCTGCACCACCCCAGTTCCATCTCTTTATTCCTGACCATTTTTACCCCTTCCCAGGCTCTGACCCAGACCTGCCACTCACAACCACTGGTGCCTCAGGACCCGAGCCTGTCTTGGCTTCTCTGGGAGGATTTAAGCTGGTGGGGAACAGAAAGAAGATCCAGAAAAGAGAGGCTGTCTAAAGCAGTACAGGCTTGAGGAGAAGGTGCTCCAGGCCCAGGATTTCTTCTAAACAGAGCAGACAGGGTCAGAGGAGGCATTTTCCCATTGCTCGACGGGCTAGGTTTTTGTTGGGGGCATAGGGGAGGGAGGGGGTGATGCAGAGAAAGGCAGTCCCCTTCCCAAGAAGAATATAAATGGTCAAAGTTGTGTAGTATTTGTATTTTTTTTTTCTGTAAAATTCAAGCACACACAAAAGAAAAACTTATTTAAATAAAATACTTTGCAAATAAAATGCCACACCTGGCCTCCTTACTTGCTGGAGTCAGTGACTTTATCAAAGCGTACCCTCTCGGGAAACAGATGTACCTCCAGTGGTTGAGCGCCTGCTTCCCATGTACGAGGTCCCGGGTTTGAGCTCCGGCACCTCCTAAAAACAAAACAACCAACTCAGAGGAGCCAGTGTAGCTCAGTGCTTGCACGCAGGCTTCCAACATACTAAGTCCTGGGTTCAATCCCCAGCCCCTGTAGCTACCCACCCACCCCCACCCCCCCAAAAAAGCTTACCTTCTCTCAGACCTCACAAATGATGGTGGCAGGACTCTCACCCAGGCCCGGCTTCCCTGGTCTCGGCCATCCAGCTGGCGGAAGCACGGTGGGAGGACCTGGAACACAGCCTTCCCACCATCGCCTTCGGAACACACAGGCTTGAGACCAGACACCCTCCAAGATGCCAGCTTCAGAAAAAAAACACCGATGATCCTTGGCAGTACTCGGAGAACTTTCCCTTATGTGAGGTCAATCAATGTCTTCTTAAAGGAAAAAGGGGAAAGAGGAAAAAACAGAAAAAATAGGCATCTGACAGGAAGCAGATGTGGCTCAAGTGATAGGCCTTCCGCCTACCATACGGGAGGACTTGGGTTTGATCCCTGGGACCTCCTGGTGAAAAAGGAAGAGAGAAAGCATGCCCATGCAGCGAGCCAGTGCCTGCGTGGTGAGCCCAGTGCCCACACAAGTTCTGCTTGGTGAGCCCAGTGCCCACAGAAGTGCCCATGTGGTGAGCCAGTGCCCACACTAGTGCCCGCGTGGTGAGCCAGTGCCCGTGCAAGTGAGTCACGCAGCAAGATGATGACACATCAAAAGAGAGACGAGGGGAGAGTCAAGGTGAAGCACAGTAGAGACCAGGAACTGAGGTGTCACAATCGACAGGGAACCTCTCTCCTCATCAGAGGTCTCCAGGATCGAATCCCGGTGAATCCTAGAGGAGAGGAAATGAGAAGACAACACAGACAGCAAACAGCAGGGCAGGAGGAGGGGAAGAGGGGAAATAAATATATCTTAAAAATAAAAAAAAAGATTAAAAAAAAAAAAAGATAGGCCGCTGAGTTAAGCCTGTTGTCGCAGGGGAGGGATTACAGCCTCTACTGGCCCTGGGGGTGGTAAAAGGGTGTATGTGCAGGTGTGGGTGGGTGCAGAGCTTTGCTCAGTCTTCCGCAGCTTTACAGTGGTTATGAAATGCTCCTGTTTCTCTCACTGAGGTTGTGCTTGCCATACTCTGTCTAGAGCATCTCTGTCCAATAGAACTTAGAACGAGGGGATGTCCTACCTGTATCTGCACTGCCCAGTACCATTAGCCACATACAGCTATTTAAATCAATCAAAATTATTAAGGATGCAGTAGCTCAGTTAGACCTGCCATATTTCAAGGGGCCACATGTGGCCAGTGGCTACCAGGCTGGACAGCACAGCCCTAAAAGCTAAGTGGGGGCATGGCCAGACATGACAGCAAAACATTCGCTCTATTTTTTTTTTTGAGATACCAGAGCCAGGGACTGAACCGTGGACCTCGTATGCGGGAAGATGATGCTCAACCACTGAGCCACACCGGCTCCCACACAGACTATTTTGACTGAGCCTCCAGCATCGCTTGTCCTTTTCCTTATTCCTCCCTCACCCCCTTGAGTTTGCTATTATGTTTGTCTGTGTCCACAACAACCAAGAGCAGACACTCTTCATGCACCATCTGTTCCTTCACCCATGACCTGCCAAAGCTTTCCATTGTAGAGGAGAGACCGTGTGAGGTGCAGCTGCTAAACACCTGAGAGGACACCAGGGACAAGTGCCATTGCTCCCCCCACCCAGCCTAGCCTCGGCCTGACCTTGGGGTATAATTGTGATTTGGACAACTCCAGCAGCATTCCCAGCTCACCAGAGTATTCCACACTGACCGCCTTGCCCTCTGACCTTGGTGTTATTCTCAAGTTCAAAGTCACAGAATTGCAAGACTGAGAAGAGTCCCTTCAATCCAGCTTTCTGCTTCTGCCATAGGTTCAAAGGGGTGTGTTCAAATACCAGGGGGACTCCACACGGGGATGCTTCTTCATCTAGCAGGGTCCCTTCTTGAAACCATGCATTCATTTTCAACTCCCTGATATGTGCCAAGCATCTCGGAAACAGGGATACGAAGTGTCCTGGAGGGGCTCTCAACCTGGATGGCAGGGCAGACTAGCAAATAGCAGTTACAATACGGTGTGATCATTGTTTCCTTAGAGGGAAGCTCCAAGTGTGGGGGCCTGGCCTGGGGACAGGTTGGGGGCTGGGATCGCTCAGGATCTGTCTGGAGACTTCTGTAGTAGTTGGGAAAGAGAAGAAATTGGGATAGGAGGCTCCAGCAGAGGGACGAGAACATGTGGGGGGGGTGCATTATTTGCATGTGCCTCGGGGGGTTGCAGGAGGGCAGCCTGATGAAGTCCCCTGAGGACAAGTGGGTGGGGGGCTGGGCTCAGGACTAGGGCTGACTCGCTCAGACACTACCTCCAGCTCTCACTGGTTGTATACCAGCAGCCAGTGACTTAATCTTGCCAATGTTCCCTTATCTGTAAAGGAGGCTTAATGATATTACCTATCTCGTAGGGACGAGATTAAATGAGATAATGCATATAAAGCGTTTAGCGTAGGGCCTGGCTTATAAAACACCCTCAGCAAGTGTTGTTATGATCAAGAGAACAAGAGAAGTCCCGTGAGTTGTATTCCAGAAGTTAAAGGGGAAGAAACTTGCAAGAAGCAACGTCCCTGGAGTCAAATGGTACAGACAGGTCAAATGACACAGAGCCTGAAAATCATTTACACTTTCTCTTCTTGGTGTCATGGGTCCCCTAACTTCAGCACATACTGTATTACCAAAACCATGAATTAAGGTCTCCTAATTTGCAGGATGTGACTGGCGAGTTTGTGTCACCCTCCCCCTCCTGCCTCAACCAAAACGCCCTGGGATGACGGTGCCACCAGGTGACCATACCAGGAGAACACATTCCCCTTAGAACAGGTTTCCCTCAGAAAAACAATCCTGTGAGATCCCTGGTTCTCAAACTAAATGTGCAAAAGGGTCATCAGGCTTTATATTATCTGTCAATGACAGCATTACCCTGCCTGTTTCACATTTGAAGGATTTTTATCAGGCTAAGTCATATTGTGACAACATATTTTTGGTGAAGTCTTCCATCTTTTGCATCACTTCCTCCAGGAAAGCTTCCCTCAACACACACATCTTCCCCAGTCCAGCAAGATCAGACCATACTGTAACGGATTACCTTTCTGTATTCCCAGCACTGCACCCTCATTCCTACCCCCAGGGGAAGTAGCCTTTAAAAATCTAGAGTGTAACTGTCTTAGTCACCACTTTATCTTCAGTTCCTTGCACAGAGCCTGCACATACTACCTGCCAAATAAATTTGTTGATTAGGGGAAAGGAGGGAGGGAGGGAAGGAATTACTGGGGTGTTTCTTAAAAGTGCAGATTCCCATTCCCCCTTTTCCACCCCCATCTGATTTGTTAGGTCTAGGATGGGGCCAGGCGGTATGTTCTTCTAACAAGCACTCTGGGTAAATAAATGCAGGTGGTCCTGAACCACACTTTGAGAAATACTGTTGAATAAGTTTGCAAACAGTTGCAAACACATGACTTCCCCAACCCCCACCCTTGAGAGCCACAATGCATGTATCACATTCAAGGTTCTGAAAGGTACTTAATAAACTGGTTTAACACTACTTCACTCAAGGTTTTCCCAAACTTATTTGACCATGAAACACTTTTTCCTTTAGCACATCTGGAGCAACAAGTGTTCCACAGACCACGGTTTGGGAAATGCCACTCTTGTGGGCTCATGCACACCCCATGCTGCATCTGCTCCTGTCTTTCACTGCTACAGCTCGATTAATATCATCTCCAAAGAAATCCTTCCTGAAATGTACACAGAGTCTCCCTGGCCATCTTTAACTTTCCCACTCTTAACCAAATGCTTAAGGATATCTTTCTCTTTTTCACGCTTCCCTTTCTTCATTCATGAACCATAACAATCCTGTTGGTGGATATTCATAGCACCACTTCAGTTGCCTAGAGATACACCTCTTTCCAGGAAAACAAAATATCAAACGTTTTGAATGAAATTATAAATAAGATCCAAGGCCACTATAATTCTAGAAATACTTTATAATACATAAATAAAGAGCAATCACTTTGATTAACCCTTTTGATTCTTGCAGTAAACTGGTGCAGCGAGCAAATCAGGGACTGATATCATTCCTGCTTTTTAAATGAAGAAAACAAGGTCCAGAGAAGTTGAGTCAGCTCACACAGACCTGGTACTTAGTTCAAAGTTTTCAGACTCATACCCCAGTCCTCCTCCCGGGCACTGGGCATCATAACCCAGCCATATGCTGACTGTCCTCCAAGACTGTTCACCTTGCAGGAACACTTCCTTTGAGTGAGAAACTTGAACTAAATAAAGGGCTCTGCCCATAAGTCTTTAAGTGCCCAAATGTTTCCTTCAGATGTTCCATAGCAAGCCTTGTCTGCCTCCTCATCATTCTCTAATTAAACCAAATTTTCTTCACTTAGCAAAATAATTGTTTTCATTCCTTTATGTTTCCTCATTTTATTTAAAGTACAATTTTGCAATACTATTGTTCTCTATTTTCACCATTGTAAGTGCACTGCAGCTTAGCTCTATTATAGAGAAAACAGAATTTATGGGCTAACCTGGGAACCTAACTTCCTTATATAATATTGGAACTCTGAATGTAACTCCCCCGTAGCAACAAGCAACTAAGAAGGACTTTGGGAAGTGAATTCATTCACACATTAGGAATTGCCTGGTGCCCTCTTCACCTTTCATCTTGCTGACAACCCCTTTGCCCCATATCTCACAACTCAGTCCAGTGCACCTGATCTAGACCTGGAGTCAGGTCTCACAGGGCAAGACATCTATTTTGTGCACCTATCCAGCAACAGCAATGCCTGAACACCCACCAAGCACAGCTGGATGTTGAGCCGAACCCCAGTAGATGACTCTCTAGACAATGTGACCCAGGAAAAAAGAAAAGCGGAGGCACCGCAGAAGTCCCCTTTATGAAACAGGGAAAAGAGGCACCAAAATGAGAGGCCCCCAATAGACCAACACTGCCATCTCCTGGCCTGGCTGAGTACAGCAGGCCTCTAGCACCGTGTCCCGGCCAAATCGATCAGCTCTTTTCTGATCTGAGTGCTTCATCCTCTCCACCACCCTGGTGAAGGAATTAAGGTAATGAGTTGGAAATTTTTTTAGCAGGAGACTTTCTCCAGCAAATGACTAAGCTTGGCCAAGAGCCTTTTGGTATTTGTCCTTTTCCTTCTGCCTTGCGTTTCTCTTCAGTGTTTCTCCTTGTTCACCGTGGCTCTCTCTCCACACACCACACCCCTTGATCACAACTCCTTGAGTCATCCTCCGTCTTTCTCCCTGGCTCCTTCAGCATTGTTCGACGTTGTTATTCTTTGAGTCTCCAAGAATCCTAAATTAAAAAGCAGAGCTTGCAGCCTCACTTGGCAAACATAAGCTCTGGGACCCTATTCCCAGAGGAAACAGCTGTCAAGACCAGCTGGCTGTGAACTCTGCCGTAAAAGGTCTCCATCCTTGCCTTACATTCATCCTTCTCAAATCCTCTAGCTTCTTCCCCCTAAATCTCTCTAAAGCAAGAAAATCATCCCCTTTTCCCTGAACTTTTGTAATAGCCCTTAACCTGTCTGCAAATCTCCATCGTTTCCCCAAAACTTCCCTCAACACCCTCCCCCACCCCCTTCTCTATACTGAATGCTTCCAAAATACCAACCTGACCATGTTGTCACTCCAAGGTTTAAAAACCTCTGAGTGTTCTCACTGTCCACATTCTTTGGTCTTGGGAGCCGTTCTCTCCCCTAGTTGCATGTTATACTCACCTAGCGAGCTCTAAAACACACAAATGCACAGGTCCCACTTGAGACCAGTTGAATCCATCTTATGAGGAGGAGCTAGAACATCTGTATCTATAAAACTCCCTGTTGATTCTGATGGAGAGTGAGAGCTGAGAGCTACTCCGTGAGTGTGGCAAAGAAAGAATCCCTATGAGTCTATGTGGCTAAGAGAGTTCAAAGTGAGTCAGGAGGTCATCCCAGAGGTAACGCTTAGGTACACCTCAGAGAATCTCATAGACTGCAAAAGTGGAAACTACCCCAAATAGTGGGGCTCCTGAGGGCCCTGGAGACACCCAGGTCCTATGGTCAGGGCAGATAGCTCTGGAGTTTGGTGCCTTGCCAGTGGGCCCTGCTTTGAAGTTTATGCTCCTGAGAGTGACAGAGTTGGACTCAGTTATGGCTTCCCTACACATGGCTCATCTGTCCCTTCTATTTGAACCTATAGTTGGTTCTGGAGTTGGTAGGTTTACATCCAAGAGACTGGAATCTTTGGGCTGTCCATGTGCCAGCTGGGCCCGGAGCCTCAGTGGAATTGCAACACCTACTCCCCAGTTCATGGGACTCAGGACAACTAATAAGGAGGTGAGGATTGACAACCACCATACCAAGAAAACAAGAGAACCTGCAAGTGCAAGCAAGAGAGTCCTATCCATCGGCTGTATGGAGTCGAAGCCCTCTCTCAATTAGAAGTGGAGTGGACATCACCATCCCAGAATCCTCAGGATTGGGGAATGAACTATGGACTAAAGTGGACTTACTGGTATTCTGCTATAGACTTATTGTGATTCTAGCAATGGAAGAAATTACAACATTGATGTGGAGGCAGTGGCCACTGGAGGCTCTGGCAGCAGGGAGAGGGAAAAACAGGTGTAATATGGGGGTTCTTTCGGGACTTGGGAATAGTCCTGGATGACATTGCTACAACAGATATAGGCCGTTTTATATCTTCCCATAACACACAGAACTATGTGGGAGAGTGTGTGAACTAGTGTGAACTATGGTCCATGCTCAGCGGCAATGCCCCAGGATGCAGCTATCAGTGACAATGAATGTGCCACACTACTGAAGGATGTTGTTTATGTGGGAGGGTGTGGGAGGTGTGGGGAGTGGGGCATATGGGAATCCCTATATTTTTGATGTAACATTGATGTAATCTAAGTATCTATTTAAAAAAAAATTTTTTTTAAAAAAAAGAACCCCTGCCCATCTTTCCAGCTTGGCTCCCCACCTCTTCACCCCACCAAGAATTACCATCTATCCCTCAAACAAGCCCTCCTCCACATACCTGAGGCACCCTCCTCCTGCTACACCTCTTGTTCTCTCCTGGAAAACCCAGATTCATCCTTCCAGATCCGACATGAACCTCACATCCCAGGGAAGCTTATTCCAGCACCCCCAGCAGGACTGGTCCCCTGCACACCCTCCCCCACCTCTGTTCCCAGAGCGCTGCCCACTCTTGCTGACTCACTCCCATTCTGCTACCCACTGCCGTGATTGGTTTCCACAACTGTCTCCCCCACCAGACTGCCAGCTCCTCAAGGGCAGGGCTGTGTTCTGTTCATCACTAACTTGCTAGTGTCTTGCACATAATAGGCAATGGCTCCGAAATAGTCTCAAATTCCTGTGGTACTTTTCTCTCCTCCCTTCTCTCCCTTGCTTGCAGTACACCCCTTTTGTGACAGCTTGTGGGTTTTTTTGAGTTTGTTTGTTTGCCTTAAAGGATGGAGAATGCCCTTGTAAGCTTCAAACACCTAATGGCTCATAACCTGGCTCCAAGAAAATTGCATGACATGGAAAACAGGTCTACCCAGAAACCCACTGCTTGGGCCGATACTCAGCGACTGGAGCCAATGCTGCCAGTTCTGGTTGCGTTGAAATGAAGTGAGACACAGAGGTTTAGAATTGGAATTTTTCCCCAGCCAGACACCCTTTGAAAATGAGCTTCCCCTGACTTCCTTCTCTGCCCCCAATAGATCTTGAAGGATCAGCTGAAGTTTTCTGCTACCTTACTTGCACGTAAGTGAAATTTGGAATTCACCTGTATTTAGAAGCAGGCTAGTAAGATAGGGAATCAATAGATGGATCTGGAACCTGGCAAGAAGTCCACATGGATGTCGATACCCCCAAGATGGCTGCGGGAAGACCCTCCCCAAGGTTCTGCCATTCGGAACAAAGACTTCTTCTGGAAGCCAGGAGAAGCCCCAGATATTCCCCAAGGACTGTATCATTGGGCCCTCGTGGGGGACTGATGGGTGGAGTAATCATTCAAAACAGCAAACAGCTGGAACTCCTCCCCTACCATTAGCAAAGGGATGGAATAATTACAGTTCAAAAAGCAGGCACAGGGAAGCTGATTTGGCTCAACTGATAGAGCATTCTCCTACCACATGGGAGGTCTAGGATTCAAACCCAGGGCCTCCTCACCTGTGTGGAGCTGGCCCATGCACAGTGCTGATGCACACAAGGAGTGCCATGCCACGCAGGGGTGTCCATGGGGAACCCCATGTGCAAAGAGTGTGCCCCACAAGGAGAGCCGCCCTGCGCAATAACAGTACAGCCTGCCCAGGAGTGGCGCCACACACACGGAGAGCTGACGCAGCAAGATGACGCAACAAAAAGAGACACAGATTCCCAGTGCCGCTGACAAGAACACAAGCGGACACAGAAGAATACACAGCGAATGGACACAAGAGAGCAGACAACAGGGGAGAAGGGGAGAGAAACAAATATAAATCTTAAAAAAAAAAGCAGGTGCAAGGCCTGAATTAGTGCTCTCCACCTGTGGACCCCTGATCCTACCCTCTGCGCACTGCTCTCGCCATTTTTCTCCTGCCATGTGGCCATGCAAGTAAAACCTGGGCATTTATAATCTATAATGGGTAACTGTAGTCTAAATCAGCCCGTTTGACCACTTTTCAGCCCCTTCCTCTCTATCTGGGACCCATGGTCTGTTATTTTCTCCCATTTCTCGTCCCTCCCTACCTTAATAAATTAATGATGTGCTCTTGAAATTTGTTTCTGCAGCATAGTGAAGAACATAAATAAAATCCAGTAACACTTATGTGAGGAAAATAACATAAGGCAGTTTTGTCTTTTTTAAAATCAAGTTGTTTATTTTTTATTTTTTATTTTTTTCTTGAATAGGAATTTATGTTACTTTCCATGGTCACTGAACTCGTTACAGAAAACCTTCCAAAAGGATAGGAAAATAAGCAAACAGGATCTGACCTTGCCAAGTCCCCAATCAGATAGTAAGCCTCACAGAGCTGAGCAACTTCAGTGGGGTCCCTCGACAACAAAGTGGGGAGCCTGGGGAGCCGGGGAAAGGGGGGAGACTGAGGGCTTAATGGGCATGAATGGGAGTCATAGGGAAAGTCCTTGGGAGGTACCAGTTGTCAAGAGTCAAGTTACTTAAAGTTAAGTGAGAATTTATTCACAACATATGCAGATCTATGAAAGTGATTATGCAAATGGCTGGAAAGGGGGCACTTAAAAATAGCAGTAGAGAGAAGCTTTGGTTTCCAGCTTTCTAGTCAGAAGGCAAATCTATTTAAGCCCCTTTTTGTTCCCTTTATTCTTCCTCATAGCACCAGCAATTAAGGAAAGGGGGGGTATATTTACATCTTTTTCCTCAAAACCCAGTGGAAATAAGGGATAATCAGCTTCAGACCACCTCAGTCCTGACCCCTTGGTAGCCAGAACCCCTCTTGGAGCTTCTTTCTAGAAAGAATATTTGTATTATCAGAGTTTAAAAAAAAAAAAACAAAAAAAAAAAACAATTTCTAGAGCTTTCTAATTGTTGAAGTGTTGAAGGATTTTTCCCCCTGAATCCAATGTATTTGTTACTGGAGACAGGCTGAAAATTCTTGCAATTCTAGTACTATCTTTCACATATACACTGGGCAACTACTGATTTGTTGATTTTCAGGACTCCGGGTATAGGTAATATCACATGGTCAAAAATGCAGGTGACAGGAGAAACTTCTCTGACCTGAACTTGGTGACATGCTTTGAATTAGAGGCCCTGCAGGTTATCCAGCAACCTCAGAAGCTACAGGCTACAGGCTCCCCTCAAAAGGCCATCAGCCAGTCGCCACTGCCCACCCCACCCCAAGCTTGCGCGGCCCCAGCCCCGGCTGGTCTTGTCTCCTGCGGTGACGGCTCAAATGGGCCTTCGGAGCGTTCTTGTCTTTCCTGCCAGCGTCCTCTTCTTTCTTCCCAGGGCGTGCACCCCGCTGTAACCGTGAGGGCGGATTTTCAACTCCACGTTAGGAATGGAGAATTCATGACCCTTCCATGGCTCCCAGTTCACCCCCTACACAAAAGAAACCAAAGTCAAGAAGCCTTGGTCAAGAACGTTTCACCATTCGCAATGATGGAAGAGGTTGTTGATGGGGGCGGGGTGGGGTGGGGGGGTATATGGGGACCTCATATTTTTTGAATGTAACATTTAAAAGAAAATAAAGAAGGAAAAGAAAAAAAGCAGCCTTGGTCAGGAGGACAGCGGGGTGGGTGACGGTGGAGGGAATGCTTTTTTGCCAGGGAAACCACTCCTTTTCTGCGTAGGGGAGAGAAAGAGAAGTGGGTGCTGGCCGAGTGCAGATGAAAGAGGCGAAGGTCGAATCTCAGGGAAAAAAGCACCCTCTGCTGGACAGCTGGGGTTAGACAGGCTGACGACTCAAAGCTGAGGGACCTCTGTGAAGCTGAGGGTGTGACCCTGTGGTGGGCGAGGCCTGCCCGAGACAAAGACAACACTGCAGGGGTGGCCTGGCAGGCCATCAAGTTATCTTTGCCTCACGCTTTTCCTTTCCAAAAAATAAACATATTAATTGGCCAATGGTGTAAAATCTTTTTCAATTTAGACTGTCTAGATATTAGCTCTGGGGTAACAAATAGCCTGCTGAAGACTAAATTTCATTTCACGTCTTTTGACTGGTGAGTGCAATAATATTTAATTCACTTAATAACCTCACAACCTGGCCAATAAAGAGCCCAAGTGACCAATTTTGCATATTTTAATTTGCGAGGTAAATAATAAACAAGAAGCTAAATGCCTTGCAGACTGTGAAAAGCGCATTAACCAGATGAATGTCTTTTATTAGCAAATGCACGGATGGTTTAGAGCGTGCTGGCTGCTCTTTTCAAACGTTTGATCTCTGATCACAGGCTTCCCTGAGCCCGCCCCCAAGCTGCCTCCAAGAGTCAGGAGCACACCCTCCTTCATTTCCCTGCAGGATAATCCCTCCTTCTTCCCTTTGAAAAATCACTTAAGGATTGGCAGTCCCTGCAGCCAAAGTAATAAAAATGTCCCTGTACTTGAGAAGGGCTAATATTCACAGAAATATTGGTATGAGGTGAGTTCTGGGGAGAGGTGACTTCCTGCGGGCTAGGACCAGGAGCTGGAAAGGGAAATTAGAAACCCACAACCGGGACTCCAAGGCTTCGTGGGGGACAGCAGGTTAAAGATGAGTCAGAACAAAGATGCAATTTTTCGATAAGCTGTGAGGGAGCAGGCAGGAGGATGGATGCAGGTCACGAAGGTTTGAGAAATCGTTGGTTGGAAAGTCTCAAGAGCAAGGCAGGGAGAGGAGCCTGGAGGACTCAGGCCTGGTGAGCACACTTGCAGCGTGGAGAGAAGGCCTTAGCTCAGTACACTGGGCAGATGTGGTGGTTTGGGGTGAACTAGATCCAAGGGTGGGTCTGACCTAAGGCAGAAAAGACTGTTTTCCCTGTCATCAAAAGACTGGAGAGAAAATAGCTCTGGTCTGGAGAACAACCAGACAGGATTATGGAGTATCCATGTATGAACCAGCCAAGTGAAATGGCCCGCGACTCACATCACCTGTCCTGATACAGCAGCAGACAGCCTGAGCTTCCCACAGACACGTGCCCAGAGCAGGCCCAGCTCTCAAGGCCACAGAGCCTGGAGAGGAGCTCTACTTGGAAGCATGGGGGGAGAAGGACAGCCAGACTAGCCTGGAGCATGTCCCCTCGGTAGCCGGATGTTGGCAGAGCCTGGAACAAAAAAAAACTCCCCGGTCACCTACCTCACTGTGCTTGGTTTCCCCGTATCGGCCATTGGGGTTGGCCAAGTGGCAGTTCTTGTACCACCAGCCGCCATGGTGCGTCAAGGCACAGTTGCTGAGGGCAATATCATTGTCTCTGTCAAAAGTTGTAAACTTCCATCCATTATGATAAGTAAGAGCGTCCCCTGCAGGAGAGAAGAGAGGGGAGCACAAACCAAAGATGAGCCGCTGAAGGGGTGGCCGTGCTCTGGCCCAAAAGAGGACCTGGCAGGAAAATCTCTAGGCATGAGGTAACGGTCAGTTACGCCAGTTATATCAACCCTTTTCCTCAAAATGGGCATGATAAGGACATGACACAGAAGACAGTTTCTGTCTCCTGGCCTGTCATCCAAACTTCAGGCCTCTTTCTCCAACTGCCCAAAAAGTTTTTTCACTTGGAAACTTCATAGTCCTGTCAAATACCCAAAACCAAACTCCTCAGCTCTCCCCATACCACCTGAGCACTCTCCAAACGCGCTAACCACCTTCGTACCCTCCCCGTCTCTGGCTCTACCATCCTGCCAGCCACCCAGACGTGAAACCCCTGAGCCACATTTGACCATCCCTTGGCGCCTCTTGATCAAGCCCTCCCTTCTGTGACTCACTCATATGCAGCCCTTCCTGTCTGTTCCCGTGGCTGCCACCATAGCCTGGTTCTCATCTTCTTGGGCCTGAATTAACACAACACTCTCTGGCTTCTTGGCTGCCAGCCCCTCTGAAGCTTACGCATCATCTTCATCATCTCAGGCCTAAGGTCCTACTTCCTGCCACATGGAGGTAAATGACTCCTTCTTGCTTCCCCAGCCTGGACCTTGGCTGCACGCAGTCTCATTTCCTTCTGTCCCTCCAGGCACCCTCCACTTGAGGAATGGACAGGCTCCTGCTCATGGGGTTCCTCTCTGCCCATCATTGATCCAAATCTTAATCATCTCTCAAAGTCAAGCTCAAACCCACTCCTGAGACGGTCCCTCCAGCCACTCCAGCCCACATTGATCCTCCCACACACCCTCTGACACACATGCACATTTATCCAAACTTCCAGAACCCTTCGGGGGACATATACAATTCAGTGCTCAATTACAGCCTATCTGGAAATGTGCTCGAATTATCTTAACTTGCATTTAGTCTATTTCCCCACCCTGTTGGTCATCCTTTTATACATTTACTTCTTTATTCAGCTCAAAAAAGGCAATAAGGACAATCAAGTTCTGTTCCTACAATAATATTACTGAAATTTACATCCAATCTGAGTTTATCAGTCATCTTCACATATATATTCTCATTTGATCCTCACAACACACCTGCGAGGTGGAGCGGGCAGCTCTTAGTCCCAGGAGGAAACAAACTCACAGAGATTAGACTCTAGAGGCTTTTCAGGATCACATGGCCCACAAAAGGCAGAGGCAGGACTTGTAGCTTGGTCCTCAAATTCCAAGTATGATGTTCTTTCTGAGCCCCCAAATCACCTGTGACTTCCTTCTTCCAACAGCTTCAGTCCACACCAAGAGCGAGCTCTACCTTATAGCCTGCAGCTCTCAGAGCGTGCTCCCAGGTCCAGCAGCATCAGCCTCCCGTGGAAACTTGTTAGAGATGCAAATTCTCAGGCCCCACCCCAGACCTACAGAACTAGAAACTAGGGGGTAGGATCCCACAGTCTGTGCTGCTTTGGGATTTTATTTGTTTCAATGGTCTTGCTGTTCTTTTAATTAGAGAAGTTGTAGGTTTATAGAAAAATCATGCAGAAAACAGAGTTCCCATATATCCCCCTATTATTAACATCTTGCATTAGAGTGATATATTTGTTACAATTGATGAGAGAATAGTATTACAATTGAACTATTATCTAGAGTCCATGGTTTATATAAAGGTTCACTGTGTTATATAGTCCTATGGATTTTTAAAATTTTTATTCTAGCAACATATATACCACCTAATATTTTCCCTTTAACCATACTAAAAGACTTTGTATACATTATCCCATTTGTTTAACAAGTTCTTTAGATGATTCTGATGCAAGTTAACATTTGAGACCCTCTGGCCTATACTCTCATTCATTTATTTATTCAGGGAATATTTACTGAATGCCTGCAATGGACCAATACCTTGACAGGCTCCGGCAATACAAAAATGAGTTGGTCCTTGTTCCCGTGAGCTTAGCTGGAGTGGGTGGGGCGGATACATAAAGAATTGATGACACCTTGTAAAAGGAAGGTTCTAATTTGCCCTCTGACTCTCAGAGCCCAAACAGAGGATTCTTTGTGTCTACCCCAGAAAAAGCAGGAGGAGCAAGAAATGGGCAATACAGGCCACTTCTACCCAGAGAGCAAAACAACTCAGCCCCTTTCATCTCCTTTCTTTGAGTTTTGGTTTTGTTTCTTTTGTATTTTTTTCTGCATATGGATTTTCTACCTTCTAGAAACTGCATCCATACAAATGTTCAGACTGTAGATAGTGAGTGTATTCATAAATCAAAAAACAAAAACAAAACAAAACAAAAAAAACCTTGGCTGTCATATGTTATAACCCACTGAGTAGACTGGGAGAGAGTGTAAACTACAATGTAAATAATCCATGCTGTATAGCAGTGCTCCAAAATATACTCATCAAATGCAATCAATGTACCACACTAATGAAAGAAGTTGTTGATACGGGAGGAGTGGGGGTGTGAGAGTAGAGTATATGGGAACCTCTTATATTTTTTAATGTAACATTTTGTGTGATCTATATATCTTAAAAAAAAAAGATGAAAAAAAAAATCCCTTGGCTCTGGTCATGAGGTCCTAGCTAAGAGATGTTCAGATTTATTCCATTTATTGGCCCATGTAAGATAAAGTAGTCAAAGTGATGCTCGTTAGACAACCTCCCTTCTGAGTTTTAGGAGAAAACACAAGAGATAAGTGTGGGAAATGGACTTGGCCCAGTGGTTAGGGTGTCTGTCTACCACATGGGAGGTCCGCGGTTCAAACCCCGGGCCTCCTTGACCCATGTGGAGCTGGCCCATGCGCAGTGCTGAAGGGCGCAAGGAGTGCCACGCCACGCAGGGGTGTCCCCCGCGTAGGGGAGCCCCACGCGCAAGGAGTGCACCTGTAAGGAGAGCCGCCCAGCGCGAAAGAAAGTGCAGCCTGCCCAGGAATGGCGCTGCTGACGACAACAGAAGCGACAAAGAGACGCAGCAAATAGACACAGAGAACAGACAACAGGGGGAGGGGGGGGAATTAAATAAATAAATCTTTAAAAAAAAAAAAAAAGAGATAAGTGTCCCATGTCTAGTGGTATAGCTTTGGGTGGGAATCTGATTTTCTTAGATGGGGAGCTGGGGCTGTTGGTGGCAGGCCCATAAAAGAGCTGAACCCACATCAGGGTGGGGGCATTGAGCTGATCATCAACCATCTCATCAAAATGTCACTCTAAGACACATGCTCCTCCTCAAACACACCCTGGAAAGGAAAGATGATGACCCCGGCGGCTGAACCATCAAAACAAGGATCAGCCACTGACATCATGGTTCCTATAAGTCACCTACAGACAAAGGGTCATATATCTGGGGGCTGAATGTCTTCTACCTGGGGATCAGGAGTTAGCAAATGAAAGGTTGAGTGATTCATGCCATTCATATCTTTATCTTTGTCTATGTAATCAATAATTATTTTTTCTCTCTTTCTTTTTATGTTAAAGAATTCACTGAGGTATTTTACATCAGGAAGGCACTGGCATTTGGGCCCAGGACAATTCTTCACTCGAGATATTTGACATCTGTGGCCCCAGCTCACTAAATGGTAGTGGTGTCCCCAGGCACATTTCCAAATCCTGCCAGAAGGTGATACTGTCCTTGGTTGAGGAACACTGAGTCCCATCAAGTGGGACTTAAAATCAGCTGTCATTGATCAGTTAGCCAATGGGAGTCATTCTGCAACCATGCCCATTTCTGAGTGTCTATTTACATTTGCATAATAATCTCTAGCATCCAAAGGTAAAGATCATCAGACATACCCTCTGTCCCACTCCAGGACTCAGAATGAAAAGCTGTATTTACATACTATTAACTTACTAGAGTTTCCTTCACAGAGAAAGAATAGGCTTTCTGATATATCTTCAGTGGAAGCTGAAAATTGAGGGCCCACCTGGACAGTCTGAGTGGGAGAAGTCTTAAACCTACCTTTCTCTTAGGGCTGCACATCTCTCAGTTTTAATTAGAGCTGTAATGGAGTTAAAAGTAATGCATTTGGCAGTTCCTTGAAGAGCTAAACATGGAATTACAATAGGACACATAATTCCACTTCTAAGTATATACCCCCAAAAAATTAAAACAGGGACTTAAACAGAAATTTGTACACCAATGTCCATAGCAGCATTATTCACAATAGTCAAGAGGTAGAAGCCACCCCAGTGCACACTGATGGATGGATAAACAAAATCTGGTACATATATACAATAGAATATTCTTCCACCATAAAAAGGAATGAAGTTCTGATACATATGACCACATTGTTGAACTTTGAAGACATTGTGTTAAATGAAATAAGGAAGACACAAAAAAGATAAATATGTATGATTCCGCTTATATGCGATATCTAGAAGAGGCAAATTCCCCAGAAACAGAAAGTAGAATAGTGCTTACCAGGGGCTGGGGAAGAGGGGAATAGGAAGTTAGTGCTTATCAGGTACAGAGTTTCTGTTTGGGGTGATGACAAAGTTTTGGCAATGGATGGTTGTGATGGTAGTACAACATTGTGAATGTCATTAACACTAGAATTGTACATGTAAAAATGGTCAGAATGGCAAATTTTATGTTAGTTATATGTTACTACAATAAAATTATTTTTTAAATAAATAAATTTCTAAAAAAAATTTTTTAAAGCTGGAGAGAGCTGGCACACACATGACTATAACAAGAGGTTCAGCTTCTATTTGAACGCCATGTCCTCTAAACATTGCCTCATCATTTAGGACACGAATGGCCAGAAGCTTCCTAAATTTCAACACTCTCCTCATAGAAGTGCATCTATAAGGAAAGATGAACCTCCCTAATAGTACACATGGGAAGACTAGATTGCTGTCTAAATACTGTGTGATTTGAAAGTCTCCCAGGGCTTCCTACTAAAAGGTAAAACCGACCTGCACCATTGGCCCGACCAACCCTAGAGCAGCAAGTATCCCCAGATCACAGCTAAAATGCAAATGTAGTACGTGGTAGGAGAATCACTTTAATTCACCAATATTTGTCTCCCTTTCACCCAGTTTCACATTTAGCTTCAGTTCATTGACTGGATTATCTTAAGACAGGCTTCTGAAAAGGTAAATTTTAATGGTAGAGGAAAGGTGAATGGGCAGATTGGGAGGCAGACCTGAGTGTGGTACACAAATAGGAGGTCAGCAAGGGCACTGGGTCCAGGGAAGAGGTGTGGGACACAGTGGCAAAGGGAAATACCCCATTTTCATAATCTTGTCTGAGGAAGGTCCCATGAATGGAATTTCCAAAGACTGGGACTCTTTACCCTGAGAAAGCAAGACTGAAGGTTAACTGATCACTGTAGTCAAGCAGAGTGGATGGGGTAACCAAAGAAAAAGGGATGGCGAGACAGGCTCCATGTCGATGAGGTCTCAGGAAGAGGCTTGAGGGGTCTAAGGGAGTCAGGAATGCACACACCTCATTACACCAGAAGCTTGAGAGATCCTAAAATAAACTGTCAGGAATGTAGTCTGATTTTATTTAGAGATACGTTTAAAAAAAAAAAAAAGGCAGAGTGTTTAGTCCTACAAAATGGCATCTTTAAATACCCAACCCCCATCCAGTTAATATCCTTACAATCATATGAACATTCATCTGTATTGCCCAAATGTATCTTAACTGTCTTTCTCCTGTGTCTGAACTTCCATGCTTTATATTACACTTTGAATGGATAGTGTACAGTATAAAAGGGCTGCCAACCTGTTGCCAGCCAATGGACATGCAGGACCACTGATGAGAGAAATGGCAAAATCTAAAGCAGTGGGGCTCTTCCGGTTGCTGAGCTCGTTTTTTTTCAAGGATGGCTTTTTCCCCCTGAAACAATTCTTCGCGCACTTGTTCTTACCCAACCCCTACTCAGAATCCTTGAACAGCTTTCCCATGTCTACAGCTCAAACTGCTCCTACTCTTGTCCTTGTCTCCTACTTTGTCTCCTACGATGTCACCATGTCACCAAACTACCTCTTCATTGACCCCTTTAGAAATTGTTTGGGTCTCAGCAACTATTTTTTAATATATAAAACATCCATGAAATTACATGTCAAAGTCCTGCTAGAAATTTCATTTTTTAAACTCACCCACTCCATGCCAGGCTCCGGGCTGGGTGCTGGCAATCAAGAGTAAGTGCCAATTTCATGTGACATTTAAAATTAAAATATAAGATCTCAAAGAAACTTTGCACTGGCAGTTAGCCATTTGAGATCATGGTTCCAGACACCCTAATGGCTGATGGTCCTCTGCCATTTGGGGTACCTCAGTGGCTTGCAAGGCTTCAAGAGTGCACCCCAATGTCCTTGCCTCTATTCAGTGCTTGCTTGTCTCAAGATTTCCCCCAGGCCTGAAGAGCCCCTTTCTTTCCTTCCATCAACATTCCACCCTCCTTCAGACCCATCTCCCACACACTGTCCTGCAGAAAGCGTCCTTTAGTTGCTTCATTCCTCAATGTAAGAGCCTTCTCCACACTGCTGCAGCTCTTTATTTTCCTTACTACTTATTTGACCCTTTGCAAAAGTTATCTTATATTGTTATTCATCTATTTACATGTGAGTCTAAGGGAAAAGACCATGTCTTGTGCAGCTGGTAGGCTTGTACTTATAATACATTCCAATATAGTTCTACCAAAGTCAAAAGCATACAAACATCAAACAACAGATGTACTTGTTAGGGTTTAAAAACTATAAATACAGGTTAAAATGTAGTATTAAAACCCTAGGACAACCAGCAAGATGGCAGTGGAATAAGGGACTCCTAGAGTCTGTTCCTGCTAAAGGGCAGTTAGTAAACACCCAGAGCTATCTGAAGCACCTGTTTGGGGGCTTCAGAAGACCAGAAAAGCATCCTACAATATCCTTGAAGGAATGGAAGGAAGAGGCTGCCCATCTGCAGAGAAGATTTGTAAGTAAAGTGCTCCACACTGGAGGTCAGTCCCATCCTTCACTGGAGGTATAAGCTGCCTCGGGAGCTAGACTTGGAAGCTCCATTTCCCCAAAACAGGGGAGGAAGAAACGGTTAGGCACCAACTTCAGCTACTGATTAGTAAATTCGATAGACTAAAGTATAATCCTAAGAACAGCTAAAGTTTGAAACTGTCCAAATAAGAAAGAGGCCGGTAGCTGCCATCTTAACTCCATGCCTGACACAAGCGGAAGTGGGACAGACTGAAAATCACAGTGCTGGTGGGGACTGGCTTCTTTCCATCCAGGCCAGGTGGCAGCTCTAGCATAAGCCCCAGCCCCACCTCCAGCAGGGAGGAAGCTGGGAGGACCTGCGCCAGCCTCTCTGGGAAATTACAGGCCATGCCACAGAGGTGGGTGATCATCGTACTCTGGTCTCAGGAGATATTCTGTGGCTGGAACTGGAAGCTCCATTTCCCCAAAAAGGAGAGGAAGAGACAGTTGGGCACCGATTTCACCTACTAATTAGTAAATTCAGCTGGTTAAAGTATAACCCTAAGAACAGCTAAAGTTTGAACTTGTCCAAGTCAGAAAGAGGACTGAAGCCACCATTTTGACTCTGCCCCCAGCATGAGAGAAAGCCAGGCTGACTGAAAATCACTGCAATGGTAGGGACTGGTTTCTTTCACCCAGATTGGCCCGCAGCCCTAGCCTAGGCTTCAGCACCATCTCTAGCAGGGAGGAAGCAGGCAGGCCCTGCACCAGCCTATCCAGGGAACTACAGGTACATTTGCCTGGCACAGACTGAATAATCAGAAGTCTACCAGGGCAACTGAGGTCATCTTGGACCTAAACTGCATAGACTGCTGCCCACACCTGCAGCTCCATCCCCACCCCAGGTAGAGGAAAAGGGGCATGAAGCTTCATCAGTCTCGCTGAGCAACTACAGTCTAGTCCTGTACTACTTGGATTATTCACACAGCTGTGACTCAGCCCCTACCCCTGGCAAAGGAGAAAGTTGGGAGAAGCTTCAACAGTCCCTGGGGCAATGAGGGCAGCTTGAGCCTCCACAGCTTATAGCACCAACTACATCCTTGACTCCTACTGCAAAACCAGCAAGGGAGAAAGGGCAGGAAGCCCTAAACTAAAGAGAAAAACTGCACCCAGAATAAATACTCTAGTAATCCAGATGCCAAGACACCAACCAAAAATAACAATCCACACCAAGAAACAGGGAGATATGGCCTAATTAAAGGAACAAAATAAGCCTCCAGATGACACACAGGAGTTGAGACAACGAATCATAGATGCTCAAACAAATTGTCCTTAATAAATTCAATGAGATGGTTAAAGATATTTAATACATTAAGAAGACATTGGATGAACACAAAGAAAGAATGTGAAAGCATAAATAGAAAAATAGCAGACCTTATGGGAATGAAAGACACAATAAATGAAATTTAAAATACATTGGAATCATATAATAACAGATTTGAGGAGGTGGAAGAAAGGATTGATGAGCTTGAAGAAACGGCCTCTGAAAGTGAACATACAAAAAAACAGATGAAGAAAAGAATAGAAAAAATTGAACAAAGTCACAGGGAACTAAATGATAGCAAGAGAGGTGCAAACATGTGTCATGGGTGTCCCAGAAGGAGAAGAGAAGGGAAAAGGGGCAGAAGGAATATTTGAAGAAATAATGGCAGAAAATTTCCCAACCCTATCAAAGGACGTAGATATCCATGTCCAAGTAACACAATATACTCTCATCTGAAAAAATCCAAATAGACCAACTCTGAGACACATACTAATTAGAATGTTAAATGCCAAAGACAAATAGAGAATTCTGAGAACAGCAAGAGAAAAGCAATGCATAGCATATAAGGGATACCCAATAAAATTAAGTGCTGATTTCTCACCAGAAACCATGAAGGCAAGAAGACAGTGGTCTGATATATCTAAGATACTACAAGAGAAAAACTTCCAGTCAAGAATCTTATATCCAGCAAGACTGCCTTTCAAAAATGAGGGCAAATTTAGAATATTCACAGATAAACAAAAACTGAGAGAATGTCTAACCAAGAGACTGGATTTTCAGGAAATACTAAAGGGTGTGCTAGAGCCTGAAAAGAAAAGACGAGAGAGAGAGGCCTGGAAGAGAGTCTAGAAATGAAGATTATATCAATAAAAGTAACAAAATGTCAAGAGTGGTGAAAATAAAATATGACAGAACATACCCAAATATTTAGGAATAAATTTAACCAATGATAAAAAGCACTTGTATTCAGAAAACTACAACTCAATGTTAAAATAAATAAAAAAGACCTAAAAAATTGGAAGAACATTCCATGCTCATGGATTAGAAGATTAAATATCATTAAGATGTCAATTCTGCTCATATTGATATACAGATTGAATGCAATCCTGATAAAAAAAATTCCACCAGCATTTTTAAAATAAATTGAAACATGATTATCCAATTTATTTGGAAGGATAAGGTATCCTGAATAGCCAGAAACATCTTAAAAAGGAAAAGTGAAGTTGGAGGACTCTCATCTCCAGACTTTAAATCATATTACCTAGCTACAGTGGTCAAAACAGCATGGTACTGGCATAAAAGACAGACACACAAACCAATGGAACCAAACTGATAATTCAGAAACAGACCCTTACATGTATGGTCAAGTGATTTTTGACTAGCCTGTCAAACCCACCCAGCTCAGGCAGAACAGTCTGTTCAACAAATGGTGCTGAGAGAACTGGATATCCATAGCCGAAAGAAGGAAAGAGGACCCCTATTTCTCATCTATCCAAAAATGTACTCAAAATGAATAAAAAACCTAAATATAAAAGCAAGAACCATAAAACTTCTGGAAGAAAATATAGGAAAATATCTTCAAGTCCTGGTAGTAGGTGGTGGATTCTTAAAGGAGATAAGAGGAGGACTGAGATGGACTACAGATGTTTAATGTATGTAGAACTTTTAATTAGCTTTACTGTAAAAGTGTGGAAATGTATAGAGTGTATGGTAACACATAGTGAGTAACAGTTAGATTATAAATGGGATGTGGCTGAAAATTGTAATCTAGGGATATAAATGCCAATTGACAGAATGCTAAAGAATAATCTAGGAACTGATTAGCACAGTAAATCCAGAGGTGAACAAGAAATGTAGTTGGTGGTACAGATGCAAAAGTGTCCTTTATCAGCTAGAGCAAATGTACACTGTTGCAAGGTGGTGGGAATGTGGAGAAGCATGGGAAAAATACAACTGGAGTGACCTAGGGACTATGGTTAGCAGTAATAATGTAATATTCTTGCTTCTATGCCAAAGATGTACTGTCTTGATAATGGGGCAGTTAGAAAATGTTTCCCAAATGTACACTATGGATGTGGTAAAAATCAGATATTATCTTATAATACGTAACAGATATTCCACCACAGGGTGGTGTGTTGGTGGAGGGGTGTTGTTTGGGAATTCTGCACATGTGCATGATTGTTTTCTAAGTTTACAACCTCTGTCATAAAAATATATTTAAAAAATAATAATAGAGTGGGTTGGGGGGAAATACACCAAGTGTGCAATAATGACTCTGTAGCAGTTTGATATGGTTATGAATTCCAAAAATAGATATTGGATTATGTTTGTAATCTGGTCTGCACATGAGTGTGATTAAGTTATGATTAGGGCTTTAATTGGGCCATGTCATTAGGGCATTGGTGGGTGGGGACTCAGATCAAAGACATGGCAAAGGACAGAATTGGAGAGTTTCTGATGTTGGAGTTTGATGCTGAAGTCTTAAGCTGGAGCTCCAGGAAGTCAGCATGTAGAGGAAAGAGAAACAAGTCCTGGAAAGAGAGGACCTGAGCAAGGAGAAGAACACAGAGGAATAGAGAAGGCTCCTTAGACATGGCAGAAACCCCAGAGAGAGAGACAGAGCCGTTCACCTGATAGTCTACAGCTGACCTTATGGAGAGGGGCAAAGTCTAAAGAGGCTCATAGTCTATAGCTAACCTTGTGGAGAAAACAGAGGAGCTGAGCCTAGAGGAACTTGGAAAGCCTGAACACTCGCAGATGTTGACAGCCATCTTGCTCTAACACATGGAAACAGACTTTGGTGAGGAAAGTAATGTATGCTTTATGGCCTGGTAACTGTAAGCTCCTACCCCAAATAAATACCCTTTATAAAAGTCAGCAGGTTTCTGGTATTTTGCATCAGCACCCCTTTGGCAGACTAATACAGACTCTAATTAGTAGTAAGATTGTGAAAATATTCTTTCATAATTTGTAACAAATGTCTCATGACAATGCAAGGGTTGGTGGAGGGTTGATGTATGGGGCCCCTGTATGATGTTATGCATGTTTGCTTTGTAAGTTCACAACTTTTACTATAGACTTATTGTTAATGTACGTTCATATATAAATGATATAAAGATAATAATAATAGGGTGGGTTGGGGGAAAAATACTTTGGTTAGTAGTAATATTTTAATGATGCTCTTTAATCATTAGTTAAAAATGTTTAACAACAATGCAAGGTATTGGTGGTAGGGTGAGTTATAAGAGTCCTGTATGATGTTATCTATGTTTGTTTTGTAAGCTCACAATTACTACTGTACGCTTGTTTATGTTTATGTATGAGTGATATACTTACATAAATTTTTTAAAAAACACTAACCTTAAGTAAAATTTTCAATGGTATAATTCCAGTATTTCACACTGCTTAATTTTGTTCTTTTCTTTTCATAACTGAACACATCATCAACTGACTTAAATTCAACGAGTAGCTAAGAGGCTAAAGATTGCCCACTCTCAACTCAACTGCTAATCTCTGTTGTCACAATTGTATTAAGTTAATGAGACCTACATGTCTTATCATTTGAATCAGCACCTTCATTCTTCTGTATTTATGGCAGAGAGCCAAAACTGTTTAAATAGTAACACACACTCTGCTGTGTAGATGAAGATGGCAGGTTCACTGCTGAAGCTGAATGGAAGCATGGCAGGTGCCATGAAATAGCTCATAATGTGGGTTCATCAGGTAATGTACATCAGCCTAAACTTGGAGGGTAAAAGAGAAGGGATATTTTTGGGGGGTGGGGGGTAGATAATGTATAATGTGCAAAAGTTCTAGTCTTATGAGAATCACTTATTTCCCCAATTACTTGATTCAACCCAGCTCCCTGCAGAGAGAGAGTAGGCCTCAATTGTCAATGAGGGCAACTCAACTCTACAGAACAATATTCCACTCTTCAGATCCATAGCAAACCAATCCTTTAAACACAGAGAGCAAGAGGTGTTTTTTTCTTACCTGCTGTGCCTCTGTAATTCCCAACTGTTAGCTTATACCGCTCTTTGCTGGAGGCCACTTGGAAGAAATCATACACAGCATAGGCAGATTCGTTGGCAGTACGTAAGTCCACTCTCACCTCATACTTAGTCGGAGTGCCAGTGGTGAGATTGTGTAGCTTGTCAAGTCCTAAAAATAAGGAATAGAATCTCAATAACCAATCAGTGGATATGAACACACACTATTTGCATTTGAGCCTTTCATGACCAGAAGTCCCCTTAGCCTTTTCTCACTCTGCTATTGTGGGGCCTTTCCAACACCTCTTTTGGGGGTTCATTTTCTCAACCTATTGTTTCTTTGGCACAGTGATGCCAATTAGTATGGGAACTCTGTCCTACAGAAGGGAGTGCTGGAGGGTAATCAAGGGATAAATCTACCTCCACTGACTCCATCTCTCTAAAACAGAGGCAATTATATTTGTCGCCTACTTACCCTACCAAGTAGAATAGATTAACTACTCATTCTAAGATCTCTGAAGAGATTTGGTACCAAGCAAACCACAAACATCCTCAACTCGATCAGACACTGAGTAGCTAGATTATGATTTTTTAATTCCTTATTTCCCAATTGATGACCTTGGCTATTTCGCTCTTCATGAACATCTGCTCCAAAATAGGGCAGGGAGTAGGAAAAGAGGATAAAGAATATCCATGATGACTGGCATTACCAGTAGAAGTTCAAAGACTATAAGATTACCTCTCAACAATAGTCCAGAATCCCAATTAATCAAATATTCTCTTACTACTGTGGTTTCTCAAGAATTTCAGGGTCCAGGTAGATCCCACAGGGCTTAGATACAGCATGAAAACCACCTTACAACACTATGCCCCTTTATAAGCCCAGAGCATCGGAGAACCTTCCCAGTGACATGACATCCCCCCCAATAACCTGGTCTGGAGGTGCCTCAGAGGGCTTGTGCCCCAGGAACCTCTCCCTGACTGCTGTGAGCTTCCTTAAGCTGCCTGCTGACCTTACAAAACCCATCCCTCCTCTATTCTTGGAGATCATACCAAGCCAGAACTCCTTCATGGGGTCTCCAAAGCCTTCCACGTAGCTCCGCCAACGTTTGAAGAAATCTAGCTGGCCAGTGTTCCGCCTCTGGAAGACCTGAGAAAGAAGATGGACACTTCACACTGACACACTTGAACAGACATAACTGAGTGAAGGGGAACAAGATTTGTATTTCCCAAGGGAGTAGCAAGACACAAGAGGGGACTATGAACCTACACATATACTGACTTGCTCTGACTCACATACCTTTCATCTTTTAAAACTAAAAAATTTTTATTACTGTATTTGTAAAGAGTCCTCTCTCTCTCCTCTTCTCCCCCTCTCCCCCCCTCACCCCCCATCTCTGTCTCTCGATTCTGTTACATTAGCATTCTTTATGGGTATAGCAGTATAGTGGGTACTGAAATTCATAGAACAAAAGCAGAGAAGATTCTTGCCCGCTAGAAACTTTCAGTTCTAGGGCTAGAGGAAATTTGGGAAGTTGGTGATACAGTTACTAGTGGTGGGTTGGGTAGAAGGGACATTCCAAAGTTCTGCCATGAACTTCAGCATCTATTCAACTCACTTTATGTTTACATGTTCTCTTTTTCGTTGTTCTTCCACCTTAAATAGTTTGAAAGTAGGAACTGTTTTTTTAATTCATTTGATTCCCTACATAGGTATTTATTTTATTTAGTACTGATAAAAAAGAAAGTCCATTCATCCAACTAATATTTATTAAGCATCTACTATGTACTGGCACTGTACATGATGTGTAAAATGAGTAAAACAGAATAAACAAAACAAATAAAACAGAGGTCCCTACTCTCATGGAGCTAAGAGTCCAGTAAATAAAAAAGCCATGAATCAAATAATCAAATTAATAAATATGCAATTAAAACTGTGATCAGGGAAATGAAGAAGTATGATAGTACTGAGTGAGCATAAAACAGGAGAACCTGACCAAGGAGACAGGAAAACTCCCTTCAGGAAGTATCTGGGAGCTGCAGGATGGGTAAGGGTAGTAAGGCAAAAGGACCAGGAGATGGATGCTGGCGATGCAGGGGGCATTGATCAGAAAGTAATAGGGGGAAGTAGACTTGGGCCAGTGGATAGGGTGTCCGTCTACCACATGGGAGGTCCGCGGTTCAAACCCTGGGCCTCCTTGACCTATGTGGAGCTTGCCCATGTGCAGTGCTAATGCATACAAGGAGTGCCATGCCACACAGGGGTGCCCCCGCATAGGGGAGCCCCACGCGCAAGGAGTGCGCCCAGTAAGGAGAGCCGCCCAGTAGGAAAGAAAGTGCAGCCTGCCCAGGAATGGCGCTGCACACACGGAGAGCTGACACAGCAAGATGGCACAACAAAAAAAGACACAGATTCCCGTGCCGCTGACAACAACAGAAGCCCACAAAAGAATAACACACAGGAGAGAACAGACAACTGGGATGGGGGGGTGGGGGGAGGGGAAAGAAATAAAATAAATCTTAAAAAAAAAAAAAGAAAAGAAAGTAATAGGAAGGGAAGCTGGAGAGATGGGCAGAGGTCAGACCTTGTGGGGCTTTAACAGGTATTGTTGAAGATGGTGGACCATTCTAAGAGAGATGGAAGTTACTGAAGGGTTTTAAGCAGGAAATGAGATGTTCATATTTACATCTTGAAAAGATCCCTCTGGATCTTTGCAGATCTTTGGAACTGTGCAGAGAATGGATTGGTTAGAGCAAGAAAAGATCTGATAAGACCAATTAGGAAACCACTGTGAAGTACAAGCGAGAAAAGACAGAAACTTGGACTAGGGGGACTGCCAGAGGACTGCCATGGGGATAGACCAGGGGTTCTTAACCTTTTTTGTTCCATGGACCCCTCTGCCAGTCAGATGAAAATCACGGACCCCTTACTAAGTCCACACTATACTGTATATTATTTAATAAACATATCACACCCACGCCAACACATCCCCACAAAAATGTTTGTTTTTTAATTTAAATTCAAGTTCGCAGACTCCTTGTTAAGAACCCCCGGGATAGAAATGAATGGAAGGTCAAAATGGCTAGAGTTGGTTACATATTCAAAGTGCAGTTGAAAGAGAGGAAGAAGTCAAGAATGACCCTTGCGTTTTGGTTTGCAGAACTAGATGGCTATCACTTAGCTATTCACTGAGATGGGAAATTCTGAGAAAGGCAAAGTGTTGTGTATAGAATGAGTTTGTTTGGGGACATGTTGAGTTGAGGTACTTCTGAGGTATTCTGGTAAAGGTATCATACAGGCAGTTGAATGTAAGGGCTAGAGTTTTAAAGAGAGGTCTAAACTGGACTTACACATATGCAAGTGTGTCTGAGACAGCACTTGGTGTGCACCAAGTCCCATTTCATTTCCCTCTTCCCAAAAGCACAGGATGACTTCCTTTTTCAGCCTCTTTCAGTTAAGTTGAAGCCACATGATTAGTTCTAGCAAAAGGGCTATAAATGGGAATACAGGTAAGTGGGTGGGGCTCACCATGCTCTCTTCTATTGTCATGGTTCCACAGTGCTACTGTGAAGGCCACAAGTTGAAATGGCAAAGCCACAGATGGAAACATCCTGATTCCTTGAGTCACCACTTAGAAGTGGCTGGCAAACCCACAGAAGACTTCGTACAAGTGAGAAAAAACTTTTGTGTTAAATCACTGGAATTTGGTGTTTGTTACTGCAACTTAGCGTATCCTATCCTAACTAAAACAGAGAGCAGCTGGGACACAGACAGTAAAATGAAGTCATGAGAAAGGATGAGATTATCTAGGGAGAAAATAGGAACTGAAAAGAGGAAATGCCCTAAAATCAAGCCTTTAGGAACTCTAATATTTAATGGCCACAACAAGAAGGATGAGTTCACTAAGGAGAAAGAGTGAGAGAATGAGAGATAAGAAACAACTAGAAATATAGAAAGAAAACTAGAATCACAAAAGCTGCAGAGAATAGGTTTCAAAAAGAAAGGCATGGTTAACAGTATCAAATACATGAGCATATAGACTGCTTTCTTTTCAAAAATTTCTCTATTTTGGGAAGGAAGGCAGTTCCAATCAGAGTAAATTGGATTCCTTTATAGGAAGTAAACTTAAAAAGTACTAAAAGCTAAACACAGCCCTGCATATCATTGAAATTAAAATGATGCATATAATTCTGCATGACCTTGAGAGCCAAGGAAAACACTGGCTAAACTTAGAACTGGTTCCCACTAACCAAAAGCTAGAAATGCATCTTTCTTTCTAGATCTTTTTCTTTGTCTTCATTGCAATGCAAAATCACCAACACAAAATCTAATCTTTCTCCTTTCCATCATGCTTCACAACATGGTGCCTTGAAGTAAAATACATTATCTTGAATTCGATAAGGTAAACCTCACAGTATTTGTTCATTCTTCACATTTTTCTTTAAGAAGAGTCAGGGAGAGACGAGAAGAGCAGGTTTCACCAACGCTACAACAATGTTAAGGTTCCACATGGGAGGCTCACATTCGCCTAACTCCTGAAGCATGAAGCCAAGCTTGCTACCCAGGAGGCACTGAACTGAGGCATCAGTGGGTAGACTCCAGGCCTGGAGTCAGAGCACTGCCACCTACTGGCAGATGACAGTGAGTCACTCGTTTTTCTCCCTGAGCCTCAGTCTGCTCGTTGTAAAGCAGGGATAGAAATGGGAAAGAAGTTTTTATCTTTGCCAGAGATGCTGGGAGGACTAAATGAGATGGCACATGCAAAAATGTTTAGAATGGAATTTAGGAACGATCGTGGCAAACAGTAACACACTGCATTAACACGGTTATTCTCTTTCCTCTTTTCACAAGTGTCCATATTTGAAGATGACCCATTCCTTTCTTGGCTTCCTTCATTTCTTTTTAATGGTTTATTCACTTACTTGATCATTTACTGCGCACATGCTAATTGCCAACTCTGAAGCAAGTATAATTATGCCATTTTACAGATGTAAAAGTTGAGAGAAACACTTAACCAGAGTCCTTTACAGAATTATTCTGTGGCTGATGCAAGGATAAACCACAAATCTACTCCTCTTTCAGGGAGATAGTTTAAAAATGCCAGCTGTCTACTGAGTCATTTTTCCAGAAAAGAAAATTCTTTAGCTTTGAGGTTTTGTTCACTTCCTAGCAAGGCGTCTGTTCCAGTCCCTTCCCTGGGGCTCCTGTCTTATCATCAACAGTGGAACCCTAGGGCAGATGTGGCACAGATGTTTTGTTCCACATACATCCTGTCAAATCACGTTCTTAGTACAAGGTTAGGCTCAAATCCAAACCTGCCCCTCTGGACAGATGTGTTCTGTCCCCATCTCCAGTCAATGAACACAACACCCAAATGCTCCTCATCTACCCAAGACACCTCTGACAACGAGAGCAGACGTGCCATTTCAACAGGTCACTGGCCTGAAACATCTCCTCGGCGGAGAACACAGACGTAACACTCTTAAGCTACACCTACGGGAGGAAAGAAAGGGATCTGCCTTTCTTATTAGCTCCGAAAGAGATGGCAAATGATCTCTGAAACTGTGGGTTTGCACTTAAGATCTGTCAACTGGTTGACTGAATTTTCTTCACTGTTACCTCTTCCAATATAATCTGCTTGACCTTGAGAACCAAGTGTGATAAGAGCAGTCGTGTTGATATTTTTTTTAAAAAAATAATGCTTCCGCTTGGGCAGGGAGGGCCCAAAATAAATGCTTCTGGTGCCCTTTTGCATCACTGTTTAGACCCAGCTCTATATCACTTAACAGCTGTGTCCTTGGGCAAGTAAGCTATCTTTGACAGCATCACTTTCCTCAGCCTGTTAAATCAAGATGTCAACAGCTCCTTAGTCATGGACTTCAACTGAGACTTCAGCAAAGTCATTAATCATAATAAATCATAAAGTGTTCAGCCCAGAGTCTGGCACACATAGAGCAAGCACTCAATAAATGTTAGTTTGCATTCTATTCTATCAGATCCCAAATGAACTTACCAGCCGGGATCATTTCTACATTAGGATCAGACAGCCTTAATCAGCATACTCAGAATCTTATGCATACCCATTCTATGACGTGAAAACACCTTATAACGAACTGTTCGGGAAAACAAAAGCCCTTAGCAAATAATTCTCAGAGGGGGCAAAAATCTCTTTGTCTGGTTTTATACCACAGCATTCTTATTGCACTCTGGAACTTACTCAATGTCCTAAATGACTAAATCAGGAGGAAAAACATCAAAATTTCATTTAAATGCCTGTGGAAGCCTCTAATGCAGTCCTTAAGGCTAGCAAGATGGAAAATAAACATGGAAATATTCAAGTGGCCTCAGTTACCTGACCTCAGGGCAGGGTCCCTTTGGCCTGTTAATGAAATTGAGTTCCTGCTGCCTGGAACAGAAAATTTCCTTAAAAGGACTTTAAAAGTTCAATAAAAAGTAGCAGTGTTATATAGTTGGACCTGAGGTGATAGAGGACTTTCTTGAACCCAAAAGACATGAAACTGTCAATAAACTATTTTGCAGCGAGGGTTATAGGAAGATGGCAGAGTGAGAAGCTGCAGGAATCAGTCCCTCCACCAAAACAAGTATTGAACTGGCAAGAACTGTCTGAATCAACTATTTTAAACTCTGGAGTCTGGAGGAACACTGTGCAGCACCCAGGGAAGGGCTGGACGAAGAGGCTGGTAAACTGCAGTAAATATCAGTGAACTTCACCCTCTGTCCAGTGACTATCATCCCCATTCCCCAACCTCATGGCAGGCAGCATTGGAACTGCAGCCCAGTCTCCTGGTGCCAGGGAGGGCTATAAGGCCCTAGTCCTCCAAAATCCGGGGTGTGTGGTCTGATCACACTTTCGCCAATCACTACTTTTGATTAGCTACTTCAGAGCCAGGTGGCAGAGGGCAGCCATTGTTCCAGCCCCCCTCAGGGAAAAACGGCAGAGAAGTCTTAAAGAGGCATGTGTGTTTTCTCTCTCCCTCTCTCTTTCTCTGCCCCACTCCCCCTCCCCTCCCCTCTCTTCCCCTCCCCTCTCTTCTCCTTCCCTCTCTTCTCCTCCCTTCCCTTCCCTTCTCTTCTTTTGGAGCAAAAATAGCTTGGCAAAGTCAAAAATTGATGGCTCCAGCTCTCAACAACAGTATAAAAATCCTACCAATTCGAGAGAAGTGGAAGAGCTTGATTTCCAGAACAATAACAACATAATACTCAGACTATCCAGTTCTCAACAAAAATTACAATGCATGCAAATAAACAGGAACATATGGACCATTCAGCAAAAAAAAAAGAACTTGCCAGAAACCATCCCTGAAGAAGCTCATGCTTTGGAACTACTTATTAGTCAAAGACTTTAAATCAACAATCTTAAATATGTTCAATGAACTAAAGTAATCCATATACAAAGGACTAAAGAAAACTGGGAAGACATTGTCTGAATAAAATGAAGAGATAGAAATTATTTCTTAAAAAAACTTTTAGAGGTTTGCAATAATTAACAAGCTGCAGCTCAGTTGCCCCTGATATGCACTGGGAAATGGCTAGCCCCATCCCCCATAAGCCTACATGTCCAAGGGCATGGCGCTTCCCCACGGGTTAAACAAAGAAACCACACAGAGCTGAGAGTAAGGGGAAATGGAAACCTTCCCTACCTGCATTTCAGAGGGAGATAAAATCCCTACAAAACAAAGAAACATCTGCTCCTGCAGCATGCCAAGAAACCATAACTCCCTAACCCACTATCTTCTAGTCACTATCAGGAAAAATTCCACCTCTAAGGGCTTCCCATTGGCCCCTGCACCTCACTCAGACCCTTAACCCCCTCCCACCAACTATTATTCCCCCACCTAAGAAAGTTCTGTATAAATTCAAGTCCCCCCTTCCAGGAGTGGGCTGAAGTCTGTTCTTCAGATCCCCTCCATTGGGAGAGGTTCTCAATAAATCTTTCTTTGTCTATAATCAATCAGTCTCTGTGTCCCAGTAAGAGCCATATTTTCTCCAACAAAAAACACATAGGAATTTTTGAGCTGCAATGTATAGTAACTGAAGTGAAAAACTCATCAGACAGATTCAACAGTAGATTGAAGAGGCAGGAGAGAGGATAAGCAAAGTTGATGACAAGACAGTAGGAATTATCCAGTATAAGAAAGAAAAAAAAAAAGAAGAAAAATAAACAGAACCTGAGGGACCTATGAGACACGCATGAGACATACACATCATTAGAGTCCCAGAAGGACAAGAGAAAAATAAAGGGGAAGACAAAGTATTTGAAGAGATAATGGCTAAAAATTTCCCAGTCTGATGAAAGACATGGCTATACAATTCCAGGGAGCTCAACAAACTTCAAGCAGGAATAACTCTAAGAGATCTCCACTAAGACACATTAGAGTGAAACTGTCAAAATACAAATACAAAAAGAGGATTTTAAAAGTAGCAAGAGAGAAATAACTTGTCACAAAAAAGGGATCCCCAATAAGATTAAAGTAGATTTCTCATCAGAAGCCATGGAAGCAAGAAGACATGTTGAAAGTCTTTAAAGGAAAATCTGCCAACCAAGAATTCTATATCTAGCAAAATTTTCTTTCAAAAATGAAGGAGAAATTAATACATATACAGATAAGCAAAAGCTGAATAAGGACAAACTTTGAGGGAATAATATAAAGGAGGAAAGATGAAGATTTATAGGAGTAAAGAGTTTGTTTTCTAATGTAATTACGTTAGTACTAGTGTGGTACTGAAGTAATCGAAGAATAAAAAACATACAAGACATACAGAAAACAAATAGCTTAATGGCAGAAGTAAATCCTTCTCAGTTACTACATTATAAATGTCAATGGATCAAACTCCCCTATTAAAAGGCAGAGATTGGCAGACTGACTGAAAAAGCACGATCCATCTATATGCTGTCTATAAGAAACTCACTTTAGGTACAAAGACACAAAGAGGTTGAAAATGAAAGGACAGAAAAAGATATTCCATGCAAACAGGAACCAAAACAGAGCCAGAGTGCCTATATTTTTGTCAGACAAAATAGAGCTTAAGTCAAAGGGATTATAAGAGACAAAGGCTATTATATATTGATAAAAATGTCAATCCAGCAAGAAGATATAATGATTATAAACATTTATGTATCTCACAAAAGAGCCCCAAAGTATATTGAGCAAAAATTGACAAACTGAAGGGAGAAATAGGTTTGCAATAAACTACTTTCAATGATTGATAGAACATCTAAACAGAAGATAAGGAAATAGAGTACTTGAACAACACTACAATCAGTTAGACCTAATGGACATAGAATACTCCACCCAACAACAGAAGAATATATTCTTAGTTGCACACAGAACATTTCATTTTCTAGGATGGACCATATGTTAGGCCACAAATAAAAACTTTAAAAATTTAAAAATATTTAAGTCATACAAAGTGTCTTCTCAGAACACATTGGAGTAAAGCCAGAAATCAATAATAAAAGGAGAACTGGGACATTCACAAATATGTGGAAATTAAACAACACATTATTAAACCAGTGAGTCAAAGAAAAAATCACAAGGGAAATTTGGAAATATCTTGAGACAAATGAAATGCTGAAAAAAATTACAGACCTAAATAAATGACAAGACCTTCCTAGATTATGGATTGGAAGACTTAACACTGTTATGATATCAACACTGCCTAAAGTTATCTACAAATTCAATGCAATCCCTATCAAAATCCCAGCAGCCTTTTTTGTAGAAATGGAAAATCTGATCATCAAATTCATATGGAATTGCAATATAGTGATTCATATGGAATAGCCAAAATAACCTTGAAAAAAGGTAAACAAAATTTCAGGATTCATAAGTCCTGGTTTAAAAACTTACTACAAAACTACAGTAATTAAAACAGTGTGATACTGGCATAAAGATAGACATATAGAACAATGGAAAAGAACTGAGATTCCAGAGATAAAGCCACACATCTATAGCCAGTTGATTTTCAACAGTTCATGCACCACCTCCAGGATTCTGGGTCAGAAAACAAAATTTAGGGTATAGTGTGGGCAGCTGATATTGATGAGACTGCAGAATGTAGAAGTTTGAGATTATTTATGAATTCCAAAAAGAGATATTGATTATGTTTGTAAACTGGTCTGTTCCTCTGGGCATGATATCCTTTGCTTGTATTCGATTCTGTTGAGATGTCTTTGATTAAATTATGTTAGGATTAGGGCAGTAGAGTGTAACTCAGTTTGAGTCCCCATCCCCTTTGTGGGCTATACAAACGGGCACTCAATCAAGGAGAACACAGAAGATGACACAGAAGAGAGAGAAGCCATTCACCTGAGAGTTTGCAGCTGAAGAGAACAGAGCAGCTGAGCCCTATGCCAGCCTACAGCTGAGATCAGAAGAAGCTGGGCCCACGGATTCTTAAGAGGAAGGAGGAAGGCTGGACCCCCACAGACATCGTTGCCATCTTGCTTCAACATGTGCCAAGAGCTTTGGTAGGAAATAACCTTGAATTTGGACTCTTCAAGATCTTGTAACTGTATGCTTCTACCCCAAATAAATTCCCTTTATAAAGGCCAATAGATTTCTGGTACTGTGCATCAGCCCCCCTTTGGCTGACTAATACACAGAGAGATCTCATTATCTCTGAAATTCACCTCTATGTTCCAGTAAGGATCATCTGGGTGGGCAGGAAGTAGAAGGGAAGCTCCTTCAGGGCAGGGGTTTTAGTCTCTTTGGTTCACTGCTGGATCTCAAGTACATAAAACAGTGCCTGGCACAGAGTAGGCACTCAGTAAATACTTGTGGACTAAGCCATGGATATTCCCAGACAGACAGACTTACAGATCTTTTACTAAATTTTGCCCTAGACAAATATCTCCTTCCCTAGGCCAGCTTGACTTCCAACAAGGCCACACAAAACAGTGCAAACATCCCGTTGAGGGTCAATTATGGGCAAAAGGGCAGGGGGTTGGGCCCCAAGCCTGAAGAGACTGAATGCTTAGGATTACAATGATGATGAGAAGCAGCAGGTCAGGTCTATGGGTCTGGTCAGGTGGGAGATGTACCATGCTACATTTGGTTCATTATTTTTCTAAATCAGTCAGGAATTTCCCCCATCTCAATCCAATCACTGCCCTTCAGTCATCAGATGCAGCTGTGTGGATAATAAGTTCTCTTCCTTGCTGCTCAAGATGGTGTCATTTTATCTGTGGCTGCTCAAGAGTCTCTGGTTTCCCAGGCCCCTGAGCAGAGAAGTAAATGAATATAGTTTGAACACTATGAGTCATATTTTTCCTTCTCAAAATTAGTTGCGGATGCCCAGCGGTTAAGGGTGCATGCTGGTTTCGGGCAGTGAGATTTCTATCAGTTCACGAACAGGGAGAAGGGCAGAGAGTGGAATGGAAGGATCAGATTACAACTCTCAAAGGTGTCCCATCGTGTAATTGGATCAGGGTGATACAATCAAAGAAGGTGCTGTGTGATTTAAGCAGACAATGGCACAAGAGAATAAAACCTCCACACAGGTGAGGGAAGATCAGAACATTGCCCATTTCCCTCTTTCTGGCTTTGGACTTTTAAATCAAAGCCCCAAAGGCCTTGTTTCTGAACTGGGGGGCCAGGACACAGAACCTAGACAAAGGGTTCAAATTCAGAGGCCTGCGCTCACAAATAGGTCATGTGTTTCCATCTGGGATAGCCTGAGATGACCCACTGGGAAGACCCCGAAGTTGGAGTCTTGAAATCTGGTCCCAGCTTCATCATAAACTTGTGTGACTTAGCCGAGGCCCTTCTCTCTGTGGGCCTCATTTTCCCCTTCTGTAAAATAGGAATAATGAGCCTTTCTCACTTCCTTTAAAATGTGTGTGTGATGGTTATAAGTGCTTTAAAGAAGGTAAAATGTAGGGAGCAGATGTAGCTAAAGTGGTTGAGTGCCTGCTTCCCATGTATGAGGTCCTGGGTTTAATCCCCCACACCTCCGGAAAAAAAAAAGAAGGTAAATGCTACCTAAATAGAGGGCATTACCAGGTGACGATAAACCCATGAGTCCTCACAGACTTCAGCCTCAGTTTAACCAAGCCTGCTCTATCCCAGGGGTTCAAGACTGGGTTCTTCTCTCACAGTGGGCTGGATTCCCTCTAAAAATACCACAAGCCCCCAAAACTCGTATCTCTCATGGATAAAGAAGAAATGGGACTCCCAAGGGCTCTACGAAGCAACCATGACCAGCTCCTTGGGGTACGAAACAAGGCCCTGCCCAGAGCTGCCCAGGGCTCAGCTTGACTCACGATCCAGCCGCCTCCATCGGTGTCCATGTCACAGTACACCTGCAGGGGCCGGCTGGTGTCGCCGTGCAGGTAGATGGTGTACAGGCCACTGGCGACGTTGCCGTTCCGCTGAACCTGACTGCAGTCAGATGGGTGTGGAAAGTGGGCATCAACTGGGAGCCAAGCAGAGAGACAGCATCGTCAGGAAAGGGGTGAGGGGGAAGGGGAGAGGGGCTTCTTCCACTTTTTTTTTTGTTTGGTAATTATTTCACAACTTCTAACAACTTTGCTTCTTCCAACTCTTCCCTCACATCTTATTTTTCTCACTCACTCTGCTCCTGACCATCCCTCCAAATATACCAGAATTAAGGTCAAGTTCCCATCACTTCCTCTCCCAACCCATCTCCTCCCCAAAATCACACTCTGTTCTGCTCTTAGTATCCATTTCCACATGCCTAGAGGAATCCGTAGCTCTGCATCCACTTGCTCCTGCCTGGCCACCTTTCCTGGCCTCGCCAGGGCCCATCCTCCAGTGCTCTCCCATCCAGAGTGCAGAATGCCACGCTACCTGTGGACAGGGTGGTGGATACATTCCTGCTCCAGCGGTCTCCCTTAAAGGCGACCAAGGACACTGGGTAGGTGACACCCTGCTCAAGACCTTGCAGTGCAAACCTCTGGTCTGACTGTCCAAGTTGCACCTCCTGCAAACAAAGGAGAAAGAAAAAAGTCGGTTATTCCGTTTAGTACCCCAGCATCCTCGGTGTCAACAGCATGCCCTGGTGCTAGGAGCAGAAGCTCTCTGAGGGCACAATGGTTTGCTTCTTTGAGGGCCAGTGGCAGCCCCGTATCCCAGTGGTTCCCAGCCCAGAGATTCAGTGCTCCCAGGAGCACTAGTGAAGGCCAGAGAGGCAGCACCTGGCAGTGCCCTAGGGAGCACCTATTAAGAGGTCTCCTGGGAACGCCACAATCCAGGCACACACTGGGATGATAAGAGCCACCACTGGAAGCACCAAAGAAAATGCCAGACTGAGAGATGTTGTCAGGGAGGGGGGAAGGAGCCATTAATATCTGTGAGCTACGGAGGTATTTGGCTTTTCACTTCTCTCTGAACTTCTGTTACTTCTTCTATAAACATAGAACTAACATTCCTAGCAGGGCTGTCATAAGTGTCATTGGGATAACGAATAGATCAGAGTGCCCTTCCTTTTCTCTTCCTCCCTTCTTTCTTCCTTGCTGAGGAGACAGAAAAACAATAGTCCATTGGGCAAAGTTCAGAACATCTGCAAGACCTTCAGTTTCCAGGTGGGAAGCATAACCCCTTGAGTACTAGCTAATCAACTCATCCGCTAACTATTTATTGAGCACCTATCACATGCCAGGCACTGCTCCGAGCACTTTAGACACAGCAAAAAACAAAACAGACAAAAATCCCCTGCCCTCAATATTTTATTGAGGAAGACAGACAAAAAGCAAGCTAGCACAGGGCAGAGGAATGTCCAGCACATACACACTGGTCAGCTAAGGGCAGACACAATGGTTGATCCTCACAAAATGAGACTGTGTTGAGCACTGTCCCTGGCAAGTAACAGGTGATCGATAAGGATCAACTGATCCATGAGCAGGATGCCAGGAGGTCAGCAGCCAAGCTGGCTGCGCCAAGTCAGTGCTTCTCACGGAGGCAGAGCATGTGCCCCCAGGGAAAAGACAAGGCGTATCCCGTACCTTGACAGTGCCATCCGGGAACTGGTAGGTCAAGATGTAGCCATCGATCTCAGCAGAGGGGGGATTCCAGGTCAATGTCCCACTAGACTGTGCTATGTCGGAGGGATGAAAGTTTTGGGGAGGGTCCATTTCTGTATATAAAACCAGACAGTTATTATCACAAAACTGCAATGGAGTTCTGAGATGTTAATTAATACTTTATCCCTGCATTTCCTCCCCTTTCCCTTCCTCCCTTCAAGCAAGGAGTAGGCTGGGTTCTTCCTGGCCACAGGGTCTTCCTGACCCTTGTTTCCAAAAGTATAGATACACTAAGGACAAGAGCAGGGGACTGGGTGGGTCCCAAAGAAGAGAATCTGTGCCCCCCGCCCTCCCCCACTTGACGGTTCCCCAAAAGATCCCCAGAGAATGGTAGGTAGGGGCAGCCTAGATTAGCAGAAGGCGTCTCTGAGATGGTATAGTTCCCAAGAGGCATGGAAGGACGAGAGAGCCACAGATCTGAGAGGGCCCTGCACGTGGAAGCCAGGGCGTCTCAACAAACACCTTCCTGGAGAGACAGAAAAGCCCAGTGGGGCCCTCAATACCTGACAGTGGGAAACTACCCAAGCCTTTACATAGAGCTCTGGGGAAGGGGCGTGACCCTAAATTCACTGAGATTTCTGTCCCACGAGAAGAGTGGGGACATAGAAATACAGTTCTATTTTTTATATTTATAGTTAAGTGTATGGCCTTAGATAGATCCCCAGAATAGCAAGAATTGGCGAGGGGGGGGGGGTCTTCTATAAAAGAGGAGAGAGGTAAAGGGAAGAAGAGGTGGAGAGAAAGCAGAGTTTTTCTTTTGTTTCCTGAGCACTTCTCCACCCAGACACTAGAAGAAATGTGCAGATGTGTGTGTTCTTTAGACCAGGAAAACTAAAGTTCAGCAAAAATTAGTCAGCACAATAATAGTTGGTAAAAGGCTCATTTTTTAACTAAATAAGATGTGAATGGAAATTTCCATTTTGAAAAAACATCATCATAGAAGGTGATTCTAATTTAGAAGTTCCCAAAAAGATGTCTCCAGGCTATTTTCTACCCAGTAGCATTTCAGCTGAGAACTAAATTGTGGTATTTTAATAGAATTCAGACAGCTCTTGTTTTTAATTTGAAAATATCAACTCAGTTTGACTTTCTAAAGCGTAACATCCAGCATGGAGTTTATTCTATCCGTCACATGGAAAAACTGAATTTCCTGCTTTCAAAATCAAAACAAAAGCATAATATTTTCAGGCAGTTTCTGCCACCTCTTTGACTGCCCACTCATACCTTGGGATATACTTGAGATATTTGTCTTAGCTACTTTCACATTTCTATGAAGGGAAAATATAATTATTTTGTTATTTTCATCTTGAAAAATAGGGAGAAAAAAGCAAAGAAACGATAAAGAAGAAAGGGAGGGAAAAAGGAACAGGGAAAGAGGAGAGGAGGGGAAAAAGGATGGAGGAAAGAATTAAAGAAGGAAGGGGAAAAGGAAGAAGCGACAAAGGAAGGATATTGGCTCCTGATTGCCTCTGAAGAGTAGCACTGGATACTAGGGAGCCTGGGATGAGGAAGAGAGTTTTTCTTTTCTTTTTACACTCTCTTGTTTAGTTTGAAATGTTTTACTATAGCAAGCATTACTTTTTTCCTTTTTTTTTTCTTTTGCAGGTACATTTTTTATTCTTTCTTTTTGTAAATATAAATAGATCACACAAAACGTTATGTTAAAAAAACATAAAAGGTTCCCATATACCCTACTCCCCTCGCCACTCCCGCTCCTCCCACATCAACATCCCCTTTCATCAGTGAGGCACATCCACTGCATTTGGTGAATGCACCCTGGAGCACTGCCACACATCACAGAGCATGCACTGCTTTTTGATTTAAAATGTTTGTTAATTATAACTAATAAAAATAATAAAGAGGTAGCACAACATTGTAAATGTAATTAATATCACTGAATTGTACACATGAAAGTGGTCAAAATGGGAAATGCTATGTTGTATATGTCCAAATTTTTAAAAATATTTATAAAGAAATTCAAGGCTCCCCTACTCCGATGGCCACACCTGGTACCCTTGGCCATGGAGGAGATGGACAGACCTTGCTCCAGGGGCCTGAAGAGGCCCACAGACCTCGGGGCGGGTAGAGTGCTTTTCTCCAGGTCCCTCTGAGGCCTGATCTCCATGATGCTCAACTGATACCAAAGCTCCCATCACACTCATAAAACACATGCCGTCCAGGCACCTTTAGTCATCCACCGAGTGGAGAAAGATGCCCACTATTGCCCCTATTCTGGAGGATGGAAGTGAGAGAGACTCCTTCCCTCAAGTCCAAGCTGGTTCTGCTCTCAAGAGCGGAGAGCTTGGGCGCTGGCTGGGGGAGGGGCTGGTGAGGGAGACCACCCTGGCAGTCACTCAAGAAGTCACCCAGTTTTACCTCACAGTACTTCCCCTGCACTCTTTTCACTTTAACCTGATCAATTATTATGTCAACATAATACCTAAAACAAGGCAAAAAGGAAACCACTGTGGAGACTGCCTCCCTCTGCTCCCCTGCCCACCCCCAGTTATGGAGGAAGAGTGTCTCCTGTGTGTGAAAAGAGGCCCCTGCCCTGCTCAGTCAGGATACCTGTCAGGGCCTTGGTGCTGGCTTTCTTGCTCTCGCGGGTCCCCTTCTGGGCCCACACGTACACCGTGTACTCCTCGCCCGGCCTCAGGCCCGTCAGCATGGCGCTGCTCTGCTCCTTTCCCACCAGAACCTCCTGGGTCTCTCCGTCAGCAGAGGTGTAGCTCACCACGTACTTGTCGATGGCAGCCTGCACTGGCTCCCAGGAGACGGTGGCCGTGTTCTCTGTCACCCGCTCAGTCACCAGGTTTTGGGGGCTGTCAATGTCTTTTTTTAAATGATTAAGAAAAAACTAAACTTTAGAGCCAAGTGAGGACATGCTCACCACACCCTATCACCAGGAGCGCTCCACTCAGGTTACCTTGTATAACCGTATAATTCCATTTAAAGCAGGTCCCTGGTTCCCATTTTCCAGGGAAACAAACTACTGGATATTAAAACGGGAAGGAATCAGATCTTCTCCAAGTTTATCAATACGGAAATTTTCTGTCCTTGTAGTTCTCTCAAGAATGACAATAAAAATCTCCTGAGCAACAAGACGAGCCACCAAAATTACTATTCACACCTCTTCCATGACCTCCATGGTATGCAATTATTGTTATTTCTCAGAATTTGAGAGCTAAAAAATAATTTCTTCTAACCTTCTTGTTTATGAAAAGGGAGGAAGGGAAGTGGACTTGGCCCAATGGATAGGGCGTCCGCCTACCACATGGGAGGTCCGAGGTTCAAACCCCGGGCCTCCTTGACCCGTGTGGAGCTGGCCCATGCACAGTGCTGATGCTCACAAGGAGTGCTCTGCCCCACAGGGGTGTCCCCTGCATAGGGGAGCCCCATGAGCACAGGGTGCACCCCGTAAGGAGAGCCGCGCAGCACGAATAAAAATTCAGCCTGCCCAGAAGTGGTGGCCGCACACACAGAGAGTTGATACAGCAAGATGACGAAACAAAAAGAGACACAGATTCCCAGTTCCACTGACAGAAGTGGACAGAGAAGAACACACGGTGAATGGACACAGAGAACAGACAAGTGGGGCAGGGGGGAGAGGGAAAAGAAATAAATCTTTAAAAAAATATAAAATAAAATAAAATAAAAATAAAAAGGGAGGAAAATAGATGCCCAGAGAAATGAAGAGACTTATCCAAGTTCCCAGTGATATCTTGTATAAAACCAAGACTAGATCCTCTTTGCTATGAATTTTGAGCCCTCCCACTTTCTCAAGGACTGTGCTCCTTTTTATTTGCTCTCTTGCTTTCCTGCATCATCCATTTCTTCTTCTCTATCATCATTCCCAAACAAGTAAGTTCTAGGATCTTCCATCCCTCCCTATCTCATTTCATTTCTCTGTACTCAACTGGCAGACCTCCGTAGAGAATTGTCTGCATACCTTCACTTCACTTCCTTGCCTACCATTCACTTTCCAGTTCAATCATGTTTGGCATCTTTCTAAGCACACCACTAAAACCGCTAGGCTAGGTCAACAACAACTTCCAAGTGGCCAAATTCAACAGACACTTGCCATCTTCACCATCATCATCTTACTGGGCTTTTTAGTGGCATTTGGCAGAGCTGACCTACTCTCTCCTTCTTGAAACACTGAGCTCTTTGGTTTCCATGTTTACACACTCCTGGTTTTCCTCCAAACCCACTAGCTCCTTCTCCTCCAGTCCCCTGGGTAATGATTTGTAAATGTTAGAGATTCCAGGGCTCCCTCTTTTTTTGTCTCTGTACTTCTCTCTAAGGGTCCTCACCCATTTTCATGACTTTAAATATCAACTGGATACTCAAACCCAATTTGTGTCAATTCTGAGCTGCTGACTTGTATCTACAACTGAATATCCACAACAGTACCTGGCACATGATGACAAATATTTGTGGAGTTGATAAATACATTACTCCATCACTAGATCTCACAAGTATTTCAAACTTAAATAACTAAAAGTCTTGACTTTTCTTCCCATACCTATGTATCTTTTGGTCTCCTTGCTCAGAAAATGGCACCATCATCTTCCATGTTGGTCAAACCAGAAACATAGGAGTCATATTTGACTCCTATCCCAAATACTTTTCTTCCTACCCCTCATCTCATCCATCAGAAAGTACTGTCATTTCTACCTCCAAAATACATCCTCAGATATTCTTTTTCTCTATCCTTGCTGCCAACACACTTGTCAAAATCATTTCCTACCCAGACTTTTAAAATACCCATTTTACTAGGCTTCCCACTTCTACCCTTATCATCTCTTCCAATTGGTCTCCTCACCATGGCCTGAATAATCTTTTTAAAATGAACACTGATCACATCACTTTTGTAAAAAATATAACACTTTCCTCATTTAGGAAGCACATGATACTATATGACCTGGCCCCTGCCTCCTTCCCACCTTGTTTCATGCCACTTTCTCAGTCTCTATGCTCCAGCTACACTAGCCTCCTTTCACTTCCTCAGTAATCTCATGTGCTATTCCAGTTTAGGGCCAGGGCATATATGCTTTCCTCTGTCAGAAATGGTAGAAATGGCTAGTTTTCCCCAATAGAAATTCTCTCCTTCTTGTACAAGTTCGCTGTCCAATAGAGCTCTCAGCAATGACAGAAATAATCTAACTCTGCACTGTCCAATACAGTAGCCATTGGCCACATGTGGTTATTGACCATCTGAAGTGTGGCAAGTACAAATGGGAATTTTTTATTGTTAATTTTTCTTAATTAAAATTTAAATAGCCACAGGTAGCTAGTGGCTATTGTGTTGCACAGCACAATGTAAAACCACATGGTCATCTAGCTAAAGACTTCATATCCCAGCCTCCCTAGTACTGACATCTAGTGCTGTGTTTCATATCTGGCCAATAGGAAGTGAGTAGAGCTGATGTGTGCAATTTTCCAGCCATGCCCTCCCTTTTCTCATACCCCTGTCTGCCAGCTGGAATGTGGGTGAGGGGGTGACCATGTAGATAAGGGCAACAACACAGAAGGAGCTGAGGTTCCCCTACCATGGAACATCAGCTCTGGCCTACCCATGCTCTGATCGTTCCACAAGAGAAGAACATATTTCTCTCTTGTTTAAGCAAAAGGGTTTTTTAAAAAATCTGTACCCTACTACTACTGCTCAGCCTATTCCATCTCTGAAGTATCCCCCATTCACCCATTGTTCTCTACACCTATACCATATTCGTCACCTTCATAGAGCTTCTCCTCATTTACGGGTATAAATTTGTTTATCGTCTATCTTTCATACGAGACTTCAGGAAAGTAGATCATATTTGTTTGGTTCACCCCTCTATCACCAGACCTGGTATTTAGAAGATGCTCATTAAAAATTAGTTGCATGTTGAAATGAATACTGGTCTCCAGCTGACCAGGCTAATACATCCTCCTTTAAAACATATAATACAGGTTAATCAAACCTATACAAATCAATCTACAATGAAATAATCCTTTAATCTGACATTTTCAGGAATTCTTATTTTAGTTTTCCTTGTTTCTCATAATTTTCTATAACTGAGAGGCATAGGTTAACAGCACAGGTTTTGGGATAGAGTTTAACACATTCATGGGACTCCCCAGTACTGGATCCATTACAATGCTTTGCTCTTTCTTGAGGTGAATGGAGTTTCTCACCGAAAACGCTACCAAAGCAGACTGACCTCACAGACCCCAAAAGCCACTGTGCCATAATTCAACAGCAATAGACCAACCCAGAGCAATTACCCCAGTTTGTATTTCTCCTCCCTCCTGTTACCTGTTGGGGCCTTGGTGTCAGCTTTCTTGCTCTCCTGGTCGCCCCTCACGGCCCACACGTACACCGTGTACTCCTCGCCCGGCCTCAGGCCCGTCAGCATGGTGCTGCTCTGCTCCTTTCCCACCGGAACCTCCTGGGTCTCTCCATTGGCAGAGGTGTAGCTCACCACGTACCTGTCGATGGCAGCCTGCACTGGCTCCCAGGAGACGGTGGCTGTGTTCTCTGTCACCTGGTCAGTCACCAGGTTTTTGGGGCTGTCAATGTCTGAAAGGAAAATGCTGATTAATATTAACAGACTATAGAGTGTGGATACTGCTCACCATTTTGCTCAGGGCGAAACCATTTCATGTTTTGTGTCTCTTCCATGTTCTATGCTCTTGTTTGGTTTTTAATCTGTTTCATGACCATACATCATATTTCGCCAGATAAATTTTGGCTCATCAAATAATTAGCACAGAACAGAATCTGAAAATGTGAGCTATAATCTCTACCAAGAGTTTAATGAAACACATATTTTTATTCATTTAGTAAGGATATATAATACCCCTACTATGTACAAATCATGGCAGGCCCAGAGTTGAAGATGTGTTCTCTGCTCACAAGAAGCTAATTTTACATCCAGTATCCTATCAATAATGACCTATCATAACATTGGGGAAGATTCAGATGTAAGGTCCTAGAAGAGGAAGGCTTTATCCTCTCGCCTTTTACATTCCCAGTGCCTTGTATGTACAAGGAACATCGAAGGTGCCCAATAAATATTTTTAAATGAATCAGCAAAAAGTAAAACCCAGTTTTTAATATTCTTCAACGTATCACAGATTTACCTGTAGTGAATATACAAACATATAGTCCTATATTATATCTCCCTCACAATAATAAGACTATAACATTGGAGTTATCCTTGTCCTCAAAACCAGAATTATAATATGACTCATTGAGAGTAAAGCAAGATACATACATCTACTTGCTATGGCAGATGTAAAGTCTACTTTTTTAAAGTTGAATTTTCAATATACTACTGTTAATATCAACATTTGATTTCCACTTTCTGTTCCCGCTCATAAACTCAGTAAGAGTCCCTCAGTACTATCTACAGCAAAGGATTCATGCAATCAGAGGAGGAATGGATGGATAGGATCATTAAATCAAGGCAAAATCATATCTTTAAGACTGTCATGTAGACTATGGAAATGTGCAAAAGGGAAGTAAGGGATGATGTGTGCAGTCTCTTACAGAGAGTCACTATCTGCTCTTCCATAAATCATCTTTCCATCAATATCAAAGAAGAAATACCAAACTCAAACAACCACAGGCTTAGCAGTGACACAATGATAATGCATGCTCCATTACCTGTCAGGGCCTTGGTGTCGGCTTTCTTGCTCTCCTGGTCGCCCCTCACGGCCCACACGTACACCGTGTACTCCTCGCCCGGCCTCAGACCCGTCAGCATGGTGCTGCTCTGCTCCTTTCCCACCGGAACCTCCTGCGTCTCTCCGTCAGCAGAGGTGTAGCTCACCACATACCTGTCGATGACAGCCTGCACCGGCTCCCAGGAGACAGTGGCTGTGTTCTCTGTCACCCGGTCAGTCACCAGGTGTTTGGGGCTGTCAATTTCTTTAAGAAAAAGTTGGGAAAAGCCTAAATTTGAAGCCAAAGATGCTATACCCACCACCCCATCATTGTGATTTTCCTTTTCCGAGCTCTCTTTGCACAAGGCACCGGGGTCTTTGATGAGAGTCGAGGGAGCAACTGATCCCCTGTTCTCATTTTCAAAGGCCTAATCATTATGAAATTGAGATAGTTTCTTGGCTTACAGCTCCTTAGAATGTGGAAATAATAGTGTCTACTGAACATTATGGCACATCAAAACCACCAATTAAATGGCATCTGTCATGACGTTCACGGTATGTAATTTATCATTTTGTCAAGGGCCATATCACTGGCAAGTATTCTAAAAATATCGCAGGCAATGCAATGACCAGATCCAATGAATGTCTTTGCCGAGTCTGATGAACACATTGTCATACAAATTCACTCTCCCTTCCAGTGGGCTGAGAGGTTTCATGAACAGTTCATCACTGTCGGGGACAGGCCGCCCACTGAGATCAGCACTACGGGTCGCTTTCTTTCTTTGATCTTTAAGATTTCTAACTGCAAAGGCCCAGCTTAGGCCACATCCTGTGTTACTATGCACACTCAAATCCACAGGCTCAAATTCATTCCAACTGACCATTTCTCAGTCACTGAGACAGTCAACAACTCTTTCAACCACCACAACATGGAGCCTAGAGTGTCTACAACTAGAAGCGGGAAGAGTGCATCCAGTACCCATGTGGAATCTAAGCCCTCACTTGACATAGGTGTGCAATGGACACAACCAATCCAATGTCCACAGAGAAAATGTGGAATGGGTGTGGGAACGGTAGCCATGGGGGCTGCTGGGTGTGGGGAACGGGAGGAAGAGATGAGATGTGGAGGCGTTTTCGGGACGTGGAGTTGTCCTGGATAGTGCTTCACGGACAATTACGGGACACTGTAGATCCCCCCAGGGCCCACTGGATGGAACGTGAGAGAGTCTGGGCTATGATGTGGACCATCGACTATGGGGTGCAGTGATGCTCAGAGATGAACTTACCAGGTGCAATGGATGTATCACGATGATGGGAGAGAGTGTTGCTGTGGGGGGAGTGGGGGGCGGGGGCGGTGGGGTTGAATGGGACCTCATATATTTTTTTTAATGTAATTAAAAATAATAATAATAAATAAATATTTAAAAAAAAAAAAAAAACAACCTCTTCTCTCCTGTTACCTGTCAGGGCCTTGGTGTCGGCTTTCTTGCTCTCCTGGTCGCCCCTCACGGCCCACACGTACACCGTGTACTCCTCGCCCGGCCTCAGGCCCGTCAGCATGGTGCTGCTCTGCTCCTTTCCCACCAGAACCTCCTGTGTCTCTCCGTCAGCAGAGGTGTAGCTCACCACGTACCTGTCGATGGCAGCCTGCACCGGCTCCCAGGAGACGGTGGCTGTGTTCTCTGTCACCCGCTCAGTCACCAGGTTTTGGGGGTTGTCAATGTCTGAAAGGAAAATGCTGATCAATAAACACTATTAACAGGCACCAAAGAGAGGGTCCATTTGGCCTAGGCTGACACCATTTCCTCTTTGTGTGGCTTCCCCAATTCATATGCTTGGCTCTCAGGTGTTTATGGACATAGATCTTATTTCCACAGCTGGACCCTTGGATCCTCAAGGAGGCAGCACAGGAGTCTGATGAGCACTAGATCAGAGTCAGAAGAGCTGGTTCCAGTCCCAGCCCAGAGAGGCAGAGCAGAGGGACAAACAGCCTTGGGCTAGAGGCAGTAGACCAGGGATCTGGTCCCAGCTCTGCTGTCAGCTGTCTGTGGCCCTGGACAACTCAGCTTCCTCTGTTTCTTCATCTGTAAAATGTGGAGTTTACACTAAATAAAAATTTTTTATTATCTTTTTTTTTTAAAGATACATAGATCACACAAATGTTACATTAAAAAATATGAGGTTCTCTTATACCGCCACTCTCACCACCCCACCCCCCGAATAGATTTTAAGATAAGATAATATTCCATGAATAAGCCTTGAAACTAACTCAATGGCTCACCAGCTAACCTGGTGACCTTGTTGAAACCATGCACTTCTTTATAAGTGAGCTTTCCCAGCTGTAAAATGGGGATATTGATTCCTGTTCTACTCATCTCAAATTTACCTTGAGGACCAAGTAAATGAGGGGGAAAGGCCCTTATTCATTGCATATGGCAATGTAAAATGCTACAACCACTTTGGAAAACAGTTTGGCAGTTCCTCAAAATGTTAAACAGTTTTACCATATGACCCAGCAATTCCCATCCCACTTATCTACCCAAGAGACATGAAAGCATATGTGCACAAAAAAGGGTACACACAAAATGTTCATAGAGTATTATTCACAAATATCAACACTGTACTGCATACAATGGAATATTATTCAGCCATAAGAAGAAATGAGGTACTGATAGATGCTTCAACATGGCTGAACCTTGAAAACATTACACTAAGTGAAAGAAGCCAATCACAAAACAATGCATATTATATAATGTCTTTTTGGTAAAATGTTCAGAATAAGCAAACCTACAGGCAGAAAGAACTGGTTTCCTAGGGCTGGAGGGGCAATGGGGGCCAGGGGTAGAAGGTGACTGCTGCAGGTATGGGGCTTCTTTTTAGGGAGATAAGAATGTTCTAAAATTTTATAGTGGGGATGGTTGTACAACTCTGTGAATTGTACACGGTTAAAAGGATAAATTTTATACTGTATAAATTGTATCTCAATAAAATTTTTATTAAAAGTGAGGAATTCAATAGTAAAGAGTTTAAAATATATAAATTGTCATTGTATATAATTGGAAACAGGAAACTCAGAAATGGGCACACAGGAGATACTCAAGAAAGGATTTATTCACTAAGAAGGTAGTTACCTTTCATTTTATAAAAGCGTTCAGAGCAAAAGCCATTTCCCTAAAGTACCGATCTCATGAATCTTAATATATATGGTTTCTTTATATTCCTTTCCTTTCATAAAGAAATAATTACTGATAGATACAGAAGGAAATACTTACTCAAAAAAATATATAAATGCATAAAGATGGCCAATCTGGATTATCAGTCTTTGTAAGACCAAAGTACAAGACCACAAAATGGGATCGTTATTTTAAGAGAATGTATTAAAGACAAATAAGGGATGATGTGTGTATGTAGTCTATTACAGAGGGCTACCATATACTCTTCCATAAATCATCTCCTTCTGTCATTAAAGGAAAGGAAAGCTAAACTTGACCAACCACAGGCTTTGCATGGCCGGTCATACATTGACAAGAACAATGATTCACTACCTGTCAGGGCCTTGGTGTCGGCTTTCTTGCTCTCCTGGTCGCCCCTCACGGCCCACACATACACCGTGTACTTCTCGCCTGGCCTCAGGCCCGTCAGCATGGTGCTGCTCTGCTCCTTTGCCACCAGAACCTCCTGGGTCTCTCCGTCAGCAGAGGTGTAGCGCACCACGTACCTGTCGATGGCAGCCTGCACTGGCTCCCAGGAGACAGTGGCTGTGTTCTCTGTCACCCGGTCAGTCACCAGGTGTTTGGGGCTGTCAATTTCTTTAAGAAAAAGTTGGGAAAAGCCTAAATTTGAAGCCGAAGATGCTATACCCACCACCCCAACATTGTGATTTTCCTTTTCCGAGCTCTCTTTGCACAAGGCACCGGGGTCTTTGAGGAGAGTCGAGGGAACAACTGATCCCCTGTTCTCATTTTCAAAGGCCTAATCATTATGAACTTGAGATAGTTTCTTGGCTTACAGCTCCCTAAAATGTGGAAAGAATAGTGTCTACTGAACATTATGGCACATCAAAACCACCAATTAAATGGCATCTGTCATGACGTTCATGGTATGTAATTTATCATTTTGTCAAGGGCCACATCACTGGCAAGTATTCTAAAAATATCGCAGGCAATGCAATGACCAGATCCAATGAATGTCTTTGCCGAGTCTGATGAAAACATTGTCATACAAATTCATTCTCCCTTCCAGTGGGCTGAGAGGTTTCATGAACAGTTCATCATCATCGGGGACACACTGCCCGCTGAGATCCGCACTACTAGTTGCTGTCTTTCTTTGGTCTTTAAGATTTCTAACTGCAAAGGCCCAGCTTAGGCCACATCCTGTGTTACTATGCACACTCAAATCCACAAGCTCAAATTCATTCCAACTGACCATCTCTCAGTCACTGAGTCAGTCAACCTCTCTTCTCTCCTGTTACCTGTTGGGGCCTTGGTGTCGGCTTTCTTGCTCTCCTGGTCGCCCCTCACAGCCCACACGTACACCGTGTACTCCTCGCCCGGCCTCAGGCCCGTCAGCACAGCGCTGTTCTGCTCCTTTGCCACCGGAACCTCCTGGGTCTCTCCACTGGCAGAGGTGTAGCTCACCACGTACCTGTCGATGGCAGCCTGCACCGGCTCCCAGGAGACGGTGGCTGTGTTCTCTGTCATCCGCTCAGTCACTAGGTTTTTGGGGCTGTCAATATCTGAAAGGAAAATGCTGATCAATGAACACTATTAACAGGCACCAAAGAGTGAGACCATTTGGCCTGGGCCAACGCCACTTCCTGTTCCTGTGGCTTCCCCATTTCATACGCTCCTCTTGGTTCTCAGGTGTTCGTGGACATGGACCTCGCCCCACAGCTGGACCCTTGGATTCTCAAGGAAACAGCACAGGAGAGTCTGATGAGCACTAGATCAGAGTCAGAAGAGCTGGTTCCAGTCCAGAGAGGCAGAGCAGAGAGGGACGAACAGCCTTGGGCTGGAGGCAGTAGACCAGGGATCTGGTCCCAGCTCTGCTGTCACCTGGCTGAGGCTCTGGACAACACAGCTGCCTCTAACTGAGCCCCAGCTTTTTCATCTGTAAAATGTGGAATTCAGGCTAGATGGAATTAAGTTTCCTTCAAGCACTAATATTCCATGCACCTAATTTCATAAAATGAACCTGTTTGGTGACCTCAGACAAGTCACTTCACTTCTCTGTGTTTGAGTTTTCTTAGGTATAAAATGGAATAGGTAGAAGTTATTGTACATATCTCTCTGGTTTTTCTGGGAACCAAGGGAAAAAAATCACATTAAAAAGGACTTTGAAAATATTAAAATATTACAGTGTTTCCAGCTCTGAAGCCAAGCTTCATGTTTGAATATTCACTCCACATTTCAAAGTGTAATCATGGGCAAATCATCCAAAGCCTCAATTTTCTCCACAGCAAAAAATTGTGGGGAAGCAGATGTGCCTCAACTGATAGAGTGTCCACCTACCATATAGGAGGTCCAGGGTTTGCTACCACGGCCTCCTGGCCAGTGTGGTGAGCTGGCCCACATGCAGTGCTGCTACATGCAAGGAGTGCCATGCCATGCAGGGGTGTCTCCCGCCTAAGTATGCCCCACGCACAAGGAGTACGCCCCACAAGGAGGGCTACCCCATGTGAAAAAAGCGCAGCCCACCCAGGGTTGGCAGCACACACACAGAGAACTGACACAACAAAAAAGAGACACAGATTCCCGGAGCCACCTGACAAGAATGCAAGTGCGCACAGAAGCGAATGGACACAGGGAGCAAACAACCGGGGGCGGGGGGGGGAGTAGAGGGGGAGAGAAATAAATTTTTTTTTTAATCTTAAAAAAAATTGGGGAGGGGGTGGGAGATAATAGTACATAAACTGTAGGGGTGTTGTGAGTAATATATTAAGTAACCATAGAACAGTTCCTGACACAGAGTAGATGACCAATGAACATAGCTATTATTATACATGTTATTTTGTTGATATATAAATGCAAGTGCTTATGTTTCTCTAGATTAAGCACATACGAGGTACTCAAAAACATATTTGGAACATTCCTTTGTTCCAAAAAGTTCACTGCAAAAGTTATTTCCCTAGAGTAATTTGCTCACAGAACCTGCACATTCGTGAGATGGAATGTTAAAGTGAGACTACTGCCTTGGTTGAGCTGTGACCCTGAGAAAATCAGTGCCTACATTCCAACGTGAGGATTCACAACCAAGGCAGACCAAAAGTGTTGTGATTCTTGACTCATCAACCATCTCCAACCTGTAAATTAAATTGGAGAGGCCAAAAAGGTGGACTCAAAGAGTAGATTTCATTGGAGAGAGTTATAATGGGCAACCTCTGGGTAGAACTTGAACCTTGAATATGTAGTTTCAACGGGATCACTTAAAGAGCTTGTATGTATGCCCTAGAGCAGTGGTTTTTAATTTTGTCCTCCAAGAGATAATTGGTTATGTCTGGAGATTTCTTCAGTTGTCACAATTTGGGGGGTGGGCGGGAGAGGCCCTACTGGCATCTAGTGGGTAGAGGGATGCTGCTAAGCATCCTACAATATACAGGGCAGCCCTTCCACAACATGTTGACTGGAAATGTCAACAGTGCCAGGGTTGAGAAGCTGGACCCTAGAGTTTGGGGAATATAGGGAATTGGTGTCTGACACATGCCTGAAAAATCTAAGAGGTGAGAAAATGGCTGGTTACTCTGCTGCAGAGCAAATAGAAACAGCAGGATTGCAAAAGACCTGTGCATCCAACTGAGTGGACAAAGGATGCGTGAGCCTTGCCCATGGACCAGATGTGGGCCAAAGCAAAGGAGAGCCCACCTGGAGCTGTTTTAGAAACTGTCCAAGATACTTAAAGGGGTAAGGTGACCCCACCAGAAGAAAGCTGGGAGCATCCCTAGATGTGTGGATGGAGGTATAAGAGACCAATAGGAAAGTTGCATTTGCTCACCAGATAACTACAGTGGGAGATTACCAGTGGAATAGGGTAGGAGAGGTATCTCTGAAGAGCCCACGGAAGCATTCCAATGGAAAATGAGTCGGCTTTAATCCTTGCCTCATGCCATGCCCAAGCCAGCCCTGACTGTTACATTCAAGTAAGGTGTCCCCTGGCCCTTTAATGCTCCTCCCTCCAGACCTTTTCTTCCCTTCCTGATGCAGCAATCACAGAGGGGTCAGAAACTGCATTAGCATGCAGAAAAAGCAGAGCTTTAACCACAGCATTCAACAATACAAGAAGTCAACCATGTCCCACTTCCCACCAATGGTCAAGCTGCAGGAGAAGAGCAGTTTTAACTTAAATTAACTGTGGAGTAACACATGGAAATGGACACTTTCATTAGAAAAATGACGCATTTTTGAGACTAAAGTGACTAAATATTGGCTTATTTTTAACAAATATGTTATGATTTCTTACTGAACTGTTCATTCAAAGGGCAGAAACAAAAGCATGCACCATAGAAAGTTGTTTAAGCAAGCAAGGATAGTTGTTTGTAGATCACAACTCACAAGTCTGGCTCCTTCAACATAATGGTTACTTGTACTTTCTCTGCATATCTTCCTTATCAAGGTGGAGCATTTAGTGTGTTAATAGTAAAGATGTACAGGCAGAGGAAGAACAGAGGATTATGAGCAAAGTCCATCAAACTTTAAAGATCAGGGTTTGGAGACCACTATACAAGGTACTCTTTTTGAGAGAAGCCAGTAAAGGAAATGAGGACTGTACACTCTATTACAGGGGATACCAACTTGCGATTCCTAAAAAATTTCCTTTCTGCCAAGGACAGAGGAGGAAAACTAACTTTGACCAACCACAGGCTTTGCTTGGCAGGTTGTAGGTTGACAAAGAAGGATGCTCCATTACCTGTTGGTGCCTTGGTGTCGGCTTTCTTGCTCTCCTGGTCGCCCCTCATAGCCCACACGTACACCGTGTACTCCTCGCCCGGCCTCAGGCCCGTCAGCACAGCACTGTTCTGCTCCTTTGCCACCGGAACCTCCTGGGTCTCTCCACTGGCAGAGGTGTAGCTCACCACGTACCTGTCGATGGCAGCCTGCACCGGCTCCCAGGAGACGGTGGCCGTGTTCTCTGTCATCCGCTCAGTCACCAGGTTTTTGGGGCTGTCAATATCTGAAAGGAAAATACTGATCAATGAACACTATTAACAGGCACCAAAGAGTGAGACCATTTGACCTGGGCCAACGCCATTTCCTGTTCCTGTGGCTTCCCCATTTCATACGCTCCTCTTGGTTCTCAGGTGTTCATGGACATGGACCTCACCCCACAGCTGGACCCTTGGATCCTCAAGGAGACAGCACAGGAGAGTCTGATGAGCACTAGATCAGAGTCAGAAGAGCTGGTTCCCAGCCCAGAGAGGTAGAGCAGAGAGGGACGAACAAACAGCCTTGGGCTGGAGGCAGTAAACCAGGGATCTGGTCCCAGCTCTGCCGTCACCTGGCTGAGGCTCTGGACAACTCAGCTGCCTCTGGTTAGGCCTCAGTTTCTTCATTTGTGTGGAGACCACGATACAAAATACTCATTTTAAGAGAAGCCATTAACGGAAATGAGGACTGTACAATCTATTACAGGGGATACCAACCTGCTCTTACTTAAAAACTCCCTTTCTGCCCAGAACAGAGAAGGAAAACCAACTTTGACCAACCACAGGCTTTGCATGGCAGGTCGTACGTTGCCAAAGAAGGATGCTCCATTACCTGTTGGGGCCTTGGTGCTGGCTTTCTTGCTGTCGCGGGTCCCCTTCTGGGCCCACACGTACACCGTGTACTCCTCACCCGGCCTCAGGCCCATCAGCACGGTGCTGCTCTGCTCCTTTGCCACCGGAACCTCCTGGGTCTCTCCATCAGCAGAGGTGTAGCGCACCATGTACCTGTCGATGGCAGCCTGCACTGGGTCCCAGGACACGGTGGCCTTTCTCTCTGTCACCCGGTTCATAACCAGGTTTGTTGGGCTATCAATTTCTTGAAGAGAGAGAAGCAATAAGAGAATAGTGGCATCAGAGACCAAATAGCCCCAAAAGCCAAAAATATTTACTATCTGGCCTTCACACAGAAGTTTGCTGACCCTGATTTTAAATAAACCTTCATCTTGCCATCCTTACCTTCTCCCTTTTTCTCTTCCCTAGAGGAAAGGTTAGCTTTCTAGAGGGCCCACCTAGATCTAGGAGACTATCCACCACGAAATACTTCAAGGGCCAAATGTTGATTAACACTCGAAGAAATAACCATCACTATCACTTACATAGTTCTCACGGAGTGCCAGGCACATAAATTAACTCAGGTAAGTCTCACAACCACCCAAGGATGTAGATACCCTTATGTGCCCCATTTTACAGATGAGAAAACGGAGGGCCAGAGATGCAGTAACTTGCCCAAAGCCACTCAGCCAGAAAATGGTAGAGCTGGGATTAAAATCTGGGCAGTCACCTCCAGAAACCATACTCCTAACTATGTATCTGCTTCTCTGGGAGGCTCTATATTCTGTGACCGTCCAGAATGGAGCCTACATGACAAGGGAGTCCTTTTCCTGCCTTTCAAGTGTTGGAACCTCAAGCGGTTACCAGGCTTAGGCTTCTCTGAAATAAGGACGGTACCAGAGATTTAAAGCAAAAAGGGATGGCCAGGTCGTCCCCCAGTAGTCTCAGGTCATCAGCAGGCCCACTAAGCAGAAGGACTGGGAGAAGAAGAGGGAACCCTGTAGATTCTGAAAGCTTAAAGGCAGAATCTGTACATTTGCTTAATGTTGACTCAGGATGCAAACCACTTCCATGGTCTGAAAGAGAGCTCCAGATTATGTGCAAAGTGCCTGGACAGCCACTGCAAACTGAGATAAGCATTCAATTCACCATCGGCCAAATGTTTTGAATTTTCACATTCAAAAATGAAAATCAGAAAGTGTTACGGGAAGTTTTGGATCACAGAGTGGTTCAACAATGGCAGCGGAGGAATACTGATATGGGATGTTATTGACAGGATATATATGGTTGACAGGGAGTTATACAGGGCATATGCCCAGGGTATATGGTAATGTCTATATATACTCATAGTGGAAACAATTAAAAACAACAGCTGGGGGGGTACTGGGCTCCTGGCCGGGGGGTCACTGTTGTGGGCCCTGGGAGAGCAGCGGCAATCCTCCAGGTGCAACGGCAAGAACCAGGAAGGAAGGAGGGCCCAACAGTGGGCTCTTGATACTAATGGCTACACTTTTGAGCCTATGCACCTGCAATAAGAACAAGGCCTAGAGTAGCATTGTGCCTGGGGGTTTCCTCCTGACAGCCTTCATGTTACTCAAATGTGGCCACTCTCACAGCCAAACTCAGCGTGTAGATGTGATGCATTCCCCCCAGCGTGGGACACGACACCCGGGGATGAGCCTCCCTGGCACCGAGGGATCACTACCACATACCAGCTGAAGAAGCAACTAGAAAATGACCTTGAATTAAAGATTCAATGCAGAACAGCAGAATATACCTATCTACATATAATAACACGACTTCGGGAAGCGGTTTGACCTAATGTAAGGGGGAAATGGAAAGGAGAAATGAGATTATAAGGCTGTGAGTCTCTAAAAAAGAGTCTGGAGGTTGTCAGAAGGAATACCCCTATGTACAACTGAACAGAGTCTAAGAGACAGATAAGGTAGATACAACCCCAGGTATTGGTTCTTTTGAGGGATAAAGAGACCCACGGGTTCTATGGTCATGGCAGAAGGGGTTCACTGCCATGACAGATGGCCCTTCTTTGGAGCTGGTGTTTCTGCGTGATGGAAATGGACTCAGAGGGGATCTCTTTTCACAAGACTTGCATGCTACTTTATTGGAATTGTAGTTGGTGCTGGGTTTAAGATATATGTAGGGGATTTGAATCTCTGGACTGATAATATGACACCCAGGCCCAGAGCCTCAACAGACTTCAGCTCCTACACTTTGACTTATTGGACTTACTCCACTCAGCTAACATGGAGTTGAAGAAGGTCAACCACCACAACATGGAGCCTAGAGTGTCTACAACTAGAAGAGGGAAGAGTGCATCCAGTACCCATGTGGAATCTAAGCCCTCACTTGACATAGATGTGCAATGGACACAACCAATCCAATGTCCACAGAGAAAATGTGGAATGGGTGTGGGAACGGTAGCCATGGGGGCTGCTGGGTGTGGGGAACGGGAGGAAGAGATGAGATGTGGAGGCGTTTTCAGGACATGGAGTTGTCCTGGATAGTGCGTCACGGACAATTACGGGACACTGTAGATCCCCCCAGGGCCCACTGGATGGAACGGGAGAGAGTCTGGGCTATGATGTGGACCATTGACTATGGGGTGCAGTGATGCTCAGAGATGAACTTACCAGGTGCAATGGATGTATCACGATGATGGGAGAGAGTGTTGCTGTGGGGGAAGTGGGGGGCGGGGGCGGTGGGGTTGAATGGGACCTCATATATATTTTTTTAATGTAATTAAAAAATAATAATAATAATAAATAAATATTTAAAAAAAAAAAAAAAAGAAAGTGTTCTACTACTCTGAGGGAGTTTGCATATAGAATTCCATCCTAAATAAGCATGACCCACTGTATCAAATAAAAAGACTACTTTCTTTAGTTTGAGGTAAAAAAAGGGAAAATTCACAATTAAGAAACTAGAAATTGCTTTTGCAACCTCCTCCCCACCTCCTGTAAATAAAGAGCTGATGGTAAGTGGACAATGAACCCCTGATTTAGAACCAGCCTTCTCTCTGCCGCGGGAAGCCCACTTCTCGCCCATCCTGCCATTACCTGTGAGGGCCTGGGTGTCGGCTTTCTTGCTCGCCTGGTTGCCCCTCTCAGCCCACACGTGGACTTGGTAGGCCTCTCCTGGCCTCAGGCCCGTCAGCACGGAGCTGCTCTCCTCCTTGGGGACTGCTGTCTCCTCAGTCTCCCCGTCAGGGGAGGTGACACGCACCACATATTTGTCAATGACGGCCTGCACTGGGTCCCAGGAGACTGTGGCTGTGTCTTCTGTCACTCGGTCAGTGACCACATTGGTTGGACTATCAATTTCTTTATCAGAATACATGAGAAAGAAAAATTAGAGGAATCATCTGGCTGGTCAAGGTCACAGATTTATTTCCAGGTGCTTAGAAATCGAGTTCATCTGGATGACCTCTTTCAACCTCCTCCATAATGCAGGAGGGCCTTTCTGTCAACTGTGACAAGTGGACAACTGGCCTCTGCTTGAGCCCTAGGCTGAGAAAGGGCCCCCCGACAGGCCAATCTAATCCCTTCCATTGTCAGACCACTGGGCACATTAGAGAAAATTCCTTCGCATGTAGCTGTTGATTGTGCTTCTACTCTACATGGTCAGATAGAATAAACCTAATGCCTCTTCTGAGAGACTACCTAGCAAGAACTTAAAATCATTTTCATTCTTCTTCCAAATCTTCCTCTAGTCCTCCTCACCCATCCATTCCTTTCAAATTACAGTTTCTAGACCATGTTTCTGGATAAGCTCCTGTACGCCCCTTTTACAAATAAGAATTTCAAACATTAATTTCATTCATTCAGTAATCATTTAGTACATGCCAGGGGACAGAATGACATTCCAGAATCATCAATGAATAGAAGAGTCAGAAATCACTGCCCATGTGGCATTCCTGTGCTAGCACAGCACACCAGGCATGGCCTGGATACAGTGCTTCCCAGTAGGATACCCTAAGGCCACGGCCTCAGAATATCCCTAAATTTTGTCACACCTATCCCTTCTAAACCAGGGTTCTTAATCTTTGTCAACATTTGGCACCAAATGAGTACCACCACCAGAGATTCTAATTCAGAAGTTCTCAGATAAGCCCTGGCATCTTTTTAAGAAAGAAGGAGGGAGGGAGGGAGAAAGGAAGGAAAGAAGGCAGGGAGGAAGGACTCCACAGGTGATACTGATGCACACCAAAGGTTGAGGGCCTCCACCTTAAGTCACATCTTCCCTATTTTTTGCATGTATAATACATCTCCTACACCCAATATTTATCCTTGTTCTATTTTATCTTACAGATTCCATTTAAAATGGAGTCTATAATCCACCATTCCCACTTCTCTTTCCAGCTTCTTATCACTTGTGAACTTAATAGATAAGTCACCTGAGCACATCCATCAAGGTCACTGATAAAGATGTTGCACAGAATGAAGCTGACTCTTGCCACAAGAGCCCTTCCTATATACACATCTGTATCCTTTTGAGCAAAGCCACACAAAAAAGTATCTTACTCTCAGAAACCTAAGCATTTCTCCTCCTTTCCCATGCTGCTGTTGTTCTCTTGGCCAAGGGTTCTCCAGCAGAGAAGTTTCAACCTAACATGTCTGCATGGTTTTGCCAACATCGACTTCAATGCACCTTCCTCAAGCACCATGGCCATGTTCTACTTGTGTGCAAGGAAATAAAATATCTCCACCTTAAACAACTGTCATCTGTTGCTCACCTACTAAGTGCCAATGGATGCTCTTCATATATGACTTTATCTAACTGCATAGTAACAATGTAAGGTATTTATCAGATTCCAAATGTACTAGTTGAGAAAATTAATAAGGACTACTTAGAGAGGTTAGATAAATTTCCTAAGGTCAGCTAGTAAATGGTAGTCCCTGACTCATTCCACAAGCACTCAATGGGCACATACCAGGAACTGGGGACTTAGCAGTTAGCAAAGCAAGGCCCCTCTCCTATGGAGCTGACATTCTCCTGGGAGGAGACAGACAATAAACAAGTAAACAAACATATAATACATTTGGTGGTGGCAGTATTATGGCGTCAAATAAGGTGAAGGAAAGGGATTAGAGATGGACGAACAAAAGATATTTATTATTTTAGACAGGGAAGTCAGGAAAAGTAACATTTGAACAAAGACTGAAGTGAAATGAGGCAGTGGGCTATGTGCACTTTGGGGGAACTTCATAGCAGGCAGAAGCAGCAGCTAGTTCAAAGGCCCTGCTTTGTGTATTCAGGAAACAGCAAGGAGACCATCTGATAGAGTAAGTAAAGGGCTAAGTGGCTGGAGGTGAGGCCAGTGAGGGGATGGCAAGTGGCTTCTGGATAGCCTGGAAGGCCATGGTAATGACTTTGGCCTTTTCCATTGACCAAAATGAGAAGCCTCTGGAATTTTTGCACAGAAGAATGACATTATCTGACTTTATGTTATTAAAGGACCTCCCCGGCTGATAGGGAGAGTACAGACTATAGCAGGTCAAAAGTGGAGGTTATCTGGGTCCCTACAACATTTTATGTGACAGATACCAGTAGTGTGGGTAACTGTGGCAGAGATAAAGCTCATGAGAAAGGTGGGATTTGGGGAATTTCAAAGGTAAAGCTATCAGAAGCTGTGGATGGCTTTGATGTAGGATACAATGACTTGCTGTTTTGAAGCCTAAGCAATCTGAAAAATGGAGTTACCTTTTACAGAGATGCAGAGATAGGAGGGAGAGGAGGGTTCAAAATTGGGGGTAGGGACGGCAATGGGATCAAAAGTTTGGTTTTGGACACATTAAGTGGTAGAGCCAAGATATGAACCCACTCCTGTCATTCAAAGACAACATATTTCTACTTTATACTACTATATCCTAAACAGCAGTATCACCAGCCTTTTCTTATGGAACAACTACCCCCAAAAAATTGTAAATAAAATAACATGTGATTTGAAAGGTGACTGCAATCTGAAATTCAGCAGCTGCAGTAGGATTGGAACTCAGAAAAAAACAGAGAGAAACTGGTCTGACTGTAGCCTCCTGGGAGACAAGGGCTGGGCATGCCTCACTGGCAGAGTGGGCCACCTGAAATAGAGGGCTGGTGCTGACTCAGACCTATGAGATGGGGTCCAGGGCCTCTGGAGGCTGTAGCAGGCTCTGAGAGGATGTTCCAGAGAAAGCATGCACAACAGAGAGGACTCCCTCCCCTTCTGTCAGCCCTTCCTGTGCAAGGCATGATTCTGCACATGATAGGGAGGGGGAAAAAGAGGCCCTCCAAGGTAGCATCTGAAACTGGGAACATTAGTGATGAATTGAAAATAGGGTCATTCAGAATAGAAAAGTGAGAATGGGGGAAAGAGAAGAGCAAGAACACCCCAACAGTCTTGCCTCTTGCCATCCCTTGCCCTCATCTTCTCCAAAGCAAACCAACAGTGTCTCCTACCTCCTCCCCCTGCACAGATTACTTCATGGAGCTGCCAGGAACTGCCACACAGGCCTGTGGCTTTGTAGGGTTGGTGCTGGGCAGGGGTTGCCTGCGAGGGGTAGGAAGATTTGAAGAAGTAATAACAAGCCCTAAAGCTCCTTTTCCCACAAGCAGTCTCAGAGTACTGAAGGGATGGAGAAGAAACAGGAAAAGGCATCTTGGTTACGAAAAGTAGGAGGAAAAAAATCACAAGGGAGACCTAGTAGTTCAAGCCTAGGAAGCAGTCATGACTTCTCCCAACACACACGGCCAGTTAGAGGCTGGACCAGTCTGGGGCTCAAGACACTTTCTTCCTACCCCTTCTTTCTCCCAGTTCCCTAAAACAAGTTGAAGTTGGAAGGAGGCTGTTCTCAGAGCTTCTCTTCTCCTTGACAATTCTCAGGGTGAGAATCAAATGCAAAGATACAGAAGTGGGAGGAAGTCCCCAGAGATGGGAGCCCCAGGAAGGGTCACTTTGCTGGAAGAGGCCAGCTTAGCAGGGCAAAACCTCCCTTGATGCCTAGAAGGGATGTGGGATCATTAAACAGTTTTTCCATCCTACAAAGCCTCTCACTAGCTGCAGTTGCTGGCCAAATCATAGATTAGTTACAGCTGTAGCCTCAACTACAAGACACGCTATCCTTACCCCAGCTCCAACTTCCTCCTTGGGCTGCATCTTCCCACCTGCTGGACACTAGTGGCCCTTGTGGGGGAACCTTTCTCAGGGCCATTCAAGGTAAGAGAGATTTAAGACAAGGCTTGTAAGGTTTGGTAAGTGGGACTCACCTTGTTAGAATAAAGGTGAGCTCCACTTCAAAGAGATCTACTTGACAAAACCTGAATATATTAAAGAGGTCAACTAGGAACTCTATTTATATCAGGAAAGTTCATTTCTACTTTATAACAAGATCCTCCACAGGGTGGGAGGGAATGGCTGTCCTAAGTCTATGCCGTAACACAGGCATTAGGGACAGGTTTCTCCTCTCACAATGTCCATTGGTGAATCACCCACTGGAGTGGAAAATGACACAGCCAGGGTCTAAAATCTATGATGGTATTCGTTTTGGGGCAGGGATGGGGGAGAGGACCTGTGTCACTGGTTTGAAGGTGAGTTCGTGGGAAAGGACTTTGAACTACAGTAGCTATGTGTCCATGGTCTTGCTTTCACAGGGTTTTTCTATTGTTTTTCTATTGTGGCAAAAGATTTTTTCAAAAGGCACCACTGGTAGAGAATGTGCTCAGGGAGATAAACCCCTCTTACTACTGTTCTCTAGTGTTGCTTCTAGAAAGGTTATCAGCTTTGATCTCAAGCAAAGCTGAGTTCAGATGCTAGCTCACTTATTTGGATGAGTCTTGTAAAGTCTTCAAACTTCTCATCTATAAAATGGGAATACTAATACTTGCACTGCTATTATAAGAATCAGAGATAATGGTTATAAATCTTCATAGAGCCTAGCATACATTAGACCCTCAAATGGGAGCCATAATTAATATTTTTCAGCCACTGAGATATGTGTGCTGGATAGCTGAATGTTAAGTGCTTTAGTTTTCTGGCTGCTAGAACAAATCATCACTTAGTGGGTTGGCTTAAACAGTAGGAATTTATTGGCTCACAGTTTTGAGGCTGGGAGAAGTTCAAATTTGAGGCATCAGCAAGGTGATGCTTTCTCCCCAAAGATGGATACTGGACATTGTGTGTCCTGTCGTGGCCCACTGGGTGGTCCGGGGGAGAGTGTGCACTACAACGTGGGCCACTGTCCATGTGGTGCAGCAGTGCTCCAGAATGTATTTGCCAGGTACAGTGGATGTGCCGCAATGATAGAAGAGGTTGATGTGGGAGGGGTGGGGTAGGTGGGTTGGGGGATATATGGGGACCTCATATTCTTTTAATGTCTCAATATCTGTACATCAGTTTCAGTAAATATGGTATGAATATGTTAAAAGATTATTGCTGTGGAAGGGAAAAGGTTTTATATTGGATATGTGGGAGTACTGTATATTGTATATATGAATTACTGTGATCTAAAACTCTTGTGAAGATAAGCTTAATAATTAGAAAAAAGAAAAGAAAAAGATAGGATGTAGAATTTCTCCAAATTAATATGTATTCTATATCTAACCTTTAAACTCATCGCTATATTCCATTTTACTATTAAGGGAACCTGGCATTATATTGGCTTCACTTTTCAGGAATTTTTGGATCACAGAGTGGTTCCACAATGGCAGCAGAGGAATACTGGTGTGGGATGTTATTGACAGGGGACATATGGTTGACAGGGAGTTCTAAGGGCATGTGTCCAGGGTGCATGGAAATGTTTGGATATTTTCATAGTGGAAACAATTAAAAACAACAGCTGGGGGGGTGCTGGGTTCCTGGCCAGGGGGGGCTCTGTCACGGTCCCTAGGGGAGCAGCAGCAGTCCCCCGGGTGCAACAGCAAGGACCAGGAAGGAATGAGGATCCAACAGTGAGCCGCTGATACTAATGACTATGCTTGTGAGCCTGTGCACCTGAAATAAGAACAAGGCCTAGAGCTGCAGGGTGCCTAAGAGTTCCCTCCTGAGAGCCTCTGTGTTGCTCAAATGTGGCCAGTCTCGAAGCCAAACTCAGCATGTAAATGCACTGCCTTCCCCTCAGCATGGGACATGACTCCCAGGGATTAGCCTCCCTGGCGCCGAGGGATCTCTAACAAGTACCAGCTGATGACGTAACTAGAAAATGGCCTTGAATAAAAGGTTCAACTCGGACCAGCAGAATATCCCTATCTACATATAATAACAGGAGTTAAAAATGCTTTTTGACGTAAATCAAGGGGGAAATGGAAAGGACAAATGAGTTTATATGGCTATGAGTCTCTAAAAAAGAGTCTGGAGGTTATCAGAGGGGTTGCCCTTACGCACACCTGAGCAGAGTCTCAGAGACAGATAAAGTAGATATACAACCCCAGGTATTGGTTCTTCTGAGGGCTACAGAGACCCACAGGTTTTATGGTCATGGCAGATGGAGTTCACAGCCATGTCAGTTGGCCCTTCTTTGGAGTTGGTGTTTCTGCATGATAGAGCTGGACTCAGATATGATCTCTTTTCACAAACCTCTCCTGTTACTTTACCAGAATTGTAGTTGGTGCTGGGGTTTAAGATATATCTAGGGGATCTGAATCTCTGGACTGACCATATGATAGCCAGGCCCTCAGCCTCAACAGACTTCAGCTCCTACACTCTGGTTTATTGGACTTACCCCACTCAGCTAACATGGAGTTGAAGAATGTCAACCACCACACCATGGGGCCAAGAGTGCCTACAACTGAAAGCAGAAGGATTGCACCCAGCATCCATGTGGAATCTAAGCCCCCTCTTGACATAGATGTGGAATGGACACAACCAATCCAAGGTCCACAGGATGGAGGAATAGAGTAAGGATTAGAGTGGACTTACTGATATTCTATTCCTGAACTATTGTGGTTAGTAATCGAAGAAAATGTGGCATTGGTGTGGAAAAAGTGGCCATGGTGGCTGCTGGGTGTGGGGAATGGGAGGAAGAGATGAGATGTGGAGGCGTTTTTGGGACTTGGAGTTGTCCTGGGTGGTACTGTAGGGACAATTACCGGACATTGTATATCCTCCCATGGCCCACTGAATGGAATGTGGGAAAGTGTGGGCTATGATGTGGACCATTGACCATGAGGTGCAGCGATGCTCAGAGATGTACTCACCAGATGCAATGGATGTGTCATGATGATAGGGGAGAGTGGTGGGGTGGGGGCGGTGGGAGGTGCGTGGAGACCTCATATTTTCTGAATGTAATATTTTTTAAAAATGAATTAATAAAAAATAAAATAAATATAACATTTAAAAGAAAATAAAGAAGAAAATAAATAAATAAAAGGCCCTATCTACAACGGGTCACACCCACGGGAATGGATTAAGGTTAAAGACATGTTTTTCTGGGGTACATCACTGCAAGCTACCACAACAGGAGCTCATCTTGGAACACGGAGTTTGGGAAGAAAAGTTTGAGGGGCTGGGCCATTCCAAATGCAGCACTGTCTTTGGAGAATGGTCAAAAGTGAGAAAGATACTAAGAGAAGCCAAACTCTTCTTTCATGGCAGGGTCTAAGGGAGAAAGTTCTGTGAAAATTATTGACAAGTAAATATGCTGGGTTGTTGTACTCTGCTGTACATGAGAGCTTGCGAAATTATAATGAAGCAAGTAGTCCTTTGTTTTATACTCACTACAAAAAGGTATGAAACATAGAAGTTATGAAAGGAATAACCATAATCATTTTTTTAAAAAACCAGAAAGGACTTTAAACGCACTTAGTCCAACCCTTCATTTTACAGATGGAGAAACTGAGGACAAAAGAATGCCATCACCTCCTAGTTGGGGTCCTGCCCTTCTTGTCATCTGATATGAAGTATATAGTTCTGAGGGTCTCCTGGAGAAGTCCAAGGACATTTAACCTGAAGACAGCGGCTTGGCTGTGCTTGCTGCTCTGGAAGCTGACCTGCTGCTGAAGCCCAATTTCGAGAAGGTGCTTCAATGTGCTTTGCATGTGCTACAGTGAGGATTTTTAACCAATCCTCTCCCTTTTGTGGGATCAGTTGGAAAATACCTGGTCTGTGTCATTTCCTCCCTTCACATGCTTATGCTATTCTTGAATTCGTGTCTTTTCCATCTTGTGGGATGCAAAAAATGTGGAGAAAACAAATTGTCTAGCCAAGTTTATGAATGTTTCCTGATCTTTAAAATGTGGCCTTTTTAATATGTCTATTAGTAAGACACATGATACAAATTTATTTGTAATCCAATAAAATATCTCATTCTGCTTTTAGGATACAATTGACCACAAAAACACTTCCTCGGTTTCTGACATTCTAGTTAGGAAAATATACTTCACAAGTCAACTAGCAATTCAAGGCCCTGCATGATTAAATGTTTCAGCAGCTCAGAGGTAAAGACAGCTGACACTTAATGTGGTCATAGGAAGCTTCAGAGAAGAAGCTAAGGTTTGAAATGAGCCTAGAAGAATGAGTGCTATTATTGCTGTGAGCTTCTGAAATGCAGGAACTTATCATCTTTGCAAGTTTCCAAAAGGTCCATATCCCTAGTGCCTACCCTGAACCCTACAATAAAGGTTTGTTTACTTGAATCACTTGATAGCTAGTGATAATAGTGCAGGGCTGGGAGACATGAACAAATCCACAGTGTGAAAATAAGCCTTTTGTATTAGTACCACACGCACAGTCTGCTGCAGGAGGCTCCCTGCTGGGAGATAGGGAGAACAACCATGGCACTGGCTGGACAGGCCCTTGGAAGCCTATCCTAAAACAAGGAGTCGCAGAAAATTTTTTAGTTAGGAAGCAAACAGTATGAAAGTGAACCAGAAATAATGGACAGGAAGGATGAGACAGTGAAAGTGGAAGGGCTGAGCGTTGGGGCTGAGCCCAAAAGCTTAGACTTCAATATCCTGGGTTCAAATCCCAGCTCTCCCACATCCTGGCTGAGTGACCCTCAGCTTAATTTCTCTAAGTCTCAGTTTTCTTTTCTGTGAAATGAAAATAATAATAGTACCTACATCGTAGGATTGCTGTGAGAAGTAAAGGAGATAATTTGTGAATGGCACTTAGGGTAATGCTTGGTACCTACTAGCTCTCAATCAATTCACAGCAAAAGAGAAAGCCACCAGAAGCAAGGAGTGCCTACCGCTTCCCGACTCACTAAAACGTTTCACTGGTCCACATTTAGACAGGCTGCAGAATGCACATTGTATTTTTCTTAAATTATATTCCTAGCCTTTATAATTGGCCAACCATCATGCTTTCATGTTCCAGATATACAATCGGTCAGGCAGTTAAAATAATGGATTCAATTCTCATACCATCTCACTCTTCTCACCACCCCAGTCAGCCCCTGCCAGGCCTGAACTGAGAAGAACTAAAAAAAATGTTCAAGGTAAGACTTAAACTTAAGAGATTCCTTCTTTGCGATCCTCCAAGGATCAGCCTCTACATTTTAGATCATGTCTCCCAGCTTAGGGTAGACAGGCACAGAGTTATACCAAGAGGCTCACAATTCAATATGGGCCTGAGTTTTGTCTACAAACTAAAATCCAAAGAGTATGTCTTCCATACATGCCTGAGTGTGGTCAGCAGCAAAAAACATGGGAACAGAAAGGAAAAAATTATAGATCGTGTATCTTTAGGTAATATGGAGCTGTGTGCTAGGTCCAAGATAATAAATGCCTTGGAAATATTCCACTGATTGAAGCTATTAAAATAAGCAGAACATGGATTAGAGTGGACTTGCTGGTATTCTACCATAGAATTATTGTGACTCTAGCAATGGAAGAAACTGTATCATTGATGTGAAGACAGTAGACACGGGAGTTGCTGAAGGCAGGGAGAGGGAAGAAGAGGTGTAACATGGGGGCATTTTCACCACTTGGAGTTGTCCTGAATTATATTGTAGGGACAGATGCAGGACATTATCTATCCCGCCATAACCCACTGAATGGACTGGGAGAGAGTGTAAACTACAATGTAAATTATAATCCATGCTATGTACCAGTGTTCCAAAATGTATCCGTCAAATATAATGACTGTGCCACACTGATGAAAGAACTGGTGATGTGGAAGGGTGGGGTGTGGGGGTATATGGGATCCTCCTACATTTTTTAAGGTAACATTGTGTATGATCTATGTGTATTTTTTTAACACTATTTTTAAAAGATTAAAAATAAAATAAGCAGAGGGATGTCACAAATGGTCTTTTTCCTTGATTCCAAGACTTATGGAGATTTTCCAAGGCAAAAAATAAGAAAGCTTTTCTTCCCCTCCCTAGTCCCCCAAAACTGATTGTCAGTACACAAAGAGATAGAATCTCTCTACACACAAAACCCAGAATTTTTATCCAGAGAGAAGGCAGCCAAGAAAAATATCAGAATGTAAGCATGATTAAACGTTCCCTGTGCCTCCAAGAAGCTCTTACCTGTCCTGCCATTCAGAAGAATTGGTTTTCCCTCCAGTTCTTCTCTCATGGGGATAACGCTGATCTTATACTCAGTCCCGGGCTGCAGACCTGGACACAAGGTGGACAGAGCTGGCTGTGAGTGAGGCTCCAGACCCCGCCCCGGCAAGCTGTGGGGTCACCCAAAGGCTAACCTCTATCTTAAGGCAGGTAAAGAGTCACAGAACCAGTGAAATACGAGGCTTCTTGCTCAAGGACACAGGGTAGAGCCGAGGAGAATTTCGTGGAGTCCCCGTTCCTTTGTGGGGTCCCCTACCTCTTATTTCTCCATTTCACTGACTGCCCCAAATATTTTTCTGCTCCCAACCATCCTTTTCCCTTAAAGGTTGCCTTCTTTCTCATTATAATAGTTAGTCTGGATTTTTTTTTTTAAGTCCTTCCCCAGGAGAAGCAATTTGATTGATTGGGCCTCAAGGCACACCCACTTTTTCCTCCCCAGCCCCACCCAACCACCAGGACAAGGACAAAGAGTCCTGCTCAAGACTAAACTCCCGGAATGCACAGCTGAGCAAAGCCCTAGAGGAGGATTTACCATGAAGCTAAGAAGCCTCGGTGCCCCTCACTGGCATGCCCTTACTTGCTGCTCATAATTGCGTATTACTTTTCTTACAGAGGTCCCTGAACATTACATAATCTTCAGGCACCACAAAACGTGATCAACCCCCATGTGGCCCACTTCCTTAACAGCTGTCTGATTTTCAGCTGTCAGCAGGATTAGCCCAGATGTGAGACAGGGACCGCTCCCCCGACCGAGGCCTCATTGACAGAGCTTCATCGGGTGCACCAGGCGGAACCTGTCCATAGTCGTCAATCTCTCTCTCCCTCCATCTCCCTCTTACACACACACACACAAACGTTCTCCCAAAAAGAATGTCTGTAGACCACCAAATCCATCCTGAGACACAGACAAGGTCTTTAAGACGGTGAGGTGTAGTCTCTTAACAAGGTGTTCTGCAATTCCAGGTGCACACACCTTAGAGGGCTCGTGTCTGGGAGTTTCGGGGTAAGGGTTCAAGTGGGGTTCCTAAGGACACTCTGACCGGTGGCGATGCCGGTCCCTCTGCACGCCGTCCCCACCTTAGCATCTGCAGCAAACACCTCACCCCCCAGGGCCGGGTCCTTACCGGTGAGGTCATAGCGGCTCTTGGGGTCGCTGCTCTTGGGCACGGTGACCTCGGCCACCTCCTGCCCTTCCAGTGGGCCATACTGCAGCTTGTAGTAGTCCACCTGGGCCGGGGGATTCTCCCACTCCACTTCGAGAGAGTGCTCAGTCTCGCCTGTCACCCAGGCAGTGCCAACTGCAGCAAGGTCTAGGGCAGGGGCCAGAAAGAGCAGTGAATGGTCCAGGCTCCGGCAGGTCTGTAAAGGGCTACCAAGTCAGCTCCCTCTCTCGACACATGGAGAGCCGGCTTCAGCCTCAAGCCACAGCCCTTAGCCCAAGTCTTGGAGCTACCAAAGTGGCAAATAAACTGTTGGATTTCAAACTGTCTCTTGAGGACAGACTTTCAGGACAGCCTCACTCCCGGGTCCCCTTCCATCAGACACCACGCAGCCCTCCCTTTCCACACTGATGTGGGCCAGGCACTGAGCCACCCTCTAGGTCAGCCACCCAAACCACCCACCGCAGGAGGCAGGTTCTTAGAGCTAAATATTCACTCTTCAGCGCAGCGTCCCTGACTGCAGAGACTCAGCCCCAGGCTCAGGCCTTCCATGTACAATTTGAGAAATGCATTTAGAATTGTCTAAAATTTAACTTGCTGATAATACAACCAGCTCCTTCTTGAGTCTTCCGAGGTAAAGCCCTCACCTCTCAAATTCTCCTCTGAGGATTAAACCTAGGCTAAACTAGAAAGTAGATGAATTTTAAGTTGGCCCTTCTGAGTATACTTCCAGCACCTTCTACCAACTTTTAGCACTTCCACCAGGTACGTAGAGTTCCTATGCTGTCCACCCATCTTTCCTAAGAGGAATTACATTTATTCAAAGTAAAATATTAATGGCTAAAAGTATTTCACCCCTCCATGTGTTTCTCACTAAACACACACACACACACGAAATTTTCATAATTAATACAAAATAATAGATCACTGATGTGGCTCTAAGGGAGGCACTTTGGGATTAGGGGTAAGAGTGGGCCTTTGCTGGGAGTTTCTTCCTGACAGCCTTCATGTTACTCAAATGTGGCCAGTCTCGAAGCCAAACTCAGCATGTAGATGCAGTGCATTCCCTCCAGCGTGGGACATGACACCCGGGGATAAGCCTCCCTGGCACCAAGGGATCACTACCAAATACCAGCTGAAGATGCAACTAGAAAATGACCTTGAATTAAAGGTTCAACGTGGATCAGCAGAATATCCCTGTCTACATATAATAACATGACTTTAAAATGCTGTTTGAACTAATGTAAGGGGGAAATGGAAAGGAGAAATGAGTTTATATGGCTGTCTCTAAAAAAGAGTCTGGAGGTTGTCAGAAGGATTGCCCTTATGCACACCTGAGCAGAGTCTCAGAGACAGATAAAGTAGATACAACCTCAGGTATTGGTTCTTTTGAGGGCTAAAGAGACCCATGGGTTCTATGGCAGATGGCAGATGGGGTTCACTGCCATGTCAGTTGGGCCTTCTTTGGAGCTGGTGTTTCTGCGTGATGGAACTGGACTCAAATGGGATCTCTTTTCACAAGACTTTCATGCCACTTTACTGGAATTGTAGTTGGTGTTGGGGTTTAAGATATATTTAGAGGATTTGAATCTCTGGACTGACAATATGATAGCCACGCCCTGAACCTCAACAGACTTCAACTCCTACACTCTTGATATATTGGACTTACCCCACTCAGCTAACATGGAGTTGAAGAATGTCAACCACCACACCATGGAGCCTAGAGTGCCTACAACTGAAAGCAGGAGGATTGCATCCAGTATCCATGTGGAATCTAAGCCCCCTCTTGACATAGATGTGCAATGGACACAACCAATCCAATGTCCACAGAGAAAATGTGGCATTGGTGTGGGAAGGGTGGCCATGGTGGCTTCTGGGTGCGGGGAATGGGAGGAAGAGATGAGATGGGGAGGCGTTTTCGGGACTTGGAGTTGTCCTGGGTGGTGCTTCACAGACAATTACAGGACATTGTAGATCCCCCAGGGCCCACTTGATGGAACGTGGGAGAGTGTGGGCTATGATGTGGACCATTAACTATGAGGTGCAGCGATGCCCAGAGATGTACTTACCAAATGCAATGGATATGTCATGATGATGGGAGAGAGTGTTGCTGTGGGGGGAGTGGGGGATTGGGGAGGTGGGGTTGAATGGGACTTCATATTTTTTGAATGTAATATTTTCTAAAAAATGATTAAAAAAAAAAGAGTGGGCCTTTGGGAGTTGTGAATTCCAATGGCCAAGCCCCAGGCTGATGGTGCCTCACTTTGAAGTTTGGAACAGGGAAGACAAGACCTCCAGATTCTCAGCCTTTCCCCCTTCCTTGGTCATATCCCACCTTCACCTCCTTGGAGGTGTTCCCACCCAGGCTAGCTGACCGCTTGTCAAGAATGTAGTATAAAGATTTGTGCATCAGCAGAGGGTGAACTCAATGACCTCAAGGGTCCCCCAGCTCTGAATGTCTTCATCTCATTCCATTATGGATAAGGAGGCCCTTGGAGCCTTCTCTCTGAAGCTTTTCTCCTTCCTGCCTGGCTCTCACCTGCCAGCTTCTAGGTTCTGTTTTTTCACTTCCTTCAAATATGGGAATTCCTTGAGGCACCTAAAACAGGTCACAAGGTGAATAATGAAAGTGATTCAGAGAAGGTAGAAGGAGTCTCACATGGCTTAAGAGAACTCAGAAGGATTCAACAAATGGAAAAGCAGGGACTTAATGAAAATGTTCAAGATTATTATAGGGATAAGTGTCTCTCAATCTGAGGCTCCTATGAGGAACAAATAAGAATGGATTTAACTTGAATTAGATTAAACAGAAAGACAAACTTCCCAATTGCAGGATTTTACAAGTCCCTAGAACAAGAAGCCAAGAGGGGATGATGCTAAGACTTTGAGAACAGATGTCTCTGTCCAGTGGGAGGCTTTAGGCACCGCCCTGACTGTAGGCAGAGGTGGAAATAGACAAAAAGGTGAGAAAGGGAAAGGGCCCCTGACATCTGTGACCTGGCCTGGCACTCACAGACGGCTAGGTGTTCTCCTGCAGACCGTGAAGAACTTCACGTAGTGTCAACATCAGGTGAAGCCATTTGACCATGATGGATCAAGACAAAAACAAAGGGCATTCCATAAACAGGTCTGGACAGACAAAAACTTGAACATTGTCCAAACCACAAAATTCCCCTATCCTGACCAATATGAGTGACTGCTGCATCTTCCCTATCACAGCGTTAACCTCATTCGAGTCTTCCCTCTTTCTATATAAGATTTATTAAGAATCCCAATCACAGAATTACCCCCACTTCCTGACAGCATCGTATCCAAGCAAATACTATCTTCCTTAAACTCTCCCCAAAACTACCTAACACAAGTCCAAATCCTATAACAAGCCCCTTTAAACACTTTTTTATGGAGACACCTTACAGTTCCCCCATGGTATATTCTCCCTCGCTGCAATAGGCAACAAACCCAACTTGTTCAAATACAGGGGTGTTCCTACCAGTCGTTGGCCAAAGGGCATTGACAAAGGCAATCAAAAAATGTGTCCCCAGGATGACAAGTCCCTCACTGCCTTTTCCATCACTGACCCACCCTTATCCCACCCTCCTCCACCACCAAAGAACATAGGCTGCCTGATATTTCTCCAAGACAACTGAGTGCCAAAGGCCCAACCACCTGGATCTCCCTGGATCTTTCCCTAGGAGCCTAGGGCAGGATGGAGGCAGCTCATTTTTATCAGCATGTAGGACAATACCCAGTGCATAGTAGCTGCTCAATAAAAACATCCTGAGTAGAGATGAATCCGAGTCACTCAAACAAGCAGGTTTCTCTAAACCCTTGAAGATCTAAGCTGCTTTTAAGAATGTGCATGAAGACACACGACTTTCTTAAGAGTAAACAACGATGCTTCCAAGCATTTTGGTGGCACTGGGTGGTGCACTGGAGACAGTTTGCCTCTCCAGATGCAGCCTCCACTATTCTCCAACCCTGCTCTGTATCCCAGGTGATGACCTCTTGAATTACGTCACCTGGGTTCCCTTGCCCTCTGGCTTCTGGTTGGGTTGGCCACTGGGAGTCACTAGCAAAGCAAAGCACAGGGGGAGAAAGAGGCCTGGCAACTGGTTCCCTGTACCCCTTCCCTGTTGGGATAATAGGGACTGCCTGCACCCCTCCACCAAAGCACCTCAGCAGACAGCTCTCTCTGGGTCCCAGTCCCCACAAATATTGTGGGGACAATGGGGAAGAAAGCGTTTAAAATGGGGCCTATATTTGTGGGGACAATGGGGAAGAAAGCGTTTAAAATGGGGCCTATTCTGAGAAACCCAGGGCATCTGGCTGCGTCCTCACCTGTGGTGGCGAGCAGATGCTGCGGGCTGCTGGAAACCTCTTTCTTCACATTCCGCAGGGTGACTATGTACTTGGTTCCAGGCAGCAAACCGAGGATCTCATAGTTGTGCTGCTCCTTGGGCACCTGGATCTTCTTCCCAGAGAGCTCCTCCCCCATGGGGTAGTAGCTGAGGATGTAGTGGTCCACCTCGCTGGCGGGCTCCCAGCTCACCAGCAGGGACTCCTCCGTGCTCCTGAGCAGCTGCAGCCCCTGAGGGGAGACCACTGCAGGCAGAAGGGTGGAGAGAATGGGGAAAGAGGGGAGGGGGTCCATGGCCAATAAGAATTAATTGAGCAGCGACTACACACTTAACCGTATGACGAGGACCCTAGGTCAGGCCCGTGCTCCACTGGCCAGAATGTATACCCTGGTTGGGAGGTACTCAACCCTTCTCCCCACACGTGTAGTCATCAGATCGCATGAGACTAGGCGTTCTCAAAGCGGGATCCCCAGACCAGCAGTGTCAGTAGCGCCCCGGCACTTGTTAGAAATGAAAATTACTCGGCCTACCCCAGACCTGCTGAATCAGACACTCTGGGTGGGATCCAGCAATCTGTGTTTCAGGAAGCCTTCCAGGTGATTCTGATGTAGGCTAAAGGTTGAGGACCCCCGCCCCTCGCATAAGACAGCGGTTAAATGGTACAGTGGGCAGTCCACAGCACGGGGGGAATGAGTCAGGCCGGCCAAGGCGAGTCTCCGCTCTCACCCTTGGCGCAGTCGAGGCCCGTGAAGCCGTCCTCGCAGTAACACTCGCCGGTGTCGCAGAAGCCGTGGCCGCTGCAGTCGCCGGGACACCGCCGCTCGCTGCAGTCCTCCGAGGTGAAGTCCTCGTGGCACTGGCAGGCGCCGCGCACGCACACGCCGTTCCCGCTGCAGTTCTCGGGGCAGGCGGGGTGGCCGCAGTCGGCGCCCACGTAGGGCTCGTCGCAGAGGCAGCGCCCGTCCACGCAGCGCCCGTGGCCGCTGCACGCCCCGGGGCAGGCGGGCCGCTCGCACTCGGCGCCCTCCCAGCCCTGCTCGCAGCGGCAGCTGCACGTCTGCGGGGAGAAGGTCCCGCGGCCGCTGCAGGGGCTGCTCGCATCTGGGGAGGGGGAGGGAAAGGTAGGCTGAGGCTTGAGGGGTCAGGGGTGGGACCGCGAGTCCCCGGAGACCCTAAGAGCAGGCAGGTGACTTCTGGGGCCCAGCCTGGTACTTTCTTTGGAAGCAGGGTGGGGGTCTCCCTAATGGAGAAAGGGTTCCAGCCTTTCCAACGCGAGCCGGCCTCGTGAGCTGTGAAATCTACAACGTCTCCACCTTTCCGTGCTTGAAAAACTTCGCGAAACACTCTCTTCCCCTTTCCCTTCTCATCCCAAACGCTCCCCTGAATTCTCCCGATTCCTTCCTCTCCGGAAGGCGGGGATTACTTAGTATCTTTGCAAGTTTTCAAAAGGACCAGCCAAGGATGTCACCTAACTCCCTGGGGGAGGCAAATAAGACCCGGGTTTGTGCTGGAGAGAGCTGGACCAAGCAAGTCAGAGAGGAGCGGGACTTGAAGCCTGGGGACGTGGTTGCAGACCTACCTGCAGAAGCCACAAAATAACCCAGTCTCAATTATGAGGGGGCGGGCGGGGGAAAAGGAATTAACCAGGCTCCCCACAGGTAAATCAGTCCCTCTGACCCTACACAGCAAGAGACGGTTGGAGGGAAAGCCTTCACCCCCTTTTCTCCAATGCTTCTGTCCGTCAGCAGAGTCCCCTCTTCTCCTGCCCCCTTTCCTGCATCTCAACACCATCTTGCCTTTCTAAAAGCACTTCCAAAGTAGAAGCTCCTGGAGAGCAACGCCTGTTCTGCCTTTTCTTCATGAGATGACCCCAGTGCCTAGGCGGGTCTGGCATGTAGGGGTGCTCTGAATCGGCCTGGGCCGTTTATGTTCCTAAAAGTGTCATGGGAGGGGACTGCGGCTACATATAAAACCAAATCATAGTACTTTTTTACTAATAAAAGAATTACAATTTGCTGACTATCTCGCGTGGGTCAGGAATTTTATGTACATCATCTTTAATTCTCAGAACTATGCTAATTGGGAGAATTATGCACATTGGGCAATTGAGGAAACGAAAAATTTGTCCAAGTCACACAGCTAAAAAGAGGCAGAACTGGTGTTTGAACCCAGTCCCGTCTAGCTCCAAAGCCTCCCATCTCTCCTCTACTTCCCATTGCTTCCTCTCTGAGTACAGGTGGAATCCATAGGTAAAACAGCCCTGGGACCCTTCTCACCTGGAAGCACTAACCTGGGGATCTAAACTCTCTTCAAGAGCTGCTTAGTCCCTCCCTACTCAGAACTCCCAGATGTCTCTGATGCTAGTGCCAATGAATAAACAGCAGGGACATGATGGTCCCCCAAGGGAAACCCAGAGCAAGAGGTGGGAATGCACCAGATTCACAGAGTTGATAGAACACCTGGTCCATAGTAAGTGCTCATTAAGTTTGTTGGATGAATACTAATGAACTCACCGGTAGCTCCTTGGCAGCAGCGTTGTACACTACATTGCTCTTTTATCTCCACCATCTCTTCCTCCAGCTTCTTCACCCGGGCCAGCAGGTCCTGGATACTGCCTGCCAACTCACAGTCCTTCTGTGGAGTCTGGAGGCGGATATTGTGCCTGAAGATGATGTTCTGTTCCTCTCCGGCCTCCTCCGGGGCCAAGAGCGAGTCCCCATCGTCAGCAAGGGACTGAGGGTCAGCTTCCACCTGGACCAGGGAAGACTTGGGCACGTCGATCTTGTAGGTGTGGCTGACGGTGACCTGCTGCTCCTTGTTGCTGCAGCCATGGGACTTGGAGGTGGCGGGGGCTGAGGCTGCCAGGAGCACTGAGCCAAGCAGGAGCCCCAGGGAGAAGCAGAACATCCCCGGCAGACCCATCCTTGGAGAGAAGGAAGCAGGCCGGCCAGGAGGCCTGTGTCCAGAGAAGGCATGGAAGAAAGCCACGGAGATTTATTTAAGGACGTTTGTTTTTCATGGATTCTATCCACATAGTCTGCTGAGAGATCAGCAGAGAGAATTCCTCCTGTATCTCCTGAGGAGCCTTACTACATTACTTTCCATTCCTTACTCACACATTGCACATTTCTGTCCCGTCTTTGCTTAAATTCTTTACACTATGTGGGATGCCTTCTTCTTCACTTCTAATTCTAGATTCCCCTGCACTTTAATATTAGAAGAATGGCTATTGCTATCTTAATTGAGGCTGTACTATGTGCCAGGTTTTGATCCATTTTATAACCATAAAATTATCTTTTCATTATTAGTGTCAATGATAACTGCACATGGAGCACTTACTATGCACCAGGCACTATGCTGGTTGTTATATAAATCAGCTCATTCAATCTTCATGACAATCTTTGTGGAATATACTATTATTACCAACATTTTACAAATGGTGAAACTGAGGCACAGCTACCTTAAATGTCTAGCCCACAGGTGCACAGCTAAGAGTGGCAGGATTTGAACCCAGGCAGTTTGACTCCAGAGTCTATTCTCGGCACCACTGCTTTGCACATAGGAGGAGGTTGAGCAAGTTGTCCTGAGTAACTCGGCCAGTGAGGGCAGAGCCCACTCAGACACTGACTCCAGGACCAGTGTCCTTCTCACCACCCCTGCTGATGAGCCAGCAAACTGGAGGACTTTCTAGTAAAAAATACCTTCCCACGCAGATTCCGCTCATGTACCCCCACCTCACCTTCCTCCCACAAAGCTTTCAGGTGCATGTACTGATCCCTCTCAGCTGGTCTCTTACCAGTTTACCTTGTTTATAGTGAGCCTTGTATGGATCTTAGCTCTCCACTAGGACAGGACTCGAGGGTGATTGCCCTTGGGGCCCAACACAGGGGACCAGAGTCACAGAGGAAGGGGGTTCAGTCGCTTTCAACCAGTCAGGGCATGAATGGCCCTGATTTGTAAATCAGGCTGTTAGGGTTCTTTGTTTGTATGTTCTTAATTTATTTATTTTCTATTGTGCTAATATGTACATTAACATAAAATTTGCCACTTTAGTCATTTTTAAGTGTACAATTCAGTGGCATTAATTACATTCACAAGTTGGTTACCATCACCACCAGTCATTATCAAAACTTCTTCAACCCAAACAGAAACTTTGTGCCTATTAAGAAATAACACAGGAAGCAGATGTGGCTCAAGTGATTGAGCTCCCACCTACCACATGGGAGGTCCCTGGTTTGGTTCCCAGTGCCTCCTGGCAAGACAGTGAGCTGGCACAACAAGATGACTCAACAAGGAGGCACAAAGAGGAAAGACAGTGAGAAACACAACAAAAGCAGGAAGCTGAGGTGGCTTAAGCAACTGAGCACCTCTCTCCCACATGGGAGGTCCCGGGTTTGGTTCTGGTACCTCCTAAAGAGAAGCCAGGCAGACACAGAGAACACACATGGAATGCAGACAATAAGCATAAACAATACGGGGGGGGGGGGCAGTAAATAAATAAAATGATAGGTCTTTAAAAAAAAAAAAGAAATAACACCCCTTACACCACCATCGTCCATCACCCCCACCCCTACCCCCAGTTCCCTGCCCCATCCACTAGGAAAACTCCGATCTACTTTCAGCTCTATGAATTTCGGGCCCTTCTCTGCCACCAGAAGGTGGCGTGGGCCTTTACCCTCTCCTCGGCCCTTTTCCTCTCCTGTCCAAGACCCTCCCTGGGATGGCACAGTCTTTGATCACTCACAAGCCGAGACCACGCGAGACCCAGCTTGCCCCTCCCGTCGCCTCACCGGCACCTCAGCCACAAGAGCTCATCTCACTTGGGCTTTCATGCCACAGTTCTGGAACCAACTCAAGATCTGTCAGCATTGGTACCAGAGAGTCTGAAGAAGCCAGGAACTTTCTCTCCTGGTGCCTGTGTCCAGGTCAAGGCCAAGCTCTCCCTCCCCATTGCCAGAGGCAGCTGTGATGTGCAGAGGAGTCCCACGTGTCTGACCTTGGGAAGGCTGCCTGCCCTGCACTTCCTTTCCCTAGTGCTCCCCGCATTGCCTGAGGAAAGCACTTAGCACCATCCCGAGCACAGAATAAGTGCCCAGTAAGTGCTGTGAGGTTTGTTTTGTTTTGAAAAACGATTCGGTATGACTTCTTTTGTCCTAATCTTTTTTATTGTGAAAGATACCTGTACTGAAAAGAGCATAAAACATAAATTGTACAGCTTCGTGGATTCTTGTATAGGCAACAGCCACGTAACCATCATCTGGATCAAGAAGGAGAGCATTGCTAGCATCCCAGGAGCCCCCGCATGCTGCCACCGGATACTGCCACTTTTCTGACTCAGTGTTTAGAAATAGCAGATCCTGATCAAAGCAGTTAAATTGTGTAGACAATTATGTTGATCAGAAAACGGACAAACCTTTCCTTGTCATTAAACCATGTTCTAACAACTACTTTTTTTTCACTTTTAGTAATCTTGTTTTTTGGGTTTTGGGTTTTTCTTGTTTTTTTTTTTTTTAATATCAGGAAATGGAGGATGAAAAGCCATGGCTGAATTGTATTCATAATAATTATAATATTATTACAGTAGTAGTAATTATGTGTCCAGTTGCTGCTGCATGCCAGGCATTGCCCAGGTGTGTTAATCCTCATAGTTGCTATCCAAGGTCAGTGCTCCTAGCTCCATTCAGTGGGGGAGGAAACCAGATCTGAGAGGTAAAGAGGCTTGCTGGGAGATGCCCGTGTCAGTAAGAGGCAGAGCAGCGCTGGAGCCACTCCACCTGAGGGCAAGCTCCCGCTTGCTGGGCACGTCTGATACATCCTGATACAAATAACAAGAGCCCAGTATATACCTGGCCCTGGCCCATTCCTCCTTTACTGCAGATGTCCTGTATGTGGTTCCCAATGGATTCACCTCCACTCTGAGTTCAGCAGAACTGTGCCAAGTTCTTCTTCATGCTACCCTTTACTCACTCCTTCTTTCCTTTTCCTATTATCCAAAACACATGTTATTGATAATAATAATAGCTCACCTCTACTACATCTCAGGCCCTGAACTCAACACTTTGCAGTGTGTCCACTTTGAAGTGGTCAAGGGACATTCCTCGTTGCCTTGGGACTTGGACAATGGGTAAAAGTGCCCACACAATTTGAAGAGAGCTGCTCTAGTGGAAGGTTTCGTTTGTTTGCTTTGGTGGAGGAAGGAGGAGGTGCCAAGAGACAGGTGGCCTGAAGGAATTCAGTGCTGGGAATTTGGCAGAGAGAGGAGGGGTTCCCAGCAGGAGGGACCTGCGCTCCAGAGTTTGGAGAGACCTAAATTGTCCCATAGGCCTGACTGATGCCAGAAAAGTGAGCGAGCTTAGAGCCTTCAAGAGGACCGCTGCGGTCCAGGAGCTCAGGGGAGGGAAATTCCCCCGTGAAAAGATGGGGGGTCTCCAAAGCACCCACAGCGTCTCCCCAGAGGGAAGTGGGCAGCATAACAAGGGCATTCCGATAAGCAGGGAACTGCCAAGGCCCGCAGCCAAACAGAAACTCCCCTCCCCTTCTCCTGGAGCCCTGCCTCGCCCTGCCTCGCCCTGCCTCGCCCTGCCTCCCTCTGCCGCCTGGAGAAGCCAGAAGTTGATGCACAAGTGGGGAGAAGTGAGGAAGGAGAGACCAGGTAGGGGTGGCCCCTTCCCTCCTGTCTACGGGGAGCGAGGGGAGAAGAAAGGGTGGGGACCCGGTCCGAGTTTGGGGTTCTGATGTTGAAATGGACTTGCCTTTTCATAAAAGCCATTCTCTTCTAATACCAAGGGCCACCAAAAAGCTCAGGGATCTGCTGGAGATTTTGTCAGGCGGTGGGGAAGGTGGCGGGGGAGCGCCAGTAGAGTGAATGGGATGGCAGGCGGAGGATATAAATAATGCTATTTCCGGGAAAGTTCAGCCCAATCACAAAACGGTCACATGCATATTCCCCCTTTAATCCCCAAGACGGTAACTGAGGTTTAGAAGCTTCAAGCAACGTGCCCCAGATTATGCAACTGATGCGTGCCAGGCCACAGATTCAAACCCGGGGGCTCGGTCTCCGAAGCCCGAGCCGTGAGCGCTGGCGCCTCTGCCTCGCGCAGCACAGACTGCTCTCCCGCACGCGGCGGCCCACGCGGCGGCACACGCGGCGGCGCACAGGGCGGCACACGCGGCGGCACACGCGGCGGCGCACAGGGCGGCACACGCGGCGGCACACGCGGCGGCCCACGCGGCGGCGCACAGGGCGGCCCACGCGGCGGCCCACGCGGCGGCGCACAGGGCGGCCCACGCGGCGGCCCACGCGGCGGCCCACGGGGCGGCACACGCGGCGGCTCACGGGGCGGCACACGCGGCGGCGCACGGGGCGGCCCACGCGGCGGCGCACAGGGCGGCACACGCGGCGGCGCACGGGGCGGCACACGCGGCGGCGCACGGGGCGGCACACGCGGCGGCGCACGCGGCGGCGCACAGGGCGGCACACGCGGCGGCGCACGCGGCGGCGCACAGGGCGGCACACGCGGCGGCGCACGCGGCGGCGCACAGGGCGGCACACGCGGCGGCACACGCGCCTCCACAGCCCACGGCGCCCGTCCGCGCAGCAGGAGGCCCCGGGGGCGTACGCGTCTACGCGGCCGCCGCCAGTCCCACCCCCGCCCCGCGCTCGCTGTTCGCGCGCAGACGGCTCCCTGAGGAAGCTCGGAGTGAATGCGAAAGAGCCAGGGACTCCTGCCATAAACCACGGCAAGCCTGCCTAAAGCCCCGTCCCTCAGGGTTTGCTTTCGAAGCCTGGATTGTGAGAAACCCCAGAAACTCGGGGATGCGCCCCCCGTGTCCCCTTTCATTCTGAATTGTAACGAGATGTCCTTGCAAATTACAGACTCTCACACTCCTTCCATCCATCTCGGATTTTCCTTGCTCGAAAGAAGATGAGAGGAGGGACAGTCCTCGCCCTAGCACTCCTGTCTCGTGTAATGAGCCAGAAGAGAAGCCTTCTGGCTCTCTCGCCAACACTTGGCAGGCGAGTGCTCCCGTTTTATGGGAAGCAATGACTTCACCACCTCTTTAGGAAGAACCGCAGACCACAGAGAGAGTCCTGGGGCAGGTGGGGAGCCTAACGTCAGCAAGAAAAGTGCAGGGAAATGATTCAGCTGAGGAAACGTTTCCCTGGCAAGTGGGTAACTGCTATAGGAATGTGTGAGCTCCCGAGGGTGTAACTGCAGGGAATTTGTGTGCCTGGTCCCCAGCAGGAGGCCAGTGTCACCAAGTATCTCTGTCTTCTAGACTACAAGTTTGTCTTTATTTCTGACCGGAGGAAGGGCGTTGGGTGGTGTGGTAAGGTAGGAGGTAGAGGCCCTTTAGGACACTGGACAAATGTTTCCTGATTTTGCTTTTTTGTGAGCAAGTCTCTTAGGGTGTGTGCTGCTGACCACGTGCTGGAAGGAGGGTCCCAGGTTCGACCCTGGGAGAGACACTGCAATGGCAGGACACGGCATTTCTGCCCTATGCACTCACGTGGTGCCTGAACTCACCCCTGGGGCTTTAATTTACAGCCATGTACTGACAGCTCTCAAGCCCCTGTGTGTGTTCCTAGCCCAGGCAGCCCTTGAAGTTCAGAGATGGCCTTGACTGGTGGGTACTGTGCTAACTGCTTTATAAACATTCTCATTTAATCCTCAAAATCCTGGAAACCAATTAATATTCTTTGTTAAAGGTACTCAGAGAGATTAGGTCACTTGTCCTAGGACACACAGCTAATCAGTGGCAGACACCAGGTTTGTCTGCTCTCCAGTTCTGTATTCTTCATCTCTCTGCTCTATGTACTTCCTCAAAGGAAGAAAACCAAAGGGCAGATTACTCCTTATGGGGGAAAAAAAAAATCCTCTTTCCTGCCATATTTTTTTTTAGGAGGTTCAGGGGGTTGAATCCAGGACCTCGTACATGGAAAGCAGGCGCTCAACCACTTGAGCTACATCCACTCCCCTGCCGTATTTCTTTTAAGGGAGGAGTTCTTCGGAAAATAAAGGAAACCCAAGACATACTGGATGTTCAGTTAAACATTAACAGATCAGTAACTGTGATCCTGTGCCCGCCCTTCCTTTCTGCAGGGCCAAGTTTAACCTTTTGGAAAGATAAACTAATGTTTCCCCAAGAGGGAGGTTAGGTCCTGGTCACATTCCTGTGAGCGGCTAGAGAATTCCCTTCCTAGGAAACCCCAGAAGTCTCAGACTTCTGTCTGCAGGGGCAGATGTCAACCCAGCCCTGGCCAGAGGAGAAGGATGGCCCTCTGCTTCCTTGGTGGGCCATTCCAACCCTAGGGCAGGATTGTCTCTATTTCACCTCATTTCCTCCAAAGAAGGACTCATACCCAGGGTCAAGAATAAAAAACATAAATACTACTTTCTATAGCCAATTTCTGATTACCGTTACAGATCTTTATACTTAAATTCAGGGCTTTCTCTGGTTGCCTTATTACCTCATCCTGCCTTTAGAGTTAACCACAAGCAAATAAGAGCATTGCTTTGGGTTTTACAAAAACTCTATTATCATGGATTTCTAGTGGAGCCACTTAAGATGATATTCTGTCCCCAAATGACAGGGTGGACATCAGTGAACTGTGAAGGAGAGTGAGGGAGGTGGGTGGCGAGGGATGTATCAGTGTCACAAACGTTGCCTGGCAAACTTGTCATTTCTTCCTTCCCCCCACACTCTCTTGGGTACATTTTGCCACTGATCTATGACCTGGTGACGCTAGTGTTTTCTGACCCAAGTACTGTGTTCAGGAGAACACATCCTCGGGTGGCTGAGGAATCTATGCTGGCTGAAATCCTTGACTGGAGACCCGAGGAATTGGCTTCCCCTTCAGTATATGTACTGGGTTGAATCATGTCTCCCCCTCCCCACCCCCAAAATTCATGTCTACCCAGAGCCTCTGAATGTGGCCTTATTAGTTAAGATTAGCTCATACAGAGTTTTGAGCCCTAAACCCAAAGACTGGTATCCCTCTAAGAAGAAGAGAGGACACAGAGAGACACAGACACACAGACAAGAAGGCCAGATGAAGACAGGCAGAGATGGGCTACAAGCCAAAGAATGCCAGGACTTGCTGGGAGCCGCCAGAAGCTGGAAGAGGCAAGGAAGGATTCTCACCTAGAACCTTCAGAGGGAGCATGGCCCCGCTGAAACCTTGATTTCAGGCTTCTGGCCTCCAGAACTGTGAGAAGATAGATGTCTGTTGTTCTGAGCCACCCAATATGTGGTCCTTTGTTCTGGCAGCCCTATATCTATCTCTTAGGATAAACCCCCTCTGAACCAAGTACTCACGAACATTTGGATTTCTGTTCCCTGTGATGGTGAACTCTTGGCACAGACATTCCACATTAGCTGAAAGGCAGTGAGGTGTGGGCAAGAATGAAAACTTGTTTTTTTGTGTGTGTGATAATGCTTGATAAGGTCATACAGCAGGCATCACTCTGTACCCCTAGTTCAGGGGGATAGACCCAGTGAATCCCCAGGAAAGCCTTGCTGATGGCTCTCGACCACCATGCAAAGAACTCTTTCCAAATCTGTCCACACACCATAGGCTAGAAAATATGAAGGAGAGCATCCTGACCCAGCCTCAACACTTGGTACTTTTTCACAGGTGGCCACAGGCTTGTCTTGTGGTTTGGTTTTGCCAACCAACTCCTAATCTGCCCTGCATGGGCTCAAATGGGAGGCGATAACGGTAGCTACCATTTTCTAAACACTTACAAGGCAGGCTCTGTGCTAAGTATTTCCTGAACATTGAGCAAAGATGTTAATTTACCCTCAGGAATTAATCACTTTCTCACAGAAAGACTTGCCTTTAGCTTCCAGGGACCCAGGCTCATGCACGATGAGACCATAAAATAGACTAAGGGGCCAATAAGTGCAGGGTCCTTCCTCCCCCAAGTCCAAGCACACACCAATCTCACAATGACTCTTACTTCACATGTACATTATCCTATTCCCCAAGGGTGTGAGGGGTGGCTGATGACCACCTCTGCTTCAACTGAATGATAGTGAAGAGAGGTACATGATGAAAAGTTGTAATCCCTTTCTTTGGTTTAATGTGTGGTTTTCCACAAATTGAAATAACTTTTAAATTCCAGCCTTCTGTCAAAACCTGGAGGATTTGAAGATTCCTAAGCATTTTCACCACCCCACCCACTCATGCCAGTCACTAATGACCAATAGGTCATACCCAGCAGCTGGTGGACATGAGCAGTGAGGCTACCGTGGTGGAACTCAGCAAAGCCCCTGCCCACCCAGGATCCGGCCCAGATTTTAGCTTCATCAGCTCTCAGACAAGTGGCTCCAGATGCTGCCACAGAACCTAAACCATGATGTCATGTCTATATCCAGACCCTATAGGAGCCAAGGCTCTGGAATGAGTGGTGAATGGACAAGTTTCCACTGGGCCTGGGCATGATTTCCTCAGGCATCTTCTGAGGAATAGGCCTTAGTCTACCCAACATTTCAAACCACAGAACAGGGCTGGAATGGAAACCAGAAGCCGCCAGATGATTTGAAGTCACCCTGTTGTATTTTCCTTCCTTCAGGAGTCAGCTGCTGCCCAGAAACTCGGGGGCAAAGCAGGACTCAAAGTGGTATTGAAGAGTGTCAGGTGCGTTTTTCCCTCCTCCCTGGGAAAAATGATCCCAATGTTGGTACTCTTGACTCCTTCCTGAGCCTCTTCTCCCAACATTAGCACCTTGACTCTGACTCTCTGACAATGGCAGATGGCAAAAGGCGCTAAGGCTGCCCATGGGATGCTGGCTCTGCAACCACCCCTCTGTAGTGCTGACTGTGCGGTCACCTGATACCTGGTGGGAACCTGGCTTCTCCCAGAACCCAGTGGATTTTAGGCACAGTAGCTAACTCACATCCAGATGTGGGTGGTTTGTCATTTTTATGTTGGAACGTGTTCTTTTCCTAATGCTTAAAGAAGCAACTCAAGTTTCATGCTTTTAAGTGAAACCCTATCTATTCTCCCTCATTCTTTCTCCCTCCTCATCCCAGCTCTTCCTTCACCTCCAAAACAAGAGCAAAAGAAAGAAGCCTCCAAACATTAGCCCACCATACCATTTCTTGAAATGTTTTCAATTATTTTTGAGGCATTATAAGGTGACTAGTATAGAAATTGGGGAGGGGGACAGGAAGTTGCACTCTTCCAAATAAGAGGTAAAATCTGTAAAACTAAGGTGTTTGAATAAACTTCAAAATCCTTCACATCATTTTGCAAACATGACGTTAATTAATATGCACAAAATCCAGCAAAAGAGAAAGTTATGATAGTTTCCTGAGCACAACTAAAATGAAATTTCCATCTTAGGACTTGAGAAAGTGAGATATAAGAAATTACAAAAATAGAGACCTTTGTCATTGTAAAATAAACTAACAAAGAAATAAAGATGTGAAGGACATACTAGACTTAAAGGAAATACTACATATAAAATATATATATTATTCCTGATGCAGGACTCAGGTCCCTGGAAGTATTTCCTAACTCAGCTTTACCTCCTCCCTGAGGATCTGAGGCGCGGGAGCTGGGCGGCGCCTTCCACCTCGTCCGGGTCTCACTACCTCCCTCCCTCCCGCAGGTGAAGCCTTGGGCGATGGGCTCTTACCTCACAGGCTGCTGGGCGCTGCTTCCCAAACCTGGGCCCCCTGTGAGCCGGCGCCTGGAGCTGCAGCCTGTCCCTGGTCCTCTCCTCTCCTCTGCTTCCCTCCCTGAGTTTAAATCCCGTCTAGGCCAGAGGAGGAGCCAAAAGGGATTCCAGGGTGTTTTCTTTTCTTCTTGCAGGGACTCAGCTAAGAGATAATGAGTAATTCTCTGTTCCCCTATTCTAACTAGGAAAGGGGAAGAAAATACACCTTCCCCTCCTCTCCTCCCCTTTTTTTTTACAGCAGCTAAAAATACTGGAGGCTGTTTCCATTTAAGTGGTTCCAGAATAAGGATATTAAAAGGGTTTGTGTGCCTCCTGGCCCAGAGCAGAATTTCAGGGTTTGAAAGTGCTTTTTAAAAATCTCTTTCCCTTTTTCCTGTTTCAGGCATTTCTGGGACGCATGCCTACCACTTCTGAAATAGGAAAAGGCCTTTAGCATTGAACAAAATGAGCAGAGACCCTTAGGGACAGAATTTCCTTTGCCCACCCACCCCCGACCTCCTCCCACCCTCCCCTCACAGTTCTGAGTGGGAGGGACTGTGGGGTGGGCTGAGACATTCCATCCCGCAGCCCACTCTGGCCCCCACCCAGATGCCTCCCACACGCCAGCAGCACCGAAGCCCCTCACCAGGAAAGCATGTGGTGCCCTTCGGGTCCCCTCCCTCTTGTCCTTCAGATGGATAGACCTTTGCCCTTTCTTTTACAGAGCCCTTCCAGCTGTTCTCTACCCTCCACCCTCCCTCCACACACTGGAAGGAGCCCATGTGTCCATTCCTTTACCTCTGCAGGCATCAAGCATTATTGGAGAGAAAGAAGGAAGAGAGAAAACAGAAGAGATGGGGGAATCAGAGAATTGCCCCCAGAAGCTTGAGGGCAGACCCAGAGCCAGAGGGCCCACTTCTGAAGCTTGTTTCTACTGCTTGCAAACGGCCTTTGGGGAGTCACTTGGCCTCTTGGTGCCTCAATTTACTCATCTCTGAAATAGGAATAATGCCATGGTTGTGAGGATTAAATGAGTTAGACTAGCCCCAGGGACATAATGAGGACTCGATAAATGTTAGCTGCTCTTGCTGTTGTGATTTGACTATTATTCTTGTTTCTTCTTATGTGCCCACTAAGCAGCATTTGATGATCTCCAGCTCAGTATGGACGGGTACCTAGTTCTCTGCCCGTCTTCACTTACAGCCAGATACACATCTGGAGTCGGGGCTAGCTATAGGTGGGCGTGGCCAGTATGGTGTGAAGGAGAACAACTTTCCTCTCCCTTGAGCAAGACTCCAAGGACGCTGCTGCCCCTCAGGCTGGTCTCCTATGCTTAATTTCCTTTCACTAATTTCTCCAAATAAGCAGCTCCTGCCATCTCACTATTGCCCCATCTTCCTCGCCCCTGATATCTAGGCTAGACCAGCACACAGGCTCCTAACAAGCCACCTCCCTCCAGCCCTCCTGCTTCCAGCCTGTATTAGTTAAGTGCAGGACATGTAGCTATTACCAAGAGAGCCCCATGCAGTGGCCTAACGGGACATGAGATGTGGAAGAAGGGGTCTGGGGCTGGTAGTGCAGAGCCACCTCCACAGCACATGCCGCTGCTCCCTAGGGCCAAGCGGGCTGTTCCATCTCCTGCCCTTCCCAGCCCATGAGTAGGGTAAAGGGCTGAAGGGAGTGGGGAGTGCATGCCCATTCCTTCAAAAGCCAAAAACAAATGCTGAATCTTTTTATTCTGCAGTCCTTTCAGACTTGCAGAAAAGCTGCAAAAAGTTTTAAAAGAACCCCATATTTACCAATATTTTGCAAATGTTAATGTTGTACCATCTTTAATATTCATTTTCCCTCTTCTCTCTTTTTTTCTCCTGAAACATTTGAGAATAAGTTGAGACTAAGTTGATGCCCTTTACCTTTTAATATCTCGGTAAATAACATTTCCTAAAAGCAAGGCCACACTCTTACATAACCTCAATACAGTGATCAAAATCAGGAAATTTATATTGACATAATACTATTGTCTAATCTACAGACTGTGCTCAAATTCTATCAATTGTCTCTCTAATGCCCTTTTTAGCAAAAGAAAAAACAAGTTTACTGGTCCAAGATCCAATCCAGGATAGCTCATCATTACCTTTAGTTGACCATTCTCTGGAGTCTCCTTTAACCTGGACTAGTTTTTCTGTCTTTATCGTTCACGAATTTGACATTTTTGAAGAGTGCAGGTCAGTTTGGATCTGTCTGATGATCCTTCATGACTAGATTTGGGTTATGCATTTTGGGCAGGAATCCTGCAGAAACAGTGTGTTCTTCTCAGAGCATCCCTTCAGGAGGTACATGATGACCGTCTGTCCTGACACTGGTGATGTTAACTTGGCTCAATGAATCAAGGCGGCGCCTGCCAGTTTTCTCCACTGTAAAGTTAATATTTTCCCCTTTGTAACTAGTAAGTATCTTGTGGGAAGAGAACTTTGAAATAATGTAGATATCCTGTGTCTTATACTTTCACCTACCAGTTTTAGCACCTACTGTTGATTCTTCCTTAAAACATTTATTTCTATGATGATTATCAAAGTGTGATTTTTCTATTTCCATCATCCCTTCTATATTTGTTAAATAAAATTCTAGCATAAAGAAGAGCTTTTTCTACTTCCCCCACTTAATTGTTTTGTTTTTTTTATATTAGAATCCACTCATATATTCTTGTTTTATTCTGTGGGTTATATTCCTTTACTACCATTATTTATTTTGTTACGCAAATCGCCCCAGGTTTGGCCAGTAGGACTCCTTCAAACTGGCTTGCTGATCCTTTCAACATGCCCCATTATTCTTTGAACACTTCCTTACTTTCTGGCACAGCAAGATATTCCAGACTCATCTTGCACTTCTCCTGCCCCAGCCTAGTATCAGTCATTTCTCCTTTTATTGGAAATTGATGCACATTTCTGTTAAGGGCACAGCTTGGAAAGGCCATACACTGCTTCTGCTACATCCCATTGGCCAGAATTTGCTTGATCACATCCAACCAAACAGTCTGGAATAGCTCTAGCTGGGTGGTCATTGTCTAGTAAAGCTCACAGGTTGCATTGGTAGAGAAAGGAAGGGAGAATGGGCATCAGTGGGCAACTTGACCTCCACCACAGAGCCCGTCTCACACACCAATGGCAGAGTGCTCCCCCTGAATCGTAAAATCCTCACGTCACTCCCCTGCCTTATACCCTCCAGAAGCTCTCTTTACTTACAGGATTAAGCCTCTGTAACTTCCCTCATCTTACCCCTTATTATACTGCCCATACCCAAACTCATCTCCCTCTATTTACAAATTTACAAACGCAAACCCAACTCAGTCTCCTCCCAGGTCATTCAACTCAGTCTCCTTCAGTTCTGGGTAAGCAAGATGCTTCTCTCCGCGATCTCATCATGGCGATCCTACCCGTTTCTTAGGATCAGCCTCACCTTCACCTCTATAAGGTCTCTGGTCTCTCCCAACCTCTTTGATTTTCCCTACTGTAAGTGCCTAAATCAAGGTGAAAGTTTTACTTTTGTAAGAGTTGTTCCTAGAGTTTCCCTTAGGAAGGTAACTGTTTAGGAAAAGGCTTGGGATCTGGAAGTTTGGATCCAAAGGACAAGTTTGAGGTGAAACAAAGACACAAACAAACAATCAAAGCAAAAGTTCAGCTCTAAGTGAGAATTAGATAGGAAGTGGTAGTGGGAAAATAGAAAAAGATTGTGTGTAGGGGAGGAGGAAGTGAGGCATCAGGGCAGGGGTGGGGGGCCTTGGGAGGAGGGACTCCAGTGACATATTCCTTGGAAGTTGCTACTTTGAAGAACAAAAATGTCTATGGAATATTAAATTATTCACTGTGCTTGATATAAATTCCCCTTCCCAGGCCAGGACCCATACATGGCAACATCTCTTTTCTCTACTGGGTTCCAATGACTTGCAGCCTCTGGCTGCTCCCCAGGGCTTCTCTTCTGTGTCAATTTTCTTTGCTTGTGAGGACAGTCTATACCAGAGTAATGACCCATCTCATTCAGTTTGGACATACCTTAACTAACAACATCTTCAAAGGTCCTGTTAAAAAGGAGTTTATTCCCAAAGGACCAGGGGTTTGGACCTGAGGATGCCTTTTATGGGGGCATGATTTAACCCCCAATAATGTCCAAGGACAAAGCAAATTCCACAGCCATACTGAGTCTAAATCATGCTGGCAGACACTGGTTTGTCTGCCTCCCCAGCAGGCTTGCCCCTTCCTCTTTCCCAAAAGAATCCAATTTTATTTAGATACCTACACACCTCTCCTGACCTTAAACTTTCAGTGATCTCTGGGCCCATTCCCTATCCCAGGATGTGGGTTCTAATGGATCTATGCCAACCGGATAATCCCATTGCCTTTACTAGTGACTGGTTCAGGCAAGGGCATGCAATGCATTTGAGGCAGGGGGAGGCTTCTGCCAGGATTTAGAGAAAAGATTCCTTCACTCAAAAAATGAAAGAGTCTTCTGGGAAGATGGCAGACTAGAAAGACATTAAACTCTCTTCTTGCCCAGAAAAATAGCTAGGGTTTAGGACACCAAGCAAAGGCTGGCCACCACCCAGAGAAGAGAGGGACACAGGAGGGGAATCACAATGACAGAACTGTGAGTTGAAACCAGTGGCTGCTGTTACTGGTACCCTCCTACACACTAAGGACACTTTAGAATAGTCAGGCCTCTGGGCAGGAGGCTACAGACAAAGGGGGCTCCAAGGATCCACCACCCCAGGAAAGGGGAGAGGGAGGGACACAGCCTCAGAATGACTCAGCTTCTGACCCACAAATTTGGTCTACTGTGTTACACCAACCCTTCCAGGCCAAGTGGAACCGTGTATTGTTTGCCCTCGGAGCTGGCATGGGACTGGAGAGATCTGACTCTCTCTATCTCCCTCTCTTCTAGCCAGGACTGATTGTTGAGAATGTAACTCCCCAGGAAAGGGGAAAGAGAGGCTGACTCAGCTTTTGACCCACTAATTTTGTATGATGTGTCCCACGAGCTATTCCAGGCCTGATGGGGCCTTGCCATTGTTTGTCTTGGGAGCTAGCTAAAAAGATATGACTCTCCCAATCTCCTTCTCTACTAACTGGGACTGATTGTTAAGGACTCAGAGATGAGTGGAATTATTTCCTACCAGGGGAAAGGGAGTGGGCTGCCACAGAGGGCTGAAGAACTGTCTATGAGAAAATTTGAATTACAAGACTCATAACCTCAAGGCAGGACCCTCTATTACAGTGACCTAGTCTGTGTTGCAACAAACACTCCTACCTGGCATTGAACTGAGAGGGCTGCCAAAGAGTGTCATCTGCAGCCAGACCAAGGAAGTGCGAGTGAGAAAATTAAAAATAAGCAAGAAAGGCTTTTTCTGGCCTTTATAGCCTTCCTCCCCAAGGCCCTAGGAAGAGGATCTACAACCAATTACTGGGTCCAGAGCCCATTTTTGAGCAACTGGCAGGGGCAATCCTAATGATCCAGGTCAAATCAAGAATCAAAGAGCAGCAGTAATGCACAGCCTCCTGCCACTAAATCCTTATGAAAGAGAAAGAAAGTGAGAATCTGAGTAAACTACATCCTAATCAGATGCCTAGACATCAGCAAAAAATTATGAGCCATACTAAGAAAATGGAAGTCATGGCCCAAGAAATATATCAAAACTCCAGAAGAGATGCAGGGTCTGAGAGAATGAATTAATGAGATGCACACAAATTTCCAAAAGTGAAATTAATGAGCTGAAAGACAATATGACTAAAGAGATAAATGACATCAAGAAGACACTGAGTGAACACAAAGAAGAATTTAAAATCCTGAATAGAAAAGTAACAGAACTCATGGGAATGAAAGGCATAATACATGAGATTAAAAAACACATTAGAGGCATACAACAGCAGACTGAAAATGGTAGAGGAAAGAATAAGCTGTATCAAAAACAGAATGGCTGAAATTGAAGATAGAAAAGAATGGAAAAAATTGACCAGGGGCTCAGAGAGTTGAATAAAAACATGAAACACAACAACATATGTGTCATGGGAGTTCCAGAAAGAGAAGAGAAGGACGGGGAACAGAAAGAGTATTTGAGGAAATAATAGCAGAAAATTTCCCAACTTTCATGAAAGAAATGGACTTACATGTCCAAGAAGTGCACCATACCCTAATCAGAATAAATCCAAATAGACCTACTCCTAGACACATACTACACTGAATGTCAAATGTCAAAGATAATGAGAAAATTTTGAGAGCAGCCAGGGAGAAGCATACAAGGGATGCCCAGAAGACTACTGTGAATTTCTTAGCAGAAACCATGGAGTCAAGAAGACGGGGGTATGAAACAATTAGGAGACTGAAAGAGAAAAACTGCCAGGGAGGAATTCTCTACCCAGCAAAATTGTCCTTCAAATATGAAGGTGAGAATAAAATATTCACAAACAAACAGAAACTAAGAGAGTTCATAAAAAGAATCCACCTTTGCTGGAAATATTAAAGGAAACCTTAGAGCCTGAAGGAAAAAGACAGAAAGAGAGGCCTGGAGAAGAGTTGAAGAAAGAATAGCAGAAAGGATAACCAAAAGAGTAAAAAGACAGACAAGACTATGATATGACATATGAAAACCAAAGAATAAAATTGTGGAAGTAAATAATGTGTTTGTAGTAATATCATTGAATGTGAATGGATTAAACTCCCCAATCAAAAGACATAGGCTGACAGAATGGATAAAAAAACATGAGCCATCCATTTGCTGCTTACAAGAACCTCACATTAGACCCAGGGATACAAGCTGGCTGAAAGTGAAAGCTTGAAAAAGATATTCCATGCAAATAGTAAACAAGAAAGAGCAGGGGTAGCTATACCAATATCAGACAAAACAGATTTTAAATGCAAAAAATGTTATAAGAGATACAGAAGGCCATTATATATTAATAAAAGGAACAATCCACTGGGAAGATTTAACAGTCATAAATATCTATGCACCTAACCATGGTACCCCAAAATACATGAGACAAACCCTGGCAAAACTGAAGGGAGAAATAGACAGCTCTACAATAGTCATTGGAGACTTCAACACACCACTCACAACATTAGATAGAACAACTAGACAGAAGATCAATAAAGAAACAGAGAACTTGAACAGTATGATAAATGAATTAGACCTAACAGACACAAACAGAACATTGCATACAAACTCAGCAGGTTGTAGATTCTTCTCAAGTCCCCGTGGGTCTTTATTCAGGATAGACCACATGATAGGGCACAAGGCAGCTCTCAATGAATAGGAGAAGACTGAAATTACAGAAAGCACCTTCTCAGACCATAACGGAATGAAACTGGAAATCAATAATGGACAGGAAAAAGGTAAATTTGCAAATGTGTGGAGGTTAAACAACATACTCCTAAATAATCAGTGGGTCAAAGAAGAAATTGCAAATGAAATCAGTAAATATATTGAGACAAATGAAAACAAAAACACAACTTATCAAAACTTATGGGCTACAGCAAAGGCAATCTTGAGAGGGGAATTTATAGCCCTAAATGCCTGCATTAAAAAAAAGAAGAAAGAGCTAAACTCAAAGATTTAAATGAACAACTAGAGAACTAGAAAAAGAACAGAAAACCAATCCCAAAGCAAGCAGAAGGAAAGAAATAATAAAGATTAGAGGAGAAATAAATGCAATTGAGAACAACAACAACAACAAAAAGAAAAAGTCAACAAAACCAAAAGCTGGTTCTTTGAGAAAGACAATAAAACTGACAAACCTTAGCTAGACTAACAGAGAAAAAGAGAGAGAAGATGCAAATAAATACAGTCAAAAATAAAAGGGGAGAAGTTATGAATGACCCCACAGAAATAAAAAGGATCATGAGAGGATATTATGAGAAACTGTATGCCAACAAATTAAACAACCTAGATGAAATGGAAAAATTCAAAGAAATGCACAAAGAACCTACACTGACACTACAAGACATACAAGAACTGAATAAGCCAATCACATTTAAAGAGATTGAATCTGTCATCAGAAATCTCCCAACAAAGTCTGGGACCAGATGGCTTTACAGGTGAATTCTACCAAGCATTTCAAAAAGAACTAATACCAATCCTGTTTAAACACTTCCAAAACATTGAAGAGGAGGGAAAATTGCCTGACACATTTTATGAAGACAACATCACTCTAATACCAAAGCCAGATAAATAAAAGATTAAAGACAAAACTATCTAATGAACATAGATGCAAAAATTCTCAACAAAATACTTGCAAATCGAATCCAAAAGCATGTCGAAAGACTTATACATCATAACAAAGTGGGATTTATTCCTGGTATGCAAGGCTGGTTCAATGTAAAAAAATCAATGAATGCAATACACCACATGAACAAATTGAATTGAAAAAAATGCATGCTCATCTTGATGAATGCAGAAAAGGCATTGACAAAACCAGCATTCTTTTTTGATAAAAACACTTCAGAAGATAGGAATAGAAGGAAAATTCCTCAACATGATAAAAAGCATATTTGAAAACCCCACAGCCAACATTGTACTCACTGGGGAAAGATTGAAAGCTTCCCCTCAAAGATCAGGATTAAGACAAGGATGCTCACTGTTACCATTGTTATTCAACATTGTACTAGAAGTTCTAGCTAGGGCAATCAGACAAGAAAAGAAAATTAAAGGCATCCAAACAGGAAAAAAGGAAGTAAAACTCTCCCTATTTGCAGATGGCATGATCCTACATTTAGAAAATTTGAATATGACAAAGCTACTTGAGCTAATAAATGGTTCAGCAACGTGGCAGGATACAAGACCAACAAGCAAAAATCAGTAATGTTTCTGTACATTGGTACTGAGCAATCTGAGGAGGAAATCAAGGGGAAAATTCCATTTACAATAGCAACAAAAAGACTTAAATACCTAGGAAATAATTTAACCAAAAAAGTACAGGATCTATATGCAGAAAACTACAGAACAATGCTAAAAGAAATCAAAAGAAGGCTTAAATAAATGGAAAGATATTCTGTGTTCATGGATTGGAAGACTAAATATCATGAAGATGTTAATCCTACCCAAACTGATTTAGAGATTCATTGCAATACCAATCAAAATTCCAACAACTACTTTACAGAAATAGAAAAGGCAATTACCAAATTTATTTGGAAGGGAAAGTGCACCCAAATAGCCGAAAGTATTCTAAAAGAGAAGAATGACATGGGAGGAATTTCACTGCCTGACATTGAAATATATTACAAAGCTACAGTGGCCAAACCAGCATGGTACTGACATAAAGATAGACATGTCGGAAAGTAGACTTGGTCCAATGGATAGGGCATCCACCTACCACATGGGAGGTCTGCAATTCAAACCCCAGGCCTCCTTGACCTGTGTGGAGCTGGCCCATGCACAGTGCTGATGTGCACAGGGAGTGCCATGCCACACAGGGATGTCCTCACATAGGGGAGGCCCACACGCAAGGAGTGAACCCGTAAGAGAGCCGCCCAGTGTGAAAGAAAGTGCAGCCTCCCCAGAATGGTGCCACACACATGGAGAGTTGACACAACAAGATGACGCAACAAAAAGAAACACAGATTCCCGGTGCTGCTGATAAGAATAGAAGTGGCCACAGAAGAACACACAGCGAGTGGACACAGAGGGCAGACAACTGGTGGGGGGAGGAAGGGAAAGAAAGAAAGAAATCTTTAAAAAAAAAAAAAAAAAGATAGACATGTCATTCAGTGGAATAGAATTGAAGGTCCAGAAATAAACCCTCACCTATACAGTCAACTAGTTTTTGACAAACCTACCAAAGACATGTTAATGGGACAAAACAGTCTCTTCAACAAATGGTGCTGGGAGAACTGGATATCCATAATCAAAGGAGTGAAAGATGACCCCTATCTCACTCCCTAAACAAGAATCAACTCAAAATGGATCAAAGACCTAAATATAAAAGCCAGGACCATAAAACTATGAAGAAGATGTAGGGAAACATCTTCAAGACCTTGTGGTAGATGGTGGTTTCTTGGACCTTACACCCAAAGCACACAGAATGAAATAAACAAGATAAATTGGACTTCTTTAAAATTAAACACTTTTGCACCTCACAAGATATTGTCAAAAGGGTAAAAGGCAGCCAACTCAATGGGAGGAAATATTTGGAATCACATGTCTGATAAGGGTTTACTATCCAGGACATACAAAGGGATGTTAAAACTTAACAATAAAAAGACAAATGACCCAATTTAAAAATTGGCAAAAGACTTAGAGACATTTGACCAAAGAAGAAATACAAATGGCAAAAAAAGTCACATAAAGAAATGCTCAACATCACTAATGATTAGGGAAATGCAAATCAAAACTACAATTAGGTATCATTTCACACCTATCAGAATGGCCACTATTAAAAAGACAGAATACTATAAGTGTTGGAGAAGATGTGGAGAGATAGGAGAACTTATTCACTGTTGGTGGGAATGCAGAATGGTACAGCCACTGTGGAGGGCTCTTTGACAGTTCCTAAAAGAAAAAGTTGAATATAGACTTGTCACATGACCCTGTAATACCTCTACTGGGTATATACCTGAATGAATTGAGAGCAGTGACACAAATAGACATCTGCACACCTATGTTCATAGCAGCATTATTTATAATTTCCAAAAGTTGGAAAAAACCCAGGTGTCCATCAACTGATGAATAGATAAACCGTGGCGTATTCACATGCTGGACTTTATGCAGCTATAAGAACAAATGAAGTCATAAAGCATATGACAACATGGATGAACCCAGAGAACATTATGTTGAGCAAAGGAAGCTAGACCCAAAAGGACAAACACTGTATGATTGCATTACTATGAACCAAATATATTGTGTAACATATTGTATGATTCAATTTTTATAAAATGTAAATATAAATTAATTTATAAAGATGAAATATGATTAGTTGTTATGCAGAGCTGTTATAGACTGTGAGTTTGTACAAGCTTCAAGCTTGCATAGTTTTCTGAAAGCCAATTAAGTGATACAGGCTCTGTGTGACTTCAGGAAGGATGTGGGTAGGTGTGGGCGATACGTATATTCGAGCTTACCTGGGGTGCTAACCCCTAGGCCCTAAGAGACTGAAACCTGATCTAATAAAGAAAGTTCCTTTTCACACCAAAGGTACTGCTTGACCTCCACTCCTAAATCCTCTGCACAAAAGGGAACTAGAAGCCCAGCTGGGGGCTTGGGTTTTTGGGCCCAGCCGGTCATAATAAAGTCTCCTTCTCAGAGAATTCCTGCATCCTAGCCTTTAATACATGATCTCCGAATCCTCCTGACTTCCACTACATTTCTTAGGGGCTCATCTGGGATTCGCTGTGAAGGCTGGAGGTGGCAACAGTTGATTACCCCTCTTGATGCTTCCAAGAAAGCTGGGGGGCCCAGGTGAGCCCCAGCCCAGGGCACCCCTGGACTCCTTTAGTCCAGAAAGAGGTTGTGGACTCCACTGGAGTTCCCCCAGAAGAAAGTGGAGGCGCCAAAGAGTTTAAAAGGAGACTCTGAAAATGAAACAAAGTTCCACACACCAGACAGGTAAGACCCCTGGGGGCATAGTGCAGGGAAAGTCTAAATCTGAAAGTTAGAAGGGGAGTTTGATCACTAACCATTGAACAATCCTAGTACTCCCAAGGAGAAGGGAGGAAGTCATCTTCTCTAGGTCTGAGAAAGGAAAGGAAAGCAGGTGGCTGTGTGTGTGTGACTATGGACACTGAGTGAGACACAGAGACAGACTTCTGTGGGGTGAGAGTGGAGTCCCAATCCGCGGTTCCATGGTGACCTCATCTGGTCAAGGGCAGTGAAGGCACCCTCCAGGGCCCTCTAACTGAGTCGGGGGTTTATACCAACCTGCTAAGGCTAAGAGGTGCCATAAGTTCCTGTAAAGGGCACAGCAGGAGATGGATGAAGCGAAAGGTTGAGTGAGTGTTGCACAGCGCCGACGCAGGGTGGAAACGTGGAACACACACAGTAGGACCCCGCTAGGTTGTATGCTGAAAAACTTTCCCCGAGCATTCCATAGAGATGTATATGGCCTAAAGTTCCAGCCTAAAGTTCCAGCATAAAGTTCAAAAAGCTTAGAATGCTTTGTGAATTAAAATGGCCGACTTTCAGTGTAGGCTGGCCCCAGAAGGACACCTTTGATCCCCGGATCATCCGTAAAGTCCACGATGTGGTAACAGGAAAACCAGGGCACCCTGACCAGTTCTCCTGCATCAATGGCTGGCAGGATCCTGTGAGTCAAAGTCCATCCTAGTTAAGGAAATGTACAACTAAAGAAGCCAGGATTTGCCTGATACAAAAGCCTCGAGGTGCTGCCCAGGGAACCAGGCCAAACAAGTGCCTTGTGAAGGGTCCAAAAAAAGGGGGTTCAAAGTCTGGTTCCAAACCACCCATTCTAGAAGAGCCAGATGAACATGACCTCCCACCACCTTATGTGATTGTTCCTACCGCACCAGTGCCAAGGAGTGGGGATGAGCCGTCTCCAACACAGTCCTGCCTGAGCAGCATGACCTTGCCACCCGCACAGCTGCTCCCACAGCCATTCCTGGAACCATTCCTGGAGCTGGTTCCACAGCCACCTTCTCCAAGCAATGCAGCCTCTTCACCTCTGCAACCACTGTCTCTGCCAGTTGTGGCCCCCAGCAGTGTAGTGCCAACCATCGGTCAGGAAGGAGTTCCTTAAAAATAACAACTCAGACCACAGAGCCCCAGAGACAGGCGGAGCAGGGAGAAGGGCCGCCCTACAGCTTCCTTTCCACAAAGCCTGAGCTCCAATTTATTATGATGCTGATGGCCAGATTCAAGGAGGAAACCAAACATTTGTGTACCAACCCTTCACTACCACTGACCTCTTTAACTGGAAAAGTCACACCCCACCATACTCAGAGAAGCCTCAGGCCATGACGGACCTCTTCCAGTCCATCATACAAACCCACAAACCCACCTGGGCTGACTGTAAACAACTGCTCATGTCCTTACTCAACTTCAAGGAGAGAACGTGAGTCACACAAGGGGCTCTAACCTGTCTCAAAGAATACCCACCTGGGGGAACCCTAGACAGTGACCAATATGCCTGCACACAGTTCCCAGATGAGGACCCCCAATGCGATCCCAATGACATGACCGGGCTGAACCAACTAGAAGCTTTCCATAGGGCCTTATTGAAGGGTTCAGAGCTGGAAAAGCCAACAGGCAGTAAACATGGCAAAGACCACCCAAGTCCTAGACTCTTGATGAAAGTCCGGCTCAGTTCTATGAGCGACAGTGCAAGGCATTTCATGTATACACACCCTTTAACCTGGGTGCTCCCGACACTCCCAAAAGCCACACAATGGTCAATGCAGCATTCATTGCCCAATCACAGGCTGACATTCAAAGAAAGCCACAGAAGTTAGACAGGTTCGCTAGTATGAATATTTCCTACCTCATGGAGGTAGCCACCAAGGTTTACATCAACCGTGATATAGAACCCAGGAGAGAGGAAAACCAGAAAATGAAAAGGAAAGCAGACCTTCTCCCAGCAGCAATAGTTGAAAGAAGCAACCCTATGTCAAGCAAAGTAAACTGGGATGCCCCTGCCCCCAAAAGGGGGGGCCCACTCCTAGGGCGAAATCAGTGCGCATACTGCAAGGAGGAAGGGCACTGGAAGTGGAAGTGCCCCTCCAGGCCATTTGACCCATCGCCCCCAAGAAGGCGGTCAAACCATTAGCCAAGAGAGCAAACAGGGTATCACAGACTAAACCCTGGGTTCACAAAAATTCAGTAGGAAAACCTGCAAATCAGCTCATTGGACTTGCAGGGATAGAGAGCTCTAATGAGGACTATTAGGATAGACCAGGCTGCTATTCTCTCAGCCCCACGGAGCCTATGGTTAGAATCCAAATTGGGGACCGCACCATACATATGATGGTCGATACTGGGGCTTGACACTCTGTAATGATCAGGCCAGTCGGGCCATTATCAAAAAGACAAGCCACTATCGTAGGGGCAACTGGTAAAAGCACCCAGTGTCCCTTCCTCCAAACCAGGACCTGTAACATTAGGGGTAAAGAAGTCACTCAGGAGTTCCTATATCTCTCGGAATGGCCAGTCCCCCTCCAGGGTCAGGACCTGCTGTCTAAACTACAAGCTCAGTTACCTTTGATGCCACAGGACAATTCAGTTGTTAATAATCCAGTTAACACTGGGACTACCAAAATCTCTGAAAATAGCGCTAACCATCCCTCTGCAGGAGGAATGGAGACTGTTCTGCCTCACCAAAGCCGGCCAATCTATGGCCACACAGCTCTCCTTCAAAGATGTGCCAGAAGTATGGGCAGAGGGAAACCCAACGGGAATGGCACATGAACATTCCTCCAATTATTGTTGAAATAAGCCCACAGCCAGCCCAGTGAGCATAAAGCAATATCCAGTTCCACATGAAGCACAAGAAAAAATCTGGTTACATATTCAGAGATTGCTGATTAAAGGCATACTAAAGCCATGCCAGTCTCCATGGAATACCCCACTTTTCCCAGTTAAAAAGGCCGATGGGGATTACTGCCCAGTCCAGGACTTGTGAGCAGGCAAGTCGGCAGTAGTGACCCTACACCCGGCAATCCCTAGCACTTACACTCTCCTCAGTTTGATATCCTCATCAGCAGCCTACTTTTCATGCCTGTATCTTAAAGATGCCTTCTTCTGCATTCAAATAGCACCTGGAGTCAACCGATTTTCTCCTTTTCATGGGACAATCCGAGCTCCAGAGAAAAGCAACAGCTAACCTGGACACGGCTCCCTCAGGGATTAAAAAATGTGTCCACTATTTTTGAACAAGCCCTGGCCAGTGATCTTAAGTCCTTTAAACCAGAAAGCCATAACTGTTTCATTCTCCAATATGTAGATGACCTCATCCTCAGAAGTTCCACCTACCAAGACTGTGCTAGCGGAACCCACACCCTCTTAAAATATCTGCAATAAAAGGGTTATCGGGTATCTAAAAAGAAACCCCAAATCTGCCTACCTCAGGTCAAGTATCTAGGTTATAAGATAGCACAGGGTCTCCATGAATTAGGACCAGAAAGAAAGGAGGCAATCTGTATCCTCCCTGAGCCCAGGACTTGCAGAAACTTGCGAGAATTCCTCAGAGTGCCTGGATTCTGGCACATTTAGATCCCCAATTTTGGGGTCCTCATATGCCCTTTGTATGAAGCCACAAAGGGGGGAGATTTGTGAACCCCTGCTCTGGGAAAGTCCACAGAAAGACACTTTCACCACTCTCAAGCAGGGTCTAATGGAAGCACCAAGCCTCGGGCTTCCAGACCTCAGTAAACCATTCTACCTCTACATTCATAATCACCAAGGCACCGCAAAAGGATTACTCACTCAGTACCTGGGTTCCTGGCAAAGAGCTGTAGAATATCTATCCAAACAACTAGACATTGTAGCCCAGGGATGGCCCTAGTGCCTGCAAGCTGTAGCCACTGCAGCAATGCTAATACTGGAAGCCATAAAATTAACTCTTGCATGCCATAGTAACAATCTTAGAAGCCAAAGGAACACGCTGGCTTACTAACAGCCACCTGGTTAAATATCAGACCCTATTATGTGAAAAACTGTCCATCCGACTGGAACTTGTAAAAAATCTGAATCCTGCTACCCTGCTACCCATCAAGCTGTTGGGGGGAGGCTTCCAACCCAGTTTCAGACATTGCAAGAGGTGTATTCCATCAGGCCAGACCTCCAAGACCAGCCACTACCAAATCCCGACATGGAGTTCTTCAAGGATGGGAGTAGCTTTGTTCAGGGTAGTGATCCATGAGCAGGATACGCTGTAGTGACCTCCAAAACCACAGCGGAAGCCCAGTGTCTCCCGGATAACGCATCAGCACAAAAAGCCAAACTCGGTGCCCTCACCTGAGCCCTACAACTTGCAGCTGGGGCCAAGGTTAACATCTACACAGACTCCAGATATGCCTTCCTTACCCTGCATGTGCATGGAACCTTATACAAACAAAAAGGACTCATTAACTCAGGAGGAAAGGACATTAAATATGGCATACAGATTCTGGAACTACTAGAAGCAGTTTGGGAGCCCATCAAAGTGGCCGTGATGCACTGCAAGGGACACCAGACAAGCCACAGCCCCGTCACTCAAGGAAATCAGAGGGCAGATGCTGAAGCAAAAAGAGCCACACGAGAAGGATCCCATCTGAGGACCTAGTCACTGCCCTCAATCCCCAACCTCTTAATTATCAGAAACACGAGTATACACTGCCTGCTCTCATCCCGCAGCCTCTGAATCACTGAGAGCTGCAATATACTCAAGTTGAGAGAGAATGGATACTCTCTGAGAGCAGGACACAAGGAGCAAATGGGTGTGGGACATTGCTCAATCACAGAATTAGTTGTGCCTTGAGTATTAGCCACAACCATAGTTCAGGACTACCACAAAAACACACACTTGGGATAAATCCATCTTTAAAAAGTGTTAGAGAGATTCTTCTACATCCTAAGTCTAGCCGCTGTCACCCATGCTGTATGCCAGTGGTGGGTGACATGTGCAAAGAATAACCCTCCCCAGGGACCCTCGGGAGCACCAGGAGTCCAACGAATCAGTAATATGCCTCTCAAAGTTCTGGTAGTGGATTTCACAGAAATGCCACGATCCGGAGGCTATAAATACCTCCTAGTCCTTTCGCACTTTTTCCAGCTGGGTGGAAGCCTTCCCCACTCGGACCAAAAAGGCTGAAGAAGTGCCCAAAGTTATGCTCAGGGAAATGATTCCTCAATATGGGCTACCCTTCTCAATTGGCTCCAAGAATGGACCTGCCTTCATTTCCAAAATCACTCAAAAGATTGTCAAACACTGCAATGGAAACTGCACACTGCTTACCGTTCTCAAAGCTCAGGGAAAGAAGAGTGAATAAACTGTACAATATAGATGTATATTGCCAAGATTTGCCAAGAAACTGGGCTAACATGGGTGCAAGTTCTCCCCAGTGCCCTCCTCCAAGTTCGAGCCAGCCCAAGCCGAAAGCTAAACCTAACCCCTTATGAAATCCTCTTTGGGAGGCTCCCTTTTATTCCAAAATATAGAAGGGGACCTCAGAGAAAGAGGAAACTTATCAATAGCTCAGCATATGATCAGCTTACGAAAAACCCTACAAAACCTGCATCACTGGGTCCAAGAAAGGGCTCCCATTAGCTTAAGCAGCTCCATACACCCATACGAGCTGGGGGATGCAGTCTGGGTCAAAGACTGGAAATCAGCTCCACTAAACCCCTGATGGTGAGGACGCTATCTTGTCATTTTATCCATCCCCACTGCAGTTAAAGTAGCTGAAATCACCCTGTGTATATACCAGAGCTGGATCAAGCCAGCTGCCCTAGAGTCCTGTACCTGTATTCCAGACACCCACAACTCTACCAAACTCATCTTGTGAAGGAACAAGGCACCGAGCCTTGCTCCAGTCACACCCCAGAAGCTGACTGGTCCTCGCATGGCCAAAGGTTGAGGACAGAACACCAAGCTCTGTTCCAATCCACCCCGGAAGCTGATTGGTCTATGCACAGCCAAAGATCAGAGGTCCAGTCCAACCTTAGTTAAAATGTGCCATCACCTACTTCCCCCAATTCTAGCCCTAACCCTCCCTTGGTCCTGAGTTGACACCACAGAGTGTGAACCATGTATCCAGCAGATGCGAAGGGCAGCCCATGTTAATAACACGTTGAAATATCATAGCCATTACACCCGTAAGGGCCATACAACCACCTGCCAGTTTCAAGGAGTCTCCTATAGTGTCTGTCACATATCTGGCCAAATAACCTGCTTTGACCCCAAAGCCCCTACAGTCTCCAGTCAGTGGAAAATGAGAGTGTCTAATCAATATGGGAGCTGCTTAATTCTACCTCAGTCACTAGCCCAAACCAACAAGTGTCCCTCCTATTCAATGCCTTTTAAGCCATAAACTCTGGTAAATGGAGCAATTGTGGCAGGCTCAGCTGGGAGCAAGTGTATGCTTATAACGATAAGTATTTGTGTCATCCGAACAGTACCCGCTCCCGAAGAATCAAACAGGATTGTCAAATGCTAAGGCAGTTCTATTGCCCCTACAGACCTGTGTCATGTGGGCAACTGGCATCAAATAGGGATGTGTGGTACATACCCAGCAAAGGGCATAAAGCCACACTCAGCAAAGAAGTATCACCCAACCGCCCCCTCAAACAATGTAACCCTTTATACCTTACCATCCTAAAAACCTCCGCCAAACTTAGGGGAGGAATTCAGACGGGAGTCCTCATTAACGGTAAAGGAGTAGATCTGGGCATTTATATCTGGGTCGGATATAAAAAAACTTCCCTCTGGAGTCAAACCCACTCTGCATTCCATTCCTTCTATGATGAAATAGAGAAACCCTTCTCCATTCCACAGATGACAAAAAACCTTTTCATAAGCCTAGCCGAACTATAGGAGCAACCTTAAATGTCTCCTCATGCTATGTGTGTGAAGGCACTAATATGGGAGACCAATGGCCCTGGGAAACTAGAAAATACAATTACAGCCAACCATGTAACAAAACTGGCCTCCTGGCCATCCCCCAAGCTGGTATGTGGCCCTTAAAAACTTCTGTAATAAGAAAATATTGTGCTTCAGGGGTCTGCCTAAACCCCTCTATATCTGTTGGAAACCTAATATGTATGGGGGGAAGTTTCCAAAATCACACCACCAATACAACGGAGCCTTGGAGAAAATGGAACAAATCTGACCTCATTCTCATAAATCGTACCTTCCCCAAATTAATCACAGGATGGAGCTCCACTGCAAGAGGCCCCTTTACTTCCCCAAATAGCCTGTACTGGATTTGTGGCAAGGTTGCATTTTGGGAACTTCCCCAAAATTGGTGCAGCACTAGTATGCTCAATACAATAAAACCCTCATTCTTTCTCATTCCCCTAGCAGAAGGGGAAAGGCTGAGTCAGCTGGTATACCAAAACACAGGAAAAGAAAAAAGAGCTATAACCACATGGGCAGATAATGAGTGGCCCCCAAAACATATAACCCAATACTATGGGCCAGCTACTTGGGCAAAAGATGGCATGTGGGGTTATTGAACCCCTATCTATATGCTAAACCAAATCATCAGCTTGCAGACTGTAGTGGAGGTAATAACTAATGAAACCACCCATGCTCTGACCTTGCTAACCCAGCAGAAGACCAAATTCAGAAACACTACCAAAACCATCTCGCCCTAGACTATCTCTTAGCAGCTAAAGGAGGAGTTTGTGGAAAGTTCAATGTCTCTAATTGCTGCCTTGAACTAGATGGCACTGGAAAAGTTGCTGATGAAATTACAAACAAAAAGGTAAATATTGCCCATGTTCCAGTGCAAACCTGGAATGGTTGGAGTTTAAGTAATCCCTTTGGAAATTGGAAGTCAATAGCAGAAAATTTCAAACTTCTAGTGGAAATAATTGCCTTCCTCATAGGAGGATGCACCATACTCCCTTGCCTCCTCCTTTCATCACAAACGGGATACATGCCCTAATAAACGGTGCAGTAAAAACACAAACAGCTGTCCATCTCATGGCTCTATATGCATACCAATCAGTCCAGGGAAACTCTGACAATAGTGATGCCAAAGCTTAACAACCTTAAGCATGCATCAAAGGGGGAAATAATATAGACTGTCAGTTGATACAAGCTTCAAGCTTGCATGGTTTTCTGAAAGCCAGTTAAGTGATACAGGCTCTGTGTGACTTCAGGACGGATATGAGTGGATGTGGGCGATATGTATATTCAAGCTTACCTGGGGTGCTAACAACCCCTAGCCCTAAGAGACTGAAACCTGATCTAACAAAGAAAGTTCCTTTTCACACCAAAGGCACTGCTTGACCCCTGCTCCTAAATTCTCTGCATAAAAGGGACCTAGAGGCCCAACTGGCCCAGTTTTTTGGATAGAAGTCCACCGGGCCCGGCCGGTCATAATAAACCCTTCTTCTTCGAGAATTCCTGCCTCCTAGTCTTCAATACCCAATCACCAAATCCTCCTGACTTCCACTACAGGGTGAGGGAAGGTATGCCAAGGGGCGTGGCGTTTTTCTCTGTCAAGTAATGAAATAATTCTAAAACTTTTTATCATGATGAATGCACAACATTGTGATTATACTAAGAGCCATTGATTGTACACTTTGGATGGATCATAAGGTATGTGAATATATCTCAATAAAACTCCTTAATAAATAAATGAGGGATTGTGCAGGAATGGTCAGAAATAGCACCTATGTGCAGCAAGGGAAGCAGAGAGCTCGAGGGGTGAGGAAGTTCCTTGTTTGTCTACTATTAGTAGTAGTATTGAAATAATGAAAATGCACTACTAATGATCAAAGTGATGAATGCACAACTATGTAATTATACCAAAAAACATTGATTATACATTTTGGATGAACTGTATGATTTATTAATAAGTATCAATGAAATCAATTTGAGAAAAAAAAGAAACAAACAAAAATGAATTGGCCCAAAGAAAAGATGAATACTGTCACATGTTCATATGCTAGCTGATGGTGGAAACTGAGGCAGACACTTTGCAACCAACCGTAAGGTGTGCTACCCAAGGACAAAGAAGACTCACCAAGGATGGCAGAGCAGAAAGGCGGAAGGAATCTGAGTTCTTGATGGCATTGTTAAGCTGCTGAATTAACTACTGCCAGAGTTTTCCTACGTCAGAACTTTCTTGGGTCAGGATTTTGTTTCTTAGAGCTGAAAGCATTTTAAGGAATTCCACGTGGATCAGCCAGTTTTGTAGTAGGAAGGGACTTATTGATATTCTGATGAGAACATAAAGATGTATAGGGAACCCCAGGAGGAAATGCAGAGTCAGAGTCAATGATGGGCCATGGCTCCAAGGAGAGACAGAGAAGTCAGATTCTAAAGCTTTCTCTTCTTTCAGTTCCTCAGTGTTCTCTTCAGGTTGTGAGTCTGACTCTCTGGTAAATTAAAATAGCCACAGGTTCTTTGCAGCACCTCCCTTAAAAAAGTTGAGTCCATTTCTCCAGGGCTTGAATCTGGCCTAGCGTTATGATTTGCTTTGCCCAGGAAAATGTGGTAATGTGATAGAGTGTGCATTCTGTGCCAGGGGCCTCCAGTGGCCTTGCAGCTTCTCCCCCTCTTGGAATGCAGTGTCTTCTGGAAGAGGAAAGAATCTATGCAGAGGGAGGCCATGCTAGCTAAAGCCTCAGATGTATGGGAACATCCAGCCAATACACTGTTAGCCGTGCCAGCTCAGTCTAGTCCAAACTGCTAACCCACAGAACTGTGAGCAAATCCATGCCTGTTTCAAGCCTCTACATTTTAGAGAGGTTTGCTACACAACAATGGAAAACTGATACTGAACCTACACCCAAACTAGGGACATAGAAAAATTTGAAACTAATTTCAACCCATTATTTTGTCCTAATAGTATAACCCATTCCAGAACACCCTGGGGGGAAAGAAGTTGTTGGTTCAAATGATGGCTCAGCCAACATGTTATTCTATCATTTTCTATTTGAGAAAAATGTAGGAAAAAGCATTCCAGCTGCATTTGCAGTCCTTTGCAATTTTATTTGTTCTAAGAAATCTCCAAAAAACCAAACAGACCAATGTGCTGGCTCCAAGAAGCCTGAATCACTTTGTCTATTTGGGCATCTGGAGCTGGTCTCAGCTGGTTTTGGTCTGTTTGAGCTGGATGGAAGGTATGTCTTAACACCTTTAATTAGGATTCTGCTAAATCTAAACCAAACCTGAACAGACCTTTACTGACAAGATCCTGTCTCAGCTCTCCCTCTCTCTCTCTTTCTATTCATATATTGTATTTATTTTGTACTACTGGGTTATCTTCCCTTTGTGGTAGACTCTGAATTCAAGCTTTTAATAGTGCTTGGAGGGAAGTGCCATCTTTCACTGAAGATGAGCACATGCCTGGAAAAATAGACAACAGAGGATGGAATTCAGCAAAGAGGAAGGTTGATTATTCCCTTCAAGGCAATGAAGGATCTTGATTCTTTTTCTCCAATATTTTCCTCTTTTAGGTCAATATTTTTTATATCAATCTCAGCCGAAGACAACACCATCTTATTAATTTCGTTCGGCAATAACAGTTGCTATAAGCCAACAATGTAAGTGTATGAGATCAGAAGGCTGGATTTACTGTGGGCTTAGAACCTTGCAAGGGATGGGAATTTGGCCCTTAGGAGGCTCTTCATGCCTCACTTGCCCTGTAGATCAGTATTTTGTGCATCTCACTATTATTTTCTTTATAAAAGTAGTTTATTTTTTGTTGGCTAACTAGAAAATGCAAAAAAATATATAAAGAAGAAAATTATTATCTCCCATAATTTCTACAACCAAAAATAGCCGCTTTTCCCCCTACATATGTTTACATATATGGATTTATATACCTATGCACATGTATAAAGAGATCAATTAAAATTATGCTATTTTGAGAATTTTTTCTGCTTTTTTGCTCTTAACTTTATATAGCACCCTTTTCTCTGCATGCTTTTTAATGTTGCAGAGTATTCCAGCTTGTGCATCTAATACATGGAGGAAGAGATTTAATTGCAAAGGGGCATGAAGGAATTTGGGGGAGTAATGGAAATGTCACCCAGGTGACTCTAAAATGTGCAAATGTGCAGGCAGGCTTAAGAATTACTGGCCTACACAATAAGTCAGTTGCACCAAGGAGGCAAGAGAAGATAAAATGGGATGTGTAAATGGTAGAACTATAAAATACTTTTATACATTTTTCAAACTAAACATTTATTAGTCCGCTGATAGTTCTTTTCCTATCTACCTCCCTGAAGTGTACAATTCATTGGTTTTCAGTATATTCACAAAGTTAGGCTACCATCACCACTATCTAATTGCAGAATATTTTTATCACCCCCATAAACCTTCATATCCATTAGCAGTCACTGCCTATTTCCCCCTCCTCCAGCCTCTGACAACCCACTAATCTATTTTCTGTCTCTATGGATTTGCCTATTCTGGACTTTTATTATGAATGGAATCATACAATATGTGGTCTATTATAACTGACTTTTTTCACTTAGCATAATGTTTTCAAGCTTCCCCCATGTTGTAGCATGTATCAGAACTTCATTCCTTTCCATGACTGAATAATCATCCGTTGTATGGCTAGACCACACTTTGTATATCCATTCCTCAGGTAATGGACATTTAGCTTGTTTCCACTTTGGGCTATTGTGAATAATGTTGCTGTGAATATTCATACACCAGTTTTTGTGCAGTTTTGTGTAGATGTATGTTTTCATTTCATGAACCCAAATAGAAACTTGCAGCGGGGAGGACTGTTTGCTGGGTTATATGGTAACTTTATGAGGAAATGTCAAATTGTTTTCTAAAGTGACTGTACCATTTAGCATCCCCACCAGCAATGTACAAGGGTTCTAACTTCTCTACATTCGCCAACACTTGCAATTATCCAGCTTTTTTACTATAGGCCTCTTTGTATATCCATTCCTCAGGTAATGGACATTTAGCTTGTTTCCACTTTGGGCTATTGTGAATAATGTTGCTGTGAATATTCATACACCAGTTTTTGTGCAGTTTTGTGTAGATGTATGTTTTCATTTCATGAACCCAAATAGAAACTTGCAGCGGGGAGGACTGTTTGCTGGGTTATATGGTAACTTTATGAGGAAATGTCAAATTGTTTTCTAAAGTGACTGTACCATTTAGCATCCCCACCAGCAATGTACAAGGGTTCTAACTTCTCTACATTCGCCAACACTTGCAATTATCCAGCTTTTTTACTATAGGCCTCCTACTGGGCAGGGCGTGGAATCTCGTTATGATTTGGATTTGGATTTTCCTAATAACTAATGATGCTGAGTGTCTATTCCCGTCTCTAATGACCCTTCACATACCTTCTTTGGAGAAATGTCTATTCAAGTCCTTTGCCCTTTTACAACTGAGTTATTTGATTTTTATTGTTGAGTTGTAAGAGTTTTCTTTATTTCTTTACATATTTTGGTTTCTAGCTCCTTATCAGATTTATAATTTGCAAATACTTTCTGCCAATCTGTGAGTTGTCTTTTCCCTATTTTGATAGTGTCCTTGGAAACAAAAAGTTTTAATTTTGATGAAATCCAATTAATGTTTTCCTTTGTTTGCTTGGTGTGCTTTAGGCGTCACTTATAAGAAACCATTGCCTGTATGGAGTTTCTATTTGGGTTAACCATAAGTCTTGGTAATAAAGGGTGGTGATGGTAGCACAACATTGTGAACATAATTAACAGCATTAGATTATATATGTGAGTATGGTTAAAAGGGGAAATTTTAAGTTGTAAATATGTTATTAAAATATAAACTTAAAACATCAAAACAGGGCTGTACAAAACAGTGAACCCTATTGTAAATGATGGATGACAGTTAATAGTGCAATTATAAAGATGTTCTTTCATGAATTGTAACAAATGTACCACACTAATGTAAGGTGTTAATAATAAGGTAGTATATGGGAACTCTGTATTTTATGCACTATTTTTGCATAAACCTATAGCTTCTCTAATTGAAAAAAGAAAGAAAGATCATTGCATAATGGAAGATGAAGAAGATTTATACTTAAGTTTTTTAATAAGAGTTTTATGGTTTTAGCTTTTACATTTAGGTCCATTATAAATTTCGAGTTAATTTTTGTATATGGTGTGAGGTAGGGGTCCAAATTCATTCTTCTGAATGTGGATGTCTAGTTGTCCCAGCATCACTTGTTGAAAAGATCACTCTTTCCCCTGAAATTGTCTTGGCACCCGTGTTGAAAATCATAGTCATATACACTTTTAAAAAGTATTTACTTCTGCTCACCTGGAAGAAATGTTTACTTATTCTGCCAGCTGATTAGGAGCTCTAAGTCTATTGTCCTTGCCTACACAGCAATGGGCCCAGTTCCTATTAGTCGAGTGCAAGGTGTCCTGTAGGTGCTTAACAAATACTTTTTCATCCGTTCACCTTGAGGTTAATGAATTTAGTAAATGTAGTAAAAAATTTTCTGATCAAGTTGACTGGTTTGATTTAAGTAGATCTCTGATCAGTCAAAAGGACCCAATCTGACCTGTACGAGTTGATTATCTTCCAATTCAAATATTGGAAGAATCTTTGGGACAGCCTCTCAACCTTCCTGGCAGATTGCAATTTTGTTTGGGTTTTTGCCCCTGTCCCTACCTTCCATGTGACTCGTGGTAAATACTGATTTATTCTAAGCTAATCACAATGATTCCAGTTTCCCTGACACAGTTTGGTTTAAGAGAGGCTATTTGCCCAATTGTGTCAAATGGGACCTCTGGGAAAGTTTTCCTATATAGGAAGATTTGGTCCTTCTTTCAAGGACGGTCTCCTTTCTTGTCTGGAATGCAGCAGCCGGAGGGGAGCTAACCAGGACAAAGGAGGACAGCAGAAAGATGGGAGAAATCTGGTTCTTGATGGCATTCCTGAACTCCTGAATTAATCAACCTTGGTGCTTACCTATTTTATCTATATTATCTCTTAATCAAAGATAATATATTTCTTCATTATTTAAGCCAGTTGGGTCAAGGTCCTTTGTTACTTTGCCTAAATCATTACAACTCCTACAGACCATCTGACTTTTCACAGAAAATGCCCCTCAGACTGCAAACCTTCAGAGACCTGCAAAATTGAGCAGTGACCAGGGGATTTGAAACTCTTGTTTCCAAACTGAGCCCCAGAAGAAGCTTCCTTAAGGTCTTCAAGGAGAACTGCCATCTAGGTGGAATGTAAAGAGAAAGGTATTGTACATTAGCTGAACTCTATCCCCACTACTGAGTCACTGGCTTCTTCTGGGAAGGCAGCTCCCTGCTCTCTATGGCTTTCTAAAAAGGGAATACAGATTTTTAGCATTAATATGTTTAACATATTTTTCTCCTCTAAAAATACTTGCCTGAGATGGATGTGCTTTTACTCTCTCAGTGGAATGGTGAAATCTCAGCTTCTTTGAATAGAAAGGGAGCTGGGAGAAGCCCTTTAAACAGGACCCTCCTCCCTGGCCAGTGGTCATCCTTCCTGTGGCTGAGACTTCCAGCGAGCGGTGCTCACCACCCTAGCCAGAAGGAAATGGCAGTGGTATGTTGAAGTCAACCCATATGGACTTTTGAATGAGCCCGTTGTGCACATCTCTTCCCAACTCCATGCCATTAGATATTCCAGCTCACCCCTGGAAAGTCTCCTTTCAGGTGGTTCTCTGCATTAGAGGTTCTCTTCTACAACCAAGATAGGATAACATCTCCCAAACTTCATGGCTGTAAGCCAAAGGGAGGAAGGACCCTTCAGTCCCTCCCCTAAGATGACTAGCTGTTCTAAAAATCATAGGAAAATCCAATCATTTTCCCATCCTACTGAGTCATAGCTGCCCATCTGGAATTTTCCTCCTACGGCCATTCTGCTAAGGCTTTTTATTTGTATTTTTAAAATAACTTTGATTCACCCTAATAGCTTAACTGCGAAGGGCTTTTTGTTTAGTTTGGTTTGGTTTTAATTGTTGCTTTCTCAGAAGTGCAGGATTACAGTGAAGCTGGTGTATGGCAACTGTTCATTCCATGCAAGGGCAAAGCCACGAGTAATGACAAGGTCTTAGTGCAGAATTGCTGAGGTCACCTCTTTATGGCCAACTGTGGTCTCTGCAGATGAGTCTTGGGTAGTTCCCTGAACAGACAAAGAGCAGGGTCCCACAGGGCCCCTCGGCAGCCTGCCATCCCTCTGCCCCTCTCAACTCCCATCTCCTCTCTGCACTATTATCCCATACCCATCCTCGTGGGCCCTGCTTTTTCCCACCTACATTTGCCGAGTCCAGCTTTGGGAAATGTTGTAAATGGACAGAGCTCATTGTCAACACCATCCCCACTGAAGCCTAAAGCTTAAGACACAGACTTTTTAAAAAAATTATGAAATATTTCAGATATACAAAAAGTTATGGACAAAAGTATTTTAAATACCCTTGTAACACCACCCATCTTAAGAAACAGAACACTATAAACACTGTTGAAGTCCATGTGTATCCTTCCCTGATCATATTCCCCACCCTCCCAGATGGAAATGCTTTTTCGAAGTTGGGATTATCATTCCAAGGCATGCCTCTCTCCTTCTCCTACATGCATCTATTTGTAAGCTTCAACGGTATAGTATGCAGAATTGGCTTGCATGCTTTAAGCTTTATATAAAGGGTATCATCTTGCATGTATCTTATTGCAGCTTCCTTTATTTCTATTAACAGTTTGTTTTTACCCATGTCTGTATTAGTTTTCTCTTGTTTCATAACAAACTATCACAAACTCAGTGGCTCAAAACAACACCCAGTTCTCATCTGATGGTTTCGGGGGACCAGGAGTCTGGCTTAGCTGGTCCTCTGCTCGGGCTCTCACAAGGCCACAAGGCTGACTGCATCCTGCTGGAGGCCTGCCTGGGGAAGACGTGGCTTCCAGGCTCGTGCTGGGTGGTGGGCAGAATTTGTTTCCCTAAGGCCGTGTGGCTGAGGGTCTCAGCTCTAGAGGTCCTCACGTCAGGGCCACGTGGTCCTCTCCCAGGAGTTCACATCTCAGCGGCTTGTTTCTGCAAGGCCAGTCTGCTAAGACAGAGTCTGATAGAACCTAACATCATCAACCTGTGACTTCCCCTCACTTTTTATCAGAATCAAGCCACAGTTCTGCCTACGCTCGAGGGGAGGGGATTTCACAGAGGTGTGGACAGCAATAAGTGGGGATTCATGGGGTCACCCTACAATCTTCTCCACAATAGTGATATGGATCATTTTGGTCCCTTTATTTCTGTTGCTGTATGGTATTGCCTTGTATGAGTATACCATGAAATATAGCCATTTGCTGTCGATGATTATGTTAGGCTGCTTCCAATTACTTCCTATTACAACTGATGTCATACTTAATAATCTTTACAGGTTTCTCCTGTATGTGAGAGGGAATCTCCAGGCCCTAAAGCCCGCAGACCTTCAACGTCACTAAATACGGCTAAATTACTCTCCCGGGGAGTTGTACCTATTCCCATTCTCCTCAGCAGTGTGTGACTGTTCCCATTTTTTCATATCCTCACCTACCCTGAAAATTGACAAAATAATTTTTGTCAATCTGGTGGATGTGATATGGTCCCTCCTGGTTCTAATTTTTATTTCCTAATTTTTAAAGAGGTTGAGTAACTTTTTATATCTTATTTTAGTTTTTCTTTCTGGAAATTGCCCAGATTTGTTTGTATTTTTCATGTTGATTTATAGTTCTTCATATATTGTTTTTTTTTTTTTTAGGAGGTACTGGAGATTGAACCCAGGATCTCGTACATGGGAAACAGGTGCTCAACCACTGAGTTTCCTCTACTCCCCTTCATGTATTCTTTTTTCTTCTTTAAAGATTTATTACTTTTTTAAATTTCTCTCCCTTTCCCCCATCCCACCCCCTGTTGTCTGCTCTCTGTGTCCATTCACTGTGTGTTCTGTGTCCGCTTGCATTCTTGTTAGCAGCACTGGGAATCTGTGTCTCTTTTTGTTGCGTCATCTTGCTGCGTCAACTCTCCATGTGTGTGATGCCACTCCTGGGCAGGCTGCACTTTTTTTGCGTGGGGCGTCTCTCCTTGCAGGGCACACTCCTTGCACATGGGACTCCCCTACACAGGGGCACCACTGCGTGGCACGGCACTTTTGCGCACATCAGCACTGCGCGTGGGCCAGCTCACCACATGGGTCAAGAGGCCCTGGGTTTAAACCGTGGACCTCCCATGTGGTAGGTGGATGCTCTATCAGTTAAGCCAATTCCACTTCCCCTTCATGTATTCGTAATGTTCCTAATCTTTGTCCTTTTTATGCATTATTGACATCTCCTCCTTATTTTTACTTCTCTATCACTTTCTCATATTTTGATATGCTGAAGTTCTTTACTTTAATTTGGTCAAATTTATCAGCCTTTCCTTTTATGATTTGTTCTTTTTCTGTCTTGCTTAGGAAATACTTTCTGGGAAGCAGATGTGGCTCAAGCAGTTGGGCACACACCTACCACATGGGAGGTCCCGAGTTCAGTTTCCAGTGCCTCCTAAAGAAGACAAGCAAGGCAGCATGCTGACATGATGGGCTGGTTTGGCACGCTGACACAACAAGCTGATGCAATGAGACAATGCAATGAGGAGACACAACAAGGAAACACAACGAGAGACTCAACAAGCAGGGAGCGGAGTTGCCTCAAGCAATTCGGCATTTCCCTCCCACATGGGAGGTCCTGGGTTCAGGTCCCTGTGCCTCTTAAAAAGAAGACAAGCACACAACAAACAGACATGAGCACAAACAACAGGTGGGGGGAAGGATAATAAATAAATAAATAAATCTTTAAAAAAAAAAAAGGAAAGCAATACTTTCCTCTCCTGAGGTCATAAAGCACGAAGATAGTAACATGTATTTTCCTATAAAGGGTTTAAAATTTTGCTCTAGCACGTTAGGTTTTTAATATATTTGGAATTTCTTTTTGTCTGGGATGTAAAGTATGTACCAGGGTTCTGTGTTTTTTTCTTATAGTGTCTTAGTGTGCCAGGCTGCTATCACAAATACCACACAAGGGTTTGGCTTAAACATCAAGCATTTATTGGCTCATGATTTCAGAGGCCAGAAGTCCAAATCAAGCTGTTGACAAGACCATGCTTTTTCTTGGGCTCGGTAGCTAGTGTTCTGGGACTGGCTTCCAGCAGGGTTTGAGGTTCCTTGGCTTGTGCCTTGGCCTCACATCGTATGGCGATGGCCTCTCCTTTCTGACTTCTGTGCCTCCCAGATCCTCTTTATAAAGCCTCCAGGGGAGTGAATGTAGCTCAGTGGTTGAGCACCTGCTTCCCATGTATGAGGTCCTGGGTGCAATCTCCCATATCTCCTAAAAAAACAAATTAAAAAGGCCTCCAGGGAGGCGGACTTGGCCCAATGGATAGGGCGTCCGCCTACCACATGGGAGGTCTGCGGTTCAAACCCCAGGCCTCCTTGACCCGTGTGGAGCTGGCCCATGCACAGTGCTAATGCGTGCAAGGAATGCCCTGCCATGCAGGGGTGTCCCTGCATAGGGGAGCCCCACGCGCAAGGAGTGCGCCCCATAAGGAGAGCTGCCCAGCGTGAAAGAAAGTGCAGCCTGCCCAGGAATGGTGCCACCCACACGGAGAGCTGACACAATGAGACGACACAACAAAAAGAAGCACAGATTCCCAGTGCTGCTGATAAGGATAGAAGTGGTCACAGAAGAGCACACAGGGAATGGACACAGAGAGCAGACAACTGGGGGCGGGAGGAGAGGGGAGAAAAATAAATAAAAATAAATCTTTAAAAAAAAAAAGGCCTCCAGTCATCTGGATTAAGACTCACCCCAGTCAGATGGCCACCCCTTGACTGCAAGTAGCATCTTCAAGAGGTCCTGTTTACAGTGGGTGAACACCCACAGGAACGGGATTCGTTTTTTTCCAGGGTACATGTTTTTTTTTTCACAAGTTCCTTTGTAATAATTAAATCATTTGTGAATAATGATGGTTTGATTTCCATTTTTATCCTTACAGTTTTTGACAGAAGTGAAGAGAAGCACTGAAAGCTCATATCCAAGAGGATGCATCTGAAGTTTCCGGGTTATTTCTCTGAAGGGGCTCTGCAGCAGATACTCCGTAAATGTTTGTGTATGCAGGTGGTTTCTTCACGTGGAAACTAACGCAAAACCATCCTATCCACCACCCTTTTTCTCTGGTCCCTTCCTTGTCTTCTCCCTTCATCACAACCAACCTGTTCTGAATGCCATGTCTTGAAAATAAAATGAATTAATATAGCAATTCGCACTAAGATGCTGAGGGCTGATCATCCATCAACCGGCACATCACAGTTTGGGGAAAGAGTCTAAGCCAAGGAATGGCAGTGGTTATTGGGGCCTGAGCATCTGCATCTGCTCAGGTCACAAAAGTGACAGAAAACACCCACAGACCCCGTTAAAGCCCCTCTTTGTATCTATAGTCTCAAATTTAAGTACCATCGCATTGACCCAACTGTCATGGCTCACCTTCTAGCTGCTGATGGGAAAATAAGGTACCCTGAGTCCCACCTGGGTTGGTGTCCAGAGGCCCCTGTCCAGCTTCACAGGGGAGTCAAGTTCAAGTGCCCCCAAGCACACGCGCGGCTGCCCAAACGCTAATGCCACCCAGCCCCCCGTCGTCCACTTCGCCCCCATTGGGGTTGCCCTGGTTGGCCTGTGCCCCCGGTGGCCTTGGCGGGGATTCATGCACTTCTCTGGGGAACAACCAAGAACTCCAAGCCTCTCCTTTCTGGGTACCCGGCTTTTCCACGTCTGAATACTTGAAGCCCTTAACAGACTAAGACACTCTTACAAATACTGCCCTGGCACTTGCTGTCCAGGTATCCAGCTATCAGGCCGGACTCTCAGGCTACCGCACTTCACAGAGGACATGCTCTTTCCCCAAGAAGACTCATCAAACGTTGACATTGCCAGACAGTAATCTCTGGGAGGCAGACAGCTACCATTCCTGTTCATCATGGTATCCCAACACCTAGCATCTTCCCTGGTGTGTGGTAGACTTTTAGCAAATAGACACAAGCTTGCCAAAATTTTCCCCTGCGTCTGATCCCAAGAAGGCCTAACACAGCTCTACACACACAATAGACGGTTAATAAATATTGGTGGGTATATAGTGACTAATTGTCCTGCAGAATCCATAGCAGCCACAGAGAGCTAAGTCACTGGCTGGTATTCACCTGTCTTGTAACACTCTTCTGTTATATTTGTTTAAATGTAGACATACTCAATAAACAGCTGTAGAAGAGAAAATTAAACTGCTAAAAATGTGGCTCTGGCCAGTAAGTAAGATGTTTTGCCTTCAGCAATGAAGTATTGTGTTACTGCCATTTTCATCAGCAGAAAATATGCATTAAGGAACAAAGCCAGGCAAGGCACTGTGCCAAGTAAGAGGGTACAAAAAGGCACAGAATGCAGCCCTGGCCTGGGAGGGAATTCAGTGAGGTTTGTTCAGAAAAACAGAAGCATTGGGTTCTTCAAGTAGGTAGGAAGGGGCAGAGGAGAAGGGGCAGGTTTCAGGAGGAGCAGGAACTCTAGGAAACCACTACCGATGATCTCAGCTACCGGCGGCACCGAGGCAGCTCCCTGCCTGGCATGCGTTTCTGCAGCCAAAGGAGGGACAAACCACTTCTGCCTCCCCTTCTCATGCCAGACCTCAAGTGAATGCTTCTCAGTGGTGCCTCTAACTGGGAGCCCTGCCAGTGAAGGACTCTGGGAAGGGTCATTCTCAGACTTTCAACCCCAGAGATCGAGTGGAGCACAAGGTGTCCTGGGTTTAAAATCCCCCCCCACACACACACACACACAATTCATGTCCATCCATAATCTCAGAATGCCAAGGTTTGAGGCACCCAGCAGAAGAGGCCAGGAACAGCTTCTCCTCGGCCTCCAGATGGGACCAATCCTGCTGGCGCTTGGCTTTGGAGTGGTAGCTTCCAAAACCAGGCGACAGTGCGTTTTTGTTGTGCTGAGCCACGGGGGAAGCTGGGCGGACCCCAGAAATCACGGCCTTGGAGCAAATCTATCCTGGGTGTGTAAACTCATTGTAGGTGGGAGCTTTAGATTAGATTACTTCAGTTAAGGGCCTTTAATCAGATTGTGTGAGCCAGGGTGGGTCTTGATCCTCTTACTGGAGTCCTTCATAAATGGGAGAGACTTGCAGAGATGTAGAGAAAAACTCCTAGAAGCTGAGAGAGGAAGCCCCCAGAAGCCAGAATCTACACAACCCAGGACAGAGAAAGCCATATGAGCAGAGAAAAGTCAGAGGCAGCCTAAAGGGGAGAGCAATCGAGCCTGGAGGAGGTGGTGGAGACCAGCAGGCGCCCACTGTGCCCTGCCCGGAGCTTGACTGCCCACAGCTGCAGCTCAGGGAGAAGGCGTCTCCTGACGACACCTTTGGGCACTTTCCCTCGCTCAGCACTGTAAGCTTGTAAGTTAATGAAGCCCCATCATAAAAGCCAGCCCATTGCTGGTGTAGCCCCTCGGCAGCTTTTAGCAGACTAAAACAGCAGCCTTAGGCAACTGAGACCAAAGAGATGAAATAATGATTTGTCAGTGGGCAATTTAGAGCAAATGGCTTCTAAGTATGAATGTAGAAAAACAAAATTCCAAGACAGCTAACCTTTGCTAAAGAGTTGCTGAGCAGTACAAGCTGTCTTGAAGGCAGGAGTCATCATGAGACCTGCAGCCTTTAGAGAAGGCTTTGAGATGAAGTCAGAACCTAAGACAAGACTTAAATAGGTGAGAACAGAAGAGCACATGAGGTGTGCCCATTGATTCACGCACTCTCTCGGGCATTTGGTCATGTGTTCAGCAGTCATTCATTACTGAGCATTGGCACCGGGGCTACTCAAGAAAGGAAATACTATGATGGAGATTTTTAGTGTAGGGCAATCATTTGAAAACTGCATCTGTGTCTAAACGAAGCTGAAAGGACATGTCCTGGTGCTAACAGTGCTTATACTCTGGAGGGTGAGCCGACGAGTCAATGTCATTTTCTTCTCCAAATCTTTCAGTATTTCCCAAATATTCTACAATGAGTGTGAATTCTTTTTACTCAGGAACCTACAAAATCAATGTTTAAAAAAAAACCAATGTTTAAAAAAGATCAACTACTAGCTAGTATATTAATGTTTTCATTTCTCCACATTCCTTTCAACACTTGACAGACAATAATCTTTTTATTTTAACCCTCCTTCTAGATATGAAGTATTATCTCATTATGGTTTTGATTAGCATTTCCTTGATGGCTTATGATTTTGATGATGTTTTATGTATATATTGGACATTTGTGAATCTGCATTGGAGATATATGTGTCCTAAACCTTTGCCCATATTACTTGAGTTGTTTGGCTTATTATTGAGTTGTAAGAATTCTCCAAATGTTCTAAATGCAATCACTTACCAGACAAGATTAGCAAATATTTTCTCCCATTTGTTAGGTCTTCTTTCATGTCTTTCAATGATATTTTGTGAACATGATATTTTCAGACCATAAGTGTTATAAATATTTTATTGAATTTATTCATTTTAATTCTACTGTTAATTTATTTAATTTTGTATTTGGATTGTTCATTATAAGCATATAGAAATAAAATTGAATTTTGTATATTGAAAAAATAATAAATAAAAGAAAAAGAAAGAAAAAGAGAGAAAGAAAGAGAGAGAGAGAGAAGATCAAGAGATTCAAACTGACAACTGTGGCGATGCATGGAGAAGGGGGTGGGGTGTAGGGAGCAAGAGTTTCAATTTTGGATGAGAAATAAGGAGGAGGGAGAGATGAGGGTGAATCCCAGAGTCTCTTAAGTGGGAAATACAAAAAGTGTCTTAGTTTGCCTGGGCTACCACAGCCAAGTACCTCACTGGGTAGCTTAAAACACCAGAAAGTTACTCTCTCCCAGGCCAGAAGTCTGAAATCAAGGTGTCAGCAGGGCACGCTTGCTCTGTAGAGAGCTCTCTAGGACCCTGCACTAGCTTGTGGGCAGTCAGGCACGTTCCTCGTTCCTCGTTCCTCGGGTTGTGGCCTAACTCAGTCTTTCCTCTGTCACATGACTGTCTTTTCTCTCAGTCTGTCAGTATCCAAATTTCCTCTCCTTATAAGGACAGCAGTTATATTGAATTAAGGCTCACCCGAATCCAATTTGTCTTCATCTTAACTAATAACATCTTCAAAGGTTCTACTTCCAAATAGAATCACATTCATGAGACAGGAGGTTATAGGATCTGAACATATCTTTTGAGGGAACAAAATTCATTTCATAACAGAAGGTGAATCAGGCTTGAGGAGAAACATGAATTCCATTCTGGACATGGTGAGTTTGAGTGTCCACTGAGATGTCCAAGCTGCTCAGTGAGATCACAGTGGTCTAGAAGTCAGGAGAGATCTGGGACTGGAGACAGAGATGAGCACATAGTGGTGGAAGCTGAAATCATCGGGTGAATGAGAGTATGAACAAAATGAGAAGGCAGAAAAAGAACACCACCCAAACCTTTGGGAAACTGATACTTATGGAGGAAGAGGTCCCCAAAAAGAAGACTGGGAAGGAAATGTCAGAGGGATAAGAATATCAGACCATATAAAACAAGGAACACCTTTTTGTCAAAGTGAGATTTCAAAAAGAGGGAATAGAGTACATGGGAGTGGTATGTGGGAGCTAGATTGTGGAAGTCCTTGAATGCCAGGAAAAGAAGGTGCTCCTTCTCCAGCATCTGCATGACCTGAGATGATGATAAAGGCACGGGCTGGCCCTTCCGGGCCAGTCGCTTAATGCTGGGCCCCCTGGGGATGAGCAGCAGGGTGGGTCAGGGCCTGATCTTCATCCACATGGTCAAGATTTGGAAGTAAGGAGGAGAGACGGCTGTTCAGAACATATTTCTCATCAAAGAATATTTCTTCTAAATCAAGTCACCACTGACTTGAATAAGCTGGAGAGTCTAACCCAAACTTTCCAAGGCTGTCGTTCTTTTTGCTTAGTTCTTATTGCCAGTCCCTCAGCAATGACAAAGGACAAAAAAAAGTCCTCCAGGAGTCCTGCTGGACTAGCTCTCTCCAAAACCAGCCACAGGTCCTCCAGCAGGCCCCTGTTGCAGAGCTTTGGTGCCACCCAAACCATGGTGCTTTTAGTTTATGTTCCAGGAGTCATCAGACCAGTGCAGAGAAATGCCAGTGTACCTTTCCATTCCAATGTTCCTCAAGGAGAAGAAAATGCCTGAGGCAAGAAGAAGACAGTCATCCTGACTCTTCAACTTTGGCAGCCGTTCCTTCTACCAAACCACTGTGGTTTGGGAGAGGTTTAAAGCTAAGCTTCAAAAAAGAATGGCAAATGAAAGATCTGCCAAAACATAACCATAGAGGGAGACAGAGATGAGATGGGTATTTGCAGAAAGTGTCAGGGTGCTTGGTGAGTATGTGACCCTGAATTTGGAAGACAGTGCCTAAGCAGCTGTATTGGGTGGTAGTGTGTGTTAGAGTGTGCGTGTCACAGAGGGCTGTGTCTCTCAGTGTGGACTGGAAAGATGATGATTGGTAACTGGCATGTATTTATGAAAGTCTGTATGAGACTGCACTTGGCATAAACACTCTGCAGAGTGCACTTTCTTTCAGAAAACCCTAAGGTTCTAGCCACTGATAGAAGCCAGAAGCTGCAGAGACTCGGCTGGGGCATGAGCTGGACAGTTCTGCTGCCTTCCGGGGAATGGGCTGCCCTGAAGACTCTGTACTCTGGGTGCTGGTCAGAAGAGAACAGGGAAGAAAGAGAAGGGCAAACAATAGAATGTGACGTTTTGATGGAAGGTTTGGCCACTGCCCCCCTCCCCTGTGACTCACCCCCAGTTTCACTTTGTGCTGGCCTCCTCTTTTCAGTGGAAGGTGAGTGAACAAGGCAGAGAAGTCTTGTGAAGAGATGCCACCTCTGGGAGATACAAAGGCCAGCTGATGTCCTGGAGCACTTGGAGGTTGGTCCTTCAAAATTTCCCCAAGATACAACTGCTGGAGAAGGCAGGTGCCCTCTTGCTCTTGGCTCAGTGGGGAGGTTCCATGAGTGGGAACAAGGCAAAACCATCAGAGGAAATGTCACAGGCAAAAAGGGGTCGAGAAGGGGATCAAGGATGACAGCGAGGCCTAACAGTGAGGCCGAAGACCAAGGGAGTGACTTCTGAGTCTGGGGAGGAAGAGGAAGGGAAGACACCAAAACGATAGCCTCTACTGGCTCCATCCAGTCCTGTCCTGTCCAACAAACATGTACCAAGCACCAGGCACTCCACTGGGTGCTGCCAAAGCAAGAAAAACATGCATCATGAGCTTGTGGAGCTCGCGGTTTGCTCGATAGGCAGTCTGCTAAAATGGCAAGTGCTGGAGGTGAGCGCAGGGGTGCTAGGAGAGAAGGGGCACCAGCCCTCTCCCTGCCTGGGTGCTCAGAGGCAGCCCTGGAGGAAGGCCAGGCCAGGCTCATCAAGGACAGAAGCAATACCGTGTGTGTGTGTGTGTGCGCGCAGATGTAGAACACACATCCCCCATAGCCCTGCATGGTATTTTGCACATAGCAGGTATATAATAAAGGTTGTTGAGTGAATACGTGAATTAATTACTTTTCTACTTTTATCTCTCTAACCATTCTTCTGCTTCCTTCCTAGACTAACTCTACTAATCTTCCTTTGCCAGCAGTGCTTTGTTTCATTTTGAGGTGAAGACCGGTGAACTAGATGCCACTCAGATATAGAAATTGCCAGTTTACAATATGAGGCAGTATTGGAGGAAGGAGACCTGTGACCTGCAGAGTTAGAAGGAAAAACCATCACCATGATAATCATCATACAACATTTATTAAGCACTCAGGTGCTATATTAAGTTCTTTAAGGATTAAATTAGTTCAATGGCTTAATCTTCACAATAACCCAGTAAGTTGGGTATTATTAGAGAGAGACTCTGATGCACAGAGTCATCAAATAAATTGCTCAAGGGCCCACAGCAAGTAAATGGCTAGAGCCAAGGAAGTCAAGCTCCAGAGCCTGATTTCTTTTTTTAATTTTAATTCTTAATTTTATTGTGGTAACATACATATGACATAAAATTTATTATTTTTAAGTGTATAATTCAGTGATGTCAAATTCACAATGTTGTGCTACTATCAATACCATTCATAACCCCAAATAGAACACTGTACCTATTAAGAAATAACTTCCCATTCCTCCTTCCCTGGGCTCCTGATAACCTCTAATCTACTTTCTGTCTCTATGAGTTTGCTTATTATAGATACTTCACAAAAATGGAACTCTCCAATATTTGTCCTTTTGTGTCTGGCTAAATTCACATGGCATGATGTTTTCAAGGTTCATCATGCTGTAGCATGTGTCAGAATTTCATTCCTTTTTATGGCTCGATAATACTCCATCATATAGATATACTACATTTTGTTAACCCATTCATCTGTTGACAGACACCTGGGTTGTTCCCACAGTTTGGCAGAGCCTGCATTCTGAACTGCAATGCATACTGCATCTCACCCTTGGGACCAAAAACTAAGACAAAAGCATTTTGAGCTTACATCCTAGTAATAGGTCAGAGATGACTAACTTTTTTTTTTTTAATTTTTTAAGCTTCTTAAAGTGTTTTAGTTTACTAAAAGCTGCTGAAAGTAATAAACCAGAAATGGGATGGCTTTTACAAAGGGGATTTATTACCTTATAAGCTTATAGTTCTGAGGCTGAGAAAAATGTCCAAATCAAGACATCAGATGAAGCTCTTTCCCTGAAGACCAGCTGCCGGCAGTCCTGGACCTCTGCCAGCTGCCGGCAGTCCTGGACCTCTGTCCCATGGCAGGGCACGATGGCAGCATCTGCTGGTCTCTGCCTTCTCCTCCAGGCTCATGGCTTTCAGCCTCTGGCTCCATCCAGCTTCCTCTCTGCTCCTGTGGCTTTCTCTCTGTGTGTCTCTCTCCATCTTCATGCCATTTATAACGGATTCCAGTAAGAGGATTAAGACCCACCCTGGGCTATGTCTTACTGAGATAATCTAATCAAAAGACTTAACTGAAGTTGCCTAATCAGAAGGTCCCACCTACAATACCCACCTAAAAGAGTTTCATACCCACAAGAATGGCTTAATCCCACCCCACCCCCATGGCTCCCTTATCTGCTTGCTCATTGTTTTTGCTCATTGTCTGCTGATTGTTGTTTTTTTTCTCATTTGCTCCATTATTTTTTGTTGTTTGTTGTTTTTGCTCAATGTCTGCTCATTCTCATCTTGTTGTTATTTGTTTGTCTTCTTTAGGAGGCACTGGGAACCAAGCCCAGGACCTCCCATGTGGGAGGAGGGTGCTCACCTGCTTGAGCCACATCCACTCCCAGAATGGATTAATTTAAGAACACAATTTTGTGAGGTCCATCCAGCATCAAACTGTCACATAGAGTCACTGGTTCTTATTTCCCTAAACTCTCTGTTTCTCTGTGGGGATTGGCAGGCCCTAAATTCAAAGAGCTTTATAGATAATCATTTTTGCCCAGGCTTTTATTCCAGTGGTAACAAACTTAAGCTTTAAAAAATAAGATAATGCCTTAATCATGGAACACCTTATTTTCTCTATCCAAGAGTGGGGTTGCATCAGGGCCCTACTATAATGTGGCAATAGGAGGTCAGGAGGGCCTGGCTGGGGACAGGCAGGACTGGCTTTCCTGGCTTAGGTAAATGTCCATGCTTTATTTCACCACCTGAAAAATGGAGCTAATGATCCTTTAGCTTCATTAGAGCACTGCAAGGTTAGCAAATCATGCCAGAAGAGTGTCTGGGTCTTCTCAGAGGAAATGATGGTTGCCAAGGTTTATTAGTCCCTATAATATCATTAATTATGACTCATTAGCAACAACCTTCTTTGATTCTTTCCCAGTATTATAACAAACATTAATCAGAATGCTTCCTTTTCCTGTAGAGGGCTGAAGGGTAACTAAACGAAGCAAAGAGGAGAAAGGCCTCTGTGGTGACTACAGACATCCACAGACACAAATGTAATCAACGGTGAAGTATCCCCCTGTGTGAGCCTGTTCTGTCCTCCTCAAAGACATCAGCTTTTCCTACAAGGTCGTCTTTCCCCTTCATTACTGCAAAGCTCCTCCCCTTTTAGAAGTGGTTGCCTAAGCATGAGGCTGGGCTTTTGTACAGAATCCCAGGCCGAACTAGAGCGGAAGACAGTCCATCCCCAAGGACAGACTTCAAATGTGTGAGACAGTGAGTCTAATCTCCTTTAGCTAATTACCATAATAGGCTCTGTCAGATCACACTGTATGGAACATAAACGGAACTCTAGTTTATTCATGCATTCCACAAATATTTACTAAGTGCATACTATGTGCCAGGCACTGTTCTCAGAGCTGGGGACACAGATCTGAACAAAATAGACTAATTGTCATCATCAGCATTGTCTTCATCATCTTCACCATCCCTGCCTTCATGAAGTTTATATTTCTAAAAGGAAAGAGAGACTAGCATTCCGTACAGTAAAAGGGAGTCAACATTCGTGAAGTATTAACCTGTATTTCTATGAGAGAAGTAAGTGAATTCATGGTATTTTATATTCTCCCTATATATTTTGGGAAACATACACTAGATTTCCTAGTACTCTGTAGGATACCAATGAGCATTGAGAGATGCGACCTCCCATCTTGCATGCTACGGAGATGGGATATCGATTTAGGTAGTTCCCATTGTACTTTTGTCTCTCTCCTCTCTTCCATCTACAGAACAGAGAAGCCAAGAATACTAGCTCACTATGAATTACATCCAAGAGGGAGAAACAACACCCCAAGTGGAAACCCATAAGCAGATGCCCCTCAAAAAGAGCTCAGTCCTCTAACTTAACTACTTGATAAAAAAGGGTTTACTGAAAGCTGAATTTCTGCCGGGTGCCAAGGCCTGTACACTGTGAGAAACCTAAGGCTGTGGATAACCTGATTCCAATCCTCAGAAAAACAAGACATCTCACAATTAGCAAATAACACAGGAGAGGATATTGGCTGCATATGACAACACAGAACCAAGGATGAAAAATATCCAAAAACACAATTTTAATTTCCTTCTTTAAAAATAAATCAAGACAGTATTTAAACTGACATGGCTTGACTGACCACCCATAAACTTGGCATCCAGGCGTATCCAGGATCATCTCTCTTACCCAAACGTAAATTAATCTGGAGGTGGGGCATAGCTTGGGAACTAAGGATCTCTTGGGGTTGCTTCGTTTGTTTGTTTAATCAGGCCCTGGGCATTTGTTTGACAGGCATGTAATAGAAAGGGAAAGGAGCTCCCTTGCTCCTCTCCAGTCCCAGCCTGGATCTCTAACCTAACGATGTGGCCCGTATTTCCAGGGCTGCCGGTGGCCTGGACCATACACCTTCTCCAGCAAAGGGGCCTCTGTCTTGCACGCAGGCAGCATCGAGACTTGCCAGTGGCTTCTCAGAGGCTTTCTACCTCTTGAGCCCCGGCTCTTTGATATTTTGGTCCCCATGGCTACCAAAAACAATGCATTTATGCTGAATTGTTAACATTTTGCCTCTTCATCAGATGGGTTTGGAATTTAGAGAAACCAGGAAAATGAGAAAGAAGAAAAAGGAAAAATGATTTTAAAGAAAGGAAAGGCTATTTTCCGATCAACTGTTTATTCTACAAATGAAAATCACTTAAGGACACTGCAAAAGAAAACGGCTGTGACCCTGTCCCTGAAAGCATACGAAACACTTTGTTTTGACCTAGGCCACCAGCAGCTGGGGGAGAGTGCCCGGAAGGGCACGGAGGTGGCTCCAAAACCTCAGAGTAAGAAGGGTGGACTTCCCGCTGGCGAGAGGCGGGAGCGAGCCAGAGAACCCACTTGACGATCGGGGGGACAGTGGCCTTGGGCACTGTGGCAGCAGGGGAAGAGAAGTCTGTCATCTGTGAAGGGCAGGCAGCCCTGGGGTCCTCGTCTGTCCAGGCAGCGCTCATCGTCACTCCAGAAGCGCAGAGGACCTTGTCTGCTTGGCTTTCAGCCAGATGAAGAAGCATGGTAAAGGTCGCCGTTAGCTGGCCCTGTGCAGGGCACTGCGCCTGGCCCTAGGAATACGCAGAGGCCAAGCCTCACCTCTGTCCTCATGGGGTTTACTTTCAAGAGGGAGGGACAAGGCAATTGATTCATATGATTCACAACTGGTTTTAGAGAAGGCTCATGGGAGACCTTTGGTCCCCTTATTGTGCTCTTGAAACTGAAGTGGGCTAGATAGGGAATCGATAGATCTGGAGCCTGGCGAAAAACGCCACCATTAACGCACGTTCTTCAGTACCCGCAAGATGGCTGCTGGCAGACCCTCACAAGAAAGCCCATTCGGAACAAGATTTCCTCCAGAAGCCCGGAGAAGCCCCGGATATTCTCCAGGGACCTTATCATTGGGCCCTTCTGGGAAACTGATGGGTGGCATAATCAATCAAAACAGCAAACAGCTGGGAATCCTCCCATGCCATTAGCAAAGGGGTGGAATAATTAATGGTTTAAAAGGCAAGTGGAAAAGCAAATGCAAGTAAACCCAGGGATTTATAATCTATAATGGGGAACGGTATTCTGTAGGTCAGCCCTCTTTATCACTCTTCAGCCCCCTCCTCTCTACCTGGGACCTATAATCTGTTTTCTCCCATTTCTCTTCCCTCCCTACCTTAAAAAATTACTGGCCTAGTCAATGTGGCTTGCTCTTGAAATTCATTTTTTGCAGCTTAATCAAGAACCTAGACAAAATCTGGTAACAAAACTACTCTTGTTCCTCCCTGCTCTGGAAGAGGCAAAAAGGTCTAGGTCACTCCCATTGTCAGTGCAAGTGTGGTCTTCACATGCCTGGAACGGGAGAGATGGAAAGACGCTTTCTTCTAAAAAACTAGGCGGGCAGTTTGTCAGTGTGAAAATATTAGTCCTTCCCTCCCTGATCTTGAGTTCCCCCTAAGAGAAATTCTAATAAATAGGTGTTTACCTCTATGTATCTCTAGAAACTTAGAATGGCTCAGTCTCATGCACACAAACTATGAGTCACTCCTATGGGGATAATTAGGAAAAGAAGAGCTTTTGAGTGTTGAGAATAGAAAGGGTAAAGCATGTGGCATAAGAAGTGGACTGAAATCTTGATAAAGGTAAAGTAGATGAGAGAAAGTAAATCTGAGAGGAAAGAGGTTGCTAAAATTGAAAAGAGGAGTTGATAGATGTTCTTCACATACAGATGCCAAGGATTAGAATAAGAGAATAAACCCTGGATGCTGGGGAGAAGGGGTCAGAATTACCTACTCAGCTGGGCCTCATTGGTAAAATAAGATAACCCTAACCAGTTTCTCTCTCAAATACCAGCTTATGCGACATCCCTGAAACATGGCAGAATTATAAAAAGTAATGCAGCCCTAAGCCAGGGAGCCCAGCCTGGCAAACACAGGGGCTGTTTGTGAAGCCCATTCTATGCCCCCACCCCTAACTCTGCATAACACAACTGCATCCAGGGACCTGAAGGCAGAACCAGGGAGCTGGGAAATCAACAATTCTAAGTCCTCAAGTCAGAGAGTCTTTGACTATGTGAATAGAAAGTGAAACTCAGGAAAGAAAAACCTCTTTGTATGCATATTATCTGCATCAAATCAAAGCAAATATGCAGGCCTCTCCTTGGAATTGCAGGGAAGAAAATATAACTCGTTTTGTGGGTTGTCAGGGATTGTAAGTGTGAACTGAATACCATATCTGCTACTACTAACTTAAAATGTGCAAAATGTCAATCGCATTGCTTTATTTAGACATTGGTCTTTATGATTAATGTAGAGATAAAATAGGCTTTCCGTGCATTTACCTCCACTCAGAACTCTATTTTTCCACTAGATTTCAAGTTCTGCAAATGCATATTTTCCTATCTCCTTACCAAAATTCCAGCGGTGAACCAGCCTGGTGAAAAAGTCTTTTTAGAGCCCTCAACTTGAACAGACTAGCTGACCTTTACAGGGGACTGTGTTGACATGCAAACTATTCTCTAGCACCAACCCCAGTAACCTGTAGCCTCTCCCTCCACCCACCTGCTCCCCTCCCCTAAGATGCATTATATTACCATATGCCTGGTCTTCCACGAAATATTTGATTAATTACACTGAGTTGAATGGAAAGGCTGGTCAAGGAAAGGCTTGGAGAGGAAGAACCGCCTAAGGGCCAGGGTGTGTAGGGGGAGTGCTGGGAAAGGCTGCTGCAGAGGTCTACTGTGATCACGATGCTAAGGGGTGTGGATATTTTTTTGTAGGAGATGGGGAGCTACCACAAGTTGTTGTAGTGTAACGTTGGGTAATTGTTATGCTATAGAAGGTACTGTAATGGCAGTAGGAAAGGGAGATGTTTTTTTGTGGAAGAGGTGATGGATTAAGTAAAAAATAAAAATAAAAAAAAGAGGCAAAAAAAATCCAGTGAGGTACTAGCACAGGCTGGAGATGACGAGGGCCCAGGCTAGTGGAGGAAGAGCCAGAGTGGAGAAAATTAAAGAGGCAATTAGAACAGAAACAGCACGATTTAGATGATCCGTTGGGTGGGATATTTTTGTCTTGGGCTGAATTCCTCCCACAACCCAATCCCCGCAAAAGCGGAACCCAGGACAGAAGTTGGTGTGCAGGTGGTTTATTTGGGAAGTCATGCCAAGGAGCAGGAGTGAGGAATTGGGGCATTGGAGAAAGAAAGGAGGAAAAAGCAATGCACGAGTGTGTTAGCGAGTTAGCCTCTGCCGCAGGGGCTGTGAAATGTGTTCTCCTGGTTCCCATCCCCCACTGGCTCAGGTGGCTCCCCGCGGGCGCTAGCAGAGCACGCAGGTGTAAGCGCCCCGAGCAGGCTCCTGGCTCCTTGGGGGTCCTGTGTCAACTGTGGCACTGGGTCACTGTCCTTCCTGTGACTGCTACAAGGAAGGAAACGCAAACACAAATCCTACCTGATAATAAGCAAAGCGTCATCGTTTTATTTGAAGGACAGGTGGGTGCGAGCGTGTGTGTGTCTTTCCAATCTGTCTTTCCAATCTGCCCCAGAAAGGCCCCGTGTGGAACCCGGAGAGCAGGCCTGGGCACTGGAGCGCAGATGCAGTTCTACTGTCACCTTGTGTTCACTACAGTTCATAGCACTTAGCTCCCGGGGCGAGGCTCCCGGGGCGAGGCTGCTGCTTCTAGAAGCGCTAGGACCACCTACACTCCACGGCCACGCTGCTTAGCTGCTGTTCAGCTGGTGGCGTTTTATCAAGGCAAAGGATTCACAGACTATTCAGAGTCTGTCTTTCTCTCCCCCTCCCTTCGTTTCCACCTTCCTCCTCTTTGCAGTTCCTTTCACAAATGTTCCCACAGGTGGACCCCACAGAGCCTGAGAAGCCTGCTTCTTTTGTCAAGACTCATCCAAACAAATAAAAATATATATTAAAAAAAAACAAACAACTCGTCCAGCTCTCATGTGGAAGGCCCGGGCATCGCGGCCCTTCCTGGAGAACAAAGTCATGGTGAAGGGCTGCAGGCGGCACGAGGGAGGGTGTTCAAGTCCAGGGATGCTGGGCAGGGAGATGGGCCGGCACAGCCTCTTGGGACAAGCCTATGCGACTGGATATTCTTACTGTGCGACTCCGACGGCTGCAGCCAAGTTAGCCCTACTACCATTTACAAAGTAATAAGAAATACTAATTAATTAACCCTCCCTGAAGGTCAAGGAAATGATTGATCCTGTATTAGGGGTAGGCTAGATGCCAAAGGGACAGCAATTTCTTCCATGGTAGTCTCAGAGCAGTCAGAGGAATTAAGAAAAAAAGGAGAGTAAATGACTTAGCACTAAATATGAATGAAGCAAAAGTCCCTCAACTCTTAATTTCTTGGTATTTTGGCCAGGATAAGCACAAGATATTGATAGGGAACAGGACATGACTTCCTTCAGGCTCTTTGACAAATACATTTTCCCAGTTATTTGGGATGGAATATTAGAGGTAGAAACAATACCAGGACAGACTTCTTTTTAACTCAACATCAGCATTTTTGTGATTCTAAAAGTAATACATATTATGTGGAAATTGGAAAACTCTAAAGGACATAAAAATAGACTGTAATATGGTCACTTACTACTCTTAACATATTAGAGTATTATCCACTAATCTTTATTCTCTTTCTATCATACATTATATATGTATGATACCAATATTTGAAACTATGAATATATATAAATTAAAATTTTTAGAATTATAACATATTCCTTAATTCATTAAGCTTTCCCCACTTTGGTTTTAAATTTTTACTTTTTAGTCTTTTAGTTCCCCTACTTTTGTACTTTTAAATTATTGCTTGTTTTTCGTGTTATAAATAATCCCATGATTGATAAGGATCCTTATATTTCAAAAATTAGAATTTCTCTACTGAGAATAGATTCTAAAGTGGAATAACTGGATTAATAAACTTGTAAACAATCTTGCCAAATTGATTTGCAGACGATTTATGCCAATTTTTATTTCTACCAATAGGATATGAAAATAAAATTTCCCCCGCACCCATGAAAAACTGAATTTATTTAAACCTTTGCTAATTTGTTAGCTTGAATTCATCTCACCAGTTTAATTTGCATTCTCTTGGAAACTAGCAAGATCAAATACTTTTAATGATATTAGGCATTCTGGGAATTGTGTACTGGGATTTAAGTGTTTTTAAAAATTACTCCTCTATATTTTCCTTTTTTTAAGATTATTATTTATTTATTTCTCTCTCCTTCACCCCCCCCCCAGATGTCTGCTCTCTGTGTCCATTTGCTCTCTTGTCAGCTGCACCAGGAATCTTCTTTGTTGCATCATCTTGCTGTGTCAGCTCTCTGTGTGTGCAGCGCCACTTTTGGGCAGGCTGCGCTTTTTTCGCACGGGGTGGCTTTCCTTGCAAGGCACACTCTGCACACGGGGCTCCCCTACATGGGGGACACCCCTGCATGACACAGTACTCCTTGCGCTCATCCGCTCTGCGTGTGGGCCAGCTCACCACATGGGTCAGGAGGCCTTGGGTTTGAACCCTGGATCTCCCATATAGTAGGCGGATGCTCTATCAGTTGAGCCAAATTTGCTTCCCTTATTGTCTTTTTTAAGGTTTTGTGAGCATTTAGCTCTTTAATGTATCTAAAATTTATTTTTAATGGTGACTATGTGTAGCAGTTTGATATGATTATGAATTCCAAAAATTGATATTGGATTTTGTTTATAATCTGGTCTGTACCTGGGCATGACTGAGTTATGATTGGGGCTTTGATTGGGCCACATTAGGGCACGCAATTGGATATTCTTACTGTGCGACCCCCCCACCAAGGGTTGGGGATTCACAGATAAAAGGCATGGCAAAGGACAGAGTTGAGGATTTTTGATGTTGGAGTTTCGATGTTGGAGTTTGACACTGAAGCCTTAAGCTGGAGCCCCGGAAGTAAACTCACAGAGGAAACATAAGCAACCCCTAGGAAGAAAGGATCCTTGAGCCCAGAGAAAAGCAAGACCCCAGAAGAGAGGAACCCAAGAAGCCTGAACCCTCATAGCCATCAGCAGCCATCTTGCTCCAACACATGAAAATAAACTTTGGTGAGGGAAGTAACTTATGCTTTATGGCCTGGTATCTATAAGCATCTAACCCAAATAAATACCCTTTATAAAAACCAACCCATTTCTGATATTTTGCATCAGCAACTAATACACTATGTAATGAAAATTTTTTTCCAAATCTCTTAACCATTTAGTCCTGAACCACTTTTTTTATGATTTTTATCCTTCCTTTAATATATAACCGAATTCTGACTATACTGGTGTTTCTTGCCTTGATTGGGAATTTCTTTTAGCCTCAAAACTGTAAGCTAGTAAATTCCCATTGTTTAAGCCAATGCATTCATGGTATTTGCTTGGCAATGGCAGATTTCTCCATCTATATCTGAATCTATAATTCCTAATTGAATATAAGCTATAAGAGGGCAGAAATTTTTTCTTTCTTCCCTCCCCATCACACACAGACACACTGACACATAATAGACTCTCAGTGGCAGACTTGGCCCAGTGGTTAGGGCATCCGTCTACCACATGGGGGGTCCACGGTTCAAACCCCGGGCCTCCTTGACCCGTGCGGAGCTGGCCCATGCACAGTGCTGATGTGTGCAAGGAGTGCCCTGCCACGCAGAGGTGTCCCCTGCGTAGGCGAGCCCCACTCGCAAGGGGTGCACCCCGTAAGGAGAGCGGCCCAGCGCGAAAGAAAGTGCAGCCTGCCCAGGAATGGCGCTGCACATACAGAGAGCTGACACAACATGACGCAACAAAAAGAAACACAGATTCCCATGCCACTGACAACAACAGAAGCAGACAAAGAAGACACAGCAAATAGACACAGAGAACAGACAAGGGTTGGGGGGAGGCGAGAGAAAGAAATAAATCTTTAAAAAAAAAAATGCATACATAAGTGAACAGTGATGGTTCTCCTGATCCACTATTATAGGACAGTAAGGCCAATGGCCCTCACCAAATCAGTTATTCTGTCGAAAGGACAGGGAAAATCTGAAGAGTCCATAGGACAATTCGAGGTAAAGCCAGTCCTCTTATAGGGACTTCCAAGCTGCCACGGACAATACAGGAGGGGGTCCATTGGGGGAAAGTCTTAAGCTGTTTCACAATACCAACACAAGAGGACCCTGGAGTCTTACCTCACTATCTCAGAGATTCCTTTCTCACCAGCATCATTCAGGTGCCTTCACCTCTTCTAAAAGAGATACTGTCTTAGTTTGCCACAGGGCTGCCAATGCAAAGTACCAAGAATGGGTTGGTTTTTATAATAGGACTTTTTTTTTTAAAGATTTATTTTTTATTCCCACCCCCCCACCCCAGTTGTCTGTTCTCTGTGTCCACTTGCTGCGTGTTCTTTGTCCGCTTCTGTTGTCAGCGGCACTGGAATCTGTGTTTCTTTTCGCTGCGTCATCTTGTGTCAGCTCTCCTTGTGTGCGGTGCCATTCCCGGGCAGGCTGCACTTTCTTTCGCGCTGGGCGGCTCTCCTTACGGGGCGCACTCCTTGCGCATGGGGCTCCCCTACGTGGGGGACACGCCTGCGTGCATCAGCACTGCGCATGGGCCAGCTCCACACGGGTCAAGGAGGCCCCGGGTTTTAACTGTGGACCCCCCATGTGGTAGACGGACACCCTAAACACTGGGCCAAGTCCGCTTCCCAATGGGACGTTTATTTAGCATAAAAGCTTACAGTTCCAAGGCCATGAAATGTCCAAATCAAGGCACCAGCAGGGACGCTTTCTCACCAAAGTCAGCTACTGGTGATCCTGCAGTCTTGTCACATGGCAAGGCAAGACGACAGCCTGCCGAGGTCCCTGCCCTCACCACCTCTGGGAGCCCAGCTGTGGGCTACCAGGCTTGCCTTCTCAGCCTCCTTGCTCCGCTTTCTCTCCGAGTTCAGCTGTGGGCTCTCAGGTGTATGACTCCTCTCTTCAGGCATGAGCTGCTCCTGACAAAGGGCATCTGAAGATGGCCTGAAAATTTCCTGTTCTTCAGACTGAAAATAATGGTTTTTACATAACCTTACCCCCTCCAAAAAACCCCAAACAAATAAGTAAACAAACAAAAACCCTCTTCACATAAAACCCCAATACAGAAAAAAATATATAAGTCCTAGACACATAAATGGGAACTATCTTCTTCATCGTCTCCATTATAGTGCCAAGAGAGGAGGAACTGGCAAGACCTTCACGATGACAAGGAAGGAGGTGGCAATAACTCCTAAATTTCTGGCAAGTAGTGCCCCAAACCGAGTGGAGGATATAAGAGGAGCAGATTGAGCAGTCCGAGAGGGATCTGGGGAAAGAGAAGCTGGTGATGATTAACTAGCACAGGCAGAAAGAAGGGAGCTGAGTAGATACATCAGTAGGATAAGACAGTCTGTAAGAGGACGAATAAGTGTACAGCGTCGTCAGCGCCATTATTTTTAAGGCTGTTTACCCAGACTTTTAATTCGCTCCAAATCCGTTAAACGCCGCGAGAACGCAAATCCACACACTAACTCTTCCTCCCACGAGGCAAAGACCCGCCCCCCAAGGCCAGGGGTGGAGGCGGAAGCTCTTAGGGAGCCTAGCTCGCCGCCCCGCCCCGCCCCCTGCGGCCCACGCCCTGTCCCTCACTTCCGTTCTTTATTCGTCAGTGTCAATAAAGTTGCACGGGGTTGGCGTTTTCGCGACGGACAAGATGGCGGTCTTCGCGCTGGGCTCGCTGCTGCGGGCTCTCCGGCAGGTCAGGCCTTAACTGTATCACCGCCCCGGCTTCCCACCCCTGAGTCCCAGAACTCGCGGGCCCCTCAAGATTCTACCACCAGGGAGTGATCAACTCACCTCTGAAAGTGGACAGGTTAATTAAAAGAAGGGTTGAGCCTTGGGGGGGGGAGGGTTGGGCACCTTGGCCATAACGGTTTCCGGGCGTGGTGGGAGCGAAAACTTTTTTAGAGTGGGTCCCAAAAGGGATGGGAGGAGAGAAATTGGAGACTTCGAGTATAGACTGTTCTTTCAAGGAGTGTTGCTGTAAAGGGGGACAGAAAAAGTGGGTCAGTAGCTGGAGGGGAAGGTGGGTTGGGTTTTTCGATTTGTTCTTTAATATGGCAGAAGTAATAGCGTATTTGAGTATTAAAGGAATTGATCCTGTAGGGTAGGAAAATCGATCTTGCAGGAGAGATGGGTAAATTGCAGGAGCTGTACCCTTGTGTAGGCAAGAGGTGATGTGATTTTGGGCCAAGTTTGGTCTTAGGAGCATGGACAGCTCATCTATAGCTGTGCTGTTCGGTAGAAATATGATGTGAGCCACAATATAATTTAAAATTTTTTCTAGCAGCCACGTTAAGAAACTAAAGAAAAACAGGTGAAATTAAGTGTAATAATATATTTATTCAACTCAGTGTATTTTTCAATGTAATCAATATAAAAATGATTGAGATACTTTTCTAAAATTTTAAATCTTCAAAATCTGGTTTGTATTTTATCCTTAACAGCACATCTCAGTTTGGACAAAAAAATTTCCACCATTAAAATGAAAATGTAGTCCTACTAAAACAATAAAGTGTGTTTAATGTTTACACTGCTTCAGGTCTAAAATTTAAATGAATTAAAATAGAATTTAAAATTCTGTTTCCCACTTACATCAGTTACATTTCAAGTACTCACAAGCTCCATGAGGTTAATGGCTACTGTATTGGACAGAGCAGATCTATACTAACAGGACAGATGCAGAGCATATGATTACAGATGTTCCTAAGTAGGTAGATGTGGGAGTGGGAGTTTGTAGATGTTCTGATTGCTTCTAATTTCATAATTAAGGGGGAAGTGAGGTCATCAGCCAAGTGGGAGGATGTTGGAGCAGGTGTTAGCAGTTTAAGGTAAGAGAGACAGTGTAAAATGGCCAGGAGAGTGGGAGCAAGTACAGTGAAGTGAGAGAGAGGCCAGGGAGTTGAGAGAAGATTGTATTGATGGACCTGGTAAGGGAAGGACACAGGAAATCAAAAGCTGAGAGACATTGAAAAGATGGTAGGATCAGTGAATTGAAAGTCTCAGAGGAGTAAAGGAACTGTTTTTATTGGGGTGTTAGAAGGAGCACACCGGAAAGGTAAGTGACAGAATGAGATAAACAAAGATGAGATAATAGAGAGGTTGCACTTACTGATGATAAAAGACCTAGGGTACTGAAGTGAATAGTTAAAAAAGGGCAGAGGACAAAATTCCCTGGAGTAGAGGAGTTCAAGGAATGGAGAGATCAGAGTGTAATTTCACTGATGTTGCAGTTGCCAAGAATTAAGACAGGAAGAACATTGGAGAGAATGACAGTGAGCTAGGATCTAAAGTCATTGAGAGGGAAGCGGACTTGGCCCAATGGATAGGGCATCCGCCTACCACATGGGGGGTCCATGGTTCAAACCCCGGGCCTCCTTGACCCGTGTGGAGCTGGCCCATGCACAGTGCTAATGCGCACAAGGAGTGCCGTGCCATGCAGGGGTGTCCCCCGCGTAGGGGAGCCCTACACGCAAGGAGTGCACCCCATAAGGAGAGCCGCGCAGTACGAAAGAAAGTGCAGCCTGCCCAAGAATGGCACCGCACACATGGAGAGCTGACATAACAGGATGATGCAACAAAAAGATTCCCAGTACCACTGATGAGGATAGAAGCGGTCACAGAACACGCAGCAAATGGATACAGAGAGCAGACAACTGGGGGGGATGACGACAATAAATCTTTTAAAAAATTAAGTCATTGAGAAATGAAGGGGGTTGGTGGGGCTGTGATAGGTCACTGCAACAGTAAGGGGTAGTGGGAGGTGTTGCCCAATGGCATGAGAGTCAAAGCCAGTGTATTTCAGGAAGGAAGGAGGGAGAATGGTCTAGAAGATGCAATGAAGAACAAGGAAGACACCTACAGGGGAAGCTATCAGAAAATATTCAAGATTAGGCTAGAGCAAAAAGGTGAAGGAGACCTTAAAAGAAGAAGTGGAGGACTTTGAAGTTTGATAGTGGTGACCATGAGTTGAAGAGGGTCCAGTGAAAGGTTTAGAAGGTGAAGTGGGCTGAGAGATGGGGGCAGGATGGGATGTATACAGAGCAAAGTAGAATACAATCTTAATATATAAAGCACTGCTATAAACTATGTAAAAAATAGTGGCACTACAATAAAAAAATAGGCAGATGATATAAAACTTTCATACTGGAGGCAGAGGAGGTTGATTAGGAATAGTTTGAAAAAAGAATTCAAGGAAAAAAGTGTTTAATTTTGTTTTCTAAGTCCCCTTAACTTCCAATTTCAGTCAGTAAAAGCAAACCTCTAATTGCCCCTCAACACACAATTTGTTTCTTTCAGCCACAGTGATTTTCTCATGGTCTATCTTGCTGACTTCTACTTTGGTTTGGACAAATTTCACCTTTTCTCTCCTGCCCTGTGCTTACCCTCAACCACCCACCCACCCACACCAGATGCATCAAAATTCTGTCACATCTTCAAAGCCTTGTTTAAACCCCCCTTTCCATGGCACATCCCCCCCCCCACTTGTATTCATTTGACTCAGTCATGTGACAAATTGATGTTTAAATTCCATTCATGCTTATTTCCAAAATGTAATTGTAAAATCCTTTCACTTCCCTGTGGGACTTCTGCTTAGTAATGGGAAGGCACTCAGTGTATCTTTTCTTAATATGCTAAAAATGTCGGCTTCTCTTACAGTATTCTCATTTTCATTATTCTATTGTATACATACCTTCTATAAACAGATTTAGGGGATGCCATCATTATTTTATGTACCTGCAATTTAATTAGCATGTAATGTTTGCTCTGGTTTGAGAGAGAATTAAATTTCCAGTGGTCTTTGTTTCCTATGCTTATACTGCCATTCGAAATTATAAACTATCACCATATAAAGAAAATGTGTGACAATAAAAAACCACCTGTACTAAGAAATATTAGGTCAGTGATCATTTCAAAGTACTCTTTGACCTAGCAAGACTTTATCCTGAAAATATATAGGAACATATATGAAACGATATACATATGAGTTATTTCTTGCAGCATTGTTTGTAATGATAAATTGTGAGATATGGTCTGTCAATACAGTGCAGGTTAAATAAATGAGGCTATATCCTCATAATGGAATTCTGTGCAGCCTTAAAGTGAGAAAACTTTTACACACAGAATTGGGAAGATCTCAAAGATACTGTTAAGTGAAAGAAAGGATGATGGAAGATGAAAAACAAGGGGCAGGGGGCGTGTGTACATTAAGTATTTGTATAGATAGAAATCTGGAAGAATATACAAGAAACTCCTAACAGTGTTTATCTGTGGTCTTTAGGCAGGGGACGGATGAGGTGGGAAGGAGATGTTTCACTGTATGTCTTCTTATACTTTTTAAATTTTTGAACCATGTGACTGTTAGCTTACATAAAGGACAAACAATTCTATTTTAAAAATCTCTGAAAAATTTTCACTTTCCATTACGTTCACTACTGGCATTTTATTATCACCATTTTGTCTTAATGAACATACTTAAACATTATTTCTTCTGAATTAAGAAGTTTCTTATTTTTAATTATTAAAGTGATCCGAGATCACAGGATTGGGGGAGACTAGCAGAGCCTGAGCCTGACTGACATTCATTTGTTCCTTGTCTCTCTCCTTTAGATGGTTCCTTCATCAGCTTCAGGCCAAGTTCGAGGCTACTATGTAGACTGGAGAATGTTGCGTGATGTGAAGAGGCGAAAAATGGCCTATGAATATGCAGATGAAAGGCTCCGAATCAATTCACTCAGGAAGAACACCATTTTGCCCAAAGACCTTCAGGTTAGTTGAGTCCCTATCTACCACAAGATCATTATCTCAAAGCAGATCACTTTCAGTACTGTTCGTCATGACTTGGTTATCAATATAATATCTGGAGAACAAGAGCAAATACTCCAAGTCAGCAGAGACAAAGATGAACAGACAGCAAGTGCAAACATTGTGGGGGTGGGGAGAAATCTTTTTTAAAAAGGACACCAAAAAAACACATGCTGCATGGTGATAGCTGTATATACCATTGAAATCATGAGAAACTTATCATGTCAGTCAGGTTAGCTGATACCCAGGGCATTAATGACTAAAATGGGGCTCAGATAGGGGCCTGGGATGCTGAGAATGTTGTTTCTTAATCTAGTCCTTGTTACTCAACTATGTTGTATTTGTGATAATTTACTGAGCTTTACACTTATGGTTTGTGGATTCACATGTATCTATATTAAATTTTTAAAAATACTACTAAGCATGGTAAACATACCTGGCAGTTTTCTGTTTTTACTCTGAGGTTGAGATTCACTACTATGTACAGGGTTCTTTGAGCAAACCTGGCTACATTAGTGAACCCAGCTTTTCTGTTCCTTGTAAGCAATGAACTAAAGCATCTGGAATAAATTCATGTCATCTTTGTAATAGTGTTTTGATTTCTCTTAGGACGTGGCTGATGGAGAAATTGCTGCCCTTCCACGGGATAGCTGTCCTGTTAGAATCAGAAATCGCTGTGTGTTGACATCCCGTCCACGGGGCGTAAAGCGACGCTGGAGGCTTAGTCGTATCGTCTTCCGTCACTTAGCTGACCATGGGCAGCTTTCTGGGGTCCAACGCGCAATATGGTAAATCAATTCCAGAACCTCCCGATCTTGCAGGGAAGCCAATTCTGGCAAGAGAAAACTTTTATAATGGGAAAATACCTAGTTTTCGTAGAGGTCCAGCAGAGAAGCCTAGTCTATCTGATGCTGTCTATATTTAAATTAAAAAATGCAGGTATTTGGATGCTTTATTCTGTCAGTGAAATATGGATGTCAGTTGCCTTTTCTGGTGGACTTAAACAGATTAAACATACTGTTCCCATACATACATTGTGTAGAGTGGCATAATAAAAAGTATTTTCTAAGACAATGTTATGCTTTCCTTTTTCCTTCCAAGTTTAATCTTTTACTAACATGTAAGGACTTCTCTTTGTGTATAATGCATCAGAATTTCAGAAACAATGTTACTTATCCAGCTAATTGAAGTGTAGCTCACCTATTGCAATTTTTCATCCTGGGCTAGCTTGCAGAGTTTACCCAATTTTTTTTTATCTTTAGAGAAACTATAGATTGGAAGGTAAAGGTGATTTTAACTAATGCTTATCTTTTTTGTGTGATGGCTTAACAAAAGGTAAAAGAACCAAGTATATCCTTGCTCCATCTTCAAGGGCCCTTAGAACAAAATATGCTACATTGCCTCTTTCAAGCCGCTGAAAATCTCTTAGAGGAATTTTTGTTGGAATAGTATTATCCCTGCATTCATGTTTGCTTCATCTGTCATAGAAATAAGGGCAGCAAAAGGTTGTCTCATGCAGGAACTCAATACTGATTGGCCACTCTGTCTCTAACCTCATGAGGTCAGGGTAGTATGGCCACCCTATGATAAAAATACCCAGAGAATGTAAGCACCTGACAGCATTAGGAAAGGATTACTGGAGATGACATATGAATTTAAGTCAGGAGGGAAGGGATGTGGAGATTCTTAGCAGAGGAAACAGTAGAAGCAAAGGCACAGAGAAGGCATCAGTAGTGTGGTGTAAATGCTGAAACTATAGTCACATCAATGTATCTGAAATGGGAAGCTCAGAGCAAAAAGGGCTTTATTAAGATCTCACGTGTGATGTAAAGTAATTAAAACTTTAATACCAGCTATTGTAGAGTTTTAAGCAGAATAACGACATCACTGGTTTGTTCTCCAAATAACTGATAGCTGGGTGGTTAAGCTACGAGAAGAAAAGGCTACAACCACAAGCACAAGAACCAGTTAGAACGATGGCTTACTGGTTCAGAAATATGAGAGCCTAAGTCAAGGTAGTGGTGCTAGCAAAGGAGAGAGGACAGACTTCAAAAGTATACTTAGTAAAGAGAACTGAACCAGACTTAGTGACTGATAATATTTATGAGGTAAAGATGGCTTTCTGGGTTCCTGGTAGGTATGACTATAGTGAAGGGTAACACCAAAATAGAAAATAAGGGAAAAGTAACACATTTAGGGGAAATAGTAGATATAAGAATTCAGGTTTTAGTCATGCAATGTCTTTTGAGTCACCCCAATGGAAAAGTCTAGCATGTAACCGCATAGCAATCTAAAACTCAGTTACAAGATGAAGTTATGAAAAGGGAATTGTGATATACCTTGGATTCCCATTTCCTAAAGTTTTATAACACCTTACCGGTTCAAATGCTTTACAGCTAATATCCCAACTATTAAAAAGTGTTAAGTTCTAACTTGGATCAAATTTGATTTCTGGCCTATCAATGATAGGACTTTCCCCTCCCCCACCTTACAGTTTGAATCAGGGTCCAAGTGTAATCCATTAGTTTGGAGTTAAGTCTCTGTTTCACAAATTCCTTAGCCCATTCCATTTTTCCTTTATTCATTTATTGTAAGAACCAAGACATCTATGCTATGGAATGTCCAACATCAGGCTCTTTGCTTCATGTGTCCTTTAACTCATTCCTCTGTCCTTCAAATGTCCTATAAACTAGTAGTTACATCCAGAAGCTTGACTAGGTTCAGGTTCAATTATTTTTTTAAGGCATAGTCATAGGTGGTACTCTATATACATCACATCACGTGAGCTTTGGACTAATCAGTGGGTTCAGGTTAAGATCAACCTGATCCTACATTTAAAGTTCACCATTAATTAACCTGCTGCCTAATGGTTCTTAGCATTTCACTGATGATCATTTACCAGGCCTATTATTTCATCAGGGGTTGCAATGGTGATTTTTAAAATTCCTTCATCTTTCCTGCATTTATTAGTTGGAATTTTTCTGTAAGGAATTTTGCCTTAATCAACTATTTTTTTCTCTGAATAAATTTCCCAAAAAAGCAAGGTAAGTGCATGATTTCTCTATCATTTTCAAAGTAATTGAGCAGCGTATTCTATCAACTTCCAATGATTTCAATGCTGACGATCAATAATAGGGGGTATGGGATTGTTTTCTCTTGGAATAAGGAAAACATTATAAAACTGACTTAGGTGATGACAGCACAGCTCTGTGACAAAACTTGAGAGCTGATGTCAGTACCTTATAGGCAAGCAAATACTTTTGTTTTCTATCATTATCTAAACAAAAACATAATGTTGTGTTTTTATTAGGCAAGATTTGCTTTTTAACAATTGAAGGATGCAACATAACCCCTCCCTGAACAAAATGACCAGATGTACTAAGGAAACTATCTTTGGATGAAATGTTTAATAAGCACATTTTATTTAAATAAATCCTCCAGGAAGAAATGGAGAATTCACTGCCTTTACTCAGAGGACTTTGTAAATAATCAGCTGTCAAATTGTATCTGTCCAACTCCCCAACATTCCCTTATTGGAAATACCAATATTTCCACATTGCAGTTCCCAAAAGGACCTTTAAGTCTCAAAATTCTGTGTCTCCTTTGGCTTGTTTCTCTCTTGATTCCACCCATGCTTTATTAATGGTTCGCTTCATATCATCATCTCCATCTTCATAAATTTTCTTTAGAACATTCATCAATCCCTCACTGGGATCTGTTTCCGTGTCGTAAGAAGGCTTTCTGTTAAAAGGAAAAGACACAATAATGGACACATATATATAAATGAACCCATTTACTGACATCACCTTATATATGTGATGACATAGCAGAGAGGAAAGCATGGAAAAATACAATCCTTGTTAACTTTGGTAGGGAGTGGAGGGGAAAAGGTGTTTACAGTTAAAATAGCACACATACATCTTCCTAAAGAAACCAAAAAACATACACACACATATACACAGTGCCAGATGATTTTTACCTTTTTCTCATTTACTTTTCTGAATTAAAGTTTTTAAATTTTTTAAAAACACGCTTCCTTACATAATTTGGGGAAAAAAATACTTTCATTGAGGGAAAAAAAACGTATTACACTTGGACACATACTGAAAGCTCATATATTTTGAAATGGAGAGGCCCTCTTCTTAAGCCTAAGATACAGGGATCTAGGCTTGGAGGTGAGAACATATAAGTCTTTAATATATTCAGTACCTCTAGTTCAATGAATGGCCAAACTGGGCCAATTAACTTTCACCTTTACTTCACTCACCTCATCTGATAAGTGCTGGATTCTATAAAGGACTAACGGGATAAAATAAGAATAAGACAGGGTCATGCAGGTCCTGCACTATGTAATTCAGTCTAGATTTAAAAGCAATTCCACAGACAGTCCCATAGGCCTAGCTCCAGCCAACCATATCCCAATTGCACATTGGCTATTAAAGGGGATAGAAATGTGGTTGACTGACTCAACGTAGTACATTATAACTGGAGAAGAAATCTTTTTCAGTTCTTCCAGTTGGGTTTTAATAAAGCATACAAGTCTAATTACAGAAAGGGTTTTTGAGAGAAAGTGATCATAGGTATCATTTTATTCAATCTCTATCAAATACCTGAATTTGAACTATTGTATCTCCAATTATTTATTTACTTATTCATTTTTCATTCATTCATTTTCCATTCACTAGGTAAACATAGTCACCTGGCAATGATCTAGGCAATAAATATATAGCCATAAACAATGCAAATATGGTTCTTGCCCTCACTAAATAAGTATGCAGGGAAGAAATTAAGTGAATGAAGTGCAGGTACTGATAAATACATGGCCTTGAAACTATATGGTTTTACCACAAATAAATCCCCTTTATAGAAGCCAACCCATTTCTGGTACTTTGCATTGACAGCCCTTTGGCCAATTAAAACAGGGTACTTTAAGTGACCTTTAGAGTCTTCCAAACAGAAGAGAAGGAGAAAAAGAAATGCTATGTCTTTGCTTGAATACTTGTAGAAATAATGTCTCCAAAGTTTACCTATTTTTTTTTAATTAACTTTATTTCAAATTCACAAAAATGAAACTTAGAAAAAGGTAGCTCAACAAGTACATTACGCCTAAAAGTTCTTTTTCAGGCAGTTTTATCTCATCTAAGTCCAACTGCTAACTCAATTGTTCCCCTACTGTTCAGACAGAAACACATATGAACACAGAACAGTTAAATGACAAGTCAAGTCCCCCTTATCAATGAAAAAAAAGTACTTATATTCATGTCTCACAAAACCAAACCCCATATGCTTTTTTTACCTTTAGAATATAGTACCGACTTTGCTTTTGCTACAAAAGCATTAATGTTGTTAACTATGTAGTCCATAAATTACAATAGTTATATTTTCCCATATAACACATTCTTAACACCCTGCAGAACATTTCTATATTTATATTACAATCCTCATTTACTTCCAAAATCATCCTTATACATTCCCAATATAGGAGAACGCTGCAGTGCCTGTGGGCCAGCGAGGAGGCTGTGGCCCAGCTGGAGGAGATAAGCCACCTCTTGGCCAGCTGCGGCAGTATGACCCACCCACAGAGAGCCAGCAGCCTGGACACCATGTTCCCCAGTGAGGAGGAGAGGAAAGGTCTGGGGGTGGCTGGGTAGCAGCTCAGCCAAGCAGCAAAGAGATGCTGGCCTGCCTTCAGACCCTGCACAACCTCATGATCCAGTATGTGGGTGAAGGCCGCTATGAGACTGTGGTGCCACTGTGCTGCCAGGTCTTAGAGGACCTGAAGCAGAGCTCAGACCACTGCCACCTTGATGTGCCCACCATGGTCAACATCCTCGTGCAACATCTTTGTATCAGGACAAGAACAGGTATAGAGAGGCCACGGACCTCCTCCACAATGCCCTGCAGATCTGGGAGCAGATGCTGGGTCCTGAGCACCCCATGGAGGCTGCCTCCCTCAACAACTTGGGTGTCCTCTATGGAAAGAGAGGGCATTACCAGGAGGTGGAGACTGTGCCAGTATGCCCTGGAGATCAGAAGGCACACCCCATTCTCAGTCCATGACCCCTGATGCCACATGACCCTTCCCAGCTGATCCTGCTATGCTCCCACATTGACCCTATGCTGGGATGTCCCCAATTTGGTTCCTGTGACCTCTGGCCTTTTGCACCCCTCACATTTGATGTGGACCCCCAATTTGAGCCTGTATCACCCAATTCCATGGTCCACCCCCGTTGACTACTGTGACCCTGGAAAAAGAAAAACAAAAACAAAAATACAAAACCTATTCCTTTAAGAGAACAGACTATGAAAGAGCGTTCCTGAAGGAGTTAGTCTGGGTTCAAAACAAGCAATCTTAAAATCTCAGTAACAAAAAAACACAAGTATTTGTTTTTATCTACTGCAGAAGAAAATGTTAAGCAGAGGAAAATTTGACCTAGAAAGGAAGTAGCTTTGAATAAACATTTATAGAATAGTCATTATAAAGGAGAAAAATATTCTTTTCCATCTATACCAGTGGTATGAAACACTGCATGTTAGAAATGTCTGTGGAATTGAAAAATATATATTGGTATCTAGGCCTCTCAGAAACTACTGAAATAGAATCTCAGGAAATGGGACAGTATCTGTATAGAAGCACCACTGGTTGTCCATCTGCAAGGGTTAAGAACCAGCACTAAAGAAACCAAAGAGAACTACAAAGATCTCTTTAAAAAGCAACTTACTGGGCACATGTGTCAAGTAGGTTCTCACAGTTGAAAGGAGATGCACAAGATAATCAGGTTTTATCAGTGGACATTAAGAGGTAAATGGTCAAATCACAGCTTTTACAACTCTATTATCCATAAAAACAAACAATAAAGAAATCTATAATCCTGGCCAAGAATATATTAAAATTCTTAAAGAAATGAAAGTAGACTCACTCTTTCTCTTTGCATTCTTTTTCGACTTGAGTCAGATAGTCCCACCGCGTGTTTTCTGCTTTCTTTCTACATAAAATCAGAACTGTATCAGTCTTGACCTGGAATTGGGAAAACATAACTTAAAATGTGGAGATAATCATAAATATTCAAAAAACAATTACTTATTCAACCATATACCTATTATGTGTTAGAACTGTCCTGGATGCTAGGAATACTTTGATGAATAAGCCAAAGCCCCAACATTCATGAGCAGGGGAAAGGGGGTAGGGAGGGGAGACCATAAATAGGTAAAACTGGAATGTGGAATACCTTCAAGTACTAATAAAGTGCTATGAAGAAAAAGAGGGTGTTATGAGCTGAGGGAAGAAACTTCATTAGGAAGGCCTCTCTGAGGTGAAATGTGAGCTGAGACCTAAGAAGGAAGGGCCTTTCAGGTACATGGTATGGCAAACAGTCAGCAAATCCTAAGGTTCAAGATAGGATGATCTTGGTGTGACTGAGGAATAGAAAGGAGTGTCTGGATTTTAGTGATCAAAGGCAGGAGAGTAATGTAATTAAGAGGAGTGAAAGAGAGGCAGGAAACCAGATTATATAAAGGCAGAATGGAGCAAGGTAGAGTTTGAAAGGTAAAAAAAAGTAGAAGGAGGTAGAATAAACAACTCTCAACAATGAGTCCTTTTTGGGTATTCCTTCCTTTAGTGCTAGTGGATGAAAGAGCAATGAGAAAAAAGCTAATCAATAAACTACATTTTAACGTTACTTTTAAGCTGTTAGGAAAACCAAGATGGCAGAATGGTCAATGTTTACAGCAGCATTATTCACAATAGCCAAAAGGTAGAAACAACCCAAGAGCCCATCAACGGATAAATGGATAAGTAAAATGTGGCATACACATATAATGGGATATTATTCAGCCATAAAAAAGAATGAAGTTTTGATACATGCTACAACATAAATGGATCTTAAAAATATGCTAAGTGAACTAAGTCAGACACAAAAGGACAACTATTGCATGTCACTTATATAAAATAACTAGAATATACAAATTCATATGAGCAGAAAGTAGATTACAGGAGACCAAGGGCAGAGGGGAGAGGGAATGGGGATTAATGCTTAATGGATAGAGTTTCTGTTTGGGATGATGGAAAAGTTTCAGTAATGGAGAGAGGTAATGGTTATACAACACTGTGAATGCAATTACACTGAAATGTGTACTTGGAAGTGATGAAAATGGCAAATTTATGTTATATATGTAACCACAATAAAATTTTTTATAAGGTCTTAAAAAACAACAAAAAGAGAACCAGGATTCTCACTTGTCAAAAGAAAAAGCTAAATATAAGAAAAGGAAGAAAACTATTGTGTCTTGTAGTTTTGGATTAGAATTGGAATTACTGGTTTTAATTTATGATTTTCATATATAGAAATAATACATAATTAAAAACAAACAATGGCATAACTATTCACCAAACACATCAAACATCATTATTTAAATTAATTACTTAGAAAATAAGGCTTGTCTGAATTAGTGAAAAGTACGAACAGTTTTTTTAAAAACTTTGTTTTTATGGCTTCTACTAAACTCAATCTAGGCTAAGTGCTTCAATCCTTTATGTATCAAAACATACACACAGGGAAACGGACTTTGGCCCAGTGGTTAGGGCATCCGTCTACCATATGGGAGGTCCGTGGTTCAAACCCCGGGCCTCCTTGACCGGTGTGGAGCTGGCCATGCGCAGTGCTGATGCGCGCAAGGAGTGCCGTGCCACACAAGGGTGTCCCCCGCGTGGGGGAGCCCCACGCGCAAGGAGTGCGCCCGTGAGGAAAAGCCGCCCAGCGTGAAAAGAAAGAGCAGCCTGCCCAGGAATGGCGCCACCCACACTTCCCGTGCCGCTGACGACAACAGAAGCGGACAAAGAAACAAGACGCAGCAAATAGACACCAAGAACAGACAACCAGGGGAAGGGGGGAAATTAAATAAATAAATAAATCTTAAAAAAAAAAAAAAAAAAAATACACACAGTACATCCAATAGCATCTACCATTAATTAAACACTTTACATACAGTATTTTACTTAATGTATCATTTCAACATTGAAATAAATTATTCCCATTGTGCAAATGAGAAAACTGAGGCACACAGTGATTAAGCTGCCAAAAGTTATACAACTAGTAAGTGGCAGAGCTGGCATTAAAATCTGTCTCAATCTTAACCATTTAAAAAGTTTATTCCTCTCCTGATTTGACTGCAATATTTTTATAAACAGACAGCGGAATGTTTCTTGCCAATCCTTGTTCTAGAGGACAAGTTAATTCTAGTTCACCTTAATTTAAATTAGCCAGGTTCAACTTAATGAGGTTTCAAAATATTATGATAAAAGAAGCAAACTTACTTTCTTTGAACTGCCCTCCACAGAGATGGGTTTCAAGAGGTTGTTCACAATCATGGAGTAATTCTTCCCATTTAGATTTTTCACTAGAAGATCAAATGATCTACAACACAGTAAGAATACATAATCTTTCTGGTTCTATAAAAGTTGCTCTATAGTTCTTGTGGAAAGAAGCCACCAGTTTTACTTCAGGGTCTGCATATGACCATCCTAGATGATTTTAAGATTCACCCCTTCATTCAAAGTAGGCATGAAAGGTAACTAATTCTAAACTGAAGCAGAATTTCATGAAGTGCAAAGAAAAAAGTCCCATGCTAAGGCAATCTGATTTTTAATGGTTCATCTGTTCACTGTCTTCCCCATTATAATGAAAACTTAAACTCACCTCTCTGTGAAATGCACCTGCACATTCTCAGTGGGAACTTGATGAACTCCAGTTAAGGTAATGTAGATTTTCACAAATTTATCTGACTGATCCCATCCTAGCAACAACAAAAAGACGTGATACAAATAAATCTGAAATTTTCTCTAGAACAGCAAATGCATGTGAGTTGTAATAAATATAGCTCATTTTCCTTTTATGGAAATATTTTTTGACCTATACCTAAAAACTGGTAATTCTCCACTAAGACTGACAACTAAACGTCACTGCGGTTAATTTCATGGTTTCTTTTTCTCCAAGCAGGCTAACAAATGCAATCCTAGCTTTCTCAATTTTTTTTCTGGAACAAGATAGCATATAAATTCAGAGTCCAATTCTTTACCGAAATCTGCTAATCTGATTAACCTATCAGTATCTACTAAATGCTATTTCATTACATATTATCAAACTATTTACAGTAGTCTCTCACTGTCAACACAAAAAATACACAAACATCACATAAAAAGCATACTATATATATTGGGAATATAATTATTTTCCTGTTCCTTACTCAGCCCTAATAGAAATTTAATGTTAATCAAGAAAGATGTCCTAGAAAAGTTCTGTGGAACTTTAGTTTCTTTCCATTCATTCAATCCATCCTCCTCACTAACTGTTAGAAGAGTTTTCTCCTTAAACACAAGTCTGGGTTCCTGATTAAAATGCCACCCCCCTTCCCTAACCCTAACACCTTCACACCAGTTTTCTTTGGTCAACTAAGTACAAGAGTATGTCTCTTAGATACGACACACACTGCTCTTACTTTTGGGTCTCTACCCTAGCACTAAAAACTGTTTTTAGCCTCTACCTGTGCATAATAAAGTTCATCATGCCTGGCATGTCTCTATTTGTATCCTTTGCTCATGCTGTTCGCTTCCTTTCCCCCTTACTGAACAAACTCTGAACATTCTCCCTGATTACTGTTCACCTCCAACTTAGAATTATTCAGCTGTATTTCCATAACACTATAAATCTCTTAGTTTAAACAAATAAAATTTAAGTACCACTTTGTGCCAGATACTGTGAGCATAAAGAAAAGTTAAGACTGTCCCTGCACTCATGAGGTTCATCAGATTCAAGTCACACTGTTTCCAAACAAAAGTTTACATTCTGCTGAGAGAAAATGGTATCATTACATTGTGTATGGTATTAGTGCACACCTGTGTCCCAACTGTACCTTGCGCAGGAAGGGACTACTAGGTATTAGACATCATTTTGTTTCCACAAGTCACATCATAACAGTAGCACATACAAAGAACTCAAAATTACTTCTTGTATTTACTTGAATTCCTTTCCTCAGTTAATTTTGGTGGTTGTCTGGCAAAGTGAAACACAAAGCAGGATGCACAAAAAGCTGTGTTCCTTATATGCTGAATGAACATCAGAGTATATTCCTTCCTTCTTGTTACACATCTTCTTTGTACTTAAATCATCTTGCTTTCTTGTGGACATTTTCTAGAATGTTTCCTTTTTCTTTTTATCTTAAAAAGTAAAGTACTCAAAAAATATTAAACAAACACTCAAAATTATGCTGAACATTAATTTCTTAGTGGGTCACTACTGAGGAATAGGTTGCTCAGGGGCAGAAAGAACTGGAAATAGGGGAATAAGTCATACCATAATTACTGATTTTCACTGTATATCCCGTTGTAATGGGAGCAACCACAGCTGCTGGCTTTTCATTTTCAAGAGGTTCTGCTTTCCCCTGTGATTTCTGCTGCATCTTGTTCTTGATTTCTGTTTCAACCTTGGATTTTTCAGTTGTAAGGGCATCACGTACTCTTTTTCTAGTGGCCTTTTCCAGCAATACCTTCACCTCTTCAAGATCTTTCTGTAGCTTTAAAATAAAAGGTAAGTTAGCTATGATAAATTCATAATGATCTGATATTGTACTTACCATTCATTTCAAAAGGCTAAAATATAGGAGCTAAGAATGAAGAAGTTAATTTAAATTTTCTAAGACTGGATTGCAACTTGGATTCTTTTCTCTAGCCAATATAAATAACTCAAACTTCCTTTTTCAAGAAAAGGAAAACTTTATTTTCAAAATATGTAATCAAGACTAAAACTTCCAATTTGGTAGCCTGTGTGTGGTTTTTTTTTTAAAGATTTTTAATTTATTTCTCTCTCCTTTCCTGCCACATTGTCTGCTGTGTCCATTCCCTGCGTGTTCTGTGTCCGCCTGTATTCTTGTCAGAGGCACCCAGAATCTGTCTCTTTTTGTTGTGTCATCTTGTGTCAGCTCTCCGTGTATGCAGCACCATTCCTGGGCAGGCTGCACTTTTTTCGCGCTGGGTGGCTCTCTTTATGGGGCACACTCCTTGTATGTGGGGCTCCACAGGGGACACCCCTGCGTAGCATGGCACTCTTTGCACGCACCAGCCCTGCACGTGGGCCAACTCACCACATGAGTCAGGAGGCCCTGGGTTTGAACCTTGGACCTCCCATGTGGTAGGTGGACGCCCTATTCATTGGGCCGAATCTGCTTCCCTGCCTGTGTTTTAGAAAACATGTTATTTACAAGATGCTTTTGTGATTTATGAAGAAAGATGTAGAAATATTTTTAAAAGTTTGTAGATTTCCTTTTTAACATCTAGCCCTAGTGTCACTGAATATTATGAATTTTTTAATAAATTAAAATAAAATGATTGAAAGACCACATGAACTATGGTCAACAGGCAACTTAACTGAGGTAATCCTTTACACTTCTGTCAGTGATTGCTCCTCATTGATCCTCCTACCTCAAATACACAAATTACTACAGATAAAGTTTGAAATTTTGAAAGAAAAGAAAACAAAAAGTGTTTGTGTGTGTGTATGTGTATATAAAGTCTTGTTCTGAAGCTCAGGGTAAAAAGTCTGGGACTTCTTGCACAGAAGAGAGAAAAAATTGGCAAACAATCCAAATGCAACTCTCTTCTCACTGAAAACATCTTGAAAAAGTCACCCTGTTCTTGTTTTATTCTCATGGCAATACACGGTCTATCAAAGTCTATTTTACATTTCTATTTTCTAGAAACATAGCCAACATTTTATGAAGTTAAGAAGTCAAAGACACTGTTAGAAACAATGAGCCTAAAATTTTTTTCCTAATTATTATGTGACATATTTCAAGTTACAAATGTCCTTACAAACAACAAATTCATTTTTCATAAAATGACTAGATTCTGGCACAATACTAGTAGCTTGACAGCATGAATCTCACATTATACCTTGAGATCACATAAAAGGCTCAATATAGTAATGCTTGATAACTATTTAAAGTCCCAAGTACAACAGAGTTTGAAAGCCTTTATTTTCCCTAAGTCTTAGAAAATGGATTAATAAGAAAACTAATATTTTCTTTTACCCCAAGCGTTTTGTTATCCCATTTAATGCACATGCCCCGTGTTGCCTAACTGCAACTTACAGCTCATCTTTGACCACAGAACCAAATGTTTTTGTTCAAAGTAATCTTTTTATTAGAATGGTTTCAAAAATTCACAATGACTATTATCAACATAAAAAATACTGAAATGCAAAATGGGGTATATTTGTTCCCAGAGTAGAGACATAGTTTTAAAAAAAAATAAAAGAAAGGAAATGTATCAAGTTTTTGCTTTTAACTGGATTAGGAATCCTTTTCCAACAGACTCAAAAAAGAAATGAAAAAAACTCAAAAAAGTACTAAGCCAGGGTTTCCCCCATGTGGTTGAATTACCTGCCCTCTTTTAGTCAATTTTGGCTCTAATAGACTCTTTTTTTTTTAAGATTTATTTTTATTTATTTCTCTCCCCTTCCCCCCAACCCCGTTATCTGCTTTTGTGTCCATTCACTGTGTGTTTTTCTGCGTTCCCTTGTATTGTCAGGCGGGACCGGGAAACTGTGTCTCTTTTTTGTTGCATCATCTTGCTGTGTCAACTCTCCAGGTGTGCAGCGCCACTCCTGGGCAGACTGTGCTTTTTCTCACGTGGGGCTGGCTCTCCTTGCCACTCCTGGGCAGACTGTGCTTTTTTTCACGTGGGGCCAGCTCTCCTTGCATGGCACGGCACTCCTTGTGTGCAGCAGCACTGCACGTGGGCCAGCTTATCACACAGGTCAGGAGGCCCTGGGTATCAAACCCTGGACCCTCCATATGGTAGGCAGATGCTCTATCAGTTGAGCCATGTCCACTTTCCATCTAATATACTCTTTTGTATGTTACCCACTGAAGCTACTTACAACAAGCCTGTTTTAGGTACCATTCTTCAGCTCTTCCCTGTCATTTGCAGACCTGAAACTGGTAACTGATCCCTTTGGTGCTTTTCCTGTACACAATCTTCAGACTATGTATACTACTCTATCTAGAACATCTTAATTTCTTTTGTAATTTTCCTTGCCTTGCTGGCATGTATTATTTTCCTTTTGCAAAAAAGTCTCTCTCATACCTTCCTTTTGAATTATATACTAATAATAGTTGGTAAAACAAACACTTTCAAGCCTTATCGTCTATTTTCAAATTCTTCCCAATGAAGCATTAAAACCAAAATGTTTCAAAATAGGCAAAGGACTTCAATATTTGACATTTCTTCAAAGATGATAAACAAATGGCTAACAGGCGCATGGAAAGAGACCCAAGACATCATCAGTGGGAAGCAGCTGTGGCTCAACTGATAGAGCATCTGCCTACCATATAGGAGGTCCAGGGTTTGGTACCCAAGGCCTCATGACCTGTGTAGTGAGCTGGCCCATGCAGGGGTGCCCCCTGTGGAGGGATGCCCCATGTGCAAGGAGTGTACCCCACAAGGAAAGCTGCCCTGCACGAAAAAAGCACAGCCTGCCCAGGAGTGGTGCCACACACACGGAGAGCTGATGCAGCAAGATGACACAACAAAAAAAAGTGACAGTTTCCCAGTGCTGCAAGACAATAATGTAAGCAGACATAAGAACACACAGTGAATGGACACAGACAGTAGACAACATGGGGGGGGGGGGTAGGGGAGAGAAATAAATAAAATAAATCTTAAAAAAAAAAAAGACATTATTAGTCATTAGGGAAATGCAAATCAAAAGCATAATGCAAATCACACCTACTAAGATGGATTTAAAACAAAACAACACAATGCAATAACCCCGAAAACAACATGTACTTAGCCAGAATCTGTAGCAATTAGAAATTATAACCCTCATATACGAAAGGTGGAGATGTGAAATGGTACAGTGCTTTGGAAAAGAAAAGGTAGTTCCTCAAAAGGTTAAAGATAATATTTAACCTCTTAATCAGCAATCAGTTCTACTCCTAGGTATGTACCCCAGTGAACTGAAAACTGGTGCCCACACAAAAATTTGTACACAAATATTCAAAGCAGAATTATTTACACTAGCCAAAAGGTGGAAACAATCCAAATGTTCAACTGATAAAAGAAAAATGGTAGTACGCCCACATAATAGATTCAGTTATAGAAAGAAATTAAGTACTGACATGCTACGTCATGGATGAACCTTGAAAACGTGATGCAAAGTAAAAGGTTACATATTGTATGATTCCATTTATGTGAAACACCCAGAATGGGCAAATTTATGGAGAAAGAAGGCAGATAAGTAGTTGGCAGGAAGGAGCGTTAAGGATGAAGCATGACTGCCTAAAGAGTCCTTAATGGGTTTCTTTTTCGGTGATGAAAATGTTCCAGAATTAAGACAATGATGATGGTTGCACAATGCAACTAATAACCACTGAACTGTACCTTTTAAAGCGGTGAATTTTATCTCAATTAAAAACATACAGGGAGTGGATGTAGCTCAAGTTATTGAGTGCCTGCTTCCCATGTGCGAGGTCCCAGTTCCATCCCGGGTACCTCCTAAAATCAAGTGAAAAAAAAACCCTTACTGGGAAGCACAGGCAGCTCAGTGGTTGAGAGCACCTGCTTCCCATGAAGAGGTCCTGGGTTCAATTCCCGGTCCCTCCTAAAAAAAAAAACCACACACACAAACAAAAACACAAAATGCTTTCTAAATGAGTATTTCTAAGTACCTAAATTGAGAAACTTAGAATCCTACTTTGAAGATGATTAATACGGTGCTATCCCAAAGTGTAACTGTAAAGTTACTTCAGAGAATCTTTCTTTAGGGCACATGGCATTCTAATGCCTATCTTTAAAAGAGAACATAAACTTGTGGCAAGTTAACCAGATCAATATTTCAGCACACAATATTTTTCTTCATTTAAAGCAGATTCTTAAACATAAAAAGACAAATTTGAGATTTCCCATATTTTTTCTTCATACTGAAGGGGAAAAATTCCAGAAAACAAATTAAAGATACCCAACACTTTACTTTAAATAACAACATCACTTAATTGACATCCTCCTTATGCCAAGAAAAGATCAATGTTATTATTCCTATTTTGCAGCTAAGCACCCTGTGTCCAAAATGTTTAAGCCCCCATGTTCAAAGTCCACAGGGTTTAAGAAACGTCTATTTCCGATAAAAAATCATAATTACAACCAACTTTCCAATTTATTTTTAAAAAGCATATCACAGATTACAGCTTGCAAGCCCTGTTTTAAACACTCAGAATAATCTGTAAAACAACCCTATGAAACAGAAACTACAGTGCCACAGAGAAGCTAAATAACTCGCCCAAAGTAACAGAACTACTTGCGAATACTAAGAGAATGAAAATGCTGGGACCAAGGACTTCTCATCTTCCAACTGCCTGCTACTGTTTAATGACACTCAATTTTTGCAATCAGCTTTAGTTTAATGAAGCTCTTGTCTTCTGGCTAATGTAACAGGAAAGGAAAGGACCGGGGAAAACCAGGAGACTGGGTCACCTGCAGTCGCGAATCACGACACCCCACCCCCACCCAGCCGGGAAGGACCCCTGACCGCCGGCCAGGGTAGAGGAGCGGGAGTCGATCGAGAACTTTCCCGGGTAGCGGAGGCCCGCAGTAGCCGGGTGGGCACCAGAGGCCGCTGCAGGTGAGTGCAGTGGAGACCGAGGGAAAGCGCGGAGACTACGAGACCCGGGAAGGAGGCCAGACGATGAGGCGCTGCGGGCCGCCCCAGGGAAGGTCGACGCGCAGGGGACAGGGCGGTGAAGGCGGTAGGGGAGCTAGTCACCCGCTACGAGCTGATAAACTCCAGCTTCGACTAGTCAGACAGATGAGGCCAGACCCTTTACCTCTTCCAAAGCTGAAGCCATAGTCGGGCTGGGTCAGGCCGAAGGCCCGAGATGCAGCCGCACAGGAGAGGAAACAGGAAGCGCCGTACTGAGTACGCACACCCTGAAAGCTGTCCCCACAAGACAGACTCGCAATGCCGGCAGCCAGTGCGCACACCCGACCCCGCGTAAAAGCGCGGCTCGCCTCCAGCACGCGGCGCCTCTGGAACCTTCCCGAGTCAGCCACCGCCCACCCAGAGCGCGGCCCGCCTGGCTCCGCCCCACCCCATCGAGCCTGACGGCCCCGCCCCGCCCCACCCCGCCCTCCGAGCTTCCTAGCAACCAGTAACTCTCGCGAGCTAACCGGCAGTTCGATGAGAGTAACGCCTCTTCCTTCCCGCCGCGGCAACTGCGTGTACTACACTTGAACGCCTTTGCCCCGACTGCGCAGTCGCAGCTGGGTACGGCTTCTTTCGCAAACCTTAACCCAGCCCCGGAAATAGCGTATCTATCTCCGAGTTCAAATCGGAAGTTGGCTAGAGAGTTCGGCTGCTTCCGTCCCCTCTAGGACACCGGCTCAACTTGAGCCCATTGTTGCCACTGCGAGAAAAGGGAAGAAGGAGCAGCATGCTTATGTAGTAACGGAAGGAAACGAACATGTTACGTGTGGAGAGTTCTTGAAGGGAACAGTTTGATTTTCCCTGGGTTCTGGCGCGCTAGTGAAGTCATCAAGACTTTGGTTCTGGCGCGCTAGAGTCGTCGTCATGATTTAGCATCTGCGACGTGGTGGTGTAATCCCGATTCACGTTAGGAGGTGGGGCTGGGTCGGCTACTTGACCAAACTATCTCCGTTAGGCTGGGTTCACGCTGCTTGGTAAGAGAGTCCTCATTATTGGCCGCAATTATGGGCCCTCCGTTTTTTCATCGACTGTTGAAGCCAACTCTTCTAGTGCCTTTGTTCTCTTCACCGAACATGCTGCAGGTCTCTAGTTCTCACTCCGGTGTGGGTTCGATTTAAATAGAGCCCATTGACCATCAGGGATGTGGCGGGCTGAATTTTCCTGGGACTGCTTTCTGCGCCTTCTCAGGCTCCAACAACCCCTCTCAGGCCTCTGAGAAGCCCCCTCTTAAGAAACTTAGCCTCCGGTGTCTGCAACACGTTGGAGAACATAAACGTTAACCCCTGAGAAGTTGTATAGCCCAAGAAAACGATTAGAATGATCAAGTTAGAGAAGGAGAAAAGCTGCTAGAAAAATGTAGATTGACAATTACCCTAAAAAAGAACATGCAGTACAAAAGCAGGTGCTCGCAATATGGCTGAATCTCACAAACATAAGGTTAAAAGAAAGAAACCGTGAAAAAATAAAAGAGAGATCCTGGATTCATTCTCCAGTGGTTCCTTAAAAAAGAAAGAAAAGGGGGGGGGGGGGGAGAAAGAAATAAAAAAAATAAAAAATAAATCTAAAAAAAATAAAATAAAATAAAAAAGAAAGAAAGAAACCGGACATAGAAATTTTCGTACTGTATGATTGCGTTTAAATAATGTAACAAAACGAAACAGGAAAACTAGTCTATGGTGTTAAAAATCAGATACTTAAAAGTCATTAAATTTCCTTGTGTGTGGAGAACAATGACAGAAAGGAGCCATGAGGGGGCTTTTGAGGAGGAGGTAATATTCCGTTTCTTGAGTGTGAGGCTAGTTATAGGTGTGTTCACTTGGGGGCACTATTGTGCTGTAAACGTGTGGAGTTTCTTTTTTATGTTAAACTTAATTCTTTTTTAAAAAATTTATTTATTTCACTCCCCTTCCCCCCACCCCCACCCCGGTTGTCTGTTCTCTGTGTCTATTTGCTGTGTCTTCTTCTTTGTCTGCTTCTGTTGTCAGTGGCACGGGAATCTGTGTTTCTTTTTGTTGTGTCATCTTGTGTCAGCTCCCCGTGTGCGCAGCACCATTCCTGGGCAGGCTGCACTTTCTTTCGCGCTGGGCGGCTCTCTTTACGGGCACACTCCTTGTGTGTGGGGCTCCCCTACGCGGAGACACCCCTGCATGGCACGGCACTCCTTGTGCACATCAGCACTGCGCATGGGCCAGCTCCACATGGGTCAAGAAGGCTCGGGGTTTGAACCGGGACCTCCTAGGTGGTAGATAGACACCCTAACCACTGGGCCAAGTCTACTTCCCCTTAATTCTAATTTATATTTAAGAAGGCACAGGAAGGAGTCTTCTGAGATGATGGGAATGTTACATTGATACATACAATTGTCAAAAATTCTTGGAATCAACTACGATTTGTATATTTCATTGTGTATATATATATATTTTTTAAAGATTTTTTATTTCTCTCCCCTTCCCCCCCCTCCATTGTCTGCTCTCTGTGTCTGTCCATTGTGTGTTCTTCTGTGACTGCTTCTATCCTTATCAGTGGCACCAGGAATCTGTATTTCTTTTTGTTGCTTCATCTTGTGTCAGCTCTCCATGTGTGCAGCACCATTCTTCATTCTTGGGCAGGCTGCACTTTCTTTCTAGCTGGGTGGCTCTCCTTACTGGGCGCAATCCTTGCGTGCGGGGCTCCCCAATGCAGGGGACACCCCTGTGTGGCAGGTACTCCTTGCACGCATCAGCACTGCGCATGGGCCAGCTCCGCATGGGTCAAGGAGGCCCAGGGTTTGAACCGCGGACCTCCCATGTGGTAGGCAGATACCCTAGCCATTGGGCCAAGTCCGCTTCCCTTCATTGTATATTATCTATGCCTCAATTTTAAAAATATGTCCAACTAGAACCTGGAATTATGTAGTATTAAATAGAAACAGATCATCTATTGCACTGGGTGAAAGATTAACCAATGCTATGATTTTTCAAGTTTGCTTGGTAATGCACCTGGGGCAACTTCTCCAGATGGTCTATACCCAGACACATGGTTCTAAATATCATCTATTATATAAATAACAGATGTAACTCCCAAATCTGTAGCTGCAGCTCCATAACGCCATCGAGCTCTCTAGATTCTAGTTGGGTATGTAATAAGCATATCAATTTCTACTTGTCTAAATAAACAAACAAAAAAACCTGCCCAATTTCTCATCCTCACTCCCTAAACTAACTCCTCCAAGTATTCTCCAGCTCAGTGAATGGTCACTTTATTCTCTAAATTGCTCAAGCCAAAGGATCATACTTGAGTCTTAATGTCAGGTTCTACATCCTATCCTATACCAAATAAGTTGAGAATCAAACTGCGTCTCACTGCCTCCACTGCTACCACACAAGATCAAGCTATCATCCTTTCATCTAATATTTAAACTCCTAGTACTTATTTCTCCATTTCCCTGCTTATGCCTTTACAGTTAGTTTTCCATTGAGCAACTAATCTTTTCAAATCATTACATCCATTTGCTTAAAAATCTCCAATAGCTTAGAATAAAGCTAACACTCTTTACCAAGACATATAATGTTCTACATGATCTTATCTTACCTTTATAAGCCTCATATTTTATCTCACAGAACGCATCTCTTACCACTTTCCCTCTCCCTGGCTGTCTTAGTTTTCCAGAGGGCTAAAAAAAACAGAAATGGGTTGGCTTTTAAAATGGGAATTTTACTTAGGGTAAAAGTTTGCAGTTCAGAGGCCATGAAATGTCCAAAATCAAGCATCAAGAGATGCTTTCTCACCAAAGCCATGCTGGTGATCGTGGGGTCCTGCCACACAGTGAAAGAAGATGGTGGCCAATCTCTCCCAAGGTCCCTGCCTTCCCTTCCGGGTTCACCATCCCCTGGAGCCCAGCTGTGGGCAACCAGACACAGGGCATTTCTCTTTCCGGGCCTCCTCTCAGTCTCCGTTTGCTCCGCATTCGTCCCAAGTTCAGCTGTGGGCTATCTGGCACAGGGCTCGTCTTGTCTCCTCAGCCTTGAGGTGCTCCGTGGGCCCAGGATTTTGGGAGCTTCATGCTTAAGCTTTCACTGTAGTGATCCTCAAGTCTTCTCCTATGTGGAAGGATCAAAAGTGGCAGCTTCCTTCCTCTGTGTCTTTATTTCTCCATTTATATAAGACCTGGCAAGAGGACAGAGACTCAACCTGAGGAAAATCTCGCTGACATAATCCGTTCAAAAGGCCCCACACCCAGGGCAGGATCTTTTTGTTCATTTTTAGCACTTAGAATAGAGGTTGGCACAGTAGGCTATTAGTAAATGTTGTTTGAATGAATGTAATAGAACTGGCAGTCTGTATTTGTAATAGATTTCTGATTTAATATCAAAAAAGTCTGGGAAATTGGCCCTATATGTTGAATAAAGGCTTTTTTCCCTTTATTTTCAATATAAGTTCTACTTAGTATGACCTGTGATTTGGGAGTATTTGTTTAAGCTCTCATAATAAGCCTTGGTTTTCTTATGTCTAAATGGGGACCAGAATTTCAAATAACATCGTTTGGGATTTAAACTCAGGTTACTTACATAAAGGCACAGTCCCCAAAGCATAGTAAGCACTTTATAAATGTTAGCTGTTATTTTGTAACTCAGGCACCTACATCTATGACCATGCCTCAAACCTTATGTAATAGAACTTCCCATCTCTGAAGTTGTAAACTCCAAAAGCCCATATTCTGAAGTTTCCTGTTTTTTCAGTGTTGCTCCTTAATTACTACCACACCTATTTTTAATTTCATCAATATTGCAATTCTTTGGTACTTCCATTTCCCCCTTTCTACTGACCTCTCAGGCTAGCTTTCATTATCAATTTTACTGTTTTCTCTTCTTACCCCCAGGACTCCCTTACTCTTTTTCATTCTACCATACCCACCCAGTAAGACTCCAACCCTTCTGCTTTCCTTTCTCCTCAAGGAAATTGACAGTTATCTTTATTCTCGTCTTTCTATAAGCACTTAAAACTGCTCAGATCCTTGTTGAGCTGCCTTTTTCTGTTCTTTAATTTTGTGAATTTGAAATAAAATTGTTAATAAAAAAGAAAGTTCAGATCTCCCATCCTTAAGAGTGAACAATCAAACTCAGTGCTGCCCTTCTCTAGCTGTATAATTATCCTTACCTCTATCATGTGGAAGCAAAACTGATACCTTGCTGTCCCGACATTATGAATAACTGCATACAAAAAACTTTGCTTTCTGTGATAAACCAAGGCGAAACAACAGCAACAAGACAACATGTACATATCAGGGTCACTCTGTCTACTTCTGATCCCCCAAATAAATGAAACCTTGATTTCCTATAAAATTAGACTCCTTAAAACAAAACATAACAAAGCAAAAAAAGTTTAACTTTTGCAATTATATCTGAAAATATGTGATAATATGATTATGGTGTGAGAAAATTGCTGTTTTCCCACAATAAACAGACTAACTGTAGACTATAACCTTACAAACAGTGTATTTTTTTTTCTTTAAATGCTGTTGTAGTTTTATTTGGTGATCTGGTTCTTCTAAAGATTAGACTTCTTTGCAAACTTTCTTTGTAAGTAAACTTTTCCAAGATTTTGCTGTTGTTTTTTTATAGTAATCAAACCTTCTGTTATAGTTTTCAAAATTGGGAAATTAAGACTTTCATGCAAATATAAGAGGAACATGTGACAATAGAAGGAAGGGTAATCCATCTTTCTTTCTAAGGTTGCCCTCTCTACCTTCATCTGATTTTATTCAGCTCATTAATTGAGGGAAGTATAAGTTGTTAAAATTGCTTCAAAGTGCATTTGAGTAACTATTTATTGCAATTTAAATATAAAATTTCTAGGTTAGATACAAATTGATTACTGTCCTACAGAGTAATAAATTATAATCATCTTTAGAGTTATCTGTTCCACTGAAAAGAAATAATTTGCATCCCTACTAGATAAAAACCTGCAAGGAAACATGCACTTGCTAAGTGTAGAAACTTTAATCAATAGTGAGTGATGAGTTAAAAATTATAATTCCCCAATCCTTGGGTTTGTCATTGAAAAGACACATTCACCCTTTTTTTGCCTTATTTTTCTCTTCAAAAGGAAATTCCCCCTTCTCCTTCACTTCTTATCCCACTGCAATCAGCTTTCCTGCTATCCCTACTTCCTATTCAATATCACTCATGACCACCTAATTGCCCAATTGAAGGGATATTTTGTGAATAATTTTTACTGTTTTCATTTTTATGTAAATTTTCCATGTTTAAAATAACACATGGGCCAAACAAAAGATGTCTGTGGTCTGAGTTTGGGCCACAGTCTCCAATTTTACAATCTCTGATTAATATTTTTGAATACATGCTGAATTTTGAAAGGTGCTAATCTCTTGGCTTTCACTATGTTTCTAGACTCCCAGAACAAGGTGTAAATGGGAAGAGACACTGTATTACACAAGATTATCTAGGGAAACAGAATCAACAAGAGATATCTGTCAATAGTATGTGATTTTATGAGTCTCTCATGTGACTGTGGGGATGCACAAGTCCAAGTTCCACAGGCAGGCTGTAACCCGGGGTTCCAGTGAAAGTCCAATGAAGGTTCTTGAGTTCTGGGAGATGTTGGCTGTCTAAAGAGGAGCTGGGAAATTCTCACTCAAAGCTGGAATCACTTCCCCTTTTAAGGGATTCAGCTGATTGAATTAAGCATCAGTCACTGCTGATGGCAATCTCCCTGACTGATGTAATTATAACCAGCTATCTATGATTTACCACAGCAGTAAAGTCAATGGTGACTAACGTTCATAAATGCCCCTGTATTACAGTTAGTCCAGTGCTGGCTTGACCAAACAACTGGGCACAGTTACCTGGCCAAGTTGACACAATAGCCTAATCATCACAGACACCTTTGGGATTCTCTGTATACTGCCTCCACTTCCAGGAAAGCCTTGGGAGTTCTGTTTCAATTATGTGATATCGTGCACAATTTTATACCTTGAGGGATTAACAGCAGCCACCTCACCCAGGCTTAGCAGATTTTTGCAAGATTTTGGATTTGAGGCATTTGAGAAGTTAGTCCACTTTTGTGAGTCACTTGAAGTAAGGACATGTAAACTTGGTAGTTGTGCAGTTGGAAGCACAGAAAGCTTGTTTTCAGAGTGAGAAGAATGAAATAGATAAACATCATCTTGCAAGACAAGCAGAAGAGATTATGAGAATAATTGCCTGGGTTCCTGATGGCATTTCCAGTCCTTTGTCCCAGAGTCTTTTCAGGTCCAACTGTTTGGCCTTTGAGATCCTGGAGATAGCATACCTGTTTCCTTTTAATTAAATTCCTTTTAAAATTTTTATTAAGCTAGCTTGAAGGTTTCTGTTACCAGGGAATCTTGATAAAGAAGAAAATAGGGCATTTAGTAATGCTGCTGTACAAGATATCATTTTGCAGGGTGTGGCCTGAAATAAACTTCTGTCTATATTTTCTTTCTAAGTTCACTATAGTGTCAGACAAGAAGTGCTGAAAAAAACACTGGGTTCAAATGATTCAGAATAAAATCAATGAGAAAAAAATCAGAAAGGACATACATGGACTTGAGAGCAAATGTTTATTACTACTTAATGGGGCCAAAGGGGCAACACAAAGCATTGAAAACATCACTGGCTCACAAAAACAGGCACCTTGTTACCTTCTTGGTTGCATTTTATTTTACAAGGCTTCATTCACACATGAAAACAAGATACTAATTCAATTCAAGTTCATAACAATTATAAAAGTAAACATTTTTTGAGACAATGTACAATAAATTGCACTTTTCTTAACAAGCATTACATTTATAGAGTGTACATAATACATGGAATTATGGAACCATCTAATTGGTCAGGTAAGTGTTTATAAAGGAAGAGGCAATCACTAATGTTTCTTTTGTAGTCAGTTAGTGCTGTTGGGGTTAATCACCTCTCTTATTCTAGAATAAGATTTTATTAGAGAAACCCTGGGCAAAATCATAAGAATAATTTATAAAAATAGTACAGAATTTCTATCTCCTCAGCAAGGGAAAAGTAGAAGTTGGAAAGAGGAAGTGGGACTGACTGAGAAACTTTTTCCCTCATTTGAACTAAGAAAGGACTCATGCATTATGCAAAACACCAAAATAGAGAAACTGATGCAAAAGGCTACTGGCACATCTTGGATTCTGGGACGATTTCCAGCTTTATTCTTGTGTTTTTGTGACACCAGAGTCTTCTGATGCATTGATATCCCTACAATTCAGTTTTCTATGTTTTATTCTATATATAACATACAGTTACTAAAAGTTATATATTCATGGAAACAATTTTACATGTTAATTGCCAATGAAAAAGGAAATGTAAACTTTTTCATTTTCTACTCAATGATTCTTTTTCCTTAAACTTTTTCAGAATACCGCCAATAATAAACCAGCGATGAGAATGGAGAGAATGGCTTAGGTTGATGAAAATGGTTTTATACAAATTCATTTGGAGATACGTTTGATTCTTAGATGGAAACTGAGAAAGGAAGGTCCTACAGCTGATTGTCATCCCTAAAATACTTTGTAAGCATCCATTTTTCTAATTAAACTCGAAATCATCCTCTCCTACTTAGGTGTAGCCCACATTGACGTCCTCATTATGAGAGCTTTGAAGGATAAGGAAGTTCCTAAAGGCCTTGCCTGTATTACATGGAAGCCATTATGAAATAGGAAGGATATTTTAGGGAAATTCTAGCTCACTGTGACCATCAGCATGGCAACTAGAGGGAAAAAAGGGAAAGTTTTCTATCTGGTAGAAGGAAACATGGGCCACAGAGCTATTATTTGGACTTCCGGCTTTGGTCACCATGTCTTAAAATCTCAGTGTGTATTTGGTTGCACGGTACTTGGATATACAAAATAAGGCAGGGATACTCTATATAAAATTCTAACAGTCATGCACAGAAAAATAGAAGTGTTCAAATCATACAAAAGGGCTTACTCCTTCTCTTGTTTATTTATAACTGAAGCAAAAGAATCAAAGCTATTTTTGAGCTTTCTTTTTCATGGTAAGTTAAATAGTAGTAATCATCTTGCTAAGTAATTAGAAGTATCCTTTCCCAGAAAGATGAGGCAAGCATGTGTTTAAAGAAAGGTGTTTCTCCCCCCTTAATGTGTTTTAAAATCAGACAACCGCCTTAGTGTTTTATGCGCAGTGTTGGCTGAATAGTTGGTAGGCTGGTTTCAACAAACATGAAAGAAAGTTCAGTCCCTTGTATCAGTTACCTTGGTGACTGACCAACTCATTTTGAGACTCTAACTCTGTTATCTCTTGTGCCTTAGGATTTCTGTATTCTCTTGATTTTCTCAATTCAGCTTGAAAACGAAACTACTAGTTATTAACTGGAAAATATAGGGGTTGAAGAAAAAGAAGTATTAGTAGAAAGTAGGAAAGACTGCAAATTTTGGGGAAAAAAGATAAATATTACTAATTACCCCAATATCCGTGCAAAACTTGCTTTTCTACTTTACGTGTAATTTAAGAAAATCAAAAGAAATTACTAATTTCATAGCTGAGAGAGGGGAAGGAAGATATTGGTTATATGGAAGGACAGGCCACAGGCCTATATAGCATTGCTATTTTCCATGTTAAATAATTACCTTTTATATTCTGATATGTGCTGATATAGAGAACATTATATATCAGGTAATTGAGGATTTTTTAAAATTAATTTATATATAGCTAAATATAACCAACTGTGCACAGCTTAGGATATGGGATGCTACCAAACATATGCACTGCAACGTTCTGCTTAGATTCTTTGAGGTTCAAAGAATGTGTTAAACAAGATTCTCAAGATATAAAAGCTAATGAACTGAATTATCAAATTGAATTTCCTTCTTTTAATTTTTCTGCAGAATTTGATGGAGATAAATAATTTTGTAGAATGTTGCAAATGTTGGGTATTTGGAGGAATGTTTTTACAACATATCTTAGGAACAGATTACGAAAAAAGCACTCTAGAATGTTGGAAAATGGCTATTTGGCTGGTTGATCTCTTTTTAAAAACAATTTACAGAGAATAGCAATTTTTCAAAGTATATCTATATATGTGAAATTAAAACTAGTAGTCACTTAATCCTGGGATGCATGAGTTTTCAAATAACATATGGTGATTGCCATGTGGTTTGGGACACTTCTATTATAAAATACTGCATGAAAACTTACATCACATACCAAAATTTGAATTTTCTTTCTGTCCAATTTTTACTATTGCTACTGACCCAAAAGCATTGCAGTGAGGGACAGCTTAGACTTACGGTGACCAATAGACATGACTAAGTCTAATATGGGGCTAGAGAAGAAATCTATACACTGAACTCATAACATTTTGAAAGAGTTAAAGAAAAATTGAAAGAACAGATGTATCAAACTATTGGAATGTATGTGCCTGGTGACTTTGTATAAAGAAAAAAAATGTAAGGAACTACGAATTTGAACAAGGTCTGTAGATTTAAAAGACTAGACCTAAAGCCATTTTATTTCTCCCTCACCTATCATTTTAAGAAAATTATGTAATTTAGGCATTCAGTGGTATGTATTAATATTTAGAAGTTGAAAGAAAGCTCTGTACAGTATAACTATGAGAGTCACACCACAAAAGAACATTTTTAATTTACTTGGCCATATGAGAAGGCAACTTGTACAGCACATAGAGTAACAATAAAGTTAACAGGTTATTATAAATGATTGATAGAAAAAAGTGGCAAGATATAATTTTCTACCCATTATATTAAAATAAAAAGATTAGTTCTTCTAAATCACCATTAGATAACATTAAAGTAAAAATAGACACCCTGATGATAATATCACCACCATTCACTACATTTCAGGGCATATTCAACTGCCTAGCTAGTTTTCCTCTATCAAAAGTAAAATGATACTGAAAGATGAGCTAGCAGTAACTGTATTAGTCCTATAATTTTTCTGAGTCATTTTCTACAATTTTGGAAGGCTGGATTATATTCCTTTTTAGTAAAAGGAAATGAATATTACAGTGAAAAATATTGGGCCCAAAATAAAACAATTTCTTATAGAAAATATTATTTGATGAGTGCAACACAGGCTATCAGATAAATAACCATATCAGCTTTATGGATTGAACAGGTCTAAACACTTACAGATGGAGGGGACTTTACTTTTTTAGAGCTTAAAAATCGTTTTAGAGGAAAGAATCTACCATGACCAACAAGTAGTGCCTGTTCTTGGAGCTGAGTGTCTTTTATTTCATTTCAACTTCCAAGAGTACGTTATTTTTATTTTAATTCCAACATATGGCACAGATAAGATTTAGGTAAGAATCAGATAAGAATAAATATTATTCTACAGAGCTGACAGTAGACTGGTTGGCATAAAAGGACCTCCAAAATAGCTTAGAAAATGGGAAAATTAGTTTTGCCTTTACCAAAAGGTTTCCTGCAGGGCTACTTGACATGTTAAATATAATTTTTTTAAAAATTTCCATCAATTTTTAAACAATAGCTTTTCCTTTCCATGAGATAAGTATTTCTATGAAGGTTTTATATTCAGTCAAACATGTTACAAAATGCATTTGCATCTCTTCATCTAGAGGTGTCAAGGACAGTTTTAGGGAGCTACAGAAAAAAGGAAAAGTTGCCTAACATTAAACTAAGATAATGTGAACCTGACATCTATTTCCCATTTCAGTACTATGCGCTTTAAAAAAGTTATAGCATATTAGTGTTTCTTTAGCACTTATGTGTCAACATTAAATGGAATATTCTGTCCCTGGTTCTATATTTCCACTTCTTTTCATTTAGAACAATTTATTCCATTCTAAACACAGCAACTAAGCCTTCTAGGCTTCTCTGGTAAAGGTTCCCTAAGTCTGCAACTTGCAATAGCCACCTCAGACTTTATGTTTCCCAGAAGTCACAGCTGTGTTCATACTTAGACAAACTTAGGAAATTGCAATTCCCATGTGGAGTTCTTAAAAGGACCTGTTAAAGTACCATGGCCAAAATGATTAATTTTATCCTGCATTTATCAAAATCTCAGTACCTTTCATCTAATGTATATTCTTGATAGCCCATCAACTCCAAGGTTCTTGGCACTTCATTTCCAGATGTACCCGACAGAGAATGTAAAAAAAACAATTCTATTTGAGGTCTGTTCAATTCCGGGTCTTTCCTTCAGATAGGACTACCCTGGGAAGAAATCACCTTTAGGAGGGACCCTGACAATGGTTATGACCAGCCCCACAGTGTGCTTTGTCTAAATAAATCCTAAACAGTTAAGAGCCTTAGGTTTCAATTTTTTTTTTCCTGCTGTGACACGGATCTTCCTTCTACTCCCACCTTGGAACAATAGATGTTTTCATTTTATGTAAGATAAAAATAATTATGAATAATTAGTTCTAAATAAAAGGCATTTAGTTCTGAATTACTCATTTCCCAACTAAACATCCAAGCATATAAAATGATGTGTAATACTATCAAGGATCTGAACGTGGCCTTCCATAAAGAAGCTGGAAAACAGGTATTTAACATAAATTGGGTCAATTTAAATAACATCTCTTTGAAAAGTGTCATACAAGAAAGATGTGAGCTGCTGAAAGATTCTCACTTGCTTTATGTCCTCCTTTCCTTTCCATCAAAGGGACACACAGGAAGAATCCTTCTGGGTTTTGGTTGCTTTGATCATTGTGCTCTTGTGCCTGGGTAAGGCTGGAACTATGTGCTCTCCTTGGGTGGCTGGGGGGCCTGTGGCGGCTGCAGTGGCTGGGTGCCTGTGGCCGTTTTGATAGAGTTCAGGGTTTTGCTAAACCAAGAGTTTTTCGCAGCTTGGATTTCATTCATAAGAGCTCCTCTCTGATGTTCAAGTTCCTAATTAAAGAAAGAAAATCATCTGAGTTATATAAACATTTTGTCTCTGCTGACATACATAAGAATATAGCTTTCAGAAATCCCAAGTTGAGGCAGCCATAGTTTTCTCCAACAGACCCAGGAGATAACTTAATTGGCTTCTTAACATAAGAAAAGCTTAGAGTTAAAGGAGTTACCACTAAAAAACAGACTGTGCTTTCTCTTAAAAGTGAAATGAAACTTCATTTTATTTTTCTCTTGCCCCCTTCCCCCATAATTTAGGTCCAAATTTAGGTTTAGGATGCACTCTGAGATAATATATTATATTAGTGTTTAAAGTCACAAATAATCATTAATGTATGGATGATACTATAAGCACAAAGGAGTTCCAAAACATGGACTCTGCCCCTGAGAATTTTTAAGGTCCAGAGCAGAAGCATGGTTTGGGATAGCTAGTGTGGCACAGGTTGGTGCCACAGTGGGCATATGGCAGTGGGTCAGGATGACTGGTGAAGAAATGAAGAGCTCATTAGACTTAGGACTCTTTTTCTAATTATGTTATCCTCCAATAGGAAAGGGGATATGGGGTCAGGGATTTAGCAAACTCAGCTCAAGGTGAAAGGATGCTCCAAAGGAAAAAATGGGTGTCAGCCAATGTTCAACTGTCAAGGAACAAGGACGGAAGAAAGGATTGGGCCTTTCATTTTCAGGATCAGCTAGAAAATAGCAATGTTCAATGAGAAAGGCCCTTACTAAAAAAAAACATCTCAGGGTTAATTCAAAAAGCATTGCTTAGGGACGTGTATGTGGGGTCAAGGGATTGGGTCCCCACCTACCACGTGGGGGGAGGGGCGGTCCCAGGTTTGGGTCCCACTGCCTCCTAAAAAGAAGATGAGGAAAAGAGCAAGCTAAGGGAAGCAGACTTGGCCCAATGGATAGGATGTCCACCTACCACATGGGAGGTCCGCAGTTCAAACCCCGGGCCTCCTTGACCCATGTGCACTGGCCCATGTGCAGTGCTATGGGCACAAGGAGTGCGGTGCCACCCAGGGGTGTCCCCCACGTAGGAGAGCCCCACAAGCAAGGAGTGTGCCCCGTAAGGAGAGCAGCCCAGTGCGAAAGAAAGTGCAGCCTGCCCAGGAATGGCGCTGCACACACAGAGAGCTGACACAACAAGATGACACAACAAAAAGAAACACAGATTCCCGGTGCCGCTGATAAGGATAGAATCGGCCACAGAAGAACACACAGTGAATGGAAACAGAGAGCAGACAACTGGGGAGGGGGAGGCGGGAGAGAAATAAATAAATAAATAAATCTTTAAAAAAAAAAAAAAAAAAGAGCAAGCTGACGTGATGGGCTAGCTGCAAGCTGATGCAACTAGTTGATGCGACAAGAGACACAAGGAGGAAAACATAATCATAATGAGAGACACAAAAGAGCAGGGAGTGGAGGTGGCTCAACAATTAGGCACCTCCCTCCCACATGAGGTTCTGGGTTCAGTTTCTGGTGCCTCCTAAATGGAAGATGAGTACGCAAAAGACAGACATAGCCAAGTGCAAACAACAAAGGGGGTGGGGAGGAATAAATAAATAAAATAAATCTTAGGGAAAAAAAGCATTGCTTAAGTCCTCATAGATATAATTTTCATTATTAAAATTTAATTTTAAGTTATATTTATGTGTTAAAAATAAATAGCATAAAATGTGATTATACAAGATACATTAATGGGTGGAAAATGTATTCATCATATATAGTAAAAAAAAAAAAAAATCTTATGATTCTTAACTAAATATACTAGAATACCCAGGACTATTAACTGTTGCTCTTCCACCAAATCACTAACCTGGATTTTACATTTGGCTTCCACCAACTGCAGTTTGGTTTGTGCCAATTCCAACTCCATCTCCCTCAGTTGTTTCTTAAGCGAGTCCTTCTCATCATCCGTATCAATTCCTTGGTCCTCTCTGCTCATGGCTGCTAGTTTCAAAGCACCCTCCTTGCTGAAAATATCACTGCAGTGTTTACATGCCATCATTTTACCCTGAAATAGCCAAAAGAGAGAACCAACATCAAACTGCATTTCAAAGGGAAAAAAATCACTTCCTATAACAATATGATATGATTTTTATTTAGATGCTGCCTACTGTCATTAAATCAGGACCTATTTCTGAACTGCTAAAGTCAGCACAAAACCTGACTATCCAAAACAGGTGTGCCTTTTTTTTTTTTAAGAATCTCTGAAAAAACCCTAGAAACAGAAGGTATGATAGCATCCCTCTGAAACCTGATCTAGAAATTTAGTTCTGCCATTTCTTGAGCTCTTATTTATATGCCCCACCCAATGCTATATGCTTTTTATATAATATCTCATTTAATTCTAGTGAAACTGTATGTGTAGATAGTATAATCACCCCCATTTTATAGTGAAGAAATTCAGAGTTTAAGTAATTGCCTATAGTAGACTGAGGAAGGTCAAGATGACTAGCCTATATCTACTCTTATTATTATTTTTTTTCCAAATAGAAACTCTGAGCCTTTTAAGCCTTAACTCCCTGTTCCTTCCTCACATCCCCTAGTAACCTATATTCTAGATTCTGACTTTATGAATTTGTTTATTCTAATTATTCATATCAGTGAGATCATAAAATATTTTTCCTTTTGTGTCTGGCTTATTTCACTCATTATAATGTCTTCAAGGTTCATCCATGTTGTTGCATGTATCAGAATTTCATTCCTTTTTAACCTAAATCTACTCTTGCAGCAAATAAAGTGAATGTCCTTTGTATAGTTTTAAGCAAAGAACAAGTTCAAATTCCTCTTCCTGAATGTCATATTAGGTAGTCCAGCTACTTATCCAATATTTTCCTTTATTCTTTAATATACAATCTAATCATATCCATCTCCTTCACTTACATAGTTTCTTCTGAAATATCCTTTTTAAATAATTATCTAACCAAATTCTATCTATCCATCCTTGAAGAACCTGCTTTAGTCTAACCTCTCCATAAAAAGCCTTCTCTGGTCTGTAGTTGTTTACTCATTTTGCTTTCTCTGCAACTCTAATTGTCAGTGTCATCTGATTCAGCACTGACAACATTCTTGAACTGTTTCCTAAAAGTTTCATGTGCGCATGTGTATAACTTGTTCCTGTAGGAAAATTCTAAGTTCATAGTCATACATCATGATTCTTGTAAACAAAGGCAGTCTAGTAGCTATGAACATACATAGTAGGTATTCAAAAAACCTTTACTAAGTGACCAATATCCATCCTTATTTCATTTTTACTTCTATAAAGATTTTAGGTCAGCATAACAAAACTCTTTTATCTTTTTTTTTTTCAAAGATACATAGATCACACAAAATGTTACATTAAAAAATATGAGGTTCCCATATGCTCCCTCCTCACCACCCCTTACTCATTCCACATCAACAACATCTTCCATCAGTGTGGTACATTCCTTTCATTTAATGAATACATTTTGGAGCACTGCTACACAGCATGAATTATAAAACAAAACTCTTTTATAAGAAAATTAATCAAAGGAGTCTTGGTCAGTGTCCTACAATGTGCAAAGAATGATAATACTAAGTAGGGAGAGGAGCCAAGGTAGATCAGAAAGGGAAGGTATGAGCCCAAAACGTAAGCAGATTTGCAGAGGGAACCACCATCGCATACCCATGTAACTTCAGATTAATATCTGGTAACTTGAAATATGGAGAAAGAACCATTTTTTAAAAAATACAAGATCAGACCAAAGTTTATATTTTCAGTCCTCATGCCTCAGATTTTCAGATTATAACTTATATAAGGCTTATTGCATTTGTTATGTGTCAGGTACTAGGCTAAGCAATTTATATTCATTATCTCATTTAATATTTAAAATGAACTTTTGAGGCAGGTAATATTATCTCTGTTTTACAGAGGACCCAATGAAATATAGAGAGGTTAAATAATTTTTCCAAGTTTTTAAATATTATGCTAAATAGAACTATGTCAGATTTCAACTCTTAAGAGTTGACCATGCCAACATGGCAACAAAAAAATATGCTGCTTTTTTTTTTTAGAGAAGTAGTAGGCTTACTGAAAAAGTATGCTTCAAATACAGGGTTCCCATATACCACGCTATTATTAACACCTTGCATTGGTATGGTACTTTTTTTACAATTGATTAAAGCACATTTTTATACTTGTACTATTAACTATAGTTTGTGATTTACCTTAGGGTCACTGATTATGTTGTATAGTTGCATGGATTTTAAAAAAATTCTTTTTCTCATTAGCATATATAACCTAAAATTTCCTCTTTTAGCTATATTCAAATATGGCCGATATTGCTTCTTAAGAATACAACTCCACTTGGCTTACCACTGTTTCTATAGAATCAACAGCTGTTTTCAAGTAGAGCAGCAACATAAGAAACTTTACCACCAGGGGGCAGCATATAAATAAATGCTACAGTTTCTCTTTAAAAACAAACCTCTTATAACTTGGTGGAAAAACTAGTGTTACCCAACACATGTTTTCCAGCAAATTCTATATTCCCCATGTTATTTATTGTTCAAAAAAGTGATGCAATGATCCTACTAAATTTCACTCTGAAGCCACATCAATTTAAGGATAGTCAGGTGTAGGCTACTGAGGGTTCCCATGTTTTTGCCACTAAAGAATAGGAACAAAGCTACATGGCTCAGAGGCCTCTTGCGACAACACTCAGATCCTACCTCCCTTCCTGCTGCCTGCCTCTGACCATATTATAGGACCATAGTCTTTCAGGAAGCAGGAAAGACACACCCAGATCAGAACAGCAGTGTCCCAGTCCCTGAGAGGCATGATGTTTATAAGCTGTGCCGGCATCATGTATTGGGATTTTCTCAGTAGTACTCAATATGTTTGTGTAAATTTGGAAGAAATTATACCTCACTCTTCCTTACCTTTACCACTTCCAGCTCTTCCTTGCTGGCCGTTTGCTGTTTCTCCAGCCTGGTACTTAACTGGGAACAAATCTAAGGGAAAGAACAGAGAATTTTTTTTTAACTAGAAAAGAGAATGACTCTTGCAGCAGCTGCAAATAATGCTTATCAACTCATATATTAATCTAGCATCTCTGATCCTAGAAGATATTTTGCAAATGAGTAGCACTGCAAATGCCAGTCACTTTGGAGCAGAAGGTCTGAGAGAATTCCATGTGAAAAACACACCACCATTTTAATTAGTAGGTAAAGTTATAAAGTAGATTTTTTCCCCTGGCATTGGTTTTCAGTAGCCAGTTCCAGTGAAATCAATTTCAAGTTCACCTTGAAATCCATCTACATAATCTCTGTGCAAGGTAATATGCAGGAGATTGGATGAAAAGAATTCTGAATCAGATATGTCTCCTGTCTACAGTCAGAGAAAAAGTATTTGTCTTCAACCACAGAATTTCCTTAAGAAGTGTTAGAGTGAATAAAACAAAATTTAAACAACCAGAAAATAATACAGACTAAAACTCTTATCAAGTGACGTGGCAACACAGCATATAAATTACAAGCTTAGGTGCTGGAGTCAAATCTGATTTTAAGGCCAGTCAGCTCAACTACTTTTCAGCAGTGTGACCTTGGGCAACTTCATTAATTTTTCTAAGCCTCAGTTTTCTCATGTCTGAAAAGTGCTGAGACAATCAAGTGAAAAAATATATATAAAGGGTTTAGTATTGCACCTGGCCCACAGTAAATGCTCAATAAATAAAATGTACTATTATTGGTTTGGAAATAAGGAAATAACCAATGACCAAGTACTAGAAACAGGCAGAAACAAGTGCTTTCAAAGAAAAAAAAAGGCCAGGGAATGGCAAATTTCAAAAGTGCAATTTGGGCTAAAAATGTATATGGTCAATCTCTATTATCAAAACAGACTAATATAAAGAATCCCAATCTGCTCAAACTAGTATAGAAATCAGGACCTGCTTGATGATTTCAGTCTCCAATTTTACCAGATCCAAACCTGGGAAACAATTAAAGTGACTATTTTACAAGTCATATGCCCTACTAAAATAAAACAAAACATTGTGAAATATAGCCAGCAATAGCCAATTCCAACTGTGGAATGCATTTATGTTGTATTTTATATTCTACCAATTTTCAAACAGATGGGTCTGCTGCCTTTTACATTACTTGAAGTGCCTCCCAGGTAATATTTAAGAATAGTCTCAAGGATTACTATTTGAAGAGTGTTACATACAGCAGCCACCCATGACCAAATGTGCATTTGCAGTGACGTTAAGTTCTGTGGCACATCATCTTTTATGTTTCTTGTATTGGTTAATGTCTAACATCCCTTCTCCTAGTCAACCACGTTCAAAATCTCAGGATCACTTTCAATACTTTCCCTTGTCTAGTAAGAAATGATTATCTTTGTGTCTCCCTCTTCTCTATTTTCACGATCACTTATTTTAGGTGAGGGCCCTATTTCTTTTCACCTGAATCCTGATGCTAGCCTCCATATCTGTGTATTTGCCTATGATCTCTCCACTTGGTTCCACATTCCTCACTGGGACAGGTTAGTGCCAACATTATGTCTCTAATTATGCCACTGTCTGCTCAAAAATTCCTACTGCCTATAGAATACAATCCAAACTCCTTGTACTAGTCCTGAAGACCTTCCTTGATCTGGGCTACAACTCCCCTTTTCTCTGTACTTGAAACTCTTGCCAAACAAAACTATTTTCTGTTCTGTAACCTACAGCACATGCTGTTCCCCTTCTCCCACCATATCCGTCCTCTCCTTCTCCATGTCCATACATCCCAATCTCACTTAGCCTTGGAGGCGTATCACCTTCCTTCTCTAGGAAGTTTCTTTGTTTTACACATGTAATAAGTTTCCTTTCCTCTTACTTTTGAAACAGGCATTATCTCCTCATAATAATATAAGCTTCTGGAGGAGAGATGGAATTTAATGAATTTATCTTTTTGCTCCCCAAAGTACCAAGCCTCACACATAGTAGGCATGAAATAAACATTTGTTGATTATCATAAAATAGAGCAAGACAGCTTGAATTTTCATTACTAAGCAATTGCCCATGAAGGTGATGAATCTTTATGGAAAAATATTCAGAATATATGAAGGATCTAAAGCTAGTTCCAAGATACAGTATGAAGTATATAATTAACATTTTAATTTATATAGCAGCAATGCATACTCAGTATATTACGTGATTATTCCTAGTTGGCAAGAATAAGGGGGGTTTGTTTTCTTTGTGCTTTTCTGAACTTTCCTAATTTTCCACAATGAAGATAAATTTCAATTACAAGTAGAAAAATAAATTTAAAAAGTCAAAATAGTAAGCATCAAATTTCAAAACCTTAGGTGATGCAGGATGCCCCAGGAAAATCCTGGAATCAGAAGATGGCACAGGGTTCCTTAATTCTGGAAATCTGGAACTTATTCAGTGCCACTGAGGGTCTCTCAGTGGTAAGGATTGTTTGCCATGTCCCAACATGACCAGGAAGGACAGGAAGATATCACTGGGGCTAGAATGGGGGCTTTCTGGGACTGCCTGATGAAAGATTCAGAAACATCCTCAAGGGGACAGAACTATCCTTTGAAAGGGCATTTTTAGGTTCACAACAGAAAATTTCCTGCTAGCACTGGTCTACAGTGGGTAAGGCCACATAGATTGGCCTGCCATTTTGGAAAAAGAGTTCCCACATTCTATACTGTGACAGTAAAGGACAAATCAGCTATTGCTGTTTTAACACATCTCTAAATTTTAGTCCTTGGCCAAGAGGTAAATGTTACTAGTGTGATCTATTGGAAAATAGCTTCTGAGCAGGACACAGACAGAATCCCAAAGGTAATAATAAGGTTTTCAGTTCCTCTACCTCTACCAAACACTTTAAACAATTGCAAAGAGATTGTTTTTGATCAATTAGATCTGCCAGGTATCAGCAAGAATGTCTTACCATTGCTTATTTCAGAGGAGAGAGTTGGTTACCAAATTGTATGAATATAGTCATTTTTTTTTAAACTCTAAGAGAAAAATGTTTTTTTTCCCCTAAAGAAAAGCAACAATAACAACAACAAAAAAAACACAGCAACAAAACCCATAGTATAGTGGCACATTACCTGTTTATACTCTGCAATGATAGCTGTAGTTTTCTTTATTTCATATTCTGCCTTCTCTAGCTGTTTCCTGAAGACTTCTTTTAGCTACAAAGAGTAAGTATGAGAGATATCAAGATTCAGATAAAATCTTATAAATTTCCAGGAACATCTCATTTAAGTCTGTTTGATTCACAGTCAATGACAGTGTTAACAACTATTCAGACTTCCCCCACTGAAATTGCATCTTGATAAGTTCAAAAACCTAGTCATTTTCAGAGATGCAGAAATTTCTTTTTTTCCTATAAAGTATATATGACATAAGAGCAACCCTATTATGTGTGACACAAAGTTCACAGATTTATAAAAGCTCCTGGATTATAATTGAAAGTTACTAAACTTAGAGAAAATTTGACACTCTTGCTAGACATCTCTGTAAAGGCAAACTCCTAAAAGCTGTTCACGGGTACAAAGGCTGCCTCCTCTTCTGATACCCTTCAGAAGAAGTGTCGAGACTCAATACTTCCTATGTTTACTGCTTCTACATCACCCTTGATTTAGAATAAGTTTAGTTTCACTTCTTGTTTATTTTATAGTATTGATATTGCCCATATTAATGTACCTATGTAAAGAAAAGCCCACATACGCCTTTTACCTGGGCAGTCTCTTCCTCTTGCTTCCTCTTCTCTTCCTCAGTCTCCACCAGCCTCTGTTTGGTCAGGAGGAGCTCCTTATTCAATACATCTGCCTTGTCTTCTGCCTGCAAATAAGGGCACATCTTGTCATAAAGAGGGTGAAGAAAGTATGTGTATTAGGAATGTCCCAACCTTTCCCAGGCTTTAGTTATTGTTCCAACATTACCATAAGCCATTCTTCTCCCTTTTAGCTCACTCAGGGATGGCTGCCTTCACTGAATACCAACTATGTACCAGGCATTTTGCAGACATTATCTCTAATCCTCAATAATAATTATTTTACAGATAACAAAAGGTTTGGAGAAATCAAATAACTTGACTAGGGAAACATATCTAATATCAGAGCTGTGATCTGAATACAGATTTGAATGACATCAAAGTTCATGCATTATACATTTTCAAATGTCACAACAGCACTTGGGAGTCTTTGTAGATGGATCTGATGCAGGGGTGGAGCCTCATATAGAAACTTCTGGCTGTTGGTATACAGGGGCAGATTCAGAGAGGATGAACAGACAGGCTGATCCATGGACAAACAGTAATGAAAGAAGCTTCAAAAACTTCTAGCTGAGGTAAACTGGCCCACGAGGCCCCTCTTGCAGGACAGCAAGTACAGTTAAGAAATTAAGAAAAGAAATGAGAGAAAAACTGAAGTATGGACCAGGAAGAAGAGACTACATTTCTGGAATGGCCAGGAAGAATTTGAAGATTTAATACTCTGGTTTTAATTTAGATGCAGAACTAAAATTAATTATTAAGCACTATGTGTATATTTTACATTCTAGGGTCCTCACCTCATCCTTTAGGTCTCATCCTCAAGTTTACTTCCTCAGAGAAGCATGCCCTGAGCCCTGACCCACTCACCCCATCTAAATTAGTTCTCCTGTTTAAAATCTTCAGATTTTCCTTTGTAGCACAATCTGTAATGTCAATTCCATGAGAGATTTATTTGTTTTGCCTTAAACACCTGGAGATAGGGACCATGTCTCCTTTGCTTATCATTGTAGTCCCAGCACCAAGCCTAGTGCCTGGCTTAGAGTAGACACTCCTATAACTATTAATATTTGGTGAATGAACAGATATGGCTCTCTAAGTTGCTGTGGAAACAGACTGTGCTGAGTAGACGTGGAAGTGGCAGAAGGCCACAGGATGAGTTGAGCAGAGGCAGCCCCAGATGCCAAGTAGAGGCAGATATTTGAAGAAGCTAAACCTGGCTGATAGCAGTAAAGTTATCCAAGTAATCGTGAAAACTGGACAGGTTGCCTTCTATCTGTGTTTCATCATATCCCTCACATGACCAGATGGCCAGGCCAGCACAGTCTGCTGGGTACTGGCAGAGAAACTGTGATCCAGCTTCTCTGGTTCCCACTGTCTTATAGTTCCTGATGTCCCATATGCCAGTGGTTATCGGATTTGGAACTATTTGTAGTTAAAGTAAAAAAGACCATTTAAAAGGCACTAAAATTTATTCTGATGTATCAGACTTTAGGGTAGAAAACCTACACAGCAAAATACCATACTAAAATTAGAGGCACACATAAAAATGCAACATATATGTTACAAGTTAGGTTTTCATAAATTACATGATATTTGATATAGATTATGGATGCTGAAAACTAAGAACCCTAGAGCTGCAAATGACTGAAATTACCCAGAAAGCAGGAATAACCTCCCCAAAGTATATGATGGATGGTCACAGAGCTGTCTATCAAGAGCAGCTGTGCTGACCTTAAAACCTAACCAAATCTGTCTCCCAGTAACTGTGGCCTATTGGTTCAAGTTCTACCCAAGAATATTCATTCTTCTGAGTAACAGCCCTGTTAATAAAGAAGATTGCAATAGGTCCTCCTTTTAAAGTACCCCTAGCAATCTCCATTTTAAGAAGAAAAGAATCCTTTTATAATATATATTATGATACTCTGAAATAATTCTGTTTTGTATGTTTGGTTTTTTGAGGAGAGATTCACATAAAATTTTAGCTTTTTATAAACTTTTGAATAGTCAGTACTGTACTGACATTTAGTAACATGTTTCTGAGTTCTACAGCATATAATATTTACCCTATATATTTATCCTGAGATCACATATTATCTTCATTTCCATATTTTCTGTTGAACTGTTCTTCCCTAGGTCAGGTCAAGGGAATCTCATCCTATTTCAGTTGTTATCAGAACTGGTATCTGTAGCAATTGCTATGGGTCCCCTATGGGAGGTGTCCCACAGTTTTCCAGGAAGCTTCATCCGAAAATCTCCCTCTACCTTAAATGGTAAAATAAGAGTGTTTCTTCTTATCAAAATAGGGCCAGATCTGAAAAATTTTAGTTTTCCCTCTAAAAACTATCTTCTGGATTTTGAACAACTAACATCTGTACCTCACTTAAGTAGAAATTGTCATTAATATTAATGAATATCTAGCAACATAATTCTAAACTGATAATCAAATTCTTTCTTTGAATTCAAATTAAAAAATGTTCACTGTAATTTTTAAAATATATTTTTATTTATTTTTAAAAGATACATAGATCACACAAAATGTTACATTAAAAAATATAAGAGGTTCCCAAATACCCCATTCCCCAGACCCTCCACCCCTCCCGTATCAATAACTTCTTTTATTAGTGTGGTACATTTATTGCATATGATGAGTACATTTTGAAGCACTGCTACACAGCATGGATTATAGTTTACTTTGTAGTTTACACTCTCTCCCAGTCCATTCAGTGGGTTATGGCAGAGATATATAATGTCCTGCATCTGTCCCTGCAATATCATTCAGGACAACTCCAAGTCCCCAAAATACCCCCATATCACAACTCTTTTTCCCTCTCCCTGCCTTCAGCAACTCCAGTGGCCACTGTCTCCACATCAGTGATATAATTTCTTCCATTGCTAGAGTCATAATAATTCTATAGAATACCAGTAAGTCCACTCTACTTCATAATTTATTCCCCAATCCTGAGGACTCTGGGATGGTGATGCTGATTCTACCTCTTAATTGAGAGGAAGCTTAGGTCCCACGGGGCTGATGGATGGGATTCTCCTGCTTACAGTTGTAAACTCTTACTGTAATTTTTTTTTAAAAGATTTATTTTTTATTTATTTCTCTCGCCTTCCCCGTCCCCACCCCTTCCCCAGTTGTTTGCTCTCTGTGTCCATTCACTGTGTGTTTTTCTGTGTCTGCTTGTATTCTTGTTAGTGACACCCGGAATTTGTGTCTCATTTTTGTTGCATCATCTTGCTGTGTCAGCTGTGTGTGTGTGCGGCGCCATTCCTGGGAAGGCTGCACTTTTTTCGCGCTGGGTGGCACTCCTTACGGTGCTCACTCCTTGTGTGTGGGGCTCCCCTATGTAGGGGACATCCCTGCGTGGCACGGCACTCCTTGTGCGCATCAGCACTGTGCGTGGGACAGCTCATCACATAGGTCAGGAGGCTCTGAGTTTGAATCTTGGACCTCCCATGTGGTAGGTGGACATCCTAACGATTGGGCCAAATCTGCTTTCCTTTTACTGTAATTTGATAACAAGACTTGAGTGGAATATTTTCATTATTAAGTCTTCTAATCATTTACCAACATCTTTTTATGTCTTATTATAAAATATTGTAACTTCTAATTGTTATCTAGGGCTCCTGGGACATATATGTAATACACTGAGAGAAACAAGTACTGCAATATGTAATTTAATCATGAATCTACCAATAGGTCAAAAGGCTCAGCTCTAGTGTCAGGGATGAGGATCTTTCAGACATGATTTCTGAAAGAATTAGGCAAGCCAGTTGTTCAATTTAAAACAAAAACAAAATAATTTGCATGTAGTTTCTGGTTTAAGACAGAACTTGCTACAGTTAGAGGGAACTTAAGCACTGCCTTCTGTGGGAAAGTACTAGTTGTGTCTCTTCTTTTTTGTTCCTCAGAACAGGGAAGGACAGGAAGGCACCTGAGAGCAGGTTTCCAAAGAGACTAAAATGGAAGTTTATATCTTTTCTCATTTTTAACCCCTGAGTAGTTCTTATTTAAGGATCTAAGAGAGGGAAAGTTGTCAAAAGAGAAGGACTCTGGCATGAAGAAAAACTGAAGAATCTTTGGTGCCCAGGAAGCATGAAGCCAAAGCTACAATGACAAGGATAAGGAAATATTAACAACAACAAAAAGTAACTAAGAACACTAATTACCTATTTAGTGTTTGTTTGTTTTACATATTGTCACATATACAATCTGCAGTCATTCTAAACTGATCCAGACATTTAAAAAAGGGATTCTCTTGGTAGTGAAATAAATATTAAAATAATATATTTTTTTATTAAAAAGTTATAAGAGGAAGCAGATTTGGCTCAATGGATGGAGCATCCGCCTACCACATGGGAGGTCCAGGGTTCAGACCCAGGGCCTCCTGAGCTATGTGGTGAGCTGGCCCAGGAGCAGTGCTGATGCGTGCAAGGAGTGCCTTGCCAGGCAGGGATGTCCCCTGCGTAGGGGAGCCCCATGCACAAGGAGTGCACCCCATAAGGAGAGCCACCTGCATAAAAAAGTGCAACCTGTCCAGGGTGGTGCTGCACACACATGGAGAGTTAACGCAGCAAGATGATACAACAAAAAGAGACACAGATTCCCGGTGCCGCTGACAAGAATATAAGAGGACACAGAAGACCACATAGCGAATGGACACAGAAAGCAGACAACTGTGGGGGTGGGAAGGGGAGAGAAAAAAAAAAGTCTAAAAGAAAAAAAAAATAGTTATAAGGGGAAAGCGGATGTGGCTCAAGCAATTGATTGGGCTTCTGCCTACCACATGGCCGGGTTCAGTTCCTGGAGTCTTCTGGAGAAGGTAAGCTGATGTAGCACGATGACACAACAAAAGAGACACAAAGAGGAAAGATAAAGAGAGACACAACAAACCAGGGAGGGAAGCGGACGTGGCTTAATTGATAGAGCATCCATGTACCATATGGAAGGTCCAGGGTTCGATCCCCAGGGCCTCCTGACCCGTGTGGTAAGCTGGCCCATTTGCAGTGCTGCTGCACGGAAGGAATGCCGTGTCACACTGGGGCATCCCCACATAAGGGTGCCCCACACGCAAGGAGGGTGCCCCACATGGAGAGCCGCCCTGCGTGAAAAAAGCATAGCCTGCCCAGGAGTGGTGCCGCACACATGCAGAGCTGATGCAGCAAGATGACGCAATAAAAAGAGAGATGCAGTTTCCCAGTGCCACTGGATAATGCAAATGGATGCAGAAGAGCACGCAGTGAATGGACACAGAAAGCAGATGATGGGGGGGAAGGAGAGAGAAATAAATAAAATAAATCTTAAAAAAACAAAAAACAAAAAACCAGGAAGCTGAGGAACTCTTTTCCACATGAGAGGTCCCAGGTTTGATTTCTGGTTCCTCCTAAACAAAAGATGAGCAGACACAAAGAGCACATAGAAAATGGACACAGAGAGCAGACAGTGACTGCGAATAACAAGGAAAAGAGGGGAATAAATAAAATAAATCTTAAAAAAAAAGCTATAAGGCATATTATTATTTATATTGTGACTTAACCGAGGGTGGTTAAGTAATTTAAAGTCTTCCTATAAATGATAAATAATTGAAAAGAATTTAAAGTACAAATATGGATATAAAATTAGGTTTAACCTAATTATCCAGAGACACCCATTAGTAACATTTTTTTTAATCCCCCCTCCCCTTATGGCTTGCTTGTTGTCTGCTCTCTGTGTCCATTTGCTGTGCACTCTTCTGTGTTTTGTTTTGTTTTTTTTTTTTTTACTTGTCTCCTGGGATGCGAACCCAGGGCCTCCCATATGGTAGACGGGAGCCCAACTGACTGAGCCACAGCCGCTTCCCCATTAGTAACATTTTGATATATTTCCTTGTAGGTTTTTTCCCTGTGTAGGTATGCAGGTATATTTTAACTCCCTTAGCTATAAGGATGGCCCAACTCCACTCAACATTCCTTGCAATTGAGATGCAAACAATACATAGAGATAAATTCACTCCTTTTCATGTACTTACTTTCATCTCATTATCTTCCCATTGTTTTAAAAAATTATTTCAAAAAGACATTTATAGATATACCATCATTTAACTACTTTCCTATTAAGAGACATATACATTATTTCAATTTTTTTACTCTGCAGTAAGCATCCTTGTACATACAGTTTTGACCACATCTTCAGCTATTCTCTGAAGATGGCTTCCCAAGTCAGAATACATATGTAATTTTCTTTATTTAAAAAATGGGCATTAAATTAACACCTGCCTCATGGCGTTAGGAAGAATAAGTGACCTAATGTTTATAAACTGAATGAATATATCAATTTATACCTATCCCTAGCACCTGCAGTGTATGAATGCTTATTTTACTGCATCCCCACTGAGTCCAAATGTTTTCATTTTTTTTTTTCATTTAGCAAGTCATCTTGAGAAAACTATTAATGGATAAAAGACTCAACATGGTAGAATCAAATGCAAGTCAAAGCAGTTTGGAAAGCTAGTATGGAACTAAGACTTTCATTATAGTACTTCTGACTTACCACTGAAGTCTCATTAATACAAAAATAAACTGCTAAGGTCAGGCTGGGTACGGCCTTGGTTGAATGGGGACCCCTCAGCTTCCTTTGGTTCTGACTCTCTTAGTCACCCTTCCAACAACTTTCAAGTGGGCTGGTTGAATGAGGTTTGAGGTTAAAAGTGCCAAATGGAAAAAAATAATAATTTTCAGGACTGTTTCTTCTACCTTTCTTATCCTGTGTCCCAAGCAGTACAGTTTTTGTTTTTTAATCCATTTAGTATTGACTCCCTCAGCTTCCTCCTCTCCCTACTTTCCTAAACACTGATCTTAACTGTCGTTGAAACTCTCACTACTTTCCTAAACACTGGTCTTAACTGTTGTTGAAACTTTGGAGCTGCAAAATAAGTGGTTTATATAGGAAAGGGAGTTGTTGTGGGGATCATTTTAAGCCATCCCTCAATTTTAAACATTCAAGTAGACTTACATTTTTAACGGATTTGTATTTTAAATATTGTCAATGCCTAGTTAGAGCATAGGTAATGGTTCTTTTTTTTTATATACTCAACAGTTTGCATCCCAGTTTTTCTGACCCTGCACCATCTGTTGAGAATACTTACTTTTAACAAAACAGAAAATAGAGGGATAATTTAAAATGGGTACCAGATTACTTTCATATTGCCAATTATCTCTGAAAACTCTAGCAATTGAAAACAGGAAGTCCTAAGGTTTTCAGCACTGTCAGAAAGAGCAAGGGAAGTTAAACAATTTAAGGTCTTACTAGCAAGAACTAACGTTTTCTGAACATTTATTATTGGAGTGCTTTACCTTATTTAATTCTCACATCATCCCTATGAGGCACACTATTTTTATATCAACAGACAGGTTAATAACTGCCCAGGGCCACATCGTTAGTAATGGAGATGCCAGGATTCACAGGCAATCTGGTTCTTTGCCCTTAAGCTGCTTATCAATCCAATAATACACAAATCTGAATGTACATACTTTATATAAAATCTTCACATTTATCATAGATAAGAATTTTTATTGAAACAAAAGTAAGGAGCCTATCAACATTAGAATGGAATTAGTACATACTTGGTGACTGATCTCCTCAGATAATTATGCATGAGCCCTTGTTTTAGGAAAAGTACAGATGAAGAGACACCAGAGAAATTTAGAGGGATAAAAAAAGTATGTCACACATGTTGTTTGGAAATAACCCAAACCTTTCTCAAAGGCTTGCGTTTTTCACTCTCTCCAATAAGCACAAGCAGCCTTCTCCTGCCCACCTGTCACCCACCCATTCATCAATCAAGCAGCTCACTCAGTATCAAGTACAGAGAAAGCCCTGGTGGGACAGTGATGAGTGCAATTTGGTCATGGCCCTTGGGGTGGTCATCACAATATTATATCTAACTAGTGAACGATACATTTACCTGATCCAAGTCATTCCGCAGAGCAATTTTGCTGGTTACTAGTTCATGGGCAAGGTCATCATTCTCTTGTTCCAACCTCATGCTGGCCTCCTGTAACCTTCGGTTTTCCCTCTGTAGAAAAGAGAACAACAGCCGACATGGGCATTAGTACCTGGACGTACAAGCAGAAACCAATGGAACTGGTGAGGAAAAACAAGCAACAACAACAAAGTGAACTTTTAAAGGTGTAAAAAGGAGAAGGTGCAAGTGGCACAGGAAGGCAGGATTGCTGTCTGGGGAAACAACAGTGAGTTAAGCTAGCAGTGCAGATGCAGTACTCTACCAGTGAATCTTATAATTGTCCCTTAAACAGACATAAGAATTTATGTCTCCAGACATAAGAAATTATAAAAATGTGCCACAAACAGCACATTTTTAAACCCTCAATTCTATGAGATTTTTTTTTTTCTTTTTTCTTTTTTTGAGATACCAGGACTGGCATCTCATATGTGGGAAGCCGGTGCTCAACCACTGAGCCATATCGGATCTCCAATCCTATCAGATTTTAATATAGAACTAGAACAAGACGCAGGCAAATCTTTCTTTGCACAAAGGTTCCACCCTTGACCTTAAAGGAAATTGCAAAACATGGTAGGAAGGAAATGGGGGGAAACCACTAGAAATTTCTTTTTCAAATTATTTTTCAAAGATCAGTGTTCAAATTAATTGAGTGTATTTAAGAGGACTAATTCAAGAATCAAGATACTTGGGTTCATGACTTTGCTACCTACCAATGAACATTTTTGTTCTTTGGACAAAAACATATTTATTTTTCTGAACCTTGTTTTCATGTTGATGAGAGCAGTAGTCCTTATGATAATATCTCTAAATAGTTTGTTTTGTTTTTAACCTCAGATGAAAATATTTCAGGTAAAATAAATTGCTGAGCTGTTTTTTTATCCTTAAATTCCCAAGGAATATCTGAAACAAAGACATATGGCAAAAAGAATCCAGCCATTAATTCTTACAAAGAAACGTTTCCTCTTAACTATTATGAACTGTGCACATTCACATCTATTTTCAAAATAACAACTTAGTGTCTTCTATTCCAAGTATCAAAAGTGCTTTCTTTACTATTGGTAGCATTTAAAGGAGATTCAAAAGAGGACGGGGGGTGGGGGATATATGGAGACCTCATTTTTTTTATAGTAACATTTAAAAGAAAATAAGAAGAAAAAACAGAAAACAAAGAAACAAACAACAACAAAAAACAAACAAAAGAGAACAGACAGAAAAGACTTCAATGTGATGAGACCTTACTGTTACTCAGATTTATGCTCCTAATAGTGTTTTCTACAGGGGTGGAAAAAAAGACAAAGCAGTATTGCAAAGCCAGAAGACATATCTACGTTTTAGAAGACAGGGTATCATAGCATTTGGGTGGGGAGAAATTAATATTCTTTTCTCTAGAACAACCTGATGTTTGTTATATGCAAAGAAGAAACCTTCAAAATAAGGAGGAGGAGGAGGAGCAGAAGGAAGACATGGAAGAAAAGAAGAATTAGAAAAAGAAGAATTGGAAGAAGGAATGTTAAGAAACAGGTGGTAAGAGCAAAGTCTGAGACTCTCTTGGAGGCAGAGGATCAAAACCCGGTAAGGCCAGTCAGAAAAACTAAGGGATGAATCTGTGCTTTGACTATCACCAGCCTACAGGACCCATTTCTGTGTTTTCTTTTGGGAAAAATAGACTGGGTAGTTGGAGAATGTCAAAACAGTTTAGAAAAAAGATACTTTAAAAACACTCCATTGGAGTGGGAAAAGTGGACATGGTGGCTGATGGGCATGGGGAATGGCAGGAAGAGATGAGATGTGGAGGCGCCTTTGGGACTTGGAGTTGCCCTGGATGGTGCTTCAGGGGCAATCACTGGACGTTGTAAATCCTCCCAGGGCTCACTGGATGGAATGGGGGAGAGTATGGGCCATGATGTGGACCATTGACCATGAGGTGCAGCGATGCCCAGAGATGTACTTACCAAATGCAATGGATGTGTCATGATGATGGGAGTGAGTGTTGCTGGGGGGGGGGGAGGGGTGCGGTGGGGGTGGTGGGGTTGAATGGGACCTCATATTTTTTTAATGTAATATTTTTACAAAATCAATAAAAAATAAAAATAAAAACAAACAAACAAAAAACACTCCCAATCACTTAAATACTTTAAAAATAAATCCATAATAGAATTCCACGTTAAAAATATTAAAAATATTAGAGAAATATATCTAATAACACATGAAATGCTTTTGCTACATTTTAGGAAAAAAGATATTATAGAAGAGTAAAATATATAACTGCAATCTCATTCTTATAATAGTATAAAAAAAGACTAACTGGGGAGTAGATTATTTTTATTGTTGTCTTCATGCTTTCAAAATTTTCTACTATGAATATGCATTACAGCTGTAACTGTATTAAAAAAAAAAAACCCATAACTTTGAATTAAAGAAAAAAGCAATTCAGAATACTGATTCCATTGGAAGGGATAGAATGATAAAACCAATATTTTTTAAGTCCTCTCTTGTTAGAAGCTCATTATTCTACAGGTATTCATATTGGATCTTCTTTTGGAACCAAATACACAGTATTACCCCTCAAAAGTGCTACCTTGCTTTAGACATTTCCCAAGATGTTCCTGAAAAGGCAGTAGACATAGGGCAAAATATATTAATTAAATTCTGTCAGTTCCTGCAATCACAGAAGTGCTACCCTCCCACAGAAGCATGATAAAAGTGGAGACGAGAATATTTTTTAAAAGCCAGGCTTCTACAGTTGAATGAAACATTTCCATCTTTACTGAAGTAATCTGAATTCTAGCAGGGGCTAGAGAGTTAAGTCTTTCATTTTGACAAAGCTAAGTATTGGCCCTTTTTGTGAAAATAACTAACATACTTGTTGAAAATTTAGATTTAAAAAAATTATTTTTATTTAGAAATCTATTCAATAAATTTTCCTCAGTTGTCAGGAAATAGAAGAAATACCTTGCACAATTTCATCACAACACATTTCACAATGCAGACCGCTTAGGTAGGGAAGATTTTGTCATTTTTTTCATAAATGTCTTTAAGCGAGACTAAGGTAAGAGTACTCTAATACCTGTTCCTGAATTAAGTATTCTATTTCTACTGAAATTGTACTTGCAGAACTTCAAGACACAAAAAGCTTCCTCAGCTATAATTTACATTATGTTAATTTGGCACAAATGGAAATGTTGTGGCTACCAGTTTTTCAGATTACAGTGATAAAATGTGTGGAACTGAATTAAAATAACCTCCAGGTAAAGTCATATAATGCTTATAGAAAAGTACTTTGTTCAAAGTATTAAAAAAATTACCCAAGCAGCTACTTTACTAATGATTAGAGATAAATGTAAGCTGGATTATATTATTTAAGAAAAAGATGTGAGCTCAGGGGGAAATTCTGATGACTGCTGCAATTAGAACCCTTTCTTATAAGCATAGTGCTAAGGGCCTAGGGGAGAGAGTAGAGAAAGACATGGGAGAAATCATCTCTGAGGGACCCTAAAAAACAAAGTAGCCTAGGGAGCATGCCTACTAGCCATTGCTTTAGCAAGAAGTTTCAGTTCAGTGTCTGCAAAGCAAGCAGCATAGTGGGAAGTGTCAGACTCCTGCTTTGCACTCACAGACAAGTGGGAAAGCAAATCATCGGGCCAAAAATGCAGTATCGTCCTCCAAAGTATGAACCTGGGGTGGCAAGCTGTCCTTATGAGTCCTCCAGGGTCACTGAGTGTTACTGAAAGCTACAGTGAGACTGCTATTGAGATGGAGATTTTCTAACAAGAACTTGCCTACACTTACTGAGGGTTAAAGAGAGATTGTGTAACTTGGCTGTCTTCTTGCCCTTTCCAAGAAGCCAGAACCTATTTTAAAACTGACCAATTCAAGAAAAAGGTTTGTGTTTATAGTAAAATGGCAAAGAAAGTTTAGTTTTGCTGGGCTTGGGAAAAATAGAAACATTGCAAGATTCATTTTGAAATATTAGTTAAGGGCTGCCTACCCAAGACATTTAAAGTCAGCCCCTTTAAACTCAATTAACCCAGAGCTAATCTCATGATGTAAACTTGTACAGATGTGCTGGATGCTCAGAGCCTACAAACAAAACAGGCCAACAGCTTCCTCTGCCCTTCTGAAAAGACTGCAGGAGACATGGCTTATATAACCCTTAAAATTCACATTGTACTATATAAAACATCTTCCACCTTACACTATTAACTCCATTTGAACAGAAAGCAGATGACTTTCCTCATTAGTTGCCTCCTCTCTTGCATAGGAGATGTACAGCTAGGAAAGTTTGGTTAGTAACTTTTGGGAGGAGGATACTGCATTTTTCAACGAGACAGACACTGATACAGACATACATAGATAAAAACTTACCTCCTCAAAAGTCATAGACCAACTACTGTTTTCAATCATAGGTACAAAGACAATTGAAAAAAAAAAAAAGAATATCCAATGAAATTGCACACCTACTAATACAATTAGGAAATGGCAATATAAAAAACAGATACTTGTTAATGCTATTTTGTTATTTTGTTTTCCTCAGAATGTCCTATACTCTAAGTTCTCTCTATTACTGCAAACATTTGATGGAAGAAAGTATATGTGAGACAGCCAGTGGGCAAGTCTCAACTCAGAAGGGGATACACTAAAACTCCACCCCTTCTACACTGCAATTTGCATTTGCCTGACCGAGGAAAATGCTGTATGTGCAACTATTAGCAACTATGGTCTGAGTTGTTCATATGGTGTTTTTAAAGCTGCATGGAAGGAACTTCCTTATAAGACAAGATCAGAAATCTTGCAAAATATAGTTCATCTTCAGGCAACGGAATGAGATTGTTGGGCAGAGAAATGCAAAAGAAAAACTGATCTCAGTTCTCATTTGTAGCTCCCTGTGGGTTGAAGCTTGGGTGAAGCAGCACAAAATCATTTATTTCCAAAATGCGAAACCAGAGAAATGTGAATGGCAATCAAAAGAAAACAAACTAAGCTTTAAAGGAAAAAAGTGATGGGAAAGGAGGCAGTTTTATAAACCCTAGCTCAATATTTTGGGTGCGATGTCTGCTGCTATGACAAATTCTTGGCACAAGTTTTTAAAGACATTTGAGGGTCAGGAGAAATTGTTTTCCCAAAAAGATCCAGTGGAATTTTATTAGCAAACAACACACTCAATTCTCACATATTTCCTTTTGGACACCTCTTTCAAAAATGAGTTTGTAATCATCATACTCTATTTTAAGCTGACAGTTTTTGACATACAAAGACAAATGAATGTTTAAGTGTCTGCAGCATTTGTAAAATGAAAAGTTGAGAATAAAAAGTCTGGATATCTGATAGCTTGTTTTATGCTTCCATCCTTTCCCCATCACATCCAATTTTATCTTTTGGGTGCAAATTTTTAAAAATTTAAATGTCAAACTAGAAACAAAATCTTGCCTGTAAAAACTAGTAGCTGGCAAACCAGATTGCATTTCTTTTAGTATTTTAAAAACAATCTTAGACTATATTATAGCACAGGGGTCGACAGGCATTTTCTGTAAAGGGCCACAAAGTAAATATTTTAGACTTTGTCGGCCTTAGGGTCTATATTGAAACTACTAAACTGTCATTGTAGTGCAAAAGTGGCAGATAATAGGTAAAAAATGGGTGTGGCCGTGTTCAAAACAAACTTTATTTACAAAAATAGTTTGCAGTTCCTTGCTCTACTCTTACAGATCAAATTTTTGAAAAAGCAAATGGGTTGCAGACGATGTAGAAACATCACCATACTAGTTTTCTCAGTAACACTACTTAACAAAAAATAAAACTTACAAAAATTGAAGAGAATATTTGGAGAATTATTTCTGAACATCATCCATAAACATACTTAGAACTGTTTAATGTGCTTAACACTTATACCTCCCCCAAGTGTTAAGTATAACTGAATCAGTTGACAAGCAGCGTCAGAAACCACCTGCTCCTTCTTAGCTAAGTTGCTTGAAAAGGACTTAGGCTTGCATTCTTCACCATCCTACAACAATGAATTCATTAAGTTATCCAAGCTCTAAAAGAAAGAGAGGCAGCCTTCTGAAGTTTATCATCAAGTTATCACAGGCACATCAAAACCATCCTCTTGTCATTAAAAGCACATTATTTTATAACATAAATATTTCTAAAAGCCAAAAACAGTCTCTGGTGTGGAAAAATAATAAAATTTAAGTTTATTTTCCTTAGTAGAAAAACATTTTTCGAAGAAGGATTCACTTATCTTGATGCCCCTGGACCCATTCCAATAAGAAAAAGGGGTAACTTTTTTTTCCCGGTTAAAAGATTCAAAATAATTTGAATTTCACTTGTCAAGGTAAAAAAAAAAAGTGGTAATTGTTCTAAATTATTCCATTAGATATGTAAGGATGGCAAATAATATAAATACAAGTAAACTCTACTTCAAATATTGTTTGTATTATTTTTACCAAGCATAATAAAAATAGCTTACTTTTAAACTATGTTTCGGGACAATTGTTCTACAAAACTAGTTTGTGCTGAGTAAACTTGGTTTAGAGACTATTATTTTATTTCTATTTGAATTACATTTTGATTAAAAAAAATTACCATCTAACAAAATGCAAGAAAGAAGTTAAAACATTTTAAATTTAATTATACTGAACATGAATAAAATACTTCACTTAGAAATTATGTATTAATAATACTATCTCCTGTGTCCCAAACCCAAGAGGGTTTAAACATTTTAGATTCTTTCTAGGATTTCCCATCTAGATAACCTTTGATATGCTTTGGGAGATTAATAGAATTTAATTAATTAGCTATGCTTTTTAAGGCTTAACCCACATTTATGCAAGTAGTTCTTTAATTAAACAAGAAAAATACATCATCTTCCAAGGCAGATGAAGACTGTAGATCTCTAAAAAATACCATCAGTAGATTACATCACTTGGAAGCTGCTTGTTCCCCCAACAAAAACAATTCATCTCCTTAAAATAGGAAATTAAAATTTAATTCCTGAAATTAGTAACTGTTTATTAAGGGCTTGGTTACTGACTTTTTTTTTTTCTTTTTTCTTTTTTTTTAGGAGGTACTGGGGATTGAACCCAGGACCTCATACAGGGGAAACAGGCATTCAACCACTGAGCTACATCTGCTCCCCAATGAAAGTCATTTTTTTTTGTTTGTTTGCTTGCTTTTTAGGAGGTACCAGGGATCCAACCCAGGTGCTTGTAGATGGGGATCAGGTACTCAATCACTTGAGCTATATCCACTCCCCTCAGCTACTGATTTTTAAAATGCATTAAAACAGCTACACATATATATTCCTGAATGTGTGTTTTCTGGGGACGTGTACAAAAATGAAAATGTACATGATATCTTTGTACAGTCAAATCTTTATCCTGCATTTTGCTTCATTTGAAACCAATCTATGCCTTTGCAAACCAAAATAATAGACTAAAGGTTGCTATATAAATTTGGCAAGGTCTAAATTGAAAATAAGAAAAGAGGTTTAGAAATTCTGTATTTTTATTTCAATAAAGCTTTCCCTTCTGTCTCTTGCCACATTGCAAGCAAGCGGGTAGATATGGCATTTTAAGTAGTATGGATCCTAATGGTTGAGGAAAGGTTATTACTGAACTGGTACAAGCTCTCTTTTCACGCCCTAGAAGATTTTCCCCAGTTACTCTTTACAGTTTAGATAACTGGGTTCCCAGATCAAGATGATCTATGAATTATAAAGTGCTCACTTCCAGGACAGAGGTCTTACTCTTGATGAGATTAAATTTAGAAGATATTAAAACGTATTTTCTAAGATTTCCTAATTTAATTATGATAATTATAATTAGCTTCTTTTTAAAATAACTTTATTTCAAAAACATAAAATAACAGAAAAAGGCAACTCAAGAAGTTATGGAAGCATTACTCCTAAAAAGTTCTGTCCAGGTACTTTTATCTTCTCTAATTCCAAATACTAAATTGTTCCTCTAGTGTTCAGAAAGACATGCACAGATGAACACAGATTAATTAAACGACATACTCAAGGTGTCTTTATTAAGGAAAAAAAAAATGAAGAGAAAAAATTGCTTAATCACATTCATATCTCACAAAACCAAACCCCATAGTCTTTTTTTAACCTTTAGCATTAATATAGTATCAAATTGTTTTTTGCTACAAAAATAGTATAATGTTGTTAACTATAGTCTACAAATTATATTAGTTATATTTTCCCCATGTATCACCATATTCATAACACCTTATGTATGAGAACATTCCTATATTTTATTATTAACCACAATTCTCATCTACTGTCTAAACCACTGTTATAAATTTCCCTATATTATCCTCCAACTGTCCTCCAACTAACATTATTGGGACATAGGAAAAAATGGGAGTATAGCTTTATCTCAATGTTTTGTTTTGATTGATTGATTGATTGATTTTAGGAGGTATGGGATTGAACCCAGAATCTCATACATGGGAAGCAGGAGTTCAACCACTAAGCTATACCAGATCAGCAATGTTAAATTTCTTGAACTTGAAACCTGTATTTAAGGTGTTTACATAAGTGAATGTTCTTATTCCTAGGAAATGTACATTGAATTGTTAAGTGTTCAAGGAACATGAACTCAAATTTTTAGAAAATAGATAAATGAAAAGACAAAGGGATAGATAGAATGATACAGCAAATGTGACAAAGGTTAAAAGTCTGTGGATCTGGGTATCTAGGCGGGAGTGGGATGTATTATGGTTCTCTGTAGGGGTTTGTATTATTTTTGCAACTGTCCTATAAACTTGAAACTACTTCAAAATAAAAAGTTAAATGTAATTATCAGTTGAGGATTCAAAACCACTTTACCGAATATAACACTCAAACATATATGCTTAGACCTTATTAGAAGAGTAAAGACATATTAGCTACATGAGGTATTTCTAAGATACTAAAACAATTCAAAAGAAATAGCTATAGTAGGTATCTCATAGGCACAAATAAAAGAAGCCACAGCAATGAAACTTAAAAGATCTACTTTCAAAATGAAACCAAAAAAAGTTCAATTCTATACTTTGATCCTTCAATAGAAACTCAGCACATTTATAATCTTAAGTGTAAAAAATACTTTTTAAAAATAATATGCATCTTACTATTTATATGTATCTGTTTTGGCACAAAAGGGACTTAAGACATGATAACATGTTCAGGCCCAGGCTAATTATAAATTTACAATTTCGGTCTCTCATGCCGCTCTCCTCTATTTTAATGCATTCTGCCCAGATTTTACACAAAACGATGGTGGCAATAAGAAAGTTATGATACAAGCCATAGAAGGGCTTCATTTTGAATCCTTAATACTATTTGATAATTACTATCTTCAAACCTTTCTAAAGCAGATCGCTGTATGAACAACATTAGAATTGTCCTTACTGAAGAGGTGGTGATGGTAACAATTAGCTTCAAATTTTACTTATAAGCACCTTATCTGTTAATAGTTACCTACCATGGCAGTATATGTGATGATGTTATCAGTTCTTGATCCAGTTTTATAAGCAAGAGAAAAAAAATATTGATACTGGGTAACAATAGCTGGAAAAATATGAGGAAAAAGAGCAAAGAAGGACTGGAAGGGCAGACCCCTACACGATGATATTACTCTAGTAATACCTGGATAAGTAATAGAGCTACCAAGACTAATAATGACCATTTATTATGTGTTGGATTCTTAAAATAGAACATCCCTCAGCCTCACAATAATCCTGCAAGGAAAGGATTATACTGCACATTTTACAAATGAGGAAGAGGTTCAATAACTAGTCAGTGCTAAATGCTGAATGGTGACATAGGGATTGAAACTCCCAATGTGGATTCCAAATCCTGTGCTCTTTTATTCAGAGAGCCAGGATTTGAATTCAGATTGGATGACTACAAAGTTCACATAGTCTTTCCACGATGTTAATCTGCTAAACCTCCCCTGCTCTTCAGTTCAATGAAAGAGACAGATGCCCTGTGTTAACTGTCCTGGATCTGCCCATATCCACCTCTCTGACTACATAAAGGCATCTCTAGTTAAAAAAGTGAAAGTCACCCAATTGTGGGTAAAGTATTAATGATGCCACCATAGTACTTTTTTTGGCAGAGTTTTTCATTATTGGTGTTCAATGGGAAAATAAAATATACTCATCCTAGCGAACAGATGTAGTGCGAGAGAGAACCATTATACATTATAGGTGTCTGAGGGACTAAAACATGTTTAAGAGAGACAATAATATTTCATTTGGAAAAAAGCTGGAAATTATTATTTTCTGACAATATATTATGGGAACAGTATTGCTAATTATCATTGAAGAGTTCTATATGAATGGCCCTGTATTTTAAAATATCACAATTAAGATAGTAAACTGAAATTATTTTGATTCTCAAATTGCATACTGCAGTCAAAAGATAGTTATTCATAAATCTGTTTGTGGAAATAAACGTTGCAACAAACACCATTACTGTGCTCGATATACTTTTGTGGTTTTTATTTTTAACATTTGCTACTGACAGAGGTAAGCTTGGAACATCCTTATACCAGTCTTGTAACAGTTCACCTTCTAAAAGTCTTTGTGGATGTGACTGTGCACAGCTAAAAGAGCATTTTGTCATTTTCTTTTTTTCCTCATTTTTGAAAGTAGTTGAAAGCACTTTCTCTTTCCCCCTCTTTCTCTCAGCTTCATATGAAGATTCCCAGTATAAGTGCAACAGCTGGAGTTACCTATAAATATACAAACTGAAAGAAAAGAAATATTATGGTTGGCCCCTTAGCGGTCCCTGAAATGAAAACATACCTGGATATTTAGCATCCTCAGAGTGTCTAAATCAATCAACAAAGAATAAGGCAAATTTAACTTGTCATAATTGCTGCTTTAGGGTAAAGAAGGCACTCTGTTCTGAGAGGTGGCTTGTGTCTCCCGTACCTTATATCTATCCATTGGATCTTCCTGCTGCAGCTGACTCTCTTGCATTGCCTGATATTCTTTTTCATATTTCTTCAGCTTCTTGGTTGGTACCTGCAGTGATTGGTGGAAAAGCATGTTAGACAAGTATAGCCTTTTAGGAAAAAATTTTCTGAAGTTTTCTCACGTAAGTCTACATGTTTCTCAGAGAGTATGTCCAACTCAGAGTTTGGGGGAACATCTAGATTCAAGAGCAGGGGCTGGCAAACTTTCTCAATAAAGATTCAGACAGTAATGTTTTAGCTTTTGTTGGCTACAGAGTCTCTATTGCAACTACTCAACCCTGCCATTATGACATGAAAGCAGCCATAGATAATGCATAAACAAATGAGTATAGTTATGTTCCAACGAAACTTTACAAAAATAGGCCACAGTTTGTCCAACTTTGTTCTAGAGTATTGCTGATGCATCACCATTTCTTGTTAAAGTACTTTATTAGTACTATTGATTCTATTAATTACCTTTAAGTACAATTCACTCTTAGACTTCTACTATATTGAAAATGAAAATTATTATTCTGTAGAAATAAAAATTAAACAAAAATTTAAAAATATGGAATAAACATACCAGTGTGAAAGCAGATTCTAAAAATGTGACACTGAAAACTCTAAGGAATATAGAATCATTGTGCTGTATGAGATCATAGAAAAATTATCTAAGCTGTTATGCCATCCTCAAAAGACAGTAGGTCTGCTCTTTTCTGCAAAATTACATAGAAAAAAAGATTACTCAGAATCTTAGAATTCTAAAAATAAATAAGCATAGTATAGTGCAAAAGTCATGGAATTTGGTACAAAGTAAACTAGGATCTGTATGCCAATAGTCATTTATGTAACTCTTTGGCAATGAGTTATTTAATCTCTGTCAGCCTCAGTTTCCTCATTTGTAAATTGGCAGATAAAATACCTATCTCATAGTGGTTGTCAGGAGAATTAAATGATATAATTTAGGTAAAGTACCAAAAATAATACCTGCCCATGGAAATACTTAAAATTGTTTTAAAAATGGTATTCAATCAAAATTAATCTATTATAATCTATTCTGTTCCATATGCCTAATTAAATCTACTTTTAGTCTTTCCTTGGGCAATTTTTATACAATTCCTCGAGACATCAAAATCTTTCCTTAATCTTTAGGTACCAAAATAAGCAACTTGAAAAGAAAAAAAGTTTGTTTTTTGAATGAATTCTTGAGACCTCGGTGATAGCAAGAATGATGTGTTGGTGCCCTTCTGCATCCAACTTGTTACCTTGCAAAATACTAGGCCCTTAAAAGGCCCTCTGAAGATTGTTTCTCTCTTCCCGTAAATTGCCTGAGGTAATCTCTGAAAATGGTTCACTATTCCCTTGACCCAAAAAACTCCACCAAATCATGCAAATCAAGAGGTATAAATCTTTGTGTTCACCTTAAAAACACTTGTGAAACTGCCCAGGCCATCAAAGGTAGCTTATTCGAAGAGCCACCAAGTCTCTGAAAGATGTCACTGTACAGGAGCAATGTGTGCCATCCATTGTTACATGGTGGCATTGGGAGGTGTGCCCAGGTCAAACAGTGGGGCTGGACACTGGGTCGGTGGCCCAAAAAGAGTGCTGGATTTTTGTTGCACATGCTTAAAAATGCACAGTACTGTTGAACTGTAGATTCTCTGGTCACTGAGCACATCCAGGTGAACAAAGCCCCCAAGATGTGTTGCCGTACTTATAGAGCTCATGATCGGATTAACCCATATATTAAAGCTCCCCTTGCCACACTGAGATGCTCCTTACTGAAAAAGAACAAACTGTTCCTAAACCAGAAGAGGAGGTTGCACAGAAGAAAAAGATATCCCAGAAGAAACTGAAGAAACAAAAACTTATGGCTCAGAAATAACTTCAGCACACAATAAATGCAAATAAAAGCTAAAAAATAAAAAATAAAGATCATTTCTTATTGAGTTCAACCAGTGTTTAAACTATGCTATTTAGAAAACAAGTATTAATATATGGTGTAAGAGAGAGCATGAGAGAAAGGAAAGAATGAATATAAAATTATATTACAGCTTTCTGCAATGAAGACAGTTTCAATTCTCTGGAATCCGGCCACAGAATTTGTTAAATAAAAAAAGACACCAAGTGTCATTCTCCATATTATTCTATTTGCTTCATTCTTACATCTGGGAGCACTATGAAGTACTAGAATTACCTGTTTCTGACCACAACTGGGGAGTTTGACAATTCATGACAATGTTCACCTGGCTCACAGGGGAATGTCTCTTCAGTCAAAGAAGAAAGGTCATTTTCCAAAGTGAACTGAGTTGCAAAGCCACTGTTGACTATTATTATGAGAAGCACTAATTCTTTCTTACTCCATCTCCAGAGACCTTTAACAGTACACTGTGACCAACTAAAATGTAATAGAAAACAAAGCATCACCTGCAAACTGTTCAACCTCTCATCGTCATATTAAACAGTAAGGAAAATATACATCTTAGGGTACTAACAGAACAGCAACAATAAAAACATTTTTCTTGGGAAGCAACTTGGCTCAAGCAATTGAATTCTCATTTACCATATGGAGGAACCAGTTCGATCCTGGAACCTCCTGGTAAAAAAAGAAAAAAAGGCATCCCAGACCTGTGCAGAGCGACGTGAGCCCCCCATGTGGTGTGGAGAGACCCCTGCACAGCGGCGCAGCAATGCACCAAGAAAAGATGATGACACAAGCAGATTTAAAACAAAAAAAATTTTTTTTTCTGACTTTTATAACAGCCCCAAAGTCCTCTAGTGTTCTTTTCTCTGTATATATTAAACATAATACCAAGGAAACCAAACTAGATTCTCAGGATGAATTGGCCAATTCCTAGCACTGATTGAGCTCTGGAGTTAAGGAAAAAAGGGAAGAGGTCTCAGAGTTTAAAGCAGTGATAAGATGTTTCAAATTTATCTCTCTGAGCAAGGGTTAAGAGGATGGGTCAGAAAGTAAGAAGCTCTGGGAGGAGGCAGCCTGCTCCAGCCGCCATTTTCTCACCAGACTGGAGACCCACACCAGTATGTACCAGGCTAAGGATCAATCCTGTCTGGAAGTATTTTAGTCATGGTTATAAAATGGATCCAGTCACCAATGACTGAATTATATATTGCAATCTTGTTTCTAGAGAATTCTTCTGAAAATCGTTCTTTAAATCCAAACTTGGTTTGGTTTTTTTTTTACATGATAAGAATTTCCTTTGAAAAGCCAATTTTGCTATTTTTATTGACATTCATTTCAAAGTGAAATTTTCATAAAAATCATTAGACACCTCAAATAATCTAATCCTTTCCCATCAGGCTTAGAGTCTAGGATGTGCGGCTTTATTTTGTTCAGGGAAACAGAGCAGGTTCCCAGAACAATATGTTGCTAGGAAACCTTCCAAGCTTATTTATCTTGTGCTGTAGGATGATGTTGAGCATCCTCCTGTGATTACACAAAGTAAAAGGGGGGGAAGGGTGGAGGAGGAAGAAACAGGAGAGCTGAATTGAAAGTTCTGTTACGTATGAAGCAATAAAGAAAATAGATTGTTAACAGTTTTTGAAACTTTATTTCAGAACAAAATTGTTATTTTAGGGAATGAAATATTTCTTATCAGAGAAAAGAATTAGGTGAGGGTAGGAATGGGAAGAGAATAATGTCAAACTACGAGGAACCAGCAAAGAAACTCTTTAGTATGTGGTTTTAATGAAAAGAACAGAAATTTGCCAAGAATTATTAGAATCAAAACAACTGTTATTTAAAAAATAGTATAGGTATCTCTTCCCTTAAGTCAGTTTAATAAAGGTGTGAACCTGAAAAATGTATTAAGAATCAAAATGTATTAAATGGTTCAGTTCCAGTGCCTCCTAAAGAAAACAAATGAGCAGACAAGGAGCAAAAACAACAAGCAAGACAAGAAGCAAACAATGAGCAAAAACAAATGAGCAGAGTGGATGTCACTCAAGCAGTTGAGCCCCTACCTCCCTCATGGGACATCCCAGTTCAGTTCCTGGTGCCTCCAAAAGAAAAAAACAAACAATGAGCAAAAAACAATGAGCATACAATGAGCAAAAACAATAAGCAAACAGATAAGGGAGCTGAGGTGGGGGGAGGGGACAAATGATAAGCAAAATGAAAAAACCAACTCAGGGAGCCAAAAAATGAAAAACCAACTCAGGGAGTTGATGTGGTTCAGTGGTTGAGCACCGGCTTCCCACATATCAGGTCCTGGGCCTGGTGCCTAAAAAAAAAAAAAATTAAGGTCCGAGGTCCTGCGTTCAATCCCTGATACCTCCTAAACATAAAAAAACATTTAAAAATTAAAAAAGAAAACATTTTAAAAAAAGGGATATATGACCCTGGCAAGACAACCCCTAAAAAGTATGATAGCGAGCATTCTGGACTTGACAAATACATTTTAGGGAAGGCAACAGTTAAACTAGAACCAATGTTTTCACCTTTTGAATAGTTTATGGTATCAGGAGATATTTCACAGTATGAATCACCTTCACATTTAGATTCATAACATAAATAATCATTTGTAAGAATGAGTAAGTTGAAGCTGGAGGGACTCTTGGAGACTGGTATAATCCCTCTAAGTGGGAAAACTAAACACATATGGCTAGAGCACTGGATGGGGGTGAAAGCCAGCTAGTTGGTGGCAGAGCAATTTGAAACATAGGTGGGTCCACTGCCTCTCGAGCCTGCTCCTTCCAGTCTGGGCTGTTTCTTAGGTGAAACGTTCCCAAATTTCAGTCATTCAACACTTCTTTCATTATTTTTACCATAGCCATACACATTTTACTGATTGTTTTTTTTCTTTGAACCAACTACATTTTTTACATAAATTTATTCTGAAAGAAAACAATTAATTTGGAAGCAGAAGTCAATGTAGACAATATGATAGGCAGAATAATGGACCTTAAAGATACCTGTGTCCTGATCCCTGGAACCTGTGAAAATGTTACTTACATGGCAAAAGGGATTTTGTAGACGTGATTAAGGACCTTGAGAAGGGGAAACCGTCCTGGATTATCTGAGTGTGTCCAATATAATCATGTAAATTATTAAAATAGGATAATCCCTCCTGGCTTCAGAGGGAAATGTGATTACAAAAGAAGGTTAGAGAAATTCACCACTGTTAGCTTTGAAGATGGAAAAGAAGGCTACCAACTAGAGAATGTGGGCCACAGCTAGGAGGTGACAAGGGCAAAGAAATGGATTCACTCCTAGAGCTTCTAGAAAGGGGCTCAAGGCCCAGCTGACACCTTGATTTTAGCTCTGTAAGACCAGTGTGGGACTTCTAACCTACAGAACTGCTGAAAAATAAATTTGAGTTGTTTTAAGTTATAAAGTTTGTGGTGATTTGTTACAGTAACAATGGGAAAGGAAGCAATAATGTAGCTTATTGCAAATTATGTTAATATAAAATACACTGTGGAGCAGTGGCTGTGGCTCATTAAGTTGGGCTCCCCTCTACCAAATGGGAGGCTCTGGGTTTGTGTCCGGGGGCCTCCTTGTGAAGGCTGGCTCACCTGCACACCGTGGAGAGCTGCCGACCTGCAAGCACCGCGGAGTGCTGCCCAGCCCGCAAGCACCACGGAGAGCCAACTCAGCAAGGGGACTCAACAAAAAGGGAGACAAGTGAAAACACAGAAGAGTGCACAGCGAATGGACACAGAGAGCAGACAACAAGCAAGCTGCAAGGGGGAGGGGAATAAAAAAATACATTGTAAACTGTTAACCCTTAGGCTGCCAATGCCAAAATACCAAATGAGACAGCAGTAAGCAAAAGATAAAAGTTACTTTTCCACAGCCAATGTGTAGATTCACTTCTCGTTGGAGCCAATGCATAGATTCACTTCTCCTTCTGCCCTCTCTCTCAAGGTGCTATTGGCAGCTGGTTAAGATATTTCAGTTACACTCAGTTCTTACTAAGGATCCATGAAGTGTCCACTAATATTCTCTGTTACGTTTTATTGTATTTCACTTTTTAAATGTCTGTGGCAATCCTCTAAAATGATTCCATAAACAGCAATTTGAAGGATACTGCACCAAACAAACAGGTTCTCTCATCTATTCCCTCAATGATCATAGTCAGTGTGTAGAAATATAATTTCCTATCACTGGGGAGGCATTATCAACTCCATTCCAGGCACCAGTGCGCTCACCAGCCATTTACTGACAAGAGTAGGTCCTATCAGCTACTATAAGGAAAAAACTAGAAAAGAGTCCAATAAGCAGACTAGAAATGTGGGGGATTTTTCAACCTAGTTTACACTCTGGAACATATATGGCATGATCTTTGTCATATACTGATCTTGGCCATTAACAGTATATTACTTTATGAAGAGTTGCTTTTTGAATTTAAATAAAGAACCTAGGCTCGAGCTACCAGGGTTCCTCAAGGTAGAGATACATTTTGGGTGGGAAGAATTTTAGTTCGACTACACTTCCGTTTCTGAGCCGCTAGCATTCCCTGCTCTATTTATCATTTCATCTACTAAATTTCAGCACTGCTCTCTAGTCACCATGACAATAACAGACCCACATATGTTCCCAGAAGAAGTGGGAATCATATAGCTGCAGGCTGAAAACCACCAAGCTAAGCTGTAAATAAAGATAAAGGGACGGAAGCAGATTTGGCTCAACTGATAAGAGTGTCCACCTACCATATAGGAGGTCCAGGGTTCAAACCCAGGGTCTCCTGACCCATGTGGTGAGCTGGCCCACACGCAGTGCTGATGCATGTAAGGAGTGCCGTGCCATGCAAGGGTGTCCCCCGTGTAGGGGAACCTATGCGCAAGGAGTGAGCCCCACAAGGAGAGCCACCCAGCGCGAAAAAAGCACAGCCTGCCCAGGAGTGGCACTGCACACACCGAGAGCTGACACAGTAAGATGACGCAACAAAAAGAGACACGGATTCCCGGTGCTGCTGACAAGAATACAAGCGGACACAAAAGAACACATAGCGAATGGACACAGAGCAGACGGGGGGAGGGGGGAAGGAGAGAGAAATAAATAAATAAATAAATAAATAAATAAATCTTAAAAACAAAAAGACAAAGGGAGACCTGACCAGCCTGCAAAGTTTTGAGGCATTGTGTATTGGTGTATTCTGAACATTTCCTTCCCCATTTTCTTTGATCTGGTTTTTTGTTTTTTGTAATAATAAACTTTGTTTTTAGAGAAGTTTTAGATTTACATTAAAAGTACACTGAAAGTATAGGGGAGTCCCACCCACCCAACACCCACACACATAGTTAACCCCTATTATTAACTTCTTACATTTGTTACAATTGATGAACCAATATTGAAGCATTGTCACTAACTAAAGTCTACAGTTTACATTACAATTTTTTACATATATATATTTTTTACCTTTTTTTAATGTTACATTCAAAGAATATGAGGTCCCCATAAGCCCCCCACCCCCTTCATCCCACTCTTCCCATAACAGCAACCTCCTCCATCATCATGGGACATTCACTGCACTTGGTGAAAACATCTCTGAGCACTGCTGCACCACATATAGTTTACATTATAATTTACACTTTGTGCTGTACAGTTTTATAGGCTTTGACTGTAAATGTGTCTGTCACATGTCCATCAAGTGTCCGTCATTGCATTATCATACAGAACAATTTCAGTGCCCTAAAATGCCCTTTGTGTTCCACCCATTCATTCCCCCTCGCCCTTCTAAACCCCTGGCAACTACCATCTTTCTATCAATGTTACAGGTTCTTTTGTTAACACAAGGTAACTATAATAACAATGAATCTACTTTGGTCCATGATTTCACTCTCACCTTATGTTTGTTCATTCTTCAATCTTGAGGGATTTGGGATGATGTCCCTTTGACTGCTTTAGGCTGAGAGGGGACTTAGATATTATGGGGCAGATGGAGGGAATTGTTTTGCTTGCAGTTATAGATATTCCTTGGTTTTTTGGATAGGATTTGTCCATCATCTGTTTTGTCCAGGGCAAGCCCAAAGAACTGGAGAGGAGTTGGCCACTACTATGCTGTGATTCATTGTTCAACTGAGATATGGACAATCTAAAGATATAAATCTCTGAGAGATATCTTTAATGGGTATATTGAGAATTAGAGGTTCAAATGAAAGGAGAAGAATCATGAGTAGGAGGATTATAAGTGAGTATAACTGTTATATTGGGGAACTAGATTAACATATATTCCCAAAAAGGGCATGACAAGGAGGTGTTAATTTCATGAGGCTGTGTGCCTTACTTCTGGTGCCTAGACATACCTAGAGAGCCTTTTGGAGAACTCTTGTTTGAGGCTTTGTTTACTGTGGCAGTTAGTGAAATCTGCCTGAAACCTGCATAAGCCCGTGGAATGACCTCCAGACTCACTTTGAAATCTCTTAGCCATAATTTTTTTTTTTTTAAGGTACTGGGGCTGGGGATTGAACCCTGGTCCTTGTATGTGGGAAGCCAGCACTCAACCACTGAACCACACTGTTTCCCCTTAGTTGGTTTTTTCACTTATTTGCCTGTTGTTTTTTTGTTTCTAGGAGGCACCAGGAACTGAACCCAGGACCTCCCATGTGGGAAGAAGACCTTAACTACTAGAGCCACATCTACTCCCCTCTTCTTATTTAACATTCCCCCCTTTTGGTCAAGCTCTTTGTCCAAATGCATCATGGTTAGTGTTTGGTAATAATCCCTTGGTGTCAGGGAGTTTCGTCCCTGGGAGTCATAGCCCATGCGGGGAGGAATGTAGCAAGTTCATTTGCTGAATTTGGCTTGGAGAGAGGCCACATTTGAGTAACAAGGAGATTTTCAGAGATAACTCTTAGGTATTAAATATAAGTAGGCTAAGTTTCCCTTTTTATAGGAATAAGGTTCATAAATACAAGCATTAAGATTGACGATTTGGCATATTGGCCAAAAAAGGAGAGAAGATGCAAATAATAAAATCAGAAGCAAGGGCGGGGACATTGCCACAGAAATAAGGAGTATCATAAGAGGATACTATGAAAAACCATATACCAACAGATTGGATAACTTAGACGAAATGGACAAATGTTCAGAAACACACAAGCAACTTACACTGACAAAAAAATAGAAGACCTCAACAGACAATCACAAGCAATGAGAGTGATTTAGTCATCAAAATCTCCCAATCACAAGAAGCCCAGGACCAGTTGGCATCACAGGTGAATTCTATCAATGATTCTGAAAAGAACTAACATCAATCCTGCTCAAACTCTTCTGAAAAATTGAAGAGGAGGGAACATTACCTAACTCATTCTATGATGCCAACATCACCCTAACACCAAAGCCACATAAAGGTACTACAAGAAAGGAAAATTACTGAAGCAGAGTAAAGGACTTGGGGAGAAACAGATGTGCCAGAATTAGAGAAGAGGGCCCATGTCTCATGGACTTTGCTTAATCTTCTTTATATTAATAAAATTTGGCAAAAAGCTACTTTGACTCTTTGAGCATTTAGCACTGGGAAGAGGGGGACGATATTATTCCCTGATATTTCACTGGGACTAGGGAAAAAAGACCCTTCAGGAAACACAAGAGCCTATAAATTATTAGTAGTTGTATTGTAATTATTTAAGGAACATAATGGTTTAAGAAGTTAGGGGAAAAGGAAAGTACTTGTTGAGATTCTACCAGAGCTCCCAAGGCTTACATACATCAAATTACTAGGCATTCTTTTCCTGAATTCATACTAAAATTATATCCATAGTGCTACACTTGCCTTCATCTCATCTGGTAATATCAAGCTTTCCCACTTAAACTCAGTCCTGGTGTTGCACAAACCTATGTCATGAATAACTGTGTGATGTTAGCCACTGTCCAGCCTTATGGCCCACTCCAGAATATAGTGTACTCATGTAAATGTCTATGAAAGTTTATGACATATTGATTTCTGCTTTCTTTAGCACGTTCTAATATAAGTTGTGTGGTCTCAAAGCTGTAGCAACTTTAGGAGCCTCCTGCATTTAATAGAAACTGCTTATCTGTTCATTTCTAATTCCTTGTCTACAGTCCTATCAATTTAATCTTGTATATTATTTTTATGGAAGTCCTTGGAACTTCCACTATAAAGCTTCCCTATAAATAAATAATATCTGTAAATAGAGGAATTTCTGTACTATATATTGACATCTCCCAAATGTATAGTTTTCAGCCCAGGACTTCTAGTGAACTCAATCTACATATCTAACGGCTAACTTCATAACAACTTTGATGTTTCACACCTGAGGCATTTTAAACCTGGCTTATGCCCTATTGCCTATCCCCAAACTGCTTAACTGGAAACCCAGAAGTCACCCCTACCCTCTTCAAATCAATCATTTGATTTGCTAGGGTATGCCTCCAAAATATCATTCTAGTTTCTCTTATTTTGAACTCTATTAGCACTGTTCCAGTTCAAACTGAAATCAACTCATCAGGACTACTGCAATAACTTCCAAGCTGGTCTTCTTGCATCCATGCTTGCTTTACACCAAATCTCTTCCCCATAAGACAGTCAAAGTAATTTTTTTCATGATACAAATCTGATGTCATTCTCTTTCCTAAAATTTTTCAATTGCTTCCCATTTCCCTTACTTTATATGGCTATGCCAGCCTATGGGATCTGGTCTCTATCTACTTCTCTCCCTCACTCTCAATGCCAGTATTTTACAAAACTGGGGTTTACATGTACCCCAGGGGGCCCATCAAATGACCCAAACAGGTACAGAAAGCAAAAGGCAACCACTAGAATATCTACTTCTATTTATTTTTATCTCACCTTTATTTGTACCTGTTTTACCATAGTAGATATATATAATTTACCTTTTTAAATGCACATACTCATTTTGGAAGTATGTGCTACAGTGACATTTAATGACAAGCATGCGTAGAGAACACCAGTCTACACTCCAGCTACACTGATCTCCTTTTAGCTCCTCAAACACATCATGCTCTGCCCTCCTCAGCTTTTGCTCACTGTGCTGCTTCTGCCTGGATGGACCCAGCATGTTTACTCCAAGATCCTGATTTAAAAGGTCTTAGGTGAGGTCCAGGCATCTGTTTTTAAAAAGCTCCGCAGGCAATTCTGATACGGTTGCCATTTGAAATTTGATGGCATTAAATCATCAAGTGCTAGAAAAGGAGGAGTGAGAGAAGGTTTAAAGAGTCTTTTGTGAACTGGCCTGAAAATATAACCACCAGTTTCTAAGGAACTATCCATTCTGAGTTTCAAACAATTCATTTATAAATAAACTTTAGGAAAGAGCAAAGTGGTAAGGTCAGGACTGACGTTTTTAATGTTCTAAAATACTTCAAGAATCTGTTATATATGCAGTTTGGGTATGTACTGGGTTGAACAGTGTCTCCCCAAAATTGTAGTCTGCCTGGAAACTTAGAATGCGACCTTATTAGGAAACTGAGTCTTTGCAAATATAATTGGTTAGTATGAGGTCATACTAGAGTAGGGCGGACCCTAAATCCAATGACTGCTGTCCTTATAAGAAGAGGGAAATTTAGACACAGAGGAAAGTGGGCCACGTTAACACCCAGGCAGAGACTGGAATTATGCTTTACAAGCCAAGGAACACCTGGGGCTACAAGAAGCTGGGAGAGGCAAGGAATGATTCTCCCGTAGAGGCTGTGGAGGAAGTATGGTCCCTGCCAAAACCTTCATTTTGGACTTCTGACCTCCAGAACTGTGAGTGAATAAATTTCTTTTGTTTTAAGCCACCCAGCTTGTGGTACTTTGTTATGGTAACCTTAGGAAGCTAATACAAGTATAAGCACAAAATCAAGTTTTAGAGAAGGGAAAAAACATCTGCTTCAGAAAAATTACTTGAGCAATGCAGTTTTTCTTCATAATTGGTTGCAGGGTGGTTTAGGACTTAAACAGGCCTGCATTTAAATCTTTGCTGTGACAAACCAAATACTAGTTATATAATTTTATGAGCAACAGAGCTTCAATATTTAATTTTTTTAATTGGGGTAACAAATAAGTACTACTTCTTCCTTTTATTATACACAATGCAAGTCATGATGGTATTAATATAGTTTATAACATTATACATATTTTATATTACTTAAGCATCAAAACATGAAGTGAATGTTACTATACCCATTTTATAAACTGAGTAAACTAAGAAAGAATAAATAACTTGCACAGGAACCACAAAAATGACAGACCCAAAGGCCTTATTGTCACCAAAGTGAAAGCCTTAATTGCAGTGCTTTACACTGCCTGTCATCTAGCCAGCAAACATAGCTCTCAAACTCAGGACCCTTGCTAGACCTCACCAGTAACCTCCACCAATGAACTGAGCTTATATTGTTATTTTAACACCTATACCTGACTGGGAGATAATGAACCTAAGACACCTGCCATATTACCTGTTACAAAGTAGAGGCTAAAAAAAAGGAACACATGCACTTTGATATTCCCAGGAAAGCTAGGGAAAAAAAAGAAAGTCAAACAGACCTTGGACTAGTTGAATCAGAAACTAGTCTGGGACAAGACTTCTTAAAATTCCATAAGTCTTAAGAGAGGACAGACTGCAGTGACCTATTTTCCTCCTCTCACAGACCTTTGTTTTTTTTTAAAGATTTATTTTTTATTTATTTCTCTCCCCTTCCTCCCCATCCCCCCACTGTCTGCTCTCTGTGTCCATTCGCTCTGTGTTCTTCTGTGACCGCTTCTATCCTTATCAGCAGCACGGGGGATCTGTGTTTCTTTTTGTTGCATTATCTTGTTGTTGTGTCAGTTCTCCTTGTGTACGGTGCCATTCTTGGGCAGGCTGCACTTTTGCGCTGGGCACTCCTTGCACACATCAGCACTGCACATGGGCCAGCTCCACACGGGTCAAGGAGGCCCAGGGTTTGAACCGCGGACCCCCATGTGGTTGGTGGACACCCTATCCATTGGGCCAAGTCCGCTTCCCATCTCTCACAGACTTTTGGGAAAAAGTACTGACGCCATAAACTACCCAAGAGATTTATAGCCTAAAGCAAACTACCTTAAGGTACTGGAATCAGTCAGAGCTTACATGGAATACTTTTTTAGGCCTATATGTTCATTGGAAATGCCATTCTTCTCTTGATTATTTCATATATTTCTTTCTGTTCCTATTACTTTATGTACTGACTTGTACAAATAATGATGAATTCTTTTCTTCATCTACAAGCAATAGCTATAGCTGGGTTATGACTATTACTTCCATTGATTTTTAAATGTTTCTTTTTTTCTCAGTTTCTTTGCACTTAAAGGAAAGAAAAATGACATTTTACCTGTTTTTCTTTTAAACAATAAAAATTCCTATCTTATTGTTATCCTCACAAATAACGGAAAACCCGATTATTTTTCTCTTGGTAAAAATTAGGAAGCAGTATTATCTTAAGTTAGTACACTATGTTGGGCATTTTCATTTTCTTTTAGGGTGTGTTCTCAAAATCCACTGTAATATTTCAAGTAAAATTCAGTTTCTGACTGAGATTTTGGTTTGAAATTTATCACTTTAAAATGTAGTGTAATGTGACTCTGTCTCTGTAAAATTGCAAAAAATGTAGTTTAGTGTTTGGAGAATAATAGAATGATAACTAAGTGCTAAAAATTAAAATTTGAAGATGGTATATAATACATTGAATCTGGTTACGTATTGAATGGCATTGGTCTGACAGCAAGGAGGTGATTAACTAGATGTAGTTCCAAAATTGGGCCACAGAAAGCTGATACAGTTGTACATTGATGGTGAGCTAATTAAGCGTATTTAAAACTAGAAAATGAGATGGAAAGAAAGAATGATAGGGGAGCTAAGCAGGACACTCCACTTTACTATTATCAAATGCTACATTCATTGCAATAGTGTTGGCCTTTCCACCACAGAATGCCAAGAAACTTGAAGCAGTACTCTTAGGCCAAATATCATTAGTAATTAGATCAAAAGTAAATATATATCTCTTGTTAAAATTCCTCACAGCAGACAAAAGGATATAGACAGCATAGAGGTCAACAAACTATAGCCCATGGGCAAATTCAGCCTGAAGCCTCCTTTTATAAATAAAATATCATTGTACCACAGCTACATTCTTTCATTTAGGTATTGCCTATGGCTTTCTCTCCTGCTATCAGAGCAGAATTGAGTAACTGAAACAAAGACCATTTGACCCTCAAAGCCCAAAACAACTATTCTTTGGCTCTTTTCGGTAATTGTATGCTGACCCCTAACCTAAAAGCCAGGTAATTGAAGGTAATTTATATTCTTTGACTTCTTCCAAGATTGATACCTTTCCCTTATTTTCTTAATTTCTAATATAATATGCTTATTTATTATTTATCCTGCTTGAAATATTTTATGTCATGAATCTTCTGACTGATATCTGGTATTGCTGTTTGGAAAGACTGAATCATCATCTCTGTTACTTATCTATTAGCACATATGCAATTGACCAATTATTAGTAGCTAAAACAATAAATGTGTATTACATTTCAAATTGTAGGAAAGAGGAGAAATGGAGAGCACTTTATTGTACTCATCTCCTTCCTTTAAAGGCAATAAGTAGGCGGCAGACTTGGCCCAGTGGTTAGGGCGTCCGTCTACCACATGGGAGGTCTGCAGTTCAAACCCTGGGCCTCCTTGACCCGCGTGGAGCTGGCCTATGTGCAGTGCTGATACACGCAAGGAGTGCCCTGCCACTCAGGGGTGTCCCCTGTGTAGGGGAGCCCCACGCACAAGGAGTGCGCCCCGTAAGGAGAGCCGCCCAGCGTGAAAGAAAGCGCAGCCTGCCCAGGAATGGTGCCGCACACAGGAAGAGCTGACACAGCAAGATGACACAACAAAAAGAAACAGATTCCAGTCCCGCTGACAACAACAGAAGCGGACAAAGAAGACACAGCAAATAGATACAGAGAACAGACAACCATGTGCCCCCACACACAGAGAGCTGATACAAGATGACGCAACAGAAAGAAATACAGATTCCCTGTGCCGCTGATAAGCATAGAAGTGGTCACAGAAGAACACACACCGAGTGGACAAAGAGAGCAGAAAATGGGGGTGGGGAAGAGGAGAGAAATAAAAAATAAAAATAAAAAACTAAACCTTAAAAAAAAAAAGAAATACATTTAGGTATGAATTTCTGAAAGAAGACAACACATACGACACTACTTTCCTCTGATACTGATGGCAGTCTCCTAATGTATCGTTATGCTGATGGCAACTAAAGCTCATATCCTTATGGATAATTACTGCTAACTCCCTGAGAACTGAGGACACCAAGTTAATCAAACCCCAGGAATCCATGTTGGCTTTCAGTGCTTCCACGACCTGATGCTGGATCCATTTCTTACAGCATTGGAAGTGCATATAGGTATTCGTTAATGGAACAAATACAATAGGCAAGGTACTATGTGGAATTAAATTTAGCTACAGCACAGTGCTTTCATAAAGAAATGGACAAATATTAAATTTTTATTACTACCATAATAGAAATATAAGCCTTATGCTGTTATGGTTTAGAGGAGAATGTTTTTTCAAAACCATCAGAAAATTAAGGACAGACTTAGGGAGGATCTGGCATGTGCGTACAGTCCTGAATTCAGGAAGGTTTTGCACGCTGATCTAAGCCAACCTGAACTTTCACAGACATCAGGAATTTTTTTTCAGTAGATAGACTATTGGAGATAATCAAGCCCATAGGTCTTCTACCTACTTCCTTCCTACCAGGTAGTCTATCACAATGAAAGTAAATGCCAGGCAGAACTATGCTACACACTTACTAGGAAACAGACACATATGTAACCTGCTTTTGAAGTCCCAGTTCTCTATCCTTCAGGTATTCCCACAAAGATCTTTCAAGACTCTTCACCAGAAGGAGATGTGACAAAATTCCAGTGGCAGGACCCAGTCTGCCTTCTGGTCAAACCAGGTTACAGCATCTTCTGTTAGATGGTAGCCAAGAGTCCCCCAAAAAGACCTTGCTCAGGTGCCATTCTGTAGATGTTAGGTTACCAGGCTTGCCAGACTCTTACACATAATTCATGCAAGGCCAGAGGAGCTGTACATATTTCTAGCCAGTCCAATTAAAAATTATTTGACACCTTTTATGCTAATTAGAAAACCCTCAGATGTATTCTTAGATATCAACACATTAAGTTTATAGTAGCTGCCTCCTGATTAGGGTCTTTCCATTGCCAACCAACTACCCCTAGAGTGTGTACTGCTATGTAAGGATACTTAAAATATTAAGGAACTCCAAAGAATAGACTAAAATTAACACACATTATATCACACTGTGTAGGATGGAGTATTTTAATGTAAATTATAGGCAGTAAACAGTAGGGTGGGACTGTGAGAGGTACAGACAGGCAAGATATCCAGATGGGGGCAACAGTTAGTTTTCACTTATTTCTTTCCCATTCCATAAAGAACTGGCAGAAGGAAAACTGCTATCAGCAAAGGCATGGAGCTAAAAAACATGGGCTAACCTTAAACTTCACTGAGCTAAGCAGTTAAGTTTGTCTTGGTGAGGAGCTAGACACATCAGCATAAGCCACCAACGGAGCAGGTTGGAGAGAATACACTGGAGCCAGATCATAGGAAAATCTAGGCTGACACCAAATGATCAAAGTATGAGCCTATTTAGGTAGTTATTAGTTCAGTGACAAAAATTTCTGAAATAGAAATCAAACAAATGGTCTTAATAGATGTTTGTATCCATTCAATTTGAAATATGAAAGAACCAGAAATACTAAACATTTTGGATTGTTTTAATAGTGCATAGGGCTTATGAGGCAGAATACTTAATATTAGAAGTATCTTTTTTAAAAGGTAGTAAAAGGATCAAAACTGAGCTTTTAAGAAAATTAATTTGAAATAGCATAACTGGAGAAAGGCAACAGTTGAAAGAACATTTAGGAGGATATAAAACCAGATAAGGAAAAAACGTCTTTGTGAAGGTGAGAGTAGAAATGGAGAGGAAGAAACCAATAAAAGGTTTTTAATGCAAGTCTTTCCCAGTCATTTCAGATAAGTCAAGTGATCCATCTGTCTCCTCCTAGAACTTCTTTAGATTTACTCTATCCCACTCATGTACACATATGGCTGTACATTATTATTTACCTTTTTTTTGGAGTATGAATTTCCTAACCTGATTCAGGGGTCATAAGACAAAAAACAAAACAAAACAAAATCCTGTCATACCTAAAGTTGGTTAACTCCTAGTTCCTAGTTCAACCTAACAAGCTGAATTAGGAGATGCCTAATGTAAATTTATTCAGTTTAACTATATTCTTAATGTCTCATGGTTCCAATAGAATTTATAATTGGTTATAATGTTGGAATAAAAAAAGATTCAGACTATACCCCTATATTTTCCTTGTATATGGTATTACAGGAGAGTTGTGATGACATGGAGCTGATAAGTGGAGAGACCTAGAAATCCACTTAACACAGGACATTTTTGCTGCTTAAATGAAAATATTGTGAAAACCAATTTAAAATGGCGGTTTTCCTTGATATGTTGACAGAGCCAATAATTATTACCTCTGTGCTAAGGGGCAATTTCTAAATTAGTGCATAAAAATAAAACTATTTGAGGAGACTTTTTATGCCTGCAATTAGATGGTGTTCACTAAATCTATTTCTTTAATCTTGGGGGAAAAACAGGAAGAAAGTAAAAACATCATGCAGGCTAAATGTTAACACATGAAGAACATATACATCTAAAAGAATAAGAGTATGTTTAAGAGAATTCTCATTTTGGGAAACACTGGCTTCATAAAAACGTACTAAAAACAGTATTGATTCATTTTTTATGTGGAGAGTAGTTCAAAAGAGAATATATTTGAAATTAGGCTTGGCTACACACAGGTAAAGGGAAGAGCAGCAGATTAACTTTTTTGTTTCTTTTTAAAGTACATTTTCTGTTATCTTGGGGTGGGATGGCCTTTATGTTCCCATTTCCACGGAAACTATTGGGAGACAAGAAAAATATGGTGTATTTCAACCTTCACTTCCCTTCCACTCATCAAGCCCTCCTCATTTCCATGGGAACAGTAGCTGAAAGTCCCCAGCAGCTGAAAGTGAAAGCGTACTCACAGAATGCAGCTATAGGAAGGTCAGCTGAGAGCTGCAAATGGACAGTTTACAGCAGCTGTTAAAAATTTTAAATATTTTCCCTAATAAATTCCTCAACAGTAATAATTTAAAAAGGAAACTGACTATATAATTAATGTTAGGAAAAATACTCAGAGGGACCTTTTGAGGCTTAGTCTTATTGCTGTTTCTCCCAATTTCATTATCGTATATAATTTTTAAGAGATAACTGTCATAGAAAATATAGTGAAATAAACAGAATGCTGATAAGTCACTCTGATGTCACAAACTGTCTCCAAATGGTGGATGTGGAAACAGTAAAAAACAACAAAAACATAACAAAAAAAAACATTAAACTGAAGGAAGAGAAAAGAGGGGAAAAATTGGATCTAATTTAACATTTAAATTTTAATGATATTTATTACAAGCAATTATGTGAAGATTGTGAGTTACACCCAAAGAGTGTGCCTTCTGAACCTGACAAGAGATCTATACCGGAGAGAATTCCACAAACATACAGTATTACTATCTAAATTTTCTTGGTTCCTGCGTTCGAATAGAGAAGCAGGCTTTTATTTCTTTAGCTACTCTAACTGAAAAGGACAGGCCATACTCACTAAAGACTATCCAGTTACCCTACTACATCCAAGGGGTTTAGAATACATATGTAAAATGATTTATGGATGGATATCTGTGTTACAAACTTTTAGCTCAAGGGAAAATATCTCGTCAATAACCTGAAATGAAAGCCAACACTTAAAACATACATGAAGGTTGGAAGGGGGAAGAAGAATTCTTTTTATTTTACATGTCCACAACTTAAGTTTATCTCTGAAGTACTTTTTCACTTTGTTTTGGAAAGGATATTATCCCAAGTTGCTCATTATTACTTGGCTTCTATTTACACATGCCTCAGGCAGAAACAAAACCTGAGCATTGTCACATTATCTGAACATTCAGCAGAATGGTGTGCTGAGAGTGCTAGCCAAAAGGATAAGGAGAAAATACGGAAGTATTCTAGTAGATCTTTGGGGCCTAAATGTACTTCTTATTTTTATCATAATCTTCAAGGTAATATTTCCAAGACAAAAATATAAGAATAAACTATGGAGGAGATCCAATGTAGGATAAGCAGTGTTCACTGTTGAGGCAAGTCTAATTCTATTTACTTTAAGAAGTACATAATGAGGACCTACTTATCATCTGGCAACAGGTTCTGGTATTACTGAGATTTATGAATAAGGCAGTTTCTAACTGTCAGGTGCTTTTTTTTTAATGAATTATTGCTATTTTTCATTAGTCTTATTTTTAAAATTATGGCAGTTTTCCTTCCCCATCCCTCACCCCTTTAGAACTTGATGTACATGAGCGTTGTCCTGAGAATTTTCAAATGTCACTATTGGGTAACATAATTTAAAATATAAAATGCAGACTAATATCTGAAAAAATGAAAATGGTCTCTGAGTAATTCTACAAAAGCTGGACTAAAGTAACAAATTTGGGCACTTTCTAATTTTCAATGAAGTTTTTTCTTTCTCTTTTGATAAGCACATTTTTACTAATAAGTTTGTTTTATGAAGCATATTTTTATCTCTATAAAGTGGAAAGTGATTTAATTCATACTATATATAGAAACTACTGTGAAAACTACTGTTTTCTTGCTAAAAACCCTCATTTCTTTGTACTTTTATGTTCTCATCAATTCTACCACCAGCACTAGTGACTAGCTTTCTTTTTGGAGATATTTACTACCTAGAAGCAAAGTTAAAATGTAGATGCTGAAAAACAACATCACACTTGCTCCCATACCCAAACTCATATTGACAATTGGGCTTTTAATAATTACTGTACACAATGTTAGTGTCATGACTCTTAAAATGGAATCACAAAAATGCTTTAATCCCAGATGATAAATTCATAAATTTAAAAATCAACTATATCACAAATATCAGAATTCTAAGTTTTTCATATTTCCTTTTTTCAATACCAACTGTTTCCTGAGACATATTTTTAGGAGCTTGTTTATAAAGGAAAACTCATAGGGCCTGAACAAAATTAAGCCAAAGTCCATATTAATTAATTTACTCCTTTGGCCTCTATAAATGTGAGTGGGTATGTATTTTCTGTTGTTCCTGGTCCAGAAAAAGTCAAGGGTATCACACCAAGATAGTCTCAAAACTTTTAATCACATGTACTCAGAAACAAGAATCCAGAAAGAGTTATAAAAATTTTGTGGAAAATCAATAATAAAAGGCTGAGAACAAAGAACATGAAAAATCAGATATCAATCTCCTTTTAAGAAAGAATCAGCTTTAATTCAAGGGAAACCAAGGAAATTCCTTGATTGGCTAATCCAGTTGAGGTGAAGGTCTCAATGACGAATTTGACTATTATCTGTTCTCTATGATACAAATTGATTTTTCTCTTATATTTCATGCCATTCAAGAAAAAGATAATATGTATTGTTGCCAGATTGGTTTAGTACAGAACCTGTTTAATTCACCTGAAATGTAAACCTCTATGTAGAAGTCAAAGTTTATGAACCATAATTTTGATGACTGCAGAAGACCGAGAGAGTAGGAGAATAATTGTCCATTAATGATACATTATTACATCACGTGTGAGTTTATAGCTAAAAACTTTGTACAACTTCTGTTGCTTTGACACTGCTGTCCCCATTTCTTTGGTCTGCTTCAACTGTTAGATTTAGATAAAAAGGTTTCTAAGCCAAAAAGATAAAGTTTAATTCTTATACAATTTCTTTATTTTCCCTACAGCATTGGACTTTCCACAAACAGTATACTGAACTGGACAGATATTCCTATCCTGATCCAGATGAAAGGCCATAACTTTTAGAATGGCTCTAAAACCCTAAAAAAGGTCTGGGACACATTTGACAACTATGGAATTTTCAGTGTCAGAAATAACCCAGAGGCAGAGTTGCATACTAAGAAGAAACTCTATTTCTCCCTAGGGCGGTAGGATTCAAATTTGTATATGCATCTAAGTCTCCTGGAGAGCTTGTCACAGCACAGATTGCGTGGTCCCACCCCTGAGATTCTGTTTTAATAGGTCTGGGATGAAGCCATTTCTAACAAGGTTTCCATAGGAAGCTGATGTTCCTGGTTGAGGGACCATACATTAGACTGTTCTTGAGACCTTCTTTTAGAGCAAACTGTTGAGTATTCTTCAGTTAATCCAATTTTCTTTTGTATCCAAACCCAGGGTGTAACAGTGTGTGGGGTGGCCTAGTGTGAGAGACTGGGCTCAAGTGAGATGAGGAGGGTGACCATGCAAGATGACGACCCTGTATGGATGTCAGAGCCAAGAAGGGTGAGAGGACATTTAAGCAGAAAGGCAGCCTGGCAAGGGTGTGTTGAAACCCAAGCACAATGAGGACAGTGTCCATGGATGGGTAGGGCAATCTAGCATGGGGAGTCAAGACCAAGCAAGGTAAGAAGGTTGTCCATACAAGGCAGAGGATGGCAGCAGAGACGGCAGACTTGGCACACACACTGAGGATTGAGCATGTAAGTAATGTAGAAAAGATTCAGATTTCTCCTTGTTGAAAGGAGTTATAAATATACACAAGAAGAAAACTAGACTAGAATGAGCCCTATAGTGTTAGACTGAAAGTGGAGGTTGGGAAGCGGACTTGGCCCAGTGGATAGGGCATCCGCCTACGACATGGGAGGGACGTGGTTCAAGCCCCAGGCCTCCATGACCCATGTGGAGCTGGTCCATGTGCAGTGCTGATGCGCACAAGGAGTGCCGTGCCATGCAGGGCTGTCCTCGCATAGGGGAGCCCCATGCACAAGGAGTGCGCCCTGTAAGGAGAGCTGCCCAGGGTTAAAGAAAGTTCAGCCTGCCCAGGAATGGCACCACACACACGGTGAGTTGACGCAGCAAATGACACAACGAAAAGAAACCGATTTCTGTGCCACTGACAACAACAGAAGCAGACAAAAAGAAGAACATGCAGCAAATGGACACAGAGAAGAGACAACTGGGGCAGGGGGCAGGGGGTGGGGGGCAGGGGGCAGGGGTGGGGGAAGGGGAGAGAAAGAAATAAAATAAATCTTAAAAAAAAAAAAAGAAAGTGGAGGTAACCAAAAGAAGTCAGAGTTTTCAGGTAAACAATTAGAAAGAGAAATATAGATGTAAATGCATGTATGCTGGTTTGTGTGTTTGTGTGCGTTCCCTAGCTCTGTCCTGAGAGTGCCTAGAAGCAACGAAACCCCAGGAGCAATGAGCATATCTACTGCACAAATCTTGGTTTTAAATACCTTTAATACCAAAAGGAACCAGGAGCCCTTGGAGAAATGCCTGATTCCAAGGCTAGGGTCAAGGAAGTACAAAAAGTACGTGGACTATCTTGCTGTTCTAGAAAGAAAATTATGCTCAAAGAATAATGAGAACATGTCGATAGGACACAGAAACCATCTTGAATGGGCATCCACTGGCCAAATCAGGGACAATTTGAACATGAAAATAATAAAGGGGAGCAGACAAAGCTCAAGTGGCTGAGCACCTCCTTCCTATACAAGGTCCTGGGTTAAATCCCTGGTTTCTCCTAATAAAATAAATAATCATAGCAACTGAATATAAATAATTGAATAAAATAAGAAGTCATGAGTCCATATATATAAAACAGATTGAAAATTTGGGATATTTAGAATATATTTAGATACTGAAGTGACAGAATACTTACATTCAAAATACTTATCCATAAAATTCTTATTAGTTATAACTAGGAAGTGGAATAGAGCAAGTTTACAAGGAGACCCTGGCAGGAACAACCTTAGTTAAATACTCAAGGTGAGCATCACCTGTACTGGAACAAGTCAAAATTATGCTCCATCTGATAAGACAGATGCAACAAGAACACAACAGCACCTCTGTGATATTTCTATCAAAGATGCATATCCTAAATCTAATCATGAGGAGCCAGCAAACAAACTCAAATCAAGAGACATTCTATGAATAACTAGCTTGTAATCTCCAAAAGTATCCTGATTATGAAAGTCAAAGACAGACTGAGAAACTATTCCAGACTGAAGATGACTAAAGAGAGAGCTGAACACAGCACCTAGTTCAGAGTTCATTTTCAAAAAACTCCGTTAAATAAATCAACAAATAACCCTCTTTGAAATCTTTAAAGACAAATATTGACTCTCTGGAGTAGTTCTGATGTAATCATGTATCCAGAAAGGAGAAGTACCAGGTAATTTCTCTGTGCCCTTCCCAGTTTACCAATTCTACCCCATTTACTTTCCAACAGCTTACCTATTATCCAGAAATGACCGAACGATAGAGTTTTTACCATATATAACTCAGAACTTCACTAGACAGGGAAATAACCACACACTGCCAAAATGTGATCAGTGAAAGCTAATTTGTAATTTAAATCTCATTTTAATGGTAAGAAGGCAGATTTTGAACATTTATACATAAACATAAAATGGTGGCAAACAATGTTTTTCAACTAGAGAGGCCTGCATGTGTAAAGTTTCAGAGGAACTTTCTGTCACTTTCTTGTAGGCTCAACTAGGATGCAATAAAAAGCAATAGGGAAATGGATGTGGTTCAACCAATAGGGCTCCTGTCTACCATATAGGAGGTCCAGGGTTTGATCTCCAGGGTCTCTTGATGAGGGCAAGCTGGCCCATGTGGCAAGTTGGCCCACACGGAGTGCCAGCGCACTCTGGAATGAGGCCCGCACAGGAGTGCCACCCTGCGTGGGACTGTCACCCTGTGGGGGAAAGCTGCCCCACACAGGAGTGCCAGCTGACACGGGGAGCTGGTGCAGCAAGATGATGCAACAAGAGACATAGAGGAGAGAAAATAAGACATAGCAGAACAGGGGAGCTGAGGTGGCAGGAGAGAGTTAATCGCCTCTCTTCCACTCCTGAAGGTCCCAGGATTGGTTCCCGGAACTGCCTAATGAAAATACAAGCAGATACGGAGAGCAGACAATGGGGGCGGGGCGGGGGGGGGGTGGGGGAAGGGGAGAGAAATTTTTAAAAAATGGCAATACATTTAGGTGGTATTTGTTTTTGTTTTTGTTTTAGTTAAATATTAATGAGGACTTTGGTATAAAACAATAGGATTCTTTTTTTTTTTTGCACCATACAGTAACTAGGAGACTGATGCCAAGTAGTAAATGCACATTTAAATGCATGTTTAAAAATACCATTGTTTATTTTATAAATGAAATTGAGGTGGCTATAATTTACCAATTAATCAGAATCTTTAACACCTTTAGTCAAAGAGCAGAACAGGGCTATATAGGTTATACATATAAAAACTACCTGTCCTTCCCCTTTCCCCTCATAAATACTCTTACTGGCTGAGATTCCAGTTCAGTATGGCAGAGAAAAACACATGATAATAGCTGCCCCTTTCCTAATCTATTTATTTAAAAAACATATAAGTCTTGACAGGGCGGAAGTAAATTTTGATTAGGCTCAAGAGCACTAGCTTCTATTAAGCTTGAAAGGCCTTACAAAGAAAATCAATGAAAGAGGATCAGTGAAAAAGCATTATCTGTTAGAAGCCATAAGAAAGCCTTCCCTCATTCAAATAATTCAAAGCTAGACTTAGAAGTAGAGTACTAGAATATCAATCTCACCATTAGCACCAGGGATTCTGAATTTCATTCTTAAGATATAATATAAAAGATATCCATCAACTTTCCATTTTAAAAGAAATGGGAAATGTTCATCACATAAGAAAATATTGAGTTTTGTTGGACACATAAGATACAATCATTGCCACTACCTACAGCCTGGCACAGGGAGGTATAGGTATATTGTGAAGTTCCCCAAGAATGAACACAATAACGCATTATAGAGCATCCACATTGCTTACTTTGTCTCTAATTTAGAAGAGGAGATGTGATGGAATGATTTTTAAACGCTTCTGGTTAAAATCAACCAATGTTAAAAAAAAAAAGCAAAAAACACCACTACAGGTTAAAAAGAATAAACTATTCCCTACTTGGCAAGCTAAAACCTGATAAACTGGACTCTTTCATATTTTATTCATTTGAGTTTCCAAGGTCATATATATATACATATATATGTCTATACACATGTATGTATATACATATATATATGTATACATATGTTTGTGTGTATATATATAGGAGGTACTGGGGATTGAATGTAGGACCTCATATGTGGGAAGCAGGCACTCAACCACTGAGCTATATTTGCTTCCCCCTCTCCCCCATCCCCCAGTCATATTTTTCACTAGTCTAACTGAGGAATAGAGTTCTTCTACACAGACAGTTGAGAACAAGATGGGGAGGGCAGTAAGTAAAACAGGAGGGTGGTCCCTCAGACCATTTCTTCCCAGCATCACCTTCAATTACTCGTTTATATACCAAACACAACTCTTAAAACCCCAGCAAGCTGTAGATTTCATTTAGAAGATGGGGGCCACAGTGGGAAAAAATGACAAGATAATTAGAAATGATACATAAAAGCACTGTTATATTTATTTGTTTTTAAGTTTGTATGCCCCACCAGCTGGAGACAAACTCCAGGGCGGGAACAGCTCTAACTAGTTCTAACTAGTTCCCAGATTTAGCACAGAGCCTGGTACACAATAGGTACTCAATAAGAAAGAAAAGAGGAAGGTAGAAGAAAACTACTGTAAAAAGACAAAGAAAAAAATGACAACAAAGGTGCAAAATATTATAGGTAAAAAGAACCTATTTCAACCAGTCAATCATTAGTCAATAATCAGAAACATTGGGCGTTCCCTGTACTCTGTCCTGGGCTCAAGGTAAGTAATGAGATTAACAGTTAATGTTAAATCTGTATAGGCTTAGGACCATTAAATTATTTTTGAATCCCAAAAATTTATGTTCTTAAACTAATCTATTCCTGTGGGAGTGGAGCCATCTGACTGCATTAATTTCAGTTAAGGGGCCTTTGATTAAATTGCTTGATAAAATCACTTTAGGATTTTTGGTTGGACTATGTTGGTGAGGCATGAGACCCTTGCTGGGTCTGATATAAATGGGGACAGAGAGAGAGAGAGAGAGACAGACAGAGAGACAGAGAGAAAGGATGCCACACTTTGATCTCGCCATGTGAGAGAAAGCACACCAGGTTTGCCCACAGCTGAGCTCGAGAAAAGCCTGGAGAGACTCAAGGAGCTGAGGCCCAGGAAAAGATGACTAATCAGCCACAGCCAAGTTAAGGAGAAAGTAGAAAAGAGTCCATCAGACTGGCTGTCTTGCCTGATCGCCACATGGCAGGGCACTATTTAGCTTTTTTCCATCTTTATAAATTGATTTATATTTACATTTTTTTTTTTAAAGATTTATTTATTTCTCTTCCCCCCGCCCCCCATTGTCTGCTCTCTGTGTCCATTTGCTGTGTGTGTTCTTCAGTGTCTGCTTCTATTCTTGTCAGCGGCACCCGGAATCTGTGTCTTGTTTTGTTGTGTCATCTTGCTGCGTCAGCTCTCTGTTTGTGTGGCGCCACTCCTGGGCAGGCTGCGTTCTTTTTGCGCAGGGCGGCTCTCCTTGAGGGGCGCACTCCTTGAGCATGGGGCTCCCCTACGCAGTGGTTACCCCTAGATGGCATGGCACTCCTTGTGTGCATCAGCACTGTGCGTGGGCCAGCTCACCACACAGGTCAGGAGGCCCTGGGTATCGAACCCTGGACTCTCCATATGGTAGGCGGACGCTCAATCAGTTGAGCCAAATCCGCTTCCCTATATTTACATTTTATATAAACGGAATTATACAATATGTTATTTTTTTGTTGTTTTTCTAAGATTTACTTATTTACTGTATTCCACCCCCCCTCTTCCAGATGGTTCTCTCGTCTGTCTGCTCAGTGTTTGATTGCCTTCTCCAGGAGGCACACAGAACCAAACTAGGACCTCCTACATGAGAGGCGACTGCCCAATGGCCTAGGCCCTATCCACAACTCACAGGGTGCAGAGTCTGCTGGCTTGTGGCATCTGCTTGTAGTGTGTGTGGGGGGCATGTGCTCTTCTTTTAGTCACTGGGACCTCCACATGGTAGGCAGATGCCAAACTGGTTGAGCCACATCTGCTTCCCTATTAGTTTAAATGTTTATTGCCTGTTTCTACTTATTAAATATAAGTTCTAAGAGGGCAGGGAGTTTTGCCTCTTTTATTAGCTATTTATTTCCAGAGTCTCTAATAGTGCCTGTCACATAATAAATAATAATTTTTTTTTTTTAGGTACTGGGGCAGGGGATATGGGAAGCCAGTGCTCAACCACTGAGCCACATCAGCAGCCCTGAGTTGGTTTTTTCATTTGTTTGCTTATTATTTGTTTTTTTGTTTGTAGGACATACAGGAAACCAAACCCAGGACCTCCTGTGTGGGAAGCAGCCACTCAACAGCTTAAGCCACATCTGTTCCCCTCAGTAAATACTTTATTGAATGAAGATTGAAAAATATAACTCATTAAAATAAAAAACTTTGGTAAACTGAACTATACCATAAACAAATTTCACTGACAAGGAAAAAAATAGAAAAGATGTTTACAGCAACTATAATAAAGGATTAATATATAAACACCGATGGGGAAGTGGACTTGGCCCAGTGGATGGGCATCCGTATACCACATGGGAGGTCCACGGTTCAAACCCTGGGCCTCCTTGACCCGTGTGGAGCTGGCCCACACGCAGTGCTGATGCGCGCAAGGAGTGCCCTGCCACATAGGGGTATCCCCTGCGTAGGGGAGCCCCAAGTGCAGGGAGTGTGCCCCGTAAGGAGAGCTGCCCAGTGCGAAAGAGAGTTCAGCCTGCCCAGGAATGGCGCCGCACACACAGAAAGCTGACGCAGCAAGATGACGCAACAAAAAGAAACACAGATTTCCATGCTGCTGGCAACAACAGGAGGGGACAAAAGAAGAACACACAGCAAATGGACACAGAGAACAGACAACTGGGGTGGGGCGTGGTGGGGCGGGGGGGAAGGGGAGAGAAATAAAAACAATAAAATCTTAAAGAAAAAAAATATATAAATATCTAAATAAATCAGTAAGAAAAAAAGACAATCCTGTAAGAAAAGAGACTTGATATGACTAGGCAATTCAAAGAAAAGAAGAGCCATCAAACACACACACAAAAAGAGGTACAATCTCACAAGTCATCAAGGAAATTAAGAGACCACTAGAAAATATTTCATTCACAGATAAAAGATTGGGAAAAGTTAGAAAGTCTAAGAATAACAAGTGCAAGTAATGATGTGCAGAAATAGGAATTCAAACATAGCTGGTGGCCTGTAAACTGGAATAACACTTTAGAGAACAATTTAATTATAATCTAACAACTCCATTTTGAAGTATATACCTTAGAAAACCACTCGGTCAGGTACACAAAGAAACATAAAGAATGTTCAGGGAAGTATTTGTAATAGTAAACACTGGGAAAAAAAACAAACGTCCATTAAGAGAGGAATGAACAAACAGTGGTATAGTCATACAGTGGATTGCTAGTAGATCTACAGGTAGTAATACAAGCACATCTCAAAACAACACTGTGTGGGAAAAACAAGATTTAACAGGGTAACTACAGTATGAAATGACATGTGAAATTTAAACATATAAAACACGGTATTCATTATTTATGAGGAAGCAAAATAGCAAAATAGCATAGAGTGCAGTTCCTGGAGCAGAATCTTGGTTCCATCACCTATTAGCTGAGTTACCTTGGACAAGTCAATTAACCTCTCAGTGCCTCAGTTTCCTTATTTGAAAAATTAGGAAAATAACTGTACATGTCTTACAGGATTGCTACAAGGATTAAAGGAGCTGATACATATCAAGTGCTTAGAACAGTGCCTGGTACATAGCAAGTGTCATATAATAGCTCTTAGATTGTAGTGAAAGTATTAAAAAGTAGATGGGATGAATACATACTGATTTTAGAATAAAGAAACTTCTGGGGGAAAGGAAGGATAAAGGGAATGAGGGTAAAAGAAGCTTCAATTGTATTTGCATTCTTTATTTCTGAAAAAATGACTTCAAGTAAATACAGTAGAACATTAATATTTATTAGGGGGTAAATGCAAGGGTGTTTATTATATATATTTTAAATAGTTCAAAATGAATACACAGGATGGACAGGCTATGAAATACAGGATATCCATGTAAGAACCAGTTGAACAAGTTATGTGATTATTAAGCTATCCCTGCTATGCTCTCCCTGAATTTTTGACTGATAGAATCTGTAAGCATAATAGTCATTATAAGATACTAAGTAAATACACCAGAACTATAGTTCATAGATAACCATAGCTACAGAATTATAGAAGCATACAGATTATAAATAATGTATAACATATAATATAGAACATGTATGAAATATAGTTTATAGCTAATGGGAGCCATAGAATCAAAGAAACAAAGCGGGGATCCGTAGAAAGTATACAAACAGCTCCCTCATTTTAAAGACGAGGAAACGGGGGCCAGTCTATGGTTACCTGATGAGTGACCAATCTGGGACAAGGATTTTACTTCCAGTCCCATGTTCTTTCCAAAATACAATTACTTCATAATATAACTCTATATTATAAAAGCCTCTTACTACCTCTTATTTCTCAAACTGCAATATTTCAGGATGAAAAGACTCTGGCTCTCTGTCCCAGACCAAGACATAATTTATATTTTTGTATATAGACAGTTTACCCTAGAATCCCTGGCAAATGAAAGGTACTCAATAAATGTTTTTTGAAGAATTACTTCATTTAGTTACATTTACAGCTGAAAAAACCTAAGTGTTGCAGGTTGTATCTTCTTCAGTAGTTGTGTTTGAAATACAGAAAAAGCATTCTCAGTTTTGAAATAAAACTATTATTTCTTCCCCCCTCCCCCCACCAATTACTAAATATTGGAAATCTCACTGAGGGCAACCTGTGCAACCCCTGCAACAGTGCCTCAAATGTTAAGTGCTCAACGTTTATCTTTTTATGTATATATAACTATATATTTATAAATGTATTGTGGTGTTTTTGAGCTGTTTGTACCCCAGAAAAAACATATTCTTAAATTTAATCCATTCCTGTGGGTGTGAATCCATTTGATGAGTTAACTTCATTAAAGAATGGCCCAAGAGGGGTCTTAATCCCGTTACTAGAATCCTTTTTAAGCAAAATGAAACTCAGAGAAAAAGAAATCCACAAAGAGAGCAGCCAGAAGCTGAAATCAATGGAACAAGGAAAAGACGGAAAGGCCAGAAGAGACTACCATGTGCTTTGCCATGTGACAAACTAAAAACCAAGGATCTCCAACAGTCAGCCCTAGAATATCACAATGTTTGGGGAGAAAGCATAGCTTTGATGATGCCTTGATTTGGACTTTCTTTTAGCCTCAAAATTGTGAGCTAATAAATTCTCATTCCTTAAGCTGACCCACTGCATGGTATTTGCTTGAGCAGACAAGGAAACTAAAACATGATACTTATATTTATAAAAAGTAGGTATGACTATCATACACAAACATAACTATATATAAAATAAATATAATTAGAGGCAAAACCTGATAATTGTTTCTGAGTATGCATTCTCCATTGTTTTTTAGTAATATAAGTTTTAGCTGGGCAAATGGCCTCCAGCTAAACTCTAAACCTTTTTTTTTTTTTTTTTGATTCTAGGTATGGCCAATAGCAAGTTTTGACCAATGGAATGAATAGAATGGATACATGCAACTTCCTTCAAAGGAAGGACAGGTGCTCTCTTTCTTTTTCAAAAGTCCCTTTCCAAAGTTCATTAACAGGTAAATGGATAAATAAAATGTGGAATAGCAACCCAGTGGAATACTGTTCTGCAATAATAAGTAAACTTCTGATACACACTATAACAGGGCTGAATCTCAAAAACATGCTAAGTGAAATAAGCCAAATATAAAAGAGTGCATATTATATGATTCCACTTATATGAAGTTTCCAGAAAAGGCAAATCTATAGATACAGTAAGTAGATGAGGTTATGGAAATGTTCCAAAACTGGGTGTGGTAAAGGCTGCACAACTCTATAAAGTCACTAATCTCATTGAATAGTATACTTTAACATAAGTGCATTTTATGGTATGTAAATTATACTTCAATAAAGCTGTTAAATAGAAAGATTTTTAAAATCTAGCTGGAAGCTTTCTATAAGTAAGACTTCTAAATCATTAATATAAACCTTCACCTATCCTTTCCAGTCCCATTTTAAAACTGTGCCCACAAATTTATATATATATATGTATATATGTGTGTGTTTAGAGATATTATTGTAGCAGACACTACTAAAGTTGCTCTCCAGTATCCATCTTCCACTCTTCCTTTAGTAGTTTTAACAGGGTTCATGGTTACCCATCTAAAAGATTATTTTTCCCAGCTTCCTTAGCAGCTTGGTGTGGCCATATGATTCAGTTCCGGCAGATGGGATCTTAGCAAAGTTGATTTACACCATTTCCCACTTGTGCCCTTAAAAAGGGGGGGTGGGGTGGGGAGGGGAGTGGATGTAGCTCAGTAGTTGAGTGCCTGCTTCCCATGTACTAGGTCCTGGGTTTAATGCCCAGTACCTCCTAAAAGGGGGTGGAGTGGGGAGGCGTGTTTTCCACCTCTTTTCCTCTATAGGAAAGGAGATGGCAAGAGCTCTGGCTGTTCCTTGAATCCACCAATGGCAGGAGCATGTGAGGATGGTAGAGCCACTCTATTAACCCTGGAACTCTCAACCCTGGACTCTATGTGAAAAGCCCACTGGATTTTAAGAATAATGCAATTAAATGATAGAAAGTGAAGAATGAGTTCACTCAACATTTGTCAACTGAAAAGTATCTTAGGCAGCAGCTATCTTTATGAACTGTTTGCAGACCAGCAATAAAAATGTTCTTATCTAATTATAGAAAAATTTATGCAACAACTTCTGTTGGTTTTCAATATTTAGGATCTGTTGTAGATAAATATGCTGGGAAACATATCCTGGACAATAGTATATTTCTTAAGTGTATGCATTTAAAGAAAGTTACAGAAAGTTATTGAAGTCTTTTCTTGTAGGTGGCAAGACCTATTTTCTGAAAGAATGACTTGCTAGTCATTTTCATTTCATACAATCTCTAGAAATAAAATAGCAATACATAAAAATCTGTCCTTTTCTTTTTCCTATAGTTACTCCAATAAAACCAATCATTTTAAGAAGTTAAATAGTATTAAAAAACAAAACAAAACCACCTTTTGCAGACAGTTCATTCACAGAAAGAAGATGGGCATTTATTTACTTACCTGTCACCAGATTTAAAACAGATCCATGGCAGGGTAAACAATAATAAGAAGAGCTGAAAGTCAGAAAGTAGTACCTTTTTCTCTACTATAGAAGTCATAGGGTCAACCTTGGTATAATTTCCATTAGGCAAGGGTTTTAAAATCATATCTACCTTATTAGGAAGATTGTATCTCAAATTTTTAAATAAAGGTATGTGGTTCTTCATGCAAGACAAGGCAAACTGCCTGTCCTACTGTCCCACCTGACAGTTCATAGACATAAACCTGTCTCTGGAAGCACAAAGTTTAGTGCTACTACTGCACTCAAACAGCAATGAGATGCAAGTCAAAACCTTGGGGGAAACATTCAAAATTCTCATAGCCATATGGTTTTATCACATGGCTCATGTAAATATGCACGTTGTAAATGGACACCCCTACTTAGAGCCAAGGGCACAGTTTGTGTCATATAATACAATGAGGCATAAGCTTTTATACAGTACTAGACAATAAGAAAACTTTCAATAATAGTACTGCTTAATGAGGAGTATACCAGATGACAGAAATGAAAGCAATAAGAAAGCACTAAAATGGCATGTTTAAATTATTTTTAATATTTTCTAGGTTAAAAAAGACTATATACATCTGAAAATATATAGACTTTACATATAGCTGAAAGAAATTTCACTGTCAAATGAACCCTTTTCTGACAATCCAGAAAAGACCAAATTTCGTTTAATTGAACTAATTGGCATGCTTCATCTCTTAGATTGATATGCATTTTCCATATGAATGAATTTAACAGGATTCAGTTGGCACTGTCTCAAACAGATTTGCTTTGAACCCTATTAAACTGCACTTGATTATACCTTGCTTTTATTTATTTATTTTAATTTTTAAGATTTATTTATTTATCCCCCCACCCCCACCCCGGTTGTCTGTTCTCTGTTTATTTGCTGCGATCTTCTTTGTCCGCTTCTGTTATTGTCAGCAGCACAGGAAACTGTGTTTCTTTTTGATGTGGCATCTTGTTGTGTCAGCTCTCCGTGTGTGCAGCACCATTCTTGGGCAGGCTACACTTTCTTTCGCGCTGGGTGGCTCTCCTTACAAGCGCACTCCTTGCACATGGGGCTCCCCTACGCGGGGGACACCCCTGCGTGGCACAGCACTCCTTGCGCACATCAGCACTGCACATGGGCCAGCTCCACCCAGGTCAAGGAGGCCCAGGGTTTGAACCGCAGACCTCCCATGTGGTAGATGGACGCCCTAACCACTGGGCCAAGTCTGCTTCCCATACCTTGCTTTTAAGTCATAAGACATTTCTAGATGTGGTGTGTTCTTTTCTGAGAATACTGAAAACAACTTGAGATCAAAGACCATGTATTTAGGTTTTTCTGATATCCCCTGTAATAAGTTTGGTATACCCTGGCCATTTATAAGTGCACTACTACAGCTTATGCAGGGATGAGGCCAGTATTCAATCCTTTGGGTAGATCTTTGAATTACTTTTCCAGGACAATGGATATGAACAGATCTATCCTTATGGTCTTGCTTGGTCCCTTTTGTGAGATAAATGAGAGAGGCTATTTTAAGCGAAAAGACATAACCTACAGAATGGAATGCAATCACCATTTCATCTGTATGTAGAGCACATGGCTTATGTCTCATTAACACCTAACAGGAGGACAATGCCATTACCAATTTTTTAGGATTTTTACTTTATCTAAAGAATAAGTTCACAAAAGCATAAATGCTTACCTAACTCAATTTATCTCTGAATTTTCAAATGTAAAGGCCTAGTTCTTTACTTATTCATTTACTAGATCAGGGATAGGAGACAGTATGAATAGCAGTGCTAAGAGCAAAAAGAGGAAGTTTCCAAAATGAGCAGGCTTTTTATTGTATCACTCTGAGCCTAGTCAGTACATCTCAGAAGCTCCAGGGGTAAAACTGGGATATCTGAAATAGAACTCGTGATTCTGGGAATAGTTTAAAAGTCACTCTCTCCACAGTCATCTTTATCTCCCTTTCACACCATCGAGGTAAGCATGGGCTGACATCTGGAAGCAGTAAGCATCTCTTACTGCTCAGTCATGTACTTCTATATTCATAAGGTTAGAAGAACCATAGCAGCATCAAGGAAGCTTTGATTTTTACAATTAAGGATGATTTAATTAATATGAGTATCTGAATGGGTCATGTCCAACATTCTAAAATCTTATCAGACAGATGATGCCATTATTAAGTAGATATGTCCACAAAACTTATTACCAGACTTGTAAGCACATTTTCAGGTTTTATAAGCCTTAATTTAAAATCACAAAATATTCTTTATAGGTGAATGAAGCACTATTTGACAAAAAGATAGATTAGAGAGGTTAACAATCACTTAACTCATGAATAGATAATTTAAATGATCTATTATTTTATTTCTGTAATTATTCAACTGAACATTTTGTATTCTTATTAAATTACCTAAAGGTTTACTTTCCTAAATAGATTTTTTATGAATTTTATGGGGCTCTTTTTCAAGTAAAAATATCTTCGAGAATACCCAATAATTAAAGATACCAAAACCTATAAAAGTAAAAAGCAGGACTAGTAATTATAACCCACTTCTTTGAAAGTCAAATTCTAAGTAAATAGAGATCTAGGCGAAAGAAAAACAATGGTTTTGGTTTTCTATCATAAGATATCCCTCACATAAAAAGTAAAATTCAGACTTTCTGAAATCCCCTATCAAATACCAATACCACTAAAAAATGCAGTGAAATAAACATTAATGAAAAGCAAATAAATATTCTGTCAATCCAATGGCTTTACATTTACTGCCCATCCAAATTATAACAGTGGAACCATGAGATATTTCACTTACTGTCACCTCCTGTCACAGAGCTTTCTAATAAGTATGTCATATAATTGATTCAAACTGCTTAACTTTTTAGCACTTCATATCTTTCATAACTACAAGCTTTAAATTACTCCCTATAAGCAGCACTGTTTTTATAGTTGCCTCCCAAGCTAACTTCATGACCATTTTCACAGAAATGATGGTCTATATCCAGAAATCACCATTCTCAAAGCTGTACACTCCTCTCAATATTACTTTAGAAATCATTACAGTCCAAATTTACCTGTCAAGCCATCTCCATCTGGTCCCAGGCTTTTCATTTTTGAGAGGTTTCTGATGACTGTTTCAATCTCTTCACTTGTAATTGTGGTTGATGTGTTTCTAGGTTTTTGTCCATCTCATCTACATTACATTGTTCATAATATCCTCTTATAGTCTCTTGTATTTCTAAGGGGCCAATAATAATGGCCCCCCTTTCATTTCTTATTTTATTTATTTGCATCTTCTCTTTTTTTCTCTGTCAGTCTAACTAAGGGTTTGATGATTTGTTGATCTTCCCAACGAAAGAACTTTTGGTTTTGCTGTTTCTATTGTGTTTCTTTGGTTGTTGTTCTCAATTTCATTTATTTCTGCTCTGTCTTTATGACTTATTTCCTTTGACTTGGTTTGGGATTAGTTTGCTGTTCTTTTTCTAGTTCCTCTAGGTGTGCAGTTAGATCTTCAAAGTTAGTCCTTTCTTCTTCTTAAATGTAAGCACTGAGGGCTGCCTTACCCTCTCAGCACTGCCTTTGCTGTGTCCCATAGATTTTGATATGTTGTGTTCTCAATTTCATTTGTCTCAAGATATTTGCTGAATTCTCTTGAAATTTCTTCTTTGACTCACTGATTAAGAGTGTCTTGTTTAATCTCCATATATTTATGAAATTTCTTTTTTCTGTCCATTGATTTCCAGCTTCATTCTGTTATGATCAGAGCAAGTATTTTGTATAAGTTTAATCTTTTTAATTTATTGAGACTTGTCTTGGGACCCAACATATGGTCTGTCTTGGAGAAGGATCCATGAGCACTTGAAAAAAAAGCACATCCTGCTGTGTTGGGGTGTGATGCTCTGAAGATGTCTGTTAGGTCTAGTTCATTTATCATATATATATATATATATTTTTAATTATTTATTTATTTATTTATTTTAATTACATTATGAAAAATATGAGGTCCCATTCAACCCCACCGCCCCCGCCCCCCACTCCCCCCACAGCAACACTCCCTCCCATCATCATGACACATCCATTGCACCTGGTAAGTTCATCTCTCATTTATCATATTATGCAAGCTCTATGTTTCTTTATTTAGACCCTATTCAGATGTTCTACCCAATACTGAGAGTGGTGTAGTGAAGTCTCCAGCTTTTATTGTAGAGACATCTATATCTTCCTTCAGCTTTGCCAGTGTGTGCCTCAAGTATCTTGGGGCACTCAGGTTAGGTGCATAAATATTTAGTGTAGTTATTTCTTCTTGGTAAATTGCCCTTTTATTAGTACATCATGATTTTCTTCATCTCTTAGAAGTTTCGCATTTAAAATTCATTTTGTCTGATATTAGTATCGCTATTTCAGCCCTTTTTTAGTTACTACTTGCATGGAATCTCTTTTTCCAATCTTTCAGTTTTAACCTGGTTGTGTCCTTACATCTGAGATGAGTCTCTTGTAGACAACATTTTTTTTTTTTAAAGAGTTATTTATTTATCTCCGCCCCACCGCCCCCCCGCCCCCCGGCCGTTGTCTGTTCTCTGTGTGTTTGCTGCGTCGTCTTCTTTGTCCGCTTCTGTTGTCAGCAGCACAGGAATCTGTGTTTCTTTTTGTTGTGTCATCTTGTTGTGTCAGCTCTCCGTGTGTGCGGCACCATTCCTGGGCAAGCTGCACTTTCTTTCGTGCTGGGTGGCTCTCCTTACGGGGTGCACTACTTGCACGTGGGGCTCCCCTACGCGGGGACACCCCTGCGTGGCACAGCACTCCTTGTGTGTTATCAGCACTGTGCATGGGCCAGCTCCACACAGGTCAAAGAGGCCCAGGGTTTGAACTGCAGACCTCCCATGTGGTAGACAGACGCCCTAACCACTGGGCCAAGTCCGTTTCCCTGGATCATATTTTTTTATCCATTCTATTAGTCTATGTCTTTTTTTAAAAAGATTTATTATTTCTCTTCCCTTCCATCCTCCCCCTCCAGTTATCTGCTCTCTGTGTCCACCTGTTGTGCATTCCTCTGTGTTCACTTGTGTCAGCAGCACCCGAAATCTGTCTCATTTTTTTGGTTACATCATCTTGCTGCATCAGCTCTCCATGTATGCGGTGCCATTCCTAGGTAGGCTGCACTTTTTTCACACTGGGCAGCTCTCCTTATGGGGCATACTCCTTGCACGTGGGGCTCCCCTATGCAGGGGCACTCTTTGCGCACATTAGCACTGAGTGTGGGCCAGCTCATCACATGGGTCAGGAGGCCCTGGGTTTGAACCTTGGACCTCCCATGTGGTAGGCAGATGCCCTATCCATTGGACCAAATCTGCTTCCCAGTCTATGTCTTTTGATTGGGGAGTTTAAGTCATTAATATTAACTGCTTATTACTGTAAAGGCATTACTTACTTCATCCATTTTGTTCTTTGACTTTCTGTTGTCATATCATACTATTGTCGGTCTTTTTACTCTTCAATTTATCCTTCCTAATAATCTTCATTTTTACACTTTTCTCCAAGGTTCTCACCTTGTTTTTTGCTTTCAGGCTGCAGCACTCCCTTTAGTGTCTCTTGTAATTCTGGTCTTTTGGTAACATATTTTATCAGTTTTTGTTTATAAAGACTTTGAACTCATTCTCTTTTTGAAGGACAGCTTTGACAGATACAGAATTCTTGGCTCGCAGTTTTTTCTCTTTCAGTATCTTAAGTACATCATACCACTTTCTTCTCTCCTCCATGATTTCTGATGAGAGGTTGGCACTTAATCTTATTGAGGTTTGCATGTATGTAAGGCTTTGCTTTTCTCTTGCTGCTTTCACAGTCCACTCTCTATCTCTGATATTTGTCATTCTGAATAGTAGGTGGCTTGGGGTAGGTCTATTCGGATTTGTTCTGTTTGGCGTATATTGTCCTCCTTTGATAGTGTTATTTATGTCTTTCACAAAGGTTAGGATGTTTTTGGTCATTATTTCCTCAAACATTCTTCCTACCCCCTTTCCACTCTCTTCTCCAGGGATACCAATAATGCATATGTTTTTGTGTTTTACACTGTCATTCAATTCCCTGAGACCCTGTTCCATTTTTTCCATTCTCTTCTCTTTCTGTTCTCCTGTATTTTCCAATTCAGATGTTCTGTATTCGAAATCACTATTTTTTTTCCTTCGAGCAAATCAATCTGATCTTAGGTGTCTCTAATGTATTTTTTTTTATTATCCCCCCTTGCGGCTTGCTTGCTGTCTGCTCTCTGTGTCCATTCACTGTGCGTTCTTCTGTGTCTGTATTTATTTTTTATTTATCCCCCCTACTTGCGGCTTGCTTGTTGTCTGCTCTCTTTGTCCATTTGCAACATGCTCTTCTGTGTTTTTACTTGTCTCCCCTTTTTTGTTGCGTCACTTTGCTGAGTCGGCTCTCCGTGGCACTTGTGGGCTGGGTGGCACTCCATGGCATTTGTGGTCCAGTGGCTTTCCATGGTGTGCAGGCAAGCCTGCCTTCACAAGGAGGCCCTGGGACACAAACCCAGGGTCTCCCATATGGTAGACAGGAGCCCAACTGATTGAGCCACAGCCGCTTCCCTCTCTAATGTGTTTTTTTTTTTAAGATTTATTTTTTAAATTTATTTCTCTCCCCTTCCCCCCTACCCCCAGTTGTCTGCTCTCTGTGTAATCTGCATTTCTTTTTGTTGCATCATCTTGTTGTGTCAGCTCTCCATGTGTGCGACACCATTCTTGGGCAGGCTGTACTTTTTTTAGTGCTTGGCAGCTTTCCTTACGGGGCACACTCCTTGTGCAAGGGGCTCCCCTACGTGGGAGACACCCCTACATGGGGAACACCCGTGTGGTATGGCACTCTTGCGCACATCAGCCCTGTGGCATGGGCCAGCTCTGCACAGGTCAAGGAGGCCTGGGGTTTGAACCATGGACCTCCCATGTGGTAGGCAGATGCCCTATCCTTTGGGCCAAGTCTGCTTCCCTCTAATGTATTTTTAATTCAATCCATCATGTCTTTCATTCCCACAAGGTCTGTTTTCTTTGCAGGCTTTCAAATTGTTTTTTATGCTCACCTGGTGTCTTCTTAATATCCTTTATTTCTTTAGTCATATTTTCTTTCAATTCTTTGAAATGAGTTAGGCAAGTTGTCCAATTATTATTAATTTTCTTAAATCTTGAATCTCTTCAGGATATTTGGTTTGTTCCTTTGGCTGGACCATCTCTTCCTGTTTCTTAATATGGCTTGTAATTTTTGCTGATGTCTAGGGATCTGAACATGTTGGTGAATTTACTCTGGTGGCCAATTTCTCCATTTGCCTATTTTTCTTTCACAGCTCTTCTTTGATTTTGTTCAACTTATTTTAAATCTTTAAAATTACCCTTCTTAAGTTATCAAAATTGGGGCAGGGACTCACTAATGGGGCACAGATTTTCTCCCAGAAGTTAGGACAGAGAGAACCAAAAGCAGTTTTTTTCCATGCAATTTCCAGTATGGCCAGCTGATAGCACTTGTCAATGTACCATTCCAGGGATGTGTTTTAATCTCCCTTTTCCTGTGTTTTGGTTTGGCGAGAGCAGATATTCAAAGCAGGCTCTGCTGGCCAAATTCACTGAAGAAAAGGCCCCGATTCCCCTTCCCCTTTCCCTAGTAACAGCTGACAAGAAAGAAGATGTCTGTTCCCCTATCAGTGGGATGCAATGAGCCAGGGGTTTTATCTCAGCTTAATATATTAGGGTGGTGGAGGGGAGCCCTTCTAGCTGCCACAGGAATTTAGTAACTCACATTTGTTGTTCCTGGCTGTCTATCCTTCCCCTTACCTTCCTGGGAGTTGTGTAGCACTGCCCTGGTCTGCTGATATCTAGAGCAGATCTCTTGGACAGCTTTTGGCTCTTTCTCCATTGTTTTTGTGAAAGAATTGAGCCCTGACTGCCTAATCTGATGCTGTCTTCCCACTGAACCATGTACATTTTAAGCCTTTATTTTCCATTCCCTATTTCCACCCTATCCCCTGGTAACCCATAATTTAGATTCTGATTCTATGAGTTTGTTAATTCCAATTATTTCATATCAGTGGCACCATACAATATTTACCCTTTTGTCTGTCTTATTTCACACAACATGACATTTTCAAGGTTCTTCCAAATAGATGCATATTTCAGAACTTCATTTCCTTTTATGGCTGAAAAACATTCCATTGTATGTATATACCACATTTTGTTTATCCTTTCATTGGTTGAGGGACACCTGGGTTTTTCCATCTTTTGGCAATTGTGAATAATGCTGGTATGTACATCAGTGTGCAAATATCTGTTTGAGTCCCTGTTTTCGATTTTTTTGGATATATACATAGTAGTGGAATTGTCAGGTCATATGGTAGTTATATATTTAACTTTCTGAGGAACTGCCAAACTGTATTTCACAGTGGCTGCACAATTTTTACTGCCACCAGCAATGAATGAGTCTTTCTATTTTGCACAATTTCTCCAACACTTGTAAACTTCTATTTTTTGTTTTTTGTTTCAATTGCAGCCATTCTAATGGCTGTGAAATGGTATATTATTGTAGTTTTCACCTACATTTCCCTGATGGCTAATGATGCTGAGCATTCTTCATGTGCTTTCCCCCCATTTGTACATTTCTTTGGAAAGATGTCTATTCAAGACTTCTTCTGATCTTTTTTTTTTTTTTAATATTTTTTATTTATTTCTCTCCCCTCCCCCCCCCCCCGTTTTCTGCTCTCTGTGTCCATTCCCTGTGTGTTCTTCTGTGACCACTTCTATGCTTATCAGTGGCACCAAGAATCTGTGTTTCTTTTTGTTGCTTCATCTTGCTGTGTCAGCTCTCCATGTGTGCCGTGCTATTCTTGGGCAGGCTGCACTTTGTTTCGTGCTGGGCGGCTCTCCTTACTGGGCACACTCCTTGTGCATGGGGCTCCCCTATGCGGGAGACTCACTGCGCATGTGCCACCTCCACACTGGTCAAGGTGGCCCGGTTTGAACCACGAACCTCCCATATAGTAGGCAGATGCTCCATCCATTGGGCCAAGTCTGCTTCCCTGTCATTTTTTAAATTAAGATTTTTGTCTTGTAAGTTGAAGGAATTTTGTATATATTCTGGATAGAAAAACTTTATCGGATCTCGTAAGTTTTTAGTTTTGATGAGGTCCCATTCATCTATTTTTTCTTTTGTTGCTTGTGCTTTGGGTTTGAAATGTCTAAGAAACTACTGCCTATCACAAGGTCCTGAAGATGCTTCCCTACATTTTCTTCTAGGAGTTTGATAGTTCTGGCTCTCATACTTACGTCTTTGATCCATCTTGAGTTGATGTTTATATATCATGTGAGGGAGAGGTCCTTTTTAAATTTTTTTTTGCAAATAGAGATCGTTTTCCCAGTACTGTTTGTTCAAGAGCCAATTTGAAGAGTGAATTTTTGGTTTTGTTGTTTCAAGTGTGTTTTTGTTGTTGTTCTTCTTCTTTATTTCATTAGTCTCTACACAAATCAATTAAGTTGTGGTATATTATGTTTTCATTTTCCTTTGCCCCAAGATATTTCCTAATTTCCCTCATGATTTCTTCTTTTATACACTGGTTTTTTAAGAGTGCATTGTTAGCTTCCTTCCTATTTGTGAATTTTCCAATTCTCCCTCTGTTATTGATTTCTATCCATTTCAGTGTGGTTGGAAAAAATATATTGTATAATTTCAGTATTTTTAGTTTATTGATACTTGTTTTGTGACCTACCATAAGGTCTATCCTGAAAAATTATCCATGTGCACTGAAGTAGAATATGTTTTCTGTTTTTATTGGGTGAAGTATTCTGTATAGGTCCATTAGGTCTAGTTGGTTTAAAGTATTGTTCAAATCTTTTATTTCCTTATTCATCTTCTGACTATACGTTCTATTCATTATTGGAAGTGGTATATTAAAGTATCCTACTATTAATGCAAACCACCAATTTCTACATTCAAATCTGTCAGTATTTGCTTCATATATTTTGGGGGCTTTGTTGTTAGAAGCATATATATTTATTTTAACTTTTTTTTTTCCTCAGCTTATCTTCAAAGAAACTTTAGGTTACATGAAAGTCATAGAGAAAATATAGGAAATTCCCATATACCCAAGGCCCTCCCCCTTTTCCACTCTCCCCTATTAATAACATTTTACACATGGATGTTACATTTGTTACAATTGTACAAATATTGAGGCACTGCTACTAACCATGGTAAATGGTTTATATATGGTTTACATTTTGCACTGTACACTTTTATAGGTTGTTTCCCCCCACTCTAATCCATATTTGATTCCTCCATACTGAGGACCTGGGATGGTGATGCCCCCACTCCACCTCTAAATTGAGAGGGCATCCTCAGAATCCCTTCCAAGAGCCATGTGGGATCAAAGTATATATATTTATAATTGTTACAACTTCTTGTTGAATTGACCCCTTTATCAGTATATAATCACCATCTTTGTCCCCTGTAACTTTTTTATCTTAAAGTCTATATTTTATCTGATATTAGTATAGCTATTTCAGCTTTCCTTTGGTTACTACTTGCATGGTTATATTTTTTTCTATCCTTTCACTTTCAATCTATTTGTAGCCTTTAACTTAAAGTGAATCTTTTTCAGACAGCATATAGTTGCATCATGCCTTTTTATTCATTCTGCCAATCTCTGCCTATTGACTACAGAGTTTAATTCATTTACATTTAAAGTTACTACTGGTAATGCAGGACTTTCTTCTGCCATTTTGCTATTTAGGCTTTGTAAGGCATACCTTCTTTGTACCTCAATTCTTCTGTTAATGCCTACTTTTATATTTATTTGATTTTTTTGTATTATGCCATGGTGAGTGCCTTATCTTTTCTATCTGGATATAGTTTTCATTTATTTTCCTTGTAGTTACCATGGGGTTAAAATTTAACATTGTAAATATATAACTGTTATATTTGGTTTGATACGAACTTGACTTCAATAGTAAACACATACTTTCCTTTCAGGATTTTAATTATTTTAACCCACTGCCTTCTTGCGTCCATGGTTTCTGATGAGAATGACACTTGTTTTAATTTGGACTCATTTTTACATAACACATTTGCTTTTCTTTTGCAGCTTTCAGAACTGTCTCCTTGTCCTTTGCATTTCATAGAGTGATCAATATATTATGGTGTGTATTTTTTTCATGTTTATCCTGTTTGGTGTTCTCTGGGCTTCTTGGATTGCATATTCAGTCTTTTGCTAAGTTTGTCATTATTTCTTTGACTATTCCTTCTGCTTCTCTCTCTCTTCTCTGACTCCCATAATGCACATACTGGTATGCTTAATGATGTCCCTGAGGTGGCAGCTATTTTTGCTTTTCATAGTTCTTTTATCTTTCTGTTCTTCAACTTGGCTCATTTCAATTATCTTGTGAAGTTCACTGATACTTTCTTCTTTTTAAGCTCCTATCTGCTTTTGAAACCCTCCTGGGAATTTTTCATTTCAGGTATATGGGATCTTCAACTCCAGTTGTTCTGTTTGGTTGTTTTTAAAAATTTATATCTCTTTACTAAGATTCTCATATCACTCATTCATTGTTCTTCTCCTTAAGTTCTTTCTCTATATTTTCCTTCATCTCCTTCAGCATTTTCAAGATCATTTTTTAAAGGTCTTTGTTCAGTATATCCACATTTGGTGTTCTTTGTTGTATTTTTTTCAGAATCTTTATCCTTTTCCTTGGCATGGGCCATCATTTCCGCTTTGATTTTCTTATACTCTTTGTTGTACACTGTACATTTAATATTTTATAATAGTAACTTTGGGAGTTATTCCCTGAGATGTCTTTTACTTGATTTTATAACCAGCTGGTGATAGGACAGAAATTTTCTTGAGCTTTAGCTTTTCTATCAGCTGAAGGGGGTCTGCCCAAGGCAAATACATTGTGCAGGGTCCTTTCTGTCTTTTCTGGGCCTGTCTTGTCTTGCACTTGGTTTTTTAGTTGTTTTGGAGTTCCTCTGTTTATAGGAGTTTGAGCAACCCTTCTAATTTCCAGGAGACAGACTTTCCCCTCCCAGGAGTTTAAAACAGGCAAGCTTGGCCCCAGGCTGTCAGCCTCTGTAGTTTCCTTTGTTGTCTTAAGCTGTTTTTACCTATATGGCAAGTTGGGGGAGGAGGGTGTCATGCTGGAGAGGAGTCTCCCAAGTCAGTTTTCTTCCTGGATCAGGAGGGATTCCAGGAACTTCTTCCACAGCTTCCCAAGCCAAGCTTTTTTGACCAGCCCAGCAAATGCAGACCTTGAACTTGTCCCTGCAGCCCAAGGAACCTTAATCTCCTCTGCCACTGCCTTTGCCCAGGGTAGGTTGGAAAAATGGCTGCCCTCAGAGCCAGGCCTCCAGTGCCCCCAGTGATCCAAAGTCGCTAATCAAAAGCCATAATCAGTGACTGGTCATGCCCACTTCTGGTCTTGGGGAAGAGGATTTTTATGTTCCTTTCTGCCACCAGTGAGCTGGCCAGAGGCTGGACCCTAAGGTGGCCTGCTGCGAGAGTGGGGGATAGGAAGCAACCACTCCAAAGAGAGAACAATTTATTGATCTTTACCGAAACTTTCCAGCCTCTTCCTTCCACTCTTCCCTGGATGCTGCACAGTGTTCTACTGGCCTCTGGAGTTTCTAAAGTTGCTTCAGACATTTCCTGTTTGTTTAATAGTTGTTTTGGTGAAAGAACTGAAACCTGGAGCTACCTACTCTCCCATCTTATTTATTTATTTATTTTTGATGCATTTCAAAGTAAGTTGCAGACAGTGGTACATTTCTCTCCAAATACATCAATATACATTTCATTAGTTAGATATTTGTTTTTAGGTTGTTGTTTTTTTTTTAATGTAAAATCTATATACAATGAAATGTACAAATCTTAATTGTACCATTCTATTACTTTAGGTAAATTCCTATACTTGTGTAAGTTAAACCCTTACTAAGATTTTCATCTCTCATCCAATCCCCTTTTGGGTTGGTATTTAGCAGATGGTTCCCACCTTCCACTGTTACAGAAACTGAAGGGTTGATATAGGTAGGGGCAGATAGGCAGCCTATCAATCTGATGCTTACCTCCCTGAATTTTAAATCAAGCATAAGATGCTAGAAAAGAATGTCACTCCTAAGGCCTGACCTCCAGAACATGCCTATCTGCCAAGCCTCCTCTTCACACCTCTCTAAAAAGCTTTTCAATAAATTCTCTTAGCTCAAATTGCCAGAGGTGGTATCTGTTGCATGCAACCAAGAAAACCTGACTGACCCCACTGAAGTTCAATTACTTAAGTACCTCTTCACTAATAATGAATGTTCTCTTGGAATCTAAATGCATTACCCTGAATAGTAAAATGTAGACATTGTGTGTAGTTTATACTTAAATTATGCTATTGTTACTGTGTGATATACCAAGGCAGCAGTTAAATACTTTAAGGATTTTTTTTCAGAGTCAAGAAACTAAGCAGCTTAAATTGCTTTTCTTTTGAAAGAGATATTATCCTTCAAATCGATTATATGGTCATCAAAATATATAATGAATTAAGATCCCAAAATAGAACTCTTAATAATGGCGTCAAAGGTCATTTAATTTCACTTCCTGTCTGGTGCTTGGATCTCATCAGTATATCCCTAAGTGACTAGTTACTGCTTTAACGTTTTAAATAATTTACTGGAACACCTAGAGGCTTTCAGATAAAGGAATTCATTTATTTTCAGGTGGACAGTTCTAATTGTTAGTTTAGTTTTTCCCATTTGAGCTGAAATCTCTATCTTTAGCAGCTTCCACCTATTAACCGTGACCTGCCTTCTGGCCTTAATTTGTCTATTTTAATTTCCACACACAGTACTAGGACAGGATTTCATGTCTGCTTTAGCATCCTGAACCCTCCATTCTAGCTATGTTCCAAAAATTTTATTAATCACCCATGATTATGATTTTCTTCTTGTTAATTTCTAAAATTTTCTGTAATACATAATATTACCTCTATGAGGACAATTTTATTTTTTTAAAAAACCTCACCTCATAGAAATCATCACAGTAATTTTCCAAAGTAGAGTGAAACATGCCTTATAATAAAATTTACATTCAAATCTGAAAGGAAAAATAAAAGAACTGAATCAAAGAGGAACAGATGAGAAATACCTTATCACCTCTTTCTGGACATGATACTTTCATCAGGATGCTTAATTAATTTGACATTAGAGATACGTGATCTGAAAGAGCTAATTCAAATTCCTCACACTGAAGATGAAAAGATTTATATCTAGAAAGATCAACTGAATTTCTCATGTCATAAGCATAGTTTATTGGGGTTGTTTGTTTTTGACATTCCCATGAAATTAATGACTTTCCTGCTTCAAATATTTTTAAATGACTTTCCATTGCTCTTTGCATAAAGCCCTATTTCCTTAGCGTGGCTATCAGGGCTCTTCCTGATCTGCCATTCTATACTCTGCCCTAATTTCAGGCTATTTCTTGGCTCTTCGCAACGGGTACTATATGCTCCATTTATTCAATTTCTTTGAGATCTTTTGTTCACCTCTAAGACTTGTATTTCACTGACACACTTCTGGATCCTGATTCTGTCAATGTTAACTATATTTATCTGATCCTACAAAGTTTGATAAACATGGCAAGAAGAATATATTGGCTTCATATAATTAAGTGTACTTTAAGAAGCTGTTAATAAATAATTTTTAATACAAGCCTTCTTTGTGTCCGATCTCCTAATCTGCCACTCTCTGGATTATTAGAGCATTTCCCCCATTATATCATTAAGTACACTTAGCTTTCCTCAAGAGATGTATTTGAATAAATAGGCAAAAAAATCAGATTCAAGTCAGATGGCACCAGTTCTACATTAGAACAATAACTTTATCATTAGCATATGCCACCTCCATAGCCAAGGGAAATTTAAAGTTAAGACAGAAACTTTAACTGGCCTACCTTATCATAATGAACATGCTTGTTATAGTATGAGGTGCCCTTTCCATGTACAGAGCACAAAGCCTAACACGCAACTTTCGGGATTCGGACAAGCATAATTACCTTAATATCCACAGATCTGAAAAGAAGTGAATAAAATTCAGATGATAAGAGTGCCAACCATTGTTAGAGCAATCATTCTTCTTGAAGAGGCATGTTTCACGAATAAGGAAAGTCTAATTACAGAGTTGATTTCTAAATTATCACCTTCCTGAGAAACTGTTGAAGTATAGAAAAGTTCTGGATTCTGATATCATCAAAGGGATATTTATTCAAAGGAATGCTAGGTGTAAAAATTAATGAATTAGTGCAAAGCACAAATGCCAAGCATTTGGAGCAATAATTAAGAGCAGAGCCCTAGAACCAGACAGCCTGTATTCAAATTTTGGTCTTACTACTTTCCAACAGTGGGACCTTGGACAAGTTACCCAATCTATGCCTCAGTTTCTCTATCTGTAAAGCCCTAAAAATTGTACCTATCTCATAGAGCTGTTGTATTAAATGAGTTAATACCTGGTATGTGTTATTCTTTTTATTATGTACTTATTTTAGTGCTATTAAGATGAAACCCAGGTCATTCCACTGTAGGATTTATGGACTCTGTACTTTGTTTCTTATTATGACAATTCTCTTTTGTCTCAATTTGCAAGTATACTAATTTCCTTTCCCCACTTCAAATCTCCTAATATGAAGTCAGAGCAGATTCAAGAAAGGAAATTCTTTCCCTCTGAAGGTTATCACACACATTAACAGACAAGGACATTTTACTGTTAAGTGGGAAATTCTCTAAAGCATAGCAAGACTTATTAATCTAAAAAAATTAGAGGAGCCACAGGAGTCGCTCAGAACTAAGAGGGTCTGTATAATGCTGGCAATGCTGTCATCACACAAACATCATCATACTTTGCTTGAGAGTGAGGTTCAACCTGTTGAGGCCAGAGGCAATTAAACGCTACTGGTTTGGTCTTAAAAAGTCAGATGTGAGTCTAACTTTTCAGTGTGAATTCATAGTGATTTTATATAATGTTTAAACATGTTCAATATTAAAAATACTACTACACAGATTAAAGGACTGGAGTATACTGACTGACTTTCTTTCAGCCCAAATGGAATTACTACTTTTGTTTTATATTTTGTTTTCTCCTTTTTGATTCTTTAGGGGGTAGTGTCAAGTAGCACTTAAATGTTGGACACTATTACCACTACAGAATTTGATTAGCATTTAAATATCTTTAATACTTTATTCTTTTTTTAAAAAAAGATTTATTCTTTTGATTTATTTCTCTCCCCCCTCCCCCAAGTTGTCTGCTCTCTGTGTCCATTTGCTGTGTGTTCTTCTGTGACCACTTCTATCCTTATCAGATGCACCAGGAATCCGTGTTTCTTTTTGTTGCGTCATCTTGTTGTGTCAGCTCTCCATGTGTGTGGCATCATTCCTGGGCAGGCTGCACTTTCTTTTGCGCTAGGCGGCTCTTCTTACGGGGCGCACTCCTTGCATGTGAGGCTTCCCTATGCGTGGGACACCCCTGCGTGGCATGGCACTCCTTGTGTGCATCAGCACTGCATGTGGGCCAGCTCCACACGGGTCAAGGAGGCCTGGGGTTTGAACCGCGGACCTCCCATGTGGTAGGCGGACGCCCTATCCATTGGGCCAAGTCTGCTTCCCAACACTTTATTCTAATATCCACTGAGAGTAGATTGAGCAGTTTTTATAATTTCTGCCTGATGGAAACTTAAGAGAATGAATAGCATTTATTCCATTTATTTGACCGATTTTGGTAGAATGTCTACCATATTTTGACCTTATAATGGTTGAGAAAAATGTCAAAGGGAGTAGTGTGTGCTATTTATTGCTTTGGAAGAATCAGGAAATATCTGTTAGTTGAAAGTTCTTGTCTTTTGACAAATGTCTGCTACAATCAACCTTTCTTTCTCCCCTGGGTCCAGTCTTGACAATCTTCTCTTCCAACAGATACAGTGTTCCAACTTCCACTTTCATTAAGTTTTATTGAAAAGTGCTCATTCCCTGAAGTAATAGATCAAAGTCTTTCCTAGGAGAAAATTGAATTTGGGAGCCAACTCAGTGATAGGTTAGGTCCCTCTTAGATAAACAAAATATGTTCAGATCTATTCTAGACTTCTCTACCGTCCTCCTCTCCACATTCTTTCCAACACAAAGGAAGGCTGGTTATTGAAAATATTTAATTCTTGTGTAACAATCTTGAGGGCTAAGTTACTCCTTGTTTTTCAAATTTTCTTTTAAGAGTTCAAATCAATGACAAACTGAAATACACATTTATAGATGACGTTGATACTTTAAGTGGAAGATACATTTCCTGTCTCTTTAACATGACGCTGAGCCTACACTCAAGAGACAAAGCAATTTGTACCTTTCAGGCAGTGGCAATAAAAATGATCATTTTACATGAAGTATCATATTAATGTAAGTATGACTGTTAGGTTGGAGAGCACTGCACAGCTTTTGGGCTTCTAATCAAAGGCCAAATTTTTACCATTTAAAAGTGCTTATCCAGGGAAGTGGATTTGGCTCAACGGATAGAGCATCCACCTACCACATGGAGGTTCAAGGTTCAAACCCAGGGCTCCTGACCATTGTGGTGAGCTGGCCCACATGCAGTGCTGATGCGCACAAGGACTGCCATGCCACACAGGGGTGTCCCTCACGTAGGGGAGCCTCACACGGAAGGAGTACACCCTGGAAGGAGAGCTGCCCAGTGCGAGAAAAGTGCAGCCTGCCCATGAGTGGCGCCACACACACAGAAAGCTGACATAGTAAGATGATGCACCAAAAAGAGACACAGATTCTTGGTGCCAGTGACAAGAATACAAGCGGACACAGAACATACAGCGAATGGACATAGAGAGCCGACAACTTGGTGGGGGGAGGGAAGGAAAAAAAGGGAGAGGAAAAAAAAAAAAGACTGAGTGCTTATACTGATTCTAGAATTTATCATATAATGTGTGGTTATAACACTGCCCTAGAGGTACTGAATACCAAATCATCAAAACTACTGTCACAATTCATTAGCTTAGTAAATGCACCTGGGACCTTAACTTTTCTCCTGTTATAATTCTTAGGATATAATTATGGAGAGAAAAACTGATTTGAAGGTACATTAATGCAATGTAATTAATGTAATGCATACACTTGGATGTATGTTTAAACAGAGCATTGTGACTAGGAAATCATATTTTTCAATTCATATACCCAAGAAGGACATGCGACAAGCTGTTACAACCAGCTCTATAAGTGGGAAACTCGGTTATTAACAATATTAGAATTATTCCACAAATGGACTGTTAAGTATGAATAGTAGAGTCCAAACAATCCTCTGAAATACACCATCCATTCCAGGCATTCGGTATAACTTATAATTGTTGAGATCCTGATTACAGAAGTTCCTGCTAGTGAAATGTCACAAAGTGGAAAAGCAGCACAAGTAATTGGGATCCATCTAAAAGGTTTTTAGTAAGGTCTTAAAGAAAATAAAAATAAAAATAAAGTGGTTCTCTATGTATTTAAGTCACCCATATATTTAAGAGAAGGCTTTCATGGCATAACCATACAGTGTAAAACAATGGAGTGATTAGTAATTCTGCTGTAATTTATGTAGGTATATGCATCAGTTTTTTTCTTTCTTCCTGGAAGGCATCAAAAAAAAAAAAAAAACTCTTAACAGTGGTTGTATTCAGAAACCACTGCGTCTGCATTTTCTAACCTAATATACATTTTCTTTTATTGTTTAAAGGACCACAGGGGTTATATGGATAGAGAGATTATCCCCTGAGTGGTAAAATTGAGAAGTTTCTGTGTTTTGGTTTTTATATGTATTTTCCAAATTTTCTAAAATCAATGTATTAGTTATTAATGACAGGGGAGCTTGAAATTGCAAGAAGAATCTTTAAGGAATAAACCCTATTTGGCAACTTTCATTTAAATAAGTAGATACAAGCAATTACTATCTTCATAATATGTGTTAATCAAATTTATTACACCATTTCCTATTCAAAACTTTCATCTATAGAATTTAAAATATCAGTTAGAATTTCACATAAAATCTTTTATGTCCCACTTCTATTCCTATTTCCTCTTCAACCATTTCTCTTACCACTTCCCTGCCTTCCCCCCACATTCTAGCCAGATGGAAGAGGTTGAAAATTGTAGATGTTATCTCTTTCTGGTTCCTGTGTGTCTCTCTTTTTTTCTCTTCCCCTTCCCCTCCCCCACCCTGCTGTTTTTGATGTCTGTGTCCATTCGCTGTGTGATCTTCTACATCTATATCTCCCTTTTTGTCTTCTCTTCTTGTCTTTCTCCTCTAGAATTCACCGGGATTTGATCCTGGGAACTTCTGATGTGGAGAGCGGTTCTTGGTCAATTGCATCACCTTAGTTCCTGATCTCTGCTGTGATTCACCTTGACTCTCCCCTTTGTCTCACTTTTGTTGCCATCATCATCTTGCTGTGCAACTTAGTTGTGAGGGCACCACACGGGCAGACACAGAGGCACTAAGCTTGCCACGTGGGCACCACACAGGCATGCTTTCTCTTCTTTTTCACCAGGAAGCCCTAGGGATCAAACCCAAGTCCTCCATATGGTAGGTGGAGGCCATATGACTTGAACCACATCTGCTCCCCACTGTGTCTCTTAACGTGCAAGTCCCACTTTCTGAAACATCTTTTCTCTTTACCTGACCACTCAACAAATCCTTATTTTTTCTTTACAATCCTGTTCAAAAGTTTCCACCTGGAAATAGGCAGATATACAAGGCTGGTAAGCATACTAACTTACAAATTCTTTAAGGAGAGCAATTTGGTCCTATCTATTAAAATTACAAATAAGCATACATTTCAACCAGCAATTCCACTTTTAGAGATTTAGCCTATAGATATACACTTGTGAAATGATGATATAAAAATTATTCACCACAGCATGCTTGTAGCAGCAAAATATTGGAAACAACCTAAATACCAACAAATTTGGACTTGGTTAAATGTATTATTGAAATCCATATAGTCAAATACTATGCAGGTGTCAAATGAACAAGGATACCCCTTATGTACAGACATAGGAAAATCTCTTAATGAGAAAAGCAAATAACAAAAAATGAATGGTGGTACAAAAATTCTATAAAAGGAAAGGGAAGAATGGATTTCCTGGTGTTTACATCAAATATATCCAGAGAGATACCTTCAAAAAACTAGTTAAAAATTTTAAGCCACTTGAATTATTACCTATCCAAAATGTAAAATTGTAAACGTTTAAAAGTAAAAATGACAAAAAAGAAGTCCAAATCTTTACAAAATTATCTCTGACTAATGCCCCCACCCTCCTCCATCATTTCTTTATTCATTCATTAGAACCTTTATTGACTGTCGGTGCCATGTGCCAAGTGCTGTGGTAAACAGAGCGGGAAATAAAAACAACTTGCAAGGAGATTGAACTTCAATGTACAATTCAGAAAAGCAGACAGAATGTTAACTTTCAGTGGGTGCCCTGGGTACAGGTTGTGACAGGAGCACATAAGAGGGAGCAGCAACTTACACATCTCTAATAACACTTACATCGCTGATTTATAATAATTGTTCACATGGCTTTCTCTCTAACTAGGTCATGATCTCTTGGAAGATATCTGAAAGCTTAGCACAGGGCTTAACAGGGCAACCACTGAATAAAAAATAATAAGCACTCCATCATTTTTCACCAGTTAAGAGAGAATATTCAAGTATTCAGTTAGCCTTTAACCTGATTCCACAATCAATTTGATAAAAATTTAGTATAAGTGTTAGGATAAAATGATTAAAAATAACCTTCTGTATCTTTGTGTCACATAATTATGAATATATTCACTTGGCACAAACATTTCATCTACTGTAGACCAATGATTATACCTATGCAATGCTTCACTTTTTCTCAATGCTATTATTCACTAAATATGTACAGAGTGCATACAATGCATCAGGTACCATGCTGGGCTAGAGATACAGTACTGACCACAACATAGCCTTACTCTCATGGAGATTCTGTTTTAATAAGAGAGATTAATTAAATGATCTCATGTTTCACAAGTATTTTTCTTTAGAATCAAATAGGAAAAGAGATAAATTGGAAGACATGGTCAAGATTTCTCCCAGTCAGCTCCAGGGAAAGAAAAGTTACCTAAACCTTTGGGTCTCAGGTAATTATAAAGGTTAGGTTAGGGGGTCATAGAGAGAATCTGGTGTCCATGAGCTAGATGGAAAAAAAAGATACACCTTTATTTTCCTGAACCTTTAATTGAAATTTAGCAGCTCCATTAATTATGAATCTAAGAAATAATCCACTGTAGCATTTGTGATTTTTTGTCACTAATAGAAATTACAGCTATTTTCATATCATAATTACTGTATATATCTCAGAACCACTGTGCTACCATAAGTAAGCACATATTACTATATCACAAACCTGATTATTTATATATATTAATAACTACATTTCAATCCAATTTGTTTCTTTTGTAATCTTATGTATTGTATTTTATTTTACACATTTAGAAACATTTTTGTGAGAAGGGTCCATGGCTCCCAAAATGTTGAGATCCTGGGGATATTAAAGATGCATCAGGTTAGGTTAACGAAGCTGGCACACCACAGAATTTCATTGGTGTAGTAATTCAAAGTTCCAAGTAAAATGAAAAAGTGAAAAGGAAAATGAACACATTTTTGGATAAATTTGAATTTCCAATCAGATTTTATATTTTCAATGAATAAAAATGGGAAAATTCTTCTGTTGACAAATCTATGAATATCCAGTTTTTGTGAATACAAACACTGTGCATACTATTGAGAAACACAGTGTTTATATATTTTAAACAGATAACCTAACCGAGATGATTAATGGGTCAATTAATACATGTGGTAGATTATTGTTCAACAAATTTTCACTCTCTCTACCCTAACCTCTATGGTGGAGTATACTAACCTGACCTACTGATATTGGAACTGGCATTGTGATTTGCTTTGGCAAATGAAACATGGGCAGAAATCAAACTGGGCTAGTTCCAATCCTAGGCTTTTATGAGGCATCAAATGTTTCCACTGACCACTTTGGGAACCACTAAACACTGCTAGGTTGCCAGGAGTACAGCTCTAGGTAGCCTAATTGGAGAAGAATGCAATTCTGATACACTAGGACATATGTTCAAATACAACACTGGTGAGTAGGAGATGGTAGAAAAATGAAAGGTGTGAATAGATTTGTGGACTGGAACTATGCTCAGCTATAGCAGCCAAGACTGGCTAAACCTTACGCACCCACAGACTCATGAGAGAAAGATAAATGCTGATTGTTGTGTACCACTGAGATTTATGGTTGGTTGTTGTACCCAGCAATATCTGACTTTAAAAATATGATAGAAGTACTTGTTTAAAAAACCTTGTCTGATTAATGCTCTCCATTCCTTTGGTAAAAGCAAACTGATATCCTAGGCATGCTGAACTCTCTTGGCTACTTGGCTGTTCCCACAGTTGAGTTTAAGCTTAAAAAGATTTAATTGCAATTCTTCCCAAATCTGCTTATGTTCATAATAAAATAAATATGAAAGGAAACTGAATTGCTATTTGTAAAAACTGAGTGATTTAGAAAGACTAAATGAAAACAAGTGGTTACATACAAAAATCATGGTCACATTAAATAGCAATACCACCAACAAAGTGTGAAAAAAGTTATAAAATTTCAATAATCTTTGCCATTAGATTGCTCCACAAGTTTATTAATCTATTACCCCTCTTTAAGGAAACAAACTGGAAAGCATTATGGATTCTAGAATTCATATTCAAACAAAGGGTATTATAGTCTGTTTAACAAAATTGATACTGAACATATTTTTATGTTTTAAGTTAATATAAAATCTTTTCTTATGTACCATTTCTTATGCTTTCCTTCCTGATCAAACTTTTTCAATTAACCAACCAACTACAGTCTAGACTGTGTCAGATAAGAGGGCTTCTACATTTGCTCAGCCTGCTAGAAATCCTATTGGGGCATTATAGTCATGATGCTATAGTGCCATTTTATTATAAATCCTATTTAATAAACCAGCTTGAAGTTCTTGCATTCAATTTGAATGCTACAATTTGATTTAATATTGAGCTTGAGCATAGTGGTAAGTTTTTAATGTACTACTGGTTTCTCTAATATTTTAATCATTACTTTAAATTTCTGTTAACCAAACCTAAAATCTGATTCATTTGATTTTTAAAATACAAGGACACCTTCCTGAAAAATATAATAAAAAAAAACAACTCACAAAATCAGGAATAAAAGGAAACATCCTCAACATGATAAAGGGCATACATGAAAAACCACAGCTAATATCATACTCAATAGTGAAAGACTCAATGCTTTCCCCCTAACAAGCAAGGACGTCCACTGCCATTACTGTTATTAGCATTGAACTGGAAGTTCTAGCCAGAGTAATTAGGCAAGAAAAAGAAATAAAGATATTCAAATTGGAAAGGAAGAAGTAAAACTCTCCCTATTTTCAAATGACATGATCCTATACAGAGAATCTTTTAAAAAGTCCACAATAAAGCTACTAGCGCTAATGAATGAATGAATTCAGCAAAATGGCAGGGCACAAGCTCAAAATCCAAAAATCAGTGGTGTTTCTATACACTGGTAATGAACAATCTGAACAGGAAATCAAGGGGAAAAATCCATTTACAATAGCAAATAAAAGAATCCAGTATCTAGGTATAAATTTAACCAAAGATGCAAAAGTCTTGTACACAGAAAATTACAAAATACTTGTTTAAAAAATCAAAGAAGACCTCAATAAATTGAAGGACATTCCATGTTCATGGATTGGAAGACTAAATATATTTTTTTAAGATGTCAATTCTACTCAAAGTAATATAAAAAGTCAATGAAATTTCCACCCCACATCCAAACATACTTAGCAAAAATGAAAAAGACAATCATCAAGTTCATATGGAAGGGTAAGCAGCCCTGAAGAGCCAAAACTTTCTTGAAAAGAACAATGTTGGTGGAACCACATTTTCTGATTTTAAAACTTATTACAAAGCTACAGTAATCAAAATGGCACTGGCACTGGCAGGAGGACAGACATACAGACCAATGGAATAGAAGTGAGACTTCAGAAATAAATCCCTACACCTTTGGCCAGTTGGTCTTTGACAAGAGTGCTACATCCACCCAGTGAGGACAGAATAGTTTCTTCAACAAATGGTGCCGGGTGAAATGGAAGACCATATGCAAAAGAATGAAGATGGACCCCTACCTCATACCATATACAAAAATTAACTCACAGTGGATCAAAGACTTAATTATAAGAACCAAAATTATCAAAACCCCTAGAAAAAAACATAGGAAGCATCTTCAAGACCTTGCATTAGGCAGTGGTCTCTTAGCCCTTACACCAAAAGCATGAGCGGCAAAAGAAAACATAGATAAATGGGATTTAAAATGAAAATCTTTTGTAAATGAGAGGACTTTATCAAGAAAATAAAAAGATAACCTACAGAATGGTAGAAAATATCTGGAAGCCTTATATCCAGAATACATAAAGAACTCCTACAACTCAATCACAAAAAGACAAACAATCCAATTTAAAAAATGGGGAAAAGACTTGAATAGATATTTCTCTGGAAGATACATGAAAAGATGTTCAACATCATTAGTTATCAGGGGAATGCAGATCAAAACCACAATAAGATATCCATTTCATACCCACTAGAATGGTTACTATCTAAAAACCTGGAAAGAACAAGTGTTGGGGAGGATGTGGAGAAAAAGGATCTCTTGTTCATTGTAGGAATGTTAAATGGTGGAGCTGCTATGGAAAACAGTTTGGCAGTTCCTCAAGAAGTTAAGTATACGGAAGTGGATGTGGCTCAAGAAACTGGGGTCCCTTCTACCATATAGGAGGTCCAGGGTTTGATACCCAGAGACTCCTGATGAAGGCAAGCTGGCCTGTGTGGCGAGCTGGCTCACATGGAGTGCTGGTCCATGTGGAGTGCTGCCCTGCATAGGATTGCTGCCCTGCTCAGGAGTGCTGGCCAACGCGGAGAGCTGGCACAGCAAGATGACACAACAAAGAGACACAGAGGAGAGATAATAAGAGACGCAGCGGACCAGGATGCTGATGTGGTGCAAGAGAATGATCACCTCTCTCCCACTCTGGAAGGTCCCAGGATCACTTCCTGGAGCTGCTTAATGAAAATACAAGCAGACACAGAAGAACACACAGCGAATGGACACAGCAGACAACGGAGGGAGGAGGAAGAAATAAATACATAAATAAATCTTTAAAAAGAAAAAAAGAAGTATGGAATTACCATAGAACCCAGAAATCCCACTACTAGGTATATACTCAGAACACTTGAAAACAGTGACTCCAGAAGATTTTGGATATTGATGTTCATAGTGGCATTGTTCCCAACTGCCAATAGGTGGAAGCAACCCAGTATCTAGCAACAGATGAAAGGATAAATAAAATGTGTTTTATATATATATATGCAACACATGCATGTGTGTGTGCGTATGTGTATACATAAATATATATACACACACATAATATACACACACATATAGGGAATATTATTTGGCTGTAAAAAGGGGTGAAGTTTTGATGCATGCTACAACACAGACAAAACTTGAAGACATCATGTTGAGTAAAATAGGGCAGACACAAAAGAATAAATACTGTATGATCTCATTTATATGAAATAAGCAAAATATGCAAAGTCCTAAAGTCAGAAACTAAAGTACAAGTTACCAGGAGCCATATGGGGGGAGAGAAATGAGGCTTTAATGTTTAATTGGTAGGAGATTTCTGTGTGAGGAGATGTAAAAGTTTTGGCAATGTGTGATGGCATTAGAGGCACAATTTGTGAATGTAATTACCACCGCTGAATTGTATATTTGAAAAAGGATAAAAAGGGAAATTTTAGGTTTTGTATATAAATTACCACACATATACACACACACAAACTATAGAAATGTACAACACAAAGAGTGAACCCTAACATAAATAGTGGACTAAAATTAATAGCATAATTATAATAATAGTGTTTCATCAGTTGTAACAAAAGTACCATATTAATACAAAACATGAATATTAGGGAAAACTGTGTGTATGGGGTATACTTCCTGTATATTTTTTCTGTAAACCTACAACTGCTCTAGAAAAAAAAAAGAACCTAAGGAATAAACTCTTTTTTTTTTTTAAAGATTTATTTTATTTTTCTCCCTTCCCCCCACCCTCCCCCCCATTGTCTGCTCTCTGTGTCCATTCGTTCTGTGTTCTTCTGTGTCCGCGTGCATTCTCAGCAGCACCAGGAATCTGTGTCTCTTTTTGTTGTGTCATCTTGCTGCATTAGCTCTCTCTGTGTGTAGCACCAGTCGTGCGGGGCGGCTCAAAGTGGGGCACACTCCTTGTGCACGGAGCTTCCCTACATGGGAGACATCCCTGCGTGGCATGGCACTCCCTGCATGCAGCAGCGTGTGGGTCAGCTCACCACATGGGTCAGAAGGCCTTGGGTTCGAACTCTGGACCTCCCATATGGTAGGCAGAACCCCTATCAGTTAAGTCACGTCCGCTTCCGAGGAATAAAGTCTTTTTTTTTTTAAGATTTATTTATTTATTTATTTTTATTTCTCTCCCTCCCCCCCACTTCCCATTGTCTGCTCTCCGTGTCTCTCTTTGTTGCGTCATCACACAGCCTCAGCTCTCTGTATGTGCTGCGCCACTCCTGGGCAGGCTGTACTTGTTTTGCACAGGGTGACTCCAAACGCGGTGCATTCCTTGTGCATGGAGCTCCCCTACACGGCAGACACCCCTGCGTGGCACAGCACTCCTTGCATGCATCAGTACTGCTCGTGGGTGAGCTTACCACATAGGTCAGGAGGCCCTGGGTTTGAACCCTGGACCTCCCATGTGGTAGGCAGATGTTTTATTAGTTGAGCCAAATCCGCCTCCCAGGAATAAAGTCTTAACTCCTTCCAATCCTTAGATCCTAACTTCTGCACCAACCTAATTTCTTACCACTGTCTGCCCCTGGCTCACAATGCTTCAAATACATGAATCCTCCCTGTTTTGGTAATATATCCAGCTCTTTACCACCTTAGGACCTCTCTCAAAGAGATTTCCTGTGCCTTAGATAATTTTTCCCTGATTTTCCCACGGCTGGGTCCTTCACATTGTTCAGATTTCAAATGTCTTCTCTTTAGTGAAGCCCTCACTGACCATTCTAAAGTTCTGATCATAATCATTCTAAGTCTCTTTATAGAGGTATCACTAGCTGATATTTTTCTTGTGTCTGACTTTTCCCCATTATAGTATAAGATTCAAATAGATATCATGTCATATCAAACAGATTCCTAGTGCTAAGAATACAGCATAGCATATAGTTGCAGATGAGTGAATATTTTCAATTGATTATTAAACTGAATACAAACACAGGTGGCTAAAACCAACAAACAAACAGAAAACCTAGAATAAACTTTCAACCATTGTGGACAAACTATGATTTTATAAAACAGAGAAATAAAATTCATGCATTATGTTTCATATCAACTATACCTAAAAAATCTTCTGTAAAAAGATATTTTGGATTGACTTACAAATCAATCTCCCCCCTCCAGCACAAAGTACAGAAAGATTATTTCTCAATATGTGAATCAGCATTAAACACATAATGTTCTAAGTACTGTAACAGAAAGTGGTTTAGTAATTAAATAAAATAAGCAAAATAATTAAATTATTTCTGAATACTGAATTTATAAAGTTTGCTAAAAGCTTATCTCCCTTTATTTCAAAGGAAGAATCAGTTGGGAATAATATCAACTAATATACACATGCCACTCACTATGAGGTATTTTTACATGCTTTATGTATATTAACTATTTTAATTCTCACAACAATCCCTTAAGGTGCTACTATTGATAATAAGATTCCAATTTTACAGATGAGAAAAATTAAGCTCAAAGAGGTTAAGTACCCTGCCCAAAATCACAGAACTAGTTGGAGGTGAGGTGGGATTTGAACCTAGGCAGTTTGGCTCTAGAGTCTATGCTCATAGGCTCTACTCCATACTGTCCCTTATACACATATCCATGTTTCAGCTGTAGAAATGAAAATTCAAATTTGAAGATGAATTAAGAATATTTCTGAGGGGACATAAGAAAATGATCCCTTTCCTAAGTGTCAAGATTTTGATATTGAGGCTTTATTTAGCAATTACAGCCTATGTTTCACAGTTTAAAAATGTGACATTTCTCTTTAAACGTCTTTTCCATAAATCTATTATTATATGACTTCCTTTGTTTATACTTTTATTCTGTTGTTAGTAGACATCTCAGAGGTATCTGCCTAACTCATAGCACCACCCACTTGTCTCAGAATTGCTGCCTCCCCTCCCCCATATGATGAGCCTTAGTGCCATATTTGTGTGGTAAAATTACTCTCTGCCTAAACAGTTGACTGGCTCAGGCTCTGCTGACCTAACACTACTCAATCAGATTCTCTCCAAGAAATGTGGAGTTGGGATTCAGGAGTAGAAACTAACACTGCATATGGCACAATTGTAAATCTAGATGCTGTATGGCAGCCATATTTGCCATGGGAATAAAGAAACAGAGAATGAGGAAACAGACAGATATAAAACAGACCCAAAGAGAGAAGTTACTTAGATGGCAAGAGACAAGGAGAGTGCCTGCCAGCATTAATCCAGTACCAGCTCCACTGCCTGGCTGAACTCCTGCCCTTGTGTTTAAAAGGACACACCCCTGGTTCTTTCTGATAAATTCCTTTCTTGTTTAAGATAGCTCAAGATTTTATCACTTGCAACTATAAGAACCTTAACTCATATCAGAACTGATAAACCACATGAGGAAAGAAATGGCACCTTTACTAAACTGAAATTGATGAAATATTGCCAAAATATACACATGGTAAATATCAGTAAGAATTTTTAAAGTTATGATTTTAAAGTTAAAGAAATATATTGATGAGTCTTAATTGGCTTTATGTTTATTCTACTCAATATTTAAAATGTTTATCCAGTGAAGATTTAGAAATAAATTATATTGATTTTATTATTTCCCCCTATCTTCTGGCACATGTCGTAAGATTTTTTTAAACATTTGTCATGCTAGATGAAATCTATGTGCCAATCTGATGAGGAGGAAGTAATTACAGAATGCTGCCCTCATCTCCCATTTATAGAACAGAGAAACTGTAGCTCCCAGAAAGAGTTCCCTGTCTTTGCTGGCACAGTGTTGCTATTTCAATATATGCCAGTTAAGAACATCATACAGTGGCAATGCAGTATAGCCATGTGTTAGTCTGGGTCAAAGGCTTTTGTTAACAAAGTTCTAACCACAGAACATTTAAGTCTCTTACAGAAATACCATGGCCTAGAATTTCTACTGATATAAAACACGGTAAAGCCAGAGTGGGTCATCCTTTCTCCATGACACTTTTTTTTTTTTTTTTAAGATTTTAAAAATTTATTTCTCTCCCCTCCTCTCCCCTCCCCCCGCAGTTGTCTACTTTCTGTGTCTACTCGCTGTGTTTCTTCTGTAACTGCTTCTATCCTTATCAGCTGCACCAGGAATCTGTGTTTCTTTTTGTTGCATCATCTTGTTGTGTCAGCTCTTCGTGTGTGCGATGCCATTCTTGGGCAGGCTGCATTTTCTTTCGCGCTGGGCGGCTCTCCTTACGGTGCACACTACTTGTGCATGGGGCTCCCCTATGTGGGCAACACCCCTGCATGGCACGGCACACCTTGCGCGCATCAGCACTGCACACAGGCCAGCTCCACACGGGTGAAGGAGGCCCGGGTTTAAACCAAGGACCTCCCGTGTGAGAGGCGGATTCCCTATCCATTGGGCCAAGTCCACTTCCCTCTCCTTGACATTCTTGATAGTCAACTTTCCCATCACAAAAATCTTTCCAATATTTTAAGAGAGAAAACCTACAGTAATTTTCAACCTTTCTCATTTACTCGTTTTTGTTTTTTTTTTTTTAAGTTACTGGGGTCAGGGATTGAACCCAGATCTCATATGTGGGAAGCCAGCACTCAACCACTGAGCCACATCAGCTCCCCTGAGTTGGTTTTTCCATTAGTTTGCTTGTTTTTTTTTTTTTTTTTTTCTTTCAGGAGGTACCAGGGAACCTAACCCAGGACCTCCCACGTGGGAAGCAGGTGCTCAATGCTTGAGCATTTCCCAATCATTTACTCTTAATGTACAGATCAGCTGCTGTTTCTTCCTGTGTAATAGGACTGCATTTATCCAATGCAAAAACTAACCAACATGAGTGGTCTTAGTTCTTTAAGTACCTAAAATCCAGACACATGTCAATTCTTTTCACCTGCATTACTGTACTGCCCTTTAAAATTTTTCCACTGATAATCTGACCCCTTCCATTCTATTCTTACTGCTGCAGTAACCAGTATCATCTGCTCAACAGATGGCACATATAAACTCCCTTCTTTACACTCTACATTGCCTTCCCACCATCATGAAATCCAAACCTAAAATCCTCCACACCATCGTCAGGGCCAAAGACTCGAAGTTTCCTAAGAGAGATTCCTTCGTCATACAAAATGCAAAGTAATTCTCCAGGGTACCCCTACTAGTTTATTTTCTCATTTTGTCTTCCCCTTCCTTCTTCCACATCACCATGGTGCCCTATCTACTCACTCCACTCCTTACTTTAAGCCTTCTTTAATCTGAATAGTTGTTTTCTTATAAGGAAGACAATGAGTTAGAGCTTTCACTGTGCTAAATACTTTCCATGTATTCTCTCATTTAATCTTCACTGTAATACAAAAAGGTAGTATTATTTTGCCCATTTTTCAGTTGAAGAAACTGAGGTTTAGAGAAATTAAGTAATTTATCATTAAGTAGGAAACCTAAAATCTGAAATGAACTGTGTAACTATAAAGCCACCCAAGTATTTAACCGTTCAGCTTTTGCACAAGTTGTTCTCCCTGCTTAGAAAGGTCCTACCCCCTTCTTCTCCCTGGCAAGCACCTGCGCAGCCTTCAAAGCCCAACTCAAGTGCCCTCACCCTCTCTATGAAGGCTTCTTCTACACTCTGCTCAATCAGTGGTAATTATTCCCCACTTCGTTCTACCTGTGATAGCAAATATCATCTTCATAAATATTTATCTTCTTTGTCTCTCTTACTGGACTGTAAGGTCTTTGAAGGAAGGGACATTTTATTTATGCCCAAGACACTGTAGTAATCAAAAACTATAATATTACCTACTGGCCTCTACTAATATACTACTGAAGGCAATGTTCCCTTCACAGCCTCTTTACAGATTAAAAAATTGAAATAATTCAGAGAATATAAATTAACATTTAACCTGAAGCATTTAAGCTTGTCAGAGTATGCATTGGTTATAGGCTTGTTCACTATTTAAATATTAGATAATACATTTTGAATTTAAATACATATTCAAAGTCACCTATGGAACACATAACCAATGTAATGGGTATGATCTTTTCCCTTCATTAATACTAGTATGCTATAAAAATAACTGGAAATGGTGAGGGTGTTAAAAGAGGAATGCTGGCCATTTCAATCAGAGAAAGAAAGCCCTGATGCATTTCACTCAGAGACAGAGAGCCCTGACTTGCTCCCTCAGTTGTTCTCGCCTCTCCTTGAGAAGTAAGACAAGGGTGGGGGGGCCTGCATAGGACGTACAGTGTTGCTTCTGAATGATAACCAGTTAATTTCAGTCAGTGGACAAGCAAAGAAAAAATTATCCACTGGACTTGTTGGAAGGCAGGAATACTGTGCCCAGCAAGATACCTTTTTAAATATTTCTGGAATCATTTTGACTATATAGTACTGGATTTTTCACCCTACATACCGGCTAAATCACACTGTTATTTACAAAGTCCTTAAGTTTTGCTAGTGGTGACACTAGGCACTTGTTCAGTTTATTTTAGTAATTACAATATTGGTCTAGGTAATTCATTATTTTGTGTGTGTCTGCAGGGTTTGGAAGATATGAGAAGTTATATTTGGCTTCTGTATGCTTTTTCCTTATCTAAAAGGTCTGCTATTTTCTTGTACCATCAATAAGATACAGCTATATTTTTTAAAGTTTAGATCACATTTTTGAAATCAATTTAATGACTCATAATTAGCCTTTAAACAATTAAAAAGAACAGAAAAAAAACTAAAGCTATCAAATGCAGCAAGAGTAGACTAGTCAAATTTCCTTTCAGTCATGTCTGTGTACTGGTATCTTAATGTAGGTCTTCACCAAATAATGTTACAAAGCCAGAGGCTTACTTATAAACAAGAAAGATTCAGGTTCACTGAGAACGATATATTTAATGGGATTTTTGCATTCAAGGAATTAAGACACCTCCCATTATGAAACAAAGTCCAGTTAAAAGATATTTAATTAATTCTGTACAAATATCCTTTGTATTATTCAACCGAAACCTAAGAAGGATTTTATAAATCATATTCAGAAGTAATCTATTTATATTGTAGAAAAGCGAGTATCTTTTTCATATGAGTTAAGAGTTCAACTCAAAGCAAAAAAGTCAATATGGAATTAAAAGTAAATGGTATTTTATCTTAGCACAATTTTAACATAACGTTTCCAGATGAGCCAAAACCAAATATTACCTCCAAAAGAAATGTGGCCCTGTGTTAGATGACCCTTTTAAATTTTAAATCTGATAAAGATAAACACTTTCATAAAATTGTGTAATTAAATTTAATACCCCAACATCTCTATTATTTAAGTGTTTGGTGTACAGAGTAACATTTTATTTGTGTTTCTTTCATACCTCTAACTAAGGTGCTCCATATTAGTGATCAAATTCCAAATCAAAAAGGTACAGGGTAATGAGGTTGTATTAAGGCATAATACATCTCAATATATATAATATATAATATATATAGAACCTATAAATGGAAAAGTGTATCCTAGTAAGCATACTAATATTCATTCATTCATATTCTTTCTCTCTCTCTCTCTGTCACATACACACATACACACAAACATAGACTGTCCTATACTTATTGAACATAGGATGCTCCCTATGATTCCGTCACTGCCTACATGCTTAGTTAGTCTCCTCTGTTCTCTACGATATCTACTTCATGTATCTTTGTGTTGTTGTTTCTTTTCTCCCCTTTGCCTGGAAAACAACTACAGGTTTTTATACACTCAACTCAGATCCCTTGAGAGGATCTTGATAGGACCATCAGAAAGAAATGAAACAAATTCAGAATTATTTCGATAAATTTTCACAGTGGAGTATTGAGAAGTTAGTGGTTAAAATGAAGTTTAAAGATTATCCACAACCATGGACCATTCTATCCTGGGGTTGGCTATAAACTCCACATGTATGTATGTATGTGTATATATATGTATATGCATGTATGCATATAACTATAAAAATAGGAGAAAATTAAATATTTTTATTAAATAGGAAAAGCATGCAATAAGCCAAATGTATCTGTATTTCCAAACACTTCCAAAAGCATGTTATGGTTTTGAATTTGGTTTTTGTTCTTGTCCAGCTGACTCTCTTAAACTACATCTATAAAATATCTAGTGGAGAGCGAGTAATGAATCCCTAATGTATCTATCACTCAGTGTCAACAATTACCAACACACATTTAGTTTCATCCACATCACCAACCCCACTGCTTTTTTGAATCTTTGCAGATAGTTCATCTGTAACTACCTCAATATGTATCTCTAAATCATCATTTTAAAAATAATCATAACATCACTAATTTCTTAATATTATTATTTATATATTATATACAACATAATGATATAATATAATAATATATAACTATATATAATAAATATATATTATATAATTATTAATTAATATTATTAAATACCAAACCAGTGGCCAAATTCTCCAATTGTCTTATAGATTGGATTATATAGATCAGCATTCAAACAAGGTCCATACATTGCATTTGGTTGATATGGCCCTTAAATCTTTTTAAATCAATAAATAGGATTCCCCTTTATTTATTAAAATATATTACTTGAAAACATTGCCATATTATGTTTTTGGAGTTCCTGTGCCTTAAAGTAGGGAAATAGGGTTTCATACTAGTAAGATTTAATGCTGTTTTAATATATTCTGTTGTTTGTGTGAGTACTATTGAATATAATGAACAAGAGGTTACTACAATAGTTAAGAAAGTTGGATCAGTAATATCTTAAATGAACTCAACATACCCATTGTATGGATAACATCTACAAAGAAGAAACAAAAAACACTTGCAAAATGTCACTTTTCTACATAAAAATAGTTATGCCAAGAGTTGTACACTAAGACCTTTAGAGAACTGTACAAATGTTTTACAAACATTAAATCCCAAATCAAATTGTACCAGAAGTTATTTCCATCATAGTTCCTATTAGTAATAATTTAAAGACCCTGAAAATTATTCAATTTTTAAATAGTTCAATTCTTAATGTCCATATTATGGCTAACTGGTAGAAATGTTCCACTTCAAAAAGGCTGAATTATGTGTACATGTAAGCAGCCCTCACTTAAATAAGCATATTCACACATACAATACACACATGGATTCACACATACATGACAGTGATGTTTGGCATGGTAAAACTCCTCTCAACCTCACTATATGTTTTACTCCTAAGATACTTAAAATGTAATAATGTCTATAATAGTATTTATATGAATAAATAATCGAAAACCTGAGACCTTGTTGCAGCCTGTAATACAAAGCCAAGAGCAACTGCAATTCCAAGGAAGTTATGCCACAATTGCTACAGGCATATAACTTATACTAGAAAATAAAGTCCCAGAGCAGTATGCAAGGCACCACCTACCAGAGACCTGGGTTTGCTGATGGCCACCAGACTAGTGAGGAAGTCGTCATCATGCAGCTGACTGAAAACATGGGCGTCATAGGCTACCATAATAGAGATTTCTTCCATCATCTTGCCAGCTGGCTTTTCCACAGCAGCAGTTGCTGTCCCAGCTCCAGAGGAGACTATCCAAGGAAAAACTGTAACGTAGTGCAGTGCCAACACACCCACCCACCTGAGTTAGAGGGGGTGGAGCATCAAAAACCAAAATGGAAAAAAAAAAAAGTAGCTGCTATTATAGGCTTGTTTTGCAATTCAACCTCAGTAGAAAACTAAGGGATGTCTCTTATCTATGCAGGAAGTATACTCGATCAACACCTTCTACATTCTTAACACAGCAGCTAGAAAATTCAGTTTCTGAACATCTTTAAACTTCAAAAAAAGAAATAAAGGTTTCCTAACTAAAAATATCCTATAGGAAAAAAAAAAGAAAAGAAAACGGATTTATTTTATGTTCTTGATAATTTAGAAATCTCTTTAACAGTTCATCTTCTTACTTCAGAATTACTTCAGTATTTAAATGAAGAGTCTTCTTGGAGAAGGTGGGTTTTCTGAAGACTCTTAGCTGCTTATTTTTGTACATTCATTGAAAATAGATGACAACCTTTAATTTTTCAGAATTTACAGAATTATTGGTGTAGTTAAAAATTATGTTCTGAAGTGTGAAAAGATTCTTTTTCCCTTCTGAGTATTTCTGTTAAAAAAGAAGTATCAAGAGATAAAAATGAAACAGGAACAGCAATATTAATTAATAATCCTTTTCCCTTCTCCCATTAAAAAAAAACAACAAATATTTTAAACAGAACTCTTTATTTTGAGAACTTAGACTCTGTATTCTATTATTCAGAAAGCAATACCAGGGTCTCCTTTCTAAAGTGATTATTTCTCCTCCCATACATAAAAGTTCTTTCTGTCTTTTATTTTTAAGATTTCTCTTAATTGCCCAAATCAGTAGATGGTCATGAACCGTAGGTGCCTTGCCACCGGAGTTGGTTTTTAAAAATACGGCTGGAAACCGTAAATGAACTTTCATGTTTCCAGATTAAAAGCTTGAAAGCTGACCACAAATTATCATGACAAAATTGCCTAAATTACCAGACAGGAAATATAATGTATGCTATCTTCATGGAAAAAGTACATAGCAAATAAAGTGGGGGAGGGCAGACAAAGAACCTTCAAAAGTTATTTTCCCAGCATTCCTAATTAAGCTACTATCTTCTCAGCATTTTATTATAATTTGACACTGCAATGCTATGAGAAACATTATTTGTTAGAATTAATTAGAAGTCAATTTGGCAATGTCTGTCTAAAATCAAAAGAACTACAGCTACTGTTTGGAATTTTTAGTCCTAATCACCAATAGCAATATTAAATCATCTTAAGTTCGTTAACTTTTCAAAAAACAAAAGAACAAAACTCAATGCCATCTATAGTGTCTGTTTTCTCATGTCTTTCTAAAGGATCTTCACCTAGATTATATGATTACTTAAATAGCAACGTTATTTAAATGTTAATAGACGAGTCTTGCAACTGCCATACCATTCTAGGTTAAACACACATACACAGAGGGGGGTTAAAAAAAACAACCACCCATAAAACACCATATTGCTAGGAAACAGAAGCAAATCTAATAGGCTTATTTGAACAACAACAACAAAAAATGCAATACTTTAAATAAATCCTCAAGATTTAAAGAGCTTCAAACTGGGTTTGATACTTTGTGGAGCCAGTAAGCATTTACTTCATTTTTTTCCTACAATGCATCTTTGTCTTTTAAGCCCTTCATTTTCCCCTCAGTATATTAAATGACCAACCAGGTAAAAACATGATAATCAGAAGACAAGGCATTACAAGGCGTCCAGGCAGTTCATACCTTTTAAATTCCTTTTATCTTTTCAGGAGTACTTTGAAAGATATTGTAAACCTCTTCATGAATTCACTAATACCAGAAGATTTCAGATTTATCTTGCAGCAGCATTTTCTAGATGTAAAAGCAACTCCTCTTGCCTTCATATTTTTCTTTGCTACAGCGACTCAGTGCTTCCCCACACTGTTATCTGAATAAGGTGCACTGACAAAGACACCTGTTGTGGAAGGTAAAGAAACTACTTCCCATAATGCCTCACTCCCTGCTGGCAACCACCCAGGGGCAAACAAGAATTAAAACCGCATTTGAGCAGTCCCCTATGTACCCTGGGAGAGCACAGTTCAGTGCAACAATAGGTAATCTTTTTGGTTAAGAATACTTACAACCCAAGAAAAAAAGGAACAGGGAATGGGAAAACAATATCAAATAATCCTAGGTGCTGTGCATTAAACTCATAAACTAAGGCACCATGACTAAAAAGTGCAAAACATTTTTTAGAAGCAAAGACTAATGACAGTTTTAATTTTACATCAACAGAAGCTAACTTCAAATAATTCAGTCTTTTAGAATTCTACTCAGGTTCTTAGATAAACATTTTAAAAGCTTCTGATTTACTGCCTTCAAGAGATTCTAATTAGCCATGGTGACTAGAATTATTAATAACATTTTATTTCTAAATCAGAGGTCTTCTATCAAAGCCACCTGTGCATACTTTTTTTAGATCAAAGATTCCAAATTCGATATGCACCCTTCATTTTTTGTTACTCTTAAAATGTTCCAACACACTTCATTTTAATATAGCCTAGGAAAGAAAAACTTGAGTTTTTCTTTTCTTGTACAATTAAATCCAGCCTCATGGTTCCAAAGAAAAACATGTTTCTGGTAAGCAGCCTTAGAAAACTTGTGCGTTACTGACGTTTCCCCTTTTCCTAAAGCCATTTTCTCCAGTCTCAGAAATAATAGCTGCACCAATACAATTTTTACTCCCCTTCCAAGATATCTTTTTTGCCTTTTTTCCTGTGGTCTGAGACTTGATGATCTCCCAGAATTGTTTCCACCTGAGTTTTTGCAGTTATCTTTTTCACATCTCTGGGCCGGGGTGGGGGGGGGAGCGGCGGAGGTGGAGAATTACCTGAGATGGAGGGATGTAGTGCAGACAACGCCATTTGCTGCTAAAATTTATCGGAAGAGGATTATGTATCAAACAGGCAGTAGAAAATGAGCCAGTTCTGGTAATCAAAAAGATGGTCCCTATTTCAAACAGGAACTAGCTAAACTGTCTCAGGCCCATTTAACCACTCTAGGTTTCAGTTTCCTCATGGTCACGTAAATTGAGAAGGATGGAATAGATTAATCGTTTTCAAGTGTACTTTGGGAGTTAAAAGTAGTGTGTCCTACTTCGCTCAACTGAATAGGCTTATTGGGAGGTTTGGAGGTTGGAATACCTTTTTAGTCTATATCAGAATAAAAAAACAAAGGTAACACTAATCCCCAGATGTTAAGAATGTTCCCCTAGGATTGCTATAATGTGTCCCAACAAATACAGTCTACTTTTTATCCTAGTTTGGATTTTCTAATAATTATTTTACCTAAAAAAGGAGACTCAATGACTGATACTTCTTGTTATATTACTCTTTAAAGTCTTTATATTCAGAGGCCAAACTGGTTACAAAATAGTTTTCTAAAGCCCCTCTGTATCTCAAGATAAAAAAAAAAGTTTAACAAATAAAATGTCTCCAATGATTTGTAAATGCTTTAAGATTTGATATAGAAATTATCGCTCAGGGAGCAGATTTTGTCCCATAGTCATCTTCTAAGATTGTCCTTTTTAGTAAAAAAAAAATAACTGGGTCATAGTGAGTTATGAGTGAAATAAATCCCACCCTGACCTTTGGAGGACATGTAGTTTTCAAGTATCAAATTTAGAAACATCCAAAACAAAAACCAAGAAAAGTCTGAATAAAATGTAGACATTTTTTTATTGCTATGTTCTCCCTGAACTCAGCAAAGCATAGGTGTTTCATTAAGGGAGTAGTATTTTGTTACTTACCAGTTAGAGCAGCAAATAGACTAAAAATCCCACCTCATGCTCTCGTGGCTGTATAAACCCTTTCCCATGTCTCAGGTTCTATGTGAACATTCTCATCCCAACAGCAATAAAATCAGGTTAAGGTGGAAAGGAGGACAAAACCACCAGGATAGAAATATGATCTAGAGGGCAGGAAAGTGCCTCCCTGAAATGTACAGCTGGAGCCCCGGGAGAAAGCTCTTGCCTGAGCATCCCTTTCCCAACTGTGCATAAACCTCCTTACAGATGTTCTAAGAGATTTAAAAAGCTCTCCTCATGTTAAAACAAGAATGCAATCCAGAAGCTATACTAAATATTCATGGAGCTATACATGCTTCAATTCTAAGGGATCTTCACAATCAAAATGTTCATGGTGTCGACATATTAAAAAAAACCTTTAAGACAATATTCTACAACTACTTTTAATAAAAGAAAACCTATAGGGAAGCAGACCTGGCCCAGTGGTTAGGGTGTCCATCTACCACATGGGAAGTCTGCGGTTCAAAACCTGGGCCTCCTTGACTTGTGTGGAGCTGGCCCATGTGCAGTGCTGATGCGCGCAAGGAGCGCCGTGCCACGCAGGGGTGTCCCCGCAAAGAGGAGCCCCACACGCAAGGAGCGCACCCCATAAGGAGAGCCGTGTAGCGCGAAAGAAAGTTCAGCCTGCCAAGGAATGGTGCTGCACACACACAGAGCTGACACAACAAGATGATGCAACAAAAAGAAACACAGATTCCCGTGTTGCTGACAACAATAGGAGTGACCAAAGAAGAACATGCAGCAAAAAAGACACAGAGAACAGACAACTGGGGCCGGGGGGGCAGGGGAATAAATAAATAAATCTTTGAAAAAAAAAAACAAAGCCTATATTCCAAGAGTTTTCTATCTACACTTAGGAAGGCACATTATAAAACCCAGATGAGCAAAGAGAGGGAACAAAAGATAAATAAAGAAGTAAATTAGAAACCATAGAAGTATCAACAGAAGAAAGCTTTTCAGAGTATTTTGGAATGACAGAATAGTCTAATAACACATAATGAATTTTTACAAAGGAAAAATAACAAAAAATAAAAGATAACTGAAATCTTAGTTCTCTTTTAAATCATGCAAAAGTAAATAAAGAAAACCATTATTGTGTCAAATTACAACAATTCATCTCATTATCTTTCCTAGCAATTGCTAAGCAAATACAAAACCTCAGAAATGCAGATTACTAAAAATATATATTAAATTTCCCATAGTTAAACTAAGAAAAGTAAAACCAATGGGACATAAATACTTGCTTAACAGGTATACTGGCTATCTCAGTTCCTCATTTGCATCTCGCTACAAAGAATGAGGCTGAGGTAGATTCCAGACTATGAAAGAATAGGGCAACTGTTTAACAATTCAGCTTTTTATATATCTCATTTGTAACCCAAAAATCATTAAACTTCACCTAAACGAAAGTAAGTATTTCAAGAGCTTCCAAACATGCACTGATATTTGCTATCGTCCGCAAATGAGGATGGTTTTGGACATACCTAAAAAAAGACCAGGTAATGCCATCTTGCTTCACTTTGTCCCACTCTGCATTGAGAACACAAGTGAATTTTAATTACAAATAACTTTACCTCAATTTCTAAAGCATTCCAGTAAGTTTTTAAAAAGTTTCACTATCAAATCAAACCATTCCACATGGTTGATGTTATATATTCATTTTGTTTTTACAACCAGATGCCATCAAATATCCATGTATTTCTATTAATAAAAAGTATATTTAATTTGTTCCATGCATGTTGAACTGTCATACTGCATTACAAAAAAGAGACAAACATTGATCATTAACCTCTTCTACATCTGGATCATAGTGGTATACATGACACCTTGAAAGGGGAAAAAAAAAGCCACATTGCACGAAAAAGAGTAATTTAAAAATTGCTAAAAGGAAAATGACTTCACTACTCATGTCTTCTGAGCTGCTAAACCACTGGCCTGATTACTAGGGTTCCCAGGGTACCCTTTTATGCAGGGTCTTAACTGATCTTACTTCCACTTTAAAGCTGGCATAAAGCTCAATACTTTTGGGATCCTCTCCTTACAAGCCAGACTGTGAAACACAACAGTCACCCAATATCATTACCATCTATCGTGAAAATCAGCAGAAGAGGGCATTTTCTTTCTGATTTTCTACTGGAAATCATGGAAAGAAGATAACAGAAATATCAAAATATGAGTTCAGTAGATTGTAATGGTTCTTACTTTGGTTAAATTCTAAAAACTACTGGGACTTTAAGCCTTAGGCCCATTTTCCCAAAGAGGAAATCTCCTATTCCCACCTGCCTCTTAAAATTCATTCCCTTCCTTCAACTAGATCAGAAGGTAAATTTAGGGAAGAGCAATAATAGGGTATTAACTAGTTTTCACTCAAGAGCTCATTTGTCTCAAGTTTTTCCTGCAGGTCTTGGGCCCCTAACCTGGAAAAATCCCTTTCCAGTGAGCCCTCTTTCCCCTACAGTAGTTATGTACTAGCACCTTTCAACAAGGGACTCCAGCTGAAATCCAGCAGTTAAACCTTGGTAAATTTTACAGTATAGGAATTAAATCTCAATAAAAAAATATAAAACAAAACAGCATTTACTAAATGCCTATGATATGCATGAGGAAGGCTTACAGAATTTGTAATATAGTAACTCAAACAATCTAGTTGTAATGACTAACATTTACTAAAAACTTTATAATGGGGAAGCGGACTTGGCCAATGGATAGAGCATCCGCCTACCTCATGGGAGGTCCACGGTTCAAACCCCGGACCTCCTTGACCTGTGTGGAGCTGGCCCATGTGCAGTGCTGATGTGCGCCAGGAGTGCCGTGCCACACAGGGGTGCCCCTGTGTAGGGAGCCCTACGCGCAAGGAGTATGCCCCATAAGGAGAGCTGCCCAGCACGAAAGAAAGTGCAGCCTGCCCAAGAATGGCGCCGCACACATGGAGAGCTGACACAACAAGATGAGGCAATAAAAAGAAACACAGATTCCTGGTTCTGCAGATAGGATAGAAGTGGTCACTGAAGAACACACAGCGAATGGACACAGAGAGCAGACAACCTGGGGCGGGGAGGGGAGAGAAATAAATAAAAAATAAATCTTAAAAAAAAAACCTATAATGATAATAGTAACAGCTAATATTTAAGTTCTCTGTGTCCTAGGCACAAATTCTCATTTAATTTTCACAATAAATGAAAAAATGAGGGATCATAATCATCCTTGTTTTAAAGATGAAGTGTAGAGAAGTAACAATTTGCCTCAATTCTCACAGCTAGAAATGGAGCTGATAGGATTCTAATCCAGGTGCGTCTGGCTCCAAATAATAGGCCCTTCATCACTCAAGGATGATAAGCAATACATATCCTTATGTAACACAAATATCACATATCTAGCATGTGTCAGACACTACTGCCTCTCAAGCATTGATATCTTCACACACACATAGATTACAGAATATAATATAGACTATGTCAAATAATAAATGCAGTAAGTGATATAAGATTATAGTAGAATGAAGCCCCTACTGTGGACAAGAAAGGATTACTGGAAACATGGATTAAATTTGAAAGGGCAGAGTGAAATAATTTCTTACAGGGAAAATGAAATTAACCCCACCAAAGTTATGAATTGATGTTAAGCACAGTAGCTAAGGTTGCAAAGGCCTATTGGAATCTGCCTGAAGTAGGTTTCAAATTTCAGATCAATACATTTGGAATATATGGTGTATAGGTCAAGGGAAATTATTGAAGACTGTGGAGTATCTGCCTTTCTAGCCTCCAGTTTTGTCATGAGAGGAAGGAAGAATGACACAATGGTTAACACATGGGCTCCAGAGACAGCATAACCTAGTTTGATACCTGGCTCTGCCATTATTAGCTGTGTGCGAATAAATTATATAAATTCTCTCAGCCTCGGTTTTCTTATCTATAAATGAGAGAATAAGAACAGTGCTGTGGGAAGTGGTTGTGGCTCAACTGATAGAGCATCTGCCTACCATATGGAGGGTTCCAGGGTTTGATACCCAGGGCCTCCTAACCTGTAAGGTGGGTTGGCCTACACGCAGTGCTACCATGAGCAAGGAGTGCCGTGCCATGCAGGGGTGTCCCCCACATAGGGGTGCCCCACGCACAAGGAGTGCACCCCGCAGGGATAACTACCCCACACGATGAAAGTGCAGCCTGCCGGGTAGTGGCGCTGCACACACAGAGCGCTGACGCAGCAAGATAACACAACAAAAATAGTGACACAGTTTCCCCATGCCACATGACAAGAATGCAAGCAGACGCAGAAGAACGCACAGCAAACTGATACAGAGAGAAGACAATGGGGAGAAAGGGGAAAGAAGTAAATAAAAATAAATCTTAAAAAAAAAAAGAACAGTGCTGATATTGTGAGGAATAATGAGAAAATTACGTGAATTCCTTTAGCAGGTGCCTGGCTCTGGAAAGCATTTGATTAATGTTAGTTGCTGTTAAATTATTAGTATTAATAAAAATGATATCTGTAGAGACACAATTATCCGCTAAAACCAGAAGAGGACGTGGAATTTTAACCTTTAGAAAAAGGAGAGGAGTGTTGTCAGTATACCAAATCATGATCAATGCCTGTTTTCTTTCTATTTTCATATCCAATTAATTAAAAAAATCAGGAAGGACAAATAAAAAGCACCATACAAATCCAATCCTCTACAAATTTTCCCTAAACTCCAAATCTTTCTAAGTGTTGCTTTAGACTGGGGTTAATTTGGTAATTTACACATATTCTTCTGTCACAAATTATTGAGACAGATTAGAGGAGGTTAAAAACTTCATAGTATGAAAAGAAAAAAAAAACTATAGTTTAACTGCCCTCTCCAATTTCCTGACTATAATACAGAGTGCAACCAATTACCTCTTATTAAGTTGAGCAATTGTGTCAAGAACAGGGAACAAGGAGAGCAATTGTTGTATAATGGTATTTACCTGTCGTAACCTGATCAACAAAACATGCTACTATGGGCTATCATATGAAAACACATAATTCTTCTTTATAATTGTATTATAATAAGATTTTCCACTGTTAAATTGTATCTCAAAGTCCAAAGAAATATCCTATGCAATAGTTTAGAGCAGCAGTTCTTCCTGAAGTTTAGAACTGACCAATAAACCTTGTAATCCACTTCATTTCAAAGATATCAAATGAGTTTGAAATTGGAGAGAACACCGAAGGAGGAGAGAAGTAACAAATATTTAACACTTACTATGCTGGAGAGGGGCTTTAACTACATTATCTCATTTAGTTCTTAATAGGATGGTTTTATTAGCCTCTCCCTATAGAGGAGAAAACCACCACCCTAAAAGTTTAACTAATTTATTTAAAATCAAATTGCTAACAAATCAGAGCGAGGAATAGCTCCGAAATATGTGTAGTACAAAGGCTCAGTTTCCCCTTGCACCCCGCCCCACCTCTACCAGGTTGAATGCAAGAGAGAAGAAAATAGAGAGAAGAAAGAATTCACTCTTTTGAGGTACCCAGGCTTGAGCCTGGGACCTGGTACCTGTGAGCTACACCTGCTCCCTAAGAATACACTCTTGAATAGGGGACATGAAGATACTGAAATAGAAGCTAAAATGAACACAAGGTCCAGTATTTGGGATTTTTAGTTATGAAATGTTTCATCCATATTTAAATTTTTTAAATTCCCATGTAAAAAGTGATCTGCCTAAATGAATATTACAGGCAAACTGGATAATAAGGTTGGTAAAATAAATTTACATTATCCTTATTATCCAATATTAAAATCTTTAATATAGTTCTTAAATAAAATTTTAAATGGCTATAGAACTAATGTCTTATATTCATTTTAGCATATATGTGTATATTTGTACAGACTTTTAATTATGCTATGACATGAGTATGATTTATAATACATTTTAAAATAAACTAACACATAAACATTATTGAAATCATGGTGACACAAAATGGTACTTTAATTAGCTATGAGTAAGAGAATATTTATTTGTATATTAACTAATCTGGTATAAATGATCAAAGTACAGAATGAATATGCATTAAATCAATGAGTTGTGAGATCATAAACTTATGAAATTAAAATGCTATTTGCTTCTCTTAATGGCCAACTAGTTTTTTGATACTCCACTTCATAGTGGTAGGAAAAGAAGGAAAAACACTAATTAGTGACATTCATTGGCAGGAGTTATTTCTAATCATCTCTATCAAATGACCGGGCTAAGGGAACAAGTTAAAGTTAAAAGCTAAAATGAACACAAGGTCCAGTATTTGGGATTTTTAGTTATGAAATGTTTCATCCATATTTAAATTTTTTAAATTCCCATGTAAAAAGTGATCTGCCTAAATGAATATTACAGGCACACTGGATAATAAGGTTGGTAAAATAAACTTAACGTTAAGCAAAATGTTCTGTTATTAAACTTTCTAAAGAAAAAGTGAATCTGTTCATTGTCTCGGCTTTGAAACACACAAATGAAGTATTAACAATAGGCTGCTTTCATTAACTATTTCAGTCACTATTAACAATTTTGTGAGTTTGTTTTTGTTCTGATATAATTTGCTTTGAGACTCTCTGTAACACAAAATTCTAGATTATCCATTTTGTAAAGGAGATTCATTTCCCGACATAAGTTCTCTTTGAAGCACACAATTTTCTCTTTAATGTAGATTGGCTTAGAACTAGTAATATAAATTGGTCGTCTTTTTCCATTAGTTAGTATTTTTGTACAAGTGGTTTTTAACTTTTCAACACCCCAGAAAAGAAAGGGAGAAATAAACAAATCTGGTTATTTGGTCTTTATTCCAGAGGAGTTAAAGAGAAAATCAGGTGAAGAAAACAATTCTAAGAACTGGATAATCATAAAGTTTTGTATCCTATAGTGGGAAGACTTAAACCTCTGACAAGTGTACATGCCAAGGCCCAAGTGACAGGAATCAACTGCCAAGGGACAGGACATTGCATTGTGACAGTATCCCCCCACTCTCATGGCCTTAGAATACCCTTGGCTTAGATGACTCTTTTGGGATGTTTCTGGGTCAAATAATCAAAAATAAAACCATTATAGGTAATACCAACCATTTCAATTTAATCTCTAAGTAATTCCCTCCCCTAAAATCTTAATATATTTTCTCTAAAAATTTAGCTTCTTAGCAACAAAAAGCAATATTGTAAAATTCTGTATTCAATGAACCAGAATGCATTTCTTTACTAACCATATAACAGTACCAGGGTATTCTGTTGGAAAAGATGAACTAAAGTATATGATGAACCCAGAGTAATTCTAAAAAGAGGCTGAAGAGAGAAAAGAGACAATCATATCAAATACTGCATTTTGCCTTGTTTTTGTTTTTTGCTACAACCTATATATAAATGAACTACAAAAATGCAGAAATCAGAAGAAATTAAAAGTGAAACTTCTTTCTTTGATAGTAAATAAACAAATATATAAACTTAAAATAAATCTTTCAAGCCTTTAACAGATACAGCTCATTAGTTATTTTGGTGGTTGCTAAGTAACATTCTCTTCTGTAGGGCAAAAGGGCATAAAATTTAGCAGGTTTTTAGAGAATGATAATTTGGGTGCAAAAGTGGGGAATAGCATTTGAAAAGTAGAACAGAAAAATAGTTTTAACTTGTTAGTCAGGCTCTGAAATAAGAGACGTTTAGTGACAGTGACATTAGTAATATTGGTGGTCAAGCATTTTGTTTGTTACTAGCACCAAATATGAGGGTACTTTGGCACATAAATATTTTAACTTTATTTAAATAGTGATCCTTACATTCAACTGCTACACTCAGCAGCCTAATTATTTTGAATTATTATGAAATCAGGTCAGGATACCCCAATTATTACTAACAGCGAGCTTTATTCAATCCTGTTTTCTAACATTTAATCCTGTTTTCAAATCTCCCAGTTTCTGGGTATGTCACCATGCTGGTTTATACTTTTAAAAAAATCTTGTTCTTTAAATGAAATTTACTAAAGCTATAGCTTCATGATGCTGTTTAGAAACTACCAGATCCCTAAAAAAATATCTTCTTTATTGTCACCATTTTGGAATGACAACTCTTTTTAAGGTCTTTCTGTATCAACTCAATGAATAGAAAGATGTTTAATCCACCAAGTATAGGAAACTTTAAAAAAGGAAATAGGCAAGTCACTGTAAAATTTCAACTGTTGTAGGGGAGAAGAGATAGAAAGGAAGTGGAATACACAGTTCTATCATTTTGAGGGTTCAAGGGAAAATTCCTACCCCTCCACTTCACCCTCTTGCATTTTTAATTTATGTTGAAAGGTATGTAAATTGTTCAGGGTTGTAACTGCCAATCCCCATATTCACAAAATCAATTCCTCCCCAGGTTTCCTCAAAGTTCACATTGAGCAAATGCTGATAAAGAAACTAGTGACGGTAGGCTTTATTGAGCCAATGAAAAGAATCTACAAATGAGATGAATGGAGAAGAAGGAAGTACACTGTGTCTAGGCTGAAATCATGCTTTTGCAGCCAAAACACCATGTGAGCACAGATAAGCAGTTTCTTACTTTATTTTAAAACAACAGTGTTAGATTAAATGATTGGTCAATTCTCCTCTAGCTTACCAGTATACTATTTTAAGAGTCATTATCGACAAAAGATGTATTTGATTTTTAAACCTGCTCAGCACGGGATACCTATTACCAGTTAGCAGAATCTTTTGGGTGCTTTCTCTTTTTGTTTCCCATAGTAATAACACTGTCTCAGACCAAACGCAAGACTCCATGGTGAAGGTTTAACTGTCCAGGTAAAAGGCGAAGAATAAGCAAGGAGTTTGCAAATTATGTATGGCTGAATTAAGGTTTTAATGACTTTTATATTCATGACCTATTAGAATTAAATATAAGTTAAGACTACAAATTGTAAAGCTCTTATTTTGAGTCACAGAGTCACATATTGAAGATTTCTCAACTTTAGCAATGTTAACATTTCGAGTCAGTTGTGAGGGGCTATTCTGTGTATTTACAATGTATAGCAGCGCCACTAGCCTCTACTCACTAGATACAAGTAGAAACTCCCACTCCAGGATGTGAAAGCTAAAAATGTCTTCAGACATTACCAAATAAATGTCCCCTGGAGAGCAAAATCAGCTAGGCTGAGAATCACGGGCATATATTTAAATTATTGAAAGTTATTTTTCATCCCCAAATCACTTCTAACCATTAGACTCTTTAAAATATTTTTTTTTATAATTTCAGTGTTTGATGTTATCTCAGATCCTACTGAAAATTATCAATGAAGAATCATTGAATAAATGATCTGTGGAGAGCTTTCTTTTATTTTAATAAGTTTCTTGCCTTCATAGATGATAACCAAAGCACTCAAACATTCTTAAAATTGGGAAATCACAAATCATTTATTGGCAAATCATCTGTGGGGATCTCACTATTATAGGAATTGTTTATATATATCAGTATTAATTATTGATAGTTAATATATATATCCATATTCAACTTAATCAGTTCTATAATTTATATATGGAGAGTTCTAAAGGATAGTATATTTTCAGAGTCTTAATTTATGTTTCCAGACCAATGATTTGTTTTATTTTATTTTATTGAAGCATATCATTCATATATAAACATACATAACCAATAAATGTACAGTAAAAGTTGTGAACTTATAAAACAAACATGCACATCATCATAGAGGGCTACCACACATGACCCCACCAACACCTTGCATTTTGTGAAACATTTGTAAGACCAATGATTTCTTGATGAATTTATCATCAAGGAGGTAATAAATCATACATATTTTTTGAGGTACAAGGGGCCGGGGACTGAACCCAGTGCCACATCAGCTTCCCTGAGCTGGTTTTTTCATTTGTTTTGCTTGTTGTTTATTTTTATCAGGAGGCACTGGGAACCAAATCTGGGACCTCCCATGTGGGAGTCAGGTGCTCAACTGCTCAAGCCACATCTGCTTCCCTAAATCATATTTATTAAAAAATAAACACTTCCACAAATTCACAGGGTATTGGAATTGCCCTTAGAGATTATCATCCAGTTCCTGAATTATAGATTGGAAACTAAAGCCTAAGGCTTAGGCAAACAATTAAAAAAGTGGGGGGAAATTTTAAATAATTTAAAAAAAGAAAAAGAGGAAAGGGTGAAAGTAGCAAAAGAAGGGAGAGAAGAAACAGAGCCTACAGGAATAAAAGTAATTCCTTTGCCTTTACTGGGGTGTGGCAGGGTGTGACCAACCAAAGCTTCACAAATCACAAATCTCAGGTCCTGGAATACTACAGAAGAAGAACTAGGAAAGTGATGGGTATAGTTTTACAGCTTTGAACAAAGCAGATGCTTCCTATCAAGTGGAAATTGCTGCTGGTGGAAACCTATAAAAACCGTTGACAGTGGAAAAGGCAAGCAGCTATTACAAAATCACCCTTCCTCTAGGTTGATTTTTTTTTTTAATTATTCCCCCCCACTTGCGGCTTTTTGTGTGTGTATGTGCTGTTTGCTCTCCGTGTCCAATCACTGTGTGTTCTTCTGTGTTTGTATTTATTTATTTCCCCTCTCCCCTTGCAGCTTGCTTGCTGTCTGCTCTCTATGTCCATTTTGCTGCAGGCTCTTCTATGTTCTTGCTCGCCTCCCTTCTTTTTGTTGTGTCACCTTGCTGAGTCAGCGCTTTGTGGCATCCACAGGCCAGGTGGCACTCCACAGCATGTGGTGAGCCTGCCTTCACAAGGAGGCCCTGGGACGTGAACTGAGGGTCCCCCATATAGTAGGCGGCAGTTCATCTGATTGAGCCACAGCTGCTTCCCTAGGTTGATGTTTTATACTACTTTGATTAATTAGATTTTCTATTATTGGTGGAGAGGAGGAAAGAGGTGTTGAGTACATTTCAAACTTTGAAATTATGAAAGTGTTTTCTTATGTGTTTATTCTGGGGCTTTTAAATTGAAGGTGTAAGCTTATAAATATAATAAATAAAAGGTAGGTCCAGTAAAACACAATGTTGACCTTTGACTTTTTTTTTTAAGATTTATTTATTTCTCTCCCCTCCCCCCCAGTTGTCTGCTCTCTGTGTCCATTTGCTGTGTGTTCTTCGGTGACCACTTCTATCCTTATCAGCGGCACTGGGAATCTGTGTGTCTTTTTGTTGCCTCATCTTGTTGTGTCAGCTCTCCGTGTGTGCGGTGCCATTCTTGGGCAGGCTGCACTTTCTTTCGTGCTGGGGAGCTCTCCTTATGGGGCGCACTCTTTGCGCATGGGCTCCCCTATGCAGGGGACACCCCTGCGTTATCAGCACTGCACATGGGCCAGCTCCACACGGATCAAGGAGGCCTGGGGTTTGAATCACGGACCTCCCACGTGGTAGGCGGACGCCCTATCCATTGGGCCAAGTCCACTTCCCTGACTGCTTTTTGTATACATTTAAACTTATATTTTAAATCTGTCCAGGTGTTCCAATGTGCAATTGATTGTTTTGATCTGAGAGCATTTGGATGGGAATAGGATTATACAAATTTTAAAATTAAGAGTACAAATTATATTCCCATTTGAACTGGTCACTTTCTGAAAGTTAGGCTTTGTTAGCATAGACAAACAGAAGTGGGTCATTGCATGAACATCAATTTATCATTAAAAATAGGCTTTAACTAGAGTATGTGAATTCATAGGACAGAAATTAAAGAAATGGGGAGTTAATGCTTAAGGGTTATAAAGTTTTCATTTGGGATGATGGAGTTTTGATAATGGATGGTGGTGATGGTAGCAAATTAAAACCACTGAAATGTATACTTGAAAGTGGTTAAAATGGGCAATTTTATGTTGTATATATGTTACCACAATAACTTTTTTTATGTTTAAAAAATAGGCTTAAAGAAAATTCAAATACCAAAAGGCAGTTGATACAACTTCACTTTTTCAAGTGCTACTTCAGTGAAATTCAAGAGAACACATATTTGCTAAATGCTTCCTAAGTACAGAAGACGGTGTCAAACATCTTGGATATCAAAAAACTCCACCAAGAAACTCCAACATTTCTCCATAAGTGGGAGGAAGAAAATTTTTCCATATCATGAAAATATATTATTCCTACATCTGCCACACACACAAACTAATAAGTACCTTTTAATCTCAGTCCGTTTGAAAACATCTTTGATTTGAGCCTTTCCTTTCAAAAACTTCAATGCTTTTAACAGTCCCTCTTTCTCAAGAGCATGTCAGTATCTTTAACAGTTGCAGAAAACAAGGCCCATAGAAATGGAATGCTTACTTCAGGATTCTATGAAATCAGGGGTAGAATTTAGACTCACATGGTGTAAGAGCTGGACAGATGCTCTGGAGTCCTCTAACTCAGCCCTCTTGACTCTTAATCAAGTCCTCAGGGCTTTGTATAGGATACAGTTATTCCCAGCTTTCACTAAGCACAGCTAAATCTCTGGGCTAAATAAGGTGAGAAGGAGTTACTTGCAGGGCCTTTTAGAATGGAGAAGCACTAGGACAGAATGGAATCATCATAGTCCACAGTGGCCACCCTGGTTCTGATTTGCTATCAACCCTAGAACAAGGTCAGAAATGGATTGGTCTCCATTACTGGGAACATAAGGGAAAATAGTAATTTGACTCTCAACATTTAATTTAAAATTAGGTTTTTCTTCAACATAATTTTAGGCAACTTATCCATTTTATTGATATAATCACAGAGAAAAAGATCCAAAAAAGGTTGGGAATAGGGAGGAAAAGAGAGCAAAGCAGTTAAAATAATTTTCTTATGAAAAGCATTTATACTGAGTCTTTGCACACAGAATTTTTAATAGGCAAAAAGTTTTATTTCAAATTCATTGATGAAATCTATAAATAAAACACTAATTTCCTGTTGTTTTTTTAGGCCATTAAGTGTCTAATCTATTTCCTGAGATGAAAATAGCTAATGGAAAAATATTTAGAATAGGGATAATCCAGTGATATGGACATTTGGTATCCAGCTAAAACACATTTTTGGTCATAATTCCCTTCAATAATTTATATGGTTTCTAAAGGAATAATCTCATTTTTTATAATGAAAGATCTTTGCTATTAAAACATTATAAGCTTCCCTCTCTCCCAGTGTTTTATGAATAAGAGCACTGCTCTATGACATTCTTTTGCCTCAAAATGTATGTACATGTAATAGGAGATCTGGCATGAGCATTACTTGCTTTCCTTCTAAGCTATTCTTTCATGAAATCATTGAATGTACACACAAAAATCCATAAGGTCAATCCTATTACTGTGAAAAAATTGAGCTCTTTATATTTTTGCAGAAGAAATCTTTACCCTTATTATGCCATTTATTTGCAATACTGCTCCAAAGCTGCACAGGTCCAAATTGCTAAAAACAAATTATGGTGTACTGATGCTCTATATTTACTATGGGCAGCCCGAATTGTGACATTCCAAGGCGTGTCAGAGCCTGGTTGCCACAAGTTTCTTTCTCTTTTGTGGCCAGTACACAGTGATCTCTTTTGTTAACCATCATCACATCTTTTCATTACCAACCTAGGAGAAGCATTATTCAGAAAATAAGAATGCCAGAGGAAAATCTTGAATGCAGGAGAGAGCCAACCATGATTTTAGGGTGATCTGTACCATTTCTCCCCCTCCTTTAACAAAGATCATTAAGAGTTATCTTTGAAAATAGCCTACCAGAGTCAGGCTTGATGTTTGGAGGAAAACTATCCTCTGCATTGAGACCTGGAAATGTGGCTCTCAAGGAACTCACCTCACACACGTCTCTTATCAGTTATGCACAATTCTGAAATCTGAATCAGGGAAAATTTCTTTTAAACCAATATCTGTAAAGTATGGTTCATACAGAAGTTATAGTGGCAAGATATGGTTTAACTAGATAAAAAGATCACTGAACTTCAAGAAAAATAGCCTGCTTTCTTTCTAGCATTCTTATCATATTATGCAAACTATTGCCCATTCATAACTCAGACAACAACCTGTGAGAAAGCCATTTTATATGTTTTTGCGCAAAGTACTAATATAATTTTTATTGTTCTAACTGTATCAGTTCACAACAGAATTAGCAAGAAATTAGTTCCATTCATTTCAGAAATGTCTCATTAAAAACAAACAAAAAAACATTTAATTTCATTTGCTAAAGAAAAACACAATTTTCCATTAAAAATGGCTTGACACCTTTTTTAAAAAACAAACCTTGGTTATCAAAGCAAAATAGAAACTCTTTCTTCTGTTTGTTAATCCCATACCCCATTCAGTCATTAAAATTAGTTGTTTTAATTTTTCTTCATGGGTTTCATATTTACCATAGACACCACACTGGGGTTACGCAATAATGCAGAAGTATCCCTTGACCTAGCAGGCTTAAAGAAAGCCCCTGGAGTAACCCAGAAAAGAAAAACTTAAAAAAAAAAAAAAAAAAGTTAAGAGGAGCGGGTATAGCTCAGTGATTGAAGCACTTGCTTCACATGTATGAGGTCCCAGGTTTAATCCCTTGGAACCTCCTGAAAAAAGAAAAAATTCAAAAGGCAAATTTTATACATATTTTACCACAATAATATTAAGAAAAAAAACAAATCTAATATCAAAGGTTCATATGTATTATTCCACCTTATGATCATGCTATGAAGTTGGGCTCCTGACACCGATGTGCAGCATTTCTGTTTTGTCTTTTTTCACTGAGTTTGAAGTGCTGGAAACCACAGAAGCAATTCTCTACTCTCCAATCTCTCATACTCTCTGAAGACCTGAACAGATAATGTCTGGTTTTCTGTGGTCCTCAGAGTTAAGATTTCCACGTAAAAGTTTATAAAAGTATGATCAATTAAACAAAAACTAAATAACTGCTTCCAACATCATTCTTAATTAATTGAAAAGATAAATTCTAGTGTCTGGCAAGTTAAAAAGCAAAGTATATTTTTCAGTCTTTGATAAAACAAAATAAGGTTTTATCAAGTAAGACTTCGGAAAATTAAAATACTCAAAAAACATTATAGTGTCATTTAATTGTAGTTTCATGATCAGAAATTTCTCTAATGATGTCTTTCTTACTTTGCCAGGATGGCTATAACAAAACACCACAAACTAGGTGGCTTAAACAGCAGGAATTAATTTTTTCACAGTTTTGGAAGCTAGAGGTCTGAAATCAAAGTTCTGGCATGGCCATGGTTCCTCTGAAGTCTGTATGGTTCTGATGGTGGCTTGCATTTATTCACGGCATAACTCAATCTCTGACTCTCTCACATGGTCATCCTTTTATCTCTGCATCAGTTGTCTGTCTTTCTGTCCAAATTTCCTCTCTTATAAGGACAATGGTCACATTAGATTAGGGCTCATCCTGATTCAGTTTGGCCTCATCTTAACCAAAGAAAAAAATTCCAATTTCTTCAGTAAAAACAGAAAAGAATATTTAATACTGAAATGCCAAAAAATTGTTTTCAAGACTATAGTCTAAACAGGAAAAACAAAACAAGAGAGTACAAAAAATCTTTTCTCTTCCTTATGATAATAAAATTGGATTTCTATACAGTTGGAGAAAATGAAAATACAGCAGAGTATATTTTACTTACAGCACTCTGACTTGATCCCTGGGCCCTGTTCTATGTGCTCTGAAGCTGCTTTTGGCACTGCCCTACCACACCCAGACTTGAGGGAACATAACTTCCTATCTCTAGGTCTTCATAAGTCCTACAGGTATGGTGATTTTAAAATGTAGTTTTATTATTTACTATACTGTTTTCTATTATTGTACCACAAATTACCACAAATTTAGCAGCTTAAAACAGCATCCACTTATTATCTCACAACTCTGTAAGTCAGGAGTCTGAGCGGTCTCCTGAGCTCTGTTCAGGGTATCAGAAGGCTAAAATCAAGATGCCTACTAGGCTGGGCCCTTACCTAGAGGCTCGGGAAAAATCGGCTTACAAGTTCAATTGGTTGCTGGCAGAAGCCAGTACCATGCAGTTATAGGAACAAGGTCTCATTTTCTTGCCAGCTGTCAGCTGGGGCCTGCCCTTAGCTCCTAGCTCCTTAAGACCACCTATATTCCTTCTCATGAGGTCTCTTCCATCTTCAAAGAAGCAAAGGTACATCAAGAGTTTTTCATACTTCCAATCTCTTTGCCTGCCTCTTCTATCATCAGCTAACAACAGGCTATGCCTAAGCCCACCCAAGTGTTCAGGATAATATCTCTATTTAAGGGCAGCTGTGTCATATAATCTAGTCACAGAAGTAATAGTGCATCATACTCACAGGTTCTGGAGATTGGGGGTGGGGGTGGGGACATCTTTGGGGGCCTGTTTGAGAAATTCTGCCTGCCATATTTACTGAAATATGAACGTAAACAAAAAATAATAAAAGCCAAAGAGCATGGTGAACTTGACCAAATGTGAAACTAATATACTTGGATAAGTACCATGTACAAAGGGTACAAAATTTTAAAAGTATAAAAGATATATAGGAAAATGGATGTGGCTCAAGCAGTTGGACTCCCATCTACCATATGGGAGGTCCAGGGTTCAATGCTCAGGGCCTCCTGGTGAGGGCAAGCTGACCCACATGGAGTGCTGGCCCACGTGGAATGCTACCCCACATGGGACTGCCACCCCGCACAGGAATGCCTCTCCACACAGGAGTGTCGGCCAATGCAGAGAGCTGGCACAGCAAGATGACGCAACAAGAGACACAAAGGAGAGACAATAATAAGATGTAGCAGAACAGGAAGCTGAGGTGGCACAAGAGAATAATCACCTCTCTACCACTCCGGAAGGTCCCAGGATCTATTCCCAGAGATACCTGATGAGAATAGCAGACACAGAAGAACACATAGCAAATGGACACAGAGAGCAGACAAATGGGGGTAGGGAGGGCAGAAATAAATAACAATAAAAATAAATCTTAAAAAAAAGAGATAGTACAAAGTAAGACTTCCTTCTAATACAGTCCCTCAGCTCCCAGTCCCCATGCCTGGGAAATACCATCTGTTAACTAGTCTCTTATGTCTCTTTTTCCCCAGAGATATCCATATTTATTCAAGCATATAAATTTGGGAAAACTGGATTTATCTCTTCCTGAATGGTTAGGAAGAGTTTCTTTGTTAAATCACCTGGGCCTTTTGGAAGGGGATGAGGGAGGCAGTTATTCTGTGACAAATAGTTGGTTTATTTTCTAATTATTCTGAGGTTAGAATTGATCATTTCTGTATTCCTAGAAAACCATCCATTTATTTCAGGATCTCAAATTAATTTGCACAGAATTGAACAAAATATTTTCTTATGATTCTTTTATTTTTTCTGTTTCTATCATTGTTTCCCTACTATCATTTCTCATTCTATGCTCTTTCCTACCACCCTTTTTATTAGGTGAGCTAAAGATTTATTTATTTAATTTACTTTTTAAAAAACTAGCTCTTCTATTTGATCAGATTTTTTTCTAATTCATTACTTTTACTATTATCTTTGTTCCTTTCTTTGTTTCTTACACTCAATCTTGATAATTTTCTAACTTTCTGAATTAGATATTTAATTCAGTAATTTTCCTTCTCTCTTCATTAATATATGAGCTTCTGAACTCTATTTTAGCTCTGTCTCATAGGTTTTGATGTTTAATATTTTCAGTCTGCTTTTCCCCCTGAATTTTCTACAACTTTTTTTGTTTCCCCTGTGATCCAAGAGTTACTTAAGAAAGAATTTAAAATTTGCCAGGTGATTTTCTTTTTCTAATTCTTACTTTTTAGTTATATTGTAATGAAATCAGAGAATGTTGTGCGTATTTATTTTTCATTTTGGAAATCATTTAAGTTGTCTTCAATGGGTTTTGCCACTCAGAATGTTCTTCCACCTTTGTTTGAAACCTGCAGCTGTGGACATGTTCTCTGCAGTCATATTTCTGTTCTCTATCCCATATTATGGTTTGGGGTTACGCATACTTCCTGGTTTCCTTGAAGATGGAGCTTATTTTTTTTTCTTTTTGTTCTTCTAGTGCAGTTATAAGATTTCTAAGAAGAAAAGGGGGGATAATGCTCTGCTATTTTAAAATCAGAAATTTAGAATATAGGTTTTTTTCCCCCAATTCTCCTCTATTATTCCATCACCAAGGTCATGCTCTCAGGCCAAAGGCTGTGTTATACTTTTCTCTGCAGATATTCTGGATAACAGCATGTTTGTTTGCTCTTGTTTTAGAATTAGGATTTTTTTTTCTCTAATAGAGAAGCTGTGTGTTTACAGAATACTCAGGCATAAAATACAGGATTCCCATATACCATCCTATTATTAATACCTTGCATTGGTGTGAAACATTTGTTACAATTTATGGTAGCACATTTTGATAATTGTACTATTAACTATAGTCCATGATTTAAGTTAGGATTCACTGTTTGTGTATTGTAGTTCCGTGAATTATTATTTTCTTATTCTGTTACCATATATACAATTTAGTATTTCCCCTTTAATCACATTCAGATATATATTTCAGTGCTGTTAATTACATTCACAATGTTGTGCTACCATTACGACCATCCATTGCCAGAACAAATAGGAACCCTGTGCATTTTAAGCCGTAAGCTAAGGGAAATGTGAGTACTCCAACTTCATTCTTCTTTTTCAGAATAGCTTTAGCTAGCTATTCAGGGCCCTTATCCTTCCATATAAATTTGATGATTGGCTTTTCTATTTCTTCAAAAAAGATAGTTGGCAGTTTGACTGGGATTGCATTGAATCTATAAAATTCTTTGGGTAGGACTGAAATCCTAATGATATATTTAGTCCTCTAATCCATGAACACAGAATGTCCCTCCATTTAGGTCCTCCTTGATTTCTTTTAGCAATGTTTTGTAGTTTTCTGTGTACAAGTCCTTTATATCTTTGGTTAGATTTATCCTTAGATATTTGATTCTTTCAGCTGCTTTTGTGGATAGAGATTTTTTTCTTGATTTCTTCTTCTGACTCTTCATTGCTTGTACATATACATAATACTGATTCTTGTGGGCTGACAATTTGCTGAATTAAGTTATTATCTCAAGGAGCTTTGTTATGGATTTTTCAGGATTTTCTGTATATATAAGATCTTATCACATGCAAATAGGAAAAGTTTTACTTCTTCCTTTCCAGTCTGGTTGCCTTTTATTTCTTTTACTTAACTAATTGCTCTGGCAAGAATTTCCAGTACAATGCAGAATAATAATCAGGATAGTAGATATCCTTGTCTTGTTCTTGATCTTAGAGGGAAAGCTTTCAGCCTTTCATGATTAAGTAGGATGCATTTCCTTCTATTCCTAGTGTCCTATGTCTTTTTATCAAAAGGCATGCTGGATTTTGTCAAATGCCTTTTCTGTATCAATTAAGATGACTGTGTGGGGTTTTTTTCCTTTATTGTATTAATGTGATATATTACATTCATTGATTTTCTTATGTTGAACCAACCCTGCACACTAGGGATAAATCCCACTTGATCATGGCATATAATGGTTTTAATATGCTGTTGGATTTGATAGTACTTTGTTGAGGATTTTTACATGTATATTCATGAGAGGTATTGATCAATTTTCTTTTTTGTGTTATCTTTTCTTTCTCACTTATTTTTCATATAATAAACTATTTTTAAAGAAGTATTCAATTATAGAAAAGTTACATCCAAAGTATAGGGGGCTCCCATATACCCCAACACCTTGTCCTCCCATATTTTCCTCCATTAATAACATCTTATATTAGTGTAGTATATTTGTTACAAATGAACAAATATTGAAACACTGCTACTAACCAAGGTCTACAGTTGACATTATGGTTTACACTTTGTATCATACAGCTTTTTTTGACAAAACGTATAGTAACCTGTATCTGTCATTACAATATCACTCAGAACAATTCCAATGCCTTAAAAATTCCCTATGTTCCATCTATTCTTCCCTCCCTCTCCCCTCAGAACCTCTGATAACACCTATCTTTAAATCACTGTTACAAGTTCTTCCATTACTACAATAATATTAAGTCTACTTTGGCTCATAATTGCATTCTCCCCTTATGTTTATTCATTCCTCAATCTTGAGAATTTGAGGATGGTGATACCCACTCTGCTTCTGATTGAAAGGGGCCTTAGATCTTATGGGGCAGATGGAAGGAACTGTTTTGCTTGCAGTTGTAGATCCTCTGTTTTTTGGGATAGGGTTGTCCATCGTCATCATTTTTTTAGTCATGGTTTCTTTATCTGGCTCTGGTATGAGGGTGATATTGGTCTCATTGAATGAATTAAGGAGTGTTTCTTCCTCTTTTTGGAAGAGTTTGAGCAGAACTGGAGTTAATTCTTCTGGGAATGTTTGGTAGAATTCTCCTGTGAAGCCACCTGGTCCTGGGCTTTTCTTTGTTGGGAGGCTTTTGATTACTGATTCAATTTCTTTACTAGTAATTGGTTTGTTGAGAGCTTCTATTTCTTCTGTCAGTGTAGGAATTTTGTGTATTTCTAAGAATTTTTCCATTTCATCTATGTTACCTCATTTATTGGCATTTAGTTTTTCACAGTATTCTCTTATAATCCTTTTTATTTCAGTGGGATTGGTAGCAATGTCTCCTTTCATTTCTGATTTTAATTATTTGTATCCTCTCTTTTTTTCTTTTTTCTTTTTGTGCCAGTCTAGCTAAAGTTTGATCAGTTTTATTACTCTTTTCAGAGAACCAATTTTTGGTTTTGTTGATTATCTCTATTGTTTTTGTTTTGTCTTTTATTTCATTTAACTTTGCTCTAAACTTGGTTGTGTCCGTCATTCTGCATGTCTTGGGTTTAGTTTACTCTTCTTTTTCCAGTTCTTCCAGTTTTGAGATTAGGACTCTGATTTAAAGTCTTTCCTCTTCTTTTTAAAAATAATTTATTAAATACCAATTCCCAGGATATATTATTTTTTAAAAAAGATTTATTTTCCTCATTCCCCTCCTCCCACCCTGCTGTTTTTGTTGTCTGTGTTGTCTTCTCTTCTCTTCTCATTTTCTCTCCTCTAGGATTCACCAGGATTTTACCTGGAGACCTCTGATGAGGAGAGAGGTTCCCTGTCAACTGCATCACCTCAGTTCCTGGTTTCTGCTGTGCTTCACCTTAACTCTTCCCTTGTCTCTCTTTTGATGTGTCATCACCTTGCTGCATGATTCACTTGCATGGGGCACTGGCTCACCATGCGGACACTCGCCAGGGTACTGGCTTGCCACGTGGGCAAGATTTCTCTTCTTCTTTTTCACCAGGAGGCCCCAGGGTTCAAACCCAGGTCCTCCCATATGGTAGGCAGAAGCTCTATCACTTGAGCCACATCTGCTTCCCCAAGTCTTCCTTTTTTTTTTTAAAGATTTATTTTTTTTTTATGTATTTCTCTCCCCTTCTCCCCCCCTCCCCCGCCCCAGTTGTCTGTTCTCTGTGTCCACTCGCTGCGTGCTCTCTGTCCGCTTCTGTTGTTGTCAGCAGCATGGGAATCTGTGTCTCCTTTTTGTTGCGTCATCTTGCTGTGTCAGCTCTCCGTGTGTGCGGCACCATTCCTGGGCAGGCTGCACTTTCTCTCGTGCTGGGCAGCTCTCCCCATGGGGTGCACTCCTTGCACGTGGGGATCCCCCACCGGGGGGACACCCCTGCATGGCATGGCACTCCCCGTGCGCATCAGCACTGCGCATGGGCCAGCTCCACACAGGCCTAGGAGGCCCAGGGTCTGAACCGCGGACCTCCCATGTGGTAGACGGATGCCCTAACCACTGGGCCAAGTTCGCTTCCCTCTTTCTTCTTTTTAAATGTAAAGATTTAGAATGATAAATTTCCTTTTCAGGACTGCTTTTGCTGCATGAGTGTTGGTATGTTGTATTTTCATTCTTATTTCCTTCAAGATATTTCCTAATTTGGGTTCTGATTTCCTCTTTAACCCATTGGTTGCTTAAGAGTATGTTGTTTAATTTCCATATTTTTGTGAATTTTCCATTTCTCCTTCCATTTTTCTGTTGTGGTTGGAGAATATTTACATTATATGATTTCAATATTTTTTAATTTATTAAGACTTGTTTTATGACCTAACCTATGTAAACTATCCTGGAGATTGATCCCTGTTCACTCAGGAAGAATGTGTATTTTGTTTTGTTTGGTGAACTATTCTACATATGTCTGTTAGGTCTAGCTGGTTCAGAGAATCATCTGAGTCTTGTATTCTCTTATTGATTTTCTTTTGTTGTTGCGGTTTCCTCTAGTATTTACACAAACACACACATAGAAAAGAGCTGATAACAGTATGTTTCTGAATCTTAATCCCCCAAATTAGGAGGGCAGTTTCTGATCTGGCTCCTTAAAATTCTTCCCATGATTTCTAACCTGTTTTATACTGTCTCTGCTTCTCCCTGAAGTTTCTGTAAATCCTACTCATCTTTGACTCATATCTATTTCTTCAGTCTATATTAGTCTGCCTGAAAGAATTTTTTTTACTAGCCAATTCAAAGCTGATACTAAACTTTAAGATAAATCAACAGCTGGATCACATTATGTTCTCAATTTTATAATGTTTTACCTCTACGTGCAGATCACTCTCTAAGAACTCATAGTCTAGAAGGGGAGAAAGAAGAAATGTTGTTGTAAGATTTTTGCTAAATGTACATTTCCACATAGACTCCTCAAAGGCCATATTGCCATTAGAAGTATTCATCTTTCTCTAGACCATATCACATCACCTTCCTTAAATGTGGTAGATAAACTGCTCTTTTTTCCCTTCTCTGAGATTTTATTAATCAGCAAAGCAAATCACAACACAATTTTCAAACATTTGTAAATTAGGTCACAAAATATTCATACAGTTAAAATCACTGATTGAATCTTTCTTGTACTAATACAAACATAAGATTATTCCATGATTAAAAGAGGACCCCGGGAAGCAGACTTGGCACAATGGACAGGGTGTTCGCCTACCACATGGGAGGGAGGTTCGTGGTTCAAACCCCAGGCCTCCTTGACCCGTGTAGAGCTGGCCCATGTGCAGTGCTAATGCATGCAAGGAGTGCCATGCCATGCAGGGTTGCCCCTGCGTAGGGAAGTCCCACATGCAAGGAGTGCACCCCATAAGGAGAGCCACCCAGTGTGAAAGAAAGTGCAGCCTGCCCAGGAATGGCACTGCACACAAGAAGAGCTGACACAACAAGAAGACGCAACAAAAAGAAACACAGATTCCTGGTGCCGCTGATAAGGATAGAAGCGGTTACAGAAGAACACACAGCGAATGGACACAGAGAGCAGATAACTGGGCGGGGGGGGGATAAATAAATAAATCTTTAAAAAATAATAATAATAATCCATTATATGTATACACCACTATTTATTAAAAAAAAAAAAAAAAAAGAGGCCCAAATCTAAAACTACAAGCTGTATTAGTGGATTTCCTTCCTATTGTAACCAACATTTTCATTTTACTTCTGATAAAGTCCCTTACCAAATGGGGGTCTAAAACTGAATTTTTAAAAACTGTTTATTAAAAGGATGCCTAATACACTGCAAACCACATAGTTGGATTTACAGAACATTCAAGAACTAGTAAGATAAAATACTGAGAAAGATTATCAATTAGTACACATGTAAAATTCTCCCATTTTATTCATCATTCTGATAATATACTTTTAAAGATTTTTGCAAACTTGATCTTCTGAACACCATAAATAAGACTTAAGAGACTAAACTTCGTAAACATTCTGTTCCAGATGTGGTTTAAGGTTAGTCTGTAAGGTTAGGCTGACTTATGTAAGGTTATATATATTCCTCAAAAGACCTAATCTATGCCAGAGATGACAAAGCTCTGGAGTGAAAACATTTGGAGTTGGCTACTATTTAACAAGTATTTTTTTCCATTGTATTTCTATGCTTCTCAAGATTTTCTAATTTAGACACACACCACCAGAGTTCATCTTTTCAGATACCAAGTGAGTCATTTTGTACAGAAGGAAGTTTTGAACAAATCTTCCCAATTTGAAAATTCATAGTTTCAAAGACCAGTTGTCATTTTTACAGCCTCTGTTTTCAATTTATCAAAGAGAAACCAACAGTCCTACCTTGTTACTAAATATAACAAATGATAGGCCATAGCTGAGAACGATGTTATTTTGGTTAAATTTCAACAATGAGTTCAGGTTATTTTCATTAATGAGTAAATATTAAAATTACTTTTACACATGTGGAACCAACTGCTTTTTCTTTGTGGGAAGGGAAATGGGAAGGAAGAGGCAAATGGAAAAGAGGCACAAGATGGTAGGCAGGATACATAAAGTATTGAATACATGATTTTGGTCAATTTTTTACAACACGATAATTATTGTTCTTAATTATTTTTTTAAAAAAGATTTATTTTATTTATTTTATTTATTAGTTCCCCCCTCCTCCTGTTATCTGTTCTGTGTCCACTTGCACCCTCAGCGGCACTGGGAAACTGTGCCTCTTTTTTGTTGCATCATCTTGCTGCGTCAGCTCTCCATGTATGCAGTGTCACTCCTGGGCAGGCTGCGCTTTTTTTCACATGGGGCAGCTCTTCTTGCAGGGCGCAGTGCCCCTGTGTGGCAGGGCACTCCTTGCGTGGTAGCTCTGAGAGTGGACCAGCTCACCACACGGGTCAGGAGGCCCTGGGTATCAAACCCTGGACCCTCCCATATGGTAGGTGGACACTCTATCAGTTGAGCCACATAGCTTCCCTTTATCATCTTTTACTAACTCTACAATAAAAGAGAATGCTGGTGGTGGACTTGGCCCAGTGGTTAGGGCATCTGTCTACCACATGGGAGGTCCGAGGTTCAAACCCTGGGCCTCCTTGACCCGTGTGCAGCTGGCCCATGTGCAGCTCTGATGTGCGCAAGGAGTGCCGTGCTACGCAGGGGTGTCCCCCATGTAGGGGAGCCCCATGCACAAGAGTGCGCCCCATAAGGAGAGCTGCCCAGCACGAAAGAAAGTGCAGCCTGCTCAGGAATGGTGCACATGGAGAGTTGATACAACAAGATGACGCAACAAAAAGAAACACAGATTCCCTTGCCGCTGTCAGCAACAGAAGTGGACAAAGAAGTCGCAGCAAATAGAAACAGAGAACAGACAACCAGGGTGGGGTGGGGAGGAAGGAGAGAGAAATAAATAAATAAATAAATCTTTAAAAAAAAAAGAGTGCTAAACTTATAAATTAAATCAAATGTGATAAAATACTTGTTTTCATAAATACATACAATTCTCATTAAGTCTCTAAAATACTTTTGCACATTCTCATAACAAAATAATACACAAACTCATAAAAGTCTCCAGTTGTGCTTTTAGTATCCTTAATTTTGCCTAGATTTGCTATTATCTTCATAAATATTCAAAGAAGCCACAAAGGTACTATAATTTTTGGAATTTACCCAAATTTTAAAGAAACAAAAATCAGCAGCAATTCCAAAAAGCAGAATAGATGTCAATCCCTTAAGTGCTTCGGCTTTTTAGATTAAGTTGTGTTTTTTCCTCAAGTTCCACCTGATTTTTGGCATCAATGGCATCTATGTCAGCATTCATGATCTTGGATAACAAACTTTTGGGCCTCAGATACAAAACTTTTGATGAATGTTCTGCTATTTGAGGTGCTGGGAGAGAAAGAGGTCAGGAAGACACCTAGGGCTGGGGTGCTTGGATCAAAAGACCAATAAACTAATTGCCTTTTGTTGTTCAAAGTCTGTACGATCTTGGATGGGCACAAAACTGCACTGCTCATTGCTCCTTGCTTTGGATAAGAGTAAGAATAATATAAGTTGAACTCAAAATGCAGTTGTGTAAATTAGGATCCTTTGGTTAAAAGTAGAACACTTGAGTTATCTGAAGTAATTGTATGTGGTTGTGTGTGAGAAGGATATTGGTAGGGGTTTCATTGTATAGTTTAACATGAAAATAAACAACAAAGAGGGAAACGGACTTTGGCCCAGTGGTTAGGGCGTCCGTCTACCATATGGGAGGTCCGCGGTTCAAACCCCGGGCCTCCTTGACCCGTGTGGAGCTGGTCATGCGCAGTGCTGATGCGCGCAAGGCTTGCCGTGCCACGCAGGGGTGTCCCCCGCGTGGGGGAGCCCCACGCGCAAGGAGTGCGCCCGTGAGGAGAGCCGCCCAGCGTGAAAAGAAAGAGCAGCCTGCCCAGGAATGGCGCCGCCCACACTTCCCGTGCCGCTGATGACAACAGAAGCGGACAAAGAAACAAGACGCAGCAAATAGACACCAAGAACAGACAACCAGGGGAGGGGGGGAAATTAAATAAATAAATAAATCTTTAGGAAAAAAAAAAAACAACAACAAAGAGATACAATTTGGCTAGGTCTTGTGGTAATTCAAGGAAAGCAGTGTAACCAAGCCTCATGGAAAGTACAGGAACATAGATTGAGAATTTCAAGTAGTTATTTCAAGTTGTCCAGGATCTAATGGACAGGCAGTGACTTGGTTAGTTCCTGATCTCCTTGGCAGCAATAGTTTGTTGATCTTCCTCTTTCCCTCCAGATATTAACTAAAATCTTTGCATCCCCCTCACTTAAAAAAAGATCATGACTTAGCTTCTACTTACTTATGACTTGCTTATTCATGGCTTTTACTACCTTATGCCATCTTTGTTGCTTTTTCTGTGGTTAAGTATTTGACTTCTCTTCCTATGAAATAGTCTGCTCTATCTCAAATTAAAAATTTCCCAAGGAGAGAATCTGATCAGTTCACTACATCATGATTGAAAGTTAAATAAAATACTCATGGAAGGTCATCTGATAGTTCAACCTCTATAGAGCCTGACTTCTACAGGTCAAATGTTTTCCCAAAACATAGTCAAGATGGTAAAGGTCAAGCAATACAGAAAATGGCAACCTATATGTACCTGCCTGGAGTTGATGTCTTCATCAAGGACTATTGCAAGTAAGTCTTCTTAGAAAGGACTAGAGGTATATAGACACTGCTAGGTTTGGTTTACCTAGTTCCATGGTTATATACCTTCCTCAGTTCTGATGATCAAAAGCATCTATCATTACCAAGAAGCATTAATCATGAGAAATAGATTTGTTCATTTTATTACCTTTCAAGTTTTTGTTTCATACTTCTTAGATGTAATCACAGCTAAGATAAAAATCCATAAGATATACCCTAAAGGTTTGAGAATTTAGTCAAGCAAGCTGGAAATTCTTTAGTGTTATATTAAATAGCACCTACTACTAGTTTCCCAAGGTGTTGAGTGATAAATATACCTACTTTTACAAAGGGACTACCCGTTCACTAAGGTCAAGCAGTGTGCCTAGAAGAAACTGGGGCTTATGTACAATTATATTTGTGTCACCAAGGCCACATAGACAAATGGTTTTTTTAATTTTATTTTTGACAATTTAGAATTGAATTTAGGTTTGCTCATCATAATACCTATAATAACTGCTATTACCATCATTTTATAGTCAGGGAAAGAAAATAATTCCAGAAGCCAACAATGCTTTCATTCTCAATTGGAGGCATGCCACAGTCAGAGAATAAACTGTTGTGGCTTGGGAACGTCAACCAGGGTACCGCTGTAAACTTCAGCCAGGCAAGGCACCCAAACTGAGACAATAAATGCCTGACTTGGTACAGACATCTGTTTGGCAAGGCTTGCCCTCATGCCACTAGAACTGAAAAGGAGGCATCTCTCCACAGGGCCAGAATTTAATCCTTTAAAGCCCCTGTGGAGACATATGCCCCACCTGTCCCTGAGTGTGAGATTTGCCTATTTCTTACAAATTTTGAACTTTACCAATCATAAAAATAATCTAATAGGGTTTAGAGTACATAAATTAAGATATACATCTATATAATCTCAAAGGGGATATAAATATATGTCAAATTCTTATACAACAAACATTGTCATAATGAGATTTTTTTCATAAAAGTATTTTTAATGGCCAGGTTATGACCTGTATCATAAAGGGATATAAATAATGTGGTTAAAATGAAATTCTCTATAGTAAATAATCCAGAAAATGCATTCTACAAGGCATTCTTTTATCAGTTGAACAAATGCCATGCTACTCTCAGCATTCACTCAGTTTTTTTAATCTTGAAGCCCAGCTTTATTTTTTTAAAATTAATTTCTTGAAATATATCACCGACACACATACATAAACAATAAACGTATAGTAATAGTTGAGAACTTACAAAATGAATATATATAACATCATACAGGACTCTCATAACTCACCCTACCACACAACACCTTACATTATTGTTAAACTTTTTAAACTAATGATTAAAGAGCATTGTCAACATATTACTCCTAACCAAAGTATTTTCCCCCAACCCTCCCTATTATTATTACCTTTATGTCAGTTATATATGAATATACATAAACAATTAAGTGTATAGTAAAAGTTGCGAACTTACAAAGCAAACATGCATTACATCATACAGGGGTCCCATACATCAACCCTCCACCAACACCTTGCATTGTAATGAGATGTTTGTTACAAATTATGAAAGAATATTGTCAAACTCTTACTATTAATTATAGCCCTTATCTTAAATTTGGTGTGTTTTCCCACAATACACATTATTATTATTTTTAAAATATATTTTTTTATGACATAAGTTGTAACTTATAAAACAATCACGCACATGTGCAAAATTCCCAAACAACACCCTTCTATCAACACACCACATTGCGGTGGAACATTTGTTACAGATAAGATAATATCATCTGATTGTTAACATGTCCATAGTATACATTTGGCTCACATTTTCCATACTGCCCCGTTATCAACACCATACATCTTTGACATAGATGCAAGAACATTATATTATTACTGCTAACCACAGTCCATAGATCATTCTAGTTATATTTTTCCCTGCGTTCTCAACACCCTGCAGTAGTGATATACATTTGCTCAAAGGACATTCTTGCATCTGCATCACCAATGACATTTCTCATCCACCTCCTGGTTTACTGTGCTGTTCAGTTCCCAGATTACTCTCTAGCATTCTGTCAACTGGCATTTATATCCCTAGACTACCATTTTTAGCCACATCCCTATTAATAAACTAGCTATTACTATTTTTACCATCCACTCTATACATTTTCCATACTTTTATAGTAAAGCTAATTAAAACTTCTACATACATTAAACATCAGTAGTCCATCTCAGTCCTTCTCTTATCCCCATTAAGAATCCACCACCTACCACCAGGTCTTGAAGATATTTCCCTAAAATTTCTTCTGGAAGTTCCATGGTTCCTGCTTTAATTTTCAGGTTTCTGATTCATTGAGTTAATTTTTCATTAAGGTGTGAGATAGAGGACCTCTTTCCTTCTTTTGGCTATAGATACTCAGATCTTTCAGCACCATTTTGTTGAATGGATTTTCTGCCCTAAATGCCCATCAACAGATGAGTGGATCAATAAAATGTGGTATATACATACAATGGAATACTACTCGGCTTTAAGAACAAATTCACTACAAACACACGTGATAACGTGGATGAATCTTGAGAACCTTATGTTGAGTGAAGCAACCCAGGCATTGAAGGACAAATACTACATGACCTCAATGATATGAAATAAGCAAGCTGCCTCAGAGAGCTAGAGACTGGAAGATAGGCTTACAGGAAATCGGGGAGTAGAGGAAGGATGTAAGCTGACATCTACATGGGTGAAATCTATGATAAGCTGGAGGTAAGTATGTGTACAAGGAAGGGATAAAATGGGGGTATAGGGTTACCTTTGGGTGGGGCTTTGGGGGTTTGAGGGGGGCGGATGGGTAATATTGCCCAAGAAATTGGGGGGAGGGTGGGGCAACACACGAACATAGGAGATTGTCAGGTGTTGGTTGAGAGTATAATGCTGAGAAAACCTTTTCAAAATATAATTAGGAAAGTTACCTGTTTAAAATACTCAAAGGGGATAATCTGATGCAGGACAGACTCCTAGGGAATATGTGAATGCTCATTTTGCCAGAGTGGGTTATACCATTGGGTAGAGACCCATACAAAGAGAGTGAAGGTAGACCCACAACCTGGGGAGGACTAATGCCATCAAATAGAGGGAACTGTATCTCTCAAGAGAAATGGTGGCTCCCAGGGCATTAGGGCAGTTGAGCAAGTCAAGCCCTCAACACTGTTGCAAGTATCTCTGAACATGGCTCCTCAAGAAATGAAGATTGACTGTCACTGTGGGCCCCAAGGGGAGGGGGAAATAGATATTGAATAGATGGAACCAAAGTAAATGTGAGGGCAAAAGAAGTGTTTCACAAGAGTACACAAGGATGGATATAAAATATGTAATATTACACCAAAAACATATAGGGGATGACAGACTAATAATGTAAACCATAATGTAAAACATAGGATAACTAAAAAATTTAGAAAACTGTATAGCCTAAAGTATAAACCACAATGTAAACAAAAATGTTACCTGGTTTGAAAGCTACTGTCGCAATATCTGTACATCAGTTTCAGTAAATATTATATGAATAAGTTAAAAGATTATCTCTGTGGAAGGGAAAAGGTTTTATAATGGATATGTGGGACTACTGTATATTGTATATATGAATTACTGTGATCTAAGGCTCTTGTGAAGAGAAGCTCAATAATTAGGGAAAAAAGAAAAGATAGGCATGATGATGGGGGAGAGTGTTACTGTGGGGGGAGTGGTGGGGTGGGGGTGGTGGGGGTCAATGGGGACCTCGTATTTTTTGAATGTAATATTTTTTAAAAAATGAATTAAAAAAAAAAAATCACTTGCCCATACATGTGAGGGTCTGTTTCTGAGCCATCAGTTTGGTTCCACTGGTCTATGTATCTGTCTTTATGCCAGCACCATACTGTTTTTACCACTACAGTTTGGTAGTATGATTTAAAGTCCAGAGATGAGGGTTCGCTTTTATTTTTATGATATTTCTGGCTATTTGGGACCCTTACCCTTCCAAATAAATCTGCTAATTGTGTTTTCAATTTTTTTTTTTTAATGCTGGTGGAATTTCCATCAGGGTTGCATTGAATCTGTATATCTATTTAAGTAGAATTGACATCTTAATGATATTTAGTCTTTCAATCCATGAGCATGGAATGTTCTTCTAGCTATTTAGGACTTTTTTTTTTCTTTTAACAGTGGGTTGCAGTTTTCTGAATACAAGTGCTTTACATCGTTGGTTAAGTTTATTCCTGACTACTTGAGTTTTATCTGCCATATTTTATTTTTAAAGATTTATTTTATTTATTTATTTCTCTCCCCTTCCCCCCCCACCCTGGTTGTCTCTTCTCTGTGTCTATTTGCTGTGTCTTCTTTGTCCACTTCTGTTGTTGTCAGCGGCATGGGAATCTGTGTTTCTTTTTGCTGCGTCATCCTGCTGTGTCATTTCTTCATGTGGGCGGTGCCATTCTTGGACAGGCTGCACTTTCTTTCGCACTGGCGCACACTCCCTATGCGGGGGCACCCCTGCATGGCAGGGCACTCCTTGCGTGCATCAGCGCTGCTCATGGGCCAGCACCACACGGGTCAAGGAGGCCCAGGGTTTGAACCGTGGACCTCCCATGTGGTAGATGGATGCCCTAACCACTGGGCCAAGTCCACCGCCCTATCTGTCATATTTTATTTTCACTACTCTTTTGAGAGTTTTAGTTACTTTTATTGATACAATCTTCATTTCTAGACTTTCCTCCAGGTCTCTCCTGTCTTTTCTTTTCAGGCTCTAGCACACTCTTTAGTATTTCCTGAAAATCTGGTCTCTTGCTTAGAAATTGTCCCAGTTTCTGTTTATCTGTGAATATTCTAATTGTGCCCTCATTTTTGAAAGAGTCTTGCTGGATATAAAATTCTTGGCTGGAAGTTTCTCTTGTAGTATCTTAAATATATCAGACCACTGTCTTCTTCCCTCCATGGTTTCTGGTAATAAATTAGCACTTAATCTTATTGGATATCTCTTACATGTTATGTATTGCTTTTCTCTTGTTGCTCTCAGAATTCTCGCTTTGTCTTTGACATTTTATTCTGATGAGTATGTGTCTTGGAGTTGGTCTATTTGGACTTTTTCAGATGAGAGTATGTTGTACTTCTTGGACATGGATATCTATGTCCTTCAATGGGGTTGGGAAATTTTCTAACATTTCTTTAAATATTTCTTCTGCCCTTTTCCCTTCTCTTCTCCTTCTGGGACACCCATGACACATATGTTTGCACATCTCTGGCTGTCATTTAGTTTCCTGAGACCTTGTTCAATTTTTTCCATTCTTTTCTTCATTTGTTCTTTTGTATGTTCACTTTCAGAGACCATCTTTTCAAACTCACCAATCCTTTCTCCTGCCTTCTCAAATCTATTAAATGATTCCAATGTTTTTTAATTTCACTTAATGTACCTTTCATTCCCATAAGATCTGCTATTTTTCTATGCATGTTTTCACATTCTTTGTGCTCATCCAATGTCTTCTTAATATCCTTAATCTCTTTAGCCATCTCATTGAATTTATTAAGGAGATTTGTTTGAACATCTATGATTACTTGTCTCAACTCCTGTGTGTCATCTGGAGGCTTATTTTGTTCCTTTAATTAGGCCATATCTCCCTGTTTCTTGGTGTGGATTGTAATTTTTGGTTGGTGTCTTGGCACCTGGATTATTAGAGTATTTATTCTGGGTGCAGTTTTTCTCTTTAGTTTAGGGTTTCCTGCCCTTTCTCCCTTGCTGGTTGTGCAGTAGAAGCCAAGGATGTAATTGGTGCTATAAACTGTGAAGATTCAAGCTGCCCTGATTGCCCCAGGGACAAATGAAGCTCCGCCTACCTTTCTCCTTTCCTGGTTTTTGGGAGATGGAGCTTCCAATTTTGGTCACAGAACAGCTCCTGGGGTAGCTTGCACCACCAGAGTAAGGCAATCACTGGCCTCCACAGTTGGGCCGGCAATTTCCTGGAGAGGTTGGCGCAGGTCCCTGCAGCTTCCTTCCTGTCATAGGTGGCACTGGGTCTTAGGTTAGACCTGCAATCTGACCTGGATGGAAAGAAACCAGTCCCCACCAGCACTGGGATTTTCAGTCTACCCCACTTCCCCTTGAACCAAGGTGGAGTTAAGATGGCGGCTCCTGGCTTCTTTCTGACTTGGACAGGCTCAAACTTTAGCTGTTCTCAGGATTATATTTTAGCCTGCTGAATTTTACTCATCAGTAGCTGAAGTTGGTACCCAACTGTCTCTTCCTCCCCCTTTTTGGAAGTGGAGCTTCTGATTCCAGCCAAGGAACAGCTCCCGAGGTGGCTTGTGCCTCTGGTGGAGAATGGGCACTGGCCTCTGGGGCATGGAGCACTCTAAGTCTTCTCTACAGATGGGGCAGCCTCCTTCTTCCATTCCTTCAAGGATTTTGCAGGATGCCCTTCTGCCTCCTGAAGCCCCCAAACAGGTGCTTCAGCTAGCTCCAGAGACCCTGGGTGTTTACTAACTGCCCTGTAGCAGAAGCTGGCTCTAGGAGCTCTTTACTCCACCGCCATCTTGCTATAATCCCCCATTCATTCAATTTTGAACCACAGGGTTACTGAACATGCACAAAACCCATATGCCAGTAATCATGCTGGATATTCAGAATATGGAACTGAATTTGCCTCATACTTTCCCTCAAAAAGCCATAAAGATCAGGCAAGGCAAAGAGACTCATAAAAAAATAATAAGAGAACTATGTAAGAGTCTAATTGGTAAATCCATTGGCCAAGGATTCAAAAGGGATGTTCTATTTCACATGCATCCTAACAGAAATATGTACATCTTTGGCAACACTCTGCATCTCTTTCAAAAGTGTTTACCAGATGAGATCCTGTGGTATATATTATCAGATACATAAAGAAGAGAGATATTTCTCAACTTTGATTTTAGGATTATTTTTTATCCTGATGTGTAAATCTGATTACATATAAATGTTACACTAGGCAGAAAGGGAGAGGCCATCATAGAAAAACTTCATCAGTTATATTTTTTTTGGAGGTACCAGGGATTGAGCCTAGGACCTTGTACATGGGAAGCAGGCATTCAACCATTGAGCTACACCCTCTCTCCTCAATTCTGTTTTGCAATGATGTGGGAATTTTTCCCACTGGAAAGCCCCTATCGGGAGATGGTGCCTAGAGCTCTCAAAATGGCACCTGGAGCAACCAAACAGCGCAAAAGAGTGCCTGGGGTAGTGATTGCGCATATACTGGAAACCAGCCCGTTTCCAGGAAAAGGCAACTGAACCCCAGTGAGCACAGAGCTGCACAGACCTGATAAGGGCATAGCAACCAGCACTAGAGCTCTGACGTACGTTTCACTCCGCCCAATATCATCTAATCAACCTCTTACACGGTCCTTCCCCTTAAACGTCCATAAAGGCTGTCACATTTCCTCAATAAACCAGACCTGCGCTACCAAGCCTGCGTCTCCAGAGTGGACTCTGTGTGAGAACTTTTGCTCTTTTCACCGCTCACCTCGTTGCTGGAGTTGAGACTGCCGGGAACCTACTTTGGGTACTCCTTCCTATCTTCCTCTCTTATTTCTATCTCCTCTGAGTACTTGGGTGTGCCTTCTCCGGTCCGGCTCTTACTGACCCTCTCCATGCATCCCCTGTCTCCCCTGCCTCAGCGGGGTCGAGCGGACGGCAAAAGTGGATGAGCAGAAAGTAGACAGCGGACGGACCATTGAGATAGCAAACCCCGAGGCTCTTGCCCCGTCTAAGAACCTTCCTTCTTGCCTCTCGGCTTTTGCCCCACAAACGGACATCCTTCTAGGAGTCCATCGTGATATAAGCAGGCCAATAAGAGAGGATCACTCAGTCCTACACAACCAACATGCAACACAATGAAGTGTCAGGTTGGAGGGGGTGGATGCAGGAGTATAGATCTTTGAAATGAATTACTGGGCCAGGGAGGGAGTATTGAGGGATTTCTTGGATGGGAAACAGGAAGCAATTATATCCTTCAATTCATACCTCATACCTCAAATATCTCAACCTCCCTCACTCCCTATACAAACTTCCTAATCTATGCACTTAAACTGCCTGGTCACACATGATAGCAAACACCCACAGAAAAAACTGGAAAAGAATGGGAATGAAATTTGATGCTTGATACCATCTTGAAAGAAAATTAATATCTTCTTTTAATGTGATGCTAACTACGGAAACACTGAAATGACAGAATATCAGTGATTTAAAATAATACGACTTTTATTTCTTGAGCATGCAAAGTGAGGTTGGCAGGAAGATGGGTTGGAGGGTTTTAAACTATGTAGTTTTTTTGGAGCCCTGATTGATGGAGGTTCTATCATCTTCACCATGTGGTTTCCAAGGTCACTTTGGGTGCTGGTATCCAACTTGTACAAAGGAGAGAGGGTGAGGGAGAGACATAATAGAAAACTAAACAGGCAAATTTTTATTTTTAATGGGCCTGGCCAATGAAGAAATGTATATTCTTTTTACTCTCATTCCTCTGCCAAAAGCTCAATCACATAACTACACTTAACAGCAAAAGAGGCTGGAAAATGTAGTTCAGTTGTGTCAGCAGGAGCAAAGGAATATAGAGTTGGTGAAGAACTAGCTAATCTCTGCCACAGTGTCTTTCCTAGAATACTATACTTTACCTGCAAAGCCAGCCAGTTCTTATATCCTAGTAATGTGAATTTATTTATTTTTTTTTATTTTTTTATTTTTTTTTATTGACTTTGTAATAATATTACATTAAAAATATATATGTGAGGTCCCATTCAACCCCACCCCCCCACCCCCCCCTCCCCCCCGCAACAACACTCGTTCCCATCATCATGACACATCCATTGGATTTGGTAAGTAGTAATGTGAATTTAAATGGTACATTTATTACAATGAAATTCTATTACTTAACAAATTTGCCTCCCATTGAAATTTACTATAAACTGGATTGCCTATAAATGGTAAAGTTTCATTATCATTATACAATGGCATATTCAATTATAAGTTTAGCTACAGAAAAATATTTTAAAATCTCTTCTATTATTTCAAATGGTGGTATTATCCCCATTTTATTTTCTTATTTGTCAAACTGTTTCTAACACAATAAAAAAGAACTCGATATCCCTCCATATCTCCCCCTGACTTCCTCATTTCAGAAAAAATTCTCTGGACAAACTCTTATTGAAGCTTATAGATGCTTGGGAATACCCCCTTCATACCTTATTCTCTCTAAGACTCCCTAAAAATTTATCATCAGGTTAGATCTATTTTACTTTCAAAATATATCTTGAACCCATCCATTTCTAACCATCTTCATAACAGCTCTCACCTGGATTAGTGCAGCAGATTCCTGTCTACCTCTGCCTTTAGAGTAGCTCTCTACCTGTACTTTTTCTTAATCTATTCTTTCTCAGAGAAGCCAGATAATCTTTGAGAGCCCTTCAGAAGATCTGCATTGCACTTAGGGTAAAATCCAAAATCCTAACAAAGGCCTTTAAGGCCCTGCAAGATCTGGTCCCCAATCTACATCTCCAACTTCATTTCCACCACTTCCTTTTGCTCAATCTTCACCAGGCTTTCAGTTCCTTGAACTGGCCAACCAACTTCCTGCCTGAGGCTTCCAGCACAGTATTTTCTCTGTTTAGAAAGTTTTATTTATTTACTTATTTTCACCATGAAATATAATATCATATAAAAGACCTGTAATTGAAGTATGTGACTCCCACCTACTCAAGTGCCAAAGCTAAGATATGCAGAACAGGTGTGTTGGGGAGATGGGCTTTTCTCCCACTAGTTCACCTACTTACAGAAGCCTTGTAGAGATCATGGCTTTCTCTCTTACCCTCTGCTCCAGGCCTGCTAAATCCCAAGATGTAGACCACTAGAGATTGGCAGATGCCCAGAGAACAAATACAAGTTTAGAATTCACTTTTATCCAGGTTTCAAATTTTCTCCTAATATCTGACTCCTCAAGATTTTCCTTATTTTTCAGCCACCTTATCCACACATTTAAATAGATGTTTTAATTATTTTATCCAGCATTTTTAGGTGTTCTATACCAGAACTGACATCCTTTTACCAGAAACAAAAGTTCCCCTATAGCATAATTTATTATTCCTCTATTGCTAATAAGCTCATGTTAATCTTTTAGGACTTCAACTTAGAACATCACTTCCTCAGAAAAGGTTTCCTTGATCCTTATCCCTCAATCTAAATTAGCTTCCCACTATTTTTTCTCTTATGACCACCTTTTCTTTCCCTCTGTAGCCTTTATCACAAGTTGCAATTAAACTTTATTTTCTATATTGTTATCTGCTCCTTCCAGGACAGGAATCTTGTCTCTTGTAATTATTACTGAATAGAGTGCCTACCCAAAGGATATAGTAGGAGCATAATAAATTCTAAATATTTATTAAAGAATGAATTGATGAAATTTAATATGAATCATATTGATTCAGAGTAGTTTTAATCCTATAAATAACCAATAAATACTGGCAATATTAAACAAATTTTAAATTTTGACTGCCTTCAAAAACTATGCAGAGGGTAATAGATGTACCTCAAGTGGTTAAGTGCCTGCTTCCCAAGTACTAAGTCCCAGGTTCAATCCCCTGGTACCTCCTATAAAACAACAAACAAACAAATGAAAAAAAACAATTCTTATTGAGGAGCGGTTGTAGCTCAGTGGTTGAGTGCCTACTTCCCCATGTATAAGATCCTAGGTTCAATCCCCAGTACCTCCTAAAACAAACAACCAACCAAACAAACAAACAAAAACTATGTAGGATAGTTTAAGATTAATTCAAGTAATAGTGCTTATAAGAGAGTAGTAAAGCACAGCCTCTGAAATAATACTGCCTAGCTCAAACTTTGGCTTTTCCACTTATTAGCCAAGGGGCCTTTGTTAGGGACTTAATTCTTGTCTTTGTTTTCTGATCTCTAAAACAATGTCAATAAGAATACTTCATGGTGTTAACATGATGCTTAAATGACAAACATGCCAGACATCCAGGCAGCAGGATATAATTGCTGTGGTGGTTGTTATCCTTACAAAGTTAATGTTAACCAATGGTATCTTCAAACAAAAATACTAAGTTGCATAGAATCAGAAGGGGAAAGTACTGAGTAATGGTAAGCTGTAGAAAGGGACTTGAGGTTGCAGATACACCACCCATGGACAGAAGCACATGGAGATATCCAGGAGTGAAGTGGTCGCATGGGTGCCCATCTCCAGTAAATATATGTCATTGACATGTGGTCAGGAGAGAAGGGGCTGCTGGGGAGAACCTAGGCTGGGCCTGTAATCGCCTTCTGCAATGTGCTCTTTCGATCAGTTCATCTAGAATATCTGGTAACACTAGCCAAGTAGGTAAGATTAAGTTGTGTACATTGGCAGCAGCAAGTATCTTGGGACATTAAAGGCAAGTTCTGTATAGTGCAGCAGTTTCCTGGTAAATGTAGCACTCTACTCATGCATTCTATTTTTCAAAAGATCTTTTCCATTTCCTTTTGTCTTCCTCCCTTTTCCAAATGCATTTTCTCCAAATACTGAGAATGTATTATACATTCTCATACTCTTTATTATACATATACATACTCTTGTGTTCACTCCCCAGTCTCCATCCCCAGGTCCTAGATTAGTCTAAAATAAAGCATTTGAGGGGAGTGGGTGTAGCTCAGTGGTTGAGTGCCTGCTTCCCATGTACAAGGTCCCGGGTTCAATCCCTGGTACCTACCAAAATAAAAATAATATAATAAAATAAAATAAAGCATTAGAGTTTAGATCTCATGACATTGTACTGTCTACAGGTCTGATTATTTTATAAGTAATAAAGTTAATGCTATTTCTCTAGATATAAAACTAGTTTGTTTCTAGTTATCCTAAGACCATAACCCATGGCCCTCCATGGAAAATTTACCTTAAGATGAGATTAAATACCTCATCGATGAAAGAATTTACAGTTACAATTGTTGGGATAAAATGACTAAATTCATCCTGAGATGAATTAGATAAGAACAGAATAATTAGGTTCAAAGAATGAACCTATAGTAAAATATTGCATAGTTAGGTTGATATCATATGGGAAGCTTTCATTTGATTCTACTACATTTTAAGTAGGTCAGTTTGATATAGAGAATACCATATTGTCCTTTTCTCTAACATAGGGTAGACTCATCCTATCCTCAGAAAAGTGTGAGCCATTTATCTCAAAAAATCAATATTCAACTTTAACTTCCTATTTAAATCAGAACGTGTGAATCTAAAGAAAGGTGGGCTGTTGCCCTTCTTCAGCTGAGAAAGATATTTGGGGAGATTCATATCAGTCTCAAAGGAATACCGAGTGCTATTGTTTTCAGGATGTGTTGACATTCATTTTGGCAGATTTATTCTTCTATCGAAACCATTATTTTCAGTCAATGTTGTTTGAAAAATAAACATTACAACTGAAAGATGCCAAAATTCAGTGAAAATAAAATGAAATGAAATAAATGAAAACCTAATTGGGGGAAGCGGGTGTGGCTCAAGCAATTGGGCTCCCATCTACCACATAGGAAGTAAAGGGTTCAATATCCAGGGCCCCCCCTCCCCCTGGGGAAGGCAAGCTGGCCCATGTGGTGAGCTGGCCTGTGTGGAGTGCTACCCCATGCTTGTGCAAGACTGCCGCCCCATGCAGGAGTGCTGGCCTATGTGGAGAGCTGGTGCAGCAAGATGACGCAACGAAGAGAGAGAGGAGAGATAATAAGAAATGCAGCAGACCAGGGAGTTGAGGTGGCATGAGAGAACAATTGCCTCTCTCCCACTCTGGAAGGTCCCAGGATTGGTTCCCAGAGCTGCCTAATGAGAATACAAGCAGACAAAGAAGAACACACAGTAAATGGACACAGAGAGCAGACAATGGAGGGAGGGCGGAGAAATCAATTAATCAATCTTAAAAAAAACACAAAAAACCTAATTAAGTTTTTTTCCCCAAATCACCTTAAAATTCTTACCAGCCATGCGATAGAATACTTTAAAAATTTGAGCCTCCACTGTACTCCAGAAACTCAACTTTCTGGTGCACGATAAAATCAGTATCATTGTGGCAGTTTGAGATTATTTATGAATTCCAAAGAGAAATTATGTTTGTAAACTGGTCTGTTCCTCTGGGTGTGATAACCTTTGATTATATTAGATTCAGCTAAGATACCTTTGATTAAATTATTTTATGATTTGGGCTTTGATTCGACCATGTCAGCAGAGTGTAACTCAGTTTAAGTCTCTGCCTCCTTGGTGGGCTATATGTTAGTAGAGTGTAATTCAGTTTAAGTCTCTGCCCCCTTTGTGGGCTATATAAATGGACACTCTCTCAAAAAGACTCAATAGCAGAAGGCAAAGGAAGAAAGAGAGCTCCATAGTCATGGAAGAGGAGAGTCCTTGGTCATTTTGGTCCTGCCATGTGACAGAAAGGAGAAGGTTCACACAGCTAAAGCCCCAGGGAGAACTAAGCCATTCTGACAGTTTGCACCTGAAGAGACCAGAGCCCTCAGCAGCTGAGAAGGTCAGGAAAGAAGCAAACTCTCCAGCCTAAGTTGAGATCAGAAGAAGCTGGGCTCATGGAGCCTAAATAAGAAGAGGAAAGCTGAACCCTCACAGAGATTGGCAACCATACTGCTTCAACACATGGCAACTGACTTTGGTGAGGAAGTACCTCTTATGGTACCTTGAGTTGAACTTTATAAGGCCTTGTAATTGTAAGCTTTAACCCCAAATAAATACCCTTTATAAAAGTCAACAGATTTCTGATACTTTCCATCAGCAATCCTTTGGCTGACTAATATAATTATAGACTGGATTTACTTTGTAATCAGAGGATCTCTCTACCCACATTTTATTTATTAACAATTAATAAGTAACTATTGCTTTTGCTATCAGGGAACTTAAGCTGATGCCAGGTTCATGTATTCACCTGTTTTTTGAAAATGTATTCTTTTTAATTAATAAAGTAATTTTTAAGAAGGATATTAAATAAAAGTATTAGTAAATGAAAGCAAATATTATTAAATAACAAAGTCTCCCTTCCCCGACCAGACTCTCAACCTTCTTTCTCAGAAACTATATTCATGTTTTCTTAGGTAATGAAACATGAATTTGTCATGCATATGTGTTGTAGATTGTTACAAGAATGGTTCCCGGTCAGTCATGCTACCTGCATCCATTGCCCCTTGTGTAGTCAATGTAAAACATTGAATCTTAGGCATGATTTACTTTGGTCAATGGGATTGTGACAAATGTGACAAGCAGAGGCCTTATAAGTGCTTGTGCATTCAGTATTGCCCTCTTGGACATCTGAGATCACCATGCTGTGAAGAAGCCCAGTATAAAAACGCATGCAGAAAAAGAGGCCCTGCCCCAACCATCCCACTAGCAGAATGGCACCAGATGAGGGAATCTAGGAGATATCACCAACTCCAAATCATGAGAAATAATAATTGCTCTTTTACACAGGAATAGTTAACTGATACAATATGCAAACATAAATAGCATAAATATGCTATTAATATTCCTTGAATTTAATTTATGAGGAATAAAATATAACTAATAATGTGAAATGCATAAAGGGAATTGCATACCAAAATACAAAATGGGTTTTGGGAGGGATTATAACTTCATATATAAAGAAGGAACAGGGAAGTGGATTTGGCTCAACTGATAGAGCACCCGCCTACCACATAGGAGGTCCAGCATTCAAACCCAGGGCCTCCTGACCCATGTGATGAGCTGGCCCACATGCAGTGCTGATGCATACAAGGAGTGCCATGCCATGCAAGGGTGTCCCCCGTGTAAGGGAGCCCCACACACAAGGAGTGCGCCGCTTAAGGAGAGCTGCCTCATGTGAAAAAAGTGCAGCCTCCCCAGGAGTGGCATGGCACACACGGAGAGCTGATGCAGCAAGATGATGTAACAAAAAGAGACACAGATTCCTGGTGCTGCTGCTAAGAATCCAAGTGGACACAGAAGAACACACACAGCGAATGGACACAGAGAGCAGACAATGGCAGAGGGGAGGGGAAGGGGTGAGAAAAAAATTTTTTTTTCAATTAAAAAAAAAGAAAGAAGGAACAGACTAATCTGTCATTTGGTATCCATATATTAGCATTCTTTTTTATCATTAACTCTATTAATTTAACATTCCACTGTGTTTTAAAAGGCAATGGCAAACACAAGCAACAAAAGAAAAAACAAATAAATGAGACCTCATTAAAATTAAAACTTTGTGCATCAAAGGGCTTCAAGGAAGTAAAAGACAATCTACAGAATAGGAGAAAATATTTGGAAATTTCCTACCTGATAAGGGCTTAATTTCCAGTCTATAAAGAAATCCTACAAATCAATAATAAAAGATAAAAAACCCAAATTTTAAAATGGTCAAAAGACTTGAGTAGACATTTCTCCAAAGAAGATAAGCAAATGGTCAAAAGCACATGAAAAGAAGTTCAATATCATTAGCCATCACAGAAATTAAAACTACAATGAGATACTACTTCACACCCACTACAATGGCTACTATTTAAAAAATAATAATCAATGTTGGAGAGGATGTGCAGAAACAGGAACACTCATTCATTGTTGGTGGGTATGTAAAATGGTGCAGTTGCTGCGGAAAACAGTTTGATGTCTCCTCAGAAAGTTAAGTACAGAATTACCATGTGGCAGTTTGAAATTCTTTTATGAATCTCAGAAAGAAAACTAATCCATTCCTGTGAGACCATTTTTTGGTTTTGTTTTGTAATTTTGTTTTCTTTTTGATACCATTTTTCTTTAACTGGGTCATTTGTCTTTTTAAAAATCTTTTCTTAATTTTTAAATAAGCTTTAGATTACATAAATGTTACATCAAAAACATAGGGGAGGGAAGAAGATGTGTCTGAAGCAATTGGGCTCCCATCTACCATATGGAGGATCCTGGGTCGGTTCCCGGGGCCTCCTGGTGAAAGCGAGCTGGCCTGCACAGTGCAGAGAACTGGTGCAACAAGATGACGCAACAAAAAAAAAAAGACACAGAGGAGAGACAGTTTGAGAACCAGGGAGCTAAGGTGGCTCAAGCAATTAAGTGCCTCTCTCCCAAATTGAAAGTTCCCAGGATTGGTTCCCAGTGCCTCCTAAAGAGAATATGAGAAGACAAACAGACACAGAAGAACATTCGGCAAATGGATACAGTAGATAGCAAGTGCAAGTGGTGGGATTGGGGGAGGATTTAAAAAAAAACATAGGAGAGGGAGTGGATGTGGCTTAAGTAGTTGGGAGGTCCTGGGTTTGGTTCCCGGTGCCTCCTAAAGAAGAGCAGACACAATGAGCTGATGAACAAGTAGACACAACGAGCAGAGAGTGGATATAGCTCAAGAGGTTGGGCACCTGCCTTTCATACAGGAGGTCATGGGTTAGGTTCCAAGTGCCTCTTAAAGAAGACAAGCAGACAAGGAGTGGACACAACAAGCAGAAACAATGAGCAGAGACAGTGAGCAGACACAGAGAGCAGACAGATGAGGGAGACATTTGGGGGGTGGATATAGGGGGTTCCCATATAACCCAACCCCTCCCCCTCCCACACTTTCTCCATTAGCATCTTTCATTAGTGTGGTACATCTGTTGAAGCATATTGATGAATATATATTGAAGCATTACTACTAGCCATGGTTTACAGTTTACATTATAGTTTTCATTTTGCACTGCATGCTATTATAGGTTTTAACAAAATGTATAATGGCCTGTATCCATCATTGCAATGTCACGCAGGACAATTCCAATGTCCCCAAATTGCCCCTCGTTACACCTATTCTTCCCTCTCCCTCCCCTCAGCATCTCTGATGGCTACTGCCTTTATATCAATGACACTAGTTCTTCTACTGCTAGAATAATAATGTCTACTTTAGTCCATAGTTGCATTCCCCCCCTTATGTTTGTTCATTCCTCAATCTTGAGGATTTTTGGATGATGGTGCCCACTCTGTTTCTGATTGAGATGGGGCTTAGATCTCATGGGGCAAACGGCTAGAACTGTCTTGTTTGCGGTTAGATACTCTTCTGTTTTTTGGAATGGGGGTTGTCCATCATCATCCTTTTGTTAGTTGTCCTGGGTGAGTCCAATGAACAGGAGAGTAGGTTCTTCAACTCTGCTGAGAGTCAGGGCTTACCCAGCATATGAAGAGACTGAAAATTTAAGTTTCTGGGACATATATTTAATGAGTACAGTGTTAATTATAGGATCAAATGTAAGGGGTAGAAGAGTCATGTGTAGGGATATTATAAATGCGTCTAACTTTGTTACATTGAGGAGCATAAATTCCAAAGTAAGGCCCACTAACAGTGTGCTGACGAATTTCTGAGATGGCCCTACCTATAGTGTCTAGATGTTCCTAGAGTCCTCAGGAGCCCCACTGTTTACTGTGGTAGTCAATGAGATCCTGCTGAGACATGCACAAGCATAACCTCTGGAATGTCTTCCCGACTCACTTTGAAATCTCTTAGCCATAAAAACTCATCTGTGTTTAATTTTCTCTCTTTTGGTCAAGGTGTGAGACCATTTTGACTAGATTACCTCCGTGAGGCGAGACTCACATTGAGTCACCACTTCCTTCCTGGGTCTGTTATAAACCCAGAAACACAGAGAGACACGGGAAAAGGAAGCCACTTTGATCCTGCCATGTAAGAGAGAACTAGAGGAATACCCAAGAGGCTAGGCCCATGGAGCAGCTCAAGAAGAGATGAGCCTACTATAAGCCTGATAGCTTACGGCTGAACTCAGGAAGGAAGTGGAAAGCTAAGAGTGATATAGGAGGCCTAGAAAGAGTCAAGCCCTATGCCTGGTTGCCTCTGCTGAGCTCAAACCTTAGCAGAGATCGGTGGCCTCCTGCTTCAACACGTGGCAGCTGACTTTTGTGAGAAAGCATCTCTGACGGTGCCTCGGTTTGGACCTTTTATGGCCTTGGAATTGTAAGCTTTTACCCCAAATAAATACCCTTTATAAAAGCCAACCCATTTCTGGTACTTTGCATCAGCAGCCCTTTGGCAAGCTTAAACACCATATGACCTAGTAATCCTACCTCTAGGTATATACTAAAAAGAATTGAAAGTAGGGACTCAAACAGATATTTACACACTGATGTTCACAGCAGCATTATTCACAATTGCCAAGAGATGGAAGAAACCTAGGTGTTTGTCAACTGACAAATGGATAAACTAAATGTAGTATGTATATATATAAAATAATGGAATATTATTCAGCCATAAAAGGGAATGAAATTCTAATACATGCAATAATACAGATGAACCTTGAAGACCTCATGTTGAGTGAAATAAGCTAGACAGAAAAGATCAAATATTATATGATTCCATTGATAATGATAATTATAATAAGCAAATTCATATAGTCAGAAACTTGAATATAGGTTACCAGGAGCTGGAAAAGATTGGGAAAGGGGGAGTTAAAACTTAATTGGAGGGAAGCGGATTTGGCTCAAAAGATAGAGCATCTGCCTACCACATGGGAGATCCAAGGTTCAAACCCAGGGCCTCCTTACCCATGTGATGAGCTGGCCCATGCACAGTGCTGATGCACACAAGGAGTGTTGTGCCATGAAGGGGTATCCCCCATGTAGGGAAGCCCCACACGCAAGGAGTGCACCCTGTAAGGAGAGCCACCAAGTGTGAAAACAGTGCAGCCTGCCCAGGAGTGGTGCTGCACACACGGAGAGCTGACGCAGCAAGATGATGCAACAAAAAGAGACACAGATTCCTGGTGCTGCTGACAAGAATACAAGCAGACACAGAAGAACACAGAGCAAGTGGACACAGAGAGCAGACAACTGGGGGGGGGGGCAGGGAAAGGAGAGAAATAAAAAATAAGAAATTTAAAAATTTTAAAAATAAATCTTTAAAAAAAACAATTGGTACAGAATTTCTATTGGGGGTGATGGAAAATGTGTGGTAATAGATAATGGTAATGGTTTCAAACATTTAGAATGTAATTAACACCAGTGAATTATATATCTGAATGTAGTTAAAGAGAAATTTTAGGTTATATATATATATATATGTTACTAAAATAAAAAAAAATTTAAAGGCCATAACATATACATTTTAGCCTCAATTCTTTAACACAGTTTTTTAAATTTATTTTTCTTTTTTTAGGAGGTACTGGGGATTGAACCCAGGACCTCATACATGGGAAGCAGGTACTCAGCCACATCTGCCTCCAGTGAGAGTTGTCTTTTTTGTTTGTTTGTTTATTTAGTTTTTGCTTGTTTTTAGGAAGTACCATGGATCAAACCCAGGACCTCATACATAGGAAGCAGGCACTCAACCACTTGAGCTACATCTGCTCCCCAACACAGGTTTTACTGTAGACAACTGTGAAGTTTATGTAAATGAGACTTGAAAAAAATTAATATTCTAAAATCACTGACTAATGTTCCAAAAAAACCTAAAAAGAATTAAGAGAAGGTAGTTGGCTAAACCATAGCATAATGGAAGAAAGCTGACCTTCTCTTTAAGTCCTAAAGGTTTATAAAAATAGAAAATTCACAAATTTGTACCTCATCATCCCTATACTTTATATAGTATGATAGACATCTTCTTAAAAGTAAGATTCAGTCTATTGAGTTATTTCATTGTTCCGTAGGAAAAAAATTGGAATACTATTCAATGAAACACAAGGATTTTTCTGTTTATTTCCAGAAGTATTTCTTAGAGGAGGATTTAAAGTTCAATACTCTTTAACCTATTTGAGCAAGAGTTGTTAATTTGATTAATTTTTAATGAGAGACTTCTTTGAGACAGGCCCTATGCTAGTTTAATCAGGCACAAGGCATCCAACGATGAGAAAGCTAGAGTCATACCCTTGAGGAACTCACAGTGAGAGAAACTGACTAAAAGTGATAACAGTAAAAATGGCTAGCATTTTCTGAACACTAACTTATACTGCATTTTGCTAAGTTTCTTACCTATATTATTCCACATAATCTTTATGACAATCTTATTACATACATGATATTATTCCCACTTTTACAGAGGAGACAACTGAGGTTGAGTGAGTATAAGTAAGGCTCCAGAGATCACACTGCCAATAAGTGGAGAAGACTGAAGAAGATTTGAGTTTGAACAGCCTGACATCAGAAAACCACATTCTTTTTTTTGTTAAGATTTTATTTTTAATTTATCCCCCCCCCCCCACCCGTTGCCTGCTCTCTGTGTCCATTCACCCATACGCTGTGATCTTCTGTGTCTGCTTGCATTCTCATCAGGCGGCACTGGGAATCTGTGTCTCTTTTTGTAGTAAAAGATTGAAGAAGATTTGAGCTTGAACAGCCTGACATCAGAAAACCACATTCTTTTTTTTGTAAGATTTTATTTTTAATTTATCTCCCCCCCCACCCCGCCCCGTTGTCTGCTCTCTGTGTCCATTCACCCGTTCGCTGTGATCTTCTGTGTCTGCTTGCATTCTCATCAGGCGGCACTGGGAATCTGTGTCTCTTTTTGTAGTGTCATCTTGCTGCATCAGCTCTCCATGTGTGCAGCTCCTTTCCTGGGTGGGCTGCACTTTTTTCGCATGGGGAGGCTCTCCTCACAGGGTGCACTCCTTGTGCATGGGGCACCCAAGTGGCATGGCACTCCTTGCATACGGCAGCACTGTGCGTGGGCCAGTTCACCACACAGGCCAGGAGGTCCTGGATTCCGAACCCTGGACCTCCTTATATGGTAGGCAGATGCTCTATCAGTTGAGCCACATCCGCTTCCCAGAAAACCACATTCTTAATCCTAACACTAGTGCTCTGGTAAAGGAATTGCCATAGTCAGAATGACTAACAGTCTAGCTTCAAAGAAGGCGTGATATATGAACTGGATCTTGTAGGGTGAATAGGAGTTTGCTCAACTGCATGGCTACCAGTGCTTCATATGTGTACTTAGCTTAATTAATTCCTACAACAATGTATTAGCCTTGGTTCATGATGGGGAAACTCATATTTAGGGGGGATTAAGTAACTTTGTCAAAACCACTCAGTCAGTAAGATTAGGTGGTCAGTCAGAATTCAAACCTGGCTGACTCCAAAGCCTCTGCCTCTTCCAGGCACTCCAGAGAGAGAAAGTATTCCAGGCAGAAGGGACAGGATGTGATTAGGCCAGTAGGGGAAGTAACATGTTTGTAAAAGGAGGAAATGTGTTCCAAGTCGAGTGGTTTGGCGTTTATTCTGCAGGTAATAGGGCACCAGCAATGTTCTCTAAGGCAAGGAGTGATAATAGGAGGTTGGTTTTCCTGGCAGAAACTCTGGGGGGTATGTAGGGGAAACTAGAGAGAACAGAAATTGAAGTCAGAGAGACCCATGAAGAGGCAGTTACAACAGTCTAGACAAGTAATGATGGACTTGAACCATGAATTCTCAAGTTTCCAAGAAGATCCTACTATGTCAGACAATCTTCACATTTTTGCCTTTATAGGGGCAATGTCTGCCATCTGACTTCAACAATGGCTATCCTAAAACTGGTAAAATATTTTGGGATAAAAGGTTCTATATAAATAATTTTATAAAACAAATTAAGTTTCTGTGTTCCCCTACAGTATTAAAGTTATGTGGCTGCTTAAAATACTCATTCTATTATAAAACAATTTAGACTTTTTTTCTACCACTAGCCAATGTGCTAAGATATAACTTATTAACTTGCATAACTCACTGCCTGTCTTTCAGATAAGGGGAAGAATCAGGGAGACTGTGGTTTGGGGATGATATGATATACTATAAAGGCAAGACTATGAGAAAGTTAATGCAACAAGATTGTACTAGAAAAGGGTATGTAAGGTAAATTAGAATTTTTAACAAGCTAACATGTGTGGCAGAGGAAATTCCTTGCCAACCAAGAGGGCTGATGGAAGTAGAGTGGAATTGTGAAGAAAAACAGGAATTTTTAGATAATCTGAGAGTTTAGGAGAAAATGGGAGAACTTGGGTATACTGACAAAAATAGGAAACTGCCACATATTATCATACGTTGGAGATACAGCTCAGGGTTGCCAAGCAAGATTCATGTTCAGAAGAGGAGAATGTTTTCAGAGATATTCAGGAGAAAACTGCTTAGATGACTATGAGAAGGACATGAACCTGAAGGCAGAACCCAGAAACAAAAATAGAAAAATAGTGCCTCTTTAGGAAACAACTTAGTGGAAAGTGCAGATTTAAACTTTTCGGGACAAAAGAAGTAAGAGCTAGCACAATATACTGTAACATTAAGGGTGAGGGAAAATGCAGTGCCTGGAAAGAAGATTAAATACAGTCTAGAACACACTGATAAATGTGTTGAACTTGTGCCAAATTCAGTAACAGAAGCTTCCCCTAAGCCTAATATATGTAACAGACTATGTTTTATCACTTCAACATGAGGTATTATTCTAAGATTCCTTCACATTATGAATAATAATAAAAAAACAAAGTAACAAGTATTTGAAAGAGACCATGTGGACAATGTTACTGTGGTTTAGATAGGAAATGGTACAGTCAGAGGAAAGGTGAAAAGAGAAAAGGCTAGCCATTCTAGATGAAAGAAATAGCTTCCTCTTCCCATGGGCAGTTGTAATAGAAAGCCCCCAAGCAAAGAATTGTCAATGAGAAAGGAATGCCCATTTAATCACAACTACCAACTACAAGGACGATAATCCTGTCAGTAGTTTAGTAGTGTGTTTGCCTAGTCATCATTTCCCTTTATGTGGAGCTTCAGAGAGCATGACAGACAACATTTGGAGATATGTGAATAACACTTATATGTTTCACTATCTTTTTAGGGTTGCTAGTGTCATTTACACATTGTTTTCACCAATTCAAAAGAAAGTAATTTTTCACAAGGAGGGAGTAAGGGGGAAGGGAGAAAAAGGCATAATAGCTGTTCATTTTTGTTATTTTTTTAATTCAAGTACTCCAGAGTTTTAGACTCAGTTATTTACTAGCTAAGTGCCAAATGGATCCAAGAGTTGAGAAATCAGAATATGAATAACTAAGTATAATAACATTCAACTTTATATTCTCCAAAGCAGAGGCATTAGTATCTGATACAGCTGTGGTTGAAATGTTTGAATTATTAAACCCCAAGGATGCAATGGTCTAGCCTTCCTGCTCCACTTTATTCTAAAAACCTAAGATATCTGAACTTAATTTTATTGCTACCTAAAAGAACAAAATTAAATTATTTCCAGCGAGCAGCAGTGAGGGCACGGAGGAACACCATAGCTTTCTTCTTGTCTAAATCAGATCTCCAAACACAAACCATGAAGCACACTTTAACTATAATCTTAATATGAATTCAAATATTAAAAAATAAATAATTTAAAAACCTCAACGAAATGTGATCTCACTGTAAATAGTTATGGGAAAATCATTTATTACCACCATTCCAAATATTGAAGATGAGTTCTAACTTTATTCTTCAACACAGATGAACATAAATCATAAAAATGGATAAAAGATAACTGGTAAAACACTGAAGAAAGGTATATGAAATATGAAAATTCCTATTTAAGAGCATGACCATTAGTCTTACTAAGTCTTTAGAAGACTCCTGGCACTGACTAAGTGCAAAAGAAAAAAGAATACTCAAAGTTTGAAGGGAAAGAAACATTTGAGATAGGAATTTTGAAGTTTCTTTTTTTGTTGTTAATTATATGCAGAAAGCTCTGTCTATCATATTGTACCAATTTTGGAATGTATAAAAGACTTAATGCTTTATTTCTACGTAATTTTTAATTTTTTTCTGAAGAAAATAGAATTTGACAGATAAATAGAAATTTAAATCCATCTATCTTATTTTTCTTGGTGGTAGAAGAATGGCGTATATGGTATGTTGGGTAGTGAATCACATCCCCCACAAAAGGTATCTTCAGGTCCCAGCCCCTGGTTCTGTGGATGTGAAACCACTTGTAAACAGGACCTTTGAAGATGTTGTTAACTAATAGTCCAATAAACCAAAATGAATGAGAGTCGGCCTTAATCCAATATGGCTGAAATCCTGATAAGCAAAGGAAATTGAACATGGAAGAAGCCACAGGAATAGCCAGAAGGTGGAATTCAATGGAACCAAGGAGGAGAAAGGAGAAGTCACGGCCATTTGCATTGCCACGTGATGGAAAAGCCAAGGAACCCAAAAGATTGCCTGTCAGCCAGAAGATACTGACCCATAGAAGACAGCAAGCTTTCAAGCCTCTGAAACCATGAGGCAATAATTTCCTGTGTTAAACCAATCCATTATAGGGTATTTGTTTTAGCATCTGGGAAAGTAAGATAGAATTTAAGTCATGATACAAATCTCAGTTCACCCATCAAGTTAATTTTAAAATATCTGTGTGGCTCTCTTTAATGAATTGTCAGAAAATAACTGACAGAAGTAAGCATAATGTTAAAACAAAATGACAGAAACAAATACATTATAACTGATTAGGAAGAGCCATAAAAGCCAAGTTTCTAAATGTGGACAGTGTCTGATCTTGGGGCTATGGCTTGATGTCTCCATCTACCTGTTTCAGAGCATGTCCAACATTTACAGAGTTTCTTCATTGAGATAGGACAAAACAAAACAAAAACAAATAATGCCCCAATCATACTGAAGATTTTCAATGTTACTAGAGGCTTCAGAAGAAGGGGCAAATGTTGGTACAGAAACTACTGCATTATCAGTTCGTTAATGATGACATTTCTGTATTCCATAACATAAACATTTCCCTGGCAAAAGATTATGATACTTTAAGCCAAATATTCCCAATCATGATTGTCAATGTACAGAGATATTTGTAGGAAAGAAACATCATAAGATGTGGTTTAATCAAAAATGAACTTTTTCAGGGAGGTGGATTTGGCTCAACTGATGGAGTATCCACCAACCATATGGGAGGTCTGGGGTTCAAACCTAGGGCCCCCTCACCCATGTGGTGGGCTGGTGCATGCACAGTGCTGATGCATGCGAGGAGTGCCCTGCCGCGCAGGGGTGTCCCCAGCATAGGGGAGCCCCATGTGCAAGGAGTGCGCCCCATAAGGAGAGCCGCCCCACACTAAAGAAAGTGCAGCCTGCCCAAGAGTGGCGCCGCACACATGGAGAGCGGATGACTCAACAGGGAGAGACATAGATTCCTAGTGCCTCTGACAGGAGTGCAGGCGGACACAGGGGAATGCACAGTGGGTGGACACAGAGAGCAGACAATGGGGCAGGGGGAGCAGGGAAGGGGAGAGAGATAAATAAAAACTAAATCTTAAAAAAAAAAAGAACCTTTTCAGTGGGGCACATAAGAGTACAAATTTTAGATCCATTGAGATGTCAAAAGTTTCCATGGGGCCTCACTGCTAATTCAAAGAAAACCTCTATTTAATAGCCAGCAATCAATAGCAAACAGAAATTAGCAGGTATTAAAGTAAATTGCTTTTAGTACAAATGCTATCATTTTGCTCAAGTTTGAAAGGTTTTGGTTTTTTCCCCCAAACAGTTAAATTCAACTCCATGGTTATAAATATGGAGGTCTTAGAGGAAATATTAAATTTCTAGATAAACAAATTTATCACTATCTTTTATTTAAAAGTATGATTTGTGAGAGTCACAGTATATATGTAACAGAGCTGAAACAGAGCTTAAAATTTTCAGAGGTAAGGGGTCATCATGGTAACATCTTGTCATTGGTTATTAACTCTCCAGCATGGGGTGGGAAGACATTTTGGTGTGTGAGGAAGATGCCAGATCAGGACTCAGCTTTTACCTTCTAGAGGCCTCTTTATTCCCTCTGATGTGTCTGCCTCTGCTATATTTATTTTTACTATAATGCACTTCAAACCTTTGATTAGAGTAAAATGGTAGTGGTGTGTCATTGATACTAGGACAAAAAGAAGCAAATGACAGGTGCTGGCTCTGGGTGCCAAAAAGAGCAATTGGTGCTACCAATAACTATCCTGAGCTGATGGATGAACAATTTGAGCACAGGTCAGTATTACCTTCTAAAGTTGCTAAACTGTCTTTAAAATACCAGATTTTTTTTGGAGAAAAAATGCTTTTCCCTTGGGTAACCACCACAAGTCATTTAATTTCCTCCTCCACCATTCATCCTGTTCATGGTGTTCAACAATTCTTTATTTTCCTCCTCATCTCCCTTTACTTAAGATCTCTTAGTCCCCATTGATTTTTACTTTCTTTTCCACTATTTAGACTACATTATCCATCATGTCCCCACTATCTTGCTACCAATTTCAACTCCCTGGCCCTGTGCTGCACTAGAGTCAGCAACTACAAGCTCAGGAGAAGTGACTGTTAAATATCCAGAAATTTTGTGAACGAGTTATTAAGCCACCACCCACCCAACCTCCCACCCCAAGAGCCATTTTACTAACATACCATTTCCCTGGCCTTTGCCTCATGCTAGTCAACCTTGATGAGTTAAAAACAACTTTCTCATTTCCAGTAATATAGCTCAGCAATTCTTTTGTGTTTTTCCACTCTGCAAAATGTCTATTTAAAAGCTCTGCCATGTTCTTAAAAGTGCTCACTCTGTAACATCCCCTTCATTCTAAAACTTAAGAGAACAGAAACTTTCAAATGGGATATCCTCGATTTCCTTCCCACCAAACTGCACATTCACCTTTATTTCCTTCCACCCCTTGCTCATTCCCTTCTGTTATAACAGAGGGGTCCAAACTTTTAAGACTAATCCCTTAATTCCTCAGAGATATACTTCCCTTTACTTCCCTTTCCTTATCAAATCTTCTGCTTCTCTCTTTCTATGGTCCTTTCCTTTCCTTCCTACTGGCAGATGGAGTGGTATGGCCCCTGGATCTGGATATCAACCTTCATCTCTCAGTTATAGCTCTCAGGATGAAATCCAAATTGCTTATTATGGAGCACATGGCTCTGAACAAAGCTGTATGGTTCCTGCTTACCTATCCAGTCTCCTTTCTTATCCACTCTTCTCATTCCCTCTCCCTTATTGCACCCTACTCTCCAATCATGAACTACATTTAAACTTTGGACAACTCCATGATTTCTCTCCTCTAGGCTTCTATATATATACCTCTATGTGGAGTTTAGTTCCCCCTGCACCCTGTACTCCTTAACTCCTGCTAATATTTTAGATCTCATCTTAGCTCTCATGTTCTCTGAGAAGTCCTTTTGCATAATTCCTGGCATACAACAGGTACTCAGTAAAAGGAATTCTTTCTTAATTCCCTTCTTTTTCTTAATTCCCTTCGTTAATGTTATGGTTGGATTTTGGAGTTTTAATTTTAGTCAAATTATTTTACTAATAAAATAAAAACAAAATAGGGTTAATCTACAATTTAAGACATAATATTATAAAGATCTACTAACAGAATATTTTGGATGATGTGCTTATGGACTTTGCTACTAGTGTGGACTATCACAAATGTGGCACTTGCAACATTCTTCCAAATAAAAATCAACCTCAAAAACAAAACAAGGGAAGTGGACTTGGCTCAATGGATAGGATGTCTGCCTACCACATGGGAGGTCTGTGGTTCAAACCCAGGACCTCCTTGACCCATGTGGAGCTGGCCCATGCACAGTGCTGACGTGCGCAAGGAGTGCCCTGCCATGCTGGGGTGTCCCCCACATAGAGGAGCCCCACGCACAAGGAGTGTGCCCCATAAGGAGAGTCGCCCAGTGTGAAAGGAAGTGCAGTCTGCCCAGGAGTGGTGCTGCACACAGGGAAATCTGATACAGCAAGATGATGCAACAAAAAAGAGATATGGATTCCCAGGCTGCTGACAAGAAGCGGACACAGAAGAACACCAGCAAATGGACACAGAGAGCAGACAACTGGGGGTAGGGGTGAGGTGAAGGGGAGAGAAATAAAACAATAAGTCTTAAAAAAAAAAAAAAACCAACAAAGAACAACTTGCTTTCTAGCCTTTGGAGAGTAATTCTCAAGGAAAGGTTTACATGGCCCTAGAATTAAGGTATATATATAATACCAACTTTTACTAACTTATTTTACTCTTCTAATTTATCTTTTAAATTTTATCAGAGCAATGTCAGCTAAATGAAGTCTATTATATTTGAAAGACCAAAATTTTTAATATTTCATCATTTACCTATTCAGCACCTATTTGAACCACAAGGAGACATAAAATATTGAATTAAATCCCATACAACTTCTAATATTGACAGTTTTTGACCAACAAAAATGTAATCTCATCAATTCAACCTAGTATAACAAATATGGTACCAAATAATCCAATAGAAGCTATATATTGTCTTACCTAAGAAAAACAAAATGCTCATGTGTTCATACAAAAAAATTCAAATTCCTAGTGGTTCATAGAGTCCCTGAAGTAAAGATCGAAGTTAAGAAGCTCTTCAATATTAGCTGGATTTTAAACTTTAAGGTAACAATCTAATAATGGTATGCAATAAAAGTTGGCTCCCTGGGAAATGACAGGATATTAATATTAGGTACTTTAACCATTTTTCACTTAGGTCTGGATTTCAATTTCAGAAAGCCAAATGACTATTCAAAGTCAAGTTTGATCAGTCAACATATTTTCTGAATTTAGCCTGGCTGAACCCACAGGGGCAGGGTCTTATCAGAACAACTAAAAATTATGTTATTTAAATTAGCAGTTTAGGAACTATCAGAAAATGTTCCTGATGTTTAATGTTACACAGACTTTTTGAAAAGAGTTATTTATCCGATCCAATTTACTTAACTAATAAATACATGGATACACTCACGGAATTAAACCACATAGGAAGAATGCCAAATACCTCTAACAAGTTACTTTGTACCTACAACTGCTGTATCTCTTTTAAAACTAGTTATTTCACTGAAATCACTGCTCATCAAGGTCCTTAAAATTAAAGTTATTCATCTTATTGGATAATTGAGAACGTGTCCATTCAAAGAATATAACACTATACCCAAAAGTACCAACTCAGAAAATAATTAAAATACAAAAAAAAAAAAGCATTTATAACTTTTGACAGAAACTGTCCTTAATTCTACATAGGCTGTGGATAAGAAATTGTGAGTTCACCTTTTTTGCTTTTCCCCATGCCTGCAGTCACCTTTGCCCCATGAATGCTTTGTCTACCATGCAGCCTGGGTCTGAAAGTCCATTATCTCCTAAAGCTGCCAATTGCCAGCGTATACCCACTATGATGATGGCATGATGACTTACTTCCTTAGCCACATTCCTGCTTCCATTATTCATTGTGATATCTCATCCTCCAGAGCCTCTCACTGGTTGCAGTATATTGGAAAGGGGAAGAGGGAAGGTGGTAAAACAATGGAATAGGTCTTGGTGTTTTTTAAAAAATGCAGGCCTGTATGAAAATGATTTAGTAGGTTATAACAAGCTTTTTGGTTTGAAGATTTTCTTGGGGTGGGGCAGAAGTTTAAAATGAAATAGAATACCATAGAGTAAAGATAGAAAATATCACAGTACATCATAAATTATAAGGGTATTGCATATATATGAATGTGTGTATGTATACGTAGAAGATGTCTTCATATAAAAATTATTTCAAAATGTAGGTCTCAGTTTTTAAAACAATTAAGCCTTTGAGCTAGACATCTGTATTCTAGTTCCAGCACAATTCCTGAGTACTATATTACTCATGTCTTTCTTCTTTCAATTTTACCTCCCAATCATCTACTCCTAATCATGTTATAGGTGTTCTATGGATGCTGTTTTAAATATCTAAGAAAACAGTACTTTCCTTAGATACTTCAAAAATACAATCCTATTATTGCCTTTTCTTTTTTTAGTATTCATATCCACATTTCATGTTCAAATAAATTACTCTGAGCCCATTCAGATCATATTTTGAACTTGTTTTCTAACATACCTAAAATTGTGGGTCTTCTCAGATTCTATGTTTTTGGCTTGACAATTAGTAGCTAACTCTATCCTTGGAGGAACTTCATAAATTATCTTGGGAAAAAAAACTCTCTCCCTGTTTCATATTTTTGGATCATTTCTCTGCGTTTTTCATCCTCACTGACTTGCCAATGCTTTTAATTTCCTTTGAAAACATTTAACTTTCCACCTTACCTGTACCTCTTAATTCTCTACTCTTTTATTCTTAGGATTATTTTAATGGATTCCTACAGCATTGCCCCAATTTATATTACTTCTTTCTGGCAGTTCTGGAACAATCAGCTGGCCAAAGCCTACCTTTCAAATTCACCATCACAAAAATTCAACCAAAGGCACCATGCTCACTGAAATGTATTTTCAAAACCTAGACAAATGTAATTTGGGCTTAGTCATTTAACCTAACCAAATAAAATAATCAATCCTGAAGGCTTTAAAGAATTTGCATTTCAGGATCACAAGTTTAGAGGTCCATCTTTCTTGAAATCTTTGAAAAATGATCTGTTTTTTTCATTTTTAAAGATTTATGTATGTATGTATGTATGTATTTATTTTTATTTCTCTCCCCTTCCCCCACCCCCAGTTGTCTGCTCTCTGTGTCCATTCGCTGTGTGTTCTTCTGGGACCACTTCTATCCTTATCAGTGGCACTGGGAATCTTTGTCTCTTTTTGTTGCGTCATCTTGTTGCGTCAGCTCTCTGTGTGTGCAGTGCCATCCCTGGGCAGGCTGCACTTTCTTTTGCGCTGGGCGACTCTCCTTACGGGGCACATTCCTTGCACATGGGGCTCCCCTACGTGGGGGACACTCCTGAGTGGCAGGGCACTCCGTGTGCACATCAGCACTGCACATGGGCCAGCTCCCACACGGGTCAAGGAGGCCCAGGATTTGAACCGCAGACCTCCCATGTGGTAGGCGGACGCCCTATCCACTGGGCCAAGTCCGCTTCCCGAAAAACGATCTCTTTGAAGACATGGTTCAACTGAAGGACAGTTTAATTTTTTTTTCTGTTCACTTACCTTCCATATTGAATTTTACTTTTTAACATTTATAATTTAATTTAAAAGACGCTAAAATTCAAAACAAAAGTGTTACACCAAAAAAGTGTTATAGTTGGTATGGTGCCTAAATGAAGTCTGTGTCAAAGTCCGTGAACTCTAGTTTTTAGTTGCTCAGTTCAAAAACTTTGGAATCATTTTGATCCCTCTTTTCCTTTTACAGTCACATCTAATCTATTATGGAACTTTGTTGGTTCTCTCTCAAAATATATCCAGGTTCCAATCACATATAATCATCTCCACTGCTATCACCCTGGTTCAATCTATCAAGTCTCAACAGGATTATTGCAAAAAAAAAAAAAAAAATCTCCTATTCGGTCTCCCTGCTTCTATTTTTACATTCTTACGGTGTGTTTTAAACACAACAGCCACTGTGATCCTTTTATAAACCTCATATCATATCACTTCTCCACTCAAAATACTGCCATGACTCCCCACTTCACTCAAAAGAAAGCCTAGGGGAACTCAAGTCACTGAGTGCGTGCTTTATATATGGGGGGGTTCAGGGTTCAGACCCCGGTGCCTCCTAAAAACAAAAACAATACAACAAGAAAACAAACTAAAACACCAACTCAGTGGGCCGATGTGGCTCAGTGGTTGAGTGCCAGCTTCCCACATAAGAAGTCCTGGGTTCAATTCCTAGTCTAGAACCTGAGGAAAAAAAAAAGGCCTATATCCTTAAAATGGCCTACACTACATGGCTCCTTGTGAACACTCTAATCCCCTTTCCTACTACTCTGCTCTTATTTCCCTTTACTTCAGCTGTATTGACCTACTAGCTGCTTGTCCTCAAATTGACCAGACATGAGCCAGTCTCAAAGCCTCTGAACTGACTGTTGCCTCTGTCTGGAATGCTCTTCCTCCAGACATCAACATGACTAACCCTTCATCTCCTTCAGCCTCTTAATGTGGTCTGCCTTGACTATCCAAGAACAATTGCTACCTTTTCTTCCTCCACCAATCCAATCTCCTTTATCTTGACCTACTTTTTCACTCTTCATAGTTATTTATCACCTTGTGACATACTAAATAAATTCTTTCTTTCTCTTTATTGTCTGTTTCATTCTGCAAGAATGTAAGGTCCATAAGGGCTGAAATCTTTGCCTGTTTTGTTCAGGAAACAAATATATACTTATGTCATGGTTAGGTAAGAAGATTACACGGTAAATTCCAGCGGTACAAGAATTAACATCAGTAAATTGGTTCCACATATTTCAGAAATGTGCTCTCACTTTAATACCATAACTTTATGGATAGAATTTTCAATTTCAAATAGCTTATAAAATGTGTATAGTTTTATCAGACATATGATAAATATATCCACAGACATTTGACAGGTGTGGGATGGGAACTGGCAGATCAAGACTCAAAGTTTTCCAAGTTCCTTAGAGAAAGGAAAGCATTGCCTAAGCAGGCTTTTCTCGATTTGTCTTAAATAATCTTAAAACAGATGGTAAAAAAAACCCAAATACTAAGTTTGCTGCTATGGTAACCACTATCAGAGCATCACATTCTAGAGACCACCTATAAGATTAATGGTTGTCTTCCTACTGTTATAATCTGAACCTGTTAACTTTCAGTCTGAGTCCTACTAGAAGGTACAGCTACTATATATATCAAAGGCTGACAGAAAAAATCTGGGAGAAACTAGTTCATGTACAATATCACCTTAAACATAGTCAAAATCCACCAACATATAGAAGAAGGCATTTATATAATTTTCCATGTTGTCATTCAAGTTACACCTTTATTATATATAAATTCATGTATCTTACCTTAATATTGCATGCCTGCTCCATCAGCCTTCTTGCATTTTCCTCTGCTCTATATCTCTTTGGAAGCTGAACTCTGAAGAACTTTAAAGCACCTTCAAAATCAGCCTGCAGCAGATCTTCCTTTGAGGTCTGCACAAAAATCAACAAAAATTATCATTACATTTTAGTCTGCATTCAGGACAAATGTATTGCACAAAGAACTTCTAGTTTCTTGAATGCATTTATAAGCTAATACTTCGATTGGCTCCAAAATTTTTTTAGGTGAAGATTTCCAACCTTCTCTGCTATGAGTTGAAATAAATCACCATAAATCTTAGTAAAAGCAGCAATATAAGAATGAATTAACAAATTAACATATTTAACTTGTATTATCTGTGGATTAGAATGGTGGGTCCTTGCAAAGCTTACCAGGTTGTTGCTCTGAGAAAAGAAAAAGGCTAAAAAGGAAAAAAATTTGAACTCTGAGGCTAATCTGTTTCTTTGGTTTAATGGGCATTTTAGGGACATTATTATAAAGCTGGTGAAAACACAATGTAATCAAAGTGTATCAGAAATAAAACAAGAGAAGTAGATTTGGCCCAATGGATAGGGCATCTGCCTACGACATGGGAGGTCCAAGGTTCAAACCCCGGGCCTCCTTGACCCGTGTGGAGGTGGCCCACGCGCAATGCTGATGTGCGCAAGAAGTGCCCTGTCATGCAGGGGTGTTCCCGGTGTGGGGGAGCCCCAAGTGCAAGGAGTGTGCCCCGTAAGGATAGCTGCTCAGCATGAAAGAAAGTGCAGCCTGGAATGGCGCTGCACACACAGACAGCTGACACAGCAAGAAGACGCAACAAAAAGAGACACAAAGATTCCCAGTGCCGCTGATAAGGATAGAAGTGATCCCAGAAGAACATACAACAAATGGACACAAAGAGCAGACAACTAGGGGAGGGGGAGAGAGGTAAATAAAAATTAAATCTTTAATAAAAAAAAGAAATAAAACAAAATGCTTCTCTGTATAGTGGGATCATTGGTTATTTTCTTTATATTTTGTTGTATTTTCTGCAGTAAAGCTTTTGTAATCAGAAAGATAATAAACATCTTAATTAACAACTATTAATGATCTTTGGCAAACACTATGATATATATTATAGACTCAGGCAGACAGTGTACACAAAAGTAAGCCAAAAAGAAATTGGATATATTAACAGTACTTAATTGTCAAAAACTTCAGCAATAAAATAAAAACTCACGGTGCCTAGAAATTATAAAAGTGTATGCTAGTTGAGAATCTAACTTAATTCAAATGCCAAGTAAATTATGCTTAAAGACTGCATTTGAAAGTATATCAGGATGTCTGGAAAATTCATACTCCCAAGGGCTTGAGTTATTGTCATCACCACCCTAGTCCAAGCCATTTTCATTTCTCAACTGGGCCACTGTAGTAACCTAACTGGTTTCCTTTTTCCACTCTTGCTCCCCACAGTCCATTCTCCTGACAGTATCTAGATAATACTCCTTAAAGCATGATTTGGATCACTTAGCTCTTCTGTGTAAAGCCTTCCAATGGTTCCCAATGTGTTCAAAATAAGCCCCAAATCCCTACCACTCTCTATAAGACTTTACATGATCTGGGGTCTCTACCTTCCCCTCCAGTGTTTTGAACCACTTCTCCCTCCTTGTTCTCAAGCTGTTTTTTGAACACATCAAGTTCACTCTTATCTGAAGGTAACTGTACTTGCTGTTTTCTCTTCCTGGAATATTCTTCTCCCAGGTCTTTAGAAGGATAGCAACATTTTGTGATCCACGTTTTAGCTCAAATATAAGATCTAAGTGAGGCCTTCTCTGAGCACCTAACAAATTCTTACCCCCCACCCCATCCTTTACCAAGTCACCTTCCAGTTTTACTTCTGTTCTTCTCCTTCCCCTCATAAGGGAAGGAGTCTTGTCTTGTTTGCTGTGATATCAACAGTGCTAAGTACTAAGCCCAGCACATAGCAGGCGCTCAATAAAAATTTGTTAATGAATGAATGAAATCTACTGTCCTCTCTCTTTTTTTAAAGATTTTTTATTTTTTTTCTTTATTTATTTGCCCTTCCCCCAGGTAGTTCGCTTGTATCACTGCTCTTTGTTTGCTCGCCTTCTCCAGGAGGCACCAGGACCTCCGACATGAGAGGGGAGTGCCCAAAGGACTGAGCCATGTCTGCTCCCCATGGGGTGCAGTGTCTGCTGGCTTGTGGCCTCTGCTTGTTGTGGTAGAGGCGAAGTCTAGCTTGCTGTGGCAGTAGGTGGCATCTAGTTTTGTTGTGGTGGGAGGTACATCTGCTTGTCTTCTTTTATGAGGGACTGGACTAAACCTGGGACCTCCCATGTGGTAGGCAGGTGCCCAAGTGGTTGAGCCACAGTTGCTTCCCTTCACCTTTTTATATATATACATTTCCCCTTTTCCCCTCCCTTTTTATTAGAAACATGTAAAGTAAAAGAAAATATTAATTCATATACCAAGCATTTTCACAGGATATAGATTAGTCTAGCTTTAGGAAAACAAACTAGTAATCAGAAAAGAGAGCAAGGCTAAGTACCTCTAAGATTTATACCCCTCTTCATAGATACTGAGACATGGTAGCTGTAAGTGGTAGAGAAAATGTTTCGCTTGATAGAGTACTATCAGCTTACCTTAATATGGGTGAAAAAAGACAGTTAATGGAAATTACTTCAGCCCAAAAAAAGAGTCTTACTAACTAAACTATCAACTGCTGAATTATTCAGAAAGTATCTAGCTACCAGTTATACCAGACATTTCACATCCCTAGTTTTCCTTTATCACCTGTAATTCAGGTTCTCAAGACCAGCTCTCTGGTAATCATTGAGAAAATTCAAGTAGATTCCTAAAAGTTTGTAGAAAAACAAGATTGGTCTTTTCCCCACTATTCAAAAACCTCTCAGAGCACTTCTTCTATTTTTCAGTATGAGTAAACTCTAGTTACCTGGGAAGAGATGCTCCAAAATGGAGAGAGCAATCTTTTGCCTCCATGCAGCAGTATAGTTGCCAAATTTTCTAATACCATCCAAAGCCTAATTTCACACCCAGCCTATGAGCTCATACAAAACTGAAAGAATAGGATATCAAGGGTGCTGAATCACACATCCTCACACATTCAACCTCTGGCCATGTAAGGATGGCTGTACACAAAAATGCTATTTGGAGGGGAATGGATGTGGCCCAAGCAGTTGAGCACCCACCTCCCACACGGGAGGTCCTGGGTTTGGTTCCTGGTGGCTCCTAAAGAAGACAAACAATGAGCAGAAAAGAATTCATTGAGCAAAACAATAACAACAAGCAGACAAGAGGCAAAAACAAAAAAAAAAGCAGGGAGCGGATGTGGCTTGAGCAGTGAGTGCCCACCCCCACATGGGAGGTCTTGGGTTCGGTTCCCAGTGCTTCCTAAAGGAAAAAAAACAGACAACGAGCAGACAAAGTGCACAAATAATGAGCAAAAACAATGAGCAAACAGATGAGGGAGCCATGGGGCAGGGTGGGGGGTGCTATTTGGAGGAGACCATGGTCTCAAGGAAGGTGTAGGAGGAGCTCCCACTTGTCTGCAGCTGAACTCTACCTCGGATTGACACCTCTGGACATCAGAAGCCAGAGTAAAACAAGCTATCTTGTTTTACAAGACAAAGTTGGTATTAATGACGCTCTGAATCACATGGCTTGTTCAACTCAAGCCCTCGGAGAGAGGAGCTCTGATAACCATAGAATAAACTCATTCTAATTCCAACTATGGCTAACTCATGGTGCTGCATACGTCTCTACAGTTTTCCCATCTTTAAAATGGGAATAACCTTAACCTCAAGTATTTGAGAATAAAATAAGTTAAAGCATATGAGTGTACTTTGTGAACTCCATAACAAATATAACGGACAATGATCTCTGTGTTGCTCAGATATACTCAGATAATGTCATTTTAGTGGCTAAAAACAGTGCCCTGATCTCACTGATATTTTAATTACATAAAACAGAATCTATATTTTCCTGGACTGCAATAAAGCTAATTTCATTGTGAATGAAAAAAAAAATATGCAAGTAAGCAAAAAAAAAATCATAAACATAAACCCTGCTAACCAGTTTTCTAATAGAAGACAATCTGTACTCCTACTTTCTGATGGGCTTTTTCCTCCAGTTTTGAAAGAAACTTCCACAATCATTATAGATGACCTCAAATGGCTTTGTAAAGCCCTAAGCAGATTATAAGCTTATAGGACTAACTTTTAATTTTCTGATATCACTGTATCAGACAGGTTTTTCCATGTGTAATTGAGGGAGAAATATTTTGCCTCACAAAGATTTGGGTGTCTCACTAAGAACTTATCTTAATTTATACATATATGTATGTGTGTTTCTTAGTAAGGTCATACATTTATTCCTGATTATGAAAATAATCCATATTCACAGCCCCGGAAAAAAAGTATTTTTTATAAGTCTAAGATATGGTCCCATCATCCAGAGATAAACACAATTAACATTTTGTTACATTACTTATAGTCTTTTTCCCTATCCCTACACATATAAACACACACACCTCATATGTATTTAAGAAAATTTGAATCATACTATATATATGCTTCACAAATGTCATGCATTACTGTTAACATTAGTCCAAAATATAATGTAAACCACATGTGAAGTAATAGTGCTTTCTATGAAACTAAAACATGGCTTCAACTAGAGCTACAGGACCAGTTCTCACACAAACTAATTATTAATGAGCTGGCAGTACAGATAACTTAATGGTTATAATTAAGTTTATAATTATATGAATATTAATCCTCTACTCCAACAGTGAAAAAAGGCTTAATGCAGGACCTTACAATGATAAGATTCAAGCTTTAAAAACTTAGTCCTAAAAGACAGACCAACATCTCAATAGCCAAATCAAGTACCAAAAAGAGATTGTGTTGACTTCTGTATTATCATTATCCAGCTCTGCTCCACTACATAGGAACCCATCAGGCTAGAAGAATTCATTTCAACTGGAAAGGATGTTCTTAACTGGGAAATTCTTAGTTTTTACATGTGGCCCTCAGAACAACAGTGAGGGAACAGTGAAATAAGGAAAATGTAACTACTTTCCCAACATTATTTGTTAAAAGTAATGTTAGCCAGAAGATTATTATAAAGACCAGAATTATAGAAGTTTGAAAAAGTAATGACATGTTTTCTTCCCTTACAAAATAAAGGGGAAAAAAAACTCTATCAGCTTTTAAATAAGAATAAAGGATAACTTCTGAAAATTAGTGGTTCTACCAACACCTAACTTTTGCTTTCTGAACATTCTGCTAAATACTTCTAAATGACGATACAGAACATGTTAACCAATAATACCTTCTAAGGTAACACTACTTATTTCTTTATTTGAATAGAAATTATTTCAAAGGATTATCTGAACAGTCAAAGATACTTAAACAAGTCCACTTATATTCCCTTTTAAGTAAGTAGGAGAAAATATCCAGAAGGAAAAGGTAAGTAGGATATTAATGTAAGTATCCTTCATACTCTGAACCCCAGTAAAATAAATTAAGCAAATTACATGGCACAAACTAGACACCAACATAAATTTCTTTCCTGAATTCAAAAGCCTACACTTCACACCTATCCAGTATTTAAAAATTCAAAATGTATAAAATGTAAATTAGGAAATTGATTTAAGATTTGATATAAAATGATTTATAGATTTTGTGTTGCATCAAAAGTAGACATGGCAACTTTTGTATTAGGAGTCTTTAATTCTTTTAAGAGTTGTAATCTCTTTTCAATAAGCAATCCTTACATCTATTAGCAACAGAGGTAAAAATGGGAGACAGTCTCTCCTTTGCTCTTTCATCCTCATTTAAAATTAAGGTTCTAGGAAAACCTACAAATTAAAAAAAAAACAACTAGAATTCAATTTGACAGCAAAACAAATTTCATCACAATGAGAATTAAAATGGATACTGAAAGAACAGTTGAAGCATTCGCATACACTGTGCAATCCTTTGGATTCACTGTGAAAAGCACCCAGAGTCTCAGTATTGAAACCAATAGCCAACATGAATATTACATAATGATCTGATAACTTTCTATGTTATACTAAATATTAAAAAATAAACCAAATCAAGCCAAACCAATAAAATACCAATATCTAGAGGGAAAAGGGGATATTTTGAGGAAGGGCAGAGTAAAAGTTTTCTTCTTTCTCGAGATTTCACACAGAGTATGGACTCTGGCTGTGTGCCACTGATGACACCATTTTGAATGTGTTTTTCCCACTGAAAAATTCAGTGCAGGAGTATCACATTCTAAAGTGTTTTTTTTTTTAAGGTGGCAGGGTGGGTGAAAAGAGTTTTAATGTTTGAATGTTAGCTCCAGATGCTTCTATTCCAAACCTATTCTTGGATGTTAAGAATCTTATAAGCAACAATTCGAGGTTTTATTCTCTCAGGGGATTATTTGGAGGAAAAAAATCCTAAACATGGTTCTCTTTCTTACCCTCACTATTTTCATCCTAAATGACTTTTTCTTCCTTTAGTTATAGTGTCTAACAGGATTTCTAGTCATTCGAAAAATATTTTTGGAGGTCTGACAATCATTTGGAAGCACAGGCTTTTAGAACAGGAAAACATTACTTTGCTGAGGTCTGGGATATTTGTGTCTCTTGTTTTGATCTTTCAATTTCACCAAAGAAATGTGTATTGGGTGATTCTGCACACAGAATGCATGTGTAGTGGTAATATCTAAAATTAAGTACTTTCCCCTGATTTATTAAAGAGAAATTGTTCTTTACTGGATACACCTTTGATTGGATACACCTTTGAAGAACAATAAGGAAAAACCCCAAATCTGCATCCCATGTTCAATCAGTAGGCTGATTCCAACCAAGAGTTACATATAAAAAAATTACTGGGACCTTTAAAGTAAAATAAGGTATTTGTATTGTTGAAGTCCACATCCATTCATGTTTAAAACATAACTGGAAAGGTACAACAAAGACATAGCAATTTCTTAAACTTGAGTGCTTGCCCTCATGACTAGTAATGGAAAGACTGTAATATTGCATATGGCAGGAATCCTCTTAGGACTACCCTGTGCAGATTAGCCATTGATCCTGCATCATTAGCCAGTCCAATAATACAAGGCTGAATGACTGTACTTGCCCCTGGTAAACATGATGAACTTGAGCAGTAATTCATTTGATAGCAGATCCCAATCCACAGCCATGTTGCTAATTAAAGGGCACATGATTTCCCAAAACGTAGGGTGCCCTGGCTCTTCCAATAATTTTTCAAGTGTAACTGTGTATAACCAAGTCAGCAATTTCCAAGTGGACTTCTAGATAACCTAGCATATGCTTTCCACATATAATGCAAGTGACACTATAACCTAGACTTTGAGTGTTAGAGCCTAAAATAACACGAAGAAGGTACTGACCTTCCAAAGGTCTTGAATGTGTAAACCCAACTCCCTGTGCATTTCGTTACTGATATATATATTTAACTAGAGGCAGTTTAACTTCATCCCTAAGGCAAATCTGACCATGAGAGATACTTTTAGTTACCAATTTATGTTTTTCTTCAAAACACTGTAAATGCAAATGCTAAAGAGATTGCTGTAAAGTTACCAGTGGAAGCCTTTAAGTCATAAAGTTGAGTAGTCTTTAAGAACATGGAAATATATTGGTCCCAAAATGATTCTTCCAAGAGATGCAGAGAATTTGTTTAATATCATGCCACTAGCACTTCTTGGTATCAAAGTTCCTGAAATAAAATGCTTCTTATTCTACTAAAAACAAAAAATTCTTCTTCCTAATGGACTCATGAATCTTTAGGAAAGCAAAATTCAAGTGATCACTGGTCACCTAACCTGGGCTTTTTTTATTTCTTACATAAATGACAAAGGAACTGTATTTCTTGAAAATAACCTCCCTGTAATTTCATACTAGTTATTGTACATAACTTCATCTTATAATGATAAAAAGGCACTCTTCAGGGTGGGAATTCCCTCATGTGCATGGCTACCTATTATACCTCTATTATGATAATACAGGATAGAATATATTTGCATGCAAATACATACATGACAACTAAATTAGAATTGTAAAAAGTATAAAGAGATGAGCTATACTGCAGAGAGATGTGGGAGAAAGAGTTAAATTCAGTCAAGTAAATATTGTACTGAAAATACTAGAATATGAGAGAATCATAAGCAGTGAACAGTTTGGAATGATCTTAAATTCCATTATATATTTATTATATATTTAGACAAAGCCAAATTATTCTTGTTCTTCTATCAAATAATGGTAAAGAGCAGACCAATTACATTATAGAACAGTTGCTAGGTATAGTTCCTAAACCACTGAAGAGAAACAGGCAGTATTCCCTGCAACAGCGATTGTGGGTACTTAAATTTAACCCTTGCTAGGAGATAAGGATGGGTGATTTTTCCCTTTTTTTTCAGAAAATCAAATAACAATCAAGACAGACTTTCATATTCAGCACAGACTCATCAGCTTTAAGCTGTTTCATAGGCTCACAATTTAATCATTCCAGGAGAGAAATATACAATTTCCTACCCAAGGGTTTTTAGGGGAAAAAAAAACCTCCTACCAAAAAAGCAATTAAATTGGTAAATGGAGAGGTTAGAAAGCAAACCACACATAATCTAGATAACTGGTAATAATGTCTATTGTAAAATTTAATTCTTTGGAGACATAAATAACAGAAGGCCCATATCAAGCACCAGTGTATTGTTTTATCGCTCACCCTAGCCAGTCAGAAAATCATTTTTGTGGCCACAGAGATAATGCACTACTCTGAGAACAGAGCCATGATCTCCTCTGGCCAATTAAGGAGTGGCATGGACAAGGCTTGGAAAGAGCCTCACGCAAAAGTCACTCAGCACTCCCTTCTTGGTGGAGTAAGATAAGGAGAAAAAAACAGGAGACCACAAGCACTTCCAAGGATACAAGGGATTTTCACAGAGGGGGACAGCCTCCCTACAAATGAAGTTCAATGAAAAACAGTCTCACCGCCAGAAGCCGAGGCACAAACAGGCGATGCCCCATCCCCAGAAGTTCCAGCACTCGACATGCATACTCATTCACCAGCTTGCTCCTCTCGTCGTGCATGTCCTGGGACTTTTTGACAGGAGGTGCGAGCTTAGCAGCTGGGGCTGGGCAAGGCACCCCTTCTTCCATGAGCAGTAAGTAGGTATCCAGAATGAGAAAGCTGGATCTCTTATCCACAATTTTAAGAACTGCAGTGAGAAGGGAGCCAAGCTTAGGTCTCCCCAGGAGGATGCACAAGTCAGTCTGTGGTGGGAATTGTCAGTTACTGTCTCAACAAGAAAAACATTCTGGCTAAATTATGCACTGTGCAAGAGCCCAAAGTAGATTGAAAAAAAATGAAATCAAATACTGATCTAAATTAAAAAACAAAAAACAGTAAAAACAATTGGATGCAAGAAAATGGCCAAGAGTGACGCAGGAGAGTTCTAGTACATGTTGTAAAAATGGATAAGATGCCTAGAAGGGTCTAGCATGTGACAGTGTGTGAGTGTGCCTCTGTGGATATGTGCATGTGTGTGAGAGAGAATGAGAGAGAGTGTGAGTGTGTGTCTGCGTGTGTGTATGAGCAGAGAGCAGCGGTAGCAAAGAAGCCAGGGCAGTTGTGAAGCTGCAAGGAGAAAAGGATGAGCTCATTGCAATCTTTGATTCGTGACAAGCAGCGCTGCTGCTGTTGCTGCTGCTTCTCGCTGTGAATCAGTAATGAAGGGGTAGAAAAGGAAGGGGAGGGAAGAGGAGGTGAATGAGCATGCACAGTGTGTCTCGGGGGAGAATGCTGTAATAAGAAGCCAATGGCAAGCCATTGGACAGATGCGTTTCTCCCTCCCAGTCCACCTTCAATCAGTGTTAGTCTGACAGCTTATGCTTTTGAATCCTAAACCCAGACAGATGAACTAGCTTCTTCCAACATGTGATGTTCACAGAATAATCAGACAGCCTGCCAGCTAAAAGGCTGACCTTTATTCACTCCTGCTTTCTAATAACAAGAACAGATAAACGTCTGATCTTATACTGTGTATTTAAAGCAGGATGCTCCAATCATTGTTGGACACAGAAGAGAGGTATGAGGGCAAAATGATGGAGTATGGGCAGAAAAGCAAGGACAGAGCATCTAAAAAATGGCACACCTTCAAGTTGAAGTGTTTGTGCAATAATAATGACATTTTGTAAAGCCAGGATGTACAGAGCATTTCAGCATGCTGGGAAGGCTGGCCCCAAATAAAAGGAAGATTTTTATAAACATGCACTATACTAAGACACAAAAACCTACAACACAATATTGAGTATACATTTAAAGAACCACTAAAGCTGGATATTCTCAAAGCAAAAATAACTTTCTTATACCATAGTAATAATATAACTGAGACTTACACATAGTTAAAAATTTTACAATCTTCAAATAAAGTCATTCACAAAAGAACAAATATTGTATGATTTCATTTATATGAAATATATGAATAAACAATTTCACAGAAGTGCAAAGTACATTACATGTTACCAGGAGCAGGGCTGGGAGTCGGGCGGATAAAGAGTTATTGCTTAACAGATGTAGCGTTTCTGTTTGGAGTGAGGAAAAAGTTTTGGTAATGAATGGTGGTGATAGTAGCACAATATTGTGAATGTCACTAAATTGCACACATGAAAGTGGTCAAAACAGGAAATTTTTAATTATATATATGATAATATAATAAATCTTTTAAAAATTTATAATCTTAGTGTTAAAGTGTTATACTAATTTCTTTGGTGAAAAATTAGCTGCAGTCGAATGAAAAGAGAAGGACAAAATCACCTATAAGGGACAGTTTCTTAATATTAGCCTAACATTTAACTAATAAATATTCAGCAGTGGGTATGGTTCTGCAGTGGATTTCATAAATTCCAGACCAGTTTCTCCATGCAAGTTGTATACACAGTACAGAGCAATAGGATTAAGAGAGATGGAGCAAATTTCTTCTGAGTCTTAGTTTCCTACTCTGCCAAAGAAGAGTTACAAATGTCTGCAAGTAACAAAAAGAAACATATTTATTGGCCTATCTCTGTGATCTTGGTTTAAAATACAGATCATTTATGGAATTGGGGATAAAGAGTATAACAGTTTGAAGTTCTTTCACGAATGCCAAAAAAGAAAAAGATTTTGTTACTGTGGGTGAGACCCTTTTCATTTGAACTACATCACTGAGGCATGAACCTGAGTCCCCATCCTCTTGCTGGTTCTGCTATATAAATGGAGACACAGAGAAAAAGGGAGATCTGCCATATTTAACCCATCCATGTGAGAGAAGGACTCCAAGTTCGTCCACAGCTGAACTTGAGGAGAGAGTCCCTGAGAGACCCAAGGAGCTGAGGTCCAGGGAGAGATGACCAACCAGCCACAGCTGAGTTCAGGGTGAAAGTAGAGAGGGACCAGCAGACCCATCTTGCCTGATAGACATGTGGCAGGATGCTAGGATCACCAGTAGCTGAGTTTGGTGAGAAAGTATCTCTGATGGTGCATTGATTTGGACATTTCACGGCTTCAGAACTGTAAGCTTTTACCCTAAAGAAAATTCCCATTATAAAAGTCAACTCATTTCTGGTACTTTGTGTCGACAACCCTGGGGCAAAGTAAGACGAGGAAGAAACAGGAAGGGAAATATTGCCTCCCTTTTAAAAATATGGTTTGGCTTCTTTTACCAAAACCTCAAGAAAATAAAACCTTTTCCTTTGGGTAAACTTTTAAAGTATTATTTAACAAAATGTTTCACATGAAATTTTAATATATTGTTGTCAAGCCTTTTATTTAAAAAAATTTTTTTTTTTTTAAAGATTTATTTTTTTTATTTATTTAATTCCCCTCCCCTCCCCCGGTTGTCTGTTTTCTGTGTCTTTTTGCTGTGTCTTGTTTCTTTGTCCACGTTTGTTGTCGTCAGCGGCACGGGAAGTGTGGGCGGCGCCATTCCTCGGCAGGCTGCTCCCTCCTTCGCGCTGGGAGGCTCTTCTTATGGGTGCACTCCTTGCGCGTGGGGCTCCCCTACGCGGGGGACACCCCTGTGTAGCACGGCACTCCTTGCACGCATCAGCACTGCGCTTGGGCCAGCTCCACATGGGTCAAGGAGGCCCGGGGCCTGAACCGCGGACCTCCCACGTGGTAGACGGACGCCCTAACCACTGGGCCAAGTCCGTTTCCCTAAAAATTTTTATTAAGATTAGATTACTGATTTATTGTATTTTTTCTTCCCCTCCCCCTTCCCCCATCCTGCTGCTTTTGCTGACTGTGTCCATTCACTGTGTGATCTTTTGTATATCTTTCTCTTTTTGTCTTATCTTCTCATCTTTTTCCTCTAGGATTCACCGAGATTCAATCCTGGGGACTTCTGCTCACCACACAGGCCCTCATGTGAGCACTCGGCTCACTGCACAGACAGTTGGCTCGCCACGTGAGCACTCAGCTCACCACGTGGCCACTTGGCTCTCCACGCAGGCACCCACATGGGCACTCATGTGGGCACTTGGCTTACTGCGTAGGCACTTGGCTCACCGCACGAGCACTTGGCTCACCATGTGGGCACTAGCTCGCCACACAGGCATGCTTTTTCTTCTTCTTTTTCACCAGGAGGCCCCAGGGATCGAACCTGGGGCCTCCCATATGGTAGGTAGAGGACTTATCACTGAGCCACATCTGTTTCCCCAAAAATTATTTCTGAAAAACTATGCAAAGTAAATATTCTAATGTAAAATGATCAAAAGCATTAGAATATGGCATACATATAAATAAACTGCAGAATTCTAGGGTTTCCAAGGAAATGTCTTATGGCCCATAGAGAGTGGGGGTTGGTAGGGCTGGAAGTAGTAAACTATAAGGAAGAGACTCTGGGCCTTCCTTTACATATTGGGGTTCTACATTAGATTTTGTTTGAAAAGAGTGTGCTATTGTTGTATGAGAATTAAAAAAAACACTGCCATAGAAGCTTCACCTTTATGAATAAGGGTCACTTAGGAAGTAAGAAAAATTCAGTGACTTTTGCTTATAGGATTTTTTTTTCTGACTGATTTTTAAAAGGATAAGGTAGATGTTTCCATCCATCTGATCCGGTCTTACAGAATACTAGCAGAAGCATTTATTTTTTTTCATAGAGAATCCAGAAATAAAGTCATTCTTGCTCAAAAGGATTCTTTTTGGTAGAAAGAAGTAAAATTTAATCAAAAGATTTTAGAACTGAGGCTTGGTTCTAACAGCCACAAAAAAAAGTTAAAATTACATTTACTCGAAAATAAATGTAGAGAAGCGGACTTGGCCCAGTGGTTAGGGCGTCTGTCTAGCACATGCGAGGTCCATGGTTCAAACCCCAGGCCTCCTTGACCCATGTGGAGCTGGCCCACATGCAGTACTGCTACGCACAAGGAGTACCGTGCCATGCGGGGGTGTCCCTGCAAAGGGGAGCCCCATGTGCAAGGAGTGCATCCTGTAAGGAGAGCTGCCCAGTGCGAAAAAAAGTGCAGCCTTGTCCAGGAATGGCACCGCACACACAGAGAGCTGACACAACAAGATGATGCAACAAAAAGAAGCACAGATTCCTGTGCTGCTGACAACAACAGAAGTGGACAAAGAAAAACACGCAGCAAATAGACACAGAGAACAGACAACTGGGGAGGGGGAGGGGAAGGAGAGAGAAAATAAATAAATCTTAAAAAAATAAATGTAAACATTAAAATATGATATTTTAATGAGCAAAGTAAGTTACACTTAAAATATTTTAGGTACATTAACAAAATGCCATGTAAAAGGCACTAAAAAGCAAGCAGTCATGTATTTCAATTAATCTCTTCATTATGCTTCCCCTCAACAATGTGTTGTCCTTTTCAAAGTGTCCATAATTTTTCAACTCTGGTCCAGAGCTCAGGTTTCCTTTGAGAATAGGTTATTGATCAATACCAGGTAAAACTCTTTCTGGTATCTCTTGATAAAATGGATTCTAGGGATTTCTGAAGCCCTAGAATAGTCACTCACCTAATAAGCGTTTCCCCCTCATCTTCCCTAGCCTCCTAATAATTTATTGTTAACCAGACTCACTGAACACTTGTTAGAAGAGATTTTAAAGTTATAAAGAGTTAAAAAAAAAAACATAATAGAAAATAAATTCTTCTGAATTAACTAATTCATAATACATGACGTCTTAAATTTACTTCACACTACCATAAAAGTTTTGTTGTGTTTTCTTTTTTTTTTAATTTCTGAAAAGTTCAACAGCAAGTTGAAGAAAATATGGGAAATTCAGATGAATCATAAAACAAAGAGTAAAGGAGAGGTAAAGGAGGCCAGCCAATGGATCCAAAGCCATGGTCTAAAGAATAGAGGCCTAAGTCTCAAAAGTGCTGAAATAGGTAGACTGTGGTACAAGAGGTTACAGCAGAGTGTGCTTGAGATTGCTCTTCCTGAGCCACTCCACTATGTCATGGTAGGTAGACATGTTCAGGACACATACAGATTTCTATGTAAAATGAAAAGCATATTTGACTTAATTCATAGAACTGTAATTAAGAACATTGTTTGCAAAGAAACATGCTAGATAGCTATAACAGAGGTTATAAAAACGAAAAGGGAAGAATTTCCACCTTGGGGATCTTATAATCAGTGAGGTATCCAAACACAAAGGAGGATATGATGATCTAGTCACACATATTATCTCCAGTCATGTCATTGCTGTCCACAGTAGATATGGATAGAAGTGGGCTACTTATTGGGATTAGCCTGCACCCAGATCTAAGAGTTAGGAGAATTAAGCATATCTCTCATACCAAAATATGGCTTTACTCATCACTTCATTTTTAAGTCGTATATATTAGCTATGCCATGGGAAAGTTATGTAACTCTCTCTGAGCCTCTGTAAAGTGGCTATCACCTCCCTAGCCAAATTGCTTTGAGGATCTATAAGTTAATGCATATAAAAGAATCTCTTACAATGCCTAGGACATTGTGGGTGCTCTATATAACTTAGAGTTTCCTTCATTTTTTTCCAGGAAGTCATGTAGAATAGGAATGTGTAAAATGCATTGTGTTAACCTGGTTTAGGGTTTAGAAAGACAAAAAGGATTTAATACATTAACATTAGAATAAGAATTCTCTGAACACTGATAAAAGACATTCCTATGAGACCAACCTGCCTCTTCAGTTCACTTTTTTTTTTTTAGATTTTTTAAAATTAATTCCCCCCCTCCCCCACCCCATTATCTGCTCTCTGTGTCCATTTGCTGTGTGTTCTTTCTGTGTCCGCTTGCATTCTTGTCAGCGGCTTTTTGTTGCGTCATCTTGTGGTGTTAGCTTTCCCTGTGTGTGGTGCCACTCCTGGGCAGGTTGCCCCTTTTTTTGTGCGGAGCAGCCACATTAATACTTCTAAACACACACTTGTGACAATAAAGCTCATCTGCATTCTCAAATTTTAACTGATAAGCACTCTCTTCTTCAAACAAACAGTTCAAGGAGGTATATACCTGGCAGTTAAGTCACAGTGTCTACATTAAAATAGCTTTATTGAAGCCATGTTAGTGACACAGGGTTGAGAATGGAATGCTATTGTCCTTTTTCCTGGGCTGTATATAGAGAGCTAGTATTTATTTTCAGGCTTAATCATAAGGTATAAACATATGTTAGCAGAGGTGTGTATTTTAATTTTAAATTGATCAGATTAAAATTATGACATATAGAATCTAGTCTCTCAAGCTAAACCAGCATTCTTTTAAATGTGTGTACGAATTTTTTGTTAAAAAATACTGAGGTGCTATATTCATCTTGGTAAGTTGTGAATTACTTCTGCCTTCTTCCCATGGTCCATCACCAATTCTCTATTAACTATGCAACCTCTGGCCTTGTCATGTTATATAAAATGCTAAATGTAGTTTAAAAGCTGTCATGGGAGCAGATGTGGCTCAAGCCGTTGGGCACCTGCCTCCCACATGCAAAGCCCCAGTTTGGTTCTGGTGCCTCCTAAAGAAGACAAGCAAGACAGAGAGCTGATGCAATGGGCTGATGCAAGATGACACAGTGAGGAGACACAATGAGAGATACAACAAGCAGGGAGTGGATGTGGTTCGAGCCACTGGGCGCCTCCCTCCCACATGGGAGGTCCCAGATTCCGTTCTTAGTGCATCCTAAAAGAAGACAAGCAGACACAGAGAGCACACAATGAACAGACACAGATAACAGACAGCAGACAGTAAATGCAAACAATGAGCAGGGAAGGGGGGGTGTGTAAAAAATTTTTTTTTTAAAAAGCTGTCACAGTTAAAAATAATATTTTCAGGGTAAGAGTTACGTGGGTCAGCCCATGAATTAGCAAGTGAATTTGTTTCTAAAAAATGAATGTGTCAAGATGGGGCCATTCATTTTTCTGAATGGACAATGTCCACGTTATGAATTAGAGATGGTAATAGACTGTACAGACACACCATCTAATAACATTCACTCACAGATTCAAATGAATTCAGTAGGATTTCAGAGACGGCAAAATGGTGAGCATAGAGGTGATTTTTCCTCCACTTTAATTGGAGGTGATCTGCCTCCTGTGAGCTCAGCACATATCTATGGTCACTGATGTCACAGGCTATCTTGCATAGTGAAAGTAACAAGGATAAAACGATCTTCTATGCTCAGTATGCTCCTGTACTTATCTCATACATCTCCTTATTCCAAGAAGGGTTTAAATCAGCAACTTGCACATCACATACTCTTGATAAATATTTAAGTGACTAAAAGGACAAGAACTGTACTCAGCTCACAGCATGTACTATCATATTTAATCTTTACAACCAATTATGGCCACTTTACATAGAAGGCATCTGAGACTTTCCAAAGATCATGCAGCTAATAATTGATAACTGGTATGCAGAGCTGGTATGCAATTTTACATACTGCAATATTTTTTCTGGATAACTATATATAACTATATAACTATATAGCTATATATATATATATATAGACATAATTTTTTAAAGGAGGTATTGGGAATTGAACCCAGGAGCTCGTATATGGGAAGCAGGCATTCAACCACTTGAGCTATATCCGCTCCCCATATATTTTATGAATAACTATATTTCTGGTATTTAAGTGTTTTAAATCCCCTCCTCCCCATTTACCATTACTTCTGCTTTGATATCAGTGCTTGTCATCTTTTATCTGGGTCACGACCAAACTACTAATTGGTCTTCCTCTCTTCCAGTTTATTTTTCCCACTGCCCTCATGGAGAGTTTCCTAAAGGATAAATCAGATAATAATAAACCCTTTGCTTAATATCCTTCAATGGTCTTCAGTCCCTAAAGAACAAAGTCTAGGGAAGCAGATGCAGCTCTGGGCATCCACCTACCACACCGGAGGTCCTGGATTCAGTTTCCGATTCCTGCTGAAGAAGACAGGCAAGACAGCAAGCTGACACAATGGACTGGTGCAGCAAGCGGATGCAACAAGATGATACAATAAGGAAACACAATGAGAGACACAACAAGGGGGAAGTGGGGGTGGCCTGAGCCAATGGGCACCTCCCTCCCAAGAGGGAGGTCTCGGGTTCGGTTCCCAGTGCCTCCTAAAAAAGAAGACAAGTACACAACAAATGGACAGATAGTGAGCACAAACAATGATGGGGGTGGGGAGGGAGGGAGGGAGGAAGGGAGGAAGGGAGGAAGGGAGCAAGGAAGAAGTCTAAACTACTCCTTAGGAGTACATTTAATTTATTCTATGACATAGCTGTTACATGTCTTTTATACATTCTCTTCTGCCATCTTAATAACTAACATGTACACTGTGCTCCATTCATAACAAGTGATGTGCAGTTTCAACATACTTCCCTTTATATGTCCTGAAATGTCCTTCATATTTGCCCGGGCAAACTCCTTTTCTTCCTTTATGACCTCCTCTCTGGAGACTTTTCTGACTTTCTGAAGAAAAATTACTCACTTCCTTTATGAAACAACATTATACCTGGAATATATCACTTGAAAGTTTTGGTCTCAAAGAGTTAGATCTTTAATTCATCTCTAAAAAATATAATATAGACCTATTGTAGACATATTAGCTTTTTAGTCATTTCCTCTGAAATACACGCTAGTGCCCTTATTTGCTTAATGGCTAGTCTGAGCTTCTTAGACCAATAACCTCTTCTACTATTACCTCAATGAACTCTGAAAATATATAAATGAAAATAGACCCACACCCTGGCATATTATAATCAAATTGTACAATGTGAAAGATAAAGACAGAATTCTGAAAACCATAATGTGACACACAAGGGAGTCTCAATAAGATTAAGTGCTGATTTCTCATCAGAAACCATGGAATCAAGAAGGCAGTGGAAAGACATATTCAAAGCACTGAAAGCAAAAAACTGCTAGCCAAAAATCTTATATCCAGCAAAACTGTCTTTCAAAAATGAGGGAGAGGTTAAGGCATTCACAGATAAACAAAAGCTGAGGAACTTTTTCACCACTAGATCAGCCCTACAAGAAATGCTAAAGAAAGTTCTATATGTTGAAAGGAAAACACAACAGACAATAAATCAAAGCTGCATGAAGAAATAAAGATCTCTGGTAAGGGTAATGACAGGGATAAATATACATGTAATATACTATTGTAGTTTTGGTTTGTAATTCCACTTTTCCTTCCTACAGGATCTAAAAGGCAAATGCATAAAATGTAATGAAAAATAAGTGGTTTGGGAGTCATAATGTATAAACATTTAATTTATGACAAGAACTACATAAAGATGGGGGATGAGGGGTATAATTTGTACATAATATTGAATTTACAAAGCAAATAAGATTGTTTATAGATTTAAGATGTTAAATTTAAGCCCCACAGTAACTGCAAAGAACACATATGAGAATAGCCAAGTTCATAAAAACAGAAATTAGGGTACAGGTTGATAAGGCAGAGATGGAGGGATGAGGAGCTAATGCATAATGGGTATAGGGTTTCTGCTTGGGAGATGAGAAATTTTAGTAATGGAAGGTGGTGAGAGTACTGCAACATAGTGAATGTGATTAATTCCACTGAATGGTATGCTTGGAAATGGTTGAGATGGGAAAGTTTATGTTGTATACAATACAACCTAATAATATACAAAAAAATAATAAAAAGATTGACTAAAGAGATAATGACAATTCAAGGCAATACACGCTTTTGGATGGGATCTAATGAGGGAGGAGAGAAGGCTCAAAAGGACATTATTGGGGGAAGTGGATTTGGCTCACTTGATAGAGTGTCCGCCTACCACATGGGAAGTCCAGGGTTCAAACCCCAGGCCACCTGACCCATGTGGAGCTAGCCCGCACAGGGTGTCCCCCACGTAGAGGAGCCCCACGTGCAAGGAGTGCACCCTGAAAGGAGAGCCATTCCATGTGAAAAAAAGCACAGCCAGACTAGGAGTAACACCGCACACAGGGAGAGTTGACACAACAAGATGACGCAACAAAAAAGAGAAGCAGGGAAGCGGACTTGGCCCAAAGGATAGGGCGTCCACCTACCACATAGGAGGTCCGCGGTTCAAACCCAGGGCCTCCTTGACCCATGTGGAGCTGGCCCATGTGCAGTGCTGATGCTCACAAGGAGTGCCCTGCCACGCAGGGGTGTCCCCCATGTAGGGAAGCCCCACGTGCAAGGAGTGCGCCCCGTAAGGAGAGCCGCCCAGCGCGAAAGGGAGTGCAGCCTGCCCAGGAATGGCGCCGCACACACGGAGAGCTGACACAACGAGATGACACAACAAAAAGAAACACAGATTCCCAGTGCCACTGATAATGATTGAAGCAGTCACAGAAGAACACACAGTGAATGGACACTGAGAGCAGACAATGGCGGGGGTGGGGGGCGGGAAGGGGAGAGAATTAAAAAACAAATCTTAAAAAAAAAAAAAAAGAGACGGAGTTTCCTGGTGCCACTGAAAGAATACAAGCTGACACAGAAGAAAACACAACAAATGGACACAGAGAGCAGACAACAGGGGGAGGGGGAAGTGTAGAGAAATAAATTAAATAAATAAATAAAAATCTTAAAAAAAAAGGACATTACTGGGACATATAAAAAGTTGGAATATAGTTGGTAAGCTCTATGGCAATGTTAAATTTCTTGAACTTTCTTGACAACTGCACTTAAGATGGATATATAACTGAATATCCTTGTTCTTAGGAAATGTACGTATCAGTACTGAGTGCTTAAGGGGCATGATACATATACCCTACACTCAAGTGTTCAGAAAATGAATTGATAAAGAGACCCATAGATGGGTAGATAGAATGATATGATAAATGTGATAAAATGTATGGTATTTTATATTTTGATATATTAACATGCTACTGCTGGAATTTAGACTCTAAGGCTTCCTTTACTATATTTTTATGAATATTTGTATAATGGTAGGTAGTGTAATAATCTGCCCTCCCAAACAATAAGTTCCTTAAGTATAGGCATTGAACACACATGAATGTTTCCCAGCTCCCAGCACAGTGACTGTATGTAGAAAAAGCTCAGGAAATGTTTACTGAAATGATGAATGACTGATAATACTCACCAATGGCTTTTCTAATCATTTGCTTGAAAACTGGTGACCCTAAAGAAATAATAATGTGAGAACACAAGTTTCTAGTGAAAGGGTGAGGTGGGGGCAAGAAAAAAAAATTAATGAATGCTACCCACTGGTATGTGCTATCTCATTTTTATACTAGAATGTTGTTTTTATTTTTAAATCATTTTATAAATATATGTTCATGTTTTGCTTAAATAAATGTTCATGTTTTACAAAATCGTTTTCCCCATCTCAGCAACATCTTTGATTTCTCATTGTTCATCATCTTCCAAATCCAATTCATCTATAAGTCCTTTCTATCTCCAAAATGTCTCTTGAATATATCCTCATTTTCTATCTCCTACTGTCACTCTGTTGATCTAAGCTTTCATTTCCTCCTTGGATGACGGATATAATGTCTTAGCTACTCTCCATGTTTCTACTCTTATCTCTTTTAAATGCATATTCCACATGCCAGAATTCCTTGATCAAAATAACATCTTAAAACCATGAATCAGATTAAATTTCTTCCTGCTTAAAACTTACAATGGCTTCCATTGTATTCAAATGCACAGGCTTTCCTATTGTTTATATGGCTGATGTGGCCTCAATGATCGGCCCCTGCCTAGCTTTCTGACCACATCTCCTTCCACACTACATTTTACTCAGTCACTCACTCTGCAGCAGCCACACTGGCCTTTCTGTTTTGAACATACCAAGTTTCTTGGCCCAGGCCTATGCACTTGCTGTCTCCTCTGATCTTTCTGTGCCAGGCTCCACTGCATCATTCAACTCAAATGTCATTCTACTCTGCAGCCTTCCCTTATCACCCTATCTAATGGAGTGCAGTAACACCTTGTATTCTCTTCCCTTGTATTATTTCCTTTGTGACATTTAATACTACTTGAAATTGATTATTTACTTTATTTGTTACATATTATCTCTCTCTCCAACTAGAAAATCTGGGCAGGGTTCAGTAAATAAATAAAAAATAATTATTCCCAAGGGTATTAAAGAGAAACATAAACACAAAATAAGATTCTTGCCTTAGCCCCTTTGATTTATTCATTCATCCGTTTTTACTTTCAGAGATTCTAATTTTACAAGGCCTGTTGAATGCTGTCTTTCCCTTAGCAACCAAGAGTTAACTAAAGTGACCCCTTGGCATCTGTAGATCTAATATTTATTGGTTCAGCTTTCCCAGAGAGACTCCATAGGGACACAACACAGCAACATGTGGGTTTGCTGAGGAACTTAGATACCCCCTTGTAGTAGATAGAGAGTAAGCCTAGCTTACAAGGCTTTTTCTAATTTGTTTATTATATGTTCTTATGGTAAGGCAGTTATTTATCTCAATTTTTAAAAAAATGATTCTTTCCCCCCTAAGATGGCTTCCTCATCTGTTTGTTCATTGTTTTTGCTCATTGTCTGCTTGTTGTTTTTGCTTGTTGTCTGCTCGTTGTCTGTTTTTTCTTTAGGAGGCCACGGGAACTGAATCCAGGACCTCCCATGTGGGAGGCAGGCACTCAACTGCTTGAGCCACATCTGCTCCCTATCTCAATTTTTAAATGAAGAAACCAAGCAAAAAAATTTCAGAGTTATTTTTTTTGACAATTAAAAAAATATTTATTGAGGTGCAATTCACATAACAAAATTAACCATTTTAAAGTGTACAATTCTATGACAATCAGTGATATTTTAAAATTGGGAAAGTTTAAGAGCATCTTAGGCTATATCCTTCATGAATGTCAAATTGCCTTTTCCCCCCTTGAACTCAGTAAAGAAACAGACACAGTCCAACTAAGCTGGTATACCTGGTTAACTGTGACGATTCGTTAAGAACGTTATGGTTAGAGAAGAGGACTTGGCCAATGGATAGGGCGTCTGCCTACAAAATGGGAAGTCCGCAGTTCAAACCCTGGGCCTCCTTGACCCACATGGGGGCCACGTGCACAGTGCTGATGCACGCAAGGAGTGCCCTGCCATGCAGAGGTGTCCCCCGTGTAGGGGAGCCCCACGTGCAAGGAGGGTGCCCTGGAGGGAGAGCCACCCAGAGCAAAAGAAAGTGCAGCGTGCCCAGGAATGGCACTGCACAAACGGAGAGCTGACACAAGATGACGCAACAAAAAGAAACACAGGTTCCCAGTGCCACTGATAATGATAGAAGTGGTCACAGAAGAACACACAGCGAATAGACACAGAGAGCAGACAACTGGGGGGTGGGGGAAGGGAAGAGAAATAAATAAAAAATAAATCTTTTAAAAAAAAAAGAACGTTATGGTTAATACCAAATGTTTTGTTTCTGAAAAGGTTATTATTGATCTATAGCGATCATAAAGAATGGCCACAGAAAAATGTACAGGCCATTTTAGACATGCAAGTAGCTGAATCACTGTGGTTTTTGGTAAAGAAGAGAGAGGTTTCCATATTTAAAATAAAAATATCATAGTATTGGTGTTTAAAGTGTCCAATGAGGGTTGGATAATACATGCTATATAGATGTCAACTATTTAAGGAAGGAGCAGGAAACTAGCAATACAAAACAACCAGAAAACAGCTCTTAGAATGAGTAGACTGGGATAGAGAGGACTAAATGAACCCAGGACAAAGGGCGAAAGAGAAAATACTCAATTTTCTATGTATACACAATGTGCCCAGAACTGTGCTTGGTGCTAGATGGGATAAAAAGCCAGCATATAACATGGCGCTGACCCTCAATGGTATAAAGACTACATGGGAGGGAAACAGTTATGGCTCAAGTGATAGAGCATCCACCTACCATATAGGAGGCCCAGGGTTTGGTACCCAGGGCCTCCTGACCCGTGTGATGAGCTGGCCCATGCGCAGTGCTGCCGTGCACAAGGAGCGCTATGCCACGCAGGGGTGTCCCCCACATAGGGATGCCCCATGTACAAGTAGTGCACCCCACAAGGAGAGCCACCCTGTGTGAAAAAAGCGCAGCCTGCCCAGGATGGTGCCACACACATGAAGAGCTGACGCATAAAAAAAGTGACAGTTTCCTGCTGCTGCATGACAAGAATGCAAGCAGACACAGAAGAACACACAATGAATGGACACAGAAAACAGACAATGGGGGGAAGGGGAGAGAAATAAATAAGATATATCTTAAGAAAAAAAAAAGACTATATGGGAGAGTCAAGACCCACAGATCAGGACAATTAGGAGGTCCCCACGACTGTGTATAATAAATGTACTCGGTAGGTATATTTGAAACTACATTAGACAGTAAGGCAAGGCCAACTTAAGATGAAAACAGAAAGCCAGAAGGATGAGCTTAAACTGTTCAATAGGCAGGTGACTAAATGATGCAGACAATTTTTTAGAAAGATTAATCTGGTAGCAGAGGAGAGAAGTCAGACAAGTCAGAGATCAAAAGATAGAAAATGAGAAGCTGGAATGAGTGGTTACCATGGAAACAGAGAGAAAGCAGGGAAAAAGAAAACCAACTCTTCAGTGACTATTTAACTTTCAAAACTACATATAGCTTATTATGTCCTCCTTTGTATAATACACTAATATAGAAAATTGCCAGAGAGATAATATTCTTTACCAAGTCAGTGAAGGATACACCTAGAGGAAATGGAATGCCCCTGATATATAAACACAGTGACTCAGAGTTCCCAAGTGAGGCACAAAGTGTAGTTAAAAAATCTATTGGGGGAAGTGGACATAGGCTCAACTGATAGAGCATCTGTCTACCATATGGAGGATCCAGGGTTCGATCCTCAGGGCCTCCTGACCCATGTGATGAGCTGGCCCATGTGCAGTGCTGCTGCAGGCAAGGACTGTCCTGCCACGCAAGGGTACCCCTGCATAGGGGTGCCCCATGCACTCTGCATGAAATAAAGTGCAGCCCACTCAGGAGTGGCGCCACACACAAAGAGCTGATACAGCAAGATGATACAACAAAAATGAGATACAGATTCCCAGTGCCACCTGTTAATGCAAGAGGATGCAGAAGAACACACAGCAAGTGGACACAGAGAGCAGACAACGGGGGATGGGGAGAGAAATAAATAAAATAAATCTTAAAAAAAAAAATCTATTGGTTTGGTTACTTTCTCTGAAAGTCTAATTAATAATGGAATTCAAACCATAACATACTAACCTGAACCAAGCAGAAGATGATTCGGTAACACTACTCAATTGTTTATCTGGTTATCACTAAATGAGGAATGAGTAAGATTCAGTAAGGTCAAGTAAGCGGTCTTTTCTACAAAGAACATTCTATAGGCAACTCTTTTCCTTAAAGTTGATGAGAGAAAATGATGGAAGTTTTTAAGAGAAAGAGAAGGAAAGAGAAAAAGAAAAGTGGAGAATAGTAACAACTCAGTATTCATCACTGTGCACATTCAAGTGTTCTCAAGTCCTCTTGACTGCATCTTGGAAATGCTGCTGAGCTTGTCCCTTTCTATCTCCATTGCCACAGCACTGGTTAAAGAAGTTGCGGTTATTTCTCCTCTGAACTATTCTAACAATCTCCTAACTGGTCTCCCTATTTAATACCACTCTCTTCACATTTCAGTCAATCTTTCTCATCATCTCTAAAATTATCTTTCTAAAATACATGATCATATCACATAACTTCCCTGCATGAAGGTACTCTCTGGCCTACAGGATCAAAAGTAAGCACACAACCCTAATCACAAGACACCTTTCAGACAATCTATTTCTATCCTACCTTTTCAATTACATCTGTCACCTTGACCCTTCATGCCCAATATTCTCATGGAACTTCTCACCACTTTCTGAACATGCTTTGTTCCTTACATAGACTGGTCTTGTTGCTGGAACATATCTCATTTCCTCTCGTCTTCTCTTTCAAGGCTCAAATGTCAACTGTCACTTCCTCTCTCATGTCTTCACTACCATTACCTCCTTCTTCTACCTCTGCATCCTGTCCATTTGCTTATGACTGTACAATAACACCTCTTCTATGACAATCATTAGTATACTTGTCTGCCTTCCCTACTTCACAGGGAACCCCTTGAGATTCACTACAATTTACTCATCTTTGCATTTCCAGTACTCTAGTCACTAGTTTCTAGTTACTGTGGTCACTGTTCACTTAGACAAATGAACGGCAAGCAGAAGGTAGTATTAATAGGATATAAGATAATAAATATTAGGTAAATGAATGAATAATAATAATAATGAATAACTGATGCTCAAATGAAGAAATGGGTTATAGAATTAAAATCTGAGTCTAATTTTTAAAAAGGCATGTGTTGGGAAGCAGACTTGGCCCAATGGACAGGGCATCTGCCTACCACATGGGAGGTCCGCAGTTCAAACCCCGGGCCTCCTTGACCTGTGTGGAACTGGCCCATGCGCAGTGCTGATACTCACAAGGAGTGCCCTGCCACGAAAGGGTGTCCCCCGCGTGGGGGAGCCCCACGCGCAAGGAGCGTGCCCCGTAGGGAGAGCCGCCCAGCGTGAAAGAAAGTACAGCCTGCTCAAGAATGGTGCCACACACACAGAGAGCTGACACAACAAGATGATGCAACAAAAAGAAACAGATTCCTGGTGCCACTGATAAGCATAGAAGCGGTCACAGAAGAACACACAGCGAATGGACACAGAGAGCAGACAACTGGGTGGCGGGGGAAGGGGAGAGAAATAAAAAATAAAAAAAATAAAAAGGCATGTGTTAAACTAGGGCATAGTATATACCTTATTAAATGTCTAAAAAATTAATAAAAAGGTCAAAATGAAAACCAGTGTAATATCTATGGATTTTTTAAAGAAGGGAGAATAAATCCTAACACATAATAAATCAGCATAAGACTCGTAAGAAAATAAATAAAACTCAATGTAATTTAGAAGTATGCTTACTACTAGTTGATGTTCCTTCAGAAACATGAAAATTTGATACGGGGAGTATGGGAAATGTTACCAGACAGGCTAGTACTCTAGAAGTAATCATGTACAGATCCATATATTTTGCAGGATGAGTTCAGAAGTTATCATTTTAGTGTTGGTGAAAGCAACATTTGGCAATAGGTAATATTTACTATAAAATCAAATCAGTGAAGTAACATTTCCAAACAATGACAACATGTACCCAAACCAATATTAACATAAAATATACCTTTAAGAAAACATCTTTAAGATGTTTTAAGAAAACATCTAACTGATAAGTTTGTCCAAGAGGTCAGATGCTGAGAATAACAGAATTGAAATCAAATTCAAGAATATGACAGAAATCATTGTGGAAATGGAAGACACTTCTGTATGTCTCTCCTATAAGCTATTATGTTACATTTAGAGAATATAAAAATTACAAGTAAATGGGTAACATGTTCAAAATGGGATTAGCCGGTCTTTTTTTTTTTTTTTTTAACTATTAACCAAATAATTAAGTTCTAATTTCCATTTGTTTTATATTTACATGTGGCTCTTATTTCTTGCTTTCCTCTCAAATATCCTAGGTATGATGCTTTGATCATGAGATAACAAACCATACATTTTTCTTCCTTTTTTAGGAGGTACTAGAGATTAAATCCAGGACCTAGTACAGCAGAAGCAGGTGCTCAGCCACTGAGTTATACCCATTTCCCCACAACATACATTTAAATGAAAGTTTACAAATCTAGTCAACAACAACAACAAAAATCTAGTCAACATTAAAGAACTGAAAGTCTAATACATATGCATTACTCTACATGTAAGATCATGGGACTTAACAGCAGCTGTCACTACTATAAGGCACATATATTCTGCACCTAAGGCGAAGAAGCAACACTGGTCGTAGAAGTGACAGAATGAAAACTTGAACACACATGCTCGAACCTCTTGCAAGCCCCAAATGGTCCTCTTCTTAAAAGAGGCATCACTCCTTTAGCTCTCCAAATACAAGTGCCAGCCTTGCTATCTTTGCTCTGAAATGAGAACAACCTATTTCCCAAAAAGAATGCTTCAGCAGCAAGTGTCCTAAGCAAAAATTTCCTTGATTTCTTATCTCTACCCTAAAACTGCTTGAATATAGAATGAAATACCAAGTCAAGACAACTATAATTAAATGGATGAATGGATAAACAAAATGTGGTATGTACCTACAAAGTAATATTATTTAGCCATAAAAGGAAGGAAGTTCTGATATATGCTATGTATGGATAAATCTTGTAAACATGCTAAGTGAAAGAAGTCAGGCATGAAGGACAATATTTTATGATTCCACCTATATGCAATATCGAGCATAAGCAAATACACAGAGACAGAAAGTAAATTAGTAAGTTAATGGGTACAGAGTTTCTGATTAATGTATGAAGATATTTTAATAATGGATGGTGTTGATAGTAATGCAAGATTGTGAATACAATAAATGTCACTGAATTGTACACTTAAAATAGTTAAAATGGCAAATTTTACAATACAAAAAATTTAAAATCAATTAAACAATAAAAAATGAATTAAATACAATTATATTTATAATCCCTTTATTGAAATTGCTTATTTTATCATAGTGGTAGCTATGTGATAAAATAAGCTTAATCTAAGAGAAAGACTTAATTTTCTATTTCAAAATCACTTGTCTAGAAATATTAAATTTTGAAATACTGCAGGTATATCATTATTGTATGTAAAGCAACTGGACCTAAAAAAGGAAAGAAAAAAAAAAACATATGAAGAATGACAAGAAGTTTCCTAGAAAAGTCTATTTAAATGCTACCCAGAACCAAATGGATCCTATTTGAAATACACCATCTTTCATAATTTTATAATTAAGGACAGAAAGGCATTTATAATATAATAATTAGGAAAAAATTGATGGTTTCCTTTCCAATACTGGTCCTTTAAAACTGAGACAGTTTTAGCTTGCAGAACATTAATAAACACCCAGTAGCAGATAAGCACTCAGCCTGATCCCCACACATAACCTTCTCCCTTATCACGAAGTTGCCCTCCTTCATACTTTTTATTTGCTTTCCTTGCAGTTCTATTTTTGGTTTAAGTTCCTGATACTCATCTCAGGCCATCCTTGCTTGATGATCCATACTTGTCTTAGTTACCCACTTCAGTTCATCTGTTCAACTCTAGCCTTTACAATGTATTACCACCTGTGGGTAGAGGTGTTCTCACTACTAATCCCATACCTACTGAGGCCTGCCTCTCCTACTTCCTACCACAATACGGGAGAGAGCCTGGACTGGTAATAAGAGAAAGAAAAGAAATCTCAGGTAAGGTAAAATAATAAAGTGTCAAAAAATAAAGAGGGCTAAAGAGAAAGGAGAATCAAGTCAAAGTAATCAAATCTATAGTTATTCAAATAAAAGAAGAAAAAGATGCCCAATATGCAAAGATGATGTTCAGCCACTTATCAATTATCAACAGAAAAAGGCACAAATTTCAAAATGAGGAATAACACTGATTTAAATGTGTTATAGTAATTCTATTAAAGTATTTCTTTTGTACTGGGAATGAATATAAGTAATGAAGTCATTCTGTGAAGAACTGACTCAGGAGGAGCTAGCAACATATTTAGATTCTTTATCTGATACTCTCTCATACCCCTACCCCAATCTCAGAAGCAACATAAAGTCTATGTTGTCCCTTCTATGCTGTAGAGTGCTACCTACTGTAGAAATGCAAAGTTGCCCCAGAGGGAAGTAACATATGAACAATCTTGTTTCAAAGACCTTCCCTCAAATTTTTAAAAAGGTATTTAAGTAAAGCAAAGCAGGCATTTAAAAGCACTTATTTTCACAAGTAAATTATCATACAGTGGTATGTCCTGAGAGTTATCTATATTTAGGATTTCATTGTAAAAACAGAGGAAAGGAAATGATCATCAGAGGTTAGATGTGAACTGGATCTCAAAGATGTGTATTTATAAAGAAGAAGGAAAGCTCTTCCTGAACAGAAAGTGGGCAAGCCCAAGGCATGTGTAGCTAATCTTTGAGTCCAGTTCTGGTTTAGCTAGAATGGAGACTTCAAGCCAAGCAAAGAGGGTCTTGAGAGCAGAAAAGGCATCTTAACTCAATCTTCAACATTTAAAAGTCAATGAAGGTTCATTAAATACAGGATAATTATGATGTAAATAGGGCCTAGGCCAATAGTTAACATTACAATTTTAAACGAGGGAAAATTAATTAGTGCATGATTATTTAAATAAAAACTTTTTAAGTTTGGGAAGTATGGGACTTTCATATTCAAAAAGGTTCAATTTGTATAATCTATATACAAAGATTGCCTTTAATATTTAAGAAATATTAATTAAAAGAAGCAAGGGTTACTGTAGTTCCTCTTTAATATAAAACTTGAATACAAAGCATAGATGGTTAGGGAAAAATCAAAACTATTTCAAATATTGCCTTAGATAGGGGTACACTGAACTTAAATACAACAACTGGAAAAAGGATGAAGTTAGTTTGGGCACTTTTCTGCTCTTTCTATCAATGCTGGATTTAGGGATAGTTGCTAGGCATAGAGAACTCCACTTGTTACTATATGGGATAAAAAGTTAGCATCAGGGAAGTGGATGTGGCTCAACCAACTGGGCTCTCATCTACCATGTAGGAGGTCCAGGGTTCGATGTCCAGGGCCTCCTGGTGAGGGCAAGCTGGTCCACACAGTGAACTGGCTCAAGCAGAGTGCCAGCCTACACAGGAATGCTGCGCTGCACAGTAGTGCTGGCTAGTGCTGAGAGCTGTTGCAGCAAGATGATGCCGTAAGAGACACAGAGGAGAGAAAATAAGAAGACATAGCAGAACAGGGAGTTGAGGTGGCACAAGAGAGTAATCACCTCTCTTCCACTCTGGAAGGTCCCATGAGTGGTTCCCGGAGCTGCCTAATGAGAATACAAGCAGACATAGAAGAACACATAATGAACAGACACAGGGAATAGATAACGGGGAAACGGGGGTAATGGGGAGGGGGGTGCGGATAGGGAGAAATAAATAAATCTTTGGGGAAAAAAAGGTAAGCATCAGGCTGTATTTCAGGACTGAACAATCTAATTGGAGAATATAAGACAAAAACATATGAAACGTCTAACAAACAATGAAAGGCATTATGTTAGTGTCAAAGTGAATAATAAAGGGGAGAGGGTGTAGCTCAGTAGTTGAGTATCTGCTTCCATGTATGAGGTCCTGGGTTCAATCTCCAGTAACACCTTAAAAAAAAAAGTGAATGAAACATGGAATAACCACAATTGATGCTCATTTTGGGCAGACTCCAGAACTATTCTCTAAAGGAGGTAGGGTTAAAGGCACAATACAGGACCTAGAAAGGCTCTGTATACCCAAGGAAAAGGAGAGATGACATAGGAGATAAAGATGCTTTAAGGGTACAGTGCTAGGTTCAGCTCAAAGACTTTCGATAGGAGAGTGAAAACCTGAATTCAATGTAAATATCAAGAACATTAGGTACAGATGTGAAGTCTATATGAACAGTGGCTCCTGGATTTTTGTTACATAAAAGCTGCCTAGTGCAAATATGAATAATGGTAATGAAAAGGAAATATCACAAGCTCTAAAGATATTAAAGGGTTGCTGAAGACATAAACTTGGAATTTGGTTTAGGGCAAAATTTAGTACTTATTTTATTTGGAAAGTAAACTAAGGACCTCTTCAAGAGTGAGAAGGCAATGAAAAAGTGCAGAAGGCCCAAGGACTTACCAATTGCTGAGACCTGAGGAGCAAGAGGAACCACCATTGGAGATGGGCTGAAAAGTAAGAGACTTGAAGAATACAGAACTGTGGAAGAAGAAAAAGGCAGCCTATCTTCAGGATGCTTCCCCACCCCCCATCAGTGTAATTAGAAGGTTATGTCTAGATTGGAGGTAAATCATGAAAACTTTATAAGCAACTTCTATATCTTAAAAAGAAGATTAATATACCACTTTGGTTATTAGAATTTTGTACCCATGTAATCAAACTTTTAATTCCTGCAGTAACTAAGAATTTCAAGTTGCAAATTCAATGTACAGAGAAAAGAATATTCTTGAATAGATATAGGAATATTGAGGTTATCTATTTCTTTTCAAGTGAGGTTGGGTACTTTGTGTTTTTCAAGGACTTTGTCCATTTCATCTAAGTTGCAAAATTAATTGGCATAAAGTTGTTCATAATGTTCTCTTAATATCCTTTTTTAAAAGATTTTATTTACTTCCTATCCCTTGCCACTTGCGCATGCTGTCTGCTGTGTCCATTTGCTGTGCATTCTTCTGTGTCTGCTTGTCTTTTTTTTTTGCCTTCTCTTTAGGAGGCACCAGGAACTGATCCTGGGAACTTCCGATGTGACAGAGTGGCACTCAATACCTAGAGCCACCTCAGCTCCCTGGTTTGCTGAGTCTCTCATTGTCCTTTTCCTCTGTGCCTCTTTTTTGTTGTGTCATCTTGTTGCATCAGCTTGCCGCGTGGGCCAGCTGTCCCCGCAGGCCAGTTCGCCTTCACCAGGAAGCCCTGGGAACCAAACCCAGGATTCCCCATATTGCAGACGGGAGCCCCATCATTTGAGCAACATCCACTTCCCTTAATATTCTTTTAAGGTCCATAAACTGTGTAGTGATGTTACTTTTCTCATTCCTGCTGTTGATAATTTGTCTTCTTTTTATTTTTTTCATGATCAGTATGGCTAGAGATGTTATTAGGTACATTCACGTTTTTCACCTTGATGCTTGTTTTCTATATGGATCTACTCTTTTTCCTCTTTTTTCTGCTTTCTTTTGGAGTATTTTCTTATGGTTCCATCTTATTTCCTTTATTTATATATTTATTTCCTTTATTTATTTATTCCTTTATTTATATAACTCTTTGTTTCATTATTTCAGCGATTGCTTTAGGCTTTATAACATATATCTTTAACTTAGCCTAAGTTACCTTCGAGTGATATGATACTACTTCACATATAGTATGAGAATCTTAAAATGGTATGTTTCCATTTCTTCCCGCCTGGTACTTATTCTTTTGTTGTCATACATTTCTCTTATACATATGTTACTCTATAATACATTATTCTTCTTAAACAATTATATATTAAAGACATTTAAATAAGAAAAAAACTATATTTATCCTTGTAGTTATTATTTTCAGTTTTCTTCATTCCCTTGTGTAGAACAGATTCATATTTCCATCTAGTATCATTTTCCTTCTGCCTGAAGGACTTTTTTAACATTTTTTGTGGTGCAGATATGCTAGTAATGAATCATTTTAGCTTCTGTATGTCTGAAAAAGTATTTCATATTAGTTTTTTAAAGATATTTTCACTTGAAAAAAAATTAGTACTTAAAGATGTTCTTCCACTGTCTTCTGACTTGTATTGTTTATAAGAAGAAATCTGCTGTCATAGTTATATTATTCCTTTGTATATCCTTTATCTTTTTCATGGGCTCCTTTTAAAATTTTCTTTTTACCATTAGTTTTAAGTAACCAGTTTATGATGTGGGTTGATGTCGTTTTCCTCATGTTTCTTTTGCCTGGGATTCATTGAACTTCTTGAATCTGTGGGTTTAAAGTTTTAATCAAATTTGGAAAAACTTCACCTATTATTTCTTCAAATGTTTTTCCTGCCCCCTCCTCCTCACTTCTTCTTAAGTGACTCCAATTAGATGCACATTAGCTCCTGAAGTGCCTCACAAATCATTGGTGTTCTTTTTTTTCTTTTTAAAATTATCTTTTCTTTTTGTATATCATTTTGAATAGTTTCAATTGCTATGTCTTCAAGTTTATTTTCCTTTCTTTTTCAATACCTAATCAGTTAATTCCATTTAGCATATTTTTAAATTCTATCAAACATTGCAGCTTTCATGTCTAGAAATTTATGTCTTCTATTTCTCTACTTAACTGTTTTATTTTATTTATTTTTAAGGTACCAGGGCAGGGATTGAACCGTGGACCTCATATGTGTGAAGCCAGTGCTCAATCACTGAGCGACATCAGCTCCCCTGGGTTGTTTTTTCATTTGTTTGCTTGTTGTTTGTTTTTTTTTTGTTTTTAGGAAGCACCAGGGATTGGACCCAGGACCTCCAGTGTGGGAAGGAGGCACTCAACCACTTGAGCCCATATTCACTCCCCTCTACTTAACTTTTTGAACAGATAGTAGAGTTACAATACAGAACTAAGGTATTTGGTCTGCTAATTCTAACACCTGGGTTGATTTTGATTGGTAGGTTTTTCTCTTCCTTGTGAGTCATGCTTTTCTGCTTTTTTGCACGCCTGGTAATTGCTAGACATTTGGATTTTATCTTTTGGTGCTGGATATATATGTATTTCTTTTTTGTACTTTTGGATATATATGTATTTCTATAAATATTCTTGAACTTTGTTGTGGGATACAGATAAATTACCTGGAAACAGTTTAATCCTTTTGGTTTATATATTTTGATTTGTTATGTAGGACCACAGCAAATTTAACTCTAGGGCTAATTATTCCCCATTACTGAGGCAAGACCCTTCTGAAAATTCTACCATATGCTGTATGAATTATGAGGTTCCCAGTCTGGCTGGTGAAAATAAGCACTGTTCTTGGCCCTGTTTGAACGTCAAACACTGTTTCCTTTCATCGTCGCAAATGGTTCTTTTCCCATCGTTGTTGGGTAGTTTCCCGACAAACACGTACGGATCAGTACTCTGCTGAATACTGAAAGGGACCCGGCAGATTTTCAGTTCTCTCTCTGTGCAGCTCTCTTCTCTCTAGTACTCTTTCCTGTGAACCCTAGCTGCCTTGGTCTCTATGGAATCTGAGCTCTGTCCCCTCAATACAGGAAGTGTGCTGGGCTTCATCTGATTGTACTCTCCCTGCACTGCCGCCTAGAAATTGTCTCAAGGCAGTAAGGTGGGGCAATCATTGGGCTCACTTTGTTTGGCTCTCTTTTTCTCAGGGATCACTGTCTTTCATTGCCCTATATCCAATGTCTTGAAAACCATTGTGTATTAATCTGTCAAAGGGGTGTCAATGCAAAGTACCAGAAATCTGTCGGCTTTTATAAAGGGTATTTATCTGAGGTAAAAGCTTACAGTTATGAAGTCATAAAAAGTCCAAATCAAGGTCACTTTCTCACCATAGTCAGTGTGCCAACTGTTGAAGCAACATGGTCACTGATGTCTGCTCGGTCTTTCCTTCCCTTCTGGACTTCTAGTCTTCTCTTGGGGCATCTATATCAGTCTCATCTGTTCTATGCTCTTCCCAAGGTCAGCTACAAACTGTCAGGTTGATCTTTCCCCAGGACTCCAGGATCAAAAATGATAAAGCTCTCTTTCTTCCCACATCTTCTTGAGTGTCTGTTTATATCAGACCCAGCAAGCAGGCAGGGACTCAACCTGAGTCACGCCCACTGATGTAGTAAAATCAAAAAGCCCTAACTCAATCTTAACAGGAAATCTAATCAAAGACACCTCGTTGTATTTAATACAATTAAAGGGTATCACACCAAGAGGAAGAGATTAGTTTACAAAGATAATCTTTCTCTTTTGGGGACTCATAAAATAATCTCAAACTACCACACATTTTTTCACATATTTTGTCTATTTTTTTTGTTCAGGCAGGAGAGTAAATCTAGCCCCTGTTATTCATCTTGACCTGAAGCACAAAGTCTACATCTATGTACTTTTTGTACAGAAAAAAACTCTTTGTGAGATTTTCTCTTCAGGTATTTTGATTACCTCCCAGCTGTTCTTCCTAAAATCCTAATACTGGATCTTATAACATCTAGATTAAGTTCTAGATTATATAAATCTAGAAAAAGTCATTTTCAAACATATGTGACCTTCAAAATATTTAAACTTCAGAACATCCTACTCATAAAATTAAGTGTCAGTATATGTAGAGAGAATCCTTTTTCTTCTATGACTATTACTTAAATAAAAATGTTTAGTATTAAACAAAGAAAATATAATTTTCTATGGTGATAGGCCCTGCTACTATTTCAAATCCAACTTTTATAGCTTAATATTTCATCACTTCTATCAAGACTATTAAGTCATCACTTTTTACTTTTTCATATAAAACCACAAAAAAGGTGTGTAACAACATGGAAATCTGTGTTTACAACCCTATATTGAAAAACGGAAAAACTCTGGCCAATTCTGATTAGTAAAAGATATTTAAATTCTTCCTACTGAGCTACTATTCCTGGCTTAACTTTTAACACTTGTATAAAAGTCTAATTCTAATTCATTCTTCCAATGGGGTTTGTGGCAGATGGATAGGTGACACCTAAATGTGCTTTCTCTTTCTTCCAAGTAATAGAGTTTTGGCAGGACACATGGTCCCTCACCTAGGGACCACATTTTCCACCTTCCCTTGCAGCTAGGTGTAACCTATGACAATGTTTTCATCACTTGATGATAAATGAAACTTCATCATTTTTTAAAAGATTTCTCCCTCCCCTTGTTGTTTATTTTTATTTATTTTTAAATTTTTGTGCCCGCTGTCTGCTTTCGGTGCCCATTTGCTGTGTGTTTTTCTGTGTCTGCTTGTCTTCTCTTTAGGCAGCACCAGGAACTAATCCTGGGACCTTCCGGAGTGGGAGAGGGGCACTCGATCTTTTGTGCCATCTCAGCTCCCTGGTCTGCTGCATCTCTTATTGTCTCTTCTCTGTGTCTCTTTTTGTTGTGTCATCTTGCTATGCCAGCTCTCTGTGTGGGCCAGCACTCCTGCAAAGGCCAGCACTCCACATGGTTCAGCATTCTACGCAGGCTAGCACTTCATGTGGGCCAGTTCTCTGCTCGGGTCAGTTCATCACGTGGGCCAGCTTGTCTTCACCAGGAGGCCCCAGGAATCAAATCCTGGACCTCTTATATGGTAGATGGGAGCCCAATCACTTCAGCCACATCTGCTTCCTGAAACTTTATCATTTTTAAAGGGAACTAACTTGGCCTCTTCTTTTGCTTTCTCCCCTCAGTAAGTTAGAATGTGGTTGTGATGGTGACCCAGCTTTGATCAGGATGATGAAGATGAGATTCTAAAGCAATGGTTCTTATCCAGGGTGATTACTCCCCACAGGAGACATGTAGCAATGTCTGGAAACATTTTTGGTTGTCACTCTTATGTCATTCTCTTATGCACAGGACAGGATTCTACAAAAATAATTATTTGGCTCACCTGTCAAAAGTAGTGATGTTAAAAAATTCTGCTGCAGAACAACAGGATGAAAGGAACTTGGGCTCCTGAATAACCCCATGTGGCTGAGCTCCATATATTCATGGACCACATGCCTACCTCTATAGAATAATAAAATAAAACAAAACAAAACAAAAAACTTCTTCCTTATTTAAGCCACTGTACTTCAGGATCTATTTGTTATGGCAGTTTATTCTATAATCTAACTAAAACAGAAAATGGTTTCCTCAAATGAGGTGCTGGCACAATAAAACTTACACACTCCTTGTCTTAGTGATTGAGCAAAAGGCAACATATGAAAACAAATAATGCAGGCTGGAAAACTGGTAATTCTTTTTATGCTATGTCACAATGTTTGTTAAAACTAATGCCTGTGATAACTGAAAAGGCAGACAAACTACATGGTATGAACCACTTTAAAGAAAGTGTTTGGAAAGTACCAGTGAGCAAGCTGCTCCTTGCTACTATAGTAAGGCATTACAAGGAAGAGATAAGCCCTGGCAAAAACTGGCCAGTCTGCAAGCAGAGACAAGCAGAGTACAGCTCTTCTGAGAGAGCTTTTGTCTGCCCATGTTCTACAATCAAAACTATCAAATACAGTGATTTGGGGCCTGGTAGGATTGGAAAACCCAACGGTCTGTACCTGAAACAGAAGGATAAAAAGGCTCTATGTTTTTTCGCAAGTACATCTCATTAAAGCTTCTTAGTCAAAATATACAGCCAGCCAGAAAAGCAATGAGAAAATTAAGAGTGTTTCCTTCCCACCCAAGTTTGTGGTTTTAAATGGCTTCAAAGTAACCACTATTATAATTGGAAAAGAGAACAGGCCAGTAAAAACATATAAAACAAGGACTTAACTTTATCTAGTTTGGCTCTGTTTAATCACATGGAATTGACTGGAAGCAAAAAGATCAAAAGTCTACTAAAAGTTTTAAGGGGAATTAAAAAAAAAAGAAATCCATCCTGGCTTTGGGGGAAAAAAAAAAGCCTATACTTGTGTATTAGTCAGCCAAAGGGATACTGATGCAAAATACCAAAAATAGGTTGGTTTTAATAAAGGTTATTTATTTGGGGTAGGAGCTTACAAATACCAGGTCATAAGCATAAGTTACTTCTCTCATCAAAGTCTGTTTTCATGGTTGGAGCAAGATGGCTGCCGACATCTGCAAGGGCTCAGGCTTCCTGGGGTCCCTTCTTTCAGGGTCTTGTTTCTCTCTGGGTTCAGGGTGGCTCTCTTCCCAGGGCTTGCTTCTGTTTCTTCTGTGAGCTTACCTGACAGGGCTCCAGTTTAAGGCTTCAGCATCAAACTCTAACATCAAAACTCCAACATCAAAAACCCTCAACTCTGTCTTTTAACACACTAATGAAGTGGCCCAATCAAAGCTCTAATCATAACTTAATCACACCCAGGTACAGACCAGATTACAAATATAATCCAATATCTATATTTGGAATTCATAACCATATCAAATTGCTACAGCTAGTCACTAAAATAAACTATCAGACCACCAAACTCCACAAGTAGGAAAAAGGTTTTGGAGGCTATTCTCTCCAACACCAACTTTACATGTGGTCATGGAGGACAATGGAGAAGGGTGTAGCTCCTAGAGATTAGAATCAGGGCAGCCAGATGGGTTAACCAAGGAATCTTCTCTACTGTTAAAGCAGCGAACCTCTGAAATCCCTATGGACTGCTTCTCTTTTCTGAATGAGAGCTTCTATTGCAGTTAATCTTTTCCCACTACTTTTGTACACTGGATGTGAGATGAACTGATAACTCGTCTGTTAGTCACTGGACTGAGAGGAATAATCTCTGACCTAAGGGACAGGGCTATGCATCATCTAGAGGCCCATGACTTTGAGCAAATGAAGTAAAACTCCCTTGGAGTATCTCCCTAGGGAGGGAGGGAGTATGTTCTATGAGTGAGAATAAGGGTGCATACAAATATTGAATTGCCAGAGCAGCAGATTTTGATAGATTGCTAACTGCCCTCTAAAAAAGTCTCCCCTTCTTCCATTGAAATGAGAATTTTAGGCAGGGCACATGGCTGCTGAGTTCAAGACCTTATTTCCTAGTTCACTTACAGCTAAGCGTGGTCATAAGATAATACCTTCCTACAACCACCACCCCCTCCCCCCAACTGGAATATAGCAAAAGTGGTATATACAACTTTCTGGTTATTTGATTGAAAGAAAATTGCTTGCCCTCCATTTTGGCTTGGAATTTCTCCATTCCTGTGAACTGGAACATGGATATGCCACTGATCTATCATGTACATAAGGACAGCATCCTAGGGGATGGTGAAACAAAAATATTTTTGAAAACTGAGTCCCTGAGTGATCTTATGGAGCTAAGCTGTCCTGCCTTTAGGGAACAGCCCAGTTCTCTCTGGACTGGACCGTGTGTGAAAAATAAATTATTTTACTTAAACTACTATATTTCATGTGGTTTCTCTTTCATGCACTCTTTCTCTTTTTAAACAGCAGTTTAGCCTATACTCTAATTAATCAAGGTTATACACGCCACAAGTAAATGATTTTTTTCTAAATTCATTTAGTTTTGCTAAAACCAAATTCCCTTTGTAAAAGGAAAGCAACAGAGGAAAAAAAAGAGCAAGGCTATAGAGTATTTGGTTATTGTATTTCAGATAAAAGGAACATATTTCAGCTTCTTGTTAACCTGTATAAACCAAATATCAAATACAAATTTATATGCTTTAGCTGAATTTCCTCTTACTTGTTATACTATTGTGATAATATCAGTCGATTCCCAGAATGAGTCACCAACCCTGTCAGCATTTTAATGAACATAATTAGTCTACTTCATGCTGAAAAGCCAAACCAGCATCTTTTACAGATAAAAAGGGTGATGAAAACTTATTGAGTAGTGACATCTTCTGACTACAGTCTTGTGATAATATCTTTCTACAATCAGTTCACACATAGTCATTGGTCAGAGTGAAATAGAATTTGATTAGGGCATTGAACAGGATTCAAGGATGGCTGCATATTAAAGACCAGGAAAGTAAGTGGATAGGCAGAACCCAGGAATCAAATACTTTTTCAGTCAGTCAAAAGCAGAGAATATTTTAATTTCATGATCATTTTTGACAGTGAGTTTATCTTTATTAACCTAAATTCAATTTGATGACATAAAAATGGCTCCTGGTTGCTCTGGGTTTTCTTCTGTCCTAATCAACCAGTGAAAATTTTTAAATGAGGGAACTACCTTTGAACATACTGTCTTCAAACTTAAAAATACTTCATCCTCATTCATAGTATGATGCCAACATGGATTTGTGAAATGGAGGTTAATTTCACCACCTTTTAAGGGTCTGCTACTGTACAATGTGAAAAGTTGAGATTTTTGGTAAGAACTCTTGGGTTTGAGTATCAAGTAGGAATAGCCACTTCTTCACAGGGTAATTGTAAAGTTTAAAAACACTCATAACATAATTTATAGGTTAAGAACATTTGTTTTATAATAAGACAATTCCAATTTCTGATTCTGGTGTGTCCTTCATCTAACTGAATGATTTTAGGCAACTTGTTTAATTTTCTAAGCTTTCCTTTCTTTATATGTAAAATGGGGATAATGACTAGTACCAACCTTTAAGGATTACTGTTAAAATCAAGTACATGAACATTAGTTTAAGTGTTTAGCACAGTACCAGTCACATTTTAATTGCTAAACAAATGACAGGTGTATTACTATTAATTTTACTTGTTGTTATTTTTAAAATACATTTGAAGTGGCGCATCTGTGGCACCGGGTATCTCCGTGGTGGCGTGGTATCCATGGTCTCCTATGCAAATGGCCTCTGTGGCCTACATACACATGCTCACATACACACACTGTCGCTCGGGATAGCGTACTGAGGCCTTTGAAAGGTAGCCGCTGAGATTTCCATCAGTCCACAAGCAACAGCATAGCAGCCATCCTCTCCAGTGGCTAGCTCGTGACCATCCAAGACACTACAGGTGCCATCTGGGTTCCACTTCCAGTAACTGCTCCCACAGAGGTGTCAGGTATTCTAAGGAAGTCATCCCCCACCACCCTGGTCTCCCTGAAGCTTCTTCTTCAAGAAGCCCCATTCTCTTTCATGGTCACCATGGTGGAGACCTCAGAACACTTGTAATCTTCCCCATGCCTCCAGCGGCATGACCATCCCAGCAGGAGTCTGGCACAACCAGCACAGGCCATCTTTCTGAGGGTCAGGCCCAGTCACTGCCAACACTGGGTCAGAAGTTCCAATCTTAAGCCTGCCCCCTAAGCCATGCTGAAGGTGTGTCTTTCCTGACCCCTGTAAACATTCTCTTTGTACCAAATGCAAAATAAATGCTACATAGCCAGGGGTGGGGGAAAATGCATTTAAAAGCACATCACAAACTGTAAATACCATACAATACATAATTATTTATGATCAATATCCTATTTCTTTGGTAGAACCAAAGTATTACATGGCTATCTGAAATACCTGAATGACTGCAGTGCAGAAGTGTGTGTGTGTCTGTGTGAATGCATTTGCACAGACACAGACATTTCACTAATTTAGAACAAATGGAATGTTCATCTTTAAGTGTGCTGCCAAAGAGATTTTTAAACAGGGTTGAAAACAATTTGTAATATTCTTCTTTTTTTTTGAAGGAGGTACCAGGGATTGAGTTCAGGACCTTGTATATGGGAAGCAGGCACTCAAAACCACTGAGCTACATCCGCTCCCTGTAATACTCATTTTTGAGTATAATAAATTGAATGCTATTTTGCTTCTAATTTTGTTTATTATATTGTTCTGCAAACTTTCTTATAAAAAAGACAAATATAAGTTTCAGCCAAGCATTTAAACAATGACTGCAGTAATTAGAAGATGATCCTTATCTATTCATTAAATCACTGAGATGCTTGTATAAGACAGTATAGCATTGATTACTCAGTTGGCAAGGCAGAAACTTAGAGCCTTAGAAACCACATTTTCCTGTCTTCTTATCGATAAATGAGAAAATTAAGGGTTAGAAAGGTTAGCTGATCTGGTTAAAATCCCATGTAAAATTGGAGACAGAAACATAATTAAAACCCCTTTTGAACCTCTTTTGTGCATCAGACTCAAATATACCACAACAAAGGATTTGCCTTGGCTATTCTTCCTCATGCCTTTTCTTTGTGCATGCTGTTCTCTGCCTAAAACGCTTTTCTTTTTCTTTTTTTTTTTTTTTACTTTCTTAAGACTCAGTCTATTTGCTACATTTTCAAAATCTTCACTGATTATCCCAGAAAGAGGTTGGCACCCTGCCTCTGGGCTCTTAAAGTTTCCTTTAAAAATTCAGGACCAATCACACTATATTAAAACTGCCAGTCTATTTGTCTGTCTCAGGATAACTTGATACCATACACTGTCAAGCTTTATATCCCCCCTACCTAACCTAGAATATCCCTCCTACCTAATCTAGGCCCTTATTAAGTGTCTGCAGAATATGTGACATAATCAGCCATCATAGGCATCTCCAGAGGGAGGCAGGAAGAACATATCTTTATTAAAGAAAGGAGCAGAGGAGGGTGAAAATTAGAGAAAGGCTTGTAAAAGGACGGAAAGCTTGAATAAGGTTCTATTAAAAGCACTTAGTTTTCTCAAAAAAAAAGAGGGCAAGGAAGACATTGGATTTCATTGTCTTTCTCTCTGTCAAGTGACTTCATATTTCTTAGGGTACATTAAGTTGATATTAATTACTGGCCACTTGGAATATGGCATGTTTATTCAACTATTTTCCCTCCTTGGAATGTTAGATTGTCTCATGAGGAATAATGAGAAATCACTTCAACAAATGTCAGATGCTATATAATATATTCATGGCAATATAATGATACATATATTTTTTCTAGAATAGACTCCTAATTCATAAAATGCATTATTTCTGAAGCTAAAATGCTTTGGATATCCTACACTAGTTTGAAGTCCCATATTTATTTTTGTTGGTTTGTTTCAGTATTTGATAACATCTTAAAACTAATCTATCATCAAACTGAAGATGCATAAGAGAAAAGTTAAAAACAAAAGATTCAAACAATAAATGATGTTGGAAGGAGAAACCAATATAGAAGAATAATACCAGGGAAACGGACTTGGTCCAGTGGTTAGGGCGTCCGTCTACCACATGGGAGGTCCGCGGTTCAAACCCCGGGCCTCCTTGACCCGTGTGGAGCTGGCCCACACGCAGTGCTGATGCGCGCAAGGAGTGCCCTGCCATGCAGGGGTGTCCCCCGCGTAGGGGAGCCCCACGCGCAAGGAGTGCGCCTTTAAGGAGAGCCGCCCAGCGCGAAAGAAAGAGCAGCCTGCCCAGGAATGGTGCCACCCACACTTCCCGTGCCGCTGACGACAACAGAAGCAGACAAAGAAACAAGACAACAAGACGCAGCAAATAGAGAACAGACATCCGGGGGAGGAGGGGAATTAAATAAATAAATAAATCTTTAAAAAAAAAAAAAAAAAGAAGAAGAATACCAAAGCCACAGAATTCAGTATTGTATTATTACCATTCATTTTCATACCTAGGAGTAGTGTTTTACTGCCACCTACAGACAATAGGCATTCTTTCACGGAAATTATAAAACTGAATGCACAATGATCATTGCAAATCCAAAAGCTGTTAAGGGGTGTTTTTATTTTATTGTTTTATTTTTATTTTTATATTATGTTTTTGGACTTCTAATTTTGTATCCTGAATGGTAACTATGGAAAGTACTGTCCAAATGTCAGTCTTTTTTGGTCACTTTCTTCAAGCACAGAAACCAGGACTTTTACCCCAGACTGATGAATCAAAGACTAGTCAGAACTGAAATCCAGTTTCCAATTTCAAGTTGTTTGCTGTTTACTTTTCATTCTTTAAGCCGAATAGTATTAAAAATATGTCCTTGCAGGGATTATGGCGTGTAGAGCCTCTTGAGCATGAATAGATCCTTTTTTCCAAAGCTAACAGAAAAGAAAGGGGGAAACTGCACTTTGCAAGGTCAAAAGAATACTTAACTAACATGGTGCTAAATAATAACTAATTTTTGCTCTCACTCAAACAGTTCCCAATTTTGGAATTATTATATTATTATTTGTTCTCTATGATGCCTTTTTCTGTATTCCTCTTCTGCTCATATGAAGATACCAACAGTGGATACAGTATAAGTAAATTTTACGTTTTGAGCAAATCTTGTTAATTCAACATCGATTAGATGAATCACAATCCACACCCCAACCAGGTGCATCTTTTATCTCCCTTATCAAGAAGTCCCCAATATTCTGAGGATATTACTGATAATTTTCATAGGCCCCATTCAGCACCTGTTCCAATCCAGAGAAATGGGCATAAAGATGGAGCACTGAGATAAAACATCATCTGACAAATTAGCCATTGTGAACAATGAAAACAAGGATTACCCATTTTCTAAGTGTGCCTATGAATGCTTAAACTAAAAGCAGATATGTTTTCTCTTCTTCCTTTTCTCACAACACTGTTTGAATAATTTAATCTTTAATGTTAAACAAAAATATACTAGAATCTCAGCTGTACATTGGGAATACCTGGGGGAGGGGGACTTTAAAAATTACTGATGCTTGGGCCTCACTCTAGATATATTCTGATGAAATTGGTCTGGTGTACAACTTGGGAATCAAAAAATTTTAAAAGCTCCCCAGGTGATTCTGTTAGTCAAGGTTGAGAATCCTTGCTCAAAGCAACACACTAGTGTCCCTACCGTTTTGGTTTGGGAAGGAGGACGCATTCAGGAATATTCATTTTAAATAAATTCCTTTGGACCAAGATGATTCTTAAATGGTTAAGAATCACTTTGAGTTCCATTGTTGAAGGGACCTAACAATATTGTGACGTGTATAAAATGGGATAGGACAGTCGTTTTTTGTAGATTATGGACAGATTTCTTTTCTGGGAGAGGAAAGATATTTTATTTACTCATACTCATTAAGAGAACTGCCAGAAACTACTTAAAACAATTTAGAGAAAGGATGTATGTCTATAATGGTGAATCCCTATCATTAAGTATAATACAGTGCCAGTGTATTTGTACTTAATAATAATTTCCTGAATAAGCAAATAAATGAATGAATGTTAGTATACAATGCATTTCATGGGTCCTGGGAAAGTTTTGAGAAGGGAATCGAAGATGAGTTGGTGGATATCAAGTGTAAGATTACAAAAGGACAAGGTTATTAAAGGAAAAGAAAGAAGGACTAAAACGGCATGATGGGATCCTGAAGAGGGAACAGAGGCAGGAGGATGGGACCTAGAAGAGCATGACTTATGGAAGAGCCTACATATCAGTAAGAGCCAGTAAACTGCAAAGTTTTCATGGAGGCCAAAAAAATGAATAGGAATGACTATTTTTTCCTATGGGATTCTGGACAGATTCCTGGTAGTAAGATGCAGTTATTATAAAAGCCAGACCTGCAGAAGCAGGCTACTGATATTAACAGTTTGGTTTAAGAAAGAGGTGCTGCAGTTAGGCATTTAGATTCCATTTGAAATACAAATCACAACTATATAAGCTAAATAGGAAAAAAAATTAAAATAAGAAAGTATTGCATTGCAAATATATTTTCTATTCCTCAAGTAATGGAAATACTGACTTTATAAAAGTGGAACACTAAAGTAAATGGAGGAAAGCGGACTTGGCCCAGTGGTTAGGGCGTCCGTCTACCACATGAGAGGTCCACGGTTCAAACCCTGGGTCTCCTTGACCTGTGTGGAGCTGGTCCACACGCAGAGCTGATGCGCACAAGGAGTGCTGTGCCACGCAGGGGTGTCCCCCACGTAGGGGAGCCCCACGCGCAAGGAGCACGCCCCGTAAGAAGAGTCGCCCAGCGCAAAAGAAAGTGCAGCCTGCCCAGGAATGGTGCCACACACACGGAGAGCTGACACAAGATGATGCAACAAAAAGAGACACAGATTCCCGTGCCGCTGACAACAACAGAAGCAGACAAAGATGATGCAGCAAATAGACACAGAGAACAGACAACTGAGGGGTAGAACAGGAGAGAAATAAATAAATAAATAAATAAATAAATAATTCTTTTAAAAAATAAATAAATAAAAAATAAAGTAAATGGAGTAGGCAAAGACAGCCCAATAATTCACCAAGAGATAAATTTCAAAATTAAGAAAGGAGTTTACATAAACCCATACATACACAGTTTCCCTCTTCTCCTAAAAATAATTTTAAAGGGAGCAGATGTGGCTCAAGCAGCTGAGTGCTTGCCTCCCACATGGGACATTTCAGGTTAGGTTCTAGGTGCCTCCTAAAAAAGAAAAACAAACAATGAGCAGACAACAAGCAAAAAAAAAAAAAAAAAAAGCACACAACGAGCAAACAACAAGCAGACAACAAGCACAAACAAAAAATGAGTAGGGAACAGATGTGGCTCAAGCAGTTGAGTGCCGATCTCTCATATGAGAGGTCCCAGGTTTGGTTCCTGGAGCCTCCTATGGAAAAACAAAGCTGATAATAAGCAGACAATAAGCGCAAATAATGAGCAAAACAAAACAACAACAACAACAATAAGCAAACAGATGAGGGAGCCATCTTGGGGGAGGGATAATAATAAAAACTAGGGCTTCCTAATAATCTAAACTAAATTATAAAATGATGTTAAAATAATCAAATATATGAACATAGTAGAGTTTCCATATAAGTGAAAGAGCCTCACCACTCCTAATACATGATGGCAATATTGATCTTTTTAAAATGACACTCTGTACATACCTCTAATAAAGCCATTCAAATGATTGCCAAATGTGGGAGCAAGGAGGGTAAAAGTTGTGGGAATCCAGAAATGGAGTAAGGAACAAAATTTGTCTAAACAAAATTAAAAGAGATCAGAAACAAGAGAAGAACGTCCATTCTTGCTACTATTGTACAGAAGGTTCTAGGGCAACTAGGCAAGAAAAGAAATAAAAGTCATCCAGATTGGTTAGGAAGAAGTAAAACTACCTCTATTTGCAAATGACATAATCTTGCATATAGAAAATCTTAAGGTATCAACACACCAAAAAGCTATTTGAATTAATAAACGAGTTCAGTGAAGTTGCAGAATTCAAAATCAATATACAAAAATCAATGTGAGAAGGCCATGTCAGAGAGGCAGGTGATCATCCTACTCTAGCAGCACAAGCTGCCTCAGGAGCTATTCTGTGGCTGGAGTTAGAAACTCCATTTCCCAAAAATAAGGGAGGAAGAGACAGTTGGCCATCGATGTCAGCTACTGATTAGTAAATCTAAGAACAGCTAAAGTTTGAACCTGTCCAAGTCAGAAAGAGGCCAGTAGCTGCCATTTTGACTGCGCCCCGAGCATGAGGGGAAGCTGAACTGTCTGAAAATCACAGCAAAGGTAGGGATGAGATTGGCCTGCAGCCCTAGCCTAGGCTTCAGCCCCACCTCTAGCAGGAGGAAAGTGGTGGGCCCTGCATCAGCCTCTCCAGGACACTGTAGGTACATCTGGCTGGCACAGACTGAATAATCAGAAGCCTGTGGTCATTTTGGACCGGTTTGGCATAGATTGCTGCACAAACCTGCAGCTCCATCAGTCTCTTTGGGCAACTGCAGTCTGCACAACTTGGATTATTAAACATGGCTGTGGCTCTGTCCCAACCCCTGGCAAAGGAGAACAGTGGGAGAAACTTCATCAGTCCCGGGGGACAATGAGGGTCAGCTTGAGACTCCAGAGTTTACAGCACCAACTACATCCTTGTCTCCTATTACACAACCAGCAAGGGAGAAAGGGCAAGAAAGCCCTAAACTAATGAGAGAAACTGAACCCAGAATAAATACATGTAGTAAACCGAATGTCAAGATACCAACAAAAAAATTACCCACACCAAGAAACAGGATGATATGGCCCAGTTAAAGGAACCAGATAAGCCTCCAGATGACATAAAAGAGTTGAGATAACTAATCATAGATGTTCAAACAAATCTCCTTAATAAATTCAATGAAATGGCTAAAGGGATTAAGGATATTAAGAAGAAATTGGGTGAGCACAAAGAAGAATTTGAAAGCATACATGGAAAAATAGCAAATCTTATGGGAATGAAAGGTGCGATAAATGACATTTAAAATATACTGTAATCACATAATAGCAGATTTGAGGAGGCAGAAGAATGAATTGGTGAGCTTGAAGAAATAGCCTCCAAAAGCAAACATACCAAAGAACAGATGAAGAAAAGAATGGAAAAAAATTGAACAATGTCTCAGGGAACTAAACGACAGCAAGAGACATGCAAACATGCATGTCATGTGTGTCCCAGAAGAAGAAAAGAAGGGAAAAGGGGAAGAAGGAACATCTGAAGAAATAATGGAAGAAAATTTCCTAACCCTATTGAAGGACATAGATATCCATGTCCAAGAAGCACAACATACTCCCATCTGAAAAACCTGGAATGCTCTCTCCCACATATACATTGCTTACTTCCTTACCACCTGCCTTCAAGTCTTTGACCAAATCTCACCTTCTAAGTGAGGCATACCCTGACTACCCTAATTAACATTGCAATCTACTTCCCATCTCCCTTTACCCTGCTCTACTTTTCCCATAGTACTATATTTCTAACATACTATATTTACATATTTATGATGTTTCTTGTTTATTAAACTGCCTCCTCCTGCTAGAACGTAACATAATGTAAGAAAATAACAACATGAAATCAAGAATCATTGTTACTTTAGTTGACTGGTCTATTCACATAGAATAGTGTCTGTCTCAGAATAGGTGTTCAGTAAATATTTGTTGAGTAATGAATAATAAAAGCTAATAAAAGACCGTTGTGGTTGCAATGTGAGAATGGACTGCATAATGGCCAAAAGTAGACAGAGGAAGTGCAGGTACTCATATTTCTTAGCTCTACTGCTGTCACCCAAATCCAAGTTTCGTTTGCTTATCACACTCCAGACACAGGACTGCCTTCTCTTTTTTAAGCATACAACACCAAAAATCCCTCTTTATGTCCTTTAAGTTTGTATCTTCTACCTAGAAGATTTAGTCCCCAGATTTCGGTACAGAAGGCAACTTCTTTTTGTTCAATTTGCAGGCCAACTATCGCCTCTCAGAGCATTTTTATCAATCATCCAATCCAAAGAAAGGAGTCCTTTCTCCACTCTGCATCAGCATCATTCTCCTTTACAAACTTTAGCATGTGCCCAAATTATCATATTCATTTATTTGTTTACTTTCTTTCCTTGAATGAAATTTCCATGAAAGCAGGAAATTCTTGATAACAGTTTTATCTCCAATGCCTTGAACGGTGCCTGGCACCTGATAGGTGTTCAATATTTGTTACTAAACGAGGCCACTGTACTAGTTTAGGTTAGAGAGTTTGGTAGTCTAGACTACCAAACGGAGATAGGAGGAAAGTAGGGAGATACTGAAACTTCTCAAGAAGTAAACTTCTGAAAATTTGGAAACATATTAGATATGGGCGATTAAGAAGAGAGTCAAGGATAACTTCTAGGTTTCTTGTTTGAGTAGTTGGGTAGATGTTAGTGCCATTACTGAGATAGAGGTTACTAGAGAAAGAGCAGGTTTGAGAGGATACATTGGTTCAACTATTTTAAATATAAAATTTTACTGAAGTCAATCATTCATACATGAACATAAACAATAAGTATACAGTAAAAGTTGTGACTTACAAAACAAACATATGTATCATCATACAGGCCTCCCATACATCAATCCATCAGCACTTTGCATTGTTATTACAAACTATGAAAGAGGATCATCAAAATATTACTACTAACTATAGCCTGTATCTTACATGTGGTATATTTTTTCCTCAACCCACTCCAATTAATAACACCCTATATTCATTTTATATATTTGTTATAGTTCATGAGAGAATGTTCTCATATTTGTTGTTAACCATAGCCCATACGCCACCCCTGGATTCCCTGTGTAATGCAATCCTATGCTCTGTTCAATCCATTTAAATGTACATCTAGTGGCTCTCATTTTCATCACAGAGTTGTGCTGTCATCACCTCAATTTTAGAACGTTTTCATTACTCCAAAAGGAAAAATCCCATACCCCCTTATACTCCTTATTGTTATCCCTTATAATTGATATAGTATTTTTTTTTCCATTGCTGCAAAAATATTACTGTTAACTATTGTCCATAACTTACATTAGTTGTAATTTTCCCATGTATCACCATATTCTTAGCATTTTGTAAAAGAACATTCTTATATTTTACTACTAACCACAATTTCTTCCACCACTGAAATCACTGCTATACATTCCCTAGATGATTCTCTAGCTTCCTTTCAATTGACATTTATGTCCACAGACTATTCCTTTCAGCCACAATCCATCATTTTAGTTTTGCCTTCTGGATATGATGTGCCAGTGAAACATTTAAGCAGACATGTTAAATATACAGACAAATATTGAGTTTGGCCTAAATGTTAAGATGAAAGCGAATAATTTATACAGGAAACCAAAGAGTGAACAGGATCATCAAGTGAAGAGAAAGAGATAAAAGATAAGACAGAGCCAAGAGAAGATGTTTAAAAGAAAAAGAAAAAGAATAAAAGGAAGAAATCTTATACTGATTTGACTACTGTTGAGGGATCAAGTAAGATAAAAATTTAAAAGGTGATTACAGTTTGACCTAGAAATTCCATTCTATAAATTTATCTAAAAGATATTATCAGATAAGCAGGCAAACATGTAATTTAAGGATTTATGTTATGGTTTTGAATAACAGGAAAGTCTGGAAGCCATTTAAATATCCATAAAAATTAAATATAAAATTGGTTAAATAAATTATGGTGCATACAATGGGATACTAAACAGCCATTAAAAAACAAAGAAGATTTTATATCAAATTTTAAATTCTAGTTATCTCTGGAAAGGATAGTATAAGTGGGTTTTCTTTCTCTCTGTAGGGTTTATATACATATATACACATGCTCCCAGAATGAATCTATAATACTGGGGGAGGAGGAAGAAAAACATTCTCTCCTTTGCTTTTTACCATAATCATAAAGCAGATAACCTACTCCGATGCAAAATTTCTCTAACATAAATTGAGTGAGATCAATTCTGACTGATCATCTCCATTCTATTATATAATGCACTATGCAATGACTACTAAATGTTTCATATAATAGAGAACTAGATTTTTGGGAACATATAGAACCTACCAACCAGACACTACAAATATTCAAATGATTTGATGATGGTTGATTATACTATCTACCTACTACAATGAATCATTCTTTTCTACCTCAATAGCTTTCTAGTTACCTGGTAGATTATTTATAATCCCAAGGAAAGCAGATTCCATTCAGAAAGAAGCTGTTTTTAAATCATACTCAACAACAGAAATATTCATTTCACATCTATATTATTTTAAAAGAAATGTAAATACTGCTTTGCTATTCCTGAACCTTAACACTTGTGGCAATTACATAGCCTCTTGGATCTTAGTTCCCTCAATTTCTAAAATTTTAACTGGTAGGGGAGAGGGAAAATTAGATGGTCTGCTCTTTACCATTCTCCTACAAATACCTGGATATTTCATGTGTGCTAATGAGATATCCTATGCTAGCTAGTGCTTAGCACAGAGTAAATAGTTCCTTTCCCAGTTTCTTTCATCATAAGACATACTTCTAATACAGGGAAACCTAAAGCCCTTCTGCATGTATACTGAAAATTAATTCTGCTGGATTGATATGGACTTTGAACTATCAGTTTCTTCTGTTTATATAAACAAACACTTTTATCTGGCATACTAGATTAGAAGTTAAAAATGAGTCACTGTCATGTATGTTTGGAGTACTTTTTCCAGGTAAGGCTATCTAGATCGATGACGGCATATATCAATTCAGTTCTATATATTCTGTCTCTATGTGGGGTCAGCTCCAGGATTCATAGAAGGAAGGGATATAAATATAGGACACTAGCAGTTAGAAGGTTCTCTTTTTTTATCTTTAACTAGTCAGTTGCTCTAAGATGATGTTAGACAAGTGCCTATGTATTGCTAGAGAAGATACAAAAAAAGCCCTTCTAATAATGATAATGGACAACTCCCATCCCAAAAAACAAAGAGTAGCTATAACTGCAAGTATGACAGTTACATTCATCTGCCCCATAAGATCTAAGCCCCTATTCAATCTGAGGCAGAGCGGGGACTGCCATCCCCAAATCCCCAAGGCTGAGGAATAAACAAACGTAAGGGGGGAATGCAATTATCGACAAAGAAAAATTATTAATATTGTAGTAATGGAAGAATATGTAACATTGATATAAAGATAGTGGTTACCAAAGGTTCTGAGGGGGGAGGGAATAGTAGGTGGAACATAGAGCATTATTAGGGCACTAGAATTAAGTGTAAGCCACAATGTAACCATAGACCTTGATTAGTAGCAATACTTCAATATTTATTCATCAATTTTAACAAACATACCACACAATTGTAAGATATAATTAATAATTGTAAGCTATAATTAAAAGGGGAAGATGTGGGGGGAGGGAGTATATGGGAATCCCTTATACTTTCTATGTAATATAATTAATAATTGTATGATATAATTAATAGGGGAAGATGTGTGTGTGGGGGGGAGTATAAGGGAATCTCATACTTTCCGTTAACATTTCTGTAATCTAAAATCTCTTCAGGGAAGCGGACTTGGCCCAATGGATAGGGCATCCGCCTACCACATGGGAGGTCTGCGGTTCAAACCTCTGGCCTCCCTGACCTGTGTGGAGCTGGCCCATGCGCAGTGCTGATGCATGCAAGGAGTGCCCTGCCACACAGGGGTGTTCCCCATGTAGGGGAGCCCCATGTGTGGGGAGTGAGCCCTGTAAAGAGAGCCACCCAGTGTGAAAGAAAGTGCAGCCTGCCCAAGAATGGCACTGCACACGTGGAGAGCTGACACAATAAGATGAGGCAACAAAAAAGAAACACAGATTCCCCATGCTGCTGATAAGGACAGAAGCGGTCACGGAAGAACACACAGCGAATGGACATAGAGAGCAGACAACTGGGGGGGCAGGGGAGCGGGGGAAGGAGAGAGAAATAAAGAAATAAATAATAAATCTTTTAAAAAAATAAATAAAATCTCTTTAAAAATAAAGTTTATATGTATATATATATTTTTTAAAGTCTTTCTGCCTTTATGCAGATAATGTCATCTGCATAGGCTTGGTCAGGGTTAACATGACCAAAAATAAATGAAAATAATACAAACAAGACAATGTGTGAATCAGGAAGATAATTAACTAAAAGTATAGAGTACTTAACTGACACAGTCTACAGGTTTAATAATCTGAGGGACAGTCATACAGATTGCCTAAAAGACAGACTAAGCATGTGTTTAGTGCATCATAAAGAAGGGTCAACAAAAAAATGAGAAAAGGCATTTGGGAAAGATATATTATCTGACAAAAAAAAAATTAGACTTAACAGATAAAAATCAGAACTTTTTGAACTTCCTTACACTTATTTATGGTTTAGAAATGTTTTACAAATATTTTTACTGCCTACATATTCTAAAAGTCTTATCCCAGCCCTGCTCAAAAAGGCATCATATGGGAGCAGACATGGCTCAAGCAGTTGAGCACCTGCTTCCCACATGGGAGGTTCCAGGTTTGGTCCTAGTGCCTCCTAAAAATAAAACGAAACAAACAATAAGCAAACAAAAGAAAAAGAAAAAACTAACTCAGGAGAGCTGGTGTGGCCCAGTGGTTGAGTGCCAGCTTCCCACATAGGAGATCCCAGGTTCAGTCCCCAGTGTCTCCTAAAAAAGGGGTGGGGGTGGGGAGGCGGGCATCATAGAAAGTTTTTGGTTTTGATTTGTTTTAATGACAAGAAAAAGAAAATTAGGAAGTATAGATCCATGACTTCATTAAAAGATAAAATAGGGGAAGTAGCTGTGGCTCAATCAGTTGGGCTCCCAGGCCTCCTTGTGAAGGCAAATCCAGCCCGTGTGCCGCGGAGAGCTAACCGCCCATGTGCCATGGAGAGCTGGTGCAGCAAGATAACCCAACAAAAGGAAGACAAGCAGATACAGAAAACATGTGCAGTGAATGGACACAAAGAAGAGACAGCAAAAGAAAAAGGAACAAGTCACGGGGCGGGGGGGGAATAAATAAATAAATCTTTAATAAAATAAAATAAAGATAAAATATGTTTGTATTATTTTATTAAACATCTCTAATATCCTAACTTCTAAAGTAATTTTGGCATAAGAATGTTCATATATGGAATGGGTGTGGCTCAGTGGTTGAGCTCCTGCTTCCCAGGTACAAGGCCCTGGGTTCAATGCCCAGTACCTCCTAAAAATTTAATTAATTAATTGATTAAAAAATAAACATAGAAAGCATAGATAAAATGTCAGTTAAAATATCAAGCAGAAGATTATAGGAGAAAAATTTATGGATAAAAAAGAGTGTTCATATATAAACACAAAACAATTTAAAGTACATTTTATGAACTTTCACAACAAGCAAATGTTTAATAGTATAAGAGATGAGAAGCAGCAACCAATTTCTTGAGCTACACACAGCCCATATTATTTTATGCCTTTGTTTTGAACCAAGATAAGTTCATGGTTCAGTTATGGGGCTCTCCTAAGATACCAAAATTGATTGGGGATCATTTTTGAGTTACCTTAGAAACAACAATAGTAATCACAATAGTGACAGCTAATGTTTATAGGGCAATAAAATTTTCTAGACACCGCTAAGCACTTTTATGCTTCATCTTATTTAAATTTTACAACCTCACGAATTAGTTTCTATTCTTATCTCAAAATTCATGCTCTGAGTACTTAGAGCAAATTGCCCAAGGTCATATGCTAGGGCTGAAATTAGAAGTAAATTTCTCAGAGGTTCGTAATTTTAATCACTATTTTATACTGGGAAAAGTATGAGCCCTGCGTCTTTTTATAAACAAAGCAATTACCAATTTCAACAACAGAATGTCATCTTTGACTGAAGTACAAAAAGTGGCTGGATTATTTTCACCAGCTCTACAGCAACTATCTTGCTATTTCCATAGTGCTAAAGCTTCAGTGTTATATTGATGCAAAATTCAACAAGGTAATTATAAGTGAATCCTAAAGTGTCTTATAAATTTCTAGCTAGCAGGGAAAGAACTGCAAATTCAAACGTGGCAGTTTGTTTTTTTACTCAGTATATTATAGAAGCTTTTTAATAATTCAATTACTATGTTTAGATATCTCCAGGGATGTTATTATGTTAAGTATTTTCAGAAAAAAGCTGGCTTCATTTTGATAGAAAACGGGTTTTAACTTTTTCTCTTATATCAACCAAACCATATGAATAAAAACACCTTTAAAGGTTACGGGAAGTAGAGCTATGATTGCAAAGTTAAATGGAAAAACAAGCAAACCTCAAACAACCAAAAAGAGGCAGAGAGAAAGGGATCATTTCTCACTAAAGTCTTTGGTGTTCAACAGAAGTCAAATGAGTCAAAGACTGTGTATTGTATTATTCTAGTTCCAACCGGAGAGAAGTAAGACGATTTGGTTACTTAAAGACAAACTTACCTTTAGGAGAGCCAATGCTACATGAAAGATAATATTCAAACCCTGAAATAAAAAGGAGAGCAAAAATCAATACTGCTATATTTGTCACCATTTTATTAAGTGTTTCCCAAGACTTCCAAACATTTTTAATAAATTTCTTAATTGCTTTCATCTTCATATATAATAATAAACCATGAGATTTTTAAAAAGAGGTATTATCCTTTCAGGGTGGGGCTTATTGCAAATTTCAGGTGCTATTTAATTAATGTTCACATAAAGTTGCACTGTGGCAGGGAAGCAGACTTGGCCCAGTGGTTAGGGCGTTTGTCTACCACATGGGAGGTCCACGGTTCAAACCCCGGGCCTCCTTGACCCGAGTGGAGCTGGCCCATGTGCAGTGCTGATGCACGCAAGGAGTGCCCTGCCATGCAGGGGTGTCCCCGCGAAGGGGAGCCCCACGCGCAAGGAGTGCACCCTGTAAGGAGAGCCACCCAGCACGAAAGAAAGTGCAGCCTGCCTAAGAATGGCGCTGCCCACATGGAGAGCTGACACAAGATGATGCAACAAAAAGAAACACCGATTCCCGAGCTGCTGACAACAGAAGCGGGCAAAGAAGACGACGCAGCAAATAGACACAGAGACCAGACAACTGGGGCGGGGGGGGGAGATAAATAAATTAATAAATCTTTAAAAATAAATAAATAAATCACTGTGGCAAACAAAACAAAACAAACAAAACACAGGATTGTTGATGAGTAAGACAGATTGTATAAAGAGAGCTGTAAGCATCATACTGGATTACTAGTACTTTTCTTATTTTGTTGTTTGTTTTAGTGCTTGCTTTCAAATAGTTTCATATAACTAGAGATGGTAATTAGGGGCTATCTGACAGACTTCCTTTTTCTTTTCTCTCTGTGATTTTTCCTTTGTAAGAAAAAAAAGTGTCAGATACTGTGATGGTTAAGTTCATGTGTCAACTTGGCTGGGTTACTGGTATCAGTTTTTCGGTCCACTAAGCACTGACCTGATTATTATGATGAGGAAATTTAATGGATTTAAATCATTAGTCAGCTCATTGCATAGATGGTTGATTACTTCTACATTCAACAAAGGACACTGCCTTCATCAATGAGAGAAGTCTCATCCAATCAAGCTAAGGCCTTAAAGGGATAACTGATGATATCAGCAGTCACAAAGAATTTCTATCTACTTCAGCCAGCTAGCTCTGCCTTGGGTATTAATTAAAACCAGCAGCCTGCTCTACAGAATTGGAACTCACCAATTCCCACTGTCACATGAGCTAATACCTATAATAAATCTCTCCGGAGAACTCTAATACAGATCCTAATACAATTTTTAAATAAAATAAACAGAACAACATTTCTTTATAGATAAGCAAATTAAATTGCTTATTGAGAAGCCATACTGGAGCTGAATTTTGAATTCCGAGTTCAGCCCAATGACTCTGATGAGATACTGAGATAGTAAATTCAAGAAATCTTAAATGCTCAAATTATCGGAATCAGAAACAAGATTGCCATGGAATGTGCTGTTTCCTTTTAATAAAAGTCATCACATATGATGTGATGGTTTGGAGGTGTATGCATCCCAGAAAAACACATTTTAAAACTTAACCCATTACTGTGGGTATGAACCATAGTAAGTAGGACCTTTTGATGAGATTATTTTGATTATGATGTAGCTCCTGTCAGAGGTCTTAATCGTATTATTGGAATCCTTTATAAGCAGAATGAAATTCAAATAAACAGAGAGAAAGCCATGGGAAGAAAGCAGCCAAAATTTAACGGAATCTGGATGAGAAGAGAGAGTCCAAGAGAGGCCTCCATGTGCACTGCCATGTGGCAAGAGAAGCCAAGGATCAAGGATCACTGGCAGCCAGCCCCAGAATGCTAGTCTTCAGAAAGAAAACATCCACCCTGATGGACTCTTTGATTTCGACTTTATCTTAACCTCAAAAGTGTGAGCTAATAAATTGCAATTGGCTTAACCAATTGCATGGTATTTGCTTGAATAGCCAAGGAAATTATAACACATCAAATGAAAGAGATTTCAGATGTGAACTGACCTCTCCCACAAGTCCAGGATCTGTTCAATGTGCCCTCTTCATCTTGCTAACAAATACAATCTATCTGCTTTTTGGATATGAAACTGCACCAAATGTACTATGCAAAGAACTTCTAATAAAGCATGCTTTTTCGTAAATGAAGATTAGGACTAGGTATTCAGAGTAAATTCCTGTTAAGCTAATATAAATTTTCCTATTCAGCTACTAAAAATATGAATCATAAACACAAAATATTTGACAGACGTTTTGGGTTTACTCAGATACTTCTTTAAGAAATCAAAGCAGCTAGAAGTAAATAGAGCAACAAGGAGGCAAAAACAAACTGGCATAGTTCATTAATACATACAGCTATGAATGTAGACTGTTTTTGATCACAATTTACCAATCAGAAAAAAAAGAAGACTTGTAGACCAAAAAATTTGGATTACAGTAGCAAAATTTGCTTTCCTAATATACATTTGGAGAGCACTAGCTACCCACTGCTGCCAAAACTTGCAGACCAAGAGAAAAAAGGCCAGTGGCCTTGCCCTCCACCTTACCCACCCCCACATCACAACTGCTAGGTTTTGCTTCTAGGCAGTAACGAATACTCACAACCTGAATGTCTCTCAACCTGCCACCAGGTAAGTCTACCACGGCTCTGGTTCTTGTTTTTTCTAATCACTAATCAAAATGTCATTCTTTTAATTACAAAAAGTTGTAATCTTCTCTCTTGTTCTCTAAACCTCATGATGCTCTTAAATCATTTCTCCTAACCCAGTTTCATACTCTTACCTGTCCTTGCCAAAAACTTTTCACTGCACTATTTGAAACCTCTACCCCTTGTTCAACCAACCCTGCTATATTTTCAGTCTCTCTGCCAAATATTGCTCCTACTTCCTTGCTTCACAGGAATAGTGAAAGCTCATTGATTCTCACTGAGATCATATTCTCAAATATGATCCCCACTTTTCAGAATATGAAAGTGACTAATCCAAGGTTAATAATATATATTTAGTAGCAGGCAAGGATCACCCCCTGTGGTGGTTTAAAGCTGAACGTGGGAAGCAGATTTGGCTCAATGGATAGAACATCCACCTACCACGTGGGAGGTCCAAGGTTCAAACCCAGGGCCTCCTGATGCGTGCGATGAGCTGGCCCATGTGCAATGCTGCTGTGAGCAAGGAGTGCCATGTCACGCAGGGGTGTCCCCCACACAGGGGAGCCCCACATGCAAGGTGTGCTCCCCATAAGGAGAGCCGCCCAGTGCAAAAAAAGTGCAGCCTGCCAGGGTGGCACCACACACATGGAGAGCTGACGCAGCAAGATGACACAACAAAGAGACACAGATTGCCAGTGCCACTGGCAATCATACAGGTAGACACAGAAGAACACACAGTGAATGGACACAGAGCAGACAATGTGGGGCGGGGGGGAGAGAAAATAAATAAAAAATAAATCTTTAAAAAAAAAAAAGCTGAATGTACCCCCAGAAAAACATGTTCTTAAATCTAATCCAATGCTGTACATGTGAACCCATTGTAAGTAGGACCTTTTGATGAGGTTACTTCAGCTAAGGTGTGGCCCAGCCCAATCAGGATGGAACTTAATCCTGTTACTGGAATCCTTTATAAGCAGACTGAAATTCAGACAGAAAGAGAGAAGGCCAGAGGGAACAGCCAGAAGCTGAATGTCAACAGAACCCAGAAGGGAAGGGAGACACCAGGAGATGCCACTATGTGCCTTGTCAATACGACAAACTAATAGCCAAAGATGGCTAATAGTCAGCCCCAGAATGCCACAGTCTTAGGGAAGAAAGCATTGCCTTAGTGACGCCTTGCTCTGGAGTTTTTCCTAAACTCAAAACCATGAGCAAATAAATTTCCAATGTTTAATCCAACCCTTTTCATGGTATTTGCTTGAGCAGCCCGGAAAACGAAAACAACCCCCAAGCCTCCTGATATCTTACCTAACAACATTTCATCACACAGTGCTGGTGCATTGTACCATTTTAGCATTTATTTGATAAGCAAATGATTGACCTAGCTACCACAAATTTTCTTGGGTTTATTCTTTTTTCCTATGAGCCAGAAAACACAACTAAACGAATCTATAGAAAAATCACCAAATTACAGTAAGAATCTCTTTTCTTCCATTATCTCAAAGTCAAACAACTAGACAAGCGAGCCATGAAAAAGTACAAATAAGAACTTAAAATTATTTTTTTCAAATTAATGGTCTCGGGAAGGGGATTTGGCTCAACTGATAGAGTGTCCATCTACCATATGGGAGATGCAGGGTTCAAACCCAGAGCCTCCTGACCCATGTGTGGAGCTGGCCCACACACAGTGCTGATGTATGCAAGGAGTGCCATGCCAAGCAGGGGTGTCCCCTGCATAGGGGACCCCACGCTCAAGAAGTGTGACCTGTAAGGAGAGCCGCCCTGCACAAAAAAAGTGCAGCTTATTCAGGAGTGGCTCTGCACACACCGAGAGCTGATGCAGCAAGATGATGCAACAAAGATACACAGAATCCCGGTGCCACTGACAAGAATGCAAGCAGACACAGAAGAACACACAGCAAATGGACACAGAGAGCAGACAACGGGGTGGAGGAGAATGGGAGAGAAATAAATAAAAATAAATATTTAATAAAAAAAAATTAATGGTCTCCCGTGTGATGGTACATATGCTTATTTTGTAAGTTCACATGTGATGGTACATATGCTTATTTTGTAAGTTCACAATCTTTACTATACACTTATTGTTTATGTGTGGTCATGATGAATGATATACTTCAATAAAAAATTAAAAATCTCCAAAGATCCAAATTATTCTCACAAACACCAAGAGAAAAATTTATTCCAAAATATTTTATACATACTTCTAATTAGTTTGGTCATATGAGTTTTTAGATACATTAGAAGTCACAAGCTGTAAGACAAAGTATATACTAGATGAGATTAGGGAGAGATAGCCTATAGAGACAGTTGTCAGAATTAAAATATTAGATCTGGCAGAAACTGAAGATATATTTTTAAAAACCATAAAATCTATAGCTATCTGGGCACATTTAGCAAAGACGCCAATAACCTTGTAATAGTTAATGTTCATAATGATAATCTAGAAGCATTAATGAATACTTATGTTCAAAATACTGTATTCAAGAAGGGAGTATAGTGTGTTTTAATTTTTAAAATATATATATATTTTTAAAATTTGGGACGCAAAAGAGATAACTTTCAGTTAACAGAAAAATTTATATATATGAACTTTATAAATATGTTCAGGATAAGGTATTACTGCACCTACTTATATAAAGCTCTAGACATTATGTATAAAATTCAGGAAAAGTGAAGACTTCATATGCCTTAAACTAAAGTAAACAGCGTAGTCAAACTATGCAAACAAATAAGGTATTTTCAGCTTTTGAGTTGTTAGTGATAAGGAAAAATTGCTATTTTATCAAGTTCTTTTATTTAATTTCAAAATGTATACTGATTTCCTGCAAGAAAAGGAGGAAACCTGAGTTGGATATTTTAAAAAATCTATTCTTTTCTTTTAAAGAAGACTTATTCTCTTAAGGAATATAATTAAAAGTGTGATTAAATTACAGGAAGCTGCCACATGCCATTCTTGAGCAAGTTTTAAAGTGGGGGACAAGCAAGAGGTTGGTTTTAAGAAATCGGTGCAAGCTTTGGTCCTCAGCACAGCCTCCCAGCAACAACAGAGCCAATTATAAATGAATCATCCTTTACTCTTTTAAGCCACCATTAATTAAATCTCCTATTGTTCCTTTATTTTCTACCTACTGTGCCCAGATCCAACTTCTGCCTAATTGATATGAAAAACATATTTTTGAAAAACATTTTTAAAAGGGAAAGATGCCTCTCATTTTCAGGAGTAGTCTCTAGCAATTTGCTCATTATTGAGGGGTAAGTACAGCTTCTTAGTTGGACTCAAAGTGTTAAAATATTTTGAACTATTAAGTGTAAAAATAACAGATTAAAATGTTGCTGTAGCTAGTTCTTATTTATTATACAAAGTCTAAATCCAAATACAAAATAATAAATAAAAGTCAAAATCCAGTGAATTTTTTTTATGTGCCAAGATCTAGAGGAAATATGTTAAAAGCATGTCCTTATTTAATCCTACAACAACCCTAAATTCCATTTTACAGACAAGGAAATTAGGACTTAGAAAAGTCAAGTGGATTTTCCAAGGTCCCACAGCTAGTAAGTGGCAGACTTAGAATTTTTACCTAAGCAGTCTAACTCTAGAAGTCATACTCATAACTATGCAGTTAGAAAAGTTGGTTCAATGAATTAAATGAATAAATTCCTTATTTGGGTATTATTCAATGAACCTTTAATTTCTAAAGGATTGAAGTGATTCCTTTTATTTAAAGGCAAGTAAGGGAAGCGGATTTGGCTCAACGGATAGAGCATCCACCTACCACATGGGAGGTCCAGAGTTCAAACCCAGAGGGCCTCCTGACCCATGTCATGAGCTGGCCCACATGCAGTACTGATGCATGCAAGGAGTGCCGTGCCACGCAGGGGTGTCCCCCACAGAGGGGAGCCCCATGCACAAGGAGCGCGCCCCGTAAGTAAAGCCACCCAGCGCAAAAAAAGTGCAGCCTGCATAGGAGTGGCATTGCACACAAGGAGAGCTGACGCAGCAAGATGACGCAACAAAAAAAGACACAGATTCCCAGTGCCACTGACAAGAAAACAAGCGGACACAGAAGAATACACAGCAAATGGACATAGAGAACAGACAGTTGGGGGGGTGGGGAGCAAGGAAAGGGAGAGAAATAAATTGCTTGTAGGATATAAGGTAACATAAACCTAGCTTGCTGTGGAAAGAAAGGGTCATCACCTTCCTCCAGTGACAAGAGATTGAGTTCAGTCTTGTGTGCAGGAAGAAGTGGTTTCTTCACTGATTGGGATGCTGCTGTTTTGAAATTCAGTCACAATCTGGCAAAGTCTTTGCTTTAAGGACCACCTACGAGTAATTGCCCCAAATTAAATAATTGTTCCAAAGTGCAGATCATGGTGTTCCTGGATAGGCCAATAATTGTGCAATGACAATTCTGTATAAAGAAATGCTGACAGCAGAGCACTCACTGAATAAGACACTGAACATCTTGGCTCTGATGAGCAGACAATCGTGGGCTCAGAGGGAGTTGACAGATTTCGTAAGAAAGTGTCAAAAACTATGCTGACAGCACACAGAATAAATGCTGAAAAGGTAGTGTCAAAAAGTGCCAAATGTGCATCAGCACCTATGCCTTTAAAGATCAAAATGAAGGGGAAACAAATAGTATGTGGAAATGAAAATCCTAACAAGGCAGTGAGAAATGATCAAATCAAAAGTGGCCAAGAAAAAAGACTAAACCAGCAGACAAGTAGAGCTGAAACCAGAGGAAAGGAGGCATTGTTGCCCTTTCTGACACATTCAAAAAGGGAATCTACTCCAGGAAGGGGAAATGACTAAATGAACATGGTATCATATGTTGAGAAATGAGTCATATCTCCATAAAGGCATGTTCAGTTCTCAACCCCTGGTCCTGTGAGAATGTACCTATTGTAAACAGGATCTCTTAGAGATGTTAACTTCTGTTAAGATGTAGCCAAACTGAATGAGGTAGGGATGTAATCCAGATTTCTAGAGTTCTTTATAAACAGAATGAACTTCAGACATATAAAAAGAGAAGCCACAGGAAACAGCCAGTACCTGGAAGTCAACAGCACCCAGAAAAGAATAGAAAAGATGGCACAATGTGCATTCCCATGTGACAGAAAAGCCAAGGAACCCCAAAGATTGCTGGCCAGCCATCAGATACTGACCCTGAAAGGAAGCAAGCCTTCTGGTTTCTGAAACTATGAGCCAAGAAATTCCTGTTAAGCTGGTCCATTGTATGGTACTTGCTTGAGCAAGTAGGAAACTAAAACAGTTTCTGGGGGAGCAGATGTAGCTCAAGTGGTTGAGCACCTGCTTCCAACGTACAAGGTCCCATGTTCAATTCCTGGCACCTCCTAAAAACAAAAACAAACAAATGAAAAAACCAACTCTCGTTGGGGAACACATGCAGCTCAGTGGTTGAGTGCTTGCTTTCCAAGTACAAGGTCCTGGGTTCAAGTCCCTGGTGCCTCCTAAAAATGTGTTTCTGGTACTGGAAAGTCAGGCACTGCTATGACGAATACATGGAAATTGGGTTATGGGTAGAGGCTGGAAGAAGTGTGAGGTGTTTCACAGAAAAAGCCTAGACTGCTTTGAAGAGATGTTTGGTGGAAATATGGATGTTAAAGGTACTTCTATTGAGGTCTTAGAAGGAAATGATGAATGTGTTATTGGAAACCCGAAGAAAGGAGATCCTTGTTATAGAGTAGTAGAGAAATTGGCAAGGTTGTGTTCTTAACATTGGCTTGAAAGTAGAACTTTCAAGTAATGAACTCGGATATTTAGTTGAGTAGATTGCCAAGCTAAGTATGGAAGGTACAGTCTGGCTTCTCCTTCCAGCCTATGGTAAAATAAAAGAAGAAAGGGATAAGCTGAGAACTGAACTCATAAGCCCAAAGAAACCAGAAAATGATGTATTGGGAAATTCTGAACCTATCCAGATAGTGTGCTCTGAGACTAGGGCCAGAAGTAGCTCTATTAGGGAACTCCCTTAGCTTTGGGGAAGTGAGTCCTCAGAGGGCGGGGATCCATGTAAGGTTTAACTGAACCCTTTGTTAAGGAGGGTGTGGCTGAACATGGATCCAGGTAGCCATTTCAGTGGAAGTCAGGATTGGAAATGCAGTTATGCAGGAGGGATCTGTGGAAAGTTCTATTGTCTGATGAGTTGGACAATATAAACATGCAAAGCTGACAAGGTCTTTGCGAAATCTGCTAGAGGGGAACCACTGCCAGCCTGAACTGAAGAAAAGAGTGGGGAAGAATTGAAGGAGGAATGACTTCAAGGGCAGAATCATGGAAGCCAAGGTCCAAAGAAATCTTCTCTGTTCAAGAGATCGGGTCTACCCATGTGTATGGAAAAGGCAGGGTGCTACTTGGAGGGAGCAGGTCATCTGCCCCAGCATTTGGAGGGGTTGGGCAATGCACCCCACTGTTCAAAGTAGAGTGCTGCTATCTCAATGCTTAGAAAGGGTGGGGTCCATGCCTCAGCATTTGCAGAGAGCCTGGTTGCCTTTCACATGCTTGTGAAGGATGGGGCCTACACTCCAGTGTTCAGAGACAGCACGGGTGCAAGGCAAGCACTTGGAAAGGGTAGAGCTGTTGTTGAAGCAGGCCCAGAGGACAAAATATCAATCCACAGATGACTCTCAGACCTTGAAATTTAATAGAGTTTGTCCTTCTGGGTTTTAGACTTGTTTGGAATCCTTGACCCCATTTCCTTCCAACTTCCCACTTCTAGAATGGGAATTCTATCCTATGTTTGTTCTATCATTGTATATTGAGAGCAGATAACTTGTTTTCTAGGTTTTATAGGACCATAGGAAAGGAATTCTGCCCTTAACTGATTATGAGAAGATTTTCTACCTAACATTGTTACTAAAATGACTTAAGGCTTTTGGGAGTTGTGATGGAATGAATGTATTTTTTTATGGAAAGAATATGTCTTTTGAGGTCCAGGATGTAGACTGTTGGGGGCTGAATCATGTCTCCTACAAATGGCATGTTCAGGTTCCCAATTGCTGGCTCTGTGGGTGTGGACCCATGGTAAATAGGAACTACTAAATGTTACTTCAGTTGAGGTGTGGTCTGAGTCAAGGTGGGCTTTAATCCAGATTACAAGAATCCTTCATAAGCAGAATACAGTTTAGACAGATAGAAAGAGAGAAGCCATAGGGAGCAGCCAGAAGCTGGAAATAAATGAAAACTAAACATAATATATATATATAATAAATCAAGCACTTTGGGTTTAATAAATGGTACTAATTATTATTAGGTACATGTATTTATTGCCTACCATATGCCAAAAGATAACTGGCATTTTATACATACTTTTCTCAACAACTCTATGGCATATATATTATCACCACCATTTTATAGATGAAGAAACTAGGCTCAGAGATACCAAACTGGTAATAATGGTAAAAAGCCAAGACTGGACTATCAGGCAGAAAAAAAAAAAAATCCATGCTTTTTTCATTCATTCCAGTTCTGTTGATTCAGTGAAATTTTGGTTAGATATCTATAATGGTTTAAAGATAGAAAAATTCTTAGACACTTTTTCCATTGAGAGGTAGGATCTCTTTCCTCTCTTCTTGAAGCTGGGTAGGTTCTGCTACTGCTTAGATCAATAGAATATGGTGAAAGTGACACTATGCCAGTTTCTGGGCCCAGGTCTTAAGAGACTGACTGGCAGCTTCTATATCCCATCTTTTTGAATATTTACTCTTGGAAGTCAGACTCTATGTATGTAGTACAATAACACTTAAAAATCCCATCATCTAAGAAGTCAAATAACAAGGAAAGAGCCCAGAGGATGACAAGTGGGAAGAAAGAGAGGCCAAGGAGCATGAAGGTACCAGGTATGTGAGTGGAAGAATCATCTTGGAATTGAATCCTCCAGCCCCAGTTGCCCTAGCTGACACCACATGGATCATATATGAACCACCAGTTGAGCCCTTTCCAAATTTCTGACCCATGAAATTGTGAGCAAAATTATAAATATGTTTTTAAATTTTTAAAAACTTTTTGCTTGGCTATTAATTAGATTTAGAAAAGATGTTCAAAAATAGCACACAGAATTCCTGTATACTCATCACCCAGCTTTTTCAAATGTTAACGCCTTATATAACCACTGTACATTTACCAAAATCAAGAAATTAGTATTCAAATTTTATCAATGTCCTTTTTCTGGTTCATGATACAATATTGCATCACACACTGAAGTTGGCTATTTTATTTCTTTAGCCTCCTTTAGTCTGAGACAGTTTCCAGACTTTGTCTTTCATGACCTTTTCACTTTTGAAGAGTACTGGCCAGTTATTTCATGAAATAGCCCCCAATTTGGGTTTCCTGATGCTTTCTCGTAATTAAATTCAGATCATGTATTTTGGGCACAAAGATCACAAAAATGATGTTGTGCCCCTTGCAGAAGGCTATATAATATCAATATTCATCATTATAAAAGCACTATTTAAAAGGAATTCAGTTTGTTTGCTTGTTTTTTTAAGGAGTTACCAGGATTGAAGCCAGGATCTCCTACATGCAAAGCAGGCACTCAACCACTGAGCCACACCTACTTCCAAAGCAACTCAATTTTGGTATAGTTTGTTATGCACAATGGGTAATCAGAAGAGTATTCCTTTGTCTTCTCTTTGGTAAATTTCTTACTTCTGTGATTTGCAACATATTTCACCATAGAAAAAAGGGGAAAGTGACATAATATAATTACCATGCAAATAAAAAGAAGCAAATACTGGTTGTTCTTAAATACAGATTCCATGGCAAGAATATTGTAACATGCTTGTCAAATGTTTTTAAAATATTATGTTTTTCATATTGTAAGCTTTCTAAAAGTTCACTATTTTAGGATGGAGTTTAATGGAATATCCAGCGAAGTGTGATGGTTTGTTTCCAGATGACCACTAGAGGTCAGGATTGAATCACTGAAAACGAAGCAACAGCTTAAAAAAAAACACAACGGATTTCAGAACATACTCATGCAATCCTGAATATATAGTTGGTGCTCTATTAAATTCTTATGTTTAGCTTAATGTTTTTTTTTGGGGGGGGAGAGGTTAAAGATGTTTTGTATTTTTTTTTTGAAAAAGGGGAGCAGATACAAGGACTCTATCCGCAGAACTCCTCTACCTTCTAACTTGCCATTGTACCTTCTGTTTCCAGTGTTCAATGCCAATTGGGTGTCTTTATAAGGACTTTATAGCACTAACTCAGTTAGTACTCTAGTTTCCAGGTCTCATCTCTCATTTACTACCAAGGGGTAGATAATATTTTTATCTCTTATGTTAGACTTGGAGTCCCTATAAATATAAAGATTTATACATATAAATCTATTTATTATGAGGAATTGTCTCACTTGACCATGGGGTAAGCAAGTCTGAACTCCCATAATGCAGGCCTCAAGCTGGAAATTCTGATAAAGGTGAGGCTGGAGTTTTCAATCTGATTCTGCAGGGAAAGCCGATGGCTGGAAATTCCAGCAAGAACCAGTGCTGATGTTGGGTCAATAACTTTTCTGACTTCAGAAATCCTCAGTTTTGGCTTTTAAGACCTCCAACTGATTGGGAGAGGAGAGTCCCTACATGGCCGAGGGCTATCTCCTTTGTTGGTAGTAGATGCAATTGCTGATTATGGATGCAAATCCCATTCAAAACACCCTCACATTATCAAGCAGGCCAGAGCTTGACCAAACAACTGGATATCATAACTTAGCTAAGAGGAAACCTGACATCAACCAGCACACCTCCCTTTTAGTCTATTTGGAAAGATAAACACTAAATGCACTATTACATATGAAAAGTGAGCTTCTGGTCAGTAACACTAAAGCTAGCCATGTTACCTTTCATATTCTGACTCGAGGGGAAAGGTTCATTTCTAAATCTGAAAACTAGGGTATATTGCATTAAGCTGATTTGCTCAGTAGAACAAAAAACAAAAACAAAGCTAAACAATGCAATCTCACTTTAACATCAATCTTCAGAGATAAGCAGGAACTGATATTTTAAGAACTAATATAGCAGAATCATGCCAAACAAAATGCTCAAGATTTTATAGTCAAATATCAAGTTGGGAGGATCTGAAACCCTCAAGAAATGGTATACAATTTTGACAAGAGTTGATGCATAAAGCAAGAGAGTGTATCTAGACAAATACAAAAGGGAATACTCTAGATAATAAACTTTCACCCCTCCAAGGGTGAATTATTAATACTACTTCCTGGGAAACCAGTAACGAGTATACTCATCTTTGGGGTCCTTTATCTTCTGTCCTTAGAAGAGGACTACTGACAGAAGGGAAAGAATTGGTTCAGGAAAAAGCACTGAAAAGAGTAGTTGGGAGAGGATATGGCAAAGTCAAATTAGGTAAACAGCTCCACTATTGTCTACCATGTCTCTGAAAGTATAAAAAGGATGCTACTAATTAGATGAACTCAGTTTTTGTTTTAATTGCCAGCTGGAACAGTCACAACTTTTTCTCCGTCTTCTATTCTCTGCCACCTAGAACAACTAGCAGCCTGGTCCTCCTAATAAGACAACGCAAAGTTAAGAATCAGGATCATATGCCCTGGGGATAGCCAAGGAGCATAGGTTTCTATATGATTTAGACATACAGCAACTTTCTAAGAAAGACTACATAGGATTCAGCACCAAACTAATAATAACATTTACATACAGTGGTCATTTCATGATAGGACTTAATCCAGGACTTCTTTACCTTGTTCTGTTCCACAGATTCCTTTGCCAGTCAGGTGAAAACTATGGACACTTTACTAAGTCCACACTATATTGTGTATTATTTAATAAATATATCACACCCATACCAGTACGTCCCCACAAGAATGTTTTTTAGAATTTCAATTCAAGTTTATGGACCCCTAGTTAAGAACCCCTTCTAATCCTTATCATCTATATATGCTTTTTTTGCAAAGAACTTCTGGGTACACTGTTTCATTTGACTGTAACAATATCTGTAAGGTGTACAGGTCATTATTAATACCTCCATTTTGCAAAGGAAACTCAAATATGCTAGGTGATTTACCTGAGTTCACAGAATTAGAACTAGAGCCCCAAATTTCCTGATTCTAATCCACTTATCTTTCCATTAGACCAGAAGTTCTTAAACATGGCTAATTACTAGAAATTACCTGGGTAACTTTTATAATACACTGACACATGGGTCCCATCTCAGATCAAATAAATAGTAATTTATTGGGGATGGGGCCTGACTACTTATATTTTTAAGACCTTCACAGGAGATTCTAATATGAATCCAGATTCAGAAGTGAGTATTATCAAGGTTTTCAAGCCTGACTGCATACTAAAATCACTTAGGAAGTGTTAAGAACACTCAAAAGTCTAATTTAATTAGTCTGGGTGGGGCCCAGGCTCTCCAGGTGATTTTAACATGCAGCCAACTGTGGAGATTACTACACAATGCCTCTAACAAGGACATCTTAAACTTTCACAAAGTCTTCTTTTAATTATTTCTTAATATTTAAAATATTTCCAAAGGTTACTTCTTCAAAATTCTTGTAGTCAAACATCAAAATTTAATGTCACTGATGCTTTTGGTCAACAAAGTGGTAGCTTAAGATGTTCCAGGCTGCTGTTTCCTCACAGACTCTTTGAAAAACTAGCAAAAAATGGCAGAGTCATCTTCTTCAGCATGTCAGAAATCAGTCAAAAGGTTACAGTAACTGGATGAGTGCTAAACCAAGAAAATACAGTGTTAATAAAAACAGTAGGAGAAGCTCCTGGCACCAATGCTGGCTCCTCTTTTACCCCCTCCTCAGAGTGCTGTGCAGCTACCCTACACTCTCAGACTGGATACCTGGCCCTGTTCTAGAGGGAGCAGAGTAATGTGCATACTGTGGTACCAGTATAAGAGTGACAATCTGTCAGGTGGCACATCAAATGAATTAAATTCCACTTTGTCATGGTGTACACAACAAGCATGCAAGGGTGGTTCAACATAAAAAAATTAATTAATGTAATATGCCACATTGACAGAACAAACAAAAAAAAACCACATGGTCATCCAAATTGATGCAGAAAGGCATTTGACAAAATTCAGCACCTCTTCTTTAGAAAAACATTCCAAAAACTAGGAATAGAAGGAAATTTCCTCAGCATAATAATGGGGAAGGAAGCTTCCTCAACATAATAAAGGGCATTATGAAAAACCCACACCTATTATCATAGTCAATGGTGAAAGACTGTAAGAGTTCTTTGTAAGGCCAAGAACAAGATAAGGATGTCCATTGTCATCACTGTTATTTAACATTGAACTGAAAGTTCTACCCAGAGCAATTGGGCAAGAAAAAGAAATAAGGTTTCCAAGTTGGGAAGGAAAAAATAAAACTTTCCCTATTTGCAGATGACGTGATCCTATATAGAGAAATCCTGAAAAATCCACAACAAAGCTGCAAAGCTGATAAAAAATTTCAGTAAAGTGGCGGGATACAAGATCAACATGCAAAAGTTAGTGGTATTTAGAAAAGCAGATGTGGTTCAACCAGTTGGGCACCTGCCTACCACATGGGAGGTCTTAGGTTCATGTTCTGGTGCCTCCTAAAAGAAGACGAGCAGATGCTGCCCTTGCTGCAATGAGCAAGACACTGCCCCCACCACAATGAGCTAGAAATCACCCCCACAACAAGCAGATGCCATAAATCAGCACATGCCGCAGCCCACTGGGAATGGATGTGGCTGAGGGGGTTGAGCACTCGCCTCATGTGGGAGGTCCTGGGTTTAGTTCCTGGCTTCTCCCAGAGAAGGCAAGCAAACAATGGACAGACAGACAAGAGAACCATTTGGCAGATGGGGGTTAAATAAAGAAAAATAAGGTAAATAAATCCTTAAAAAAAAAGTTAACATTATTTTTATACACTAGTAATGAACAATCTGAAGAGAATACCAAGGAAAAAAATTCCAATTACACTATTAACTAAAAAATAAAATATATAGGAATAAATTTAACCAAGGATATAAAGGATTTGTACATGGAAGACTATAAAACATTGCTAAAAGAAATCAAAGAAGTCCATATTTATGGATTGGCAGACTAATATTGCTAAGATATCAATTCTACCCACAGCATTATACAGACTCAAAGGACACCTAATCAAAATTTCTACAGCCTTTTTTGCAAAAGCCAATCATCAAATTTATATGGAAGGGTAAGAGGTCCTGAATAGCCAAAACTTTCTTGAAAAAGAACAAAGTTTGAGGACTCTCACTTTCTGATTTAAAAACTTACTACAGGGAAGCAGATGTGGCTCAAATGATTGGGCTCCTGTCTACCATATGGGAGGTCCAGGGCTCAATTCCCGGGGACTCTTGGTGAAGGCAAGCTGGCCCGCACAGCAAGTTGGCCCAAGCAGAGAGTTGGCCCACATGAAGTGCTGGCCTGTGTGGTGAGCTGGCCAGAGTAGAGTGCTGGCCCACGCAGGAGTGCTGGCCCACATGGAGAGGTGTTGCAGCAAAATGACACAATAAAAAAGAAACACAGAAGAGAGACAATAAGAGATGCAGCAGACCAGGGAGCTGTGGTCATGCAAGAGATTGAGCACCTCTCTGCCACTCTGGAAGGTCCCAGGATCAGTTCCTGGTGCTGTATACAGAGAAGACAAGCAAGACAGAACGTACAGCAAATGGACACAGAGAGCAGACAATGAGGGTGGGATGGGGGGAGAGAAATAAATAAATAAATCTTAAAAAACAAATTATTAAAAGCTACAATAGGGAAGCGGACTTGACCCAATGGATAGGGTGTCCACCTACCACATGGGAGGTCCAAGGTTCAAACCCCAGGCCTCCTTGACCCATGTGAAGATGGTCCATGCACAGTGCTGATGCACACAAGGAGTGCCCTGCCATGCAGGGGTGTCCCCCGTGTAGGGGAGCCCCAAGTGCAAGGAGTGCGCCCCGGAAGGAGAGCCACTCAGTGCGAAAGAAAGTGCAGCCTGCCCAAGAATGGCACTGCACACACAGAGAGATGATGAACAAGATGACACAACAAAAAGAAACACAGATTCCTGGTGCCGCTGATAAGGATAGAAGTGATCACAGAAGAACACACAGTGAATGGACACAGAAAGCAGACAACTATGGGGGGGAGGGAGGGAAGGGGAGAGAAAGAAATAAAAAATAAATCTTTAAAAAAAAACAAAAGAGGAAAAAAACCAAAGCTACAATAAACAAAGCAGTATGGTAACTGGCACAGGGACAGATATATAGAGCAGTAGAGCAGTGGAATTAATTTGAGACTTCATAAATAAATCCAAACACTTTTGGCCAACTGATCTTTGAGAAGACTGCCAAGTCCACTCAGAGAGGAAAAGAACAGTCTCTTAACAAACAATACAATGGGAGAATTCAATAGCCATTGCAAAAGAATGAAGAGAGACACCTATCTCAAACCATATACAAAAATTAACTCAAACTAGAACAAAGACCTAATCATAAGAACCTAAACTATACAAATTTTTGTGCATCAAAGAACTTCATCCTGAAAATAAAAAGACAACCTAGAAAATGGGAGAAAACACTTGTAAAGCACATATCCATTAGAGTTTAGAATCTAGAATACATAAAGAAATCCTTCAACACAATAACAAAATAATGAAAAGAAACAACCCAATTTAAAAATGGATAAAAATGGGAAGCAGATTTGGCTCAAAAGACAGATGCCCGCCTACTAAATAGGAGGCCCAAACCCAGGGATACCTGACACGTGTGATGAGCTGGCCCACATGCAGTGCTAATGCGCTCAAGGAGTGCCATGCCATGCAGGCATGTCCCCCACATGGGGAGCCCCATGCACAAGGAGTGTACCCCATAAGGAGAGCCGCCCAGCACAAAAAAAAAAAAAAGTGCAGCCTGCCCAGGGTGGCGCTGCACATATGGAGAGATGACACAGCAAGATGATGCAACAAAGAGAGACACAGATTGCTGGTGCAGCTGACAAGAATACAAGTGGACACGGAAGAAGAAGAACACACAGTGAATGGACACAGAAAGCAGACAACTGGGGGGGGGGAGGGGAGAGAAATAAATTGAAAACAAATCTTTAAAATGCATGGATAATAGTTTACATTGTAGTTTACACTCTTCCCCAGTATATTCAGTGGGTTATGGCAGGATATATCATATCCAGCATCTGTCCCTGCAATATCATTTAGGACAACTCCAAGTCCTGAAAATGCCCCCACATCACGTCTCTTCTTCCCTCTCCCTGCCCTCAGCAACTACCATGGCCACTGTCTCCACATCAATGATATAATTTCTTCCATTGCTAGAGTCACAAAAGTTCTATAGTAGAATACCAGTAAGTCCATGCTAATCCATATTTTATTGCTCCATCCTGTGGACCCTGGGATGGTGACATCCACTCCACCTCTATATCGAGAGGGGGCTTAGATCCCACATGGATGGACCACTTATTCTTTCTTACCCCTCCCCACAGAACCTCTGGTAACCACTATCTTTAAATAAATGTTACAAGTTCCTCAATTACAACAATAAGTCTACTTTGGTTCATGGTTGTATTCCCCCCATTATGTTTGTTCATTCCTCAATCTTTGAGGAATTTGGGATGGTGATGCCCAGTCTGCTTCATATTGAGAGGGGGGTTAGTCTTTGGAATCTATTAATGGCTATCATGTAATATTATCAAAATGGAACAGTCCCTAATGAACAGTCCTTTTGGTATATTTATGTTGACAATAATACACTAAAAAAAGATATTTGATGCTTTCCACAATGTGTAAAACAATATATCAGACTTTATTTGTATTATGGAAAAAATTTTATTAAGTACTTATTAAAATATCTAGATAATATTACATTTTATGCATTTAAAAATCAATACATATCATGCATACCAGAGAAAATGGTTAATAAAGATATAAAACAGCTACTGTATATTGTTGATCTATTCCCCACTGGAATGTTTTCCAGAAGGAAAAAATATTGAGCAGTCATTTAAAAGTTGCTGAAAATAGATTACTTGCTTCAATTTTCATGATTGTTTCCAGTCATTTATATGTTTGTATATGTGTAGATATTTGTATAGAGACCTTCTATTTTAATAGAAAGCTATAGATTAGCAATTTAAAAGTCTTTAGGAAATAAAATAAGCATAGCTTAATGAAAATGAAAATGGCAAGCTTGAATGCGACAAAACTTCAAAAATTAGGGGTGAGAAAAGAAAATCATATGATGAAAGCTAAGCAACAAAATTTCAATTCAGATAACTTTTATCAAGTAGGTAAAGAAGAGATTTAAGAGAAAACAAGCTATCAATACTATTTCTTTAAAAAATTCTATTGAAAATCAATAGTAGCATAATTACAAATGGGTCCCTAATTTTTAACATAAATATATCTTACTTGGTTCACCAAAAATGAGATTTTTTACAAGAAGAGATGATGATATACATGCTTTTGAAATCAGTAATTATTCTATATTGCAATCTGAAAATTTGATCATGAAGTTAATAATGTTTATAAAACATAACTGAAATAAGATAAACTCTTAAATGTAAAATATTTGGATGAGCAATTGATTTTCTTTCAATACTAAAAAGTCACAAGTTGGCAAAGGTCCTATTCTATAGCTTTGTAAGTCTTTTCTACTCATGTCTATAAAAAGCACAGCAACCACAATAAACTAGGGAGTACTTTTCCTCCTTCCACCTATCCATTTACCCATCAGGGATATATAAAATCTACAACTGCTGGCCAATGAGCCATAATAATTACCCACTTTTTAGAAAGCAAAAAGTAAATGAGCTTCCAGTAGATTTTCAATGAAACACTATGATTTATGTAGCAAGCCGTTTTTTGTTAGTAATTAGGTATTACGTAACAAAATACCCACGACTTCAGGTACATTGGTGCACATTTATTGATTTGAATGCTTCAGGATATAATTTGACTCACTCACAATTATGCTAAACTGTCAAATGGATGGGCGAGCTTGTTCCTTTATTAGGAGCTGATTGAGAGAAAGGTATCTTTCCAAAGGAGGCAGATAATTAAATTGCTCATCCTGAAAGTTCTTTTCTTAGGAACTCTGGCCTCACATCTACTCTGGCCTTACACTGTAAAACCACAGATCTGCCTGACACAATGGTGAAGACATGTCCCTATTTAATGAAAGATGGAAGAATTAGTTCAGTTAACTGGTCCTGGGATCTATTAAGTGACAAAAAAAAACAAAAGAAAATTTAATGTGAGAACTATAGTAAAGCAGAGACCTAATTAATAAAGACACTGTTGCGACAGGAATCACAGTGTTTGCTAAAAAAATTCTTTAATTACAGGGGAAAGCTCTCAAATCCTGTGAAATTCATTCTCATGTATACATAATAAAATAAGCCTTAGTATTAAACCTAGTATTAAAGCCTAGTATTAAAGTTTGCAAATGCACTGTAGAAATTCACTAAAACTATACTTCAAACCAAAAACTACAGAGGAGTTGCGAGATCTGTATCACAGTTCTACTTCTGCTACCAACTGGCTTAAGTGTCTCAGCTCTCTGTTAGTCAGATTCCTAAATAATAAAATGAAGGCCAACAGTTAAAAATAACAAAGAAGTTTTGTTAAAAATTCACATTCCTGGATCCCACCGTGGAAGACTCCGATTATTGTTTGTATTGTTGGTTTGTTGTGTTTCTTACTGCCTGTTCCCTGTGTCTCTTTGTTGCATCATCTTGTTGAGTCAGTTTGTCTTCTCCAGGAAAAACCAGGAACTGAACCTGGGACCTCCTCCTATATCGTAGGCAGGAACCCAATTGCTTGAGCCACATCTGCTTCCCAGCATTTAGTCTTTTTTTTTTTTTAAAGATTTATTTATTTTTCTCTCTTCCCCTCTCCCAACCCCACCCTGCTGTTTTTGCTGTCTGTGTCCATTTACTGTGTGATCTTCCATATCTATTTCTCTTTTTGTCTTCTCTTCTCATCTTTCTCCTCTAGAATTCACTGTGATTTGATCCTGGGGACCTCTGATATGGAGACAAGTTCCCTGCCAGCTGTGCCACCTCAGTTCCTGGTTTCTGCTGTGCTTCCCCTTGACTCTCCCCTTCATCTCTCTTTTGTTACATCATCATCTTGCTGCGTGACTCACTTGTGTGGGCACTGCCTCGCCACACGGGCACTCAGCTCATCATGTGGGCACTGGTTTGCCGCGCAGGCATGCTTTCTCTTTTTCTTCTTCACCAGGAGGTTCCAGGGATCAAATCTGGGTCCTCCCATATGGTAGGCAGAAGCCCTATCACTTGAGTCACATCTGTTTCCCACAACATTTAGTCTTTGATATTCCTTTCCTCTCTACTGACACTAGTAGTCCTGTGACTTTAAATACATACTATATTCATACTATATTCCGATAGTTCCCAAAGTGATCTCTCTCCTAAACCCCAGACTCTTATATCCAACTACCTCAAGAGGTCCTAATAGCAATCTCAGACATTCCTAAATCTTTATCCCTTTGTTTTCCCCACAAACCTGCTCTTCCTACAAACTTTGCCATCCCAGTTTCCTGAGTCATCATAACTTTCTTCCTCAACCCATAATTAATTCATCAGTGAATCTTATAGGATATACTTGCAAAAATATATCCCAAATCCAACTACTATTTACCATCTCCTGTTTCCATCCTAGCCCAAGTCTACCTTTTTTTAAAACTTTTATTCACACACCATACAATCCATTCAAACTGTACAATGAATGGCTGTCAGTATAAGCATAGAGTTGCTATTTATCACCAGTCAATTTTTGAATATTTTCATTGCTCCAAAAAGAAAACCCCATGCCACTTTTACATGTCCACCCATTATTGATACTTAGTATTGGTGTGGTGGTACCTTTGTTACAACTGATGGAAGAATATTAAAATATTACTGTTAACTATAGTCCAAAGTTTGCGTTAGGTGCGTTTTTTTCCCATAATATCACTCTATTACTACCACCTTGTAATAATGATGTACATTTGTTCTAGTTCATGGAAGAATATTCTCATATTTGTCCTATTAATCACATTCATCATCCATAAGAGGGTTTACTATGTTATATAGTTCCATGTTTCAGCCCCTAGTTTTCCTTCTAGTGATATACATGACCCTAAACTTTGCCTTTCAAATACAATCACACACACAATTCAGCAGTTAATTACAATCACAGTAACGTGCTACCATCGCCCCTATCCATTTCCAAAACTTTAAAATTAAACTTATTAAAAATTCTGCACAAATTAAGCATCAGCTTCCCCTTCTCTACCCTCATCCTATCTCCTGCTAACATATATTCCAGATTTTAATTCCAGGAGTTTGCTCATTATAATTAGTTCACATTAGTGAGATCATACATTTTTTGGCCTTTTGTGTCTGGCTTATTTCATTCAACATAATGTCCTCAAAATTCATCTGTGTTGCACACGCATCTGTGTTGCACACGCATTATAGATGAATAATATTCCATCACACACACACGTACACACACCACATTTTGTTTATCCATTCATCAGTTGATGGACACTTGGGTTATTTCCACCTTTTGGCAATCATGAAAAATGCTGCTATGAACACTGAACATCATCTCTTGATCTGGAATACTGCAATAGCCTCCTGGTCTTCTGACTTCTAACCTTGGTCCTTTATAGTCTAGTCTGTTCTCCAGATTGCTGCTAGAGTGATTCCTTTAAAAGAGACATCAGATCATACCTTTCCTCTGCTCAAATTTCTACCTTTTAAAAAATTTAGATACTATAAGCTTCATGAGGTCAGAAACTTGGTCTAATTCCCTCAGTTCCTAGAACAGCACCTAGCACATAGTAGTGCTAAATAAATAGTTGTCAAATGAATGAATGCAAATACAACAAAAGAAGAATGTACTTGGTACAGTGGGAGTCCAAAGGTAAAAAGAGCAGTCCTTTATGAGTAGACCAGAAAAGGCTCTCCAAAGCAGTGGATACTTGAATAACATCTTAAAGGAACACAAATTACTCAGATTAAAGTATTGGTAGGAAAGCATTGAAAACCAATAACACAGCACCCATAAAGGCAGAGAGATGTGAAGCAGCATGGTGTACTCAGGAACTGGAGGTTATCTGGTAGGGCTGAGACAGAAAATATATGTGAGGACAGAAGAGCACTGAAGCTGGAGAAGGAAGCAGATGCTCCACTGCTTGCTGGCTCTATGACCCCCATAATTGCCCAGATCTTGATCCCAGATGTTATCAGTTCTAGAGATACTTGGGCAATGCAAAAGAAGTTTCATTTCACTCAAAGTTATACTTCCTTTTCTGCTTTTATCCCTTTTTTGGAGAGGCAGTAGAGGGTGCTGGTTATGTAATGAACCCTGGGGCCAGACTTCTGAGGTTTCAGTCAGTCTTTCACCTCTTCATAATGTTATGACTTAAAGGAAGTTATTTAAACTGTCTGGGCCTTAGTTTCCTCTTCATAGCACCTACCTCACAGGCTTGTGGTGAATTTTAAATGAGCTAATATAAAATATTAAAGCACTTAGAACAATGCCTGCTACACAACTGTGTACTACATATGCTGACACTTTTATGTTAAAGCTCTCAAATCTGAGATTCCCAGAATATTTATTAGGAATTTGTTATTCAAGATCCCAAGGAATCTGCTGCATATTTTGATAAAGGCTGACCTAGGCATTTCCTGTATAACTTCATGAAAAACAAATTTCTGTTCTCTCTCCAAATCAATTTGATCATATCAATGATTCAGTCTTAAAAGGGAAAACTTAAGTTGGTAGAAAAGGAAGTAACTAGTATTTGGGAGAAACAGAGTCAAGAATTATTAAACTTTAAAAAAGGATAGAGAAGAGAGGTATTTATAGTTTTTGCTTCAAGAAAATGATAGAAGCACACTAATTTAGTCTTTGGCATTTAATCCTTAATCACTAGTTGGAGTTCTTAAAAAATGATTTCAATAAAACAGAGTTTAGTTGCACAAAGATGTAGGAAGTTTGCCTTGAACAGATCACTACCTTGAGTCTAACAGTCATGATTAGACAGACCATGCAAAATCACTGAGCTGGACAGGATTTCTAGAGGTATGCCCTTTCAAGCCACAGGAAACAGATACTGATAATAACCAGAAAATTTAAGGAAGATAACTAGGAAGTCAAATATCCTGCCAGTTTCACTGTTAACAGGCTTTACTGTATGAGTCTGCTTCATATCAACTGCTGTTTCTTATGTTATAGTGTAATTGCCTTTTGTTCTGGCCTAAAGGGGTGTTGGTTTAAGCTACCTCTAGGGTACCCTCCAAATTTCATCTAATCTAATCCATAATTCTTTATGACTGAATATAGCAAATAGTTCCTTTTCAGATTTAAAAATAAGAACAGATTGAATAGACTTATAGAAACAGGTTCCTCATTAAGTTCAAGCTCAATAGAAGAGGAGGCGAATAAGGCACCAACATTACCAGGCAAGATTCTGGCAACCAAGACTCATTTACATTTATAGAAAAAAAGCCTTTTTAAAACCAGAGGAGTTTTCAGGCACATTACAAACTTACATGGTGACTGAATAAAAGTACAGATGTACAACCAGGAATAGCATAAAAAGGCAAATTCTCAAGATGGAGATTTAGGATATAAAGAGGGTTTTGTTTTGTTTTGTTTTTCCTGAATTATTGTTGGAAATGTCTACTTGAATGAACCCTTTAATCTATTTTTCGAAATACCATGAAAATTATAAAATTCTGTAAAAGTTATCAAAGAAAGCTGGGTAATTTCAAAGAAAGATAGGTAATTCCTTTTTCTAGAAATCTGAATTACAGACAAACATTCATTTTAGAGGGATATGTAAGTATTTGCACATAGGATGACAGTGAAACATATCTATAAAATTCCAAGTGGTTCCCATGTCTTGGTTTTGTTAACTTTTTATTGCAGTAGCAGGTACAGAGCCCAAATTTTTCTTTCTAACCACATTCAAGCTTACAATTCAGTAATAGTAATTAAATTCATAATATTGGGCTACCACCAACTACTACTACCCCTTATAGTAGAATGAAATATGTACCCCAGTTTTGGGACACGTTCTTGGTTTTACTCTGCATTCTGGTAGGTATGGACCTGTTGTAAATAAGATCTCTTCAAGATGTTACCTCCGTTAAAGTGAGGTTAAGCTGAACCAGGTTGAGCTTTAATCCAATCACTTGAGTCTTTATAGGCAGAACAAAGTCAAACAGAGAAAAGGCACAGGGAGCAGCTGGCCATCAGTGGAACCCCAAAGGGAAAAAAGATGCTGCCAACATCTTTTGATAGGACCAAGGATGAACAGCAACCAGCCCTGGAATGCCACATTCATGGGAGAAAGCATCACCTTAATGACGCCTCAATTTTGGATTTCTCCTAGCCTCAAAACTGTAACCTAATAACTTCCCATTGTTTAAGCCAACCCATTGAATGTTATTTGCTTTAGCAGCTAGAAAACTAAAACACCCCTCCTTTTCCATCACTTCAAACAGAAACACATACCCATTTAGATTATAATTCCCTCTTCCTGCCATGTCTTCCATGCCACTGGTAACTTATAAACCACAATGTGTTTCCATGAAGTTTGATTCAGCTAGGTATTTCATATAAGTGAGATTTTGTGTCTGGCTAATTTCACTCAACATGATGTCTTCAAGGTTCATCCATGCTGGAGCATGCATTAGCACTGTATTGATTAGCACTTTATTCCTTTTTTTTTTTGATAGCTGAATAACATTCCATTGCATGCATATACTACATTTTGTTTAACTGTGAATAATGTGGCTATAATCATTGGTGTACAGATATCCCTTCAAGATCCTGATTTTAATTATTTTAGATACATACCAAGAGGTAGGATTGTCAGGTATTATGGTAGATCTATTTTCAGTTTTCTGATTTCTACAATAGGTACACCATTCTACAGTCTCATGAACGATGTATAAGGGTTCCTATTTCTCTGCATCCTCACCATTTACTGTTGTCTGTTTTTTTGTTGTTGTTGTTTTAATTATAGCTGTCCTAGTGCATGTAAAAAAGTTTTGATCTGCATTTCCTGATGACCAATGATGTTGAGCATCTTTTCATGTACTTACTGGCCATTTGCATATCTTCTTTGAGAAAAGTCTATTCAAGTTCTTTGCCCACTTTTATATTGGGTTGTTCACCTTTTTGTTGTTGAGTTATAGCATGTTTATAGATTCTGGATATTCAACCCTTTTTAGGTATACGGTTTGTGATTATTTTCTTTCATTCTGCAGGTTATAATTTTACATTCTTGATCACATCTTTTGATGTACAAAACCTTTTAATTTTAACCATGTCCATTTTTACGAATTTTCTCTTTTGTTGCTCATGCTTTTAGTGCCACATCTAAGAAAACACTACCAAATAGAAGGCTATTGAGGTCTCTCCCCCATGTTTTTTGTCTAGGAGTTTTATGGTTTTAGCTCTTATGCTTAGGCATTTGACCCATTTATAGTTAATTTTTGCAATTGGTGTAAGGTAAGGGTCTAACATTCTTTTTCTTTACATTTTAAAAAACTTTATTGAAGTATATCATTCATACATGTACATAAACAATAAGTATAAAGTAAAAGTTGTGAAGTTAAAAAAGAAATATGCATATAACATCATACAGGAGTATCATACATCAACCCACCACCAACACCTTGCATTGTTGTGAGACGTGTTACAAATTATGAAAGAATAAAATAAAAATCTTACTATTAACTATAGTCCTTATTTTACATTTGGTGTAATTTTCCCCAAAACCACCCTATTATTATTTTTTAAAATATATTTTTATTACAGAAGTTGTGAACTTACAAAACAATCATGCACATGTGCAGAATTCCCATACAACAACCCTCCATCAACACACCACACCATGCTGGAACAGTTACATTTGTTACAGACTGTGATAATTATCATCAGATTATTACCACCAACCATGGTCCATAGCGTACATTTGGCACACTTCTTCCATACTCCCCCATGATCAACACAGTACATCTTTGGCATAGATGCGTGAATATTACAGTACTGCTGTTAACCACAGTCCATAGGTCCCACCAGTTATATTTTTCCCATGTTTCTCTACATTCCCATCACCCTGCGATAGTGATGTACACCTGCTCTAGCTCACAGAAGGACACTCTTGCATCTGTACCATCAACCACAGTTCTCATCCAACCTGGCTTCATTGTGTTACTCAGTCCTTATATTATTCTCTAGCTTTCTTTCAATTGACAGTTACATCCCTAGACTACCCTTTCCAGTCACATTCCCATTTATATACCAACTGCTGCTCACTATAATGTGCTACAATCAACTCTGTACATTTCCACACTTTTACAGTCAAGTTAAGCATCTAAATACATTAAGCATCAGATGTCCCTCTCAGTCCTCCTCCTCTTATCTTCAAGAACCCACCATTCACATATCAAGAAGAAAGATTTAAAAAAAAATAGTGGAAAAAAAAAAGAAAAGAATCCACCACCTACCACCAGGTCTTGAAGATGCTTTCCTACATATTCTTCTCGGAGCTTTATGGTTCTTGCTCTTATATTTAGGTCTCTGATCCATTTTGAGTCAATTTTTGTATAAGATGAGAGATAGGGGCCCCCTTCTTTCTTCTGGATATGGATATCCAGTTCTCCCAGGATCATTTGTTGAATAAACTGTTCTGCCCTGGCTGGGTGGGTTTGACAGGCTTTTCAAAATCACTTGAAAATAGATGTAAGGTTCTCTTTCTGAACCATCAATTCAGTTTTTTTGGTCTATGTACCTACCTTTACGTCAGTACGATGCTGTCTCCACCACTGTAGTTAGGTAATATGATCTAAAGTCTGGAAGTGAGAGTCCTCCAAATTCACTTTTCCTTTTTAAGATGTTTCTGGCTATTCAAGACTCCTTCCACTTCCAAATAAATTTAATAATTGTGTTTTCTATTTATTTTAAAAATGCTGGTGGAATTTTTATAAGGGCTGTATATTAAATCTGATATCAGTGTGGGTATAATTGACATCCAGTGAAATTTGTTTTCCAATCCATGAGCATGGAATGTTCTTTCTGTCTTTTAGGTCTTTTAAATTTTCTTTTAACAATGCACTGCACCTTTCTGAATACAAGTGCCTTACATCCTTGGTCAAGTTTGTTCCTAAATATTTGATTCTTATAGTCACTATTGTAAATGGAAAATTTTTTCCTGACTTATTCCTCAGATTATGCATTACTGGTGTCTTTTATTTATTTATTTTTAAAGGTTTATTTTATTTCTTTCCCCTCCCCCCCTTCTGTGCTCTCTGTGCCCATTCGCTGTGTGTTCTTCTGTGTCCACTTGCATTGTTGTCATGCAGTCCAGGGAAATGGTGTCTTTTTTTGTCGTATCATCTTGCTGTGACAGCTCTCTGTGCATGCAACATGACTCCTGGGTAGGCTGCATATTTTTTTTCTGCACAGGGCAACTCTCCCTGTGGTACGCACTTCTTGCCCATGGGGCACCCCTATGTGGGGGACACCCATGTGTGGCACGACACTCCTTGCATATGGCAGCACTGCGCGTGGGACAGCTCACCACACAGATCAGGAGGTCCTGGGTATCAAACCCTGGATCCTCCATATGGTAGGCAGAGGATCTATCAGTTGAGCCACAACCGCTTCCCACTGGTGTCATTTAAAGTCTATTTCATCTGATATAAGTATAGCTACTCCTTTTTTTTTTTGGTTACTGTATGCATAGAATATCTTTTCCAGCCTTTCACTTTCAATCTATTGATATCCTCGGGTCTAAGGGGAGTCTCTTATAGACAGCCTTTAGATGACTCATATTTTATTATCCACTCAGCAGTCAGTGTCTTTTGATTGGGAAGTTTAATCCATGAACATTCTATATTATTACTGTAAAGGAAATTCTTATTTCACTCATTCTGACCTTTGGGTTTTAGCTATCATATTTAATTTTCCCCATTCTTTTGACATTTACTTTTACTGATATAATTTTCATTTCTAGACTCTCTTCCAAGTTTCTTTTCAGACTGTAGTCACCCTTTAGTATTTCCTGCAAAGCTGGTCTCTTTGTTATAAACATTCTCAGCTTCTGTTTTTCTGTGAATATTCTAAAATTGCCCCCATTTCTGAAAGACAATCTTGCTAGACATAAGATTTTTGGCTGGAAGTTCTTCTCTTGCAGTATCGTAAATGTATCATACCACTGTTTTCTTCCCTCTATGGTTTCTGATGAGAAATCGGCACTTAATCTTATTGGGTATCCCTTATATGTTATGAATTGCTTTTTTCTCACACCTCTCAGAATCCTCTCTTTGTCTTAGGCATTTGACATTCCAATTAGTATGTGTCTTGGAGTTGGACTATTTGATTTATTTGGGTGGGAGTACATTGTGCTTCTTGGACATGGATATCAACGTCCTTCAATAGGGTTGGGAAATTTTCCACCATTATTTCTTCAAAGATTCCTTCTGTTCCATTTTCCTTCTCTTCTCTTTCTGGGACACCCATGACATGTATGTCTGCACATCTCTCACTGTTGTTTAGTTCCCTGAGAACTTACTACATTTTTTCTATTCTTTTCTTCTTCTTCGGTATGTTTGTTTTTGAAGGCTGTGTCTTCAAATTCATCAACCCTTTCTTCTGCCTCCTCAAATCTTCTATTAGGCTCCAGTGTATGGTTTTCTTTTTAATATATTTTTTACTTATTCTTAAAGATACTCAGACTACACAAAATGCTACACACACACACACACACACACAAACACAAGGGATACCCTCATGTCCCACTCCCCACACCTCCCACTTTTCCCCACACCAACAACTTCCTTCATTAGTACGGTCCATTCATTGCAACTGATGAACACATTTTGGAACACTGCCACACAGCATGGATTATAGTTCACAGCACAGTTGACACTCTCTCCCACTCCATTCTGCAGTTTATGGCAGGATATATAATGTCCTGTGTCTGTCTTTGCAATGTCATTCAAGACAATTCCAAGTCCTGAAAATATCCCCATATTACACCTCTTTTTCCCTCTCCCTGCCTTCAGCAACTTCAGTAGCCACTGTCTCCACATCAATGATATAATTTCTTCCATTGCTAGAATCACAATAAGTCTATAGTAGAACACTAGTAAGTCCACTGTAGTCTATATTTTATTCCCCAATCCTGAGGATTCTGAGATAGTGATGTCTACTCCACCTCTAATTGAGAGGGGGTTTCAATCCCATATGGCTTATGGATGGGACTCTCTTAGTTCCTTGTGCAGTGGTTGTCTATCCTCACTTCCCTGTTAGCTGTCCTGGTAAGTCCAGTGAACTGGAGAGTAGGTTGCAGCTCTGCTGAGGCTGGGGGTCCAGCTGGCACATGGACAGCACAGAGACTCAAGTCTTTTGGACATATGCCTACCAACTCCAGTGCCAACTATAGGTTCAATAAAAGGGACAGAAAAAGCATGTGTAGAGAAGTCACATCTAAGTCAAACTCTGTCATACTTGGGAGCACAAACTCCAAAGTAGGGCCTGCCAGCAACGTACCAAACCCTGGAGCTATCTGCCATGACTGTAGTACCTAGGTGTCCCTGGAGCCCTCAGGAGCCCCACCACTTGGGGTAGTATCCACTTCAGCTGTCCATGAGATCCTGCTGAGACGTGCATAAGCGGTCACCTCTCTGATGACCTCCCAACTCATTTTGAAGTCTCTTAGCCATATAAACTCATTTGTCTTTACCATTTCCCCCTCTAATTCAAGGTCTTTCAGCTATATCACCAGCCAGCACTTGGTAGTAAGCCCTTGGTGCCAGGGAGGCTCATCCCCAGGAGTCACGTCCCATGCTGGGGGGAAAGTAATGCATTTATATGCAAAGCTTGGCCTAGAGAGTGGCCACATCTGAGCAACATGGAGGCTCTCAGGAAGCATCTCTTATGTACCCTACAATGCTAGGTCAAGTTGCAACTTCAAGGGCAAAAGGCTAATAAGCATAGTTGTCAATATCAAAGGCCTATTAATGGACCATTCCTCCTCCTAGTCATTACCCCTGTACTTGGGGGACTGGTGCCATTCCATCAGAGAATGTGGATGAGCTCCCCGAATGGGAACACAATATTTTTTGATTGTTGTGTGAATCTCTACCCACTGTGGCAATGCCCCATGAACATAAGAACATATTTATATTATATTTATGCCCAGGTGGATTTCCTCCCATGTATCTCCCATCACTGCCACCCCACACTAATGATCCTCCTTTGCCATAGCTGTAATCCTTCTGTGATCCAAAACCCCTTAAAAAATGAAGCCAAGAACATTGTCAAATTCAATTAATAGGAAAATGAGATAGTAATAATAGGTTTAAACATAAGAAATAAAATAAATAATTTAGAAAAACTAAAATAAAGTTTAAAAAATTATATTAAAAAAATGAAACAAAAAAATATTTTTTGACATTTTGCCTTTCATCACTGCAATAACTGTTATCCTGCACACACCTCCTCCATCTACCCCAGTGTTCCACTTTTTTTTTTATTACATCTTCAAAGAAGTTCTAGGTCACAGCAAAGTCACACATAGACTATACAGAACTCCCATATACCCAACATCCTCCCTCTTTTCCCCCTTCCCATATTAATAACCTTTTTACATGTGGATGGTATATGTACAACTGATATACAAAAACTGAAACATAGCTCCTAACCATGGTCAGTAGTTTACATTATTGTTTATACTTTTGACCCTACACTTTTATAAATTCCTGATGAAATTTAACATGGCCTGTATCCATCATTGTGAGATCATGCAGAACACTTCCCATTACCCCCCAACTACCCCATCTTCCATGTATTCTTTTCCTCCCTCCCTCTCCCCTCGGGGCCCACAGTGACCACCAGGCTTCACTCCTCCAGTGTACTTTATTTTATTTTTTATTTTTTAAAAAATATTTATTTTTATTTCTCTCCCCTTCCACCCTGTTGTCTGCTCTCTGTGTTCAACTGCTGTGTGTTCTTTTGCATCCACTTGCATTATCAGGCAGCGCTGGGAAACTGCGTCTCTCTTCATTGCGTCATCTTGCTGCGTCAGCTCTGTGTGTGTGCAGTGCCACTCCTGGGCAGATTGCGCTTTTTTCACGCAGGGCAACTCTCCTTGTAGGGCGCATTCCTTTGCGTGTAGGGGTGCCCCTGTGTGACACAGCACTCCTTGCACACGGCAGCCTTGCGCATGGGCAAGCTTACCACACAGGTCAGGAGGCCCTGGGTATCAAACTCTCTTCCTCCCCCATTTTGGGAAATGAAGCTTCCAATCCAGCCACTGGATCTCTTCCAAGGTGGCTTGAACTGCCATAAAGGATGGGCCTTCCCAGCATGGAGTGCTCTAATCATGAATCTTCTCTGCCAATGGTCAGTTTTTTCCTTCCATTCTTTCAAGGATGTTGCATGATGCTCTCTTCTGGTCTCCTGGAGCCCCCAAACATGTGCTTTAGATAACTCTGGGTGATTACTAACTGCCCTGTAAAATGAGCTAACTCTAAGAGCTCCTTACTCTGCTGCCATCTTGCTGGTTATCACCAAATATCATTCTTTTGCAAGTTATTAATAATATCCAGTTTTCCCAATATCATTTGTTGAAGACACCAGTCTTTCCTCAATTAATGTACTTGGCACACTTGCCACCTATGCCATAGATGACCATAGATGTGTAGGTTTATTTCTAGACTCTCAATTCTACTCCATTGGTCTATATGCATATTTTTATGAGGGTACCACACTGTTTTGATTACTGTGGCTTTGCAGTAACTTTTGATACTTGGAAGTGTGAGACTTCCAACTTTGTTCTTCCTTTGCAATTCTGTTTTGGCTATTTGATGCCTCTTGTGATTACATATGTATTTAAGGATTGGTTTTTCCACTTCTGCACAAAAGGCTGCTGGATTTTGAAAAGTACTGCATTGACTCTATAGAGTAATAGTGGTAATATGGACATAATACAAATAGTCTTTTATCCATGAACATAGGATATCATCTTTTATTTCTTTCAGCAATATTTTGTAGGTTTCAGTGTATGAGTCCTTCACCTCTTTAGCTAAATTTACCCCTAGGTATTTTATGTTTTTTTTTTTTTTAGTTATTGTGGATTGGATTTTTTAAAAAATTTCCATTGCAGAATATTCTTTAGTGGTATATAGAAACACAACTGATTTTTGTATGTTAATCTTATAGGCTACAACTTTACTAAATTCATTTATCAGTTCTAATAGTTTTCTTGTGAATTCTTTGGTACCTTCTCTATAAAGGATCATGTAATCTGCAAATAGAGATAGTTTTACTTCCTTCTTCCCAATTCGGATGCTATTTACCTATTTACCTACCTATCACATAACTGCTCTGGCAAGGCCTTCTAATACTGTGTTGAAGAGCAGTGGTCAAAGCCAGTATATCTGTCTTGTTCTTGATCTCAGGGGTTAAGACTTTCAATCTTTCACCATTGATAAAAAGTTTTGCTGTGGGTTTTTCATATATCATGTTGAGGAAGTTACCTTCTACACCTATTTTTCTAAGTGTTTTTATCATGAAAGGGAGTTGGATTTTTGTCAAAAGCCTTTTTCTCATGGATTCTGCCCATTAAATTTTTTGGGGGGCCACAATATTTACAATTTAATCAAATTCATATATTTCCCAAGCAGAATTTATTTTAAGCCTGTTTTAATTTTCTAAAGGATCCCAGACTTGTATAACTGGGGTGGATGACACCTCAGGTATGAACAACTCTACGAATCTCTGGCTAAAACTAAAGGCATTTTTATGTCAAAGAATACTGGGGGACAGACACTACATCCTGTTAAATCCACACTGTGCACTGGAAATGTGAATATCCTGGTTTAAATGAAATCAATCAGGTAGTGTTTGACAGTGATGGGGAAAATCCAAACATCAACAGAGGACTAATGTATATTCAACAAAACAAAAATTCTTATACTTTAAGTCAAGCAATTGCTCTAGAATTTAACTGAATTATTGGGAGTAGTTTGTTTAGCTTTTCATTTTTTACCACTTAAAAATTTTAAAGACAATATAAAAGGAAAGAATTGGACAACAAATTACAAATAGAAATAAAAGTTTTATATGAATTTGTACCAATTAAATATTTGGAGGTTACAGTGTTTGGACAATAAATTTCAATCTTGAAGAATATAATTCCCTAAACAATTTTTCTTAACAATGTTACTGCTGAGAGTAAAGGTTAAGAAATTAGTCCGGAATGTCTTTTGGAGAGAGACTATATAACTTTCTCCTCTACAAAGAAATCCATTTCTGATGACTGGTACAAGAGAATGTGTGAAAAAGAAAACCAGGATCTTTACTAGGTGTTGGTACTTAAATAGAATTTCCAGGTGATTCTAATGCATATTAAAATTTGAGAGTCGGGAAGCCGACATGGATCAATTGAAAGAGCATCCACCTACCATATAGAAGGCCCAGGGTTCGACACCCAGGACCTCCTGGCTCAGGTGGTGAGCTGGCCCACGTGCAGTGCTGCCATGTGCAAGGAGTGCCGTGCCATGCAGGGGTGCTCCCTGTGTAGGGGTGCCCATGCGCAAGGAGAGCGCCCTGCAAGGAGAGCCGCCCTGCGCAAAAAACGCAGCCTGCCACAAAGTGGTGCTGCACACACAGAGAGCTGACGCAGCAAGATGATGCAACAAAAAGAGACACAGATTCCCAGTGCCACCTGACAAGAATGCAAGCAGACACAGAAGAACACACAGCAAATGGACACAGAAAGCAGACAATGGCAGGGCAGGGGGAAAGAGACAGAAATAAATAAAATGAATCTTTAAAAAAAAAGAATTTGAGACACACTTGTTAAAGTTCCTTCTAGCTCTAAGAGTTTATGATTCCATAACGACAATATCGGACTCTTTCAAAGGTAAATGTCTTTGAAATAAAGTGAATTAATTTCAATACAATTGATTCAATTCTTTTCAATTAACCTGAAAATAATATTATTTTATTGAAAGGAAAGGATTGTGCTAGGCATATGACAACTATTATATCATTTAATCCTTATAACAGCCCTCAAGAGATGGACATTATCTTTTTTTTTATAGAAGAGGAAACAAAGGTGCTAAGAGATGAATGATTTGCCCAATGCTACACAGCCTATGAGTAGCAGCATCTGGCTGAATAGCAAGCTCTTTTTCACTCCAAATCCTATACTGTTTTCACACCAATGGCCAGGAAAATGACTTTTAAAAGTTCAGGGGAGCAGAGGTGGCTCAAATGGCTGAGAGCCTGCTTCCCATGTGGGAGGTCCTGGGTTGGATCTCCAGTGCCTCCTAAAAAATAATAATAATAATAACACAAAACAAACAAGCAAACAAATGAAAAAACCAACTCAGGGGAGTCAATTGGCTCAGTGGTTGAGCGCCATCTTCCCACATACAAGGTCCCAGGCTCAATTTCCAACCCAGTACCTCAAAAAAGTTGCCCAGTGAAGTCACAAAAGCAAACATGTGACTTAAGTCAATCAATTAACATATTTTAAATGTTTACTGACTACTAACTCTGGGCCTAGGACAAAGCTACTCTGAAAAGAAGATATATGAGCAAGAAAACAAACGTAAAGAATATGAGTATAAAATACTGTGCTGGACATAAGTGCTAAAGATAATCAGATTTAAAACATAATTTTACATAAGAATAAACAAACTACAGACTACAAAGTTTCAAATAAGTTACATGTTTGCTTTTTTCCATTTCATCTATTCTTGCATTTTTCTTTTAGACATTATATATGTACTCTGCCTCAGGGTTCAAAATATAATCTACTGTCCACAAGCAACAGGTGGCATCATGCCCCAATGAAGGCATGACAAAAAATCAAAATCAAGCTGCCAAAATTGATATCTTTTATAAAATGACTAAAATTTTCTAATAAGTTTTATAATAATGGTAGATAATTTAAATGACCTCATTTTCATAATTCACTATAGTTTAAGAAAGGTTACTTTTGTTTTAGCCTTGTTGGTCAAAAATTCTTTGAAGAAATAAAAGAGAAACAGGAATCCTAATTTATAAAAAAGTCTGCTGAAAACCAACTTTTAAATAGAACTTATTAATAGAGATTCTAGTTCAAAAGTCCTAATGTGAAAAACATGTTTCAGGAAAGATTTCTGGGAGAAAAGAAAAATTCAAAGTGCCAAATTAGTAAATAAGCAAACAAACAAATAACTTAAGGACCATTAAATAATTATTATGCTCTCAAGATTAACTTTAATCAGTGAGGATAATCATGGTGTTGTCCATGACAGTTCATGAGGAATTATACTTTTTTCTACCTAACCACATAGCAATTCTTTTCTTTGGCTCCAAGCACTCCAAGGCACTATCCCAGAATAAAATACAAACATAGGAAGCATGCTAAACCAAAACAGTGTTACTTTTAGATTGCCAAGTAAGCCCTTCCCTTCTTTGATGCAGCATGTAAATAGACATTACAACAGAGGCTATGTCATTCTTGGAAATATAAGGATCCTGCACCATAATTTTTTGAAGATAGAAAGGAGAATCCACAGACACATTTCTATAGAAGTTATAGAAAGAAAAATGAAAGGTTAAAAAACAAAAATAAAAAGTTAAGTGAGGGGAGCAAATGTAGCTCTAGAGGTCAAGCACCTGCTTCCCATGTATGAAGTCCTGGGTTCGATCCCCAGTACTTCCTTAAAACAAAACAAAACAAACAAATGGAAAAACAACTTTCACTGGGGAGCTCAGTGTTTGAGTGCCTGCTTCCCATGTATGAGATCTTGGGTTCAATCCCTGGTATCTCCTTTTAAAAAAGTGAAGTAAAAGGTCATTATTGATGCTCCCAATTTGTTAAGTCTGAATTTCACTAAATAGCTTCGCCCAAATGTTGTAGGAACATGGCTTTAAGTTAAAACATTTCTATAATGCAGACAAAAGTACCGGCTTAGGAACACCAGGTCTTGACTCGATGGAACACCAGTCTGGTCAGCACAAAAAAAATGTTTGTGTGAGGAAGTATTTTAACTTTGTATAACCTGTACCTTATTATAGTAAAATGTTGCACCTGTTCTATTGTAATGTTGTCTTATTGTAGATGTTGCAATTGTTTCCTGTTATTGTAGATGATGTTGCAGTTCTGATCACAAATAGCTGCTTGTTAGTTTCTAAATAAATATGATGTGGAAACTAGGGTTGAGGCTTTCAGTTCCAGAAGCTGTGAGTCCTCTGGTCCCATCTTTACCTCCTCTGTGTCTCTCTCTGTGTCCTTTATTTTGTAAATTTCTGTGTCACCTTCCCTTCTAGGCAACCAATTGCTGACTTAGCACAGCACCCAAATAGGAAACTTGTGGGGGAGAAAATAGAAAATCATGTTTCCAGAAGCTAGCAACCACAAAATTTCATCAAAATTTCCCTGCAATATATTCCTCTTTCTCAACCTTTAAACTATATGTGTAGTGCTTTGGGAAGAGGAAACTGTGTTCCACTGTCCCAGGCAAATATTTTTCCTGGGTAAAATACAGCCGTAATACTTCTTAAGAGTTTGACTTAAAGTTAGCTTTGATCTTCAATTGCACTAGTACATTTTGGGTCCAAACAATAAACAAAGAAAAAAATGGAAATCCATTTAGCAAAATGCTCTTGGCTCTAGGTGGATGCTTTTTCAATTCCATTCATTCCAGTCCTGCCCCACTTCATCCCCTCCCACTGAGCTGTAAGAATCCATCAAAGAATCCCCAATCCTCAACCACTTCCTTAAGAACCAGAATGGCCTCTATTTCTGAAATATGAATTCACCTACCACCCTCCTACTCTGCTGACACTTTCAACTAATTACCATCAAATATTACCTGGGCAGTAGCCCCTCACTCTATTCTTATCTCCTTCGAGGCCATTCACAACAGTCATAGGGATTTTCTAAACAAGTCAGACAATGCTATTCCATGCCTGAAGACCTTCAATGGCTTCTTACGGCACTTGGGATAAAATCCCATGTCTTTAACAAGGCCACCAAGCTCCTACTACTTTGGCTCCTACCTACCTCTCTTACCAACTGCCCTCTGTGTTCGAGAAGTTCTGGCATTTTTTTTTTAGCTCTTCCTACCCAAAAGCCTACCTTGTGCTGTCCCACCCATCCCTGGAATTTCTCCTAATCATCTCTGAGAGCTCTGCTTTAAATGTCACTTACTCAGAGAGGCCATTCTTGAAAATCTTACCTAAAATAGTTTTCCTTGCTACACAATCTTGAGGCAGTTTGTACTTTCCCTTTTTAGCACTTTATTATACTTTATAATCATACACTTTTTGTGTATTTATCTATCTTTCTGCCCACGAGCCTATTAGCTCCATGAAGGCAAAGATACGCTCTCTTTTCTACTAGGCTATCTGTTAGATTTAGCTCAATGTCAGCACAAATTAGGTGTTCAATATTTCTTAAATAAGTGAATGATCGAATCAATGAATAAAGATATTCCTTTCAGTGAGTATCTTTGGTCCCTTACACACTGAATTGATGAGCCATTAGTTACTGTTTTTCTAGAAAAAAAGGGCCCACTTCAAAATAATTTTTAAGCATATGCCGCTCCTTTTTTGGCCTTCCTGGCATCCTCCTAACTGCTATAAACACTAGTCTGTCTCATATTCATGTCCACAAGTAGACATTCATCCATTTTTTCACTTCTTTTCAGTGGTTTTGAAATAAAATTACTTTGAGTTCCTCCAGATACCCATATAAACCTTTAGTAATCCAACCTCTAAAAATCTAGTCATCCTGATTATATAATGCAACATTCTAATGTATTCTATGAATTCTTTATTTCCCCAAATATAAAAACCACTAATCTACTAAATTTGGCCTACATTGTATAATGTGACCCCTCCCCCATAATTCCACAAAATATATACTATTAGAATAATTTAGTATTACACCACATACCCTTAAATGTATATTTTCTGTAGAATATAAAAGCCACAAGTGCAGGAGTACTAGAGGACAGACTTGTAAAAGCCATGAACAATTCACAATATCAGCATTTATTCTTAATGATTAATTCTCAATGGTTATATTCCATTGATATTTAAAACACAACTGTTTTGGCTCTCCCATAATAACCTTTTTAAAACATAAATTTCACCATACATTACCCTGATTTAAACTTTCAGTGGCTTCCTATTTATATAACTGTGCTTGCCAAACTGGAATGTGCCAAACACCAGAGGTAAAGAGAGCTACGCATAAGAAAAGAAGCAGATAAGGCAAATATGCTGTATCTCCTAGGAAAATTTTTTTTCTTGGTGTGTAAGTCTTTTAACATGCTTTTGGATTCGGTTTGCAAGTATTTGGTTGAGGATTTTTACATCTATATTCATTAGAGATATTGGACTGTAATTTTCTTTTTTTTGTATTATCTTTATCTGGTTTGGGTATGAGGATGATTGTTGGCATCATAGAATGTGTTTGATAGCATTTCTTTCTATTCAATTTTTTGGAAGACACTGAACAAAATTGGTATTAGACTGTCTTTGAATGAATGATAAAATTCTCCTGTGAAGCCATCTGATCCCAAGCTTTCCATCTTTGGGAGGTTTTTTTTATGACTGTTTCAATCTATTCACTTATGATTGGTTAGTTGAGGTCTTCTATTTCTTCTAGGATCAGGATAGGTGTTTTGTGTGTGAACCTGGGACCTCATATGAGGGAAGCCGGCACTGAACCACTGAGCCACACTGGCTTCCCTGAGTTGGTTTTTCCCTTTCTTTGGCTTGTTGTTGGTTGTTGTTTTATCAGGAGACACTGGGAACTAAACCTGGGACCTCCCATGTGAGAGGCAGGTATTCAACTGCTTAGGCCATATCTGCTCCCTGAGTCTATGTCTTTTGATTGGGGAATTCAATTCATTAATATTCAGTGTTATTACTGCAAAAGGTATTACTTACTTCATCTATTTGGCCCTTCGTTTCTGTTGTCTATCTTCTTATCCTTTAGTTTACCCTTCCTAATAATCTCCATTTCTAAACTCTTCTACAAATCTACTGCCCTTGTTTTATTCCTCTCAGGCTGCAGAATCTCCTTTAGTATCTCTTATAAATCTAGTATTTTGGTAACATATTCTATCAGTTTTTGTCTGTGAAGACTTTGAACATACCCTCATTTTCGAAGGAGAGATTTGCCAGATTCAGAATTCTTGGCTGGCAGGTTTTCACTTTCAGTACCCTAAATACATCAACCATTTTCTTCTCACCTCCATGGTTTCTAATGAGAGGTCAGCACTTAATCTTATCAGTTTCCCTTGTATGTGATGCTTTTCTTTTCTTTTGCTGCTTTCAGAATTCTCTCTTTATGTCTGATATTTGTCATTCTGAATTGTAGGTGTCTTGGGGTAGGTCTATGCAGATTTATTCTGTTTGGGGTACATTTTCCTTCTTGAATATTGATATTTAAGTCCTTCATAAAGGTTTGGATATTTTCAGTCATTATTTCCTCAAATATTCTTTCTGGCCCCTTTCCATTTTCTTCTTCTGGGAAATCAATAACTTGAATGCTTGTGTGTTTCACATGGTCATTCAATTCCCTGAGACTGTTCCATTTCCATTCTCTTCATTTCCTGTTCGCCCGTCTTTCCAATTCAGATGCACTGTCTTTAAAATCACTAATTCCATCTTTGGGCAATTCAAATCTGCTCTTATGTGCCTCTAATGTATTTTTAATCTTACCCATCATGTCTCTCATTTGCATAAGGTCTGTTACTTTTCTTCTTTGCAGGCTTTCACATTGTTTCTTTATGCTCTCCTAGTGTCTTCTTAATATCCTTTATTTCTTTAGTCAAATATTTTTTTAAGATTTATTCCTCTCCCCTAACCCCCCCAATTGTCTGCTCTCTGTGTCCATTTGCTGTGTGTTCTTCTGCATTCACCTGCATTATCCTGTGGCACTGGAAAACTCTCTCTTTTTTGTTGCATCATATTGCTGTGTCAACTTTCTATGTGTGCGGCACCACTCCTGGGTGGACTGCGCTTTTTTCATGTGGGCCAGCTCTCCTTTGTGGGGCACACTCTTCCTTGCGCATGTGGGACCCCTACGCAGGGATGCCCCTTTGTTGCACGGCACTTCTTGTACACAGCAGCAGCACTACGCGTGGGCCAGCTTACCACACAGGTCAGGAGGCCCTAGGGATCAAAACCTGAACCCTCCATATAGTAGACAGATGCTCCATCAGCTAAGCCATGTCTGCTTCCCCATATTTTCTTTAAATTCTTTGAATTTAGGAGAGTTGTGTGATTATCACTGATTGTCTTAAATCCTATATCTCTTCAGGATATTTGGTTTGTTCTTTGGCGAGGTCATCTCTTCTGTTTCCTAGTATGGCTTGTAATTTTTGCTGCTATCTAGGCATCTGAATATGTTGGTAAATTCGCAATGATGACCAATTTCTCTTGCCTATTTTTTTTTATCTTTTATTTTTTTGCAGCTCTTCTTTGATATTTGGTTCAACTTATTCTCAGTGTTTAAAGTGGCCCAGCTTAAGTTTTTCAAAATTGTACCAGGGACTCACTAGTGGGACACAGATTTTCTCCCAGGGGTTGGAGACAGAGAGCATGAACAGTTTTTGTCCATGCAATTTTCAGACTGGTCAGCAGATGGTGCTCGTCAGTGCACCTTTCCAGGAGGTTCTGCAGCCTGTTGATTTTGTACCCATCACGGAGGTGGAGACTGGCTCCAAAGTGTCCTGGGGAGGGGATCAGGAAGGGCACCAGAAGCTTCTCCCCCTGCTCCAGAAAGCTTTCCTGTGTTCCTGTGTTAAATCTCCATATTGGAGATTTACAGTGGGCTCTGCTGGCCAAATTCACTGATGAAAAGCACCCCGACCTCCCTTCCCCTTTCCCTTGAAACAGCTGACAGGGGAAGATGTTCCCCTCTCAGTGGGCTGCAGTGAGAAAGGTGTTTTACCCCAGATTAATATCTTGGGGGTTGGGGAAAGAAGCCCTTCTCAGCTGCCACAGGGGCTTGGTAACTCACATTTGTTGTTTCCAGTTCTTTTTTTGTTTTGTTTTGTTTTGTTTTGTTTTAAGTTCTTTGTCTCTCTATCCCTCACTCTCCTGGGAGTTGTGTAACATTGTCCTGGCCTGCTGACCCCCAAAGCAGGTCCCTTGAACAGCTTTTTTTTTTAAAGACTTATTTTATTTATTTCTCTCCCCTTTCCCCCTGTTGTCTGCTCTGTGTCCATTCACTGTGTATTCTTCTGAGTCCACTTGCATTATCAGGCAGCACTGGAAACTACATCTCTTTTTTGTTGCATCATCTTGCTGCATTAGCTCTTCGTGTGTGTGGTGCCACTCCTGGGCGGGCTGCACTTTTTTCACGTGGGGCAGCTCTCCTTGTGGGGCACACACCTTGCTCATGGGGCACCCCTACACAGCACAGCACTCCTTGCGCACAGCAGCACTGCACGTGGGCCAGCTTACCACAAGGGTCAGGAGGCCCTGGGGATTGAACCCTGTACCCTCGATATGGTAGGCAGATGCTCAATCAGTTGAGCCATGTCCACTTCCCTTGAACAGCTTTTGACTCTTTCTCTGTTGTTTTTGTGACAGCATTCAGCTCTGCTTTTTAGTACATCCCATCTTCCCACAATGACAATTTTTACTTGAATATTCGAAGGAAAAAGCCTTTGAGGACTTTTAAAATTTTTGATGAGGTCCCATTTATCTATTTTATTGTTGTTGTTATTGTTGCCCGTACTTTGGGTGTAAAGTCCAAGAAACCCCTGTATAACACAAAGTCCTGAAGATGCTTCCCAGTGTTTTGCTCAAGGGTGTTATATTTAGGTTTTTGTTCCATTTTAAGTTGATTTTTATATAGAGTATGAGGTAGGGGTTGTTCTTCTATTTGTTTCAAATGGAAATCCAGTTTCCTTGCACCATCTGTTGAAGTGACAATTTTTTCCCCACTGAGTGGAGCTGGCAGCCTTGAAAAAAATCAGTTGGCCATAAAAGTGAGGGTCTATTTCTGAATTCTCAATTTGCTTCCATGGGTCTATATATACCATGCTGATTTGATTACTGTGGCTTTGTAATAAGTTTTAAGATGGGGAAGTATGATTCCTCCAACTTCATTCTTCTTTTTCAATATGGTTTTAGCTATTCGGGACCCCTTACCCTTACAAATAAATTTGATGAATGGCTTTTTCATTTCTGTAAAGAAGGTTATTGGAATTTTGATTAGGATTGCATTGAATCTATTAACTTGCTTTGGACAGTATTGATAGCAACAATATTTAGTCTTCCCATCCATGAACACAGAATGTCCTTCCATTTATTCAACTCTCCAGTTTCTATTAGCAGTATTTTCTAGTTTCCTGTGTTCATGTGCTTTACATATTGGTTAAATTTATTCCTAGATATTTGATTCTTTTAGTTACCTTTATGAATGGATTTTAATCCCTTGATTTCTTCTTCCAGTTGTTCATTGCTTGTGTACAAAAAACAATACTGATTTTTGCCTATTGATTTTGTACCCATCATGGAGGTGGAGACTGGCTCCAAAGTGTCCTGGGGAGGGGATCAGGAAGGACACCAGAAGCTTCTCCTCCAGCTCCAGAAAGCTGAGCTTTCCTGGCCTGCCATTCAAATGCAGCCCTGCAGCCCTTCAGCCAACTGTATACTTCCTTTTGCATCAAATAAGGAGGCTCATAATGTCTAGTTCTTTTACTTTTATTGATGTTAAGACTGATTGGGCCATCCAGATGCTGTTATTCCAGTCCATTAAATTTTCACCTAATGATCATTGCCTATATCTATTATTTAATTGGAAGTTCCAAAATGATGATTTTTCTAAATCTATCATTCCTTCTGTATTTATGATCTATTAATTTTTTATAAAGAATAACTTTCTTACATCAACTATTTGGTTACCCTGAAGTTCAGTCCTTAGAGGAAAGACAGAAGAGATGTTTAATTCTTACAAAAACATTTTAAAAGTAAATAATTACTCTCTAATTTGTCTCTTTTTAAGATTAGAGTTTTGAAAAGTTAAACACATATTAAAAACTACTTAGAGGAAGCGGACTTGGCCCAATGGATAGGGCATCCGCCTACCACATGAGAGGTCCACAGTTCAAACCATGGGCCTCCTTGACCCACATGGAGCTGGCCCATGCGCAGTGCTGATGCGTGCAAGGAGTGCTGTGCCACGCAGGGGCTTTCCCCCGCATAGGGGAGCCCCATGCGCAAGGAGTGCACCCCGTAAGGAGAGCTGCCCAGCATGAAATAAAGTGCAGCCTGCCTGGGAATGGCTCTGCACACACGGAGAGCTGACACAACAAGATGATGCAACAAAAAGAAACACAGATTCCTGGTGCCGCTGATAAGGATAGAAGTGGTCACAGAAGAACACACAGCGAATGGACACAGACAGCAGACAACTGGGGGGGAGGGGATAAGTAAATAAATCTTTAAAAAAACTATTTAGAATCTTTAAAATCTATAGTGTCAATATATCCTTAAAAGAGAGCTAATGTAATATAAATGTCAAGTTCCTTCTGATTTAAGTTGAATAAATAAATTGCAAGGACTATCTAGTTGGTGGATTTCTCCAATATTTCAGCAGTTCTAAAACATTTTCATATTTATTATTTGTTAATTTATACTAATTTATTATTCTGTTTATTCTAAATATTAAAAATTCTAAAAGAATTTCCTGAAAATGGAAACTGTACAATAGAGATAAAGACACTGGCTAAAAGTGAGATAAAATATCTTAAAAACAATGCATTGGCATTAATTCTAATGTTTTTATTTCAGCATTTTATAAATAAGAAAACAGTAAATAGGGTAAGCTATCCTCAGGTTTGGAATACTGAAATTAAGAATGCAATTCCAAATACCTGGACGCCAGATCTTGTGTTGAATGGATGAATGAATGAATGAAAGAAAGAAAAGGCAGGCAGGTAGATAGGCAGCAGAAGAAAGGAAGGAAAGATAAGAGGAAAGAAGAAAAAATCTAGATATATGTAGCTCCTACTCTATAGCAGCTTCTAGTTATAATTACAGTATTTGTACTCTGTGAATTTGCAGTCTGAATCACTGTAGAGCATAGCTTATGTTTTACTAAGAATAGTAACTGAAAAATAGTTCCCTTCTCAGCTTAAAATTCATTATTGGGTTTTTCACTTCTTTAAGAAAAAAAAACCAAGGTTTATCCAGTTGAAATTTCATCATTTTCTATCTCCTATTTTACCTGCCAGTTATACTGTAATTCCCTGAATGTGCCACAGTTTGTGAATCCACTGTTTTTGACATGGTATTCTGCCTGGTGTTACTGCTTTCCCTCTTCTCTGCCTAGATGTTCATCATAATGAGAAATTCAGCTCCTCTGAGAAACCTTTCATAAACTCCCCCCAGTTTATATTAAATGTTCCTTCTTCTGATGCATTCATCTCCAGCATAACGCTTTTCTCAATATAACATTAGACTGAACCATAAGAAATTGTCAATATTCAATAATTTTTTATTTATAAAAGTGACAAATTCTTGTGGTTCAACCTAAAACAAGAGTTTTCTATTTTGTCTCTAGCCACTCCAACCTGCTTCCTTTCAAAAACATCTGTTAAATTCTGTGTCTCCATTACCAAGTACTGTCACTGGTCTAAAACATAGTACAATAAATGTTGACTGAGGACTCAGCCTGGTCAATCTGTATACAATGTGTACAAGCAAGTACCTGAAGTATTTCACATTACAGAACCCAAATAGTCTGTTTTGGGAAAATGCACCTTTACTCCTTATTTGGCAACTGCTAACTATAAAAGTGTCCACCGTGTTCTTTTCTTAATCTTTATGAAATTGTACCTGCTTATTTTTCATAATAATGATTCATCTGCAATGTTATTATGTGGCAAATCTGATCCAGCTACTATTCCTGAGGAAGTTTAGCTATAAAAACATTCAACTGTTCTCTGTCAACTTGGCTTTGCTGATGGGCTCAAAATCACATCTGACCAAAATAGCTTCAAAAAATCAACAGACCAAGATTTTAACCCCCAGAATCAACATTAAGAACACAGCAACCGGAACATTTCTAGACATTTCCCTTAAGTTTTCTGTTTCTCTGGATTCATTACCTTGGACTATTACTTTACTTCTTTGAATTTGCCAGAGTAATGAATTCAAAGAAATGTAAAAGTCCCCTGTCTCATGTCTCTCCATCACTTTCTTCTCTCTCCTCCAGAGAAAGAACCTTGCCTATATAATTTGAAAGCTCCCATACGGTACAGAAAGAAGTTCCCCCAAAACTCACTGCTACTGCTGTCATTGATGATTAAAATGATTTTAAAAAACCACATAACTTCTTAAACCAAACACATTTCAAAGTATAAAAATATACGATTATTAAATCAATGTTTCTTGATCTTAGGAAATTTTAAAATAAAAAGCCTGGGAACTTTTCTTAAACAAGCAAACTTCTGGGCCATATCCTCAAAAGACTATGGAATTTACATGTTTAACAAGCATCATCTCTTCCCTCAAATAAAAAAAAAGTGATATAATTCACATACCATAAAGTTAATCATTTTAAAGTATAAAATTGAGTGATTTTTAGTACACTCACAAGGTTATACAACCATCACTACTGTTACCGGATTTTGTATAGGTTCTTCACTAAGTCGCAAGAAATGAATTTCAAGAGCAAGCCACATTGATTAGGCCAGTAATTATTAAGGTAAGGAGGGAAGAGAAATGGGAGAAAATAACAGGTCATAGGTCCCAGGTAGAGGGGAAAGGGTTGAAGAGTGATAAAGTGAGCTGACATATAGAATACAATTCCCCATTACAGATAATAAATCCCCAGGTTTACTTGTGTATTGATCCAGGAGGGGGCAAAGAAGACCAGAATAGGGTGCGAACAGGCACAGAGCCAGGGTGAAGGCAAGAGAGAGCAAAAGGCCTTTATGCTTGCTTTTTAAACCATTAATTATTCTGCCCCCTTGCTAATGGCATGGGAGGAGTCCCAGCTGCTTGCTGTTTTGATTGATTACCCCACTCATCAATCCCCCAGGAAGGCCCAATAATAAGTCCCCTGGAGAATATCTGGAGCTTTTCGTGGCTTCCAGAGGAAATCTCGTTCTGAATGGGAGGCTCTCATGAGGATCTTACACAGCCATCTTGGGGGCACTGAAGTACACGTGTTCAATGGTGGCAGTTTTTCTGCCAGGTTCCAGATCCATCTATTGATTCCCTACCTAGCCTGCTTCACCACTAATTCCAGAACTTTCATCTCCCCAAAATGAAACCTTGTAACCATGAGCAGTCACTCCCCAATCCCTACCCCCAGCCCCTGACAACCACTAATCTACTTTCTTCTCTATAGATTTGACTATTATGGATGCTGTATATAAATATTATCATGCAATATGGGGCTTATCTGGCTTCTTTCACTTAGAAAATGTTTTCAAGGTTCATCCATGTAGTAGCATATATCAGAACTTCATTACTTTTTAGGGTTGAACAATATTCCATTGTACGGATATATCACATTTTGTTTATATACTCATCAGTTATGGAAACTTAGGTTGTTTCCACTTCTTAGCTATTATGAATAACACTGCTGTGAACATTAATGTACACTTTTTTAGACACATATTTTCAATTCTCTTCAGTGCATATCTAGGAGTTGAATTGCTGGGCCATATGGTATCTCCATGTGTATAATCTTTTGAGCAATTAATACTGTTTTCCACAGCAACTACACCATTTACTAGGATGGTTCCAATTTTCCACATCATAGCCAATACTTTTGTCTGGCTTTCTGATTATAGCCATCCTACTGGGAGTGTAAAGTAGTATCTCATTGTGGTTTTGATTTGCATTTCCCTGATGTCTAACGACATTGATCATCTTTTCATGTTCTTATTGGCCATCTGTTTACCTTCTTTGAAGAAACATATATTCAAATCCTTTGCTCATATTCTAATCAGATTATTTGTCTTTTTATTGTTGGTTTTTAAGTTCTATATATATTCTGGATACAAGTCCCTTGTGAGATATGTAATTCACAAATATTTTCTCTCATACTGAGGATTGTCTTTTCACTTTCTTGATAGTGCTCTTTGAAGCACAAAAGTTTTTAATTTTGATGTCTAATTTATCGTTTTTTTTTCTTTTGTGCTTGTATTTTAGTAACTGAAGAAATACTGCCTAATCAAAGGTTACAAAGATTTATACTTAAGCTTTTCTCCTAAGTGTTTTATAGTTTTAGCTCTGCAATTTAGGTCTTTGATCCATTTTGAATTAATTTTTGTGTATGGTGTGAGGTAGTCAATTCAACTTCATTCTTTTCTGGTGAATATCCATTGAGCCAGCACCATTTGTTAAAAAGACTGTTCTTTCTCTGTTGGATTGTTTTTGATACCCTTGTCAAAAATCAAATGCTCAAGGAACTGAGAGTCCACAACTGCAGGCACGAGAGTCCCATCCTCCAGCTGTGTGGGATCGAAGCCTCCTCTCAACTGAAAGGTGAAGTGGGCATCACAACCCCAGTGTTCTCAGGATGCAGGAATAAAATACGAATTAGGGAAGCGGACTTGGCCCAATGGATAGGGCATCTGCCTACCACATGGGAGGTCCGTGGTTCAAACCCTGGGCCTCCTTGACCCGTGTGGAGCTGGCCCATGTGCAGTGCTGGTGGGTGCAAGGAGTGCCCTGCCATGCAGGGGTGTCCCCCGCATACAGGAGCCCCACACGCAAGGAGTGTGCCCCGTAAGGAGAGCCGCCCAGCACAAAAGAGAGTGCAACCTGCCCAAGAATGGCACCATACACACAGAGAGCTGACACAACAAGATGACGCAACAAAAAGAAACACAGATTCCCCGTGCAGCTGATAAGGATAGAAGTGGTCACAGAAGAACACACAGCAAATGGACACAGAGAGCAGACAACTGGGGGGCGGGGGGGGGGGGATAAATAAATCTTTTTTAAAAAAAAGGGATTAGAGTGGACTTACTGGTATTCTACTATAGAATTATTGTGACTCTAGCAATGAAGAAATTATATCATTGAGGTGCAGACAGTGGCCACAGGAGTTGCTAAAGGCAGGGAGAGGGAAAAAGAAGTGTAATATGGGGACACTGTCAGGACTTGGAGTTGTCCTGAATGATGGTGCAGGGACAGATGCAGGACATAACATATCCTGCCATAATACACTGAATGGACTGGGAGATAGTGTAAACTACAATGTAAACTATAATCCAGGCTGTGTGTCAATGCTCCAAAACATATTCATCAATTGCAATGAATGTATCACACTAATGAAAGAAGTTATTGTTATGCGAAAAATGGGGGTGTGGAGAGTGGGGCATATGGGAACCGCCTATATTTTGTAATGTAACATTTTGTGTGATCTATGTATCTTCTAAAAATAAATTAAAAATATATTTTAAAGTATCAATTGCTCATAAAAGTATGGGCTTATTTCTGAGTTTTCAATTCTATTCCATTAACCCATAACCATTCTTATACCAGTACAATACAGTGTTGATTAATGTAGCATTACAGTAAGTTTTGAAATTGTCACACCAGTTGCTCAGTTAAAAGCTGTCTATGAATTACACTTTGAGAAATTTTGGGTTATGCCTTCAAGCATAACTACAATTCCTTTTAAAGAATGTGTCATTTCTACAGGCACCATAAGTCCATCTTTTGTAATATGGGCTTTGAAAACAAGAATATATTAATTTTATCATGATTTAGAATAATTTCTACCATCTCCAAATACCCCTCAAAAAGAATACATTTCATCTTGTTATCTAAATCAGAGGTCACAAACTACCACCTCTTTGACTGAATGATTCATTTTATTTGGCCACATAGTACTTTTTCCTTAATCAGAGAAGTTGTGTGTTCACAGAACAATCATACATAAAATACAGAATTCCCATTTACCACACAGTTATTAACACATTGCATTGGTGAGGAATATTTTGATGACAGCACATTTTTATAACTGTACAATTAACTATAGACTATGGTTTAACTTAGGGTTCTCTGTGTAGTGTAATTACACAGATTTTTTTGTTTGTTTGTTTCCTCTTCCCTTCCCCTTCCACCACCCTGCTGTTTTTGCTGTCTGTCCATTTGCCGTGTGGTCTTCTGTATCTATTTCTCTTTTTATCTTCTAGTCTTTCTCCTCTAGGACCTCTGATGTGGAGAAAGATTCCCTATTGATTGTGCTTTGCCTTGACTCTCCCCTTCATCTCTCTTTTTTATTGTGCCATCATCTTGCTGTGTGGCTTACTTGCGCCGGCACTGGCTCACCACGGGGGCACTAAGCTTGCTGCATGGGCATTGGCTTACCATGCAGGTAGGTACTCACATGGACACTGGGCTCACCATGTGGGCACTGGGCTTGCCACACAGGCACTCCTGTTGGCACTCAGCTCACCGCATGGGCACATGGCTCACCATGCAGGCACTCTGTAGACACTGGGCTCACTACACGGGCACTGGCTCACCGTGCAGATGCACTTTCTCTTCTTTTTTACCAGGAGGCCCCAGGGATCAAACCGGGGGCCTCCCATATGGTAGGTGGGGGCCCTATCACTTGAGCCACATCCACTTCCATAAAAAATAAATTTTTTATCCTGTTGTCATATATACAATCTAACATTTCCCCCTTTAATCACACTCAGATATACACATATTTCAGGGCTGTTAATTATATTCACAATGTTGTGCTATCATCACCACCATCCATTACCCAAAAACATGAACCCTGCACATTTTAGCCTTAACTTCCCATTCCCCATCCTCAATCCATCCTCTGGTAATCTCTATTCTTGATTCTGACTCTAATGGTTTGCTAATTTTAAGTATTTCCCATCAGTGAGATCATATAGTATTTGTACTTTTTGTCTGGCTTATTTCACTCAATACAGTGTTTTCAAGGATTATCCATGTTGTCTTGAGTATCAGGACTTCATTCCTTTTAACCACTGAATAATATTCCATTGTATGTATAAACCATATTTTATTCATTCATTGGTTTATGGACACTTAGATTACTTCCATCTTCTGGAAATTGTGAATAATGCTGCTATGAATATCCATGTACAAATATTTGTTTGAGTTCCTGTTTTCAATTAATTTGGGTATATACCCAGTAATGGAATTGCTAGATCATATGATAGCTCCATAATCTATTCCCCACACCCCCACACCCCAAAATGGCTCCCTGATCTGTCCACTTGCTGTTTGTGCTTCTGTCCGCTCATTGTCTACTCATATTCTTTATAAGGCACTGAGAAGTATACCTGGGACCTACCATGTGAGAGGTGGGTGTTCAACTGCTTGAGCCACATCTGCTCCCCTATACTTACCTTTTTAAGCCAAACTGTCTTCCACAGCAGCTGCACCATTTTACATTGCCACCAGGAATGAATGAGATGTTCCTACTTTCCCACATCCTTTCCAACACTTGTCATTTTCCGCTTTTTAAAAATAGCAGGCACCCTGAAATGGTATCTCATTATGGTTTTGATTTGCATTCCCTTGATGGCTAATAATATTGTGCATCTTTTTATGTGCTTTCTGGCCATTTGTATATCTTCTTTGAAAAGATGTCTATTCAAGTCTTTCACCCATTTTTTTTTCCATTGGGTTGTCTTTTTGTTAAGTTGAAGGATTTCTTTACATATTCTGGATATTAATCCTTTATCAAATATGTGATTTCCATGTATTTTCTCCAGTTGCTTAAGTTGTCATTTTACTTTCATGAAAAGTTCTTTGAGGCAAAAGTTTTTAATTTTGATGAGGTCCCATTTATCTATTTTTTTCTTTTGTTGCCTGTCTTTAGACATAAAGGCTAAAGAAACACTGCCTAATACCAGGTCATGAAGATGTTTCCCTATGTTTTCTTCTAGGGATTTGATAGTGCTAGTTTTTATATTTAGGTATTTGATTCATAGTTCGGTTGATTTTTGTGTAAGGTGTAATTTGGGGACCTTTTTTTTTTCCAAATGGAGATCCAGTTTATACAGCACTATTTGTTTAAAAGGCTATTCTTTCACAGTTAAGTGGTCTTTGCCCCCTTGTCAAAAATCAGTTGGTCAAAAATGTGATAGTTGATTTCTGACCTCCCAATTCAATTCCATTAATTTATGTCTATACTTGTGCCAGTACCATGCTGTTTTTTATTACTGTGGCATTGTAATGTTTTAAAATCAAGAAGTGCAAATCTTCCAACTTGATTCTTCTTTTTCAGTGTGGCTTTGGCTATTCAGGGCCCCTTAACCTTCCAAATAAATTTGATCAACGGCTTTTCTATTCTGTAAAGGAGGTTATTTGGATTTTGATTGGGATTGCACTGAATCTATAAATTGCTTTCGGTAGGACTGACATCTTGAAGATACATAATCTTTAACACATGAAAATGGAATGTCTTTCCATTTATTTAGGTCTCCTTTAACTTCATGTAGCGATGATTTGTGTACACAAGTATTTCACATCCTTAGATTTATTTCTAGATATTTAATTGTTAGGTGCTATTGTGAATGAAATTTTTTCCTTGATTTCTTCTAATTGTTCATTGCTTGTGTATATAACATTACTAATTTTTAGGTGTTGATCTCATACCCTGCCACTTTGCTGAAATTATTTATTAGCTCTAGAAGCTTTTCTGTAGATTTTGGAGGACTTTTTATTACAATTGCTTTGGCAAGAACTTTCAATACAATGTTGAGTAACTGTGGTTTATCTTGTTCCTGATTTTATGGGGAAAGCTTTCAGTTTTTCACCATTAAGTAGGATGTTACCTGTGGGTTTTTCATATATTCCCTTTATCATGCTGAGAAACTTCCCTTGTATTCCAGATTTTGTCAAATGCTTTTTCTGCATCAGTTGAGATGATTATTCTTTTTCTTCCTTCATTGTGTTAATGTGGTGTAATACATTAATTTTCTTATGTTGAACCAACCTCGCATACCAGATATAAATCCCTCTTGATCATAATATATAATTCCTTTAATATATTGTTGGGTTCACTGTGCTGGTATTTTGTTGAGGGTTTTGCATCTATATTCATAAAAGATATTGGTCTATAGTTTTTGTGTATGTGTGTGGTATCTTTATCTGGCTTAAGTGATATTGGACTCATAGAATGAATTACAGAGATTTTCCTTTCTCTTCGATTTTTTGTAAGAGTTGGAGCAGAACTGGAGTTACCTTCTTGGAATGTTTGGTAGAATTAATTCCCCTGTGAAGCCATCTAATCCTGGGTTTTTCTTTGTTGGGAGGCTTTTGATTACTAGTACTTTGCTTCTTGAGAGCATCTATTTCTTCTACAGCCAATATAGATCCTTTGTGTGTTGCTAAGAATTTGCCAGTTTCATCTAGGTTATCTAATTTATTGGCGTAAATTTATTGGCATTTTTCATAGCATCTTCTTATAGTCCTATTTATTTTAGCAGTCAGTAATAATGTCAACCTTTCCATTTATTATTTTTATTATTTGTATCCCCTCCATTTTTTTCTTTGTGCATCTAACTAAAGATTTGTCAATTTAATTAATCTTTTAAAAAAACCAACTTTTGGTTTTGTTGATTCTATTGGTTTTTGTTTCCTATTTCATTTACTTCCACTCTAATATTGGTTATTTCCTTCCTTCTGCTTACTTTAGGTTTAGCTGGTCTTCTTTTTCTACTTCTTCCAGTTTTGAGAATAGGTCTCTGATCTAAAGTCTTTCTTCTTTTATAATGTAAGCATCGGGAGCTATAATTTCCCTTGCAACATTGCCTTCACTGCATTTCATCATTTTGGTATGCTGTATTTCTTTCAGACAGTTCCTGCCTGTTTAATAGTTGTTTTAGCGGAAGGACTGAGTCCTGGAGCTCCCACTCCATCATCTTCCCACAAACTCTAACATAGCATTTTTCACAAAAGTTGAATTTGAGCTTCTTAACATGGGGCATATACTCTCTAGTTTATCCATGTCCCCACTACTCCTCTTATTTTATATCTAAGCCTTTTCACTCATTTTTGTGCATCTGAGTTAGCCATACTTAATTTAAATAATTCCTTAAAATAGACCAATTAAGGAAAAGTGGAAAAAGTGCTTATTCTTTTTATTTTATGTAAATAAAGCCCAATTTTTGAAAAGGTTTTATCCAAGTGCTGGATTAAATTTCAAGGACTTTTTTTTTGAATTTAGGAAGACTTAACAGATGTTCACTGACTGACTAGGAATAGTTCTATGACTTAAAAGATCAGGGATAAGGGATAAAACTCTACCAGGTTCTAATTATTCCTTGTTATCAAGTCTAGTAAAGATCAGACAAATGAAGTTTGTTTATATGATTCGTGAAAATGTAATGGAGGGTAGGTGGGTCTGGGCAGCTCCAGTGTTTTTGAGCCCAGGAGATTTGGGAGGAGCAGGCGACCTCACTGTAGTAACCACAGTGCTGCCACTACCCCACCCTGCAGGCCCTGGGACTGTCATCACCTCTGGATGTGGGAGTACTTTTAGCCACCATCCCAGAAAATAGACCCACCAGTCTCCCTCAATTACCCCTAGCCATCACACCCCATGCCGCTGTTACTGCCACTATGCAAGGGAAGAACTCCAGATACCTCAAAAGGAAAATTAAAGGAGGGAATACTGATATACATCCATCAGAAAAAGCACTCATTTTCAGTATGAAGTAGAAGCTACCATTCTTGGAGAAATGGGGGACCCAATGTTGGGAGAATGAAATTTATGCTTAAAAAAATCATTCATGTTAAGAGTCTGCTGAATGCCAACAAAGATACAACTTCCCTGGCACAGAAGGTGGTTGAAGAATATAAATTCATTCATCCCTCAAAATTAAATGAGGTAGAACAGCTGTTGTGCTATCTACAGCACTGCTGTGACGCATTGTCAGGAAAAAGAAAAAAAGAAGAATCAAGCAAGCCTAAAGATCTACCTCCATTTAAGGAGAAACTGATGAAGTTGCTAATATCAATGACATGGATGAATACACGGAATCATATGAAGATATTCCTGACAAGGTTCGGGGTTCTGCCTTGATCCTGCTGCTTGCTCGAAATCCTGATAACTTGGGAAGAAAAATTATTGAATACAACTGCCCTTGGCACATTAGCAAGGGTCCTGGAACAGGACTGGCAGCAAAGTGTTGAGTTAGCTACAAATATAATTTACATTTTTTTTTTTTTTTTGCTTTTCCAGCTTTTCTTAATTTTATGGACTTATCACTCATTATACAATTGGAGTTCTGTATATAAATATCATTGATTGTAGTTAAACGACATAAACTTTTGGCAAGAACTTTCTACGAAGAAGAACACTGTTGATGAAGCCCTTGAAAACCAAATCTTAGAAAAGGATCATGAAAAAACTTAAAAAAATATCAGGGGCTTGTAGTCAAACATGAACAGCTTTTACAAGTTGCTTCTGAACCTTGCTGAGGATACTCATACAGAATTGAAGAAGAGGAATAAGAACACAGTGCACATGCTGGTGAAGGCTCTTGATTGGGACAATTTTGAATTGCTTATTCTAGTTGTGTCTTTCTTGAAGAAATTCAGCATTTTTATGGAGAATAAAAATGACAAGGTGGAGATGGTTATTGTTGAAAAACTAGTAAAAATAATACCTTGTGAGCATGAAGATCTGCTGAATATCACTCTCTGACTTTCACAAAACCTACCTTTTGACACTGGACTGAGTATTAAGATTTAAGATGGTTCAAGTTGGACTTCTTCCCAGACTCACTGCACTTCTAGGAAATGAAAACTACAAAAAATTGGATTGTGTGTTACCACATAAACATGGATGACAGCTTTAAATCAATGTTTGCATATACTGACTGTAAACCACAATTAATGAAGATGTTCTTTGAATGTTCAGATGAGTGAATTGACTTGGAACTCATTTCTTTCTGCATTAATCTTACTGCTAACAAGAGGAATGTACAGTTTATCTGTGAAGGAAAGGGGCTGAAAATGCTCATAAAGAAGGTTCTGAAGTTCAAGGATCCAGTACTAATGAAAATGATTACTAATATTTCTCAGCATGAAGGACCAATTAAAAATTTATTAATTGATCATGTTGGGAACCTTGCAGCCCAGATGCCTAATGTTATGAAGAGGAGGAGTTTGTGATAGAATATTTGGGAACACTTACAAATCTAACCATCCCAGACTTCGACTGGGAAGTAGTTCATAAGGAGTACAAGTTGGTTCCGTATCTCAAGGATAAACTAAAACTAGGTGATGCAGAAGATAACCTAGTTTTAGAAGTGGTGATAATGACGGGAGCTGAATCTATGGATGACTCTCATGCTGCACTGCTAGTCAAACTTGGATAATACCTGCACTCATTGAATTGCTAAAGGCACAAAAGGAAGATGATGAATTTGTGTGTCAGATCACTGAAGTCTTTTACCAAATGGTTTTCCATCAAGCCACCAGAGATGTCATAACCAAGGAAAAACAGTCTCCAGCATACCTCATAGATCTGATGCATGATAAAAAAATGAAATCTGAAAGGTTTGGGATAATATTTTAGATATTATAGAGGAACATGATGAGAATGGGCTAAGAAAATTCAGAGTGAAAAGTTTCACAGGCATAACTCTCAGTGGTTGGAAATAGTAGAGAATTTTTAGATGGATGAGAGTAAGCTGTACTTCTATGATGATGATCAAATTGAGCCATACATCCATGAAGGAGACATTCTTCAAAGAGCTGACCTTTTCTACAACTCAGATGGATTAATGCCTCGGAAGGAGCCATAAGTCCAGATTTCTTCAGTGATTATCACCTTCAAAATCGAGATGTAGTTGGACAGCATTCATTTCCTGGCAGCCTTGCAATGGATGTCTTTGGCCAATCAGTTGGAATTCTTGGGTGCCCTGCCACAGCTATGAATTCTGCCCTAATGAACCTTACTACTCTGGTTACAGAGCTTGCTAAAGTAACACTTTTTTTTATGTGTATTCTCTGCTGAGAAGAAATCTGTGTGGGTTAGATTAACTGAATCTTGATCTAATAATGCATGTTGGTACTATTATGGGTCTGTGTTACTTTTTATTTTTCCATGTTGTTAGCTCCAGATTACCTCCAACCCCTTCTACCTTGTATTAATTACAGTTGATGTTGACATTGTTCACTCATCAAACCACATCTTTATGTTGAATAATACTTTCTATGAGATTCAAGAGTAAATATTGAAAAGTTACTGGACTGTATAACAAGCAGAACATTATGTATATTAAGTGATTAATTTCTATTAAAAAGAAACACAAAGTACAAAAATGTAATGGAAAGTTTTCAATACATTTTCCGATAAAATCTAAATTTATCTCTAATTACCAAAGATAATTTTTAAATGGCTTATATTTCTTAGAGGAAAATACACAATTAAAAAAAATGCTGTCAATTTTAAAAAGTCATTTGCAACACTGGGATAAAGAAGGCCTCAAAAAGCCTATTGTATTCTAAGAAAGAAGTAGGCCCAACATCTGCAGGCATACAGGTACTTCAGTTCACTGTACCAGTTGTGGCTATAAGCTTATCATGACCTCTCCTGTCCTTGTCTCTCTCCCCAAGACTAGCAAGGGATTCATAAGGGCTGCTAAGGGTCCCCATCATATTCATGCTCAGCCCGATATACAATGTTTTACTAAATGTCACCAGAATAGTACACAATGATAAATGATAAGGATACCAAGGATCTCTAAAAAGGATGGAATTACTAAATATTAAGAGTTTAGTAAAATCCAATTGAGCTATCAGTTGAGGCAGGACAGGAATCTTCCTTCTCTCTCAGCCTTTTTCTGAGACATGCACATATTCTCCTTTTTCCTTTGGGAGTTAGGTACACAGTGGACTAGCAGGACAGAAGAGGGTCTTTTTGTAATACAGTTCAAAGAAAAGAAATGAGGTAAAGATTCTTAGAAGCAACATTATGCTAAGAGGTATTTATCCTGGCTGAGGAAAATATCTTATTATCTTGTAGTTGATAGATCCTGAAGGCCAGTGCAAGCTGCTTTTTTTTTTTTTACTCTTTTTTTTCTTCCTACTTGGATATGAAACATCCTGTAGGGTAAAACTGGTGAAAATCGATAACTGAAAACCCAGGCCACAAACCTAGAAGAAAAGAGAGGGCCCTAGGACAAAGGACTAAAAGGAGAAAATAAAAGGAAGGAATAATGGGAGATAAGTAAAGAGAGAGAAAGCTTCAGAGAGAGGTTCCTGGAGGATGAATTCTATACAAATTATAACAGGTTAACTTGACTTTGGAGGAAAGAATTGCTCTGTACATCCCTCAAAAGTCACAGGTATATATTTTTTTTTTTTTCAGTACTGGACTGCATCATCAAGCTCCTTAGCTATTAAGGAGATTCTTATTGAACAAGGAATAGTTGGGAAAGTCCCATGTGGTATACTACCACACATAAACCAAAAGCAACTGTACTCAGTTTTTAAAGAAAGTATAAGGCCTGACAAAGCAGTAGATTAATACTTTGAGATAAGTGAACAGGCAAAGTGAATTTTGGCTTACAAGGTGACTAGTTTTTCAAAGCCTGAAAATTTAGTTTGTTGAAGATTGATTCATGGTATCCAAATATGTTTAGCACTATTAACTTCAACTGACAGTTGCTTATTTTAAGCTGTCTATTTTTCAAGTTGATAGCTTACTGATTAGATAAAATGTGAGTTGATTTTATTTAATGGAGAAAAGGGTAGGCACTTAAACTAGAATGTTTATCAGTTCTTCTACATATTTATCTTTCATCCTATTATAAAGAAGCATACGTTAATATTAATAAACGATCTTTTAAATAGATTTGCCAGGTAACAAATTGTGGACACTAAGGATGCACTAATTTTCCTCTCTATTAAGGATTTTTATGGACAAAAAGAATTCTTGCCTATCTGGTGATTAGCATAACCAAGACAACTGGTTAGAAGTCATATGTATCTATTTCATGGAATGTTAGGAGAACAACTACACCATGGCCACTAAATGCCTTAAGTGAAAAACAACTACAAGACTATGTCATAGCCCACACTACAAGCCAATAGGTCTATGAGCCAGTGGACTTTGCAGGAAATTGTTCTACGCAAGTACAGAAAATTTTCTGGCTTTATTTCTCAGCAAAGAAGAACAAAACGGGTTATACTACTAGGACATGGACAACAAGCAAAATGTCAAGTATAATTCTAAACTATAAGAGCTTCTGAAAGCCTTAGTGAGACAACCTGAAAAGTAGGAGGCCATAAGGCCTTATTATGCCTCAGGTCCTGAATAAAAGATAAAAAGGTCAAACCATTGTTTGGTTAAAAAGGCAAAACAATGAATGCTAATGGTAAAGTAACTGAAAAGAACAGCTGGAGTAGATTATTTGGAGCATCAGGAGAAGCAATTTAACCTGAAGAAACCCTGCTAAATCAAACAGAAGGAGTATATTGGTTATGAGGCTGAGAGAGAAATGGGCTGAGGGACTAAATTGATGTCGAGAACTGTTGGGATTTCAACTTTAAAATGAGAGTAGATAATGTGGAGATGAAGAACAAAGATAATTAGAATGTCGACCCATATAAATTAAAACACCACCACACCAATACCACCACCTATTTCTAAATTGGCCAACTTATATGAAGGAAGTGAAAGGTAGCAGTTTGTTTGAAGAAGGTAAGAACAAGTGAGTTAATATATCTTAAGTTTTTAGTATAGTTCAAAGGGGAAATTTTAGGTTATATATATATATATATATATATATATGTTACTAGAATAAACAATTTAAAAAAAAAACAGGACTATACAACACAAATAGTGAACCCTAATGTAAACTATGGAATATAGTTAATAGTACAATTACAACAATATTCTTTTATCAATTGTCACAAAGGTATCACACTAATGCAAGGTGTTATGAATACGGGGTATGTGGGAATTCCACTTTATGAATAATTTTTCTGTAAACCTACAGCTTCCCTAATAAAAAATACATTAAAAAAAAGAATAAGTGAGATAATGTATATAAAGTTTTTTAGTACAGTGTGTGGCCCAGAAATACTCTCCAGAAATGCAGACAGTATCTTCTCCTCAAACTTCTGTCACTTAAAAAATGGGGAGCCTGTACAAGGTCCATTTTTAAACTACTTCCAGGTGATACAATATGATAGCATTCCTTCTCTATGGCACAATCTAAATAATTTAGAATTGAAACAATATTCTTAATAACTGCAATGATCTCCTTTAGAAAGCATTTATTAGAAGATGCTTTCATAATCCATTTTCCAGACAATAGGGAGCACTTAAACATTTCACACAGCTGGCAGATAATCATAAAAATGATTTATATAGGCCAAATTTATAAGGTGCTTTTATTCAAAACCCTACCTTTAAAAAGTATACCATGAAAATGACTAGAACACTACTATCAAATTCATTCCTGAGGACCATAACTTTCAAGATTCTATCTGTTAGAAGTTTGCAATAATTAACAAGCTGCAGCTCAGTTTCCCCTGATATGCCCTGCAGAAAGGCTAACCCCATCCCCCATAAGCCTACTGTTCAAGGGCATGGCACTTCCCCACAGGTTAAATAAAGAAACCACATAGAGACCGGAGTCAAGGGAAATGGAAACCTTCCTACCCACATATCGGAGGGAGATAAAATTCCTACAGAACAAAGAAACATCTGCTCCTGCAGCATTCCAAGAAACCATAACTCCCTAACCCACTATCTTCTAGTCACTATCAGGAAAAGATTACACCTCTAGGGCTTCCTATTGGCCCCTGCACTTCACTCAGACCCTCAACCCCCTCCCACCAACTATCATTCCCCTGCCTAGGAAAGTTCTGTATAAATTCAGGTTCCTCCCTTCCAAGGGGGGTCTGAAGTCTGTTCTTCAGACTACCTCCATTGGGAGAGCGTCTCAATACATCTTTCTTTTTTTTTTTTTTTTTTTTTTTTAATTTTTTTATTTTTTATTGACTTTGTAATAATATTACATTAAAAATATATATGTGAGGTCCCATTCAACCCCACCCCCCCACCCCCCCTCTCCCCCCCCCAACAACACTCGTTCCCATCATCATGACACATCCATTGGATTTGGTAAGTACATCTTTGGGCACCTCTGCACCTCATATACATTGGTTCACATCATGGCCCATACTCTCCTCTATTCCATCATGTAGGCCCTGTGAGGATTTACAATGTCCGGTGATTACCTCTGAAGCACCATCCAGGGCAGCTCCATGTCCCGAAGACGCCTCCACCTCTCATCTCTTCCTGCCTTTCCCCATACCCTTTGTCCATTATGTCCACTTTTCCCAATCCAATGCCACCTCTTCTATGTGGACACTGGATTGGTTGTGTCCATTGCACCTTTATGTCAAGAGGAGGCTCAGATTCCACCTGGATGCTGGATGCAATCCTCCCATTTTCAGTTGTAATCACTCTAGGCTCCATGGTGTGGTGGTTGTCCTTCTTCACCTCCATCTTAGCTGAGTGTGGTAAGTCCAATAAATCAGATTGTAGGTGCTGGAGTCTGTTGAGGCTCAGGATCTGGCTATCACATTGTCAGTCCAGAGATTCAAATCCCCTAAATATATCTTAAACCCCAACATTAACTGCACCTCCAGCACATTAGCATGAAAGTCTTATGAAGGGAGATCCCATCTGAGTCCAGATTCATCACACATAAACACCATTTCCAAAGAGGGGCCATCTGCCCTGGTAATTAACCCCATCGGCCATGACCATAACTCCCATGGGTCTCTTTAGCCCTCAAAGGAACCAATATCTGGGGGTTGTATCTGCTTTATCTGTCTCTCTGACTCTGCTCAGTTGTGCATGAGGGCAAACCTTCTGCCAGCCTCCAGACTCTTTTTTAGAAACTCGTAGCCATATAAACTCATTAGGAGTGACATGGTTTGATATGAGTTTTATCAACATAGTTCTTGATGTTATGGAGAATAATGGAATGGAAGGGACAGGAAGACAAGCAGGAAGACCAGTTCAGAGATTACTGAACAGGAGATGATGCTGACTCAGAGACAGAAGTAGAAGATACAAGAGCTAATCTGGAGGCAAGCGGACTTGGCCCAATGGATAGGGCATCCATCTACCACATGGGAGGTCCACGGTCCAAATCCCGGGCCTCCTTGACCTGTGTGGAGCTGGCCCATGTGCAGTCCTGATGCACGCAAGGAGTGCCCCGCCATGCAGGGGTGTCCCCTGCACAGGGGAGCCCCACGCACAAGGAGTGCATAAGGAGAGCCGCCCAAGTGCAGCCTGATCAAGAATGGCACCACATGCACAGAGAGCGGACACAACAAGATGATGCAACAAAAAGAAACACAGATTCCTGGTGCCACTGATGAGGATGGAAATGGTCACAGAAGAACACACAGTGAATGGACAGAGAGCAGACAACTGGGGGGAAGGGAGAAGGGGAGAGAAATAAATAAAAAATAAATCTTAAAAAAAAAAGCTAATTTGGAAATAGAGTGGATAAAACTGTGAGTACAATATTTTCCAAAAGTGTTCAATTAAAAATGACTCAGACACTTATACATGTGTAGCAAGCATATACACATGCATGCAAAAGATAAACACTGAACTGTGTATAATGCTTCTTTTGAGGGATGCAAAAGAGGGGGATATGCTCAGGAACAGTGGTAATATAAAACTTGCAATCTCATTAGTATTATTTTATTTTTTAAATTTATTGAAGTATCACTCACACATAAACAGACATGAACAATAAGTGTATAGTAATAGCTATGAATTCACAAAACAAACATACATAGCATCGTACAGGACTCTCATAACTCATCCTACCACCAATACCTTGTATTGTTGTTAAAAATTTTAAACTAATGATTAAAGAGCATTGTCAAAATATTACTACTAACCAAATTATTTTCCCCCAAATCACCCTATTATTATTATCATCTTTATATCATTTACATATGAACAAACATAAACAATAAGTGTATAGTAAAAGTTACAGATTTACAAAGCAAACATGCGTAACATTATACAGGGATCTCATACATCAACCCTACACCAACACCTTGCATTGTCATGAGATGTTTGTTACAGATTATGAAAGAATATTGTCAAAATCTTATACTAATTACAGTACTTTACGTATTTGGCGTATTTTTCTCCCAACCCACCCTATTATTATTTTTTAAATATATTTTTTATGACAGAAGTTGTAAACTAATGAAACAATCATGCACATGTGCGGAATTCCCAAACAACACCTCTCCATTAACAAACCATGCTGTGGTGGACCATTTGTTACAGATAAAATAATATCATCAGATTGTCACCACATCCATACTGTACATTTGACACACATTCTCCATACTGCCCTACTATCAAAACAGTACATCTTTGGCATAGATACGAGCATATTACATTATTACTGCTAACCACAGTCCAGAGGTCACTCCAGCTGTATTTTTCTCATGCTTCTCCACATTCCCAACACCCTGCAGTAGTAATGTACATTTGCTCTAGCTCACGAAGGACACTCCTGCATTTGTACCATCATCCACAACTCTCATCCACCTCTTGGTTTACTGAGCTATTCAGTTCCTACATTATTCTCCAGTATTCTGTCAATTGGCATTTATATCCCTAGACTACGATTTTCAGCCACATCCCCATTTATTAACTGGCTGTTACTCACTGTTTGTTACCATCCACTGTACACATTTCCACACTTTTACATTGAAGCTAATTAAAACTTCTACATATATTAAACATCAGTAGTTCATCTCAGTCCTTGTCTTATCTCCTTAAAGAATTTACCACTTACCACCAGAGGGCTTGATGATATTTTCCTATAATTTATTCTAGAAGTTCTTTGGTTCTTGCTTTTGTATTTAGGTTTTTGATCCATTTTGAGTTAATTTTTGGATAAGGTATGAGATAGGGGTCCTCCTTCCTTCTTTTGGCTATGGATACCCAGTTCTCTCAGCACCATTTGTTGAATGGACTGTTCTGCCTGAGCTGTGTGGACTTGACAGGCTAGTAAAAAATCATTTGACCATACATGTGTGGGTCTGTTTCTGAACCATTAATTTGGTTCCATTGGTCTATGTGTCTATGTTAAATGCCAGTACCATGCTATTTTTACCACAATAGATCGCTAATAAAAAGTCTGGAGATCAGAGTTTACTTTTCCTTTTTAAGATGCTTCTGGCTATTCAGGACCCCTTACCCTTTCAAATAAATTTGATAATTGTGCTTTCAATTAAAAAAAACGCTACTGTAATTTTTATCAGGATTGCAATGAATTTGTATATCAGATTCAACACAATTGATGTCTTTATGATATTTAGTCTTCTAATGCATGAGTGTGGAATGTTCTTCCAGTTATTTAGGTCTTTTTTGGTTTCTTTTAACATTGAGTTGAAGTTTTCTGAATATAAGTACTTTACATCTTTGATTAAGTTTATTCCTTTTTGAGTTTTATCTGTCATATTTTATTTTCCCCATTTTTTTGACACTTTGATTATGTTTATTGATATAATCTTCATTTCTAGACTCTCTTCCAGGTCTTTCTCTCCTGTCTTTTCTTTTCAGACTCTAGCACACCCTTTAGTATTTCCTGAAAATCTGGTCTCTTGGTTAGAAATTTTCTAGTTTCTGTTTATCTGTGAATATTTCTAATTCTGCCTTCATTTTTGAAACAATCTTGCCAGATACAAGATTCTTGGCTGGAAGTTTTTCTTTTGTAGTATCTTAAATATATCACACACTGTCTTCTTGCCTCCATGGTTTCTGGTGAGAAATCAGCACTTAATCTTATGGGTATCCCTTACATAACTGTTATGCATTGCTTTTCTCTTGCTGTTCGCAAAATTCTGTTTGTCTTTGGTATTTGACATTCTGATTAGTATGTGTCTTGGAGTTGGTCTATTCAGATTTTTTTCAGATGGGAGTATGTTGTGCTTCTTGGACATGGATATCTATGTCCTCCAATAGGGTTGGGAAATTTTCTACCATTATTTCTTCAAATATTCCTTTTGCCCCTTTTCCTTTCTCTTCTCTTTCTGGGACACCAATAACAAATATGTTTGCAAGTCTTTTGCTGTCTTTAAGTTCACTGAGATCTTGTTCAAATTTTTCCATTCTTTTCATCATCAGTTCTTTTGTATGTTCACTTTCAGAGGCCATTTCTTCAAGCTCACCAATCCTTTCTTCTGCCTCCTTCAAATCTGCTATTATATGATTTCAATGTGTTTTTAAAATAAATAAAAATATTTATTTATTTATTTCTCTCCCCTCCCTCCCCCACCCCAGTTGTCTGTTCTCTGTGTCTATTTGCTGCATCTTCTTTGTCTGCTTCTGTTGTTGTCAGTGGCAAAGGAATCTGTGTTTCTTTTTGTTGCATCATCTTGTGTCAGCTCTCCGTGTGTGCAGGACCATTCCTGGGCAGGCTGCGCTTTCTTTCACACTGGGTGGCTCTCCTTATGGGGCACACTTCTTGCACGTGGGGCTCTTCTACGCGGGGGACACAACTGCATGGCAGGGCACTCCTTGCACACATCAGCACTGCGCATGGGCCAGCTTCACACGGGTCAAGGAGGCTCTGGGTTTGAACTGTGGACCTCCCATGTGGTAGACGGAGACCCTAACCACTGGGCCAAGTCCACCACCCTCCAATGTGTTTTTAATTTCATTTATTGTACCCTTCACTCCCACAAGATCTGCTATTTTTCTATGCATGCTTTCATACATAGAATTCTTCTTTGTGCTCATCCAGTGTCTTTTTAATATCCTTACTCTTTAGCCATCTCATTGAATTTATTAAGGAGATTTGTTTGGACATCTATAAGTAGTTGTCTCAACTTCTTCATGTCATCTGGAGGCTTATCTTGTTCCTTAAACTGGGCCATATCTTCCTGTTTCTTGGTGTGAACTGTAATTTTTTTGTTGGTGTCTTCACATCTGGCTGACTAGAGTGTTTATTCTGGGTGCAGTCTTTCTCTTTAGGTAAGGGCTTCCTACCCTTTCTCCCTTGCTGATTGTGCAATAGGAGCCAAGGATGTAGCTGGTGCTGTAAGCTGTGGAGGCTCAAGCTACCCTCTTTGCTCCAGGGACTGATGAAGCTTCTCCCAACTTTCTCCTTTGCCAGGGTAGGACAGAGTTACAGCTGTCTGGAATAATCCAAGTTGTGCAGGCTTAGACTATAGTTGTCCAGAGAGACTGATCAGCTTCACGTCCCTTTCTGCCTGGGGCAGGGAGGGAGCTGCAGGTGTGGGCAGCAATCTAGGCAGTGCGGGTCCAAGATGACTACAGTTGTCCTGGGAGACTTCCAATTATTCAGTCTGTGCCAGTCAAAGGTATCTGCAGTTACCTGGATAGGCTGGTGCAGGGCCCACCCATCTCCTCCCTGCCAGAGATGGGGCTGAAGCCTCAGCTAGGGCTGCAGGCTGATCTAGGTGAAAGACACCAGTTACTTTCAGGCTGGGGGTAGAGTCAAAATGGCAGCTACAGGCCTCTTTCCAATTTGGACAGATTTACACCCTAGCTGTTCCTAGGGTTATACCTTAGCCAGCCAAGTCTATTAATCAGGAGCCAAAATTAGTGGCCAACTGTATCCTCCTCCCCTGTTTTTGTGAAATAGAACTTCCAGTTCCAGCCACAGCATAGCTCCTGGGGTTCCTTGCATTGCCAAAGTAGGACAATCACCGGCCTGTGCAGTGTGGCCAGTAATTTCCCAGAGAGGCTGGCACAGGTACCTGTAGCTTTCTCCCTTCAAGAGGTAGGGGTGGGCTTAGGCCAGACCTACAGTCTGATCTGGATGGCAAGAAGCCAGTCCCTACCAGCACAGTGATGTTCAGTCTGTCCTGCTTCCCCTCATGTCAGGTGCAGATTTAAGATGGCAGCTACCAGCCTCTTTCTGACTTGGACAGGCTCAAACTTTAGCTGTTCTCAGGGTTATATTTTAGCCCACTGAATTTACTCATCAATAGCTGAAGTTCATGCCCAACCGTTTCTTCCTTCCCCATTTTTGGGAAATGGAGCTTTCAATTCCAGCCACAGGACAGCTCCCGAGGCAGTTTAGTTTGTGCCTCCAGTGGAGGATTGGCACTGGCCTCCGTGGCGTGGAGTACTCTCCTTATGAATCTTCTCTTCAGGTAGCCAGTCTCCTCCTTCCATTCCTTCAAGGATGTGGCAGGATGTTCTTCTGGTTGCCCAAAAAAGGTGCTTCAGCTAGCTCCACATAGTTCTGGATGTTTACTAACTGCCTTGTAGCAGGAGTTGACTCTAGGAGCTCTTTGCTTAGTTGCCATCTTGCTGGTTGTCCCAATATTATTTTATGTTTTTAACCAGAGAGGTAGATGTAGAGGAATTCATTATATGCAACAGTTTTTTTTTTATCTGTTTTAAATATTTAATCATAAACGTAAAAGAATGTGTTTATTTAATTCAATCTACAACTAGACTATGAGCTTTTCTTCTACAAAAAATTCAATAAAGTAACTAGTTAGTAAAAAAAAAAATTGTAACTAACTTTTAGTTCTTGTTCTGATGTTGAGAACTTAACATACAACAACTAAATATTGTTATTGAACAGGTCCAAGATACATAAAGTGTTTACAAGTCTTCAAAATAAAATGGGTCCAATTTTATTGAAGCAAAAAAATCACTTCTATTTTAAGCAAAAAATATTGTGCCTTTATTTTGAAGTATAGGTTTGACATGCTTACACATGCTCACCTCATAATTACTACACTCTCCATATTTTGTTTTAAGTTCCTAATACTGACCTCAAAGGTTCCCAAGGGTATCAAAACCTGCTTCTGGAACAAACAATGCAGAGAAAACACCATCCTAGCATTGCCATAATAAAGCAGGAGTTCAATAACTGTTTTTTGAATAAATGAATGAACAAATATTACTCTGAAAGTCATAGGAAACACAGACAATGATTCTGCCATTTCAACAAAGAAAAATTGCCCAAGATTTCTGCCTTCCTTTGTAATGGCAAAATTAATAAAAGCACAAGAAAAGACTATAAGACAATTGATATAAGAACCACAAAGATCCTTTTACATGGAAAATAAGCTGGAACTTATAAACGGGATTTTAGAGTTTTTCTAATCTTAATATTTCTGCTGATAAATAAACTTTTAAAAGTAGCATATAAAATTTTTATTAGTTAGTCAAAAAACATTTTTCCTACTCTTGTGGCCAAATATTGAAAAACATTTATATTTATATTAGAGGTCTTATTCCTATATCAGCTGATTCTTATGAGTTCTAAATTCAACATATTATCATTTAAGGAGGGAAAAGGGGCAAAAAGCGAGAATATTATACAATTAATCTACTCTTCAGATAACAGCTCCAGAAAATTGCTTGAAAAAGAGGATTATATCTTGAAGCATTTAATCAGGCAATATAGTATTGTTGTTTTTCTCCCATCATCCTAAAAACAAAGGAGAAGTAGGAAATGACACTCTAATTTGAAGGTTCAATGATTTTCTTAAATTTCATGAAATATCAATTTATTGTATAAAGGCGAATATTTGCTACTCTAAAAATTGAACTATCTGATAAGACTCAACTTCAAACACCAGCTGTCCATTATCCTGTCAAGGCTAAAAGAAAACTGGAGTTTTCCTTCTATCTTTTGAAAGAAGATGGAGGGAAAGAAAAAATACTTTTGGAGAACTACTTGAATCATTACTGAAAAAGGAAATAGAATTAAGCTTCAATTAAGGTCACTGGCTAAAATTTTGCTTCTAGCAAAGCATCTTAACTCCCTAGGTGGGGGTTGGGGATGGGGTGGGAGATCGTTAGGAAGCTAATAAAAAACCAACAGCTAGTTAACCTTTTCTTAAGAATCTGGAGGTAAGCTAGAAGAGAAGTAATGAAAGTACTGTACAAGTGGATAAAGCTGAATGGAGGTTAGTATTACTACAAATCAATTATTTACTATGTAGCAAGCACAATACTAAGCACTTTATATCCATAACCTTATTTAATCCTTACAATAAACCTGGAGATAGGTATTGTTAGTGTTATCTTACAGATAAACTGAGGTGTAAATAGATCAAGAAATGTGAAAAGGTAAATCAAGAAAGATTGACCAAAAAGCCCAATCTTAACTCCAATGTTATACTATCTCTCTGCTGCTTCTTCACAAATGGAATATTTTGATGGATTTTCCTCATTGGGGTAATTTTTCTCATATAAGCACAAAAGTGATTCAGCTCGTAGGTCTACTCTGCACTTCTGCAGGCAACTTTAGAGATAAGTGAATGACTTCCATTCCCAAATGAGTTTCATTTTATTACACATTCATAGACTCTAATCTCATCCAGGACTTGCCATTTAAAAACAAAACAAAAACAAAAGCAAAACTAGATCACAAGGAAGACCATCACTGAATAAAACATAAAAGATACTCTTCACAACTACTTTGGAAAGCTGTTTGGCATTAAGAACATATGCATGCTCTAACCAATTCCATTCCTAATTATGTACCCACAGAAGTGAATACCTATGTTCACCAAAAGACAAGTTCAAGAATGTTCACAGCAGCACTATTCTTAACAGCACCAAACTGGGAGCCACATAAATGACCAATAACAATAGAATGGAAGAATAGATTAATTACAGTATATTCACAAAGTGGAACCAACCAACCATGTTGAGGTACAATGATATGGTTCAATCTCATAACCATAATGCTGAATGAAGAAAGCTAGAAACAAGAGAGTGCATATTACATGATTCTATTTACATGAAGTTCAAAAACAAGCAAAACTAATCTATAATACTAAAAGTCAGCATAGTGGCTAACCCTGGGAGAGGTAGTGCTGAAAAGGGGCAGGGCTGGACAAACCTTCTGGAATGCATATAAGATTCTGCTATTTTTTTTTTTAAATCAGGGTGCTAGTTATATAAGTATGTTCATTTTGTGAGAAATCATGAAACTGTATACTAATTTGCAAGCATTTTCCTTTATTCTGGTATATTTCAATAAAAAGTTCTACAAACAGCAATGGTCTAGTCCTGGTGGGTGAAGAGCATAACATTTACACCATAATTCTTAAAACATTCTCTTTTCTCTCCATTACAGAGAGTGACAGACAAAAAAAAAAAAAGATTTGTTCTTTTTTAAAAAATTGATTTTCATTTCGATTACTGGCTAAATAATAATCTACACTAGTTCCATTTACCTCATTATCAGAAAATGTATTTTTTAACTCTAGTTTCAAATCCTGTTGCCATCCGTCCTTAATCAAAGAAAGGACTTAACCCAAAACATTTTAAATAGAATTATTAACTTAGAATGTGCTTCAGACTACAATGTCAAATCAACTAAAATTCTTCCCATTTCTACTAAATTGACTTCATATTCTTGGCCTCAGGAAGAATAAAGAAATCCTTCAAAAGCATATAACTTAGTGTTTTAATTTCCTGGCTGCTAAAACAAATACCATGCAATGAGTTGGTGTAAACAACTGGAATTTACTGGCTCACAGTTTGAGGCTAGGAGCAGTCCAAAACCAAGGTATCATCAAGGGGATGTTTTTTCCCCAGAAGACTGGCATTCTGGGACTGGCTGCTGGTGTTACTTGGTCATTGGCATTTTTGTCACATGGCAATGCACACGGCAGCCTCTCCTGGTTTCCCTTCTCTTCTGGGTTCCCTTGACTTCTAGCTTCCGGCTGCTCCCTGTGTCTTTCTCTTTCTCTGTGGCTTTCCCTATAAGGCCTTCCGTAATAGAATTAAGACCCATCCTAATTCAGTTGGGCACACCTTTTCTGAAGAAACCTCATCAAAAGGTTCTATTTACAATGGGTTCACATCCACAGGAATGGATTAAGAACATGTTTTTGGGGGGTACATAGCTCCAAACCACCACACTTAGGAAAATGTAACATGATGATACACTTTCTAAGAGTAAAGTCTCAAAATCAAGGCCTTTCTTTTTCACTTTGCAATAGGATCTCTGAGTAAAATATTTTACAGATCAATACATTTTTTTGTCAGAATGGTGAGTTTTGAAAAATCAGTACTTCCATTTGAGAGGTTCCTAACTTTGCTTTTGAAACTAAACATTCATTCATAACCATCAAAATTTGATTTGTTTTCTTAAAAAGAAAATATGACAAAAGCAAACATCTAAGTTGTTACCATTTTCTTCTCTTAGAATATTTTATCACATATGAAAGAATAGCTTTTAACATAAATATTTTATTAACTACAAGAAGGAAAAGGGCAAAGAGCAATAAACACAGACAGGCAGGAAGTAAAGGTTTATTCAAAAATTTCCTTTGCAAAATAATCTTTTGACAAAGATGAGTTAGTGGAAAAAACAAGTATCCTGAAGCATTCAATAATGTTTCGAATAAGTTTATTTTGAAAAGTTACTTTACTCTACTAAGGGATGTCATCATTTATTTTCCTGGATACCTTGATGCTGTAATTAGTCCATTCCATGTTTTAGAAAGCTACACAACTTCCTTAAACAGCTATATAGTACAGGTTTTAAGGGAGGGAAAATATCTAAGATGCTCTTACTAGTTTTAACAAATATTATAATTTTTAAAAATACTATGCATCATGGTTGACAACTGATAAAAAGGCTTATGAATTTACCTTTCTTTTCACTATCATATATGTTGCTAAACTTCTTAGAAACTGCTAGTAGAAATTCAAGTATCTACAAGATGCAATTTCCTAAGAAACTGTAAGTCCAGGTTCCAGAAGACCCATAGATGGCAATCTGATGCCAGTTGTGCTACCATAAAAGCAGACAATTTTAGAAAAGTCACCATTCCAAAGAACTAAAGGACAGTATTACTTCTACCAGAAGTGCCTGAGAAATCCCATTTAACTGGTACGATTAAGCATATTAATTTTATTCCCTTTTCTATTATGAACACTATGGAACCAATCTGATATGAAATTAGATCATCTCCTTCAGCACAAAAATCTGAAGCAATGATAATAAATATTTTCAAGATCCTATTAAGTATAAAGCAAAAACTGTTAAAATGTCATACCCCCATTTTCCTATTTTTTAATAAAATACCATGAAATATTCTACTCAGTTCCATATGTAATAAGGCCTATGAATTTTTATTTATAAAAACTAAATTCTATTATTAGCTCTTTTAAGATTATAGAATTAAAGATATGAATTCGGATTTTAGGTATTGCACTAAAATAGGGGAGTCAAATTGTTCATCATGCTAATTTGGATAATTAAGTAAATAGATACTGCAGTACAAATGCCTAAATTTGCTTTCTGTAGATTGTGATCACACCACTGTGACTCTGAATAACGTTTTAGCTAATTTTACATTCTTCCTTCATAATAAATTTAGAAAGGCATTTTAGAAACTAATTTGTAAGCAAAACAAATAGGAGAATGAATATGGTAATCAAATTCTTTAGCTGTTATATATTCAGGATTTAGGAACCTATTCTGTGACCCTCAGCAGGTTACCCAAACTCTTCTTTGCCAAAGTATACTTACAAATGGTTAAAATCCTACACATTTATAAAATGTTCTGGAACTCCAAGTACTGTGAAATGGCAACTATAGCCTTTGAAGAGTGAAATCCTAGCTAGGTATTCTTGTATATAAAATGGTTGCTGCTATAGTAGGTGAGAAATAACGCTGTTATGCTTTATATTGCTTATATATTTTAATCTTTGTTTTCAGAAAGTTATTTTTATACTTAAAGTTCAAATTCTTATGTTAATTAAAATAGTTAGACTTTTAAAAAGAGAAAATGTTATGTAAAAAAAAGTCTATCATAATTCAAAACTGCCTACATAATATTAGACCTATAATCACATACAAAAGCTTGTATTTTAGAATACTACAGCATTTTTTGTAAGTTAAGACATATAAACTTATACTCACATTAAAAAACATAACTTTTATCTAAAAATTTCCCTTTCTCTGCTAAGAGTGTCAAACATTTTGGCAGGCAATATAAGATGCATCTATATGTAATATTACTCAGTTCTTTAAAAGAACAAAATAAATAAATGTAGTAAATTAAGGAATTAAACAGCATAAAATAAAGAAGTACATGCACCTAAGGGATTTTGAAAGTAATTTTTGAAATATTCTACTATTGAAAATACAATGATAGACAATAAAATATATATAATCTAAATATAAAATATATCTGCTTTATTTTATCACTTCTCTCATCATCTGGGCAAGAACCTCAAACATCATATACAGAGAGATATCTTATGAACTGAGGATTTAATTAATGTAAAAACCTCATCTTCATGTTTGGAGTCTAACTGAATTAATATTAAAAAAACACATGATTCTAGATTCATTTATTTAACTTTAAAGATCCTTTGCATGGGTAATATATTATTACACAGTTATAGGCTTACTATGAATTTAATTATACAAATTTAACCAATTCACTTTACTTTGAAGGAATTATGTTTGCCTTTATACTCTTACAAATAATAAAACTTGTAATTAAAAGTCTTTACTAAAAATTCAAATAAAACTTTTTGGTCAGTGAGTATTTATGGCTTAATGTCACAGGAAAAAAGAAAATGAAGAAAACCGTAATCATTTTAAATAGGAAGTGTTTTCTATTTTGGCTTAAGTATGAAAGATGGGAGTCACTCTACCTCACAAAGCAGCAGGTCAATGATATGGAAGACCATGCAGAGTGGGAACTTGGCAGTAAAAAGAGTGAGAAACCACTGGGATGCATACATATGAGCTTCCAGGTTCAGATCACAAAAATGGCTGTGCAGGTCTGGTAACTGCTCCTAAAAGTCAAAGGAGAAACGTTAGGGAGAGGAACACTGAAGAAGTTTTTTTCCAATCACAGTTATAACATATGATAAGCTATGATTTCTCTTTTACTCTATTCCAGCTTTGTTGCATTGTATATAACCACATAGAAATGATAACAAGAGATAGGAACTAGGGATACAACAGATAATTGAGGAAAATAACGACTGGGTTGTCATGAAAAAAAAATTAAAATCATCTCTTGCTCACTTGATTGTTGTTGTTTCTTGGGAAATACTTGCTCTGACAGAACACCATAGCCATTCAGGGCTCAACTCCTAACGGGTTGGGAAGAAAATATATCTTCTGTTTTGAAACCATCTAATACCAACAACATCTGTGTTCTATGATATCATCTTAATATACTTATTTTTGGGATACTTGGAAAACCCCACAATGTAACTTTTAAAAACATATCTTTGACATATTAAAAAGTTACAAAAATTAAGCAAGTGTATATTATATGAAATGAGATGTCTCCTAGAAATGCCTTTATGTTGGCTTCATCTTTTTTCCCAAGTTAAACAGCAAATAGTTCTTCAAAAGCATGACATTTTCCCCCTTTATTTCTTCTTCATTCTTAGTGTCTTCTATCTCCATGCAGTCACTTTTCCCAATAAATCTGCGCCTTGACTACAGATTCTCAGTCCTCCACTCCTCTGTCCTTCTGGGCTTTCAGTATCCTACAGGCTTCACTTTTCCTTTTTAGACAACAATGGAGAACCTGACGGGACAAGTCAATGAACTCCCACTTTTATTCCCACATCCCACTAATCTTCCTCAATCATCTGACTAATATGGAATCAATCTGTCCATATATCATGTCACCTTTCCTTTGGGTTCCCAACATTCTTGAATAAAACATTCTGCATAGAACCACTGCAAATATAAGATTTTCAACCTCGGCAGGAACTTCAAAGCTACTCAATAATCCCTCTTTTGTCAGCCCTATTCAATAATTTTGCCCTTGCTCACAATCTTTTTAATTGTGGTATATTTGATACATATCAAGGATCTATTTTCTCATCCACATATCTACATACATAAATGTGTAAATACATATATAAAGTATGAAGCACAACAATACCATTTGATATCAAGAAATTAAAAGGAAAAATTTTTAAATATGTGCCGACATTGCTGGTATTTTTGGTGTTTTTTAATTCTATCTTTTCTGTCTTTTCCAAGATGGACCTACATCTGGTAGTGGTGGCTAATTAATATGGAGAGAGTTCTTAGGTATTTTCAAATTTTATTCAGTAAATATCTTCATTCCTCTACAAATTACACTTGGCAATCTCCTCACTGAAATAACTAACCACACCCTCACTTCAAAGTGTATTAGGGAAGCGGACTTGGTCCAATGGATAGGGTGTCCTCCTACCACATGCGAGGTCTGTGGTTCAAATCCCGGGCCTCCTTGACCCATGTGGAGCTGGCCCATGCGCAGTGTTGATGTGCGCAAGGAGTGCCATGCCACGTAGGGGTGTTCCCTGCATAGGGGAGCCCCACGTGCAAGTAGTGCACCCCGTAAAGACAGCGGCCCAGCGTGAAATAAAGTGCAGCCTGCCCAAGAATGGCGCCACACACACGGAGAGCTGACATAACAAGATAACGCAACAAAAAGAACACAGATTCCCAGTGCCACTGATAGGGATAGAAGCAGTCACAGAAGAACTCACAGCGAATGGACACAGAGAGCAGACAACTGGGGGGAGAAGAGAGAAATAAATAAATAAAATCTTTTTTAGAAAAAAAAACAAAGTGTATTAAAACTGAATATTCAAAACAAGAGACTAACAAAATAGGTAAACTGCTAAATAAAAACATTAAATATGAAGACCAATATAGATATTTGTCAGAAATAAAATTCATTTACATTTTCTGTAGTATTCATTAAATTTCTATAACACATTATTGCTTATCAACTCTACTGAACTTTTGATACAACTTGGCAGACGCCTGAGTGATAGAAATTCCTAGTTTTTATTTACCTGCATTAATCTCTCCAACTGATAGAATTTGCAATGAAGATCTTCAAAATTGTTTTTGTAGAGGTCTCGCAAACCATAGTCATACATGATTTTCACCAAAACACAGAATGCTTGTTCCTCTGGCATCTATAGGAAAACATATACATAGAGACTTGACTTAATGGTGTTTGGCCAGAATGTCAGAAAAGTTAGTTTATGTTATTAGACCTCAGTATAAATGGTTGAGGGCCTCTAGTGAATTAAGTCCTTCAGAGTCAGCCTTCTGTAGAATGACACAGGTAAACTCTGTGTTCAAAGCTTCCAGCCTCCTCCTGCCCTTTTTACATAACTTCTTAACTCTTAAAAATTCTCATGCATCCTAATGGTGTTTCTTTATGCAAATAAATGAAATTACATTTATTTTATTTCTCCCCTTTCCCACATAAAAGATAGTATTCCATATACATTGTGACATATCTTGCTTTTTTCCCTTAACAACATAAGTTGGAAATAATTCCATCTTAGTATACTGCTATCTCTTTATTTTTTAAATAGTTATACAGTATTACATTATGTGAGTAGATCATAGTTTATTTAATCAGTTTCTTATTAATGGATACTTGGGTTGCTTCTAATCTTTTACCATCAATACCTAAAACAAACAACCTTGTAAATGCATCTTGTGTACATATGTAAGGGTAGAGATAGGACACATTCCTGAAAGAGGGATTGCTGGGTTTAAGCCATTGTAGATATAAGGTAGATATACATTTTGATAGATGGTGCTATACTGTCCTCAAGAATTCTTCTTGATGCTGTTACTTTTCTTTCTATAAAAAATAGTTTTTAGGAAAGAGTCCTGTGAGTTTCAATTATTAAGATTTAAATCACCAATAAAATCTCATATATTAACCCTCCTGGTCTAATTTTTAAATAAATTAGAAATGAAGCCTAAAGTCAAAAGGGACAAATCTCTAAACCATGGAATCAATAAACTGAAAGAATCTGGAGATAGAGGTACATCCACTTTTCTAGAAATTATACCAAACAGACTAAAAAAGCTATTGTCCTTACTCAAAGAAAAAAGATATATCTATTATGTAAAAATCTACTTTAAAAGTCACTTCTTTAAAAGGCTGATGTTAGCTGAATATTTGTTAGACTAACTGCATGCCTGAACAACTGCATTAAGTATAATTATATTCATATTTCCACTTAGAAATATAATTATTTAAGTTCCTATATAAGTCGGCTACTTTTTATCTTCTACTTATAATACATCAAATACCTAAATTAGTTCAATAAATTCTCCTAAAGCTGAACAATTACATTTAACTGTTCTCATGTTGATTCTGGAAATATTTGCTTATTTTGTGTTTTATCTATGACTTGTTTTTTATCCATAAGCCTATTCAAAGTCTTACGACTTTGATCCAGTTGTTCAACTCAGCAAATATTCTTAAGCCTCTGCTCAATTAATTTAGAATATAAATACACTGTATTCATTACTCCTTTAGCAATTCTATCATTGAAGCCTCAAGTGCTACTTACTTGCACATACGTGGTCAACAATACTTCTCTTACTCTCTTCATTTCCCTCCCAGATCTCTACTCAAATGTTTGTATGAAAGAGCTGAATGTAAAATAACTATAGTTGGCCCTAGGAAAACTCATTTACTTAGAGCTTCTCTCTTTCTAAGTGAAGGATTAGTTGAATATTTTACCATCTGGTAAAGAGGATAAACCTTTATTTCCTTGAATGTGGTAAAACCATTATAGGAAGTAAAAGCTTTAAATAATTTTCAGCATTCATACATCCAGTGACTGATCAGAGAAGCTGCAAAGCACTGTGCTAGGTCCTGCGGATATAGAGGTAATGGTGGGGTACTTTCTAAAGGAGCCTCCCATCTGTTAGGCAAGCAGATGAGTAACAAGTAACTCTACTTCGATCTGATAAGGGCACTGAAGTCCTGGGATAGGAGAGGCTAACTGGTGAGGAGATAGACAAAACTAATCCTAGGGTACAAGCATAGAAACAGAGATAATGCTAATGAGGTGAATGAAGCAGTTTGATACGGTTATGAATTCCAAAAATAGATACTGGATTATGTTTGTAATCTGGTCTGTACCTGGGTATGATTAAGTTATGATTAGGGCTTTGATTGGGCCATGTCATTAGGGTGGGTGGGGATTTGCAGATAAAAGGCATGGCAAAGGACAGAGTTGAGGGTTTCTGATGTTGGACTTTGATGCTGAAGCTGGAGCTGCAGGAAGTAAGCTCACAGAGGAAAGAGAAGACAGCTCACGGAAGAAGTAAACCCTAGGAAGAAAGGAACCTTGAACGCAAAGAGGAGCAAGACCCCAGAAGGGAGGAACCCAGGAAGCCTGAACCCTCATAGCCTTCGGCAGCCATCTTGCTCCAAATAGACTTTGGTGAGGGAAGTACCTTATGCTTTATGGCCTGGCAACTGTAAGCTCCTACCCCAAATAAATACCCTTTATAAAAAAACAACCCATTTCTGGTATTTTGCATCAGCACCCCTTTGGCTGACTAATACAGTGAGTACAGGCCAAATCAGGATCAATTACTCAGGAGAATGACAAATGGACCCAAATTTCTGTTTTCTTTTTGGGTATGAAGCTGAAATACTGTCTTTTCTTATTCACTCACATAGCCATACACACACACACACAAAATTTATTTAGCAAATGTTCCTCAAATACAAAATCATTTAAAAGCCTGAGCCTGATTCCTAAAAAAATAAAAACTTAGGAATATTAATTGACAATCCTAGACCATAACCTCTACCTTTTAAAAAGATATCTATATTACGGGGGATGGGCAGTCGTAGGATTAGTATTCTTTATGTCTAACTTCAGTAATAAGGCCAAGTTTGAATTTTCAGTTAGTTTATATGTCACATGAAAATAGTAGATTAAACCTATAAAATGCCAGTCCAGCTGGGGTAGAATCAATACTATCTACAAAGACTAAGGTCAGATATAATAAGCTCTTATGAGATCTCATATTATCTCATCATAAAACTGACTAAAATGAACCCCCATGAAGAAAGGAAAAGGCTACAAACAAGATGAGCAAGAAAGTAATGGGAAATGTGTATAATCCTTTGGAAAGGGTAAATATAGCCTTCTCTTTCTAATTCAAAGACTAAATATGATCTATTTAGTGTATTCAATTACCTTTCCTTGATATTTCTCTTTCTTCAATTAATGCGTTCATTATCAGTAGCATCAACCAGGGCGAGCATACAAAAAAACTAGCAAAACTGTCAAAGGTTTTAAAAATAAAAAAGTATGGGAAGATGTATAAAATAAGGCCAAAAACAAATATTGTTGATATTTACAACACTGAAAAAAAGGAAATTTATAAATTGAGATATTTTTGAAGGATAAGACTGCCGTTTTTTTTAAGATGCAGAAGGTCCTTGGGCTTATTGGGCTTTTTTCCCCTTTTTTATTAGAGAGCTTGTATGCTTACAAAACAATCATGCATAATGTGCATAAGTCCCATACATCACCCCTCTACCAACACCTTCCATTGTTGTGGAACGTTTGTCTCAGATTATGAAAAAACATGGTCAGATTATTACCACTAACTATGGTGCATAGCATGCGTACGGTAAGGACTGAGAATAGATAGAATTTTCATATTAGATTGACTGTGAAAGTATGGAAATGGACAGAGTTGACGGTAACACAATATAATGAATATAACTAACATGGCTAGTTTATAAACGGGATTTGTGGCTGAAAGGAGTAGTCTAGGGATAGAAATGTCAACTGAAAGACAATGCCTTTTTAAGGAAGATATTATATCTTAGTGCAGTATCAGTATCAGGCATTGGAGGCTAAGCCTAGATTGGTGGAACGTTGAAACATAATATAGAAGATAAAACATATTTTAGATACTTTAAACAATTTTCACTTATGATGACGATGAATTAAGGATGACAGAAAAATTTACTGCCAATAATAAATTATTAGCTTAGTCAATCAAAATATAAATACAATACTAATAAATCCAAAAACAAGCTGGATAAAAGGGGTCCTGCTATAGCATTAACCACATTTGGTCCCTACCTCTAACTCATGGAATACTAGAAAATAAAATGGACTGGATTTGGGAAGTGATACAAAGTAGCATACCATTATATAATACTTCCATCATACGGATAAAACAGACATAAATAATAATAAAATGTGGTAAAATAATTAGGGAGTAATAAGTTTTTAGTTTTATTACTTTTTGTTTTTAATATAACTTCTTAAAACTGTAAGATTATAATGTTTAATCTTTAATGTCTGTGTTTAAGAACTAGCTCACAAAATTCCTGAAAATCCTCCCTCAAGTTGATATAAGCTAGATTCAGCACATCACTGCTATAAACAATGATAAAGAGTTAAATGTGTCTTCCAAGTGCAAAGGAAAACCACTGGAGAGTTTTAAATGGGGGGGCAGGGGCAGGGAGAGAAGAGGGTGTAAGGGGAGTCAGAGGTGTTATGATCTGATTTTTATATTTAGTAAAATCATTTAGGGAAGCGGATTTGGCCCAATGGATAGGGCATCCACCTACCACATGGGAGGTCCACGGTTCAAACCCCGGACCTCCTTGACCGGTGTGGAGCTGGCCCATGCACAGTACTGATGTGCGCAAGGAGTGCCGTGCCACACAGGGGTGTCCCCCATGTAGGGGAGCCCCATGCACAGGGAGTGCACCGCACAAGGAGAGCTGCCCAGCGCGAAAGAAAGTGCAGCCTGCCCAGGAATGGTGCGGCACATACGGAAAGCTGACACAACAAGATGATGCAACAAAAGGAAACAGATTCCCGGTGCTGCTGATAAGGATAAAAGCAGTCACAGAAGAACACACAGCGAATGGACACAGAGAGTAGACAATTTGGGGGGGGGGGATAGTGGAGAGGAGAGAAATAAAAAATAGAAAAAATAAATCATTTGGCTGTTATATGGAGAATGGATTAAGGGAATTACAGATTAGAAATATGTTACTTTAGTAATGATCTTTCACTTTTCTTTTTAATGAAAGGGTATCCTACAAGAACTTATATTCAACCATTCCCCTCAAAAGGCTGCCCAGAAATAGATGGTGAATATGGAAAAGACGCTATAGTTGAAAAACACAGTTTAGGACTTATACTGATAGACATGAATTCCTAAACAAACTTTTAGTTACTTGCTGGTGGCCTAGAGTAGCCTCTTGGAATCTGAGGTTTTTAAATTTTATTTTATTGTGGTAATATGTTGTAACAAAATTTGCCATTTCAACCATTTTAACTAGCAATTCGCAGTGACATTAATTGCTTTTACAATGTTGTGTTACCATTATCACCAATTTCCATTACTAAAGCTTTTTTTCCATCACTCAAAATAGAAACTCTTTACTCATTAAGTAATAACTTCCAAGCCTGAGATTTTTAGTTCTTTAAAAATGGAAATCATAATACTTATGTCGTTATTTTGTAAGGATTAAATGAAATGCTGCATGTGAAAGACAGCATGTGCACATTGTAGGTGACTGATAAATGTAAATTCCCCTTTTCTTTTCTGCTTTGAAAAGACTATATTTTACACATCAACAAATGCCATATGCTTTGCACACAGGGACTCAAAAGAATAAAATTGTTAAATAAATGCATGGAGGGAAGCAGATGTGGCTCAAGTGATAAGGCCTCTGCCTACCATATGGGAGGATTCAGGTTTGATCCTGAGGCCTCCTGGTGAAAAAGAAGAGAAAGTGCACCCGCACAGTGAGCCAGTGCCCGCATGGCGAGCCAAGTTCCCACGAAGTGAGCCAAGTGTGCATGTGGCCAGCTGAGTGCCCATGCGGGTGTCCACACGGCAAGCCCAATGCCCACATAAGTGCCCATGTAGTGAGCCAAGCGCCCATGTGACAAGCTGAGTGCCTGTGCAGTAAACTGAGTGCTCACATGGTAAGCCAAGTGCCTATGTGAATGCCCACATGGTGAGTCAGTGCCCAAGTAGTGAGCTGAGTGCCTGCGCCTGAGTGCTCACTTGCCAAGCTAAGTGCCTGTGTGGCAAGCTGAGTGTCCGCGCAGCAAGCCGAGTGCCCACACAGTGAACCAGTGCCTGCGCCTGCGCAAGTGAGTCATGCAGTAAGATGATGATGCAACAAAAGAGAAACAAAGGGGAGAGTCAAGGCCAAGCACAGCAGAGACCTGGAACTAAGGCGGTGCAATTGACAGGGAACCTCTCACCAGCTCAGAGGTGCCCGGGAGTGAATCCAGGTGAATCCTAGAGAAGAAGAAAGAAGAGAAGAGAAGACAAAAAGAAAAACAGATACAAAAGATCACAAAGCAAAAGGACATAGATGGCAAAAACAGCAGGGCAGGGGAAGGGAAGAAAAATAAAATAAAAAAATAAATGCATAGATAAAATGTTTAATAAAAAATGACAAAAGTGAATTTCTACTATTAAATCTTTCTAATGTTAAAAGATTTATAGGAATATAGTTTTTAAATGAAACAGAAAAATGTGCTACTTTTCATATAAATCACATCACTCTTGTGTATCGCTATGGATCACAATCTTACCCACCCCCCATATTTTGTAATATAGATAGTGACAATGTGCACATTGCAGGCTTCCCTTATAATTATGGCACACAAGTTCAGTGTGGATGGCTGGGATAAGGGTACACTATGTAACCATAGCTTTGCCTTTGCAATTTTACTGATCTTTTACGGTTGATTATAAGTAGCACTTACACATGAAGTCTTTGTTTAACCTAATGAGCTCTTCACTTTCACTGAATCCCAATGTTCTTTGTTGCAGATATTAGTTATTTGTGTGTCCCTACTAATCATGGACACTGTTTTAACTTTCTATTCCCCACAGCTCTTAGCAGAGAGGCTTAAATAATGCATTACAGAGCATCAAGTATCATCTGTTTGTGTAATATAACTTAAGCAATTTCTGAATACCTCTGCCTTTATCAATGATGGCATATGGCAGTTTGAGATTATTTATGAACCCCAAAAAAGAGAAGGTTTATCTTTGTAAACCGGTCTGTTCCTCTATGTGTGATACTCTTTGATTGTATTAAATTCAAAGGTTTTACGTTTACTCAAGTTAAGTCCCCACCCCCTTGGTGGGCTGATATAAACAGGTACTCACTCAAGAAGAAACAGAAGGAGAGAGAACTTTTGTCAGTTTTAATTCTAGAGCCTTGGGGAGAGATAAGCCATTCCCCTGATAGTTTGCAGCTTAAGAGAACAGAGCAGCTGAGCCTGGGTAAGGCCTGGAAAGAAATGAACCCTACGCTAAGACTGATATAGGAAGTCCTAAAAGACGAGCCCTATGCCAGCCTACAGCTGAGACTGAGGAAGTTGGGCCCACGGAGCCTTAAGAGAAGAAGGCCTGAGAGACCAGGCAGAGATGGCTCGCCATCTTGCTTCAACATGTGGCAAATGACTTTGGTGAGAGCGCAGCCTTGAGGTGGACTCTTTAGGGCCTTGTAAATGTAAGCTTTTGCCCCAAATAAACATTTAATAAAAGTCAACAGAGGAAGTGGATGTGGCTCAAGTGATAGACCTTCTGCCTATGATATGGGAGGACCTGGGTTCAATCCCTGGGGCCTCCTGGTGAAATAAAAGAAGAGAGGGAAGCAGATGTGGCTCAACCCATTGGGCTCCCATCTATCATATGGGAAGCCCTGGGTTCATGTCCCAGGGCGTCCTTGTGAAGGCAAGCTGGCCCGCGCCCGAAGAGAGCTGACAGCCTGCGCCCGCGGAGAGCTGGCAAACAAAGGGAGACAAGCAGACACAGAAGAATGCGCAGTGAATGAACACAGAGAGCAGACAGTAAGCAAGCGGCAAGTGGGGGGGTAATAAATAAATAAAATAAATCTTTAAAAAAAAAAGAAGAGAAAGCCTGTCCGCACAGTGAGCCAGTGCCCGTGCGAGTGCCTGCATGGTGAGCCAGCGCCCACGCGAGTAGCCGCATGGTTAACGCAAGTGCCCACGTGGTGAACGCAAGCACCTGTGCAGTGATCTAGTGGCCACGTGTGTGCCCACACAGCCTGTGCAAGTGAGTCACACAGCAAGATGACGACACAACAGAAGAGAGACAGGGGAAAGTCAAGATGAAGTGCAGCAGAAACCAGGAACTGAGGTGGTGCAATTGACAGGGAACCTCTCTCCACTTGAGGAGTCTGCAGGATTGAATCCCGGTGAACCCTAGAGGAGAGAAAATGATAAGAGAAGACAACACAGACAGCAAAAACAGCAGGGCAGGATGAGGGGAAGGGGGAAAAGTAAATAAGTAAATAAATAAATAAATAAATAAAAAGTGAATAGATTTGTGGCACTTTGCATTAGCACCCCTTTGGCTGATTAATACAGCATGTCACAGGAGTAGGATAACCTGTTGGCAACTGCCAAGGTAAGAGTAGACAAAAAGGAAGAAAAGAAAAGGACTGATGTGAAAGCTGGAAGCAAGGGGCAGCCAATGCAAATAACTATATTAGCATCTATATACTATATACTATATTTGCATTTATACATCTATACTATTCTATACTGAGAATCTATACTTAGTTGTACTGTCAAACCACACCTTACTACATGTAGTTCCCCAATTAGGTAGTATGATGGCATATGCCTACTTTTTAAAAAGCCTTAAAAATTATTTTGATATTATTGATTAATGACATTAGAATGATTAATATTTGATTGGACAATCCACTTTCTTATTGATATTTAATTGGTCTATTACAATAAAATATATAATTAAACAATATATTTTAAAATAAAATATTAAGATGACAGAGAAGGATGAATATATCTATCTTTGCTATGTCCAGGAACTTTGTTATGGAATCAGTATTTTACTGAGAAAAGGAAAAGATAATAATGAAATATTTCTAATTTAAATATCAAAATATCATCTGTCCCTCTGTGATATACACAAAACTAAATACTTGGCTCATTTGCATAATCTGAGAAAGACGCATGATGTAATGACTATTTGGTAACAAATGCTGATAATGTTCTACCATCTGTACTAAAGGAGATGATCACTGAATGGAGATAGTCCCCAAGCTTCACTGACTTTCTCTGTAATGAACCATAAAAGAAAACAGTTTTAAGTACTTCAAAAGTCCTTATAACTTACCCAAAGTAACACAAATCGAGATATTTTATAAGTAAAATTATTGTTGAAATTTAAAATAATCCCATATTTAGGATAAAACTAATTTCCTATTCTACATTACTGAGTGTCACATCTTTGAATGATCCACCTTTTCCCATAAAAGCAATGAAAATTTCACTGGTTTTCTGAATTTTCTTCAACAAAGATGGATGCTAGTGGCTATTTTGAAAATCACATGCTAATGATTCTTCCTTTTCTCCTTACATATTGAAAAATAAATAGAATGAAAACTAGCTATTCATTTATTTTCCCTTTAAGTAAAATATACACGAAAATACATTTAAATTGAGCGTCTACTTATAAGCCACAAAACGCAACTGTTGTACAATATATTAGTTTTCTATGCACAATCCATTTAAGCATGGTACAGGGAAAATAAGGTAGGACAAATAATTTTTAGTTTTAGAGATAATGGAAACGGTTACCCTTATTGAGCCATTCATTGATTGGTGCATGCATTCATTCATTACTGCATTTGATCTTCACAAAAACTCTGCAAGTTATGTATTTTTACATTTTAAATATGAAACTTGTGTAGCTCAAAAAGTTAAGTGATGTGCCAATAACTACAGATATATTAAGTAAAACCTAAATTTAATTCTATGGCTGTACTCTCTCTCCTTGTGCTAGGTACAATGTAAGACTCTTTACACTCATAACCTAAGTTATTTAATACTCATAAATTTCTTATAAAAGGTCAAAATATCCATTTTATAAATGAAGAATCTAAAAATCAGAGAGTTTAGGAAACTGTCCCAACGTCATACAAATTGGAAGGTATTAAACCATAATTCACATTCATTGTAGTGCTTTTTATTATCCTTTGAAGGAATTCAGCACTGAAAGGGCAGTAAAACCAAAGATGGTAGCTAAATGTGAGGATCAGGGGAGGTAAATGCCTTGAGGATATTTACAGAGCACAGGATGAGGTTGGGAAATGGCTCAAAAACCCTGATGCAGGGAGTAACTCAGAATAGGAAAACAGACTTTTTTCTCTTGGATTATAAGGGAAAAAGTGATTTAGGAGCATAAATCGACTTAAAAAACATATTTAATCTAGTAGTAAAGATACCACAACATAATAATATGATATCTGTCTAGCACTTTTCTTCCATATCTTCTGGCAGGAGAACCCCTTTTCCTATAAGCAAACCATTCCATTGTTCAGGAGGGGTTGATCCAGTTCATTGACAGCTTTAGGGCAGACATAAGGCCTAGGTCTGGCCTATCAGAATATCCTACTCTTCTGGCTCCAGTAATAGATTCAGGGATGGCCAGTAACACAAGTCAGGCCAATCAGAGCCCTTCGGGGATTTTTTTTTTTTTTTAATGAAAAATTAAAAAAAGATAGTGCCTTTAAAATGAAGTCATATAACTAAGAGGATATGAAGAGGGGTCAGCCAGCAGCCATGTTGCCTACTATGTGGGGAGGGTCTGCCACTACAATTAAGGCAAGAAAATTCAAACAGAGCAGAGACAGAGATTTCTGAGGACAAAATACAAACTTTGGAATCCAGCCATGTCAAAAATCATCTCTACCCTGCACTCTTCAGTTATGTGAACCAATAAATTTACTTTTTAAACTAAAGCTACTTTAAGTTCTGTCACAAGCAGCAGAAAGCATCCGAATCATGTCACAATTACTTTTACATTAGACAGACAGACAGACAGACAGACAGATAGATAGAGAAGCCTTTATCTTGTCACCTTGCACTCTTGTGGAATCTTTACTTTTAGGAAATTAATAAGTAGCTCTGCTTCTCATTTCTTAAGTCTACCAGTTAAATCTACACTAAACCTGACTTTTTTTGGATGAATTTAAGGAATCATAATTTTTAAATCTTTATTTTGAAACATAACAGAAAAATGCATACAAGCTAAATTACAGTTTAATGAATATTGATTATAAAATAAAGCAAATAACTATAAAGTACTCATGTATCCACCACCTAGGTTAAGAAATAGAATACCTGCAATGCCCCTTAATATCCTGATGTGCCATTTCCTAGTTATGACCCTCTCTCTTCCTTCTAGAGAATTACTACTATGAATTTAATGGTAATTATGTCATTGTTATTTATAGTTCTCCCCATCTGTTTCGAACATAGAGTTTAGTTTTGCCTGTTTTTGAACTTTATACTAAATGGAATCATACTAACTAAATCTAACCATGTACCTTGCTGTTTTATTAGACCTTATGATTAATATTAATCTCTGTAGTGTAAAGCATTCATTTCACTGCTTTATAGCATTCCACTATATAAATATATCACTATCCATTTTAATGTTGAGTTATAGTTCTAATACTGGACATTCTAAAAAGGACATTTAAGTTGTTTCAGAGTTTGCACTACTAAGAGCAATGATCCTGGGACAATTTGGTGTACATATGCATAAATTTGACTAAGGTATACAGCTAGTAGTAGAAATGCTATGAATGCATATCTCTATTAGATTAAGCCAAACTGGTTTCCAAAGGAATAATTCCTAGTCATCGTTTTAAAGAATTCAATAGTTTTAAACATCCTGGACTATGAAAACAAAATCCTTTCTGTAGTTGGAAACTTCTATACAGTATTAGTATACATACAGTACTTTAACCTTAAAATGGACACAATATTATCAAGGTTCTAAAAAAGGGTATGATCAATAAAATCAACAATATAAATATAATTAGAGGCCATTTAACAATAAAATATTCAGTTGTTACCTAAAATACTTTAAAAGACCTTTAGAAGAAATCAAATCTATAAAAGGACATTATTTATTAACCTACAATTAAGCAAAAGCTAATACTATAATGATGATATATATAACAGATTATTATTTCACATTTAACTTAACAGGCAAATGAATACTATTATGGTTGTAAACAATCTCTGCTGTAACATTCTTATCTAACTGTAAATGATAAATTTCTTGTAACTACATCAATGGATGTAACAGCATCTACTGTAAAAAACACTTCATTCTTCTACTACTTAAATAATCTTGTGCTGGTTTGAGTCTTTTGCAGACCCCAGAAAATTATGTCCTTAAGTTAACTCACTCCTGTGCATGTAAACCTATTTTATGTGGGGTGTTTTGGCTAGATTCACTTAAGGGACCTTTTGATTAGATCACTTTTGATTAGATCACTTCGATTAATGGGCTTTTATTAGATTGTGGAACCTAGGGTAGGTCTTAATCCTTTTACTGGAGTCCTACATAAATGGAGGAGAGGGGAGAGAAGGAGGGCTACCATTTTACCCTGCCTTGTGAGAGAGAGGACTTGAGGACTGCACGCAGCTGAAGAAACCTCGAGAGGCTGAGAAACCCTGAAAGGCTGAGAGAGGCCAAGGCTGCAATCAGCAGAGCATCCCAAAGCTGAAGAGAAGAGCCACATGCCTGACTGTCCACAGCTGGGCTTGGTGAGACAATAAGCCTGGAGGAAGAGATCAGCTACCATCCAGAATTGCGAGCAGCCAACCTTTGGTGAGACAGCATCTCTGATGATACCTTGATTTGCATATTTTCACAGCCTCACAATTGTAAATTTACTCTAGTAAATTCCCATTATAAAAACCAACTCTTTTCTGATATTTTGTATTGGCAGCCATTAGCAAACTAAAACAACTCTACATTAAAAATCTATTATCCCCAAGAATCCATAGACAGATAAATGGATAAGCAAAATGTGGCACAAACACACTAGAATATTATTCATCCATAAAAAGAAATGAAGTTCTGATACATGCTACAACATGAATGACCCTTGAAAACATTATGCTAAGTGAAATAAGTCAGACACAAAAAAAGACAAGTATTGTATGACTCCACATAAATGAAATACTTATAATAAGTAAATTCATAGAAAAAGAATATATTAGAGGTTACCAGGGGCTGTGAGGGGGGCGCATGGGGAGAGATTACTTAATGGGTACAAAATTCCTATTTCGGGTGTTAAAAAAGTTTTGAGGGAAGTGGGCTGGCTCAACTAATAGAGCGTCTGCCTACCATATGGGAGGGTCCAGGGTTCGATATTCAGCACCTCCTGACCCGTGTGGTGAGGTGGCCCATGCACAGAGGAGCCACGTGCAAGGAGTGCACCTTGCAAGGAGAGCCGCCCCGCGTGATCAAAGCGCAGCCTGCCCACGAATGGTGCCGCACACACAGAGAGCTGATGCAGCAAAAAAGAAACATAGTTTCCTGGTGCCACTGAGGGTGCAAGTGGACACAGAGGAACACACAACGAGTGGACATAGAGAGCAGACAACGGAGGGGAGGGGAAGGGAGGGAAAGAAAAATAATAAATTTTTAAAAAAAGTTTTGTTAATGGATAATGGTGATGGTAACACAAGTTTGTAAATGTAATTAATACCACTAAAGTGTACACTTAAAATGGTTAAAATGGCAAAAAATAATAAAATTTAATATATAGAAAAAACTTTAATATACATTTATTATAATTTATATATTTAATATAGATTTATTTAATATAAATAAAATGCAAACATAAAAAGATTATTTTACTTATTTATATTAAATTTAATAAATTTCAAGACATAAATTTTTTTAAAAAAAGAAGCTATTACCAAAACATCTGGAAATTTCCAAGCACCAGGAGAGCCTATTTATTTCTGAAAACTACTTAAGTAGATATGAAAAAACTTAAAACTTTGAAAGTTTACGTTTTTTAACATCATTTCATTTTGGGTCCTTCATTCCTCTTAGGCAGTAAATGGGAAATATAAATGGTCAAGTGGTGAGGAAAGGACAGCATCCCAAAGAGAACCAAGTTCTGACAGTGATTAATATGGAGTTGCCACAGGCTATCCAGCAGCAAAAAGAAGCAATAGCTTATATAACTGATAAAAAATTAGTCAATGACTCGCTAATAATTGATCTCCCTGGAACCTAAGATAGTGTATTTGATGAATTGCTTAGGCTGGCCTGTATTCTTCTACCTGCTTAAACCATACAGGCAAAAACATGGAAAAAAAAATTACAGTTAACTTCTGTTAATCAAATAGGTTTAAGGATTCTGGAGGCACTTCTGTACTTCAAATTATTTTTATAAACCATGGCAGTGACTACATAATTCAACTATAGAAAACGTGAATAACTGGAATGAATTTCTGCCCATCTTACAACATACTTCAATTCTATTTTGTTGAGTAAGTTCAACTCAGGCTGACTTGCCATGTGGCCCTTAGAATAAATAATGTAAAATAGATAATGTGGGGGAAATTCTTGATATTTGAACTTTCTAATTATCTGGACCACTCTCTCTACCTCACTTTTATAGGTATGTGTGTGAGGGGAAGGGTGACAGTTATGAATTTAACCTTAAAATTAAATCTGTTAAATCTCAGAATAGTTTCTCTAGAGATATTCTTCTCATTAACTTTAATCAATATACTATGTTTTAAACTTTAAGTGTGATGAAGTCTAACGTGCTGAAAACATGAAGGATAATGGTTTCCTATTTTCTACAGTTATTGCTCTATTATTGAAGCCTTCCTTAGTTTAAAGTCCCGTTACTTTCTCAATAGAACTATAGGTCAAAAACGCTGAACTGTAGGATATGCAAAGATTTAGAAAACAAAGCTTCCCTATCCACGGCTTGAACATCAGCTTCTCACAGGGTAGTTAAAAAGGCTCCCTTTGGATACAGGATAACTCTGAACCTTGATGAATATACCCATTGCTAGAGCCTCCTGCCCCCTGTAGTAGGGATCTGACTAGTTTCGATTCTAGATGGGCTTAATAGTAGAAATAAGTAGCCCTGAGAATTTGTGGCCTTAAAGTGTTTGATCACCATATGGAGTCCAAAGAAAATGGGATATGGAGATCTCAAAGAAAGAAGGATAACAGGAAAAGGATGAAGAAGATCATAAACAGAAAATAATACAACCAGGCAAGAAATCAACCTCAAAGTAAGATAAAGTTATAAATCACAATAGAATCATTGTGTATCATTATCACTAAAATCAGTTATTAGGATTTGGACTATCAGTCTACCATAATTACTTTTCATTTCCAGAATGTCAAATCCAGAGGAAATGTTTTAAACTTGCTGGATTTCTCTGCTGCATTTGACCCTATCGATTTCTTCCTCCCTATTGAAAATACTAATTTTAAGGGCTTCATTTCCTCATTAGCCCTCTAAATGTTTGGTGCTTTATCCTTTCCATCCTCTATTTATTCTTACTTCGTGAGCTATTTACTATTTACTCTCTTCCTTTTTTAAAAAGGCAGTTTTATTCACACATCATACAATCCATCCAGTGTGTACACCATTGGCTGTCAGTATAATCACAGAGTTGTACATTCATCACCACAATCAAATTTAGGAACCCTGTACCCTATATAAACCCTTATTATTGACACACAGCATTTGTGTGGTACTTTTGTTATAGGCTGATGAAAAAATATTAAAATATTACTGTTAACAATAGCCTATAACATTAGGTATATTTTTTTCCATGCACTACCCCATTTGTGGCAGTTTGAGATTATTTTATGAATTTCAAAAAGAAAAAGATTATGTTTGTAAACTAATCTATTCCACTGGTTGCACTACCCTTTCATTATATTAAATTCAGTTGAGAGGACTTTGATTAGATTACTTGATAAGACTGCTTTAGGCCTCTTTTTTTTTTTCAAGGTACCAGTGCCAGGATCCCGTATGTGGGAAGTCAGCACTCAACCACTGAGCTATATTGGCTCCCTTGACTTGTTTTTTTCATTTGTTTGCTTGTTTTTAGGAGGAATTGGTAAATGAACCTGGGACCTCCCATGTGGGAAGCAAGACACTCAACTGCTTGAGCCGCATCCTCTCCCTGCTTTAGACTTTTGATTGTATTATGTCAGTGAGGCCTGACTCAGGTTGAGTGTCTGTTCCATTGTTGAATCTGATAGATTCTGCAGTGTGAGAGAGGATTGTTTAAACACAAATCCCCCAAGAGACTGGGACCATGGAGCAGTCTAAGAGGAGACCAAACCTGCTACATGCCTAAACTTGGGAAGAGAGCAGAACAGCTGAGACTGATATAGGAGACCTGGAAACAGACAAGCCTTATGCCTGGTTGCTCAAAGCTGAGCTCAAAGAGACAATAGATTCTGGAGGGGAAGGCAGAGACCTCCGCTGGGATTGGCGACCCTCTTGCTTCAACACATGGCAGCTGACTTGAGTGAGAAAGCACCTCTTATGGTGGCTTGAGTTGGACTTTTCACCACCTTGGAACTGTGAGTTTTCACCCCAAATAAATACCCTTTATAAGAACCAACACATTTCTGGTACTTGACATCAGTAGCCCTTTAGCAAACCAAAACACCATTATGAATACCTCGTAATAGTGATGTACATTTGTTACAGTTCATGGAAGAACATTCTTATATTTGTACCATTAACCTCATTCATCATCCACAATAGTTTTCACTGTTATATAGTCCCATGTTTCATCCTCTAGCTAGATTTCCTTCTAGCGACATTAACAATTGTAAACTTTCGATTTCAAGCCCAATCACATGCACAATTCAGCAGTTAATTACACTCACAATATTTTGCTATAACCATCACCTCATCCATTTCCAAACATTTATAATCAATCTTATTAAATATTCTGTACAAATTAAGCATCAGCTTCCCATGATCTACCCTCATTCTATCTCCTCATAACCTATATTCTAGATACTAACGAGTTTGTTCATTGTAATTAGTTCATATTGGTGAGATCATACAATACTTGTCATTTTGTATCTGGTTTATTTCACTCAATATAATGGCCTCGAGGATCATCTATGTTGCTGCATGTATCAAGACTTCATATCTTTTTAGAGCAGAATAATATTCCATTATATATACATATATATACACACACACATATACACACACACCACATTTTGTTTATCTATGAATCAGTTGATGAACACTTAGGTTGTTTTCAATATTTGGCAAATGTGAATAATTATGCATTGAACATCAGTGTGCAACTATCTGCTTATGACCCTGGTTTCATTTCTTCTGAGTTCACACCTAGTAGTAGGATAGCCTGATCATATGGCCAGCATAAGGCTTGTCTCTCAGGGCTTCTCAGATGCTCTGTTCTCTAAACAAGGTTAACTGTAAACTATCATGAAAATATCTCATCTCTTCCTAGGGCTCCAGGGTCAAAACCAAATTCTCTCCACTGCCATGTCTTTTCCTGTGTGTTTACTTTGTGAGAATCTGTTTTATCAGCCCACCAAGGGCACTGGGACTCAATGCTGAGTTGTACTCTAATGATGTGGTTAAATCAAAGTCCTAATCTTAACATAATTTAATCAGACATCTTGGCTGAATCTAATACAATCAAAGGGTTATCAGGCCTAGAGGAACAGACCAGTTTATATAGAATTCATAAATAATAAACTGCACAGAGTTCTATTTGGGTTGAGTGTAAAATTTTGGTAATGGATGGTAATGATGGTAGCACAACATTTTAAATATAATTTAACAGCACTGAATTATATATTATACATGTAAATGCAGTTATAAGGAGAAATTTTAGGTTTGTTACTAAAACAACCTTAAAAAAACATAGCACTGTATTACACAAACAGTGAACCCTATTATAAACAATCATGTATAGTTAATGGTACAATTACAAAAATGCTCTTTCATGAATTATAAGAAATGCACTGTATGATGCAAGATGTTAATAACAGATTGGTATATGGGGACTTTTTATTTTATTCATGATTGCTTTGTAACCCCACAACATCTCTAATTTAAATAAATAAGTAAATCACAGACAGGCTTTTTCATCAAGGATAGTGGTTCGTAATGTTCATAGTCCTGCTCATATTTAGGCAATTACATTGACTCCTCTTTCTAAAGGGTAGTAGTTAAAAATAACTCCAAATAAGCAATTTATTCCCTTCAAGCAAGTAAAAAAAATTTATTGCATTGAGAAACTGTCCTCTTCCTGACATTAGATGCCCTACTTTATCACACAAAGTACATTTAAAAAAGATATGCCATATATAATGTCTATCAGGTAAATGAGAAATAAGAAGGAAGAACAAAACCAAGTAGAAAATATCATTAACTTGATAGCACTGTGCCATTCATTACATGGAAAATTACTTACATGAAGCAGCAATACAGCAGCAAGAAAAGACTGTCCTTGACAGTAACCAATGTCTTCATCATAGACAGAATAGGCCTAAAGAAAACATAGAGAGGAAGAAATATTTTAAATATTCACAGATTTTTACTTAAAGGCTAGCTCTCAGCAGGTCACTGCTTGTTCCTGCCCCAGACTGTCCACCACAAGTTCACTGATCCTTTAACTTGAGCATGTGTGCTACTAGCTTAGTGTGGGTCCCAAAGAGGCTATGCACTTCCTAACGCAGTTCTAGAAGCCTCTTTATTACAAGGATCATCCTTAGATTTTGGAACTAAGAAGGTGCTCAGAGCATTTAAATTAATTTTTAAAGGTCCATTATAGTTTGAGGGCAGGTGCTTGAGACTATTTTGGAGGTTCTAAAACTACAGTTAATAGTACAATTATAAAAATATTCTTTCATGAAATATGCCTCAATAATGCAAGGTGTTAATAACAGGGTGGTATATATAAACTGTGGCAGATTGATATCATTTATGAATTCGAAAAGGAGATATCGATTATGTTTGCACACTATTCTATTCCTCTGGAAATACAACTTTTGATTGTATTAGATTCAGCTAATACAACCTTTGATTATATTAAATTCAGCTGAGATGTCTTTGATTAAATTATATTAAGATTAGGGCTTTGATTTGACCAAGTCATTAGGGAGACTCAGAGTTGAGTCCCCACCCGCTTGGTGGGCTATGTAAACAGATGCTAAATCAAGAACATGGAAGCAAAGAAGAAAGAAAACTCCGAGACACAGAAGAGGATCCTGTGGCCCTGGGAAGAGACTTGAGCCTTTCACCTGATAGTTTATAGCTGACCTTACAAAGAGAACACCCCAGGTGAGCCCTGAAAGAAATGAGCCCTAGGAAGCCAAAGGGGTGCCCAGGGAGCCTGAACTCTGGCAGAAGTCGGCAGCCATCTTGCTCTAATACATGGCAATAGACTTTGGTGAGGAAAGTAACTTATGCTTTATGGCCTGGTAACTGTAAGCTTCTACCCCAAATAAATAACCTTTATAAAAACCAACCTATTTCTGGTATTTTTGCATAGCACCCCTTTGGCTGACTAATACACTATTGTAAATGTGATATTTTAAAAAATTTGTCTTTCAATTGTTTGTAGCCAGTATATGAAAATACAACTGAATTTTGTATAATCCCTTTAAACTATGACATTTTTATTAAATTCACATTAGTGTTAATTGCCTTTTTCAAGATTTCTTAAAATTTTCTATATTGACAATCATGTTGTCTCTGAATAATTAGTTTACTTCTTACTTCCAACGTGTATGCTTTCTCTTTTTCTTACCTCACTGCACTAACGAGGATCTCCACGACAATGGTGAATACAAATGGTAAGAGAAACAAAGCCAGTAGCCAGACAATCTACAGCTGACCTTGTGGAGAGAACAGAGGAGTAGAGTCCAGAGAAAAATGAGGCTCAGGAAGAGAGGAGGCTCTGTCTCTCTCCCTGGAGCTTGATTCTCTCCACACTCAGCTGCTCTGCTCCTCTGTGTGCTTACTTCCTGGGCTGCAGCTCAAAACTCCAACCTCCCTGCTGTGCAGTGCAGTTTTTCTGTGAGTCCCTGCCCACCAAGAGAGTGAGGACTCAATGTTCTACTGACGTGACCCATTCAAAACCTTAGTCATTATTTAATCAAAAGTAAAACCTCTGAATCCAATACACTCTAATATGCCTAGAGGAAAAGACCAGTTTACAAACATAATCCAATATTTCTGTTTGGAATTCATCAATAATATCAAACATCTTTGTGTACCTTCCTGGCCTTAGGGGGAAAAAATTAGTCTTTTACCTTAAAGTAATTAAGCTGTAAATAGCTCAAAATGCCCTTTATCTGTTTAAGAAAGTTCCCTCTATTCTATTTTTTTTTTTTTGGTATGGGAGATGAATTTTATAAAATGCTTTTTATTTATCTAATGCAATAATCTATTTTTCTCCTTTGTTCTGATAATGTCAAGAATCAATATGGGCGGTGGACTTGGTCCAGTGGTTAGGGCGTCCGCCTACCACATGGGAGGTCCGTGGTTTAAACCCTGGGCCTCCTTGACCGGTGTGGAGCTGGCCCATGCGCAGTGCTGATGCGCGCAAGGAGTGCCCTGCCACGCAGGGGTGTCCCCCGCATAGGGGAGCCCCACGCACAAGGAATGCACCCATAAGGAGAGCCGCCCAGCGCGAAAAGAAAGTGCAGCCTGCCCAGGAATGGCGCCACACGCACGGAGAAAGGACACAAGATGACGTGGCAAAAAGAAACACAGATTCCTGTGCCACTGACAACAATAGAAGCGGACAAAAGAAGAGGCAGCAAAACTCAGCATGTAAATGCAATGCCTTCCCCCCAGCGTGGGACATGACACCCGGGGATGAGCCTCCCTGGCAACGAGGGACCACTATCAACTACCAACTGATGATGCAACTGGAAAATGACCTTATACGGAAGGTTCAATGCGGATCAGCAGAATATCCATGTCTACATAAAATACCATGACTTTAAAATGCTGTTTGACCTAAAGTAAGGGGGAAATGGAAAGGAGAAATGAGTTTATATGGCTACGAGTTTCTAAAAAAGAGTCTGGAGGCTGGCAGAAGGTTTGCCCCCATGCACAACTGAGCAGAGTCAGAGAGACAGATAAAGCAGATACAACCCCCAGATATTGGTTCCTTTGAGGGCTAAAGAGACCCACGGGAGTTATGGTCATGGCCGATGGGGTTAACTACCAGGGCAGATGGCCCCTCTTTGGAAATGGTGTTTATGTGTGATGAATCTGTACTCAGATGGGATCTCCCTTCATAAGACTTTCATGCCAATGTGCTGGAGGTGCAGTTAATGTTGGGGTTTAAGATATATTTAGGGGATTTGAATCTCTGGACTGACAATGTGATAGCCAGATCCTGAGCCTCAACAGACTCCAGCACCTACAATCTGATTTATTGGACTTACCACACTCAGCTAAGATGGAGTTGAAGAAGGACAACCACCACACCATGGAGCCTAGAGTGATTACAACTGAAAGTGGGAGGATTGCATCCAGCATCCAGGTGGAATCTGACCCTCCTCTTGACATAGAGGTGCAATGGACACAACCAATCCAATGTCCACATAGAAGAGGTGGCATTGGAATGGGAAAAGTGGACATAGTGGACGAAGGGTATGGGGAAAGGCAGGAAGAGATGAGAGGTGGAGGCGTCTTTGGGACATGGAGCTGCCCTGGATGGTACTTCAGAGGCAATCACCGGACATTGTAAATCCTCACAGGGCCCACTGGATGGAATGGAGGAGAGTATGGGCTATGATGTGAACCAATGTATATGAGGTGCAGAGGTGCCCAAAGATGTACTTACAAAATCCAATGGATGTGTCATGATGATGGGAACGAGTGTTGTTGGGGGGGGGAGAGGGGGGGTGGGGGGATGGGGTTGAATGGGACCTCACATATATATTTTTAATGTAATATTATTACAAAGTCAATAAAAAATTAAAAAATTAAAAAAAAAAAAAAAAAAAAAAGAAGAGGCAGCAAACAGACACAGAGAACAGACATCCAGGGTGGGGGGGGGGGGGGGAAGGGAGAGAAATAAATAAACAAATCTTTAAAAAAAAAAAAAGAATAAATATGATTTTCAAATGCTGAACCAACCATATCTGGGTAAACTACACTTGGTCAAGGTATAGTATCCTTTTACTATATTGCTGGATTATACATGCTATTTTTTCTTGAGAATACTTCATGAGAGATATTGGTTTATACTCTTCAAATTTTATAATCTTTGCCACATTTTGGTATAGGGTTCTGACAGTTATAAAATACATTTGGAAGTGTTCTCTCCTACTCTTTTTATCTAAAAAAGTTGTATAAACTGGTATTAATTCTTCCTTAAATGTTTGATTAAGCTAAGAAATGAAACCATCTGGGCCTAGAGTATTCTCAGAAGAAAGATTTTCATTATGAATTAAATTTCTTTAGTGGAAATAAGGTTATTTATATTTTCTTTTTCTTCTTGAATTAGCTTAGGTAATTTTCATTTTTCAAAGATGTCGATTTTATCAACATGAATTTGTACATAATAGTCCTTTACCTTTTTATGTGTATGTGTGCTTAAGTCATTGTAGTTGGCAGAGGATTATTTCTGTTATGCATATGGTGATCCACAAAGTATTTGGATTAGTTAAGGAAAAGAAGTATTTTTAAACTAGCCACCATTTTCTGTTTTAAAATTACCTAAATGAAAATATTCGTTAAAAAAAATCTGCTGATTTTTTTGTTGTTTATTAAGCAGTTTTATTGACATATAGTCAGATACTACACAATCTATCCAAAGTGTATAATCAATAGCTTTTAGTATAATCACACTGTTGTACATTCACCATCTCAAATTTTAGAACAATTTCATTAGACCAAAAAGAAAGACTCCACTACCCTTAGTACTCCTTCTGTCTGTATGTAATGTGCCCTCTTTCAGTCATATTTGTATTTCTTTGATTAGTTTTGTTAAATGTTTATCAATTTTATTAATATTTCCAAAGAACCAGTTTCAGGCTTTGCTAATTTTTTTCTTTTGCTTATATGGGTTTTTTGTTGTTGTTTGTTTGTTTTATTTTGTTTTTGAGGAATCTGGGCTAGAGATTGAACCCAGGACCTCACATGTAGGAAGCCAGTGTCCAACCACTAAGCCACATTAGCTCCCGAGTTGATTTTTTCATTTGTTTACTTGTTGTTTGTTTTGTTTATTTTTAGGAGGCACCAGAGATCGAACCTGGGACCTCACACCCATGTAGGAAGCAGATGTGCTCAACCGCTTGAGCCACATCCGCTTCCCTATACACTTTTTATTTCATTGATTTCAGTTCTTATCTTTATTATTTCTTTCCTTCTATATACTTAAGAGTTTCTATTTCTAGTTTAAGATAAATCTTCTTTTCTAAGGTAGGTATTTAGAGCTTTAAATTTATCTCTAATTTCCTGATACCTTAGCAAAAACGCAATTGATTATGGTACCCATTCTTAGCAACTGGCATCATCCGTAAACATTGTAAGGCCAGTGGGGTGGCACAGACCTGGCTCACACTCAGCTCAATGGATTTACTGCAGTAATTCTGAGGAAATCTGGGCCACTACAATTTCAAATGCCATAGCCTCGAAGAAGAATTGGGATCATCCTATAGAGCCAAAGGCTAAACATAGGACTTCCGTGGCACTTTTTGAATGAAAGGTTGAAGTAGGGTGGGATAAAGCAGGGCTATGTCAGCTTCCTCTTAAGGTTTGTTTCCTCAGATGAAATGGATTAGGTAATTAATAAATTCCTTCAATGATTCATAATGGAACTGTTATTCGATATTTTTGCTAAAATACGTTGGTCCAAATTAATCCTTGAGGTATTAATAATTTTCTACAAGTTCCAAAAGCAATTAATACATATCTTCTCTTATTCTTATGACATAAATGGGACAAATGTAGAATCAAATATTAAAATCTTGATGTTCTATTCATTTTGTCAAACTTTAACATGAACTATCTATAAATGACTATTTTGGGAAACAATGTCCCCTGGGTCTAAGAAACCAGAAATTGAAAAAAAAGAAAAAAAAATACAGCCACCAATTAAAACTATGAGAGGAAGGGAGAAAGAGGGAGAGAAAAAAATCCTATTTTAAGTAGTTTATCTAAAAAAAGAAAAAACTAGATTACCATAGATTGCATCAAATGCTAACAGTCCAATAAATCAACTGTATAATGGCCAAAGCTAATACTAACCAAAACAGATGTTGGACTACTGCTATCCATGCTATGACATCTCCAAAAGCAATCACCAAAATGTAAACCTCCACTGACAACCAGACTAGTTTCTTTACTCATATAAATATTTTCAAATACTCCTTTTCTATATATATATTTTTTAAAGATTTATTTTTTATTTATTTCTCTCCCCTTCGCCCTCCCCCTGTTGTCTGCTCTCTGTGTCCATTTGCTGTGTGTTCTTCTGTGTCAGCTTCTATTCTTGTCAGTGGCACCTGGAATCTGTGTTTTTTTTTTGTTGCATCATCTTGCTACGTCAGCTCTGTGTGTGTGCGATGCCACTCCTGGGCAGGCTGCACTTTTTTTTTCCCACGCAGGGTGGCTCTCCTTACGGGGTGCACTCCTTGCGTATAGGGCTCTTCTATGTGGGGAATGCCCCTGCGTGGCATGGCACTCCTTGCGTGCATTAGCACTGCACATGGGCCAGCTCATCACACCAGTCAGGAGGCCCTGGGTTTGAACCCTGGACCTCCCATGTAGTAGGCGAATACCCTATCCATTGGGCCAAATCCACTTCCCATCCTTTATATTTTTAATTCCAGGGATCTTTTCACTTAAAAACTCTAAGCTATTTGATCAGCTGCTTCAACGGAGAACTTTCATCTTTTTTCTTCTTGTATTTGCTTTGTCACAAACACTGTCCAGAACCTCTACTGAGGAACGGCTTCTAATCCTTGCAAATCTTGATACCCTAATGATCTCCACAGGGTCAGTTTCCTTTGACTTATTTTACTACAGGGAGAAGTCTCTCAGGATCTATGAGATCCTCATAAATGCCCTCAACAAATTGATTCAAAGTCCTTCTTAAGAGTTGAAAACTTACATACACATAAAACCTGCACACGAATGCTTAGAGCAGCTTTATGCAAAATTGCCCAAGATTGAAAGCAATCAAGATATCCTTCAACAAGTGAATGAATAAACAAACTGTAATATATATCTATACAACAGAATATTATTCAGCAATAAAAGGAAATGAGCTATTAAGCCACAGAGAGACATGCAGAAACCATAAATGTCTATTGCTAAGTAAAAGTACTGGTTACATACTGTTTTATTCCAACCATACCACATTCAGGAAAGGCAAAACTATAGAGATAGTAAAAAGATCAAGGTTGCCTGGAGTTTGGAAGGAGGGAGAAGGGGTACATAGTTGGAGCAGAAGGAATTTTTGGACAATGAAACTATTCTGCAAACTAATGTACTGGTGGATACATGACATGATACATTTGTTAAAATCCATAGAACTATACAAAATAAATAGTGAACCTTAGTATTATGGACTTAGTTAATAATAATAGTATATCAAAAGTGTTTCGGGAAATGGATTTGGCCCAACGGATAGGGCATCCGCCTACCACATGGGAGGTCCTGGGTTCAAACTCAGGGTTTCCTGACCCATGTGATCAGCTGGCCCATGTGCAGTGCTGATGTGCGCAAGGAGTGCCCTGCCACACAGGGGTGTTCCCTGCATAGGGGAACCCCATGCGCAAGGAGTGTACCCCTTAAAGAGAGCCACCCAGTGTGAAAAAAGTGCAGCCTGCCCAGGAACGGCGACGCACACACGGAGAGGTGACGCAGCAAGATGACACAATAAAATGAGACACAGATTCCAGATGCCGCTGACAAGAATACAAGTGGACACAGAAGACCACACAGCAAATGGATACAGAAAGCAGATAACTGGCAGGGCGGGGAAGGGGAGACGGGACAGAAATAAATAAATAAATAAATAAATAGAGAGATAGCTAAATAAATAAAATAAAATAAAATAAAAGAATAAATCTTTAAAAAAAAGTGTTTAATCAATTTTAACAAATATGCCACACTAATAAAGGGTAAGCCCTTTTCATGGGAAGTGGGTTATGTAGCAACTTAATGTATTCTGTGCAATTTTGATATAAACCTAAAACTGCTCTAAAAATAAAGCCTGTTTAAGTAAAAAATTTTTTTAATTTAAAAATCTTTCTTAGGGGAACATTCTATAGTTTCAACAAGACACAGTTCTATAAAATCACACATTCTGTATTATTGTGTAAAATCAGAGTTTCCATAGGGTAACTCAAAATATTTTATGAACAAGTTTATCAACTGGTATTACAAGTCATAAATTTGTTTCAGGATGCAGTCACTTCTTCCAATCCATGAAGTATAGAAATTTGATATCTCAAGGTAATATCTGTATAAATGCTTTGAAATGACTCAAAAAGCTTCTTTTTCTTTTCTTTCTTTTCCTTTTTAAAATATTTTTTAAAAATGGCTTTACTTGCAGGTACCACTATAACCCAAACTGTGCTAAAGAGGGCTGGCCTTCCCTGTGAATATAAATCTGACTCTTAAATTTTCACAAGAGAATAATAACTATATGTTTCATTCAAAATTTCTCTCATTTTAGTCAAAAGCATACACTAGGAGCTTTTTGAGTGGAATAGGACCCATAAATACCATTATGATTTTTGTTTTTAAGAAATATCACTATGTTTTGGATGTATCTCAGCACCTGCCAAGGCTCACCTAGGATATCTGATATCTGAAAACCAGATGATAGCTTAAAAAAGTCAGCTTCTTAAAAAGAAAATTAGTTATTTAAAAAAAAGTCATGTTCATTAAGGTATAATTTATATAAAGTAAAATTCAATCTTTGCAAATTTTTTGAAAATGACAAACTACTGGATATGCTGAAAAAATATTTCTAGTCTTTAAATTCTGTGCTTGTATGAAACTAGATAATGAGGAAGCAAAGTATTCCACAGAATATCTTTACTGAGTTAATATTTGACATTACATATTCAACCATTTAGACTTCACCACATTCAAGTCTAGTAGTTAATTCAAATGAAAATTATTCATTTAAGCATTACTAATGCATCTATTGTAAAGGTACATTGAAGTTACTATCCACAATATTATCCATCGTTTCCCACACCTAAGACCATATATCCCTGTTGTCACAGCATAATTATAAATAGTACAACCATATATCTTCAAATATTTCCCAATTAATAAGATAAATAATAGTCATCCAATACATATTATTAGGATACATGTAATAATTTCCTCAAATTTTGTGTCTGGAAAATGCATGCCATTGCTTTAAAATACATATGTGTTAATAAGATAATGAATATTAAATTATTTTTTGCCTTAGTTGCCAGGAATTAATAATCAAATGCATTACTCAACTCTAGAAAATAGCTCATCTCTGGTACCTAATAACATCTATTCCTCTAAGTTTGTACTGTTTCTTATCTATTCTACATCAATTTTAATTTTGTAACTTTGTAAGGTCTTTCTGTAAGTAGAAGGGCAATCAATCAATTAAGAAATCAATCATAGTATGGTACTTTCATTCTCTTTTAACCTTCTTCCAATAATGACATATCACACTTTTTTCTAATAAGAGAAAAATCAGATTATTGGAATCATTGGTTAATGAACCTGAAAGGAGTTTTTCTTCATTTTTATCAGTTTTCAGAGTTACACCTAATTTGAAAATTGAGATCAATTAACATCTGTTTACTTTTCATCTTTTTTTAATTTAAAGTTGTATTTCTGGGAAGCGGATGTGGCTCAATTGATAGAGCATCCACCTACCATATGGGAGGGCCCAGGGATCGATACCCAGGGCCTCCTGACACGTGTGGTAAGCTGGTTCACGTGCAGAGTTGCCGCGTGCAAGGAGTGCAGTGCCACACAGGAGCACCCCTGCATAGGGGTGGTCCCATGTGCATGGAATACGCCCTGCAAGGAGAGCTGCCCCATGTGGAAAAAATAAATAAATAAAGTTGTATTTCTGATTGCTTTATTTTTTATTTTTATCCAGAGCTCATGGATTTATGTGTGTGCATGTGTATGTGTGTGTGTCCATAGGAAATAAATGTCCGTGTCCGTGATATATCAGACAAAGAATGAATTCAATGACAGCCTGTACTAATGAGACAAAAAGTTCTTAAACAGAAGAACTGATTTCATTTTCTACTTGTTTTATCTATTTTGTTAGATTGGCAGCAAAAATGGCTTTGCAGAAGGCACCTACTAAATTGATTTTAAGACCTACTAATAGATTATGACACAAAGTTTGAAAAAGTACTCTAGCAACTAATTTCCTTGGAACTCTTCCAAGCACTTGCTCTGCTTTGTATTATCTAATAGAGCTAAACAGAATTCTCTCCCTCTATTCAAAATCTGCCTCTCTACCTTACCTCTCCACAATCCTCACTTTAACTGTTTCTCTGACCAGCTGCCTGTTGTTCAGCTTTACTTAAAAAACCATCTGGGTAAAAACAAAAACAAAAACAAAAACAAAAACCATTTGGGTACCACTAATGCTAAGGAGTATCTCCTTTAGGCCAACCTTCTCCCCATCACACTACATAACAAATTTTAAGTATAAAACACTTGGGTGAATATAAAGAACAACTACCTGAAGGCACTAAAGTGCTGAACAAAAACAGGCAGAATGAGAATGGGTAAAATTCTATGAAGAGGGAAGCAGATCTTGTGCCCAAATATATTAAAAAGTATAGAACTCAATGTCAAACAATCTAATTTTGAAAATGGGCAAAAGATTCACAAGAGAATATCCATGAAAGACCAATAAGAACATGTCAAAGCGTTTAATATCATTAGCCATTAAATTAAAATGAAATTAAAACTACAATGAGAAGCGGACGCGGCTCAACTGATAGAGCATCGGTCTACCATATGGAGAGTCCAGGGTTCAAACCCCAGGGCATCCTGACCCATGTGGTAAGCTGGCCCATGCGCAGTGTTGTCGTGTGCAAGGAGTGCCATGCCCAGTTCTTTTGTTTCGCTTTAGACAACTGACAAAATGATGATGATGAATAAGTCCCATCCCAACAAACAAGGAGTATCTACAACTGCAAGCAAAACAATTCCTTCCATCTGCCTCACAATAAGTCCCCTCTCAGCTTGAAGCAATCAAAGGGGACATCATATCAAATCCCTCAAAATAGAATGAAGAGGGGAGCAGATGTAGAGCATCAACCTACCATAGAAGAGGTCTAGGGTTTGAACCCAGGGCCCTAGGTGAGCTGGCCGACATGCAGTGCTGCTGCGCGCAAGGAGTGTCATGCCACGCAGGGGTGTACCCCGCATAGGAGAGCCCCATGTGCAAGGAGTGCACCTAGCAAGGAGAGCTGCCCCATACAAAAAAATAAAAGCACAGCCTGCCCAGGAGTATCAGGAGTGTGTACTCACTTCTAATATGTTTTATTTGCAGTAAACTGATCTCCAAAGATTTCCTTTTGAAAATGCCCCCCTCCTTAATTTTTACATTCTTTACTGCTTTACTAAATAGTAAGTGTTCTTTGACAATTTTGATGTTCATTACATCAGAAAGTTTAAAACTCACAGATCAAATGTGACAATGCATTTTTTATATTTAGATTCCAAACAATGATAGGATTGCCCTTTTAATATACATCACTGGAGATTTCCTTATTTGTAAATAGCCTATACCTCATTTGGAAAAATAAACAGGGAAGCGGACTTGGCCCAGTGGATAGGGCATCCGTCTACCACATGGGAGGTCTGCGGTTCAAACCCCGGGCCTCTTTGACCCGTGTGGAGCTGGCCCATGCGCAGTGCTGATGTGCGCAAGGAGTGCCATGTCATGTAGGGATGTCCCCCGTGTAGGGGAGGCCTATGCGCAAGGAGTGCACCCCATAAGGAGAGCCGCCCAGCGCGAAAGAAAGTGCAGCCTGCCCAAGAATGGCGCCGCACACACGGAGAGCTGATGCAGCAAGATGACACAATAAAAAGAGTCACAGTACCCCAGTGCCACTGACAAGAATACAAGCAGACACAGAAGAACACATAGCGAATGGACACAGAGAGCAGACAACTTGGGAGGGGAGAGGAATAAATAAAAATAAATCTTTGAAAACAAAAGGTAAATAGATTGATGGATAGATGAGACAGTCAGTGATAGAAAGATGATTAATAGAAAGGGAGGGAGGGACGAAGGGCAAACGTGGCAAAATGTGAAAAACTGGTGGATTTGGATATCTGGAGGATGGGGAGATGCTGGAGTTCTCTGTATGGTTTTTATTTTTGCTGCTATCTTGAAGTTTGAAACTATTTTAACATAAAAAAGTTTATTTTTTAAAAAGTATTCCTGAAAAAACTAAATTATTGTACAGTATCATAGTCAGAAAGAAAGGTCTCCCTTAGGGGAGAAGTAGGGGGCAGTCATTGGAATGGGCTCAAGAGGGACCTCTGTGGTGTTGACCATGTCCTAATGCTTGACCTGGTAGTGGTTTCATGAGTGTTGACTTTGTGATAATTTATTATACCTTTCTGTATGTATGATATACTGGAAAATAGAAAGTTTAAATAAAATACACACTTATTTTTAAAAATAATGAATCACTTATACCCACAAAATGGATGAATATCAAAATTATTATGCTATATGAACATATTATAGAAAAATGTACATAGTCTATGGTTTCATACATGTAAAGTTCTCTATCAAGACAAATTAATGTGTGGTTTTAAAAAAATCAAAACAGAGATTGATCTGGTATCAAAGATTTCCTGGGTAGACATGAAGGAATTTTTGAGTGACTATTTCATTATATAGCTTGGGTTACACAGCTGTATGCACTTGTCAAAATTAATCAAATGACACTCTAAATACTTGTACATTATATGAATGTACATTAAAAAAAAAGAACTGTTAACAAATGCTGAAGTCTAGTTAGTAACATACATGATGAAGTTTTTAGGTGTTGGGGTATAATAAACTTTGAAATGACTTAAAATATTAAGATGGATTGGTTGTATAGAGAGGTAAATGGATGGATAGATATGTGAAAAAGAAATTGTAACAAAATGATAATTGTAGAATCTAGGTCATGAGTTTACAGATGTTCACTGTACTATTCTTACAGCATTTTAGTATGTTTGAGAATTTCAAAACTGAAAATTGGGGTAAAAAATCTGTGGCTACCCCCTATCCTTTCTCTGTACTATAGACTACTTTTTTGGCTGGGTTTCCAAGAGTATTTTACTTATTCATTCAGCAAGCCAATATTTACCAAGAAATTATTATGTAGCAAACACTGTACTTAATGAGGGAGATACAAGAAAAAAAGTCATTGTCCATGCTCCTCAGCTCAGTCTTCTGGAAGACATCAGTAGGTATAATGAAAACTCACAGTGAGAGAAGTATTGACAGATACATGGAAGCTCAGAGGAAAGAACCAGGTCACACAGCATAGGGAGTAAAGGCAAGGAAGGCACCTCAAACAAGGTGAAGTTACCTTAATCATAAAGAAGAAGGTATGACCAGAATTGCTGCAAACTTGGCCTCAGATTCTTTTTTTTTTTCAATTATAGCCATTTCAGATTTACAGAAAAACCATGCAGAAAAGTAGAGCTCCCATATACCCCCTTCTCATACACACAGTTTTCCCTATTATTACTATTTTGCACTAGTGTGGTACTAATGTTACAATCAATACAATAATATTATAATTATGCCATTAACTTTGCCCCGTTTACATCAGGGTTCACTCTGTGTTGTACAGTTTTGTGTTGTTTTTTTGATCTGTGAATAGCTGTTATCCACTGACAGGGAAGCTAATTTTGAAAATGAATTTCCACAGTGCAGTGAAATTGACTGTGCCAACCCGAAGTATACAATAACTACTACTGTTCTTGAATTATGTTAAAAATTATTAAAGGAAGTTTTTATTTTACAGCTATATTATGACTGAAGATTTACCAAAACATCTTTCCCCAGAAACACTCTCCCATGTAAAAACCTTTACAAGGTCGGTATAGGAAATACAGAATGTCTTTTCTATTTTGTCTTTGGAACAGGCAATATGCAGTACTATCTTATCAGGCAAGCACACTTACAGGTAAAGATAACAGGAGTTTAGATTCACAGAAAGTATGAAAGGAAAATCCAAAAGATTTTCTAGTTTCTAGATAGAGAGGCTGCTATGAGGGCATGAAATAAAAGGTCAAACATCTAAAACAGATCCCCATTCAGATTCTTGGCATTGCTAAAGTAACTGACATATTCTGCTAACTCACTGGCTGCTGATAAATCTTACTTAGGTTCACCAATTTTAACAGTAACACCTAAGTGTTTCTCCTAACTCTAAACCTAAATATTGAATTATCTTACAATTACTTTACCACAGATCTAAGAGCAATGCTGAGAACAGAGACTACTAAAATGGATCTCTTCATTTTAGCAAGAGCTTAACATTTATGAAAAGGGATTTGACATCTATTAAACAATTTCACTTATCACTTATAATGAGCTTCTGCCAACATGAAACCAAAACAAACCAAAAAACAAATCAACCTTTGGATCATTGTTTGTGGCACCAGTGGTCCTTGAATGAGTATGTCAGGGAAACAACCAAGTATAAAATATGAAGAATAAATTTATCTATAAACTAAAAAGAGATCTGTCTTCACACAATCTGAGACAAAAAGAGGCACCAAGGAGAGACTATTTTTAAGCAATGCCACAAAAAGCTAAATGAAAAGAGGTCACAGGGTGACAAGAATTGTAAGATACCTGGTTACTTAAAAGAAACTAGGATGACATTTAAAGAAAAGACTCTTTAATATGGCACATACGAATACAAGTGACTGTTCAAAGAATTTCTTCACCTATTAATTACCACTAGCATTTACTTAATATTTACTGCTAACCACCACTGTAGGGGTGTGCACGCACTGTAGGGGTGTGCATGTGTATGTGTATTTACTTAATTTTTGCAACAACCCTCTGAGGTAGTACTATTATTATCCTGATTTTAATAACTTCTTCAAGATCATCCAATTAGTAAGCAGCAGAGCCAGAATTCACTCAGGCAGTCTGGCTCCGGAGTACAAGCTCTTATTCTCTGTCACTACATAGTCTCTGGATTTCAATGAGTGTTGAAATATATGGCTGTGTTCAGGGGAGTGAGTATAAAACTAACTATAAAACACAAAGCTTTTTTTTGAGATGCACTCAAATATTCATAAACTAATCTGAGAGATGATTTAGTTAAAGAAAGAAAAGGAATAATAATATAAAAAATCAAGAGAGTGGTTGCCTCTATGGTGTGGAAAGAGTAGATTTAATGGGACCACCTAGAGTTTCAAAGATATTGGTAATATATTCCTTTTTTATTATATGCCTTTATTCTTATAACAACAACTTTTAATTTGCTCTTCAAGAGTTAATTATAATTGGTGACTCTTTGGCAATATATTTCTTAAGTTGGGTTTAGGTACAAGGATTTTACTATTATTAATTTTTTTTTTTTTTGTCTTTATTTTTTTAAATGTTACATTCAAAAAATATGAGGTCCCCATATACCTCATATAGAAACAAATATGACATCAGCAAAAATGGGTCTCTGAAAATTATCTCCTCTATAACAGTAATGAGAAAAATGTAAAAAACTGTCAGAATCAGCTTTCACAGAACTTGGAAATTAACCAAAGGCTTGCAGCCATGGGGAGCATTTATTCAAGACAAACAACTGAATCTTGGTAAGAACAGGAAAATTGTGGTATTTTAATTTGGCACAGACCCATCCATGACAAAGTTTCATGATAGCCTTAAAAACTAGCAGCCTGCATTTACAGTAAAAATAAGCAGTATGGCAACATCATAGGGAGAAAATGAGGCTCAAATTCCATCAAAGCATCATTCCCAGAGAATTATTTGAGCCATCTAGTGGTTCACTGGATGACCCCCTTTCAAGTCTCATGCAGTATACAAAGCCTTTTTCCAGGGGCACTTATCAAAAATAATTATAGGTAATTTTTTAATTTTGCGGTTGCCTGAAGCAGCAGATAATAGCTGGGGAAACACACTAACCAAAATTACAAAAGGAAAAGCTGCAGAGTAACTTGTCCATAAGGGCTTTGAAAGACTTCAAAAGAGCATATTCATGGGAAACTAGAGGGCCACACTCATGTGTGGGCTGTGCATATGCCCTAGACTGTGGGCATGAACCAGAAAAACCTAAGGAGGTCCTAGGCTCACACCTCTGGCTGATTCTGAGGCTCTGGCTCAAGAAAAAATAGAAAATTTGAGTAGATTAATACCCAAGGACTTTTATCCTATACTGGAGGGATTTAGTCTGTTTCTGGTTGTATGCAGGATAGATGAGTATTGTCAGGTGAAAAAATATATATATACATACGTATATATATATGTGTGTGTGTGTCTGTTAATGTTTTTACTTAGAGATTACATATGAGTTCAGGTGATGTGCATGGCTGCCAAGTTGACAAGAGGTACACTGTGATGGTTAGGCTAATGTGTCCTCATGGCCAGGTAATGATGCCCAGCTGTTTGGTCAAGCAAGCACTGGACTAACTGTAATACAAGGGCATTTCATGGACTTTAGTCATCAGTGAGTTGATTGCATCTATGGCTGATTATAACTAAAATATCAACTGAGGAGGTTGCCATCAACAATGAGTGACATCTCATTCAATTAGCTGAAGGCCTTAAAAGGAGAAGTAATTTCAGCATTCAGAGAGAGCATTCCCATTTCTCCTTCAGACAGCCAGTGTCTCCTGGGGAATTCACCAAAGGACCTTCATCGGAGTCCCTGGCTTATAGTCTGCCTTATGGAATTTGAACTTGTGCATCCCCAGTCAAGTGAGACAATTTTACAAAGCTCATACTATGTACAGATATCTCCTTTTGGTTCTCTTTCCCTAGAGAACCCTGAATAACATAATAAGTAACAAGATTGAAAGAGTAATAAAAAATGCCCCACATCTCAATACCAGAAGGTTTTACTGGTGAATTGTACCAAACATTTAAAAAAAAACTAACACCAGCAATTCAACTCTTAGGTATATAACCCAATTAACTGAAAACTTATGTTGAAAAAAAAAAAAGTACATGAATGTTCATAACAGCATTATTCATAATAGCTAAAAGGTGGAAACCAATCCAAGTGCCCAGTAGCTGATGAATGGATAAACAAAATGTGGTATATACATTCAATGGAATATTATTTGGCAATAAAAAGAAATGAAATTCCGATACATGAACCTTGAAATCATGCTAAGTGAAAGAAGCCAGGCACAAAGGCAGCATGTAGTATGATTCCATTTATATAAAATGTCCAGAATAGACAAATCTATAGAGACAGAAAGTAGATTAGTAGTTTCAGGGACTGAGGGGAGGAGGGATTGGGGAGTGAAAGCTAATGGGTGCAGGGTTCTTCCTGGGGTAATGAAATACTCTGCAATTAGGGTTGATGGTGGTAAAACTTGTGAATATACTAAAAAACACTGAATGGTACACTTTTAAAAGTAAAATTTATAGTATGTGAGTTATACCTCAATTTAAAAAAATGGATGCAAATGTATGTGTGTGTGTACATATATTCTTATGCACATATATTCCCTAGTTCTGTCCATTGAGAGAATTTATGAACTCCAATAGCAGTGAACACACCTAGTGTCCAAATCTTGGTTTCTTACCATTTTTGACTAAAGGGAAGTAGGGTTCTATGGGGAAACAGCCAACTGTAGAGGTGGGGCAGAAAAAGTACAATATAAGCCTGGAACATCTCTTGGAGGCAAAAGGAAAGGCAGTATTCAAAGAATAATCATGGGGTCATATCAAAAGGACATAGAAACCATCTGGAGGGTCTCCCACTGGCAAATTGGAGATAATTTGAGCATCAAAACAAACAATGATAATACGAGAATATAACCCATTAAATAAAATGAGAATCCCTGAGTTCATATAGATGGGATGGAAAAAAGGGAAAAAGGAAAATAAGAGAAATGAAAGTCTGATGAGGAAGAGGATACCTACACAGTTATAAAATATCTCTACACAAAATACTTACTAATTATGAAGGGAAAAAAGAATAACTTCATAGTGGGGAAGTCTGGAAAATACCGTCTTATTTATGCAATCAAAGTGAACATCATCAATAATGGGAAAACTTAAAAACTGTGCACTACGTGAGTGGAAGAAATGAGAACAGATCATTCCTTCTTTGTTATTCCTGCCAAAGGTATATAACCTGCATCCAATCACGAAGAAAAATCATCAGAAAAAGCCAAACTGAGAGACTGTCTGAAAAATGATTAGCTTGTAATTTTCAAGGTTAAGTGAAGGTCAAGAAAGTCAAGGAAAGAATAAGAGATTGTTTCAGACTGCAGGAATCAAAGACAACTCAATGAAATCAGGATTCCGAACGAGATCATTTTAGTATAAAGGACAATTAATAAGGCTGGAATGAAGCCTGAGGCTTAGGTGGTAGCATATATCAATAGTAATTTCCTGCTGTGGATGTCATGTGACAGTAATATAGAAGAATATCCTTGCTTGTAAGAAAAAAAGTCCCTAAAGTTTTTAGGGGTGTTGGGGTATCAAGTTGATAACTCACTATCCAAGAGTTCAGGAAAACAAAATTCAGTACTTGAAACATTCATGTAATTTTTTAAAGTAGTTTTAAAATGTATATATGTACATAAACATATATAAATTTGGCACATTCATTTTCGTCTGTTAAATCTAATGATATAAATTAGGGCTAAAGCTTATCAAGTTTGTCCCACATGGTGGTAAAAAGGAGAGTATCACCACAAGCTCTAAAAATAGATTCACTGATATGAAATAGTCTAAACACTGGGGATGATAAATGTAGAAGTCTAGATGTACACTCAATATTCACTCACAAAGCAATTTTCTTACCTAAAATAGCTGACAAAACTCCTAGATGTAAGTTGCCTTTTATATAATACTTTATTTATTTGTTTATTTATTTTGAGGTTCCAGGCCTGGGGATTGAACCCTGGTGAACCCTGGACCTTGTATGTGGGAAGCTGGTGCTCACACACTGAGCTACACTGGCTCCCCACATTTTTTTTAATATATATTTTTTATTTATTTTTAAAAGATACATAGATCACATCAAATGTTACACTAAAAAATATAGGAGGTTCCCATATGCCCCACTACCCACAGTCCCTACTTTTCCCACATCAACAACTTCTTTCATTAGTGTGGTACATTCATTGCAACTGATGAATATATTTTAGAGCACTGCTACACTGCATGGATTATAGTTTACATTGTAGTTTATACTCTCTCCCAGTCAATCTGATGGGTTATGGAAGGATATATAATACCCTGCATCTGTCCCTGCAATATCATTCAGGACAACTCCAAGTCCCAAAAATGCTCCCATATCATACCTCCTTTTCCCTCTCCCTGCCTTCAGCAACTCCTGTGGCCACTGTCTCCACATCAATGATGTAATTTCTTCCATGGCTATAGTCACAATAATTGTATATAATACTTTCTTTTTAAAAGGGCCTTGGCAACAACTTAAAAAGTGAATTAATTAAACTCATTTTTAAAAAAGGAAATGTAAATCAACCGGACTGCCATATCTTAAAAAAAAAAAGTTAAATACCCATTACAAGTAAACTACTATAAATAACCCAGAGTATACAATTTACATTCTTGGACTTTTCATTTTTAAAAAGTATAAACTCAGGAATTGAATAAAATAAAGAAAAGTAGTAACTGCCCTTAAAGAGCTTAATCTGAAGAGTTTTTATTAATAAAAATATTTCACAAGAAAAGGGAAACAGTAGGAATAGAGAGCTATTTTATTTTATTTTATTTTTTTTTAAATCTTTCTTTCTTTTTTTTTTTTTTAAGATTTATTTATTTATTTAATTTCCCCCCCTCCCCTGGTTGTCTGTTCTTGGTGTCTATTTGCTGCGTCTTGTTTCTTTGTCGCTTCTGTTGTCAGCGGCACGGGAAGTGTGGGCGGCGCCATTCCTGGGCAGGCTGCACTTTCTTTTCACGCTGGGCGGCTCTCCTCACGGGCGCACTCCTTGCGCGTGGGACACGCAGGGGACACCCTTGCGTGGCACGGCACTCCTTGCGCGCATCAGCACTGCGCATGGCCAGCTCCACACGGGTCAAGGAGGAACGGGGTTTGAACCGCGGACCTCCCATATGGTAGACGGACGCCCTAAACACTGGGCCAAAGTCCGTTTCCCAAGAGCTATTTTAGAGTTTATATACATTGATTTTTCATCTACAATATCAATATGGTGGCAATGAGAATGAACCTCTCAGATGTCCAACAGCAGGGAGGGGACTCAAACACATGAAGAAATATAAAAAATCTTTCCAGGCACTCTCAAAAGCATTACAAATCATTCATTCTCTTCCTAGAACTCTGGATTCACAAACTTGATCTTTTTACTTTACAGTCTCAGAAGAAAAACCCATATATGAAAATCACACTATATCTTCACAGTTGAGCTCTGACTCATAGAAAGTCTATCCTATTAAAATATATATTAAAGAGAACATAAATACCCTCATATATGACTACACTAACAAATACAGTAAATGGTTTTTTAAAAAAAGATTTATTTATTTATTTCTCTCACACACCGCCCCCCGTCCCGGTTGTCTGTTCTCTGAGTCTATTCACTGCGTATTCTTTGTCTGCTTCTGTTGTTGTCAGCGGCATGGGAATTTGTGTTTCTTTTTTTGTTGCGTCATCTTGTTGTTTCAGCTCTCTGTGTGTGCGGCGCCATTCCTGGGCAGGCTGCACTTTCTTTCGTGCTGGGCGGCTCTCCTTATGGGGTGCACTCCTTGCACATGGGGCTTCCCTACACAGGGGACACCCCTGCATGGCATGGCACTCCTTGTAAATGTTTTTTAAATCTAAGCAAAAGCTAAGCATGAAATTAACCCCAAACATACATAAACAATGAAACTTGGGAAGCGGACTTGGCCAAGTGGTTAGGGTGTCCGTCTACCACATGGGAGGTCAGCGGTTCAAACCCTGGGCCTCCTTGACCTATGTGGAGCTGGCCCAGGTGCAGTGCTGATGTGCGCAAGGAGTGCCCTGCAACACAGGGGTGTCCACACGCTGGGGAGCCCCACGCGCAAGGAGTGCGCCCCGTAAGGAGAGTCGCCCAGGTGAAAGAAAGTGCAGCCTGCCCAGGAATGGCAGGAAGTAAATAAATAAATAAATCTTTTTTAAAAAAACAAAAAACAATGAAACTTTAGGTTACTCTAATTTGTTTATATATTGGTGGACCTGTGTACCCACACATCTACTGTGTTGAATGATTAATATCCAGAATTGGACAATTCCCCGAAAATGGATAATGTGAATTGAATGCTTTGGGGGAGGAGGGAGACTAAAGAAAACTCTTACTCTGGGAGATTAAGATTATCATTATGCTAAAATGGTACCCTTTCTGTCCCACTGTAACCAGGAATTTCAATGAAAACTCCCACTCTCCCCCAGAAAGTATGAGTCTATCAATCAAAAATTTGCATACTGTAAAGTGGAGGTGACACTGTAAAAATCTGATTTCTCCTATTTCCTCCACGGAGCTAAACAACAACTTGTAAAATGGAAAATTTTGGAAAAAGTAGCCTGCTACATACTAAGAATAATTAAGCAAAGACATCAGAGGTCTTATAATATCAGGGAAATAAAAATTCAAGTGTAGGGAAGCAGACTTGGCCCAATGGATAGGGTATCCGCCTACCACACGGGAGGTCCGCGGTTCAAATCCCCGGCATCCTTGACCCGTGTGGAGCTGGTCCATGTACAGTGCTGATGCACACAAGGAGTGCCGTGCCATGCAGGGGTGACCCCGCGTAGGGGAGCCCCACGCGCAAGAAGTGCGCCCTGTAAGGAGAGCCGCCCAATGCAAAGGAGGGTACAGCCTGCCCAAGAATGGCACCGCACACACACAGAGCTAACACAACAAGATGATGCAACAAAAAGAAACACAGATTCCCGGTGCTGCTGATAAGGATAGAAGCAGTCACAGAAGGACACGCAGCGAATGGACACAGAGAGTAGACAACTCGGGGGGCACGGGGGGAAGGGGAGAGAAATAAATAAAATAATAAATCTTTAAAAAAAAAATTCAAGTGTAGAGTCAAGAACAGAAGAGAGTCTCTAGTAAACACCTCAGGTCTCACACTCTAAGCAAGAAATAGATCAGTCTACACTGGGTCAAAGTGATCTGCCATATCCTATCTTTCTATCAGAAGAACACAATCTGCTTTGAAGAGCACTTCATCATCCAAAGAGCTTTTATAATATTTCATAACAGCCCATTCTATCAAAAACAATAAAGCATGAAGAAATGAGAGCAAATAAAAATCAAGAGATAACAAAAAAGAGAAATATGATCCAACATTGAACTTTGACATGTTAAATCTTAATGTAGATTTTTAAAAATTAATTTATTAATCTATTCAAGAAAATAAAGGAAAAGAGAAAGAATTTCACCAAAGAAATGGAATCTATTTTAAAAACCAAATAGAAATTCTAGAATACAAAAATCAAATAATTAAAAGAATTCAGGGAGCTAATGTAGCTCAGTGGTTGAGTGCCTGCTCAACCCATACGAGGTTCCAGGTTCAATAATCCCCTGTACCTCCTATAAAAATTAAAATAAAAATTCAATTCATAGTTGGATAGGATTAGTCAAAAAATAACTAGAAGGAAACAAAGAAAGTAAAAAAGGATGGAAATATAGGAAAATAGGGTAAGAGACATAAGGGACAAGATAAAATACATATAATTAGAGGTCCAGAAGAGAGGAGAGAGGACAAAGAGTATCTGGAGATACAATGACTACAAATTTTCTAAAAGTGACAAAATATATCAAGTCACAGATACAGAAACAAACTTCAAATAATATAAATATAATCACACCTAGGCACATCAAAGAAAAATTGTTGAAAAGCCAAAGATAAAGAAATAATTTTCAAAGCAGAGAAAAAAAATACATTACTTTCAAAGAAGTTGTCATGATAAACTTGACGCCCATCTTTCAACAAAAGTTATTAAAGTCAAGACAATAGAACAATATCCTTAAAATGCTGAGAGTGGGTTATAAACTATCAAACTAGAATTCTATATACCAAGTGAAGATAACTTTCCAAAAGAAAACAAAATGATACTGTTGAGAAACCAAAAACTGCAAGAACTTTCACCAGTAGCACACTGTCACTAAAGAAATATTAAAGACAGTTCTTCAATCAGAAGGAAAATTATCCCAGGTAGAGGCAGGTAATGCAAGAAGAAATGATGAGCACAAGAACAGAGAAATATGTAAATCTAAGTAAATAGCCAACGTTAAAAATACAAAAAACAATGTCCTGTGGGGAAAGTCAATACATACACAGAATTAAATACAATGACAATAATATAACACAAAATGGAAATGTGATATATGGAGCTAAAGTGTTGTAATATTCTTGCATGTCCAGGAAGTTATCTAAATACTAATCAAAGGTAGATTCTAATAAGTCAAGAATGCATAGTGTAATCTCTAGAGTAACTAAAAGTGTAAAAACTGTATAACTAAACATTCAGAGGGGAAAATGGAAAAAAGGCAAGAAAAGAGAAAAAAAAAGATAAATGGGACATCTAGAACACAAAGAGTAAGGTAAATTTAAACTCAAATATGGGGAAGCAGACTTGGCCCAATGGATAGGGCATCCACCTACCACAGGGAAGGTCTGCGGTTCAAACTCCAGGCCTCCTTGACCTGTGTGGAGCTGGCCCATATGCAGCACTGATGTGCGAAAGGAGTGCCGTGCCATACAGGAGTGTCCCCCGTGCAGGGGAGCCCCACAAGGAGAGCCGCCCAGCGCGAAATAAAGTGCAGCCTGCCCAGGAATGGCACCGCACACATGGAGAGCTGACACAACAAGATGACGCAACAACAAAAGAAATACAGATTCCCAGTGCCACTGATAAGGATAGAAGTGGTCACAGAAGAACATGCAGCGAATGGACACAGAGCAGACAATTGGGGGGAAGGGAGAGAAAATAAATAAATAAATTCAAATATGTCAGTAAGTTCTTTATATATCAATAGACTCAAGACCCCAGTTAAACTGTAGAGCTAGTTAAAATTAAAAAGCCAATTGTAAGATGCTTCCTAGAGACAAACCTTAATTATAAGGATTTTAAAAAAAGAAAGTAATAGGTTATCAAAAATATACAAATTTATAATACAAAATAAAGTTAACTTTGCCGTACTGTTGTCAAAGTACATACTAAAGTTGAAGAAAGATACTTTATATTGATAAAAATGTTAATTCAATAGGAAGATATAATAATACTCAGTTTGTACATATAAGATAACCACAAAAGATACAAAGAAAAACCTGACAGAACTAAAAGGAAAAACAAATTCACAATCACAGTTGGAAATTTTAGCAATCAGCAAAGCTGAAAGTTGGTTCTTTGAAAAAATAATGAAATTAATAAACTATAATTCAATGCAATCCCAATCAAAATCCTGAAAGGTGTTTTGTTCTTTTATGAAAACTGACAAACTGATTTTAAAACACGGAAATAGAGCGACAAGATAGAAAAAGCAATTTTGAAGCAAAACAAAGTTGGAGGTCTAACACTATTACATAATAAGACATTGTAATGCTACTGTAATTATTATAGTGTTATTGGTACAAAGATAGATAAATACATCAATGTAACAATAATGGTCCAGAAAGAGTCATACATATAGATGGATCTAACTAATGACAAAGATGCCTCAGAAATATAGTAGGGAAAGTAAGATCTTTAAAACATAATGCTTGATCAATTAGCAATCCACATGGGAAAATGTTATCTTAAACTTCTACTCCATAGAAAAATCAATTCCAAATGTATCATTGTCCTAAAAGTAAAAAGCAAAATAATAAAATTTCTAGATTACATCAGAAGGTATTTTCAAGACTTTGGGTTAAGCAAAGCTTTCTTGAACAAGACAGAAAGACCAAAAAACCAACAAAAAAACACTAACCATATAAGAAAAGATTAATAATTCGAACTCCCTTAAAATTAAAATCTGTTCATCGAAAAATAGCATTAAAAGAATGAAAAAGCAAGCCATAGAGAACATATCTTCAATGCACCTATCAACAAAAACTACTCACACCCAGGATACAGAAAAATCTCTTTCAAAACAATAATAAAAGAAAAAAACCTTTTTAAAATAAACAAAAGACAAACAAGCCAGAAACAAACCTAGTGGCCAATAATCATATGAAAAGGTGCTCAAGCTCAGTAGTCATAAGGGAACTGCATATGAAAACCACAAAGCGATACTATTACACATTTAACCAAATGGTTAAAATAAAAAAGTCTGCCAAGTGGTAAAACAACTTTGAAAACTTATTTATCAATATCTACTAAAAGTAAACGCATGTATACTCTCTGACTCAGAAATTCCATTCCTTGAAAAATACCTAACAGAAATGCGTACATATGTATGCCAAATATATGTGTGCATGGCACTATTCTTCTCAATAGCTAAAGACTGTAAACAATTCTAACCCCTACCAAGAAAAGAACGGATAATATAGTGTGACATATTCATACAATGGGATATAATGCAGTAATGAAAAATAAAAGACTGCTACATGCAATAACATGGATGAATCTCATAGACAATAAGAACAAAAGAAACTAGACACAACAGCGTCCAGATTTTATGATCTCATTCTTTAAAGCTCAAAAAAAGGCAAAACTCTAACAGTCAAGCCTGAGTCTGATAGAGACCATGTGAGCCACTCTTTGTAGTCCAGATAGGGTTGTGCAGCCCCAGCCTGGTGGAAGGGACACAGTCCTCAGATGGCAGCTGCAGAGGCCAACACCCAGGGACCAGTCCAGAGGTCACTAGGAAGAGCAGTTCAGCAGGCTAGCCCCACATCCACTGCAGTCTATCCCCATCCAGTGGACACCTCTCTGTTTTGTCCCATGCATTCTCCATTTAATCAAAAGAAGTTAATAGTTAATTAGATCACGAAGGTTCTTGTCTGTGTACAGTTTTTAGATCAATGAAAAGAATTTATTTGCTTAGCTGACAACAAAGAGAAAAACTTAGAAAGCTTCAGCAAGTCAACCTTGAGGATATTTTCCCCTTTTCTGTATTAAAGCATGCCCCAGGATGAGGCAGTTGGCAAACTTCTCAGGACAAGGACTATCACCCATTTTTCTTTCTAAGCCACACAGTGCATTGTTTTTTTTACCTGCTTGTCTTTCTTCTAGAATAACCTAGGAAAACAAAACAAAGGAAGCTTCTCTTTAATTTTGGCAAGAAACCCTTATTTGTTTTTTGGTTATTTTTTGACATTTAGAAAATTGCTTTTAATATTGTTTCTATTTTTATATAGATTAAAAAAACTTTTTTAAAGATACATAGGTCATACAAAATATTACATTAAAAAATATAAGAGGATCCCATATACCATCACTCCCCATCGCCCCAAACTCCTCCCACATCACCAAATTCTTTCATCAGTGTGGCACATTCATTGCATTTGAGGAATACATTTTGGAACACTGCTACACAGCATGGATTATAGTTTACACTGTAGTTTACACTCTCTCCCAGTCCATTCAGTGGAAGACACCCCTATTTTAAAGATTTACTTATTTATTTCTCTCCCCTCCTCCCCCCACCCTGGTTGTCTGCTCTCTGTGTCTATTTGCTGCGTCTTCTTTTTCCACTTCTGTTGTTGTCAGTGGCATGGGAATCTGTGTTTCTTTTCAGTTACGTCATCTTGTTGTGTGGGCTCTCCACGTGGGTGATGCCATTCTTAAGCAGGCTGCACTTTCTTTGGCGCTGGGCGGCTCTCCTTACGGGGCGCACTCCTTGCGCGTGGGGCTCCCCTACGCGGGGGACACCCTTGCGTGGCTCCGCACTCCTTGCACGCTTCAGCACTGTGCATGGGCCAGCTCCACACAAGAAACCCCTATTTTAAAGAAGCACTGCAAAGTGGCTTTGACGAAAATGAGAGGTTTTGTACAAATTGCACCTCAAATTGCTGCCCAGCCAGCCAGTGCCATCCTGCTGACATGGTAGGCTAGCAATATTTTGGTTAAGATCATGTTTCTGACTGCAACCAGTTGTATGGGTTATTTTAAAGAAATAAAAACCCCAGGAAAAAGGAAAAAAAAAAAGGGCAAAACTAATCTATGTTACTAGACACCAGAATGGTGATTACCTTTGGAGGAGATGATGACTGGGAGGAGAAATAAGGGAGGCTTCTAGGGTACTGGCAAAATTCTATATCTTTGGCCTGTGGTATTTACACATAAGTGTTCAACTGGTAAAAATTCAGTGAGTTCTATTCTCAATATTTATGCACTTTACTATATATATATTGTGTTATACTCTAAATTTTTAAAAACAGTGAGATCTGAGGTGATTTTAAGGAAATTATTCTTTATAAAGATGAAGTCCTTAGTTTATGAATAAAGACACTACCTTCTTACAATTGGCTACAAGAAAAAGCCATATTTTTAAGTGTGATATCCAACTTCTATTTATATTTATTAAAAGTCCTAGGATCTAATACAGCCTTTTAACATATAAGAATATGATGCCAATCCCGCATATGTAATCCTAAACAACATTTTAAGAAGGAATCAAAACTTATATACATGCTGAAATTAAAGTAACATTTCTAGAATCTCAGATTATAAAATTTTAGATGGAACCATCCAAGATGAACTCTTCTTTCTTTTGTGATACTCTAAGTATATCTTTGGTGTATCTTCTGAGTAATTTTGCACCAGCTGTTCCAGAAAAATAATATTAAAACATTGCCTAGTAGCCTAAGTAAACTCCAAGTACATTGCTGAAGACATCAGTGGTGCCCCTTACCTTCCCTTTATTTTCATTTTTAATACATTTATAAATAGGGTATATGAGGTTATTTACTTATTTGCATTTTAGCTTTTTAACCTAACAGAAAAATATTTTCTAGCCTTCTGGATTTCATTTATGATAATAATGCTAAGGATCATTTGCTGTTTTAATACTATCCCTTTAACATCGATGAAAGTCATGGTACTGCAAAGAATATGGACTCTGAAATGAGATAAGCCTAGACTGGAATACTAGTTTTGTAATTTCTTATATATGTGATATGATAAATGCTTAACCTTCTTGAGAATTGTTAGCCTAAGCATAAGAACAGAGATACAGTTTTGTATTTCCAGGATAACTGTCAAGATTACATAATGTGATGTGCACAAAAATGTTTAGCATAGTTTCTGGTACATGGGTGGTATTTAATAAATTGCAAGTTTTCTTCATTACACATACACAATTATCATAACATTAAGCTAAAAAAATTTGGGTTAAAGTCAGATTTAATGGCTATGTCATTTTAAGTCAACATTGTGATTTCTCTGGGTTTCCTGTATAAAAATAAGGGAAATCCTACCTGCTCTATGTGGATCAAATAAAATTATGAACAGAAATTCTTTCTAAACCACAGGACTTCACATGTTTCTACTATTACTGTTGTAATTATATTAATTAGGAAGGTTCTCTAAGCCTTCTTCTGTAGCCTGAAAGAATTCATTTTTCCATTAAGGAAGTTGACTTGCTTTAAAAATACTTTGCTGTCCCTCAAGGACTGCTGAAATATCTTAATTTCTCCACATTAGGATGTACTCCACATTAGGATGTGCCTAGGATGTTCCCAGGGGTTCAAAGGATTTCTTAGTAGCCCACTATTTAAATCTACCTTAGAAAGTTGACATAATTCAAAGAAACATGCCAGAAATTCAGGAAAAAGAAGGAAGGGATGCAAAGAATAGAAAGGCCGGCTTGATTCTCCAGGGGCTGCCTAATCCGCCACAGTTCCACTGCAAATCCAATCCTCTTGGGCCATTTTAACCCAGGGATGCCAATTATTCCACACGAAAGGACCCTCACTCAGGAGCAAATAGATTCCAAGGACATGCGTAGGAGGAATCCCATAGGCTGCTCACAGAGCCCAGCAAATAAAACTATGCGGAGTAAAGAAAGGTGGACTATATTTTGTTTCAGTAAATGCTGCCGTTAAAACTACGTCTCATTCAGGAGCCTCTAGGATGAAAAATGAATTAAAGAAACGTAATCGAATAGCAAGAAAATTGTATTGAGAGCACTGTCAACTCAGTAAAAAGAAAAACCAATTCTTGCACATATCTACAAAATGCCCTAGTCTAAAAAACAATGTAAATAATGTATGATTATATCTAGTTTTGAAAGAGTACATTGATCATTTGCATTCCTCAAAAGCATGCAGCAGATCACTCATCATTGGTATCAAAGTAACACCTGAAATGCTTCATTTTTTTTAATGGGGTAAAATTCATAAAATTAAGCCATTTTAAAGTATACAATTTACTAGCATTTACTTCATTCACTATATTGTGCAACCATGACGCCCTCTATCTAGTTCCAAGACATTGTCATCAACCCAAAGGAAATGCCATATCCATTAAGCAGTCACACCCCATTATTTGTTCCCCCAGGCCCTGGCAACCACTGGAGTGCTTTCTATCTCTACAGATTTACCTATTCTAGAAATCTGAAATGCTTCCATTTTTATAATAAACTCACTCTTGTTTCACAAAAAAGTATTTGATAAAACAGGAATTTATTTTTGACATCCCCCAAACCATTATGTTATCAAATTATTAACCCAATGAACAAAGGTATTGATTTCTCTGTAATATAGTCAATCCTTCCCATTAAATTCATAGCAGTAGCTTCTTTTTTTTTCTTTCAGAAAATAGTTCTAATCAGAAAACTAGAAAAAGCAATATGCCTCAAATTAAATTGCTCACCAAGGGTCACTTCTATATCTATACTATTGTGGACAATATTTTAGTTGAGTAATGTAACTGATGGGCCTTGGGTCTTACAAAGAAAAGTATAACTAAAAGTAAACCAATAAATACTAAATGAGACTCCGTTTGATAATGAAAGACCCACCATAATAACAGGAAGCCACATAAAGTGTTCAGAATTGAGACACAGAGCTAATAACTCACTTAGGAAACAACTGCTGAACTCTACATACAAATGTCATATTCTATATTTGGGGGAGTTTTTAAAAACTATACTTAGAATCATAGCAAGTTTGAATTGGCACAACCTTATCAGATCACATAATCTTACAAAATCACTTTAGGAAATTCAGGAAGTGATTTTCCTCAAGTCCTAGAACTGGCTAGGGGAAGAGTCCAACCAGAACCAGATATCCTGACATTCAGTTCTTTAAACTGTGCCGACATGACTACCAACTTAAAACAGATTTTACATCATGTATAAATTAGTAAAGTGCTAAAAAATAATTCAGGGTGGTAACATATTTTTTTTCCCTTCTTAAGAACACTATTTTTAAAATGTTATTGTCTAATAAGAAGGGAGGGAGAGAGGGAGGGACCAAGGGAGGGAGGGACACAAGCCAGCAGGATACGTCTTTTCATTTGCAGAATCCTGTGACTTCTACTTTATTTTCAGCTCTAGTTCCCCACATAAATTTATGACAATAGAAGAAGCTTTGAACCATCCCTCCTACTCTGAGGAAGATATTAAGAGACAAAATGGAATTGACAGGGCCATTAAAACATGATAGCAAGTTTTTAATAGTCTTCCTTCTAAACTGACAGCTCAGAAAATTTCTCATTTCACCAGAGTCTCAGAAAACTTTTAAACCACAAAGATTGAATTTTCTATCTTTGAAACCAGAGGTGATTCCTAAACTTACTGTAATTGAAATTCTCCTAATAATATCTGTCTAATTCAAGAGAACAGCATATACTGCAGCTCAAAAGTTAGTCCCTGCCCAATGAACACTAGAGTCGATTAGTGACACTGGGATTTTAAGAACAGAAAGAGTCTATTCAGCAAAGATTAGCCTCATGGAAACAGGAGGAGAGTAGTGCTTAAATCTATCTTCCTGAGTTGGAAATGCTTTGGGTTTTTATGGGATTAAAAACAAAGGGAGGGAAGCAGATGTGGCTCAATCAGTTGGGCTCCCGTCTACCTTAAGGGAGGCCCTGGGTTCATGTCCCAGGGCCTCCTTGTGAAGGCAGGCTCACACACACACCGCAGAAAGCCGCCGGCCTTGGAGCCTCGGAGGACCGCCAGCCCTCAAGCGCCGCAGAGAGCCTACTCATCAAGGTGATGCAACAAAAAGGGAGACAAGCAAAAACACAGAAGAATGTCCAGCGAATGGACAGAGAGCAGACAGCAAGCAAGCCACAAGGGGGGGCGATAAATAAAAAATAAATACAGACACAGAAGAATGCATAGCAAATGGACAAAGAATGCAGACAGCAAGCAAAAAGCTGCAAGGGAGAGGGGGGATAAAAAAAACAAAAGAAAACAAAGGGAGGTGGGGTCATGCAATACTGGGGAAGATGGCGGATGGGCATCATACTGATTCATATGTTGCATGACTAGAAAGTGAAGTTTTGTACATGATGAGTGGGTATTTCAGATGATGGGGTTAGAGATATTCTAATATCTGAGTATGTGCAGATTTATTACATGCTTATTCATATGAAGTTTAAGGTATAGGCTATTATGCATGTCAGGCAAGGCAACTGGCTTGGTTTAACAAGATAGCTTGGAAACTGGGGTGGTCAGTTTTGGGATGACTCCTGTTACTTCATTAATAAACACTGAGGGGCTATGTTTAGGAGCATTAGTCTTCAGGGTTGCAAAACAAGATAAGGGAATACAAGAGGGGTCAGTGACAAATTGTCTCATTACTTTCCAGTTACAGGGTAAAGATTATGCAGATACAAAACACAGAAGAGCATCAAAGAAACAAGTTCTCTGGGTTACAGTTCAGTAAATTACCATATTGCTTCTACTACATCACAATATATCAGAAAGTTAGAAAGCATTTAGATATTATCAGTACCTATAATTATATTGGTTAGCTCTTAGTATCACATATTGTATCTCTAGCATATGCTCCCCTGAAGAGGAGTTGTCATAAGTCAGTATAATAATATAAGAACTCCGTAAATTTGAAATTATTATAACAAATGGAAGATATTTGTATAAAAAAATGGTCATTTGTATAAAAAATGCTGAAGTGAGTAAGATCACCAATGCACTTCTTTTAAAATCAAAAGTAACACAAGAATGTATACTACCTTTGCTTCAATGTAATACAATACTGGAGGTAAGTGCAACAACAAAAAAAGAAAAATACAAATGAAGAAAAAGGTTAGTTAAGAAAAAACAAAACTATCCTCATTTACAGATTATATAAAGTATCTGAACATAAGATCAAGGTATTAGTAATGGTTATTCAGTTCTGTCCCAGATAGCCAGATGAGAAACTAAAAGGTATATTGCTGAGAGTACATCATGCTGTACATTATTGTAGCATTAAAAATGATTGAACAGGGAAACGGACTTTGGCCCAGTGGTTAGGGCGTCCGTCTACCATATGGGAGGTCCGCGGTTCAAACCCTGGGCCTCCTTGACCTGTGTGGAGCTGGCCATGCGCAGTGCTGATGCGCGCAAGGAGTGCCCTGCCACGCAAGGGTGTCCCCCGCGTGGGGGAGCCCTCACGCGCAAGGAGTGCGCCCGTGAGGAAAGCCGCCCAGCGTGAAAAAGAAAGAGCAGCCTGCCCAGGAATGGCGCCGCCCACACTTCCCGTGCCGCTGACGACAACAGAAGCGGACAAAGAAACAAGATGCAGCAAATAGACACCAAGAACAGACAACCAGGGGAGGGGGGAAATTAAATAAATAAATAAATCTTTAAAAAAAAATAAAAAAATAAAAAAATTAAAAAAATAAAAATGATTGAACAGGTAGATCATTTTCACTGATCTTAAAAGTCACACACAAATAGCTTTGGGGGTTATGGGATGGGGGTCATAAAATGAAAGACTATGGCTCAAATTGAATACAAAAAGCAAAGGAAAGTGGATACATGCGGTCACTCCTCGGGCTGAAGTGTGGTTTGCTGGCCTGGCCGGGGAGCGGCCGCGGTAGGACTAATTCCGCTGCCCCCATAATAGGGTGGTTGGTCGGGCCCACCGCCACCCCTGAAGGAAGCTCGGCATGGGCGCAGAGTGCCCTCGGGTCTCCCCTTCTCGGCAGCCATGCTTCCGCGGCCGCCCCTCCTCCCAGATGGCGCCACCCGATGCCTTGTGGGGCGGCACCCTTCTTCTTCCTTCTCCCTGCGCAGGCGCAGGGCAGAAAAATCCAGTCTGCCCTTTTCCCCTCCCCCGACAGCAGCAACAGCCAGGCATGGGCGGAAAAATCCAGTCTGCCCTTTTCCCTCCCCGGACAGCAGCAACAGCCAGGCGTGGGCGGGAAACTCAAGTCTGCCCTCCACCCCAGCAACAGCAGCCACCAATCCCTAAACCCTGCCCCTTCCCCCAGCAACAGCGACAGCCAATCCCTAACCACCACCCCTCCCCCGTCCAGTACCGCCCGTCCTTTTGCCGGCAACCAATCAGAACAGGGTGTGGCTTCGACCAATCAGCCTTCCCCAGCCCCTATAAAACTGTTGCCTCTCCCTCAATAAAGTGGACTTGCGTGTTTACCTTGTCTCCGCGGTAGTTCTTCTGCCGTGCGCCCTCCAGTCCTGAGAGCCCCTGACAAGGGCCTGGCCTCCCTTGTCCCCAGTTCGTCGCCTGCTTCTCCGGGCGACCCCTTCGTCGCCGGCTTCGCCGGGCGACCCCATCAGCCGAACCGCGCAACCCCTGTGAGACCGACCCCTGGTCTGCTGCTGGACCGACCCCTCGTCCCAAGCGGGACCGACCCCTCGTCCAGAGCTGGACCAACCCCTCGTCCGCAGCCAGACCCCACCTCTACCGACCGAGCAAGCCGCCGCAGATACAGAAGCTTAAGAATATTCAATCCTAAATTATTCATATGTATGCTAACTTATTTGTTAGATTTCTCTGTATGGGCACAGACCTACTAAATAATATAGATTAAGAGGAGAAAGAACAAATTTTGGTTTCTCTAATATTTACTGACATGTACATCTCCACTCACCTCCAATACTGAAACTGTTACATGAGTATATTTCAACCCTTTAACTCTTATACACTACCTTGAATTTTGAAATGTTTCATTATGTTATGACTCCCCCATCTTTACAAAATATAATGCAATTTAAGCAATAATAAAATATCTTAGATCTAAATTTTTATATTATTCAGAAAGAGCTTTAAAACTAGACTGTCTAATCATGTTGCAAAATATTCACTAATAATTTAAAATGGCTATACAAGCTATATGAAGGTACTAATGAATATTACCTAATGAACTCAAATTTATCTAAAACAAAAAATCAAAAAGCAATGTGTACCAATTAAATACACCATTATTTAACTTTTATCTTCGTGTTTAATAATGTTTCAGATATTTCCCCTCTGTTTTAGTTTTCTTGGCTACTAAGGCACATACCATGTGGTTTAAACAATAGGAATTTATTAGCTCACAGTTTTAAGGCTAGGAAAAAGTCCAAATTAAGGCATCATCAATGTGATACTTTCTTCCTGAAGACTGGTGTTCTGGGGCTGGGTTTCTCTATTATATGGCAACGCACACAGTGGCATCTCCTAGCCTCTCTCTTCTCTTCCAGGTCCATTGACCATCAGCTTCTGGCTTCCTATGGTTTTCTCTCAGTCTGTCTGAAATTCATTCTACTTATAAAGGACTCCAGTAATAGGATTAAGACCCAACCTGACTGAGAGGGGCTAGACCATAACTGGAGTAACCTGAACAAAAATCCAACTTACAATGTGTTTGCACCCACAGGCGCAGATTAAGTTTAAGAACATGTTTTCCAAGGGTACATACTGCTTCAAACCACCACACCCTCTATATGTAATACAACTTGTGTTACAATGGCACAAACTTACAAGACACAGAAGCTGCAGGCACATAGAAACATCTGTGATAGCTTGTGAATATAGTATCTAGTACCAATCAGAGAAAAACAGCAGGAAAAGTCATGAATTAGCTGAAAATATCTATTTCATAAACAACCGAGAGTAGACTGCTCTAACATGCAACACTTCCATGTACAATTCAAGCTCTTCTAACACTCAACACTTCAGCGTACATTTCCTAAGAACAGGGGCATTCAACGAAATAACTAACTTTAAGTATAGCTATCAAGTTCAAGAAATTTAATATTGACGTAAAGCATATAGTCCACATTCCAAGTTTTTCAGTTGTTCCAATCATATCCTTTTGCACATTCTTCCCTCTACTCTTAATTCTAGCCCAGGATCATGTTACATTTGTTGCTGCCTTTTTTTTCTCTTTTTAAATTGTGATAACATATATACACCATAAAACTTCCCATCTTAACATACAATTCAGCGGTATTAATCATATTCACAGTGTTATTACCATCACCACCATCTATTACCAAAACTCTCCATCACTCCAAACAGGATCCCTCCACCCATCCCTCCTCCCTGCCCTTGGTAAACTATATCTACTTTCTGTCTCTCTGAATTTCCATATTCTAGTTATTTCATATAAGTGGAATCATAAAATATCTGTCCTTTTTTAAAAAAACTTTTTCAAATTCCCCGCTCCCATCCCTCCTTGAGATGGTTCCCTTGTCTGTCTGCTCACTGTTTATCATCTTCCTCAGGAGGCACCAGGAACTGAACCCAGGAACTCCCATGTGCCCAAACACTTAAGCCACTTTAAGTCCTTGATGGTCACATTGTCTGCTGGTTGTGGATCTGCTGCTTGCAGTGGTTACTTGCAGCATCTGCTAATTGCGATGTCTGTTCGTTGCAGTATCTGCTCTTTGCAGCATCTGTTCACCTTCTTTAGGAAGCACTGGGAACTGAACCTAGGACCTCCCATCTGGGAGGCAAGTGCTTAACTGCTTGAGCCACTTCTGCTCCCAGGTGGTTGCATTGTCTGCTCGTTGTGGTATCTGCTCATTGCGGCTGTTGCAGCAACTGCACATTTTCTATAGGAGGCACTGGGAACTGAACCTGGGACCTCCCATGTAGGAGGTGGGTACTTGAGCCACATCTGCCTCCCTATCTATTCTTTCTTCATATGGTTTATTTTGTTAAGCTTTGTTGTCTTCAGAGTTTATCCATGTTACAGCATGTATCAGAACTTCATTCTTTTTTAACAGCTGAGTAATATTTCCCTGTATCTATATACCACATTTTGTTTATCCATATACCTGTTGAAACTTGGCTATCACAAACAATGCTGCTATGAACACTGACGTACAAATATCTTTTCAAGTCCCTGCTTTAAATTCTTTTGGGTATATACTAAGAAGTAGGACAGTCAGGTCATAAGGCAATTCTATGTTTAACTTTCTGAGGAACTGTCCAACTGTTTTCCACAGTGGTTGCACCATTACATATTTCCACCAACAATATACAAAGGTTTCAACTTCTCCACATCCTCATCAGCATTTGCTATTTCCCTGTGTTTTTGTTGTTTTAACATAATAGTCATTCTAGTGGTTTTGAGGAGGTATCTTATTATGGTTTTGATTTGCATTTTCCTAATGACTAGTGATGTCGAACATCTTTGGAGATAATGCTTTTTTAATTCCTTGGCCCATTTTTAATTGGGTTGTTTGTCTTTTTGCCGTTAAGTTGTATAAGTTCTTTATATATTCTGGATACTAGAACCTTATCATCAGATACATGGTTTCCATATATTTTTTTCTATCATGTAGGTTATTTTTCACACTTGCTTGATATTGTCCTTTGATGCACTAATTTTTAATTTTGATGAAGCCCAATTTATCTATTCTTTCTTCCGTTGCTAATGCCTTTGATTCAAAGTCTAAGATTCCATTACCAAATATAAGATCCTGATATTTCCCTATGAGAAACTATATAAATTTTGATATGTTCCTTATACAAGACAGAAGCTAATTATTACAGCTTCTAAAATTTCAAAACTGGTAGAAAATGTCCCTTAAGTAATTATTTCTGCCTTTTAAAAGACTATAATATTATTTTTTTGTGGAGCCCAGCGGTTTCTGGCATTTTTTTAAAGTAGATGATGTATCACTTTCCAGACATCAATCAGTATATCCTCAAATTTGAAAAAAAAGACAGGAGTGGGCCAAGCATGTAACCACCAAAATGCAAGGAGAATTTTAATGAAAGATATGCCATTTTCAGAATTAAACATCAATCCTGCTTGGTTAACATATGTAGGTGAGTACTTTTATAAGTGCCACTTTTTAAAAAAAACTCAGTAAATATAAAAGGAAATAGATATGTGAGCATACTTCTGAATGTCTCCTGGCTAATATTTGCTACTCATTAAAAAGGCTAATTTGATTGCTCAGGAATAGATGATCTAAATTATAAAATAGTCATGGTACTTACTTTTTCTCCATATTATTACAAGATATGTGTATAATTCACTATCCATTAACAGTCTTTACTGGAATGGTAGGTAAGAACAATGTGAATATCCCTACCACACTTCATAAGGCATCTCAAATTTGAGTGTAAAGGATAGAACTTTGTTTAATGTATTTTTTAACTTTGAGCCTTGGGCTTTGATGTGGATGGAACTGTATACACCAATTTGTGCATGTTCTTGGTCTTGGTCCACATTCTGTTTGGGTATGGGCCCATAAATAGTTGTTCTTTGAGATAACTTCAGTTTAGGTGTGGCCCCACTGAATTCAGCTGGATTTTAATCTGGATTACTAAAGTACTTTATAAGCAGAGTAAAAGACAGACAGAGAAGCCATGGGGAGCAGCCACAAGTTGGCAGTCAAAGGAACCTGGAAGAGGAAGGAGAAGATGCCACCATATGCATTACCACAGGACAGAAAAGCCAAGGACCAAGGATAGCTAGCAGAAACCCCAAAATTCCAGTCTTTGAGGATAAATCCTCACCTTGCTGACACCTCAGTTTTGGATTTCTCTAAGTTTCAAAACTGTAAGCCAATAAATTCCTATGGTTTGGGAAGCAGATGTGGCTCAAGTGATTGGGCTCCCATCTATCATATGGGACGTCCAGGGTTCGATTCCTGGGGCCTTCTGGTTAAGGCAAGCTGGCCCGCATGTAAGCTGGCCAAGCAGAGTGCTGACCAGTGCAGGAGTGCTGGCCCACATGGAGAGCTGGCACAGCAAGATGACGCAATAAAAAGAGACATGGGGAAGTGGCTGTGCCTCAATCAGTTGGGCTCCCGCCTACCATATGGGAGGTCCCGGGATGCAAACCTCCTTGTGAAGGCAGGCTCGTCCGCACTCCATGGCATGACACCTGGCCCACAAGCACCGCGGACTGCCATCTGGCCCACAAGTGCCGCGGAGTGCTGCTGGCCCACAAGCACCACGGAGAGCTTAGCAAGGTGATGCAACAAAAAAGGGAGACAAGTGAAAACACCGAAGAGCGTGCAGCGAATGGATACAGAGAGTAAAAACAACAAGTTGCAAGCCATGGGGGGGGGGATAAATAAAAATAAATTCAGACACAATGAAGAATGCACAGTGAATGGACACCGAGAACAGACAGCAAGCCAAAAAAAAAAGAAGAGACACAGAGGAGAAACAGACAATAAGAGACTCGGCAGACCAGGGAGGTGAGGCGGCGCAAGAGATCGAGAACCTCTCTTCCTCTCTGGAAAGTCCCAGTATCAGTTCCCAGTGCCGCCTAAAGAGAAGACAAACAGATACAGAACACACAAGGAATGGACACAGAGAGCAGACAACGAGGGGGTTGGGGGTGGGGGATAAATAAATAAGTCTTTAAAAAAAATTTCCTATGGTTTAAGTCACACCATTTCTATGGCATTTGTTTTAGTAGCTAGGAAACTAAAACAGGTTTTAATTAGTATTGATAATACGGGTTGACTGTATGTAAGAATTTAAAAAATTATTCTGTATTTCCTATATAACTTTGAAAAGAATAACTTGATGGTTACTCTCTACTGACAGAGAGAGATTTTTTGTGTGTCCAAGCAGAGCACATTTATTTAAAGTGAGGAAATAGTTTTTTTCCATGCTCACTATTAATGAGGGAGAAGGGAAATTTCTAAATGGGATATAATAACTGCACAAAAATGTCTAAGGTGACACTGCTCATAGTAAATCAACAGTATCAGAGAAAACAGAAGGTACACTGATTCTTGCTTTATCCTATTGTCAAAAAATAGCAACAGTGATAAAACAATCTCCATATTATCTCTTCAGAAGGGTAGAATCATCTGGACTCCTTTGGGACTTTACTGTTTTAGCCTGAGAGGACATTCTGTTCCTTTCCTGTTCATGGTATAACTAAAGTGAGACCACACGGACCCTCTTTTCTCATGAGGAGTCATGGAACACAGTCAGAAGATCACCTTCAGAGCTTAGTCCTAAGGACCTGGCAGTGTAAGAAAGGGAACATGAGACAGTGCAAATAAAAATGAAGACAGAACAAATCTAAAAGATTTTTAAGATGGGTTCCTGAAATATAATCCTGTAAAGTAAAATAGAAAAAGTAAAGTGGAATGCTCTACCTTGCAGATCTTATAAAGAGATTCCTGACCATCTCCTCCAGTATCTTTAAAGTAATCATGTGCAGGAAATGTACGATGAATATCTCGAGTAATAACACTCTCCTGAGCTGAGTCCTAGGAAAGAAAAAAAAATAGAACTGGTCATTAATTTTACATTTCTTTTATGAAAAATTATATTAAAATGAATGTGGTACATCTGGTATTGATATATAATTTATTTAACATTCTCCTAGCAAAGACAATACAGTTTTGTGCTTTTTCCTATTTATATTACAAACAGTACCACAAGGAGCATTCTTATATATCCATACATCTTGTATACATGATCAGAGATAGAATCCTATAGGTGGACTTGCTTGGTCAAAAGGAATATATATTTCCATTTTTGATAAAAGTACTTCCCTTCCAGAAAAACATGAGTGTACCAATACATATTTCCAACAATGGTAGATTATGTATTTTTCCACACCCTCACAATTTTACTTATCTTACTTTTAAATCTTTGACTATCTAGTAGGTAAAACCCAAACTACAGTAATTTGAAAATATTATCAAACTTTCCCCCTTGCTAAGTTAACTACCCACTCATTCCATACAATAAAAACCCTGCAAGTTACAGTATTAAGAGAACATATACTTTAATAAAGATAAACCTAGAATTTTTTTTGGCAAACTACAGGATTAGAAAGCTTGAAATTGAGTAAAATTCTAAAATTTATAAGAATAATTCATTTGATTTTATTCTTGGAATTATTGGTTGTTATATCTGTTTAAATGTCAAGAAAATAGGATGGAACCACTTCTAGTAACCCTAATGAAGAAAATATTTTGTATAATTCAAGGAACCATAAAAGACTACTCATAGCAAATTAAAAGTATTGTTTAATATCTTGTTTTCATAAAGCCTCTCTTCAGTCTCAAATCAAGAAAGGGGAAAATGTTTAATATGAGTTACTCTAATGAATGTTATTTTCCATTCTCTTTCTAGCTAAGAAGTATAGAAGAATAAGGGAGTAGTTGATTAGCTCTAAGTTAAGCCAGTGCCTTCTCTTGCTGCTTTTTTCATTTCAGCTGCTGCTTCATGCTGGGTGGTAATTAGATCTTATATCGTGTAGAGAATGAAAGGAAGAAAAGTGAACAGTTCAAAATTTGCTAGCAAACAACACCCATATTGCAAATCAGTCCAGTGGAAATTCTGTGGTCTTATAGGAATGGAATGCTGAAACTGAATAAAAATGGGACTTTAAAAAATTACCACAACTTCAGTAAAAGGATAAACAAAAAGTTTATATCGGTTGAGATAAATGCAGGTTCTAATAATAAAGAAAATTTTGGCCTGGGGTGGGAGATATAGAGCAGCATACATATAAAGGGATTGCATAAAGAGAAATATTATGGTATAAAGGAATCCTTCAATTTAACAACAAAAAGACAACCCACTCTAAAAACAGTGAAAAGACTTGACTAGACATCTCACCAAAGAAGATATACAAATGGCAAAAGCACATGAAAAGATGTGCAACATTATTAGCCATCAGGGAAATAAAAATCAAAACTACAATGAGATATCATTTCACACCCATTAGAATGGCTGTTCCAAAAAAAAAAAGGAAAATACCAAGTTTTAGAGAGGATGCTGAAAAACAGGAATACTCATTCTTGCTGGTGGCAATGTAAAATGGTGCAGCTGCCATGGAAGACAGTTTGGCAGTTCCTCAGAAAGCTGAGTATAGAGCTACCATATGACCTGGCAATCCTACTACTCAATGTATATCCAAAAGAACTGAAAGCAGGGATTCAAGGAGATATCTGCACACTGATGTTCACAGCAGCATTATAGACAATTGCCAAAAGATGTAAACAACCTAAGTGTCCATCAACTAAAGAATGGATAAATAAAATGTGGTATATACATACAATGGAATATTACCAGCCATAATAAGGGATGAAATCTTTTTTTCCCTCCTCCTCCCCACCCTGTTTTTTTCCCTGTCTGTGTCCATTTGCCATGCGATCTTCCATATCTATTTTTCTTTTTGTCTTCCAGTTTTTCTCCTCTAGGATTCATCAGGATTCTATCCTGAGGACCTCTGATGTGGAGAGAGGTTTCCTGACACTTGCGCCACCTCAGTTCAGTTGCACCTGGCCTTGACTCTCCCCTTCGTCTCTTTTCTTGTTGTTGTTGCATCATCATCTTGCTATGTGACTCACTTGTGTGGGCACAGGCTCACTGCATGGGCACTCGCAAGGGCATGTGGCTCACAAGGCGGGCACACTTTTTTTTTTTTTTACCAGGAGGTCCCAGGAATTTAACCCAGGTCCTCCCATATGGTAGGCAGAAGCCCAATCACACGAGCCATATCTGTTTCCCAAGGGATGAAGTCTTGTTACATGTAACAACAACATGGATGTACCTTGAAGACATCATGTTGAGTGAAATAAACCAGACACAGAAGGACAAATACTGTGTGATCTCACTGATTTGAAATAAACAGAATTAGCAAAGTCATAGAGTCAGAATCTAGAATAGAGGTTACCAGGGGACAGGGTGAGGATAGGCAATGGGAAGTCAAGGCTTAAAATGTATAGGGTTCCTATTTAAATTGATGGGAATGTTTTGGTAATGCATGGCGATAATGGTACTCAACATTGTAAACATAATTAACAGCAATGAAATATATATATTTGAATGTGACTAAAAGGGGAAATGTTAGATTGCATAAATAGTAATAGAATAAATTTTTTTTTTTAATCCATGGAGGGAAGTTGATGTAGCTCAAGCAACTGAGCTCTTGCCTACTACATGGGAGGTCCCTGGTTCGGTTCTGGTGCCTCCTAAAGAAGACAGAGAGCTGACATGGTGGGAAGGTATGGCGAGCTGAAGCAACAAAATGATACAACAAGAGACACAAGAAAAAAAAAACATAATGAGAAACACAACAAAGTAGGGAATGGAGGTTCCCAGTGCCTCTTAGGGAAGACAAACAGGGCAGTGGGCTGATGTGATAGGAAGGCACAGCAAGGTGACGCAAAAGGATGATGCAACAAGAGACACAAGAAGAAGACATAATGAGAGGCACAACAAAAGCAGGGAATGGAGGTGGTTCAAGCAATTGGGCTCCTCCCTCCCACAGTGGAGGTCCTGGGTTCAGTTCCTGATGTGTCAGGAAGATGGACACAGGAAGTGCAAACAATGAGGGGGTGAGGAGAAATAAACAAACAAAAAAACAAATCTTAAAAAAAAAAATCCATGGAAATTATACTACACAGTGAATCCTATGTTAAACCATGGGCTATAGTAAACAGTACAATTATAAAAATGTACTATCATCAATTGTAACAAATGTTCCATACCAATGCAAGATGTAATAATAATAATAGGGTGGCATATGGCAATCCTGTATTTTCTGCACAGTTGTTCTGTAAGTTCATAACTTCTAATAAAGAAAAAAGGCAAAAAAAGAAATATTACAAAATGTATGTTTTATCTGGTTTGGAATGGAGTCCTAGTATGGGTATCTGATACCAGGTAGATCACCAACAGAACGTTTCTCTTTCCATACAGTAATAGTTTCCACTTACAAACTACTTGAAAAGATGATCAATGAAAATGTTAGTTCTGCTGTTGGTGAACTGCTTCAGGGGCAAACACATGCTTAGAGGCTCACAAGATAAATATTTTTGCACTTTTCAGGACATCACGGGAGAGAAATCACTGGACGATATTCCGTAGAAACTGTCCATACATTTGGTATCATGCTATGTTAAATGATACCAATAGTCTTCGTCGTAGAAGAAAATATTGGTCAAAAATTTCTAGGAAATAACTTTGCATAACAGTAATTTTTTCTATGCGTACTTGAATCTCGTTTTTTTTTTCCTTGGAAAAAAAAGGAGGAAAAATTACTTTTAAAGGCTTTCCACACATGTGTTTCTTAAGTTTTATTCCTATAGATTGTTCTCAGTTACCTCGGAATAAACTCTGCAACTTCACTAAAGTTATAACAAGCAAAATTTAAACATCAATCTCTCTTGCTTGCCAGTTTATAGACAATAAGCTACTTTGCTACATTGTTCACTGATCCCTTTAATATAAGTGAAAGTCAAGAGGTACCATAGATTCTTATAAATGGATTGTGTAATTGACTAGTGAAAATCAAGAACTAAATTGTGTAATGGACTAGTGAAAATCAAGAGAAAATAATATTCCCAATTACCCATAACTGCTGAGACTAGAACCACTGTATTTCAGGAATCCATACTTAATCCTCCAAATTCACTCACTTACTCATTCAGCAAATAATTTTTTGAGCCAGGGAATCACCAAATCTAACACTCTTTGAAAAGAAGACAAAACATTGTTTCTTTTCAACATTAATACCTGTCTTTCTAGACTTATTCTGATTGTAGATGTCAAATTTTCCAAGCAGTAAAATGCAGAGAGTAGGGACAACAAAGAGCCCAAATAATTCATCAGCTGAATAATATGGAGTTTAAAGGTTTCATATGAAAAGGGCTTTTGGTAGACATATTTTTTTTAATTATATGGCTAAAACACCTTACAACACAACCCAACTTGCATGAGGTCTTTTTCTTGGAAGGTTCCCATAAACAGAGTCTTCCTTGTTCCTGCCAGTTACATTCAGGTAAAAAAAAATAGAATTCACTCCTACATGGGCAGCTAATTCACCAATCCCCAAAGATTGACAACTTGACCCAAAATTGACTCCTCACAGGACTCATCTCTTGTTTTGATCCTCAGACTCCAATGTAGAGGTTCTGTGACTTTGGAGCCAGACAAACTCAATGGTTTTATTTCTGGCTTCCTCACTTAATATCTAAACAATGTTGACAAGTTATTTAATCGCACTTTAGTTTCCTCTGTAAAATGGGAAGATAATACAGAATACATAGGGAAGTAGATGTGGCTCATGCGATTGGGCTCCCGTCTATCATATGGAAGGTCCAGGGTTCGATTCCCAGGGCCTCCTGGTGAAGGCAGGCTGGCCTGCATGGTGTATGCTGGCCCGTGCAGGAGTGCTGGCTGCTAGCACAGCAAGATGATGCATAAAAAGATACACAGGAAAGCGGTTGTGGCTCAACTGATAGAGCGTTCTCCTACCATATGGAGGGTCCAGGATTCGATATCCAGGACCTCCTGATCCATGTGATGAGCTGGCCCACACGCAGTGCTGCCACATACAAGGAGTGCCATGCCATGCAAGGGTGTCCCCCACATAGGGGTGTCCCAAGTGCAAGAAGAGCCACCCGCACCCAGGAGTGGTGCCGCCCACATGGGGAGCTGATGCAGCAAGATGATACAACAAAATAAAGCGACACAGTTTCCCAGTGCAGATGATAAGAATGCAAGCAGACACAGAAGAACACATAGCAAACAGACAAAGAGAGCAGACAATGGGGGGAAAGGGAGAGAAATAAACAAAATAAATCTTTGAAAAAAAGAGACACAGAGGCGAGACAGTAAGATATGCAGCAAACCAGGGTGCTGAGGTGGCACAAGAGATTGAGCACCTCTTTCCCACTCCGGAAGGTCCCAGGATGGGTTCCCAGTGTCACCTAAAGATAAGACAAGCAGACACAGAAGAAGGCACAGAGAATGGACACAGAGAGCAGACAAAGCTGGGGGGGGGGGGTTAAGGGAAGAAATAAAAAAATAAATCTTAAAAAAAATACAGAATATATAATGTTTAATGTAAAATTATGTACATATAATGCCGAGCATATACCCCAGAATAAATTGCATACTCATCAAATATTAATAATGAAGTGAAAATAACAACAGATGCGGACAAAGAAGACACAGCAAATAGACACAGAAAACAGACAACCAGGGTGGGGGGGGGAAGGGAAGAGAAATAAATAAATAAATAAATAAATAAATAAATCAGAAACGAAAAAAATATTAGTGTTGTTTTAATTATTATTTCCCCTTTCCCTAAGACTCACATTTAACTAACATTTTTAATGAAATATATATTTTAGATAATATTAATTTGTACAGCTTAAATAATTAAATAAGTAATGAATCATTTTTTTAGTGGTCTCTTATTTATTTATTTATTTATTCCCCCCCCCCCCCCCCCCGTTGTCTGTTCTCTGTGTCTATTTGCTGGGTCGCCTTCTTCGTCCGCTTCTGTGTTGTCAGCTGCACGGAAATCTGTGTTTCTTTTTGTTGCGTCATCTTGTTGTGTTAGCTCTCTGTGTGTGCAGCGCCATTCCTGGGCAGGCTGCACTTTGTTTTGCGCTGGGCGGTTCTCCTTACCGGGCGCACTCCTTGCGCGTGGGGCTCCCCTACGCAGGGGACACCCCTGCATGGCACGGCACTCCTTGCGCGCATCAGCACTGCACATAGGCTAGCTCCACATGGGTCAAGGAGGCCCAGGGTTTGAACCGCAGACCTCCCATGTGGTAGATGGACGCCCTAACCACTGGGCCAAGTCCGCTTCCCATGAATCACTTTTAATATCATGAACTTTATGATTATGAAACCAAACACCCTTAGAAATTTTCAGAATGATGTATTAATACATACATACCCAATTCTGAATTCTCCTTCATGTGTCTTATGTCTTCTAAATTATCCTTGTTTCTATTAATCTATTAGTGAAAGCAAAAGGGAGCAATTACTTGAATAAGTGCTATTTCTATCAAATGATTCACACTCTAGCTCCAGCTTTGAATATCACCTATGCAATAAAGAATGAAGAACAGAAATATACCCAGAAGGAGGATGTGAAGGGAAGGATAGCATAGACACTAAATTTGCCAGAACAGCCACTATTTCCATCATTACTTTAGAATTTAGCTTCTCAGGATCAGAGAAAGGTTCAAGTCATGGTTAAAGAGAAATACCACTGTTAGAATTGCATGCCTCCTCTTTCTGGGCTAACTCTACCAAGACAGACAAGGTCCTTTAGGTCATTCTTTTTCCTTCATGAAGATGGTTCAGGTAATGCTACCAACAAAAGGGGACTCAGATCAGATACAGGGAGTAGTGGTGAGAGGTCTGGAAGAAAGGCTTGAAAGCTGAGTTCTATCTCCCCACCCACAGAAACATACACACTACCACCAGAGAGAAACTAAATCTACTTTTCAAAGACTCCCTTTAATTTCCAAACCATTAAGTCATAAGACTCAGCTTATCCTCCAAAAAGACATCAGAGTATATATGAACAAAATCCATGGTCCAACAGAGGATATAATTCAGTTCATTGAAGATCAGTTTAAAATTAAATCTAAGAGGTATGATATGCAGCTCGATTAACTTTCAGTCATTTTAAAAACGGGTTTAATTTATAGCTGCTACCAAGAATATTGTGTGAGGTATTCTCCCAGTAAAATTTGTATACCCTGACATGTTTGAATCTTAATTCCTATTAAAAAACAATCATCATTTATTTGCTTGTTGTGAGAAGGATATGAACACAGCATTCAGATGTCAACAATTATTAGGAAGACAGGTTTGGATGATCATAGCCTATTATTTTTTATGAAACAATTTCTGGGCTGTCAACAATTGGAAAGGTGTTTTGGTGAGGATGACTGTTTTTACATGTGACTTTAGCAATGTGTACCTTGATTTGCTACATTTTTAAAACCAAGACGACATCTTTTCACATTACTCTCTATTGTCAAATCCAAAGTATAAGCTGCATTTTAATTTTACATCTATCACAAAATCACTTCAACTTTTTAAGTACCAAGCCAATTTGTTAGTGCCATTAAAATGTCACTGTAGTCCATCACTAGTCACACAGTCGGCAGATAAATGATTCAGAGCTTAAAAAACATTTGACCTTAGAATATGCCTTCTATTCTTACTCCACAGGGACTTTCCTTCAGTTCCATGTTGGAGACAGATCTATGATAAAACATCACAAACTGGTCTGCTTGCATATCCCTGAAAGCAGATGGGTTTGCAGTGGTGGGTCTTATTTACTCGCCTTGATGTTTGCCAAAAATCCAAAGAGGCAGAGATGAAAGGAGAAAATGTAGAAGTGAGTCTAGTTTCAAACATGCTACTAAAATCATGAGCTGGAAACAGTAACATGAAAAGGATGGGTTGTGAAAGTCTTCATTCCTTGAATATGGTGAAGGAGGGATCTTAATATAAATGGGTAATATAGACGCAAAGAAATAAACCTCAACTAAATCATATTGTGAGTAAGCTATTTACTGGGCACCACACATATATGGGGTCAAATGCCTAAGAATTAAAGCCTGATAAAAAAGGTCAACAATGTAAGTCATATTCTGGCTTTGACTGGAAAAAAGTCTCTTCAGGAAGAGTAGCAATTCCAAGAGCTAAAGGCAGAAAGAGAATGGAGAAAAGGAAATGTTTTATAAGCACATCAGTATTCATGGTGGATATCTTGCTCCAGAAAGAAGTACTAGGGATGGTACTTTGACCAGAATAAAGCATTCCTTCGAGACTAGAAGGGTAGGAGGCACTGCAGCCTATAGGTATAGGTTGGAGCTCTCAAAGATCCTATGGAGATTAGGTCAGAGTTAAGAGATGATTCTCTTATGACAAATGTCTGGGGCTACCATCAGACACCAAATATAAAAAACAAATGCACATATGCTGACTGCTCATTGACCCAAAATAAAGATTCAACTGAACACTTGGCATTTGGAACTCATATCAACTGGCAATGATAAACCCTACACCTGTTAGAATGAAGCACAACAGCTGACCTAAATGCCGATATTGTTAAAGTTAGATGTATTTCCAAATTTGCATTATTTTTAAATTTCTAATTATGATTTTTATCAAATCCATCCTTTGAAATAAGCAAACATTTGGAGAAAGAATTCCACATTTACCACTCATTGTATAAAAAAAGTTCTTTCAATATTCCAGAAAACTTTAAGGAATGCCTCTAAGACCAGGATTTGGAAAACAAGCTTATTTTCAGTAAATCATTACCTTTTATAATCTTCCTAATTTTGGTCATGTGCACACCCAGAAAATTTTTTCTGAATAAAATATAAATACACCTTCCTTAAAAACACTATAGAGATTATAATAGATTAAATGGTTTCTCCGGTGATTCTGCTAATAAGTCATGTTTGGCACCTACTTTTGGTAAACAAAAGATATGTGAAGATACAGAAGAGAAAATGGATGGCAAATAAAGCCAGAGAAATGAATATAATTTCCGAGGGAGAGCATGGAGAGTAAGCAAAGAGCAGGGCTAAAGATAGAACGTCAGCATTTAAAAGTAGGCAGAGGAGGAACCAGCAAAGAAACCAAAGATGAATATACTGTGTTTAGGAACTGGAATCTATATTTTCCTAATCTCCTAAGTCTTAGAATGGCAATCTTCATTTCTAAATTAATATAGAGGAAAACAGTGTCGATTAAAATTCTTTAAACTTATAGTGGTGATTTGGCTTTTCTCCTGTTCTTTTTCCAAAAAGAATTTAATCAAGTTTGAAATGGGCATGATCTCAAAAAGACATCTACTATTTTTGAAGGTGGTATACTCACAGTAACTGTTAGAGAAACAGAAATTGACCGTGAATAGAGAAAAATGAACAAACATGGTGTAGTATCAGAAGAGAAAGTTGTGATATTCATCAGCACTTGTTTTAAAAAAAAAAGTCCATTATATGCTTACTAAATGGAATTAGAATAATTAATTTATCATCATGACCTTTATAGATTTTTTCTGTAAACCTACAATTTCTCTAATAAAAAATAATATTAAAAGAAAGATGGCCTTTATATCTAAGAACTAAAAGTGCTGGTGACTCTCAGGAACAAATCTGCCTGTTCCTAGCCCTTCTTATTTCATTGTCATTAGCGCTGTGATCAACGCATCTTCTACTCCTAAGTGACTGTAAACTTATATTAAAGGAAAGATGTGCTGTCATAAAAAGGAACAGAATGGAAATTACATAATCTGACTTGATAAAAAATTAATCTCTTTTGAAAACCCATATCTGAATATAGAGTAATTTTTTTGATCCTAAAGTGTTTGTAGTTGTTGTTGTTGTTGTTGTTTTAAAGATATATTTTATTTCTCTCCCCCTCCTCCACTCCTCCCCATCGTCTGCCTCTTGTGTCCATTCGCCATGTCTGCTTGCATTCTGGGTGGCACCAGGAATCTGTGTCTCCTTTTGTTGCGCCATCTTGCTGTGTCAGCTCTCTGTGTATGTGGCGTCACTCCTGGGCAGGCTGCGCTTTTTTCGCTCAGGATGGTTCTCCTTGCAGGGAACATTCCTTTCATGTGGGGCTCCCCTATATGGGGGACACCCTTGTGTGGCATGGCACTCCTTGTGTGCAGCAGCACTGCACATGGGCCAGCTTACCACATGGGCCAGGACTTCCTATATGGTAGGCGGATGCTCTATAAGTTGAGCCACATCCACATACCCTAAAGGGTTTTAAAAATACCCACATTATTGTAATTATTTAGGGATGCAGTTATTGTTTATTTTTTTCTTTAAATACATTTTTTTTTTAGATTTTTAAAAAAGATACTTAAATTATACAAATGTCACATAAAAAATACAGGGAATTCCCATATGCCCCACTCCCCATACCTCCCATATTTTCCCACATTAACAGCCTTCATTAGTGAGGTACATTCATTGTATTGATGAACACATTTTGGAGCATTGCCACTAAGCATGGATTAAAGTTAACACCGTAGTTCATACTCTCTCCCATCCAATTCTGTAGGATATGGCAAGATTTATAATGGCCTGTATCTGTCATTGCAATGTCATTCAGGACAATTCCCAAGTCCCTACAATGCCCTAGTATTACACCTGTTTTTCCCTCTCCCTGCCCTCAGAACCTCCAGTGGCCATTGCCTCCAACATCAATGATACAATTTCTTTCATTGCTAGAATCATGACAGGTCCACAGTAGAATACCAGTAAGTCTACTTTAGTCCATAGTTCATTCCCCAATCCTGAGGATTCTCGGATGATGATGCCACTCCTCTAATTATCAACTGGTGCTCTGGATGTCCAGTCAACTCTTCTGTTTTAAATAACTGGTGCTCTATGTCTTTATACCTTATGAGAATGCCTCCTTGGGTGGACCAGGATTAATTTTTAATTATTTTTGGTTCCTTGGCTGCCTGCAACTTTAGTGAGTGCTTAGGATAGGCATGCTGAATAGATCAGATTAAGGGTAACTGACATGATAAACATTTATTCCCCAAGGTGGAATGACAGAAATCTTATAACATTGGCTCTGAATTTTAAGTTCTCTTCCAAGCTCATTTAGTCAAGCACAGCATCTGAAGGAAATAATTTGCACCAAAATCAAAGATGATGACAACAAGTTACAGATTTCTAAACCAAAATTTCATAGCAAAATTTCATTATTTCTAGTACCAAAGAAAATAATTACAAATATCATATAAATTACAGTAAATCACAAAATAGATCCTCATGTTAAAACAGAAATAAGAAATTCTATTGCCATTGGATTCACAGAAAATCATCATTAAAAAATCTGTTTGGGGTTTTATTTTCTCACTGAACTTTACCTCATTTTATATGAAAAGCAATAAAAATAAAGATACATTCAAACACTACAATTTTGAAAACTTTGAGATTTTAATTTTTAAAAAACTTTTATTCTAGTAACACATATACAACCTAATATTTCCCCTTTAACCTTATTCAAGTATAGAATTCAGTGGTATTAATTACATTCATAATGTTGTGCTACCATCACAACCATCCATTATCAAAAATTGTCTACTACCCCAAACAGAAAATCTGTATCAACTAATCGTTAACTCTCCATTCCCTATTCCCACCCAGGTCCCTGGTGTTAGAGTTTCTGACTCTATGGATTTGCTTATTCTAATTATTACATGTCAGTGAAATCATGCAATATTTGTCCTTTTGTGTCTGACTTTTTTCCCTCAAAATGATGTCTTCAAGGTCCATCCATATTATCTACAACTTCATTTGTTTTTATGGCTAAATAATATTCTAAATGTATGTACATACCACATTTTGTTTCTCCATTCATTGGTAGACGGACACTTGGATTGCTTCCATCTTTTGGAAATTGTGTATCATGTCAGTATGAGAATCAGTGTGCAGATATCTCTTTGAGTCCCGGCTTTCAACTTTTTGGGTAGACATTCAGGGTCACATGGTAATTGTATACTAACTTTCTGAGTTTTCCACAACAGTTACACCATTTTACATTTCCACCAACTATGACCAAGTACTCCTATTTCTCCACATCCTCTTCAACATCTATTATTTTCCTTTTTTAAAAAAAAAGCCATTCTAGTCTGTGTGAATTGGTATCAAGTTGTGGTTTTGATTCACATTTCTCTAATGCCTAAGAAGGCTGAACATCTTTCCATGTACTTATTGGCCATTTGCATATCTTCTTTGGAGAATGTCTACTCAAGTATTTAGCTATTTTTAAATAGGTTGTCTTTTTGTTTTTGAGTTGTAGGAGTCCTTTGCATTTCTTGATATTAAGCCCTTATCAAATATAAAGTTTCCAAATATTTTCTCACACTGTATAGTTTGTCTTTTCACTTTCATTATGAAGTCCCTTGATGTACAAAAGTTTTTAATTTGGATTAAGTCCCGTTTATTTTTCTTTTGTTGGTTGTGCTTTGGGTTTAAAGTCTAAAAACCACTGTCTAACGAATGGTCTTAAAGATGCTTCCCTACTTTTACTTCAAGGAATTTTATAGTTTCGGTTCTTATATTTGGGTTTTTAATCCATTTTGAGTTGTTTTTTGTACATGGTATGAGGTAGGGCTCCAGCTTCATTTACATATGGATATCTAATTTTCCCAGCACCATTTGTTGAAAAGCCTATTCTTTCTCAATTGAGTGGACTTGGCAGCTGTAGGGAGCCACCCGCTGTGAAGCCTATTCTCAACCCTTCACAACATGGCAGAATTCACAAATCTACTCTGTCATTTCCTTGTTCTTCTTCCTCCCTGCTCCTTTGTTCTCCGTTTCCCACCACTGCCCAGGTGAATACAGCAATGTGCGGGCGCAAGGCGCGAAACTCTGCATACCAGACAAAAGCTTTCAACCAATCCCCTCCTTGGACGTCTGCCACGCGTGAAACCAGCCTATCACTCCTGAGCACATCCCCTTTTTCTCTATATATTCCCGTGTTTTACCTCCAATAAACGCAGCTTGATCAGAATACTGTCTTGCTGTCATTCTTCGTGTCTCTCTTGTCCCATACCATTCTATCCTCACAGGTCCTGGAGTCTCCGTTGATCATCCCGCGGGCCGGGACAGGCAGCCTTGTCAAAAATCAATTGGCCATAGATGTGAGGGTCTATTTCTAAACTCTCAATTAGATTCCATTGTCTATATGCTTATCCTTGTGCCAGTACTACGCTGTTTTGATTACTGTGGGTTTGTAATAAGTTTTATAATTGGGAAGAGTGAGTCTTCCAACTTTGTTCTTCTTTTATAAGATGACTTTGGCAATCAGGGACCTCTTATTTTCCATATAATTTTTTTTCTCTCCCCTTCCCCCCTCACCCCTCCCCCCCAGTTGTCTGCTTTCTGTGTCCATTCTCTGGGTGTTCTTCTGTGACCGATTCTATCCTAATCAGTGGCATCAGGAATCTGTGTTTCTTTTTTGTTGTGTCATCTTGTTGCGTCAGCTCTCCGTGTGTGTGGTGCCATTCCTGGGCAGGCTGCACTTTCTTTCATGCTGGGTGGCTCTCCTTACAGGACGCACTCTTTGTGCGTGGGGCTTCCCTACACAGAGCACACTCCTGCTGTGGCATGGGACTCCTTGCGTTCATCAGCACTGCGCATGGGCCAGCTCCACATGGGTCAAGGAGGCCCAGGGTTTGAACTGTAGACCTCCCATATGGTAGGCAGACGCCCTATCCATCGGGCCAAGTCTGCTTCCCAATATAAATTTGATGATTGGCTTTTCCATTTCTGTAAAGAAGGCTGTTGGGGTTTTGAGTGGCATTGCATTAAATCTGTAAATAGCTTTGGGTAGAATGGACATCATAACAATATTTAGTCTTCCAAACCATGAACACAAAATGCCCTTCCATTTATTTAGGTCTTCTTTGATTACTTTATTTTAAGATTTATTTTACTTATTTATTTCTCCCCCAGTCCCCTCATTGTTTGTGCTCACTGTATGCTCCCTTTCAACTTCTTTTTTTAGGAGGCACCAGTAACCAAACCTGGGAACTCCTATGTGGGAAGGAGGCACCCATTCATCTTAGCCACCTCCTCTTCCTGCTTGTTCTATCTCTCATTTTGTTTGTTTGCTGTGTCTTTTCATTGAGTCATCTTTCTGTGTCACCTTGCCATGTCAATTCTCTGTATCATCTTGTTGGATCAGTTCACCACACCAGCGTGCCACATCAGCATGCTGTCTTGCTTGCCTTCTTTAGGAGGCACCAGGAACAGAACCTGGGACCTCCCATGTGGTAGGCAGGCACCCAACAGCTTAAGCCACATTTGCTTCCCCTTTGATTACTTTTATATAATGTTTTGCTGCTTCCCATGTACAAGTTCTTTACATTTTTGGTAAATTTATTCCTAGTATCTGATTCTTTCAGTTGTTCAAAATACTGTATTATTTTAAAATAAATCTTTATTTTAAAAATAGGAGATGAATCACATAATACATGTGTTTAAAACCTTGCTCAAATTACATTAAATATGATGCTTTAGAAACCTGAAGTATACCTCGTAGTTTACGTGTTAATGTTTTCATCAGTTAAATAATTTGAAGTAATACTTGAGCTCATGGGTAGGCAAAATTCAGTAAAATCTTTCCTACTCATCTTACCTCTAATTCTGTATATGTTAGACTCAAGTTAATCACTGATCTCAATACCACATTAAACCAAAGGAAGATATAGACCCTCTTCTTTTTTCATATTATGACCCTTTAGAAGTTATAAATTTAGAAATAGGGGATTTAACTATACTCCAGTCTCCTATATTACTTGACAAGATTATAAGATATTCATGTAAATGGGATTTTTTTCCCTACCTTTTGAAATACTAGTTATTTAGGTTCTATAATACTGGCATGAGAAAAATCAAAGATAGAAGCACTTTATGATTATGGTCTTTCTCACTTTTGAAACACTTTCCATAATCAACAAATGTATTTGCTTCTGATTTAAATGTGTGTCACAGATTTTTATATATATTTTTTCTCTAACAGATTCAAGGAGCTAAGAGAGAATTTAATGTCTGAATTTTAAATTAAGAGAAAGAAAATATAACTGCTACAAAAATTAAGAAATTACAAAAGGAAAACCCTCTTTATTCTCATTTAATAAATTGTCATTGCTGGAGAATACTTTAATTTGATTCAGTGGCAATGGAGGTTTCTTTTTATGCATTTGTCTGGATTTTTTTTTACAGACCTTATCTACACATAAAAGCTCTCATGTTTTTCTAAGTTTTTTGTGCTTGATACCAAGTTACACACACATTCTGCTGCTATGTTGCATGAAAATTAGGTATAGTAGTTAATACTTCACAAAATGAAAATAACTTATTCTTTAAACAAACCTAGCATTGTTTCAGTCAGCTAGGATATATGTCCTACCACCACCACAGTATAGGATAACAGCATTTTATGCTTGCACTATTTCAGTGGCACTCAAATTATCATACCCTTAGATTTCCTCTCCTTCAAGCACCTTCTACAGTACTTTTAGGTTGCTAAAGCACTGTTTTGCTCATGTTTACCATTCAAATCCATCTACAATATCGTTTCACCCTTTACCCTCAAAACAGAGGGAAAAAAACATTAATCCATGCAATCTGCATCACATTTTATTCTGCAAAGTTGCACTATACATTCAAGCTTCACTGCCTTTGTAGAATTTCCTTTGCCTGGATTGTCTTACTTCCCACATTTTCACCTATTAAAATCATGTCCACCCATCAACGCCTGTATCACAGACTTCTTCCATGGTGCTTTCATAATGATCCCCAGAGAAAACAAAATCTTCTACCTTTATGATCTTATAATACCAAATAGCATATACTTATATAGAATTTAAAACAAAACTGCTTTGGTCTAAGACATATCTTACCTCCCCCTAACTGAAAGATAAAACTCCTGGCCACATGAGAGGGAGCCTTACAGTAACAAGTCCAGTACCCTAAACATAGTATGGGCTGAATAATTCTGTTAAATAAATGATTCTAAGAAAGAAGAAAATGTTGAACCAAAGCAGAAAGGCAGAGAATAGGAAAAAGAGGTTGAATTATCACTTAAGTGGAGAGTAGGTTGTGCCCTACATTGAGTTACCAAACAAAGCTAGGTTGGAGCAAATTTCCCTTCTTGAGGTGCTTACATCTGCCCTGTGAAATACTCTGAACTGGTTCCATGGGGTGAAAGATTATAAAAAGCATCGTAAAGTAGAATATTATCAGACAGAACTACTGCCATAGCCAATTCCATGATTTACAACATGGTCTCATTGTTCATACTCAAATCAATTGTTCATTGATTTGAAGGTAACATTGGAGCAATTCATCAGAACTTGGTTTATAATGTTAACTTTCTGATGTGCAGGAAAGAAAAAACAAAGAAGTCTCTATACAGATTTATCAAGATAAACAGAAAGCACACATTTCACTTAAATCTACCTTCAACCCAACAAAGGCTAAAATGCTTCATGAAGATGGTGTAGCACTACAACTCTTTAAGCAGTCTCTGATAAGCAGCACTCTTACAAGTTTGGTATTTCTTGATGATTATGGCTATGATACTGTGTTCAAGGTTATAATGATAAATGATGTAGCCCTGAAACAACCAAGATAGTGTGAATCAAATAACCTTTCACAAATGCAACCAACTTCAGGGCACTAGGGAGAGAAAGGAGTCCTATCTCATTTTGATTCTTTCAAAAGCAAAGATATAGCATTCTTTCTCTGAGTATCAACCAGGAGGGTATTTCTACTTTCACTACTAGGGGAATGTCTGCAAACCCTGAAAGTAAGAGTGATATGGAATGGGGTAGGCTAAGTAGGGCAGAAGAATGAGAAGATTCTAACCCCTGAGAGAAAGTAATTGCAACTCAGAGGAGCATGCCCATAGGGAGAATCAAGGGATCTTATGTGAACTGAAAGGGGAGAAATGAATTACACTGGGGGGAGGTCCAGGTAAAACAATATTTCATTAGCAAAATAACTCAAATTGTTACCTTTTTGTTTGTATTTTACTAAAGGATCTAGTTAGGACTACATAAGAATCAGAGCTCTCTAAAGAAAATAAATTCAATTGAATATGGTCAACCATAACCTGGACTTTACTACTCCACTTGCCTTACAGTTCTAAAATTCTACAAAAATTAAAAGCTACTGTGCATTACTGCACAGATAAAATAAAAGGCACCCTGTTAAACTGCACAGGATTTAATATTGCATGGGACATACTAAAAAATTGTTAATCTGGAATTCAAATTTAACTGGGTTTCCTGTATTTTCAGTTGTTAATTCAGCAACCCTACTCAGATTACAAACATCACAGTGATGGGTGAAGCAATTCTTGAGTTTTCTTCATGTATCATTTTGTTCTTGTTTAAATTGCTTTCAAATACTTTGGTCTGAATGGTATCATATTTGAGCGAGGTGTGTTAAAGTTTCTCAATATGAAGAAGCAAATATTAGTTAAAAGCTTTAGAAATTCACATAAATAGAACAAAAAAGATCTGATCTAAATTATAAAAGACAGAGCAGAAAAATGAGGACATCTAGATAACAAAAGACAGACACTATCAGTAATGAGAATACCAAACTTGTGAGGCATAGAAAAACTAAACTGATGACCTGGAAAATAAAATCAAATTAAAATATAGCAGACTGGTCTGAGATCCCCAAACACAAGGCTGCAGGGGCCAAAGTTTCCTCCCAATGAGTAAATGACAAAGATGCTGAAAATATCTACTTAGTCAACAAGCCTCTCCCCTGATTAAACAGACCAAAGAAAGATCAATCAATTAACATCTGAAAAACTTTTCTGGTCACAGAGAAAAGTGACTTTAAAATTTTCATAATAAACTAAACCTGAGATATTAGTTTTAGAGCAATTCCTTATCAAAGGAAGATTTATTTATCTGGTATTTGTATTGCAAATTGATATGAAGAAATATCAGTGGGGTAGCTGATCAAAGGCACAACTTAAAAAAAGTGTTAGTGGATGTGGTAGATTAGGGACAAGTAAATTTTAAACAAGGAAGACTAGTCAGAAAATAAAATAAAAATTTATGGATTGCATATTTTAAAGAAATTTTTTTCTGTTTTTCTAAACATAGATTATACACGTGTCACATAAAAAATATAGGGGATTCCCATATGCCCCACTCCCCATACCTCCCATGTTTTCCCACATTAACAACAGCCTTCATTAGTGAGGTACATTCATTGTACTGATGAACACATTTTGGAGCACTGCCACTAAGCATGGATTAAAGTTAACATTGTAGTTTATACTCTCTCCCACCCAATTCTGTAGATTATGGTTAAGATTTATAATGGTCTCTACTGTCATTGCAGTATCATTCAGGACAATTCCCAAATCCCTACAATGCCTTAGTATTACACCTGTTTTTCTCTCTCCCTGCCCTTAGAATCTCCAGTGGCCACTGCCTCCACATCAATGATATAATTTCTTTCATTGCTAGAATCACAATAAGTCTATAGTAGAGTACCAGTAAGTCTATTTTAGTCCATAGTTCATTCCCCAATCCTGAGGATTCTGGGATGATGTGATGTCCACTCCACCTCTAATTGAGAGAGGGCTGAGATCCCAGAGGGCCAATGGACAGGATTCTCTTGCTTGCAGCTGTAGACTCTCTTGGTTTCTTGGCATTGTGGTTGTCCATCATCACCTCCTTGTTAGTTGTCCTGGGTGAATCCAATGAACTGGAGAGTAGGTATTGCACCTCTGTTGAGATTCGGTGCTCAGCTGGCACATGGATAGCCCAAACATTTAAGTCTCTTGAATGTATACCTACCAACTCTAGTACTAATTTGGGTTCAAACAGAAGGACAGAAGAGCCATGTGTAGGGAAACCACAAATTAGTCTCTGTCACAATGGGGAGCATAAATTCCAAAGTAGGCCCTACTGGCAAGGCACCAAATTCCTGAGCTACCAATACCTATCCCAGACTATAGTGTCAGGATATGTCCAGAGCCCTCAGGAGCCCCACTATTTCGGGTAGTATCTATTTCGACAGCCCTTTCCCCCTGCTGGTCAAGGTCTCTTTCCAGGTGCATTGCTAGTTGGTGCTTGGTAGTAATCCCATGGTACCAGGGAGGCTCATCCCCGGGAGTCATACTGAGTTCAACTCAGAGTAAGGCCATATTTGAGCAATAAGGAAGCTCCCAGGAGGCAACTCTTGGGGACTCAAGAAATTATATTTTAAATCAGGAAATAAATGTTAGCAATTACACTTAAACTTCTTAATTATTTTTCTGTCACTGAAGGGTTTAATTTCATAAACTAAGTAGCCAAAAGATACTATAGTAGCTAACTGTAATAGTTATTTTAACTTTAAACAAATTGTTAGCCAAGTTTTTCTTTGATTAAATTATAAACCATCTAATTGAAAAATGTGATTTTTCTTCTTTTTCATACTGTGTCACTTAAAATAGGTAATTTTTACTGGAAAACAACTTAAACAGCAACTTCTTTAAAATACCCACACAAATGATATTCAGTCACTTTCCTTGAAACAATTTTCATCAGCTACCTTTATTTTCCTGGATGAAACCAACCCATCGCAGCCCTCAGGACAGGACTCACCAAGGGTTCTGGTGGTCTTTGGAGGTAAATCCACAGGCTTTTCAATCTTATTTATTCTATTTATTTATTTATTAGGAGGTACCAGGGACTGAACCTGAGACCTCATATGTGGGAAGCAGGTGCTCAAACCACTGAGCTATACCTGCTCCCCAACTTATTTATTGTTAAAAGTACTTGGGGAAGTGGATTTCGCTCAAGTGACTAGGCTCCCATAGACCATATGGGGGGTCCTGGGTTCAGTTCCGAAGGCCTCCTGGTAAAGGCAAAGCTGGCCCATGCCACAGAGAGCTGGCCTGCACCATGGTGAGCTGGATTAGCCATGAGCTGTTGCAATAAGATGACACAACAAAAAGGAGACACAGAGGAAAGACAATGAGAAGCACAACAAACCAGGGAGCTGAGGTGGCTCAAGCAATTGAATGCCTCTTTCCCACGTCGGAGGTCTCAGGATTGGTTCCTGGCGCCTCCTTAAGAGAAGACTAGAAGAGAAGACAAGCTGACAGAAGAACACGCAGTGAATAGACACAGAGAGGACAGAGAGTGCAGGTGGCAAGGTGGGGGCAGGGGAATAAATAAAATAAAAATCTTAAAAGAATAAAATGAAAGTGCTTGAGAAACATAAAAGTTAAAGCTCTGCTGAAAGGAATTTAGCTGACTTTATAAATAGAATCTGATATAAATTCTTTTGTGTGTGGAGTTAGAGAATTGCATAATTTGAAAATCCTAATGTGTATAACACAGATGCTACAGTTTGCATTTCTATATTTGGTTACAAGAAGAAAAATCTACCTGGTAAAGAACATGTGATTTTATAAACAACGTAACAACATGAATTGGAAATGCCTGGATTAAAGAAAAAAGCCCAAGCATTAAGGCTCAAAAGAATTAGGGAAAACAAATTTATCTGTTATAGCATTAACTCTATCCTATCTTCAAAGAAACCCTACTGTTAACCTCTCATAGATTTTACTTTCAATACTCCATGGAAACTGCTCATTAAGGGTACATTTTTTTCCAAACAGTCAAGCACAAAAGGTATTTTTCATTGCTCACAGCGCATGAAATGCACAACATTCCACAAAGCTAAGCTTCCCTCTTTGAACTTCTTTCCTCCTAGGCTCATAAAGACCTCTTGCCTGATTTTCTTCTCACCTCTGTAGCTTCTTCTCTGTCAAAAAGCAACTCTTCTGTAAAATTCTTACATGTCCTCAGTTCTGTTTTCTTCTTAACCAACACTCTCCTTGCGTGTTTCTGTAGAAAGGCCTCAAACTTGAGTCATTCACTAATGATCTCTGATTTATATGCCCAGACTCCAGACTCACATTTCAAATTGCTCACTGAGAATCTCTACCTGGTTGTCCCACAGGCACCTCAAACTCAGTGTGCTAAAACAAAACAAAACAAAACAAAAAATATTCATCATCTTTCTCCCAAGCATTCTTTCCTTCCTATATTCCTGCCTCATTGTGGTGAATCACACCATTCTCTATTTAATCCAAGCCAGAAATATGGGCATCCCCACATATGCATCCTGCTCCCTAAATGCCAGCATCAAATCAATCACTAAAACATATCTGTTCTACCTTATTATATCTCTATTCCTATTACCCCTAACTTATTTCAGAACCTGAGCTTCCTTTGCCTAGACTATTGTAACAACATTTTCTTTTTAACAGAATTGTTGAGATATGATTCACACCCTAAAGAAATTCACCCATTTAAAGTGTACAATTCAAAATACTTATTACCATATTCACTGAGTTTGTGCAATCATCATCACAGTCTAGGTGTTCAACACTTCAATATCCCCAAACAAAACCCCATACCCTTTAGACATTACCACCAAGTTTTCCACTCTTAGGCAACCACTTATCTACTCTGTCTATACAGATTTTCCTATTCTGAACATTTCATATAAAGGGAATAACATAATATATGGTCTCTTGTGTGGATATGCCACATTTTCTTTATTCATTCATCAAATGATGGACATTTGGGTGGTTTCCACCTTTTAGCTCTTGTGAATAATGCTGCTAGGAACATTCATGTACATGGTTTGTGTGTACACATTTTCAATTCCTTTAGGTATATACCTAAGAGTAGAATTGCTTTCTAAAGCAAGGACACTATTTTACATTCCCATCAAGAGTGTACAAGGGTTCCAATTTCTATATATCCTTGCCAACACCTGACTTTCTGATTAGTCATCCTAGTGGGGATGTGAAATGGTGTCTCATGGTGGTTTTGATACAAAAATTGTACATCACGTTCAGCATCTGTTCATGTACTTATTGGCCAGGGTATATATCTTCTTTAGAGAAGGGCCTACTTAAAATTTTAAATTGGATTATTTAAAATTTGTAAATAAATTTTGGGTTATCTTTTTATTAAGTTGTAAAAGAAATTTACATTTTCTAGATACAAGTTTTTTAATCAGATATATGCTTTGCAAATATTCTCTCAGATCAAATGGTTTTTTTAAAATCTTCTTAATGGTATATTTTACCTCTTTTTTACTTTTTGATCCCAGGTCATTGTACAGGCAAAGTGTAAGTTCAACCACTGAGCTACTCCTATGTGTACTTTAAAGCAAAAAGATTTTAAATTTTGATGAAATCCAATTCATTTATTTTTTCTTTGCTGTTATGCTTTTGATTTCTTATCTAAGAAACCATTGCCAAATCCAGGGTATGAAGATTTATAATTAGGGGTTCTTCAAAAGTTCTATAGTTTTTAGCTCTTGCATTTAGGTCTTTGATACATTTTGAGTTAAATTGTGTATATAGTGTAAGATAATGATATAGGCTATGGGTGTGGGGGGGTGTCATATCTTCATAGATAACCTGAGCTGTATGTGTCCTAAGCTGTGTATGTGGGACAGTGACAGATGCAGCCCTGCCCTTGGTAATCATGGCAACAACTCCAGTCCCAGAAAAACAGTTTAGCAATGCAAACTCTATAAACTTTAAATATTCAGGGAAAATGCAAACCAATGTTTTAAAAGCTTACATGGCCTGTATGAAGTTCATGCTAAAAACTTACCTAGAAGGTATGAAATCCATGCTGAAAGCCTACCTAGAATGTGGGGGATGTGTTGCTTCAAGCTTATTGAGCACTGGACAAAGAACCGTTTAACTCTTCCTCTGTATAAAAAAAACTCGAAAATCTTATGTGGGGCTCAGGTTTTGAACAGAAAGTTCCTGAGTCTGGTTGGCTGTAAATAAATTCCTTTTTCCTTCCCAAAATTATTACTGAGTCCTGGCCTTTTCATATGCAAATAATTGAACCTTTCTCATTGTCTACTACATCTGGGGGTTCGTCTGGGATTTGCAAATGAAGGCCATAGAAGGAAGCATTTTGCTACCCCTCCCAGATCCCCGAGAAAGCTGGGAGGACTCAGGTGAATCCCAAATCAGGGCGCCCCTGGACTACATTTAGTCCAGAAAAGATGTGGGCTCCACCAGAATCCTGACAAAAATCAAGGGCAATGGAAGGTCTGAAAAAAATTCTGGGAACGAAAAAAGACTCCAAACACAGAAAAAGGTAAGACTCCCCTGGGGAGCATAGTATCAGGAAAACCTTAGCCTTAATTGCTAGGAAGGGGAACCCGATCACCTCCCAGGAGACCCCATTACCTCCAGAAATTCGGGGGGAAGCTGTCTCCTCCAGGTCTGAAAGGAAGAAAGAAAAAAAAAAAGGGTGTGGGGGGGAAGCCTGGTGTTTGGGTTTGACTAAGTACATGTTAGCATTTGGTTTTGGTCTCCCCTGAGGTAGTGAAGGCTTGATTATAATAGGAAAGGATGTTTATAGGTTCGAGTCCTAACATCCTGAAAATTGGTCTGGATTGTGAGAAACTTGATTACAGGAAAATGGATCAGCTTTGCAGTGAGGCTTGATGTGATCTGAATTTGATGTTGAACAGTAAGAAAAATTTAGCCAGAGACTTTTGTTTTGGTGCTGAATTGCAGATGAATTCACTTTGTAAAGAGGTAGGATAAACAGAAAATCCTGTTAAATTTTAGTCTTGAAAGTTCTCTCTTTCTAAGGTTTGTAATGGTTGCAGGGGCAGCCGTGCCCGGAAAATATAGACAACTTGAGTCAGATTAATAAGATTTGTGCTTCTGTCTGTGTCTGCTCAAATGCTGGTGTTAAATTGTGTAATTATTTAAAGTCATGAATTTGGTTAAGCTGGAACCCTCCCTTGCCATTGGCAAAGGAGTGAGATGGTTGTAGTTTACAAAGCAAAACCACAGAGTCTGAATGTTTGCACATGCTCTGCTGTCTCTCTCTGGGTCCATTCCATTTGCCAGTGCTCCGGAGATTGTCCATGTCCGTGCTGCATATCCAAGTTTATTGAAAATGCCCCCAGTCAGGTTACTTGATAAAACCAGTAACTTAAATCATAGTCCTGCCAGGGCAGGGGTCCCCAGGAAAGTGCCGAGCCTAAAAGGTTCTTTTCAAACCATTTTAGCAGCCTGGAACTCGCTACCATTACCTCTGCCCCCCCCTTCCTTTAGGAAGATGGATAACAAAAGCAGAGAGCTGGAAAGGACGGAGAGGCTTGCCTCTTTTCACTGATCTACCTGGAAGGGGGGAGGTGAAGGAGATGCAGAATCAGAATCAGGATAAATGCAATAAAAATTCCTTCCTTAGGGCCAAAAACAAATTTGCATATGGTAAAGTACCTTTGTCAAAAAAAGAAGAGGCTATTGTTTGAAACAATAAACCTCTAATCGCTTCATAGCCCTTTTAATGGTTTGGCTGGGAACAGTCAGCAGTAAGGGTCATGAAAAACTGCAAAAAAAAAACCCCAGATACATCTGAAAACCCAGAGACCTCATGTCACGTCTCCTTAAAAAACTGAAAAAACTAAACCTCAAACTTCTCAGTTTAAATTCATTTGTGCATATAAAAGATGTAAATAGTAGTCAAAATAAAACTTCATGTGCCATCAATTAGCATCAGGGAGTCCCTTAAAATGTTAAGATATGGAATTCTTCTGTTTTAATCTGTGCTTAACTTTGTGTTCAACTTTAAAATCAGTTTTTGGATTTTATCAGTTTGCTTGTGCTTAAGAAATCATGGTTAATGGTAACTTAAAAATAAATCTTTAAATGTCAATATTGTCTTGCTGATGAATTCAAATGTGTAACCCGCAGATGAAATTTGTTGAGTTACGAAAAAAACAGGAAAGTTTTGCAGGGTTATTACTAATAAGGTTATTGTAACTTAATTAATAAAGGGATCCAATTCACCTTAAAGTAAAACATACTAAAAACTGTAACTAAGAATTTAAATCATTGTATTTATTTATTTATTTATAGCTAAAGCTATTACAATGGAGTAAATGTGGCCTGGATTTTGGCTATTGTACTGGTGATATTAAATTAATTTGCCTCTATTTACAGCTACTTCAGGTTTATCTGATGCTTACTGTGATGGTGGTAGTTATTACTTAAACTTATCCTATAGATACTTTATAAATAATTTCACCCCTGGTCTTCAACTACTGTGATGGTAATTATAAACTGCATTTGCATTTGCCTTAGCTTACGGTTCCACCCCTTAGCAATTCAACTTAGTAATTAACTTTAAAAACATAATTAAATTAGAAGGAAAGGGGTTTATGCATATCACTTTTGTGCCATTCTAAATATGTTTGGTCTTCTCATTTCCTCTTTACCCTTTTAAAAGAAAAACTGTCTTTTTCCTTGACCTTTAAAATAATATAAATTAATTCTAATTGGCCATTTCCACCAGAAATCAGAAATAATTGTTGCCAGGTTTTCCAAAAGTAAGCAAGGCTCTTCCCACTGTACCAGGCCTTGATAAGCAACCCCCATTGTTCAGGCTGTCTCAGAGGGAAAAAAAAAGAGTAAAAGCTATCTGGTTTCTTTCCAGTCTAAACAGAAGCCCAAATGCTTGCCAGGTTCCCACCAAACAGAGCAATATAACCAGGAAAATCAATAAGGAAACTATACTTTAAATTAACCAGGGAAAAATAAGGAGGTGTTAAATAACTAAATGGTGTTTTTGTATCAAACTATTCATGTCTGCCTATTTGCTCAAATTGTTCAAGTTAAATATGCAGTTATATAGTAATATATATTTCTACAACCCAAATTAGTATAAAAAGTCATGTAAAATCTAAATATAAAACTGTTGAAAAAAAGCTATGAAATCTTCATTAAATTATAATTAAAACAGGTTAATAATTGTTTTATATTCCAGAGCCTAAAAATTAGTATCCTTCTAAAATTATTCAGTTTTAGAATTATCAAAAACAAAAGGTTTTAGGCCCCTGTAAAAAGGAAAACAACATTCTTTGTTTAATCAATAACAATTTCAAATTGTTTAACTTAAGTATTATCCTTAGGTTAATAAACTACCAGGTTAATAAGTTAACATTGTATCTGTTGAATCTTTAAAATAATGGGAACTGTAAGCTTGTGTTTAATGAAATTAAATTAGGTATAAAACTGCTCTCTCTTAAATGCATGAGGTAGAGTCCACTGGTTACAAACTGTAATCTAGAGTAAATTTGCCAATCTGTAGTTGTGGTCAAGCATAGAAAGGGTTTGTAAAAGTATCTTCCAACTACAAACCTAAGTTGATATTAATAGCAAAAAGATACTTCATAGTAATGAAACCTGTCTGAAAGTCACCACAAGGTGCATATTTAAGTAAATGGTAATGAAAAGTTACCTTGATTCCAATAGGAATCTTCCATTTTCATTTTAACAATGAAAAATAGGTTTTTCTTCTATTACTAAAGTAAAATACCTACCAATATCTTCATGGTAAAATTATAAAAGTAAGCAAAGCCATTTGATATGTAACACATTGCACTGGAAATGTTTAAAAGATACATAAAAATCAAGAGATAAACTTCAACATTGTGAAACTTTCTTGTGCATTCAAACCAGGCCTTGAATACATTACAGGTTGCCTCTCCATATGAATTATTGGCTAGGGTGGTCACTGACCCCTCAAACGATAAAAATACCTGCTACATCATGCCTCTGGTTGTGCTCCTGAAGTTGACAGAAACTACGTTGCAGTTTCAAATTCCTGCACAGCCAATGATGGCTCAGTATAGCCAAATATACAATGAATATCGTCTTCAAACTGGCACTGTTTCACTGTGCCAAAGAACACTATGCACCAGGCCAGTAGAATACTGGAAACTACCTTCTTAGCTTCTCTCTAGGATTAATGATGTTGCAGCTTGCTCACTGTGTAAAGAACATACCAATGGAGCCATAATCACCAGAATATTATAAGTAAAACTTAAGTTCAAATTGGCATTATGGCCTGCTCCCATGGAGAGATAACATGTAAAGTATTAAAACCTGAAACTTAAAACTATTCATTGCAACTCTGAATTCTTATGCATTAATGCATTAATTAATATTAAGTGCTGTACCTTTATACTGTTTTAAATATGCCTAATAATTATAGTTTGTCTTTTCTATTCCTTTTTTTTAAAGATTTTTTATTTCTTTCTTTCCCCTTCCCCACCCTCCCACCCGCAGTTGTCTGCTCTTTCTGTCCATTCACTGTGTGTTCATCTGTGTCTGCCTGTATTCTTGTTAGCGGCACCCGGAATCTGTGTCTTTTTTGTTGTGCCATCTTGCTGAGTCAGCTCTCCATGTGTGTGGCACCATTCCTGGACAGGCTGCACTTTTTTCGTGCTGGGCGGCTCTCCTTACAGGGTGCACTCCTTGTGCGTGGGGCTCCCCTACGCAGGGGACACCCTGCATGGCACAACACTCCTTGTGTGCATCAGCTCTGTGCATGTGCCAGCTCATGACATGGGTCAGGAGGCCCTGAATTTGAACCTTGGACCTCTCATGTGGTAGGTGGATGCCCTATCCGTCAGGCCAAATCCGCTTCCCTTCTATTCTAAACCTTGTACAAAAGTACATTAAACATGTTAAAGATCCCGGTAACCTTTATTTTCTAAGTGGTTAATAAACATCTGTAAAATAAAATAGCCATCTTAACTAAAACACAGTAGGGCCAACAACCCTTTTAATCTAAAGGCCACCAGTGGCTTACAAATAACCAATTAATCAATACCAGGCTCAGCCACCCTACTACTCTACTGTACTTTACCGTGTAACAAAACGAGAATTGCTTCCTAGCAGTGGGTCACCTATTAAACAGTCAAAATTACCAGGACTTATTCAATTAAAACCAAAATGTAATAAAAAAAAAAACCTTTATTCTGTAGATCTGATCACTCTCACAGCTAAAAACTAAGAGAATTTCCAACTTGGTGCACTAATCCTAAATAAAACCAACTGGCCAAGAAGGTGCCAGTTCAACAGGAACATCTGATAAGCACAAGAAGGCCAATCATTGAACAGCCTGAAATGCGTCTTCAAAACAAAGCTAACTACCTAATACTGTTATCTATTAAATTTCTCTCTAAAAATAAAATAACTTAAGAAATATAAATACATACATACATATATATAGTTCCCCACCAACCTTTTTAAAAAAGGTGTCATCTTTACAAGCACCTAACCTTGTCTAGCTCTGTAATCCAATGTCCACTTTTAAAAAACAGGTATTCCAAAATTCTAATTAAGTTTGTTTCTTTCAGAATGAACTTCTTATTAACCATATGAAAACTTCATCCAGCTTCACAGAAAATGCCAGATCCATCTTCCTCCAGACAAAATAAAATAACAAAATTTTTACACCTTGTTAGGTAAGGACTACAACCAATGGCCAGCAGGAAGTAGTTACAGAAAAGAGATCATCTCCCTTCAGCACCCCTTTAAGATTAAAAGTGTAAACTCTCTAAGGGTAAAATAAAATTAATAGATGGATCTGGAGCCTGGCAAGAAATCCACATAAGCACCAGAAACCCCCAGGATGACTGCCAGGATTCTACTGTCCAGAATGAGAACTTCTTCTGAAAACAGGATAAACCTGGATGTTACCCAGGAACTTTGTCTTTAGGCCCTCACTGAAAAAAATAAGTGGGATAATCAATCAAAACAACAGCCACCCACCTCATAACTCCAACGATAATTATGCCAAAGCTTAGCAAGCTTACCAAGTTAAGCTTGCATAAACGGGGGAATGATATAGGCCATGGGTGGGGGGGCTATTCATATCTTTGTATATAACCTGAGCTGTAGATGTGGGACAGTGACAGCTGCAGCCCTGCCCTTGGTAACCATGGCAACAACTCCAGTCCTGGAAAAACAGTTTAGCGATGCAAACTCTATAAACTTTAAATATTCAGGGAAAATGCAAAACAAATGTGTTAAAACTTACACAGAATGTATGAAGTTCATGCTAAAAGCCTACCTAGGATGTGGGGGATATGTGTTAATTCAAACTTACTGAGCACTGGAACAAAGAACCATTTAACTCTTCCTCAGTATAAAAAGAACTTGAAAATCTTATATGTGGCTCAGGTTTTGAACAGAAAGCTCCCAAGTATGACTGGCCGTAAATAAATTCCTTTTTCCTTCCCAAAATTATTACTGAGTCCTGGCCTTTTCATATGCAAGTAATTGAACCTTTCCCAACGTCTACTACAGTAAGGGTACTATTATAGCCTTTTAACCCATTTACCAATCTTTGATCTTGTTGCCAAAATGATATTTCTTAAAAATCAAAAAACTAAGTAATTCATATCATATTATTATCTAATTAAAATCTCTAAATGGCTTTGTCATTTCTACTGCAAGGATTCTTAACCTTCTGGGATTGATAATCTGATGAAAAACATGGACTTTTTCCCCAGGAAATGTGTGTGTTGTGTACATATGCATGGATGTGCCTGCTAACACACATATTTTTAATGCAATTTCAAGAAATGTATAAAGGCTATTCAAGAACCTCTGACCCAAAGAATAAAATCTATACTTCTGTGTACTCCTTTGCTATTCAGAGTCCCCCAAGATCTGCCCTGAGGCATTATTCTAGCCTCCCTGTACTCTAGTCTCAACCTGGCTTTCTGCAGTTTAGCATTAAGACCTCTCTCACCCTATGCAGTATTTCATACTATACTATAGGCAGATGTCTTTGCATATACATGCTCTTCCTTCTGCCTAAAATATATTCCTCTATCCCATAAAATTATTTTGGAAATTAAATGTGATAACTATGCAAATCTACCTAGCACCTACAAGGAATAATTTTTGTTAAATATGAAAAATTGCTTAGCAAATGTTGAAAAATCAGGTCTTCATATTTTATTTCCAGAAATTTGAGGGACTTAAACGACTGTATTATATCTGTCTGTTTTCCTTTAATAGTATTAGAAAGGCTAATATGTATAAAGTACTGAAAATTACATAGCATCAGTAAGGCAATTACAAAATCAGTGTTATATGTTTAAGGAAAGGTGAACCAATCACAAAACTACCTCATTTTTATAAATTTATTAAGATCACATTGGTTGAAGCATCCATTTGAAGAAAGTAATGACAGAGCAAAGAAGAATCTACCTCAAAAAATATAATATTGTGTCTCGGGAAAAAGATATTCAATTAAAAGAGCTACCAAATTTTCATCCATATATTTTTATTCTAGCACATACATTACCTTTTCTAGATATCACTTTAGAATGCATCATTTTTTTTAAGAAATCAACTTTCTTAAAAGATATATTGTGTCAATTTGTGACCATCCATATGGAAGAAAATAAAGTAGCACTTCAAAAAGTCATATTGTAAATAAAGATATTACAAAAGCAAAACATACTGTTTCTTACACTTATGTGATTTTTTTAAAAAGTTCCTAGATTTGCAGCATAATTTTTTTTAAAATGAAATGTACAAAAGTAAATATTCACAGGCAAATATGAACAATGAGTTTACTTCTTTAACTTTTCACTTTATGATTGCATTTATTTCAAAATATGAAACACTGGCATTCCTATTATTTAAGCTGTTTTCAGCTGGACAATGTTTTCTTCAGCAATTAAAAAAGAGTTGGCAATTGAGAGAAGAGAAGATCAATGTGATTGGTTAATTAAGATTTCAAAGAACCTGCAACTCCCTACAGGGGTGGCTAATTTCTCATTTATAAGCCCATTTATAACTCCAGTTCTGAGAAATGGTCCTAATAAAATTTGCAGTTAAGTAGGCTTTCAAATGCATACCAGCCATTAACATTTGGGCTGCCTGCTGCTAGCAAAATATTAATATTTGATGCAACAACATTTTCATTTTATAAGACTATTTAGCATTAATCTCTTTCAGGGTTTTATGAAATGGCTTACTTTTTGTCTTAAACAGATTAAACACAGATTATAATGGTTAGCTTTGAAATGACTTAAAAATACTTTAGTTTATATCCACCAGGACACTACATATTTTTTATTAGATTGTTGACTCTATTCCCTCCAATAACTTCAGGAGGATATACTATTTTTAGGGCAAGGACAACTTATTGTAGGGTCTACTCTGCTGAATCCACAGCAGTGGTGGTGGTGATGGTAAATATTTAACATAGCACTTACCATGCTGCCAAGCACTATTAAGTATTTTATTAACTCTTAATACTTTCAATAACCCTCTGAAGGTGTATCCTTGGGGACCACAAATGTATAATACATTCTTGCATTGAAATATTCTTCAACAATTTTCATTCCTGGAGATAGCTCTACTATTTGACAACTAGATTTCTCTACATAACTTTAACATATCCTTGAGAAGACATGAATCTCCAAACTTAATGGTTAGAATTAATTCATGTAATCAATGAGTCGTAGGATTTCAGATCTGGAGAAAGCTTTAGAGATCACCTAACTCAATCTCAATACAAAGTAATCTGTCAAGCAAGCTCTCAGGGAAACATACTTAAATATAAACAACATTAATAGAGAAGAAAATTATAAATACAGAAAATCTCCATTTATAATTACGTTGAGAGTTAAATTAAATGCCTTTTCAATATAGAGTTCTCTAAGAATAACAAAAAAATAAGCAATGCAATTATTATCTTTAAGAGCACCAGAAATAACAGAAACAAATTTCTGTTGCATTTTCATTTTTCAAACATAATTTTCCAACATTTAAATTTTATATATGAGATCTTGCTTAAAATTTTTACATTTCATAACTGACTACAGCTCATTCAAATACACAATTTTAGGGGTAGAATGAAGTTTCTTTCTAGCTTACATGCTCTTACTTCCTGCCTTCTATAACTTGGTAAAACTTTATACTCCCCATAGCAGTTCCCACAGTAGAGCTGCCAAATAAAGAGAAGGACCTGAAACAAAGATTGAAATGGTATGCTCACTTCGGAAAAGTGGCACTTTTCTTTAAAAAGTTAAAAACTGTATTGATGTCTGCAATCTACTTTGAAATGCTCAAAATATAAGTTGGATTGATGGAAAGAGATGGGTAGATGAATAGATAAGTGATAAGGCAAGTATAATAAAATATTAATAGAAGAACCTAGATGTAGCTATATGAGTGTTCACTAAAAATTCTTTCAACTTTATTGTATGTTTAAAAATTTTTATAATAAAATATTGGGGGAAAAGGTTAAATGGAGCATATTCTATGCCTAAATATATCCAAAAGAAAAACAGGCATATATCACAAAAAGTCTTGTACAGGAAACTGCACAGTTTTGTTCACACTGGAAACAATCAAAATGTCCAGCAGCAGGTGAAGAATAAACAAATTGTAATATATCCTAACAATGGGAAACCACTCAGCTATAAAAAGGAACAAATCATCAATACACACAACATGGATGAGTTTCAGAAATACTATTGGAAAGCACTGGTGCTCAACCAGGGCAAATTTGTCCCACAAAGGATAGGTATCAATGTCTGGAGACATTTTTGTCACAACTGGGGTGAAGAGAGGGAAGTTCTGTCACTGGCATCTAGTGAGTAGAGGCAAGGAATGCTGCTAAACCTACAATGCACAGGACCGTTCCCTCTTGTACCCCCAAAAAGAATTTTCCTGCCCAAAACAACTATAGTGCCAAGGAAGAGAAACCCTGTACTAGGTGAGAGAAGCTAGACATAAAGGAGTACATACTATATAATTCTCTTTATACAAGTTCTAGAACAGGCAAAACTAATTTATCGTATAGAAATCAGAATAATGACAGCTTTAATGGGGGTTGAGGGTGGGAATGATTTGGCAAACACAGGGAACTTTCTATAATGATAGAAATGCTCTATGTCTTGATAGGACTGTTGGTTACATAGGCATATGCAGGTGTCAAAACTGATGGAACTAAAGATTCTTAATTCTTAAGATCTTTGCATTTCACTGAATATAAATTATATCTTCATAAAATTTACTAAAAGGCCAGTTTTTGCTGGCTGTAAAAGACTGGAAGGAAAACATGAAATCCAGGGAATTCTATCAACAAGTTTTTCAGAAAACATACTATTTCTATTAAAAAGAAGTTTCTTCTGTAGAGTTGAAATAAGAATAAAAAACCCAGCTAGTCCAATTTCTTTACTCCTGGAAAATGTATTTAATTAACAGATTTTTTTAACTAAATGGCAAAATTCATCCCTGTGAAAACAGATTTTGAAATTGCAGATAAACCCAGTATTTTCCTTTAAAGGCCCGTATATCTCTTTTCTTCCTACTATAGGAACACATTAAAAACACACACACAAAAAAAAACTCTGTATAAATTCTGCATATTCTTTCCCCTTGCAATGAGAATCTAAGAACTGGGATTGTAAAACTTTATTGTCCTTGCACAAATATTAAAAATATACTTTCATTCCTTTGGTGGAAAGGAATAGTAGAGAAAGTAAAAGAAATTTCATATGAAGTAAAAGGAAAGAGGAAGAAGAGCCAGGAAGAGAGCAAGAGAAGAGGAACTGAAGGAAGAAAAACCACTTTACCTTGTTACAGTGTATTCCAGGTTATCACACACTTGATATTTATTATTACCTCATCTAATGCTTACAGCAATCCAGTAAGGTACATAAATAACTACTATGCCACATTAAAGATGAGGAAACAAAAGCTCTTGAGGATTTAAATTATAACTGTCATTGATGTGGGCTATGGGCGGGAGGCTGTTCATCTCTTTGTAGATAACCTGAGCTGTATGTGTCCTGAGCTGTGGTGTGGGACAGTGAGAAGCTGCAGCCCTGCCCTTCGTAGCCATGGCAACAACTCCAGTCCTGGGAAAACAATTGAGCAATGCAAATTCTATAACATACCAGTTAGTCCAGACAAACTCTGACTACAGTGATGCTATGCCGAAGCTTAAATAAACTTAAGATTGGCCTTGAAGGGGAAATATAATACAGCCTGTGCATGAATTCAGAATTATCTAATTCTGTATCCAAGTATGCCTAGAAATCCAAATAAGTAATATAGGCCCTTTAGGCTTTGAATGTTCAGAAAGGATGTGTATTCAAGGTTGCATCCAGAGGGAATGTGGGCGATATGTTAATTTAAAACCTATCTGGTACTCAGACAAACACTTAACTAACAAAGAAAGTCATTTTCTTTCATAAAAGCACCATTTAACTCCCCACCCTTTTATCTTTTCTGTATAAAAGGGAACCCAAAATTCTGTTCAGGGCCCAGGTTTTGAACAAAAGGCTCCCGAGTCCTGCCATAAACAAATCTTTTTCCTTCCCAAAATTATTCCTGAGTCCTGGGCCTTTCTATATGCAAATAATCGAACCCCCCTCCACTTCTACAACATCAAAATTACTAGAAAATGGCAAAGGGGAATATTATAGAGAGAGAGAATCCCAGAAGGCCTAGAGTAAAGATATGAAAGCATGAAACTGTTTACTTTCTCAACTCCTTCCTTAGAGAATAATCTCTTTGAAGACAGGGAATGTGTCTATCTTCACCACTTAAATCCCCAGGACCTAGCAAGGAGCTCCATAAATACATGCTGCACAAATGACTGAGAAGGAAAACACAAACTAGGAAAGAACATCAGAAGAGGAGCAAGTGTCAAGAAGACAACTTAACAGTATCAAATATCACAGACATATCTAATTTTAAGAACTAAATTATCTCTCCCTGGATTTGGCAACAAGGAGACTAACAGTGACTTTCTCCAAGCAGTAATTTCCAGTGGAGTGATGGTGAAAAGAATCGTGGAGGCTCTTCTGTCCCTTTTATTTGAACCCATAATTAGCACTATACTCATTAGAAATATGTCCCAGAGACTTAAATCTTTGGTCCATTCATGTGCCAGTTGAGTCCTGAATTTCAGCAGAATTACAACACCTACTCTCCAGTTGATTAGACTCACCCAGAACAACTAACAAGATGATGATGGATAATGCCCATCCTAAGGAACAGAGAGTGTCTACAACTGCAAGCAAGATAGCTCCATCCATTTGCCCCATGGGATCTAAGCCCCTCTCAATTAAAAGCAGAGTGGGCATTACTATCCCAAAATTTCCGACCAGCGAATGAAAAATGGACTTATTATTCTACTGTAGTCTTATTATTATTGTAGTGATGTGGGCTATGGGTGGAAGGCTCTGTGTCTCTTCAGAGATAACTAAGTTGTTTGACTTGTGGGTGTGGAATGGTAAGAGGCTGCAGTCCTGCCCTTAGGGACAGTGACAGCGGCTCCAGTCCCAGGAAATGTTTAACAATGCAAGGGCTATAAACTTTAAGTATTTAGGGGAAATGCAAAAACCAAGGCTTATCTAGAATGTCTGGAGTCCATGCTAAAAGCTTACCTAAGATGTGGAAGAGATATATGCTAATTGAAGCCTATTGAGAACTGAAACAAAGGGACCATTTGGCCTTTCCTCTCTGTATAAAAGACGTTTGAAAATCTTGTTCGGGGCTCGGGATTCAAACTGAAAGCTCCCGAGTCCGGCCGGCCATCAATAAACCATTTTTCCTTCTCAAAATCATTGCTGAGTCCTGGCCTCTCTATACTCAAATAATTGAACTTCTCTTAAATTCCACAATAGTAGTAATGGAAGAACTCTTATTGTTGATATAAAGGCAGTGTCCACCAGAGGTTCTGGGGGATGGGAGAGGTAAGAATAGGTGTAACATGGGGACATTGTGAGAATGTTGGATTTGTCCTGAATGACATTGCAGTGATGGATACAGGCAACTGAATATTTTGTTATAACTTACAAAATTGTGCAGGACAAAGTGCAAACTATAATGTGAACTGTAGTCCAAGGTTTGTAGCAATGCTTCAATATGGGTTCATCAATTTTAACAAATATATCACACTATTGAAGGATGTTGTTAATGTGGGAAAGTGTGGGGTGGGGAGGGAGTAGGGCATATGGGAATCCTTCACATTTTTTATGTAAAATATATGTAATCTAAAACTTCATTAAAATTTTAAAAAATTAATTATGAAAAAAAAAGCAGAGACAGTCAATCAATGTTCTGCAACTTAAATCTTTTACTATTTCTTTCCTGGCAGTGTTAATGACAGCAGCCTAAAAAGTTGGAAATTATTTTCCAGGCATACTGAAATCAAAGCAGTATTTCTCTTTGGTCTAGGAAAAGAAAAGGAGGGAGGGAAAAATAAGTCAAGGACCAAATATATTAATTATCCAGGCAAAAATTATCCCATCCAGATATATGCTTTAAAAAGAAAGAGGCAGAAAAGACCTGAAAGAAAATTCAGTCCACTCTTTCTTTCAACTAATGAAAAAACTTTGACTAGTTTCTCAGGTATGAACAATGAAGTATGAACCTTAGGCTATTTTCATCTTTTTGTAGTATATGGAGATTAAGAAAAATAAAACATGACTAAAAATTAAATAGCACAACAATCAACCAGTTGTTTGATAATGACACCTAAGAAGAGCATTTCAAGAATTAACAAAATATAAATTAATATCTATATAAGGATATCTACATAATGAATTTTTTTCTAAGTGATGAAAATAACACACCATTTGAATATGTGATTGTCTTACTAGTGAAAAAACAAAACCAGCACAATTTAAACATGAGCTATATTTTCTGAAAAATGGAACTGCTGGTAAAGTTCCAAACTTCCTATCCATTGAAAAGGCAAATTTCCTTACTCCTTGATCCATCAAGATTAAAAGAAATAGTCCTGAGATTTAAGGAGGTTGTTACATTCATTAAGTTAACAAAGAGTAATATGAGCCTTTGAGCATAGGTCAATAAATAAAAATAAATGTAAAAAATAAAAAAAAAAATACTGTGGAAAAACTAGAAAGGATGATGCTCTCTAACTTAGTCATCATCTTTCTTTTTTATACACAAGCATCTATTCTTTACTATATGTTAAGAAATAAATGATTATTTAATTTAAAATAAATCAGGACAATGCCATTAGAAAATGATTTAAATTTGTGGAATTCTTATTTACAGAATAATTACAAAGAAAAGCAAACTTACTACGTTCAAATTCCACCAAGGAACAGAAAGGACCTGGGGGACCTGCTGTACTGACCAGATAAGGCCTTCTGTAATTAGCATGCCTATTATATGTATGCTAAACAGTATCCCCAACTACAAAAGACTGCTCAGAAACATTTTGTTCCTTTAACCATTTAAAATATTCCTTTCTAATCTTGCTCACATTATAAGTTTGCATAGGCAATGAAGAAAGAATTCTAGAAGAAAAAGTAAATTTCACTTCAGAGACTGTAAACAACCATTACTTAATAGAGTTCAAAGTAAAGAGGTTTTTATTGGGTTTGGTTTTACCTTTTTCTAAATATATCTCTGTTAAGCATTTATTACTCCTAGCTACTTTTAATATTAACATTTTTTGAAGCCGGATTTAACTTCAAATGGTTTTTTGACATTGGGAAATGACCTCATAAATTTTAAATAGATTAAAATCAATGATATGAAAAATAGTGGTAAAATGAAATGAGCACTGGCTTGGGATTCAAGAGGTTCTCTAACTAAAATAGCTTGTGCATAAATTCAAAATTATCTAATTCTGTATCCAAGTGTCCCTACTCTCTAGAAATCCAATTAAGTAATATAGGCCCTATAGGCTTTGACTGAATGTGTATTCAAGGTTGCATCCAGAGGAATGTAGGCGATATGTTAATTCAAGCTTACCTGGAAAGTGGGGATATGTTACTTCAAGACCTATCTGGTACTCAGTCAAACACTTAACTAACAACTAACAAAGGAAAGTTGTTTTCTTTCACAAAAGCACCATTCGACTCCCCACACTGTATAAGGACCCAAAATTCTATTCAGGGCTCAGGTTTTGAACAGAAAGCTCCCTGACTCCAGGCGGCCGTAAAATAAATCTTCTTCCTTCCCAACGTTATTCCTGAGTCCTGGCCTGTCTATATGCAAATAACTGAAACTTTCTCGACTTCTATAACATACCTATATTTTCTGCCTTTAATCCAGCAAACATGACCATAGGAAAAACACTTAATCTCTATGTCTCCATTCACTTAACTACAAAATACAGCAACTGACTTAAACACCAAGATCTTATCCATCTCTAAACTGCTCTTGACTATGAATAAGGACTACTAAAAGAGGAAAACTACTATTCTACTTAAACTTAGCTCCTGAAGTAGTGCAGCAAGTTTTAACTAAGTACATCCATTCCCCTGAATTTCTAATGTTTGACTTGAGAAGTAGGCCTTTTAAAACTATATCCTCTGACTTCAAGATATATTAAAAAATATAATGTTTTGAGGCTGTAAAGACAATTTTAAGATATTATATAAAAACAGGTCAAATGTAATAACATTTAATGTTTGTATAGTTCTTTAAGGTTTATAATGAACTTTTACATGTCATCTCCTTTAATCTTATCAACAAGATAATAGTTAAGATTCCCATTTACAAAGATCAAGTTCAAGATGGTACTAGGACTGAGTCTTCTTACTTCCTCCACAGTCTACATTCGGTTCCTCACACCATACTACCTCAAATATACACATGAATCCCTTGAACTCAAGTTCTTTTAGTGGGTAATGTTTCTAAAAAATGTTTAATTGAAAACTGTCATAGTCCAATGAGATTGGGAAAGCAGAGCAAAAACCATGCCCAAAGTACTACCACCAAAATTTCTTACACTGTGAGTTAACTTTTATTTGCAAGTTGTTCCTAAAGAAAGATTTAAGATATCTCAAAAACTTAAATAATTGAGACTAATCCAGAAAAGAAAAAGAAGTACTTCTCTTTGCATTTAAAAGGGAAACACCAGGTAAACACAGTGTATAATTCACTTGGATTCCAGCATCAAAAAATTACATGATTCTTTTTTTTCTTTCATTTTTTAAATTTTTTTTTTTAAAGGTACATAGATCACACAAAATGTTGCACTAAAAAATATGAGGTTCGCACATACCCCACTCCTCCCACATAGACAACTTGTTTCATTTGTGTGGGACATTCATTGCATTTGATGAATACATTTTGAGGCATTGCTAAACTGCATGGATTATAGTTTAGGTTGTAGTTTACACTCTCTCCCAGTCCATTCAGTGGGTAATGGCAGGATATATAATGTTCTGCATCTGTTCCTGCAGTATCATTCAGGACAACTCCAAGTCCCAAAAATGCCCCAATGTGACACTTCTTTCTCCCTCTTCCTGCCTTCAGCAACTCTAGTGGCCACTGTCTCCACATCAATGACATATTTCTTCCATTGCTAAAGTCACAATAATTCTATAGTAGAATACCAGTAAGTCTACTCTAATCCATATTTTATACCTCCATCCTGAGGACTCTGGGATGGCAATGTCCGTTCCACCTCTAAATCAAGAGGGGCTTAGATCCCACATGGATGATGGATGGAATTCTTCTGCTTGCAGATGTAGACTCTCTCGGTTCCCTGGTATGGTGCATGACCATCCTCACCTCTCTGTTAGGTGACCTGGGTAAGTCCAACGGACTGCAGAGTAGGTATTCTTAAAAATTTGGGGGTTATTTAATTTATTTCAAATTTTTTTAAAGATTTATTTTTAAAAATTTCTCTCTCCCATTCCATCACCTGCCCCTGTCTGTTCTCTGTGTCCATTCACTGTGTGTTCTTCTGTGTTCACTTGCATTCTTGTCAGTGGCACCAGTGTCTCCTTTTGCTGTGTCATCTTGCTGCGTCAGTTCTCTGTGTGTGCGGCACCACTCCTGGGCAGGCTGTGCTTTTTTAGCACGAAGCAGCTCTCCTTGCAGGGCGCACTCTTTGGGCATGGGGCTCCCCTTCATGGGGGACACCCCTGCATGGCACAGCACTTCTTACACGCATCAGCACTGGGCGTGGGTCCCCTCACCACACAAGTCAGGAGGCCCTGGGTTTGAACCCTGGACCTCCCATATGGTAGGCGGACGCTCTATTAGTTGAGCTAAATCCACTTCCCTATTTCAAATTTTTATTTCCCTTTTGAGATTCAGCACAATTCAAATTTGCACTGTATGAGGTACTCTTGTCTGAAGAGCTTTGGTACTGAACATGACTTAAACCATATGACCTTGAAATACTCTGCCCATGCATTATCATGCACATGCCACTGGTTACTAAATACAACATCTTTGTCCACTGGTCATTGAGATACAAATTTCTGTGGTCATTCAACCTATTCAGAGTAGGAAAAATAAAATGCAGTTTATCTAAAAAACAGTTCAAACTCACACACTCTCCATCACAGTTACACCTCTATAAATAATGACAATGATTAAATTGTTTGCTACAGAAAGTATTCCATGTTCAGAATTTCTATGAACATATAATACCGGTAATTTCCTATCACCTCTAATCCATACCACAGGATTGTCTGTTTACAAGTAACCAACTGATAAAAGTCCAAAATCTTTCAGTTACTGCTCAAAAAAATCAAAGAATAGTTTTGCAGCATCTAAAAGCACATTTACCATCTATCAATAATTTTCCAGAAATAATTTTTTATTTAAATAATGACTGGCTTACAGACAGGTCTCATTTTCCCAAAAGCCATTTATATATCACTTCTCTGGATAATGAAAATAAAACAACAACGAAAGTTCAATTTTTACCCATCTATACCAGGAAGACTTCTCAGGATCAGGAACATTTATGAAAAGGAAAAAAAGCAATGTAAAAACTCTCATCCAGCAGAAGGAAGTAGTAGTGGAGCTTTCAAATCTTTCTACTTGGCTGATTTTTATTCAAAAAAGCTGGGAGAATACACCACTGATTTCTTGAAATCTATTTCTGAGTATGTGTCTAACTTCAATAAATTTTCCTTTTTAAGTTGCAATGCAGAGTTGGTTTTTAACAATTCCTTATGAGGCAGGCTAGATTAGGGAATAAAAAGACAAATCTGGGAACTGGCAGAAAAACACAGCCATGAAACACATGGCTGTGGGAACCATCCCTGAGAGAAGGACCCTACAAGATGGCTGCTGGAAGACCCTCCTAGAATTTCTCATTTCGCATGGGATTTCTCCTGGAATGAAGGAAAAGCCCTGGATATTCTCAAGGGGCCTTGCCATTAGGCACCCCAGGGGAAATGATGAATGGGATAGCCAATTAAAACAGCAGCTGGGACTCCTCCTCCAAACATTAACAAGGGGCAGGGTAATTAATGGTTTAAGCAAGTGCAGAAGCTAAATCAGCCTTTTTTTACCTTCTCCCCCATTTTTTGCCCTTTCTTTCCCTGCCTGAATTAGGATGCAAGTTAAGATGTGGGGATTTGTAATCTATAATAGGGACTTATAGTCTGTAAATGAGCCATTTTGGCCCCTTTTTAGCCCTTTTCCCTTTCTCTGCCTCAACCAACCTGCAAGTATACCTGGGACCCATAATCTGTTATTTTCTTCCATTTTCCATCTCTCATTTTCTTAGTAAACCAGTGGCCTAACTAAACTGGCATGTACTTAAAATTCTTTTTTTGTAACATAGCCAAGAAACTATAGAAAATCTGGCAACACTTATAAAACTGGTGGGCTTCTGACCGTAAATAAGTAAAGAGTTCAATGAGGTCATATCCATAGCAGTTTTAACAGTCTCCAAAGTCAGTGTCCAGGTTCAGTTTTCATTTCTCCCTTAGTTATTTTTGTTAGTGAAGATTAGGGTTGGCTGAAAAATAACAGGAAACTCCATATAGAAGTTTATTTTTCTCTCTTATGTAAATGACCAAATGTTGGCAACCCAGGATTGGTGTGGAGGCTCTGCTCTCCAACATCCACAGAGCCCAGGTCCTTCCAGCTTTCTGCTCTGCTATCCCCAGGGTACAGCCCTCATCTTCATGGTCCAAGATGAGCTTCAACTGACACCTGCCTGTGATAGGAGAAAGGAGGAATACAGAAGGAAGGAAGAAGAAGCAAAAGATACAACCCTCAAGAAAGTTTCCCAAAGTTATCCACAATACTTTTTTTTTTTTTTTTTGCCACAACTTAGTCACAGGTAACTGCAAGGGAGGTTAGGGAATATGGCATTTACTCTGAGTGGCCACATGTCCAAATGAAAATTTTATTACTATGGGGAAAAGGTGAAAATGGATTTGAGGGGACTAGCTATCTCCACCACAGAATCTGTGTGACCTTGTGCAAGCTATTTATAGTACCTCCTTTAGGCACTGATTGCTCAACTGTAAAATGAGGTAATAACATAACTTCCCATTATAAAGTTACTGTGAACATAAAATGATAATAATCAATACAGAGGGTTTAACACTGTGCTTCACACATAGTAAATACCCAACAAATGAAGGCAATTAATTTTTCTTCAGATATTTTCTTTCTTTTGCTGATTTCCTTCCAGTGGTTAAAAATTGGGTAAACTGTTTTGTTCCCTTTTGTTTATCTACTCTTTCCCAACCTCCAAAACACAGTGTGAACAGATCGATCTTTTCAAACCAATGTTTTCAAAAAGGCCCTGTCTATTTCTAGTGCCCTTTCCAAACACACATGCATACACACACATACATTGATTCTCCTTATCACAGAAAAACTTGAAAGGCATCCACTGCCCTAAGTTCAAGGGCTAAACTCTTTTTAAAGGTATATCATAACTTCTACAACTCCCCTTTCTTTACCATCCCAGTATCTTTCCTGGGCTCTCGCCCAAAATGATCCAATGTGGATAATACTTATGATATTAATAGGAATGAGAAAAAATGATCATGACCACAAGTACTAAATTGATAAAGCCTACCATTTATTGAAAGCTTTTACTTTTCTAGGAAACATTCTCAGTGTTTTACATGAAAGGTCTCCTTAATTTCATAATAATCTTATAAGGTTATCACCATTATTATCCCCTTATTATAGATTAAGTCAAAAGCTTAGAAAGGTTATACCCAAAGCAGCTGTGACTTGAACAGAGGTCTGCTGAACTCCAAAGTTGTGTTTAACTACCGTGTGACACTTGTCTTCCTACACAAACATGCAACCTGCATAGTCTATACATTTACCTGAGTCGCTTTATTTATTTCTCTCCCCTCCGCCCCCCCCCCCCAACACACAGTGTCTGCTCTGTGTTCATTCGCTGTGCGCTCTTCTGTGACCGCTCCTATCCTTATCAGCGGCACCGGGAATCTGTTTTTCTTTTTGTTATGTCATCTTGTTGTGTCAGCTCTCCGCGTGTGCAGCGCCATTCCTGGGCAGGCTGCTCCCTCCTTCACGCTCTCCTTAGGGGGCGCACTTCTTGCACGTGGGACTCCCCTATGTGGGGGATGCCCCTGAGTGGCATGGCACTTCTTGTGGGCATCAGCACTGTGCATGGGCCAGCTCCACACGGGTCAAGGAGGCCTGGGGTTTGAACCGTGGACCTCCCATGTGGTAGGCGGACGCCCTATCCATTGGGCCAAGTCAGCTTCCCTACTTGAGTCACTTTAGAATTCTTTTCTAATCAAATCCTGCAGAATTTCATCAGGTCTAGCACATTTACAATCTCTTCTATGGGACCTTCATCAATTAATAATAAATGATAGGAAACAGCAAAATAGTATTTATATGACATAAATCAGGCACATACCATTTTAATAGTTATAACAACCCTGTGAGTTCAAACATAATTATCTATGTTTTGTAATGAGGAAACTGAGGTTAAGTAATTTGTCCAAGTTCACATAGCTACTAAGAGTAAATGGTGGAGTTTTACCTAAAATTTGGGGGAGGTAACGGCCTCTGATTTCAATTCAAGAAAACACTTTTTTGCTGTTGTTACTAATGTAATCAGTTTTTATAATGGCATCTGCAAATAATGGGATGCTTATTATTAAAAAAAAAATTTTTTAAGTAAATGGTGGAGTCAGGATTTCAATCCAGGTACTGTAGGTGCATAGCTCATGATTTTAACCATGATATCACACTGCCACTCATTTATCTTCCATAATCTATTTATCTCCATTCTAACAAAATGTATTCTTCCTGTATCCCTTATTGTAACATTAAATCACAAATAGCCTTTTATTACACAACCATTTTATATATCAAAATATCATGCGCATTATTTTTCAGCCACTCTTAACAGACTCTGTTGAAGACTGATGAAACCCTACTAATACCAGGAAATCTCAAGAAATTGTTTATAAGTTTAGTCTATATTATTTTAAAACCTGTGGCAGACAGCAAATGAAAATGAGACTTCCTGCAAAACACCTAAACAATAAATCCATAAACTTGTCTTGGCTTCTTAATATGATCAATATTATCTTGACAGAAAGTATCACATATACACATAAAAAGATACTCAGTAAAGTCTTGTTTTAATTAAGCTGAATATTCAAAGCCTCATAAAGACACAATAAGTAATCTTTGCAATTACTTCAGCGGTATTCAAGGACAATTCTATATTCTCCATTTTGTACACAAAGAAGAGAAATGATAGTGTTTGAATCATTGTACATTTGATATTGAAAGTTGTGGTTCTCTGCTCAGCATTTGATACATTACTGGATCATGTAATCTTGAAAAACAAAACATCAACCGTGATATTCACACTACAAGAAACTAAAGTAGAATACTGCGAATACTGGTAACTACCTGCAGTCCTCTTCCTCTACCCTTTCTCCACACAGCACTCAACATCTCCTCCAAATTAGAAGGAGAAAAGTTAAAAGAACCTAACTCAAAGAGCTGACCAATTATTTGTCCACCTGGAGTGACCATGACTGAGAAATAAACAAAGATGGACCAATCCTTTAAGAAAGTGACCCTAAACTCTTGCTAATGAGGAGGTTCCAAATATTTCTTTAGGTGGGAAAAACTTCCCACCCCATCTCCCATCCTTCATCCCTATCCCTCCCTGGTTACTGACAGGCAGCAAAATGGAATTTTCTTTTCTTGCTCTTTGCTTGGCATCTATTACAGGTACAAAGTGTAAATGACAATGGAACTAACTACCGAAAGTTTAAAACCAGAGAAAAAAGATGCAAAAGTTAAAACTATTCACCAACTGGATATTTAATAACAGGATGTCCTGAAAAATATTCTGCCTGGTAAGTTATTTAGGTGGAAAAGAAAAGGATTATGTTTGAATGAGACTTCTAAAGAAAATTACTATGAAGACAGTCTCATTCCTCCCAGGCAAAATTATTCTCTCCATCTTTAGTTTTTCTATATTCTGTATCCCTGTCTATACTTCAAAAAAACCTTATTTCTCTTACCAAATTATTAGGTCCTAGAGGGAAAGCACTGTCTTGTTTATGATCCCCAATAATTATACACTGCCTGACAATTAGAAGACCCTAAATGCTTGTGAAATTCAAGACAAATACACTTAGGGCAACTGTGAACAATCTCTTTTCTGAACACAATATGCTCATCATCTATGTAACTCTGCTGATAATTATTATGAACAACTGTGTGGCATCTCTTGGAATAGTTTTTAGAATATTGTGTGATTTTTATGTTGCTATTTAAGTTCCCATAAATGCATTCTGATTTTCCCATGTGTTCAGTATACTCCTTGAGGGTAAGATCCATTTCTTATGTTTCCTTTCAAATTTTATATGACTTAACATAATGTCTCACATACAGAAACGTTCAGTAATTAGTTGTCAACTAATCTTCATATTTGCTGCAGCCCTAACATAACCAGTATGTCCCAGGGGAAAAAAAGCATGAATAAAAGTTTCATGTTAGTACTTATCTGACTTTCTGTTTTTAGTTTTCTACCTGGAAAATAAGGAAACTATAACTATTAAAAATTATGCAAGAGAGTAATAGAATCATTTGCAATCCACTTTGTACTTCAGGACAAAATGATAATCCATAAATTGAAAAAGGTATTAAAATATGCATTTCTACTGAGCCTGGGGCTCAAATTTCCTAAAATTTGATAGATACTTCTTAATACTACAAGACAGAACTTTACACGCACTGGAGCAAGTATCCCAGAAAAGGCACAGAAACTGATAAACATGTTGAAAAGCTACAATGTCTTTATCTTGGAGGAAATTTGTTTTCTAGTTGTAGTAAGACCTGGGGTGACAACATTTTTTTGGGTTACTTAAAAGTACTCTCAGCTCAAATTAAATGAAGAACTTGCCTAGAAGCCAATAAAACTTTTCCCTTATTCATCCAACAACTGAGAAGAACAGAGCAGATATGTTCTATGGCCCTGAAGATTTGAGGCATTAGAAGAAGAAATAAGTGAAACTATTTGCCTAACTGTTAAAACAACTAGTACATATTCATCCCTTTGTACTTCACTGCTATGTAATGTATTTCAGAACCCAAACATCAAATGAGTTGATTTCTGGAAACTTTTGACTACATCAATAACAATTACGCTACTTATTACACGCCAAACACTGTTTTACATGCTTTGCATATATGAATTTATTTTATCCTTACAAGATTTAATATTATCCCCATTTTTTGATGAGGAAACTGACCACAGAAAGGTTAACTGACCACCCAAAATCGCTAAACAGAAGAGCTGGGATATGAACTAAATCAGTCTGACTCCAAAGATTTTGTTCTTAATTAATGTGCTGAACTGTGTGTTCATGTAACAGCCAAGCATAGATATATGCAATCATTGTTTTTGCTATAAATGTAACCTAATTTATACTTATAAATTTATAACTAATTTACATACATGTACAAATTGAAATATATTAATTTTAAGTTTTTGCATTTACTACAGTCATGGTTTAGAGTATGTAATAAAGATTATTCTGTCAAAATACTCGAAAACACTCTAAATCAGGGGTTAACAAACCTTTTCTTTCAAGGGCCAGTAAATATTTCAAGGGCAGTAAATATTTTCGGCATGGGAGTCATACAACTCCTTAGTACAAAAGCATCTGCAGACAATATATAAATGAGATGGTTTAAACTTCATTACAAAACAAATCTCAGGCTTGACTGGGCCAAAGGGGCAGGACTGGGCCATGTTTGCTGACCTAAATGAATATAATGTACACATAACAGAGCTGCAGTATGGTAAATTTAGACAAACTGCTTTACTAGAAGTAAGTTGCTTTAAATAATTTATTTGGTTTAAAGCACTGGTGCTCAACCAGGGACAAATGTATTTCCCAGGACACCTCCAGGGACATGTTTGATTGTCACAACTAGGGGGAGGGAAATTGCTATTGGCTTCTAGTGGTTAGAGGTCAGAGATGCTGCTAAACATCCTTCAATACTTCCCACAACAAATCATCCAGCCCAAAATGCTAACAGTGCTGAGGTTAAGAAATCTCGGTTTAATAAATTAATATTTACTTAAAGGGTCTTTTCTACCTATCCCTACTAAAAAAACTTCCTCATGTGATCGTGATATAACCCTATAAGGAAGAGAAACTATGTTTATTTCATAGTCCAAAGAAGAAAACTTAAGTTCAGAGAAGTTAAATAATGTACATGGATTCAAACAGTCAATTATGCATCAGAGCTAACCTAGGTCTTAATGTTTTATATCCATGTTCACCCCCCATACCTCATAGAATTTTATGACATTTATACTAGCTAAACATAAAAGTGTTACTTTAAAATTAGATTTTCAAAATATGAAGCTAAAAATACTGAATTTCGTGTTTTAGGCATTGTTGAGTTGTCGTAAGATTTAATCCTGGAAGGCAGAAAGAAGATAGTATAACCTACAAATGTTAAATTAGTGTTCAAAAAATGTCCTGGGAAGGAATCACAACACATTAATTTGGACTATAATCTCTCGTCTCCCACCCCCACCCCATAATCTCTGCTTCTTCATTAACAGGGTCACCTCTCAATCTCACTTTACTTCTCCTACTCATAGTTCTTAATTTCTTTTCTTAACTTGTAGAGTGGACTACCCATCAGCTGAATAACTTTGATATGACTGAAAATGGAACTAAGTATTTGAGACTACTGTGAATATCATACTTAAGTACCTCAATTTGGTGGTGGTGGAGTTAAAACTGTGGGGAGGAAAAACTGGTTTGTGGAGATATTAACTATGGCAGATTTACTTATTATTGTAATTCATGTTAATTGAGGGATTTATAACATTGCTATAACCAGATATCTTTGCCCCTCACATACAACCAGTCATACAGCCAGTTTGTGTTAGCTTATTTCCATTCCTTTACTTGTTATCTCATGTTAAGTGAACGATTTATAACATTGCTATAACCAGATGCTTGTCCTGCATTTACAGTCCTCTTTTACTGTCAATTTATACTTTCCCCAGCTGGCTTTTGTCAGTTTTCGAGGGTTCTCAGACCAATGCTTGCACACTTCCTGTTAACCATACCAAAACATAACCAATTAACACCTTCCAAATGAAATAATATCACTATCTACACACCTCCCTTTGTTTAAATCGCATAAATACCCAAAGCTCTTTAGACTCAGGGAGAAAGATTTGAGCTGGTGGGGGGTGGAGTAGACTCCTGTCTCCAAGCAGGTCAACCTTGCACTAAAGCTCTTTCTTTTCTTTCTTTGTGCATCAGGCAACTGAATCCATTTGCTTGGTAACAGAGATATACTTTAGTTTCAGTCTGCACGATTAGGGGGCATAGGGAAAAAAAAGTCCCCCAAAAGTCCATAGAACTCTCTCTATTGAAACCCAAGTGGGGACAACAACTGCCAATCCTAAAATACACTTTCATGAAAGGGAACTTTTGAGGATACACATATTAGTTCCATTCTCACAGTGCCAAGGTTCTTCAGTATACCTGGACATTTAGCTGAATCTAGAACCTATAAGAGTTGCCAAGTCATGCTTTCAGCTCCATCAACTCTGATTCTTATCAAGATACTTCATTAGACACAAAATCAAAGAAACTGAACATTTATCAAAGTGAAATGAATTAGAGTGACATGAAATAGTATAGGCTAAAATGGAATTCTTTCTTCTACCCAGTTCTCTAGTCTTATCGTCAATCTCAATAGCACAAGTAAACTGACTTCTACCATCTTTAAATTAGAGACAGCTAAACTAAAACATAATATTTTAATTCAGAGAATTTTTAAGTATATAGTTAATGTGCTATCACTATGGTTTGGATGAGATACACTTAAGTTGAAATTTTTATTGTTCTGAGATATATAGTTAAGTGTTTTAAAACTTATGTTCATGGTATTAATGAGCAATAGAAAATACTGTGCCTGTTTCAAGAATACATTTAATAAACTAACTGCTTTCAAAATATATAACATAGGATGAAACATATGGTTTTTAAATTTCATAGAACAAAAGCAAAGTTTGAAAAGGATGACTAAGTGAGACATCTCTAAATGGAGTATTCCTTCATTATGAACAGAAAGTAACATTGCTGCCTTCAAACTCATTCCATCATTTTCTCTGAGAGAAACACACCCACATGTGTCTAGAACTTTAGACTAATAATGATTAAAAAATAAAACTGAAAGAAAGTATCTGCTTGAACCAAAAATCTATAGCTGTACCTTCCCTTAATTTTGTTTTCTCACCCCAACATCACCATAGCTTCATATAATACCCAATGCAGCTCACCTCCCAAATCATGGTGCCAGTTATTTTTCTCATTAGGAGTCATAAATATAAGGTACCATTTAGCATATTATGGGTAAACAGCAGCATCCTGCTTAACTAATAAAACACAAAGATAACATGATTCACTCCTCTCTAATTATTTCCTCATTCTGAACAGGTATGGAATAGGAAGCTGGGTTGGTATTAAAAACAGGGATCAGTATGGTTTAAAAAAACATACTCAAGAGTAACGTCTACAAATGTAACCTGAGAGTTTATTTGGAGTAAGTCAAGCTATATCTACTTTCAACCAATAATTGGTCCTCCTCTGCTTAGAAAGATCAGTCAAATCAACTGTAGAAATAAACAGAATGGCAGATGACACACTAAGAATCATCATTATCTCTAGAGTAACTTCTGGCAAAACTTGAAAGTGAGGCAAGGTTAAACCAAGTAAAGTAGAAAACTAATTAAGCTATATATATATTTGATTCAATGGAAATTTTAACTTACTCTGACAGGAAAACTATAAATCAGCAATTAGGAATTTTTTAAGGTTCAGAAAAAACATCACGGATTTTATAGAAAGCACCAAGGTAGCTGGCATGCAGCTCCAGGGTGGACCTTTTGTACCAAATGGCAGTCAGAACAACCAAACTGTGGGAAAATTAACAAATTCTAATTTAGAAATACCAGAACCTCAAAGAGCCATAGGGATGAATTGCTCCTGCCTTGATCTGATACCTTAAAAAAAAAATTCCTACTTCCAATTTTTGTGGAAAACTCTGAAGGGAGAGGAGAATGCTTTCCATATTCCCAGTCCCCTTTAGGGAAGAATAAGGAAATGACAGACAAAAGGCACAAGTTAACTGTTTGAACTGGGATCAGTCCAAATACAAAGATTATATTAGAGTGCTTTCTTTTTCTTTTGAAGAAAAGGGCTGAGATGGCAGCACTGTGATTGCCTGCTCTTTGATCCCTTGGACCTCAAGTTGTGGTCCATTTACTGTCAATAGGCCCCTTCCTCGTAGTCATCAATCAAGAAAGCAGCAGCCCTCCTGACAGAGCAATTCTCCTTTTCCATTGCACATCTTTTTTTTTTTTATTTCTCTCCCCTTACTTCCCCCACTTCCACTTGTCTGCTCTCTGTGTCCATTGGCTGTACGTTCTTCTGTGACCACTTCTATCCTTATTAGTGGCACCGGGAACCTGTGTTTCTTTTTGTTGCGTCATATTGCTGTGTCAGCTCTCCGTGTGTGTGTGGCGCCATTCCTGGGCAGTCTGTGCTTTCTTTCATGCTGGGCGGCTCTCCTTACAGGGCACATTCCTTGCATGTGGGCTCCCCTACGCAGGGGACACCCCTGCGTGGCAGGGCACTCCGTGCGCACATCAGCACTGCACATGGGCCAGCTCCACATGGGTCAGGGAGGCCTGGGTTTGAACTGCGGACCTCCCATGTGGTAGGTAGATGCCCATCCACTGGGCCAAGTCTGCTTCCCCCATTGCACATCTTGAAGATGTGAAACCCTAGACCTTAAAAATGGTTTCACTCTTCTATAGGAATTTGGAGAGTCAGCTTAGCTTCCAAAGGCTTAAAATTTAAGGGAACATCTCCAGCTCATTTGAGTTTGATATAAACTTAAAGGAACTACTAGGATCCTAGCTTCAGTTAGCTACCTCATATCTGGCCATGAGGGTGATAGGACAATGTAATTCAGTTACTGCCTCTGATCTGACACAGGTAGGAAATGTTCAGTAGGATGCTGATGCCTAATCTTACACCAAGGCTATGGTGAAGGCACGGTTCCATAAAGTAGTGGAAGTGGAATGAAGGGGGAGCAGGGGAAGTCATAGGAATGAGGACAGGAATCCCCAGAGGATGGTACTGAGATGTACAGAATATCTGTGACTCAGACCAGAACTGATACCTAAGCAGAAGATATACATGGCCATCAAATCAACAAGAGTGGTGTTTGTATCCAGCAAATGACACAGTTCCATTCAGCTTCAATCAAAGCATCTGCAAGGCAGTCAGTGATTTCCAAATTCAAAATATTAGACCTGCCATTATGACCCTGAAGAATTCACTGGAGAACCTCTAGTGAAGGCACAACCTCCATACTGTACTCCAGAAATCATGGGCAATTCAGCATGATCAGCCATCGGCAGCGGCAAAGGTTGATGAACAAGCCAGTAAGTTGACCTTTTTGGGCACAGAGATCACCATGTAGATGCAATTTAGTCCCCTTGCACTAGTTATATAATTGCCAGTTCATGTATGTCATTCAAGCATTTATATATATTGATCAGATCCTTTGCAGACATATAGTATTAAAGGATATAGCACCCTACAGCTTACAGTCCAGCTATAAAGACTCCTTGATTTTGGGTGGTTGAAGAACTCAGACATGAAGTAACTGATTGGTATAAGCATTCAGATTCTGTCTTCATACCACCAATGATGCTCCTAAATGTTTGATCTTGACTAAATGTACTGCAATCAAGCAGCAGAAAGCAGTTTTCAAAGTTGAGCTCACTTCATCTCTTTTCAAATACTTAAGTCTGAGTAAAGAACTCAAGATCTAGCAAAGAAAGGTTACATGTAATGTCTCAATTTCAAATGTTTAAAGCTGGTCTCAGGTTTATTCAGATTCCAAACTTGACTTGGCTCTGACTCCTCAAAGTTTAAGCTTCTGCTACCACTACTGCCAGTTGATGAGAAGGAAGGGTATGAGTTGGGGGGAGAGGGAAAGAGGACAACTGTAAGCCTCTTAAATAGCCTCTGCTTTCACTCACTCATTTTCTTATTTCATCTATCCTGTTTAAAGACAGATAAGTACTTCTAAAAACTTCATACGTATATTTTCTACTTTTTGCTTATCTGTATACTGTAATGTTTCTAAAATGTACTTATATATGGAAATTATTTTTAAAAGACAAAACAAAAACTCTGCCTTAATTTTGACATTCCCATAATATAGTCCAAATATGCAACCCTCAACCATTAGGTTCCCCAATGCCTTTCCATTCTCAGCTTTCATTAATCTTCTACAATGAACCCTGAACCCAATCAAACTAATCTATTCCCATTTCCTGATTTCCTGAGTTCCTATCAATTTCTTTCCCATTCCTATAATTTTGTTCATTCTCCTCTACCACAATGCCATCAACGTTGAGACTATTTACATTTACCGAAAACAAAAAGTTATCTTTCTCTCCTTCTTGAAACTTGCCCCACAAACTAAGAGTCAACAATGATAATTAACTGCCCATGGATTTTTTTCCCCTGTGTAAACATATAATCTCCCCTAATCATAAACATTAAGGAAAAGGAACATGTATTTTTTCTTGGCATATAACGTATGCTCAACAAATGTTTGTTGAATGAATCCCTTTAGCAGTTTGATATAGTTACGAATTCCAAAAATAGATATTGCATTATGTTTGTAATCTGGTCTGTTACTGGGCAGAGTGAGTTATGATTAGGGCTTTGATTGGGCCACGTCATAAGGGCAAGGCATGGCAAAGGTCAGAGTTGGAGCTTTTGATGAGAGGGTTCTTAATGTTGGAGTTTTGATGTTGGAGTTTGATACTGAAGTCATAAGCTAGAGCCCAGGGAAAGAGACAGAGTTATTCACCGAGAGTCTACAGCTGACCTTGTGGAGAGAGGCAAAGCCTAGAGCGCCTCTTAGTCTACTGCTGTCCTTGTGGAGAAAAGAGGAGCTGAGCTCACAGGAACCCAGGAAGCCTGAACCCTTACAGACATCAGCAGCCATCTTGCCTAACACATGAAAACAGATTTTGGTGAGAGAAGTAACTTATCCTTTAGGGCCTGGTATCTGTATGCTCCTACCCCAAATAAATACCCTTTATAAAAACCAACCGATTTCTGGGGTTTGCATCAGCACCCCTTTGGCTGACTAATACAATCCCTAAAGATACTTATTGCAATGATTTTTACATAATTAAACCAAGTGTTCGATAAATATTTGCTGTTTATGTGACTAAGGGAAATGAATGCAAGGGCATGCCATAAAGCTATTGAAGGGTATCCTATCTATATTGTAAACACCTTAGGGAGAATTTTAAATATTAGAGAACATTAGTATTTCTCAAGGGTGGGTTAAGTAATGATGGATAACAGCTGAAATTGAGAATAAAAGATAATGTGTAACTAGAAATACTTGTAACCTTTTTAAAGGACTCTAAATATATATTCCGTTTACAAAATGTGTATACTAGTACTTTTCAATTTATCTCTAAACAAAGAGTTCTCATTTATGGAGAACGCATAATTGTGAAAGAAGACAACCATTTTCTTTGTTTACTTTAAAGATTTATTTAGTTATTTATCTTCCTCCTTTCCCTTCCTCCTGCCCTGGTGTTCTTCTGTCTTTGTTGTCTTCTCTTCTTATTTTTCTCCTCTAGGTTTCACTGGGATTCGATCCTGGAGACCCCTGTTGCGGGGGGGAGGGGGTGTTTCCTGTTGATTTTACCACCTTAGTTCCTGGTTTCTGCTGCGCTTCACCTTGACTCTCCCCATCTCTCGTTCTGATGCCTCATCATCTTGCTGCATGACTCATTTGCATGGGGCACTGGCTCACCACACAGGCACTCACGTGGGCAGTGTTTTGCCGCATGGGCACGCTTTCTCTTCTTCTTTTTAACCAGGAGGCCCCAGGGATTGAACCCAGATCTTCCCATACGGTAGGCAGAAGCTCTATCACTTGAGTCACATCCACTTCCCTCTTATTTGCTTTAAACATGACCAAGTGAAGCCTATCAGGACATACTACAATACAAACCAGGCACCCTCTTGCTTATTCTCACTGTTGGAAACCTAATTAAGCAGCAGAGTTGCAAATCCTACTCTCTGGTTCGTTGGACTTACCCAGATCAACTATCATGGAACCAAGAGTGCCTACAACTGCAAGCAGGAGAATTGCATCCATCAACCATGTGGGATCTACGCCCCCTCTCAATTTAGAGGTGGAGTGGACATCACCATCCCAGGGTCCTCAAGAAGGAGGAATAAAATATGGATTAGAGTGGATTTACTGGTATTCTACTATAGAACTATTGTGACTCTAGCAATGGAAGAAAACGTATCATTGATGTGGAGACAGTGGCCATAGTAGTTGCCGAGGGCAGGGAGAGGGAAGAAGATATATGATGTGGGGGCATTTTCTGGACTTGGAGTTGTCCTAAATGATATTGCAAGGTCAGATGCTAGACATTATATATATCCTGATATAACCCATGGAATGGACTGGGGGAGAGTGTAAACTACAATGTACACTATAATCTGAGTGGTGTAGCAGGGCTCCAAAATATATTCACCAAATGCAATGAATGTATCACAATGATGAAAGAGGTTGTTGATGTGGGAGGAGTGGGGGAGTGGCGGAGTGGCGGGTGGGGGGTGGGGTATGTGGGAACCTCTTATATTTTTCAGTGTAACATTTTTTGTGATCTATGTATCTTTGAAAAACTAAAGACAATTAAAAAAGAAATTAAAAAAGAAAAAGAAGCAATAAATGGGAAGCAGATGTGGCTCAAATAATAGAGCTTCCACCTACCACGTGGGAGGACCTGCGTTCAATCCTGGGACCTCCTGGTGAAAAAGAAGAAGAGAAATCATGCCTGCACAGCAAGCTAGTGTGAGCACCAGTGCCCACATGGTGAGCCAGTGCCCATGCAAATACCTGCGTGGTTAGCCAGTGCCCCATGCAAGTGAGTCACATGGCAAGATGATGATGCATCAAAAAGGGAGACAAGGGGAGAGTCAAGGTGAAGCACAGCAGAGACCAGGAACTGAGGTTGCACAATTGACAGGGAACCTCTCTCCCCATCAGAGATCTCCGGGATCGAATCCCGGTGAATCCTAGAGGAGAGAAAATGAGAAAAGAAGACGACAAGGACAGCAAAAACACCAGGGTGGAAGGAGGGAAAGGCGGGGAGGGAGTAAATAAAATAAAATACTTAAAAAAATTTTTTAATCTTAAAAAAAAAAAAGAAGCACTAAACAATCCCCTGCATGCTGGCCTCGGAAACTCTTAAGTGTAAGCAAAAGTACAACAATGCAAAAAAATTATGCTACTATGCTACTATGACTGTTTCCATCAAGAGTTATTTATGTACCCAAAAGCAACATAATTTCTATTACTAACTAAATTTAGAGTACTTTTATTTTCTTCCCTTAAAGCAAATGTGTTCTGTGGTTAAGATATGTGAATCCCTTGGCAAACATTTTATTTTTGCAGAAAAACATTTTCATTTAGGGAAATGTGTTAATTTTAAACTTCTAGGAATGGATTTCTCCTGAAACTGGGAGAAATTATCTAAAACAGATACAAGAAGTCTTCTTAAAGAAGGGAACACGACATGGAATTATAGTGTATAAATCAAAACAAACACTTCATCCTATGATACGTATTATGCCATATTTTACTTAGAAGTAAAAGTACTCATTTTTGGAAAACTCTACCATGCAAAATTCTAAGGATCTTGTTTGTAAATGTCATGGGGATATCATAGATTTCTTTAACTCAAATTGATTTCAGTTTTACCGTCACCAGGTCATAAAGAGGAAACTCTAAGTTAATGATAAACACACTGCAAGAAATATTTTTAGATACCTCCTTCAAGGGAAGCAAACTTCAACTTATTTGTCTCAACATTCTGAAATAGAAAATTTAAGAAAAGGTACATATCCTTAATCAAAAAAGACAAAAGAGAGAAAGCCCAATTTTTAAAAATTATACCAATAATTTGGTCCAATTTACAAAAGTAATTCTCTTGTATTTGAAAAAAATCTGTGATACAAATGAAGAGACCAAAATGAAACTACAAAAAACTTGCTGAATTTTCCTATAAATCATTTCATTTTGGAGGCTAAAGTAGAAGCAGTAAATCAAACAACAGTGAATTAAGACTGCAACTAAATTATAGTCTTTGATTATTAATCTCTAAAGGAATATTGACTGTAATTTCTTGTAGTTCTTTGATTCTTATTGAGGATGTCTGTATCTAAGTTCTTGAGAAATATAGATCTAGGGTTTTCTTTTCTATATTGTCTTGGTCTGTTTTGGTATCAGGGTAATACCAATATTTGATATCCATGTTCTCTCCTCTTCTTTCCAGAAGAGATTGTAAAACTGCGGTTAATTCTTCTTTAAATGTTAGGAAGAATTCCACAGTAAAATCTGGACCTAGAGATTTCTTTTTCAGGAGCTTTTTAATCACACATTCACTTTTTCAATATTAACGGGTTATTAATTCTTGCTTGAGTTTTGGTAGTTTCTGATTTTCGAGGAACGAATTTCTGCTAAATTATAAAATGTATTAGCATAAAGTTGTTCAAAGTATTCCCTTATTATCTTCTTAATGGCTGAAGGATCTATAGTTAAACCCACCATTTCATTCCTAATAATGGTGGTGTGTGTCTTCTCTCTCTTTTTTTTTCTGTCTTACCAGAGGCTTACCAATTTTGTTTTTTTTTTTTTGAAAGAACAGATTTTTTGTTTCATCGATTTTCTCTATTATTTTCCTGTTTTCAATATCACTGATTTCTCTTTTTATTTTTGTTATTTCCTTCTTTCCGCTTGCTTTAGATTTATTTTGCTCTTCTTTTTCTAGTTTTTTGAGGTAGGAATTTAGGTTCCTTGAAGGAAGAACTTAGGTTATCAATTTGAAATCTTTCCTTGATTCTAATGAAAGCATTTAATGCTATCAATTTTCCTGTCAGCACTGCTTTAGCTGCCTGTTACATATTTTGATATGCTGTGTTTTCACTTTTATCCAGTCATATATGTATGTGCATGTGTATATATATATATTTCCCCCCTTTGGAACTTCCTCTTTAACACATGGATCTTTTTTTTTCATTTTGATATTTAACTACTTTGACTTTATTCTGGTCAGAGAATAAATTCAGTATGATTTCAATTCTCTTAAAGTGGTTGACATTTGTTTCATGGCCCAGGATATGATCTATCCTGGTTAATGTTCTAATCAAATGACAGTTGGGGAAAAAAAAAGTAAATTTTGCTCTCTTTAGGTAGAATGCTCTCTATACATGCAAATTATAATCTATTGGTTCCTTGTGTTACTCAGATCGTCTATATCCTTGCTGATTTTCTATCTTGTGATTCTATCAGTTGGTGGGAGAAAAGGGATGTCTAACTACATTTTAACATAGTCTCTTTAAGAGTCACATTCATGACCATTGAAGTGAGGCTGTAGCTGATTGGCAGATTTTTGTAGCATGTGTATGGATCCAAAGTTATTTTTAATCAGTGGTAGTTACTTATTCCTGACTTATGACTTTGGACAAAAAAAACAGTCTTTTCCCTTTTTAGTTGTTGTTGTTGTGTATATGTCCATCTGTGCTATTTTTCTTTTCCTTTACTGAATATAAAACTTAGGTACTTTTAATTCTCAGTTCTTCTTTTGGTTTTCCCTCAGAAAAACCTACAGGAGAGACCAAAAGGGGCTGTCTAGATCTCTATTTGTAGAGGTATGATTTTCAGTTGGTATCACTTAAGTGATTTAAATGTCAATTATTGTGGTATAGTAATAGCTCTAACTACAGTATCTTTTATAATTTATTGAAAAAATACAGGACATTTAGTGCATCCTGACAAAGACAATTCAGAAAACAGGACAAAATCATTAAATTCAGAATATATTACAACCACAGTGGTATGGAATGTGTGTGTCTTGACAAAGACTTTAGACTTCAGATAAAAAAAACCATGGACAGTTTTTAAAATATGGACATAAGTAGAATCAAGTTTTAGAAACGTGTGGAGGGTAGACTAGAGGGTTAAACATAAAAGGAATGAGATCAATTTAAACATAAAAGTAATCAATCTAGGAAAAATATGAAAAATGAAAGCCCTTGGTTTAAAAGAAATTTCCTTAACCTGAGGAAGAATGGAGGAAGGGATTATAAACTATAACAAAGCTAGACCTCAGTCCAGTTTTAATCTCAGGTGTTTCAAACTAGAATAGTGTTCAATTCCTATTTAATGGCTAAAATAAATTCCTCTACACTATTTATAGGGAAAAACTAAGCTTCTAGAATTATTCTTAGGCATAGGGATTCAAGAAAAAGTTGGCTTTACTTTTCAATAGTTTTAAATTTTTAGCCTGTTTCATTTTTTGAGATCTTAAGAGACATCACTAAAAGTCTAACACTTTCAATTAATCTTTCAAACTTCTTAACTTTGGCCTAGAATGGTGACCAACTTTGTACAGACTTATAATTATAATGCCTTTTCTCTTTATCAGGATTCTATATTTGAATGCCTATATAGGATTGTATACCAAAGTGCATCTCAATGTTTAAAATCTGGTCACCTCCTAAAATGTTTTCCTACTCTATATTTTGAGTATCTACAATAACCACTATACTCATCTTCCACAAATCAAGAAAATTTTCTATGATTTTCATTATGAAGAAAACAGAAGGGAGCAGATATGACTTAAGCAGTTGAATGCCTGCTTCCCACATGGGAAGCCCCAGGTTTGTTCCCGTGCCTCCTAAAAACAAAAAAACAAACAACAAGCAAACAAATGGGAAAAAAAGAAAATAGGTATACTGAAAATTATATACCACCTTAGGGAAATAAGCCCTCAGTTTCTATTTCTTCTTGAGAACTACTGGCATACTGAAATTTTTTAAAAGGCATGTGTTGAAGAAGATTGAGTTACAAGATACCAAGAGATACTAGCAAAAACTGCTAATAGAGTAGCATTTGGTTTTACTACCATCCTAGATTAGGACATAAAATAACAGATGGTTTTGCGGGCAATAATATAGCTTTCAGTATTCCACTTAACTGTTCACAGGGAACTCAAGGTCAGGAGTTCAGGTGTATTGACAAAATGACTTAAATATGCTGTACAACATCAGCCTACACTCTTCAAGCACTAGCCATTGCATTTTTCAATCATCATTGTATAATAAGAGTAATAAGAAATTTTTCTAGTTGTTTTTTTTTCAATTATAGATCATGTTGTAGTTTCAAATTATTTTCTAAACCTTTATTGGCACTTCTAAGTTTGTAAAATACTAGGGTTCAAGTATACTTTCAGCATTATATGAACACATCTAATTAAAATAACAGGAAGTAGTTTATGAATGTGAAATAAAAAAGATGAGAAAGAAGTGGTAAAGAGACAGAATCTGTAGCTTCAGTAGTAGTTAAGCATTCCACATAAGATGAATTAGTTAAACAGAATGAGGGGAATCTAGCCAAGTACTGAATATTGAAAAGCAGGTAGCATATAGAGCCCTCTGCAAATTAATCTGGGGATAAATACAGTACATCTCAGAAGCAGAAGAAAAGGAAAGATTTTACTCTTCTGAATAACTAAAAGAATATAGTTTCATTATATGAAATGGCATGAGAAAAGCAGGTTATTATTATATTTACTTGTATTTCTAAGTATATAAAATGACATTCATATACAAACAAGTTCAGAATTTCTTCATTATTTCTACTTACAGTATTATAAATCGTGGTAGACAGGAATGTTAAAGTATTATAAATCACTAACAATAAAAATTATCATTTTATAAGTGAATAAATTAAAAACACAAATATTTAATTAAGGCTATATAGCAAAGAGTTTGGAAACAGAATCTTGGATTACTTGGCTTCTTTCTGAAGATCATGCTTTCTCCTAATTACATTCATTTTGAGGGATTATTCATATAGGTTCTCAAGCGAACATGTGTGACATCACCCTGGGAAATGACCCACAGAGTTGCTTCTAAACTCCAACCTCCAAGCAAAGAGAATAGCACTCATGCCAAGCCACTGAGAAGCACTGATGAATTGAACAGGCATTAAGATTTCTAACAATTTGGTACTTGGGGAAGTGGACTTGGCCCAATGGATAGGGCATCCATCTACCATATGGAAGGTCCACGGTTCAAACCCTGGGCCTCCTTGACCCATGTGGAGCTGGCCCATGTGCAGTGCTGATGTGTACAAGGAGCGCCGTGCCACGCAGGGGTGTCCCTCGTGTAGGGGAGTCCTACGCAGAAGGAGTGCCTAAGGAGATCCGCCCAGCGGGAAAGAAAGTGCAGCCTGCCCAGGAATGGCGCTGCACACACAGAGAGCTGACATAACAAAATGACGTAACAAAAAGAAACACAGATTCCTGGTGCCGCTAATGAGGATGGAAGCGGTCACAGAAACACACAGCCAATGGACAGAGAGCAGACAACTGGGGGGAAGGAGGAAAGGGAGAGAAATAAATAAAAAATAATTCTTAAAAAAAAAAAAAAGATTCCTCTTTTGAGGAATTTTAAGATGATCTTTGATAAAGTAAATAGTCTCAATGTGAGATTAAATTTAATCCTGCTAACAGACAGAATAAATGTGGTCTTTTTCAAATATAATATAGTAGGTAATAAATAGGAGCATCTGGGATCAGTTTAAATACTAATCGTATGACTGCATAGCCAAACTGTGTAGAAAAATTTCCCATCTCTAAAAAAGCTTAGAATTCACTTCCATGTATATTCTTGTAAAAGAGGTCAAGCTCTGCAGTATAAAAACACTCTTCCTCACCTCTACCTACCATAACAATAATAGCTGCAAACATTCACTGAGAGCTTGCTTACAATGCACCAGGCACTATGCATGGATTTAACAATAACTCTTAAGAGGTTGGTACTGTTATTATCCTCACTTTTTACATGCAAAGAACCATCATTGCAAGCAAGATTTAGAATGAGGATTCCAATCCTGTTCTAATTTTACTCACTAAAAGTGAATTTAATGAAATCTCTATTTATATCTTAATTAAATCGCTTTATCTTAATCCAAAAGATGCAACTTAAGAAAAACAAACACTAATAAATCAGCTCTATAATCCTTTTTCCCTCAATTTTTATAAAGCAATTCCAATGGTTCTACACCCCCTACCTTGCCACAACCAGAAAAGGCACCTTTTTAAAAATCTATGGAAGAGGACTCAGAGGAAAGCTCCTATTTCCCCTATTATAGGGGAAACATTGTAAGAAAGCAAACATTATAGGAAAGCAAAGATCAGATAAATTTATAGAACTAATAATCAGATTAATTCACCAGGAAATATCTCAATTTTGCTTATACTACTTCATATAGTTATTTGCCAAACAGCGGGCTATAGTATTAAAAAAAAATCTGAGTCCTCATTTCAATATATTTATACTTAATAGGCTATCTATATGTACTACTATCAACCTATACATTAAATATTTGTATAGAAAATAAATATAAATAGAGGTTTTAATATCTTCCCTGACCCACTGGATTATAGTGTACTATTCATTTTGGAGACCACTGATCTAGGTATGCAGATTTTTTCCAGCCTTTCAGTTCTCCAGGATTGCCTCCAGCCCAACTGCAAAGCAGAATAAAGGGCTTTTTCCAAATTCTCAGGACAGGCCAGTGGAGTATTCAATCCGAGAGCCAAAAAGAATTCAGGAGATGGCTGAAAAGGTCCTATTTTATTTAAATTTATACTCTGACCTATTTTTTCCTAACTTTATGATTTTTTGGTCATTTTGACAGAATTCCTTTTCTATTTAAAACTTTCTACTTTAATGCTAAAAGAAATGCCACATAGAACTGAAGCAGCTCTGTGTGAACACAACAAAGAGCATCACACATATAACCAATAGTAATATTTATTCAATATCACCATGCACCAAGCAATATGCTAAGGCTTTTACATTATGTATGTAATTATATGATTTTGACATCAAATGACTAAATAATTAGGTAATTCTCTCGCAAAATTATATACATAGTAAAAGGACAAGTGAGAAAACCCAAGGTTTATTTGATACTAAGCTCTCAGCCACTAAGTTTAACCTCCAGCTATGCCTGATTATATATGATTTCTTCCTGAAAAGATTATAATAATAGCTAACATTTATTGAGGACTTACTATGTGCCAGTATTTAGTAATTTCTTAACAGTGACACATGAAATAAGAGCTATAATTGTTCTTCATTTATACATGAGGAAACCAAATTATAAAAACAGTTAAATAGCTTGCCCAAATTCACACAAGACTAAAAAGAGATATGAACTCAGCTATTCTAACTCAAGAGCTTAGACTCCCAACCACTATACTATAGCAGTGTTTTTCTTTAACAATTTCAATCTTTTAAAAATTTAGGGGGAAACGGACTTGGCCCAGTGGTTGGAGCATCCATCTACCACATGGGAGGTCCGCGGTTCAAACCCCGGGCCTCCTTGACCCGTGTGGAGCTGGCCCATGCACAGTGCTGATGCGTGCAAGGAATGCCATGCCACGCAGGGTTGTCCCCCGCATAGGGGAGCCCCACGCGCAAGGAGTGCACCCATGGGGAGAGCTGCCCAGTGTGAAAGAGAGTGCAGCCTGCCCAGGAATGGCGCCGCCCACACTTCCCATGCCGCTGACAACAGAAGCGGACAAAGAAACAAGACGCAGCAAATAGACACAGAGAACAGACAACCAGGGGAGGGGGGGCATTAAAAAAATAAATAAATCTTAAAAAAAAAAAAATTTAGGAGACAAATTGGTACAGTCTAGTATCACATAACCATATCACATAACCTTATCAAATCAGGTTATAATCATGGAGGATTATATGCACAGACATATACATACATGGCCCATGTACAGGTCTAGATTATTTGATGCCTAAACAAAAATATCTCTAAATTCTGTCCAAAACTTCCATGTTTCAGAAGCAAAATCCTGTTATGTTTTACACCAGCTTGAACGTTTTGCTCCCAAGGAGTTTCTTTGATAACTAACAACAATTTTATAGTGCAAAATGAAATATTATTACACCTACTCTGTGGGTAAAAAAAACCCTAAGACATGGAACAATTAAATGTCAGCATGTAATTCAAAGAGTAAATGGCAACATTGGGACTAGAATCCAAAGTCCCAAGATTAGTGTTAAATCTATAAGAGTATACTTTAGTTCAATTTGATAGACATTTCTGGGGCACATACTATATTAGTACATGGCAGGCAATGTTGGGTTAGAAAAATATAAAAAATAATTCTGATGTAGCTAATAATCTGGCAGAAGAGGAACAAACCTCAGAGATTCATAAAGAACTGAAGGAAAGGATGAGGCAAGTATGAGAAAGTAGAAGAGATTTACAAAGAAAATTTTACTGTGAGGTAAAAGCACAAAAAATTATTCTCAGGTTGAAAACATGGGAAAGGTTCAAAGGTCCTTTGATGTAAGTAGACTCGAGGAACAATTAAAAAGTTCACAAGCAAGATAGAGAAATGTGCATTCCAGATGGAAGTGCCATCATAAGCAGAGAAAATGCTTATGAATAGTTCTGAGACTGCTATACCACATCATACGGGAGAAAGGCAATGGATTCCATGAATGAGAAGGCAGACCCAAGACACATTATAGAAGTCGTTTTCCCTCTGAGCCTCCTGACATAGAGGTGCAACAGACACAACCAATCCAAGGCCCACAGAGAAAAGGTGGCATTGGAATGGGAAAAGTGGACATGGTGGCTCATGGATATGGGGAATGGCAAGAAGAGATGAGATGTGGAGGCGCCTTTGGGACTTGGAGTTGCCCTGGATGGTGCTTCAGGGGCAATCACCGGACATTGTTAATCCTCCCAGGGCCCACTGGATGGAATGTGGGAGAGTATGGGCCATGATGTGGACCATTGACCATGAGGTGCAGAGATGCCCAGAGATGTACTTACCAAATGCAACGGATGTGTCATGATGAAGGGAGTGAGTGTTGCTGGGGGGGGAGTGGTGGGGTGGGGGTGGTGGGGTTGAATGGGACCTCATATAATTTTTTTTTTAATGTAATACTTTTACAAAATCAATAAAAAAAAAAAAGAAGTCGTTTTCCAGCAGCCTAAGGAATTTAGAGTTTTCTTCTACACAAATAGGAAAAAGGATAAAACGTGACCTTCAAGACAACTGCTCTAGCAATATTCAATATTTTTAGAACACTAATTAGGGAAGAGGAAAGTGTGTTTACGGAACTACATATAATGAGAGTGTGCTTGGGGTATGTGGAACCATTGAATATTCATGGAAGGTCTTCCTTGAAGATCAGTTTTATCATTGTTAAATATATGTCCCAGAGAATTAAATCTTTGGTACATTCACGTGTCAGTCGAGTCGTGAATCTCAGCAGAGTTGCAACACCTACTCTCCAGTTCACTGAACTCACCCAGGGCAACTAACAAGGAAATGATGATGGGCAATGCTCATCCCAAGGAACAGAGAGTATCTGCAGCTGCAAGCAAGATAGTCCTAGCCATTCGCCCCATGGGATCTAAGCCCTGTCTGAATTAGAAAGAGTGGGTATCACCGCCCCAAAATCCCCAAGATTGGGGAATGAACAATGGACCCAAAGTAGACTTATTAGTCTATTATAGACTTACTATTTTCTAGTACTGGAAGACATTTTATCATTGATATAAAGGCAGTGGCCACCTGAGGTTCTGAGGGAAGGGAAAGGGAGGTATAGGTGTAATAAGGGGGCATTTTGGGGACATTGGATTTTTCTGCATGACATTGCAATGACAAATACAGGCCATTATATGTTTAGTCATAATCTACAAAATTGTGCAGGACAGAGTATAAACTATAATGTAAACTCTAGTCCACAGTTAGTATAATAGCAATCCCTCAATATGTGTTCATTAATTGTAACATGTACCACACTAATTAAAGTTGTTAATGGGAATGTGTGGGAGGGGGAAGGGTTGAGGTATATGGGAATCTCCTGTACTTTTTAAGTAACATTTATGTAATCCAAATCTTCTTTAAAAAAAAAATTAATTGAAAAAAAAAGAAAACCAATTTTGTTGGAAGATTTCTTAGTTGAAAAAATTATAAATGTTTGATCTTTTTAAAAAGTTTTGATGCAATTTTCTATACTGATCGCAGAGAATATGGAATAGAATGTAAAACTCATATGAATGAATCATTAGGACTATGCTCTAAGGCAGTACAATTCTCCCCCTCTCTACTCAATAACCAGCTCCCTTTACCTTGCTGACTGTTGAGAGTTCTCAAGTGGAAATGTTTGAGAAACACTGTATAAGATTATAACACTCTGATAAGGTCTAAAATATGACAATTATAATTAAAATAGGAAAGGGGGTGGGTTGGATGCATATTAGGGATAAGGTAATGTTCTATACATTCAACTCAAGGATCCCATTCCTTCATCAAGGATTTAATTAAGGCACAAGTAAAAATATGCTCTTAGTTATGGCAAGGTGTGCTATGGCCAGATGAGGAGACTTCCCTTGACCTTTGCCCCCTCCCCCAATTTCAAAAGGGTGTTCAGCAGTGGCTGGTGAGTTGTCCTTCTGGTTTCTCTAACCAGCTCTCTGAACAATAATGAGTTGGGAAGAATCCATATACTGATACTATGCACAAAGCAGCAAAACAGGCATGGAGATTAGAAGAGTCACACTGTATAACATAATGGGGGACACCAAAGGTAATCCCCGCTGCGTTAATAAGGATTGTCTGGACTTAATCATCTAAGGAGTTATGTTTCCTTAATTTGAAAGTGAATATAAATTTCAATTTTAAATGCTTATGTTTAAAATAATTAATGTACAGCTATTAGGTTACAAAGTAATACTTCTTAATGGAGTAATAGTGTACCACTTATAAACTTAGTATGTCAGCATCTCCAAATAAGATTATAATATTAAAAAGGGAGGCAGCTGTGGCTCAACTGATAAGAGCGTCCACCTACCATATGGTAGATGCAGGGTTCAAACCCAGGGCCTCCTGGCCTGTGTGGTGAGCTGGCCCACACACAGTGCTGCCGCACACAAGGAGTGCCGTGCCACCCGCATAGGGGAGCCCCACATACAATGAGTACGCACTGCAAGGAGAGCCGCCCTGTGTGAAAAAAGCACAGCTCGCCCAGGAGAAGCGCCACCTGACAAGAATGCAAGTGGACACAGAAGAACACACAGCAGATGGACACAGAGAGCAGACAATGGGGTGGAGGGTGGGAAGGGGAGAGAAATAAAAATAAAAATAAAAATAAACAAAAAGTCCTCCCTAGGTCACAACAGTAGTACAAGAGTTATTTTTAATAAAATATTTAACAAAAATATATAAAATATACAGTTTAAAAATATGTCCAACTATATGTTACAAATATTTAAAACAAAGGAATTTTTCATGGGCTTTAATTAAAATTATAAATAACGTTTGAGGAAAATGTTGCTCTAGCAACATTCAATGTTTTGAAATATTATTGTTAAGGGTTTTAAGATTGAGAGAACTGCCCAAGATAATCTTCCTTCCTTTCTCCCTCCTCTACTTATTTCCTTTCCTTAATCATTTAAAAAAGAAAATAATCAGAAAAAAGTACTCCCACCCCAAACAAGTAGCAAAGCGAGACACTTCAGGGTTCCATATCTCTACAGAGGCTCTGAACAACCAGCAAGAAAAGGTAGAAACATTTTTCTTCTCAAAGCACCAGAAATCAGTCAAAGTACTTCAGTAAAAGGCCTAAAGTGGAATTAACAAAAAGGCTTCTGAAAAGTGGTAAGATCTCACAGCACCCTGGCTAGTCTCTCACTCATTCCTCATCAGCTGGATGAGACCCACGCTCACAGTACAGGTCCCTGGCCTCAGTTCAGGAAGAAGAAGAATAACCCTTGTGCACATACTGGGAGCATGAATGCCTAGCCCATTCTGTTTGGTGGTGACCTGAGGGATTTGCTGTCCCAGAACTGGCCCTGCATATAGAAAGAAGCTCACTGAACTCTCTTACAGAACCCTGAGGGAGAATAGCCAAATGGCTGCCTGAGGCAGGAGACTGCTGGCTGTAGGATACATAATGTAGTCCCCATTTGGAGAATTCCCAGGGTCGCTTCCACATGCCCAAGACAAGAAGCATGGACAGAAAGGATCAGGACACCCCCTACCCTCTAGATCATTGCATGAATAAGCCCTAAAGGAGAGCGATCATACAAGTCAATCTGTAAACACTGAGAAAAGTGTTTTCTGTTTTTCATTTTTCATGTTAGATGCTAGGTTTAAGAAAAGCTCTGCCATAACGCTAGCTGAATACAAACTTAAGGGACAGTCACCCCAGAGTCTAAATTCCAGTGATAACACATTAAAATATCAAAATAGTGAGAGTTCAACAAAAGATTACAAAACATACAAAGAAACAGGACATTGCTGACAAAGACTTTTAAAAAATGGTCCTAAATATGCTCAGAGATAAAGGAAAACATAAACAAAGAACTAAAGGAAATCTGGAAAAAAGACAGATGAACATAAAGAGAATATCATTAAAGAGATGGACATTATGAAAAGAAACCAAACAGAACTGAAGACAACAGTAAGAGAAATTAAAAGTTCCCTAGATGGGTTCAATAGCAGATTGGAACTGGCAGAAGAGAGACTCAGTGATTTTGAAGATAAGACAATGGAAATCATCCAGTCTAAGGAAGAGAGGAAGAAATAATAAAGAAAAGTGAACAGAGCTTAACAAACCTGTGGGACCCCATTGAGCATGCCAATATATTCATTATGGGAGTACCTGAAGGAAAAGTGAGAAAAGGGCAAAGAAAATAGTCAAAGAAGTAATGTCTGAAAACTTCCCCAATATAATAAAATATGTGAATATACACATGCAAGTTGTCCAAAGAACTCTAAACAGGATAGACCCAAATACATCCACATAGCAGTATATTATCATCAAATTGTCAAATGCCAGAAATAGAGAATACTGAAAGCTGCAAGAGAGAAGCAATGTGTCACATGCACGGGAGTCTCAAGATTAGTGCCACAACCATTCCAGGGTCCACAGGACGGAGAAATCAAGTATGGATTAGAGTGGACTTACTGATATTCTGTTCATGAACTATTGTGATTAGTAATCGAAGAAAATGTGGCATTGGGGTGGAGAAAGTGGCCATGGTGGCTGCTGGGGGTAGGGAGTGGGAGGAAGAGATGTGATGTGGGGGCATTTTCAGGACTTGGAGTTGTCCTGGGTGGTGCTGCAGGGACAGTTACCAGACATTGTAAGTCCTCCCATGGTCCACTGGGTGGACTGTAGGAGAGTGTGGACTATGGTGTAGGCCATTGACCATGAGGTGCAGCGGTGCTCTGAGATGTATTCATCAAATGCAATGAATGTCTCATGATGATGGAGGAGGTTGTTGTTATCGGGGGAGGAGTGGGGTGATGAGGGTGGGAGGTATATGGGGACCTCATTTTTTTTAATATAACAAAAAAAATTAGTGCCAATTTCTCGTCAGAAACCACAAAGGAAAGAAGGCAACAGGATGGCATATTTAGAGTGTGAAAGCAAAAAATTGTCAACCAAGAATTCTGTATTCAGAAAAACTAACTTTCAAAAATGAGGGAGAGATTAAGGCATTCTCAGAAAAACAAAAACTGAGATAGTTTGTTAACACTAGACCCAGCCCTACAGGAGATGCTAAAGGAAGAAGGGCAGGTTGAAAGAAAAGGACAACAGACAACATATTGAAGCTGCATGAATTATTAAAGATCTCTGTAAGGGTAAAGACAGGAGTAAATATAAATGCCAGAACTACTGTATTTTTGATATATAACTCCACTATTTAATTCCTACAAGATCTAAAAGGCAAATGCATAAAACGTAATGTGAATAATAGCTTTGGACTCATAATGTATAAACATGTAATTTGTGACAAGAACTACATAAATGTGGGGGGATACTGGGGTAGTAGGGAACATAGTTTGTGAATATTGACATTAAGTTGGTATTAAAACAAGATTTTTATAGATTTATGATGCCCTACAGTAACTACAAAGAAAATATCAGAGAATATGCAAACTCACAAGGAGAGGTTACCAACGGGCAAGGGAATGAGTGTCAATGCAAAATGGGTGTAGGATTTATGTTTCGGGTGATGGAAAAGTGTTAGGCAGTGGAAGGTTGTAAGGGTACCACAATAATGTGAATGTGCTTAATCCCACTAAGCTTGGGAGTGGATGAGATGGGAAAGTTTATGTTGTATATATGTATTCACAACAGGAAGGGAGGGAGGGAGGGAAGCCAACTAAAGACAGTGAAAATTAAAGGCGATACATCCTAAATGGGATCTCACAAGGGAGGCAAGAAAGCTCAAAAGGAAATTATTGAGACATACAAAAAATTTGAATATTGTAAGCTTCATATTCATATTAAATTTCTTGAACTTGATAACTACATCTAAATGTATACATAACTGAAAACACTTGTTTTTAGGAAATGTACATGGCACTATTAAGTATTCAAGGATTATGAGATATATAACCTACACTCAGGTGTTGAGAAAATGGATTGATAAATAAACAGAAAGATAAACAGAAGGATAGATAAATGACAGAATTATATGGCAAGTGTGGCAAAATGTTAAAACTGGTGGATCTGGGTATCAAGGAGGATAGGGATATGCTGGAATTCTCTCTACAGGATTTGCATTACTTTTCTAACTGTTCTGTAGGTTTGAAAGTATTTCAAAAGAAGACTTTTTAAAAGGTACTTACTAAGCATTTATTGCATGGAAAACAATGAAGAGAGCCAAGACCCTGACCTGACAGAGCTCTCTGTACAGAGAAAGGGAGGAAGCAGAGAAACTTGCTCTAAGTGATATTGTTAATGCTGATGGTAGAGCACATAACCAAAGTTATAAGTAAAAAAAATAAATCAAGACTAAGTATGTGGGGAGCGGATGTGGCTCAAGAAGTTGGGCACCCGCCTCCCACATGGGAGGTCCCAGGCTGGGTTCCTGGTGCCTCCTAAAGAAGATGAGTAAGACAGTGAGCTAACACAATGAGAAGACAAGCAGGGACTGGAGGTGGCTCAAGCAATTGGGTACCTTCCTCCCACACGGGAAGTCCCAGATTTGGTGTCTCCTAAAAGACTGGTGTCTCCTAAAAGACTGGTGCCTCCCAAAAGAAGATGATGAGACAGAGAGCACACAATGAACAGACAAAGGGAGTGGACAACAAGTGCAAACAACAGGGGGTGGAGGAAAAAATAAATCTTTTTTTAAAAAAAGACTAAGTATAAGTGCTCTATTCAGTTCTACTAGAGATATCAACAAAGCTGTTTTTAAAAGTTTACTAACTTGGCTACTTAATGTGGACTATCAGAACTATTTCTTTCAAGCATAGAGTAATTGAGATCAGAGAAAAACAAAAACATTTTCTTTTATGTCATTGTAAAAGTTAATTATATAGTACTTTAAAAAGAAAAAATGATTCTTTGTTCATCATGGTAGAATATAAATAATTCTATCAGGAAATACTGAACAAAAGAGAAATGGCTGAATATTTTATGTGATAGCTTTACACTAAAATATTATGCAGTCATTAAACATTATGCTACAGAAAAATATTTAAAAGCATGCAAAAATGTTCAGGGTGATTTGTTAAAGTAAAAAAAAAAAAAACAGGTTACAAACAGTACAGTATATACAACATATACATGATTGGCTAGCAAGAGTGAGAATTATATTTTTCCAGGAAAAATCAATACCCCTTCCTGGGATTCAGGAAAAATAAACAGAAACCCTATGTGAAACCTGTCCAACTCTGATTTTGCATATTTTCATTTTAAATGACCAACACTGTATCAGCAGAAAAATAAAAGCTTTCCATTTCATCCACTCACAGCTCCTCATAGAAATGGAAAAACAAACTTGTTACATTAGTCATCTCCCCATAAAAAGAGAGTGGTCAGCTTTACTCTTTTTTATTTATTTTCTTCTCATTTTTAATAGCTAGTAGTCTATAAATGGAAACCTCTTCTAAAATTATAGGCCAATTAAAACGCTGTTTCCTTTTCTGATGAATATCTAAGCTTAATTAATATCCAGTGGAAAATTAATATTGAGATATTGAAATTGCTTGGGTTAGACACAGTACCTCTTTAAAAAAAAAAGATAAAAAAAATGTTTCACAACAATACAAGGTATTGTTGGTAGGGTGGGGTATGATGTACCTGTATGCTGTTATGTATGTTTTGTAAGTTCACAATTATTATCCTATACTTATTGTGTATGTATGTTTATATATGTGTGATATACTTTAATAAATTTTTAAAAATTAAAAAAAAATTACGAATGGGGAAGAAAGGCATTCCATGGGAAGATGAATTTTTAGTAGCAATAAGTTCAAGGACACAGACTGTACTGACTCCCCCAGTTAGCTTTTTGTCCTCTGAGAGGAAGACATGTTTCTATAATCCACCCACCCTTGGTTAAAGGAGAGTAATCATTAATACTAATATAGTTGTTTCTCAAATCTTATTAAGTTACTTTGCACTTGGTTCAACCTCATAATATGAACTGTCATAACAACTCATTCAGATGCCACCTACAAGTAAGTTTAAGGTCTATTTTTAATTAAAACTTCATCTAAGTCACAAAAAAATTTGGCAAAATACAAAAGTTCAAGTGGAAAGACATTTCTGACATTATCATTATAGTTTGGTGAGGAAAGAGGAAATACAACTTACTACTATAATGAAACCAATAAATGACAGTCCTGGCCTTTTAATTCAAAGAACAAACTTGAGAAACATCAAGAGAAATTGTCATTATCTGTCTGTATTCTATAACTTAAAAAACCCCTTGGTTTCACACTTATATTTGCTCTAAAATTACCAAACAAAATTACTAAAAAACATAAAAATGCATACAATATCTATATCTGCCCTTTTATCTACTAAAAGGAAAAATTATTTTAAAATTCTAGGGGAAACCCACATTAGCCAAGAATTCAAATACTCTACATTCTGCTCAAAAGAAATTATATTTCTCAATGAATGTTAGAAAATTCCATTAAAGAGAATATAAAATATTCTTATTTTAACATGATATATACCCTTTTAAAAAAAGATGTTTTCCCCACCCCCACCCTCGACTGGTTAATGACTTAAGCTGAAATCAATTACCAGCTTCATCTAAAAGCAACCATTTATCCACTAAAAATTCCAACATTCTCTTTTGTAGGAATGGAGAAGACAACTATCAAATTTATTTATAAGGGTAAGAGGCCTTAAATATCAAAACTATCTTTAAAAAGAGGAATGAAGTTGGAGGATTCTTACTTCCTGACTTTATAGCCTATTAAAACAAACCAACAAACCAACATGGCACTGGTATAAAGATAAACATATTGACAAATGAAATGGAATTGAGAGTTCAGAAACTGACCGTCACACCTATGGTAAAGTGATTTTTGACAAGGCTGTCAAACATACCCTCTGTATCAGAACTGTCTATTCAACAAATGGTGCTGGAAGAACTGGATATCCATATCTAAATGAAAGAAAGAGGAACCCTCTCTCACATCTTATACAAAAAAGTAACTCAAAATAGATCATGGACCTAAATATAAAAGCTACAACCATAAAACTCCTAGAGGAAAATGTAAGGAAACACCTTCAAGACCTTGTGTAACTGGCGGTTCCTTAAATCTTATACCCAAAGCACAAGCAACAAAAGAAAAAATGGATAAATGGGACCTCCTCAAAATTAAACATGTTAGTGCTTCAAATGACTCTGTCATGAGGTGAAAACACAGCCTACTCAATTGGAGAAAATATTTGGAAACCACAATTCCAATAAGAATTTGATATCAATCCATATCCAATATGATCATACAACTCAACAATAAAAAGACAAGCAACCCAATTTTTTTAAAGTGGGCAAAAGACTAGAATACACATTTATCCAAAGAAAAAATATAAATGGCAAAAAAGAATACATGAAAAGATGTTAAACATCACAAGCTATTGGGAAAATGCAGACCAAAACTACCATGAGATATCATTTCACACCTAAAAGAATGGCCATTATTAAAAAACAGAAAACTACAAGTGTAGGAGAGGATGTGGAGAAATAGGAACACTCCTTCCTTCACTGCTGATAGGAATGTAGAATGCTGCAGCCTCCATGGAATATGGATTGGCAGTTCCTCAGGAAGCTAAATATAGATGTGCTGTATGATCTGGCAATCCTGCTATAGGAATATATTCAGGAGAACTGAACACAAGAGCACAAACAGACATTTGCACACTGATGTTCATCACAGCATTATTGACAGTTGCTAAAAGATGGAAACAACTCAAATGTCTATCAACCAATGAGAGAATAAACAAAATTTGGTATATACATAGGATGGAATACTATTCAGTGGCAAGAAGAAATGAAGTGAGGATATATATGACAACATGGATGAACCTTGAGGACATGTTCAGTGAGATAAACCAGACATTAAAGGACAAATACAGTATGGTCTCACTAATATGAACTAGGTAATGATGAGTAAACTCAGGGAGGTAAACTCTAGAGTATAGCTAGAATGTGGGTTGAGAACAGGGAGCTGATGCTTAATGTATGTAGAATTTTTAATAAGGATGATTATGAACATGCAAAAATGGACAGAGTTGATGGTAACACATTATAGTGAGAAGAACTATTACTGATGATTCATAAATGTGATTGTGGCTGAAAGGGGTAATCTAGGAACTTACATGTCAATTGAAAGGTAGCTAGAGGATACTCTAGGGACTGTATAATACAGTTATTTTGGTGGTAGATGAGGATTGAGATTAACAGTACAAAAACAAGAATGTTCTTCTGTTAAAAGATGTTAAAAAGATGGTGATATATGGGAAAAATACTACCAATATAACTTAAAGACTATAGTTAACAGTAGTATAATATTTTTGCAGCAATGGCAAAGAAAATACTATATCGATTCTAAAGGTGAACAATAGGGGATATAAAGCTCTATGGGATTTTTTCTTTTGGAGTAATGAAAATATTCTAAAATTGAGATGGTAACAGCACAACTCTGTAAGGAATCTGAGAGCCACTGAGTGTACACTTTGGATGGATTATACAAGCCATGGGACTATATACTACAGTACAAATATGAAAATATCCTCTCATGAAATATAACAAATATACAATATATGGTATTAATAATAGGGTAATTTGTGGGGAAAACACCAAATGTAGGACATGGACTACAGTTAGCAGTAATATATTAAGGATGTTCTTTCATCATTTATGACAAATGGCCAGGACTTCTAGAAAGATGGTGGAATAGAAAGGCATAGGACTCTCTTCTCTCCCAGAAAAATAGCAGAGGAAAGGCAGAAAGGGCCTGGAAAAAAATTCTTCTTTGGTACAGGAAACCAAGGGAAGGCTGGACACCACTCAGAAGAGAGAGGGACAAAGGAAAAGAATCATGAGAGCAAAACTGTGAGTTAAAAATGGCAACTGCAGTTGGGGTACCTCCCCCGCACTATAGACATACTTGAATTCTCAGACCTTGGAATCAGTGCGTACAGACAAAGGGGGCCTGAAAAGCCAAAAGCATTCTAAAAAAGAAGAGTGACATGGGAGGAAGGAATTTCACTGCCTGATCTTAAAACATATTACAAAACTGCAGTGGTCAAAACAGCACAGTACTAGCATAAAGATAAACACATTAATTGGTGGAATAGAATAGAGTTCAGAAGTGAACCCTCACCTCTACCAGTAATTGATTTTCGACAAACGTACCAAGTTCATGCTAATGAGACAAATCAGTCTCTTCAACAAATGGTGCTGAGAGAACTGGATATCCACAACAAAAAGAATTAAAAGAGGAGCCCAATCTCACTCCCTGTACAAGAATCAACTCAAAAGGGATCAAAGATCTAAATATTAAAGCCTGGACAACAAAACATTAGAATAAAATATAGGGAAACATCTTAAAGACCTTGCGATAGATGGAGGTTTCTTAGACCTCACATCCAAAGCACAAGCAACAAAAGAATAAATAGATAAATCGAACCTTCTCAAAATTCAACACTTTTGTACCTTAAAGGACTTTGTCCAAGGGTGAAAATGGAACCAACTCAATGTGAGAACCAGGTTTGGTTCCCAGTGCCTCCTAAAGAAGAGAAACTGATGTAACAAGCTAACATAATGAGCAGACACAAGGAGGAAGCAGATGTGGCTCATGCAGTTGGGCATCTGCCTCCCACACAGGAAGTCCTGGGTTCAGTTCCCGGTGCCTCCTAAAGAACACAAGCAGACACAATGAGCAGCACAGAGAGCAGACACAGTGAGCAGACAATGAACAGAGTGACAAGGAAGCCAAACGCTACTTACAAGAGACTCACCTTAGACCCAGGGATACAAAATGGCTAAATGTGAAAGGTGTGAAAAAGTTACTCCACATAAACAGTAACCAAAAAAGTGCAGGGGTAACTATATTAATGTCAGACAGAACAGACTTTAAATGCAAAAAATCTATAAAGAGATACAAAGGCCATTATATGTTAATAAAAGGAACAATCCACAAGGAAAAAATAATAGTCATAAATTTCTATGCACCTCCAGCATCCAGGTGGAATCTGAGCCTCCTCTTGACATAAAGGTGCAATGGACACAACCAATCCAGTGTCCACATAGAAGAGGTGGCATTGGATTGGGAAAAGTGGACATAATGGACAAAGGGTATGGGGAAAGGCAGGAAGAGATGAGAGGTGGAGGCATCTTCGGGACATGGAGCTGCCCTGGATGGTGCTTCAGAGGTAATCACCGGACATTGTAAATCCTCACAGGGCCTACATGATGGAATAGAGGAGAGTATGGGCCATGATGTGAACCAATGTATATGAGGTGCAGAGGTGCCCAAAGATGTACTTACCAAATCCAATGGATGTGTCATGATGATGGGAACGAGTGTTGTTGGGGGGGGGGAGAGGGGGGGTGGGGGGGTGGGGTTGAATGGGACCTCACATATATATTTTTAATGTAATATTATTACAAAGTCAATAAAAAATAAAAAAATTAAAAAAAAAAAAAAAAAAAAATTTCTATGCACCTAACCAGTATGCACCAAAATACATGAGGCAATCTCTGGCAAAACCGAAGAGAGAAACAGGTATCTCTACAATAATAGTTGGAGACTTCAACACATCATTCACATGAAGATCAACAAGAAACAGAAGATCAACAAGAAACAGAATTTGACCAATACGATAAACGAGTTAGACCCAAAAGACATATAATGTACCCAAACTCAGTGTGTTATACATCCTTCTCAAGTGCTCCTGGATCTTTCTCAAGGATGGACCCGTGTTAGGTCACAATGAAAGTCTCAATAGATATAAAAAGATTGAAATTATACAAAGTACACCTTCTGAAGTCAGAAAGGAATGAAATAGGAAATCAATAATAGACAAGAAAGCAGTAAACTTGCAAATGTGTGGAGGCTGAACAACACACTCCTAAACGGTCACTGGGTCAAAGGAGAATTTGTAAGTGAAATTCATAAGTATATTGAAACAAATGAAAATGAGAACAAAACTTATCAAAACATATGGGATATAGCAAAGGGAGTGCTGGGAGGGAAATTTATACCCCTAAAGGCCATTACTGAAAAAGAAGAGCTAAAATCAAAGATCTAATTAAAAAACTGGAGAAACTTGGGGAAAAAACCCTGCTAGCCACATTCGCAGCAAGTAGAAGGAAAAAAAATAATGAAAATTAGAGAAGAAATAAATGAAATTGAGAACAAAAAATAGAGAAAATCAACAAAACCAAAAGTTGGCTCTTTGAGAAGATCAATAAAATTGGCAAACCACTGGCCACCTCGGGACATCTTTTGTATTAGGATTGGCAGATTCAGCAAATAGAGGAATCCCAGTTAAATATGAATTTCAAATAAAGAACAGTTTTTTGTAATAAGTTTTAACTTTAGAGAAGTTTTAGATTAATAGAAAATTTACACTGAAAGTATAGGGAATGCCCATGTAACCACCCCCCACCAAACACATATACATACACAGGTATTTTCCCCTATTATTAACATCTTACATTAGTGTGGTACCTTTGTTACAACTGATGAGCCAGTATCTCAATAACAAAAGAAAATTTTAGGAAAAAACCCTTACTTTGTCCTTGTAGGGCAAAAGTACGCTTCAACAATAATAAATGAATTACGTGGCTACATTCCATTAAAGCTTTATTAATGAACACTGAAATCTGAATTTATTATCTTATCATTTTATAAAATATTCTTTTCACTTTTAAAAATGTAAAGACCATTTGCAGCTCTCAAGCCACAGAAAAATAGGCAGTGGGCCAGATTTGGCTTGTAGGTTGTTTGAGGACCCCTACTTAAGATTCTGAATAACATGTACCTAATAATGTTTCAAGTTTTCAAGGATTTTTTTAAACATTCTCTATCAATATTCAAAGTTTTCAATACTTTCTCTTTCCATACAACTGAATGTTTTATTCAGAAAATACCAGCTCAGAAAAATGGTTCACCTCAGGACTTAAACCATATTTAATCATCTTTAATGTAATCTTGATTCTTATATATCAAAAAGTATAATTCCCTTTAGTATTTAATTTTCTTTAATGTTTATGCATTAAATTAATTTTCTTAATCCCTCTGCTAGATCTCACTATGAGTTTTATTGCTTCTTCCTGCTTTTCTTTATTTAGCTTAACTAATTATGGTTATCATTACTAGTTTTCTCCTTGATGAACACAATTAGATCTTTTTTTGTCTCTTGCAGTTTTCGTGATAATAATTGAATTCAGTTTTACCACTTTTGATTTTAAGATGTTTCAGTCACTGAGCCCACCTTCTGATTCTGAAACGTATAGAACCTTATTGAGTCTCACAAACTTAATCTACTAAAATAGAAATACCTTTACCTTGTATTTATCTATTGCTATTTCCCTGGAATACTAAGATCTCTGCCAGTGGTACAAAGATTCATTCTTATTGGTCCCATAATGATCAAGCAAGAAATATATTTTAAAAAGAACACACAAAGAGCAACTTGGGTAAAGTCACCAAAAAACAAACCTTTTGCAATCAAAACAAGGATAACCATATTTCCATTAAAAAAAAGAAACTATTTTATAGAATACAAATCCTTTAAAAGTGACTTATCATAAAACATACCCAAATTAGAAAAAAACTTACCTTCAAAAATAATTTTGTCCTAGTGGACAGAGAGAAAAGTGAATAAATAAAAGATATAACATGAAATATATACCTTAAACTACATAGTAATTAAAAATCAGCTTTCACTTTCAAATCTAAAGAGCTAATGTACTTAGATTTGAGATTTCATTATTTATCTTGTAATTACAGAATCCAATTTTGGGCCCTCGTAGTTAATTGAATTACAAAAGGCTAAATACTAACCACAGTTTATCTTTTTTTTTTTATTAAAGATTTATTTTTTATTTATTTCCTCACCTTCCTTCCCCCTCCCAACCCCCACTGTCTGCTCCCTGTCTATTCGCTGTGTGTTCTTCTGTGTCTGCTTGTATTTTTGTCAGCAGCCCCAACAATCGGTGTTTCTTTTTGTTGCATCATCTTGCTGTGTCAGCTCTGTGTGTGTGTGTGGCGCCATTCCTGGGCAGGCTGCACTTTTTTTGTGCTGGGAGGCTCTCCTTACGGGGCGCACTCCTTGCGCATGGGGCTCCCCTATACGGGGTCACCCCTGAGTGGCATGGCACTCCTTGCGCCACATCAGCACTGCACATGGGCCAGCTCGTCACATGGGTCAGGAGTCCCTGGATTTGAACCTTGGACCTCCCATGTAGTAGGCAGATGCCCTATTCATTGGGCCAAATCCGCTTCCCAAAGCTGATCTTAATACAACTTAGTATCTGCCTGAAAAAAAGACCAAAAGGGAAGGAAGTACCTGTTTATGGCTAATGATTTCTTTTTCAGAAAATAAAACACACAACTTTAAAGTCGTTTAGTAGTGGCGGGGGTGGGGGAGGGGAGTGCCAATGGTAATGGTGATGGTAATTTAAATATTAGCTGTAATATTTGGTGCTTACTAGGAGCCAGACACTATTCCTTATACTTTTCACACTATTGCTATGGTTTTTGTTGGATTTAAAAGCCTGTCTAGATAAACCCTGCCTTTGTACCTCTCAGCAGAGTTCCCCTGTATTTCCTGGATGGGATGCTGCCTGAATCATGAATCCCTCAATATATATATATATACACACACACCCACTATTTTGTTAGAAACTCCCTGGTAACAAAACATGGTATCTTTTTGTTTTTCTTTCCTTCCTCCTCCCCCACCATGCTGTTTTTGCTGTCTGTGTCCATTCACTGTGTGAAAGTCTGTATCTTTTTCTCTTCTCTTCACATCTTTCTCCTCTAGGATTCACCAGGATTCGAATGTGGGGACCTCTGACATGGAGAGAGGTTCCCTATCAATTGTGCCATCTTCTGGTCTCTGTTGTGCTTCACCTTGACTCTCCCCTTCTCTTTTTATTGCGTCATCATCTTGCTGCATGACTCACTTGCACAGACACTGGCTCACTGTGCAGACACTCAGCTTGCCACACGGGCACTGGCTCGCCACATGGGCACTTGCGCAGGTACTTGGATTGCCAAGTGTGCACTCATGTGGACACTTGGGTTGCCGCGCAGGCACCCATGCGGGCACTCAGCTTGCCACACAGGCACTCAGCTTACCACGCAGGCACTCGGTTCACCCCATGAGCACATGTAGGCACTCGACTCTCCATGCGGGCACTGGCTTGCTGCGTAGGCACACTTTCTACTCTTCTTTTTCACCAGGAGGTCCCAGGGATCTAACTCGCGTCCTCCCATATGATAGGAGGAGGCCCTATCACTTGAGCCACATCCGCTTCCCAAAACAGGGTATCTTTAAAAATTACAAGGGGACTAAGGAATTAATGTGGCTACGAGTTAATGTACTTTGTTATGGTTAACTCACTATCAAAAATAAACTTTAGAAATGGAACATTTAAATAAGATGAAATACAAATTAGAATACTGAAAAACTCATATAAAAGGAAGGCTCCTCATTATTTTTGAGATTAGTCTATATCAATAATGCTATCAATAACACTGTATTCATGGTATGATTATATCACAATAGTTTATTAACATTGAGCTAAAACAGCAAACTGCAGAAGAATACATATAGTGTACCACCATTTACATTAAGTTTGAAAAACATTTAAAGCATGATTTATGGATATATATTTATGTAGTATAAAGAGGTACATATAAATGATAAGCACAAACTTCAGGATAGTGGTTATGTTCAGACAAAGAGGAAGAGGAATAATAGCAGGGAGCAATATTTTTTTATTTTATATATAATATAAAAACAGTTGTAATGTTTACTTTGTAAGTTCATATATGAATATTTATATTATTTGCTATAGATTTTTTATGTTGGAAACATCTCATAACATTTAAAAAATGAAGGCTTTCACTTTCATGACTCATTCTTTCCCTTGAGTATTAAGTATATATGAATTATATGATACCTGCAGTAAAAGGGATGGCAGCCAGCACAAGATCTACAAATAAGCCCTAAATACTTTCCTTCCCAAAGTAATTAGCCATTATTCCAAATTTCATGGTTTTCATTTCATAGTTTGATTACATCTTTTTGAATGTTTAAAAAATTTGTTTTCTATACTTCTGGATTTATATAAATGCTATCAAGGGGCACATATTCCTCAACTTGCTTTTCTCACTTCACATTATGTTTTTGATATCCATATTGAGGTGTAGAGTTGTGAGTCATACCTTTGTGCTGCTTTATAGTATTACATTGCATGTAATACAATGTTTATTGGTAGAGATAGTTCTATCATTATATTAAGTAATTATCTAAGCTGTTCATAGCTGAACTGTATGATGTATTATTTTTCTTTTTCCTTTCCCACAGTTTCCTCCAAACCCACGCACTCATAATTGTCTTGTTTCTTTGTTTGCTTGGTTTTCTATGTATCCAACATTCTCCCCAGTTTTGTAAATCTCCTCTCAATAGATTCAATTGATCTCATTCTGTTTAACTTCTTGAAAAAATCTCCCCAGATCCCTCTGACCTCCAAACTGGACTGGTTGCTCTTTATGCTCCCTATTCAGCTACAGGGTTGGAGATTTTCATTTCCCTCATCCCAAGACATGGTTCCCTTCATACCTCTCTCATGGTAGATCTTCTACCTGTATCTTATGTATTTATTTTTGTTTTCTCTCTTATTTGGGTGGTGAACATCCTACAATAGCTTCTTGAGAAAGGGTGAAAAGAGGCCTAACAGGTCTAAAATTGTCTAATATACTGCCATATTTGGTAATTTTGTTAGGTATAGAATTCAAGTTTGGAAATGCTTTTCCCTAAGATTTTTAAAAGCATTGTTCCATTGTCTTCTAGCTTTCAGTTTTGGTACTGAAAGGTTCAAAACGGATTTTTTTTTCTCTCTGTAAACTAGCAGAATCTTTCATTTCTAGGCTTCCATTAATTACCAAATAATACATGTTAGTATGCATCTACTTTTATCCAATATGCTGCTTACTTGGTGTGCCCTTTCATTTTGGAAACTCAGTTCCTCAGCACCAGAAAACTTCCTTGGATTATTTCCTTTATTTCCTGGCCTCTATTTTTATCTCCTTCTGGAACTCCTATTATTCAAGTATTGGGTCACTCATACTGATTCTATAGAATTTCTTATTTATGTTTTCCTGTTTTAAAAATTGAGTTAGTAACTTACAAAGTAAAGTGCACAAATCTTAAAAATACAGCTCCAAAACTTTGTACATATGCGTGTTTTGGGGAACTGCCCCCTTATCACTATGCCTTTTTAGTCAATACCCACCTCCAATAAATAGCCACTATTCTGACACATTATGATAGTTTTGTCTGTTCTTGAACCTCATATAAATAGAAGCATGAAGTATATACTCTTTTGCAAATGGCTTCTTTCAAGTAATTATGCTTTTCAGATTTACCTATGTTGTTGTGTATAGCAATAGTTTGTTCTTTACATCACTATGAGCTCTCTAATTTTACTTATTTATCTATTTCCTATTTTCCTCTATTTTTTCTTTATTTTCTGGGAGATTTCCTCAACTTCATTTTCTTTTTACTTTTTTAAAAAAAATTATTTCTCTCCCCTTCCCCACACCCATTGTCTGTTCTCTATGTCCATTCACTGTGTGTTCTTCTGTGTCCACTTCTATTCTTGTCAGTGGCTGGGGAAACTGTCTCATTTTGTTGTGTCATCTTGCTGCATCAGCTCTCCATGTGTGCAGCACCTCCTGGGCACGCTGGACTTTATTTCGCACTGGGTGGCTCTCCTTACGGGGCACACTCCTTGAGCGTGGGGCTCCCCTAGGCAGGGGACACCCCTGAGTGGCATGGCACTCCTTGCACACATCAGCACTGCGTATGGGCCAGCTCCACACAGGTTAAGGAGGTCCTGGGTTTGAACTGGGGACCTCCCACGTGGTAGGCGGACACTCTATCCATTGAGCCAAGTCCACTTCCCTCAACTTCATTTTCTAGCCCTTTACTTCATTCTTTAAAGTTTTGTTTTTAATTTCCAGAGGCTCACTTGAATTTTCTTAAGACTCCTATTTACTATATTTCAAAAATAAATATAAAATCCACAAAGCAAGGAATTAAAGTTAGACTGTAGCTGTCCCTTTCTAACGCCTGCTTTCTATAAGCTTTCTCCTATCTGACAGAGTATAAGCCATAGAAAATTGAAAATTCAAATCAAACTGTTTATTTCATTTAAATAAAACCAATAAACTTATATGACAGATAATATACCATAATTTAAAGTGGACAGAGGTTTTGTCACAATTTAGAAAATGACTAAAGATCTGCTAAATTCCAATACACAATCAAAACATTTTTCTTTTGCTACCATGAATGAATCAAATGAATTATCAGCCTACAATATAAGGATGTTTATTTTTTGAGGAATATGAATTTTATTAGCCACTAACATAAATTAACTCACCATTATATTCCTCTACCCAAGTTCATTAATAGGGTGTTTTAGTTACCACTGCATTATGTTCTTGAAAATAAAGCACTTTTAAAATCAGATGCCATGGGAGTGGATAAGGCTCCGGTGGTTGAGCACTTGCCTCCCACATGGGAGGTCCGGGTTTAGCTCCCGGTTGCCTCCTGAAAAAAATAAAAACAAACAACATGCAAAACAAATGAAAAAAAACCCACTCAGGGAAGCCAATGTGATGCCAGTTTCCCACATATGAGGTCCTAGGTTCAGTCCCTGGCCCCCAGCACCTCAGAAAAAATAACAACAGCAACAAAAATAACAGATGCCTAAAGTATAAGAAACCCTAGATAATTCACATGCCATTCTAATTTTGAATACAAAGTATGATTCAACATAATAAATTATCAGTGCTTTCATTAATGGCTTTTTAATTACTTCTTATAGAACACTATAAAACAATATAAAGAATCAGATATGTAGCAGAATTATTTTGTATTCTTCCTATTACAGTCAAGAAATGACGTGAACAAATAAAAACCATTCATAGTTTAATGATATATTTAATGTTGTTCAATAATTAGTTTTTATCATAAACCTATTTAGTCCCTAACAATTAAAATTCACTCAGCATCACTTGCTATGACAATCCAACTTCACTGAACAATAAATTCCTCAAGTTCTGCCTTGAAAAATTTATTTTTTGAAAGTATAAAAAATATACAATTCTCTAGTTTGAAAATGTCTAATCAATACTTGTTAATTGCTTTGCAATCTATAGCAAGAGTTTTGCTTTCAGAGTCTTGGAGACTGAGGCTTTTCATTTAGCTTTCATTTCCTTATCCCTTTAATAAATGAAAATATTCTTGATCAGAACCATTTCAGCAGGGCCCACCTCAGGCAGATGGGCTCTGACTATAAATAGCAAAATCTGCCATCTGCCTTTCTATTCTCATGCTGAATGCAGTGCTGGCATTGTGTTCACACTTCACTGGTGCCAGGCCTGATGCTGTATAGCCAGCAGCAAGAGAAAATAATAGTGCAAGACAGAGATAATGAGGTGAAGAACAGAAATGGTACTACTATAATTAACTGCTATTTTGATATTCACCACAATAAAGCATACACAATGGTGCTGAGAGAGTTTCAAAGCCACATTTTGTCTTGACCTCATAAATGGGTTTGAAATCAAACTGTTGTTAGAGCCCAGTGACTTCACATCACTGAAGATTAATTAAAATGTAAAGAACCTAAATCTGGTTAGCAATATATGTTTGTCATGTCAGCAAGAGACACCATGGATATACCACATATTCTTTATTTTAATGGTATTTAATGAGGCAGTTATTTCTCTAATCATGGGTATTCTCCTGTTCTGTTTTAAAGATATAAGCTTGCTGTAATACTTCCATAATCAACAATAATGAAAAAGCCTTTTTCTGTACCTGACTGTTCCCCACTCTCAGTTCTGAAACCCCATGCAAATTTTCATTTCATAGACATTATTTCTCTCAGGACCATCTGAGTCCTCTGTTATTGTAAAACACAGATTTTTTTCCCCCCAGTTTTGCCATTACCTATATCTGGCCCATTTTAAATAGAGAGTGACTGTCAAGGCAGGTATAAGTTTAAATGTAGAGGAATGTATACAAGGCCCCTGTCATATTGCATATTCCTATTATTAGTAATCCTGTTATGTCTATATTGGTAATTACTGAAACCATAACTTATTTATACAACCAGTAGCCAACTCCAGGAGGTACCATTCACTCCCAGAGGAAGTGCCATTCATAGAACACAATGTGAATGGTGTCCCCTTGTGTTGTGCAACACGGAGTACTAAATATATATGAAATATCTAGGACAAGATTAGTTCAGATATATAGATAGTCCAATGCTGTGGCTTGTAACTCTGGGTACACAGAGAAAACACCTGGTGAATAATTAAAACTACTCTTGCATGGGTCCCATCCCAGACCAATTAAATCAGAATCTCAGAGGATGGGGTCTTGGCATTGTTGTGTGTGTGTGTGTGACTTCCCCACACAGGTGATTTTAATGTACTAAAAGAGTTGAAAACCACTAGTGAAATGATATCAAGATCTGTTCCAGGGAAGCGGACTTGGCCCAGTGGTTAGGGCGTCCATCTACCACATGGGAGGTCTGCGGTTCAAACCCCAGGCCTCCTTGACCCGTGTGGAGCTGGCCCATGCACAGTGCTTATGTGCACAAGGAGTACCGTGCCACGCAGGGCTGTCCCTGCGTAGGGGAGCCCCACACGCAAGGAGTGCGCCCCATAAGGAGAGCCGCCTAGCGTGAAAGAAAGTTCAGCCTGCCCAGGAATGGCGCCGCACACACGGAGAGCTGACACAAGATGATGTAACAAAAAGAAACATAGATTTTCCCGCACCGCTGACAACAGAAGGGGACAAAGAAAAACACGCAGCAAAAAGAAAGAACAGACAACTGGGATGGGGTGGGGGGTGGAGGGAGACAAGAGAGAGAGAGAGAGAGAGAGAGATTCTTTTTTTAAAAAATCTATTCCAAAGTCTATTTAAGCTAAAAAGAATGATTAAACCCTCTGTATCCATGGACACACTAAAATGTTTTACCTAAAACTTTTAATTAACTTTAGCAGGAAATAATATTTTTAACTGATGAGTGCTAACAGGAATCAAATATAAAGGATTATGTCAATGCAAAATAGCAACCCAAACAATGTCACCTTTGTAAAGGGAATAAGGGAACTTCATCTTATACACAGAAGCATGAACCATACCAACACAAAGAAACCCCACCCCATTTTGGCTTTAAAAAAATAACACAAGTGCCATGATTTAAAAATCAGAAAGCACAAACAGCCCATAATTACTTTTTTTGCTCACAACTCCTCTTCCCAGGAGCAACTTTGTCCTTTACTACTAATGATAATTAGCACCATACCTAAATACCCATGTGTTTATGATTATTTATTGATTTATTCCTTTAGATTTTGTCTATAGGTTCCTGTTTTGATAGCTCAATCTTCATCTTTAAATGATCAGAAGCATTCAGTATTACCACCGTTTGGTTTTCAAAGTTCTCTCCTCCCTTGACTTTCATGACTGTGTCATTCCTAAATAAACCACAAACTCAAACATGCACAATTCATTTTTTTAGTTTAGTTTTACAATTTTTCACATGACATACTTAAAATATAAATTGTTACAGACCTAATTTATTTGTACTATAAATTAATTTTTGAAAATTTTATCTAAATAAATAAATTTAGTATATCATCAAGAGAAATTCCATATCAAAATAGACAAGTTATGAGCAAATGTTAAGCTTTGTTATGTTTTTTACATTTGTCAAAAAAGAAATCTGTTTTAATCCATAATACATATGTCTTAGTTTGCCAAAAGTTGCCAAGGCAATAAATATGCCAGAAATGGGTTGGCTATTATAATGGGAATTTTATTAGGGGAAAAAGCTTATAGTTCTGAGGCTGTGAAAATGTCCAAATCAAGGCATCACCAGAGATGCTTTCTCACCGAAGTTTAGCTGCTTGCAGATCTTGGAATCCTGCCACATGGTGAGGCAATATGGCAGGTCTGTAGGCCCTTCTCTACTTTCTCCTCCATTTCAGCTGTGAGCAATCAGGCATCTCTCCCTGGGTCTTGTCTCCTTGAGCCTCCCAGGGAGTCTGTCTTTCTTCAGCTGTAGTTGAACATGGAGCCCTCTCTCTCACATGGCAGGGTCAAAATGCAGAGCTCTCTTTTTCTGTCTCTCTTCTTTCTCTGTGTGTGTTCTCAGTTTATATAAGACACAGCAAGAGGGTGGAGACCCAACCTGGGTCACACCACACTGATGTAGTCTAATCAAAAACCCTAAAGAGATCTTTTTTTAAAAAAAAAGATTTTTTATTTATTTCTCTCCCCTTCCCTGCCCCTCCCCCCAGTTGTCTGCTCTCTGTTTCCATTCACTGTGTGTTCTTCTGTGTCCACTTTTATTCTTTTCAGCAGCATCCAGAATCTGTGTCTCCTTTTGTTGCGTCATCTTGCTGTGTCAGCTCTCTATGTATGTGGTGCCACTCCTGGGCAGGCTGCGCTTTTTTTGCACAGGGCGGCTCTCCTTACGGGGTGTACTCCTTGCACGTGGGGCTCCCCTACACGGGGGACACCCCTGTATGGCATGGCACGCCTTCTGCTCATCAGCACTGCACGGGGGCCAGCTCATCACATGGGTCTGGAGGCCCTGAAAAACCCTAAAGAGATCTGAGTGAGCTAATCAAAGTCCCCTTACCTGAATTTAATGCAATCAGTGGGCCCCACACCCACAGCAATGTATTAGTTCAAGAATATAATCTTTTTCTGGGATTCACAGGATTCAGACTGTCATATACACCATAATGATTTCCTAGAGAAGTAGCAATTGACAGTTACTACTGCTCAAAGTTCATTTCTTTAGCCAGCAAATAATCTTTCGAATGACAGACATTGTATTTCAAATCAGATAAAAGTAGATAATACTTAAAATTGTTTTGGAAATATTGGCAGTGCTATAGATTCATTGCTTTAAAACAGATGCTATCTAGACCTTTTATGAATCTGATTATAATTGGAATAAAAACACAGTTTGGTTATAATATTAGCTACTGTCATGAAGGCTTCCCTTAATGCATATTAACGGCCACTTAGCACTTCTTGAACTCATCTTCATGAAGAACTGAGGCTATCAGGGAGATTTAATGCCACAGAATTGCAGCACTATAGATGAAAAATGTGAGCAGGGAGTAGAAAACTAGCATATATACCTCTTTATTTAAAATATAAGTATCCTCAATAACATCTTATATATGTACATGTTTAATCATACATTCTTCTCAGAGTTGAGAAATTTAGCCTAAAGCAATGTTTTCAGCATTTTGGTCTCCAGAGAAGATTACATTTAGTACCTAATGTCACAGAAGCCCCCAATTCAACAAGTAAGCAGTCATAAATCCAGAAAATTAAAACTGATTTCTCCAGCTACCTGAATGTTTGGTTTGCTACCCTGCAAATTTAAAGAGGTTTAGAGAAAGACAGAAGGCTTATAGCATGGTCATAACGTTCTGAAAACATGACCTTTTATACCTAACAAATGACAAATTTCAGTTATCTCCTGTACTTCAAAGATTTGTCAGAGGATAAGATGTAAATTCTAGTATAGTATTAAGCACTGAATTCTAATGTATTTACTTATTTTCCTTATGTCCCACTTTTAGAGTAAAGTGGGCTTAGAAATCTGCCAACATGTATTTCAGAAATTATGTTAATTGTTAGTTGGAAAATACGTAACAAGAACAAACTTCCTAGAAGCCAGTGATTAGAGAAGAAGCAGTAAAAGTGGTAATACTACCATTACAACTATCCATAAGAATAATGCCAGCACTTAGCTATTTCCATGAGCAGAATACTAGGCCAGAATGTGTGTGTCTCAAATGTCAAATTTTATCTTCTCATGGGTGTACTTAAATATAATGAAGAAATTCTTTGTTTTTTTCTAATTAGAATTAAGGTTGGTTTATTGTTCATTAAAAATCATTTAAAACATTTCACATTATGAATAGCTGTATAAAGAAGCCACATGCTATTGAAAAGCCCACCAGGAGAGAAATTAACCAGAGGACTTGATGGAAAGTCAGAAATTTTAATCAAATGGAAGACACACTCTCAATATGATTAAAATTACTGTAGTAACTATGGGGGAAAAAGCCTGCAATTTTAATTCTCTCAAGTGGAAATACAGCTTAATTCATTTTAGTTCCAATGTCTTAAATTTGTACTTTTTAGAGCAGGCTACTTAATTGTAAACATTTAACATCATATATGAGCCTCCTAGATTCTTTTATAACCAAAGAAAATTGCATACTTGTCACCAACCATCGTTCACTAAAAACATACATCTCTGTCTAATTGCTTTGTTGGTAAAGTAACAGATGCATCCTCCTTAATCTGCAGCATTCTGTACTAACACATTTTTTTTTTTTACTTTATCCTTAAAAGTCTAAGCTTTCTCTTTCACATTCTTGCGTATAGCTGAAGCTATGAATTTGCCTTTTAGTGGTATTCGAAGCATGTATTCAGAGAAATGCTTTATCAGTTAGGAACTTGAGCTCCTATGCCATATAATATCCTGAAAAACATTTGTATTAGTTAAAACATCGAAACTTTATTTTAAAAATTAAGTAAATAAACATCAAAGATTTGACATCACATTTTCATCTTGATTCTGCATTTCCTTTTTGTCTAAATTTTGGTAATTTACCAAGTAAGGAAATGAAAGTGGATATTCATCCAGAATGTGGGGGATATTTTCATTGTGGCTTGACAGTGAACCACATTAGCATTTTTTAAAATTCAACTTATTAGTGTACCAGATTAGTAACTTAGGATAAATGGTGTTTATATATAATAAGTCTTGTTAATTAATACATGGCTTTCTTAATACATAACTTTGTTCAAAACATGGTATTGTAGAGTCATGAAGAGATCCTTCATGTATTTGATAGGTAGTTCCAATGAAAAAGGATGTTTCCTCATCCAACTGATGGCTTACATATTTGAGTCCCCTGACAGCAGGGGTGGAATTTCCTTTGTTTATACATTATGAATGACAAAGCAAGCCTGAAAAGAGTCACAAGGAGCTCTTCCCAAAATGCAACAATTCTCTGAAACTAAGTTCCTTCATCCAAAATTTTAAATGGTGCCTTCCTAACTTTTTTGCGCTATCTTGGGCAGGAGTCATTTGATTAGAAGGAATGTTAACAAAAGGAAAGAATACAGAACTCTTACTCAGAACCCAAAGTCAGGGATGATAGTGGAGTCCCATGAGAGACACTTTACAACTCCTTCTTTTTTTCATTTATTTATCTATTCATTCAATAAATATTTATTGAGTCTCTGCTATGTGCCAGGCATTGTTCCAGCAGTTGGGAACAGAACAAATTAGAAAACTGATTTAAAAAATATATTTCCATGTATCCAGGTTACATCACATATATAAAAGGAGGTTAAAGAGCTAGTTTGAGATATGCCTTGGAAGTGAGGTTGAAAATCATGGTCTTTAGGTTAAGGAACCTAAAACTTTTAAAATAAATACATCATCAGACCAATGATAGGAAGCAGACTCTATAAACAATGTGTGGAATGAACTAGGGGGAGAAGGACATGAAGATAAATAGCAACAATTGCTATATTCCTGGTAAGAGGAAGTGCTGAGTCTCAACATAGTGACAGACAGTGAGAATGGAGTGGAATGGAAGGGATAAATTTGTTGACTGCTACATAAATTACTGCTACATAAATTAAATGGACATGCCTTCATTGAATATATAAAATGAGAAAAATTGTCGAAAGGGTTGAGGGGTCCATGATCTGAAATAGTGAAGTCTATATATGTCATAGAGGTTAGAGGGCTACAGAGAATAGAGAATGACTCATGACTTTGAAGACATTTAGTTTGAGATGTTGTTTCAAAAACAGATATCAAGTCAATAGTTGGTAATATAGTTTTGGAGTCCAGGAGACTTGAAGAGCAGAAATACATGTTTAGGAGTCTTTGCATAGAGTGAAATGGTAGAAATAAAAGATTTCCAAGGGATGGATTAGAAGAAAAAAAGAGAAAATGGATTTAGACAACTCATTGGAGTCTGCCTGCATTTAAAGTTTGGACAAAAAGGGTAATAATGGATTTTTCAGAGAGTTAAGGAGAGCATAAAAAATCTAGCAATACCGATTTAGGTTGCCATAATCAATTCTCTGACATTCCATGAGGAAGAGGGAAGGAGAACAAGATAAGGGTTAGGAATTACGTATATAAATATACATAAAGTAGAAATAAGACAAGAGTGAGGCAAGATGAATATTCTTACTTTTATAAGCTGTTGTGTTATTACCACATGCATTTCTCTTCTTCATCAGGGATGTAAGATAAAATAAATTAAGATTTATCTTACTCAGTAATACCCTCTGCGCTAGTTTTGACTACAGAGGGATTTAAAGGGTTCACTATTTTGAATATAAGGCATTAAACCTAAAATAAAGAGAGGATATCTGAGCATTATTCTTCAACCCTTCATTACCTTTATCCAACATTACCTGAAACTATTTTTACCCAGAGATCTTCTAGCCAAAGATGCTCTAATTACCTTGCTCTGAATAGACTCTGCTCATCCCTATTTATATAGTGTTCTGAACATTTTAAATTTGCCAGTAGATTTTTTAAGATGGCATAATACTATATCACTCAAATTTAATTAAACACAAAATGCAAATGTGCTCTTTTTCATTCCTAGCAAAAGGAACACAACTAAATAGGACCTATATTTTATACGGAAAAAAAAAAAAAAAACAAATAAAAAAACCCTGCTTTGTTTGTATATCAGAGCCATGGTTCTTTAGAGTCATATAATGTGCTTAATATCATTATTTCAGGATGAGAAGAAAATAAATTTTCAAACAAAAATATGTTATATTTGAAAGGACAATAATTTCTATGAGATATCTTTGCTCTAGATGTGTCTCACAGGTACAATAATACGAATAACTTCTCTGAGGGATGATGCTATACCATTTCTATCAGCACTCTCTTTCAAATAGAGAACTGGTTATTGGGTTTAACACACAATTGCAAATGACATGCCAATTCACCTTATGTCATTAGATCCTAACCACTTTCTCCCTGTCTGTGGTTTCATTTAGTTAAGAAACAATCAAGATTCTTCCAAAGAGAGCATGTCAGAAATTAAGAACAACTATATTAATAAGTAAGAAAATAACTCCTAGGATTCAATAGCAAAGTAAATTACATAACTTTACTGATTCGGAAAAATTAAATTACTGTTTCAGAGAAAAAGCAAAAGACTGTGAAATAAGAGTACATAGCAGATTTACTAACACCTATGAGAGGCATATTGAAAGCCCACTATAGAAAACAACACTAAAAAGATATATTCTGCCAGGGTGGTATAATTAAAAATAAATAAAGAGGCTCAGGCCTTGCTTTTATAGCAACATGCTGCTGAAATCGTGTGGGGAAGATATGGGTTCTCTCTCCAACAGAGTGGAAAATGGCAGGGTCTTTACTATCACAAGATAGATGATTAACATATTAACATGTGAAATCAAGAAAGAGAAATGCTTCTATTTATTCAAGATGTCATAACATTCATACAATAGTTTGTTTATTCGCTTACAAATTTAAAAATATTTTTCACATTTCGTAGGTCATGAAAAATACATTTCAATAAAGCATGCTTTTACAGGGTATTCACTTTAAATGACACTGCTGTAGGGGATAAAAAGTGAAGAAACCATGCTTTCTCCTTTAAAAAAGTAAAACAATGTGAGAAAGAAAACTCTCATGAATATAATATTACCTTAAAGACAGTTAATATGAAATCAAAATTCAGTTCAGTAACATTGGATACCATCAGGTTATAGGGTTTACTGACCCCCAGGGTAGTCATCTGATTCATTCTGAACCAGTTGACTAGTCTATAAATTATCAGGGCCATATCAACTTTCGTTTTATTTTTTTCCCTCTGTTGTCCTGATTTCTTGTCTTTTACTATCATCACCTCCACAAGAGTGTGCCACTGTAGTAAATCAGTTTTATTTTTGTTCTGTTTTACTTCTTTATAGCAGTGTGGTATAAGGAAATTGCTTCACGGAAGCTCTGAAACTACTGATAATTCTAAAGTAAGAAAATTAATGTTATCAGTGATTATCAATTACCTACTTTAGCTCTCCTCTTAAAGATAATAAAAACTGATGGAGTGGGGAATGGGAAGTTAAAAGGTATTGGTACTTTTTAATATCCATATATTTTCTGTGGTATCTCTGATGCCTTCTGTTTAAATATTTGCTGCATTCTGAATGCCTTCAGTGATACAATGGAAACACTAGTATTATGTGGTGGCACTTCATCAACAAACATAATTCTAAGAGCTTTTTTTTTTAGTTTTTAAAAATTTAATTTAAAATATTTTTTACAAAAACAATACATTTACATGGTTTTAAAAGAGTACTACTGGGAAATGGATGTGGCTCAAGCAAATGAGCTCCCGCCTACCACATGAGAGGTCCTGGGTTTGGTCCCCAATAACTCCTGGAAAAGATGAGCAAGATAGAGAGCTAGCATGTCAGGCTGGCACAGGGAGCTGATGCAACAAGATGACACAACAAGGAGATACAACGAGGAAAAACACTGAGAGAGATGACAAAGCAGGGAGCAGAAATGGCTCAAGTGATTGAGCACCACTCTCCCACATGGGACGCTCCAGCTTCAGTTCCCAGTGCCTCCCAAAGAGATGAGCAGACACAGAGAGTGCAAACAACATGCATGGAGGGACTAAATTAAAATAATAATAATAATAATAACTTTTAAATAAATAGATAAATGAGTACTATTAGGCTTAATTGAAAAGCAACAGCATTTCACCCCATTCTTTTTCCCCACTTTTGAGTTCTGTTTCTGAGGCAACCATTTTAAATCTTTTAGCTACTTCTTCCTGTTTTTACATACACATCTCTAAATAACACATGAACTGCAATTTCAAAACTTTTGATTTTCACTTTTAATCATTGTGTTGCAGGGGTTGGTAAACTTGTCCTGTAAAGGTCAGATAATAAATATTTGAGACCATATGGTCTCTGTCATAATTACTCAACTCTGATACTAGCACCAAAGTAGCTACAGACAACATATAAATAAATGGGAGTGGCTGTGTTCCATTAAAACTACATTTATAAAATCAAGTAATGGCTATATTTGGTCCCCAAGTCATAGTTTGTTAACTCCAGGTCTACTGACTTATTAATGCGGAAGATGAGGATACAGCTACCATCCTTCTCATGACATAAATACACAGCTCACGTGTGCACACATGTTTACATGAGTACATGCACACATACTTCTGTTATTCCTATATACTCCCAATAGCAACATATTAACCCAATATATATTAATCAATATTAGTGTTTTCATTAAGCTCACATATCTACTATTGTGCTCTCTATGATCATATTTCCGTTCCTCTTGCTCAATTTTCTTTTTTCATGGAGTTCATAACTGCCATTTTTGGCATATGAATAGTTTCACTAGTCTTCTGTCTGAAAGAAGTGAAAAACTGGCTCTGATGTACTTCCTATATTCATTTTTTTTTCTTATTGAAGACATAATGATCTAGAGTTCTTTGTCTTTCTATTCCAATATGGACTGGTCATTTCTGGGTCTGGTACACAACTGTCATCCTGGGTTGTATATTTATCAATCTCCTGTGCTGGACCCTTTATTTCCTAAAATTGTGTGGAGAACATACTTCAACAGCTTTCTAAGAAAAGGTGTGTGGCAATTTGATATTGTTTATGAATTCCAAAAATAGATACCAGATTATGTTGGTGAACTGATCTGTCCTTCCGAGCATATTAGATTGAACTGGGTGCAAAGGTTTCACTTTTACTTTATAAAATAATGATTAAGGCTTTCAATGGGCCACATCAGTAGGAAGTTGCATCCTCACCCCCTTAAAGGGTGGGGATTCACAGAGAAATCACTTGGCAGAGAAGGGAGTTTGTAGTTTTGATCCTGGAGCCTGGGAAGTAAACACATAGAGAAGCAGATATGTGAGGAAAGAGAGAAGGCTCAATTGGACATGGCAGAGGGCCTGGGAAGACAGACGAGTCATTTTCCTCATCGTCTACAGCTGACCTTGTAGAGAGAAAAGACCAACTGAACCAGGAGAGAAACGAGTCCCAGAAAGAGAGGAACACAGGAAGCCTGAACCCTGGCAGATGGTGGCAGCCATCTTGCTCCAACACATGGCAACAGACTTTGGTGAGGGAAGTAACTTATGCTTTATGGCCTGGTAACTGAGGGTTTCTACTCCAAATAAATACCCTTTATAAAAGCCAACAGATATCTGGTATTTTCCATCAGAACCCCTTTGGTTGACTAATACAAGGTGTATGAGAAGTAAAATATTTTAAGACCATGCCACTCTGGAGATATATTTATTCTTCTACCCTCACATTTGATCATTTATATATAAAATTCTAGGTTAGAGAGTATGCCAACATTATTATCAAGTAATGAGGCTCTTCTTGTACTCTCACTCCTAATGGTCTCAGTATGGTCATAATACTTGTAGTTGCTATAATATTTATATTCCAATTAGTAAAGAACAAGGGAGAACCTGATTTTAGTAGGAAAACCAACTGTAAAATGTAATCTTTTTAGTGCAATACAAGATCAAAAAGTCATTTTCACCTCCGACTACTACTATAGAACCTGTTTGGTAAAACTTTTAAGACTTACAAACCCAGGACCTGCATTTGTTCTACAAATTAATTAAGTTGTTTTAAAACTTATTTGTAAGCTATGAGACTGTTTCTATTTACTAAGTAGCAAGAAAAATCTGAAGACTTTCAATCTCAATACAAAAATATCACCCTTAAAAAATTCTAGGTTAGAAATTTTTTCTTGAAATTTTGAGTCAATACTCGATTTTCCTATGTCTTAAATTATGTTGAAAAGTCTGATACCATTCTAATTCCCGAGCCTTATATTCAATTTGTTTTTATCTCTCTCCAGAAGCTTCTATGATCTTCTCTTAATTCTTGTTATTCTGAAATTTCATGGGCTATTTTTCATTCTTTCTGTTGGGTACCTGGTGAGCTCTTTCAATCTGAAATTAATTATATTTTACTTATAAGAAATTTTGTTGTGTTGATCCTTTGGTAATTTCTTCCTTTGTCTTCTTTATTCTCTCTTTATGAACCTCTTTTGTTCAGAATGATTTTCTAATTTTAATTTTTTTTCTTCCATTGCTTTTTTGTTTTGCTTTCCAGGAATTTCCTCATTTTGTGTTCCAATACTTCTAATTGATTTTTTATGTCTACTATTGTATCATTAATTTCCAAGAGATTTTTGAGGGGTTTTTTTTTGGTCTCATTTAATAACATCCTGTCCTTATATATGCAATATCACATTAATTACTTATGTTTTCTAGTATTTTCAAATGGATTGCCTCTGTTTTCCCTGAGTTCCTGTTTTCTGTTTGTTTTTTTCCCCTGGTCTTCTTTGTTGTTCACAATAAGGATATTCCTTGGACATCTGGCAATTATTGACTATTCATTTATATTTAAGAATAAGGAACTAAAAATCTGGAATCTCTGTGGGATTTGAATGGAGTTTGTTGAATGGTGTGCCTCACCACTGGATGATGATGGAACAGTGATCTGGCTAATTCATAGGGAGTCTCTGAAACAGTCAGTTTTCCTAGAAAGGAATCCTTCAGTTTCTGGACATATGGTATACATATAGTTGCTAATAATCTGCCTGGTCTTATAGATGATTATACTGATTACAGGAACTTTTTTGGGTACCTGTTGCTTATAAAAAGTTCACTATGTCAGGAAATTTATTTTTATATACATTTTGATGATTATGAACACTAGAAATTTGTGAAGCAATTTGTAATTTTTATTAATGTAATTTTCTATTTTTAAAATTTCATAGTTTCTGCACTCAAACCCAGGTAGATAAGACCTTATATGTTTAACACAGTGTTTTACCCCTGTACAAATAGAAAAAAATTAAGGATAACGTTTCTAGACCAATATGACTGTTAATTTCTGTACAAGGCCAACTCAACACAATACAACTGGGATGTTTTTTCCAAAGCTGACAATACAGTTAAAGTTTCAAAAAATCCAAATTATATATATGTATATATATTTATTTATATAAAAAGACCAATAACATTACGTTATGCATTGATAGAAGCAACAGGTTTTCCAGGATCTGAACAAAATTATGGAGACACCTAGGACATTCTGTTTTAAAAAAAGTAAAAAAAAAAAAAAAAAAAAAAAAAGGAAACAGCAAGTTCTGTTACTGTTATGATACCTGGCACCATTTTTTATTAGCTTCTCAATCATCATCTGGAAAGAAAACATTCTAGAGTAACATCATTAAAAACAGGTCTGATATAGCACAGTCACTACTACATATCATAAAACAGGTACAAGAGGATATAATTAGAAAGGCCGACATCTGCGAGGGTTCAGGCTTCCTGGGTTTCTACGTTCCTGGGGCTTGCTTTACTCTGGCTTCAAGGTTCCTTCCTTCCTGGAGCTGGCATCTCTTTCCTCTGCATGCTGACTTCCCAGGGCTCCAGTTTAAGTCTTTAGCATCAAACTCCAACATCAAAACTTCAACATTAAAAGCCCTCAATTCTGTTCTTCACCATGCCTTTTATCTGTGAATCCCCACCCACCAAGGAGTGGGGACTCAATGCCCTAATCATAACTCAGTCATGCCCAGGTACGGATCAGATTACATGCATAATCCAATAATTCTTTTTGGAATTCATCAATTATATCCAACTGCTACACTCCACCGTCTGAATTCCAAAAAGTCATAATATTCAAAAAAGCCTTGAATCAGTTACAATGCAAGTACTAAATCACATCACAATCAATTTAAAGAAATACAGTTTGTCTTGGGGCAAAGCCCCATCTGGTATAGACCTCTGAAACTTAGAAAACAATTTACACCGCTTCCAATACCCAAATGGATAGAAAAAGGATAAACATTTTCATTATAATAGGGAGAAATTGGGAGGGAAACCTGCAGTTCAGTAGACCTGCAGGGCATCCTCTATTCGATTTCAAAGTCTGAGAGTCATTCTTAAAATGATGGTTTCTTCTCCTTGGAGCCTTATGGGAACCCACCCTTTCCACATGCTTGTCCAATGGCCATTTTCTTGGTTCCACCTTCATCAAGCATCTGGGTCTTGACCAAGCTCCAAACCTCTCCCTCTAAGAGTGTTGGGGTGATTGCCACACCTTACCCAATATTTGGGTTAGACTCTTAACACCCTAGCACAGTGATGTGAAGACAACATTCTCCCTAACCTTTGGCATACAAACTTAACCCTCTCAGAGCAACACGTTGACCACCTGGCCTTCCCTAACCTTTGGGGGACAAGTCCACCCCTCTCAGACCTGTGGGGTGCTGACCTTAACCGCCCTAATCCATGGGGAATATGTTCTACCCTCCCTGTACCCTGGGGTAGCAAAACTCTCCCAGAACATCGGGCGGGAACATCCACCCTCATAAACTGCTGAGGCAAACTCACCCTCTCTGTACACATTGGTGGGGTTCCTCTCTTGGCTCAAGGTGATGTCCTAATTCCAGATCTCAGCTTCCATGGTGTTCCTCTTAAAGCTCTTTCTCTTTCAATCTCTCCTTTCCACATCCCTTTTATTCCAGGCTGACAGTGCTTTTTTCATATAGCTGTCTCAATAAGTCTATTGGTTTAGCATGCAAGAAGCAGGGGTTCAAGCCATCAGGCAGTAAGATTTTCCACAAGTCTTTCTGACATAATTGCATCTTCAATCCTGATTTACAAGTTCCAAGTTTAGTTAAGTCCTCCAATGGGGCACTTTCATCTGGGAACTTCATCTCCAGAGGCTTGGAATTTTCAGAATCAGTTTTTGTTTTCTTTGTGCCTGACGGTTCCACCCTCAGCATATCTCTCTCATCTAGCATTTTGCTATAAGCTGCAAGCAGAAGCCAAGCCACATTCTCCAGGTTTACTTTGGAAATTTCTTCAGCTAAATGCCAAGGTTCACCATTTTCAAATTCTGCCTTCCATAAAACACCAGGAGTTAATCTTGCTAAGTTCTCTGTAACTTTAAAATATGAATTGCCTTTCCTCCAGTTTCCAATAATAGTTTCATCATTTACTTCTAAGGCATCATAAAAAGTCTACTTAGCATTCATATTGCTATCAACAGTCTTTTTTTTTCTTTTTAAGATTTATTTATTCATTTATTTCTCTTCCCTTCCCCCTCCCACCCCGGTTGTCTGTTCTCTGTGTCTATTTGCTGCATCTTCTTTGTCCGCTTCTGTTGTCATCAGCGGCAGGGGAATCTGTGTTTCTTTTTGTTGCGTCATCTTGTTGTGTCAGCTTTCCATGTGTGTGGCACCATTCCTGGGCAGGCTGCACTTTGTTTCATGCTGGGCAGCTCTCCTTATGGGGCACACTCCTTGAGCGTGGGGCTTCCTTACACAGGGGACACCCTTCATGGCACAGTACTCCTTGCGCACATCAGCACTGCGCATGGGCCAGCTGCACACGGGCCAAGGAGGCCCGGGGTTTGAACCGCGGACCTCCCATGTGGTAGATGGATGCCCTACCACTGGGCCAAGTTCGCTGCCTCAACAGTCTCTTCAAAGCACTGTAGGTCTTTCTTCCAGGCATCTCACAATTCCTCCAAAATATACCTCTTACCCATTTATAAAACCGCTCCAGCATTTTGGTAATTGCAAAAGCACTACCCCACTCTAGGTACCAAATTCTGTATTATTCAGCCAAAGGGGTGCTGATGCAAAATACCAGAAATTGGTTGGTTTTCATAAAGGATATTTATTTGGGGTAGGAGCTTACAGATACCAGGTCATAAAGCATAAGTTACTTCCCTCACCAAAGTCTATCTGGAGCACGATGGCTGCTGATGTCTGTGAGGGTTCAGGCTTCCTGGGTTCCTACGTACTGGGGCTTGCTTTACTCTGGCTTCAAGGTTCCTTCCTTCCTGGGGCTGACTTTTCTTTCCTCTTCATGCTGACTTCCCAGAGCTCCAGTTTAAGTCTTCATCATCAAACACCAACATCAAAACTTCAACATTACAAGCCCTCAACTCTGTTCTTTGCCATGTCTTCTTTCTGTGAATCCCCACCCACCAAGGGGTGAGGACTCAACACCCTAATCATAACTTAATCATGCCCAGGTACAGATCAGATTATAAGCATAATCCAATATTTCTTTTTGGAATTCATCAATTCTATCAAATTGCTACACTTGTATACTAATATTTATAGCAGCATTGTTAACAATAGCCGAAAGCTAGAAACAACCCACATGTCCATCAACAAATGAATGGATACACAAAATGTAACACACATACACCCAATGGAATATTTGTTGGCCATGAGAAACAATTACGTTATGAGACAGGCTGCAACATGGAAGAACCTTGAAAACAAAACAGTATGTTCAGTAACGTAAGCAAGGCACATTAAGGGCAAAAATTGTATGAAACCATTTATAAGAGATGATTAGAAATAGAAAATTTGCAGAGATAGAAAGCAGATTAGAGGTTGAGAGGGAGGGTAAGGGGGGAAGGGGAAAACATTTGTAAAAATAAAAAAATAGACAAGATTTGCTTAAAATATAGTCTTAGTTTTAACTGTTTATCCACTTATTTATTTAATTTCTGAACTGAATGCACTGTTGTCATACAGCTAGCTTAAGAGGCTAAGTTAGAGGGAGTACCTCAGGAGAGATTATTCTTATGATAAACTTGATATTTGCCCCCCTCTGAATCCAGTATCAGCAAGATACAAGTTTTGTAAGAGAAAGACCTAGACCTATGTCCAAACTGTTATCCCAGAAACATACTGGCTATGTAAAGGTAGTCAAGTATTTAAATTCTCTAAGCTTCAGGTTATACATCCCTAAAATGGGCAGAATGCCACCTGCTTTGGAGGTTGTATCAATATAAAATGTACAAGATGCCTGACCAATGGTGAAAGATGAATACCTGAAACCAATTTTCCACCGAAATGTCAACCTTTGTCTCCTTAAGTGAAAATTTTCTCTCATCTTTCATAGTCTAAAACTGACATCAGAAATTATGTTCCAACATCATATATACTGAAAGTAGTTTTATCCTCATTATAAAAAACATTCTGAATCTGAATAATTCAATTGCAATTGGGATAATACATTTACCAATAAACAAAGAGAATCTGCCCTTCACACTGAGAAATCAAATCTCCCCAAGGAGCACAAAGAATGACATCACTGTGTGCCAGTGCAATAAAAATTGCATCCCTCATACGTAAAAGGCATTTTTGGGGACTAACTTGAAAGCTCAGGGACATAAGGTTTTGACTTTGAAAAGTTTGCTTTTATATACTTTTTTTTTTTTTTTTGAGGAGAGAAATGAACATTTATTTATAAAGTTCTTACACTATATCCATAATAGTGTAATACCTCTTGAAGGTAGACTGTGATAAATTTAAGATGTATACTATAAGCCCTAAAACAATCACGAATATGACAAAGAATTATAGTTAATAAACCAACAAAGGAGATAAAAGAGAATCATGAAAACAAACAAAATTAAAAGAAGGTAGGAAAAAAGGGAAATAGGAACAGAGAACAACTGGTACAAACAGAAGATAGTAGACTTAAATCCAATCAGGTAAATAAACAAATTAAATTCATAAATGGTCTAAGCCCTCCAATTAAAAGGAATTTTATTTTTATATACTATTTGATCTGCCATTACAAACAACACTAATTTCCTTCTGAAACTTTGTTCCTATACATGTATTTCACATTAAAAAATAATTTATATAAAACATAAACAAAATTCAGAGCTGAGCAATGATGGCTGTATTTGAGGCTATATTTACCTTCATCCTGAAATAATGAATGAAACAATAGGAACAACGAAATACTTGGGGGAAAAAAAAATCACCGAGACACATTTCTGTTCATAAATTTGTGAAAATGAAAGATGATGAACAGAAGGTGAATTGAAACGAGATACATCTCAGAGGAAGACCAGTTCCCATCAAACATTCACTGGATGGACAGAGTTCAAAGACTAGGGCAAATGCTCACCAAAAGCCTTACAACTCAGGCTGGAGGGTACCATATGCATCTGTGGAATTAGGAACTTCCTGGGCAATTAAACTCTTCTGACAAGATCATGGGGGTAGGGGTATGAGAGGTGGGCCAGGGGAATAAATGCTAAAAGCTAAGCTGTTTCCTCACCAAAGGTATTATCCCTGCAGAAATTACATATTCCTCAGAAGGAAGGACCTCACAAAGAACTATCACACATGACTCACCCAAGGCACCCCAAACTTGGCCTGTTTGCTTATACACCAAAATCCTTTCTTTTTTGCTTAGCTGTGGAGGAACGGGTAAGAGTACCAGGTGTCTCTTGCTGGTCCTAGTAGCCTAAGTCCCAGGATAAATAAAACCCACAGTGAAAGGCAAAGTGAAAACAAAGATGTATAAGGAGGAAAGGGGGAGAAAAGTAGCTTAAAAATAACATTCTAAAAGACCAATGATTATGGCTGCTAGGAATTCTTAGGCCAACTTAAAATTTCACATTAACAACGAAAACAGAGAAAATAAATCAGCTTTAGTAACATCAACCATCCAGATAGGAAGCAGAAAAATCTAGTGGTTAAGAACAAAAATTCTGGGATAAGATATAAATAGTCCCAAAAATCTCCATAGGATCATTTCATTTCATATTGAAAACTATGAAACCTTTTATAAATTATAAAAATTTTCTCAGAGGAACTTTTTTCTACCTAATAAAACAACAACAATAATAATTCATCTAAGGTGAGATGCATGTCGAGGTCTATGATCCAGTTCTTCTGTGCTTTAAATAGCAGAAAAACAGAACAAATTTCCTTCCCTATCATATTCTTATCTTATAAGAAACAGCATCTATTGGCCCAGAGGGAAAACAGTACATCAACACAAAAGCAGCCTGACTAAAGGTGGTTGTGGCTTTATCTGCAGGAGCCCATCAACAGACATAAGTCCACTTAATTATATATAAACCCTTCCAAGCCACCAACAGAGTATTATTTTCAGACGGCAAGAAACAGATCCATACCATTTTCTCTCTAAATAAAATTGTACACAATCAATTTTCTAAATATATTCTCTCAAAAATACTAGAAGCCAATGAAGAAAAATCTCAGAAAAATAAAATATATAATTTTCTTGAAAAATAGTATCTAGCTGAAAAGTGGCAACTGCCAAGGAGTAGTTAAGTTCAAATATAAAGGATAAACAGATTAAGTCTGGGGATTAAATATCAAGTTTGAGGTTAAATAAAGTTCAAATAGCTTATTTAAAAATTTTGCTATTAGAGATTACATTGTCTCTATTACTATTACTAGGTTTAATACTGGCCTAAAGAGGAGGGATATGAATTCAACCAATAAGCAAATAAAGAAACTGAAAACAATAATCCATTTAGATCAAATACTACATCAAAAGAGCAGATTTTCTGCAGAAATGGAAAAACTTATATTTATAGGGAACTGAAAGGGGCCCTGAAGAACGGAAACAACTTTGCAAAAGCAGCACAGGGTTGGAGCACTTAAGCTTCCTGATTTCAAAGTGTATTACAAAGTGACAGTGAGTAAAACAGGGTGATACTAGCACAAAGAGAGATGAATGGAACAGAACTGAAAATCCAGAAACAGATCAACAAATCTATGGCTCACTTATTTTTAATAAGGGTACTAAGTACATTCAGTTGGGAAAGAATAGGCACTTCAAAAAATGGTGTTAGGAAAACCGGGTGCCCAAAAGAAGAAGAATGACATGAGAGCCCCTACTTGGTACCATAAACAAAATCAATTCAAAATGGATCAAGAACCTATATACGAGCTAAACTATAAAACTGTTAGAAAATAACAGTCAATTCACTAGACTTCATTAAAATTTAAAACTTTTGTGCACTGAAGGAAATTATCAAGAAAGTGAAAAGGCAACTTACAGAATGTGAGAAAATAGTTTCAAAACATCTTTCAAAACATCAGATAAGGGCTTAATATCCAGAGAACTTTTACAATATAACAACAAAAAGACAAACAGTCGATTTAAAAATGGGCAAAAGACTTAAGTAGACATTTCTCCAAAAAAGATACACAAATGGTTAACTAACACATGAAAAGATGCCCAATATCATTAGCCATCAGAGAAATGCAAATTAAAAATGAGATACTACTTTATATCCACAAGGATGGTTATTATTAAATAATGGAAAATAACAAGTGTTGTGAGAACATGCAGAGAAACTGGAGTTCTAGAGCACTGTTGGTGGGAATGTAAAATGGTGCAGCCACTGTGAAAAGCAATATAGTGGTTCCTCAAAAAGTTAAATATACAATTACCATTTGACCTAGCAACCACCATATACATCCAAAGAAAGTGAAAACAGGGTCACAAACAGATACTTGCACACCAATATTATACCAGCACTATTCACAACAACCAAAAGCAGGAAACAATCCAAAGGTCCATCAACAATGAATGGATAAACAAAATGTGGTACATATACAAAAGAATATTTTTGGCTGCAAGAAAAAAATGAAGTTATGAGACATGCTGCAACACAGAAGAACCTTGAAAACATGCTCAGTGAAATAAGCAAGACATACCATATCAGGACAAAAATTGTATGACATCACTTATAAGAGATGACTAGAAATAGAAAACTTATAGATAGAAAGCACATTAGAGAAACAAGAGGGTAGTTGGTGTGCAAAAAAAATTTTTTTAATTAACCAAAATAAAACAACTTCAAGTAGGAATTATTCATCTGTGGCAAATCCATGCTAGAAAGGACCCCACTGGACATGAACCATTACATTAAGGATCTTGATGATGGCAGGCTAAAACTGGTCCCCAAATCAAAATACACATGTTGTACACCCACTAAAAGGAGACATTCTTGACTATCCAACCCAACTGCTCTTTTAATAATCTTCCTGTTGACTTGTTGCTATCATATGCAGTTTACTTTTTACTTTTGGATATGAATCTGGGGATCTGGGTTGTAGACCAATTTTGGCTACTGACTAGCCACAAGACTTCGGGTTTAAATTGCCCTCTAGCTTAAAAATAAAGAATGAATTTAGGTTCTTTACACTATCGACTACCTCACCAGTCCTGGACTGTCTATCTCCAGACTTCATTTACATAAGAGAAAAATACACTTCTACCATCTTTAAGCCAGTGTTATTTGGAGATAGTTAGCTTTATGTAAGTGAATTAATCCTAAATGACGCAATGTGCATAATCTAGCAATTTCACACCTGATATATACTTTAAGGTCTAACCAATGCTGTCTAGTAGAACCTTCTGTGATGATGAAAATGCTCTGTATCTTCACTGTCCAATATGAGAGGCAATAGCCATGTGTAAATATTGAACAGTTGAAATGTGGTTAGTGTAACTGAAGAAGAGAATTTTAAATTTTATTTTAATTAATTTAAATTTAAAGAGTAACATTTGACTAGTGGTTATTGCGTTTGACAGTGTAGCTACAGACATCAACGAACATCAAATCTGCAATTGAGTTAATTTAGGATAATATGTAATTCCTCCCTAAATTATATATAAATAATAAAGCAAAATTCCAAATGTTATTTTCATTTTTGTAACAGAAAAGCCTATAGTTACATTTTACTACATCAATTGTATTAAAAGTCAGCCTCAAGACATAACTTGTAAAAATTCAGAAAAAGTTAACTGTTAATTGTAAAGATGCAGATACATGACAGTGGGTCTAGAACATAGACTTTCTACTTTAGTAGAAAGAGCTGCCTGGTTTTCTTTTGAATTAAAAATCTGCTCTTAAAAATGTCAGAGTATTGAAATACATTTTACATTTTCTTTCTTTTTAATATTTATATTTTTACAAAAACGTACTCGGATGTTAAAATATCTGAGATGTTTAATTGGTCAGTAAATTGCCCCCAAATTTCATATTAGAGTCTTTTTAACAAAATTAATTTAATTAAAATAAAAATATAGGTATAATTAATAATTTTTGAATATTAAAAATTTTTAAACACTCATTTCAAGATTAGAAAATTGTTATATATTCAATATTTTCTCACATAGAAGACTGAGATCTTCGCTGAAAAGTTCTCATTATGGAATATGACGAATTTATGAAAAAGTTAGAATTAAGCTGCTTTTCCAAGATTATCCTGCTAAACTTTGCTGTACCCAAAATTATAATTCATATCTATAGACCACCCTGGAGCTCTTTCAATTTCAATTTAGGAAGATTTACAAAATTCACCTTACATGAAGTTCTTAAGTTTATTCTTGTAATTTCTTGGCCTATAGATAATTCATTTATAGAAGAGGAAAAAAATGGCTAAAGGCTTGATCTACCTAAAGTGCCATAAGTCCTTGCTTGCCATTCCTTCAAATTCAGTCAATCCTGAAACCTCCAAAAGTAGACAGGATCATCACTTTACCCTAACTTTTGATCTTATTACTTGATTCCCAAATTTTAAAAAAATCATTGTACACTTGCCATTTTAACCAAAATGAGGTTTCAAAATAAAGCAATGCACGAATCCAAGATATTAACTACTTACCTCAAATTTGGCCTCTCTCTAAGCCAAACTCAGCGCAACTCACTACCTTCCTGCCTGCGTGGGACATGAGCCCAGGGATAAGCCTCCTTGGCACTGAGGGATTACTACCAAGCGCCAACTAGTGATGTATTTGGAGAAATACTTGACCAAAAGGGGAAATATTAAACACAAATGAGGGAGGCTGATTTGGCCCAATGGATAGGGCATCTGCCTACCACATGGGAGGTCCAAGGTTTCAAACCCAGGGCCTCCTGGTCCATGCGATGAGCTGGCCCATGTGCAGTGCTGATGCATGGAAGGAGTGCCATGCCATGCAGGGGTGTCCCCTGCATAGGGGAGCCCAACGCACAAGCAGTGTGCCCTGTAAGGAGAGCCACCCAGCATGAAAAAAGTTCAGCCTGCCCAGGAACGGCAACACATACATGGAGAGCTGGAGAGCTAATGAAGCAAGATGACGCAACAAAGAGACACAGATTCCCAGTGCCGCTGACAACAATACAAGCTGACAGAGAAGAACACACAGCAAATGGATAGAGAGAGCAGACAACTAGGTGGGGGAGGGCGGGGAAGGGAAAGAAATAAATAAAAAATAAATCTTAAAAAAAAAAAATACACATGAGTTTTTATGGCTAAGAGATTTCAAAGTGAGTCAGGAGGTCATTCCAGAGGTTACACTTATGCATGTCTCAGCAGGATCTCACTGTTTGCCAGAGATGCTATTTCACCAAGCTGCAGCAGAGGGTGATTAGGCCATGACAGAGGTGTCAAAAGATGTGCAGCTGTACATGATCAGGCACATGGCTCCTCTCCCTTCTCTTGGCCTCATGTATTACAGCTTCGGACTAGAGTGGCTTCCTTTCAGCCTCTGTGTTCTGTTGATACCAGCTTCTGGGTTCTTCTCTCTCTCTGCAGACTTTTTCTCTGTGTCTGCAGCTTTTAGTCATCCATTTATAAAGCACTCCAGTAAGAGGATTAAGACCCACCCTGAGCAAGGTACTACTGGAGCAATCTAATTAAATGGCCTTTAACTGATTTAATCTAATGAAAGGTTCACATTAAGTTCAATTTAAGAACATAATTTACTGGAGTCTATATAAGACTCAAACCAACAGAGAAATCTTCCTTATTTCTTCCAATGTGTTTTCTAGAACAGCAGTATCAGCATCACCTATCAGACCCTACATCAGACCTACTAAATCTGAATCTGCAATTTAACAAGAGCACCAAATGATTTCTACCCACATTTAAGTTTAAACACGACTGGTCTATCAGGTTCTTCACACCAGCATATATATGATAACGACTATTATTTAAGTATTTATTATGTATGCTGCACATTGTTTCACTAAATACTTCACATGCTATTTTTTTTTAAGATTTATTTTATTTATTTCTCTCCCCTTCCCCCCCATTGTCTATTCGCTGTGTGTTCTTCTGTGTCCACTCACATTCTTGTCAGCGGCACCAGGAATCTGTGTCTCTTTTTGTTGCATCATCTTGCTGCGTCAGCTCTCCGTGTGTATGGCGCCATTCCTGGGCAGGCTGCGCTTTTGTCGCATGGGGAAGCTATCTTTTCAGGGTACGCTCCTTGCACATGGGGCACCCCTATGTGGGGGACACCCCTGTGTGGCAAGGCACTCCTAGCGCTCATCAGCACTGCACATGAGCCAGCTCACCACATGGGTCAGGAGGCCCTGGGTATCAAACCCTGGGCCATATGGTAGGTGGATACTCTTATCAGTTGAGCCACAACTGCTTCCCTCACATGCTATTTTATTTACTTGGCACATCAATTTAAGGTATTACTTAACAGATGTTTACAGACAATGAAATTGAGGGTCAAAGAGGTTTACCAACATTGCCATGGTGAAAAGCTAGTAAGTGGAAGATCCTGGATACAAATCCATGCCCTATCAGTTATATACTACTTCTTCATACACTGGCCTCACAAAACTAGATGCACTCCTAGCTGTTTACTTGCCAATGTCAGAATATTTTAGAGGAGCTAAGTTAGAAGAGAGTATAGCTAGAATATGGTCACCATTTCCATGGGATTCTCTTTGGTGAATCAAACGTTTCCATTATGCAGGGATTTATGGTGAGGTTGTGCTAGTTTTTGTTTTTCTTTTAAGATTTATTTCTCTTTCCCCACCCACTCTTTGTTTGCACTTTCTGTGTCTGTTCCTATTCTTGTTTCTTTAGGAGGCACTGGGAACCCAGGACCTCCAATGTGGGAGGGAGGTGCCTAATTGCTTAAGCCACCTCCATTCCCTACTTTGCTATATCTCTTGTTGCATCACCTGGTTGTGTCAGCTCACTGAGTCAGCTCACCGTCCTGCATGTCCTCTTTAGGAGGCACTGGGAACCTCTGCTCCCTGCTTTGTTGGGTCACTCATTATGTATTTCTTCTTGTTGCATCATCTTGGTGTGTTAGCTTGCCATGACTTTCCATTGCGCTAGCTCACTGCCTTCTTTAGGAGGCACTGGGAACTGAGCCGTGTGGCAAGCAGGAGCCCAATTTTTGAGCCACATTCACTTCGTGGGGGTAGGTTTTAAAGTAGCTGACAATCTAGCCAAAGAAATAAAACTAGCTCTCTCACAAACTAACAAGAGAACCATCACAGATTCAAACTGATACTTTACAAAATATATATAATTTCTAAGGAATGTGTTGAATAATTTATTCATTTTAACGCAACATTTATACCCAATATACACTAGCACTGTATTAGAATCTGAGGATGTAGAATTCAGTAAAACAAACAAGCAAACAAACTCTGAGGTCAGGGACTATTGGGGAGCCAGCACTATCATTTAAGTATTTAAAAAAACAAAAAACAAACTGATAAGCACTACAATAGATATTTACACAAATGTCAAGGGAATAGTTAACCTTGCCATGCTTCACAAAGTAGAAAATAAGGTTGGTCAAAGAAGGTCTAGACAAAGTTTGAAAACTTCGATTCACTGAAAGAATCAATGGATATGGATGAATTCCCTGGGCATTCATTTTCACATTTATAAAATGAGAGAGTTGGAGATCAGCAGTTTCTAAGAATATGTAGCATTCTATGCAGGAGCCTCAGAGGGAATGACTTTGGGACTCCTCACTCTGCTCCAACCAGAGCAACTCAACCATTTGGGGATTTTTTTTTTAAAGGAGGTACCAGGGATTGAACCCAGGACCTGGTACACGGGGAGCAGACACTCAACCACTGAACTACATCTGCTTCCCAATGAGGGTTGGTTTTTTGGTTTGTTTGTTTTCAGGAGGTACTAGGGATTGAATTCGGGACCTCATATATGGGAAACAGGCACTCAACCACTTGAACCACATCTGCTCCCATATGTGGATTTTAAAGGGGATTTATTTGCATTAAAAGGGAGTTCAAAAACTTTTCTAATTCTAGCATTATGTAATTATATGCACCTAATTATACTTACCTTAAAGTACTTCTAGGAATTCCTGGCCTATTAATTATCAAGGAGCCTCTGGGGTAAGAAATCATCCTAAGGGAAAAAAGGACCATAAGTAGTATAGGAGGGGAAAATACTGTCAGTGAATGATACTCATCCTGTTTTCTGAATACCCTTGAGATGATACTGTTTCTACCTCTCTCCTTCCCAGTTTAAACAGGGACTTGTCTGGAGCACTGGACAGTAGATGTTATACCAAAAATAAACAAACAAAAAAAGGTGTTGTCCTAAAAATCTCTTAGAGACATGTGGAGTACAACGCAGGAAAACTCTGGGATTCATGTAATGGATTATAATAAACATGGGGATGGCTAAAGTCTGGGTTTTTTACTATGGTAACACAGAATGCATCATGGCTTCTGCAGAGCTCCAGAGAAAATAACAGTGTAAAACAAACTACATGAATGGCACTGTCCTGGCTTTATGACAAAAAAACAGAGACCAAGTCAAATCCTTTTAATGTGATTATATATTTTCTTTTCCCATCATAATACATAGTTAGCCTTAACAATTTCATCACTCAGTTGAAATATATCTTCCTTTGTGTTTATCTGGTTTAATATCAATACTTAAATAGCAAGACTCTGGACAAACATTTAAGAAAAATTCATGACACAAAACTCAAGAAATATTAACCATTTTCAAATCTCAACTAAATATTATTCTGGAAATGGTCCTAGATAACACTGTTCTTGATATTCAATTTTTTAAAACCATCTAATAGGCTAGCTCATGGATCATTTCATTTAAAGAAAGCTAAGTTCATTTAAATAGAGCATAGGTTTTCACAAACACTGAATTGCTCAAATAGTTCTCTTGGAAATTAAATTAACATAACCTATTGTTTTTCAACAGTTCACATTTAATCATGACTACTTTTTGGCAACCAAGCAAAAACTTAATCTCATGGTATGTTATAAAATTCTTCCACTGACTGAATAGAAATTTAAAATCTTTTTATCTAAATCTTTTGCTTACCTCCCCCTCCCTCCTTCCCTGCTGTTTTTTTGCTGTGTCCATTCACTGTGTGATCTTCTGTGTCTATTTCTCTTTTTGTCTTCTCTTCTCATTCGTCTCCTCTAGGATTCACTGGGATCCGATCCTGAGGACCTCTGATGTGGAGAGAGGTTCCCTGTTACCCATGCCACCTCAGGTCCTGGTTTCTCTTGCACCTCACCCTGACTCTCCCTTTTGTCTCTCTATTGTTGTGTCATAATCTTGCTGCATGACTCACTTGTGCAAGCACTGGATTGCCGCGTGGGCACGCTTTTTTTTTTTAACCAGGAGGTCCCAGGGATCGAACCCAGGTTCTTCCATTTGTAGGCAGAAGCCTAATCACTTGAGCCACATCTGCTTCCCAAAATTTAAAACATTTTGTCTTTTTTTTTTTAAGATTTATTTTTATCTATTCCCTGCCCCCTCCACCTTGCCACCTGTGCTCACTGTCTGCTTTCTCTGTCCACTTGCTGTGCATTCTTCTGTGTCTGCATGTCTTCTCTTTAGGAGGTACCAAGAACCCATCCTGGGACGTTCTAACATGGGAGAAAGGCACTTAATCGCTTAAGCCACCTCAGTTCCTGATCTGCTGTTTCTCTCACTGTTTCTCCTCTGCATCTCTCTGTACATCATCTTGCTGTGCCAATTCTCCGCAGTGCAGGCCATCAGCTCTCTGTGGAGTCAGCCATCAGCTCTCCACAGTGGAGGCCAACTTGCCATCACCAAGAGGGCCCAGGAATCAAACCCAGGGCCTCAATATGGTAGCTGGGAGCCCAATCAATTGAGTCACATCCATTTCCCAAAATCTTTTGTCTTAATAACACTCTATTGGAGGGTGGGAGAAGGTGTGGTGGGAAGAAGGCAACAGCATACCATATATGAAAAAGAACTAATATTCATACTATATAAGGAACTCACTTGCATATAGATAATAAACAATCTAATATAAAAATAAAGAACACAGATGGAGTAACATAATGTGGAACAGTTCTTTAACTCAACATTCACTATAAAGTTGCCACAATTCTTCGACCATTTTATGCATTTATTACCAAAGTTAACATATAGATATTCTTACTGTGTATAGGCTTTAAAGGGGTGAGATCTGTTTGGCACAATCTCCAAGGAAGGCAACTGAGACATTTACCTAGGATGTTGTCAGGAACTAAAACTGAGGATATGTTGTTCCTGTTGTCAAGAACTAAAAGTGAGTGAAATTTTTAATCCTTTCATTTTGGTCTAGCAAGCAATTTTGATGGTTGTCTTGTTCTAGTTCAATAACTTTTAAAAAAAACACAACAGGGAAGCAGATGTGGCTCAAGTGACTGGGCTCCCATCTACCATATGAGAGGTCCCAGGTTCAGTTCCCAGGGCCTCCTGGTGAAAGCGAGCTGGCTTACATGGAGAGCTGGCCCACATGGCGAGCTGATGCAACAAGATATTGCAACAAAAAAGAGACACAGAGGAAAGACAATGAGAAACACAACAAACTGGGAAGCTGAGGTGGCTCAAGCGACTGAGTACCTCTCTCCCACATTGGAAGCTTGCAGGATGGGTTTCCAGTGCCTCCTGAAGAGAAGATGAGAAGAGAAGACAAGGAGACACAGAGGAACACACAACAAATGGATACAGAGAGAAGACAGCATGTGCAAGTGGCAAGTGGGGGCAGGGGGGGAAGAAATAAGTAAAATAAATCTTAAAAAACAAACAGTATATGTTTGGTTCTAACTCAAGATGACCCAATGAGTGTCTTAACACTGAATACTTATGTGGGGGCAGAGAGCTTATGGTGAATGATTCCTTCTGTGGAGCCTCCAAGATCTAATCCCGCCCCCAGGACAGAGATATTTCCAGCAAAGGTTAATACAATGATTTTCAAACTTCAGATTGCAGAGAATTCATTGCAGTTTTGATAAAACTACAGAGTTTGTCCAAAATCCACATTCCAGATACACATATCTCAGATATTCTAATTTAGTGAACCTGAGGTGGTTGCTGGTTTGAAAAAGCAGTGACTCTGGTGCAAACTGTTCACAGTTCAAACTTCTGACAAATGCTGAATTGGTGGTGTAAAAGGATTAATTCACATCAGGAAAAGATCTTATTTACTAGAAAGCAGTAATTTTATTACTAGAATGATACAGGCAACAACATGAAACTCTCAGCTATTTGGCAACCAGAATAAATTCCATTACCAATTAGTATATTCACATTCAATTATACACACACACAAGATGAGCCTATTATCCAGGATAAAAAATCAAGTGCAGCACTTAATTGACATTGCAATTTAGGAGAAGCTGTTATAAGTCACAACTGTTTTTCTCCAACACCGGATAAGGACACATGAGCATAAACAGACACAAGCATGCATTTGACATAGTTATCCAAAATAAATGCTTCTTTCTAGCTTTTGTATAAAACACTTTGCTAATAACATCTAGAAATTTAGGGAAAAATTATAAACCATTAGAAAGGCAATTCTTATTTAACACCAACAATGTGTGAGATATTCCTCTGGGTGAATGTGACAAAATCAGTATCCCCGTAGTACTTAGATTCTAGAAAGAGAGAACAGGAATGATTATACACATAGATGTCACTGTCTATTTTTTCTTCTTGGGTTTAAAATTTTTTAAAAGATTTTTTTAGGGTGATAATGTCCAGTATTAGCCTAAGGAACTAATCACTATTTGAAATTCACTGATATTTCCACAAAAATGTCTGTCTACTCCTTCACATGGATCTGGTTTAATTTTTACCTCATCAGTAGTATCTGTTTAAACTCAAAGTAAATAATAACTGTATTTCATGCTATGATGCTAACAAGATCACAAAACCAATATAAATGTGGAACTATCATTGTACAATGAACAGGATGAATTCATATAAAAAAAAAGATTTAGGGAAACGGACTTGGCCCAGTGGTTAGGGCGTCCATCTACCACATGGGAGGTCCGCGGTTCAAACCCCAGGCCTCCTTGACCCATGTAGAGCTGGCCCATGCGCAGTGCTGATGCACGCAAGGAGTGCCGAGCAACGCAGGGGTGTCCCCCGCGTAGGGGAGCCCCATGCGCAAGGAGTGCACCCATAAGGAGAACCGCCCAGCGCGAAAGAAAGTGCAGCCTGCCCAGGAATGGTGCCGCCCACACGTCCCGCGCTGCTGACGACAACAGAAGCGGACAAAGAAACAAGACGCAGCAAATAGACACAGAGAACAGACAACCTGGGGAGGGTGGGGGGAATTAAATAAATAAATCTTAAAAAAAAAAGATTTATTGAACACAAAGCCTGCCTATCTGTACTTATTTGTTATGTACAAAACTCTCTTCTATTATTTTAGAATCATTATAGGATCCCTCTTTGATAAACTAGAGCACCATGGCAACTCTCATTTATGGAAGAAGAATCCTAAACTTTCTTTTCACTTATCCTACTTCATGTATATCAGGTTTGCACTGGGTATGTATATCCATGAGATTATAGAAATACAAAAGAAACTTTTAACAGGTTCTGAAATATCTCTACAATACTAAAGTTTTCCCATCTAAGGAAATTCTCTTTCTTTGAAAATCTCTTCTATAACAAATCTCTGAAAGAGACATGGCTAATGAAAATAAATTAAATAGTGGTTTTAGTTTAAATCACAGGTCAATATAATGTTAATTATCAAGATAGTACACTGATGAATCTGGACTCAGATGGGATCTCCCTTCATAAGACTTTCATGCTAATGTGCTGGAGGTGCAGTTAATGTTGGGGTTTAAGATATATTTAGGGGATTTGAATCTCTGGACTGACAATATGATAGCCAGGTCCTGAGCCTCAACAGACTCCAGCACCTAAAATCTGATTTATTGGACTTACCACACTCAGCTAAGATGGAGTTGAAGAAGGACAACCACCACACCATGGAGCCTAGAGTGATTACAACTGAAAGTGGGAGGATTGCATCCAGCATCCATGTGGAATCTGAGCCTCCTCTTGACATAGAGGTGCAATGGACACAACCAATCCAATGTCCACATAGAAGAGGTGGCATTGGATTGGGAAAAGTGGACATGGTGGCTGATGGGTATGGGGAAAGGCAGGAAGAGATGAGAGGTGGAGGCGTCTTTGGGACATGGAGCTGCCCTGGATGGTGCTTCAGAGGCAATCACTGGACATTGTAAATCCTCACAGGGCCCACTGGATGGAACAGAGGAGAGTATGGGCCATGATGTGGACCATTGACTATGAGGTGCAGAGGTGCCCAAAGATGTACTTACCAAATCCAATGGATGTGTCATGATGATGGGAATGAGTGTTGCTGGGGGGGGGAGAGGTGGGGTGGGGGGGTGGGGTTGAATGGGACCTCACATATATATTTTTAATGTAATATTATTACAAAGTCAATAAAAAAATAAATTAATTTAAAAAAAAAAAAAGATAGTACAGAGAACTGGGATGCAGCATATATTGGAATGGAAAAGACATGGTTCTGATGTCAGACAAAACTGAATTCAAATCAAATTCCATACATTCTGCCACTTAGTAGATGTATGATGACCAAGATATTTAAATTCTGAGGCTCAATTTCTTTGCCTGTGAAATGAGTCATTAAAAGCATTAAATGAAATTACATAAATAATATATATACAGAAGCGGATATGGCTCAACTGATAGAGCGTCTGCCTACCACATGGGAGGTCCAGGGTTCAAACCCAGAGACTTCTGACCCATGTGGTCAGCTGGCCTACATGCAGTGCTGTTGCATGCAAGGAGTACCATGTCACACAGGGATGTCCTCTGCGTAAAGGAGCCCCACACGCAAGAGAGTGCCCCATAAGGATAGCTGCCCCGCATGAGAAAAGCACAGCCTGCCCCCAGGAGTGGTGCTGTACACATGGAGAGCTAATGCAGCAGCAAGATGATGCAACAAAAAGACACACAGATTCCTGGTGCTGCTGACAAGAATGCAAACGGACACGAAGAATACACAGCAAATGGTCACAGAGAGCAGACAATTGGGGGGGGGAATAAATTTTAAATATATATATATATATATATATCAAGAATCGTTCAGTGTTTGTCATACAGTTGCTGCATTATAAATGTTGTCTTCTGTCATAGAAAAGTCTACTCTTCATGCTAATAGACCTGAGAGCCACGGCTAAATGAAATACCCAAAAAATTACCAATTACTTTCATCTCACCATCTTTTTGCCTCATTTATAACTAGGCTCAAAGATAAACTCAAGGTTAACTGAAAGAGTTGCTATTATCTTAAAATTTGAGAAATTGTGGCCCACCAGAAAGATGACAAATGACGAGAAAGAAGACAAACTTTAAGCTTTCAATAAGAAAACATGGACTTCAGAGATGGTAAGTTTGATGTTTCATCCAACAAAATTCTAGACAGATCACTTATAAGACTTAAAAAATAAACTTGCTTTCACTGTGTCCATTCCTAATAATAAATTGAAAAAAACTGTTGCACAGGTATTTGTGTTTATATTTGTTACACATGTATTTAAAGGGTTTTTAAGTCAGGAAAACGGAAGACATACTATTTTTAATTTTTGCAGAGTCAATGAAAATGACTACAGCTGCTGCTGCTAACATTTATTGGGCTCTCCTATATGCCAGACACTGTGATATGTGACTTACATTCATTATGATACATAACCACATATTTTAATTTCCTAGGTGCTAAAACAAATACCATACAATGGGTTAGCTTAACAATAGGAATTTATTGGCTCATGGTTTCAGAGGCTAGAAGGCTTGCTTCCTCCTGGGGTCAGTATGTTCTGGCTGTCTGGCAATCTTGGGGGGTCCCAGACTTTTCTGTCATATGGCAATACATATGGCAGTGTCTTTTCTTTTTTCTTCCAATTTCCACTGACTTCCACCCTCTGGCTGCTCCTCCTGGCTTCTCTTTCTTCTGTGTCCAAGTTCCTTTGCTCATTACCTCTTCAGTCATATTGGATTAAGGGCCACCCTCCTTCGGTTTCGGCACACCTTAACTAATTACATCGTCTAAGGTACTATTTACAGATGAGTTCATACCCACAGGCCCAGGGCTGGGATCTGATCTTGCCTTTTTGTAGGGGACATTATTCAATCTCCAAAACTTCATAAGGAAGATACAATTATAAACCCAAGTTTACAGAGGACAAAACTGAGGGTGAAAGAGTTGGGATAACATAAATAGTATTACACAGGGAACCAGAGGCAGAATCAAAAATTAAAACCCAAATCAGTTTGACTCCAGTGTTTAACCTTACCATTCTGCTTCAATCTCTTTGGCAAATATTTCAAAAAACAACTGAAAATAAAGGGGGAAAAAAACTAAACATTAACACAATTAGAAAGAATTATAGATAGATGTATGACCACACTCGAACGTGTCAACTAAGTAAAGCAAAATCAATTTAGAAGAAAGCAATGTGCTAAATTCCATTTTTGGTGCTCCTCTATTCTGTAATACATCATTAGTGCTGATTTAAAAGACAACAGAGAAGTTAACGTTTTCAAATCTATAATAACATTCAAAAAGGTCACAAATGACTAGAAAAAAGGGCTGAATGAGTGAAATTAAATTTTACAGGAGTGACTGTTAAGCTCTGCAACTAAGTTCAATAAATTGATTTCCCGAGTTCAGATTCAGAAAAGTCTGGCTTAAGAACAGGTAATATACTACAGACCTGATAAAGTTCACTGCAGAGCTAAAGTGACCCAGCTATTCCAACAGCTAAGTACATCTGGGGCTGCACTAAGGAAGGCAAACTTCTAGAGATGGCTACTATTAGTCCCACTATAATTTTTAAGAGCACACTAGCTAGAGTGCTGTGTCTAATCTGACGATAATCCCTAACGTTTAAATTTTTGCGCCTTCCTTATTGGCCCTACTGATGAAGTTGTCCAAATAAGTTCCATCTCATATATTAACAAGAAGCTCCTACCTTTCTATGTTCAAGAGAACATTAGCAGGTCAGAAGTCTGTCATTACAGGGAAATGAAAAGTGCCAAAGGCTACATGTGTTGTCCTATTGGAGGGTGTTTTAGTTTCCCAACTGCTAAAACAAATTCCATATAATGGGTTTGCTTAAAGAATGGGAATTTACTGGCTCACAGTTTTAAGGCTAGAATTCCAAAATCTAGGCATCAGCAGGGCGAACCTTTCTTCCCAAAGACTGTGACATCCCAGGGCTGGCTGCCAGGAATCCTTGTTTCTTGGCTTCTCTATCACAGGGCAATGCAGATAGCAGTGTCTTCTACTTTCTCTTCCAGATTTCACTGACTTCTAGCTTCTGGCTGTTCCTTGAGGCTTTTTCCCCTGTCTGACTTTCACTCTACCTATAAAGGACTCCAGTGATCTGGATTAACCTGACTCAGTTGGACCACACCTTAACTAAATAAACATCTTAAAGAGATGTTATTTACAATGGGTCCATGCCGAATAGAATATGAACCAACATCAGGAACATATCCAAACTGGGGTACACAATTCAATCCACTACAGAGGGAAACCAAGATAATGAGAGATTCAGAAACCAAAACACATGGAGAGGTATCCCCAACTCAATGTTATCCTGTTATCCTGTTTTATTTTTTTCATGGCATTTCCATAATCCAAAGTTACTTTATTTTTTACTTGTTAATGTCTTAAAATTTGGAATTCTTTTTGTCTCTATTTGGACATATGCCCTATGCAAAAAGAGCTTATGATTCTTGTTCACCACCATATCCAAGTATCTTAAACAGTGATTCATACCTAAGAGGCACTCTATAAATATTTTGCTGAATGAATAAATAAGCAAAGTGTTGAAGAAATGAAAGTGTTTAATCTGGGAAGAGAAGGAAGATACCACAGTAGTTTCCATATATCAGAAAAAAAGGGGAAAGACAATTTCCGTATTTCTCAAGTGATGATCTAGGACCATAATAACAGACATTTCAAGGATGACCTATTAATTTAATAAGAAAACAAAGCAAAGTAAATCAAAACAAAACAAAAAAGATAGTTTAAATAATAAATTAGTAGTAATGATATCCCATTTTTCAGGTTTCCTTTTTTTTTATGAGAAATCCATGACTTAAAGGACATATGCAGCTGGATATATGTGATTGCAGAAGAGGCACATGGCCACATTTGGAGAGCTCCATTTCAAAGTACACCATTTCCAAGTAATCAGGGATGGCAGTTTAATCTCTGAAAGCTAAGGGACTCTCAGTAGAAACATTTAAAGAGAACAATGAATTGGGGATAGGGAGGGAATCACAAAAATTATATATATTGTTCTACAGCAACTTAAGACATTGTAATTCTTGAAATTTAATTTTTTTCAAATTTTAAACTTCTCTTTTCCACCCCCACAATCATAAATAAGGTTAAAATAAAAATGAAAATAGGAGGAAAAATAGTTCTAAATACTGTATGACATCTTTGTAATTTAGCCATTTGTAAGTCTGGAACCTAGAAATGAATAAATATTTTACAATTAGTGACCAATAGGAAAAAGAAAAGGCAAATGTTGTTAAACATTCTTACCAAGAGTATATAACTTGGGAAGCTGATGTGACTCAAGCAATTGGACTGCCATCTAACATATAGGAGGTCCAGGGTTCGATACCCAGGGCCTCCTGGCGAAGGCAAGCTGGCCTGTGTGGTGAGCTGGCCCACACAGAGTGCTGGCCCATGTGGAGTGCTGCCCTGTGCAGGAGTGCTGGCCCACATGCAGAGCTGGTGCAGCAAGATAACACAACAAAAACAGAAACAGAGGAAAGATAAAAAGAGATGCAGCAGACCAAGGAGCTGAGGTGGCGCAAAAGAATGATCACCTCTCTCCTACTCCGCAAGGTCCCAAGATCGGTTCCTAGAGCCTAATGAGAATACAAGCAGACACAGAACACACAGCAAATGGACACAGAGAGTAGACAATGGAGGGAGGGAAGAAAAATAAATAAAGAAAATCTTTTTTTTAAAAAGTACATAACTAAAACTACTGTTAGGAAGACATCAACATAAATATTAGGTAAGATATATTACAAAGGAAAGATATACAGCTATAAAACAAGAGCTCTAAACATCAAAAAGGGTCCCTCATTCAGGTATCTATTGCAGCATAAAAACAGAAAAGTAAATGCCTCTCCTTAGAGTGTACTATAGGAAGTTGTATCCCACCAATATCCTAAAATATTTATACTATACATATATTCTAGTAAATACTAACATAGCTTAATGTAGAGAAAAGAGTTAAAAGCAGGCCTGAGATTGCCTGTCCTTAGAAAGGCTTGGTGCATGGCTGATCCTTGGCTGGCTTCTGGGAACTTGGCTGATAAATAGCTCCATACATTGATATAAAATATTCCCTAAATGATAAGGGTGACTCACTGCACCTAGAATGTTTGTGTAAACAATGTGGATACATTAAACACCTGCCTTCCTCTTGGGAGACTGGAATTTTGGTAGTGCTAGACAGAGGGTGCCTACATTACCAGCCCCTAATAAAACCTTGGGCACTGAGTCTCTAACAAATTTTTCTGGTAGACAACACTTCACAGGAATTGTCACAACTTGCTTCTGGAAGAATTAAGTACATCCTGTATGACTAAACTAGGAGAGGATTCTTAAAAGCTTGTACCTGGTTCCCTTTGCTAATTTTGCTTTACATCCATTTGCTGTAATAAATCATAATCAAGAGTACAAATATATGCTAAATCTTACGAGTCCTGCTAACAAATCACCAAATATGGTGGTAGACTTGCAGACCCCTGACATAGACAGGGTTTGGGATTGTTTAAGTCAATATTCTGTTTTAATACACTACAGATATGCTAATCAGTTACATATGGCAAAAGTTTAATGAACATATTGGAGGTTAGAACTATGTGTCAGAAAAGCAGGAACAACTAAGACAACACTAATAAGATGAAGTTTAAGGGAAATAAGATTAGAGCCTAAAATTGGGTTTAAAAAAAAACACATACAATTGTACTGATATGGAGAAGGAAATACAATTAAACAGATGTGAAAAAGACTTAGTAGTTTTATTGAAGGAAAATTCAATAAGTTAAATGATAAAATATAACAACCAAAGAGATCTAATTTACTTTGGAGCTAAAAAAAACAGCAGAATAGTACATAAGCCAAGGGAAACGGATGATCGCAAACTCCTCTGATATAGCTCATCACATAAAGAATATTATATCCAGTTCTGGGCACCTCTTAAAGAAGGATATACTAGGGCACATTCAGGAAAAAGCAATTAGAATGGTCATGAGCTTCAAACACATATTTTACAAAGAATGGTCCAAGACTAAGAAAAGAGTTTAGCTAAAAATAATGGTTCTACAAACTATATTGAAGGTTCCTGGGTAAAATAACAATTTTTCTATATAATCACTGTGGGAAGAAATTAGAATATAAATTTCAGCTGGAAAAAAATAAAAGTAATCTAAAAACCAGAGCAACCACAAAGTGTATTCACCATCCTTTTAAGATACATATTCAAGAACAGCCTATGTACAGAGTATGACTATTGGAAGGAAGAGTTCTATTAGAGTGGATAGCTGTATCAAGTGATAGCTATATTAAACAAACTTCCAACTTATCTAAAATGTTCTTTTCCATAGCTTCTCCATTTATAGTATTAAAAAAGTAGAGAAGGAAAGGCTCTTGTAGTAATTTTCCATTCACCCACACAGTCAACTGAGTTGGAAGAGAAAGAACTGCTAAGGAGAGACCCAAGAAATACTGCTAACCTTGACAAATTCAATTCTGATCATCAAATAAATGACTAACTACAGAGAGAGCCATTTGCATTCAGCCTGACAAATAATTGAGTAGCCACTATATATACAAAGCACTCTGAGGAACGAAAGAGATGAAAAAGACATACCAAGAAGAGAAAGTGTAGACCTACACACATTCTTGCTCCTTAGACAGTCACACCAGGTGTACCATCTCCAAAAAGTGATAAATCTACTTGCTTGCTTACCACAGCTGTCACTGTGGGAACTGTACCCATGTTTCTTCAGGTTAGGGAAAACAAAGTATCAAAACCATACCTGGGATACTCAGCTATTAATATCTAAAATCCTGCTATTTACATGTACTCCAAGGATACAAGCCTCCAAAGTTTCTCCTTAGGAAAAGATTATCCCCTACCTTAAGATCCTGGGAGGCCATTAGGGATACCACTACTACAAGAGAGGTAGAAGAATCAGATGGAAAATTTTTTCCAAGCTTATTCCAATTCCCAGTATATAGGCGGCTATGTGGCACACACAAGACAACTGAATACAGTGAAATAGGCAATATTGACCATAGCTCCAATAGTAGGAGAGTAGCACTGATGAAAGTCAACGTTCTTAAAATAACACATGGTCTTAAACAACAAAGCAGAAGCAGAGCGTAAATGGTGAGTTTTTATTAACATGAAAATGATCTCAGTTCAAAGACTTCTGATGTAAAGAATTTGAGGCATCTTGGTTTAAAAGAGGCACAACAGGGAAGCAGATGTGACTCAATCAAATGAGCACCCACTTCCCACATAGGAGGTCCTGGGTTCAGTTCCTCGTGCCTCCTGAGGAAGACAATGAGCAGACAGGCAAGGGAGCCATGGGGGATAAAAAAAATTAAAATAAAATAACTTTTAAAAAAAGAGGCTCAACAGATCCATCCTAGTTAAAAAACTTCATTTTTAAAAATTTTAGTGCAGGGAACAAATATACAACAAATAACCACATTAACAAAGAAATCTCTTATAAGGGCTACTAGGAGAGGACAAGGTGAAAATGAATCCCCTTAATTTATTAACGTAATCCTTTTAATAATATTATTGGCTATGTGGTAGGGATTGGAATTAAGAGAGGCATAACTTAGAGATAAATTTCAATAGTCGCTATTATAAAATGCAGAGTTGTCTGAAATAAAAAGTTATTAATTATGGAAGGGCAAGTAGGTAAGTATGTGAAGAAGTAGCGACAATATTTTAACATTATCTTCATAAGAATTAAAAATTATCTACACAAGAAGTCCCTAAGGTTTTTTCTTAAAACCCTTCAGTTCATTGACCATTCTGAAAGATGCAGGAGGACCTAATGATTCTCTGAGATCTTTCATTTAAAATCAAACTAATATAAATTTGACCATTTACTGTCCTTTAATATTTGGCTTTGCATCAAATTATCCTGTTCATTTGGTTAGGGAAAAATGATAATTATGGTGTTCAGCCAGACTAAATGCATTCAAATCATGGCACAACTACTTCAGTGACTTGGAACAGAGCCTCATACAGAAAGAGTATCTTATGTGTTAACTTTTATTCCAATGGGCCAAATACAGTGTGTCTTTCAAGATATATATGAAGATTATTTATTCATTTTCTCCCCATGTGACTAAACTCGAGGAAAATGAAAATTTTCCAATTGATTTGTTTAGAAAAACAGTATACACCAAGTGAAAAATGAACAGATAATGCATCAAATACCTATTATTAATTGTGGCATGAAAATTTTGAAAACTGATTACTTTTGTGTAAATATAAATTGACACTAACTTAAAACTGTTTTGTATTCATATCCATTGACAATGTCAAAACTCATAAAATCTCATTTTATCCAATTATTTTCTCACATAAACAAGAGTTTACTAAACATTTTATGTATCAATTAAGAATTCTAAATTCTCTTAAATAATATACACTTTAGAGGTGCATAAAATTTTGGCCTCCATATAGCTAGTTCTGTTCTTCAGTGTTCTGTTTTCCTGCTTATTAGAACAATACAAACAAAATCTGCTGCTTATTTCATAACTCTTTCAGACTATAAGATTATCATTTATTGAGGGCAAGTTTAACAAATGCTTCTGATAATGTAAAATCAAATCTAAAGTTAAATACCATTGACTCCATAATGATAAAATAAAGTATGATTAAACTATACTGGCAGTTAAATAAAGACACTAGGAAGACTTTAGCCAAATAGAAAAAATCTAAGTATAGTAAATAATTAGATGAATTATATAAAGGTAAGAATAAGTTAATTAGAAAGAAGAGATCTGTGTTTCATTTAGAGTGGAATATTCAGTTGACAAACCACCACAATCACAGAAGAAGAATTAGTATCTAGGCTATGCCATGATGCCAGAAAACTTCCTGCTGCCTAGTTGAATTAGGTTGAAATAGCACAGATTAGTAATCACTCCTTCTTATAAGAACTTTTATCAATTATAAAAGCACAACATTCTTTTATTGTGAGTACCATAAAAAGGGCATTTATAATGTCATATACAAGGGGTCAGCAAACTTTTACAGAAAACGGCCAGACAGTAAATATTTAAGTTTTTTTGTTTTGTTTTTATTTCTCTCCCCTTCCCCCCTCCCCCCCCAGTTGTCTGCTCTCTGTGTCCATTCGCTGTGTGTTCTTCTGTGACTGCTTCTATCCTTATCAGCGGTACAGGGAATCTGTGTTTCTTTTTATTGCATCATCTTGTTGTGTCAGCTCTCCCTGCATGCAGCGCCATTCCCGGGCAGGCTGCACTTTCTTTCACACTGGCTGGCTCTCCTTATGGGGCGCACTCATTGCACATGGGGCTCCCCTACGCAGGGTACACCCCTGCATGTCACGGCACTCCTTGCACGCATCAGCACTAGGCCAGCTTCACACGGGTCAAGGAGGCCCAGGGTTTGAACCACAGACCTCCCATGTGGTAGGCAACGCCCTATCCATTGGGCCAAGTCCACTTCCCATATTTAAGGTTTTGAAGGCCATAAAATCTGTTACTATTCAATTCTGCCACAGTAGCATGAAAGCAACCACAGACAGTATATAAAGAATAGGTGTGGCCTACTGTGAGATTCATCTATAACCACAAGACAAATATTAGGGAAAACAGATCTAAGAAGAAAGTGGCTGAGGTTGATACCTGAGCTAGTGGGATGTGTCCCATGCCTAGTCCCCTCAAGCTACTTCTGCCCTATTAATATTCTTTATTTTTTTACTTTCTAATTTGAATGTCTTTTATTTTTTAATTCATTTTTAAAAAATATTACATTAAAAAAATATAAGGTCCCCATTCACCCCCACCACCCCCACCCCACCACTCCCCCCACAGCAACACTCTCCCCCATCATCATGACACATCCATTGCATTTGGTGAGTACATCTCTGGGCATTGCTGCACCTCATGGTCAATGGTCCACATCACCTATTAATATTCTTGTCCAAGTATCAAAGCTTATAATTTATAACCAAGATAATGACTTTATTCTAATCAGATTTAATCCACATAAAAGAATATTTTCATATACTGCATCCCAAAGTTACTGTGCATTTCCCCCCACAACACTTTTGTACAACGTTGAACAATAAGCATTTCTTCTCGTTTCAATTTAATAACCTCTCAGATATTCAAAAGTATCCTTTGAGACCACAGCATCCAAATTCGTAGCTAAATATTTAGGTCAATCCATTTTTTTAAGTACATCATTCCTTCTAACTCTTCAATCAATTATGTTGTTCCTATGAGTTTTCTGCAATCTCTTCCTCAAATTCTGAAATTAGATAATCTGCCCCCTTCCCGGCTTCCTTCTACTTAATAAGTTATTCTTTAGATTTAAAAGGTCAAGGAGCATAAGAGGGCCATAATTTATGTCCTGCATATAAAACAATCAATAAATATTTATTGTCTTAAATTTTTAAAATTTGGAATGCAAAAAAATCTGATTAACTCAGATTTCAATAATTTGGATTTTGCAATGGTTCAGTTCACAAACTGTATTAAGGACTAGCATAAATTAAGTCATAAGCAAAACTGTCAGGGAAATTTTAAAATATTTAAGAGAATAAAGTTTCAAATTCCTCAAGAGAATTCATTTATATTCAGTTGATGTATTTACGGAAAAGTAAGGAAAGATTTCCTCTAATGTTGCTTATATGGCAATCCTGTTTGAATTCCTTTAATTTCTCCATAACTATATTATTTCATTGAAATAAAACTGTGTTATATATATAAAGGTTTTATTTAAAACATTACTAATTCTTACTGACCTGAGTCCCTGAGTAATACTGCATGTACTCTATGCAGACATATATAAACTACCATAGTCAGAAACTTCAAAACCTTTTCCATCACAATGCTCAGGAAAAATCTACCTATGATGACTGGCACAACATGGAAAATCCATTACAAAGAAAGCTGAGACCATAAAGTGTATGGCTATGACAGGATTACTTTTCAAAAGTAGTTATATGAAAAAAGTTTAATTTTGATAATTCTACATCAAGGTCACAGTTTTTAAAATACACAGTAAACACTGTCTAATTCAGTCTATAAATTTCTTACAACACCCAGCAGATAAATGTCATGTTTTTAATAGAATAAGTAAATTTCCCTCTACAGGCAAGAAATAGTTTTTAGAAATATCAAAGCACCAACAGGGCTGATAATAAATCTCATTAAAATTTTCCAGACTCTCAAAAGCTTACTTTTAACATACAATTAATTTTAAAATAATCCTTCCTATATCAAAAATTAAAAGATTAAATTTCACATTGAATTTTTCCTGCAACAATTAAATCATTTTTCTACTCAAGGAAGGGGGATCAGGACACTCTACCATCAGCCTTCCATAAGTACATTATTCAAAGTACCCTATCACAGACAATAAATATTATTGCCACAAAAGACATAGTCAGTAGTATCTCTGTCTAGCTATATGAAAGTATTAGGGTCACTGAAAACATTTTATCTTAGGCTTCCACATGTGAAACGACTTAGTACTTACAAATGATTTCACAGTACACCAAATTCATAATCTCTCAAGGGCATTAGACATTGTCAAAAGCTTTTTAAGAAGATCACTTCAAATACTAATATGTTTTCTTTTAAAAATTATGTACCTTCAACTATGGTGAAAGTAATTGCACATGCTAAAAGTAATTAAACACTGAAAACTGATAAGGTAGAGGCTTTTTTTAACCTAAGTTTGGTACAAGTAAAAGCACAAAAACAAACATCTTTATTTGCTCCTTTGTCTCTACTGGATGTCCTAGACTCCAAAATCTATAAAAGTGAATAAAAAGAACAAATAAGGCTCAAGTGCTTGAGCGCCTGCTTCCTACATGGGTGGTCCTAGGTTCAGTCCCCTGGTGCCTCCAAAGAACAAACAAACAAATAATCAAAAATAAAACAAGCAAACCAATGGGGGAAAAAAAGGGAGCCAATGTGGCTCAGTGGTTGAGCACTGGCTTCCCATATACAAGGTCCCTCAATCTCCAGTACCTCAAAAAAAAAAAGTGAACCAAGTCCTTAAATAAATTTTAACAGTTTGTTCAACAATAAGTGTTAAATAACACAACAAAGAAAGTAGGGATAATATGTGAAGTTGGTGACTGAAATGTCAGGAGCCATTATAAGACCCATTTAGCGGTATTACATTCTACATAGGGCTTTCCAAAATGCACTTTTCCAGGTTTATTTCCAAATAAATATGCCAAAAATTCAGTAAAGTTTTAAGATCTTGGGTATGTTATGCAGTTTAAAAAAAAATGCCTTGGGGCAATAAAAGTAGGGACAGGGGAAAAACCTAATTCTTGGGATGTCAAGTTTTTCCTTTAAATACATTCTAAGAATGCAAGGTATGTGTATTTGTAAGTTTTAATTTCAACATAAATTATATTTTAAATCTAACTTCCGGCAAGAAGGACATTTCACAAAAGCCAAGATATGCATTTTATAAAAATTGTTTTCTTACATACAAGAAACTATGCTCTATTTTGAAATTGATAACATCAAGCAATTCCAAAAATAGAATTTAGAATAATCTTTTCTTTACCAAAATAATAAAGAAAAATACAAATGTAATTTAGTTGGTTAAAACACTAAAATATTAGACAGGAATTTCAAGACTTTTCTTATGTTTCTCTCCCAAATTATCAATTTCAATCTTCTCCAAATCTATTATAATATTAATCTTAGAAACTTAGCATTTTCTATCAGAAAATTTTTGAAAAGTATAAATGAGTGACTATGAAGAGGCTATCAGTATAAAATCTGTGATCTACTAATACCTATTTTCAATGTCAAACTCTATTAGAAAAAAAATTAAAAGTCTTTAAATTGCATTTTACATAAAGTATATACATGAACAACTCTTTGTGTAAGGTAATAATCTCAGACAATGCCTGGACATCTCTATCTGTTATAGTCAAATGTCATTCAAAGATAATTTCAAAATTTAAGGAACTACATAATTCTGTACTTAATTTTTTTGCATGCTCACTATTAAAATAGTAACACTATCTCAAAATTACAAAATATATTTGAATACTTTTACCTGCAATCAATCTTATTCATATTTGCTTAAGAAGAAAACACAAAATAAAGCTGGGGTCAAATTTCTAAAGTCAAAGGTAAATGGGATTTCTCTTGTATAAAGTATCATTTTGAGAAGTTTTAAAATTTTAGCAAATATTACATTCAATAAATTCTACCATTATGTGCTGTTTCTTGATATTTAACACCTACAAAGTTTAAAATTTTAGAACCTCAAAAACTAATTTGGCTACATTGACCATATCAAAGGTACTAATATCACATCTTTAGTGCTAAATATCTATTACTCATAACAGACTCCTGCTGAATTTATTATTGTGTTTTTCTTCACCTTCACGGGGAATCATATATAAAAACAGAATAAAAGGTGCCATTAAATAATTGTGGATATAGTCTTTGGAGATGAGAGATGGAACTGAAAGCTTAGCTAAAAAATGCAGTTATCACATGCCAGCTGAACCTATTTCCCTAATGCAGGGTTACTGTTCTGTTATTTAAAATGTGAAAAATGCTGGAAAGTGCCATCAATGGTGCATTGAAAAATCCTACAGTGATTGAGGTCTATTTCAGATTCAGCAAATAAAATTTCAAATTGTTTATACTGAAGTAAAAATAAATTAAGAGCACCTAATGACTGTAGAAAGTCATCAAGTTTCTCTAAAAAATCTACCTAAAATAATAAATGCTACAGAAGTCAGAAAACCATACTAACTATCTTTATAAGAAGAAAGTATTAAGGCATTACTGGATAGTGTTACTTGTAGAATGTCAACAAAAGCTGTTTGTGAAATGTCAAAATATTTTTTAAAATAGTCAGCATTCCATTTAAAAAATTAATTTTCTCAATTATAAAAGAATGCTCACTGTAAAAATTTTTAATAGAATAGTAATAAAGACAATTCTAATCACATCACTTTCAATATTTTAAAAAGATAACTACTTTTACTATTTTTTTTTAAGTTTTAAATTGCAGAGCAAAACTAGCATTGGATAAAACTTTAATCTACAAGAAACGATGATAGGGGAATCTATTTTTGCCTTTCTAGTCGTTTTGTTTTCCTCAATGACTATACATTTGGTTACAGAATATGCCACTTTCTACATACCCTTCTTAAATCTAAAATAAAGTTCACCTTTGTTCAGGGAAAAGAGTAACTGTTGGAACTTACACATAGAATATAACATTGACATACTAATAAACTCTCTTGTATACTGAGATGGCCTCATTTGAAGACAGACGATGCTATGTTCAGCATTTTATACCACTAGATTCCCAGTAGCTTTACCTTTTTTATCTGTTTATCATACAATAGTTCCAAGAGTAAGGGGTGGGAGAGAATGGGGGAAAGTTCTTTAAGGTAGCTACTTCATTTTATTTCTAAACTCATATAATTAATGGTATCAGTAGAACAAATCTCCTAATTAACCTTTGTTTTACCCAGGCAACATATATATGACAATATAAAATTCATTTTATAAATGAGGAAAACTAAAATGCAAAGGCAAAAGTGAAAGCCAGCATGCAAGACATCCCTAATCAATCCTTTCCTACTATTGCCGCGCTGATGAGACAAAAAACGTTTTAAACATACTCAATACTATAAACTCAGAAGGTAGGCTAATCCCAGAATAATCTCTGACTGTCTCATCCCAACATCTGCTTGCTGAGTATCTTTAATCTCAAATGATAACTTAATAAATAATCATTCCTAGGAGATGAGCTTTCAGAAATTATGGAACTATATTAAAAGCAGCTGAGTTTAAGACAACATATGAGTTTAAAAAGATTTTTAAATACTATCTTAGAAAACCTTAATACTGAATAGATTAATTCTGTCATAAAATCCAATATCATTATATGTTTAAGTTGTGATAGTAATGAATATGGCAGCCACAAAGTTAATGAAACAGCAACTTGCACATTGTGAACACTTTCTGTGTGTTAGGAGCTCTGCAGAGCACAGAGACTACATTACCTTATTTAATCCTCAAAACCAGACAGTGAGATAAAAATCTCTGAATTTTACTCATGAGGAAGTTGAAGCTTTGGATCATTGAGTATCTTAACCTTTGACCAAACAGCTAATTAGGGCCAAGTTTCACAGGCTAGTAACTTATAAAGCCTACCAAGTATAGCTATAGATACAACTCTTCTGAACAAAAAACCCTTAGGCAATAGAAAGCAGCATTATTTTTTGGTCATCTAGAACCAAATTGGATAATAATGGTAACAACAGTTATAGTTCCTATTCTTAAAATACATTAATTTAAAAAGACAGAGTTGGGAAGTGGACGTGGCTCAACTGAAAGAGCGACCGTCTACCATATGGAGGGTCCAGGGTTCGATCCTCAGGGCCTCCTGACCCATGTGGTGAGATGACCCATGCACAGTGCTGCTGCACACAAGGAGTGCCGGGCCACACAGGAGCACTCCCGTGGAGGGGTGCCCCACGTGCAAGAAGTGCGCCCCGTAAGGAGAGCTGCTCCACATGAAAAAACATGCAGCCTGCCCAGAAGTGGCGCTGCACACATGGAGAGCTGACATAGCAAGATGACACAATAAAAAAGAGACGCGGTTTTCCAGTGCCACCGGATAATGCAAGTAGATGTAGAAGAACACACAGCAAATGGACATAGAGAGCAGACAACAGGGGGTTAAGAGAAGAGAAATAAATAAAAATGCTTTTAAAATGATAGAGTAGTTTCAAAATAAGTATTACTCTATTATATAAACACATTAAAATATGTCAAAAGGAAATTAAGTGACTTGCCCTAGAGTTGCAAAGGAAACCTTATAATAAATGAAGAACCCAGTAATGTTTCAGAGGGTGCTCTTATAGCCTATGATAAAACCTTTCTTCTCCTTCCCCTTCAAATTTTCAGTAAGAAATTCACAGACATTTGAAAAAACTTATTCAAGGAAAATTTTATATAAAAAATAAACAAAAGTAATATCAAGAAAAGACCATGCTCCAAGGTTTCAGTTCAATCATAGGCTAAACTGATAAGTTTGGGCTTATCAGTTCACTGTTTTAATAAAACAGACTTGAAGCAAAAGTTTAGGATAAGGGGAAAAAAAACCTCAAACTTTTATAGGAAAAAGGTACAGGATAGTAGTACAAAAGTTTGAAGTTTTATAAAAATAAAATCAGTATGATATACTGGTTAAACCTACAGGGTTTGGCTCTAGGCAAACTTAGTGTAACTAAAATTCTGCCATTTATTAGTTGAGTGATTTCAGATAAACCACTTTTCTTTAGTTTCCTCATCTCTAGAATGGGGATAACATTTCCTACCTCAAAGAGTTATGAGGACTAAATGTGATAATATATAAAAACTTAACATGGTACCTAGCACGTAGTTGTTGTTATTATTATGAGGAAAAGCAAGAAGAGTCATGGCCTGAAGCTTTATGTACAGAAGATCTAAGTTTTTTCTAACTATGTTTACATTCCAAACTAAAGGAATCAAAATCTGATTCCCAAATGATAGGTAAGGTTGAAAGTTCTATTTATGACAACTGAAAAATTAGTAGTACTATATTTCCTTGATGAATTTCAAAGGAATACTTCAACTTCCAAGACACTAGTGGCAAATAGGTGCCAAGAATACATATAAAATACCCAAACCATAAAAATGTCAAGCAAATAGATTTTGATTCCCAAAGAAGTAAACTCCTGTTCTAAATATGTGTTTTATTAAACTGAAGCAAAGTCTGATACTGATATATAGAATACTACTTTATTCTTTATTTTAAACCTTTCTTACATGTTTAAAAATACACAGGGTTCAGAACAACCTCAATAAAACAAAGACATTTTCACCAAAGGACCTCTGAAGTCAACCACCAGTTTGCAAACATGGTTGGCTTCCAATCTGAAAAGTCATAGGCACATTTCATTAAATGCATTTCATAAAACAAAGAAATCGAAAATGCTGAGAAAATATTCAGTAGTTTGATATAAATTTTAAAATATCTTTCAGTCAAGAAATTTAGGATAAAAAAGTAAGATTTAGATGTTTCACTGCTCACACCTTCCTCACTAACTAATTCTCTAAAGGTCCACTTTGCTGCATCTAAACCCCTGACAATTTACTATGCAATTCCATGTAGCACACTAAAAATAAGTTAAACTCTAAACCTGAAAACAGATTATGACAAGAGAAAATACTGCATTTTACCTAATTTGAAAATTAAGTATATTATATTCTCAGCAGCACTAAGAATGCAGCATGGTCTAATAAAAATATCGAAATAAAAACCACACAAAAGCATTTTTCTCTTAAATGAATTTTTGTAATGATTTTTTCCATTGTAGACAACTTAATCAACATTGATCTATATAAGGTGCTAAGAAAACATGAGGCACAAACAACATAATTTGTATTTTCTTTGTTGTAAAAATATAGTTTGTGCAAATGTATATCACACAAATGACTGGTAGACATAATAGTAAGCTATTGTAGACCTAACACAAAATATCAGTATTTTAGTTTTTTTTTTTAAAAAGGACATTCTGAACAGCATTAAGAGTGATACTTCACTGCGACTGAGTACTCTACATTTGCATTCAAATTTATTTGTGATTTTTCTCAAAGAAAAAAAAGATTAATGTAGCAAAAAGATACCACTTTAGGAATGTGAACTAATTTTAAAGGAACCAATGTTCCTTTAAAATGCTTTCAAACATTAATAAATATATTTAACACAACCTCCCAAGCAGGCTACCAGATTGCTTTGTTGGAAGAAGTAAATTATTTTTAACATTATGGTTGCTTTATACAGTAGATTCTCTCACTAGATAAGACACTTCTGGATTAAAATACTATAGGATTCAGGTCAAGAAAAAGTGAGAGAGAAAAACAGCAGGCTTTTAGGAAGAGGGAGGAAAGCATATATTCTTTTACCCAGAAGGAAAAATAATACTCTTTTTGTTTATAGCAGAAAACTTGTGCTGCAGAGAACATTATAAAAACACAAGCAAAGGAGTTGTTCGGCAAGTAATAAAATACAACACTTACTATGTACCCTCCATGGAGAGATCATTTATATAGAGAGATTGTCGATTAATGTGTTTAAAAGTACACTTTGATGCAAATGTTGTTCTTTGAAACATATATAATATGTAGCATTTTCTATAAAGGGCAATGTATATAAGTAATAACTTCTACAAATGCAGAGACAGACAGAGAGACAAAGACAGACACAGAGAGGTAAGACAGTCACAGAGATGTTGAGAGGCTTGCTCTGATATGCCCAGTTACTTCATGTCCTGTGGAAGATATTAGATACCTTTTTCATTCTCAGTGCTTAATTTTACCTATTACTGTATAACTATACTCACATGCTGTAATAACCTCATAAGATTACCCTCTATACATTCTTTGCTTTAGCTGTTTTTTTCTTGAAAAAGGGAAAAGAAACCTTTAGTCCATCCTTCATTTCACAGTCAACTATTCAAATAAATATTTATCTTGTGGCAAATTCCCAGATGAATCACAAATATGATCCCAAATCACCATCAGATTATATTTGATGTACTGTGCCGTTCTCTTCAAATGGAGCAGGAATTAGCCCGCTTCCTAGGTTTGGGATCTCGTGCTTCCTGATCCTTCACACACATACAGGATGTACACATTGTCTCAGAAAGCCTTCGGAGGCCTAGCCGGAAAACACTATTGGAGAGGCTGTATATTACACAGTTACAAAAACTATTACTTATAGCAAGCCAGGTTGTTAGGAAAGACAGTGTTGGGTTGTCCAAGACGCGGGAGCTTTCTAGAAGAAAGTAAATGATATAAGGGAGCCACAACATATAAAATACACTGGTTATACGAAACAAAACCATGGCATAGCGACGGTCAGGGCTGTGTCCAGTCTCTCCAGAAGCAGTTACCTCATGGCTAGGAAATCGAGCTCTTCGGTCATTTATCTCTTTGGTGTGCTGCCGGCAAATTTTGAAAATGTGGAAGTAAGTGAAACAGACAATAAAGGCAGCAGGAGCATAAAGTAAACAAACAATAAAGCCAGTAAAATAGGCACTGGTGAGCCAAGAGATGGCACACCATTCAAAAATGTCACCATGGTAACCAGGTTTTCCCCAGCCAAAAAAGGAAGGCAAAAAAATCAGGCAGGAATAGATCCAGATCAAAATAATGCAAATTCTCAGGCGACAAGGTGTGACCAGTTGATTGTAGGAAAGAGGCTTGGTTATTGCAAGGTAGCGATCCACACTGATGCAAGCAAGACATGCCATAGAAACACTTTTTAGAACTGAGATGATATATCCAAAAACCTGGCAAGTCAATGACTCGTGGACACCTGTAGAGTAGTGAAGAAGTGAGAGAGTAGGAACCAAGCAGCTAACTCCAACGAAAAGATCAGCATATGCCATTGTCTGAATGAAATAGCTGGTAGTATAATGGTGTAAGAGTGGAGCACAATGAAAGACAAAGATGACCGTTAAATTCCCAGCAATGATTAGAAATGTTAGCAAGACAATAACAACTGTCTCAAAGATGCAGATATCCACTGCACTGTAGTGGCCAAATCCAAGTGGGCAGGAATGATGCTCAGATGCATTCACAATGCCACTGCTCGTGTTTAGTAGCCTCCATTCAGTCCACATGGATTCATTCATGGCTTGAAATTAACAGAATCTGCAGCCTTGGCTATAGCAAGCAGGTGCCTTGCCCAGCATCTGTTAAACTCTAAACAAGTGCCTCAGAATTTGCCTCGGCAGTCAGTGTCAGTGCTTCTGTTACAGCTGAGTGTCCCCAGAGAGCTGCTCAAATCTCTTCATCAGCCTCAGTGCAGCAATGATACAACTCAGCTTGGGGGGATAGAGAGGGAAATAAGCTAGAAAGGAGGTGAAAAAAGGTCACTGATTAGCTTCCTCCGGTGCTCTGAAACTACTTTTTGCAGATACAAGGAGCTTCTAGAGAAAACTGATTTCTTATTACTTTGCACTATGAAAAATTAAATCTATAAGAAGTAAAAAAAAAAAAATAAATTGCCAAGGGAAGAAAAGCTTCTGTGGGCTGTCTGTTCTCCTGAGAAAAGTAATTTCTTAAGGACCAAGAGAAAGAATGAGAAAAGGAAAAGTTTTAACTTGCCTCAGGCTTCCTATTACATCAATGATGAGAAGTGGATTCATATTTTAGAATTTAAATAATTAAGATCCCGGATTTGGATGGAAATCTAAGAAAAAGTTCATGTAGCAAACAGTGTCTTTGGACTGAGTTCAGGTTTGATGCTTGTGGGTCATCTTTATGATCTATTTTTCTCTTATTATTTTAAAAGCTTAAGAAAATCACCCCTATCAAGGTTAATTCTAAAAGACGCACCTATATATGGGCACAAAGGTGCAGAATAGGGGTAACAAAAGACCCAGGTTGCCTTATAACTCTCATGAGAAAAAATACATAGTTTAAGTAAGGAAGATAATATACAATGGGTTAATGCCCCACAAAATATGATAAATTTCTGAAGTTTAAATCTGCATGTATTTTTTATCTAAACATTCAGATTAAAACAGCTTTAGTCCACTACTGTTATTGGTGCCATTAGCAGCAATGTAATTTATACTTCTTTCTTTACAAAAGAAAAAGAAGTCTTTTTTTTTTGCTAATAATTTCAGTACCAGTAACTGAAAATAACTTTCTTTATGCCACCTTCTTTATAATGGAGCATCATATTTAAATGTACAGCTCAAAGTTATTTCTCACCTTTGCAACCGTATCTATACCATATAGGCATATATGGCATATACAGTACATATATGTATATAAATATATATGAAATTTAAACAGTAATAAAAATTTTCCTATATATTCTGAGATTATTGACTAGAGTCACTGCCATTATTTATTAGTTATTTCTAGTCGGCTTCATATTCTATTTGTTATATCTTTTCTATTTACAGTAGATGATTAACACATTAAATCATTATTTCAACTAAATCTGAAAGTGGAAAATTACCTTGTTTGTTATATTTGCAGTATAGCAGCCATATGTTAAGAAAATGCCTCTTGTATTTCTGTATTCTATTTTGACAACTGCTCAATAAATACAGGGGCCATTAGATAGGTTACGAGATGGCTTGTTTTAAAATGACTCTAAAGCATCAAGATGAGTTTAAATCCTAGAGTTTAAAATACTGAAAAGCTGACAGGATAGAATGAAGCAATGCATCCAAAAGGCTTCCAAGGTCATTCAGATATCAGGTTAATATTTGCCAAAAGTCTTTTGTAAAGTACAGGCATTTCAGAGCATCTCTTGTCAGTCTTTGTTGTCATACCTTTTGAAGAAATAGCATGCACTAGAAATAAACACATTTCCTCCAGGAACAATGCAGCAGCTTAACAGGAAGCATTCCTCTGAAGTTATTTTCCCGTGCACAATCAAGTCATTCAGGAAAGTCATTCTTTTATAATATCCTCAGTATATTCCTTCTTGTTCATTCCTAGCTTCACTTATCACAAAACAATTCTCTTGTTACAGGAATAAGGTAATTCTTCTCACCTACATTCATTCTTATCAGCTGCTAAGCTGGGTTGCTTGAATCAGAAGTCCAATTTACTGTGATGCAGTTACAAGGATGCTTCCGTATATTCTTCACAATCTCTCAGTATCACTGCCTCCACCTGAGCCCGAGCCTGGCTCCTCCTCCTCATCATCCTAAGCTGATGCAGAAGAGCTCACCATGAGAAAGGTGACTCGGTCCTCCTGCCCCAATCAACAGCACAACCAATGGCTATTGCAGCTGAAACTGTCACTAGGTAACAGTTGCCAGGCACATGCAGGCTTATGACTTACTCAGCAAGCTCTGATCAAGATTGACAAAAGAAGACAATGGAACTGACCGATCCTTATCATATATTAATGGCATGCATGAACTTCAGGAGCTATTCTACTTAAAGCATTTGTAGAGATTACATCCCTTGGACAGGACAGGGGGAAAAAACTAGGCATACACCTTTAAATGCTGTAGAGAACTACTACAAGGTACTAGGACACTAAAAAGTCAGCAGTAATCTAATGCTTACTGGCAGAAATAAAACTTATGAATTATTAAAAATAGTCAAATCTTCATAAACCCAAGTGATAGGACTATTTTTCCCTCTAAAATATAGTTATATATTGATTAATAGAAGCTAAAAGGCATTTACTAATCTCTCCAATCCCTGCCATACCCACATAAAAGCGCTAAGTTTAATATTTAACTGTACAAAGTACTGGAATTAATACCACTATAACAAAATCCATTTGGGGAAATATTTAAGGTCAAATATGAACTCAAAAGAGTATAGGCATCAGAAGCAAATAGAATGATAGCTTAATCTACTTATTATCCTAATATGAAAAGAGATCCAAGTCATTTGTCATACAATATTTGAGCTACATATACTCAACTTAGAAAAAAGCAAATAATGCTAAAACATATATATTGTCTATATTTTTTCAGTTGTCCCATTAATGTCCCTTTGAACATTTTCTCCCCTTTTATTAGATTAAGACCAGGATCATATTTTATTTAATTTCCATTGTCTTTTAGTCTCTTCTCTTTTTTAAAGTTGTGTAAATATATATACAACTTAAAATTTCCCAACTCAACCACTCCCAAGGATATGATTCAGTGGGATTAATCACATTCACAGTATTGGGCTACCCTCACTACCATCCATTACCAGAAATTTTCCTCTACTTTAAACAGAAACATTGCACTCATTATTTTTTAACTCCCCATTTCTACTCCCCTTCCCTCTGGGTAACCTGTATTCTACTATAGGTCTCTAAGGATTTGCATAGTCCAGTTATGTCATATAAATCAAATTATATGATATCTGTCCTTTTGTCTGCTTTATTTTACTCAACATGATGTTTTCATGGGTCTTCCACATTACCACATCTTAGAACTTCTGTTTGAATCCATACTTTCCAATCTTTCTGGTACATATGTATAAAGGGGAATTGCTAGGTCATATGGGAGTTCTATGTTTAACTGTTTGAGGAACCACTTAATTTTCTCCCACAGTGGCTGCACCCTTTTTTTTTACATTCCCATCAGCAATGTAGGAGTGTTACTATTTCTCTGCATCCTCGCCGCTCATGTTTTATTCAATTAATAAAAAAAAGTAACAATAGGCAAGAAAAAGAAATATAATATAGGTAAGAAAAGACAGGCTTGAATTCACAAAAATGTTTATTTTATATATATTTTTTTATTTTTTTAAATTTTTATTTATTTCCCCCCCCCCAAGTTGTCTGTTCTTTGTGTCCATTTTCTGCATTTTCTTGTTTTTGTCTATTTCTGTTGTCAGCGGCATGGGAATCTGTGTTTCTTTTGGTTGTGTCATCTTGCTGTGTCAAATCTCCGTGTGTGTGGCACCATTCTTGGGCAGGCCACACTTTCTTTCATGCTGGGCGGCTCTCTAACGGAGCACACTCCTTGCGTGTGGGGCTCCCCTACACAGGGGACACCCCTGAGTGGCAGGGCACTCCTTGCGTGCATCAGCACTGCGCATGGGCCAGCTCCACACGGGTCAAGGAGGCCCTGGGTTTGACCGCAGACCTCCCATGTGGTAGACGGATGCCCTAACCACTGAGCCAAGTCCGCCTCCTATATTTTATATATATATATATCCCATTAGAGGGGACTTCTGAGAAAATTGCATTGGAGCAAGGCAACAAGGCTCAACCTTACCACAAAAACAACAGAGAAAGGGTAAAAAGCTGCCTGAGGAAGATGTTTTGGGGGTCTACAGACAAAAAACAACAGAGAAAGGGCAAAAAACTGTCTGAGGGAGCTGCATTGGGGGTCTGCAGACAAGGAGAATGCTGTACACTATCCAGAAAGAAGAGGGACAGAGAGACTAAGAAGTTGAAGTGAAAACTGAGTTACTAGCCCTCACAGCCATAAATGGCGCCCATTCCCTACCCTTAAGGCAAACAGCTTAAGTGAAACCCATGGCTCACTTCAGCCACCTGAGAGGGAAACAGATGTTTTCCTCCTCAGGAAGAGGGAAGTTATGGCGGAGAGTGAAGAGTAGTTTCTCTTTGGTGAGTTTGGCTAGCACAGCCCATTTGGAATCTTGGTTCTGGCCAGATCAGAATCACCAGTGAGTGGAGGATGAAAGAGACACTTCCATGGAAAAATTTGCCAAAGATCACCATCTGCTGGCAGGTCAGGAAAATGCAAGAAGTAAAAATATTTTTTGGAGCCTCTCATGTCCAGGCACTATTGGATCTGGTCTGTGCCCCATTAGTGGATCCCTAACCCTATTTTGATAACTTAAGCTGGACAATCTTATGATTTAGAATAAGTTGAACCAAATATCAAAGAAGAGTCATGAAACAAAACCACTAGGCAAGAGAGAGAAGTTGACAGAGTAAATTAACCAACATATTCAGATTCCTAGAGAGCAGCAGAAATTTACAAGCCATACAAAGAAAAGGAAGATATGGTCCAGCCAAGGGGTCAAATAAATCCTGACAAGACAGAGGATTTAAGACAACTAATCAATGATGTCCACACAAATCTCCTAAAAGAGATAAAGATATTAAGAAGACACTGGGTAAGCATAAAGAACTATTTGAAAGCCTATAAAGAAAAGTAACACAGCTTATGAGACTGAAATGCATGATGGAGGAGATTAAAATACATTAGAGGCATATAACAGAATGTTTGAACTGGTTGAGGACAAAATAAGTGAATTGGAGGACAGAGCATCTGAACTTCACAGAAGAAGAGAAAGAGGGGAAAAAAGGAAAAAGTGGAACAGGGTCTCAAGGAATTTAATGACAATTCAAAACACACAAACATATGCATTATAGGTGTTCCAGAAGGAGAAAAGAATGGAAAAGGAGAATTAGGAAATAATGACCAAATACTTCTCAACCCTTATGAAAGACATAAACATCAATATCCAACAAGGACAAGACACCCCAAACAGAATAAACCCAAATAGACCTACAACAAGACCCACTATTGAGAATGACAAAAGCCAGAGATAGAGGATTCTGAAAGCAGCAAGAGAAAAGCAAAACATCATATACAAGCAAAAAATCTCAGTAAGATTAAGTGCTGACCTCTCATCTAGAAACCATGGAAGAGAAGAAAGCAGTATGATGTATTTAAGATGCTGAAAGAGAAAAACTGCAAGCCAAGAATTTTGTATCTGGCAAAGCTGTCCTTCAAAAATGAAGGTGACTTCAAAGTCTTCACAGACAAACAAAAACTGAGAGAGTTTGTTACCAAAATATTGGATTTACAAGGGATATTAAAGGGAGTGCTACAGCCTGAAAGGAAAATACAAGAGTGAGAGACTTGAAGAAAAGTGTAAAAATGAAGAGTATCAGTAAGGATAACTAAAAGAGTGAAAAGAAAGACAATAGTGAGATATAACAATGGAAAGTCAGAGGATAAAATGGATGAAATAAGTAATGCCTTTATAATGATAACATTGGATGTTAATAGATTGAACTCCCCAAAAGACTGACTGACAGAATGGATAAAAAAATAAATAAATGAGCCATCTATATGCTGTTTACAAGAGACTCACCTTAGATGCAAGGACAAGGACACAATCATGCTGAAAATAAAAGGTTAGAAAAAGATATTCCAATCAAATAGTAACCCCAAAAATCTGGACTAGCAACACTAACACTAGACAAAATAGATTGTAAATTCCAAATTGTTACAAGATATGAAGATGGTCATTATATATTAATAAAAGGGGCAATTCATCAAGAAAAATACCATCAGAACTAATGAGTTATTTACCAGGATATAACATAAAAATATAAATGAATTTTTATATGATTGCAACAAAAAAACTAGGAAATAAAATTTAGCAATAAAACACTTATAATAGTCTTAGAAAAACAAAATATTCATTTATACACATTTTAAAAAGATATGCAAAAGTTCTATCCTGAAAACTACAAAATGTTAAGAATTAAAAGGCCCTAGGTAAATAGAAAGATATACCATCTTTATGGATTTGAAGATTCAATATTGTCAGTTCTTCCCAAATTGATCTATAAATTCAAAGTTATTCCAATTAAAAGCCAAGCAGGGAAGCAGACATGGCTCAAGTAACAGAGCATTAACCTACCATACGGAGGGTCCAGAGTTCAATCCCCAGGGTCTCCTGACCCATGTGGTACACTAGCCCAGGTGCCGTGCTGCTACATGCAAGGAGTGCCATGCCATGCAGGGGCACCCCCATGTAGGGGTGACCCACGTGCAAGGAGTGTGTCCCATAAGGAGAGCTGCTATATGTGGAAAAAATGCAGACTGCACAGGAGTGGTACCTCACACACAGAGAGCTGACGTAGCAAGATGATTCAACGAAAAAGAAATGCAGTTTCCCAGTGCTGCCAGATAATGCAAGCAGACACAGAAGAGCACACAGCGAATGGACACAGAGAGCAGACAATGGGGGGAGGGGAGAGAAATACATAAAATAAATCTTAAAAAAAAAAAAAAGTCAAGCAGGTTTTTGTAGAAATTGACAAGGAGATTTAAAATTTTAATGTAAACACAAAGAACCTAGAATAGCTAAAAATAATGCTGGGGGATAAAAAAGTTGGAGGACTGGCACAACCTGATTTCAAGACTTACAATAAAGCCATCATAATCAAGAGTGGTATAAGGATAGACAAACAGATCAATGAAGAGAACAGAGAGTTCAAAAATAAACCCACTTATGTGGTCAACTGAATTTCAACAAAGGTACTACAACAAGTCAAGAAAAAAGGAAAGTCTTCTCAACAAATGGTCTTAGAAAAATTTGGATATCCATATGAGTAAAAATGAACTTAGATCCTTTCCTCACAGTACACATAAAAATTTACCTGGCAGGAAACCATGTAAAACAGTGAACCCCATGGTGAATGATGGACTGTGGTTAACAGTACAAATATGAGAACATTCTTCCATGAACTATGACAAATACATAATACTATTACATTGTATTAATAATAGGATGGTTTGTGGGAAACCAAATATAAGCTATGGAATATAAATAGCAATATATTATGACAAGGTTTTTTCCTCATTTGTAACAAATGTGTCACAATGATGTAAGGTATTGGTGGTAGGCAAAGTACAGGAAACCTGTAGGTATACATGAATGTATAAACTCACAACTTCTCAAAATACAACAAAATTTATTTGAGATGAATATATATTTAAACATAAAACTCAAAACAATAAAAATTTAGCTGGGACAAAACGTTCTAGGAAAATATCTTCATGATGTGAGAACAGGCAAATATTTCTTTCAATACCCAAAAGCAACAACTATAAAAGAAAATCTTAATAAATCATACTTACAATTGAAAGTCTGCTCATGAAACGACATTACCGAGGACACCAGTAGCCAAAAGATTAAGATAAAATATTAGCAAAATATACTAACAAAAGACTGGTATCCAAAATATATAAATGATTCCTATAACTTTTTAATAAAAACACAATAATTAAATTAAAAATGGGAATATACTCGAATAGATACTTCACAAAGGAAGATACACAAATGGCCATTGAGAACATGAAAAAGTTTCTCAACGTCAATAGTCATCAGGGAAAGACAAAGTAAAACCATAATGAGATACTAAACTGTACCCAAAGGATGGCTATAATAATGACTCACAAAACCAATGTAGGTAAGGATACAGAACCACTGAAATATTCATACATTTCAGGCAGTAATGTAAAATGACCTAACTTTAAAAACTTTGAAAAACAAGTAGTTTCTCACAACATTAAACAAATCCACCCCAATAGTCATCAATGCTACCCAAAAAAAATGAAAACACAAGTAAAAAAAAAAACAAACTGCATAAAAATGGTCACAGCACCTTCAGTTGAAATAGCCACAAAATGGAAACACTCCTAAATATCCAAAAACGGGAATAAACAATGGAATGCTACTCAGCAATAAAAAGGAACAAAAGTAATTATACACAAACATGGATGAATCTAAAAAATATTATGCTTAGGGAAAGCAGCAAATACAAAAGAGTACATAGTACATGAGTTTATTCACACGAAGTTCTAGAATGGGCAAAAGTAATCTTTGCTGAAGGAAATCAGAAGAGTACTCACCTCAGGTGATATGTGTGTATGTGTGTGCATGCACACGCAAAGTATCTGGCAAGAGGTTAAGAGGGAACTTTTGGGAATGGTAGAAATGTTCTATATCTTCATAAGTGTGGGCTACATGGATGCATGCATACCAAAAGTCATTAAAATGTAACATTTAAAATCCAAGCAATTCACCTATTTGTAAGCTACAGCTGAAGAGAATGATAAAGTTGTGATTGCACTTGCATGTATCAAGTACCCCATTTCTGTGTAAAACCACCAACTTAGAGTCTTAAGTAACTTGAATGAATTTCAAGAAATTGCCAGGAAATCATTTATGTCAGTGTTTAAAAGAAAAATACCAGAACCCCACGAAGCAATGGTCCATCAGGAATGAGAACAATTAAAGTTTTAAACGGAACAGATACTAGTGGAAAGAATAAATATATCCAACATATGCCTACTTTCACATGCTAACAATCAGTACACTTGAGTTCAGTGTTTGTACTCACAGACATAACAGCTCAGATACAAGTGAGGTACTGAGTGAGAAGAGTCCTTACTAAATGCTAATTCTACTCTGAGGCTGCCTTAGCTAGCTGGAATCTAAGACAAATGGTCAAGTAAGCAGAACCTGTAAGGGATTCCATTATCTTTGGTACAAAAAACAATGGAGTAAAAAAACCTCATTTATGTTTATACTTAACTCTTTCTTAAAGTCTTCAAACTTAAAATATGTAATTAAAATCAAAGTGATCAAAAATAGTATACGGGGAAGGGGATGTGCCTGACTGAACTCCTGCCTATCACATGGGACGTCCCCAGTTCAGTTCCCAGTGCCTCCTGGAGAAGACAAGGAAGACAGCAAGCTGGTGTGATGGGCAAGTGCAGTGAGCTGATGCAACAAGATGACGCAACAAATAAGACACAAAGAGGAAAGACAACAAGAGACACAACAAGAGCAGGAAGCTGAGGTAGCTAAAGCGATTGAGCGCCTCTCTCCCACATGAGAGTGGTACCTCCTAAAGAAATTTCTGGTTCGATTCCTGGTACATCCTAAAGAGAAGACGAGCAGACACAGAGAGCACACAGCAAATGGACACAGAGAGCAGACAGCAAGTGCAAACAATGAGGGGGGAGGGGGAATAAATAAATCTAAAAATATATATATACAAAGCAATGAAATAAGAGCATAAACAGTATGATCTTTCTTTCCATATTTTCCCCTAGGTATTTTTATTGCCTTTAATATATATGCATTAAGTTTGAAGATGGAAGAAACTATGACTCAGCTAACATCTGTAAAATCAAGGAAAAATACCTACCTTTTAAAGATGGTTTTGAAAACTGCAGATAAAGTACTTAAAGCACAAAGCAGTTGTTTAAAGTTAACAGTAAGAACATTACTAGCTTACTATCAGTAAGCTTTTCGTTTAATCATGTCTTCTTAGAAACTACACCCAGAAGTAACATGCTATGATTAGGAAATTAAAACAATATTTTTCTTTACAATTGAACTGCCACCTCCCTTAACTTCCCTTTTAAGAAAATACGTTCTTAAAAGAAAAATCATTGCTTAACCTGACCACACATCTTAGGAAAGTCCTGTGATTAGCAACACAGTAAAAAAAAAATTACCAAACCTTAAGAACATGAAAATGTTTGTTAACAGATTCTGTATTTCCCAGGTAACTGATGGTTTCTCTTTCTAAACTTTTAATTTTTATTTTACTCTATCAAACTGCACATATAAATCTTTATAAGATATATTATCCACTCCTTGCCTACTTAAACAAAGAATTCTGAACATAATTTAGTATCTGCCTGGTAAGCTGAGATCATCACTATTAACATCAATTAGAACTTTGTCTTCTGATATAGACAAAACCTTCAGTAGCTGCCAGGTTTGATACTTATATCCAGATTTATATATAGAGAGAGACTTGCTTAATTTCCAAAAGTAACCAGACACCTGGAAAACTATATAGCACTCTCAATATTTCCTGTGACTGAATTTGCAAAGCTAACATAGTAATACTACTCCTTCCCTCTTCTAATTTGTGACCTTTTATTTTCTAGAGACTTAAATATCAGAAACAAAGCTTATAGGAAGTTTATCTTAGGAGTAAATAAAGGTACTACTCTGAGGAAAGTGCTGTATCTCAAGTCTGAGTAGTCAAGTTATTTCGAGATAAGTGAGGTGGTAGCAGTTTCAGTATGGCAGTCGATGTGACAGATCCAGTGAAAAATAAGAGAAAAGGAATTTCCAAGCTTTCTTACATTACCCTGGCTAACAGATATCCATCAATCATGTTCTTCTCTTACTTTATGGAATGAAAAGTCTGGAAATTAAATTATTTAGTTGCATTTTTACATCAATGAAACTCATCAAAATTAATATTATCTCATAGCAAGGGTTCAAAACAACCACCTGGCTTCACCTTTTGTTCAGAAAAGCATAGAGAGAAAAATTGAACCTTAAAATATCTCTTGAAAAAGTCTGTTAAAATTATATGAAAACAGAAAAGCACAAACACATTGTTTTAAATAATGGGTATATATTATAAGAAAAAAATGTTGATTCAAAATTAATTTTAATTGAAAGGGACTTTTCTCTTAAAAAAGAAAATTGTTATTTTTTAAAGATATCTTATTGTTATGGCAACTGAAGTGCTAAAAATAATAAAGAAATATCAAAGTTGTTATAGCAACTAGAATTTTAAAAAGTCATGAAGTGTAGAATAATCAAACCTTACTTGGCTTGAAATGCAACATCTATGACTCAGTTTTCAAAAGAAAACTTGAAATACTCATACTCTTATCTTTATGGGTTGTCTCTGGAATTTTTTAAAAAGTGTTAAGTGTTAAAGTATTTTTATATCCCTTGTCATTTTATACATATTCAACAACATGGTGTTGATATGTTATCAAACTTAATGAATAGTGGGAAATTTTGACCACTCAATAAATACATGTTGAACTGAACTCCATTATTCAGAGTTTAAGCAAAATTTGGATTTTCTGGTCTTCTAACTTGCTCTTTGCTTCTAATCTTCACTGCTCTATTGTAAAAGACACTAAAGGTAGAATGGTCTACCCTCTGATAAAGCACTTGGCCCAGATTCATCCAGAGTTCAATTAAATTAAAATATTTACTGAAGGCCTATCACATGCTAGATATCATGTGAGGTTTTGAGACCCTGCTCTTACATAAGTCACAGTCTACAACAAATTGGGAAGCAGACTTGACCCAATGGATAGGGCGTCTGCCTACCACATGGGAGGTCCATAGGTCAAACCCCGGGTCTCTTTGACCTGTGTGGAGCTGGCCCATGCACAATGCTGATGTGCGCAAGGAGTGCCCTGCCACACAGGGGTGTCCCCCGCATAGGGGAGCCCCATGCGCAAGGAGTGCGCCCCATAAGGAGAGCCGCCCAGTGTGAAAGAACGTGCAGCCTGCCTAAGAACACAGCTGCCCACACAGAGAGCTGACACAACCAGATGACGCAACCAAAAGAAACACAGATTCCCGTGCCGCTGACAACAACAGAAGCGGACAAAGAAGAAAGAAGCAGCAAATAGACACAGAGAACAGAAAACCAGGGCGGGGGTGGTGGGGAAGGGGAGAGAAATAAATAAGTCTTTAAAAAAATAAAATATAAAAAATAAACTTATATTTGTTCTTACATGAAGGCACTACAGAAATGCCCTGTTACCCCATCTACTGCCAGCTAACCCTTATCCCATCTGCACCCCACACTCTATAAATTGTCAGCTCTTAGACCTAGACAATTGTCTCATTTCTCTTTCTCATGAGGCCCAACACACAGTCAGTTTGCTAGTATTCTGTGGAGGATTTTGGCACCTAACTTCATGAGATACTGGTCTGTAGATTTTCTTTGTTGCAGTATCATTCTCTGGATTTAGTATAAAAGTAATGATGGGATCACAGAATGATTTGGGTAGTCTTCCCACCTCTTCAGCTTTTTGGAAGAGTTAGAGCAGAATTGAAGTTAAATCTTCTTTGAATATGCATTAAAATTTTCCTGTGAAATGAGGTGGTCTTGGGCTTTTCTTTGTTGGGAGCATTTTGATTATGGATTCAATCTCTGTATTAGTAATTGGTTTGTTGAGATCTTCTATTTCTTCTTGAGTTAATGTAGGTGGTTTGTGTACTTCCAGGAATTTGTCTATTTCATCTAGGTTATCTAACTTATTGGCAAATATCATGTGACAGTTTGAAGTTCTTTTATGAAGCCTGAAAAGGAAAAGATTGTTTTTGAACTAATCCATTCCTGTGTAGGTTCCTTTTGACTGGACTATGTCAGTGAGACAGGATATAGGTTGGGTTTCTGCCCTCTTGCTGGGCCTTATATAAACAAAGACACAGAGAAAAAGGAAGTTGCCATTGATTCTGCCATATGAGAAAGTACCTGTGGATCACTAATAGCCAAAGCTTAAGCACAAAACCCCCAAGAGACTGGGTCACAAGGGAGTTCAAGGCTAAAGAGATAAGCCATATGCCTGATATGCCTGATAGCCCACAGGTGAAACTGGGAGGAGCAGCCAAGACTGGAGAACAGTCACTGAAAGAAAAAAGCCCTAAGCCTGATCGCCACAACTGAATGCCAAGAGAAGGTAGATTCTGGAAGGGAAGGCAGGGTCCTTGGCAAAGAACAGTGGTCACCTTGCTTCACCATGTGGGAGGATCCCAGGATGACCAGTAGCTAATTTGACAGCATCTCTGGAGATGTCTTGATCTCAACATTTCACAGCCTCAGAATTAAATAAAATTCTCATTATAAAAGAAAAAAAAAAAAAAAGATGGAGGAGGAAATGTGAACAGAAAGGAATGCATTAAATGCATCTAACCCTAGACCAGGAATGTATTAATCAGATCATTAAGAGCCTGCCTACTGCTTAGCAGTTTAACTTACTAACCAACAAGGGTTTGAGTCTATTTGACCCATCTACTTCACTAGGCTATGTGATCCTCTGAGATTATCTGTCATTACTACCATCCTCAGCGGCAAGCACAATACCACCACATAAAAGAGGTTAATAATATTTGCCAAATAAATCAGGTTGACTGATTTTTATTCCTTTCTTGTTAAATAACAACATAAAACATTATTTTATAAAGATAGAGCCAAATCTATACCAGAATTTAGATTGGCTTAAACTTACTTAGAATTTAAAGATTTTTTTTTTTAAAAGCTACAAGTCTTTGGGACATGTTATAGGGGAACACCAAAAATGAGAAATCAAATAAACTGACCGACATCTGCCAGTACAATTTTATTTTTCACCAGGCAGTTTCAAAGCTAAGTGGCTAAAGTGATTAGAGAACATAAGGAACAATTCAAGACACTGAACCTTTAAGAGAAATTACTTTTAAGAGACAGAAATTGAGAAAGAAAAGAATAAACTTACATGCTGTTTTTTTTTAAGACAAGCCTAAGAGGAATAAATATAGCTAAACTGGGCAAAGCCTGGTAATAAAATCTCTCTACTGAGAAGGATTTGGGTTTAAAGAGGTAAATGTGATTAAAACTGAATTAGAAGAAGGTATCAGCAACCATCTTGAGCAATTCTTAGCCTCGTAAGCAGCACCATGAAACCATGTTTACAGACTTCTGGATTAGGAGAAAAGATTGGAAATAAAATGAATTTTCATATTCAAAGAAGTTAAATATTCCTGTTAATCAAACACTAACATCACCACAGTATCAGTTTTAGCCCAATAATGCTATAGATTTTTCTTCTCAGTAACAATCATAGTGCATATTAAAGCTTGATAAAAGTGACTCTGCAACATGGATTCACATGTTTAAAAAGTTATGATTCTCTCTGTTCTTTCCATTTACTTTCTCTTTTATGTATCCCTACTTCAGGCACTTAAATACTCAGGTGCAAGTAGCAGCATAAGACAGAAAGCTATTTTACAGTAATATATTTATTTAAAACTTAAAGGTTTTTAGAAATAGTATAATTTTGTTCAAAGAAAAATAAGCTTTGGTTAAAAGAAGATTCTCATGAGATTTTAATGTCTTAAATGATACTAAAACTAACTGGGTACTTAAAAATCAAAACACGAATACCAATTAACTTATAATCAACATTTACACTAGGAAAAGAGTCTTCATGGATTTTAGTCACTGGACAATACACGCAACTTCAGAATACTGGATATATTCTGAAGTTGCTTATAAGATAACAATAAGATAAATCAACTTCTGGTTTACTTCTTTTATTTTATAAGAAATATTTCCAAGCTACGTAATATCAAAATTTTAGGGTCTTAACTCTCCAATCTTTCATCACTCTTCACAATGCAAATGCATGTATTAGGATGCATTTGTGACAGAGAAGTTCTGGAAAATTTTAGGAACACCATTCACCCAATATTCCTAATACATCGTTAGGCTTATAAAGTTGATAGCACTTATTGTTTAAAATGCTTATATATGCAAATAATATCTGTGCACCAAAAGATGGCTGCAGGATTCAGTTGTAGTAATGGGGGGTTAGGATGGTATTTTTCTTAAACTCCTTTTATAAATGTACCACCTAAACTTAATGTGATTATGGGACTATGTATAATTTAGAGCTGTCAAGATGATTGTATGCCCTGACATGGCTGAGTAAGCTGAAAACAGTTGAGAACAGTTTGCTCCAAAGGGAAATGAAATTATTGATTTTAAAAGCAAATGTATTAAATACACAGTATTTCCTATAAAACGTCACAAGAATGATGATGGTTAATTGCTTGTAGTAGGGAGTAAAAGCATGCTACTCAAGCAATAATAATTAGAATAAATATTATTCAACCAATAAAGTTTCTTATCCCTAAGTAGATGAAACTTAATTATAACTATATTATAACTGTAGTTCTTGGGTTCCTAATAAGCTAGATGGATAGCAGTACTATAATTAAGATTTTTATCTGTGCACAAAATTAATGTTAGAAAAATTTTGGAAAATTTAAGAGAAACCAAACCATTTATCCAATTTCCTTAGATTGTCTTTACATTTCTAAAGTTTAATTTTCATAAAATGGGTTTAACCAACGTGAACAAAATCAAAACAAAAATTTCAGTTACTAAGTAATATAAGCATGAGTATTTATGGAAAACACTGGTCTATAGCCCATTGTTACTGTGACAGTTTGAAGTTTTTTCTGAATCCCAAAAAGAAAAAGTTTCGTTTTTTAACTAATCCATTCCTCTGGGTATGAGACCCTTTTGATTGGACTACATCAGTGAGTCAGGACTCAGGTTGAGTCTCCACCTTCTTAATGGAGCTGATATAAACAGAGACACAGAGAGAAATAGACACACAAGAAAAGGGAGCTCTGCCATACTGGATCCCATCATGTGAGAGAGGACTCTGGGCTGCAGAAAGACAGAAAAGCCCTGAGATACTGAGAGAGAAGGCCCAGGAAGAGACAATCACTTTGCCTGGTTTCCTGCAGCTGAGCTCTGGGAGACAGATTCTGGAGGGGAAGGCAGAGACCTTGGCAGAGATAGGTGGCAATATTGCTTCCCACATGGCCAAACAAGAAGACCGACAGTAGCTGATTTTGGTGAGAAAGCAACTCTGATGGTGCTTTGATTTGGACATTTCAAGCCTCAGAACCGTAAGCTTTTACCCCAAATAAATCCCCTTTATAAAAGCCAACTCATTTCTGGTACCTTGCATCGGCAGCCCTTTGGCAAACTAATGCAGTTAATACAAGACAGAAGACAGGAAAATCAGACTGAAGTGTTTTGTTTTACTTATTCAGTTGTTGTTGTTGTTGTTGTTTTAATCTATTAGAATAAAAAGTTTAGGTTATATCTAATTTGTTCTTTACACTTTGGGGGACTTTCATGAGAATCCAAATTTGTGGAGAACTGTGAATGTATCTGTTGCATATATTTGTCATGTCTTAGCCAAATGTTAATGGAAACAAGAGAAGAAAGTTCTAGACCACTTATTAATTGGATGATAGGAAGAAAGTCACTTGACTTCTCCCAGGTCCAAATGCCTAATCTAATTTATAAAATGAGATGTTTAACACCTACAGCATGCACCAGCAAAAACAGAAGCTTCTTTAAAGTTATGGATAAGCCCTGATTTTTTTTTTAATTCATAAGGATGCCCACTAAGAGGTATAAATATGATAAATGTGGGCTGGGACACAAAGGCTATAGTCATAATAGTTGCAGAAAACTGTTGATAAAGAATAACATATTATGGTATCATTGGTCATACAGGTCAAATCCACTTTACAGCAAATGCCATAAGAAATTCCAATGAAAATTCCAATGAAAAACTTACCATGACAAAAAGATTACCAATGCTCTAGCTGATGACCTACCTATCTCGAATAATATTCACTATATAACAAGGCCCCGTACCAAATGAAACAGTAACAAAACACATAAAATGTCCTCTATTTTTTCCCTTGCTCTGTCCAACAAAGACAATTTAATTTAATCTAAGTATTAGATAATTTTACAGTCAGTTATTTTAATTCCACAAAGATTTGGATTCCAATTGTATACTAAAATTTCATAACAATAATAATGCCAATAATGTGTTAATTATAGGCCCGAATGAAACATAAAGGTCTGCTGTGAATGATGCTATACACAGGTCAATAAAATGTGTTAAAGGCTGAATTTATTCCTGCCTTTATTTTATAGTAGCAATAAGACACTTGAGAAAGAGTGTGATTTCAAGGAGATTACTGCATGCCATGTGGTTAAAATTACTCAGCACCTTTTTCCAACACCTTTCCTTTCCTATGAAGGAAACAAAAAGCCAACTTCTGCCCAACTTAATTTAAAATATTATTATTGTTAAAGATTACACATGACTGAGAGGTCCTACATGCAAGACTGAAAGTATGTAATGTAAATGCTCCTAAAAGTCAATGCAATGTGTATTTTTATCATGTTATAAAAAAGCATTTAATAACTAAAGAAATCCAGAAATGACAGATTTGAAGAAAAAAATGAAGGTTAAATTTGCACTTCACTGATTTTAAATGGCAGGGTGAGAATGGAAAAACATCAGAACTGTTTTCTACTTACCCTAAAGGCACAAAGTCAGAGTAGGACACATAAAGGTTAGTTCTCTATTAGCATAAGCTAGTCTTGTTCTAGGCCAACACTACTAAACACAGCAATTTTACAACCTCTTATTTGGTGGTGGGTCAAAAAAAGAAGATATATTTTATCTTACATATTCTACGTAGGACAAAGAGACCTAGAGATACATCTTCCTTCATTAACAACTCATTAATCTTTTCTTGAAAGCCTACTTATTACATGCTTTGTTATCATTTTGAAATCCTTTGGTCAAATACACTCTTTTCTTATAAACCACAGTGATTTTTATTTTAGAGATAAGGGAGCTTCTCAAATCATTTGCCTTTAACCTATAAATCCTTAAGTAATTTTTTTCCTATTTCTGAAATGAGAGACAGTTTGGTTCTGAACAGATGTCATATACAAGTGAAAAGTGAAAGAAATATTCAGTCTACCTTCTATACTTAAATTACCTACAGAAGTTGTTCCACATTTAGATTTGAGGGCTTGAAAGAAGATAGAACATAGCTTTTACAGAACAGTAATCATATTAAGAAGGAAAAAGGAGGATGGGAGGGAGGGAAAAGGAAGACATAAAGAACAAAGAAAGAAACTTTTGAAAAACCTCCAAAGAGATTATATAAAAAAATATTAAATATAAATATTTATGATGCTTTTTCATCCCAAAGCATAATGCTTAGCATTTAAATCGCCCTTTTGGCCCAGAAGTCTTTTAAATATTTTTGTTAGTTGATTCACAATTCAAAGTTCAGGTACATGATACTTTGGAAAGAATGTGCCATTTATTTTGAAATTCAGAAAAAGCAATTTTACTCACAGTACATTTTCCAGAAGAGAATAAAGAAGAAAAAATATAAAGGGCACAAGGAGATATTGTCAAAAGATGTATTTATATCAATTATTTGTCAATTCAATAAAGCAGTTGAGAGCCTCATATAGTGCTAGATGCAGTCTTTTGATAGTATGGAAAATATTGGTGAGATAATGATAAATGTATATTGCTATATAGTGTCAGAGTCACTTGTAAGCACAAGAGGATAGTGTGGTACAGAGGAATGGACACAGAAATTAGTGTTAGAGACTTAGGTTATAGCTTTACATACTATAGTTATTACTTATGTGACCCATACACATAAGTTATCGAACCTTCAAATTTCTCATGTGAAAAAAAGTGTGAATCACCAATTAATTTATTTCAGAAGGTTATTTGGAAAATTAAATATTAAACATTTTGAGAAAAAATGTAAAATATGCTTTAAAAGTCTCTATTCTTTACCATTAATACTTATAGGAAAACCACGTCAAAGCACATTTTAATCATAGAAGTATGGGTACCCAACTGATTTATGCTGCATGTAACTTCCCGTTGGCCTTTTCTTTCTATACCAACAAGGCGGGGGAAATTATTCAGAGCCTAACTCACAGGGCTTACATATGGAAAAAAATAGGAATATATATGAAAATAACCTTGTAAACTATAAAGGACTTTGAAATATAAATTATTCTTACTATTAAGAATTTTATTTTCTATGCTTAAAACTTTTTGGAAGTTATTCAAATGTGAATTTATGTAAAATTTTGATAAACATTACTAATCAGAAACCATAGGGAACAACTTTTTTTCCTATGATGTTACCTAAAGTATGCTCTTAAATGACTTTGGGGAAATTATGTAAAGTCTTTGTGCTTCAATAAAAACCTAGTAAGGGTAAAAGGAAGATTAGATGAGTAAACACATTCAATAAAAAGCAGTCAAAAATATTAGCCATTATTTTATTATTATTATTATTACATATCCTTAAAGGCATTATGAACTTTTTATCTTCTCAGAATAATATGCTAATAAGGTCAAAAGAATCACTCTCCCTTCCTTTCAAAAGTACTAAGGACTGACACATCTAGGGAGCTGTGCTTCTGGAATGACAGGGTAACTCCCTAATAAACCACCGATTATAAGCTTTGGTCTAAGTACAAATAACAACTGAGAGCTCTGAAGAGAGAAAAAGAGTAGGTATATCTTGGAGGGGTGGGTTCCAAAGTTGGAGAAAGGGATTAGCTCAGAGGAGTTAGAATTTTCACAGATGTGGCTTAAGGGAAGGCGACAACCACAATACAATGCAAGGTAGCAAAGCTCTGATAAGACCACCACCATCTTTCCTGCCTGAGGAATTAGGGACGGATGAAGCACAGAGTAATCACAGGTGCCACAAAGTAAAGAGGGAAATATGGGAAAAGGAAAGAGACAGAAAATGAGAACCCTAAATTCTGTGTATAAAATCTGCTCAAGTCTCTGAGTAAACCCCAAAACCAAGCATGCACATGGTAGATTATAAACTCACAGGCTCAAGATAAAAGGACTAAAGGAATTGGGTCACTGCCCACATAGGCAAAATAAGAGTTTGTAGTTTGAGTCAAATCAAATTAAATATGTGCTAAAATAAAAAGATGAATACTTTCATAACACTGACTATTTCCAAGAAAGGATCCCAAAATTATTTGACAAACAACAATTAGGAAACTGCAACTCATGTGCAAAAGAAAAGACAAGCAACAGAAGCCAATCTTAAAGCAATCCAGATAGTGAAATTATCAAACAAGGACATTTAAACAACTACTGTAACTATGCTCAGTGAGGTAAAGGAAATTATACTTGCACTGAATGAAAGGAGAAGAAATTTCAGGAAAGATAATGAACAATAAAAAAGTTAAAATGGAATACAAAAATACAATAAAAATTCACTGGATGGACTTTATAATGGAGATGAAAGAAGGAGTAAGTGAATTTGAAGATAGGGCAATAAAATCATTCTATGTGAGAAAATGAGAAATACAAATGACAATAAATAAATAAACAAAATGAGCAGAACTCCAAGGATCTGAGATACAATATCAATAAGTTGGAGTCCTAGTTGAAAAGGAGAGGAGGAATGGAGCAGGAAGAAAGATTTGAAGAAATAATGGCCAAAATCTTTCCAAATATGATAAAAGACATAAATTTACAGATTTCAGGAGGTCAGTGAATCTCAAAAAGGAATAATATAAAGAAAACCATGGCTTGGCACATCACAGTCAAATGGTTGAAAAGCAAAGTAACAGAAAATCTTGAAAGCAGACAGAAAAACAACATATTACATACTGGCGAACAATGACTCAAATGAGGCAAGGCCAGCTAAATAATTTGTGGGGCCCAAGGCAAACTGAAAATACAGGGCCCTCTTGTTCAAAAACTGTCAAGAATCTTAAGACAAAGCTAGCCAATCATTAAACAAGCACAGGTCCTTCTAAATGTAGCACCCTGGAATGACAATGTACTTTGATCTAGAATTATAGACCTAGAATGCAGTAAAACATTTTCAAAATGCTAAAAGAAAAAATTGTCAACCCAGTAGTCTATATTCAGTATTAATATCCTTTAAGAAAAAAGCAAAATAAAGACATTTTCAGATAAAAGAACTAAGAAAAGTTATCACTAATAAACCTACACAATAAAAAATAGAATGTGGTATATACATGCAATGGAATATTGCTCAGCTGTCAGAAGAAATACAGTACTGACACAGGGATATCATGGATGAATCTTGAGGACCTTATGTCAAGTGAAGCAAGTCAGGCATTGAAGGACAAATATTACATGACCTCTCTGATATGAATCAAGCAAATTGAGCAGACTCAGAGAGCTAGAGTCTAGAAGATAGGTTTACAGGAAATAGAAAGGGAAAAGGAAATCTATGATAAGGTGGAAATGAGTACTTGTGCAGTGAAGGGATATGACAGAGGTGTAGGGATACTATACAGTTGAGAGGTGCAAGCTTGACAAGGGGGTAGGGTGAGAAGGATGGGTTGGATGGCTATGGAACTGGGAGAAGAGCTGGGGGAGGGAACAGGTGAACATTGGGGATTGGTGGATAAATGGTTGGAACGACAATGTTTAGAAAACTCTTTTGGCAATATGACAAGGAAGGGATACTGATTTACGGTATTGGATGGGGGGGAATTTGGGACAGGGCACACCTGGGGCAATCTTCTAGAGAATGTGTGAGTCATCATTTTATCATAATGTGTTGTATCAGTGGGGGGAACCCACATAATGTGTAGTAAGGAACTGGACTCCCATCTTGGGGAGGCCCAATGTGTTCTAAACAGAGAGCAGGGTGTCTCTCAAGAGCATGGGAGGTTCCTAATAGGGGAGAACAGACTGTGTCAAGCCCTCAGTGATGTTGCAAGTATCTATGGATCTTGTCCTTCGAAGTGAAGCTTGGTGCTTGCCATGGGCCCTAAGGGGAGGGGAAAGGAGGAACAGAATAGATGGAAGAGGAAGTATTTAAGGGGCAATGGAAGTATTCTGTGATCCTGCAATGATGGATACATCCCATGATAAATTTCATCAAAAATTTATAAAAGTGTATGGTCTAAAATATAAACCATATGTAAACCATTGACGATAGTTAGTAGCTATGTTTCAATATTTGTACATCACTTGTAACAAATGTGCCATCCACATGTAAAAAGTTTATTAACAGGGAAGGGGGTAAGTGGGAGAATATTAGGTATATGGGAATCCCCTATATTCTGCATGTGACTTTACTGTGACCTAAAACATCTTTGAAGACAAAATGAAAAAAAGTAAGACACTGGGGAAGAAATGGAAGAAAATGCCACTGTACATACATGACAACAGATATTACAGTGATGAAAGGCAAAACATCAAAAAAATTTTTTTTAATTTAAAAAGAAAAATTTTAATACCCCAATATTTTTAACTTTTTTCCTTTATTTTGTTTTCCTAAACTATTACATATTTTATTTCATATGTTTAAACCCATCACTATTATTTCATTTTCCCATTAACTGAATTTGGCAATATTCTAGGCTTCATTTTTGAAGAAGCTTTGGATCACAGAAGGGTTACAACTATGTCAGTGGAGGATCATTGGTGTGGGGGGTCAGTGATGGGGAACACATGGGAGGAAGTTACCTGAGCAGATACATAAGGTATATAAATATATTCAAATGTTCATGGGCATTGCCAAAGTAGGTAGAGATTCACATAACAAACAGAAGAATATTGAATTCCCATCTTGGGGAGCTCTGCCACATTCTCTAATGGAACAGCAACAATCCCCCAAGTACAGGGGCAATGGCTAGTGAAGAAGGATGGCCCACTGAAGGGGCCGTGATATTACAACTTAGCCTAGTGTTGGAGGGTGCCTAAGAGTTACCTCCTGAGAGCCTCCAGGTTGCTCAAACGTGGTCTCTCCCTAAGCCAAAATCAGCATATAAATGCATTACCTTCCCCCAGTGTGGGACATGATTTCCCGGGATGAGATCCCTGGAACTGAGGGATTACTACCAAGCACCAGCTGGTGATACGACTGGAAAAAGACCTTAAATAAAAGGGGGAAAAGGTGTTAAAGACAAATGAGTTTATATGGCTAAGAGACTTCAAAGTGCATCAGAAGGTCATCAGAAAGGTACCACTTAGGCACATCCCAGCAGCATCTAATAGATAGCTGAAGTAGATACTATACCAAATAGTGGGGCTCCTGAGGGTTCTGAAAACACCCAGGTCCTACTGTCAAGGCACATAGCACCGGAGTTTGGTGCCTTGCCAGTGGGCCCTAGTTTGGACTTTGTGCTCCCGAGTGTGACAGAGTTGAACTCAGATGTGACAACCCCCACAACAAGGAACTGAAAGAGTCTACAACTGCAAGCAAGAGAATCCCATCATCAGCTATATGGGATCGAAGCACCTACTCAATTACAGTGGGAGTGGGCATCACCATCTCAGAACCCTCAGGGTTGGGGAATAAATTATGGACTAGAGTGAACTTAACTGGTATTCTAGTATAGACTTATTGGGATTCTAGCAATGGGATAATTTATATCATTGATGTGGAGACAGGGGCCACTAGAAGTACTGAAGACAGGGAGAGAGAAAAAGAGGTGTAATATGGGGGCATTTTCAGGACTTGGAATTGTCTCAAATGACATTGCAATGACAGATACAGTCCATTATATAGCACGCCATAACCTACAGAATTGAGTGGGAGACAGTAGAGAGTAGAAACTACAATGCCAACTATAATCCATGCTTAGCGGCAATGCTCCAAATGTGTTCATCAATTGCAAAAAATGTACCACACTAATGAAAGAAGTTTCAATGCAGAGAAAAGTGGGAGCTGTGGGGAGTGGGGCATATGGGAATCTCTTGTATTTTTTTATGTAACATTAAAAAAAATTAATTTATTGAACTATATCATTCATACATAAACATACATAAACAATAAGTGTATAGTAATAGTTGTGAACTTACAAAACAAACATATGTAACATCATACAGGAATTTCATAACTCAACCTACCACAAAAACTTGCATTGCTGTTAAACTTTTTTAACTAATGATTGAAGAGCATTGTCAAAATATTACTACTAACCAAAGTATTTTTCCCCCAACTAACCCTATTAGTATTATTTTTATATCATTTATATATGAACATACATAAACAATTAAGTATATACTAAAAGTAGTGAACTTACAGAGCAAATATGCATAACGTCATACAGGGGTCCCACACATCAACACTCCACCAACAACTTGCATTGTCAGGAAATGTTTGTTACAAATTATAAAAGATTATTGTCAAAATCTTGCTACTAATCATAGTCCTTATCTAACATTTGGTGTGTTTCCCCCCCAACCCATCCTATTATTATTTTTTAAATACATTTTTTATGATAGAAGTTGTAAACTTATAAAACAAACATGCACATGTGCAGAATTCTCAAACAACATCCCTCCAATCAATACACCATTCTGTGGTGGAACATTTGCCACAGATAATATCGTCTAATTGTTACCATGTCCATAGTGTACATTTGGCTCACATTTTCCATACTGCCTCATTATTAGAACAGTAAATCTTTGGCATACATGCAAGAATATTATATTATTACAGGTCGCTCCACCTGTATTTGCCCCATGCTTCTCCACATTCCCAACACCCTGCAGGAGTGATGTACATTTCCTCTATCTCACAAAGGACACTCTTGCATCTGTACCATCAAGCAAAATTCTCACCCACCTCTGGTTTACTGTGTTATTCAGTTCCTAGGTTATTCTCTAGCATTCTGTCAAATGGCATTTACATCCCTAGACTACCATTTTCAGCCACATCCCCATTTATTAACTAGCTGTTACTATGTGTTACCATCCACTCTATACATTTCCACACTTTTACAGTAAAGGTAATTAAAACTTCTACATACATTAAACATTAGTAGCCCATCTCAGTCCCCTTATCTCCATTAAAAATCCACCACCTACCACCAGATCTTGAAAATATTTTCCTACAATTTCTCCTAGAAGTTTCATGGTTCTTGCTTTGATTTTAGGTTTTTGGTCCATTTTCAGTTAATTTTTGGATAAGGTGTGAGATAGGGGTCCTCTTTCCTTCTTTTAGCTATGGATATCCAATTCTTTCAACATCATTTGTTGAATGGACTTTTGAAAGGGTTTTGAATAGGTTTGAAAGACTAGTCAAAAATCACTTAACCATACATGTGAGGGTCTGTTTCTGAATCATAAATTTGGTTCCGTTGGTCTATGTGTCTGTCTTTATGCCAGCACCATGCTGTTTTTACTGCTATAGCTAGGTAATACAATTTAAGGTCTGGAGATGAGGGTTCACTTTTCCTTTTTATGATGTTTCTGGCTATTCAGGACCCCTTACCCTTTCAAATAAATTTGATGATCATGTTTTCAATTTTTTTTAATGCTTTTTAAATTTTTATCAGGACTGCACTGAATTTGTGTATCAATTTGAACAGAGTGACATCTTACTGATATTTAGTCTTCCACTCCAAGAGCATGGAAAGTTCTTCCAGTTAATTAGGCATTTTTAAATTTCTATTAACATTGAGTTGCAGTTTTCTGAATATAAGTGCTTTACATCGTTGGTTAAGTTTATTCCTATTAGAGTTTTATCTGTCATTATTTCATTTTCACCACTCTTCGGACACTTTTAGTTACTTTTATTGATATAATCTTTATTTCTAGACTCTCTTCACAGCCTCTCCTGTCTTTTCTTTTCAGGCTCTAGCATATCCTTTAGTATTTCCAGAAAATATGGTTTCTTGCTTAGAAATTCTCTCAGTTTCTGTTTATCTGTGAATATTCTAATCTTTCCCCTCATTTTTGAAAGACAGTCTTGCTGGATATGAGAGTCTTGGCTGGAAATTTTTACTCTTGTATTATCTTAAATATATCAGATGATATATTACCTCCATGTTTTCTGGTGAGAAATCAGCACTTAATCTTACTGGGTATCCCTTACATGTTATGCATCGCTCTTCTCTTGCTGTTATCAGAATTCTCTCTTTGTATTTGGTATTTGACATTCTGATAAGTGTGTATTGGAGTGCGTCTATTCGGATTTTGGGGGATGGGAATATGTTGTGCTTCTTGGACATGGATATCTATATCCTTAAATAGGGTTCAGAAATTTTCTATCATTATTCTTCAAATATTCCTTCTCCCTCTTTTCCCTTCACTTCACCTTCTGGGACACCCGTGACACATATGCTTGCACACCTTTTGCTGTCATTTAGTTCCCTGAGACCTTGTTCAATTTTTTCCATTCTTTTCTTTACCTGTTCTTTTGTGTGTTCATTTTCAGAGGCCATTTCTTCAAGTTCACCAATCCTTTTATCTGCTTCCCCAAATCTGTGATTATATGATTCCAATGTTTTTAAAATTTCATTTATTGCACCTTTCATTCCCATAAGACCTGCTATTTTTGTATGCATGCTTTCAAATTCTTCTTTCTGCTCATCCAGTATCTTTTTTTTTTTAAGATTTATTTATTTATTTTATTTCTCTCCCCTCCCCGCCAATCCCAGTTGTCTATTCTCTGTGTCCATTTGCTGCGTATTCTTCTTCGTCCGCTTCTGTTGTTGTCAGCAGCATGGGAATCTGTGTTTCTTTTTGTTGTGTTATCTTATTGTGTCAGCTCTCCGTGTGTGTGGCACCATTCCTGGGCAGGCAAAACTTTCTTTCGTGCTGGGCGGCTCTCCTTCCAGGGCGCACTCCTTGCGCGTGGGGCTCCCCTACGTGGGGGACACCCCTGCACGGCACGGCACTCCTTGCACACATCAGCACTGCGCATGGGCCAGCTCCACACGGGTCAAGGAGGCCCAGGGTTTGAACCGCGGACCTCCCATGTGGTAGACGGACGCCCTAACCACTGGGCCAAATCCGCTTCCCTACAATTTTTTTTAAAGATTTATTTTTTATTTATTTCTCTTCCCTCCCCACCCCCGCCCCCAGTTGTCTGCTTTCTGTGTCCATTCACTGTGTGATCTTCTGTGTCCGCCTGTATTCTTGTCAGTGGCACCCAGAATCTGTGTCTCCTTTTGTTGCATCATCTTGCTGTGTCAGCTCTCCATGTGTGCTCATGCCGCCAGAGTAGGTACCACTGGCTTCCCCATCTTAGCTGGCAATTTCCCAGAGAGGCTGGCACAAGTCCCCGCAGCTTCCTCCCTGTTGGAAGTGGCACTGGGCCTAGGCTAGAGGTGCAATATGATCTGGATGGAAAGAAGGTGGTCCCCACCAGTACTGCGATTTTCAGTCTGTCCCACTTCCCCTCGTACCAGGCGCGCAGTTAAGGTGGCAGCTACTGGCCTCTTTGTGACTTGGACAGGCTCAAACTTTAGTTGTTCTCAGGATTATACTTTAGCCCACTGAATTTACTCATCAGTAGTTGAAGCTGGTGCTCAACCTTCTCTTCCTCCTGTTTTTGGGAAGTATAGCTTTCAATTCCAGCCAAAGAACTGCTCCCGAGGCAGCTTGTACCTGCAATGGAGGATGGGCACCAGCCTCCCTGGCGTGGAGTGCTCTATTTACAAGTCTTCTCTGCAGATGGGCAGTCCCCTCCTTCCATTCCTTGAAAGCTGTTGCAGGATGTTCTTCTGTCCTCCTGGAGCCCCCAAACAGGTGCTTCAGCTAGCTCCAGATAGCTCTGGGTGTTTATTAACTGCCCTGTAGCAGGAGCTGACCATAGGAGTTTCTTACTCCACTACCATCTTGCCGGTTGTCCTTACGTAACATTTTATGTAATCTAAGTATTTTTTTTAAATAAATAAAAATATATTTTTAAAAATGCTAAAGGAATTATTTCAAGCTGAAGGGAAATGGTAACAGAGAGAAAAACAGATCTTCAGGAATGAGTAAAGAATATGAAAATAGTAAAACCTGGACTTTGTTCTTTATCTTACGTGTATAACTAAAAGATTTTTAAAGAATTATCTGGCTACCATGTGGAGAACAGACTGTAGGATAGGGGTGCATGTGAAAAGATGAGAGTGAGAAGACTATTTAGAAAGCTATAGTTGTCACCTAGGAAAAAGATCTATCTAAGATTCTAGCAGTAGAAAAGAAGATGAAGAGAGGTCATATATGAATCCCAATTGTAATATAAAAGCTATGCTCTTTCCAATTATATGGACTATACTGCAACAGGTTAAAGTACAAAGTATTTCTCATTATGTGATACTGGCAGAAGATGAAGCTGGGTTAAGCTTCATTTGGTCCTAGAAGAGTTCCTAAAAACAAGCTCACATCATTATAAGCTTTCTTAAAATTCTCAAGAAAAAAAGACATTCTTTTTATAAAGAGTACCCCCAAATTATATAAGCTTCAGGCCCCATAAAATCTGAATCTATACTGGATATACAGACAAAACTAAGTAGCATAAAAGAGATGAAAGGCATATTAAGAAGGAGAATTAAAAGTTAGTTTATGGGAAATGGACTTGGCCCAAAGGATAGGGTGTCCGCCTACCACATGGGAGGGCCACAGTTCGAACCCTGGGCCTCCTTGACCCATGTGGAGCTGGCCCATGCGCAGCGCTGATGCGCGCAAGGAGTGCCGTGCCACGCAGGGGTGTTCCCCACATAGGGGAGCCCCACGCGCAAGGAGTGCACCCCGTAAGGAGAGCCACCCAGTGCGAAAGAAAGTGCAGCCTGCCCAAGAATGGCGCCGCACACACGGAGAGCTGACACAACAAAATGACGCAACAAAAAGAAACACAGATTCCCAGTGCCACTGATAAGGACAGAAGTGGTCACACGAGAACACACAGAGAGCAGACACCTGGGGGTGGGGACGAAGGGGAGAGAAATAAATAAAAAATAAATCTTAAAAAAAAATGGAGTTAGTCTATAAATCCTCCAGCACTAATACTAAGGATGTCTTGAATGATAAGTGTCATTTAAAAAGCACTCCCACAAATTAATAACATTCAACCTAATTTTCTCTAAACTAAAAATCTATATTAATACATAGTATGTTCCAGATTTATATGACTATGTCTGTATCAGTGACCAAATATGTCATGAACAACATCTAAACTCCTTTTCTTCCTGGGAGTGATTTCTAAAAGGTAATGTAAATAAAGAGGCTCTTTGGGTTAATGTATATAGTATGCATCTCTTCATTTCCACAGCAAAGGCATTTGGTCATCCTTTTTTTTTTTTTCTAGAGGGCTGTTTGTCACTATCTTTTTGGCGACATTTCCCCCATATTAAAAAAAAAAAGGCCCTCTAATAACTTTAAACTCTGTGTTAAGCTACTATCTCCATAACAGAATATTTAAATTAATGTGGTTGACTTTTTCACTAAAGGACTATTCTCTCAATATAACCTAGCAAGAGGAATAGAAAACAGGACTTATCTTCCAAGGAAGTAAAATGTATTATGGTAGAACAGGAAGGAAAATTAATGAAGATAAAATTTAATTCTTGTTCTTTGGGCCAAAATGGAAAAACTGTAAGACTCTATACATTTTATAAGTTTAAGAAGAAACCTAATCAAAAATGAAAGCTGACAGCCAGAGCCCCGAAGAGAAAAATAGTTCCAAAGAATCATCTACTTCTTTGGTCCTCTCACTTTCCTTCCTACTTTTCCATCAAGTAAAAGCCAAGTATCAGATGAGTTAGATGTTACATAAGGCATATATTAAGAAAAAAAAACTTTAAGCTCATAAGGTAGTTACGTTTATCCCATTATCCTATTTATATTTACACAATACTTTTGATAAGGAACTATAACTGTTTTTAAACTCTATTTTCTCATTTGTCTATATTTTAAAGACAATAATGAATTATGCTACGAACTATTACAATGAAGGCAAACCATAGTTACAGAAAAATTTTAAACTATTTTAGAGTAAACAGTAAAATATGTTGTGACATTTTAAGATACTTATCTTTCTTAAATAAAATAAGCCAGAAATAATTACAGGCATTCACTGAACTAATAATCATTCAAAACATATTTCAGAAACATTTAGATTTTAGGGTCTAAGACAAGGTTTCTTAACAAGGAGTCTTTGAGCTTGAATTGAAATTCAAAAATAATATTATTTTTGTGGGGATGTATAGGTGTGGGTATATTTATTAAATAATACACAGTTTAGTGTGGACCTAGTAAGGGGTCTGTCGTTTTCGCCTGACTGGCAAAGGGGTCCGTGGAAAAAAAAAGTTAAGAACCCCTGGTCTAGGACCTAGACCCTTGCAACTCAAAGTGTTGTCCATGGATTAGCAGCATTGGCATCACCTGGTAGCTTGTTTAAAATGAGAATCTCAAGTCTTACCCCAGACCTACTGAATCAGAATCTTCAGTTTAACAAGATCTACAGGAGTTTTGAATGCACATAAATTTTGAGAAGGCCTGCCTAGATGTTTCTGACAAAGAGAGAGTAACTGAAATTAAAGCTAAATATAAACAAACCAAGAACAGATAATCAAGAATTGACTAAGTGCTTTAATAATTAAATCAAGACTTGCAGAGAGGTACAGTACTGGTACCTTACACTGTATTCTAAGTTTACACACTACAAAGAACCAAAATGATATAAAGCTACAGCACAGTTGTTGTTGTTTTTATTTTTATCTTTATTTATTTCTATTGTCTTTTTTTAAAAAAGATAAATAGATGACACAAAATGTTACAATAAAAAATACAAGAGGTTCCCATATACCGCACTCCCGGCCCTCCCCACTCCTCCCACATCAACAACCTCTTTCATCAGTGTGGCACATTCACTGCATTTGATGAATACACTTTGGAGCACTGGAGCACAGTTTTATTGCCATATTTTAAGGACTCCTTAAAGATTCTTTGGAGTGATGTTGAGGCATCACAAATCCTTAGAGAACATTTACTATTATCAAGGTAAGACACAGGTTTCTCCTATTTTTCAAGGATGCTTCACTACTACAGGTATTGTGATTGATCATCTCTATCTCTAGTATAAAAAGATATAGTCATGATTTCATTGTAACCATTCTCTCAAAATATTAGTGTTCCATTAGAGGACCCTCACATTCAAGAAATGTTCAGGGAAGCGGGCGTGGCTCAATGGATAGAGCATCCACCTACCATATGGGAGGTCCAGGGTTCGATATCGAGGGCTCCTGGCCCGTGTGAAGAACTGGCCCGTGTGCAAGGAGTGCCATGCCACGCAGGGGTGTCCCCTGCATAAGGATGACCCAGGCGCAAGGAATGCACCCCGCAAGGAGAGCCACCGCACACAGAGAAAGTTGACGCAGCAAGATGACACTACAAAAAGAAACACAGATTCCTGGTGCTGCTGACAAAAATGCAAGTGGACATAGAACAACACACAGCAAAGGGATACAGAGAGCAGACAATGGGGGGGGTGAGGGAAGGGGAGAGAAATAAATTTTAAAAAATAATAAATCTTTAAAGAAAAGAAATGTTCAGTGACTTAAGACACCACTGAACCTAGTCCAAACTGGTTAGAATTTAACACCAAGAAAATCTTTCTGGCAGCGGACTTGGCCCAGTGGTTAGAGCGTCCGTCTACCTCATGGGAGGTCCACGGTTCAAACCCTGGGCCTCCTTGACCCGTGTGGAGCTGGCCCATGCACAGTGCTGATGTGTGCAAGGAGTGCCCTGCCATGCAGGGGTGTCCCCCCACATAGGGGAGCCCCACGCACAAGGAGTGTGCCCTGTAAGGAGAACCGCCCAGCGCGAAAGAAAGTGCAGCCTGCCCAGGAATGGCGCCGCACACACAGAGAGCTGACACAACAAGATGATGCAACAAAAAGAAACACAGATTCCTGTGCTGCTGACAACAACAGAAGCAGACAAAGAAGATGCAGCAAATAGACAAAGAGAACAGACAACTGGGGTGGGGGAAGAGGGGAGAGAAATAAATAAATAAATCTTTAAAAAAAAAAGAAAATCTTTCTTCATATATGATAATGTCATTTTATGCAGTTATTATTCCATACACAATATCAGGAGGAAAAAATATCTACAATCTTCCTGAATCTGAACATAACATCATAAGTTAAAAAAAAAAAAAAAAAAAAAGGACATGATTCACATGTCTAACTTGGATCAGTTCAGCATCATTTATGAGTGATGGATAGCATTCATACATTGCCACGAATTCTCCACAGAGGGTTAAGCACACACTGGTGAGCAACTGAGACAACAACAAAAGTTTTGTACATGCACTGCCATGCCTCTGCATTTGTAGGTTACCTCTGGAAAGTCAACAAGTTGCTTCTAAGTGTTTAGTCTCTGGAGGTACTATTTATTGATGCAAAATTTGATAAGTCTGTATTTTATCACAACATAAAGAAGAAATATTCTCTGTGGCAGCTTCATGCTCCAAACAATGTTCAATGGAAAATGTCAAAAAGAGAGAGTTAAGAATTGTACATAAATTATTGGTAACTCCAGTTTCTATTTCCCAGTCTGGTATGCATCTTTCATTTGACCTTGGGCTGTTTACTTAAACTTTTAGACTTCTGTGTTAATGGTGATACTATTATTTGCAATCAGTCTAATCCATAGATCTCACAAAGATAAATTAATAAATCCTTCTAAATCGATTTTTAAAACTAAACTGGTATATAAACAAATAGATAACAATACTTCAAATAAGATGAATATTTGAATAATGTAGTTATGGAAATTAATACAATCCCACAAACAAAAAGTTCAAAGAAAACTCTAAAATAAGCCCAGAGATATAAAAGCTGAATAAAGCTATGGCTGCTGGCTTTAACAAAGTTCTTATTCACATCAGATGTACCCGATACAAAATAAGTCAGTGGCATTTTGAAATAAATAATGTTGTCTTCCTTTGGTAGAACAAACTACAAGTGGAATAGAAATGCATCTACCTATTAAAAAATAATTACAGGGAAGCAGAGATGTCTCAAGCAGTTGGGTGCCTGCCTACTGCATCTGAACTCCCAGGTTCAGCTCCCAGTACCTCCTAAAGAAGATGAGCAGGACAGCAAGCTGATGTGACAGGCTGGCATGGTAAGCTAACACAACAATATGATGTAACAAGATGATGCAATGAAGAGACACAACAAGAAAACACAATGAGAGACACCACAAGTGGGGAGTGGAAGTGGCTCAAGCAATTGGGCATCTCCCTCCCACATGGGAGGCCCCAGGACTGGCTCTTGGTGCCTCCTAAAAAGAAGACAAGCACACAACAAATGCACACAGAGAGCAGACATTAAGCACAAACAAGAAGGAGGGGGAGAAATAAAATAAATCTTAAAAAAAGAATAACAAAATAATTACCTCAAAAACTATGCTTGCCCTGGTTAAGCCTGCCATAAAATTTGCAAACATTAGACTGTGCCATAGAAAGCTATCATTTACACAAGATTTACCATCTTGAAATCTGAGCTGAAATAACAAACAAAATAAATTGATCCTAAAAGGCCCAAATTAAAATTGGGGCTAAAAATGTGCTCAGTGTCTATTATGTGCCAGGGGTGGGAGAAGGTGGAGAGAGGGGTAGGAAGAATTCAAGGAAGCGTTAAGTTAAAATTCTGACCCTCACTGAGAGTAGCTTCTCAGTTTTTATCTTCCTAATTTGTCCAGTTACTTGCCCATTTTATAAAATGATAAACCTCTGTACTTCTGGTAGGACTAATATTGCAGTTAAGAGGTAGAATTAACAAAAGCAATATGAAGAACAATTTTTAAATTCTCATTTATAGTTTATAAATAATTGCAATTTGGTAAATTAAGAAAAACATGCTATGCTGAATAATCATACTTCAAACACAGTCCAGACTGGGACACATATGTAAAGCACATATCCTTGTGAAATTAAAAGACTCTCTCATATAGTAATCCTCCAAGAAGACTTTAAGCTAAATAAACTGTTAGGCTAACAAAAAATGTCCGTGTGATTTATATAAATAAAATCACTAATGGTTGTTAGATATTTGTTTACTTTGATCTTGCATGAATATGTATGTGTATATATATACATAGGTTTGTTTTTTACATTTGTACATACTCACATATATATCCAAATGATATCTACTAGGATTATTTCTAAGTAGCATGTTTGTTCCAGGATTTAAAATACATGGTAAGACCAGAAGTTTTAAAAAGCCTTACAAATCAAACAAAATATTCTAACTCCAAAATTATTGCTTTTATGTAAATTTGAATCCAAAAAGAAGTCCATTAAATATCAAAATTTATCACTACAAAATAAGGTCTGTTAGGAATCCTTAAATTACCCCCTTTTAACTGGGACATAGTAGTTAAAGAATGCTGTTAGTAGCAGAACTACAAGTAGACAGGTCTACTTGTGTTTGTGTGCGTGTCTGCATGTGTGTGTTTTGTAAAACAGCCTAAGCAGGCAGCTAATGAGCAGTTTCCTTTTTAATTAGAGTTGTTTCCTGATTAATTAGTCCCAGAACACTTACTGCAAGACTACACTATGCCACTGGGGCTGACAATGATTTTTCTCATGGTACTAAATATCATCTTTTTCCAAAGATTGAGCTCAATCTATTTACTGCTCAAATGTCTTTCTCACAGCAGGAATGACTTAGAAAAATTTACAGTTCAATATCCCAAGATAATATTATTCACCCCAAAAGGGAAACAATAAGTAAATTATCTAGGGGAATTTCTTCAATCCCTAATTTAAGGGGTTCCAGTATAGTTTATTTACAAAGAAAATACTGATTTAAATAGTATGTAACAAGTATCAATTTCCCTTCTGTCTATGAGGTCAGCTCTATAGAACTGAATGTGACTGAAATTTTGTAAACATACCAAAATCACCCCTGCACATACTGGAGCTTTGCAACATTTCAAAATAAGCAAGATCTGAGGTTCTTGGAAAGTCAAGTAAGACAAGCTACAAAGACTTTTGTAGCAGTTTGATATGGTTATGAATTCCAAAAATAGATACTAGATTATGTTTGTAATCTGATTTGTACCTGGGCATGATTAAGTTATGATTAGGGCTTTGATTGGGCCAAGTCATTAAGGCACTGAGTCCCCACTCCTTGGTGGCTAGGAACTCACAGATAAGAGGCATGGCAAAAGACAAAGTTCAGGGCATTTTGATGTTGGAGTCTGATGCTGAAGTCTTAAGCTGGAGCCCTGGGAAGTAAGCACAGAGGAAAGAGAAGCCAGCCCCAGGAAGAGAGGACCTGAGCCAGGAGAAGAACACAGAGGAAAAGAGATGGCTCTTTAGACACAGCAGAAACCCCAGGGAAAGAAAGCTGTTCTCCTGATAGTCTACAGCTGACCTTGTGGAGAGAGTCAAAGCCTAGTGAGCCTTATAGTCTATAGCTGACCTTGTGGAGAAAACAGAGGACCTGAGCCTGAAGAGAAGCAAGACCTGGGAAGAGAGGAACCCAGGGAGCCTGAACCCTGGCAGATATCAGCAGCAATCTTGCTCCAACACGTGGAAATAGACTTTGGTGAGGGAACTAACTTACGCTTTATGGCCTGGTAACTCTAAGTTCCTACCCTAAATAAATACTCTTTATAAAGCCAACAGGATTCTGGTATTTTGCATCAGCATTCCTTTGATTAAAGGATGACAATGAAGTACCTAAACACCAACTAGATAGATGAGTAGAAAAATTAAAACACGGTATCAACACAGAATTGCCATTCGACCTTTTCAAACAAGAACTGAGAGTTAAAGATTCAAACAAAATTTGATCCCTTTACATCTCTTTTACAGATATTATGGTAAAAGCCTCATGATGCGGTCATGGAAAAAAAAATGTTTTCTGTGATCTATTTAACTTTAAAAAAAAGATAATAAAAAATTGGTCACCTATTAAAAATTAAGCCGTTTTCATAAACATGTCAGAAATCAGCCTCTAAAAGGGTAGAAGCGATTGATTATTGTGACATTAGTAAGAAATAAAGCTCTCTGTTATAGAGAAAACACGTATACCCATAATACTCTAATCGAGAAAGAAAATTATTTTGAGCAATTTTTACCCTGGTCTAGCCATCATTTATTAAGAAAAAAAATGCTTATATATATGAAAAAATTGAAGTCTCTTGTGTGCTTAATTGAAGCATTACTGATAAAATAAGTTCTGAATCTAGAAAACGTAAATATTTTCACACAGAGAAAAAAGGAACTCAATAGAGTATCCAAATAAATTGTTATAGGTATAATTATTCTTCTTAAAATTACAAAATATTGAATTGATTATACTTAATTTGAAGCAATCTACTTAAAAAGCTAAATAAACAACACACTAAATCAAAAGCAAGTTTATAGAATAGAGCTTTAAAGTTTGAAAAAAGAACTGTGCAGCCTCAATAATATACCTTTTTTAAATTTAGTATTTATATAGCATCCTTTTGAAGAAACTCAAAGAATTTCAGAGGAACTAAACATTCCCAAAGCCAAAAATAACCTTAAATTTACTTAAATTTAGTTTTCCAGTTTTTTCTTTTCTTTTCTATTTGATGGGAAAAGGCAGAAGGAACTAGAAAGTGAATTTGCAATAGGATATGTACTCCAATTCATATTTTGGGGTGTTTGCACATTAACAATTACATATCTATTCTATAGGCTTGACAGAGGTAATTATTTTTAGTGAAAAAAAATTGAATACGAGAAAAGACAAGGTTTCAATGACTAGTTTTGTGCCTGATACTTAAGAGCTACTCATTAAATGTATTTTTTACATTTTTTAAAATGATTTTAATCAGTTCTGATCTATAATTTGAAGTGATCTATAAAATAACCTACAATTTATCATTTATAATCCAATTCTTTAAATTACCAAGACCTTGGAAAATTAATCATTCCCACCCACTTCCCTATCTAAAAAGATTAAACCTGGAATCTTCATCGATGACATTTCCATTTTGACAGACAGCTTTCAGGCATAAATCCAGAGAAGTGCTTTATACATTTGAAGTTTACTGTTTTGAACAGAAACTGTGATTTAATAGTTATTTTGTGTTGTTGAAATTTGACTTTTCCAGTTCTTCATGATCTCACACTGATACTGATGCATTTGTGTTACAGAAGATTAGCCCATTCCATCTAGATTTAAAAAACAGATTTGTTTTAGAAGTTATTATTTTTCTAAAAATGGTCAGTCTTTTAAAGAGAAAGACTTAAGGGAAGGTTATAGGAGAATTTTTTTTTTTCTTTAAGGGATAGTATCAGTTTTTACTTGACTGTAAGTCCAATATTGTTGATGGCAGAGTAGATATTGTGTTCCGGTTGATGTGGACAGTGGGTTGTCTGGTGCTCTCATTTGTTTTTATTTCTATCTGTCACTTTGTTATAACAGGATTTTAACATGGCATAAAACTTTGTGACAAGATAAGTCTCCTGCTTTATGTAGCTTCTTGGATTCACCTAAGAGATTTTAAAATAGCATAAATACCTCCATCCAACTTTTGCAGTTATTTGATAGCAGGAGAAAATTGAATATTTTAGTCCTTTTAAATTCACTCAAAGAGCAAAACAGGATTGTCTTGTATTATGTAAAAACATCTGTAAACAGAGCTAGTATGGTCAAACAATATTCCCAACCTAATATTTCTCATTTACACTTTAGCTACTTTAAGTGATATCTATAATGTAATAAAGTTTATACTTTTTAATTTTGTAACATTTTGTGATTTTTTTAGTGCAATACGTATTTGTATAATAGGATGATTCTCAGTTGATGGAAATGAATAAATAAAATGAATAGTTTTACTTTAAAAAAAAAATTAACCCTAGAGCACTGACCTACAGGGTACGATTCATTTACTCATTCAACAAATATGTATTCCAAGCCAGTGCCAGGTTTGGAGAATACAAAGTACAACAAAACAACATGGGCTCTTCATGATGACAGAGTCTACCATGCCAACAGTTTAAAATTCAGCTGACAGCCACACAACTAAAGACTAGCCTAATCTGCAAAATTCACAGGGAACTAAAACACAGCAAATACAAAACAGTAATGAAAACCACTTTTTATGGCCAGTTAAGAAAGAGAGGCAGATAATAAAGAGAATGAAAGATGTGATGAAAAGACAAAAAAAGATGAACTATAGAGATAGACACGAAAAGGGAAAGAAGAAAATACTGAGAGATTCATGAAGTAATCAAGCAAGAAGCTGCAAACTGGAACTGTTATCAAACCATGATGAGAAATGTGTGTTTATGTTTGGGATGGAGAAAGAGATGTTTCTTTGACAATCACTGCACACATATCTGCTGCTCTATCTTTTTATCTACCTTGACACTAATTAATGGTAAACATACCTAAATATGAATTGCAAAGAGAAGTAAATCAAAGCCAAAACAAAACCCTGGGGAAAACATAATACTACATTGCCCAATAAAAGATAGATATGCTCTAGAAATATGTACTGATAAGGTCAATATGTAAAGTTATTAAGAAATTGGAATCCAGGAGTTACACTGTAATCCCAGGCTCTTGAACATTTTTTAGATTTATGAAAATTATTACTGCCTTCCTTTTATGCTTATTTCTATAACTATAGCTATAAAATTTTACAAATTTTGTTGTGCCACTGAATGATCTATGCTTAAAAATAAGCTCAAGTCTTTCCTCAAAACATTATATTCCCACTCTAATTCCATAATAAGGAAATGAAGGTAATATTAGAAAACCATGTTTTCCTTAGTTTACTAAAAAGCTAACAAAACTATATTTGCTACTAAAGAACAAATCACTCAAGCACATGAAACTAATTAAGAATATATATTTTTAAATTTTTACAGAAATGTATCAGTATTTAAAGGTTGAGGAGTGTTAGTTACCAGATTTATATATAATTATAGTTTTAATACATGTAGATGTTAGTATAAATATGACAGAAAATGGAAGGCCTCAGGCTAGAGAACTTGATAAAAATTATAAAAACTTGAAAAAAATCTTAATAAGCAAAGTTCTAATCCTTTAGAAAGAAACCACCAACCTTAGAAAAAAAGCAAGGTACATTTTCGTAAAGAATCTCATTCACTACTTCTTCATTTCCTTTAATAAAAACATTCTAGCATATACCCGTTCAAAGCTTTTACATTACAACACAAAGAGTACTACTTATTTTCCTTGCCCACCTGATTTTTCCAGTAAATTTTAAAGAACTATAAATTTGATGAATATATTAGTAATATATCAGTACAAGAGCTTGTAGCTTTCATAAATACCAATGGTACAGATCTGACTGGAAAAGCCCAATTCTGCCAAAAAGTTCATTTCCTACAACTAGACAAGGTGATGGCAGAGAACAGAACAGTTATGTAATTAAGCAACACTCTGCCTTCAATGAAATCTTAGTGTTATATATTTTTTGACTAATACACTATCTTGAATTTCTAAAAAGTAAACTATGTAAAGAAAGAGAGAACATCTACCTGGTTAAATGATATAAAGAGTTTTATTTAGTTGTGAAAATTGAAAAAAAAACTTAACTAATGCCATAATTTGACTTTTCAATTAAATATTCACTAAATGTTTTTCAGTTATAAGAAAAATACCACTTTAAACATTTCCTCTTGAGAATGTTCAGTGTTATAACTATAATAAATTCCATTAAACTAGAGTAAAACATTTTCTTTAGACAGATGTTTCATTAAAAGCCACCTGCTGCTACAATACACTGGGAAATAGAGACAAGACAGGCTTTACTCTGGGCAGTATCAACAAACTGACAAGAATAAACACAGTGAAGCTTTTCCTGTTCGTTCAATGCTCAAGGAAGCATACAACTTGGAGAATCTTAAAACAGGCCACTATCCATGGTTGTTTTTTTATTTATTATTCCAAAAGAGGATTTTTGGCAGCAACTATCACAGTAAAATTTGTAATTATTGCCCTTTTTGCTCCCTGGTATAGGTTTAAAGACATGCTTTCTACAGTTTATAAAACCGGGCTTCTTCTTTGTGGCCCATATTGTTTTATACTTAATCAATGATATTTTTTCCATTTATTTAAAAGTTAATGAGTTGCCATTTTAGCACAGTGTCTGGCACACAACAGGTTCTTGTTTTAGTTTGCCAGAGTTGCTATGACAAATATACCATACAATGGATTGGCTTGAACAACAAGCAATTATTGTCTCTCAGTTTTGGAGGCTAGAAGTCCAAAATCACAATGTCAGTAAGGCCATACATTCTCCCCGGGTCATTAGGACCCTCATGATGGCCGCCCTCTGTTATGTGGCAATCTCTCTCTTCTCTGGCTCCTTCTGACTTCTGGTTTCTTCTGATAGACTGCAACTGAATATCCTCACTTTATAAGGTCTCAATCTGTAGAGGGGGATTGGACACAACCATCCTAGGGTCCAGAGGATGGAGGACTAGAGTATGGATTAGAGTGGACTTCCTGGTGTTCTGCTGGGGAACTATTGTGATTAGTAAGGGAAGAAATTGCAGTAGTGATGTGGAGAGGGTAGCCACGGTGGCTGCTGATGGTAGGGAGACGGACGAAGACATATGGTGTAGGGGCATTTTTAGGATTTGAAATTGTCCTGGGTGGTGCTGGACGGATGGATGCTGGACGTTGTGTGTCCTGTCGTGGCCCACTTGGTGGACTGGAGGAAAGTGTGGACTATAATGTGGACCGCTGTCTGGAGCAGTGGAGCAGTGCTCCAGAATGTATTTGCCAGGTGCAGTGGATGTGCTGCGATGATGGAAGAGGTCGTTGATGTGGGAGGGGTGGGGTATATGCAGATCGCATATTTTTTTAATGTAACATTAAAAGAAAATAAAGAAGAAAAAATACATACATACATACATACATAGGTACATAAATAAAAGACTCACCCTGACTCATTTGGCCACATATTAATAATAACATCTTCAAAAGGTCCTATTTATAAATGGGTTCACACCCACAGAGACACAGATTGAGACTTGAACATGTCTTTTGTGGATGAATGATTCAACCCACAGCAATACTCAAAGCATTTATTGAATAGACATTGTAATCTTATTGGTTAAAATTCCATTACAACCACCGTAGGGGACCAATTCAATATTACCTTGTGATATCATTTTGATATGGCATATATTTGCTAAGGTTTTTCATTTCATATATTTGTTCTAGCAAGAATAAATTCCCCACTTAATAAGGAGACAAGCATTGATCCATGAATTGTATGTAACTGACCAACAGGGATAGGAGTGGGAGAAGGAAGAAGCACACTTATTTTACTTTCTAAGCCTCCCTGGAAAACCTAAGCTAAACCACTAAATAGCAGCCCAATTAATACATAAGCAACTCCTTATGCTCCACTTGCACCCCTATCATGCTTTGACATATTTTTCAAGTAGCAGCTCATCTACTCTGTGAAGTCTTCTTTGGCTCACCTAAGCAGGCTGTTACTGCCTCTTCTGAACTCCACACAGTTTAGTAAGATAATTACTATAACTTGTATCATAATATACTTGATCTACCCACCTATAAGCCTGTCTTTCTGTAGGCAGCACCATTCCATGATATGCACTCTTCTGGTCTACATAGTTCTAAAAACCATACAGCTCTTGGCCCATAAACAATGCTCAATAAAGAATTACTGAATGAATGGGTAAATTAATAAGTAAATGAGATTAATACCTGCCTGGCAGTCTTGATTATATCAGGGAGTCTCTAGGAGTGGGTTTTAGATAATGTCATTTGACTTTATGATACAATTGAATTTGTATAATTACTAAAGTAATAACTCACATAATCACTAAAATGTCAAGTTTTAGGGTGCAAATACTCCATGATATTTATCAACTGAACAAGTAAAAAAAGACAAATTTAACACTTTATACTTCTAAAAGGAGTCCTTCTCAGTTCCACTGGCTATTATTCATGTCTTGTGCACTTGTGAAAATTATGTGACTGGAAGTCATCTAACACATGCATATTAAAGTAGAAGTATACAGTGGCACCAACATTCATTTTTATTATTATCATGCTTATGATGTAATAGCATATTGACAGAAATTAGTAGAAGCTAACCTTTGAGTACATACAATGTGCCAAGCACTTCATTTTATCATTTTATTTAACTTGCGCAATAATCCTAATAGGTACTACTATTATTCACCTTTACAAGGATGAAACTACAGCTAAGACAATAGGGAAAACTTGCCCAAGGTCACAAATTATAAGCGGGAGAAGTGAGACTCTAATCCACATCTATCTGACACTAGAATTTAAAAAGTAATTACACATACACACACACAGGTGCACAAACTACTGGAAGAGAAGATTCATTTAGAAAAAAGAATTCAAGTTTTGTTATTTTAACAAAACATCAAGTATGAACATTATAAATTAGGTCACTTCTAATAAAGAGCCCTGAACCATAATCTAATGTTTGTTAGATTATATATGTAGAAATTAGCAGACTTGATGGATAAATTATACCACACATGCCACATAATTACTAAAATTACATATGTAGTTCCATTATGCTTCATAAAAATCAAGTTGCCTTAAAATCCATACAACTTCCCCCATGGTGACTGGCTCAGAATATATGAAAATGTCATCTTTACTCAGTGACTCCTCAAGTCAGCAATTAAGGTTTAAACCTTCAGTTCAGAAGTTCTAAATTGCTTGCCTGTTTCTAAAAGGGCTGTAGGGTTACAATCCTTTTATTACCCTTTTGAATCACCTAAAAAATGATGAAGAATGCTAAATTAATAGGGCAGCAAGAAATATCAATGATCAGCAATAAAGAACATAAGATTTCAGAAATATGTGGTCGAAGTCTGGCAGTGATTCATCAACAGTGGTGGTGCCCTGTTGGTAAAAATCGCATTGCAGGCAGACAATGGTTGTAGCTTTGGGTCTACTTTAAGATAGATGATACAAAGATTCATCATAAAAGGGAAGGTTTGAAGTTAGATGCTTTAGAAATTTTCAATTACTAATTCATTGGAAAGGTTAATATATGTTTACTGATAGAAAGAGAGTATTTCCTATATTAAATTATAGATATTATTCCTATACAATAAATAGTATAAAGGGATAGTATCGTTTTTTATTTCTTTATCCTTTTCTTTTTTACCCTAATGATCACATTCAAATAACTGAGAAAATACAGAAGAGAATTTAAAAGACAAAAATTAGGAATGCCCTATACCTTTCTTCCCAAATTTAAAAGTTTTTTGCCTCAATAGTAAAAGCAGGAATCACACCACGAAAGCTGTGAGGCTTCTTGGAGTGTTACTTTGAAAGCACTAGATATAATGCCCACCACACAACCTATCAATTCCCTCAGCAAGTGTTTTTCTAGAATCTGCTAGAGGGTAGTCCTAGCATCGAATGCTAAGCTTACAGCAGGGGGTAAATCCATGATACAATCCTTGCTCTCTTAGAGTTTACAGTCTACATGACCCTGGTTGGTCATACTGAATTTCCCACAGCCCTCAACCATGGCTCTCACAATATATCGTATTCCCTCAGCCTAAGCACATCCTCTCATTTGTTGCTTGGCAAAATCCCAACTCTATGAAGTTACCCTTTGCTCAACTCAGACAGAGCTGGCTGTTTCAGTCTATATGCTCCCAAATCACTTTGCTCAGATCTTTGTTATAGCACTTAACCATGTTATCACAATATCTCTGCTTCCTTGCCTGTCTACCCCCACTGGAGTGGTAGGTCATAAGAATTATTCTTCTTTATATCCCTAGTGCTTAGCATAGTGTCTGACACAAAAAGAGACATTTTGTTTGATAAACTAAGCATGAATTAATGGTCCAAGGACACAAAAATGTTATACCTATCTATAGGAGTGCCTATCTTGTTTTTCTTCCTTCTCCCCACTTCTTTCTCAGAAGGATGCCTTGAAACCCACATGGATCTTAACAGCTCATAGTAACGGTCTATTCCTAATAGTATTTTTCTGCATCACTCATTTAAGATTTAAGCACAAACTGGTTTATAAATTTCCTCATCTATTACTAGTGAGTACTTACCACATATTAGGCATGTGTTGAGTGCTTTACGTGAATTATCTTACTGAATCCTCACAACAATTCTATAAGATGCATATTCTTATGTTCATTGTATAAATGAGGGAATTGAGGATAGTTAAGGAACTTGCCCAAGGTGACCAAGGTAGTGCAAGGTAATCTATAGGAGTGCCCATATTTCCTTCTAAAGTGGAGCTAATGCTTTAAACCAAGGAAGGTTGTGCCTGAAAATGCCTTTTGATCCTGGCAATGGATAATTCTTCGGAGATTTAAAGGCCCTTCTGACTGTTCTTGGTTGGTCCTTGACTCCAGATACAGGCTCTCAGTTGGTCTGCAGCTCCTGACCTGATTTATCCCCACTTGAATTTAGTCCAGAGTTTCATCCTTATTAAATTTTTGATCCCTATAGTCATTTCCCAACAGTCAAGCAGATTTGTACAGCCTTATTTTCTGTGATTATATTACAAAAACAACAAGACTATGAAGTGTAATTATTCTACACAATAATCCCAGGTCACTTCCCCACTCAAAATTACTCCCTAACCTTGTCCTACAATGATTCAGGGAGACTCATTCTACATATGCCACTAGCCATTGCAACACTTACTAGACCAGTAATTCTTTTCTTTTTATACTTGATATAATTTTTAAATATACATTATTTTCTTAAAGCTACTTAGATTACATAAATGTTACATAAAAAATATAGTGATTCCCATATGCCCCGCTCCCAACATTTTCCACATAAACAACATCCTTCATTAGTGTGGTACATTCATTGCAATTGATAAGTGCATTTTGGGGAATTGCGACTGAGCCTGGATTATTCTTTACATTGTAGTTTACACTCTTTCCCACAATTCTGTAGGTTATGGGAAGATATATAATGGCCTATTTCTGTCATGACAATGTCATTCAGGACAAATCCCAAGGTCGAAAAATGCTCCCGTATTATACCTGTTTTTCCCTCTCCTTGCCCTCAAAGCCTCCAGTGGCCACTGACTCCGCATCAATGTTAATTTCTTCCATTGCTAGAATCACAGTAAGTCTATAGTAGAATACCAGGAAGTCTACTCTAATCTATAGTTCATTCCCCAATCCTAAGGATTCTGGGATGGTGATGATCACTCCACCTCTAATTGAGAGGGGGCTCCTTTGATCCCACAGTTGATGGATGGGACTCTCTTGGAGTTGTAGGCTCTCGTTTCCTTGGTATGGTGGTTATTCATCCTTACCTTCTTGTTAGTTGCCCTGGGTCAGTCCAATGGACAGGAGAGTAGGTGCTGCAACTCCACTGAGGCTCAGGGCCCAGTGGCACATGGACAGCCCTAAGATTTAAGTCTCTTGGATGTATACCTACCACCTCCAGCACCAAATACAGGTTCAAATAGAAGGGACAGATGAGCCATGTGCAGAGGAGCTATAACTGAGTCCAAATCTGTCACTCTCAGGAGTACAAACCCCAAAGTAGGGCCCACTGGCAAGGCACCAAACTCCAGAGCTAACTGCCCTGACCAGAGGACCTGGGTATCTCCAGGCTCCCTCAGGAGTCCCACTATTTGGGACAGTATCTACTTTGGCAGTCTATGAAATCCTGCTGAGATGTGCATAAGCGTTACCAGTAATTCTTAATGGCTCCTACCTACTCCCTGGCAAAAATAAAATAAGAGGCCAGTACACCAGGAACTACTGCTCAAATTAACTGCTAAGTTGTTTATAGTTCTCTCCAACTAGGTGATAAGTTTCTTAGGGAAAAGACATTCTCTTATACTTTACCAGGTTTATTGAAAACCTAACACAGTATAAGGCTTACAGTTTATGGGAAGAAAAAAAGAATAAATAAATGACCTCAGGTCCCTCTTGGGAGGGACAAAAACAAATATTTATTGACCAGCTAGTATACGCTAGGCCCTAGGGCATGCACAGGGTAACCTATGAAGAGGAAAATAGTTGCAGCCCTTGATTCCCTGTAGTTTAGAGTCTGGTGGGGAAGTTGGCATTAATCAACTAAAAGCGCACTATGAGAGACCCCTCTTCTGAGGCAATGGTTGAAAAGGGGATATAATAGAGTCACAAAATCAAATATATTTGAAGGCCAGACAGGTATTAAAATGCATGAAGGGTATAATAAAGAGCAATAAGTCCATGGCAAAATATAAAGTACAAATTTGAGCCAGAGGTGTATACTTCTCTTTAATGTAGTGCTGTTCACACAAAACGTATTTCCAGGCTAGATCCAGTCTGCTGGCTGTAAATTTGCCATCCCTGGAAAAAAATGCTTCAGAATATGATTTGTTGTTTCAAATTCTAAACTAGCACACCACTACTAAACAATTAAATTTTTTAAAAATACTACTTTTTCACAGAAGTCAAATTTTAAGATTTCTGTAAATACTTCATATTCCTCTTTCCCTCTGTAACTTGAGCAACTCTGTTCAAGCTGAATCATTTCATTAACTGACCTTGAAATCCTGCCATTCTTTTAAGAAGATAGAAAAAATAAACTGGACCAAAAGAAAGACTAACAGTTGTTGAACCATGACCAACAAGTACCAAATATGCAGGCACTTCTTCCTGAAAATTCTCTTGGTATTCATTCTTTTTATACTGAGTAGCTGGTAAGCTCAGATGTATTCACCAGCAAAGCACATATACATGCTTTCGGCTACAAATATTTGCTGTTTCATTTCTATCATTAAACACAGAGAAAAAAGAAAATAATTTTTGCAATGATGGCATTATTGATCTTATTATTATCTTTGTCTATGAAACAAGAAAAACAATGAAATTAAATATACCATTGTACTTCCTCTCACAGATGTTATGACTTGAGAACCTGAATAAAGATTCATGACCAGAGTCACAGATTTCTATGGTTTGTATGAAAATGTTGTTTTTGATAAATTGCACTGTTAACAATAGTAATAAAATTTTAAATGTTATGTTGTCATTGATTCATAAACTGAATGTGAAAATATTAATGATACTATTTTAAATTAAACATTGTTAGTCAATCTGAAGTGAAAATTAGTAAGCATTTGCTTTTCTAAAGTAAACTCCTAGACCTACATATATTTTAGAATAAATTATTCCACAAACGCTCTTAACTCCTGCCACGATTATGATACAGTTGTGGCAAAGAAAGGTGGCCACATATTTTCTACCCAATATCTATTCTCATTTCCTTCCTTATTAATAAATCCAAACTTATTGTGTATTTGGGGCAGGGAGGGACAGCAATATGCCCACCTAAAAAAAATTCCCCAGCATTCCATGGAGATAGCAGCCATGTAACAGAATACTTGTCAAGGAGACATAAGTGCAAATTGTTGTCTGAGACCTAAGGAAAAGCTCTTAAAGGGTCAAAGACTTGGTTCAGATATGCCTTTTGGGCCTTTCCCCTTTCTCTGTTCTCTCCTGAACATAATGCTGGATGCAGAGCAGCCATCTTATGACAATGAGTTGACAAGTATATGCCATGTGTCTCAGACAGGGCTCTATCTAGGAAACAAAGCCTGCTTCAGGTATTTCAAATGGGATTTAAACAGGAACTTAGGTACATAAACACTGGAAGAGCTGGAAGAGCAAAGGACTGGGGATGCTGCTGCTAACTTTTAGGTTTGTCCACACACCTGAAGTCCAGAGAATCAGGAGATTATGGCTGTCACCCAGGCTAGGAAACTGCAGAAAACTGAAACTACCAAACCAAGGCAAGGGAATGAGAGGGGAATGCCCAGAAGCAGATACAAAACCTCGTAACCAGCAAAGCGCAGGTATCTGCCTCCCAAATCAAAGAATATTACGCCCTCCATTCTTCACTGCAGAAAGTAAATTATAGCCATAACCTCAGAAGAGGCAACAGAGTCGGAGAAATGTGGCCTCCAAAATCATGCCACATACTTTAAATATATGAAAATGCTTCTTGCCATTCTGTCTCTTGATCTTAAACTTTTTTCCTGCAAAATAAGTATTCAAGACTACGATGATGCTTAGTACAAATAGCAAAAACATCACATAAATGACTATACACCGTATTACCAAGAGTTCATAAATCATATTTTGGGGAAATAATTTTTATACTTATCCCAAGATTTGAAATCTTAATAGCATCTTAGTAAAAAAAAAAGAATATGGCAAGAGCAGCTACCCCATGTGTAGCTATTAAAAGTACACAGTTTGTTAGTCATATGAAAAAGTGATCTGCTCACTGGAGTAATGATCTCTGGGCATTTTTTATCAGAAATTCCATCAATAAAAGTTTTCTGAGCAAAAACTTCTAATATATGATCATTTATTTTATTTTTTACATTTCTTATACACAAGAGCTACTGAACTAAATTATTATGCACAATATAAAGGATAGGTAAAAATGGACATTTATATTAAAAAGATAAAAATCATCAAAAACTTTTGCTTATCAAGGAAGAAATTAGAAGGGCTGAATTTTCTTATTGTGGCTACATATATAACATAACATTTCCCATTTTAATCACCTTCAAGCATACAATTCAATGAAATTAATTTCATTCACCATGTTGCACTACTATCACCACGATCTATCACCGAAGTTTTTCCATCACCCCAAAGAAAAACTCTGCATCTATTGAACACTAACTGCCCATTCACCTTCCTACCCCTGACTGGTAATGTGTAATCTACTTCTGTCTCTAGGAATTTGCATATTCTAGTTATTTCACATAAGAGAAATGATACAATATCTATCCTTATGTGTCTGGCTTATTTCAATCAACATGATGCCTTCAAGTTACACCCATGGGGACTAAAGAATTTTAAAAGTTGCTATTTACTGAGGAACAAAGTATTGGTTATCAGAAATCTCACTTATGAATAGAGATTTTTAAAAAACATTTTTATTTAAAATAACTGTTTCGTGTAAACTAACATGTTAGGAGGTAAGACCATACTTAGAGAAGACTCCAGGATCTATATCAAGATTTACCTTTATTCATGCTCTAAAACCAGCTTTTTAAGATATAAGCAAAAGAATTTACATTGGAACTAGGTGCCTAATAGAATAAGAGTCTGGGAAACAATCCAAATCATTTAAATGTAAGATTACATTAAGCAAAGAAGGTCTTTCAGTTTAATTTAAAGCTAGTTTCATTTAAAAATGATATAGAATAATTTTACAAATATTACTATATATAAATATCATAAAATTAAAAAATTAAAGATTAGAAAGCATTGAAATATAAATACAATCCAGTTTGGTAAATATTTTATTATAAAATCAATTGAATGGAAAAATGAAAGCCAACTGATAAAATACTCAAAGACAAGTGCAGTGCATTATTTATCACTTCCAACAAATGTTCAGAATAAAAGGTAAAACAATTCATCGCATACCAATATATTTAAAACCAATATATTTGAACTTTAAAGAAGTTCAAAGCATTGAGGACATACAGGAGCTTTGTAAACAGGACTTATTTAATAGGCTATCCCATGAAAATAATAGGAAAAGAGATTCGTACCTTTGTGATGAGAATTCGGTATCTATCCAACATCGCCTGGTTGTCATGGCAGCCTGCTAATAACTGCCATACCTCTGCCCTCAATGCTTCAGGGATGCCACTCTTTACCAGAGTGGATAGCCCTTTCGGCCGTGCACCAAGGTTATTATGCCTGAGAAAACAAGAAAATAAACCACTCACCAATCCCTTCACCACTCTTAAACCACTGTTGCTATGGAAAGTATATTTATAAGGTTCTATAAAAATGTAAGCCTGAGTTAAGAGGAAAAATGGTGGAGGCCATGAAATAGTAACATAAGAAAAGTGATCTCTTTGACTTTTCTCTCATGATCCCATCTTCTTCCATATGAGTGAGTCATGTTATCCCACCTTAACAAAAGTTTTTCTTCCTTTCATTTGCTTTCTTCAATCATCCTATAAACTTATCCATAATAATGAATATGCTAATTGTATATTTCCAGGCAGCATTTCAAGGTATTTGAAAGGAACCAACCATCTGAATCCACTGAGATAAATGTTTAGCAGATCAACTCATGTTGTATGACAGGCCAGGAGAGTGGAAGAAAGGGTTGCTGAAAATAGATCATAAAATATACCACACCTTTACTATAAACCTCCCTGAGGTCAATTTCATATGGCTGCCATATCCTGACCCAGGGTACCACAGAAAGCCGTATTTCTGGATGACCTAGCTTGGGATTCTTTGTTTCAGCATAAACTCAAGCATCAAGGGTCTTGCTGATAAAAATGATCTAAAAAACGTTTTCTAGTAAGAAGAGCTCAAAATCACTTGTACTGCTGGATTTGTCTCCCAAATTTATTATAAATATAAGTACTCTATAAAGGAAAGTCCTAGACCTTTTTCCTACAATCACCAGAATTTATACAACCCCATCTTGCTAGATAAGCAACATACACTTATCAGCCTTACTCATTCCCAAGGGTATTTAGAATTGGAACTAAGGCAAACATCACTGGTCCTAAGGTAAATGATCACAGAGTAAATATGCTATTATGATAACTTCCCATCCAACCAAGAAATTGATTTACAGATCCCAGTCTTCTGAATATGAATTTCATTCCTTCATCTTTTCACCAAAGCCGGTTACCTTGGACCTAGAAATATGTTCCATGCCATTTTGCTCAGATTTTATCTCGACTTGAACTTGCTGCTCAATTTCAATCTCTAAGATGACACTGGGACAACCATCTGCACTCCAGATTCTGGTTTGAACTAAGCTCTGGTTTCAAGTTTTAAGCCTTAAAAGTCATGAAATCCCTATGTACCTTTACTAAAATCAGCCTCCATCTACTTCTTTAGAGTACCACTCTCCCACTGACAGTCCAGACTCCAGTTTTGGTATACCCTTCTAAAAATATGCCCCATGCTTTCTCCAAAGGGTCATAAACTAACTATCTTGGAACAACAGTAATAATTTCCATAACTCAAACAAATTCAAGCAAACTCATCCCACTAACTTTTTAAAAGAATCATCAGACTTATACCCATTCCGCTTTCTTTCAGTCTCCTCTGGATAAATGGTTATAGTGCTGGATTGATAATCAAGCTTATAGTACTGATGCGCTTAAAGCGAAACAAAATAAAGAGAGGCAGAACTTATATGATCAAAAATGACTACTACATTATTAGAGAACTTAGCTATTCTGCTGAGAAAAAGATTTTTTAAAAACACCTAAGATTGTGTCTTAAATATATACACAAACATATTTTTTTCACAATGAAGGTGATTTATTGGTATATAATAGTTTGGCTTACCTTTCTTAGAATCCAAAGCTTTTGTTTAAGGAAGAAGCTGACAAAATGAAGTACAAAAGTCTTCAATAATTGTTGAAAAGAATATATATTTAAGGAAAAGATTATTATTCTCTCCAAGGTACAGAATGTGCATAAGTTTATTTGACAAGACGTTACAAAGTCTCTAACAAATGCTATGTCTAAAATGTAAGGATACATAGTTGATTTATTAGAAAAAGGTAAACAGTTATTTTGTTTGGGTTTATTTCCAACATGGACTCAGAGCTATTTTTTAACTTTTATTTTGAAATAATCTCAAATTTATAGTATAGTTGCAAAAATCATACAAACCCCATACAGAGAATTCAAACGTAACCCCACCCTGCCCCCAGATGAGGCAATTTTAACATTTTTCCACCTTTGCCATACCATTCTACCTATCACCTAAATACCATCTCTCTATCTCAAACTATATTCTGAACATTTGAGAGCAGGATAGACACATTACTTGAACACAAAATATTTCATGTACACTTCTTATAAACAAGGATATTACTTATGGTTTTAATTTGCCACAGGCTGCCAATCCAAAATACCAAAAATGGGTTGGCTTTTACAACAGAGGTTTATTAGGTTAAAAATTTACAGATCCGAGGTTGTGAAAATGTCCAAATCAAGGCATCATCAGAGATGCTGTCTCACTAAAGGTCAGCTCCTGGTGACCCTGGACTCCTGACATGAGGCAAAGCAAGATGGGACCCAGTCTCTGCCTTCTCCTCCAGGTTCATGCTCTCCCCTAAGCTCAGCTTCAGGCACTCAGGCATATAGTTCTCTCCTCTTTCCCATGGGTATGCTTTGAGCTGTTCCACAGGCGTAGCCTTTTGGGGCCTGTTTCCCTTCCAGAAGCCTTTTTGTTCTGCTGATTACAACTGACTGCCTCTCTCAGCTTCTCAGAATTTCTCTGTGTCTGCATCTGCAGATAAGCTTGTAGTCCTTCCCACACAGCAGAGTAAAATGTCAGCTCTCTTTCTCTTCTCCTCCATTTATACAGAACTCCAGTGAAAGGATTAAGACCACCCTGCGTCCTATGATCAAATCAAAGGCCTTTAACGGCAGCAATCTAATCAAAATAATCTAATAAAAAGGTCTAACCAAAGTTCCACATATTAACAGGTTTACATGCACAGGAAAGGGTTATCTTAAGAATATTATTTTCTGTGGTCCACAAAAGAATCAAACCAGCATACTTATTTATCATCTTAAAAGGAGTTCTCAATTTCAATAAATTTAACATTCATAAAAAGCTTACATTCTATATTCCAATGTTTCCTGACATCCCAGTAATGTTCTACCGAGGAGTCTTTTCTCCTCCATTCTCAGATCCCATCTAGTATTATGTATTATGAATTGACTTAGTTGTTATTATCACTTTAGTTTTTCTTTATTTTGAAATTGCGGAAACATTGATTTAGTGCCCTGGGCTGCTCAAAGCAGATACCATGAAATGGCTGACTTTAAACAATGGGAATTTATTAGCTTACAGTTTGAGACTGTGAGACTATCAAATCAAGGCATCCTCAAGGCAATGCTTTCTTCTTAAAGACTGGCTGCCAGTAATCCTTTGGCCCTCTGTCTCATGGCAAAGCATATGGCAGTTTGTGTTAGTCTCTCTTCCTTCTCTTTGTTGCTTTCAGCTTCTTGTTTCCATGACATGCTCTCTCTCCCTTTCCACTCCCCCCCCCAACCCCCAATCTATCTCTTTCTCTCTCTGTATTCATCCCATTTACAAAAGATTCCAAAATGAGGAGTAAGACCCATGTCAAATGAGGTGGGTCATACCTTAACTGAAGTAGCCTCATCAAAAGATCCTACTTACAGTGGGTCCACACCCACATGAATGGATTAATTTTAAGAACATGCTCTTCTGGAGTACATACAGTTTCAGACCCCTATACTCCACCCTCTGGACCCCCAAAAGACTTGTTCTTTCTCTATGCAAAATACTTTCATTCTATCTCAATATTCTAAAAGCCTCAAGTCATTTCAGTAACAATACTAAATACAAAGTCTCATCAAAATCAGTTATAGGTAGTCAAAGGATTTCATCAAGAAGGTGAAAAGGTAGCCCAGTCGATGGGATAAAATATTTGAAAACGACTTATCTGATAAGGGTTTGATTTCCATTCTATATAAAGAGATCAAACAACTCAACAATAAAAGAGCAAGCAATCCAATTAAAAAATGGGCAAAAGATTTAAATAGACATTTCTCCAAAGAGGAAATACAAATGGCCAAAAAGGACATGAAAAAATGTTCCATTTCACTAACTATTAGGGAAATGCAAATTAAAACAACAATGTGATATCATCTAACACCACATAGAATGGCAATTACTAAAAAAAAACAGACAACAATAACTGCTGGAGAGAATGTGGAGAAATAGGAACACTCCTTCACTGTTGGTGGGAGTTTAAAATTTAGCTTCTTCAGGAAGCTAAATATAGAACTGCCATATGATCCAGCAATTCCTCTACTAGGAATATATCCAGAAGAACTAAAAACTATGACACGAACAGACATCTGCACGCCAATGTTCATAGTGGCATTGTTCATAATTGCCAAAAGATGGAAACAACCCAAGTGTCCAACCATCAATGAACAGATAAACAAAATGTGGTATATACACACAATGGAATACTATGCTGCAATAAGAAGAAATGAAATTGGGACATATGTGATAACATGGATGAGTCTTGAAGACATTATACTAAGCGAAGTAAGCCAGACACAAAAGGACAAATATTGCAAGGTCTCATTAATATGAACTAAATACAAATAATAAACACATGAATTAAAACCTAGAGTATAGGTTATAAGGAGATAAGAGGAGGGTTGAGAAGAACTATGGGTGCTTAATGTACGTAGAAGTTTTAATTAACTTGACTGTAAAAGTGTGGAGATGGATAGAGTTAACACATTATAGTAACACATTATAGTGAGTAACAACTGGTTTATAAATGGGATTGTGACTGAAAAAGGTAGTCTGGGGAAGTAAATGTCAATAGAAAGAAAGCAAAATAATAATCTAGGGACTGAATAACACAGTGAACCCAGAGGCAGTTGAGAATTGTGGTTAAGGGTACAAACGCAAGAGAGTCCTTCTGTTAGCTAGAGCAGATGTACATCACTATTGCAAGGTGATGGGAATATGGAGAAACATGGGAAAACTACAATTGGTGTGACCTATAGACAGTGGTTAACAGCAATACAATAATATTCTTGCATTAATGCCAAGCTATACTATGCTGATAATAGAGGCATATGGAAAAAGTGTGTCAAATGTATGCTATGGAACATGACTGGTGGTAATAGTCTGATGATATTATTTTATAATCTGTAACAAATGTTCTACCACGATGTGGAGTTGTATGGGAAATCTACACATCTGTATGATTGTTTTGCAAGTTCACAATATCTGTAACAAAAATACATTAAAAAAAATAGTACGGGTTGGGGGGGAAATACACCAAACGTAAGATAAGGAATGTAGTTGGTAGTAATATTTTGACAATGCTCTTGCATAGTTTGTAATAACAAATGTTTCACACCAATGCAAGGAGTTGGTGGAGGAGTGATGTATGAGACCCTCTGTGATGTTACGTATGTTTATTTTGTAAGTTTGCAATCTTTACTATACACTTATTGCTTATGTGTTTTCATGCATGAATGATACACTTCAATAAAAATTTTAAAAAATAGGTTATAGGTGTGATCTGTCCTGGGGCACAACTCCCCTCAGTTTGTGGACCTGTGAAACCTAGAAACAAATAATCTGGCACAAATAATCTTCCTCCAATATACAAGGTAGGGACGGGCACAGGATAAACATTCCCATTCCTATAGGGAGAAACTAAAAGGAAGTCAGGGGTCACAGGTCCCAAACAATTCCAAAAACCTGCAAAGCATACTCCATTAGTTTTCAAGGTCTGAGGGTCATCTCCAGAGTGATGTTTTGTCCTACAGGTCTTATAGAGTGGCAGCCCCACCCTTTCCAAGTGCTTGCTGCAGTGGCCATGCCCTCCATGATCCCTGGGGCACAGGATCAGCCCTGTGAGAACACTGGGTGATAGCCAGAGTCTCAGCAATCCCCAGGAAATAATATCCACCCTCTCTGAAGACTGTTCCTGAACAGTGGGGCAGAAGGCCTGCCCCTCCAAGTGCTGGGGCATACTCACCCTTTCCACATATACAGGTGGGTCTGCTCTCTTGGCCCGAGAAGATGTCTTGGTTCCAGACCACAGTTTCCATGGTCTGCCCTCAAAGTGATTTTTTCCTTCCATCTGATCCTTTTCTGGCCCTTTTAGACCAGTGGTTCGTTTACACGGACCTCACAAAAAAATCTGTCAGTTTTGCATGTAGTACACAGGGGTCCAGACAGTCAGGCCAAAGAACTTTCCACAAATGCTTTCTGGATAACTGCATTTCAATCCTGTCTTGCACTGAAGTGGTTGGTTGGTTCCATGTTCAGTTAAACCCTCTCATGGAGCACTATTCCCTGGGGACTTGCTTTCTGGAAGCTCAGAATTTTCCAAACCATCAATTTCTGGTTTCTCTGTGCCCAGGAGTTCAGTTTCAGCTTATCCCTTTTCTCTCGCATTTTACTGTAAGCTATAAGGAGAAACCAGGCTGCACATGCACATCTAGCTTCAAGATTGCCTCAGCTCAATATCCAACTTCATCACTCTCAAATTCTGCCTTCCATCTAAATCAGAACTCAATTTTTCAAGTTCTCTGCCACTTTAAAAGAAGTTTGTGGGAAGCAGATGTGGCTCAACTGATAGAGCATCTGCCTATCATATGGAGGGCCCAGGGTTCGATCCCCAGGGCCTCCTGACCTGTGTGGTGAGCTGGCCCACACACAGTGCCCCGTGCACAAGGAGTGCCATGCCACACAAGGGGAGTGCGCCCCACATGGAGAGCTGCCCCACGTGAAAAAAGCGCAGCCCGCCTAGGAATGGCACCGCATACACAGAGAGCTGACGCACCAAGATGACACAACAAAAAAGAGACACAGTTTCCCAATGCCGTCGAATAATGCAAGTACATGCAGAAGAACACACAGGGAATGAACACAAAGATCAGACAATGGGGGGAAGGGGAGAGAAATAAATAAATCTTTAAAAATAAATACATTAATTAAATAAAATAAAAGAAGTTCATCATTCTAAGGCTTCACATAAGTACCTTTAGCATCCAATTTCTACCTGCTGTCTCTTTAAAGCTATCTAAAGCTTTTTGTATCAGCTCACAACTCTTCCAGCCTCTACCCTTTAACCAGTTCCAAAGCTGTTTCCACATTTTTGGTAATTGCTTTATCAGCTCCCCACTCTTCTAGTATTTAATCTGTTTTAGTTTCTCAGGGTGCTCAAAGCAGACATCATGAAATGGGTTGGCTTTAAACAGTACAAATTTATTAGCTTACAATTGGAGGCCATGAGAATGTCCAAATCAAGGCATCATCAACGGGATATTTTTTTCTTGAAGACAGGCTACTGGTGATCCTTGATTCCTCTGCCTCATTGCAAAGCAAATGGTGGCGTCTGTTGGTCTCTCCTTTCTCTTCCAGGTTTTGCTGCTTCCAGCATCTTGCTTCTGTGCCTTTTCTCTTTCTCTCTTCTGTATTCATCCCATTTATAAAGAACTCCAGTAAAAGGATTAAGACCCATCCTGAATGAGGTGGATCACACTTTAACTGAAGCAGGCTCATGAAAAGATCTGACATACACTGGGTCCACACCCATAGCAACATGATTTTCTGGGGTGCATACAGTTCCAAACCATCACACATGTATATGACATAAATTTTCCCAACTCAACCCTTCCCAAGTATATCATTCAGTGATGTTAATCACATTCACCATCACATTTACAATGTTGCTGTGCCCTCACCACGATCCATTACTAGAATTTTCCCTGCATCCCAAACAAATCCTACTCTCATTTTACAATAACCTCTCATTGTTCCTTCTTGCATCCCTGGGACCTGTATTCTGTGTTTGTAGATTCTCTGAAATTTTCTTTGTGGCTACAATGGGGCTTATGTTTAATATCCTAAATCTGTAACAGTCTCATTTGCTTTGATACTATCTTACCTTCAATAGCATACATAAACTGTTACTCTACCTTTCCAACCCCTCCCAATCTTTATGTCTTTTGTAGTTCTTGTCACTAATTACATATTAATATATTATGGGTTCAAACCACTGATTTATCATTACATTTTATACATTTACATTTTAGATCCTGTAGGAAATGAAAACTGGAGTTATAAATAAATAATATAATAATACTGGTATTAAATTTACCCAGGTATTAACTTTACCAGATATTTCTATTTCTTCCTGTTTCTTAGTCAATTGTCTAATTTCTTTTCCTTTCAACCAGCAGAACCCAATTGCCTAGTGTCCTTTCCTTTTAAATCTTTAGCATTTCTTGTAGCGCTAGCCTGGTAGTGACAAATTCCCTCAGCTTTCATTTATCTGGGAATGTCTTAATACCTCCCTCATTTTCCAAAGACAATTTTCTGGATATGGATTCCTATTTGGCAATGTTTTGCTTCCAGCCCTTGAAATTTGCCTTCCCACTGTCATCTTGCCTCCATGGTTTCCAAGATATGGCACTTAATCTTATTGATGTTCCCTTGTACGTGGCACATTGATTGTCTCTTGAGCTTTCAGAATTCTCTCTTTGTCTCTGGTTAGATGATTTGATTATAACATAACACAGTATGGTCTCTCTGAGTTTTTCCTTTTGGAGATTGTTCAGCATATTGAATATGTATTTCAAATCTTTTATTAAATCAAACCTGGAAAGTTGTTTATTAAATTTGGGAAGTTTTCAGTCATTGTGCCTGAATATTCCCACTGCCCTTTTCTCTTTTTCTTCTCCTTCTAGGACTCCCACAATGCCCATATTGGTATGCTTGATGGTATCCCACAGGTTATTCAGGCTCTGTTCACTCTTCTTCATTCTTTCCTCTTTCTGCTCCTCAGATTAGATGATTGCAACTGTCTTATCTTTAAGTTCATTGATTCTTTCTTCTGTCTGTTCCTCTCTGCTACTGAACCCCTCAAGGGAATTTTTAATTTCTGTCACTATGCTCTTCAGCTCTGTTTGATTCCTTTTCACAATGTTCATCTATTGTTTTTCTCATTTCTTTTAGTTCTTTGTCCATATTTTCTTTTAGTTCTTTAAGCATACACGGGATCATTTTTTTAAATGTCTTTGTCTAGAACATCCCATGTCTGATTCTCCTCATTAATAATTTCTAATGCTTTAATCTTCCCTTTTGTCAGGGCCACTTCTTCCTATTGGCTTGTATATTTTATAATCTTTTTATTGATTACTGCTAAAATTTAGACACAGGCATCTGTTTCTTAAGCTTGTATCCAGCTAACATTGTGACAGAGCTTTTCTTGAATCAGGAGCTAACAAAAATAAGAAATAAAGAAAGAAAGAAAACATCTTTCTCAGTCTTTGCAGGATGACTTGTGTGAGTACCACCTTTAGAGCGTATCCATAAAATCAGTTTAGAGAATAGCTCCAGGCCAAAGAGTAAAGGTCTCCCTAGTCCTTTCTGTGCATGCCTTATCTAGGGAAAGCATGTCTGGAGTCTCTCAGGCCACGACTACATAGAACAAGCCAGACAGACATACATGCTTCCAGTGCACATGGATACTCTGTTCTATACAGAACCTGGATGAGGAATTCACACTGGGAGCGCAGGTTGGCTATGAGCCAGTGAGAGGTATGGGATGGACCAGCAAGGGTGTCATGAGAGTCTATAGCTTTTATATACCCTTTTTCTTGATTCAGTGCTCACTGTTTTACTGCAGTTCTTTAACTGTTGTGCTTTTTGTTTTTGTTTTGGAGCTCTTTGAGAAAGACATTTCTGCCAGTTCTTCCTGATTGTTCAAAGTTTCTGTGTAAGGACAGAACCCTCAAGTAGAATCAAAGCTATTTTGAACCTAAAATTACATTCACTATTTTGAAATCTGGTTTTGAACATGCCTAGGAAAATGATATATAAAAATATGCCCCTAAATATTTGTGTAACTGAATTAAGAGGAACATACTTTACTTTTTCTATGCTGTTTGAAATATTTACAATGACCTTAAATTCTTTTGTAATCATAGAACACTCACAAAAAAAGTCGGTTTGATTCTTTAAAACATTTTAAGGATTTAAATAAATATAATTTTAGTTAATTTAGAAAAAACCTTAGCTAAATATCCTCCAGAAAATATTTCAAGTAAAGGGATATTATTCATTATCCTTGAGAAGGATTATACTGAGTAAAATATTTAATCACTGGAACTTCCTCCCAGATGTTTTTCTGTTATCCAATGAATTCGAGATTAGCAAAGAATATTATGTCAGGACAGTCAAGGTCATCATGAAAGGATCTTTTTCATAATTTAGTGTTTGGCTCTCAATAGGAAAATATATATGCCTTGATAGTGTGTATCAGCTTCAGGGCTCTGTCCCCACACAGAAGCTTGGCAAGATGGCAGGTCTGCTGGTCTCTCGCTATTTTCTCGTACAATTCAGCTGTGAGTGATAAGGCCACCTGACCCTGGGTCTCTTCTCCTTGGGGACTTCTCTGTCCATCTGTATCTGGAGTCCTCTCTCGCATGGCAGGGTCAAAATGGCTCCATTTCTCTGTGTCTCTTCTTCTCTGAGTGTTATCAGAATATATCTGATCCAGCAAGAGGGTGGACCTAAACTGGGTCACACCTCACTGATGTAGCCCAAGCAAAAGCAGTAAAGCAATCTAATCAAGCAATTAATCAAAGGCCCCTTAACTGAATTTAATGCAATCAAAGAGCCTCACACCCACAGGAATGAATTAGTTCTGGGATTCACAAATTTCAAACTGTCACAGTGATCTATATTATCTATAAGGCTATCTCCTTACTTTAAAACAAAACAAAACAAACTTCCCCAAAGCACACAACATAGGGCTTTATATGACAGATGCTTTGCCTAATTAAATTTTAAAAATCTTCATTTAAGTACTAGATATTATTCCTGAGACACATTGGAAGTTTCTAATTCTAAAGAAGACTAATGTTTCAAAAAGAAATTCCAAGAGAGCAAATGAAAACTTTTGCCAATCCTTATATAACAGAATATAACAAAATTCTCTAAATTAGGCAAATTTTACACTTTTCATATGAATAGTGATGACACAATTGCAATAATGAGCTATATATAAAATAAAAAGTTAATTATAAAATACCCAGCAAGTGTTCCAAAAGTCTAAACATCAGTTTCAGATTTTTAAAATAGTTTCCTCACATTCTTTTAATGAATTTCTGGAAGTCCATTACCAAAAATACTGTAATTTAGAAAGGTTATCCTTTATTTTTGAAAGACTATATTTAATTACAGGTAAAAAATCCTATCAATTCTACTTCAGATATCTTTCTCCATTTGAAGCCTCCTCTCCAGACCTAAGGTCAATGAATTGGGGAAAGACCTAAATTCATGATACTACCACCTAAGTAGTTTCTCTATTAGTCTATTTCTAATCCACTGTTACTTTTCTAAAAAATAAAAAGTATCAATAGCAATCTCAGCTTACAAATATTTGGGGAGGCTTGTCCGTAAGTTGATAATTATTGATGCTGGATGGTGATGGAAACATACATTTATGGTATTATTTTTCTACTTTTGGGTACATATGAACATCTCCACTGGGTCTGATTGGAACATTTCCATTGGGGCTTTTATTCATTATATCACAACTATCTGTTTAAATGTCTGTATGACTCCATAAAATAGTAAACTCCTTTACTAATCTTTAAATCAGCAGTGTCTAGTACAGTTCCTAAGAGAGAGTAGATGCTAGAAACAGTAAGTTAAACCAATCAAGTGACATCATTTTATGGAAAAATATATATATTAAAAAATGGCCAAGGAATTTGAAACAAACTGTTCCGGTTATTTTACTAAAATGGTCTGTCAAAGTCTGCATCCTCACTCTTTTCTGAACTGTAAAGCAGGAACTATGTCATCTTCACATATGTATCTCCTAGAGCCTAAGAGGAAGCTTAATAAATGTATGCTGAAACAAATTATAAACCTTGCATTCTATAAGATCTCTATTTGATTATTTTAATCAACAAAGTATTTTGATTTCCTCTTCTCCATACTGCCATTCTCATGATTTTTTCTTTAAACTAATTAGAAGCTCAAGGAAATAATTTTCTCTGGTCTATTTCCTCTCTTACCAGAACTTCTACATGTTCCTATAAAAACTAACCAGAAACCTACCTATGTTTATAGAAAAGGCAGCCTGCCCACTTGGTTAAAAATATAGGCTGTGCAGCAAAACCACCTAGATTCAAATCCTGGCTCATTTAGTAGCTGTATAATTACGGATGAGTTACTTATTGGCTGTGGGACCAAAATTTGCCATTATTTGTTGTATATTTTTATGCTATTATGTAACATAGTTTTTGCTTAGTTTCCTTGTCTCCAAAAAGAGGCTAGTAATATTACTTACTTCAGAGGTTGTTGTGAAAATTAAATTAACTACGACATGTAGTGTAATTTGATTTATATGTTAGCCTTTACTTTTGTAGCTATGTCCTACCTTTCCTCTAGTTGAACTGTCTGTTCTCCTAAGTACAACCCCTCCACTAGTCAATAAATCTCTTCTTGCCAATTCATGAACTTCCCTTGCATCTGTGTCCTCTTTCTTAGACATTATCAATTTTTCTCTCTCTACTGGATAATTTCCAACAACATACAAACATGCTATGCTACCCATCTTAATTTTTTTTAAAACTCTCAACCCATATCCACCTCTTAATACATTCAAATTTTCAGTAACCATTAAAACAAAACTACTCTTAAGAGTTATCTATACCTGCTGATTCCCCTTCCTCTTAGACTCAGTCCAACTAGGCTTCCATTTCTACCTCCCCACTGAAACTGTTCTTATAGGGTCACCAATGACCTCCAAATTGCTAAATTCAATTCTTAGGCTTCATGTGATTTCACCTACTATCAGAAGCATTTCACACAGCAGTTGATCCCTCTTTCTTCTTGACAGACTTAGTACATTTGATTTCTACCTAACTGGTTGTGCTTCCTTGGAATCCTTTCTAGGATGCCTCTCAACCCCAAAAAACTGGAGTGTTACAAGGCTCAGCCCCAGGATGACTTTTCTGTCTATATTCACTCCCTATGTTATCTCACCCATCTAACAGCTTTAAAAACCATCTATATACTGATGGCTCCCAAATTCATATTTCCACCACGACCTTTCTCTTGAAAACTCAATCTTCTATGTAACTGATTAATGTACACATTTACTTAGTTGTCTAACAGGCATCTCAATCTATCCACATGCTTGATTTTATCTTCCAAACCTGTTCCTCCTTCCCTGTACTTTCACATTTGAGTATTGGACAAGTTTTCTAGTTTTCCAAGTCAAAAAATTTGGTATTACTGTTTAGTTACTTCTTTTTGTCAGACCACACAGGAAATATCAGCAAGTACTGTTAGTTCTCATTTCTAACTTTATCCAGAATGTGATCACATGTCACCTCTTGCTACCAGAATGGTATAAGACACCATCATTTCTCCCCTGGATTCTTTGCAATACCCTTCTAACTGTGCTACCTGCTTGCATCTTTGTTATTCTATAATATATTTTTCACTTAGCAGCCAGAATGATGCTTTCAAAATTTTTAAGTCAGAACAACTTACCATGACATGACATGACATGATCAAAACACAAAGAGGTCAAGTAATTTGTGCAAGGTTCAAGATGGAGCCAGATATAAGATAAATGAATTTACCTAAAATCTAACAAGAATATAACAAACACTTTGGTTAGAATCTGATAAACTTTGTCTCCAGATTTTGGGACAAAGTCATGAACAATCTAACCCTTCAAACTGTAAATATAATATATTCCTCCAATATTAACTCAGGAGTTTTAGAGAGTGCATAGGAGACTATCACAAGGAATATCTATTTGTCTCAAGGAAATCGGAGAAATTTTCATTGTTTCTTTCTTCTACTTTACTATATAAAATGTGTGAAATTCTGCCCAGACTTGTCCGTATAATCAGATACATATTTAAAATAATAAATCATGTTTTATACATACATATATACGTGTGTGTGTGTGTGTGGCAGTGTTTTTTAGTTGGCAGGATTTTAAAATTTCCCCAACATAGCACAGTCATGATTACCATCCTTAAAAGCTTATTTGTAATGAATATAAATAGCATACCTTTTTCATGATTTCAAATAAAATACTCCAAAATGTAAAGCAATAGTTTTAGTCATAAAGTATAAGAGAGGAAGAGTTACAATTTACAGTCAGTAGTGAAACGACTTATTCTAAGCTCTAACAGGTCCCTGTAAGTGGTAACAGAGTTGGTAGAAAAAGGAAATGTAATCCTTTAACAAAAAATATCATAAAATTGATTGCTCTGAAAAACTGTGATGTTTGAGCAGAATGACAAGGCAAATATACCTTCAAAAAGCAAGTTAAATAAGATTATATGGGTGAAAACCTAGCCAAACATAGAGAATCTATGAATTACATTTTAATTAAGTTTCAAAGATTAAAGTATCAATATCAAGATTAAGATGTATAAAACCATATAGATTTTAAATAATCTAACATATTAACATGAACTCTATAAAAATAAAATTTTTAATAAGAAAAATAAATTTTTACCATCTTCCTAGCAATTCTCCCCAAGAATACAGGATCTTCTCAGGACAATCCTTAGATACATCCCCTGTTCCACTTGAGAGTTCATTATCACTCTCTGGAGAAGAAACACACACACAAACAAATAAACAAAGCAAACAGAAACAAGAAACATGACTGTGTATAATGAAACAATCAAGTACTACTTCATTTTATTATTAGATCCATAGCAAAAATATTATGACAGTAAAAACGTCATTAGTGTAATTTATCTTTAGTGCCTAAATAACTATTTTCAAAACATGAACTTTTTATGAAAATTCTCATTCATAGTTTACATGGTATGGAACTGAAAATACATAGAACTAGGCAGCTTTATCTGAAGAGAGTAAAATTTAAGTTAAGAGTAATACAATTAGAAATTCATTTATGATAATGTTCTACTTACCAGATTAATACTCACCTATTTATATTTTATTAGTGAGTCTAAGAAACACTAAAATTTCAAACATATATATCAATCTATAATGCTGACACCTATGTATTATGATACATACATATATACAAGAACAGCCAGAAATTTTTTTTTTCCTCTAGAAGACTTCCAGTGTCTTTTTTTTTTTTTTAATTTATTTTTTATTCTCTTTTTTTCTTCTAAGATACACAGGTCACACAAAATGCCACATTAAAAAATATAAGAGGTTCCCACATACCCCACTGCCCAACACCCCCCACTCCCTCCACGTTAACAACCCCTCTCATTAGAGTGGCACATTCATTGCATTTGAGGACTATACCCTAGAATACTGCTACAGCGCATGAACCACATTCTATATTGTAGTTCACACTCTCCCCCAGTCAACCCAGTGTGTTATGGCAGGACACACAACATCTTGCATCTGTCCTTGAAATATCATTCAAGACAACTCCAAGTCCCGAAAATGCCTCATATCATACTTCTTCCCTCTCCCTGCCCTCAGGAACTCCCACGGCCACTGTCTCATACATATAACCACAGTTAGAAATCTAATTTTTTTAAAAAGTTTTTAAAGATATATACACAAATGCAAGATACTTTTGACTAAAGGAAAGATAAAACCACTTGGCCTTTTTGTCAGAATGAATAAAACAGACTGAGGTACAGTTTACAATAAGTGGGGAAACTAGTTATATGTTAAGCACCATAGTCCTTATTAAGTAGTAACAGAATTGGTAGAGAGAGGAAATGTACTGGACATGACTTATCTAAATTATAACAAGGCCTCTGACACAGCACTACATAAGGCCAGAGAAGTATTGTCTGAACAATGAAAGAAACTAGATAAAAATCTGGTACTAAGTACCAAGGTTTATCATGCTGTTAGAGATAGAAAGGATTTGAATTAGGCAAATCCCACAGGGAACTGTGTTAAGAACAGTATTATTTAGCATATTACAAAAATCCAATCATTCAAATATGAAATAATTTATATCTGGAGATCTATACCCCACCAAAAAGTATCAATGTGACATTTGAGTTTATTTGGCCAGGTTAAAGATTTGGTCAAATGCATATGAGAAGATTTGATCAGATATAGGAAATAATACCAAAGTATGTACATACTTTGTGTACATATGTGTGTGTATACATACTTTGTATGTATACATACATACTTTGTATGTACGTACAACACACACACTCTTTGACATTTTTAAAACAATATGTGATAAACAAAATTATGAGGGAAATTTTATCAAAAAGTGAATAGTATTCTGGAAATTGGGATGAAGGTAAAGAGGGAGACATTAGTATCACTGCTCTGGAAACACCTCACGTAAACAATTCTATGACATTTGTAACAAGTTCATCATGAATATAAAAGAAAAGATTTAAAACAAAGCAAGGAGACTTCCAGGAAGATGGCAACAGAGTAGATAGGTAGAGCTTAACTAGCACAAAAAAACAATGGAGGAAGGGCAAAAAGCCGTCCAAGGGAGCTGCTCTGGAGAATGCAGACCAGGAGAGTGCTATGCATCCTCTAGAATAGTGAGGGGAAAAGAGAAAAAAAAGCTGAAAAGAAAACCATGAGTTACTAACCCCTGTGACTGGGAACAATACCCATCCCCCATCCTTAAGGTTAACAGCCTAGATAAAATGCATGGCTCACTGAAGCCTACTAAAAGGGGAACACACACATCTTCCTCCTTGAGAAGAGGGAGGTGCGATAGAGGGTGGGGAGTGTTTTTTCTTCAGTGTGCCTGCTTTGAATCTCAGCTCTGGCCAGACTAGAATCCCGGCAAGTGAAGGTTGAAAGAAGCACCTTGTGGAAAGATTCACCAATGAGTGCCATACTGCTGACCAGCCAGGAAACTGCAAGGGGAAAAAAAAACACTTTTAGGAGTCTCTTGTCCCAGCCCCTTGGAGCAGAGCTGTGCGTCATTAGTGAGTACCTGGCCCTATTTTGATAACTTAAGCTGGGCAATTTTAAAGACTTAGAATAAGTTAAAAAATCAAGGAAGAGCCATGAAATAAAATCACTAGGCAAGAGAGAGAGTAGATGCCTAGACATCAGCAAAAAATTATAAGCTTTACTAGGAAACAGGAAGGATGGCCCAGATGAAAGAATCAAAAAATCCATGAGAGACACAGGCTTTAAGACAACTAATCAATGATAATCACACAAATCTCCTAAATCAATTCAAGGAGTTGAAGGAAAATATGACTGAAGAGATAAAGGATATTAAGACACTGACTGAACATAAAGAACAATTTGAAAGCCTGTAAATAAAAGTAAGAGAGCTTACGGGAATGAAAGACATAATGGATGAGATTAAAAATACATTAGCTATAGACTTGCCACGTGACCCTGCAATACCACTACAGGGTATATACCCAGAAGAACTGAGAGCAGTGACACAGACATCTGCAATTGATTTTCATAGCAGCATTATTCACAACTGCCAAAAGATGGAAACAACCCAGGTGTCCATCAACTGATGAATGGATAAACAAACGGTGGTATATTCACACAATGGAATATTATGCAGCTGTAAGAAGAAATGAAGTCATAAAACATTTAACAATATGGATGTACCTGAAGGACATTATATTTAGCGAAGCAAGGCAAACACAAAAGGACAAATACTGTATGACTGTGTTACTATGAACCAAATATACTGTGTAACACATTTTATGGTTCAAAAAAATGTATATGTATCCAGTACCTTTGAGAAATGTATGTTTTATTCAACACGTTTTTTTAAATTTTTTATTATTGTTCATATTTTCAATTATTAAATGCACAAAGTTTAAAAAACACATTAGAATAAGATATGGATTATAGTTAGTAGTAAGACTTTGATGATATTTTCTCATAATCTGTAACAAGTGTTTCACAATAATGCAAGGTGTTGGTGATGGGGGTGATACACGGGACCCTATGATATATTGCATGTTTGTTTTGTAAGTTCACAACTTTTATCATACACTTAATGTTTATGTTATATTCATGTACGAATGATATATTTCAATAACTTTTTTAATATTAGAGGCACATAATAGCAAATTTGAATTGATAGAAGATAGAATTAGTGACTTGAAGAACTGAGCATCTGAATCTGAAAAGACAGGAAACAGAAAGAGAAAAGAATGGGGAAAAATGGACCAGATGTCAGGGAATTAAATGACAGTGTGATATGCACAAACATGCACATTATCGGCATCCCAAAGAAGAAGAGAACGGGAAAAAGTGAAAGAAAGAATATTTCTATCACATACTTTCCAACCCTTATGAAAAACATAAATATCAATATCCAAGAAGGACAACACAGGTCAAACAGAATAAATCTGAAAAGACCTACTCCAAGACACCTACTACTCAGAATTTCAAAGGCTAGAGATAAAGAGAAGATTCTAAAAGGAATAAAGGAAAAGCGCATCACGTACAAAAGAACCTCAATAAGACTAAGTGCTGATCTCCCATCAAAAACCATGGAGGCAAGAAGAAAGCGGTATGATGTATTTAAGGTACTAAAAGAGAAAAACTGCCAGCCAAGAATTCTTTATCAGGCAAAACTGTCCTTCACAAAAGAGAGTATGAAAAACTGAGGGTGTTTTTTTATCAAAAGATCAGATTTATAAGAGATGCCAAAGGAAGTATTACTGCCTGAAAGGAAAGTACAAGTACAAGAGACATGGAGAAGAGTATAGAAATGAAGATTATTAGTAAGGGTAATAATTTAAAGGGTAAAAAGGCAGACAATAGTAAGATATGACAAAGGATAAAATGGACAAAGTAAAGCCTTTATAAAAATAACACTGAATGTTAGTGTATTGAATTCCCCAATTATACATAGACAGACAGAATAAATAACAAAAAAATATGAACCATCTATATGCTGTTTACAAGAGACTCACCTCAGCAAAAGGATACAATCAGGTTGAAAGTGAAAGGCTGGAAAAAGATATTGCATGTAAATAGTAACTGTAGCAGTTTGGTATTATTTATGAATTCCAAAATTAAATATTGGTTTGTGTTTGTAAACTGGTCTGATCCTCTGGGCATATTAGATTGTATTAGATTCAGAGGTTTCACTTACACTTTAAAAAATTAAGATTAGGGCTTTTATTTGACCATGTCATCAGGGCGACTCGGTTTGAATCTCTACCCGTCCCCTTTGTGGTCTATATAAAAGGATGTTCAATCAAATACAGGGAGGTAAATACACAGAGAAGGAGAATACAGAAATACAGAGAATTTAGTTTTGACACTGGAAGCCCTGGGAAGAGAGCCAAGCCATTCACCTGATAGTTTACAGCTGGCCTTGTGGCAAAAGCAGAGCAGTTGAGCCCAGAAAGAAAAGAACCCATGGAGACAGAAAAACCTTATGCTAGCCTGCAGCTGCGATCTGAAGGAAGAAAGCAGGAAGCAAGGAAGGAGAGAAGAAGGAAATAAGAAAAAAGGAAAATCCATTACTTCAAGAAAAAATGGGCCTTTAATATATTGGTATCTGTGTGCAGACATGGATAAAAGAGAACCAGATACATTCAGTCATTCACAAAACATGAATCCTGGAGCCAAACTGCCTGGATTTGAAATACAGTTCCACCACTTACTAAGTATGTGATGCTGGTCAAGTTATTAAACCTCTTTGTGCTCCAGCTGTGTCATCTCTAAAATGGGGATAGTAAAAGTACCTATGCTATAGAATAAGGATTAAACAAGGTGCTATAAGTAAAACACATTTTAGAGAGCTTGGCAAAAGGCAAGAAGTATATAAATATTAACAATTACAATGCACTTTCATTCTAGTCACTCAACAATTATGAGTAACTATAATATAGAGTAGTTGGGTAAAGCACAGCATTTGAGGAATGAATGAGAGAAGAAATGGGATCCATAAATGTAGATTTTCTTTACTCAACCACATGAAATACGGGGAGATGAGGGACAAGGTGATATCACTGAAGGAGGCTGCAGGGTCAATTCAAGCATTACATTTCCTTTATCAATCACCATTCCCCAGAAAATCAGGCAGTCCTTTCTTTTTCGCTCTTATATAGACTTCTATCATAATACCTATAAGACTTCAATGAAAACACACCTGTTTCCCTCACATATTCATATATCTAATATCAACAACATTTATGTTTTGTATGTCTTTTTCTCTCTCCTGGACTCTAAAGCTCTTTAAAGAATGGGCTTTGTCTTATTTGTCTTTACATAGTAATCTTTAGCATATACTAAAAACTCAAATGTAAAATAAAAGGAAGAATTTCTTTGTTGTTGCGTTATTTTTAGGATGTGTTCACACACTCAGGGAAACTGGGAGGGAAAACACTGGAGATATAAGGATGAAGAAGGGAGTAAATTCCTGAAGACATACAAGTGCCTAGGTTAGTGTGTGGTGACTGTCAGGAGGTCATTTCATCTTCTGATATTTGAAGCTGAAGATGTTAAGAGGGTGAATTGAGAGGAATTTTCTCTGTGAAGCTTAACTTCAGATGAGCTCTTTGACAGATTTAGCTTAATTTAGGGAGGAGGATTTGGTAGAGACTCCTTGCAAACGCCTAATTTTAATTCCATTTTATAAATATTTTTCTCATCCTTTTCACTTCCCTCACAGAAAGGACTACACAAGAGTACTGCTAATATCATCAGACCCATAAAATAGGACTACTAATTTCTTTGATTAAACATCTGTGAAATGGAAATAACAGTATCAATTGCATAGTTTCGTAAAAAATTAAATGAAAATGTATAGGAATTACTAAGCACAGTGTTAGCTACCACTTCTATTATTAAGTCCTCAATTTAAAGACCAGAACTTTGAAGGTAAACAGGAAAACATTCCAGGTTTGTTTTTTCTCTTATTGGCCACTGATTTCTAACATACAGAGAACAGAAGCCAACTGTACAATACCAAAAGAAAAAACCAATAGATGAAAATTTTTAGAGCAAACAAAATAAATATGTATGAATACTTCAATCAAAATAATTTCAGGGCTCTTTCAATTTTGGCCACTCTCTACTTTGAAGAAAAAAAAAATTGTTGTTCTATTAGCAATGTTTTTCAGCCTAATCACAAAAGGAAAATTTCATAACTAGTATCAACAAACTATAAAAGGAATATAAATACAATGATTTTGTTGTTGTTGTTGATTTTTCAAATAAAGTTAAAAATGAATTACAAAATTAGGGGCATCTCAGCACAAAATTTCATTTTGTCTCGCTTTTTTATAAACTGAATGATTACTCCAAAAAATGGGTGAAAAGTAAACACAGGTGAAATAACACTGATGAGGATTTTCAGAGTTTCTCCCTAATTTTATTTAAAAAAAAAATAAAAATAAATGCTTGCTGAAAATAATACAGGCTACAAGAAACTCCTCTAAAGACATTGGTAAATAAAACCTACATGCATAATAGTAATTCCTCAGGTCTGCATAAGTTATCTGTGATCTAGAATACCTATTGACCTAGAATAGTACAAAAGTGAGATGACTTAATTGCTGAAAAGGTCATTTTGGACAGCCAAAAACTATAACCACATCTGTATGACCCTGAAAATATTAATAATATAATCTCTCATTTCTCACATGACAGAGTGAGAATATACTTGTTCTTCATAGAATCTAATACACAAATATAAATCAGACTAAAAGAAAAGATCCGCTTTACTTTTTAAAATGTTATAACATTTTTCACTGTAAAAAGCAAGATGATTTATCAGAGAAAAGATTCAAGGCAGAAGACAACTTATGCTACAACTTGAATGATTTCTTTCACAAGTACATTATCACTGTCATTCTGAATCTATTTATGGTTTCTAATTAATAATCCCTGTAATTGCTAAGCATAAGTGAATAATAAATTGCATCATTAATTGTGAAACCTAACAGCCATCCCAGGGGAACAGCCAATACACCTTACCTAAAGAACAATTAACAACATTAAGCAAACTGCTTTCTTAATCAAGAAAAGTATATTTTCTCATAAATAAAACAATATGAGCAAGATCTATTTGAATTTATTATCCTCCTCAACCAAGCATGTAATTCTGAAGGGGAAAATGATAACAAATCAATGAGAGGAAGGGGAAAATTCACAAAACTAACTGAAGCAGCCACATAAAATCAGAAAGTCAAGGAAATAGCAGTGAGATCAGGTTCCTATTTACAATCAGATTTTTGTATTCCTTTCTGGAATCTGTAATTCTGAATAGGAATCAAGTTGCGTTACTGAGAAAATTAAATAACTAGACATGGGAAAGACAGAGTAACTACCTATTCAACCATCTTATGTATGTGTTGTGTGTATATATATATGAACCAGTATGTATATATGTGCATGTTCGTGTGTGTATATACATATATGTGTATGCATGTGGAGAGAGAGACAAGGAGGTAGAGAAAGAGATATATATTTCTGAAAGAGAGGGAGGGAAGTAAAATCTAGAGGAAATGGATTCTACCTAAAGGAAAGCATATTTACAGATAAAGGGATCACCAAGTAAAAAACACAGGACATGGGGAAAAAAAAAACAACAACTACCAATAGAGACTTTGGATTGGTGTTTGTTGCTTTTTTGTTTGTTTCTTTTTTAGGAGGTAGGCAGGATTGAACCCGGGACCTTGTACATGGGAAACAGGCACTCAACCACTGAGCTAACATCTGCTCCCCAATGAGAGCTGCGTTTTTTTTTGTTTTTAGGAGGTACCGGGGATCGAAGCCGGGACCTTGTACATAGGAAGCAGGCACTCAACCATCTGAGCTACATCTGCTCCTCTGGATTAGTTTTTAATATAGACTAGCCCTTACACATAACTTTAAAACCCACAGAGCTGATCTCAGAAATAAATTCATTGCTTTAGAGGTTGCTGGAGGAGAAAAAAAAAACTTAATTGAAATAAAAATTTAAAGTCTCCAGCAATAGAATTGTGAAAGCAACAGAGAATAATAGATTTTGGAGGAAACAAGATTTAAGAGTAAAGGTGCCATTTTGATGGGCCTGCTAATCACTCTGTGCATGGATAGTTCTGTAGCACTGTACAGAGGCCTGAACCTTGGTCAGCTTTCCTTTCTAAACTACATTACTTACACAAAAGACTATACTAATCATCATTGTATTCCTCACGCTCTCAAAGTATTTGGCAATTGGTAAGCACTCAATAAATGTTTAACGAATAAAAGAAAATTACTTTCAGAACGTGAGACCCTATATGTAACTGCCTACTTGACAAGTCCATTTCAATATCTAAGATCTCAAAAAAAATTTTTGATTTTCATCTCAAGTCTATATTTGCCTCACTTTCCCCATTTTCATAAATGTTCCCACTGTCTATCCAGTTAGTCAAATTAAAAATTCTTTAAGTTATTTTGAAACCTCTTTATTCTCAAAGCCTATATTTAAACATCAAGCCACTCTTGGCTCCACCTCCAAACCATACCTCAAATCTATCTACTTTCATCCTCTCCAAACTAGTCCAACCCTCTAGCATCTGACAGACTACTGTGAAAGAGCCTCCCTAAATGGTATCCCTGCTGCCATCCTTGCTCCACTAAAATCAATTCTCCACAGAAATAGCTGGAGTGGTGTTCTGAAACCATAAATCAAATCTTTGTTTCTTCCTGGCTTAAAACCTTTCCAAGTCTTCATGATGCACTTTTTAAAAATTCAAATTCCTTCCTGTAAATTACAGGAGTTTGCATGATGTCCCAAAGCTACCTGTCCATGCGTATCTTGTACCACTCTCTTTCTTGCCCCCCTAACTCTCAGTTATTTCTCGTTCTTTCTTTTCTTCAAAAACACAAAGCAGAGTTTCAACTTTGAGCCTCTGCACTAACTAAACCCTCTCCCAAAATGCTCTTTCACCATCTTCCAATGGCTGGCTTCTTGTCACTCTGATCTCAGTTTAAATGCCACTTCTTCAGAGAAATTTTTCACTGAATATACAATCGAAAGTAGCTACACAGACACTACCATTCAGCCAATTTTAATTACCTTAATGACATTACTATATATTTTCTTGTTTTGTATCTGTTATCTCTCCCACAATTAGAAGCAGAGAGAATTTACCTCATTGTATCAAAAGTCCCAAAGGCTACCCCTAGGTTTGATGATTTCTTAGGATGACTTACAAGATTCAATATATAGACACACCCATACCTAAGATTTATTACAGCAAAATCAGCAAAGGGTCAGGTGTCTGGGGCAAAGTTTGGAGGAAATAAGGTACAAGCTTCCAAGAGTTCTCTCCCCATGGAGTCATACTGTGTGGTAGTTTGACTGCATGCACCCCAGAAAAGCATGTTTCTAAAGTTAATCCATTCTTTTGGGTGTAGACCCAGTGTACGTCAGATCTTTTCATGAGGCTGCTTTAGTTAAGGTTGATCCACCTCATTGAGCGAAAGACTAACACAAGCTGCCATGTGCCTTGTCATGAGACAGAGAACCAAAGGATTGCTGGCAGACAGTCTGCAAGAAGAAAGCATTGCCTTGAGGATGCCTTGATTTGACAGTCTCACAGCCTCAAACTGTAAGCTAATAAATTCCCATTGGTTAAAGCCAGTCATTTCATGGTATCTGCTTTGAGCAGACAGGGAAAGTAAAAAACAAGGATGCACTTAATTCCTCCAGCAGAGCTGTGACAACACATGTGAAATGCTGTCTACTAGGAAAAATCATTAGATACTCAGTGCCCAATGTTTTTATTGGGAGCTAGTCACATAGGCACCCTCTTGTCTATCGCAAACCAAAATTCCAGACTCTGAGAAAGAAAAGTAGGTGTTCATCATAAATCATATTGTTTGCACAAAGAGTTTAGGTACAGTGATCTACTCTCACCTGTTAGAAAATGGTGGGAGCTGTACCAAAATCTATGCTCCCTAACACCAGTCAAGACTATCCTTGCAAGTCTAAAGCCTGCTGTGTTAACTCTTTTTTACACGTTTATTCACCCCGATATTACCTATTCTAACTTTCATTAACAGATTTTTTTAGAACAAAAATATGTTGTTCTCCGCTGAGTCTAACATTTCAAAGAGATTTTCATTCATTAAACTAATATTTATTTAACATCTGCCACATAGTAAGCAATGGGAACTCAAAAAAGAATGGAATAACATATATACCCCTAGTAACTCACACTCTAGAAAAGGAGAGAAATGAATAAAGACCATACTTATAATATAGTGTTTTAAGACTTATTATAGTAGTGTATTCAAAGTACTATTAGAGCAAGATGATGGAAATACACTGCTTGGGTGTGTTAGGATCTAGACTTTTTAGGGAAAAAATGAGAGAGAAGGAAAGAACTATGCCAGCTAGAAGTGATCAAGAAAGACTCTGAAGAGGTAATACGTAAGCCTTGAGTGGAGATCTAAATGATGAGAAAAAGGAAGCTAGCAGAAGTTCTGATGGAACAGAGACAGCATATGCAATTGCACAGAGAAAAGTCCATTTGAGGGAAAGTATCTGGCATATATTAGGCACCCAATAAATGGTTGTTACTATGATAGTATCATATTGTCTTTACGTATTAAGAAACTAAGGGTTTAAGAGATTAGATATATGAAGCCCCATACCACTAAATACATTTGTATCTTATTTCTTTCTACCCTACCTATTTGCAAAAAGGATCTGAGACAAAAGTTAAAAGAAAGTACAAGTAAAACAAAGCCAAAAATAAATTATTCATTCATTCAAATATTTACTAAGCACTCACAACTTGGCAAATCTTAAAAAGGAGAAATCGACATGATGCCTGCTATTGAGAAATTTATATTCTACTAGAAAAAAGGAAATGCCTACAGATACATATAAATATAGAATGGCTGGGGTGGGGGGAGATGGTGGAAAAGATAACTTAGATTAGAACACCTAAGTTAAAGTAATATACAATAGGTAAATGAAAAACGTGACTTAAACCTTCTCCAAAAACAAGGCAAAGAAGGAAAAATAGAGCATTATAAACACAACTTATTGATAAAAGGTTAAAAATCATTTCACCAGGAGAGATACCTTTTCTTAAGCTGTGTAAGCAATTGGTCTCCTATGTCTTTAATTTTTAAATATATTTTTAATTTATTTTTAAAAGATACTTAGATCACACAAAATGTTACATTAAAAAAATACATGGGGTTCCCATATGCCCCACTCCCCACATCCCCTGCTCCTCCCACATCAACAACTTCTTTCATTAGTGTGGTATATTCATTGCAATTGATGAATATATTTTGAAGCACTACCACACAAGCATGGATTATAGTTTACATTATAGCTTATGTTCTCTCCCAGTCCATTCGGTAGGTTATGGCAGAATATATAATGTCCTGCACCTGTCCCTGCAATATCATTCAGTACAACTCCAAGTCCCAAAAATGCCCCAAAGTCACACGTCTTTTTCTCTCTCCCTGCCTTCAGCAACTCCAATGGCCACTGTCTCCACATCAATGATGTAATTTTTTCCATTGCTAGAATCACAGTAATTCTATAGTAGAATATCAGTAAGACCACCCTAGTCCATATTTTACTCCTCAATCCTGAGGACTCTGGGATGGTGATGCCCATTCCATCTCTTAATTGAGAAAGGGCTTCATTCCCACATGGCTGATGGATGGGACTCTCTTGCTTGCAGTTTTAGACGCTCTCAGTTCCTTGGTGCAGTGGTTGTCAATCCTCACCTCCTTGTTAGCTGTCCCAGGTGAGTCCAATGAACTGGAGAGTGGGTGTTGCAACTCTGCTGTGGCTCAGGGCCCAGTTGACACATGAGCAGCCCAGAGATTCAGGTCTCCTGGACATAAACTCACTAACCCCAGCGCCAACCACAGGTTCAATAAAAGGGACAGAAGAGGCATGTGTAAAGAAGCCACATCTGAGTCTAACTCAGTTACACTCAGGAACAAAATCTCCAAAGTAGGGCCCACAGACAAGGCACCAAACTCTGGAGTCATGTGCCATGACTGTGCAACCTGGGTAGGACCTGGGTGTCTCCATATACCTCAGGAGCACCACTACCCGGGGTTCCCAAGTCTTTAAACAAAACACCCTGAATAACATAAATCATGTCCTCAAAGACATTTTTACCAGACCTATAGAGTTATAGCACAGAATACATTAGTATGACTCAAAAGGCCCTCTGTAACCCAGCCTGTGCATTCTCTCCTGTCATTTTCCATCCTTACAGCTGAACTACTTGTATTTTACTACACACACAATGCTCTTTCACATCACCCAAAGTTTCCCTCTAAGTGGAAGACTCCCTTACCACAGCATTCATATATTTCAGGCTAAATCATAGTCATCAATCAAGACTGAGCTCAGTAGCCTAATTTGCAAGACACCGCTCCCAGATTTCCAGGCTGGACTAAGTTCCTTTTAGACAGTTCTCATGGTACCCTATTCATGGTTTTTTTAATTGAACATTTTATTAAAATTATCTATATATAGATCTGTTTCTTCAGGTATATTATAAGCTCTTCAAGGATAAAAGCCATGTCTTATTTATCTTCGTGTACCTAGCATTTAGCAGAGTAGGGGGTGCCCCTTAAAAGTTTATTAAACTTTCACTGGTTTGATAAAACCTACTGAATAACAAATTTAGGATACAGATGCTTTCCAATGATCTGACCTGATCCAGAAACCACACCTGAAAAATCCAGAAGAATAAATCATCTATATTTTCCTTAGAGGGGCCCCTTTGAACATCAGTTGTCTACATATTTCATAGGGTCTGTAGTACAGACTATTCAAAACAGAGATCATCAGCAAGTGCCAAAATGTACCTGTAGTCCATGAAAGAATAAAAAAGATCCATTTGATCTGGAAAATTCATTAGGTGTAAGGGTGTCAAAAATGAAAGTACATTGCAGAAATCAAAGACCCTTCTATGCATTCACAATTGGATTGAAAGCTAATGAATCTCAGCACAGGTGATCTTTTATAATCAATGGTTCTCAACATTTTCTACCTTTATCTCATTCACATAAGCAGCTCATTTTAATGAGAGGTACACAGCCTTCAAGAGGTATCCAAATTTTAACAATTGGAATCCAACTCCTCATTCTCTGGGCATCTGTACGTCTAATATGTTGCTGGGGTTTTTTTACACATCTCTTTCCATGTCTAGACTGCAAGCTTCTTGAAGGTAGGAATAGAATCTTAAATATTTAACACATTTATTTGCACATCACTGGTCCTAAAACTAGTGTGGGAAGGATAGGAGGAAAGAATTTAGAAAGGGAAGGTAAGTAGGACAGAGTAAAGCTTAATTGTGGAAGCAAATAAAGGGGAACAAGCATAGGAAGAACCATAAAAATTATGGGGAAAGGCAATCACAAAGACTATTAAACAGGTTATGGTAGAGCAATTCTGAAGAGACATGAAAAATCTAATACCTTTCTTATTATGACATAAAATTTGATATAGGGTTTAATGCAAAAGAGAAAGAACAAATTAAAGCTCCAACTATCCAGAGTCAAACTTTAGTTTTACGGTTAAAATAAAAAATTTTAATGTACCCAAGAGGATACCATTTATTGTAGAATTTGCATTGAATAGTTTGCCTATCCCTTTTTAAAGTATAATGAAACACTAAACAGTGCTCTATGGTGAGCCCTTTCTGCTGGCATACATTTTACAAATATTCACTCCAGCCCCAATATTAAAGCCAGTGTGATATTTTTAGCACGAAGTTTTCAGAAAGTTCAGATTTCTTCCCTCAGTTATAAGAGATCTAAGTCACCCAACTCCTGATGTCATCTTCAAATAATTAAAGCACCACATCACCCTAGTGTGAAAAGAGCCATAATTTCTACAGTTGAAAAATTAATCTCTTGCAGAATGGATATAGCTCAGTGGCTGAGCACCTGCTTCCCATGAACGAGGTCCCAGGTTCAATCCTCTCTACCTCCTAAAAAAAAAACTCTTTCTTCTCGATATGAGTTGTTGCTAAAGAGAACGACATATGTGTTACTTCCACAAACTTCCTGCACACAGTTAAATTCTTAGTCTTCCTCCAGATAAAGCAGTTAACTGTTTTAGAATACAATTTTAAAGTAATCATGAACCTGGATGCTGGTCCGGGCACTGTCTCTTAATCTCAGGGTCAGTTCCCAGAAGTATAAATGAGATGGTTCAATATAAAAGTTCAGACAACATTTATTAAGTACATTCTGTGGGTGAACAGATCATTCCTAAGGTGACTTCCACCTCCAAAAATGCAAATATTTTATTAACTATTAAAATTTTCTTGATTGATATATAAATAGAACCTAGACAAGTAGTACCTTCCTCCTTGATATACTTCGTCAGACACTTACTTTCCCAAGGCTTCCCACAGACATGTTTTTAGGAGTCATAGTTGCCATCAACAATTTCTGGCTCCAAGCCAAAGTCCAGCATAAGACAGATAAACATTAAGATTCTGCCATATTTAGTTCCCACCTGAAATGGGGACAGTGCCTGGGGATGACAGGGAGATTCAACCAAGACCACAGCCTGAAAAACCTTCGGCAAGCTGTTTAAGCTCTATTCTTCAATTTTATGTACTTAAAATTGGATAAAAGAGTACCACCTTACAGGGCAGGTGTGAAAATTAAATGGTAATTCACAAAGTAAGTGTTTCACATATATTTTCTATTATTAATAACTAGAAAGTAGAATCAACTACCTTATGAAACAGTCACATAATCTATTTACACAGAGGCCAGTCTGCCTAACAGGTATGTAGAGGATTCTACTTCAGGAGAGGCTATGCAGTACAAGACTCTAAGCTCTCTTCTAAATCAAAACTTCACTGAAAATGTGTAACTGCATCACTATCAGCGTGTTTGTGAGTGATTGCACCAAGATGGTCACAACAACCTTTTAGCCTGAATCCTAATCATTAAGCTGGCAGCAAAAAAGGGTGAGGTGACCACATAGGTGCTTCTAGACACAAGATCTCTGAAGAAGTAGGCTTTGCATAGCTACAGACCTTCTACTACGTTAGGGAAGAAAAGTTCAGAGGCCAGAGAGGGTCATTTCAGATATGAAATGCTGATAATAGTTCTAGGCATGTATAAACACTCCATAAATATTAAGTCCTTTCACTGTTATTATCATAACAGGGAGTAATCCCCAGGGACCACCAAGGAAGTTAAGTTCCAGGTGCTATACACTTTTAGTCTACCTTAACACTACTGACAAACGATGGAGTCTCCAGTTTTCATTAGAGACCAAACTCCAGAACATTTAGATTTCCTATGTGAGTTTACATATATAATACATCTAACACAAACATATCTTTATTTGATTTATTACTATCACATCAAATAAAAGCTAGTACTGGTAAAGGATGAAGCAGGCCTAAATGACCAGCACTACAATGTTGGCAGAATACGTAGTCAATAATTACTTAGAGAATCCTAGAGGAAGGTAAAAGTCTCCCCCTTACCTCAAATAAGATGGATTATTTTTAGATTTCCTAGTAGTTGTGATCTGTACTCTAATGGTACATCAGGATCCCAAAACAATATAGACCTCTTAGACAAAAATCCAAAAGAAGTAGGGTGTTGGGGGAAGAAGGAATGTTTTTTCATGACTCTTCCCCTAAACTGCTATAAAAATATATTCATTTTTCTTTCCTGACTGCCCTTTAGATGAATATACAGGCAGATTAATAAACTAAATCATAGTTTTAAAATCTGACTATTGTATTGTCAAATATAAATCTCTGGCACAAAGAACAGTTCATATGAGGTATAAAAGTCATATAGACTCCTACACAAAGTGTACAGTCCAATAATGTAAAATATGCTCAATGTCATTTGTAATCAGAGAACTGTAATTTAAAATGAGATGCCATTTATTGTCAATCACAGTGGTAAAAACTGAAAAGTGAGATAATATCTACTGTTGGTAAAGGTATGGAAGAAAGGGTGAATCTGATACTCCACTGGAAAGGGCATAAATTTGCAAACTTTCTGGAGAACAATTAGGCAGGTAGTACCTATCAAAAGTCTGATATATAAAATATACTCCTGGACCTGGCACATGGGAAGCAGGCACCCAAACCACTGAGCTATACCCATTTCCCTTCCAGTAATTAAACTTCTAGAAATTGAGCTTTAAAAATTTAGTAGTTCTGTGCATTTATTTAAAAGCCTTGGGCGGCGGACTTCGCCCAGTGGTTAGGGCGTCCGTCTACCACATGGGAGGTCTGTGGTTCAAACCCCGGGCCCCCTTGACCCATGTGCAGCTGGCCCATGCGCAGTGCTGATGCCCACAAGGAGTGCCATGCCACGCAGGGGTGTGCCACGCAGAGGTGTCCCCCGCGTAGGGAGCCCCATGCACAAGGAGTGCACCCCGTAAGGAGAGCCGCCCAGCACCAAAGAAAGTGCAGCCTGCCCAAGAATGGTGCCGCACACACAGAGAGCTGACACAACAAGATGACGCAACCAAAAGAAACACACATTCCCATGCCGCTAACAACAACAGAAGCAGACAAAGAAGATGCAGCAAATAGACACAGAGAACAGACAACTGGAGTGGGGGGAGAGGGGAGAGAAATAAATAAACAAATCTTTAAAAAAAAAAAAAGCCTTAAAGTCATGATTAAGTACACGATTTTCTCAGCCAAAAACTCAGACTAGTCCAGAGAACCATTTTATTTGGCACATGTACTTGGAAAATTAAAAATGATAAACAATAATATTTGCTAGATAAAATAGAATATGCTATAAGTTATGAATATAAGTTAGAATGTGTTATGTAAGTTTTTTATTACATTTTCTTCATCTTTGTCAACAATACTTAAGAATTCTAGACTATTTCTGTCTTATCCCCTCCCTATCTTCATTAGACCACATTTAAAAAATTATTGAGAAGATCTACTATAGATCTACTATGTATAATAAATATTATTATCTCTCTCTTCTAGCATTCCAAGGGATCTAGAAAGCCTTTAGGGACTTAGGAAAAATATTTATACATAAAAATGTTACCAAGAAGAAAATAATCAAGTTAAAGTTCTTTAACAAACTATGTGGCATTTAGCCAACTGCACTGACCCTTCAAGTTCAAAGTTCAGTTATCCATCATTTAAAGGTAAATTTTTTCTATTAACAAAGACATTTATAGGATTAGATTAAGCTTTCCAATCTTCAAATAGGTACCACTGTATAGCTTTCTTTACAATTTGTTCTAGAGATAGTTATGTAAGATTGCTGTTCATTTGAAACAGATATTTAAAAAACAAAACACGATGGGGTTTACTACCAGGGCAGATGGCCCCTCTCTGGAAATGGTGTTTATGTGTGATGAATCTGGACTCAGATGGGATCTCCCTTCATAAGACTTTCATACTAATCTGCTGGAGGTGCAGTTAACGTTGGGGTTTAAGATATAGTTAGGGGATTTGAATCTCTGGACTGATAATGTGATAGCCAGGTCCTGAGCCTCAACAGACTCCAGCACCTAAAATCTGATTTATTGGACTTACCACACTCAGCTAAGATGGAGTTGAAGAAGGACAATCACCACACCATGGAGCCTAGAGTGATTACAACTGAAAATGGGAGGATGGCAGCCAGCATCCATGTGGAATCTGAGCCTCCTCTTGACATAGAGGTGCAATGGACACAACCAATCCAATGTCCACATAGAAGAGGTGGCATTGGATTGGGAAAAGTGGACATGGTGGACGATGGGTATGGGGAAGGGCAGGAAGAGATGAGAGGTGGAGGCGTCTTTGGGACATGGAGCTGCCCTGGATGGTGCTTCAGAGGTAATCACCAGACATTGTAAATCCTCACAGGGCCCACTGGATGGAATGGAGGAGAGTATGGGCCATGATGTGGACCATTGTCTATGAGGTGCAGAGGTGCCCAAAGATGTACTTACCAAATCCAATGGATGTGTCATGATGATGGGAACGAGTGTTGTTGGGGGGGGAGAGGGGGGGTGGGGGGGTAGGGTTGAATGGGACCTCACATATATATTTTTAATGTAATATTATTACAAAGTCAATAAAAATAAAAAATTTAAAAAAATTAAAAAATAAAAAAAAAAATTAAAAAAAAAACAAAACAGCCTTCAGGCCCTAGCATAATGAATTACTTTCTTTGAAAAAAAAAATGATAATCAGGAATGTTGGTTGTACTAACCTAAAACTTTAAAAATAAAGACTTCTCAAACCAATTATTTTGTGAATTTAATTAAGGAAAGAGGGCTCTAATGAAGAGTAGAAAATAGCATTTCAGTTCAAATTTCAGGGGTCCCAAATAAAAACATCTTTGTATTTTATGTTAACTCTGAATAATATCAGTAAAGAAAAATGAATAAGTGCTCAAGTTTTCACTCAACAATTTACATACCAAATTTAACTAAATTCAATGCCCTCCTACCCTCCAAGATTCTTTTTGAGCCAATCTCCTTCCTATTCCATGTTTACAAAAAGTGTTGATAGGAAAATCACAAAGCCAGTATTGTGGCAATGTCTCTAAGGCAAATTTTTTCTTTACTTTTCAAGAAACCGTTTGAGATATGAAGCAAGACAAAAAAGCATCACATTAGTTGGCATCCAAGAAAAATTAGGACTTCAGGGAATATGAGACATTTATTGAACTGAAGCTAGAAAACTAATGAAGGACAGTTGCATCCATACAGTAATGACATGGAAAATAAACTAGAAACAACATCCTATGAGGCACTGGTTAATTTAAACTAATTTTCTAACCCCTAGAATGATCGTTTTAAATTAGAAAGAATTATAGATAGGGAAACATGTTCACTTGATTTTTGACAGTGTCTCTTTGTATTAATAATATTTCAAATAATGTAAATAGTATCTCTACAAAGCATTAAATGAACTAAATTTGAGTCGAGCATGAAAATGAAAACACCACAAAAGGGGAAAAAAAAACTTAACATAAATAGAAGCATTTTGAAATAAACATTTATTTAATTAATCTTTTTCTTAAAAACACACAAAACAAAAATTCACAACATTACTACCAGTGTTATAATCCCATACATAATATTAAGGTTGAAATTTAAACTTCATAAAATATATTCAAAGGATTAAAAATTCCTTTGGATAAAATTGCATTCAAAACTGGTTTTATTATCAAATATTCTATGCAGTATTAATGGTATTAAAGACAAACCCTCCCTGAAATACCTTTTTTTTTTTTTTTTAAGATTTATTTTACTTCTCTCTCCCTACCCCCTCATTGTTTTGCTTGCACTTGCTGAGTCTGTTCTTCTTCCTTGTTTCTTTGGTAAGCACCAGGAACTGAACCCAGGACCTCCAAGGTGGGAGGGAGGCACTTAATCACTTGAGCCACCTCCACTCCCTCTGAAATACCTTATTATAACAAAATTTTTAAAATTCTTTTATAGGGAGCTCAGTGATTGAATGCTTGCTTCCCATGTATAAGGTCCTTGGTTCAATCTCCAGTACCTCCTAAAAATAAATAAATAATTTGTATGATCTTAAGATGAACTTTTTTTGGATTGTACAGATCTTTATTTGTGAAGGTATGATTTTCATCTAGTACTACCTTTAAGTAATTTAAACAATTACAGTAGCATAAAAATAGCTCTAACAAATTTTTTTGTGATTTATTATGGAAAACTGAATATGTCCTGGCAAAGTCAATACAGGATGGAGGACAAAATCATTAAATACAGGATAGGTCCTGTATATAAGGACACCTGGCAACCCTACCTACGAGTCAAGCTGGCTTTCTTCTCACTTATCACCCTTCCATAATTGCCTATAAAAAAAAAAAAACATTTATTTATTCGAATACACAAATACCTGCCCTAGTCTCCATCCATGTTGTCCCTGTTAGAATTTGTACCTTCATTCATCTATCACTTGAATTACTACAATAGTCCAGATTTCTAGGCTCCAGTCTGTGGGGTTCTCTTTAACTTTTTACATTCATTGTTCCACTGCTGCTAAAGCAATAGCAATTTCAGTAAAAAGTAAGTCTGCACTAAATACACATTTTGGACTTACCAAATCAACCAACAGTAAATTTTTAGTCTTGAGTATTAAAAACTTGTTTAGGCTCACTTACATAACCAAATAAGAAAGATGGGTACTTGCCATCATATCTATATGATGAAAACAATAACCATGGCACGCGTTTCTTTTTCTCTTGCTACTTTTCATACTTTCTTTGAAATACATTGTCTGTTAAAAACAAAGTCAATTCATGAAATTTGAGTTGTTCCACTTAAGGATGGGTTAAAGAGCAAAACATACCTTTAATTTTATTTTTTATATATTTTCTACTAAAAATACAATGAAACTTCACTACAACACTCTATCCATAGAAAAAAGTTCTATACAACCAATTTCTTTGGGAGCACTAATGCAAACTAGGTTTATTCTGTAACAAGCATAGCTTACATAGTGGTCCCATGTTATATACACAAAAGAAAGCATAGCAATAATATTATACTCCACAGTTTTTTAAAGAATTACATAAAATATACTTAAAGCTACTCAAAATAAGCAGTTACTATCAGGGTTCATAGATTTTTCTGTTAAAGGGCCAGATAAATATTTTGGGTTCTGCTGCATCTTCTTTTTAAATATTTAATTTTTTTAAAATTTTTAGTGTTGTTGTTACAACCCTTTAAAATATGTGAAAAGCATGCTTAGCTCAGGATCTATAACAAAACAATCTGTGGGCCAAACACTTGATCCTTTCAGAATAACTACTCATTTTTATTCACTTCAAAAATATTAAATGCAAAAGATTTTTTAAAATGCTCAACCCTACATTTTCCAAATAAACTATTAATTTCATTAAAAATGAGTGTACATTTATATAGTAAATATTTTAAAAGACAAGACTACATATTTCACAAAAATAATGCTGCAGGAATTCATATGTATTCTTTGTCAAATAGAAAGGTCATTTACTCTTTAAAACTGTATGATGATTTTTATTGGTAAAAGACACACACTCTACAAATGTGAGAACTGAGTTTGCTTTCCATTGAATCCTATAGACTTTCATTCTTTAGAAGCCATTGTATCTATAAAATATATATATGTATATATATACACACAAAGGGTTACTATATGAATGAGCATGGCAGAAGATATCTTAACACTGTCTTCATGAATTTAAGATTGCTATTTTATACTTTAGATATTTAACAGAAATATAGATCACAAGGGAGGAAATTAATTATTAAATGCCTGAGTTCAGCTATTAGGAGACCCAATCACAGTCAAACAACCAATGAACAGATGTCAATTGTTTTTTGAAACACCACTGGTTACCTGTAGGGGAAAATGTCAAGAGCCCAAATAACATTCATAATAATCTCACTCTTAGGATTTAAGCCATAGATTTGGCACTTAATTATATTTGAGTCATATGCAAAACACATTGTAATGTTTTATAGTGCTAACTCCTGAAATAGTTTAAACTTTTATTTCAACCTAAAATGTAACTAATTTTAATGAATTTTTTGTCATCTCTCAGAGTCAAGCAAAGTACTAAAAATATACTAGGGCACAAATATTTGTGAAATGAATGAATGGAATTAATATACAAATATGCCCTCTTCCAGGACAAGTTAACCCAGCACTGAGGCTCTAATATGGCAATTAAGGACAGGCATGACTCAATCGCCTTTTCCTGTAGTTATTTCTCAAAAATTGGTCATATTCTATTCCTAGGGTTTTTATCTCCTCAAAATGATGTGGGCTATGGGTGGGAGGCTGTTCATCTCTTCGTAGATAACCTAAGCTGTCTGTGTCCTGACTTGTGGGTGTGAGACAGTGAGAGGCTGCAGCCCTGCCCTTGGTGATCATGGTAACAACTCCAGTCCTAGAGAAACAGTTTAGCAATGCAAACTCTATAAACTTTAAATATTCAGGGAAAATGCAAACCAAATGTGCTAAAAGCTTATCTAGAATGTGTAAAGTCCATGCTAAAAGCTTACCTAGGATGTGGAAAATATATGCTAATTCAAGCCTTTTGAGCACTGAAACAAAGAACCATTTGGCCCTTCCTCTGTATAAAAGGAACTCAAAAATATTGTTCGGGGCTCAGATTTTGGAATGAGAAGCTCTGAGCCCGGCCAGTAGTAAATAAATCATTTTTCTTCCCAAAAATTATTCCCGAGTCCTGGCCTTTCTATACGCGAATAATTGAACCGCTAGACTTATACAACAAAATTAGATTTATATATCATAGCTTCTTTAACTATTTTTAACTGTATGTTACATAGCTTGCGCCAGATCAATCTTCTTAAAGCAAAACTTTGTTCCTTGCAGGCCCTAGCTCAATATTCCTCAGCGATTCTCCACTGCTTTAGCCAAATAAAGCCCATACTGCTCAATGTTTCTACTGAGGCTCTCCACAGCCTGCTCTCAACCTATCTCTCCAATGTCATACTCACTGTCACACAGTCATACTTCAGATTCTGTTCACATCTATACCCCCTGTTTTCACAAATGTCAAAATGCTATCTTCCTACTCTCCACCTTTAAACTAGTATTGACTAGGTACCCACTTTGTGTTAAACTGTCTAATAGGCCCAGCAGGGAATAGATACAAACATGAATAAGGCTCTAAGCCTTCTCAAAATGAAACCATAATCAAGCAGGGAGGAGAATATACGTGTAATTGTAATTTAACATGGAATGTCATAAACGCCATTAAAGTTGCACAAGCAAAATTATATTAGAATTTGGGGAATAAGAGATTACCTCTGACTGTAAAGGAGTAAAGTTTCAAAAGGAAATGTCAATTAAATTGAAAGTTGAAGCCTGGGGAGAATTTCAGCAGACAGTGATAATAAGGGTAATGGAAATAGCCTAAGAAAATGGCACTAAAATTCTTTAGCAATCAATGCTCTTATAATTCATTTGGTAATTCATCAGGTACCACTTTGAAGAGTCATTTTTTACCATTTCTTTAGCTACACTATATATATGATACCCCTTCATAGGGCCTAGTCTAATTGAAGAAATGAGATTTAAACTTGCAAAATAAGGGGAATAATAGAACCTGTCTTGCAAAATTATGGTTACAATTAAGTGAAGTCACATATATGCAAAAGCACTTATATAACAGTTACCTGAAAAATTAGTTTCCTTCATTTTACTCAGACATAACTCTCTGTTGATAGGCAAACTTTTAAGATGGACCTCAAGATTTCTGCCCTGGTATACATGTCCTGCATAATCCCTAACTTGAGTGTGGGTGGGACGGATGAATATGATGAATGTCACTCCTGTGAATTGGTTACATTATATGCAAAGCTGAAGGGTTCTGCAGATATAATAAGGTCCTTTACCAGTTTAACTTTGAGTCAATCAAAAAAAGAGATTATCCTGGGTGGGCCTTACCTAATTAGGCAAACCCTTTATAAAAGGGCTTGGCCTTCCCAAAGATTAGAGAGATTTGATTGATCTGGAAAAAGCAAGCCACAATGAGTTACACAGGTGAAAGGAAATGAATTCTGTCAATGACCATGTGAACTTTGAAGAAGATAATGAGCCTTGGATGAGACCAGAGACCACAGCCCTGGCTAAAACTTTGTTGCAGTCTCATGAGTACCTGAGCAGAGGACCCAGTTAAGCCATGCCTGGACTCCTGGCCCACAGGAACTGTGCAATAATAAATGTGCATTGTTTCAAGCAGCTAAATTTGTGGTGACTTGTTATGCAGCAATAGAAACTAATACACTCCACTTTTTCTTAGGTACTCTCCCTTGTAAAATATATTTTTAAGTTTTTAATTTGTTAGAACAGATAATGTAAAAAGTGCAAGGGACAAAAATATTTTTAAGTCCCTTCCTTCTTTCCTCCCTCTTCCCACCGCCCCCCATCTAACACTCTCAATTACACAAACATAGACACACATCTGCAGAAATTAGAAATAGTATCTAGCATGCCAAGATTATTTTACTGAAACATACTTCCTCTTCCATAAAATGGATATAAAATAATACCTACCATCTAGGATTGATGTAAGAATTAAATGAGTAAATATATATGTAGGCAATTTAAACCCTTGCGACTCAAAGTGTGGTGTGACCTTGAGCAGTGGCCTCAGGTGGGGAATTTTCAGAAATGCAGATCAGACCCCACCTCAGACCTACAAAGTATGAATTTTTTTAACAAGACCCCTGGTAATGCATACGTGCACTTAAAGTTTAAGAAGCACTTCTCTAACCAGTGCCTGTCACACATAACTGCTACATGATTATTATATTTTCTAAAAAGGTTCATTCCTTTTCTATATTCTCTAACCTTCTTTCCACTTGAATATAAAGAATTTTCATTTGCAAACTTGTTACTACAGAAAAGATGATTGTGATTACCATCCCTCTAATCAGACTATACATTAAAAAATTAAAAGAAGATAAATTATAATTGAGTTGGAGACTATTTTGCTCCCTAGTTGTAATGAGTCTGAAGTAGTATTAGACAACTAACAGACACTAAAATTAAGGGGGGAAAAATGTAAGATGGCATTTTAGCCAATTTTTTAAAAATACAGATTTTACTAAATATAAAAAGTATAATCAAAAGTAAAGCTTACCTAATGTTACTTACTGTAAATCTGATTTAAATTATTTGGGCATGTGTCTTCAAGGACAACATACTGTATACGCCATCTGTTGCCTATAAAATAGATTCTACTCAGGTTTACTATCTATCTTACAAGTAATTAAATGCAAGTATTAGGTCAACAAACAGAAAGCTCATTTGAAATTCATATGAAGCAACACCAAACATACCTCAAGGTTCAAGAGAAGGAGCCATTCAGAACATGTGGCAGCAGTGTAAAAAGCTGACAAGGTAATTTAAAAATAATCCCTATAATGCTGCATTGATGGCCTTACCTTTCTGCTAAGATTCCATGCATTCAAATTAATTCACTTTAACACACTTCATTTTTAAACAGCATTTGAAAAATATGCAGGGATACCTAATTCATTTTAATTTAGATCTTTCCCAGAAAATCAAGAGCAATTTTAGTCATTTTAAATCTGTATCCATTTTTAGTTAAATTATAGGCTGAGGCAAGACAATTTAGAGTGACTTGAACTTCCACTTTTGCTTTGACAGGCAAATCGTTGAAAATAATTAAATAAAAGAATATTTCAACTCTCCCCAGTAGGAAAAAATTTCTACACCACCTCCAGCTATAACTTTTGACATTTGCATTGACAGAAGGTCAATTACAGAACTAATAATAAAGTATGCTGAAAATGTATGAAATGACTGATTTATGAAAGAAACTATTATTTTCTACTCTGTGATTTTGTAGCCTTTTTCTAAATATATAGGTGATGGCTAATAGGTTTTCATAAGACAAGCTGACATCTTAAATGGTGAAAAATTAAGAGAAGTGAAAAATTTTGAGAGAAAAACAGAAATCTGATGACTTGTCCTTATTCTGCCAGTATGTTGAAAAAATGAGAAATTGCAAAGTTTATGTATCTTTTTTATATTTTCAAATGCAAATTCAGAGATGTTACCTCTATTTTTTTAGTTTTTCTCAGTACTGAGTCATTTTGAGGCATAATAAAAAGAAAAAAAATCCATCCATCCATTCATTCATGCAGTGCCTATTTACTCAGGATGCAAGACCTTAATGAGAAGGTAGCACTGGAGGAAATAGTAAAAGGAGGGAGAGAATCATGCAGCTATCTAGGAGAACGGTGTCCTAAACATAGGATACAGCTGGTACAAGAGCCTTGAGGCAAGAGCTTGCATGGTATATTTGGGGAAGAGCAAAAGGATAAGTGTGAAACCAGTGAAGCAGAGAGAGGTAGTAAATGAGGTCGAAAGGTAAAAACCAGAAGGCAATATTGCATGTAACCTTATAAACCATGGTAAAACAAACAAACAAACAACAACAAAAATATGACTGATTGAAATGAGAAGTCACTGGAGGATCTTAAGAAGAGGAGTAAAATGATTTGACATATTTCAAAGGTATGATTATGGCCCCTGTATATAACAAAGACTACTGGGGAGGGGACAAGGGTGGAGGTGGGATACCAGCTTGGAGGTATCACAAAAACCCAATACACAAATGATAAGTCTTTGAACTAGGCCTGGAACAGCAGAGGACAGAGTCTGGATCCTAGATTTGGAAAGAAAGCAACCAGAAAAAAAGAGATTGCTACCTGCAGACAGGGGAAAACTAAAGGCTTAGTTATGGAAGAATCAAGCTTCAGTCATTACTCTACCTGGAACCCTGATTCTCTCCATACAATAGAAAAGAAAGAAGCAAAGCAAGAGGCAGAACACGAATTCTTAAAACACAATAGAATCTAGATTATAATCCTAATATGTTACTACTTCTCTGGTGACAAAGTTTGCCATTTAACCTTGTGACTGAAACATATTTACTTTAAATACTATCTTGTATACTTTTATCTTCAACTCTATTTCTTAGTATAATATCAATAATGCCAAGGGGCAGGACAAAGCTTTAAACAATAAAGGCACCCTTCTCTCATATTGGAAGTTCCTTGAGAAAGGGATACAAAATACCGCCTAAACATTTGACCATAATAGAGGTATCAAGTGTCACTAAAGCAAAAGGGCTTTGTCATATATTTGACATATATTTGTTCATGGTCTGCTATTAAATCCTCTTTTGCCATTCCTCTGGGTACAACAAGCATACTGAGTTCATATGAAAATGAGGTAATTTCACTAAAAATTATGACAAAAAAAGTGTTTAATTCTTGGTAAAAAGTCATGAAACTATAAACCGTATTACACTAATGATATTAAAATAAGCATTAGATAAATGCAAATTGTTGAAAAGAAGTATAACAAAATATTAACAGTGGTTACCTGTAGCTAAGAGATTGATGGCTTGATTTCTTCCCATACAGAGTTTTCCTTACTTGTCAAACTTCCTGCAGTTCATTTATTCAACAACAATTTACTGAATATGTGCTAAAGAAGCATTGGTGAGCAAAATCCAGACATAGTTCCCTCTGCCTTCCTGAGCTTATAGTAAGAAAATAACAAAATCCTCATGCATTAGGCTCAGTTTTATTGTTTATAATTCTGGGCTGAGATACAAACTAACACCAATTGAATGCTATAGTTTCATTTTGCAAATGACGAGGTTTCAAGACAAGCATAGGAAAGAAATTGGTAGCCTCCCTTCTCTAAGAAGGGAATGGCAGGTTTGTTAAAGATGTGTCCCAAAGATAAAAGTTGTGTTGGAAATGGATATGGCTCAAGCAGTTGGGTACCTGCCTCCCACATGGCAGGTCCTGGGTTTGGTGCCGGAGGCCACCTAAAGAAGATGAGCAGAAAACAAGCAGACACAATGAGCAGAGACAATGAGCAGACAGATGAGGGAGCCATCCAGAGGGGTGGGAACATTAAAAAGAAAAAAAGGATGTATACTGCCATATAGTCTGACTAAAGAGTCCACACTCTTAACCACTATACAATAATGACTCTGCAATCTTGAAAAATATTATAAATACAGAATGAAATAGAGATTTCCAAATTGTTCACAGGACTTGAAGAATAGTAAGTAACAGCCTCAAAGACAAAATTTTCACCAACCACTGAAAATCACATTTAATGTAACAAATCCATTCTACTACTTTGAATACCAAAGGAAGGAAAGAAAAATTCACTCAGATAAAGGAAAGATACTGCTTGTTTTTCTGCAAGCAGGTTATATGTGCATTATGAATTAAACACTGAGAAATCCTAATTTCAGATCCTTTGGAACTTCTACTGAAATTTGGACATACTTTGAAATAAAACAAATCTGAGATATCTAATTCTACCAGTTACTTTAGGAACCTTCAGAAAGGCTACTGTTTTAGCTTCTAGCTGCTAAAACAAATACCAGACAATAAGCTGACTTAACAATAGAAATTTATTAGCTCATGGTTTCATAGGCAAGAAGATTTGCTTCCTCCCAGGGTCAGTATCTTCTGTTTGGCCAGCAATCTTGGGGTTCCTTGCTATTTCCATCAAATAGCAAAGCACATGGTGATGTCTTTTCCTTTCTCATCTAGATTTCATTGACTTGCATCTATCTATCTAAACTTCATTCTGCTTATATAAGACTCCAAAAATCTGGATTAAAGGCCAACCTGGCTCAGTTAGGCCACACTTTAACTAAAGTAAATGGAAAAGATCCTGTTCTCAATGGGTCCACATCCACAGGACCAGAGGATGGAACCTAAACATGCCTTTGGTGGGGGACATGATCCAATCCTCACTAGCTACTAATAAAATTACTAAAACGAGTCAAAACAGAAGGAAGGGAGAGAAAGTTTAAAAACAATACTGAGCATCTAAAAAAAATAAAATATCTGGGAATTAATTTAACCAAGAATATAAAATGGATGTACATGAAAAATACAAAATATTGCTGAAAGAAATTAAAGACAACTGAAATAAATGGAAAGACATTCCCTGTTCATGAATAGGAAGACTTAATTAAGATAAGATGTCACATAAAGAGATTTAAAAATTCAATGCAATCCTGATCAAAACAGTACAAATGAGAGTGTTCTCTCATGAAATGTAACAAATGTTATACTATACTAATAAACGGTGTTAATAATAATGAGAGGTATAGAAAAATATACCAAATTAAGCTATAGACCATAGTTGGTAGCAATATTTTGATGATGTTCTTTCATAATTTGTAGCAAATGTTCCACAGCAATATAAAGTGTTGGTGGATAGATGATATATGGGAATTCTTCATGTTGTACATGATTGTTTTGCAAGCTCCCAACTTCTCTAAAAAATTTTTTAAAGAAAAAAATATGGACAGTAATGGATTAATTAATTGAATGAAATAACAAGTTCATTATGATAGATAAATAAGAGTTGCTGGGAGAAGGGAGAGGGAAAAAGAGGTGTCATAATGGGGCATTTTCGGGACTTGGAGTTGTCCTGAATGATACTGCAGGGACAGATGCAGGACATTGTATATCCTGCCATAACCCACTGAATATACTGGGGGGAGAGTGTAAACTACAACATAAACTATAATCCATGCAGTGTAGCAATGCTCCAAAATGCAATCAATGTACCACACTAATAATGAAAGAAGCTGTCAATGTGGGAGAATTGGGAGTGTCAGGAGTGGGGTATACGGGAACCTCGTATTTTTTAATGTAACATTTTGTGTGACCTATGTACACTTTAAAAAAAAAGATAATAAAGAAAAAAGTGCTTTCTTACAATTAATAAATATAGCCAAATAGGTTACATTAGAACAGGGGTTCTTAACAAGGAGTCAATGAGCTTGAATTTCAATAAAAAAAAAAAATTCTTGTAGGGGCGTATTGATGCGGGTAATACATATTTCTCAAATAATGCAAAGAAAAGTGTGAATTTAGTAAGGAGTCTGGTTTTCACTTGCCTGGCAAAGGGGTCCATGGAACAAAAAAGGTTAAGAACCCCTGTTTCAGAATAAACATTTTGCAGCTATATAGTAAAAATGGATTCAAGCAAGATTTCTAAATGGGAAAAGGGGGAAAGCCTGATGAGAAATAGGAAATTTTCATAGTCTCAAAGTATGTTCCCACAAATTATTTATTAGTTAGAAGAGGAGAAATAACACCATACTATAGAAAAAACAGAAACACATTAACTAACAAAAATCGACATGACCAATAAGATACAAAGAGATATCATCTGACTCTAGATGTGGTACCCTGAGAAAGACACCATAGTACTTACATAATATTCCAGTCAAAAATGCACACCCTGAATCCAATTATGAGGAAACATCAAAGAGTGTAAATTAAGAAGTAGTCTATATAACGTAGGTCTGCAACCTTAAACCTGTCTATGGCATGAAGACAAAGAGAAGCTATGGAACTATTCCAGATTAAAGAAGACCAAAAAAATGTGATCTCTAAACACAATCCACTACCCTGAGCTGGATTCTAGACAAGGAAAAAAGAAGTTCCTATAAAAGGACATAATGGAGATAACTGATTAAATTGGAATATGGACTCTAGCTTACTATTACATTTCTGGAATTTGCTAATGGTTCCATGGTTACATAAGGGAATATCCTTGTGCTTAAGAAATACTTATTGAAATATTAAAGAGACAAAGGGCATAATATGTGGAACCTATCTCAAATAGCACAAAAAAAGAATTTCATATGCATACACATAGCTATAGAATAATAACCCAAATGGAGCAAAGTCTTAAAAATTGGTGGATCCAGGTGAAGAGTGAACAAGGGCTCTTTGTACTGTTCTTGTAACTTATCTATAAATTAGAAATTATTTCAAAACAGCAAGTTTTTAAAAGGCACAAGCTGATCCTAAAATTTACATGGAATTGCAAGGACTCAGAATAGCCAAACAATTCAGAAGGAAAAAAAGCTAATTTGAGAAGTGGATGTGGCTCAACTGATAGAGCATCCACCTTCTATATAGGAGGTCCAGGGCTCAAACCCAGGACCTCCTGGCCTGTGTGGTGAACTGGCCCATGCACAGTGCTGCATCACACAAGGAGTACCATGCCATGCAGGGGTGCCCCCCCCCCATAGGGGAGCCCCATGCACAAGGAGTGCATCCCACAAGGAGAGCCACCCTGCATGAAAAGCACAGCCCACCCAGGAGTGGCACCGCACACATGGAGAGCTGACACAGCAAGATGACGCAACAAAAAGAGACACAGATTCCCGGTGCCAACGAGAATGTAAGCAGACACAGAAGAACACAGAGCGAATGGACACAAGAGAGCAGACAATGGGGGAGAGGAGGGCAGGGAGGGCGTGGTGGGAAGGGGAAGATAAATCTTTTTTTAAAAAAAGAGCTAATTTAGAGAAATTTCAAAACTTTCTCTAAAGCTACTGTAATCAGAAAGTTTGGTACTGACATAAGAAGAGACATATATTAATAGATCAATAAAACAGAATTGAGAGTCTAGAAACCATTCCTCACATTTGTGGTCAATTGATTTTCAACAAAGTTGCCATGGCAATTCAATGGATAAAGAAAAGAAAGACTTTTTAAAAAATGGTCCTTAAACAACTGAATATCCATGCATAAAGAAATGAATTTAGATCCTTACCTAATATTCTACTCAATGTAAAATGAATCATAGACCTAAATGTAGCTAAATCTATAAAACTTCTAGAAGAAGGAATAAGGGAAAATCTTCACAATGTTGGGCTAGACAAAGTGTTAGTAGATATTGTTGTTAGTGATTGTGTGGAATCTATGTAGCAATGTGGAGAGAAATGTAAATTAACAATATTAAGTATTCCAATCCACAAACATGGGATGTCTCTCCATTAATTTAGATCTTCTTTGGTTTCTCTCAACAATGTTTTATAGTTTCAGTGCATACACTTGCACTTCTTTTCTTAAATTTACTTTATTCCTTTAAATGCGATTGTAAGTGGAAGTGGGTTTTTTGTCATTTCATTTTCAGTTTGTTCTTAAACAGAACTGATTGCTGCCTAATGATCTTACATTCTGCAACAATTCTTGAACTCATTCTTTCCTTTTTACACACTCCTTGGGATTTTCTATAACACAAAGACAGTTTTACTTCTTCCTTTACAAGCTGGATTCCTTTATTTTGTTTCCCTCATTACACTAGCTGTACACTACACTGCAATATAAAACAGAATTAGTAAGAGCAGACATATCGATGTCATTTTCCCAATCTAAAGGAGAAAAACATTCACCATTCAGTATAATGTTAACTGTAGGTTTTTCATACAAGCGCTTTCAACAGGTTTATGAAATTCCCTTCTATTACTAGTTTGTTGACAACATTTATCACAAAAAAGTGTTGGGTTTTATCAAATGCTTTTTCTGTGACTACTGGAATGACCAATGATTTTTGTCATTTGTTCTATTAATATGGTATATTACATTACTTGATTTTTGGATATTAAAACAGCCTGGCATTCTTAGGATAAATTCCACTTGCTCATTATGTATAATATTTGTATGAGTTGCAGGATTTGGTTTGCTAATATTTTGTTGAAGAGATCTGCAACTATATTCATGAGGGATATGAGTAAGCTGTTCTTTTTCTTTTTTCCTGATATATTTGTCTGACTCTGGGATTAGAGTAATATTGGCTTCACTGAAAGAGATGGGAAATGTTCCCTGCTCTCCTCCTTCCTGGAAAAGTATATGGAGGACTGGTATTATACCTTTTTGAAATATTTAAGAGAATTGTCTAGTGAATCTAATTGTGCCTGGACTTTTCTTTGTGGGACTATTTTAAATTATTATTAGGTTGATGCAAAAGTAATTTCGATTTTGCATTGTTGAAATTTGCCACTTGATATTGGCATACATTCATAAATAAATGTGGTTATGTTATACATCATTTTAATGTGTATTTCTCGCTTTATGCTTTTTTAAAATAAATATATATTTTTAAAGATTTATTTTATGATTTATTTCTTTCCCCTTCCCCCGACCGAGTTGTCTGTTCTCTGTGTCCATTTGCTGCGTGTTCTTCTTTTTGTCTGTTTCTGTTGTTGTCAGCGGCACAGGAATCTGTGTTTCTTTTTGTTGCGTCATCTTGCTGCTTCAGCTCTCCATGTGTGTGGCACCATTCTTGGGCAGGCTGCACTTTCTTTTGCGCTGGGCGGCTCTTCTTATGGGGCACACTCCTTGCGCATGGGGGGCACCCCTGCGTGGCACGGTACTCTTTGCATGCATCAGCACTGCGCATGGGCCAGCTCCACAAGGGTCAAGGAAGCCCAGGGTTTGAACCGTGGACCTCCAACGTCTTAGACGGAAGCCCTAATCACTGGGCCAAGCCTGCTTCCCACTTTATGCTTTTTGTTAATGACTTATTACTGCTGTTTATTTGATATTTATTTTAGACTATGGAAACAATGTTAGACAAAAAGCAATTTCTAGCAATTTTCTTGAGTTCAAAATAGGTGGTAAAGCAGCGACGACAACTCGCAACATCAACAACACATTTGGTCCAGGAACTGCAGTGGTGGTTCAAGCAGTTTTGCAAAGGAGACAAGAGCCTTGAAGATAAGGAGTGTAGTGGCCAGTCATCAGAAGCTGACAATGACCAACTGAGAGCAATTACTGAAGCTGATCCCCTTAAACTATATGAGAGGTTGCCAAAGAACTCAATGTTGATGATTCTATGGTTGTTTGGCATTTGAAACAAATTGGAAAGGTGAAAAAGCTTGATAAGTGGGAATCTCATTAGCTGACTGAAAATAAAAAAAATTGCCATTTTGAAGTGTCATCTTCTCTTATTCTACACAACAACAACGGACCATTTGTCAATCAGATTGAGACATGCAACAAAAAATAGATTTTATGTGACAACTAGCGATGACCAGCTCAATGGGTGGACCAAGAAAGCTCCAAAGCACTTCCCAAAGCCAAACTTTTACCAAAAATAGGTCATGGTCATCATTTGGCAGTCTGCTGCCAATTTCATCCACAACAGCTTTCTGAATCCCAGTGAAACCATTACCTAAGAAGTATGCTCAGCAAATTGATGAGATGCATTGAAAACTGCAACGCCTGCAGCCAGCATTGGTCAACAGAAAGGGCCTAACTCTTCTCCAAGACAATGCCTGACCACACGTCGCACAACAAACGCTTCAAAGGTTGAACTGTTTGGACTACAAAGTTTTGCCTCATTTGCAATATTTACCTGACCTCTCACCAACCAACTACTACTTCTTTAAGCATCTGGACAACTTTTTGCAGGGAAAACGCTTCACAACCAGCAGGATGCAGAAAATGCTTTCCAAGAGTTCGTCGAATCCTGAAGCACAGATTTTTATGCTATGGGAATAAATAAACATTTCTCATTGGCAAAAAATTTGTTGATTGTAATGGTTTCTATTTTGATTAATAAAGATGTGTTTGAGCCTAGTTATAATGATTTGAAATTCACAGTCTGAAACTGCAATTCGTTTTGCAGTTTCAATGTCTTTCCTTGTTCTGGTTCTCTCTGAGTCTTCAATTTCTTCTTGAGTCATTTTGATCATTTGTTTTTCCATCCTTTCCAGCTTTCTGGAAAATTTGTCCTTTTCATCTAAGTCGTCTAATGTGTTGACATCAAGTAACTTAATTGCTCTCTTTTTATTTCTATAGAACTACCTAATGTCAGTAAAAAGTGTCTTCCTTGTTTCTTGATTAGTCTATAGTTAAAAGTTTTCCAATTTTATTGACCTTTCCAAGGAACCAACTTTTACTTTGATTGACTTATTGTTTTCTATTTTATAGCTCTCCCCTACCATTTAGAGGTGGTGGTGGTTGTTGTTATCGTTACTAGTTTTGTTGTTTGTTTAGTGACTCACCAGTATGTAATGTTTCATTCATTCATAGTGTGCATCTGCTGTTATCTCTGCTAAGTTGTATTATTATTGTTGTTGTTGTTTTTATTTTTTAATCCTGGCTTCTTAGGGTACCCCTCTGTTCATGGACAGCCAACAAGTTGTCGGAAATTGTACTCAAACACTTGAGTCTGGAAGGCTTTTAGCCTTTGCCAATGATCTATGTGTGGATTAGGGATCACATTCAAAGTTCCAACCATTGACAAGTCATCCCCAGTTTTTACTTTTTCCTGAGCCCTCTGGTCTCCACTGCACATGTGCAAAGCTTTCAGTCCATCAAGGATGAGTGGACAGCTGGAGCTCTCTATGGTCTCTCCTAATATCTTCCAGACCAGCAACAATATGTAGAATCTTATCATGACTGTCTCTTTCTCATATCTCCTCAATAAAACTCTGGCTAGTCTGCCATTCTTTGGTTTTCCCAATCAGGATTACAACCTCATGCTATGTGCAACGCTGTCCATCACCATTCTTCTGTCACCAAGATTACTCTGTTTTCAATACAACCTAAAGAAATAAGGCTTAACCACTCTACTCCAAATCAAGGGCCCCCCTCTGGCAGCAATAGTGAAACTGCTGGTTTTCACAGCTTGTCCTGCCCTAGCAGAATTACCATATCAGTAAGCTGAATGGGAGCAGCCTCAGGAGCTAAAAGATCACAGACTCACTGTTCTTACTCAGTGGTAACCTGTTTTCCTTGAATAAATGCTTCTCAATTTATTGTATGATTTTGGTCATTTTCCAGAGTTTAATGGTTGCTTTTAACCATTTTACCCATTTTATCATTGCTTTTAGAGAAGCAGTTTTGCCCAGCTCCTCACTTGGCCACACTGAATTAAATGCATTTTAAATGTAATCTGCCTGAGTAACCTACTAAAAAATATCATACAAAATATTTTGAGACATTTCTAAGTACAGAAATAGCCAGTATGCTAAAATTATTATTTTCTTTTCACTGTTAATATGTCTTTGTTGAAGAGTTTACTTACGAGGACATAAATGGAAAAAGCTCTCTAAGTAGACGAAATTTACAAAGACACAGAGGCATGTCAGAGAATTCTAAGTATTGGGTAAATGAACTCCTTTTTATCTTCAGCTCTCCCTTTCCAACTACAAACAAGCTCAAATCTCTTACATCCTCGGATGATTAATTTCATGTGTCAACTTGGCTGGGTTATTGCATCCAATTTGGTCAAGTACTGGCCATGTTACTGTGAGGGTATTTTACTGACTGCATCTACAACAATAGCTCTAAGCCATGTAAGTAATCTCATCCAATCAACACGAGGTCTTAAAAGCCAGGCTTAAGGGTTTCAGAGATCAACTTCAACATTGGCCCTTGCCATATTTCCAGTCAGCCAGCTTCCCCTGGGGAATACGGATTAAGGACTGGAGCATCTGAGCTTCCACCTTACTGCATGTACTAAGAGTTTGGACTTCCAGCCTCCATAGTTAAATAAGCCAATTTAACTGTGACTAATTACACACCTTAAAAATGCCCTCAGGGGGTGCTGGGTTGGTGGATGGGGGATATATGGGAACATCTTATGTTTCCTAACGTAACGTTTTGTGTGATCTATCTACCTTTTTAAAAAAAAAAGAAAAATAGGCATACAAATAAAATAAAATAAAATAAAATAAAATAATGCCCTCTCTTGACCAGACATAACTCAGTATTTTTAGTTCAATCTCTTCCTTCTTCTCTCAAATTTCTCAAAAGAATTTTCACAACTCTGCCCTCTCCTTGCTTACCTCTAGTCAATACAAATTTTAAAAATGGGGCTTCTTAACTAACTTTATAAAAATCAACCTCATAGCAGTCCATTACCTCCCAAATTTATCAAAACTAATGAACAGTTTCTGGTCCTTATGTTATTGAAACTCCTCCCTTCCCCATCCCATTTGACAATACTGCAAATCACTACCTCCTTCAGAATCTCTACTCCTGAGTCTACTGTTAATTTGATTCTCCTCATATTGCTCTGAAAATTTTTCTGCATCTCATTTAGCTGGACTTTCTCTTCCTTCAACCTACCTCTTAAATGTTAGTGATCTCCTGCACTCAATTTTTAAGGCCACCTCTCCCACATTTCCCCCAGGATAATTTCAGCCGTTCTCACTGCTTCATGATGATGTCTCTCAAATCTTTATCTCCAGTTATAAAACCTCTTTCACTGTTTGTAACAATTTCTAATAACTGAAAAACAGTTCCCATTTTAATATTCCACAATGAGTTCAAACTCAGCATTGTCTAAAACCGAATGATTCTTACCTCTACTTCCAAACCTATTCCTTCTCTCCCCTGTATTCCCTATCACATTTTGATACCTAGGTCATCCCATCACCTGAGCTAGAAACTTGGAATAACCTTTGATTCTTCCTCTCTCTCTTCTCTCCTGTCACCTACCATATCTAATTAATTTATAAGGCTCATTGATGTTTACCTCTGGAATATTCACAAACCCATCTCTTCTGCTCCTTCTTCCTTACATTTTGAGGTAGCAATTTTGACAAAACCATGTCAAAACTATCAAAATGGCTATGTCAAAAGTGGAACTTGAGCTTAATTTAGCTCTCTGCTAAGATGAAAATCTGATGGACTTTTCCAATGCCTACCTACACTACCTTCACATCCTGGCAGTGGATCTTAATGGATGTTGCTAAGAATCAGCCAAAATTGTGGGGTCATTTGGTTTGTCATTTTACTTTCTAAATGCATTCATTTTTCTAGCAATTCTGCTTTTTGTAAGTAAACATCTCTTCCATTAAGAGTACATCTGGGGCAGAGGACTTGGCCCAGTGGTTAGGGCGTCCATCTACCACATGGGAGGTCCGAGGTTCAAACTCCGGGCCTCCTTGACCCGTATGGAGCTGGCCAATGCGCAGTGTTGATGCGCGCAAGGAGTGCCGTGCCACGCAGGGGTGTCCCCTGCATAGGGGAGCCCCACGCGCAAGGAATGCACCCCATAAGGAGAGCCGCCCAGCACGAAAGAAAGTGCAGCCTGCCCAGGAATGGCGCCACACACATGGAGAGCTGACACAACAAGATGACGCAACAAAAAGAAACACAGATTCCCATGCCACTGACAACAACAGAAGTGGACAAAGAAGACAACGCAGCAAATAGACACAGAGAACAGACAACTGGGGCGGGGTGGGGCAGGAGAAGGGGAGAGAAATAAATAAATAAATCTTTTTTTAAAAAAAGAGTGCATCTGCATAACTTTCAAATCTCATTTCCCCTAGAGGATCATAAAACCTTCCCAAGCCCTTCATGACACTGAGTCATTTGTTATACAATATGCATAGGAAATAAACTAGAGGTGTGCTTCTGAGTCTAGAAGAATTCTTTTGAAGAGAATATTTTAGCTTCCAGTAATCTGTCTGCAACCTGTTCTTTAAAATGCTGGCTGACATAATTCAAATATCCTATACCTAAATTTCTTTCTGTAAGCAATAGTAATTACTTGCACACTTGAATTCACTGTTCAAGAATGCTTCCAAATATAATGAAGCCCCCTAACACAATGTTATTTGGAAAATAGGATTTCATGGTGTATTTTCATGTTATATTGCATTAAATCTTCAATCCAAAGTCTGCGATTTTAGACAAATATAGAATATGTAAGTCCATGTCTGAAAAGGGAATACTAAAAACCTAAACTTTTAAGCAAGTAAGAGTAGAGTTATATCAATTCAGTGGCTTAAAAGAGAATATTTTCATTTTCTGTGTCATGAAAATTCTTGGTTGCCAGGGTGAGACTGACATAGGTTTGCATTTTGTATTATATTTATTAGCTATATAACCTTGGATGATTTATTTAAAATTTTTTAGTCTATCTCCTTATATGTAACATAAGGATAAGAGCTATTGTTCAGGGTTAATGTGAGTGAGATATGAAAATAGGTTTGTTAAATATCTCTATATTATATTCCACAAAGAAGATATTTAATCTATGCTAACAAGATAGAATTTTTTTTACTAAAAAAAATTAGAGTAAAAATCAGAATTATGTAATACTAAATTGTATTGTTATTGAGTAGCATCTGTCATTCTACTATTTATTTTTGTTCTCTTCAGATTCTAGCTCTGTATCTGTTTTATTTCTAAAGGGAATGGCATTTCTGTATGACTTTATATAAACTATCGTTTTCAAAAAATTTTCTAGTAGTGTAGCAGAGAATGATAAATGCTTTTCAACCTGTTTATTCTTTTTCCTGCGCACATAGCTCAATTACATTTCTCAACCACCCCTGTGGTTATTGTTTAGCAGGAAAGAATGTGTATAGCTTCTAGTTCTGGTCTCCAAATTTCCTGCATGTGAGCTCTGGTCTTTCCTCTGGCCTGGGATGGAGATGACCCCAAAGGTGCTCTTGTAAGTCTTGTTTAGAATATAGTGGGGTCACAAAAAAGGAAAAGGGTTAAATGGTGTGACCAATAGAACACTGTACACATACTACTGAATATATATTATACAGCAGTGTACTGAATCAACATGGTGTGACATAAAAGGCACTGCAACTTCCACCTTGGTCTCTTATATTACTCACTCTGGAAAAATTAGCCATTATGCCAGTAGGAGAGCAAAGCAGTCCTGTGGAGAGGACCATGTATTAAAGGAAACGAGGTCTCTTGTGAAAAATCAGCATCAATTTGGCAGCTATGTGAGTGAACCCTCTGGGAGCGTCTCTAAGCTTTAAGGCCAATCAGGTTCTCAGATGACTGCATCCCTGACCAATATCTCACCGTTTATGAGAAATTCTTAACCAGAACTGCTCAGGTAAGCTGCTCCTGAATTCTTAACACATGGAAACCATAAGAGATAATGATTTGGTTTTAATTATTTTAAAAAGCCAACACTGACTTTGACCTTTACCTTGAACATATGCAAAATTACCTTTAAATGGAACACAAACATAAATGTAAAACCTAACCGTAAAACTTCTATGACAAAACATAGGATACAAACTTTGTTACTTTGATGTGACAAAGATTTATTATACATAGAACACAGAAAAACACAAATCATAAAGGAAAAAATGATAACTCGGATTTCATCAAATTTAAACTTTTGCTCTTCAAAAGACATTATTAAGAAAATGAACAAGCCAAACAATAGAGTGGGGGAAAATATCTGCAAGATATTATCTGATAAAAGACTTGTATTCTTACAAATGAATAAGGAGACAAGCAACCCAATTTTAAAACAGGCAATAAATTAGAATAGACACTGCACCAGAAGATACACAAATGACAAATAAGCACATGAAAATACGCTAACATCATTAGTTTTTAGGTAAATGCAAATTAATATCATGAGATACCACTGCACACTGACTAGAATGGCTAAAAATTTTAAAACTGACAATGCCAAATGTTGGCAAGGATATAGAACAGCTGGAGCACTCATATATTGCTGTTAGGATGGAAAATCACACAACCCTTTAAAAACACACTGGGTGATTTCTCATAAAGTTAAATATACACTTACAATAAGATCTAGCCACTATATTCCTACGTATTTACCCAAGTAAATGAAAGCATATATTCACAAAAAGACTTGTATGTAAATTATCATAGCAGCTTTATTCATAATGTTCAATAGCTGAAAATAGCACAGAGGTTAACTCGTGACTAAACAAATTGTGACATACCTACTCAATCAATACAACTCAACAATAAAAACGAATGCAACACAGATAAATCTCAAAAGCATGTCATCTGAAAGAAATCACATATAAAAGACTACACTGTATAATTCCATTTAAATAGAATTCTAGAAAAGGCAAAACTATGGTGACAGAAAGATCAGTGGTTGTCAGGAGCCACACGTGAGGGGAAAACATAAACCATGTGTTTATGGAGAACACTTTGAGATGGCAAAAAATGAAGTACTTAGAAATAAAATCGAACAAAATATTTATGATATATACATTTGGCAAAATTCAATATACCATATACTTAAAAAGATACATTTTGTGGTATATAAAAACTTCTTAGTTTGTTTGTTTAAATTGGTCTACTGTACCAAAACATCCACCTTGAACAGTTATATAAAAATCCATCAAAATGCCTGTGATGGTTAGGCTATTGTATCAACTCGGCCAGGTAATTGTGCCCAGTTGTTTGACCAAGCAAGCACTGGACTAACTGTAATAGGAGGGCATTTTATGGACTTTAGTCATCATTGACTTTACTGCAGTGGTAAATCAAAGATAGCTGGTTATAATTACATCAATCAGGGAGATTGCCATGAGCAATGAGTGACACTTAACCCAATCAGCTGAATGCCTTAAAAGGGAAGTGATTCCAGCATTGAGACAGAATTTTCCAGGACATCTTTAGACAGCCAACATCTCCCAGAACTCGTCAAGAACCTTCACTGGACTTTCATTGCAGCCCCTGCTTACAGCCTGCCTGCAGAACCTAGACTTGTGTATCCCCACAGCAACATGAGAGATTCTTAAAGAATTGCATACTATTGACAGATATCTCTTGTTGATTCTATTTCCCTAGAGAACCCTGACTAATACAATGCCCCACTTTGAAGAATGAGAGCTGAAAGAGATTGTGATTGGTAGGTCACATACTGGAGCAGAGAACTCTATCCTTAGACTAATCCAAGACTTGATCCCTAACATCAGGATCAAGGCAAGGACGTCCCCTCATACAACTTCTACTGAACACCATAATTGACGTCCTAGCTAATGCAATAAGACAATAAAAGGAAATTAAAGGTATGTGAATTGGGAAAGAGGAAGAAAAACTTTGTTCACAGATGATGTGATAGAATCAACAACAACAAACAACAACTCTTATAACTAATAAGCAATTAGAACAAGGCTGCAAGGTACAAGCTAACATACAAAGCCAAATGCTTTCCTATATATTAGAATGAGCAACTGGAATTTGAAATTAAAAACATAATACCAATTAGATTTGCACCCAAAAAATGAATATTTAAGAATAAGTCTAACAAAATATCTATAGGATCTATATGCAGAAACCTAGAAAAACACAGATGAAAAAAATGAAATAAAATCCAAATAAATGAGGAAATATTCCACGTTCACAGACAGGAAGATAATATTGTTATTATGTTAGTTCTCCTATTTGATCTATATGTTCAGCACAATCCCACTCAAAATCCCAGCAAATTATTTTGTGGCTATCAATAAACTCACTCTAAAGTTTATATGGAAAGGAAAAGACCCAAATAACCAACATAATATTGAAGAAGAATAAATTTGGAGGACTGACACTACCAAACTTCAAGACTTAATATAAAACTATAATAATAGTCAACTGATATTTGACAAAGGAGCAAAGGTAATTCAATGAAGAAAGGATAGTGTTTTCAACAAATAGTGCTGGAACAAATGGGCAGCGATATGAAGGGGAAAAAAACAGAATCTAGACACTGACCTTACATCTTTCACAAAAATTAACTCAAAATGGATCATAGATGTGGCAGTTTAATATTATTTATGAATTCCAAAAAGAGATATAGATTATGTTTGTAAACTGGTCTGTTCCTCTGGGCACGATAACCCTTTGATTGTACTAAATTCAGCTGAGACCCCACGATTAAATTATGTTATGATTTAGGGCTTTTAATCAACAATGTCATTAGGGAGACTCTCTTTGAGTTCCTACCCCCTTTATGTGCCATATAAATGGACATTCATTCAAGCAGAACACAGGAATAGATACACAGAGAAGATAAACAGAGAAAGAAAAACAGCTCTATAGACAAGGCAGAGGTCCTGGGAAGAGATGAACCATATGTCTAATAGTTTATAGCTGATCTATGAAAAGAACAGAGCAGTTGAGCCTGGAAAAAAATGAGCCTCAGGAAGAGAAGTGGGCCCTATGCCAGCCTACCGAGATAAGAAGCAGCTGGATATACAGAGTCTTAAGAGGGAAGAGGAAGGCTGAACCTTCTCAGACATTGCCTACCATCTTGCTTCAACACATGGCAACAAAGTCTGGGGAGGAAGTAACCTTGAGTTGGACTCTTTAGGGCCTTGTAACTGTAAGCTTTTACCCCAAATAAATACCCTTTATAAAAGCCAACAGAGTTCTGGTACTTTGCATCAGCACCCCATTTGGCTGACTAATACAATAGTCCTTATGTAAAATGCAAAACAATAAAAGTTCTAGAAGATAATAAAGGAGAAAATCTAGGAGGCTTTGGGTTTGGTAATGACTTTTAAGATACAACACCAAAAACACAGGTCCTGAAAGAAAAATTGGTAAGTTGGGCTTTGTTAAAATTGAACACTTATGTTCTACAAAAGACACTATTAAGAGAAGGAAAAAACAAGCCACAGACAGGGAGATAATATTTGCAAAACACATATCTGACAAAGGACTTGTATCCAAAATATACAAAGAACACTTAAAACTCAAAAATAATGGGAGCGGATGTGGCTCTAGCATTTGAGTTCTTACCTCCCACATGGGAGGTCCCGGGTTCGGTTCCCAGTGCCTCCTGAAAAAACAAAAACAAATGAGAACACCAACTAAGGGAAGCCAATCTGGGTCACTGGTTGAGCACTAGCTTCCCACATACCAGGTCCCAGGTTTAATCCCCAGCCCCAGGTACCTCAAAAAAAATAAAAATAAAAAATAAATGTACTGAGATTGTTCAATAAGAAATCTAAGTGGCGAAGTTATACTTAAACAAATAAAGTATTTTTTAAAAACTCAATAAGAAAATCCAGTTAAAAATTGGGTAAAGAGCTAAACAGGCCCCTCACCAAAGAAAATATACAGTTGGCAAATAAGCACATGAAAAGATGTTCTGTATCAACTGTCATTAGGAAATTGCAAATTAATGGCTAAAATTCAAAATATTGACAACACCAAATGCTGACAAAGATGTGGAGCAATAAGAACTATCACTTATTGCTGGTGGAAATACAAAATGCTTTAGAAGACAGTCTGGCAATTTCTTACAAAGCTAAATATAGGCTTACCATATGATCCAGCTATCATGCTCTTAAGTATTTACCCAAATGAGCAGAAAATTTATGTCCACACAAATCATGCACATGAATCTTTAAAGGAATTTTATTCATAATTGCCCAAAACTGAAAGCAACCAAGATGTCTTTCCAATAGGTGAGTGGCTAAACAAACTGTAGTACATCCATACAATGGAATATTATCCCACAATAAAAAGAAATGATCAAGCAACAAAAAGACACAGAGATACCGTAAATGAATATTGCTAATGAAAGAAGCCAGTTTGGAAAAGCAATATATAATTCAACTATTTGACATTCTGGAAAAGGTAAAACTTTGGAAACAGTAAAAAGATCAGTGGCTGCCATGGGTTTCTTTGGGGGCAGTGGGAGTATGGAAGGAGTGAGGAATAGGTGGAGGACAAGGGATTTTTAGGGCAGTGAAACTATTCCTCATGATACTTTAATGTTGGATAAATGGAATCATGCATTTGTCAAAATCCATAGAATTGTGCAACCCAAAGAGTGAACTCTAATGTGAAATTTGGGTTTTACTTAATAATAAATGAATCAATATTAGCTCATCAATTATAACACATGTACAACATTAATGTAAGATGTTATTAATAAGGGAAACTGAATAGAAGAGAGACAGAGTATTGGGAATTCTCTGAACTACCTCCTCAATTTTCTGTAATCCTAAAAGTTTTTCAAAAGATAATCTATTTATAATTTTAAATGGTTCTTCTGTATCAAAACACACACTTCAAAATGGTTAAACAAAATGGCCTGCTCTGAAGAGGAGAGAGCTGAAAGATGGAAAAGAGCAACTGGTGGCTCATGTACTGAAACAGAGAAGACATTCTTAGACAGGTTCAAGACTGGTACTGATGGGATAGATGAAGCTAAAACAGAAAGGAACAAGGAGGAAGAGGGTGCTTGCTAGATAACCATAGAGGAATTGCAGCCCAAATGGCTTGGCTTTAATAAAAAAGAAAAGCCAGGAAATGGTGTGATGACTTGGTAAGTACAAAAGATATGAAATATGAAGTATTGAAGGAGTAAAAGAGCTGAAAATTGACAGAAAGTTATTGTCAATGAGAAACCATGTCAAGAAATTCCTTCTTTATCAAATATGACTGTCTCTGAATTTCCTTTGCTTATATGATTTCTTGTCATATGATTAAGGCCCACCCTGATTGAATTTGGCCTCATCTAAATAAGATCTTCAAAGATCCTATTTACAAAATGAGTCCAAACTTAACTAATAATAACATCTTCAAAGAAGCTATATCCTCAGGGCCAGGGGGTTAGGACTTAAATATGTCTTTTGTGGGGGATATGATTTAATCCCTAACACTACCCAAAGAGATCTACATATTCAATGCAATCCCTATCAAAATCCCAATGACATTTTTCCGCAAAAAGAATATCTTATCCTAAAATTCATATGACGTTGAAAGGTATTCTGAATTGCAAAAACAATCTTGAAAAAGAACTAAGTTGAAAGACTCACAATTCCCTTTCAAAATTTACTACAAAACTACAGAAATCAAAACAGATTGGTACTGGCATAAAGACAGGCATATAGACCAAAGGAATAAAATTGAGATTCCAGAAATAAACCCACATACATATAATGAACTGATTTTCAACAAGGGTGCCAAAAACACTCAATAGGGGAAGAAGAGTCTCTTCAACAAATGGTGCTAAAACAACTGGACAGTCACATGCAAAAGGAAAAAAAAAAAAAAGGTGGACCACTCTCTCACACCACATACACAAACTGAATCAAAGACCTAAATGTAATACCTACAACTATAAAGTTTTCAGAATAAAACATAGAGGTAAATCTTGATAAACTTGGATTTGTCACTGAATTCTTAGATATGACAACAAAAGCACAAGCAATAAAAGAAAAAAATGAATAGTTGGACTTCATCAAAATTAAAAACTTTTGTGCATCAAAGAGTACTTAGCAAGAACGTGAAAAGATAACCTACAGAATCAGAGAAAATATTTAGAAATCATATCTGATAAGAATCTAGTATCCAGAATATATAAAGAACTCTTAGAAAATAATAAACAATCCAATTTACAAATGGGCAAAGGACTTTTCATTGGCCAACAAGCACATGAAAAGATGTACAACATCAGGGAAAGGCAAATCAAAACCAGAATGAGATACCACTTCTTACCCACTAGGATGCTTATAATTTTAAAAAGGAAAATAAGTGTTGCAAGGATGTAGAGAAATTAGACTCCTCATACACTGCTGGAGTGTAGAGCCACTGTGGAAAAGTTGGATGGTTCCTCAAAGTTAAACATAGAATTACTTTTTGACCCAGCAACTCCACTCCTAGGTATATACCCAAAAGAACTAAAAACAGGGATTCAAACATATACTCGTACAATAATATTCACAGCAGCGCTGTTAACAGAAGCCAAAAGATGAAAACAATGCAAATGTCCATCAACTGATGAATGGATAAACAAAATGTGGTATATCTATACAATGGAATATTTTTCAGTCAAAAAGAAATGAAATACTGATACATGGTACAACATGAATAAACCTTGTAAACATTATGCCAAGTGAAAGATGCCAGACACAAAGTCATGTTTTGTATGATTTCATTTATATGAAATATCCAGAAAAGGTAAATCAATAGAGAAAGAAAGCAGTCAGAAAGTGAGTTGCTTAGATATTTTAGCATTTGGGTAATTTGGCAGAATAGTTTGGTATTATTTACAAGAATGGCTTTAAAGTCCGACAACCCAGGTTCAGATCTTAGCTTTGTCATCTTTAGCTTAAACGACCTTAAGCAAGTGGCTTATCTTCTCTGTGCCTTAGTTTCTCATCTCTAAACCAAGTTAATAAGAGTACATATAGGATTTCAAGAATTAAATTAGTTAACAATTTGAAACAATTAGAATGATGCCTAGCATATTATAAGAACTCATTAAGTATTAGCTATTATTATTTTTATAGCAAAGAAAAGGATAGTTCCACAAAAAGAATGAATTCAAAGATGCTTTTTACAAGATGATGTAAATTCAAATATTTATTTTTAATAAACCCTACCAATAAGTAGATAATATAAGGGCTTAAAATAAAGATCTGTCAATTAGTTCTAGTTTCTATATAAAAAGTACTCAATGTAGAGCTAACTGCTGTATGACTTTCATTAGGTGGGTTAGCATCTTTCAGCAGCATCCATGTAAATTTTTCTTAAAAAGTGGCAATTACACAAAAAACATATCAAAACTGAACAACGTTAAATGAGAAGTAGGACATGACATCACTAAAATTCTAAAAACACTTAGGAGAATTTGAAATTTCTCATTAAACACTTCAAAAATACTTCAATGACAAAGGTACCATCCACATATAAAAAGATATTAATATAGGAAGGGGGAAAAGAGGAGGATGTTGGGTATATGGGAGTCCCCTATATTCTGTATGTGACTTCACTGTGACCTAAAATTTCTTTGAAAACAAAATGAAAATAAGTTAAGACACTGGGGAAGAAATGGAAGAAAATGTCACTCTACCTAAAGGACAACAGATATTACATTGCTGAAAGAAAAAATATCAGAAAAAATTTTAATATATTCTCTATTATTTTTTAATAGCCCAATCTTACAATTTTATTTTATTTTTAGTTTTTTTCAATTTTTATGTATTTTATTTTTTATATGTACACCTATCATTATTTCATTTTCCTATTCATTGTACTTGGATATTTTTTTGGCTTCATTTGTTAGGAAGCTTTGGATCACAGAAAGATTACAACTGGGGCAGGGGAGGATCTTTGGTGTGGGGTGTCAGTGATGGGGGCTACATGGGAGAAAGTTCACCTGGGCATAATATAAGATATATAAATGTGTTCAAATGTTCATAGGGCATTGTCACAGTGGGTGGAGACTCACACAATCCGAGAGAATACTGAATTCCCATACTGGAGAGCTCAGTCACTTTCTCTAATGGAGCAGCAACAGTCCCCCAAGTACAGGGACAATGACTGGCAAAGGAGGTCCTTGATATTGACGACTATGCTTGTTAGCCTTTGCACTTGAAATTGTAACTTAGCCTAGTGTGTGGGGTGCCTAAAGGTTGCCTCCTGAGAGCCTCTTTGTTGCTCAAATGTGGCCTCTTTCTAAGCCAAACTCAGCATATAATGCTTCCTTCCCCCCAGTTTGGGACATGATTCCCGGAGATGAGCCTCCCTGGCACCAAGGGATTACTACCAAGCACCAACTAGCAATGCAACTGGAAAAAGACCTTCAATAAAAGGGGGAAAAGGTAAAGACAAATGAGTTCATACGGCTAAGAGACTTCAAAGTGAGTCAGGAGGTCATCCCAGAGGTAACGCTTATGCACATCTCAGCAGGATCTCACAGACTGCCAAAGTGGATACTACCCCAAATAGGCGGATACCTGAGGGTTCTGGAGACACCCAGGTGCTATGGTCAGGGTAGATAGCTCTGGAATTTGGTGTCTTGCCAGTGGGCCCTACTTTGGAGTTTGTGCTCCTGAGAGTGACAGAGTTGGACTCAGTTATGGCTTCCCTACACATGGCTCATCTGTCCTTTCTATTTAAACCTATAGTTGGTGCTGGACTTTGTAAGTGTTATGTCCAAGAGACTAGAATCTTTGAGCTGTCCATGTGCCAGCTGGGCCTGAGCCTTGGCAGAACTGCAAAACCTATTCTCCAGTTCGTTGGACTCACCCAGGACAATTAACAAGGAGGTGAGGATTGACAACCACCATACAAAGGAAATGAGAGAGCCTACATCTGCAAACAAGAGAGTCTCATCCACTGGCTGCATGGGTTTGAAACCTCCTCTTAATTAGAGTTGTAGTGGACATCACCATTCCACAATCCTCAGGATTGGGGAATGAACTATGGACTAGAGTGGACTTACTGATATTCTACTATAGACTTATTGTGATTCTAGCAATAGAAAAAAATCACAACATTGAAATGGAAGCAGTGGCCACTGAAGACTCTGGGGGCAGAGAGAGGGGAAAAGAGGTTAATACAGGGGTTCTTTCAGGACTTGGAAATCATCCTGAATGACACTGCAATGCCAAATATAGGCTATTTTGTATCTTCCCATAACATGCAGAATTCTGTGGGAGAGAGTGTAAACTACAAGGTGAACTATGGTCCATGCTCAGTGAAAATGCCCCAGAATGCGTTTATCAATTGCAATGGATGTGCCACATTAATGACGGATGTTGTTTATGTGGGAGGGTATAGGAGGTATGGGGAGTGGGGCATATGGGAATCCCTATATTTTTGTGTAACATTTACATAATCTAAGTATCTTTTAAAAAATATTTTTAAAAATACTTCAATGAAATAAAATAGGCAGCAAAAATAGCATAGTAAGGCAGCTAAATTTAAACAGCTACCTAAGGAGCACTAGTGACTATGCAACAAAGGAACCAAATGAGCCAAATTATCTTCTACATGTTGTAGAAACAAATCCAGCCTAAAGATTACAGAGACTATGAATAACCATATCCCCCCTCATTGCCATCCCCGCCAAATACAAATACAGACACACACACAGACACACACCCCTTTGAGGTTTATACAGTAAAGCAGCTGTATAAAGAAATGGGATTGAATAAGTTCAGCTTCTTACCCTCTTCTGGTTCCTCCTCCTGGGGTGACATTGGGCCCCCTCCACTAGTAGGGGTGATTGCTTCCTCCTTCTCAGACTCTCTCTGAAGACTCACCACCTCATATATTGCATCTCCAGCACTGGTATGGCCTTTTCCCTCAGACTGAGAAAGGTATAAAATGTGTTTCAATATATTACAAATTTGAAATAAAAATCCATCAGTATGTTTAAGGTTTAAAAATAACTTGTAAAGGGCATTGTTTTTCACAAGATATTCTAAATATGTGGTCCCTCTAGTTTCATTTTAACCAATACAGTGAAACCTACTAAGCATTTTGGGAGAATTCAATTTCTTTTTATCAGAAAAACCTGAGACATTACAGGTAAGCACATGATGCTAGATTCTTCGAACTTAAGAATGAGGTAGAGATAACAGCTATATCTATCAACTATTTCATGCAAGGAGACAGTTTTATCCTTATAAATTGTTTATGCTCTAAATGGTCATTTTCCTTTAGGAAGGAAAATTAAGGTAACTGTCAATTAAGCAATATAATTCCTGCCATGGCCTACAAAAACGTCCTAGATAAACTGGCCCCTTCCTCACCCTCTCTCTCCAGGCTCATCTCACACCCAAAATTTCTTACTACTTTCCAGCCACACTGGCCTTGTTACAGTTTCTTGAATACTTTAAAATGCTTTCCCAACTCAAAGCTTTAAGACATCCTTTTCTCTCTGCTAATACAGCTTTTCCCCCTATCTTTGCTAACTGCTATCCATCTTAGATTCTTACCTCAAATGTCACTTCCACAAAGATGTCTTCTGGAATACCCAATCTAAACTAGGTTCCCATGTTTTCGTTTTTCATTATACCCTGTCCTTCCCCTTCACTACACTTACTATGTTTTATAATTACACGTTTATTTTTACATTTACTTGTTTAGTGGCTGCCTCACCTACAAGACAGTAACACCATGAGGGCAAGAACTCTGTTGATTTCAACCACAAATAATATAGTACCTATTACATAGTAGGTAATCAATAAATACTTGTTGAATGAATGATTACATTAAGGGGAAAACACATGGATTTTAGAGATAAGACGACCTGGGTTTGAACTCAAATATCACTACTGTATGTGATCTTGCACATGACTTAACGTTGCTGAATCACAGTATCTAGATTAATAAAATGGACATATAGCTTCCAAATTGTTTAGATTAACAATATTAATAATTTGGACACTTACCAAAGTAAATGAAACAAATTCATTATTTTTATTACAATGTTTATAGCCCCATACTAATCTCTAAAGGACACAAAATACGGATGAAACAAGGTCTTGCCACAAAATTTTCTCTACTTTCTATCTGTTGCAATCCATTTAAAGTCCAAAAAATAAAACTGTTTTAATTATTCGCTATCTTCAAGAATTAATTCTGAACCATAAGTCAAATTTCAGGCATATCTTCAAATCACTGAGCAAATAATCAATAATTAAAATGTTCATCGTATAGAAAATAGGTTTAAAAAAAGACAGCATGAAAAGTTAAGTAGTTAAGTTTAAGCCAACAAAATATTTATTGCATTTCTATTAATATGCAAGAAACAGAAACCTCAATCCCTGGAACTACCACTACTAGAACCACATAAAGAATTATAGTAAAAATGAAACACTAAAAACGCATTCAAATAATCCAAAAAATGACAGGAAAGGGGGAAACAACCAGTGGGGTTTTATCCAGAAAATGCAATACTGGTTCAATATGTGAAAATCAATCAATATAATCCACCATATTAACAGATTAAAGAAAAAAGACCACATAGTCATATCAATTGATGCATGATAATAACTCTGAGTAAATTAGTAATATAAGGAATTTTTCTCAGCCTTAAGAGCATCTATGAAAAAACTACAACTGACATCATACTGGTTGAAAGACTGAATGCTTTTCTCCAGAGATAAGGAATGAGGAAAGGATGTCCACTACCATCACCTTTACGCAGTATCTTCTGGAAGTATAATAAGGCAAGAAAAAAAAAAAGAGGCATACAAATTTGAAAGGTAGAAATAAAACTCTTCATACTTATAAAAGACACAAATGCCTTTGTCTGGAGTCAACAACCTTTTCCTACACAGGGCCAGATATTAAATATTTTAGGTTTTGTAGGATATATGGTCCCTGTAACAACTATTCAACTCTGCTGTTATCGTGAAAGAGTGTTATAATAGTAATTTGCCCTTAGTTTCATATTTAAGCAGAATTTTCTCCAATATTATAATCTCATGTATCTCATATATATATATGAGATGAATATGTGCCTAACAATGGAGCTTCAAATCCATTATTCTATTCTAAAAACTCTGTTTATTTCTATTATTCACATATTTTAGATTATCAAAAATTAATCTATATTTGTAAAATGAATTGCCATGTTCATATCAGAATTCATTACAGCACCTAGTACCACATAAATACATGGGAGATGGTTGAAAACATGACATGAAAAATATTTGGGAAGTAGATTTGGCTCAATAGATAGAGTATCTGCCTGCCACATGGGAGATCCAAGGTTCAAACCCAGGGCCTCCTGACCCGTGTGGTGAAGCTGGCCCATGCACAGTGCTGATGTGCACAAGGAGTACTGTGCCACACAGGGTGTCCCCCACATAGGGGAGCCCGACGCGCAAGGAGTGAGCCCCATAAGGAGAGCCACCCCGCGCAAAAAAAAGTGCAGCCTGCCGAGAAGTAATGCTGTGCCCATGGAGAGCTGACGCAGGAAGATGATGCAACAAAAAGACACAGATTTCTGGTGCCACTGACAAGAATACAAGCAGACAGAGAGCACACAGAGAATGAACAGAGAGAGCAGACAACTTGTGAGGAAGGGGAGAGAAATGAAAAAAAAAAAAAAAACTCATCATCTATCAGCCATGTGGGATCTAAGCCCCCTCTCGATTTAGAGGTGGAGTGGACATCGCCATCCCAGGGTCCTCAGGATGGCAGAATAAAACATGGATTAGAGTGGACTTACTGGTATTCTACTATAGAACTATTGTGACTAGTAATGGAAGAAAACAGTAGCATTGATGTGGAGAAAGCGGCCACAGTAGTTGCTGAGGGCAAGGAGAGGGAGAAGAAAGGTGATGTGGGGGCATTTTTGGGACTTGGAGTTGTCCTAAATGATATTGCAGGGACAGATGCTGAACTTTATATATCCTGTCATAACCCACTGAATGTACTGGGGGAGAGTGTAAACTACAATGTAAACTATAATCCATGCAGTGTAGCAGTGCTCCAAAATGCATTCATCAAATGCAACGAATGTGCTACACCAGTGAAAGAGGCTGTTGATGTGCGAAGAGTGGGGGAAGTGGGAGTGGGGTATATGGGAACCTCTTGTATTTTTTAATGTAACATTTTGCGTGACCTATGTATCTTTAAAAAAAAAAAAAAAAGAAAGATAAAGAGACACTTTGAGAAAGAAAGCTCATGTGACCAATGAAAATAAACAGTTTTTAATGTTTAGGTTAAAAAAAAAAATACACATCGGGGAGCAGATGTAGCTCAATTCGTTGAGTACCTGCTTCCCACACGGGAGGTCCCAGGTTCAGTTCCCAATGCCTCCTAAAAACAAAAAACAAGCAAACAAACAAGAAAAAAAAAAAAAAACAACTCAGGGGAGCCAATATGGCTCAGTGGTTGAGTGCCAGCTTTCCACATACAAGGTCCTGGATTCAATCCCCGGCCCAACCTCAAAAAAAAAAAAAAATTTCATCACACTTACGCAAATAAATGCTAAAAACTTTTGCAATAGTATGGTATCATACTGCCATCAAATATAAAATACAATATGCCAATATCTCCATTTACTAAATCTCAATACTGGCTAAAAATAAAGAAACCCTTGGACTTTTTGTATATTAAACACTAATGTCTACTTCAGAATTTTCCAGGTCAGACTGGGGGATATAGATATTTTTAAAGAGTTTCAAGCAATTCTGACGCAAAACTTGAATTGTTATACTCTTACTTATAAAAAAGAGTGCTTATGTTAAAAATTATACATCATCTAACAGAATCAGATATCCTCACTAAGGTGCAAATATATATAATCACATGATAAAAATATGTTTACATTCAGGTTCTATTTTTCTCTGCACAGCTGAAAGGCAAAGAAGTGCTAAACTGGGGAGAAAAAAAGTGTTCCACAGTCTAATTTCCCACAACCATATTAGTACCTCCATAACCTTGTTAATTTTAATTTTTCTACAATCAGAATAAAAAAATAAGTTATTCATGTTAATTTACTGACTGATTATACTTTAGCATAGTAGGTTTAAATCAACATGCACCCTCAAAAGGGAATTTTCCTTTTATACTTTAAAACTCTAATAGTAGATAAAAAAGCTTTTGTCTCAAACATAAAGGACGTCAAGGATCCAAAAGCAAAGAAGAAATTTGGAGAAGAGGGCAAAAAAAACATTCAAAATTTTAACATTAAACCCATACTTGGCATAGAGTCCAAAGCAAGTCTTTAGGAGGTCTGTGGTAGAAAAACAGATGGTAAGAAGAGGCAGCTACTTCTAACACCAGCAAGGAGAAGAAGGTAGAGTCAGAGGAGCTTCTGAGAACTGTTAAGTCATGAGATTCTTATAACTTCCTGTCAGGATCTGGAACCTACCCTGTTCTTACAGGCAAGGCTCCTCCCTACCAACAATCTCTTGCCCCAAACAAAAGACAGAAAAGATGGAATTTGGAAAGTATTTTTGTCAAGAGAGAGACTTTTCCTCCCTTCTACCTCTTCACCTACAGTATCATTTTGGGTCTCTTAGGCATTATGACACCTCCTCTAATTCATTTTAAGTTCCCATTCCCTCTTATTTCTTGAGATTTCTCCCTTTCCTGGATCCTAAGTCCATTCTCAGACAATTTCAAAAGGCAAGTAAACTACTTAGAACAGTACCCAGCACATAGTAAATGCTACAGAAGTATTACTTCCTGTTTTGCTTTGAGTTGTTAGATGATTTAACACTTTGGGGCATGAGATATTCTAACCTGAGACACAACATGCAAAGTAACATTCAGAAATAACAAAGAAGCAAAAGTGGCTTCCACATCCTATTCTAATGCTACTTTGTAAATCTTCCTGAACAAATATTTGCAATGGGGAAGCAGATGTGGCTCAACTGATAGAGCTTCTGCCTACCATATAGGAGGTCCAGGGTTTGATACCCAGGGTCTCCTGGGTCCATGTAGCAAGCTGGTCCACATGGAGTGCTGCCATGTGCAAGGAATGTCACCTGCACAGTGTCCCCTGTGCAAGGAATGCCCCCAATGCAAAAAGTGCAGTCCCACGCAAGAGTGTAACCCACCCAAGAGTGCTGCCGCCCACATGGAGAACTAACGCAGCAAGATGACGCAACAAAAATAAGACACAGAGAAGAGACAATATGAGATGCAGCAAACTACGGAGCTGAGGTGGAGCAAGAGAATGATCACCTCTCTTCCACTCCAGAAGGTCCAAGTTTGGGTTCCTGGAGCTGCCTAATAAGAATACAACAGACACAGAAGAACACACAGCAAATGGACACAGACAACAGGGGGATGGGGGAGAATAAGAAAAAAAAAATTTTAATTCAGCTTTAAAAAAAAATAATTGCAATGATAATAATAATAAGGATAGCCAACAATTAATCCTAACAACCACCCAAGCTTATCCATAATTTAGGACATTTTTATTAACTGTTCCATTGGGGCCATTCCCCATGTCTTCATATGGTGGACTTCTTGTCAGACCTCATGCATTTAAATGTCACTTCCTCAGAGAGACTTTCTTATATACCACAATCTAGAATATCCACCCAGTATCTTATTACTCTATCATAATCTGCTATTTTGCCATTTGTTTGCTTGTTTATCTGTCTCCTACTACTAGAATGTAAGCTGCATGGGAGCAGGGATCTCATCTTTGCCATTCGCCACTCTATTCCCTCACTGTCTAAAATAGTTACTTGCAAAGAGTAAGAACTTTAAAAATATTGAATGAATGAATGAATGTATAATAATCAAACAATTCTATGCAATATTGACAGTCTGAACCTGGATGGACCCCAGAAAAACCTGTTCTTAAAGCTAACCCATTCCTGTGCATGTACACCTACTGTAGATGCGACTTTTTGATCATATTTCCTCAGTTAAGGGCCTTTGATTAGATTGCAAGACCCAGGATGCATCTTAATCCTCTACCTAGAGTCCTTTATAAATGGAGGAATAAAAAGCTGCAGGCATAGAAAAAAAGCTGTAGAGACAGAGAGAAAAAATCCTAGAAGCTGAGAAGAGCCACTGAAGCTGAAGTCAAAGGCTATGAGGCCAGGAAGAGAGGGGAAAGGACAGTGCAATGTGCCTAATCACCCACAGATGCACCTTGATGAGACAACATCTCTTGATGATGCCTTGATTTGGACATTTTTACAGCCTCACAACTGTAAGATTTCAACCTAATAAATATCTCTTGAAAAAAGCCAACCTATTTCTGGTATATTGCTCCCAGAAACTTTAGCAAACTAAAGCACTGTACATATTCTTTTTTTTTTAAATTAAAGTTAATAGATCACAAGGAATGTTACATTAAAAAACATTAAAAAAAAAAAAATAAGAGGTTCCCATATAACCCACTCCCCACCCCCACCGCATCATTTTTGTAAATTGTATTTTTTTGAAGATATATACACATCAGAAAAAAAAATGTTACACTAAAAAATATAAGAGGTTCCTGTATAACCCACAATCCCCTACCCCACTCCTCCCATACCAACAACCTCCCTCATGACTGTGGCCCACTCATCACACTCAGTGAACACATTTTGGGGCACTGCTGCACTACACAGATAATAGCTTACCCTGTAGTTTGCACTCTCCCCCAGTACATTCAGTGGGTTACGGCAGGATATATAATTCCCAGCATCTGACCCTGCAATATCATGAAGGACAACTCAAAATCCCAAAAATTCCCCTATATCACATCTCTTCTACCATCTCCCTACCTTCAGCAACTACTGTGGCCACTTTCTCCACCTTGATGCTAAAATTTCTTCTATTACTCATCACAATAGTTTTATAGTAGAATATCAGTAAGTCCACTCTAGTCCATATTTTATTCCTCCATTCTGTGGACCCTGGGATGGCGATGTCCCCTCCACCTCTAGATCAAGAGGGGGCTTAGATTCCACATGGATGATGGATGCAATTCCTCTGCTTCCAGTTGTAGGCACTCTTGATTCCCTGGTGTGGTAGTTGACCATCTTCATCTTCCTGTTAGCTGACCTGTGTAAGACCAACGAACCAGAGAGTAGGAGATGCCACTCTGTGGAGGCTCAGGTCCCAGCTGGCACATGGGCAGACCAGAGATTCAAGTCTCCTGAGTATGGATCATCCCTAGTGCCAACCACAGGTTCAGTAAAAGTGACAGAAGAGGCATGTGTAGAAAAGTCACATCTGAGTCCAGCTTTGTCACAATCAGGAGCACAAATTCCAAAGTAGGGTCCTCTGAAATGGCACAGAGCTCCAAATCCATCTGCCATGACTATATACCCTGTGGATCTCCGTAGCCTTCAGGACAACCAGTACCTAGGGTTGTATCTATTTTGGTTTTTCTGGGGTCCTGCTGAGGTGTGCGTAAGCGCGACCCCTCTGATGACCTCCCGACTCTTTTTGGAAGACTCTTAGCTATATCCTCATTTGTCTTTGCCATTTCCCCCTTTTATTCAAGGTCAAAGAGCAGTTTTTAACACTTGATTGAACATGTAGGCTGAGATGTACATATTCTTACCTCTATTTTACACATGAAGAAGCCAAGGCTCACAGACATAATTATCAAATGGCACAATGGGGAACTAATCTCATACTGTAGTGGCTTGGTATAGTTTTATGAATTCCAAAGTTACATACTGGATTATGTTTGTAAACTGGTCTGTTCCTCTGGGCATATCAGACTGCATTAGATTCAGAGGTTTCACCTTTACTTGATTAAAATTGGGTTTCGATCTGGCCCATCAGTAGGATGTTTAGTGCCTTCCCCCTTATTGGGTGGGGACCCACAGAGAAAATGATACAGCAGGGGAGAGAGTTTTAGATTTTGATGCAGAAACCCCAGGAAGTAAACACACAGAGAAGCAGATACATGAGGAAAATGAGAAGGCTCCATTAGACATGGCAGAAGCCCCAGGAAGAGAGATGAGCCATTCACCTGATAGTTTACAGCTGGCCTTGTGGAGAGAGTAGAGTAGCTGAGCCCAGAGAGAAACAAGTCCAGGCGACAGAGACAGCCTTATGCTAACCTATGGTTGAGAAAGGAAGGAGCTGGGATCATGGAGCCTTTGGAGGAAGAGGAAGGCTGAACCGTCGCAGAGACCTGCAGCCATCTTGCTCCAACACGTGACAACAGACTTTGGTGAGGGAAGTAACTTATGCTTTCAGACTTCTACCCCAAATAAATACCCTTTATAAATGCCAACAGATTTCTTGTACTTTGAATCAGCACCCATTTGGCTGACTAACACACATGCCTAATATCAAAATCAAATTATTAATATTCTGGCTTACCTTTTTGTGGAACTTCATAACCTACAAAGTTCTGACACAGACCTTATCTTATATGCTAGTGTATATTCTGCTCTCTTATCTTCTGTGCTCACAGAAAATGACTCATTTTTTCTCAAAGAGACTTAACCACCACCTTGTGTCATTCAACTGCTGTTCCACAACTGGCCATGGTTTGTCCTTCCTCTAAACTATCACAACATTCTCATTTAGCATTTATCATATGCTTACTTGTATATTTTTTATATATTTCCTCATTAATATGAAGTGACACAGGGATTCCTTCAGCTTAAGGATTATATTTTAAGTATCATATCCTTGCTATTGCCGCTACCACAGATATTAGCTATTAGCCTGTACTGTTTGGACTAAATTAGCAAATTATGGAATAATTTGTGCTCAAAACCTTTTATTGCTGCTCACCAATTCAAATGGTACTATGTCAGGGAATTTTAGAGATGAAAAAATTCAGTGATGCTATTAACCCATACTATAATTAATAATAATAAAAAATAAGGATCAGAGAACTAAAGTGACTCCTACGAGAATTTTTTAAATGATCTATTAATATTTAGAAGCAGCCTCATATGATATTTCCTATACAAACTCAAAACACTTATTTCATGTACTAAATATGTGATATTCACTATATGTGATATGTGATATCAAAATATGTGATATTCTCTATAAATATAAATGGGACTAAGTGATTGCTTTTATATCAAATGCAAAACCTAAATTCTTTTCAAGCTATGTAGCACAACTCAAATTTTAATATTATTAGACTTGGGAAAACTCTACAATGAGCAGCAATATATTGTTTTCAAAATTTTTTCATTCTGACAACCAGATGTGCTAAAAGAAGTTAAGTTATTTTAGTCTTACTGGTTCTATAATTCATGCTTTATAACTCAAGAAATGTCAAAGTGAAAATAATGCTGGGCTAGCCTCAAAATGTTCTGGATTTCCTAAACTAATCAAATGTAAATAATGTTTCTTATGATTACCTTTACAATAAATATTATATAAGCATTTCTTCTTTTATAACATAATTTTTTTCCTATAACTGTCTCAATGGTTCTTTGTAGTTTAACAGACGTACCCAAAACAAGCAAGAATTCATTCCCTACGCTTTTACTGCTGCTGACTCAGTTGGTCCTTTGAGATCTGAGCTCTGTTTTCAACTTCATCTAATCATTCAAATCTACTCCTATTTTTCCTGACTTTAGTCTCACTGATGCCTAATTATGAATTAAAATGAATTAATTATGAAGGAAAAAGAAGAGTAACTATGTACAGCATGGGAAGCATAGACTAAGGAGTGATGACTTTTATGTTTGTTTGTTGTTTATTATTATTATTGGAATAATGAAAGTGCTCTAAGAATGACTGAAGTGACGAATGCACAATTATGTGATTACACCAAATGCCATTTATTGTACACTGTGGATGGATTTATGCTTTATTAAAATGTATCAATAAAACTGATTTGTTAAAAATCAGATTCCACTCCTTCATGCCTAAAATTCTTTTGCTGTCATCAATTTTTCCTACATTTTGGCATCAGCACCAAGAGAAAACATTTTTTAAAAAAACAATATGGTTAAGATTGATTGCACACCATTATTGTGAAAGAAAGCAGTTACCTTTGTTCACAGGAAATTGTTTCATTTCAAAATACTGAACAAGCAATATTTTAAGAGTAATACCATCATCTTAAATTTTAAGACTATTCTCTGGACCTATGGTTAGAATGAGTTATGTATTTCAGAAAAAAATATATGTTCTTAATTCCATTCCTGGGGATGTGAACCCATTGTAAATAGGACCTTTTGAAAATGTTATTTTTAGCTAAGGTGTTACCAACTGAATGAGGATAGATCTTATTCAATTACTACCAGAGGCCTTTTAAAGGGAAAGCCATGGAGAGGAGCCAGAAGCAGGAAGTCAGCGAAAACCCAGAAGAGAAAGGAGAGGACACTGCCATCGGATGGGAAATTCAAGGAACCCTAGAACTGCCAGCTAACCAGAAGGGTACCGACCTCAGGAGGATGCAAGCCTTCTAGTCTCTGAAATTATGAGATAATAACTTACTGCTGTTACACCAGCATATTTGGGTTGTCATAGCAGCAGGGAAACTAAAACTAAAAAAAGTTCACATGACTATGAAATAAGCAAAATTTCCTCATTAAATATCAATTACAGGGCTCTTTCCCTAATATTCAAGTAGTTCCCTATCACATTACTCAAAAGGTAGTAATAAGCCTTTTTTAAACAGGTTTCATGAAATATAATTCATATACTATAAAATTCCTCCATTTAACAGATACAATTAATGGCTTTTATATAGTCTCAGAAATGTGCAACCATCACCACAATAATTTTAGAGCATTTTCATTACCCTAAAAAGAAATTCTGAACCCTTAGTTACCACCTCCCAATCTCTCTATACCTCCTGTACAACCATTAATCTACTTTCTGTTTCTATAGATTAGCCTTTCTGGATGTCATACAATATGCAGTCCTTTGTGACTGGCTTCTTTCACTTAGTAAAATGTGAAAACATAACTTTAATAGCTGTACAATATTCTACCATATGGATGTGTTCTAATAAATTTAACCATTTCCCTATTTTTTTTTAACATAAATAATGCTATGATGAACACTCTGAACATACTCCTTGGGGTCCATTTTAAATGATTTTCCCAGGTCAGACTGGTAAATAGAATGACTGGGTTAAAGTGTGTACATTTTTTTAAGGACTTTAATTACGTCTTACCAAATTACCCTACAGAAAAATTATATATCTAGACATTCCCATTAGCAGGCGTACAAGTATTAGGTTCTTTAAAGGCTTGCCAGCACTATGAATTAAAATTTTTAAAAACTATGCCACTTTGACAGAAGAATAACCATGTCTCTTATTTTTATTTCTTTGAATATCAGAAGGGAGGACTATTGTCATATGCATTATTCTTTGACTTTCCTGATCAAAGGCTTTGTCCATACCCTTATTAAGCCATGTCTTCCTTTTACCTGTTCCTTTTGCATCATCAGGGTGTAGAACCAAGGTGTGTAAGCTCTAAACTCTAGCCCTAGAACTTGCTGTAACCTTGGGAAAATCATCTAACCTCTCTGAGCTGAAGTTTCTCATTTAACAGAGAGAAGAAATAACCCCATCTCACAAGAATCCATTATTATGATTTGTAGAAGTGCTTTCTCTACAGTAAAATCCCTGAATAAAAACTTAGTTATGCCCATAACACCAGTCCATAATCAGTGCAGGACTGTGCATCAGGTTGGAGTGGATAGTAAGGAAGGGGCATTATCCCCTCAAGAGTGGGGCTTACACTTAACCATGGTAAAACACTTCTGATGTGCAAGATGCAATGCCAAGCACATGCTTTACATCAGTCAGTATGGTGGGTACTATTATTAACCTCCATTTTGCAGATAAGGAAACTGAGACTCAGAGAGTTTCAATAACTTGACCAAGGATGCAGAGTTATTGAGTAGCAAGGCCTGGATTCTGCTTCCTATCTACCCTCCAAGACAAATCAGGCTGTGATTAATGCCAAATGAGGGTAGTCATCATATGGTCTACCGGCACTCTGACAAGGAAGGCCATCTGTGCTGCATTAAGGCCATTATGACTCCCTGGAAGATTGGGACTTCTGTTCTGCCCTAGAAATGGGTTAGGGAAGACCTCATCGTTCTACGCTGGCTGGACATAACCATCACCCAGGGGAATATCTAAAACAGGGAATAGAAGGAAATATCCTCAACATGATAAACACCATATATGAAGTGCCCATACCTAACATCCTGCTAACTGGTGAAGGACTCAAAGCTTCCCCTCCAAGATCAGGAACAAAACGAGGATGCCGAATGCCACCACCATTATTCAACATTGTCCTAGAAGTTCTTTCCAGGGCAATTAGGCAAGAAAAACAAAAAAAAGAAGGGGAGAATTAAAACTTTCCCTATTTGCAGATGATATGATCCTATATACAGAAAATTCCGAAAAATCCACAACAAAGATCTTCAACCTAATAAATGAATCCAGCAAAGTGGCAAGGTAGAAGATCAATACCCAAAAAACAGTCGTGTTTCAATATACAAGCAGTGAACAATCAGAAGAATAAATCAAGAAAAAAATTCCAATCACAACAGCAACTAAAACAATCAAAAATCTAGGAATAAATCTAACCAAGGATGTAAAGATCTTGCACACAGAAAACTACAAAACATTAATGAAAGAAATTTTAAAAAGACCTAAATAAATGGAAAGACATTCCTTGCTATGGATTGGAAGACTGAATATCATTAAGAAGTCAATCTTACCTGAAGCAATTTATAGATTCAACGCAATCCCAATCAAATTTCCAACAACCTTCTTTGCAGAAATAGAAAAGCCAAACTTGGCTAAAGCTACTTAAAAATTTTTTTTTATTTTTTTATTTTTTTATTTTTTAAAGATACTTGGTAAAGCCATCTTGAAAAAATGAAACTGGAAGACTCACATTTTCTGATCTTAAAAGTTATTACAAAGTCAGAGTAATCAAACAGCATGGTACTGGCACATGGACAGACATATAGACCAAAGGAACCAAACTGAGAGCTCAGGAATCAATCCTCACATTTAGGAACAACTGATTTTTTATAAGGGGGCAAAGACTACTCAATTGGGGAAAAATAATCTTTTCAACAAATTTTTTAATAGAGTTTTTATTGTTATGCTGCCACATACATGGCCTAATACAACAAAAAAACATTTAATCAAGTGAAAAGTAATAAAATGAATAAACACTCAAAACAAAATATTTTCCACCGGAAATATGTTATGATGAATACATGGTTTCATTACCATTCTACTGCAACTTTCTTATGTGTTACTAGCCTACATACCCTGTGTTTTCTATAATCATGCAGATCTAAATGGAGTTTGAATGATTAAATAAATAAAAATTTGATCTCCATCTGCAAAAGAAGGAAGGTAACCACATACAAAAACTCAACTTAAAATTGATGAAGTTAATAAATATTAATATAAGAGCCGTAACTACAAAACTTTTCAAAGAAAACATATGGAAGTATCTTCAGGAACTAGTGTTAGGCAATGGTTTCTTAAGACTTTACACCCAAAGCACAAGCAACGACAATTCAAAAATAGATACATGGGACCTCATCAAAATTAAAAACATTTGCAGCTTATACGAATCTAACATGAAAGTAAAAACAAAAGCCTACACAATGGGAGAAAATATTTGGAAACTATGTATCTGGTAAAAGTTTAATATCCAGAATATATAAAGAAATCCTTCAAATCAACAACAAAAAAACAAACAACCTAATTAAAAAATGACCAAAAGGCTTAAATAGACATCTCTCCAAAGAAGATATACAAATGGCCAGAAAGCACATGAAAAGATGCCAAGCATCATTACCCATCAAGGAAATGCAAATCAAAACCATGAGATATCATTTCACACTCATTAGAATAGCTGCTAGTTTAAAAAAAAAAGTGTTGGAAAAGATGCAGAAAAATTATAACACTCATTCATTCCTGTGTAAAATGGTGCAGCTACTGTGAAAGACAGTTTGGCAGTTCCTCAGAAAGCTAAGCTGAGAAAGACCATATGGCCCAGCAATTCTACTGCTCAGAATATACCCAAAAGAACTGAAAGCAGGGACTCAAACAGATATTTGCACACTAATGTTCACGGAGGCCTTATTCACAACTGTGAAAAGATGGGAGTGTATATCAACCAATAAAAAGATAAATAAAATGTGGTACATACGTATAATGGGATATTATTCAGTCATTAAAAGGGATGAAGTCCTGATATATGAGACAATGTGGATGAACCTTGAAGGCATCATGTTGAGTGAAATAAATCAGACAAAAGTACAAATATTGTATGATCTCATTGATTTGAAATAATATGAATAACAAAACTCATATAGTCAGAATCTAGAATATAGGTTACCAGTGGATGGGTTGGGGACAGAGAATGGGAAGTTAAGGCTTAAAATGTACAGGATTCCTACTTGGAATGATGGAAAGGTTTTGGCAATGGATGGTGGTGATAGTAACACAACACTGTGAATGCTGTTAACAGCAGTGAAACAGGAAAGCAGATGTGGCTCAACTGATAGAGCGTCCATCCACCATATGGAGGGTCCAAGGTTCGATCCCCAGGACCTCCTGATCCATGTGTTAAGCTGGCCCACATGCAGTGCTGCCCCGCACAAGGACTGCCATGCCGCGCAGGGGCGCCCCCAAGTAAGGGTGCCCCATGTGCAAGGAGTGAGCCTCACAAGGAGTGCCGCCCCACATGAAAAAAGCGCAGCCCTTCCAGGAGTGTGCTGTACACATGGAGAGCTGCTGCAGCAAGATGATGCAACAAAAAAGAGACACAGTTTCCCAGTGCCACTTGATAATGCAAGCGGACGCAGAAGAACACACAGCAAATGGACACAGAGAGGAGACAGCAGAAGGGAAGGGGAGAGAAATAAATAAAATAAATCATAGAAAAAAAAAAAAAGGCAGTGAAACATATATCTGAATGTGATTAAAAGGGGAAATGTTAGGTTGAATATTAGGTAATAGAATAAAAAGTATAAAAAGAATCCATGGAACTACACTACACAAACGTGTAGTTAATCCAAGGACTTTAATTAATAGTACAACTATAAAAATGTGCTAGCATCAATTGTAACAAATGTTCCACAACAATGCAATGTTTTGGTGGTAGGGTAGTGTTTGGGAATCCTTCCGTAAACCTACAAATTCTCTAACAAAAGAAAAAGAAGAAGACTGTAATGACTTGATATTTACTAAAGATATGAAACTCATTACTAAACATTTTCTCACAAAGAAAACTATAGGCTCAAGTGGTTTTACCAGTAAATTCTGCCCATTTAAGGAACACTTAACACAAATCTTACACATATCCTTCTTGTAAATACAGAAGGAGGTAAGTTCCATTTTGTGAGGACTTCCATTTTGTGCCCCCATTTTGTGAGGGCAGCATTACACAAATACCAAAATCTGGCAAAGATATCATAAGAAATTTATGAACCAATACTCCTCATGAAAATAGACACAATAAAATCATTAATTAAGTCAAAATGAGCAATGCATAAAAAGGATACCATGATAATCAAGTGAGACTTATCCTAAAGAATGTAAGGCTGGCTTAGTATTTGAAAAATCAAGAAAATGATCATTTCAACAGATGTAGAAAAAAAACAGCTGATAAAATTCAACACTGTTTATGGGAAAGAAAAAACAACTTCAGCAAAGCAGGAAAAAGAAATTAAAGGCATTTGGATTTTAAACAAGGAAATAAAGCTGTCTTTATTTGCACATGACATGATCTTATATATTAAAAATCCTAGTTAAAAGCTAGGAGAACTAATAAGTGAATTTAGCAATTGCAGAAAACATGGCCAACGTACAAAACCTCAAGTATGTTTCCATGTAATAGCAATGGACAATAAAAAATTGAAATGAAATGATATGATCTGCAATAATATCAATGATATGAAATGCTTAGGTATAAATTTAACAAAATTTGAACAAAATCTGTTACCTGAAAAGACATAGCACTGCTGAGAGAAATTAAAGTTAGAGCTAAATAAATGGAGATACATACCTGAGATATACAATTGTTGATTTGTTGGAAGATTCAATATTGTTAAGATAGCAACTCTTTCCAAAGTGATTTGCAGATTCAAAGCACAACCAATCAAAATCTGAGTCGGCATTTTTCCACTAACTGACAAATTTATACTAAAATTAAGATAGAAGAGTAAAGAATCTAGAATAGACAAAACGACTTTGAAAACAAAAAGTGTTGGAAAACATATACCAGATTTTAAAACATACTATAATGTTATAATAATCAAGACTGTGTGGTCCTGAATAAGGAAAGACCTAAAGATCAAAGAAACAGAATATAGAGCCCAAGTAATAGACCTACATAAATAGAGTTATTTTGTTGGAACAACTGGATATGCATAATGGTGGATGGCAGTGGGGTGGGGAGGACTCAAAATAGATCAGAGGCCTTAAAACTACATAAAATCTAGATTAAAACATAAGAGAACTTTTTTATACACTGGGTAGGCAAAAATTACTTAAATATTTGTGCCAAATGTATGTTATGGACCATGATTGGTGGTAATAGTCTGATGATATTATTTTATAATCTGTAACAAATGTGGAGTTGTATGGGAACTCTGCACATCTGTATGATTGTTTTGCAAGTTCAAAATATCTGTAACAAAAATACATTTTAAAAAAACATAGTATGGGATGGGGGAAAAATACATCAAATGTAAGATAAGGAATATAGTTGGTAGTAATATTTTGACAATGCTCTAGCATAGTTTGTAACAAATGTTTCACACCAATGCAAAGAGTTGGTGGAGGGGTGATGTATGAGACCCCTGTGTGATATTATGTATGTTTATTTTGTAAGTTCACAATCTTTACTATACACTTATTGTTTACGTGTTCATGTACGAATGATACACTTCAATAAAAATTTTAAAAAATTAAAAATAAAAAAAAATTACTTAGATATGACATAAAAAGCACAGACAAGAAAATAAATGACTTCATAAAAATAGAAACTTCAGCTCTTCAAAAGACATTCTTAAGAAAACAAAAAGGCAAGCCACAGTTGGTATACATATATCTGACAAAAGAATATAGCAATATGAAGAAGATAAACAATTTAAAAAGTGGGCAAAAAATGTGAACAGATATTTTACAAAAGAAGATATATGACCAATAAACACAAGAAAAGAAACTCAAAATTATTCTCCATGAAATGTACGTTAAAGTCACAATGATATATATCCAAACATCCATAAGAATAGCTAAAATTAAAAAGACTGTCAATACCAAGTATTGGCAAGGAAGCAGAGCAATTGGAATTTGGACATATTGCTGGAAAAAATGTAAACTGGTCAAGCATTTGGAAAACACTTTGACAGTCTCAAAAAAGACACACTTACTTTATGACATAGGACATTCACTCCTAGATATCTACCCAAGAAAAACGGAAACAAGGTTCACACAAAGACATGTACATAGCCATTTCAGCCAGAATGCCAAAAGTTGAAAAAAATCCATACTTCCAAAAAGAGATGAATGAATAAACAAACTCTGGTAGATCCATACAATAGAAACTACTCAGCAATAAAAAGAAATGACTTAACCAACACATTAAACATGGATGAACCTCAAAAACATCATGTCACACAAAAGAAGCCTTACATAAGAGAGTATATAATGCACTAGTCCAGTTACATGCAACTTTATAAAAGATACCTAATCTGTAATTACAGAAAACAGATGAGTGGTTGCCTGGGGTCAAGGTAAAAGGAGCATTGGCTGGGATAGGCACACTGAACTTTTAAGAGTGATAAAATATTCTATATTTTAATTTTGGAGGTATTCAGGTATATAAATGTGTCCAAATGTATAATTAAAATGGGTGAATTTTACGGTGTGTCAACTATACCTCAATAAAGTTGATTTAGTAAAAAATCCTTAACAGGGACAACCAACTCTCATGTGATAAAGACCTAGCTTCCTCTCCTTTTATCATCGACTGTTTTTTTCCTCTTTTCTGTGCTCCCCAGCAAATGCTCTCTGGGAATTTGCACATGTTATTCTCTGCATTCACATAGTTAACATCTACTCCTCCATCAGATCTCAGATCAAATGACTTTCTCTGGAAAATCTAACCAGACCTTCTAGTCCTCTTGTTACATGGATTCCTGGCTCCCCATGAACAGAAAATGAATGAAAAGAAAATATTATTTAACCCTGAGTGGACACTAATCAGAAACAGGTCAGTCTTTCAGACATTACATATGCCACAAATAAAGTCCTGCTATATTTGAGAGAGGGAACACTGCCAGGAAGACATAATTCTGAGATGGGAAAACCACTCTAGTTTGGTGTTGCTGCCAAGGAATCTGATATAATTCCGACTGGACAGTAGCAATTCTGGATTCATTCACTTAAGTTCAATAGTATCAGAATGAAAGAAATCGGGAAGTGGATTTGGCTCAACTGACAGAGCATCTGCCTACCATATGGGAAGTTCAGGGTTCAAACCCTGGGCCTCCTGACCCATGTGGTGAGCTGGCCCACGTGCACACACAGTGCTGATGCGCGCAAGCAGTGCTGTGCCATGCAGGGGTATGTCCCTCGCAAAGGAGTGCAACCCACAAGGAGAGCCGCCACGCGTGGAAAAAAGCGCAGCCTGCCCAGAAGTGGCACCACCCACACAGAGAGCTGATGCAGCAAGATGATGCAACAAAAAGAGCCACAGGTTCCCAGTGCCACTAACAAGAATGCAAGAGGACACAGAAGAACACACAGCGAATGGACACAGAGAGCAGATAACTGGGGGGCAGGAGGGGAGAGGAGAGAAATAAATAAAAATAAAAATAAATCTTAAAAAAAAAAAACCCTCCTTTAAAAAAAAAAAAAAGAATGAAAGAAATCATTCTACATGTCTAAAAATCCAACATCACTCAAAGCTGAATTTGAGGACTTCCAGGAGAATGGCATACTACACAGACACGGGACTCTCTTTTCTCACAGAAAAATAGCTAGGGGCCAGGCTGAATTGGCCTGGAAAAAAGATCGTCTAGGGTTTAGGACACCAGGAGAAGGCTAGACATCACCCAGAAAAGAGAGGGACAGAAGAGGAGAATCACAACTGCAAAACTGTGAGTTGAAATCAGCGGCTGTTACTGCCGGCAAGGGACTAAAAGATCTGGGACTAATGAGATCAAACCCACCTAATCTGCCTCTCTAATAACCAGGACTGATTGTTGAGGACATGGAGGGAGCAGAAGTATTTCCTATCCTGGGAAAAGGGTAGGGACTGCCAGAGAAGGCTTAAGAATTATCTCTAAGAAACTTTGAACTGCAAGGTGCTTAACCTCCAGGCAGGAACCTCTGCCACATGGATCCAACCTGGGTTGCAACAAACTCCAACAGGGATTGAATTTAGAGGGCTGCCAAAGAGCACCATCTGCTGGCAGACTAAAGAGGTGCATGTGAGCTTTTATAGCCTTTATAGCCTACCTCCCCAAGGTCCTAGGAAACGGGTTTGTAACCTATTGCTGGGTCCAGAGCCAAGTTTTGAGCAACTAAAGGACAATTCTAATCATTCAGGTTGAACCAAGAATCAAAGAGCAGCAGTACTACACAGTGTCCCACCACTAAATTCCTACAAAAGAGAAAGAAAGTGAGCATCTGAGAAAACTACCATTCTAATCATATGCCTAGATATCAGGAAAAATTACTGAGAAAATGGAAGACATGGCTCAAGAAAAGGAACATATTAAAGCCCCAGAAAAGACACAGGATTTGAGATAACTAATTAAGAAGATGCACACAAATTTCCAAAATCAAATTAATGAGTTGGAAGACAATATGGCTAAAGAGATAAATGATATCAAGAAGACACTGAGCAAGCACAAAGAAGAATTTGAAATCCTGAATAGAGAAGTTAACAGAGCTCACAGGAATGAAAGATACAATAGCTGAGATCAAAAACACATTAGAGCAGACTCAAAATGATAGAAGAAAGAATAAGTGATACCAAAGAAGGAACAGCTGAAATTGAAGTGAGAAAAGAACAGAGAGAGAAAAGAATGGAAAAAAATTTGAGCAGAGGTTCAGGGAACTGAATGACAACATGAAACACAGTAACATATTTGTCACGGGAGTTCATGAAGGAGAAGAGAAGGGGGAAAGGGCAGAAAGAGTATTTGAGGAAATAATGGCTGAAAATTTTCCAACTCCAATGAAAGAAATGAACTTACATGTCCAAGAAACACACCGTATGCAAATCAGAATAAATGTGAAAAGACCTACTACAAGATGCATACTACAAAGAGTATCAAATGTCAAAGATAAAGAGAAAATTCTGAGGGCAGAAATACAAGAGATATACATATACAAGAGATGCCCAGTAAGTCTTAGCACAGATTTCTCATCAGAAATCAGAAGAGGGAAGCAGATTTGGCCCAACAGATAGGGCGTCTGCCTACCTCATGAGAGGTCCAAGATTCAAACCCAGGGCCTTCTGACCCATGTGTTGAGCTGACCCACATGCAGTGCTGATGCACGCAAAGAATGCTGTGCCATGCAGGGATGTTCCCCGTGTAGGGGAGCCCCACGCACAAGGAGTGCACTCTGTAAGGAGAGCCGCACGCAAAAAAAGTGCAGCCTGCCCAGGAATAGCACCATGCACACACAGAGAGCTGAAGCAGCAAGATGATGCAACAAAATGAGTGCCGCTGACAAGAATACAAGCGGACACAGAAAATCAGACAGCAAATGGACCCAGAAAGCAGACAACTGGGGGGGTGAAGAGAAATAAATAAGAAAATAAATCCAAAATAAATAAATAAATAAAAGTCCATCTCTTATTGAAAAAAAAAATCATAAGAGGTGAGAAGACAGCGGTATGATACAATTACAATACTGAAAGAGAAAAACTGCCAGCCAAGAATTCTTTATTTGGCAAAATTGTCCTTCAAATATGAAGATGAGCATAAAATATTCACAAAAAAACAGAAACTAAGAGAGTCTATAAAAAAGAATCCACCTTTGCAGGAAATATTAAAGAAAGACTTAACACCTGAAAGCAAGACAGGAGAGAGAGGGTTGGACGAGAGTACAGAAGAACAAACAGCAGAAAGGATAACCAAAGAGTAAAAACACAAATAAAAATATATGACTTGACATATGAAACCAAAGAGTAAAATGGTGAAAATAATAATGCATTTACAGTAACATCATTGAATGTGAATGAATTAAATTCCCCAATCAAAAGATAGAGGATGAGAGAATGGATAAAAAAACAGGAGGAATCCATATGCTGCTTACAAAAGATTCATCTTATACCCAGGGATACAAACTGGCTGAAAGTGAAAGGCTGCAAAAAGATACTCCATAGAAATATTAACAAAAAAGAGCAGGGGTAGCTATAATAACATTGGACAAAACAGATTTTAAACACAAAAATGTTATGAGAGATCCAGAAAGCCATTATTTATCAATAAAAAGGGAAACCCACCAGGAAGAAATTGTAGTAAAATAACTATGCACCTAACCAGGGTTCCCCAAAATATATGACACAAAAATTCTGGAAAAACTGAAACAAGAAATAGACATCTCTACAATAATCGTTGGAGATTTCAACACACCACTCATATCATTAGATAGAACAACTAGACAGAAGATCAATAAGGAGACAGAGAACTTGAACAATATGAAAAACAAGTTGGGGGAAGCAGTTGTGGCTCAATCAATTGGGCTCCCATCTACCATATGGGAGGCCCTGGGTTCACGTCCCGGGGCCTCCTTGTGAAGGCAGGCTCACCCGCAAGTGCTGCAGAGAGCTGACTCAGCAAGGTGATGCAACAAAAAAGGGAGACAAGCAAAAACACAGAAAAGCATGCAGCAAATGGACACAGACAACAGACAGTAAGCAAACCATAAGGGGGGAGGGGAAATAAATCAGAAGAAGAAGAATGCACAGCAAATGGACACAGAGAGCAGACAGCACACAAAAAGCCACAAGGCGGGTAGGAAACAAAAACAAGTTAGATCTAACAAACATATACAGATCACTGCACCCAAACTCAGCAGGTTCTACATTCTTCTCAAGGGCCCATGGGTCTTTCTCCAGGACAGACAACATGTTAGGGCACAATGCAGCTCTCAGTAAAAATAAAAAGATCGCATCTTCTCAGATCATAATGGAATGAAACTGGACTTCAATAATAGACAGGAAAGAGGTAAATCTGCAAACGTGTGAAGGCTAAACAACACACTCCTAAATAAACAGTGGGTTAAAGAAGAAATTGCAAATGATTCAGATTGTTGTTTGCCAAGGAAAATAAAGAAGATTCTCTCGCTAAGAGATGGCATATGAAGGCAGAGGTCATAATGATTCTATTTCATACTAGATGGCAACCCGGAGGTCTGTGCAGCAGTTATAAAAACAGGCATGTGGAAGGGGACTATGGAATTTCCATTGTTTGGGGAACAACCCAGTTTCAGTTCTTCCAGATACTCTGCATATACAGCACATTTAAAGAGATTGAATCCATTATCAAAAAATCTACCAACAAAGAAAAGTCCAGGCTTCACAGGTGAATTCCACCAAGCATTTCAAAAAGAATTAAAACCAATCCTGTTTAAACTCCTCCGAAAAACTGAAGAGGAGGGAAAATTACCCAACACATTTTATGAAGCCAACATCACCCTAACACCAAAGCCAGATAAAGATACTACAAGAGGGAAGTAGATCTGACTCAACTGATAGGGCGTCCACCTACCACATGGAACGTCCAGGGTTCAAACCCAGGGCCTTCTGACCCATGTGATGAGCTGGCCCACGCACAGTGCTGATGCACACAAGGAGAGCCGTGCCACGCTGCAGTGTCCCCACATAGGGGAGCCCCACATGCAAGGAATGCGCCCTGTAAGAAGAGCCACTCTGCGTGAAAAAAAGTGCAGCCTGCCCAGGAGGGTGCCACACACATGGAGAGCTAATGCAGCAAGATGACACAACAAAAAGAGACACAGATTCCTGGCTCGGCTGACAAGAATGCAAGCAGACACAGAAGAACACACAGCAACTGGACACAGAGAGCAGACAACTGGAGGGGTGGGGGGAAGGGGAGAGAAATAAATAAAAAATAAATCTTAAAAAAAAAGATACTACAAGAAATTACAGACCAATCTCTCTAAAGAATATAGATGCAAAAATTCTCAACAAAATACTTGCAAATTTTATCCAACGACATATCATAAGACCAAAACATCATGACCAAGTGGGATTTTTTTTTCAGAAATTTATTTGTTTCTCTCCCCTTCCCCTTCACTGTGTGTGCTCTGTATCCATTCACTGTGTGTTCTTCTGCATCTGCATGTATTATCAGGCGGCACTGAGAAACTGTCTCTTTTTTTTGTTGTTGGCATCATCTTGCTGCATCAGTTCTCTGTGTGTGTGTGGTGCCACTCTTTTTCACATGGGGCAGCTCTCCTTGCAGAGCATACTCCTTGTGCATGGGGCTCCCCTACACTGGGGCACCCCTGCGTGGCATGGCACTCCTTGCATGTGGCAGCACTGCACATAGGCCAACTTATCACATGGGTCAGGAGGCCCTGGGTATAGAACCCTGGACCCTCAATATGGTAGGCTCTATCAGTTGAGCCACATCCGCTTCCCCCAAGTGGGATTTATTCCTGCTATGAAAGCCTGATTCAACATAAGAAAATCAATCAACATAATATACTACATTAACAAACTGAAAGGAAAGAATCACGTAATCATCTCAATCGACATAGAAAAGGCATTCAACAAAATACAGCAATCTTTCTTGATAAAAGCACTTCAAAAGATAGGAATGGCAGGAAAATTCCTTAATATAATAAAAGGGCATATAAGAAAAATCCACAGAGGGCAGGGCAAGATGGCGTCTGAGTAAGTACACCGTCATCATCTCTCTTACAAAAGACCAGCTGTGTGGTGACAGAGTCCTACTGGAGCAGGCTGTTCCAGGAACCTGCAGGGCGTGAGGTGTCTGGACATCAATCTGGAGAGACTGCAACAGAATCAGTGTTTGCTCAAGGTAGAACTGTGGGTTTCTAACACTCAACATGGAAGCCATGGGAAGGTAAATCCCTCCCCCATTAGGGCTAAGACACGTGGGTTCACTGAGAACTGCTGGTAGTGGGGAGGAGTTTCCAAGCTCCATGTACCCCAAACCCATGAACCCCAAGCCTGTGTCCCCTGAACCCACGCGGCCCATGCTGAATACACCAAGTTCACGTTCTCCCTGGCCACTGTTTCCCGAGCCCGGCACTCCTGGATTTTAATCCGGCATTGTCCTACCCCCTGGACACAGACTAACTCCAGAAGTGGGAGAGTTTAGGTGGCAGGTGCAGAGAGGCCAAGGAGTGCAGGTTCAATTTTCTGGACCCCCCCTTTTTACTGAGTTTGGAGGAAATATTATCTAACTTGGGGAGAGCCTAGGAATAGAGAAGAGGCAAATCTGGTGAGAGAACCCAATTTACCTAAACGCCCTGGGATAGGAAACTTGGACTGCGAGAAGATAGAGTCAGAAAATCAACCAGCCCCCTTGTAGCACACCTAAGGGAAAGGGACAGTAGGACGTGCTTTACAGGCTTCCAATAGCATATTTAGGGTTCCTGGCAAGGGATGGGAGCTTTATCAAGAAATTAGGAGTCATTATTTTCTCAGATGAGTTGGTTCACCAGGCACCCATTTGAATTTCCTACAGGAGCCATCATGCACCCTTCCTGCTGCCTTGGGAGAGAAGCAGGTGAGGAAGGGAGAAAAGGGGAAGGTCAGACTCCTAAGCAGTTTATTCAATTGCAAAGAGGATTCCTTACCTGGGGCCCTGCCTGGTCTTTTTTGTTCGTTTGTTTTCTTGTTTTTTTCTTCCTCTTTATCCCCCAATCCACCACGCTTTTTTTCTTTCTCTTTTTTTTCCCCTCTGCTTTTTTTTCCCTTCACTCTTTCTTTCTCCTTTTTTTCCCCCCTTTTTTCTTTTTTTATATTAGTGCTGCAGACAACATTTCTTATTTGCTGTACTTCCTCTTCTTCAATTATCTCTTTTCTGTGTGTACTGATTTTGGCTACCAACACTATCCGGTTTCCTTTACAACATTCTCTCTTCCATCATTTATTGTTTCTCTTACATTCTACCTCTCTCTGTTTAGCCCCCAATATTTCTGACTTTTTATTTCTAAAACCTCTAATCTGTTTTCTATCATTTATTCACTCTTTGTTATTGTCTTTGCTTTTCTTCTTCCGTCTCTCCTGACCATACTGAACTTTTAATTCATAGTATATTCCTCCCCATATTCAGTATAATATCTCATTATAAGTACTCTACTTTTTTATGGTTATAACTATACACAGCTTCCATGAGTTCTATATACATTCTCCTAAATCTCACATGGATCTCCTGCTAACACTCACTATCAATACTACTATTATATTTTTCTTTTCTTACCCCTTTTGCTTTCTCTGGACCTACTATTTAACTTTGAGGGAACTTAGACAACAACAAGGAAATAGAATAAGAAGAAAAAAGTGACAAAGAGAAGACTTAACACACACACATAAACAACTAATTAAATCCCAAGGCTAGAATAAGAAGATAATCAACAGAATAAACCCAACAAGATAAAATGATGATGAGACAGCAACAAAAAACTACAGACTATACCAATAATCAGGAAAACATGGCCCAATACAATGAACAAACTGAAAACCAGGAAGAAAAGTGCAACATTCAACAATGAATTAAAGCTCTCAAAACATGTATCATGGACGAATTCAATGACATGGAGGAAGAGATTAAGCATACTAAGAAAACACTTAGAGAGCATACAGAAGAAATTTTGATCATGCACAAAAAGATCACATAGATGAGGGGAATCAACAGCACAATCCAAGAAATCAAAAATATACTCTCAGCAAATAACAGCAGATTTGAAGAGGCAGAGGAAAGAATTACTGATGTGGAAGATAGTACATCTGAAATCAAATAGATAGAATTAATCGATAAAAAGAGAAAAAATCCAGCAGGGACTTAGGGACCTGAATGACGATGCAAAACGCACAAACATATGCATTATAGGCATCCCAGAAGGAGAAGAGAAGGGAAAGGGGACAGAAGGGGTGTTGGAGGAAATAATGGCTGAAAACTTCCCAAACCTATTAAGGGAGATGCATATACATGTCCAGGAAGCACAACACACCCCAAACAGCATAAATCCCAACAGGCCTACCCCAAGACATATACTTGTCAAATTATCCAATGCATAAGACAAAGAGAAAATACTAAAAGGAGCAAGAGAAAAGAGAACCATCACATACAAGGGAGGCCCCATAAGATTAAGTGCTGACCTCTCATCTGAAACCATGGAGGCAAGAAGGGAGTGGTATGATACAGTCAAGGTACTAAACAAAAAGAATTTCCAACCAAGAATACTCTATCCATCAAAGCTAGCATTCAAAATGATGGAAAGTTCAAAATAGTCACAGATAAACAGAAACTAAGAGAGTATGCCAACAAGAAACCAGCCATTCAAGAAATACTAAAGAAAGTTCTGCAGGAGGAAAGAAACAAACAGAAGAGACAGAGTTGAAGGAGAGTGTAAGAACAACCAAAACTACAAAAAGAGGGGAAAAAATCAAACAACATAAGACAAACAAAAAAAAAAAAAAAAAAAATAAGGCTAATGTAAGTAATTCCTTGAAAGTAATAACACTAAATGTCAATGGATTAAACTCACCTGTTAAGAGACGCAGATTGCAAGATTGGATAAGGAAATATGACCCATCTATTTTGTCTACAAAAAACTCATCTTCGACCCAGGGTTCAAGGAGGTTGAAACTTAATGGCTGGAAAACAATCTTACAAGCAAACAATGACCAAAAAAGGGCAGGAGTAGCTATATCAATATCAGACAAAATAGACTTTAAATGCAAAACAATTGTGAGATACAAAAATGGACACTACATATTAGTGAAAGGGATAATCTTTCAAGAATAATGATTAATCATAAACATTTATGCTCCTAACAAGGGCGCCTCCAAATACATGAGGTAAACACTGGAAAAACTAAGTGAAAGATTAGATGCCTCTACAACTATAGTGGGAGACTTTAATAAACTACTATCAACTTTGGACAGAACATCTCAAAAGAGAATCAATAAAGAAACAAAAACTTTGAACAGTATATTAGAGGAGCTGGAGCTAATAGACATATACAGAACACTACACCCAAATACAGCAGGATATACATTTTTCTCAAGTGCACATGGATCATTCTCCAAGATAGACCATAAGCTAGGCCACAAAGAAAGTCTCAATGAATTCAGAAAGATCAAAATCATACAAAATAATTTCTCTGACCACAGTGGAGTGAATCTGGAAATATGCAAGGGCAAGAGGCCCAGATTTCACAACAAGATATGGAAATTAAACAGCATACTCTTAGAAAAACACTGGGTCAAGGAGGAAATCTCAAAAGAAATTAATAAGTACCTTGAAATTAAAGAAAATGATAACACAACATACCAAAACTTAGGGGATGCAGCAAAAGCAGTACTGAGAGGAAAATTTATAGCCATAAATTCATACATCAAAAAAGAAGCAGAGCTAAAATTGAAGAACTAACTGCAAAGGATCGGAATACAAGGAAGTTTTCTGAACATGATAAAGGATATATATGAAAAACCCACAGCCAACATCATTTACAATGGTGAAATCCTAAAATCTTTCCCTCTAAGATCAGGAACAAGACAAGGATGCCCACTCACCCCTTCTATTTAACATTGTCTTAGAAGTACTTGCTCAAGCATTGAGGCAAAAACTAGATATAAAAGGCATCCAAATTTGAAAGAAAGAAGTGAAAATTTCATTATTTGCAGATGACATGATCTTATACATAGAAAACCCTGAGAAGTCTATAAGACAGGTTCTAGAATTCATAAACGAGTTCAGTACAGTCGCAGGTTATAAGATCAATGCACAAACATCAGTAGCATTTCTGTACACCAATAGTGAGGAAGCTCAGGAGGAAATCAAGAAACAAATACCATTTACAATATTAAAAATTAAATTAAAAAATCAAATACCAAGGAATAAATTTAACTAAAGATGTAAAAGACTTATACACAGAAAACTAGACAACACTGTTCAAGGAAATCAAAGAAGACTTAAATAAATGGAAGAACATTCCCTGTTCATGGATAGGAAGACTAAATATTATTAAGATGTCTATCCGACCAAAACTGATCTACACATTCAATGCAATCCCAATAAAAATCAACAACAGCATTCTTTAATGAACTAGAAAAATTAGCTATGAAATTTATTTGGAAAGGAAAAAGGCCCCGAATAGCAAAAGACATATTGAAAAAGAAAAATGAAATTGGAGGAATCACACTACCTGACTTCAAAACATACTACAAAGCTACAGTAGTGAAAACAGCACGGTATTGGCACAAGGATAGACACACTGACCAATGGAACCAAACAGAGAGATCTGATATAGATCCCCATATACACAGTCATATAATATTTGATAAGGCCACCAAACCCTCTCAACTGGAAGAGAATGGCCTATTCAACAAATGGTGCCTGGAGAACTGGATATCCATATGTAAAAGAATGAAAGAAGATTACCAACTCACACCTTATACAAAAATCAACTCAAGATGGATCAAAGACCTAAATACAAGAGTTAAGACCATGAACATTTTGGGAAGCAAATGTTGGGAACCATCTACAGGACCTTGTAATAAGAAATGGCTTCATGAATGTCACACCAAAAGCACCAGCAGCAAAAGAACAAATAGATAAATGGGACTTCCTCAAAATTAAAGCCTTCTGTACCTCAAAGGAGTTTGTCACGAAAGTGAAAAGAGAACCTACACAATGGAGAAAATATTTGGTAACCATATATCTGATAAAAAACTTATATCCTGCATATATAAAGAAGTCCTGTATCTTGAAAAGGAAAACAACCCACTTAAAAAATGGGAAAAAGATTTAAACAGACACTTCTCCAAAGAAGAAATACAAATGGCTAAACAACACATGAAAAAATGCTCCATATCTCTAGCTATTAGGGAAATGCAAATCAAAACTACAATGATACCATCTTACTCCCATAAGATTGGCAGCTATGAAAAAAACAGAAGAATACAAGTGCTGGAGAGGATATGGAGGAGTGGGAATATTCATCCACTGGTGGTGGGAATGCAGAAGGATCCAGCCATTCTGGAGGACAGTTTGGCAGTTTCTCAAAAAACTAGCTATAGATTTACCATATGACCCAGCAATTCCATTGCTGGGTATATACCCAGTAGAACTGAAAACAAGGACACAAACTGATAAATGCACACCAATGTTCATAGCAGCATTGTTCACCATTGCCTAAAGTTGGAATCAACCCAAATGCCCATCAGCAGGTGAATGGATAAATAAAATGTGGAATATACATACAATGGAATACTACTCAGCTTTAAGAATGAATACACTACAAACACATGTGATAACATGGATGAATCTTGAGAACCTTATATTGAGTGAAGCAACCCCGGCATTGAAGGACATATACTACATGACCTCAGTGATATGAAGTGGGTAAATCAAGCTGCCTCAGAGAGCAAGAGACCGGATGATGGGCTTAAGGGAATTTGGGGAGTAGAGGAAGGTTGAGAGCTGACACCTACCTGGGTGAAATCTATGATAAGCTGGAGGTAAGTATTTGTACAGGGAAGGGATAAGATGGGGGCATGGGGATACCTTTGGGTGGGGCTTTGTGGGCTTAAGGGGGGGCTAGGGATGGGGGATGGGTAGTATGGCCCAGGAAACTAGGGGAGGGTGGGGAAACATATGAACATGGGAGATTGTCAGGTATGTGGCTGAGAGTATAATATTGAGAAAACTTTTTCAAATATATAATAAGGAAGGTTACCTGTTTAAGATGCTTAAAGGGGAGAATCTGACACAGGACGGCTTCTAGGTAGTGTGTGAGTGCTCATTTTGTCATAGTGGGTTATATCATTGGATGGAGATACAATGATCTCCACACACAATGAAAGTGAAGGTATACCCACATCCTGGGGAGGACTGATGTTCTCAAATAGAGAGAATTGTGTCTCTCCAGAGAAATGGTGGCTCCCAATGCATTAGGGCAGTCGAGTATGTCAAGCCCTCAATATTGTTACAAGTATCTCTGAATATGGCCCTTCAAGCACTGAAGAGTGATTGTCACTGTGGTCCCTGAGGGGATGGGAAAAGAGATACTGAATAGGTAGAAGCAGTTTAACTGTGGGGCAATGGAAGTGTTCCACAAGATTATGCAAGGATGGATGTAGGACATGTTAAATTACACCAAAAATACATAGGGGCCTATAGGCTAAAATGTAGATCATAATGTAAAACATAAGATAACTAAAAATTTAGAAAATTGTATAGTCTAGAATATAAATCACAATGTAAACCCAAGTGTAACCTTGTTTGAAAGCTATTGTCTCAATATCTGTACATCAGTTGCAGTAAATATAGTATGAACATGTATACAGATTATTGATGGGGAAGGGACAAATTGTCTAATGTTGAATATGTGAGAGTACCGTATATTATATATATTAATTACTGTGGTCTAAAACTTTTGTGAAGAAAGGCTTAATAATTAGAAAAAGAAAAAGAGAAAGAAAGGACGTAGACACTAAGGAAGAGATGGAAGAAGTTGTCTTGCCAATGTGCATAAAGGGCAACACTTACTGCAGTGATGGAAGGCAAAACATCAAAAACAAAGCTTTCTCATTTTTTAATTTTTGATACCCCCATTTATTTTTACTTTAATTTTTCTAAATTAGTATGTATTCTATATCTAACTTTTAAACCCATCACTATATTCCATTTTACTATTAATGGAACCTGGCAATATATTGGGCTTCATTTTCAGGGAGGTTTTAGACCACAAAGGGGTTCAATGGTGGAGGGGAAAGAATACTAGTGTGGGGTGTTATTAGTGGGGGGCTCATGGTTGGGAGTTCTCCAGGGCATATGTGTGGGGTGCATAAAAATGTTTGGATATCTTCATAGTGGTTACAGTTGGGAACGATGGCTGGGGGAGTGCTGAGTTCCTGGCCAGGGGAGCTCTGTCACATTCCCTAATGGAACAGCAACAATCCCCCGAGTGCAGTGGCTAAGACCAATAAGTAAGTATGGTCCAACAAGGAGCCCCTTTTTTTTTTTTTTAAGATTTATTTTTTATTTATTTCTCTCCCCTCCCCCGGTTGTCTGCTCTCTGTGTCCATTCGCTGTGTGTCCTTCTGTGACACACACAGCGGCAGCTCTCTGTATGCACTGCGCCATTCTTGGGCAGGCTGCACTTTCTTGCACACTGGGCAGCTCTCCTTACGGGGTGCATTCCTTGTGTCTGGGGCCTCCCTATGCGGGAGACACCCCTGTGTGGCATGGCACTCCTTGCACACATCAGCACTATGCATGGTCCAGCTCCACACGGGTCAAGGAAGCCCAGGGTTTGAACCATGGACCTCCCATGTGGGAGGCGGATGCCCTATCCATTGGGCCAAGTCTGCTTCCCCAACAAGGAGCCCTTGATGCTAATGACTATGCTTGTGAGCCTCTGCCTGAAATAAGAACTAAGCATAGAGCTGCAGGTGCCTAAGACTTACATCCTAGGAGCCTCCATGTTGCTCAAATGTGGCCAGTTTCAAAGCCAAACTCAGCATGTAAATGCATTGCCTTCCCCCCAGTGTTGGACATGACTCCCGGGGATGAGCCTCCCTGGCACTGAGGGAATACTACCAAGTACCAGTTGATGATGTGGCTGGAGAACAACCTTGAATAAAAGGGTCAACTCAGACCAGCAGAATATCTCGGCCTACTGTAATATCAGGAGTTAAAAATGCCTTTTTTTTTTTTTAAAGATTTATTTATTTATTTAATTTCCCCCCCTCCCCTGGTTGTCTGTTCTTGGTGTCTATTTGCTGCGTCTTGTTTCTTTGTCCGCTTCTGTTGTCGTCAGCGGCACGGGAAGTGTGGGCGGCGCCATTCCTGGGCAGGCTGCTCTTTCTTTTCACACTGGGCGGCTTTCCTCACGGGCGCACTCCTTGCGCGTGGGGCTCCCCCACACCGGGGACGCCCTTGCATGGCACGGCACTCCTTGCGTGCATCAGCACTGCGCATGGGCCAGCTCCACACGGGTCAAGGAGGCCCGGGGTTTGAACCGCGGACCTCCCATGTGGTAGACGGACGCCCTAACCACTGGGCCAAAGTCCGTTTCCCAAAAATGCTTTTTGACCTTGAATAAAAGGGGGAAATGAAAAGGACAAATGAGTTTATATGGCTATGAGTCTCCAAAAAGGAGCCAGGAGATCATCAGAGATGTGGCCCTTACACACACCTCAGCAGAGTCCCAGAGACAGCTAAAGTTGATACAACTCCAGGTGCTGGTTCTTCTGAGGACTACAGAGACCCACAAGTTCTATGGTCATGGCAGATGGACTTCAGTGTCATGTCAGTTGGCCCTACTTTGGAGTTTGTGTTCCTGAGTGTGATGAAGTTGGACTCAGATGTGATCTTTGTTCACAAGCCTCTCCTGTCACTTTTACCAGACCTGGGGCTGGCACTGCGGTATAGTGTATACTCAGGGGACCTGAATCTCTGGACTGTCCATATGATAACCAGGCCCTGAGCCTCAACAGACTTGCAACTCCTACCCTCTGGTTTATTAGACTTAGCCCAGTCAGCTAACAGGGAGGTGAAGAAAGGCAACCACTACACCAGGGAGCCAAGAGTGCCTACAACTGCAAACAGGAGAACTGCATCCATCATCGAAGTGGAATCTAAGCACCCTCTCGATACAGAGGTGGTGTGGACATAACCATCCCAGGGCCCACAGAATGGAGAAACAGAGTATGGATTAGAGTGGAATTACTGATATTCTAATCTGTAACTACTGTGATTAGTAATGGAAGTAAATGTAGCATTGAGATGGAGAAAATGGCCACAGTAGCTGCTGAGGGTGGGGAGTGGGAAGAAGAGATGTGATGTGGGGCATTTTCAGGACTTGGAGTTGTCCTGGGTGGTACTGCAGGGACAGTGACTGGACATTGTATGTCCTCCCATTGCCCACTGGGTGGACTGGGGGAGAGTGTAAACTATAATGTGGACCATTGGCCATGTGGTGCAGCAATGCTCAGAGATATATTCACCAAGTGCAATGAATGGCCCATGATGTTGGAGGAGGTTGTTGTTATGGGAGGAGTGGGGTGAGGGAGGTGGGGGGGCGTATTGGGACCTCATAATTTTTTAATGTAACATTAAAAAAATAAAGACAGGGAAACGGACTTTGGCCCAGTGGTTAGGGCGTCCGTCTACCACATGGGAGGTCCGCGGTTCAAGCCCCGGGCCTCCTTGACCCGTGTGGAGCTGGCCCATGCGCAGTGCTGATGCGCGCAAGGAGTGCCCTGCCACACAGGGGTGTCCCCCGCGTAGGGGAGCCCCACGCGCAAGGAGTGCACCCATAAGGAGAGCCGCCCAGCGCAAAGGAGGGAGCAGCCTGTGGAGGAATGGCGCCGCCCACACTTCCCGTGCCGCTGATGACAACAGAAGCGGACAAAGAAACAAGACGCAGCAAAAAGACACAGAAAACAGACAACTGGGGGAGGGGAGGGGAATTAAATAAATAAAAATAAATCTTTTTAAAAAATAAATAAATAAATAAAGACAAAGAAATTTTTTTAAAAAAGGAAAAGAAAAATCCACAGCCAACATCATACACAATAGGTTAACACTGAAAGCTTTCCCTCTAAGATCAGAAACAAGACAAGGTTGCCCACTGTCACCACTGTTATTCAACATTGTACTAAAACTTCTAGTTAGAGAAATTAGACAAGAAAAAGAAATTAAAGGCATCCAAATAGGAAAAGAGGAAGTAAAACTCTCACTATCTGCAGATGACATGATACTATATTTTAAAAATTCTAAAATGTCTACCACAAAGCTACTTGAGCTAATAAATGAGTTCAGCAAAGTAGTAGGATATAAGCTCAACATCCCAAAATCAGTAATGCTTTTGTACAATAGTATTGAACAATCTGAGGAGAAAATCAGGGGGAAAATTTCATTAACAAGAGCAACAAAAAGATTCAAATACCCAAGAATGAATTTAACTGAAGAAGTATAGGACCTATATGCAGAAAACTACAAAACAATGCTAAAATAAATCAATGAAGGCCTAAACAAATGGAAAGATATTCTGTGTTCACATATTGGAAGACTAAATATTGTGAAGACATCAATCCTACCCGAAATGATTTTTAGATAGATTCAATGCAATACCAATAAAAATTCCAACAGCCTACTTTACAGACATAGAAAAGACAATTACCAAATTCATTTGGAAGGGAAAGTACACCCAACAGCCAAAAGCATTCTAAAAAAGAAGAGTGACCCTGGGAGGAATTTCATTGACTGACCTTATTACATATTGCATATTACAAAGCTACAGTGGTCAAAACAGCAAGGTATGGCATAAAGATAAGACACACTGATCAGTGGAACAGAACTGAGACTCCAGAAGTGAACCCTCGCCTCCACGGTCAACTGGTTTTTTAAAAACCTACTAAGTCCATGTTAATGGGACAAAACAGTCTCTTCAATAAGTGGTGTTGGGAGAACTAGGTATCTATTAACCAAAACAATGAAAGGGGACCCCTATCTCACTCCCTATAACAAGAATCAACTCAAAATGGATCAAAGACCTAAAAAAGCCAGGACCATAAGACTACTAGAAGAAAATATAGGGAAACATCTCAAAGATCTAGTGGTAGGTGGTGGTTTCTTGGACGTTATACCTAAAGCATCCACAGCAAAAGAAAAAATAGATAAACGGGACCTTCTCAAAATTAAACACTGTTGCACCTCACAGGACTTTGCAAAAAGGGTGAAAAGGCAGCCAAGTCAAAGGAAGAAAATATTTGGAAATCACATATCTGATAAGAGTTCAATATCCATGATATATAAAGAGATGGTTACAACTCAACAATAAAAAGGCAAATAACCTAATTCAAAAATGGGTAAAAAATGTCCACAGAAGAAATAAAAATGGCAAAAAATGTTCAATATCACTAATGATTAGGGAAATGCAAAACAAAACTACAATGAGATATCATTTCATACCTATGAGAATGACCCTTATTAAAAAGACAGAGAACTAACTACAAGTGTTGGAGAGGATGTAGAGATAAGAACACTCACGCACTGTTGGTGGGAATGCATAATGATACAGCCACTGTGGAGGACTGTTTGGCATTTCCTAAAGAAGGTGAATATAGATTTGCCACATGACTCTGCAATACAACTACTAGGTATTTACCAAGAAGAACTGAGAGCAGTGACATGAATAGACATGTACACACCTATGTTCATAGTGGTGTTATTCACGATTGCCAAAGTTGGAAACAATCCAGGAGTCCATCAACTGCTAAATGGATAAACAAACTGGTTTATTCATACAATAGACTATTACACAGCTGTAAGAAGAAATGAAGTCATAAAGCATATGACAACATGGATGAACCTGGAGTACATTATATTGGGTGAGGCAAGCCAGACACAAAAGTACAAACACTATATGATTGTGCTACTATGAACTAAACATATTGTGCAACATTGTATGATTCCCTTTATATAAAATGCAAATATAAATCAGTTTATAAAGGAAAAAAAAAACTGAAATTGATTCTCCTCTGAACCCTTTAAATTAAGAATGGCCTGTACTAGAATTTTCCAAGGAAGCAGATGCTCACCCACTTTCTTCTTTCTACCAATGTTGTCCAGTCTAAACTAACATCTTGACTTTACCACAACAATCACACACCAACCCAGTCTTTGCTGTAACTTAAGTCTGGTCTTATAGCAGCAAAGGCTGGCTTAAGGTAAGGAGTTGTAGACTCAGCTCTTGCAATTATTATCCATATGAATTTTAACAATTCGTTTAGTCTCTCTAGATAGCAATTTTTTTCATTTTTATTAATTCTATTCAGGGCAGGTATGCCTCCATATGTGGATCAGACAGTAATTCATTTTCTATAGCTTTCCACACTTTTCTTCTTGAATATATATTATAGCACTAAACTTAGAAACCATCCTCTTCATATTTAAGATTCATTTAAATTAGTCTCACCTTTAGTAGCACTGAATATTACAAAGTGAACCTAACTGAATCTTTTTTATTCATATATAATGGGTTTATAATATTTTTAAATGGTTTACTACTATAAAAATTCTAATGATACCACTCACAATCACTCAGTGTTTGCCATTTTTAAAATATGAAAAATAATAATGATTAAAACCCACTCTGTAGGGAAGCAAGTGTAGCTCAGTGGTTGAGTGGCTGCTTCCCATGTTCAAGATCCTGGGTTCAATCTCCAGTACCTCCAAAAAACAAACCAAAACAAAACAAACAAAAAACACTCTATAAAATAAGTAAGAATAGAACACCAAGTAAACAGAAGTACTGGAATTTAGGCAAGAGCTCAACTTTTTCTCAGGTCTCTAGCAGGTAAAATCCACATCATAATAATGTAATGGCATCAGATAAATGACAATCATTTTCTATACAGCTCATTTTGTTCACTCTTGTACAACTCTGAACCATCCTTTGACTCAAAATGACAAATGGCACCTTTCATGGTCGTAACAACTAACCTACCAGGAAAGAAGGAAGGAAGGAAGGAAGGGAGGAAGGGAGGAAGGGAAGCAGGAGGGAGGAACAGAGGAAGGGAGGAAGGGAGGAAGGGAGGCTGGCAGGCAGGCAGGCAGGCGGACGGGGGGTGGTTGGTTTCATAGCAAAATATTAAAAGATGCTAGAGAGACTTAAATTTGGAATATTGCTCACATAATCTTCATTAGAATATGATGCAAAAATAAAAGAAAGAAAATAGTCCACGCAATCATAGAAGCTGAATCAAACCAGAGCTCTAATAATTTTAAGATGGAAACCAGTGATTTCACAATATCTAATGTACAAATCTTAAATGAGCCATGACAAGAGTTGTTGTTTTTTAGTATCAAATGGATAAGTGCTTCTATATTTGTTCACTGTACTGATGCTTTTTTAAAATCATATTACATTTCACATATTGCAGTACATGAAGCAACAAGAATTTTTAACTTGGGAGAGTGGGAGTACCAACAAAAACAGCATACAAAGGATTTGCATTTATTAAAGTAGAATATTTTACCCTGATTCACAAAACTGCCACTAGCTTTTTCTATTAAAATTCAAATTATTTCCCACTGCTACCTAATTCCTTCACTACCAAACAAAAATTATGTATTTTATCTATTGATACTGTCTAATTTAAGGATGTCACAGAAACCTTATATTTGTTCATTCAATAATAATTTTATAACCTTACTGAAATAACACAATATATTCATATAATGTTGATTACTTAATATCACAGATAAAAATAATTGTGGTAATTAGTCAAGTATCAGTGGGAAATGTTTTCATTGTAACTTTATAAATATATGATATTTCTGTGCCACATTTTTTGGCTTTAAGTAACAGAAAAGTCCTTTTATACACAGAATCAGTACTTTTATTAAATGCATTCATACATTACAGCTATACATTATAGACTTCTAGGAAAAAATGTACATAATTATTGCATTAGTTTTTTTTTAACCTTTGACTAGATGTGGGTATTTAAAATATTCTACTGATTCAAATAATTGAAATATCATTTTATTACATTTTATTCCTGCTTAAGGAATTACCTTGGTATTAGAAAAGAAAGAGCGGGAAAAAGAAATTTTTTTTTAGCATATTAAGGGAACAAAAGTTCCTACCTGTTTCAACCTCATGAAGAAGGTCTCAGTGAAAGTCTTTCTGCTGAAATACCAAAATCGCTCATTTGCAGGGTACACACGAACTACTGTCTCCAGAAGAAAGCGGACAGGCTCCACCACCTCTGTGACTACCATATCCACTGCCACAGTCATGTACACTCGTTTATCTACAGTAGAAAAATTTAATTGCAGGTCATGAAAATAAACAATGGTAAGACATACATGCAGCTTCTGGTCAAAGATATAGCATGTAACCAAATGCCAGAGAAAAAGACTCATTTTAATTGAATTTAATAAATAGGTAGAAATGCCTTCTAACTTATAAGAAACAACATAATATTTTGTTGGGGATCAGGGACCATACCATATTTATATCTGCATTAATCAATTATACTCTAATTATATACTTAATGAATAAGTGAATAAACCAACAAACTCTACTTGTAACTATAAGATAAATACTTAAAAATTAAAATCACACTATCTCCTTGTCATGGAGTTTATAAATTTTACTAAGATGATGACAAACACTCATATAAAATATATGTTTATGAAATGGTTATCCATTGCTCGCTATAAATTCCAAACTCCTTAAGGACCACCATGATCTAGTCCCTAATTCTTTTTTTTCTTTCCTTTTTTTTTTTAAAGACTTATTTTTATTTATTTCTCTCCCTTTTCCCCCCGTTGTCTGCTCTGTGTCCATTTGTTGTGTGTTCTTCTGTGTCCGCTTGCATCGTCAGGCAGCACTGGGAAACTACGTCTCTTTTTGTTGCGTCATCTTGCTGCATCAGCTCTGTGTGTGTGTGATGCCACTCCTGGGCAGGCTGCACTTTTTTCATGCAGGGCAGCTCTCCCTGCGGGGTGCACGCCTTGCACGTGGGGTACCCCTATGCAAGGGTGCCCTGCGTGGCACAGCACTCCTTGCCCACGGCAGCATTGCACATGGACCGGCTCACCACACAGGTCAGGAGGCCCTAGGTATTGAACCCTGGACCCTCCATATGGTAGGCAGATGCTCTATCAGTTGAGACACGTCCGCTTCCCCCTGATTCTTTCTCCAACATTTTCTCTAGACATTCACATTCTACACCTACCACACAATTCACTTTGGTTCATGTAAAGTATCTGCTCCCTCCTGTTTCTAAAACTTCACACTTGTTATTCTCACCGCCTAGAACATTCCACTTGTCCCCTTGCCTGGCAACTACCTATTATCCTTCAAGTCTCAGTTTATGTGTTAGTTTTCCTATAAGGCTTGCCTAGTCATAATTAAGTACTCCTCTGTTCTTCCCTGCTACTCTACACTAATCCTAACATGTCACCAATCACACTGTATACATTCCATAAAAATGAAGGAATTATGTATTGCCTCATCATTTTGCCTCCAATACCTAGTGCAGTGTCTAACACAGAACATATGATCAAAAACTGTACTTTAACTGACTGGCAAGCTATTTTGACATAAATCTAGATGAAGCATACTTCCATAAGAATCTATTACCTGAATTGAATTTAATTATTCATAACAGTTTACTTAGCCTATACTACTGAATCAATCACGTGAAAAGGTAATAACAGAATAGCAGGAGGTATTTAAATTCTATTTTTAACTTTGGCCAGATGATAATATTTGCCTTTAAGTCAGATCATTTTACCAAGAGCAAGTTTCCTTTTTGGGAAAATTAAAATACTGGTATCTGTCATTTTCTGTGTGAGCCACATCAGAAGTTTAAGCATTTCTAAGATAAAACCTATCAAATGCTTTCCTTTCCTCAGTAATAATTGTAATATAAAAATACAAGAAAGTGCAGTATTAGCAAAGGTTTTCAGAGCTTTACATGAAAAAAATATATAAAGTGGCTTGTTTTTATTTTACTAAATGATTATTGAGGTAAGGGGGATTACCCTATTTGTACTTAATCATAACTAGTTTACTATAGTCTGATAGTTTCATAAAATGACATTTCTTTGCATGCCTAGACCAGGATAGAACCATGACCCATGAAATTAATGAGAGCTTTCCTTATATAAAAAACAAATTGTAAAAAAATAAAGAAAAAAAATTGTACTTTAGGACATGATACATTTTGTATACAGTGCAAAATGTAAACCATTAACCATGGTTAGTAGCAATGCTTCGATACTTGTTCATCAATTGTAACAAATATACCATACTCATGTAGGATGTTATTGGTAGGGGAGAATGGGCGGAGCGGCATATAGGAAACCCCTGTATTTTCCATATGACTGTTTTGTAACCGAAAGCTTCTTGGATAATAAAGACAGAAAGAAAAAAAGACACTGGGGGAATATAGAGAAGAAATTGTCAATAGTTTTAAAAGATAACAAATCTTACAGTGAGGAAAGGGACAATGAAAAAAACTTTTATTTTAAAATTTTATTTAATTTTTTTGGCTTTGATTTTGGGGAGGTTTTCAATTGCATAAGGTTTGCAATTGTGGCAGGGGAGGATCACTGGTGCAGCGTATCAGTGGTGGGGGGTGGAATGTGTGGGGAGGGATGCACCTGGGGCATACCTGTTTGGAATATGAATGTGTTCATATGGTCATGGGATACTGTCTAGAGTACATGGGCGGTGCCTATTGAAGGACAACAAACAAGTACACCAGGCCCTTGATACTGATACTTGTACTTATGAACCTTGTTTTTGTGAAATTGAAAAAGCCTAGTAATATATACTGCCTAAGAGGTACCTCTTGAAAGCCTTCTTGTTGCTCAAATGTGGCCTCTCACTAAGCCAAACTCAACTTATAACCTCACTACTCCCCCTGGCATGGGTCATAACTCCCGGGAATGAGCCTCCCTGGCACTGAGGGATTATTACCGAGTGCCAGCTAGAGATGCATTTGGAAAAAAGGTCAAGACTACAAGGAGGAAATATTAAATACAAATGAGTTTTTATGGCTAAGAGATTTCAAAGTGAGTCATGAGGTCATTCCAGGGGTTACACTTATCCACATATCAGTAGGATTTCACTGCCACAGTAAACAGAGCTTCAAGGAGGGGTGATCCTGAAGGTTCTAGAGACACATATACACTACAGGCAGGGCAAAGAACTCCAGGAAATCAGCATCCCATTGGTAGGCCTTACCTTAGAATATATGATAACCTATCTCGCCAATGTAGCAGAGTTAGACTCATTTATAATCTTCCTACACACAGATATTCTGCCCATTTTATCTGAACCTATAACTAGCACTACACCTGTTAAATATATGTCCCAGACAAATCTTTCTAACTATTCATATACCTCCTGAGCCCTGAATTGCAGCAGAGTTGCAGCCAACACCTACTCTCCAGTTCATCAGATGCACTCAGAACAACTTACAAAAGGATGATGATGGACAACACTGATCCCTCCCCCGCCGCCCAAAAAAAAAGAGTATCTACAACTGCAAGCAAGACAGTTCCATTCATGTGCCCCATGGGATCTAAGCCCTCTATCAATCAGAAACAAGAGTGGGCATCACCAGTCTCAAATCCTCAAGACAGAGGAATGAACAAACAGAAGGGGGAAATGCAACTATGAACTAAAGTGGACTTATTGTTATTCGAGTAATAGAAGAACTTATAACACTGATATAAAGACAATGATTACCAGAGATTCTGAGGGAAGGGAGAAAGAAGAAAAGGTATAACATGGGGCATTTTGGGGACACTGGAATTATTCTGCATGATATTGCAATGACAGAGAACAAACCATTACACTTTTTGTTAAAAACCTATAAAATTGTGTGGTGCAAAGTATAAACCATAATGTAAACTATAGACCATGGTTGGTAGCAATGCCTCAATATGTGTTCATCAATTGAGCTATTTTACAACTCAGTGTGTTGTTGAAAAGTGATAATTAATGCAAATGATTCCTGTCTAGAGAAATGCAAGCTGTTTCCAGTAGAATGCAATTTACTACTCATTGATTATCAACCAGTTTTGCCAGCTATACATCTATTTCTTAACTTATTTCGGCATCCTTTTCTGGATACAAATGTGTGGTATTTTGAACTATTTTTTAAACTTGCGGGTAACATCTTACTGGTTCCCTCTTTAATTAATGAGTTAAATAAAATCCTCAATATGAATGTATTTCATCTTTTGTACAATAATGATGATATCTTCTTCTAAAAATTATACTTTTAAAGTACTGAAGGTTCCACCAAGATGTCCAATAGATTCACCTGATAGGGTCAGATAAAGTTGCTAGATAAGTATGCCTAAGGAGCTGCTTATACATACACACATATCTTTTCTTGGCTCCTAGAGGTGAATTCCAAGTGCCAACGAGATTTTAGTTCTGCAACTCTTTGTTTCCCTCATTTTACTTCTCCTCTCTACCAATTTTTTGTTTTATTTTTGGTTTTAGTTTGCTTACAGCTGATAAATTATTCCCTACTGACTGCAGCAATGATTAGGAATTTGGTTTTATGGTCTGACCATTTGGTAATCTCTGACAATGGATTATAGACAACTATTCTGTGTTGGGTGAGAGATAATAAAGAATTTGGTGTTAGTCATTGTCTATTTTTCTATTATAGGTGAAAAAGCAATTAAGAATTTCATGCCCACAATGAGGGAGATGATCAGCTCTTTGACATTTCAAACAGTTTTCTGTGTCTCTTGTGTCTTCTGACCTGTGGCTAAAATTGTACCCATATCAATTATTTGTGTCAGTATACGTCTATGTCTGTAATTCAAAACAGCCTTCACCACTCATTGAGTTTACAATGTTCTTCTGTCTCCAGAGGGTAGTAAATAATTAAAGTCTCTTAAAATAAAGGAGCTCTCTTCTGAATGGTTTATAGCAAAAAATAGCTGCTTATAAAAGTCTAACATTCCTAAAGTTCCTACAAATTAAGGAAATCAGACCTTTAATAAATTAAATATGCTGAACCTAAAAAAATGTATTTCATACAATAATTTGATTCAGAAACATTTCTGGAATATATATTCACATAATTAAAGCAAATCTTTGGCAAACAAGACTAGTTTAATTATTTTGGTTAAAAATACATCCGTAGATAATATCTTCAGAATCTTGTATTATGTAAGAGATCCTTAGGTTTTACACCAAAAGCAAAAGCAACAGAATAAGCAGATAAACTGGACTTGATCAATATTAAAAACCTTTGTGCATCAAAGGAAATTATCAGAAAAATGAAGTTGACCAACAAAATGGGAGAAAGTATTTGGAAACCATATATCTGATGGGTGTTTAATATCCAGAATACATAAAGAACTCCTACAACTCAGCAAGAAAAAGACAAACAACCCAATTTAAATATAGGTATAGGACTGAAAAGACATTTCCCCAAAGAATACATACAAATGGTCAACAAGCACATAAAAGATACTCAAAAATATCAGCCTTCAGGAAATTCAAATCAAAACTATGAGATAACACCCCACACACAAAAGAATGGTCATTATTTAAAAAGAAAGGAAGGAGAGACGTCTTCGCAGAGAGTCACCATGGTTTCCTGCTTCAACAGTACTTGAACCGAACCTGGTGCTCGCCCCTGTCAGCCAGCCACCCACAGCTGCATGCCACCATCCCTCCAGTATCCCGCAGCCACTACCGCCGCCTCTCAACCACGCGCCATGATGACCACATCCCTGTCGCAGGTGCGCCAGAACTACAACCAGGACTCGGAGGCCGCCATCAACCGCCAGATCAACCTGGAGCTCTATGACTCTTATGTCTACCTGTCCATGTCTTACTAATTTGACCGTGATGATGTGGCTTTGAAGAACTTTGCCAAATATTTTCTTCACCAATCTCTTGAGGAGAGGGAACATGCTGAGAAACTAATGAAGCCACAGAACCAACAAGGCAGCTGAATCTTCAGGATATCAAGAAACCAGAACGAGATGACTGAGAGAGCAGATTGAATGCAATGGAGTGTGCATTACACTTGGAAAAAAGGGTGAATCAGTTACTACTGGAACTGCACAAACTGGGCTACTGACAAAAACGACCCCCACTTGTGTGACTTCATTGAGACCCATTACCTGAATGAGCAGGTGAAGTATATCAAAGAACTGGGTGACTACATAACCAACTTGCACAAGATGGGGGCCCTGGATTCTGGCTTGGCAAAGTATCTCTTTGACAACCACACTCTGGGAAGCAGGGATGATGAGAGCTAAACCTTATGTCAGCTTCCCCAGAGCCACAGGGTACTGCATGTGTGTTGGATTTACCTTTTCTATAAGTTGTATCAAAGTCTACCAAGTTCTTTCATTGGTACCATTCCTTCAAATAAAGTTATTTGGTACCAAAAAAAATAAATAAATAAAGGAAGGAAGGAAGGGAGGGAGAGAAGGAAGGTATAACAAGCATTGGTGAGGATATGGAGAAACAGGAACTCTTACAAATTGTTGGTGGGAAGGTAAAATGTTCCAGCCACTATAGAATACAGTTTGATGGCTACTCAGAAAGTTAAGTACAAAATTACCATATGACCCAGCAATTCTACCTCTAAATTTATATTTTAAAACTTGAAAGCAAGGAATCATGTATTTGTACACCAATGTTCATAACAGCATTATTCAAAATGGCCAAAAAGTTGAAGAAAACGCAAGTTCCCATCAACTGATGAATGGATAAAATGTGGATAAAAACACACACACAATGGAATATTATTCAGCCTAAAAGGAAATAAGTTCTGATACATGCTACAGCATTGATGAATCCTGAAGACATGTTGAGTGAAATAAACCAGACACAAAAGGATAAATATATTTCATTTTCATGAAATACCTAGAAAGTAGATTATAAGACTACCAAGGGCAAGGAGAGGAGCAGGCGGAATGGGGAGCTAATGCTTCATGGTACAAAGTTTCTGTTTAGGGTAATGAAAAAGTGGTACAACATTGTCAATGTAATTAATACTACTGAATTGTATACTTGAAAGTCGGTAAAATGGGGAATTTTATGTTGTGCATATGTTCCCACAATAAATTTTTTGAAATACTGCCAGGTTTTTTCTCTGTTTTACCAGTGTTGAAGATAAGTACATATTTTGTTCTACTTATATTTGTTTTCCTTAAACTTGTTCATATTTACTTTCTTAATAAGCATATTTAAGACTAGAAGGTAACAAACTTCATTTTAACAGGTTTTGTAATATATCACAAAGATAATTTCCAATATCTAAAAATAACTTAAAACTTGGATTAATATTAAATTAATTAATATTCATTGGATACCAGATAATCTTGAAGATAGAAGATTGGAATATTGATTGATATTAATTTTTAAATTTATACAATTTTGCTTATTTTATATAAGGAGACTATAGTTTTAGGTCATGTCAGTGAACACATTCATTTCTGTCACACAGGAATAAATGAGTGTGCCTATGGAACATTGTTTTACGAGTTTTCCAAGTCCATTAAAATAACGGGTATGACAGAAAGTTATCAATTCTCTACCCCCAAATTTCTCTTTTTTCGTTTTCTTAAGATTTATTTTATTTATTTCTCTCCCCTCCCCGCCCCCCCCAGTTGTCTGTTTTCTGTGTCCATTTGCTGCGTGTTCTTGTTTTTGTCTGCTTCTGTTATTGTCAGCGGCACGGGAATCTGTGTTTCTTTTTTGTTGTTGTTGTTGTTGCATCATCTTGCTGCATCGACTCTCCGTGTGGGCGGCGCCATTCCTGGGCAGGCTGCACTTTCTTTCGCACTGGGAGGCTCTCCTTACGGGCACATTCCTTGCGCGTGGGGCTCCCCTATGTGGGGGACACTCCTGCGTGGCAGGGAACTCCTTGTGCGTGTCAGCACTGCGCGTGGGCCAGCTCCACACGCGTCAGGGAGGCCCAGAGTGGGAGAACAGCGGACCTCCCATGTGGTAAACGGATGCCCTGTCCACTGGGCCAAGTCCACTTCCCCCAAATTTCTCTTGAAACAGAAGTTAGTTACTTTGATTAAAAGTTATAACTAAAATTTAATGGTTGACAAATACTAGGAGCAAGAGTGGCAGAAATATAATTGTGTATGTGCTTCAATTCAGTTTCTTCAAGGAAAAGAAAGTAGTTTTGTTCTAAAAAAGTACTTCTCAAATTTAATTGTCTCCAGAAACCTTTATATTCTTAGGAGTTACTGAGGACCCCAAAGAGCTTTGGTTTATATGAGTTATAACTATCAATATTCACCATATTGAAAATTGAAACTAAAAAATCCTATAAATATCTGTCTTTTGATTCATTTGAATAATCATGAATGTATTACAGGTTAATATAAATATCTTAGTATTATGATGAAATAATACTAATAGTTGTGAACATACAAAACATGCATGCATAACAACATCATAAAGGGCTTTCATACCTCACCCTATCACCAATAGCTTGCATTATTGTGAAACATTTTTAACAATAATGAAAGAGCATCCTCAAAATATTAGTATTAACCAAAGTATCTTACATTCAGTATATTTTCCCGCAACCCACCTTATTATTTTTATATCATTTATATATGAACATACATAAACAATAAGTGTATGGTAAAACCTGTAGACTTCAAAGCGACATGTATAACATCATACAGGGGTCTCATACATCAGGCACTGCCAACACCTTGCCTTATTATGAGACATCTGTTACAAGTTATAAAAGAATATCGTCAAAATCTTACTATTAACTATAGTCCATACCTTACATTTGTTGTACTTTCCCCCAACCCATCATGTATTATTATTTTTTAAATATATTTTTATTATAGAAATTATAAACTTACAAAACAATTGTGCAAATGTGCAGAATTCCCATATAACACCCACCATCAACACACCACACTATGGTGGAACATTAGTTATGAGATAATATCATCAGACTATTACCACTAACCATAGTTCACAGCGTACATTTGGCACACTTTTTCCATACTCCCACATCATCAACACAGTACATCATTGGCATAGATAAAAGAATATTACAGTATTCCTGTTAAGCACAGTCCACAGGGCACTCCAGTTGTATTTTTCCCACATTTCGCCACATTCCCACTGCCTTGCAATAGTGATGTACATCTGCTCTAGTGCACAAAGGACACTCTTGCATCTGTACCATCAACCACAGTTCTCATCCACCTCTGGGTTCACTGGGTTTTTCAGTTCCTAGATTATTCTCTAGCTTTCTTTCAACTGACATTTATATTGGTAAATGTCATTTCCAGCCCCATTCCCATTTATAAATCAGCTGTTACTCACTATAATGTGTTACCATCAATTCTATATATTTTCACAATTTTACAATCAAGTTAATTAAAACTTCTATATACATTAAGCATCAGTACTCCATCCCAGCCCTCCTCTTATCTCCTTTAAGAATAGCCCACCTACCACCAAGACTTAAAGATGTTTTCCTACATTTTCTTCTAGAAGCTTTATGGTTCTTGATTTTATATTTAGGTTTTTGACCCACTTTAAGTTAATTTTTGTGTAAAGTGTGAGACAGGAGTCCTCTTTCTTTCTTTTGTAAGTGGAAATGCAGTTTTCCCAACACTACTTGTTGAATGGACTGTTCTGCCCAAGCTGGGTGGGTTTCACAAGCTTGTCAAAAATCACTTGACCATAGATGTGAAGGTCTGTTTCTGAGCCATCAATTCAGTTCCACTGGTCTATGTGTCTGTCTTTATGCCAGTACTATGATGTTTTTACCACTGTAGCTAGATAATATGATTTAAAGTCTGGAAATGAGAATGCTCCAACTTCGCTTTTCCTTTTTGAGATGTTTCTGGCTACTCAGGATCTACATCATTTCAAATAAATTTGATAACTCTGTTTTCCATTTATTTTTAAAATGTTGGTGAAATTTTTAAAGGGATTGCTTTGAATCTGTATATCAATTTGGGTAGAACTGATATCTTAATGATATTTAGTCTTCCAATCTGTGAGCATGGAATATTCTTACAATTATTTTGGTCTTTTTTCATTTCTTTTAACAAAGAGAAGTTATTTTCTGAATACAAGTGCTTTACAACCTTGGTTAAGTTTATTCTTAAATATCTGATTCTTTAGTTGCTACTGTAAATGGAATTTTTTTCCTGTCTTCCTCCTCAGACTGTACATTACTGGTGTCTTTTTAGGTTTATTTCATATGCTATAACTACTCTGGCTTTTTTATTGTCCTTACTGTATGCATAGAATATCTTTTTCCAGACTTTCATTTTAAGTCTAATGGTATTCTTGGGTCTAAGGTGAATCCCTTGCAGACAGCATAAAGATGGCTCATATTTTCTTATCCATTCTGCCAGTCTGCGTCATTTGGCTGGGGAGTTTAATCCATTAACATTCTTCCAAGCCTCTCTCTCCAGTGTTTTCTTTTCAGATGTAGCACATTCTCTAGAATTTCCTGCAAGGCCAGGCTCTTCGTTATAAACTCTCTCAGTTTCTGCCTATCTGTGAATATTCTAAACTCACCCTCATTTTTTAAAGACAGCCTTGCTAGATATAAGATTCCTGGCTCTAAGTTTTTCTCTTGTAGTATCTTAAATTTATCATACCACTGTCTTCTTGCCTCCATGGTTTCTGATGAGAAATCAGAACTTAATCTTATTGGGTATCCCTTATTTGTTTTTCCTCTTGCTACTCTCAGAATTCTGTCCTTGGTGTTTAACATTCTGATTAGCATGTGTCATGGAGTTGGTCTATTCAGATTTATTCAGATAGGAGTACATTGTGCTTCTTGGACACAGATATCTACTTCCTTCAATAGGGCTGGGAAATTTTCCACCATTATTTCTTCAAATATTCCTCCATCCCTTTTCCCCTTCTATTCTTCTTCTGGGACACCCATGACACATATGTTTACACATCACTTGCTGTCATTACACATCACTTGCTGTCATTGAGACCCTGTTCAATTTTTTCCATTCTTTTCTTCATCTGTTCTTTTGCATGTTTACTTTCAGAGGCCATGTTTTCAAGTTCACTGATCCTTTCTTCTGCGTCTTCAAATCTGCTACTATATGCTTCCAGTGTATTTTTTTCCTTTCCCCTCCCCCCCCCCACCCTGCTGTGTGTGTTGGGTTTTTTTGTTGTTGTTTTTTCTTTTGCTGTGTGTCCATTCGCTGTGTGTCTTCTGTGTCTATTCTCTTTTTGTCTTCTCTTCTCGTTTTCTCCTCTAGGAATCACCGGGATTCAATCCTGGGGACCTACTGTGTGGAGAGAGGTTCCCTGTCACCTGCGCCACCTCAGTCCTGGTTTCTCATGCATTTTGCCTTGACTCTCCCCTTCATCTATTTTTGTTGCCATCATCATCTTGCTGCATGACTCACTGCATGGAACCTGGGTGGGTCACTGCATGGGCACTGGCTCGCCGCGCAGTCCTGGCTCACTGTGCAGGTATGCCTTTACCAGGAGGTCCCAGGGATCAAACCTGGGTCCTCCCATACAGCAGACAGAAGTCCAATCACTTGAGCAACATCTGCTTCCTTCCAATGTTTGTTTTTTTTTTTAAGATTTATTTTTTATTTATTTCTCTCCCCTTCCCCCCAACCACCCCCATTGTCTGCTCTGTGTCCATTCTCTTTTTGTTCTTCTGTGTCCACTTGTATTCTTATCAGCAGCACCAGCAATCCATGTCTCTTTTTTTGTTTTTGCGTCATCTTGCTGTGTCAACTCTCCGTGTGTGTGGTGCCACCCAGGCAGGCTTCACTTTTTTCGCACTGGGCAGCATTCCTTGCACATGGGGCTCCCCTACACGGCGGGGGACAACCCTGCGTGGCAGGGCACTCCTTGCATGCATCAGCACTGCACGTGGGCCAGCTCATCACATGGGTCAGGAAGCCCTGGGTTTGAATCTTGGACCACCCATGTGGTAGGCAGACACTCTATCCATTGAGCCAAATTAGTTTCCCTCCAGTGTATTTTTCATTTCATTTATTGTGACTTTCATTCCTGTAAAATCTGCTATTTTTCTATGTATGCTTTCAAATTCTTCTTTGTGTTCATCCAATGTCTTCTTAATATCCTTTATCTCTTTAGCCATCTCATTGAATTTATTTAGGAGATTTATTTGAACATCTATGATTAGTTGTCTCAAAACTCCTTTATGTCATCTGGAGACTTATCTTGTTCCTTTAACTGGGCCATAGCTTCCTGTTTCTTGGTGTGGATAATTTTTTGTTGGTGTCTTGGCATCTGGCTTACTAGACTATTTATTCTGTGTGCAGTTTTTCTGTTTAGTGCTTCCTGCCCTTTCTCCCTTGCTGGTTGTGCAGTAGGAGCCAAGGATGTAGTTAGTGCTTTAAGCTGTGAGGCTCAAGCTACCCTCATTGCCCCAGGGACCAATGAAGCTTCTTCCAACTTTCTCCTTTGCCAAGGGTAGGGACAGAGCCACATCTGTGTGTAATAATCCAAGTCACACAGCCTAGACTGTAGTTGCCCAGAGAGACTGATGAAGCTTCACACCCCTTCCTGGGTTGAGGATGGAGCTGTAGCAGTGGGTAACAATCTATGCAGTGCAGGTCCAAAATGACCACAGCTGTCCCAGTAGACTTCCGACTCTTCCATCTGTGCCAGCTAAATGTACCTGCAGGGAAGCGGATGTGGCTCAACTGATGGAGTGTCCAGCTACCATATAGGAGGTCCAGGGTTCAAATCCAGGGCCTCCTGACCTGTGTGGTAAGCTGGCCCACGCATAGTGCTGTTGTGCACAATGAGTGCCATGCTACACAGGGATACCCCCTGCATAGCGATGTCCCCCGTGCAAGGAGTGCGCCCTGCAAGGAGAGTTGCCCTGCACAAAAAAAGCACAGCCTGCCCAGGAGTGGCACCACACACACAGAGAGCTGACGCAGCAAGATGATGCAAAAAAAGAGAGACAGATTCCCTGTGCCACCAAGAATGCAAGCAGACACAGAAGAACATATAGTGAATGGACACAAGAGAGCAGACAACAGGGGGAGGGGGAAAGGGAAGAGAAATAATTTTTTTTTAAAACGTTTTTTAAATGAATGAATGAATGAATGAATGAATGTACCTGCAGTTACCCAAAGAGGCTGGTGCAGGTCCTACCAGCTTCTTCCCTGCCAGAGGTGGGGCTGAAGGCTAGGCTGGGGCTGCTGTCTGATCTGGGTGAAAAGGCGGGTCCTACCATTACTGTGATTTTCAATCAGCCTATCTTCCCCTCATGCCATGGGTTGAGTCAAAATGGCAGCCACTGGCCTCTCTCAGATGAGCTCTGAAGGCAGTCTGTACCGCCAGTGGAGGATAGGCACTTGCTTCCGTGACCTGGAGTGCTCTATTCACAAATCTTCTCTGCAGATGGGCAGTCTCCTCCTTCCCTTCTTAAGGATATTGCAGGATGCTCTTCTGGTCTTCGAGAGCCCCCAAATAAGTGCTTTAGATAGGTCTGGGTGATTACTAACTGCCTTGTAGTACGAGCTGACTCTAGGAGCATCTTACTCTGCCTCCATCTTGCTAGTTACCTCTTCACTTCTTTTCAAAATATATTTTTATTTATTTTGTCCAGCATTATTAGTCCTCAATTAAAAGAAAGTCTAAATAAGCAAGACCACCACTAGAACTAGTAATCCTCAATCGTCTTTTTTGAAACTTTATACACCATCTATCTGTACACATCAACTATACGTCCATCAAGACCATAAAATTCAACAAAAATGTTATTACATTTTTACTAAATACAAGGTATTACATCTGCCAATTCAAGAGAAACTAATATTCTCTAGACATTGTACTTGACCTAGATGACCTTAAAATGTAAGGAGAGTAATACTGAAGTGTAAGAAAGAATAACTCAAAATGTAGAATATAATACAGAATTGGTAGAACACAGGACATTTTTAGGGCATTGGAATTAAGTGTAAACTACAATGTAAACTACAGCCCTTGGTTAGTAGCAATGCTTGAATATTTTATTCATCAATTTTAATGATTATACCACACAATTCTAAGATGTTATTAATAGAGGAAGATGTGTGAGAAGGAGAGAGTGAGGTATATGGGAATCCTTATATTTTCAATGTAACTTTCCTATAATCTAAAACCTATTTAAAAGTAAAGTTTATTATATTAAAAAAGTATACAATTGGCTAAGACAAGCTTGGGGCAGGGGAGCGCTAGAAGATATTTCACCTCTCAGGTCCTCAACTTCTCCCATAAAAATCAAATTTTATTTTAACTCATGTATCATATAACTAATTTATAATTTCAAAGATACCATTTGAAAATTTTGGAAATCAGGTCAACATTTTTGGGTGATATCTGAAATGATTTTAAATTTAAAACATATTAGGGGGTATATGGGGACCTCATTTTTTTTAATGTAACATTAAAAATAAATAAATTAAAAATAAAATAAAATACATTAGGATTTTGAATCAGAATATTACTATTATATATAAAGTTTATCATAATAGAACAAATTTTAAAATATACTTGTATTTAAGATCAATGTATATTAAAATGTAAAATGAAACTGAACTATATATTACATTAAAAACAGATAAAAATTCCTTTTGTAACAATGTTTGAAAATTTCTTACATTTCTTACATTTTAGTCTTCAAAATTGTTAACTGGCTTATTTTTCTCACTTTTCTTTTGCCTTCTTTCTGAATGATTATAAGAAAGAAGGTTGTTTATTTGCAAGCCTGGTTATTTGCAAGCTTGTCTCCAGAAATAACAAACTGTGGGTGTGAAAATTATTTCTTCCTAATATACGAAAAGCTAAATTTTACATAATTATCACTTTTTTCTTTATTTTTGGCCCTCATATTGAAATAGCTTAATGTGTGGTCAAATACATGCAAAGCTTATGGAACTGGGGAACATTATCTTTAAGGAAATTTGAAAATAATTATCAATTTAATACTCTTCATTGACATTATATTTCCGTATCAGTATTTACTAATTCTCCCTGTCCTTAACTAAAAGTCTACTAAATGATATAAGATAAAAATAAAACAAACTGATCCACTATTTTTCAAGATAAATATTGGCTGAAAGACAGTAAAGCATTTGGGTATGACTGTTAATTTATCTGGTAAAACTTTAAATTTTTGATTAAGGGCAAAATAATGTAGGCAAGTAAACGATATTTGGATAAAGTAGGAATCAAAATATCACAATTGGGGAAAGATAAATGTGACTATTTAACATTTATCAATTCCATCTAATACCAGACATGTTAAACAAAATGAAAAGGTAAAAAGGTAGGAAAAAAAAAAACGTCTGTCACAGACGAAATATTCAACATATACAAATTCAGAAGGAAAATACTACCAAGACCCCAAAAGTCAAAACACTGGAACCAATAAATAATAAATGAAAAAATATAAGTAATCTATAACATGAGGAAAAAAGGTAAATTTAAAAAGTAATCAAAGATATGTAAATTCCGATTTTTTTTTTCAACATTCTCTTTCATATTCCTCTTCACCCTCCCTTAAATAAAAACAACTATGTAGTGACATATGAAACACAAAGCCCAAATGCTTTCTACAGGAGCTAATAAAATTAACTCATACACTTTTGGGGAATTCTTTTGAATAGTGGAGATTTTCCCCCCTAGAATCATGAAGTATGAAAAGGAATCACAAATTCTAAAGAAGAGAAAGAATATTGCCTTTTAAAGTGAGCACTGGAATTTTGTAAAAAAACATGACTAAACAACATCATTGTTCATAATGTAAAATTTAAAGCAAATAAGGTATCTTTTAAGAAAATTTCACCTTTTGGGGTTTCTTCATTGAGTGCCAGAAATATTGGTGCATTGGGGTTCCATGTGCCAGTGATAATATAAGCTCTCCCATCATAGCTCTTTCCCATGGATTCCTATAAAAGTTCAAATAGCAATCACTGAGAAAATGTACAACAAGAAACTCACTATTTTAAATTACAGGCATATCCTATTTTAGCAATCCAAATTATTAAAATTTGGATTTACACTCAAACAGGGAATTTATTTTCTGTGTAAAGTTCTATTCACTCTATAAGTGTTTCCTTAAACATGAAATTCTCTTACAGCTCTCTGCCAATACAGTCTCTATTTAGAAATATTTATCTCTTGAATCAAAAGAGGCTTACCTATACGTGCAAAATCACAAAAAAACATATTGTTTTGAAATTATATTAAATTTGATATTACGTTAGTTGTGAAAATCTCATATACATAAACATGTAAGAATGCACTTGGTTACTATTAGAACTGAGATATGGATCCCACTGAAAAGAGTCAAACTGAATTAAGAGATAATTCACAGGGACAAAAGTTATTATTTTTCTTCTAAAGTTTTCGCTTTTAACAAACTCTTAAAATATTAATTTACATTATACTAGTTAATACCTTTAAAGTTAATACTTTTTTATTATCTATATAACAGATTTGTATGCTTTCTTACGATCATAAAACAGTCTTAGGAGACTAATATCAGTTTGTAACCAACATCAAAGTTTATTAATTCTCTCCCTCTACTTTTATATGTATTCCTCCCTTCTTCCCTTCTTTTTTATCTGCAGTCTTTAAGACTTTTACTCTTACTAAAAAGGCAGCAACTCCTATAGTGAGAGCAAGGCCACACTTATGTTGTATACACATATATATGGGAGTGGAGTATTTCCCATGGGAGAATATCATACAAGCACATAAATACATGTATATGCAAAAGTGTATTATCTACAATACTTTCAATTTTCTGTACCAATACCCTCATATTATAAAGTGTTAAAAGGGTCAGACTAAAACAAAGAGCTAAACTTTTTCTTTCCCCACATATGCTTCTCTGAAACCCAACTAAATTGTCCTAGTCACATGGTAATTATTATACATATTTTTCTATTGTAATCTTTCCTTGATATTTCATAACAAGATTGTATAGCATACACACATTCATCCCCACACCCATTTCTCTCTCTCTCCCTCTCTTGTTCCACCCCCCCCACCCTTTCCCTTTCCCTTTCTCTCTCTCTTCACATGCATATATATATATATACGTGTGTGTGTGTATATACATATATACATATGTGTATATACATATATATATATCCCCCTCCCTCTCTCTGCCCACTATTGGACCTCCATTCAGAACAGAACTGGCCCAAGGGAACCCAATCTACTCTTGGACCAGAGCTTATGCTATGCTTAAATCTAAAAAGCTGTGCTAGACCAATCAAACTATTTCTTTCAGTTAACAAATAGCAAGGAAAGTGGGTAGTTAGCAGTGGAAGTGGAGATTAAGATTTTGATATAAATCAGGCCATGACAAGTCGCAAGAAAATAAAATTATAAAAGAAATTACAAAATAGGGAAAAATATCTAAAAAATAGCAAAGTATTAGGAGAACTGCCATTGTTAAGGGAGAAATGCAGAAAACAAACATTAAAAATCATTAAAAACAGTAAAACAGAGACATAAGGTAGGAAGGGAGGAGGGAATGAGGAAGGGAGGAATTTTGTGAATCCAAGAAAGATCAAGTTCTTTGAACTAATCCATTCCTGCCAGTGTAGGTCCATTCCATTAAGGGAACTTGATTAAATCACTTTTGATTACATTGCTTTAGGGCTTTGATTGGACTATGTCAGTGAGGCATGATCCAGGTTAGGTCTCCACCCCTCTTCCTGGGGTCTTATAAATTAAGAACTGAAAGAGAAAGACAGCCACCATTTGGCCTTGCCATGTGAAAAAAAAGGACTGCAGGGAGACAGAGAACACTGAGAGGCTGAGAAAGAAGCTAAGAGAAAAACTGAGAGAAACCTGAGAGGCTGAAATCAGTGGAACAGGCCCTAAGCTAGGAGAAGTCACTATTTTGCCTTACCACATGCCGGGAGTCCAGGATCCAACAAGCAATCAGCCTTTGGTGAGAAAGCCATTGATTTGGGCATTTTCGCAGCCTCAGAAATGTAAGCTTTTATCCTAATAAACTACTATTATAAAAGCCAACACACTTCTGGTATTTTTGCACTGGCAGCTTATGACTAACTAAAACAAGGACAATTTGCTTCAGTCTTTCTTGTAACCAAAATAGCCTACCTAAAACCACCAAGTTGTTTATTTCTTAGTAGTAGTCCTCACAATACATAATCCCAGTAGTAGTGTCTAGCTTGGCATGCCCCCAGACCTTTCTAAAGATACTTCTGCATACAGTCTTAGATGAAGAGTCCTTCTAACTCCTCTTTCTCCTAGACATGGTTGACAGGATCAGGGACAGAAGCTAAAGGACACTGGGACAACAAAAACCTCTGTCCAAGCCAGACCATGCTAGAACCACCAGATACTTTCTTCTTTGGAAAACAGACTAAGAAACACAGAGAGAAAAATGGTAGTATACAGGGGGAACACAGGCTGAAAGACCACATGCAGGCATTATAGCTATTGAGACACGAAGAGTGAACTGTCAAGTTATGAGAAAACAAAAGCTCCGAGGATAAATAGGCAGAGTGGAGGGCAAAGCAGCCAAGTGATAGAAAAAAAGAGATGACATACAGAAGAAGCAAAAAAACATAAGCTCATACTGCTAATCCATTATTTCATTAAGCAATTAATTTGAAGAAGCAAATATTGAGGGCCATGCTCTGTATCTGTGAGCAGTAAAAACAAAACAAAATGGACCTGACAATCTAATAATTTTCAAACAATAAGTTTTGACGCATTTGTGGGTCATAAAATCAATTTAGTGGATTATAGCCAGACTTTTTTTTTTTAATCAAGTGGAATAGGAAACAGAGTTCATCACACATATAAGGATTAAGAATAGTTTCATGAAACTTTTACTTCAGTTTTTTTATACATACACACATGCAAGTATATTGGGTTACACTGTAAAATTATAAATGTAAAAAAAAAAAAATCCAACTATTGGTCTAGTGGCTTTAAATGGTTAATTATAAAGATCCACAGACTTTCTGAGGCATTACTAGGGCATCCTTGGATTTTAAATTGTATTTCAGTTCCATGAAACCTCACTCTATTGAATTTACTGCTCCTGTTGTGTTGCCTTTTCCTAGGTATCAATAGCTATGGGTCTAAAATGTTAATTTCCCTCTTCCTACACTACAAACATTCTCAACAAAAATATTATCATTACCATTACTGAGTTTCTTTTACATGTATCCAAAGGAACTTAACTTTATTTTTATATGGTTTCAATTATAGATACATACAAATATAAAAACATATATATAATCAGGCTATTTGACTGAAATACATATCTTTATAAATAAGACCTCTTTCATGATGATCTTATATTTCAACTAGATTTATATAGATCACCAAACTTAGAAAAGTCTGAATTCACCTTGCTTATTAGAAAGTATTCACAGAGAATATAAGTCAATTTTGGTTTGAAATTGTTAAACGAGTCTCACAATTCTGTCTCACAAATTCTGTAAAAGTAAATATAATAGTAGGCATTGTCAAAGTTTGCAGAATAAATAAAGTGTAAATTAAGTGAAATAAAGTGAAATTTGATTTCGAAGTGTTCACACGATATTTGGGTAAGTCATACAGTGGAGGAAGCAGAACTATTAACATTTTGCTCTAGAGGATAGAAATAAAACAAATTAGGGAAAGATACAAGGAATATGATTTCAGGAGATTATAAAGAGAGAACTTTGTAATAACTAAAACTGTTCCAAAGGCTCTATTATAAGCTCTTTTTTATTAGGGGTAGTCTAGCTGAGGCTCAAAGACCATGTATTAAGATACTATGAAGATTTACAGTACTGAGTAATAACAAATCACTAAAGCTGATAATTGAAAATACAAGTTTCCCCACTTGTCCAACTATTTGTTGTGTAAGTAAGCCTGCTTATCTACTAGGAGTGTTAATGATGATGAACCCTTCGATTTTGATATGGACTTTTAAAGGTGGAGGTCTGCTCTGCAAATGAGACAAACAAAACCAGAGGGTCTCAGAAGTCCATGCCATACTTTTAATGACATACTTTGAATTTAAGTTTTATGAAAAATTACCCAATGAGTCATCTTAATCTTTTAAACTCTGAAGGTTCATGATTAATTAGGATCTAGGATCTTGAAGTTTTTAATGTCTCAATGCTTTTTCATGGAATTTCCAGGGGTTCCCAAAATGCTATGGCTTGCCTTACAAAAAAACAAATTCATCACGGGTATGTCATAGAAAGAGAAGGAACAGAGATGGATCAACAGCTAATTTACATTTTCACTTTCAGTGTAACTGGTCATCCCTACCCACCCTACCCAGTTAGTGCTTCCTCTTTTACCATGGCTCAGTATACCAACTCTATGACAGAATTTAACCCATTTTTTAAGTTGCATACTTAAAAGATCTGTTTCCATCATTAGACTATGAACCCACGGACAGTAAGAGCTATGTTTTACTTGTATATGTGGTTACCCCAGCACCTCATACAATGCTTGGCATGCAAAAGGTGTCCAAAGGCTGCATGAACCATTCTAGTACAACCAGAAAATCAGTGTGACATTACCATGAGATAACTCAAAGAAAAAGTTGACATCATGGATGATATTTAGAGCTGACATTTGCAAAACACAACTGAAAGAAGAAAACATGTAGTACTTGTTATTACTAAATATAAAAATTTCAGTTACCTAATTGAGAAAGTTTATACTTATTCTAACATGACTATTTCCTATAACACTTGCAAAACTAAAAGTAAATGTTTTCATTAACTGCAATGTTAGAAGGTATTTCTGTTTAAAAGTTAAGATGGCTCGCTACTTTTAAATCAAACACAAAGTCTTGACAACATTAACATTTTAAGGACATTCCTTAAATAAATACCACTCCCACAATAAATACACTTTGCTAAATAAAGATAGGTAATCAAGAAGGAAAAATTTGGAAAGGTAAATGCTTTAAAGAAAACAAAAATATTCATCACAGTAATCAAATTAATAACAGTGCTTTAAAATAGATGAAAGGCATCATATTTAATCATAGATGCTTGCTATAATCATGTACTTGTCAATTTTTGCTCAAAGGAAAAAATATCTTCTAAGAAGCAAAACAGATAAATAGATGGACATTGTCATAACACTATCCTTTTATCTGCTTTCAACTTGCATATGATTTCTAGGTAGAAATTTACCAAACTCCTTCCTTACAAGTAATTTTAAGTTAAGGTTTCCAAATCGACTTATTACTATCATGGCTGAAAGGTAGAAACAATTTTAACAATATGATAAAACTTTTTTAAAACATGAAATAACTGTCATCTATACTTGGTTAAGGTGCTTAAGATTATCATTACCATATCCAGTAAATGCATGTCACTGTTCTTCACGTTTCGACCTGGGCTTAATAACATTCCAAAACATCTGAAAATATTGGGGGGAAAAAACAAAAAGAAGAAATAAGGTATCAAGAAAATATAAAAGTAGAAGCCCAGTGAGCAAAAAGCCCTTTTTTAATAACTGCACAAATTGAGCTCTGTACTTACAAATAGTTCTAGTTTTTTCTAGGAATATGGCAAATTAGAATTCATTAAGATACATAATTAAATTGTATAGAAACAAATTATTTAATTCCCAGATCTTTTACATGTGCTAATTATCAGAAACTACCATAAAAATGGCCACAAATTGTTGACTGAAAGAAAATGTAGTAGTAAGATACAGATTAGTTACTAGATACAAATGAGATTTTTATATGCCTTGGTCATTCCAAATACACAGGCAAAGATCAACTAACCTAGTTAAATAAAAAAATAAGGTTTTTGAAAATAAGAATAACACATTTTACTCCCTCGCATTAAGCCAGATTAACGAAAGCTACCTATTACCTATTATTCTATTAGTAGTCATGTGCACTGAGTAACATGTTAATATTAATATATCATTTTTAAGTTACATGAACCTCATTATTAAAAATGTTTTGTGTATATTAGTGACAATATTATTCAACATATTTTATACGATTACTATTTATTCCACCTTGTGCTTCCTAATGCTAGAAAAGCTTTAGAAATCCCATCAATACTATCACTTGATTTATAAGGACTTTCACAAAAAGTTCAGTTAAATTTAACTTTTTTTATTTGTTAGAGTATACATGATTAACTCGACTTTACAGGTGAGAAAAGTATTAAGTCCAGAGAAGTTATACAATTTACCCAAATTCATATTGCTATTAAATAATTTTTGTAACTTAAAAGGCAATGTGATCTGTCCAAACTATCCTACCAACAATTCACACCCACACTTACCAGTATTTTTATTGTAGCTTTAAAAATATTCCTCGGAGCATTTTATAGATGGGGTAAAGAATGTAACTAAATTAAACCTGTTAAGATTTTTAAATCTCCAAAATAATATCAGCTGACCAGACAATACTTATCTGATTCTTATTGTTTTCTAAAAGTTTGTTTTTCTAATAGCATGGCTTTTTCTCCCATGAACAAGAAAAGTGATTGGTCTTATCCAAAAATGAGCTTAGTAAATGACAAAACTATTGTATTCTTGTGAGTGCTTAAGGATGCCTTGCTCAAGGATCCCTTTTGGCATCTCAAAATGATGAAGTACAGAGAAAAGATAAAGTTGATAAGCTCTGTAGATAACTTTTCAAACATATTATTATGCTACTGAACAAAATATAATCCATTAAAACAGAAATAATTACACTCTAGTATTCATAATTTTAATGATTACTATACACTATGATTTCTCTCCCATTAACTCCTATAATAAACACTGTCTGCACAAATTAAATGGTAATTAATCATGCAATTCACTACAGTATTTCCATTATTGTCTTAAAGTCTTGCAAAGCAAGAACGAAAGATTTAATTCTTTTTCAGATATAAATGCGTCTGTCCAACTAAGAAGCCAGGTCACTGAAAGCTTGTCTCACACTTCCCTATATACTTTGCATCACCTTGAATCACTCATGGGGTTTTTTTTTTGCTTTTTTTTTAAGAGCAATTTTCTATATTACTGGGGTTTTTTTAATTGCAAAACTATTTTACACTCATTCTAATAACTTAAAGAATACCAAGGTGTATAAAGAAAAACTAAATAATTTCTCCCTTCTCTTTCCAAGCTTAGCTCCCTTAGGAACTAATGCTAACAGTTTGGTATGCATCCTCTGTACCTCTTACGTTGATCTTTTTGTAAATTCAAGTTTCATTTTATTTTGTTAGTCAAGCATCTATAGGTAAATGGTAAAATTGATAAAATTTTACATTTTCTTGGCTAATAGTCCTATACTAAACTCTAATGCAAAAGACATTTTGGAGGTTTGCATTTTCCCTCAATGGTAACATGTATCACCTTATTTTGATTATCTTTGATACACTGCTCTTTTCTTGTCTTATAAATTTAAAAATCCTGGCACCAACCAGCAGTGTGACCTGAGAGAAAGCATCTAATCCATTTGGCCTCTGCTACCACATCTAAAAAACAGGAGAGGTTTAACACATTAACTCTAAGAGAGAGTTCTTCCAGTACTAAAATTAAATTTTTTTTCTATCAAACTGTATTAATCATTTCCAAAATTATACTACATTGAAGTATACTAGGCTTTCTATGGAGACCAGCAAGACCTATTAGGAAAAATATATCAAGTATTAGATCGATATTATTAGTACCCAAACACCTAATGCGAATAGTACATGTTTCATTAGGGAGTTCAAAGCATTCAACTTCTCTTACTAACTCTATAAATAATGTAGAAAGCAAATTGCTATCAAGCCTGTTTTCTCAAGGAGCTCATAATCTAGGAAGGAAAGAAAATGAACCTATATGTAAGTTCTATGATAGCTATATGAACAGAATATTAACAAACACAAAGGAAATATACTCTCCATAATTTATTAATATATTATTTTATAATATAATAAAGAGCTGATCTGACCCAAATTTAAAATCAAATCTCCTGAGACTGAGATGATGGTAATATTAACATTAACAGCAGCTATAGTTTATTGAATGCCTTAACTTTAAGCTAGATACTATTATATTATTACATTTACATTTCAAAACAACCCCAAATAACAGATGATAAAACTAGTTTTCAGAAAGCTGAAGCTGTATGTCCAAAGCAACATAGTTATTAAGTTTATAGGGCTGGGATTCAAGCCCGTGTCTATGACTCTACAACTCCATGGTCTTTCCATTATACTTTGCCACCTCCCAAGGCTATCAGTAGAAAAGACTATAAATTCCCTGTTATGGTCCATGCTAAGTCACAAACTTCAGTCTCACTTTCTACATTTCTGAAAAAAAAAATTGTCTATTTGCACGTTCACTATGTTAGTGTTACGTCTGAAATGAAGAAATCATGGTGAAAATGCACTATAAAGAAAGCAGTCGCAAACTATAAATTATAATTAACACTATTATTAAGAAGATAATATTTAGTGAGTTTTCACTCAAAACAGTTTTAAACAGCAAAGTCAGCATCCACAACAAATACCAAAACTCAAATTACCCAGCATAGTTTTAGACTCAATTGAATGAAAAAGGATGTGAGAAAAATAGAGATGTTCTGCTGATGTTCTGCAATAAGAAACTTTAAAAATGTTTTACTTTCCCCTTTAATTCATCAAAGCAATAGGATTCTATATACCACTATTAAGACTTTGGATAAAAATTAGGAAGGAATGAAAACATCTGACCAATCATCAGTTAAAGAACATCTCTTACTAGATTCAACTTCTGTTATTAAAAATGAAGAAGTGACAGCATGACAGGAGGGTATAAATAGAACTGCAAAAAATAAAAGCTATAATTCAATCATAAATTTTTCAAAGATTATGGAGAAATACTTTAAAAACTAAATAATTTCATAAAAATTAGAATCCCAGCTAGCCTCACCCCAAAGAGGCTAAAACAAAAGAAGCATTTCTTGGCAATGCCTTCTATAAAAGAACTGTTGGGATTGTTTTTTCCCTACTAAAGAGATCAAGTAGAGATATACAGGCAGTCCTCACGATGCCTGGGAGTATGGAACTATAAAAATGCTATACAAGCTAAAACTGCAAATTAATCTTAATAATGAGAAAAATTTAATTGTTCTCTGATCTTTATTTAGGATTTACTAGGATACTTAGAAACACTAAAAATTCAAGTTTTCTTTGAAAAAACTTATAAAGGGAAGTTTGAACAATGCTTGCCTTCTATTTCTCATATAATTTAAATTACAGAGCAGGCTTTTCTTTGCCTTGGCAAATTGTCATATTTATTTCTAAGTTTGGATCAGCTTCCAATATTTTATCTTTTGTACTTTCAACACTCTATCTCCAAGAGTTCCTTTTAACATAAAGTCTTTACTGCGATCACTTACACTAGGACAGTCATCATTTTCATCATGACCCGCTTTCCTTATTTATGTTAACTCATCTTTTGGCTGCAAATCTAGAATCCACTAAACAGTGGCAGTATCAACATTCACAGAGTCAGTTATTTCTTCTGTAATTCTACTTATATTCTACTAAAATCCTGCAAAATTTGTAAAATGCAGTAAAAGTTTCTGCCATACTATACATGATACTGTTACTTTTGCCATGATGCTTGAATGTTTTCAACTGCATGTTTCCAAAACTCAGTTAAAGTTATTACATGATCTCCAGTCTCCCTGTAATTAATATTTCTTTCAATGCTACAGCTAACGCCAGTACTTTGGCATGAATGCTAGAAAACTGACTGGAATTTTTTTTTTTATTTGACCTCTTCAATTCAAAGTAGGAGTAAACAATTCAACCACAAATGTATTTCTAAGGGAAGCGGACTTGGCCCGGTGGTTAGGGCATCCATCTACCACATGGGAGGTCCACAGTTCAAACCCCAGGACTCCTTGACCCGTGGGGAGCTGGTCCATGCACACTGCTGATGCGCACAAGGAGTGCCCTGCCACGCAGGGGTGTCCCCGCGTAGGGGAGCCCACGTGCAAGGAGTGCACCCCATAAGGAGAGCCGCCCAGCGCCAAAGTGCAGCCTGCCCAGGAATGGCGCCACACACACTTAGAGCTGACACAACAAGATGACACAACAAAAAGAAACAGAGATTCCTGTGCCGCTAACAAGAACAGAAGCAGACAAAGAAGAACACGCAGCAAATAGACACAGAGAACAGACAACTGGGGTGGGGCGGAAGGGGAGAGAAATAAATAAAATAAATAAATCTTTTTTTTAAAAAAAGAAAAAAAATGTATTTCTATCTCTTACAATTTAAACTAAAAGGTGTTGGAGCAACTTCACCCTGTTTTTTATATTCATCAGGCTTTTCAATATGGTTCTTATTGTAGCTTCATGCAGGTCTAGTCTCATCATATCTTCATTTTACTGTTGTCATTTTCAAATCTCCTAAACACATAAATTCTACTTTCAGTGCTATCACTTTTCATTTTTTTTTAACTGCACTTTCATCTTTGTTAACCAATTTCCTCTTTCAATATCTATTTTTATAAAATCTCATTTGAATAATTTATCACTGGGATTAAGGGAGGCAACCCAACTATATACTTTGCTGCCTATGAATGAACTGAATAACAAACATGCAGTGACTAATAATTGGCAGAATTGGAAATAAATGGAATGATGACTGATCATGTATTTACATAGTGATCTGTGGACTGAATAGCTAACAGCAAAGTTTGTATGTTATGCAATTACTCCTAACTAACATATTTTGGTGCCTGAAATTTGAACCATGTTGTTAGGGGATGGTGTTATTTAACAAAACCATGGTAACAGAAGTTCATGCACATTGGAACCATGCAAAGAAAGAACTGCCTTTTACATATAGGTTCTAAATAAACCTAACCTAGGTTTTCCCTTCCTCTGTAGAAGACTACTGATTCAGGAGGCTACTCTTTTTTGGATTCCCCTTATCATCTACAAAACACTGATAATCTCAGTAAAAATCATGATTGTGGTAATGGTAATAGCACCAATAATAATAGCAAGCATTTATTGAACATGTACTCTGAGAGGGACTATTCCAGCTACTTTATAGATTATCTCATTTTATCCTCCCAACAATCCTATGCTTGGAATCTGAAGCAGAAAGAAGTTAAGTTGGTGCAAAAGGAACTGCAGTTTCAGACTGAATTTTAAATTATGATCACTAGGCTCAAACATATCTTTATTAATCAAAATAGAAACCATTACAATCAACACATTTTTGCCAATGAAAATTAGGTTTGTTTATTCCTGCAGCATAAAAATCCGTGCTTCAGGATTCAGTGAACTCTTGGAAAACATTTTCTGCTTCCTGCTGGTTGTGGAAGTGTTTTGCCTGCAAAAAGTTGTTGAGGGAAGCGGATTGGCTCAACGGATAAAGCATCTGCCTACCATATGGGAGGTCCAGGGTTCAAACCCAGGGCCTCCTGACCCATGCGATGAGCCAGCCCACGTGCAGCCTTGATGCACACAAGGATTGCCATGCCACACAGGGTATACCCTGCATACAGGAGCCCCACGCACAAGGAGTTTGTCCTGTAAAGACTCCCAGGAGTGGCGCTGCACACACGGAGAGCTGATGCAGCAAGATGACACAACAAAAAGAGACAGAGATTCCATTTGCAACTGACAGAAGAACACACAGCAAATGGACACAGAAAGCAGACAACTGGAGGAGGCAGGGCAAGAGAAATAAATAAAAAATAAATCTTTTAAAAAAAAGTTGTTGAGATGCTTGAAGAAGTGGTAGTTGGTTGGCAAGAGGTCAAGTGAATATGGTGGATGAGGCAAAATGTTGTAGCTCAAGTCGTTCAACTTTTGAAACATTGGTTGTGCGTATTTGCAGTAGGGCATGTCATGGAGAAGAATTGGGCCCTTTCTGTTGACCAATACTGGCTGCAGGCACTGTCATTTTTGGTGCATTTCATCGATTTGCTGAGCATACTTCTCAGATATAATGGTTTTGCCGGGATTCAGAAAGCAGTAGTGGGTCAGACTGGCAGCAGACCACCAAACAGTGACCATAACCTTTTTATGGTGCAAGTTTGGCTTTGGCAAGTGCTTTGGAGCTTCTTCTCAGTCCAACCACTGAGCTGGTCATCGCCAGTTGTATAAAATCCATTTTGTGCTGCACATCACCATCAGATCGAGAAATGGTTCGTTGTTGCATGGAGTAAGAAAAGATGACACTTCAAAATGATTTTTTGAGTTTTGGTCATTACGAGGCACCCACTTATTGAGCTTTTTCACCTTTCCAATTTGCTTCAAATGCCAAACAACCATAGAATGACGGACATTGATTTTTTTCAAGAACTTCTCATGTAATCGTAAAAGGATTACCTACAATGATTGTCACTGTCAACTTTCGATGGCTGGCCACTACGCTCATCTTCAAGGCCGACCTCTCCTTTGCAAAACTTCCTGAACCACCACTGTACCGTAGGTTTGTTAGCAGTTCCTGGCCAAATGCGTTGTTGATGTTGCGAGTTGCCTATACTGCTTTACCACCCATTTGAACTCAAATAAGAAAATTGCTCAAATTTGCATTTTGTCTAACGTCATTTCCATAATTTAAAAGTAAATATCAAATAAACAGCAAGTAATGTCATTAGCAAAAAACATAAAGCAAGAAATGCATATTAAAATGATGTATAACATAACCACATTTATTTAAGAATGTTTTCCAATATCAGATGGCAAATCTCAACAATGCAAAACCACAATTACTTTTGCACCAATCTAATAAATAAGTAGCAAAGCTCACTGTAGAGCCAGGATTCAAACCCTGATAAGGGAATGCCATAGCTGATGATTCTAAAATTTTCACTCAACTAGCTTAAGTGCCATCAGTAACAGGAGGAAGGATTCTCTCCTCTAGGACTTATATTTATCAGCAAGAAAGGTTAATGAAAAACCTGGTTAGTCCTTTCTCTTCTTTCATAAGGTGAGAAATTTTATTTCCTCCCCCAAAGATTTCCTGGAACATAGCATAAATTATTAGAGGAAAAAAATCATTTAAAAATGATGCTTTGGATTGCCTTAGATCTGCTACAGGTACAGAGAATTTAACCCACAGGAATGCTATAAAAGAAGAGATATATTTTTAAGTCAGTTTTTTTAAAGGCAATAACGAGGAATGAACCCAGGACCTCGTACACGAGAAGAAGGCACTCAGCCACTGAGCTACACTTATTCCCCAATGAGTTGGTTTATTCATTTGTTTATTTTTAGGAGGTACTGGGAATCAAACCCAGGACCTCATATATGGTAAGCAGGTGTTCAACCACCTGCACTACATCTGCTCCCCCATTTTTTTTTTTTAGGTACCAGGGTCGGGGATTAACCCAAGACCTTGTATGTGGAAAGCCAGCATTCAACCACTGAGTCACATCAGCTGCCCTGAGTTGGTTTTTTCATTTTTTTGCTTGTTGCTTGTTTTTAGGAGGCACCAGTAACCAAACCTGGGACCACCCATGTGAGAAGGAGGTGCTCAACTGATTGAGCCACATCTACTCCCTCCCCAGTCAATTTTTCTTAACAAATTATCTACCAATAAACTTCAGAACATACCACAAACCTCATACCATCTCTGGGCAGTGCCTCCATTAACTCTCACATAATGAATGGTTCAAGATTTTAAATACAAAACCATAACTGAACTACAAATATTTTTGCATAATGCTCTTCAAAATATAGAGGGAGTGGATGTGGCTCAAGCAGTTGAGTGCCTACCTCCTACATGGGAGGTCCCAGGTTCAGTTTCAGGTACCTCCTGAAGAAAACAAAAACAAACAACAAGCAAAACAAATGAAACAACCAATTTAGCAAAGCCAATGGGGCTCAATGGTTGAGTACCGGCTTCCCACATACAAGGGTCCAGTTCCAACCCCCAGCACCTGGTATCTCAAAAAAAAAAAAAACAAAAAAAAAAAAAAAACAAATAAGTAGATTAAAAATACAATATAGGGGAAGTGGCTGTGGCTCAATTAGTTGGGCTCCCGTCTACCATATGGGAGGCCCTGAGATATGAAGGCAGGCTTGCCCACACGCTGCAGAGTGCCACCCGGCCCACAAGCGCCGCAAAGAGCCAACTCAGCAGGGTGACGCACAAAAAAGGGAGACAAGCAAAAACACAGACGAGCTCTCAGCGAATGGACACAGAGAGCAGACAGCAAGCAAGCCGCAAGGGGGGAGGGGAAATAAAAATAAATAAATACAGACACAGAAGATCGCACAGTGAAAGATACAGAGAGCAAACAGCACACAAAATCCACAAAGGGGGGGATAAAATTTTAAAATATATATATATATAGGAAATGGATGTAGTTCAATGGTTGAATGCCTGCCTCCCACATATGAGGGCCCAGGTTCAATCCTCAGCACCTCCTTAAAAAAATAAGAATACAATATTAAAAATTATTACAACAGTCAAACGAAATAAATTTTAAAATCTAACATTTGATTTAATCACAATTAAAAACATCTAGCAGATTGCTCTGATTTTCCATTCAATTGGAATAATTCAGTAATGATACATTATTTGGGCTTTTGCATTTGGTAAATATATGCATGAAAATAAAACACAAAATACAAGTATCTTTACAATTAAATATATTTGTAAACACAACTCAAAAACATCAAAAAGCATAAAGAGAAATAATGTTTTCACTGTAGCTAGAGCTGATTAACAAGAGCCCATCTTCTCCTTCTCCATAAAGGTAAGCCAAATACAGGTATAACTGAGCCAAATATCAGCAAATAGTGATTAATTCAATTTTATGTGAAAATTTACAGCATAAGCAACTTTACAAACATTTCCATAAAATAAGAAACCTAGTGATTCCACCTAGATATTGCTTTCTTTCTTCCAGTAATCATTTAACTTCTTTTAATTTTTCTTCTAATCATATTTTCTTTTATATACATTCTACTATTTCTTCTATACGCATTCACATAGTTTGCTCTCATCACTTTATAATTTTATCTCTTTATATTTCCTTCTTTCCCGTTTTTAAAATTTGCCAATACTGCCATTACTGGATTTCAAAAAGATTTTTGTTCCTAGTTAATTTCTTTAACCCATTCCTATAAACAAAAAGCTGTCAAAAACAAATACTGGGTATTTTCAAGTTTTGGCAAATGGCTTTATTTTGCAATTCTTCCATGGAATATTAGCTTTTTTAATATGGCAAAAATAGTTAATCATTGATACTATCACCAATCTTAGTATTCCAAAGCAAACGTAAACAAACATATCTATTTCCAAGTTTATATATACAATTTTCCAACATGGGGAAAAAACATCTTGAATCTTCTGTACTTACTGCAAAACATAATACAAAAACAAATGTTAACAATTATTTGCTAAGTATTTAATTTTAAAAGAAAAAAAGAGCAAGAAAAACATAATTTCTGTAATATTTATTCATAGCAAAGTAAAGGACAAAGTACTACAACAACTGCTCCTTTTGTTACCAAGAAAAGTATTTTAACTGGGCCATGTTATTTAACTAGCAAGCCAGGAATAAAGATATTCTGGGGGAAAAAAGACTCATTTCATTTGTCATTATTTACTGAGCACCTACTACAAGCCAGGCACTACTCTATGCACTGGGTATACTGCAATAAACAAAACAGACATGGAGCCTTAAAGAATATATATTTTAGTGAAGGTAAGCAGCCAACAAACAGACAATAAGTAAACATCTGAAGATACATGCAATGCAGAAAAATAAAGAAAGAGCACTAAAAAGTACAGAATAAGTGGAAAGGAGTCTATAATTTGCATATTATGGACAAGGAAAGCTTCACAGAGAGGACAGCATTTGAGGAGAGATGAAAATTAAACTGGAGGGAAGCAGCTGTGGCTCAATCAGTTGGGCTCCTGTCTGCCATATCGGAGGCCCCTGGGTTCGCATCCTGGGGCCTCCTTGTGAAAGCAGGCTCGACCGCATGCTGTGGAGAGCCGCCCAGCCTGCAGATGCCGCAAAGAGCTGACTCAGCAAGTTGACGCAACAAAAAAAAGGGAGATAAGCAAAAACACAGAGGAGTGTGCAGCAAATGGACATAGAGAGCAGACAGCAAGCAAGCCACAGGGAGGGGGGAAATAAAAAAAATGAAAATGAGAGCAGAGGTGGCTCAAGCCATTGGGTGCCTCCCTTCAGTTCCTGCTGTCTCCTGGGGGAAAAAAAAGACAAAGAAACAAACAGACACAGAGGGCAGACAGTGCGCATAAAATAATGAGGAGGGGGTAGAAATAAGTAAATCAAAATAAACCTTTAAAAAACAAATTAAAAAAAAAAAAACCTTTAAAAGTAAAAAGGAAATGAAAAAGTTACCTGTAAATGAATATCTAGAGAAAGGACATTGCAGAAAGCAGAGCCAGCAAGTGGAAAAGTGCATGCATGCTTGGCCTATCTGAGAATCTGCAAGGATGGCAGCATATAAAGTAGAGCAAGAAAGAAACACAAAGAAAGCAAAGAATCAGATCAGATAAGGCTTCAGGCTTTTATTTGGAAAGCCTTGAGTAAGTTTTGAGCAGTAGAAAAACATGATCTGACTAACATTTTTAAAGGTATTCTCTAATTTATGTACTAAGAATAGAAAGAAAGGGGCATAAGAAAAAACAGAGACACCCATAAAAGGTCACTGCAGGAATCCCAGCAAACTGGATGGACAGTGAGAGAAAAAGAACAGAATCAAGGATGACTCCAAGTTTTTAACCCTGTGTTACTGGAAGGATCAAGTTATAATTCAATGAAATTGGGAGAGACTATGGGAAGAAGAGGTTTGGGACAGGATAGAAAATCAAGAATTTGATTTTTGAACATATTAACTTTGAGTTACAAAGAAAGATATGGAATATTTGGATATATGAGTTTGGAATTCAAAGGAGAGCTTGAGTCAAATAAAATGAGACTGGATGAGGTAACTTGAGGAGTGAGGGTGACAGAGGTGAGACTACTGGAATAATATTCTCAAGAAGGCAAAATCGAATAAAGTCTAGTATACAAGTAGAAAGTTGGACTTAGGAGCCACAGTAATAAGAAAGGAGACAGACTATAAGAATACAAGTGAAATAGATTGGTAGATGAGTTGACAGAAATATCTAAAGCTCTATTCTTATTGGTGCTATTGTCTTAATTAAGAAGAAAACACCATCAGATGAATGTAAACATAGTGAAGACACCATGGTGTACAAGGATTACCAAGTACCAAGTAGCAATGCATTTAGAAAAAGATCTTAGCCAAAACAGATAAAAATTAACCATAAATGAATTTTTATGGCTAAGAATTTTCAAAGTGAATTGTGAGGTCACTCCAGAGGTTACACTTAATGCACATCTCAGGAGGATCTCACTGACTGCCATTGTAAACAGTGTCTCAAGGAGTGGTGCGTCTGAGGGCACCACTGTATTATCTGTAGATAATATAGACAGGGCAGGCTATTCCAGGAATTCAACACCCTGTCAGTGGACCTTATCTTGCAATATCTGTTCACCAATGTAACAGAGTTAGACTCATTTATAATTTCTCTACACATGGCTCTTCTGCTCCTTTTATTTGAATCTATAATTAGCACTATACCTGTTAAACATACGAACCAGAGACTTAAGTCTTTCTGGCTATTCATAAACTTGTTGAGCCCTGAATTGCAGCAGAGTTGCAACCAACACCTACTCTCCAGTTCATTGGACTCACCCAGAACAACTAACAAAAGGACGATGATGGACAATGCCCATCCCAAAACAAAAGAGAGTATCTACAACTGCAAGCAAGACAGCTCCATCCATCTGCTCCACAGGATCTAAGACTCCTCTCAATCGGAAGCAGAGTGGGCATCACCAGCCTCAAATCCTCAAGAAAGAGGAATGAACGAACATAAGGGGGAGCACAACTATGGACTAAGCAGATTTATTATTATACTAAAATGAAAGAACTTACAAAACTGATAAAAAAGACAGTGGTCACCAGAAGTTCTGAAGGGAAGGAGAGAGAAGAATAGGTGTAAAATGGGGCACTTTGGGGACATTGGAATTGTTCTGCGGGATATTGCAATGACAGAGACAAGCCATTATACATTTTGCCAAAACCTATAAAATTGCATGGTACAAGGTATACACCATAATGTAAACTACAGACTATGGTTAGTAGCAATGCCTCAACATGTGTTTATCGAGTTATTTTACAACTCAGTGTGTTACTGAAAACTGGTAGGTAAAGCAAATAATTCCTGTCTAGAGAAATGCAAGTTGTTTCCAGTAGAATATAATTATTATTCATTGGTTATCAACCATTTTTTCGGTTTTACATCTATTTCTAAGTTCATTTCAGCATTCCTTTTCCGGCTACAAATGTGTGGTACTTTGAATTCTCTTTTAAACATGTAGTAACATCTTACTGGTTCATTAATTGTGACAAACGTACTACCCTAATCAAAGATGTTGTTAGTAGGGAAAAGTGTAGAAGGGGGGAGGGGCGGGGCATATGGGAATCCCCTTACATTTCTGATGTATAATTTATGTAATACAAAGCTTCTTTAAAAATAAAATTTAGGGAAGCGGATGTGGCTCAAGTGATAGGGCTTCCACCTATCATATGGGAGAACCCGAGTTCAATACCTGGGGCCTCCTGGTGAAAAAGAAGAGGAAAAAGCATGCCCACATGGTAAGCCAGTGCCTATGAGGTGAGCCAAGTGCTCATGCAAGTGAGTCACGCAGCAAGATGAGATGCAACAAAAGACAGATGAAGGGGAAAGTCGAGGTAAAACATAACAGAAACCAGGAACTGAGGTGGCGCAGCTGACAGGAACCTCTCTCCACATCAGAGATCCCTGGGATCGAATCCTGGTGAATCCTAGAGGAGGAAAAAAGAAAAAAAGAGAAACAAATACAGAAGATCACATATCAAATGGACAGACAGCAAAAAGAGCAGGGCCCATGGGCGGGGGGAGAGGAGGGTGGAAATTTTAAAAAAATAAAATTTTAAAGAATTAAAAAAGAGAGAAGGTGTGAAATATTCTTCTAGGAGAGAGGTAGAATACCTTGGGCAGAGAAATTAGAGTATTGGTGGTAACACTAAGGTTGACTTGAGGTTATGGTCATGAATCTGATAGTGAATCCATCCAATCAGCATGGTTATGTTTTCCCCTCTGTTGCATTTCAGCTGTACAGGTGTTGGTGCAAAGGAGCAGACAGCTGAAATTAATCAGAGTTGGGAATAAATCATGTGAGGAGGAAGATGGGAGAGAAGAAAAGGAAGTTGTGGGAATATATATAAGGGGATAATTTATAAAGATAGATAATGGAATCTAAGCTGGAAAGAAGGCAAATGGGAGAGTAGATGAGAGACAGTAAAAACATAGTAAGGTCACAGATTATAGTCTCAGTGGGGCAAAAAATTAATGGAGTAAAGATAAGAGGAGTGAACTGAAGAGATAAGAGGTGGTGGTAAGAGAATTGGATACTTGAAATTCAGATTAAGAATTAAGTACACTCATTAATGATTAGGACCAATTCTAGGGTATGACCATGGAAGTAGGTGATTAAAGTAGGGTGGAGAACAAAAACTTTGGACAAGAGGAGATCAAGAAACTGATCTCTGAGAGTGAGCCAGGAGTTAAACTTCAAGGAATGATATGAATATCAAGAATTTGCAGATAAATATAAAAAGAGAAGGTAGCAAATGGCAAAATCTGATAACATGAACTTCAAATCTAGGAATTTTTAAGCAGAAAAGAGGAACAAAAATTTGGAAGAAGTAAGGACAAGGACAAGAAATATGGATATCTACACACATCCAGGCCAGTTATATAAGGGGTGGGAGAAAGAAAACGGCCATCATTTGAAAGGGCTGTAGGAAACAGTGGACTTAGCAGCCAGGTTTTATAAAATAAAAGTAATACTAAAAAATAAGACAGAATTAAAAGGAATACTGCTTATGATATTAATGACTTTCAGAGTATAGAATGGAAAGGTTTGGGAAGTTTGGAGAAAGGTGAAGATGAGGATCAGATGAGGGAACAGATGAGTCAAATGGGGACAAGAATCTCAATACTGACAGATAATCCAGGAATCTTGGACTTCTTACAAAGCCTGAGGGAAACAGAGCAAATAGAAATATTTCAGTAAAGCTGTGTGCTCAGGTAGGAAGGGGGCTCTAGGCAGGAGCATGCAGAGCTCTGGAGTACCCGCACTTTACTCTGGCCAAAGTAAAGATAGTATTTCCTTGACATGAGCTAAGAGACAGCCAATATTACCAGAGGAGTGTGAACTCTGAGCATTATTTCACTCTTATTGATGATGGGGAATGGGGTAGATTATATGAGTGTGGAGAAGGTTTTTCTTGGAGTGCATCAAGTAAACAAGGGTGACTTCTTGATTCTCAGAGACATTCTCAGTTGATATGTTTGCAAAATTGTGAACCCAAATTATATGTTTATTATGTACTAGCTCTTAACCTCATAAATGTTACTCTGAAGACAAGGTTCAAAAGCTCTATCCTACATCTTCATAAACCTTCCTTTAGGTGAATACCCACTTTCTGAAATCAGTAAAAGCTACATGCACATGCATGCACCTACCCCAAGAAGGAATATAGTGACTTTAAATGTGGTTCCTGGATGAAAAGCTAGGAACAACAAAATGCCACTGTGTCAAGTGTCCCCAACACCAACCACAGGTTCAGTGGTTTTCTTGGAGGACTCAAAGGACTCAACATTTACAGTGAAAGGCTATAAAGCAAAATCAGCAAAGGTAAAAGGGTCCATAGGGTGACAGTTCAAAGGAAACCAGGCACAGGCTTCCAAGAATTCTCTCCCAGCGGAGTCAGAGTGGGTGTGTTTAACTCCTCCAGCAATGAGTTGTAACAATACATGTGAAATGCTGTGTACCAGAGAAGTTCCTAAAGACTCAGGGCCCAAGGCTTTTATTGAAGGCTGGTCACATAGATATCCTCTGCTCAGCATGTACCAAAATTCCAGACTCCCAGAAGAAAAGCAGGTGTTCAGTGGAAACCACATTGTTTGGACATACAGTTTAGGCACCATGAACCACTCCTATCCATTCTGGGAAATCCAAATTTCCAGAAGTCAGTCAAGGGCCAACATTTCAAACAGGTCTTTTTAAGGATAGCAGTTTCAGGCCTGCTATCTTAATTCTTTTCTGCACAATCCTGTTTTAGTATTTGTATTTTAAGTAAAGATAATTTTAATACAAAAAAATATCTGGGTGTGAAACAATTCAGATTCCAAAGAAGCTCAATTCCATTTATAATAGCTGAATCAGGTTACATAAACCTTTGATCAGCTATCAAAAGAATGGAATAATTTGTTACTATAGAAATCTTAAAGAACACATACAAATAACAGAAAAATAATGAGAATAACAAGGATGAGTAAGTTTATCATATTGCACCAAAAACTGAAAAAAATCAATTTAATATAAAGTACAAATGCAAAACTTCGCCTGTAAGAAAGACCTATTAAACTTAATTGTTTAAAGTTCTACTAAATAAGAAAACATTTTATACAGGGCTTCCTTTCTATTTTCTTCAAATGAACCAAAGATCTTTTTTAAAAAAGAAAACTTATGCTGCTGTTATAAATAAGGACAAAATATTAGGAACTAAATAATGTTTACAAGTGAAATACAATAGTTATACCAATCCTATAAGTACTTAATACCATCACCCCACCCCATAAGCTTAAGTAATGCAGTCAAGTCAAGTGGAAAGGCTTTAGAAAGAACAGCAAGACACCCTGGATTCAAATCCTCATGTTGCCTCCTGTTAGTTATGCTTCTTGACAAGGTAAAATAGCATTCTTAAATTCCCTCTCCAACTTCCTCCCCCAAAAAAGATAAAGATAATCAATAATCTATCTTGCATTTCATACTGGCTTTGGCATGAAAAAAAAACCTGTGCATTAAACATCTGGAACAGAAATGGGAAATAGTAGAAACTCATTAAATAGTAACTATTATCATTATTATTATAGTTTAAAAATTATCCAAAATAATCAATTTTGTGCTGTTTTGTTTTGTTTCCCAGAAACATATCAGAAACCCCAATCTATAGGGTTGGTGAATTTAATTAGATATTAAATTAGTATATTCAATCATATACTATCAGTGAGGGTCCAATCAGGAAAGAGTACACAGAAAATTAACAGGAAAAGTTTACTATGAAAAAAATATATTAACTATAATAGGAGAGTAATTATAAAGATATAAAGAGAATTCTAAAGAATATCCTAAGGCTGAAGGAGAGTACCCAAGGAAGAACAAACTTGGAAAGTGTAGTGGGGGTGGTCTCTACTAAGGCTAGTATTTAGACCTCACTGGGGAAGGTATGGTTGCAACCCAAAGGATGACACAAAAACAAACAAATAAAACCTGGCTTGATTGCTCAGACAAAGCTGCATTACAATCACCAGGCAAGCAGAAAACAACCCTCTGGGGTTGCAGGCACCTGAAGATTGCAGGAGAAATCAGGGGTCTCAAAACTGACTCACTGGCGGCTGGAGCAAAGCCTAGGGCACACGGTGCCCGTGTTGGGAGGGCCATAGGAAGACCGTGAGCTGGTGGAGGAGGCGTGAACTAGATGCACTGCTTGAGCAGAGCTCCACTGGAAGTCCCCGTACCTCACATAACGAGCAAGAAACAACACTTGCAGCACACAAAAACGAGAAAGAAAAGCTTTCTTCTGCAGTTCCTCTCTAGCACCCTCTACTGACAAAATTTAGGACCGTGCTTATTACAAAGCACATAGCAATCTCAAATATTTAAAGCTTCTTTAATGCAGACCAGGTAAGAGGGTAGACAAGAGGAAATAAATTGTTAACTAGCACAGATATAGTTTAAAAAAACCCTCTCTCTTCCAATTCCCCAAAAATCAGTGTAGAAATACAAATTTCTTAAGCCAATAAATTAACAAATGATTGGTACATTATAGAAATATACTATATTTACGAAAGTATTCAAAAAGAACTCTAAGAACAGACTGTAAATTATACCAATGTAATTTCCTAATTTTGATATTGTCCTACAGCTATGAAAGATATTAGCAATGGGTGAAGTGGGCCTCTCTTCAACTCCACTAACTTCAACTTCCTGTGAATCTATAATTATTTCAAAAAATGTTTTGAAAGTTTTAATGAGCTCTGAGACATCAACTTATAAAAAAATACATTATACAAAACAATCTATGTATTTATTGCTCATATAAAATATAATGCTGAAAAGGTAATTATATTATCTACATAATTAATACATACATCATAAATACTTCTACCTCCTACCACTGAGTATTAGCTACAAAATCCAGCAATGGAAGATGATGAAAAGTCTATCTAATTATAAGTTCCAGCCCAAAGTTACTGAAGTTTCTAATTATCTACCCTACAAAGTACCTGATAATGCCAATAGCTATCAACTGTCACCTGAAATCACTACCAGAGAACAATGAAAAGTATTCTTATACAAATAATACCGTTTTCTTAAGCTAAAAGAAGGTTATCTTTAAACGCCTTGAAATGAAACACAAAGGAAGAGTGGAAATGAATAAGCACATGGAGCAGCTTTTAAAATAACATTCAGAGTATGGATCATCCTACTAATTTTTTCTCAAATTCAGAAAGAGGAGGAATGATTTCCTTTTAGAGAAATTATTAGAACACCTGATTCTCAATGTTGCTAAAAAAATTTAACAGATATATCAATTTACGTAAGAAAATAAATATGCCAATCTAACATCTAGGCAACTTGAAGTCAGTGATTTGAGCTTCTAGAATTCCATATATGACTACAGCAATTTACTAGGAATTTAAGCAAAAATAAATACAAAGCTGTGGACTAAAAAAAATAAGTATAAAGTAAAATATATAACTTAATTTTCTTTCATGTTACTGTCTTTATACTACAAATTAACTTTTTTTTTTACAAATTAACTTTATCAGCAGCAGTTTTAAAGACTCAAAGGTGTTTAAGAATTCTTTTGACAAGACTGCCATCTGCTGGATTAACTTAAATTCCACCATTTAGACTTAAGGATTTAAACATGTTAAGTACCAAATCTAACCAATTTAAAAGACAAGGGTTTCTTTTTCAAAAAAAATAAATAAACCTGAATAATTACAGAACGTCTCGTTTTACAGGAAATCTGGTCTACTATGCTGAACAGTATTGTTTGGTAAAGACCTATTAGCCTGAAACAATCTCATTCAATTCTAGTTTGGATAATTATACAGGTCATGTGACAGAATGAGTTAAAAAGAAAGGAAAGAGGGAAGTGGATTTGACTCAATGGATAGAGCATCCGTCTACCACATGGGAGATTCAAGGTTCAAACCCAGGGCCTCCTGACCCGTGTGGTGAAGCTGGCCCGTGCACAGTGTTGATGCGCACAAGGAGTGCCCTGCCACGCAGCGGCGTTCCTTCCGCGTGTAGGGGAGCCCCACACACAAGGAGGGCGCCCCGAATGGAGAACCGCCCTGCGTGAAAAAAGTGCAGCCTGCCCAGGAGTGGGGCCACACACACAGAGAGGTGATGCAGCAAGATGACGCAAAAAAAAAGAGACACAGATTCCCAGTGCCACTGACATGAATATAAGCGGACACAGAAAAACACACAGGGAATGGACACAGAGAGTAGACAACTGGGGGTGGGGGGTGGGGGAGGGGAGAAAAATAAATAAAAAATAAATCTTTTTTTAAAAAAAGGAAGGAAAGAAACAATAAATATCAAGTAATTGCTGGGGGAAAAAAGTAATTATTGCTGGCATAGAGGGTGTAGCTGAGTGGTGAAATGTCTGCTTCACATGTAGGAGGAGGTCTCAGGTTCAAGTCCCAATCCCTTCTAAAAAAATTAAAAATGTAATTACACTGTTCTATGAACCCACAGGTGCAAGTGTCAGATACTATCATCAACAAGATTAGCTATATTAAAATAAAAAGCAGGGAAGCAGATGTGGCTCAACGGATTGGGCTCCCGTCTACCATATGGGAGGCCCTCGGTTCGCTTCCCAGGGTCTCCTTGTGAAGGCAAGCTGGCCGGCACCCATGGACAGCTGACGGCCCGTGCCCATGGAGAGCTGGAACACCAAGATGACACAACAAAGGGAGACAAGCAGACACAGAAGAATGTGTAGCGAATGGATGCAGAGAGCAGACAGCAAGCAAGCAGTAAGGGGGGGGGTATAAATAAATAAAATAAATCTTTAAAATAAATAAATAAAAAGCAATACGGTAAATGGTTATGCATGGGATGAATTTTTAAAACAACTGCCCTAAAGTTATACAAATGGATATGCATGTCTTAGGTAAATTTTAAACCAGTACATCTGATGCAAAAAGTGTTTTATCTCAAAATTCTTAAGCAGGAGTTGAGGTAATATACTCTGCAAAAATGCCTCAAGATTATTCAAAAAGTAACTTAAGTTGCCAAAAGCAACATTTATAAGTTATTATTTTGTGTAATATACTTAAAATATAAGTGTCAATGTTTAAGCAACTTAAAGAAAATCAGGCATTCAACTATTTCATCTATACCCATTAAAGTTTCTATATTCAAATTAGAAGTTTCTCATTGGGAAAGGGAGGACTGCGTTACATTCAGGCATAACATAGACATAATATACCATTTAATCATAAAACTCCAAGATCTTAAAATAATATTCACTAAAAGATAAATTACCCAACTCAACGGAGTTACCTAATACTTCTTTGCCTGTATTACTACATACTTGTTCAATGAAACTGCATTTTGTATTACCAGAAAGTAAGGAAGTACTAAAAAAAAATAATGGGGGAGCAGATATAGCTCAAGTAGTTAAGCACCAGCTTCCTATGTACAAGGTTCTGGGTTCGATCCCCAGTACCTCATTTAAAAAAAAAAAAAAAGCAACTCTCATTGGGGAGCAGAATATAGCTCAGTGGTTTAGTGCCTGCTTTCCACGTACAAGGTCCTAGATTCATTCCCCAGTACCTCCTAAAAATTAAAAAGTAAAATAAAAAATAAATGAGGAAGGCATATCATAAGGACACAAGCTTGAAAGAGATCCTACTAGACAATTCCAGCACAATTTGGAATCCAACATAATTAAGTAATTATAAACCGTTGTAAAAAAGAGAAATGTGGCAGTCTATACCAATAATAAATAAAAGGAAGAGAAAGGAGAGTGGTCGCTTGTAGCAGAATACTGAGGCTGACTTGTAAATGTAGAGGTAAGAAGTTGGAAAATTATCATTTTGCAATCATCATAGTAAAGATAGGATCAGGCAAGAATCATCAGTGAATGCTAAATCAAAGGGATGTTGAGGAGAAGTAGTATATTTTCATGGTCTTAAGAGTGTCTACCCGAAAACTGCTTACTGATTTCAAGGGGAAAAAAACAGTAATTTTACGGTGTAATAATCAGGTATCTTCATTGGGTACTTAAAATTAACATCACTGTGAGGGACAAATGGATATTGCGTGCCTTCAGATGTAATACCCTGTGAAGGAAACATCACCTATACAGCAATGTATAAATCTGAATCTAATCATGAGGAACTATTAAGTAAACCCAAAATGAGGGGAAGAAATGTATTCTTCAAAAATGTCCATGTTATAAGAGACAAAGAAAGGCTATGGAAATGTTCCAAATTAAAGGAAGCTAATGAGATATGACTACTAAATGTACTATCAGACCCTATAATAAATTCTGAACTGGGGAGAGAAAAAGAATGTCATCAGATGAACTGACAAAACTGAAGACAAATGATAGGTCATATAAAAACACTGCATGAATGCTAAATGTACTGAAGTTGATAACTTTACTGTAGTTACATAAGAAAATATCCCTATTCTTAAGACATACACATTGAAGTACTTGGGGTAAAGAGCCACATACTCTTAAATGGTTTGGAAAAACAAGTTGAGGGTAGGAGGAAGGGTTTGAAAAAGTGGGTACAAAGCAAGTGGGGTAAAAAGTTACCAATAAGTGAATCTGAGTGTACAGATGTTTCTCTAAACTAGCTTTATGTTAACAACTTTTCTCTAGGTTTGAAATTATTTCCAAATAAGTTTCAAAAATTGCTATATTTAATGCTAAGAGATTTTTAAATGTCACCATATATAAAATCTAATCATTGTTCTTTTAGGACTAAATATTTAATATCAACAGTACCTTTTATCTTTAGTTATTTTCATCAACTCTAAGAACTAATGAATTTTAAGACTCATCGTTATTTTTTATATCACTAAAGAAAAAAGTGACAGCTATAATTATAAGATGCCACCAACTGTAAATTATCCCAATTTCAGAGATGTTAAATACAAAAACACATGCATCTTAAAATGGATATGATTTCTATATATGGCCAAACTTAGCAAACAATTAAAGATACTAAACGAATTTCTTCTGTTACCTGGATACTGGCAGCAGGATTCAAAGGTGAAAACAAACTGAAGCTACTCAACATTCTAAAGAAAACTGCAGACAATTGAGGATCAGACACCTGCCAGATTTAACAGAGGCATAGGTGGCCATGATACCATTAGTCAGCACTTCAACTGCCTCCCCTGATCCCAGTTTAGACAAAGGGGAGGAGAGAGAGAGAGTAGTCAAAAGCATATAGCACTCATAGTGAAGAGGTTTTTCTTTCTCTTGACCATCACCAATTTCTCCCACTCCTTGAAGCCAAGGGAAAAGATGCTTTGAGATAACCACACCTAGAGATTAGGGAGCCCTGCAAAAGAGGAGAGACCAGCAATTTTATTCCCTAGCATGTATGCTCTCAAAGAAATGTAAATGGTGGAGGAATGAAACATTAGAGATTCCAATCCCTTAAATTTGGGGATACATGTGAACATGAAGAGACATGCACTTTGGTGACTTGCAAGAGCAAACTATACTAGAATGCCAAGCAGAAGCAAGTAATATGGCTGGGAAGAATGGAGGAGGTGACCTCCAACAAGTTTCCCACAGTACCTGGAGAGCACAGAAGAGGACCTAGGCATGAGCAACACTGAGATTAGGGGGAAAAGCAAGAGCAGCACACCAGCAGCAGAACAAACCAGATTAAGCCAGAGAGAGTGTCAACAGACAGCCATTTACGTAAGACCACTCTTGTATCTCTACTAACCCACATCCATGTCTGAATGGGGAGAAGGAATATCAGAGGATACTCTAGGCCTCTCCAAAGTTGGTGGAGGAGGACAAGGAGGAGTGAAAGATCAGACCATACTTCACCCCCTCCCAGCCCTTGAGTCCAAGCCTTACTGGTATTGGTGAGAGGAGAGAAAATAAGATTGTAATATTAAACTTGGAAAACTTTTTGTTAATCTTTTATAGATCTTTTAAGTTAATTTATATATTTTACCATATACCCACACAAATATATAGCTTTACACATGTCATCATAAATATGCTTTTTCTTTCCTTCTGCAAGAACATATATGAAATATTTGTATCCATTCATGTTTTCTGTGTAATGATATAAATAACCCTAAACACACAAACACGCACACACAGACTTTTTGTTTTCATGTCCCTACTTGACATAAAAACACATCACATACACTTTTCTACATTTTTTTTTTCATTCAACAATACCTCACAGAAGTCACTTCAAGTCATCTGCTGGAAAAAAAATTTTTTTTAAAGGAGGTACTGGGGATTGAACTTAGGAACTCATACATGAGAAGCAGGCATTCAACCACTAAGATACATCTGCTCCCCAATCTGATAGAATTTTAATACATTATTCTTAATGTTTCCATTATATTCCATAAATTATTCAAATATTTCTCTATGGATAGGCATTAATTTTGCTTCCAATTTCTGGTCACAAAAACAGTGCTATAATTCTTAAAAACATGTCCCTAAATAGTGGTACATTTATTTCCAATACGATAGATTCTCCAGAAGAGTACTGATATGTCTAATTATAGGTATTTTTGAATCTTTATAGATGTTGTCAGATTGGTTTTCAAAAAGGGTATTACATTTCATATTTCCATGAACAATATGAGAACACTGTTTTCCCCACATCTCCACCAGCAATTTATATTATTTTGAACACTCTGATATCTTATTGTTATCAATTTGCATTTCTATTTATGAATTGGAACATCTTTACACGTTAGCCATCTGAATAGCTTTACTGTGATTTGTCTATTCATATTCTTGTCATTTTTTTCTTGGTATATTAAACAAACTCTGTGTATGAGTTGAGAAGGGAAAAAAATGCCTTAATTCACCTGTATAATTTCACCTGTCATCTCCATTACAAATTTTTTCCAGAACCACCATTTGTACATTGACTTTGTTTATGGTATCTCTGTCCTAGAACTTGTTAAAAAATCTGATATGTAATATCATATACATATATGTGTACGATACATGCATGTATCTTTTAAATCACCTGAGATTCCAGTAATTAGATGGGATTTTAAATAACCAAAAATGATAATACATTTAAGTATTTGCCTTGTATTTCCGTAAAGAGACAACAGCATAGAAGGACGTGACCAAACAGGGTTGAGGTATTATTACTGAAAAACTAAAACTACTTCATGAGTTTATTTCCCCCATTAATTGAGATTTTCAATGAACCAGTTACATCTAGCTTATTTAAGTAGAGAAAGCATTATTATTCTCTTATTTTAAAACAGAGAAGCTGAAGGATGGTGAAAGCTCAGTGACTAATACAGTTAAGATTCAATATATATTTCTTGAAACCCACTAGCAATGTTAATACAAGTTTCTGGTAACATTTAAGAGTAAGGTGCTTACCTTTCAATAGCTAATTCTTTATTAGAAAGCTGCTGCACTGTAATCACAACCTTCTTCTCTATTCCTTGTTTTAATTTGAAATAAAATTTATCTCTATCCTTAGGCACAGGACTGAAATATGAGAAAAAGAACAGGAATTACCAATTTAGCAATTAATACAATAAAGTGATAACCCATGTCAAGGTTAGAACTAAACAGTATTTAAGCAACAACACCCTTATTCTTAAGATATACTAAACTCTCTTCTTGCCACATACTATAAGTTTTATAGTCAGCTAAACAGCTGTTATTAATTTTTAAAAATGGTTTTTCAAGACTCTTAAATTTTCTCTCAAACCAAACTGAAAAATAAGATTTAAAGCATTACATGATACAAGTTCAAATTTCAGTTTTTAAATTTAACAGAATTGGGGATGGGGTGTATTTAATTAATTTTTAACAAATGCACATTTCTGGCTTAGCTGAGTGGATAGCCATGGGTGCCTTTAACACAGTGCAACAGTGCAAAAGCAAATGGGAGGGGGGTGGATGTAGCTCAGTGGTTGAGCAGGTGCTTTTCATGTTCAAGGTCCTGGGTTTGATCTCTGGTACCGCCTTAAAAAAAAAAAGGCAAATGGGAAGAAAGATCTTGCTTTTAGACTTCCAGATTTCAAATGAGTATGGCATATCCAAGTAAATAGAAATAAAAGATAGACAAAGAGATACAGATAAGGATCAAGTTAAATTCTAGCCTCAGCCAGAATGACAATTCTGACAAAAAGTCTTATAAATTCAATCATTAAAACAAGAAATGTCTAAAATGAGTTGAGAAGGGAAAAAGAATGCCTTAAGCATGTTATCTGACCTAAGACTTAAATCCAATATCTGTAAAATACAAATAAAATACCCACCTAAGAATTACTGTTAGAATTATAGGTACAATTAAGGCACACAGGCATTCATTAAAGAGTGTAACTGTTTCCTATTATCTGCCTATTTTTGAATTGGAGAAGAACATTCCAAATGTACAAAAGAAGGATTTGAAATAGTTAACCAATGGACAAACCAGACAATATACTACTAGCATTCATTAAAATTAATTTTTATTAAGAACATTTTAAAGAAGAAACTCAATGTTAAGAGTGGGAAGAAAAACTATATTTACAATTGTGTAAAAATGCCCCTAGAAATTAAAAAAAAAATCAAAATATTAGAAGAGACTGAGGCTGTTAAGATTATAGCTTTTATTTTACTTTTATAGTTTTAACAATTTTCTACAATAAATATAATTATTTTTAGAATCATTAAGAAAATCGTGTAAATATCAAAAGGTACAAGAAGCAGAAAATGAATCATATTCATTCTCAACCAAATATTTATCAGTTTAAATCTTTATGTCAGCATTATATATTTTCTAGAACCTTTATCTTAGCCAATTTTATATTTCAAGCCTAATGTTAATTTTTACTCTTCCCAAACAATCTCACCTAAAGTTTCCTTTTCCATCATCTTCTTTTACCTCCAAGGAGACACCAAAGGTAAATATATCACTGTCAGGAGTTGGAATAACTGAGTCTTTAACATCAGACACTTGTCTGGAAGAACGTTTGAAGGCTGTACAAAAACTATACAAAATTCTGCTTACCTAAAAGAATAAAAACAGAAATACCATTAGGCAATTTCTGCATTCCAATACCTCTCTCTCCTAATTCTTGAATCTATAATTTCCTACTGCCACAATTTCTTTAGAGGATAAAATAAATATATTCTAGGCATCTCTCAATTGTTTAGGTCTTGCATGGGACATAATTTTCATAACTTAGGCATTAGAAAGATGTAGCTAAGCATACAAGCATACACACATACTCTTGAGGGTGCAGAGTAAAATTTGGATCATCCTAACCACATTATTATAGCCTAGAGAGTACAAGCAGTGTGAAGTCCAAAAAGGGAAATATTAAAAGTATCCTTCAAAAGGTAAATTAGTTTAACAGAATTTTTTCCTTATGACATCAGTAGCAGGACATCACTTCATTTCACAGAAACTTCAGTTCAAATCTGAGGTCTGTTTTTAAAGTTCAGTAGGTAAGTACCACCAAGTCTAATACTACTACATTTTTTAAACACCAGAGACCAGAAAAGAACTAAGATTTAGGAGCTGGAACTAAGGATATGAGCATCCTAAGACTGAAAGTAGGTGGATAACCACCCAGAAAAGACAGTAAGTTCACATCTACAGCAGGGATCCAGAGCCTCTTCTATCATAAAAACACACCAGAGGTCTGGTCAGAAGCTTACACCATCAGTACCAGAGGGGCTCACTTCATTATTATTGAAAGTTTTCTCTGAAAATATTTCTTGGATGATATTTAATGAAAAGACAGGATTCCCTTCAAAGAAAATGCCTTTCTAGATAGTTATTAATTAGGTATAAGCATGCATATCATTTGTCATGAAAAATTTATTCTGTAGAGCAAATAATATGTTATTGTTATGGCTATTTCTCCCTTGAACACCAATAGCCAGTCTTTTCTGTGCCAGATACAAGGAATGGGTTAATCCTTTCATATGGGTCTTAAATGTTATTTATTGCTAAAATCAATAATGATTCCTTATATCTATATAGCATTTTAGTTTGCAAACTCCATTTATATAAATTATCTCATTTGATCCTCAAAAGAAACCTTACAAAGCAGACTAGCAGGTATTTGCAATAATTTTTACAGATGAATAAAGTGGGCCTCAAAACTTCTCAAAAATCACATAGCTATGAAGTGACTGAATTAGAACTAGAATTCTCAGTTAAGGGCTTTTTAGGAGACTGCTAACATCATATTGAGCGGGTTTCCTACTATTAATGATTTATTCATATAGAATGGTAAAGAAAGAAGAGATTCAAGCTCAATAAATTGTATGTATATGTGCCTGAATAGGGAATATAAACAAGTCCAAATGTATTCATCTTGAGGAATGATAGCTTCACTGAGAGGTCATTTTCTTTTACTTAAAAAAAATTTTAAAAAAAAGTAAAAAAAAAAATCAACTTTCAAAAATATCCTTGCCTTTTGCTTCTTTCAACTCTGGCATTTAAACACAGTTTAATAAAGACGTTGAACTAATTTCAGTTTAACAAAAGCAGCTATATTTATTTATAGATGCTTCTAGACTTCAGAATATATGATGGAATATCTACAATTAATGACTCCTAAGATAATTACTCAAATGATGCCGGCATTTAAATTTCAATGAACATACACAAACAAGGCTTTAGTTCTCAACTTCTCTTTTCACTTCCTGAAGCTCCAGATGACTAGATACTGAGCCATATAATAAAGCAAATACCGGTTTTAGCAATAAGCAAATATGGTAATATGATTTAAAGGGCCTCCAGTGGTTATTCAATATTGATGAAATGTAAACTTGTTGCTAGATTCCCAAAATGAATGTTGAAAGTCTTAGCTATTCTATTAGTATTATGCTATCTTAGTGACAATATTTCATATACATATATTTATCACTAATATTCTTCCCCTAAAATGTAGAGGTATTCTAAATCCCATACTCTTGCAGGAGTTATTCCCTTCATTGATTCTCAAAGCAGTGTCATACCATCTCAAATTTGTGAGGTTGGAACATAATACACTCCAAATCTCAGTCGACCCACAGGTTAAACAATGAAAAGAAGATGAAATGAGGAGGGTTAAATGGAGGACTTATTTTTAATACCTCACAATACAAGTAGAAATACGGGGACTGTTCTGCGTTTTAGCAAATCCTTCACTTTAGATAATAAAAATCTTTTATTCATTGAACTGTATTACTCTAGGACTGTAACATTTTGCAATTTGCTTCAAATGTGAGCATTCCCAGCAAAAGATTATGCTAAAGTGTGGGGGCTTCCCTCATTTTTCTATTTTTCCTACATTCCTATATTTTGGCATAAACCTTTTTTCTGTACACATACAGCCCATCACTTTAAAAAATAAGTGGTCCTCAAATTTTCAATAGCCATACTTACATTCATTAATCAGTGAATTACCCTGAATTGCCTTTCCTATGCCAAATTACATTATTTAAATTTTTAACCATTACAGAGGAATGTTGCCTGCCAACATAAAGTTCAGCTTCAGCAATAGCAGCATATTTGTATCACAATGAAAAATATTTTAAATATTTTACTTGTTTTCTCATTATTACCTTAATAAATGAGTAAAAACAACAAAAACAGCAAAGGATTGATATTTATAAGAATTACAGACTTCAAATGTTATACAATTAGGAGTGTAATAAATTCACTCAATCATTCAACAAATATCTTCTGAGCACCTTCTGCATACTAAGTATTATTCTAGATGCTGGGAATAAAGCAGTGCACGTGAACTTACATTCTAGCACATGTATGGTAAATATGATTAGAGTGGACGAGAGAGAATCATTAGGTAAGCCCAAAGCAGAAATCTACTGCCTTCATTTAAGTGTTGTGGAGAAAAACAGAATTGGAAAATATGCTAGAGGGAGCAGATGTGGTTCAAGCAGTTGAGTACCTGCTTCCCACATGAGAAGTCCCAGGTTCAGTTCCTGACACCTCCTAAAAACAACTGCCACCACCACCAAAAAGAAAAAAAAAGCAAAACAAAAAAATCCAACTCAGGGGAGCAGTGTGGTTCAGTGGTTGAGCACCAGCTTCTCATGTGAGGTCCCAAGTTTAATTCCCAGTCAAAAAAAAAAGCTAGAAATGTGCCATTGAAGATTATGCCTACCGTGCAAAATAGGGACTTTAAACTACTTTTAGTTCTCTCAGTACTCCCCAGGTCCTACCCCCAAATGAAATGTGACATCTATTATTTACTTTTTACACAATCAGCTTCAGTATATTTTTAACAATTCATTACGTGTGAAAATAGGAAAATTATCTGTACATAACTTTTGATACATTAGTAGAGTTAACTCAACTACATGTATTTTTTCCCTGCCCCATCTCTTTTCTAATTCTTTCATTTTCATGTGTCTTTGTAGCAGAGTTGATTAGCAAGCCTGCCACATCAGAAGGTCACATGAAAAAAAGTTAAAGAACTTGGCAAATTCTAAAGAAGATGGCAAAACTCAGGAATTTCTTAAAAGGTTAAGTATATGGAGCTGAGCCAGAGTAATGGAAAATGATGGAAAACAATTAGACTCTACTGTTTCCTTTTTTGGAGGAAAGACACATAGTGTATTGAGTTACTTCCTTAGCAGCACTCAAACCACATGTAACACTGCCCATGTCTTATAAGTTGCTATTTCCACCAAGAAGTTTGAAATCATTTGTGAATTCTAGAGTCTGTGAATAAATTGAAATGGTGATCCAAGGATTTTTAAGGTAGAGTAGCTTAAGAAACAATGATTATCAATGTCTATAATTCTTGGAATATGTTCAGGTAACCAAAAACATCAAGAAAATAATATTGAAAACATACACCTGACTGGCTGTGGCTCAATCGATTGGGCTCCTGTCTACCAAATGGGAGACCCAGGGTTCGCGTCCCAGGGCCTCCTTGTGAAGGCAAGCTGGCCCGCACCTGTGGTGAGCTGACAACAAGCACCCACGAAGAGCTGATGGCCCACGCCCACAGAGAGCTGGCGCAGCAAGATGACACAACAAAGGGAGACAAGCAGACACAAAAGAACACAGCAGTGAATGGACAGAGAGCAAAGAGCAAGCAAGCCGCAAGGCGGGGGGGGGGGGGGGGGATAAAGAAAATTTTAAAAAAACAAAACAAAACACAAAGGGACTCTGGGCAAGTTTTCCTACAGTCCTAGGGCCTCCCGAATAAAAACAAAAAAAACAAAAAAAAAATATACCTTAGGAAACATTTTTATAACTGTCACACTACTAAAAAAAAAAATTTAGAATGACAACTTTCTTTGAAGAAAGTAAAGGTTTATTGACAAATAATATAGCACAATTTTCACCCCAGAAAGCAGTTCCTATAGAAAGCACTAAATAAACATAAACTATATATTTGGCTTTATTTTTTTTTGGAGTGGGGGTAAGAAGATACCTGTAAATGTCCCACAGGATAAAAACCAAAATCTTAACTGTGGTGGAATTTTTAAAAAGTAACTTTTATTTTCTTCTTTATTTCAGTATTTTCCAAATTTCAAATATTTATTACGTTTTAACAGTTTAAGAACATGCTATTAAATACCAAAGGTATTTAGTTAACTTAAATATCATAGCTAGTTTTTCCAAGATAAAGCCTTTTCATCAATGTTGATGAAAGAGAACCCACTCTTCCAGAAACATCATGTCAAAAAAGTTCACCCAAGAAATATATGTAGAAAAATCATTCCATGAAAGACACCCTAAAAAGTATGTGTTAAAATTTTTAGAACAATTTGCTCAAATACATTACTCATTGAAAGGAACTAAAATTAGAGAGATGTTATCTAAGAATGTTTTTATTTATAAAAATCAATGTATTTAAGGAAAATACTAATGAAATAACTTCTAAACTGCCTTCCAAAAGCAAGCCAATTGGCTAAACTACCTTCCCAATTTAAAAAAAAGTGTAAAAATAGTATTTTTCTACGCAATTGGGATAAGGTTTAGTTCTATATTATATAGTAGCTTATCAGCAACCCAAAGAGAAACCAGTACATTAAGAATAAAGTGCTTCCCAATGATACCATTGATATTTATCATGAAATACCTCTAAAGGCCTTTAATACCAGATAAGAACAAGGGTGCTTCTAAAATACAACCCTGGGAGAGGTAAATAACGATGACATGTATGTTAAAACAACAAACATCTAAATGTGTTTTGAAAAAGAACAATTACACTGGCTAGTAGAAATAAAAGTCTTATAGTCAATTAAGCCTTTTATAGTATGTTTAAAAACAGTTTTGCATATTATATCCACAAAGATGCAACAGAAATTAGATGTCTCCACGGCTGTTTTTACAAAGCTTTCAGATATTCTGCATTGTCTGGAATTCTTCAGTAGAAACCTAGCACATCTTTCTCCCTGGCATCAAGATGCTTCTGGATTCACCAACTCTTCCCACAGATAATCGAGATCCACTCCGGTAGAGTCCTACAGAATAATATCCAGGTTAACAAGCCAAACGTGTCCTAACTCTTCTGATGGAACACCTAATCCTTAGGACACAGGTATTTAACAGAGCCATCACCCTCACTGGCCTTCTCTTCTACCACTGCTGGTGTCTACTGCGTGGAGTCTTTTGGTGAAATGAAAGTATCACAGTGGCAGCTGGATATAGCAGCCATGCTGCTACCCCTGCTTGAGGATGGCTTCCTGCCTTTCATTGACAAACTTCTTCAGGTCTCATACAGGGACTCTGAAAAAAAAAAAAAAAGTAAAGCAATTAGCATCAGTGCTGTACAAAACTATTAAGCAACAACAAAAATGTCACTGTTTCTGAGCCATATGTACTACCTCCCTGTGCCCATCAAAGAAGACTCAATTACTAAGGACTAAAGTTCTCCCTTAACCAGAGAACAAAGAACTTCTGCAAACCAGAAAATAAGATAACCAGTAACTATAACTAATAGACTTCAAATTAATTAAAACATAATTATTTTTTTTAGGAGAAAGAGGAAGATATTGCACATCTTGTATAAAAGACATTGGTAAAACAGACAAGGTGGCTAGAATGCAAGATACGTAGCTGACAAATCCCTTTATAAAACAGAATTGAAAGACAAAACCCACAGGTTTTTTTTTTTAAATAATATTCAAGCAACAGAAAAGTATTACTAAGAATTACATGGTCTTCAGAGATAAGACTCTTCAATTTGAAACCCAGTTCTATCAACTATTCCCTTTGCCTTGGGATAAACAAAAAAGTGACCATAAAATTTATCATCCAAACTAGAATATTTTTGAGATTAAAAGGGAATGCTAATAAGATTAAAAGGGAATGCTAATAATAATAAGCTACAGGCACAAAATAGGACTGACCCATACAAGAAGGAGTATAAATTCACTAGTCTAAATAAACACTACCTATGCCACTAGGATGTTATGAGTATCAAGTAAATGACTAGTACAGTGCCTGGCACAAACTCTATATACTATTCTTCATTCAGAAATGATCTATCAGGAAGCAGACGTGGCTCGGGAGACTGAGCTCCTGCCTACCACATGGGAGGTCTGCAGTTCAGTTCCCAGTGCCTCCTAAAGAGGACAGCGAACTAGAATGATGGGCAGGCACGGCAAGCTGATAAAAAGAGACACAAGAAGAAAAACATGGAAGACACAACAGGGCAGGGAACAGAGGTGGCTCGAGCAATTAGGTGCCTTCCTCCCACACTAGAGGTCCCAGATTAAGTTCCCAGTGCCTCTTAAAGACATAGGACACAGCAAGTGCAAACAAGGAGAGGGTGGGGAGAAATAAATAAATAATAAAAACAAATCTTAAAAAAAAAAAAAATTCTCATAAGATTTAACAATTGTCATATATTTCTTCTTATACAATGAATTCTACCACCAATGAAACACTTTGAAAAGTGTACCCTAAAAATTTTAAATACATGGACATCACTTTCTCACAATTGGCAATGCACCAAATATGCTCTCTAGAAATACAATTAATATATTTAATACTGTATCTAAAATGGTCAGATTGAGAATTTCCCAGTCTTACCTAGTACCTTCCCACTGTTAAACCTCTCGAAAATGACAAAAATTACCCCATCCATAAACAAGGGGATGTTGTAACCCAAAAACAGAGAGTTTCATACCATTAAAGTTATGGAAAATGCTTGCAGCCAAGTCCCTTTCAATTTCCTTCTGCAGCAGTGTTTCTACCTCTCCAAGCCACAGGTTTTCCAGGTCTTCAAAGTTCATTTCCTTGTTATTGAGCTCCAATGATTCAGAAATCACACGGATGTGTTAAATGATGGGTGCCAACACGAAATGCCAGGACACTACTATCTGCTTCCCCACCTCTGCAGTGGAGTTTGGAAGATGAGATTTAGCTCCCCCCTCATCCATATGCATGCGTGCACACACGTATATTATATTCACCGCCTACTATATGCCAGGCACACTAGCATACTTGTCCTCATTCACTCCATATATTTTTACCAAGAAGTCAGTATAGATGTATGTGTGTATACTGTATGCATGTATATAATAAATACATAACATATATATGCATATTTATTTATTTTAATATTGGAACGAAATAAATTAAGACCTACTTTTTAAAAAACCTCAAACTCAAACTTCTTACAAAAGGCAGTGAGTTCTGGCAGAAAACTTTTATGATTAAAATATAAGTTATAGGTGTGCCTGTGCATGTTCATTTTAGTGTAAATCAAATAGATGATCAGGATATAAAAACTGATATATCCTTCATGATTACTATCAAACACAAAGAAACCTACAATTTTGGGGCCATAAATAAACTCTCAGCACTCCTATTAATACAATAGTTTACTCATGTTCCATGGTAAAAAAAAGAACAAAATAACTATTGTTTTCAGCATTTTCTGATAACAATTTATATTCCCAAAGTCAAACACACCTAAGCACTTGCTCATTCAAATTCACCTATCGATCCCTTAGAAATGGTTGCAAGCACTGAAGTTCTAATAGTGTAACTTATTTTTAATTTGAAGAATACGCAATACATTTAGAAAAAGCTGATCTCCCTTCGTAAGTAAATGTGGTTTGACTATGAACTACTTTTCTAGTCTAAGAAACCACCATTAAAATTGCTAAGAAGAACTTAACTGGCAACTTCAAAGGACTACATGTTGATATTCTTGCTATATGTGAGTATTTGTATTTTTAGTAGGTCAGGTCTCCAAAGCAAAAGCCAGCCTCTGAGTGAATGCGCATAACAAATAATGACCACTGGAAATCACAGAGATCTATGAAACAATCTCTGTGTAGTATCTTTTACCAATATGTCACGGTGAGGCCGAGGAGAGAAACAGGATTGTTATAAGCACTTTTTAATACTACGTGGACCAATGAACTTGGAAAAAATAATAAAAGAGGCACAAAAACAATTTATCCTTTCTGAGCCTGAGCAACTATAACCATGGGAGAATAGTTAATCCAGTGGTATTTCTCTATTACATTTCTATTACATCTGCTACAAGAGTGTACCACTTACAATTTCACTTTAGAAAGCAAACATATCAGGCTCAGCTACCAAATGCAGTTCTATGCCATTATAAATAATAATAACTTCATCTTAAGAAATATACTCCAAATTTATGTAATATGGTATATAGTCATACATAATACTTTATTTGACAGTGAGGTTAAGGTCCAAAAATATTACTCTAACTTATCTCTAAAGCAAATTGTTACAATATTTTATACTTACTGCCTCTTTAATTTCACAGGAGAAAACATGTATCTGAAATTCTTCTGAACCATGGGAACTCTCTGTAAAACCAAAGCAATCATTTTCTGTCGTCCCATCATGCCCACGTGCACAGAATAAGACTTTATAAATTGGAAAAGATGCTATCTCCACATTGCTAGATTGGTCTATGATTCTGCAGAACAGTGATACAAAATGAAATAAAATATTAACTTTCAAGGAACAAGGCAGTTTTACTATACCAATATATGACATATAAACTTAATTATCTTAGTCACAAAAATAAACGTTACAAATAATGCAAAAAAGTATATATTCATATTATTGCAAAATTCTTTTGACAATTTTATTTTCATAATTCCTATGACCCAACTCATTTACTTCCAAAATAAGTATGCATTGCCTGGTAAAATCTGTTATCCATCCCAAAAGGCTAGTCTTGTTCTGGTGTGGCAAAGGAATGCTAGTACAGAATAGCACAGAATATGCTCCACCCCTGGAGCACACATTTCTTTTCAGAGCAACACCTACAGGTTTACTCGAGCTCCAGGACACTGTTCAACTGAACCCTCTTTTACCCCCCAAAAGATTAGGGTAGTTCCAAAGAAATCTCAACAGAATTTAAAAGCTGGAAAAAAAGTTGTGGGATTTGAGAATGAATACTTTTCTGATGTACTTTATATAAATCCTAAGCCCTAGACTGACCTAAAAACTCAAAAGGCTCTCAAATTGATAAATGGGGTTGGGGGGACAGAGTGGGGAGAGCAGCCACCAAGAATAGAGAGGCAAGACAACATGTTATGTCTTCTCGAATTGTGTTTGGCAATGTGAAACTAAACAGGTAACATCAAAAGGCATTTTGGCATTTTCAGGAGATAATACATAACAACATATTCATAAAACTCTTCCCTTGAAAACTCAAACCACTTTTACCAAAATTTTGTAAATCTATGTAGGTATTATTTTAGTACTCAGAACTCAGCTAGCATATTCCCACATTCTAAACTTTAGAGAATGAGGCAAATTAGAAAGAGTTTGAAGAAGGTTAAATCAACTTTCAGGTACTATTTTTGGTTGAGGATACCAACCACCTTATTTTCCAGACCTGTTCCATTTGTTTGTTTATTCAGCAAATACAGTACTGAAATCCTATTATAGAAAAGGCACAGTCTAAAGCACTAAGGCTACAGAGGTGAAAAAAAAGAACCTACTCCCAGGGAGCTTATATTTTTGTGAGGAAGATAGACAATGAACATATTAAATAATTATGTAATATAGGATTAATGAAAAGTGCTATAATGGGGAGGAAAAAAGGACCAGAAGTGGAAGAGGAGGACAGTTTTGTCCAGATGTAATCAAAGACAACTTCTCTGATAAAATGTTTCTTGAAGTAAAGCCAGAAAGAAGTAGAAAAGCCATTGGAATACCTGAGAAAGATCATTCAGGCACAGGAAAGAGAATATACAGGAATTATCACTGGTATGTGTTTGAGAAAGCTCAGAGAGATTTGTATGGCTGGAAAGCATGAATGGAAAAGAGGAGGGGATAGAGACTCAAGTTGGAGTGGTAGGTCACCAGTGATCAGATCTGGTAGGATATTGTAAAGCATGGTAAAGACTGAATATAATCACAAGTTTAATTGGAGGTCACTGGAAGACTGAGTCCAGAAGAATAAAATTATCTGATTTAAATTTAAAGTAATTAAATTAATATTATCATAATTAAGCATAAGAAAAAAGAAGTTATTTTCCTGCTTTCCAGTCTGATACAAATACCTTTAAACTCTAGGGCCTATTATAGTTTTGATCCACTGTTAAATGACAAGCTGAAGGCATGTTTTTATTCTCCTCCAGAAAATAAAAATACCAATTACAAGGTTTGTACATTTTTATCCCCCTTGTTATATTCTAAGTATAATTTTGCAGATGTCCCTTATAAAGTGGCAACACAGTCCAAGCTTAAACATAATGTTTCCTTGTCTTATGAACATAACCAAATTCACAACCTACACCTGATTTATGCTGTAACATCATAATCAGCACCCAAAAACCTTAATACATATCTAAAGGTAGGGGGAAAAAAATAGAGATTACCTCACAGAACCTTCTGGAACATTTGGCACATATAGAGTAACAGGAAAGGGGTACTGACTGGAAGATTTCATAATTGCCATTGCCTGTAAAGCTTCCATTTCATTACGTGGGGAAGAAACCTTCATACATCCTAAGTAAGTCAATTTGTTAAATAAAACACTATCTTCTTCAGGTAGTCCACTTGGAGAATATGGTCTCAGTGTAGAAATTTCTGAAGGAAAAAAAAAAATTCAAAACACTCAAAAGTCAATGGGAAACTACACAGTATAATTATTGCTTATTGCCCAAATTGAAATGAAATTTTCAAACAAAATTTAGGTCTCTTTGTATGTTCATCCTAAATCTTATTTCAGAGTTTGGAATTGGTCATTTTGTACTTTCAACTCTCTTAAAATATTAAATTACTTAGCTTTAACTTTTTCAAAAGAAAGAGAAAAAAACTTTCGAAGATTTATATTTTTGAAAATCAAAAATATTGGGAAGTGGATTTGGCCCAACGGACAGGGTGTCCACCTACCACATGGGAGGTCCAAGGGTTCAAACCCAGGGCCTCCTGACCCGTGTGATGAGCTGGCCCATGTGCAGTGCTGATGCGTACAAGGAGTGCCCTGCCACGCAGGGGTGTCCCCTGAATAGGGGAGCCCCCCGAATAGGGGAGCCCCATGTGCAAGGACTGCACCCCGTAAGGAGAGCCACCCAGCAAGAAAAAAAGTGCAGCCTGCCCAGGAGTGGTGCCGCACACACGGAGAGCTGATGCAGCAAGATGATGCAACAAACTGCGACACAGATTCCAGGTGTCACAGACAAGAATACAAGTGGACACAGAAGAACACACAGCAAACGGACAGAGAGAGCAGACAACTGGGCGGGGTGGGGCTGGGGGAGAAATAAAAAAATTAAAAATATGGAGTTCACATGATACAGAATAAGAATTAGAAAAAATAATAAATACAGTTTCAATTAGCCTAAAAATAATGATTAAATGAAACTAAAATTAATTAAAAGTTTCTCTTAGTTATGAAGATCCTTATAGCACCAAATTTATTAGGCAGTCTAACTTCTTCAGCAAAAATAGTGCTAAGATGTTATATCTCATGCCAACAACAACAAAAGACCAGCTCCTTAATTTGCTCCTTCTGGCTTGCTGGCTTCATTTCTATGAACAATATTAAGTGTTTCAATGGAATTTTTCTCTTCAAAACAACTGCTATTTTTGATGAATGATCCTATAATTGCTTCCCATGCTACTCACCTCCAAAATGAAATTTCTTTAAAAACAAAACAAAACTGGTCAACATAAAAACACAAATAGGTCAAAAGTAATAAAAAATAAAAGATATACCATTCAAAAACACTAGTTATAAGAAAGGTGAAGTATCAGACAAACTATACTTCAAAACAAGGAATATTAATGGGGAAAAGTGGGTATTTCAAAAATATTAGAAAATGTAACAATTCTAAGTGATTATGTACCTAACACCAGAGCTTCAAAACACCTGAAGCAAAATTAACAAAACCTAAGATGCTCAAACTGGAACAGGCAAAGATGGAGTAATAAGCCCACTATAATTTTATCTTCCCCAGAGAATATAAAAAGCAACTACTTGGGAAGTCTAAAAGAGTAAATGATAGCAGATGGTGAGTTTTCTAAACTTTTTTTCATCCTTTATCTCTCAACTTTGACCTAAGAGCTGCCCAAGTTACACAACTGTATAGTGGCAACAAAACTGTGAGAGATCTCCTCTTTCTGATGAAAGGACCAGAAAAAGGAGTTCCTAAAAACCAGAGAATGTTTGGGAAATCATGTCTTGTTTTTTTCCATTTTTAACTCTCTTTTATCCCTCTCAGTCCTACTATAAGGCCAGCCCTAGTCATGGAGTTACACAGCCAAAGGCCCCTAAAACCTGAAAAGAAAACCTGTCACAAAGCCCAGAAAAAACAAGGGGAGTGGCATCTGTGGTCCAAAAATGGAGGAAGAAAGCCCTGTTGTTTTTTTCTCTTTTCTTCTCTCCCTACTTTGTCCTGAAGCAGTTACAGGCACATGAGACTGCACAACAGCGCAAAGGATCAAAAATTCTGAGAAATCTATCTTTCTACCCAAGGGAAGAAGGCAAAAGGAAAAAGGGTCCTAAGACGACAAAGAGTGTTGGAGGAAAGAGCTAGAAAAGGCAATCCCCTAATTCTCTCTATGAATTAGCACAAGTGTTGACCACCAAGCTATGCATGTGTGGAACTGACCAAGTAAGTAGAGCAAGGGTTTTAAGAACTGAATTGAGGCTTATCTGACATTTTAAACCAACCACAACAATTCTGTTAGTAAAAATTGCATTGATTACAACTATGAAAAGACAGCTGAATGTCTCTTCATTAAAAATGAAAACTAAAAACAAGAAAAGAATAGTAAAAACTTACTTATAAAGCAAAGAAAATTCTTCCTACCCACTGAGCTCTTCAGGAAAAGCTACATTTTAAAAATTTAACATGAATACAAAAAGGTACACAATACCTGGTCCCTGCCCAATATACTCTGAAATAGGAATCATATTAACTTACGGCATTGAAAAAGGGTAATTTATTCCCAACAGTCCATCAGAGATACATTAGAAAATAGAAGGTATTTCTTGGCGGCGGACTTGGCCCAGTGGTTAGGGCATCTGTCTACCACATGGGAGGTCCGCGGTTCAAACCCTGGGCCTCCTTGACCCGTGTGGAGCTGGCCTACGCACAGTACGCACAGTGCTGATGTGTGCAAGGAGTGCCCTGCCACACAGGGGTGTCCCCCGCGTAGGTGGAGCCCCACTCGCAAGAAGTGCGCCCCGTAAGGAGAGCTGCCCAGCGCGAAAGAAAGTGCAGCCTGCCCAGGAATGGTGCCACACACACATGGAGAGCTGACACAACTAGATGATGCAACAAAAAGAAACAGATTCCCGTGCCGCTGACGACAACAGAAGCAAAGAAGATGCAGCAAATAGACAAAGAAAAAAGACAACCAGGTGGGGGGGGGGGGGGAAAGGGGAGAGAAATAAATAAATCTCAAAAAAAAAAAAAGTATTTCTTCATTTGCAATAAATATATTAACTAAAAAAGAATTATATGAATGTTAATACCAGCACATTTTGGTATTTTGGGGAGGGTGGGGATTTCAGAAATTCAGAAGTAAAGTAAAGCACAATGAATAACATAATCCCCCATGTACCCTCAAATCAAGAATTGAAGTTAATATTTTGTGATTGTTTCCAATCTTATATTTTTAAATTTTAAAAAAAATTCAGTTTAAGATATATCTTAGCTTCCCCTGATAATGTATATCCCTCTACCCTGTGTCCCCAGCAAGGCAATTTTCAGGAATTTGGCATTATCATCTAGTCTATTTTTTATACTTTCAAAAACATATATTCACCTGTAAATACACAGTATTTATGCTTTTATTTTTGTCAATGTTATTAATTAGTAGATATTTTTCTCCATCTTGTTTTATCCTACAGTGTATATTTTGAATGCTAAGCATGTGTATGTATATAAATCCTTTTAACTATGTCACAGAATCACTATACTATCTCTTATTTTCCATATTGGTCACCTATATTGGCTATTACATAAATTAAGTTCCTAGGTATATTTTTTGCCCATTTTTCTATGAGACACTTTGTTTTCATAACTGATATGAAGAGGTTTTATAATTGATATGTAGAGGGTCTTTATATATCCTAGCTACTAATTTTTTATATATACAGAGAAAAGTTAACATAGCAGGTCGAGACTGCCCATCCTTAGAAAAGCCAATTTCAAGGATGGGTCTTGGCTGGCATCTGGGAACCTGGCTAATAAAAAGTTCCCTATACCAATGTAAACTTTCACTAAAAGGTTAAGAGTGGCTCACTGTGACTAATCTCTTTGTACAAACAATACTACATATTCCAAACACCAACTTTCTTTCTGAGAGTCTGGATTTTCAGTGAATATGGCCATATAGGCACTATATGTCTATCTGATCAATTCACGATAAAAAACCCTGGACTCCTGGGCTCAGGCAAGCTTCCCTCATAGACCACATTTCACACATGTTGTCACAACTCAGTGCTGAAAGAATGAAACATGCCCTCTATGACTTCACTGGGAGAAGACTCTTGGAAGCTTGCACCTGGTTTCCTCTAGATTTCACCCCCCTCATTTTTCCCCTTGCTGATTTTGCTTTGTATCCTTTTGCAATAAATCTAGCTGTGAGTACAACTATATGCTGAGACCTATGAGCCTTTCCAGTGAATCACCAAACCTGGGAGTGGTCTTGGGGCCTCCCAGCAAATTGCAAGTATCTTCTCCTGTCATTTGTCATTTAACCTTATTAATGGTAATTTTTTGTTTAGAAGACTTCAATTTTTATGTAATGAAAAGTAGCTATCTTTTCCTTTATGATTTGGCCTTTACATCTTGTTTTAAAGAGTATTTTCTACCCTGACAACAACAAAAATATCCTTCAGTATTTCTTTTAGGTTTATTTTACATATTTAAATATTTGGTACACTAGGAATAATTTTTGTTTATAGAGTTAGAGATTTCATTTTTACTCCATTCATAGAAACAATTGTCCCAATACCATTTATTGAATATCCATTATTTCCTCACTGATGTATGAAGCCAGTTCTCATATATAGATAAGTCTGTTTCTGAAAGCCTGTTCCAGTGACCCACTTCCATTGCAATCAAGACCACATTGGTTTAATCACTATAACTCTGTAATATAACTTAATATCTGATGTTCTTTTTCAAAATTATCTTAACTAATTGTGAATCTCTACTTGTCTAGATATTTTTTAGAATCAGTTTATAAAAGTAATTGAAAACTTGGAATTACCAATCAAGTTATAGGTTAATTTGGAGATAAATGGCATCATTTCCCTCCATGAATCAATATAGTATCTCTCCCCACATAATCAGGTCTTTTTTTCATTTCCTTCAATAACATTTTATAGTTTTTTCCATTAAATGTTTGGGTCTCGATATCTATTGTTTTTGTTAGTATTATGAATGGATTCTTTATTTTCTATTATTGGTTCTTGATATCTATTGTTTTTGTTAGTATTATGAATGGATTCTTTACTTTCTATTATTGCTGCTAACCTTGCTAAAAGTTTTTAAATTGAATAGCTTGTCTATTTACTTTCTAAAGTGTTTTGCAAATCTTGACAAATTTTTCTCCTTTCCAATCTTTTCACATTTCTTTTTCCTGTCATCTTGCATTGGCTGGATTCTCTATTAAAATGTCAAAAAGTAGTGGTCACAGCTATAATGTCCTAACTGTTTCTGATATTAAAGGCAAGGGATCTACAATTTCAGGATAAAATATAACATAAGATTTTAAGAGATACTATTTATCTGGTTAAGTAAGTTTCCTTCTAATTCTCCATTTACTATGATCTTTACATGTGTGCATATATAAAAGACCTTGATTTACATCTAATGCTTGTTCTGTATCAACTGAGATGAAAATTTTTTTCTTCTTTTCACCTCTTTATGTGGTAAATTAGAGATAGATTTTTCTAATGCTGAATCAACTTTGCCATCGCATGTAGTGTGATTACATTCCCTACAAGCATTCCATCATGGCCCCACAGTGTAGCAACCATGCAGTCTAGCCATACTTACTCTCTACCAAGGTTCAGAAATGGATCTTGAATGTCCTGAACTAACTAGGATAATTCCCATCTTTTTTGTCAAAGTGATTTCTTCGGAGGGTCTGAATATAAGTCAGGCCAAGGCCTATCACTTTATGTCATTTCTCTGTCAGGAAAATGATTTATTTGGTCCAATCAGAGTGAAACTCAGAACTTTTGTTCAGTGGGTAGAAGAATAGAGCTTCTCATCTGGCCACCAGGCATGAACAAATTATCTAGCATTGCCTACCAACTGCTGCCAAAAGCTCCCTTGTGACCATGAAGGAAGCTAGCTGAGGATAAAACTGCCATGGAGAAAATTATAGCTGAGTAGTTTACAAAGAAACCATCAGAACCCAGATCAAACCACCCATCTAATGTTTAAACCAGCTGAAGACGGAGTTGGGTTTTTCTTTGTTTTTCTTGCACCCAAAGCAGCTTGACATATGTGTTTAATATTAAATAAACTGATGGAGTTGGTACACTATTTTATTTGGAATTTTTACCAATTACAAAATTAAATAAATATAATCAAACTAAGTATAAAGGAACATTATATGAAATATATCTATTACACTATACTCTGGTCTGCAAGAATTCATTCATTTGCACAATAAGCACTCATTGACAACCTATTATGAGACAAATACTGGGGGTAAAATGAGGATCTAGACATAGTCCCTGTTGTCAAAGAATAGTAAGATTGATTGTAAAGATAAAGATGCAGGCAGAAACATAAGAACCAAAGCAGGTATTTTCCGTAAGAAATGAAAGGCTAGTGGTCCTGATTTTGGGAAAAAACTAACAGGATTTCTAATATTCATCTTAAAATTTTCTTAATCACTTTATCCTATTTCTCTTATGATTTCTAAGAGTTAAATACAGTACCAGTGTTTGACGGGTCCAAAATTAACTGAAGAGATGGCTTATTTGTTTGGTTGGTTGAAACATCTCCAGATGAATGGTCTATTGAAATCTCACTGGAACTTTGATGATCAACAGAAAGACTGCTTTGCCCTTTTTCAGAATCTCTCAAAATTTCTTCCATGGCTTTCTCCAATTGTTCATCACCATTAGAAGCTATCTATAGACAAAGCAAGACAATTCTATTTCAATCCTATTTGGTTCTGGAACTTGGATTTTATTAAAACATTTCATTTTTAAAAGAAATTAAAACAATCAAAATATTTAAATTTATTATCATTAATGAGTACCAAGAATTTACACAGTTGCATCTAATTTCACACAGAAATAAATAGGTTAAAATCCTGAATCATGAAACCAACTACATTAGAGGAGAATTATTAGTTTCATTCATATAAAGGATTCTTCCTTTAAAAGAATTATTTCCTTTCAAAGAATTCTTCATAAAACACTTCAGGCAGTTTCCAACTATATCTGATCTAAGATCTTATTTATAAAGATTTCCTTTTTGTTCTTTTCTTTTTAACTTCTAGGAACACATCCTAAAATTCAGATAACCTTTAATTTATAAATTTTCAAAAAGGAATAACTTTAAATAGACAGTATCCCTTTTGAGTATTTTTGAAAAAGTAATATTTGTTACATCATAAAAATATTCCTGATTTCCTCACAAGTTGCTTGAACTCATCACTTCGAGTATATCATTAATTTCCTTAAATTTAGTTGACTCATCTTTTCTTAAAAGCAGGTGGGACATTAAAGCCTAAGTAAATTAACATTTTATATTAAACACAATGTTACTAAAATACAGGTATCTGAAAATAAAGTCATCAATCATTTGAATAAAATTATAAAACTATATGAGATAGTTTGAAGTTCTTTTTATGAATCCAAAACATAGAAGGATAATGTTTTTTAATTAATCCATTCCTGGGGGTGCGGATCCTTTTGATTGTACTACATCAGTGAGGGGTGAGGTAACTTGGGTCTCAACCATCTTGCTGGGTCTGATATAAATGGAGTCATACAGAGAAAAAGACACAGAGGAAAAGGAAGCAGTCATGTTACACTGATCCTGCCAAGTGAAAGGGAGGATTGCGGAACAACAGTGAAGCCCCGAGTGGATGAGAGGGGTCCCAGAGTCTGGAACAAGAGGAGCACAAAGACATGGAAAGAAGCCCCCAAGGGACTGGGCCCACAGAGGAATTCAAGAGGAGATGAGTTCAAAGCTGAATTGCGGAAGAAAGCAGAGCCGCTGAACAGAGAGGAGGCCCAGTAAGGGACAAGCCTTATGCCTAGTTGCTCACAGCGAAATTCCAGGAGATGGTAGATTCTAAAGGGGAAGGCAGAGACCTCAGGAGAGGTCAGCAGCCATCTTGCATCACCAATGGCAGAACCCTGAAAGGCATGTTTGCTGGTGCCTTGATTTGGACATTTCATGGCCTCAAAACTGTAAGCTTTTACCATAAATAAAATCCCCATTATAAAAGCTGACCCACTTCTGCATCAGGAGTCCCATGGCAAACCAAGACACTAAATATTCTCAACATAATGTAAAATGAGTATTTAACAATCTGACTTTTACAATACATTTTATTACTACTCCTTTGATGCCATAGTTAATACTAAACAAGTCTTAAATAATATGTAGCACTTTTGACTAGATTCTCTATTCCTATTTCTAGAGGATGATTATGCACTTCTTGTGCACATATACTGGCTTTGCTTGATTCCTTTCCTTTGACTTAGGAAAGGCAACACAAAATGAAAGAAAAAAATGACCATAGTCAAATAAAAATTCAACTGCTAAAAATATAAGGCATATACTTAAAATATATCCAGCCAAGTCATCAAATGACTTAAAACATAAAACTATATGAAATGAAACGCAAGTAAAATATAGCCATATAGTTAACTTCTAAATTCCAGCAGTGAGAGACCAAAGATTAATCCAATAAATTAAATTTACCCAAGACTTCATCATTAAATCTAATTCACCAAACTATTGTCCCTTCTCTTTTTTTTCCCTTCTATTCTTCTTTCTAAAATTCCAGATTAAAAGGTAAAGAACCAAAAGTAAAAAAACACTTAAATCTACAAATCAAACAATTAGACTCTGGATAAATCAAACATTGATGCTATTCTCAAGATTAGTGTACTACTACTAAGACAAATCGTTGCATTTCACACATCTCCTGAGATAAGTTTCAACTATTTATTTTCAGAAAACATAATTAAAAATAGAATCACTTGTGGAAAAGAAAAAATTACCTTCAGTTGAGGTTTTTCATCATCCTTTGTAGAAGTATCAGCTGCATGCTGAGGAACCACAACAAATTCTTCACTGTTCAGTGTAGCCACAGAATCAGATGACCCACTAACCTTCTGTATTGAAGTTGTGACCTCCATTTCAGTTCTGCAAACTCTCTTCCCACATCCACCTGGTCAAAACTACAGAGATTCAAAAAAAAAAAAGAATTATTGAAAAAAAAACAAAAACACATGTACTAATAAGTACTTAATCAATCCCCAACTTTAAAAGTTTTTCTTATGAAGAAGTATCCAGCTGGCTAATTATCTCCAAACTACTTCCTTGGAGTGAGCAACATAATGGAAATGTACTCTTTGCACCAGAATTTACAGATTAAAAGAACCATTTTGTTCTCTGAAAAACAACACAAACCCCGCCCATATCTCTGTAGCTCTCCTAGAAATACCTACAAATTCACATACACACCAAAAAAAATGCATTTGTTGAAATTACTTCATTAAATCTAAATGTTTCCAAAAACTCAAAGTAAAATTCTATACCTTAAAATATGGGGAAAGGTGGGGTGGTCACTGAAGTTGACTATTTGACACAGAATTTAACACCCTAAGCTATGTGTCTTTTCCAAACATATTACCACTTATGACATACAAAAAATATTTTGTTTTATTTTAAAAAATGTTCATGCTGTACTCATGTAGCAAGCAATGTTTCAGCAATCAAATACAGTACAATTCTGTTTTCTGGATAGACTTCTACTTACCACAGAAACTCAATATTGTTTACATTTCCAGAAGTTCATTTATTTACACAACTAATTTTAACCAAATACATATACTATGTAACAGGTACTGTACTCAACACTGTAATCACATAAATGGATAAAGCAGACAAGTAGCTCTCCTGGAACTCACATTGTAGGTAAGAAAACAAGCAAGCAGGCAAATAAGATAGCTTCAAATGGCTACAAATGCTATGAAGAAAATAAAACAGTTTAATATGATAAAGAATAACTGAGGGGAGTGCAGAGACAGCTTGATATATGGTGGTAGGAAGAGACACTCTGAGGAAATTGAGCTGAAAACTAAAAGACAAAAAAGAGTTAAATAATCACTGATCAAAGGAGTAACATGATAAAGACATAGGACAAGAAGGCTTGAAATAAAGAACAAAGGACCCTGTACAAATATGGTTAAGTCAACTGACCCATGACTAAAACCCCGCTAGAAATCATCACCTTTTCTTCTTTTAATTAGGATTTTTCTTCCATTGTTGCAGATAAATATAGCTACAATATCACATTTTGCCATTAGGTAACGCTAAAACTACGTACTCTTAGCAAAAAATGGTTTACCTCTACCTTCAAGTTATACTTTTAAAAATTAACTGTTTTCCTTCCAACTTTGTCAAATTCAAATTTCCAAGAATATCAAACTGAAGAATAATTATAATCCTAGGCCAGTGTAATTAGCTAGCCACCAATTATTTCTGCTGGGCATGTTAAATTAATGTCCATTCTTTTTGAAATCTTTCAAGCATATTTATTTGTCGTCTAAAGGTTTTTCTCACATTGCATGTTATATGTTTCTGAAAATAAAGCATGTGTTAGGAGCCATGTCTTCACTCTTCCAGGCTGTACCACATGTCCTCAATTGCCAAAACACCACACATTCCTGATATTCTTTGTGTGGCCTGTCTTTCTCTAAGTACTCATAAGGTTGTTACTTTTTTTTATGATTTCTAAATGTTAGAAATTCCCCAGGTTCAAGTACTGAGTCTTTTTCTGATGTCTTTCCATACACTCTAAGAGATACCTCTCATTGCCATGGATTTAAACACCATCAGTATGCTGAGAGTCTCTCAAATTTTTACCCCAGCCCAAATGTCTCCTATAAAGTTCCTGATTTGGACTCCAACTTTCTACTTGCCATTTCCACTTGGAAGTCTTATCTGTATCTTTAAAAAGCTATGACCAAAATGGAATTTCTCATGCCTCATTCAAAACTGTGTCTCCTCTAGAATTCTCATTTCAATAAAAAGCACCACATTCTACCAAGAAACCAGATGCCAAGCTTGATTCACCCCTACTTCCTCACTCCTCACAGAGCAAGCCATGTCAACCCCACCTCCATAACAAACCCCACAAGTATCCCCTTTTCTTCATCACTACTACTATTCTAGTCCAACTGGACTTAACTCCTCTCCAGTCTTCTCCTATCCAGTCTATTCTTCACAGAGGTGCCAAGAAATCTATTAGAAAATAAATGGGATTACAATAAACTCCAGACTATTCAAATAAAAACCAGGGGAGCAGATGTGGCTCAAGCTGTTGACTGCCTGCTTGCCACATAGGAAGTCCCAGGTTTGGTTCCCAGTGACTCCAAGAAACACTAGGAAACAAAAAACAAGCAAAATAAATGAGAAAACCAACTCAGGGGAGCCAATGTGGCTCAGTAGTTGAGTGTCAGCTCCCCACATACAAGGTCCCGGGTTCAGCCCCCTGTACCTCAAAAAATTTTAAAATTAAACTTAAAATAATAAAATATCCTTGCCAGGTCTTACAAGCCCTTGCCCTGGTCTCTTTCTTTCTTTCTTTCTTTTTTACATTTAATGTGGCTTTTATTTTACCTTAAATACTTTTTTACTAGAATTTTTTTCTTTATTTTCTTTTCAATGTTACATTCAAAAACTATGAGGTCCCCATATACCCCTCACCCCACCCACACCACCCCTCCCACATCAACAAACTCTTCCAACCTGACCTCTCTCTTAGTCACAGCAAATGCTTCCCCTCATTAGGGCCTTAGCTCTTGGATCCTACTTTCATATGGCTGACTCTTTCAGATATCAGCTTTCATTCACCCATGAATTCATATTTAATAGATTCTTTTTGTGTGAGAAACTATTCTGGAAACTACAGACATAATAATGAGTAAAACCAATTCATCCCTATCTTCCTAGACCCAACCTTCTAATGAAAGAGGCAGATAATAGAGAAGAATATAAATAAATCAGTACAAGAACAAGTACTATGAAAGATGATAAGAAGGTGGGAAGCAATATGGGCCCAGGTGACATTTGAGTTTAATAAGAATGAGTCAGCCATGGAAAGAACTTCAAGCAGAAGTAACAACAAATCCAAATTCCAGAAATGAGGACGCGGATGTAGCTCAAGAGGTTTAGCGTCTACGTTCCACATGCGAAGTCCCAGGTTCAGTTCCCGGTGCCTCCTAAAGAAGACAAACAAACAATGGGCACACATGGAGCAAAATCAACAAATAAAACCAACAGGCAGACAACAAGCAAAAAAATGAAAACAAGAGGGAGCAGATGTGGCTCAAGTGGTTGGGCACCCACTTTGCTGGGTTCGGCTCCTGGAGCCACCTAAAGAGAAAACAAACAGACTGTGGGTAAAAACAATGAACAAAAAAGAAGCAACCAGATGAGGGAGTCATCACAGGCCAGGGCGTGGGGGGCAACAATAAAGACAACACTGATTACAAGTATAAAACCCTGACTTAAAGGGCCATAGGAATACTTTCAGAACTGTGTAAAATGCCACCCTATTGTGTTAAAAATTGGTTTGAATCTGAATAGAGAAATGGCATGCTTATCAAATTTGCACAAAAAACACAAGTATCAGAATGGTAAACCAATACTTTAAAATATTTCAACAGGCAAGAGAGAAAGGCCAAAAATAAAAGGATTTCCAAGAAGAAAGAACTGTCTTTTTAACAAATGGTATTAGGACAAATGGACACCCACAAGCAAAAGAATGGACCTGGACTCCTATCTCACAGCATACACAAATATTATCTCAAAATGGATCATACACCTAAATAAAAGAAATAAAATGATAAAATTCCTAAGAGTAAATCTTCATGCTCTTTAGTTAAGCAATGCTACCATAGATGTGATACCAAAACACAAGCAACCCAAGGAAAAAAAGGTAAAAATGAACTACATCAAAATTTAAAATGATTTTTTTTTAATTTAAATGCCTTTGCTGTAAATGATAACATCAAGAAAGTGAAAAGCAAATCCCAAGAGAAGCAAAAATAAATTGCAAATCATGGGTCTGGTCTTGCATCAATAATAAAAATAACCCAACTTCTGTTTTCGTCTTGGAAACATCACACCCATCCTTACAAGAAAAGGGTAGAAAAACTGAAAATCAATGGCTTTGAACTGAAGTCAAACAACAAACTGCCACCCCAAAACCTGGAGAGATAGGTATATCCAGAGAGATACAGCAACCAAGATCTGTTTAACTGAAGCTTTAGTAGAAGGGGCCATAAACTGATAGGAACATTTAAATGATAATTTTGATGACTCACAGAAGGCTGACTATGGAATATTAAGAGTGAGAAGCTCCTGAGGACAAGAGCTTTGGGGGGGAGAGGAGAGGCCCAAACTTTCATTGGTTTTACCCCACCAGGTTCTCAATGTAAAGATCAAAGAAAGATCTGCTGGGTGGCAGATTTGGCCCACTGGTTAGGGCATCCACCTACCACATGGGAGGTCCGTGGTTCAAACCCCGGGCCTCCCTGACCCATGTGCAGCTGGCCCATGCGCAGTGCTGATGCGCGCAAGGAGTGCGGTCCCACGCAGGGGTGACCCTCGCATAGGGGAGCCCCACGCACAAGGAGTGCGCCCCGTAAGGAGAGCCACCCAGCGCGAAAGAAAATGCAGCCTGCCCAGGAATGGTGCCGCACACACGGAGAACTGACACAACAAAATGATGCAACAAAAAGAGACACAGATTCCCGTGCTGCTGACAACAACAGAAGCAGACAAAGAAGACGCAGCAAACAGACACATAGAACAGACAACCGGGGCAGGGGAGGGGGAGAGAGGGAGGGAGGAAGGAAGGAAGATCTGCTGTGACCGTGGCAGAGGAAAAGTAATCTTTAGGAAATATGGGAGATCCTTCTCCATAATGAAGGCCTACTCTCCAGAAGAAAAGATTTTCCCATAGCCTTACCCCAGCTGGGGAAAGGGCATTCCTTCTACTCCAGCTCCTTTCACCCATCCTGTCTTACCTAAGGTGGGGAAAACATAGTCAACAGGTATCATGGCTTCAAGGAAATATTGGGAATGCTGCAACCAGGGAAGGAAGTAGATAGTACAAGGGGAGAGTTGGGGAGGGGGACTATATTACTGCAGAAACACTTGTGAAGGTCACAGCTCTGAGATACAAGTCCACTAAAAGAATGAGATTTAACTGGAAGATAACAGAATGCTACTCCATAAATATACACACACACTTTACCACCACATCAATACAGCTCCAGTATAACAACAGTCAATTACAGCTGAAAGAGCTGCAAGATAGATTCTCTCTGAGGAGGAGAATTTAGGGAAGCCCAAAGTCAAGCAGAGACAAAAGCAAGGACACTAGAAGAATATGGAGTCTCTAGTATATTGAAGTTCAACAAACATTAAACACAGCCCAAATCTGTCAGATCACTTTAAATCCCTACTGTAAAAGACCACTTACCTCATTTCTTATGAGCCAATTCAACATGTCTGACTTTCAACATAAAATTACAAGGCATAGCAAAAGGAGAGATAAAACAGTCTGGGAAAAAACAAAGCAATCATCAGAAACAGACTCATGCGACACAGTTGTGGGAATTATCCGAGAATTTAAAGAGTATGTTATGGCTCTAATGGAAATAGTAGACAACATGGAAGAATATATGGGTACTGTAAGCAGAGTGACGGAAACCCTAAGAAAGAATCCAAAGGAAATATTAAAAATAAAAATCATTCTAATATAAATTAAGAATAACCTTCAGTAGACTCATCAGTAGCCATCCAAGGGTAAAATGAGTCAACTTGAAGACAAGTCAACAGAGACATCCATATTGAAATGCAAAAAAAGAAAAACGAAAGAAAAGAACAGAAAATCCAAGACCTGTAGGCCAATACCAAAAGGTTTAACATAATATAACTGGAATACCTGAAGGAGAAGGAAGAAAGAACAGGGCAGAAGAAATATTTGAAAATAGCATCTAAGAACTTTCCAAAATTAATGACAGACACTTAGTTACAAATCTAGAAAACCCAGGAGCACCAAAAACAATACATCTGGGAGTAGAGAGGGCCACATACTAGACACATCATATTCAACCATCAGAAAATCAAAGAAAAAGAGAAAACCTTAAAAGAAGCCAGTGGAGTGGGGAGGTTACCCTCACCTATAGAGAAACAAGGATAAGAATTTCAGTAGTTTTCCCATCAGAAATCATATAAGCAAGGATACAGTGGAGTGAAATATTTAAAGAGTTGTAAGAAAAAAATCTACCAACCTAGAAATTCTATATTCTGCAAAATCATCCTTCAAATATGAAGGAAGGGAAGAAGAGAAAGATGACAGCAGAATAAGGGGCTCCAAGAGTCAGCTCATTCCTATAGTGCAGTTAGTAATTAGCCAGAGCTATCGAAAGCACCTATTTGGGGCATGCAGAAGATCAGAAGAGCATCCTGCAGCATCCTTGGAAGAATGGAAGAAGGAGACTGCCCATCTGCAGTGAAGATTTATGAGTAGAGCACTCCACACAAGCACTCTACACTGCAGAGCCTGGTGTCCATCTCCTGTTAGTGGTGCAAGCCACTTCGGGAGCTATTCCCTGGCTGGAGTTGGAAGCTCCATTTCCTATAAATGGGGGAGAGAGAGTCAGGTACCAACTTCAGCTACTGACTAATAAATTCAGCTGGTTAAAGTCTAATCTTGAGAATAGCTAAAGTTTGAACCTGTCTAAGTCAGCAAGAGTCCAGTAGCCTCCATCTTAACTCTGCCCCTGGCATGAAGGGAAGTGGGGCTGACTGAAAATCACAGTGACAGTAGGGGCCAATTTTTTCCACCCAGGTTGGACTGCAGTCATAGCTTAGGCTCCAGCCCCATATTGGCAGGGAACCTAAGGTGGGACCTGCACCAGGCTCTCCAGGTAACTATAGTAGCTTCCAGCCCACATGGACTGACAGGGGAGAAAGGAGGGAGAAGCTTCATCAGTTCCTGGGGCAATGTGGGCAGCTTCAGACTCCACAGCTTACAGTACTAACTACATCCTCAGCCCCTACTACACGGGCAGCAAGGGAGAAGGGTAAAAAAAAAGGTGAAAAAGGGCTAAAAAATTCAGACTGGTTAAACACGAGCCACTATAAATTTCCAAATTAGGTTGAACCAAGAATCAAAGAAGGGCTGTAGCACAAAGCCAATCAAATAGAAAACTGTAGACTAAAGAGAGGAAATGCACCCAGAATAAATGCACCTAGTAAACCAGACTCCAAGACATCAACAAAAAATTACAATCCATACCAAGAAACAGGAAAATATGGCCCAGTCAAAGGAATAAGCTACGCCTCCAGATGACATAAAGGAGCCAAGACAATTAATCATAGATGACCAAACAAATCTCCTAATAAATTCAATGAGATGGCTAAAAAGATTAAGGATATTAAGGAGACAGTAATTGGGCACAAGGAAGAATTTGAAAGTTTTCATAGAAAAAGAGCAGCTCTCAAGGGAATGAAAGGCACAATAAATGAAATTAAAATATACTGGAGACATACAACAGCAGATTTGAAGAGGTAGAAGAAAGGATCAGTGAGCTTTAAGATATGGGCTCTAAAAGCAAACAGGTAAAAGACCAGATAAAGAAAGACTGGAAATAATTGAACAGAATCTCAAGGAACTAAATGATACCAAAAAATGTGCAAACATATATGCCATGGGTGTCCCAGACAGAGACGAAAAGGGGAAGAGAAGGACTATTTGAAGAAATAATTGTAGAAAATTTCCCAATCCTGTATGGCATGGGTATCTGTGTCCAAGAAGCACAAAGTACTCCCATCTGAATACATCCAAACAGACCTACTCTGAGACACATACTAATCAGAATGTCAAATGCCAACAATAAAGAGAGACTTCTGAAAGAAGCAAGAGAAAAGTAATGCATCACTTACAAGGGATGCCCAATCACACTAAGTACTGATTTCACATCAAAAACCATACAGGCAAGAAGGCAGTGGAATGATATAGTCAAGATACTGCAAGAGAAAGAGACCCATGGGAGTTATGGTCATGGCCGATGGGGTTAACTACCAGGGCAGATGGCCCCTCTTTGGAAATGGTGTTTATGTGTGATGAATCTGGACTCAGATGGGATCTCCCTTCATAAGACTTTCATGCTAATGTGCTGGAGGTGCAGTTAATGTTGGGGTTTAAGATATATTTAGGGGATTTGAATCTCTGGACTGACAATGTGATAGCCAGATCCTGAGCCTCAACAGACTCCAGCACCTACAATCTGATTTATTGGACTTACCACACTCAGCTAAGATGGAGGTGAAGAAGGACAACCACCACACCATGGAGCCTAGAGTGATTACAACTGAAAATGGGAGGATTGCATCCAGCATCCAGGTGGAATCTGAGCCTCCTCTTGACATAAAGGTGCAATGGACACAACCAATCCAGTGTCCACATAGAAGAGGTGGCATTGGATTGGGAAAAGTGGACATAATGGACAAAGGGTATGGGGAAAGGCAGGAAGAGATGAGAGGTGGAGGCGTCTTCGGGACATGGAGCTGCCCTGGATGGTGCTTCAGAGGTAATCACCGGACATTGTAAATCCTCACAGGGCCTACATGATGGAATAGAGGAGAGTATGGGCCATGATGTGAACCAATGTATATGAGGTGCAGAGGTGCCCAAAGATGTACTTACCAAATCCAATGGATGTGTCATGATGATGGGAACGAGTGTTGTTGGGGGGGGGGAGAGGGGGGGTGGGGGGGTGGGGTTGAATGGGACCTCACATATATATTTTTAATGTAATATTATTACAAAGTCAATAAAAAATTAAAAAATTAAAAAAAAAAAAAAAAAAAAAGATACTGCAAGAGAAAAATTGCCAGCTAAGAATCTTAAATCTAGTAAGACTGTCTTTCAAAAATGAGGGTGAATTTAGAATATTCATAGATAAAAAGAAACAGAGTTTGTAACCAAAAGACTGGCTTTACAGGAAATAAAAAGACTGCTACCGGTGGAGATAAAAGACAAGAGAGAGGCTTGGAATAGAGTCTAGAAATGAAGATTTTATGAGTAAATGTAACAAAAAGTATAAAAACATTGGTGAGAAGAAGATATGACAGATAAAACCCAAAGGAAAAATAAGTGAAGAACTGCCCCTACAATAACAATAACAACATTGAATGTTAATGGATTAAACTCCCAAGTCAAAAGACAAAGACTGACAGAATGGATACAAATATGAGCCACCTCTATGACCAAAATTATACAAAGCACTTTTTCTGATCATAATGGAATAAAACTGGAAGTCAATAAAAGGCAAAAAAGGGAAAATTCACAAATACATGGAGATTAAAGAACACACTATTAAATAATAAGTGTGTCAAAGAAGAAATTGCAACAGAAATCAGTAAATATCTCCAAACAAATGAAAACAAGAATAAAATGTATCAGAACCTATGGAACGCACTGAAGAAAGTGTTGAGAGGGAAATTTATAGCCCCCAATGCTTACAATGAAAAAGAAGGGCCCAAATCAATGACTTAAGAAGTCTAATGACTGGAGAAGTTAGAAAGAGAACAGCAACTATTCCCAAAGAAAGCAGAAGGAATGAAATAACAAAGATCAGAGCAAAATAAATGAAATTGAGAACAAAGAAACAATAATAAAAATTAACAAAGTGGTTCCTTGAGAACTCTCCTAAATCATTTCAAAGAATTGAAAGAAAATGAGTAAAGAGATAAAAGAACATTAAGAAAACACTGGGTAAGCATAAAGGACAAACTCAAAGCCTGCAAAGAAAAGTAACGAAGCTTATGGGAATGAAAGACATAATGGATATGATTAAAAATACATTAGAGAAGGAAACAGATATGGCTCAAGGGACTAGGCTCCCATCTACCATATGGGAGGTCCAGGGTTTGACTCCTGGGGCCTGCTGGTGAAGGCAAGCTGGCCCACATAGAGAGCTGACCCAAGCAGAGAGCTGGCCCACGCGGAGTGCTAGCCTGCAGAGGAGTGCTGATTGGCACAGCAAGATGACGCAACAAAAAGAAACAGAGAGGAGAGACAATAGAGACACAGCAGACCAAGGAACTGAGGTTGTGCAAGAGACTGAGCACCTCTCTCCCACTCTGGAAGGTCCCAGGATCAGTTCCTGGTGCTGCCTAAAGAGAAGACAAGTAGACACAGAAGAATGCACAAAGCAAATGGACACAGAAAGCAGACAATGGGGGGGGGGGGGGAGGAATGTAAATAAATAAATATATATTTTTTTAAAATACATTAGAGGGGAAGCAGACTTGGCCCAGTGGTTAGGGCATCCGTCTACCACATGGGAGGTCCATGGTTCAAACCCCGGGCCTCCTTGACCTGTGTGGAGCTGGCCCATGCACAGTGCTTATGCGTGCAAGGAGTGCCGTGCCACACTGGGGTGTTCCCCGCATAAGGGAGCCCCACACGCAAGGAGTGCGCCCCATAAGGAGAGCAGCCCAGTGCAAAAGAAAGTGCAGCCTGCCCAGGAATGTTGCCGCATACACGGAGAGCTGACACAACAAGATGATGCAACATAAAGAAATAAAGAAACACAGATTCCCGTGCTGCTGACAACAACAGAAGCGGACAAAGAAGAACATGCAGCAAATATACACAGAGAACAGACAACTGGGATGGGGAGGGGGAAGGGGAGAAAAATAAATAAATAAATCTTAAAAAAAAAATACATTAGAGGGGGAGCAGAGGTGGCTCAAGCAGTTGAGCATCCACCTCACATATGGGGAGTCCCGGATTCAGTTCCCAGTGCATCCTAAAGAAGACAAACAAGAAGCAGACAACAATCAGAAATCGAGCAAAAACAATGAGCAGACAACAAGCAAAAAAAGAAACTACATTAGAGGGAGCAGATGTGGCACAAGCATCGTCCTCTTGAGCCAGTAATGTTGGTTCAACCATCATTAGTATCATTTTCCTATTAACTGTATTCAGTTATTTCGTTGGCTTCAATTTTGAGGAAGTTTTGGGTCACAGAAGGGTTACAACTATGGCAGGGAAGGATCACTAGTTTGGGGTGTCAGAGATGGGGAATGCATGGGAGGATGTTCAACTGAGGCATACCTAGAAGGCATATGAATGTGTCCAAGTGTTCATGGGGCACTGTCACAATGAGTGGAGATCTACACAATAACCAAAAAAAATATATTGAATTTCCATCCTGGAGAGCTCTGCCACATTCTCTAATGGGACAGCAAGAATCCCCTAAGTACAGAGGCAATAACTACTGAAGGAGGATCAACCACTTACAGGCCCTTGATTGTGATGACTGTAATTGTGAACCTTTACTTTTGAAATGGAAACTTAGCATTGTATTTATAGGGTGCCTAAGCATTACCTCCTGAGAGCCTCCTTGTTGCTCAAAATGTGGTCTCTCTCTAAGCCAAAACTCAGCATATAAATGCATTATCTTCCCCCCAGCATGGGACATGATTCCCAGAGATGAGCCTTCCTGGCACTAAGGAATTACTACCAACAACCAATTAGCAATGGAACTGGAAAAAGACCTTGAATAAATGGATCAAAGATAAAGACAAATGCGTTTATACAGCTAAGAGACTACAAAGTGAGCCAGGAGGTCATTTCAAAGGTTACGCTTAAGCATGTCTCAGCAGGAACTCATTGACTGGCAAAGTAAACGTTATCTCAAATAGCAGGGCTCCTGAGGACTTTGAAGACATCCAGACACTCAAGAGTTTGGCACCCTGCCAGTGCACCCTACTTTGGAATTTATGCTCCCCTGTATGATACAGTTGGACTCAGTTGTGTTCCCTACATATATCTCTGCTGCCCCGCTACATGAACCCAGAGTTAGCACTAGAGTTGACAGCTGTATGTCCAAGAGACTTAAATCCTTGGGCTGTCCATGGGACAGTTAGGCCCTGAATCTCAAGAGACTTGCAACACCTACTCCCCAGTTCATTGAACTCATTCAGAACAACTATCAAGGAGACGATGACTGACAATGGCCATCTTGAGGAACAGAGAAACTGCAATTCAAGCAAGAGAGTTCCATCCACCTGCCCTATGGGATCTAAGGGACCTCTCAATTAGAGGCCAAGTAGGTATCACTATTACAGAATCCTCAGGATTGGGGAATGAACAATGGACTAGAGCAGATTTATAGTTGTTCTTCTGTAGACTTGTTGTGATCCTAGCAATGGAAGAACTTTTATCATGGATGTGGAGGCAATGGCCACTGGAAGTTCTCATGGGAGGGAGAGGGAAAAATAGGTATAATTTGGGGGACATTTTCAGGACTTGGGAATTATCATGAATGACATTTCAATGACAGATACAGGCCATTGTATATCTTGTAATAACTTGCAAAAATGTGCAGGAGAGAGTGAAAACTACAATATAAACTATAATCATCACTTAGTGGCAATGTTCCAAGATGTGTTGATCAATTGTGGCAAATGTACCACACTAATTAAGGATGTTGTTAATGTGGGGAAATGTGGAAGGGCTAGGGAGCCCCTAGGGCTGGGAATCCCTTATATTTTTTGTGTAATATTTATGTAATCTAAGTTTCTTTTTTAAAAAAAGTATATTAAAAAAAAATACATTAGGGAAGCCGCTGTGGTTCAATCAGTTGGGCTCCTGTCTCTGATATGGGAGGCCCTGGGTTTGTGTCCTGGGACCTACTAGTGAATGCAGGCTCGCCCGCATGCCATGCAGCGCCACCTGGCCCACAAGCACCACAGAGAGCCAACTCAGCAAGGTGACGCAACAAAAAAAGGAGACAAGCAAAACACAGAAGAACATGCAGGGAATGGACAAAGAGAGCAGACAGCAAGCAAGCCACAAGGGGGGAGGGACAATAAAATAAATAAAATACAGACACAGAAGGACGCACAGCAAATGGACACAAAGAGCAGACAGCACGCAAAAAGCCACAAAGGGAAGGGATATAAAATTTAAAAAAAAATACATTAGAGGGGGAGCATATATGGCTCAAGCAGTTGAGCACCCACCTCTCACATGCTAAAGAAGACAAACAAGGAGGAGACAATGAGCGAACATCAAGCAAAAACAAGGAGCAGACAACAAGCAAAAAAAAAAAAAAATTAGAGGGAGCAGATGTGGCTCAAGCAGTTGAGAGCCTACCTCCCATTTGGGAGGTCCTGGGTACAGTTCCTGGTGCCTCCTGAAAAAGAGAAAACAAAGAACAAGAAAATCAAATGAAAAAACTAATTCAGGGAAGCCAATGTGGCTCATGGTTGAGTGCCAGCTTCCTACATATGAGGTCCTGAGTTCAATCCCCAGACCCCGGTACCTCAAAAAATAGACAAAAAAATACATTAGAGGCACATCAGAGAGATGTGAATTGCTCATAGATAGACCTAATGATTTTGAAAACAGAATATCTGCACTGGAAAAGACAGGAGAACAGAAAGAGAAGAAAATGGACAAAATGGAACAGGGTCCCAGGGAACTGAATGACAACTCAAAACACACAAATGTGTGCATTATCAGTGTCTCAGAAAGAGAAGAAAATGGAAAAGGGGTAGAAAAAATATTTGAGGAAATAATAATTGAAAACTTCCCAACCCTTATGAAATACATATATATCAATAACCAAGAAGGACAAAGCACACCAAACAGAATAAATCTGAACAGATCTACCCCGATATACCTACTATTCAGAATAACAATTATCAGAGATAAAGAGAGGATCTGAAAGCAGCAAGTGAAAAGCAAAGCAACACATACAAGGGAAACTAAATAAGATTAAGAGCTGACCTCCCATCAGAAACCATGGAGATAAGAAAGTGGTATGATGTATTTAAGGTACTGAAAGAGAAAAGCTGCCAGCTGAGAATACTGTATCCAGCAAAACTGGCCTTCAAAAATGAGAGTGAGTTCAAAGTCTTCATAGACAAACAAAAACTGACAGAATATTTTACCAAAAGACCAGAATTACAAGACATACTAAAGAGAATGCTGAAGCCTGAATGGGAAAAACAAGGGTGAGAGACCAGGAGAAGAGCATAGAAATGAAGATTATTAGGAAGGGTAAATTAAATGGTAAAAGGACAGATAATAGTACAATATTACAACAAAAAGTCAAAGGACAAAATGGATGAAGTAAGGAATGCCTTTACAGTAATAACACTGAATATTAATGGCTTAAACTCTCCAATAAAATGACATAGATGATAGAATGGATTTAAAAATATGAGCCATCTATATCTTGTCTACAAGAGAATCACCTCAGATGCAAAGGACACAATAGGTTAAAAGAGGAAGGTTGGAAAAAGATATTCCATGCAAATAGTAACGAAAAAGAGCTGGGATAGCAATACTAATATCGGACAAAATATGTTTTAAATGCAAAACTGTTATAAGAAGATCGTTATATATTAATAAAAGGGGCAATTCACCAAGAAGAAATTACTGAGTGATCCAAGACAAAGAGGCACACACTGGCAAAGCTGAAGGGAAAGAGAGCAATCTCTACAATAATAGTTGGAGACTTCAATACACCACTCTTGGTATTGGATAGAACATCTAGATGGGAAATAAAAAAAGAAACAAAGAGCTTGAATTAGCACTGACTATGCAAAAATAAGAGATTATAAGAGGATATTATGAAGAACTGTATGCCAAAAAAGAAGACAATGTAGACAAGATGGATAAATTCCTAGAAAGAGACAAACCACCTACAGTGATCCTAGAAGAAAAAGAAGACCTCAACAAACAAATCACAAGTGAAGAGATTGAAAGTCATCAAAAACTTCCCAAAGATGAAAAGCCTGGGAACAGATGGCTTTATTGGTGAATTCTACCAACCATTCAAAGACAATCTAATACCAATCTTGCTCAAGTTCTTCCAAAAAACTGAACAGGAAAGAATGTTACCAAATTCATTCTATGAAAGCAATGTCACCTTAATACCAAAACCAGATAAATATGAAAAAGAAAATTACAGACCAATATCTCTAATGAACATAGATGCAAAAATCCTCAACCAAATATTTGCAAACTAAATCCAAAAGCACATTAAAAGAATTATAGATCACGATCAAGGAGTTCTATCCCAGGTATGAAAGGGTGTTTCAACACAAGAAAATCAATTAGTATAATAAACCACATTGATAAATTGAAGAAGAAAAATCCCATGATCCTCTCATTTGCTGCAGAAAAGGCATTTGACAAAATACAGCACCCTTAGTTGATAAAAACCCTTTAAAAGGTAAGAATAGAAGGAAACTTTCTCAATATGGTAAAGCGCATGTATAAAAAACCTACAGCTAGCATTGTATTCAACAATGAATGACTGAAAGCTTTCCTCATACTGAGATCAGGAACAAGGTAAGGATGTCCACTGTAAACTAGAACAATTAAGCTAAAGAAATAAAAAGCACCCAAATAGGAAAGGAAGAAGTAAAAATTTCACTATTTGTTGATGATATGATATCCTATATCTAGAAAATCCTGAAAAATCCACAACAAAGCTACTAAAATTAATAGATGAGGCTCAGCACTGGCAGGATAAAAGATTGGCACACAAAAATCAATAGCATTTCTACACAATACTGATGTGCAATCTGAAGAGGAAATCAGAAAAAAAATTCCACTTATAATAGCGACTAAAAAAAAAACAAATATTTTGGGATAAACTTAACCAAGGAAATTAAGAACCTGCATTCAGAAAACTACAAAACATTGCGAAAAGAAACCAAAGAAGATTTAAATAAATGGAAAGACATTCCATGTTCATGGACTAGAGGACTAAATATCATTAAGATGTCAATTCTACCCAAACTGATTTATAGATTCAATGCAATCCCAATAAAAATTCCAACATCCTTTTTTGCAGAAATGAAAAAGCCAATAATCAAATTTATTTGGAAGGGTAAGGGATCACGAATACCCAGAAAATGTCTTTAAAGTCTTTAAATTATATTACTTAGCTACAGTGGTAAAAACAGTTTGGTACTTGCATAAAGGCAGACAGACTGCCCAATGGAACCAATGTGAGAACTCAGAAATAGACCCTCACATCTACAGTCGTGTTTTTACAAGGCTGTCAAGTCCTCCCAGATGGGCCAGCAGAGTATTCAACAAACAGAGTTGGGAAAACTGGATAGACATTTCTCCAAAAGAAAGAAAAAGGACACCTAACTCACACCTTATACAAAAATTAACTCAAAATGGATCAAGGAACAAAATATAAAAAGTTACAACCATAAAACTCCTAGAAAAAAATGTACCTAAACATCTTCAAGGTCGTGTGGTACACAGCTGTTTCTTAAACCTTACACCCAAAGCACAAGCAAAAAAATTAAAATAGATAAATGGGACTTCCTCAAAATCAAACACTTTGCACCTTAAAGGACTCTGTCAAAAGGGTGAAAAGACAGCTGACTCAATGGGAGAAAATATTTGGCAATCACACATCCAATAAGTATTTAATATCCATGATATATAAACAGATGCTACAACTCAACACTAAAAAGACAAACTACCTGATTAAAAAATGGGCAAAAGACTTGAAAAGACAATTTTCCAAAGAAGACATACAAAATGGCAAAAAAAATACACCATGAAAAAATGTTCAAAATCACTAGAGATTAGGGAAATGCGAATCAAAACTATAATGAGATATTACTTCACATCTATTAGACTGGCCACTATTAAAAAGTTGGAAAACTGTAAATGCTGGAGAAGATGTGAAGAGACAGGAATGCTTATTCACTTTTGGTGGGAATGTAGAATGATACAGCCACTGTGGAGGACTGTTTGTCAGTCCTAAGAAGTTGAATATATAGACTTTCCACGTGACTCAGCAATACCATTACTAGATATATATCCAGAAGAACTGAGAGCAGTGACACAGACAGACATCTGCACACTGAACTGAGAGCAGTGACACAGATATCTGCATACTGACATGTGCAGGCATTATACATGATTACCAAAAGGTGGAAACAACCCAGGTATCCATCAACTGATGTATGGGTAAACAAATTGTGGTGTCTATAAATGATGGAATATTATATAGCAGTAAGAAGAAATGAAGTCATAAAGCATATGACCACATGGATGAACCTGGAAGACATTACATTGAGTGAAACAATCCAGACACAAAAGGACAAATACTGTATGACTGCTCCATTATGAATTAAATATATGTGCAAACTCATGGAGTTAATTACAGAATAGGTTACCAGAAAATATAATGAGGGTAGAGAATGAAAAGCTGAAGGTCAATCGGTACAGAACTGGTGGAGAAAAAAAAAAAGTTTGTAAATCTTTGGAAATGAACAGAAATGGTGAGAGCACATTATGCTGTTTATGACTGGCAGAGCTATACCAGTAAGACACTGGTTGAAAGGAGTTTAAGGGCAATTATATTACTAGAAGGAAAGGTAAAAATGTAACATGGGACTGTATAACATAGTGAAACCTCATGGGAACTACTAATATGGGTAATATTGCATATATAAGACTTTTTACAAAATGTAAAATACAAATAAATAACAGAGAAGGAATTAGAGTAGTATCTATGTATGTCAGGGAAGCATAGAGAGATTTGAGAGGTGATGAGTTTCGTTTGGTTGATTTTTATTATTTTTATTATTATTACTAGAATAATGAAAATGCTCTAAAAATGAGTGAAGTAATGAATGCACAACTATCTGATTATACCAAATATCACTGATTATACACTTTGGATGGATTTATACTTTATTAATATATATCAATAAAATTGATTTCTTAAAAAGTGAAGGAGGAATAAAGGCTTTCTCAAACAAATAAAAATTGAAGAAATTCATTGCCCACAGATCTGTTAAAAGAAGTTCTTAAGGAAGAAGAAAAATTTTATAGGTAAAAGAGACCTCTAACAGTAATAATGTATTAAATGATTATAGTATATTAGATGTCAGTCTTACAGGATACATACTGTATTATCCCATTTATATGACATTCTGGAAAAGGTAAAACTAGAGACACAGTAAAAAGATCAATACTTCAAGAGTTGGGAAGTGGTAACTATTCTGTATGATACTGTAATGATGGATCTATAACACTATTTGTCGAAATCCATAAAAATTAACAGTAGAAGGAGTTTAACCTTAATGTATACAAACTTTAAGCAAAAAACTTTTAGGTCAAGGACTCACAGAAAGGAATAGAGACTGGAACAAGATTCAAACTGAATTACAAATATAAAGAAGAATTACTAAGAGTGGGGAAGTACTGACCTAAGTAACTTCGAAAATGAACGGAATCTAAGACTAATGGCAAAAGGAATTACATGCATATATAAGCACTGTACATCAGCTTACAAAGTGCTTCCCAAAGAAGTATACATTAACAATTCTGAAACTACTATACATGTGTACTGGAACTGAACAATTAAATAAAAGGATGACTAACTGTTGAAGTGGGAGTTTACTGACAGGCAATGGGAAAAGGCTACAACGATCCATTTGGTAATAAATTAAGACCTGGAGACGTCAATATGCACTCATGTTTAGATTAATATTGATACAGATATACAGAAGCATTTGCAAATATGTGTATATACACATATTAGTACACACACATACATAGCTTTGCTCTGTCATCTGAGAAGACCTAGAAGCAATGGTATTCCAATAGCAATGAGCTTGCCTAGTGTCCAGATCTTGGTTTCTAATCCATAAAAGGAACCATGGCTCCTTGGAGAAATGGTTAATTCTAGGGCTGTGGCAGAGAATTTACAAGGTGAGTCTGGAGCATTTTGCAGTGTAAAAAAAAAAGAAGCTCTCAAAAAACAAACTGATGGGAATATGTCAAAACAACACAGGAGCCAACTTAAAGAGCTCACAATAGTCAAAGCTGAAATAATTTGAGCCAGAAAATAAAGTAGCACTGAGTTATAACCTGAAGTATAAAATAAAATCCATGACTCAAAATACTGATATAAATAAATGAATGAGGGAGATGAGACAAATTTTCCATGCAGAAGAATTCCAAATAATTTATATAGATACTCATTCCTGAAGGGAGTATAAATTCCTCACTCCTTAAGTGTGAACTGCACATAGTAACTCCTTTCCAAAGAATAGAGTATGGGGAAAGGTAGAAAAAGAGTAACTCTGTAGAGGAGACACCTGACAACACTACTTCAGCCATGTGATCAAGATTAAAATTAGGGAAGTGGACTTGGCCCAGTGGATAGGGCGTTTGCCTACCACATGAGAGGTCCACGGTTCAAACCCCCGGCCTCCGTGACCCATGTGGAGCTGGCCCATGCGCAGTGCTGATGCACGTGAGGAGTGCTGTGCCACGCAGGGAGTGCACCCCATAGGGAGAGTCACCCAGCACGACGGAAGGTGCAGCCTGCCCAGGAGTGGCGCCGCGCATGCGGAGGGTTGACACAGCAGGATGACGTGACAAAAGGAAACACAGATTCCCATGCCGCTGACAACAGAAGTGGACAAAAACAAAAAACAAGAACACGTAGCAAATGGACACAGAGAACAGACAACTGGGGGGGGAAAGGGGAGAGAAATAAATTAAATAAATCTTAAAAAAAAAAAAAAGATTAAAATCAATGGTGACTCATGCTGATAGTGTTTACCCTTGATATGATGAGAATGACAAAGTACCTCTGTAGTCCTCTCTTCCCAAAAACACATAATCCCAGTCTAAGCATGAGAAAAACATTAGTATATTTCAATTAAGGGACTTTCTACAAAATACCTGAACAATACTCATGAAAACGGTCAAGGACTTTAAAAAAAACAGGGGAAGTAAATTAAATTGTCTCAGCCAGAGAAACTGTCAAGGCTAAGAGGAACCTAAGATGATACAACAATGAAATGTAATATGTCATTTGAATGGGATCCTGGAAAAGAAAAAGAACTTTAGGTAAAAACTAAGGAAATCTAAATAAAGCATGGACTTTAATAAGAATAATGTATCAACATTGGCTTATTAGTTGTGACAAATGTACCACACTCTTGTAAAATGCTAATAGGGGAATCTGAGTGTGAGGTATATGAGAACTCTCTGTGCTATAGATGCAACTTTTCTGTAAAACTAAATCTATTCTAAAATAAACACTTTAAAATTTGTTTTAAAAGAGAAATAATCCAAATTAAAATTGGTCAAAGGATTTTAACAGTATTTCTCCAAAGAAGACATAATAAGCACATGAAAAGATGCTCAACATCACTAATCATTAAGGAAATGCAAATCAAAACCATAGTGAAATATACTTCACACCCACAAGGGTGGCTACAACCAGAAAAACAGACAATAACAAGTGTTGGTAAGGAACCTTCATACATTGTTAGTGGGAAAGTAAAATGGTGCAGCTGCTTCAGAAAACAGACTGATAGTTTCTCAAAATGGTAAGCAGAGAATTACCATTTCACCTAACAATTCCACTAGTAGCTACATACCAAAGAGAAATGAAAACATACATCCACACAAAACCATACACACAAGCTTTTATAAATGCATTATTCATAATAGCCAAAAACCAGAAACAACCCAAATGTCCATTAACTGATGAATGGATAAATACAATGTGGTATATCCATACAATGGAATACTGTTCATAATAAAAAATAAATGAAGTACTGATACATGCTACATGGATAAGCCTTGAAAACACACTAAATGAAAAATGGCAGTCACAAGGACCACATACTGCTTATAGGCAATGTCCAAAATAGGCAAATCCATAGAGGCAAAAAGTAGATCAGTGGTTACTTAGGGCTGGGGTGAGGATGGAAAGTAGGAGGAGAATGGAGATTGACTGCTAATTGGTATGGTGTTTCTTTTAGGGGGAACAAAAACATTCTAAAATTATATTATGGTAATAGTTATACAATCCTGCAAACATACTTTTTTCTTTTTTTTCCCCCCCACAGGGGAGAATGCAAATGCAGTCCCCCACTTCTATAAATTATGCAGTCAAATTTCTCTCATTTGGGGAAATCACAGGAGTCAAATCCAGAGTGCACATCCAGATGTGCAATGGATAAGGCTTGCCCTGGGAAAACCACCTTCATGATCATGGTATCTCCCCTACCAGATAAGTATTGCAACATACTTTAAAAATATTTAATTGTACACTTTAAATGGGTGAATTGTGTGGTATGTGAATTATATATTAATAAAGCTCTTTATAAAAATTTTTAATGGGAAGCGGACTTGGTCCAGTGGTCAGGGCATCCATCTACCACATGGGAGGTCCGCGGTTCAAACCCCGGGCCTCCCTGACCCGTGTGGAGCTGGGCCACGCGCAGTGCTGATGCGCGCAAGGAGTGCCCTGCCACGCAGGGGTGTCCCCGCGTAGGGGAGGCCCATGTGCAAGGAGTGCGTCCTGTAAGGTGAGCCGCCCAGCGCGAAAGAAAATGCAGCCTGCCCAGGAATGGTGCCGCACACACGGAGAGCTGACACAAGATGACGCAACAAAAAAAGAGACACAGATTCCCGTGCCGCTGACAACAACAGAAGTGGACAAAGAAACAAGACGCAGCAAATAGACACAGAGAACAGACAACTGGGGGGGGGGGGGGGAGAGAAATAAATAAATCTTTTTAAAAAATAAAATAAAATAAAATTTTTTAAATGATAAAATATAAAAGAGATCTTTTTTACAATCAAGTCCAGTACTTAGGTTCAAACAATAACCTGCTGAGACTAAATGAGCAACTGACTGAGCACTCAACTACAAGCTAGACAACTTATCTCTAAAAGAGCCAGGACCATGTCTTTTTATTTTATTCACCAACACATCCAAAGTACAATGCCTACACGTAGCATGGGCTAAGTAAATACCTGTTAAACAAGCAAATCAATTATTTTTTGAATGCAGCATGATAGAATCCTGCATCAGGTAGGAGGTGGACTGAATACTCAAGTCAATGATTCTTAAGATTCTCATTCTATATGACAGGAAAAAGAATCCAATTAGCTACTTATCTACACTTCAACAAGTCAATTCAAAATATAATTGACTAAACTTCTAATATTCAGCAGTATACCAAAGCAAAATGTTACTTTCTTTTTATGTATGGTAATTTGCTATCATTTCAGGTCAAAAGAAACAGCTGGAAATTTTTCAAAAGTCTTTTAAATAATGTAGCACCACTGTTCTATGAACTCAAGATTAAGGCATCCATTTCAACCCAGCATGTAAAATGAAGAGTGCATGAAAGCAAAACTGCTTTTTAAAACATTTAATAAAAAGACTGACCTATTAGAATCCAAAAATCCAAATGCACACTCTGACTAAAGATTTTTATGCCCCTTCATGTACAAAAGATAAATTGGGAACTATAGTCTAGACATAAATATTTTCATTTCCAGGGCATATTGAAGGTGTTTGAGAATAACGGTTAGAGAAATGTGATTCTCCTCCCCATTCTCTTCTCCACTGCTCTGATGCCAGCGAAGTTAAATAAAATATGTGGATTGAATTGAACACTAAAACACATCTCCCATGCCTATAAAAATTCTACTAATTTTACCAAGTGAGTTTTTTTCTTCTCTTCCCTGCCCCTATCCTGCCCCCTATCCCGCCCTGCTGTTTTGTTGTCTGTGTCCATTCGCTGTGTGGTCTTCCGTATCTATTTCTCTTTTTCTCTTCTCTCTTGTCTTTCTGCTCTAGGATTCCCCAGGATTGGATCCTGGGAACCTCTGATGTGGAGAGAGGTTCCTGTCAATTGTGCCACCTCAGTTCCTGGTCTCTGCTGCACTTCACTTTGGTTCCCCCTTCGTCTCTTTTGTTGCATCATCATCTTGCTGCATGACTCACTTGTGCAGGCAGTGGCTCGCTACATGGGCACTCGGCTTGCTGCACGTGTACTCAGCTCGCCACAGAGGCATTGGCTCACCACGCAAGCACTTGTGCAGGCACTTGGCTCACCACGTGGGCGCTGGCTCGCCACGTGGGCACTCACACGAGCATTCGGCTCACCAAACAGGCACCCGCACAGGTACTTGGCTCACCGCATGGGCACTTGGCTCACTACACAGGCACTCTCATGGGCACTCAGCTCACCATGTGGGCACTCAGCTCACCATGTGGACACCCACGTGGGCACTCAATTCACCGCATGGGCACATGGGCAGTTGGTTCACCACATAGGCACATACATGGGCATGCAGCTCACCACATGCGCACTCAGCTCACCACCTACATGGGCACTCAGCTCACTGCATGGGCACTCAGTTAGCTATGCATGCACTGTCTCGCCATGTAGGTACCATCTCGCCATGCAGGCATGCTCTCTCTTCTTCTTTTTCACCAGGAGGCCCCAGGGATTGAACCCAGATCCTCCTATATGGTAGGTGGAGGCCTTATCACTTGCGCAACATCCACTTCTCTGAAATAGTTTTTAATCTTACTTTAATGCCACATCATTTTTGTTAAATGAGCAATGATGATGTCTAAATTAACACTTCACTTGGATGCCTAAAACTACAATTCTTCACATATACTAGACAGTCTAACAACATTCAGCAAAGTCTAAATGGAAGTTATTTTCTTCCCAAAATAACTGAACATATTCAAAACTATAAAATCCTAGTGCACATGGTACAATTTCTTTCTGTGCCAAAAGTGTTTAGCCTGTTTCTTGCTTTTTAAATTATGTGTTTGCAGCTATTCATTTTCAAGTGGTTCTTGAACTAAAATAGAAACCTAAAAATATAAGTCCAAACTTGGATAGGCTTTGAGGACTATTAGGCATGAGAATTAGAATGACTAGAATAGACCCATTTCAAAGCAAGAAATGCAAAATATTCATAATTAATAATAATAATAAATACAGTAAGAAAATAGATATGAATAATTTAGAACAACACCCATCAATTATAATTTCTTAGTGCTTTAAAGAACTGAGCCAATCTGGGAAAAAACAACCATAAATCTCTGTTTACTAAACAGCCCCACCCACTATTCTAGTTTCCAGGCTAGAGCCACACCAATATGTATGTTGTATAAAACTTTCCCCGTGTATTATAATATAGTTTAAAGAAGCCTATTAAGCAACATCTCCTAGTCCAGGGGTTCTTAATCTTTCTTGTTCCATGGACCCCTGTGCCAGTCAGGTGAAAACCACAGACCCCTTCTCATTATGTAGTGGCAGGTAGTTTTATGACATTCAACATCAGCGTGTCTTTAAATTAAATTTTAGGATTATTCAATATTACATTTTACAACTTTCCCATAATTTCAATACCTGATTAACACAGTTTAACATATGTTCAAATGGTTATTTTCAGCAAACATATTAGAAATACAAATTTTTCCATGGCATCATAAAATCATCTCCACAATCCTTACCAACCTTTTTGCAACAGTTATCCACTGAACTCAAAACATGCTACATCAAAATAAACATCATACTAAGTCCACACTATACTGTGTATTATTTAATAAATGTATCACACCTACACCAACAAGTCCCCACAAGAATAATGTTCTCTTGAATTTTCGATTCAAGCTCACAGACCCCTGTCTAAGAACCCCTGTCCTAGACCATAACATAAATGAAAAATATTTGGAAAGGGAAGACACTCAAAAATTTTTATGAGTACTGACTTTGATTCAGACTTTTATAAATGAAATCTATTCAAGAGTCAAGGTTTACAAAATTATGTACATTATGTAGTCATTTGTTGCCTAGGACACCAAGGACTATCAGCTACACAATTCAGATGTCCATTAACTTAGCCTAAGACTAAAGATCAGCTCTGTGCCCAGCAGTTAGAGGCATATGGTGAAGGGGGAAAAAAAAAACATCATCCATCAGATGAAGAACAAACTAAACAGTCTACATAGGTGTAGCCCTCCCCTCCTCTGCTGCTGAAATAAAACCTAAGTCTTGTGATCTTTGGATCACAATCTAATGCTTGCTGAAGAGAAGTGCCATGTCATGCCATGCCATGTTGCATCATGTCATACTGCACAAAATATATAATACAGTCAAAATCTCAAGTTCTTTCTGCTCCAATGTGTCCTTGGAAAAGTCATTTCATCTCCACGAACATAATGGTTTCTTTATCTGAAAAATAAGGGGTTGGACTAGTTGATCTCCAAGATCTCTGAGGTCTAAAAAATCTGCATGTCAATCATTTATTTTCAGAATATACCTGTGAATGAAGAAGAAATTATATAATATATATTGAAAAAGCTGAGGCACAAGGCAATTAAATAATTCTCTAAAAAAAGTTATAGAGCCAGAAGCAGAATCTACATATCTATTCATTAGCATATTACTTTCTAAGGAATGGTAATTATTACACTATAACAAACATTTTATATAAACATTTATAGTATACATAGTTACATGCACTATAACAAACAAACACAAAATACGCTCAGTAAGGGAAGCGCATTAGGCTCAACTGATAGAACGTCCGCCTACCACATAGGAGGTCCGCAGTTCAAACCCAGGACCTCCTGACCCATGTGGTGAGCTGGCCCATGGGCAGTGCTGATGCATGGAAGGAGTGCCATGCCATGCAGGGGTGTCCCCCGCATAGGGGAGCCCCACGCGCAAGGAGTGCGCCTGTAAGGAGGAGCCGCCCAGTGCGAAAAAAGTGCAGCCTGCCCAGGAATGGCGCCACACACATGGAGAGCTGACGTAGCAAGATGATGCAACAAAACGAGACACAGATTCTAGGTACCGCTGACAAGAATACAAGCAGACACAGAAAAACACAAAACGAATGGACACAGAGAGCAGACAACAGGGGGGTAGGGGAGGGGAGAGAAATAAGTAAAAATAAATCTTAAAAAAAAAAAAAAAGAATACCTGGCACATAGCAGACACTTAAATATGTGCTGAAGGACTGAAAGAATATCCAAGAGAGTAAATTCAAAGTTCCTGAAACCCCAGGAACATCCAGAATCCCACAAATTGTTCAGGACTAAACCTTTTAAGATACAGGATAAGAAAGAAAGTGCAGCCTGCCCAGGAATGGTACTGCACACACAGAGAACTGATGCAACAAAAAGAAACAGATTCCCGAGTTGCTGACAACAGAAGCAGACAAAGACGACGCAGCAAACAGACACAGAGAACAGACAACCAGGGTGGTGGAGGGAGAGGAGAGAAATAAATAAATAAATAAATCTTTAAAAAAAAAATGCTACAGACTTCCTCTCCAAATTTCCCATTGTATGTAAGGAAACTTAGGGAAATTTTTCAGGAATTACTGTTGGTATTTTTGAGTGTGAGGGTGGTGGAGTGAGGAAATGTTGTCTTTTAGCAATACATACTGAAATGTTTACAAATTAAATGATATGATGATGGGATTTGCTACAAATCATCTGAGATGAGGTAGGTGGGTGGGAGCATAAAAGAAACAAGATTAGTTATGATTGGATAATTGCTGAAAAAGGTCATGGGAATATTTCTATCATTCTCCTTGATTTTGTATATAATGGAAACATACCATACAAAAAAGAAGAGAATAGAAAAGTAATAATGGCATGGAAAATAAGGTTCTTGCTTTTTTTAAAATAAAAAAAAAGGGGCAAACATATATTCCCTTCAGCATCTCTCACATTATGTGAGAAAAAGATATTTTTTAATAAAGATTTATTTCTTATTTATTTCTCTCCCATTCCCCGCCCGCTCTCCCCCCGCCAAGTTGTCTGCTCTCTATGTCTATTTGCTGTGTGTTCTTCTGTGTCTGCTTGTATTCTTGTCAGCGGTACCCAGAATCTGTGTCTCGTTTTGTTGCATCACCTTGCTTCATCAGCTCTCTATGAGTGTGGTGCCATTTCTGGGCAGGCTGCACTTTTTTCACGCTGGGCGGCTTTCCTTACGGGGTGCACTCCTTGAGCGTGGGGCTCCCCTATGCGGGGGACACCCAAGTGGCACAGTACTCCTTGCACGCATCAGCACTGTACATGGGCCAGCTCATCACATGGGTCAGGAGGCCCTGGGTTTGAATCTTGGGCCTCCCATATGCTAGGCGGATGCCCTATCCATTGGGTCAAATCCACTTCCCCCAAAATAAACAATTGATCAAAGAATAAAGTATATGTCACAGATAAAAATAGTTTCTCTAAACTATGATAATAATGGGAGCAAATTAAAATAAAAATTAATGACCAACTGGTAAGCACCCCCTTATTAGTTAGAAACAAATGGCATGTAAATAAAGAAATGTCCCTAATAACGCTGCTGCAAGTACAAGAAAAGAAACATCCAAACAAGCAAAGCCACAATGACCTCATATTGGACGAATGGAACAGGATAGGGGAACACACTGAAAAGCTTTTTCACCTTTCTTTCAAGCTAAAAGATACCATAAAAGTCAATTACATAAATGCAAAATATAGCTCGCCTAGCCAGAGGTCCACAGAACAGGACACTTCTGGGTCTGCCTGGTGGTGAAACTACACCCAACTCCCCACACTCTGGCTGAATCACTGAAATTGTGTTCACAGTATTCAGTACCAGAGCCTGGGTTCAGTGGACTCCTCAGTACAGTCAACATTGAGGGTTCAGAAAGAAGGAGCCACAGAAAGATCAGGAGCAGGAGCAGCTGCACGTACCATATGTACAGGAAGTACTGAATGAACAATATGAACACACTTTCAAAACCCAATTGTTGCTCTTAAAGCCAAACTACTTGGGATGTGGCTAAATATGAGGATATGAAGGAAACAATAAACGACAACCTCTACCCCACACTGAAGGCAGTAAAAACTGAGTAAAGTTAAGAAAAGAAGATGAAGCTCAGAGGGGACTTCTGGGAAGATGGTGTCAGACTAGATGAGCAACTCAACTCTCTCACAAAAACAACGTAGGGAGGGCAAAAAGCACACTGAAGGAGCTGCTTTGGGAATCTGCAGACCAGGAGAACATTAGACATTGTCTATGAGGGTGAGGGACAGAGAGACCGAAGAGGATGAAAAGAAAACCATGAAGTACTAGCCCCCCACGGCTGGGAATGGCTTCCATCCCTACTCTCAAGACAAACAGCCTTGATAAAATCCATGGCTCATGGCAGCCAACTAAGAAGGGAATGGACATCTTCATCCCTGGGAAGAGGGGTGGTGATTCAGCAGAGGAAAGAGAGTGTTTTCTCTTCAGTGAATGTTAGCAACAGAAACCACTTTGAATATAAGCTCTGGACAGACCAGAAGTGGAGGTTGAAAGAAACACATCCTGCCAGGCAAGGAAACTGTAAGGAGAAATAATGTTTTTAAAATTTCTCTTCCCAGACTGCTTGGATTGGCTTTGCACCCTATTAATGGGTCCCTGGTCCAATTTTGTTAACTGGGCAATTTTAAAGACTTAGAAGAAACTGAACCAAAAATTAATGAAGACCCATGAAACAAAACCACCAGGCAAGAGAGAGAAATTCACCATCAGAGTAAATTAACCAATACAATCACATGCCTAGACATCAGCTAAAAATTAAAAGCCGTATTAAGAACCAGGGAGATTTGGAAGCTCCTGGGAAGATGGCAGACCAGAAAGACACAGGACTTTCTTCTCTCCCAGAAAAACAGCTAGAGGACAGGCAGAAAAGACTGGGAAAAAAACTTCTAGGGTTTAGGATACCAGAGGAAGGTTGGACACTGCCCAGAAGAGAGAGGGACAAAGAAAAAAAATCACAGCAGCAAAACTGTCAGTTAAAAACCACAGCTGGGGAAGTTGATGCTGCTCAGGCTGTTGGGCACCTACCTACCACACGGGAGGTCCCGGGTTCAGTTCCCAGTACCTCCAAAGAAGATGAACAAGACAGCGAGCTGACCCAATAGGCTGGTGCTGCAACCTGACACAACAAGGAGACACAATGATGAAACACAATGAGAGACGTAACAAAGAGGAAACAGAGGTGACTCAAGTGATTGGGCACCTCCCTCCCACATGGGAGGTCTGGGTTTCAGTTCCCAGTGCCTCCTCAAAAGACAAGCAGACACAGAAAGCATACAACAAACAGACAGAGAGAGCAGAAAATGAGTACAAACAATGGGGGGCCAGGGGGACAAAAAAATAAATCTTTAAGAAAAAACCCACAGCTGCAACTGCCAGCATCTTACCCACTCTATAGACATCTTTGAATTCTCAGGCCTCGTGGCAGCTACAATATAAAGAGGTATTGCCCAGGATATACCTCCCCAGGAACAGGGAGAAATTGGGGCACAGCCTAAGGTTGACTCAGCTTTTGACCCACAAATCTGGTCTGCTGCGTTCCATGAACCCTTCCAGGCTGGGAGGACCGTGCCATTGTTAACTATGGGAGCCAGCAAGGAACTAACGAGATCAGACCCCCTCAATTAACTCTCTCTACAGACCAGGACTGGTTGTTGAGGACGCAGAAAGGAATGGAATTACTTCCTACCCGGGAAAAGGGAGAGGGCTACCAGCAAAGGTCAGGAAATTGCCACTGAGAAACTTTGAATTACAAGTCTCTTAGCTTCCAGGCAGGATCCTCTATCACAGTGATCCCCTGGGCCTGTTGCAGCAAACAAACTCCAACCAGGAATTGAACTGATAGGCTAGCCAAGGACCACAATCCGCTGGCAGACCAAGGAAATGCATATAAGGAAATTAAAAGTAAGTAAGTAAGAGAAGCTTTTTCTGGCCTTTATAGCCTCCCTCCCTAAGACCCGAGGAAATGGGTCTGCAACTCATTACTGGGACCAAGGCACAGATTTGAGGAGCTAACAGGGACAATCCTAAAGACCCAGAACAGGTTAAACCAAGAATCAAAGACCAGCAGTAATACACAGACTCCCACCACTAAATCCCTACACAGGAGAAAGAGATTGAGCATCTGAGTAACCTCACTATCCTAATGATATTCCTAGACATCTGTAAAAAATTATAAGACATACTGAGGAAAAGAAAGAAATGGCCAAAGAAAAGGAATATACCAAAGCCCCAGAAAAGACACTGGATTTGACACAAGTAATCAAATTTCCAAAATCAAATTAATGAGTTGAAACTATGGCTAAAGAGATAAAGGACATCAAGAAGACACTGAATGAGCACAAAGAAAAATTTGAAAACCTGAATAGAAAAGTAAGAGTTCATGGGAATGAAAGATGTGCTGAGATCAAAAACACATTAGAGGCGGCGGACTTGGCCCAGTGGTTAAGGCATCCATCTACCACATGGGAGGTCCGCAGTTCAAACTCCAGGCCTCCCTGACCCGTGTGGAGCTGGCCCATACGCAGTGCTGATGCGCGCAAGGAGTGCTGTGCCACGCAGGGGTGTCCCCAGCGTAGGGGAGCCCCATGCGCAAGGACAAGACACATATGACTAAGAATGTCAAACACCAAAGATAAGGAAAAAATTCTGAGAGCAGCAAGGGAGAAGCAAACCATCACATACAAGGGATGCTGAGTATGAGTGCAGATGTCTCATCAAAAACCATGAAGTGAGAAGGCAGTGGTATAATGCAATTAGAATACTGAAAGAGAAAAACTGCAAGCCAAGAATTATTTATCCAGCAAAATTGTCCCTCAAAGATGAAGGTGAGTTTCAAATAGTCACAAACAACAGAAACTAAGAAAGTTCATAAAAAAGAATTCACCTTTGCAGGAAATACTAAAAGACAAAAGAAAAAAGATATGACATATGAAAACCAAAGAATAAAACAGTCAAAGCAAATAATGCATTTACAGTAACATCTGTGAATGTGAATGAATTAACTCAAGAATCAAAAGATATAGACTGACAGAATGGATAAGAAGCATGAGCCATCCATACGCTGCCGACAAGAGACTCACCTAAGACCCAGGGATACAAACTGGCTTAAAGTGAAAAGGGTAGAAAAAGATACCCCACACAAACAGTAAACAAAAAAGAGCAGGGTTACCTATACTAATATCAGACAAAACGGACTTTAAATGTAAAAACACTGTAAGAGATAAAGTCATTATATATTAATAAAAGGGAAAATTCATCAGAAAGAAATAACAGTCATAAATATCTGTATATCTAACTAGGGTGTCCCAAAATACACAAACTGGCAAAACTGAAGGGAGAAAGAGACATTTCTACAATAGTTGTAGACTTCAACACACCACTCACATCATTAGATAGAACAACTCTGACTCCAGGCTAGGCTCTGAAAACGTCTGATTTTGAATCATTGCTTCGACAATGACCAGCTCTTTTTCACTTTAGGCAAGTTACTTAATCTCTTCATGCCTTAATTTCCTCAGATATAAAATATCCCCCCACCAGACTGTTATAAACATAAACTGAGTTACCATAAGTAATGTGCTTATAACAGCACATAAAGTAATCAATAAATACTACTTATTATTCATATACTAAGTATTAAAAGATTCTCATACAGGGTCAAAAAAATGATGACTCCTATATTAGTCAACCAAAGGGGTGCTGATGCAAAATACCAGAAATCCATTGACTTTTATAAAGGGCATTTATTTGGGGTAGAAGCTTACAGTTACCAGGCCATAAAGTGTTACTTCCCTCATTAAAGTCTGTTGCCATGTGTTACAGCAAGATGGCTGCCAATGTCTGCAAGGGTCCAGGCTTCCTCTTCCTTTTAAGGCTCTGTGGTCCCAGCTTCTTCTAGTATCAGCTGTAGGCTAGGATAAGTCTTGTTTCTCTCCTGGAACTCATTTCTCTCCATGCTCAGCTTCTCTGGTCTCTCCACAAGGTCAACTGTAGCCTATCAGACTCTCTCTCTTTCCAGGGCCTCTGCCTCTGTGTTCTTCTCCTGTGTGTTTACTTCATGGGATCCAGCATCCAAAACGCTCTCTTCTGGCATGTAGTTTTATCTGCGAGTCACTGCCCACCAAGGGTGTGCGAACTCAATGTCCTACTGACCTGGCCCAATCAAAGCCTTAATCATAATTTATTCAAGTAAAAGTGAAACCTCTGAATTTAATACAATCTAATATGCTCAGAGAAAGAGACCAGTTTATAAACATAATCCAATATCTACTTTTGGAATTCATGAGTAATATCAAACTGCTACAACTCCATAAATTGAACCATACAAAATTGCCAATACGTGACATTTGTGATTCAAGAAATAGCAATTTCATGTGATTCAACTAAAATACACTGCTTCTAAAAGTTATTATACCAAAACAAAAGTATGTGGAAAGTTTAAAAAAAAAAAAGGATAAATCACCAGCAGGCAAATTTTAACAAAATGAATACTGAGGTCAGAAAAGTCAGTATCAGAATCTGATTCAGGCAAAAAGCATTAAATAGGACAAACAAGATCTTTTAGTCCCATAAATGGTACAAACTACACTGAAGATCTCTTAGTGAAACGCCTTTATGCACTAAACAGCAGAGCATCAAATGTATAAAACAAAAACCATTCAAAATACAATGAAAAACTGACATGTACAATTCAAGCAGAAAAGAACTTATTAGTTCACAGATCAATGACTTATGCTAAATGGACAAGAGCTAAGGATATAGAACATGGCATTTAATTTCCATCTTCAAATAAAAGTTATATAAATAAAAATTGAATCCTACAGAGACCTATCATTCTAGCGAACATAAAGGTTTGATTTCAAAACTGATCATACCCTAGACCACACAAAAAAATCTTTCACAACTGTTGGAGTAGAGATTGTTCAGGATATACTTTCTAGCCGAAATAGAATAAAGCTAAACAACAATTAGTTTATATACGTAGAGGAGATCCCAATTGCATGTTTATTATTCAACATCCCCCCAACCTCAACTAGAACATAAGATTTATTTTGTGCATTGCTGCATCTTCAGCACCTAAAATAGTGCTTTACACATAGCAAACATTTAGTAAATATGTATTGAATGAATGCAATTAAAAAGCACTAAATCCAACAGTTCAAAAAGCAGGTGCAAGGCCTGAATTTGCTCTCACCTTTGGACACCCACTCTTGCCTTCGCCCTGTCCCAGTGCAGGTCTGTGTGCCTGTTCCTGCCCTGTGCGCCCTCCTCTGGCCGTTTTTCCCCATATGGATCAACATGCAAGTAAACCTGGGGATTTATAATCTATAATAGGGAATTGTAGTCTGTAAATCAGCCTACTTAATGATTTTTCAGCCCCTTCTCTTCACCTATGACGCATGGTCTGTTATTTTCTCCCATTTTTTGTCCCTCCCCACCTGGATAAATTACTGACCTAACCAAAAACAAACAAACAAAAAAAAGCACTAAATAATTCAGGCAATAAAGATATCAAGCTACAACAACAGATTGCTTAAAATGTAAAAATGAGATATCATATGAAAACAGTACTATTATGGTCTCATGTTTATTACATGTTTATTGTTCAACATCCCCCAATTTTGGTCCTTTATATTAATATTTTGTGCAAACTGCTACTGCAATCTGAAAGTATCAACTGGAAAACTATTAAAATTAAAAAGAGGTTTCCAATCAACCAAGATGACCACATAAAATGCTTCACGGTGCTGTTCCTCCACAGACTCTTGAAGGAACTACAAAAACTGGCAAAGCCATCTTTGTCAGAACTCCAGGAAACAGCTTAAGGGTTGCAATAAATGGGCCAAGTGCTGAAAAAAGAAAGTGCAGGTTTAAAAAACTGAAGCAGAATCTTTGTGGTAACCTTGCTAGAACCTTCCCAACACCCTCCCCAGTATGGTGTGAAGCCAGCCTGTGCTCCCATCATGGGACCCTGGCCCTGTTCTGGAGGAAGAAAAAGTAGTTATAAGCATCTATCAGATACCAGACTGATGGCAGGAAACTCTTCTCAAGCTTGCCCTCCCAGATCTTGCCCTGCAGAGAGAAGCAGCCTGTGGACAACTCAAACAGTGTAAGAAATAATTAAGTGAAAGCAGCTTGGGGCAAAGAATTACCTACTAAAAGTCAAACAATAAAGAAACCAGCAGGAGGAGAAAGTCTATTTCATAGGAAGCAGAGGGGGCATTCTAATTTCTGTAAACAGGGAGCTCCTAAGGCCAAAAGCAACCCAAATCCAAGTCTAAGTCATAGGCCCAGAAAAGAAAGGACCTTGAACTTAGCATTCACCTCAAAGTGATCTTCTTGATGGGAGGACTAAACTTTGAAGAATAAAAGCTAACCCAAAGCCAATCTGAAAAGAACATGAAAGATGTTTTGTGCATCTCTTTGTTTATTTTTGTTAGCTCATGGCACTCAAAACAATCTCTGTCCTATCACTAGCTGGACACAAACTTAAGAAACAGCTCAGGGACTAATCCCAGAATTAACATATTAAAATATTGAAATATACAGTGTACAATAAAAGATTACAAGACAAACAGGAAATGGTGGCCCAACCAAAGCAAAATGATAAAAATCCAGAAACCATCATGAAGAAGACCAGATTTTAGACATACTGCACAAAGGACTAAAATAAAAGGATCCTCAATATACTCAGAGAGATAAAGGAAACACATAAAAGAACTAAAGGATATCAAGAAAACAAGTAATGAACAATATGAGAATCTCTATAAACACAGAAATGTTAAAAAGGAATCAAACAGCAATAATGGAGTTGAAGACCACAATAATGGAAATGAAAATTCCCTAGACGGTTACAATAGCAGGAGGCACTGCCAGAAGAAGTAATCATTGAACATAATGACAAGAAATTTGAAATGACTCAGGCTGAGAAATAGAAAGAAAAGAGAATTTTTAAAAAGTTAATAGAAGAAGAAATGAGAACAATGACACGAATAAACATCTGCACCCCAATGTTCAGAAAGGCATTATTCATGATTGCCAAAGTTGTAAAAACCCAGGTGTCCATCAATAGAAGAATGGATAAACAAACTGTAATCTAGTCACATGATGGACTATTATGCAGATGTAAGAAGAAATGAAGTCATAAAGCATATGACAACATGCATGAACCTGGATGACATTATACTGAGTAAAGCAAGCCAGACACAAAAGGACAAATACTGTATGACTGCATTACTATGAACCAAATATATGTGTAACATATTGTATGATTCAAAATATATATATATATATATATATATATATATATATATATATATATATAGGTATCCAGTACATTTAATTGAGAAATGTATGTTTTATTTCAACTGTATTTTTCGTTTTTAATGGTTCATATTTTCAACTATTAAGTATACAAAACAAAGTAAAAAAAAAAAATTTAATGGAAGCAGATGTAGATCAAGCGACTGGGCTCCCTTCTACCATGTAGGAGGTCCAGGGTTCATTTCCAAGGGCCTCCTGGGTGAAGGCAAGCTGGCCCATGCAGCAAGCTGATCCATGCAGAGTGCTGGTCCACATGGAGTGCTGGCCCACACAGGGGTGCTGGCCCACATGGAGCGCTGGCCCATATGGAGAGCTGGCTCAGCAAGATGACACAACAAAAAGGAAAACAGAGGAGAGACAGTAAGAGATGCAGCAGGGATGCAGATAGGGAGCTGAGGTAGCTCAAGAGATTGAGCAACTCTCTCCCACTCCAGAAGATCTCAGGATTGGTTCCCGGTGCTCCCTAAAGAAAAAACAAGCAGACACAGAAGAACACACAGTGAATGGACACAGACAGCAGATGAGGGGCAGGGGGAGAAATTAATAAAATAAATAAATCTTTAAAAAAAAAGAGAAAGTTAATAGACCCTCAGAGTCCTGGGGATACCATCAAGGATATCAATATATACTTATACAAGTCCCAAAAGGAGAAGAAACAGAAATGGGGGGCATATGGAATATTCAAAAAAATAAAGGCAGAAAACTCAGAATATTTAAGACCAGAATATGATTTTCAAGAAGCCTAATGAACCCCAAAAGGGAGGAACTTGAAGAGAACAATGCCCAGACACACAGAAGTCAAACTGTCGAATGCCAAAGATAAGGAGAGGGCTCTGAAAACTGCAAGAGAAAAGCAAGATGTTATGTTCAAGGAGGTTCCAATAAAATTAAGTGCCAATTTCTCATCAGAAACCATGGTGGAAAGAAGGCAGAGAGATGAAATATTTCAAATGCTGAAAGAAAACAATTGCCAAAAAAAAGAATTTATTTCTCCTGAAAATATTTTTCAAAAATGAGGGAGAGATTAAGTCATTTCCAGATTTTAAAAAAGCTGAGGGAGTTTGTCAACACTAGACCTACTCTACAAGTAATGTTAAAGGGAGTTCAGAAGAAATTCCTGCATTGTTAGGCACAGAGTGGCAGAATGGATTAAAAAAAAAAAAAAAAAAAGGGCCCAACTTTAAATTCAAAGAAACAAGCAGGCTGACAATGAAAGGATGGAAACAAACTCATTGTACACAAGAGAGCTGAGGTGGCTATACTAATGTCAGATAAAATAGACTTTAAGTAAAAGACTGTTATGAGGGCAGAGAATGTGTTCATATACTAATAAAGGGGTCAGTTCAATAGGGAGACTGAACAATTATAAATACATACGCACATAAAGACAGAACCCCAAAATATATGAAGCAAATACCGACAGATATGAAGAACTAGTTCTACATGAAAAGTAGGAAATTTCAGTACACCTACACCAATAAGGAAATAGAAGTTTGAATGATACTATAAACCAACTATGCTTGGCAGATATATATAGAACACTTCACTCAAAAGCAGCAGAATACACATTATTCTCTAGTGCACACAGTCATTCTCCAGGACAAACCATATATATATGTTAGATCAAAAAACAAGTAGCAAAAAATTTTAAAATATTGAAGTTATACAATGACTTCTCCAACCATACTAGAATGAAAATTGAAATCCATAACAAATGAATAAATGGAAAATTCAAAAATAGGTGGAAATTAAGCAATGTATTCTTAAACAACCGAAGGACAAAGAAGAAATAACAAGGGAAATTTAAAAATATCTTAAGGCAAATTAAAACAGAAACATAACATACCAAAACTTATGGGATACGGCACAAGGAGTGCTAAGAGGGAAATCATTGCTCTAAATGTTTACACTAAAAAGAAGAAAGATCTTGAATCAGAGACATAATCTCACAACTATAGGATCTAAAAAAGAAAAGCAAACCAAACACAAAACTCGCAGAAGGAAGGAAATAACAAATATTAGAGAGGAGATAAAGGAAATAAAGAATAAAAACAATAGAGACAATCAACAGAACCAAAAGTTAGTTTTTTAAAGAGATAAAATTGACAAACCTGGGAAGCGGACTTGGCCCAGTGGATAGGGTATCCGTCTACCATATGGGAGGTCTGCAATTCAAACCCCAGGCCTCCTTGACCCATGTGGAGCTGGCTGGCCCACGTGCAGTGCTGATGCATGCAAGGAGTGCCCTGCCACGCAGGGGTGTCCCCTGCGTAGGGGAGCCCCAAGCGCAAGGAGTGTGTCCCGTAAGGAGAGCCACCCAGCGCAAAAGAAAGTGCAGCCTGCCCAGGAATGGCGCTACACACACAGAGAGCTGACACAGCAAGATGACGCAACAAAAAGAAAGATTCCCGTGCCGCTCACAACAGAAGCGGACAAAAAGAAGAACACGCAGCAAATGGACACAGAGAACAAACAACTGGGGCAGGGGGTGGGGGGAGGGGAGAGAAATAAATAAAATAAATCTAAAAAAAAAAAAATGACAAACCTAAGGAAAGAACTTGTAACGTTGACATAGAGGCAGTGGCCACCAGAGGTTCTAAGGAGAGGCAGAGGGAAGAATAGGTGTAACATGAGGCATTTTGGGGACACTGGAATTGTTCTGCATGACATTGTAATGACAGATACAGGCCATTATACATCTTGTCAAAACCTATAAAATTGTGAGGCGCAAAGTGTAAACCATAATGTAAACTATAGACCATGGTTAGTAGCAAGGCATCAATATGTGTTCATCAATTGTAACAAATGTACCACACTAAGAAAGATGTTGTTAAAGGGGGAAAGTGTGGGAGGGGGAGAGGGGTATATGGGAATCCCCTATATTTTCAATGAAACATTTATGTAATCTAAAGCTTCTTTAAAAATAAAATTTTTAAAATAAATAAATAAATTTGGCAAACCTTTAGCTGTACTGACAAAGAGAGATGATGCAAAAATTAAAAATCAAAAATTAAAGGGGTACACTACCAATCCCACAAAAATAAAACAGATATAAGAGGTTACTATGAACAAGTGTACACCAACGAAATAGATAACATAGATGACAAATTCCTAGCAACACACAAACTACCTACCACTGACTTAAGAAGTGGGCAATCTCAACAGACCAATAGCAAGAGACTGAAATATTAATAGTAATCAAACAACTTCCAACAAAGAAAAGCCCAGGACCATCTTTATTGAAGATTTTTGGAAGTATATTCATAAGGGATATTGTTCTTTTCTTGTGGTTTCTTTACTTGGCTTTGGTATTAAAATGATATTTCAGTCACAGAATGAGTCTAGGTGGTGTTCCCTCACTTCAATATTGTGAAAGAGTTTGAGCAGAATTGGTGTTAATTCTTCTTGGAACGTTTGGTAAAATTCAATGGTGAACAAAATACTAGCAACCTAAATCCAATAGTACATTAAAAGAATTATACAGGAAGCGGATTTGGCTCAACAGATAGAGCATCCACCTACCACATGGGAGGTCCAGGGTTCAAACCCAAGGCCTCCTGACCCATGTGGTGAGCTGGTCCACACACAGTGCTGATGCATGCAAGGAGTGCCCTGCCACGCAGGGGTGTCCCCCACATAGGGGAGCCCCATGCACAAGGAGTGTGCCCCATAAGGAGAGCGCCACCTTGCGCGAAGAAAGCGCAGCCTGCCCAGGGTTCGTGCAGCACACATGGAGAGCTGATGCAGCAAGATGACACAACAAAAAGAGATAGCTCCCCGGTGCCGCTAACAAGAATCCAAGGGGAACTTGGAGTTGTCCTGGGTGGTGCTTCATGGACAATTACGGGACATTGTAGCTCCCCCCCAGGGCCCACTGGATGGAACGTGGGAGAGTATGGGCTATGATGTGGACCATTGACCATGAGGTGCAGCGATGCCCAGAGATGTACTTACCAAATGCAATGGATGTGTCATGATGATGGGAGAGTGTTGCTGTGGGGGGAGTGGGGAGTAGGGGCGGTGGGGTTTGAATGGGACCTCATATTTTTTGAATGTAATATTTTTTAAAAATGAATTAAAAAAAAAAAAAAAGAATCCAAGGGGACACAGAAGAACACACAGCAAATGGACACAGAGAGCAGACAAAGGGGTGGTGGAAGAGAAATAAATAAAAACTAAATCTTTAAAAAAAAAAAAGAATTATACACCATGATCAAGTGGGAATTATCCCAAGTATGCAAGTGTGGTTTAACATAAGAAAATCACTTAATGTAATACATTAGAATGAAGGAAATAAACATCATCTCAAGTGACACAGAAATGCATTTGACAAAACCCAGCACTCTTTTTTAATAACTTCAAACTTACAGGAAAGTTGCAAAAATAATACAATAACAATACACAGAACTCCACTCTACCCCATTCACCCAGATACTAAGATTTACCAACTTTTAGCATTTTGCAACATTTATCATGTCATCATTCTATCTATTATCTACACATCCCAGCACCAATTCTTAATAAGAACACTTAGAACACTAGAAATAGAAGGAAATTTCTTCAGCAAGAAAAAGGACATATATGAAAACCCGACAGCTAACATCATACTTAACGGTGAAAGACTGAAGTCTTTCCCTCAGGAACATTTCAAGGATGCCTAATGTCACCACTGGTATTCAATGCTGTACTGGAAATTCTAGCCAGAGCAACTGGGAAAGAAAAATAAATAAAAATAATCCAAATTAGAAAGGAAGAAGTAAAATTTTCCCTATTTTTAGATGACATGAACCTATATAGAGAAAATCTTTTAAAAATCCACCAAAAAAAAGTTATCAGTTGATGAACAAATTCAGCAAAGAAGCAGGATACAAGATCAACACCCCAAATCTCATAGTGTTTCCATCCACCACTGGTAATGAAAATATGAAGAGAAAAATAAAGAAAAAAAATCTGTTTATAATGGCAACCAAAAGAACCAAATATCTAGGAATGAATTTAAGCAAGCATATAAAGGATCATACATACAAAAAACAAAAATTACTAAAAACATTTTTAAAACATCTAAATAATTGGAAGGACGTTCTGTGCTTATGACTTGGAAGACTAAATACCATTAGATACCAATTCCACCAAAGCAACTTACAGATTGAGAGGAATCACAACCAAATTCCCAACAGCCTTCTTGGGAGAAATTGAAAAACCAATCATCAAATTCATATGGAAGTGTAAGGGGTCCCAAATAGACAAAATCATCTTTAAAGAGAAGAATGAAGTTGGAGAATTCACATTCCTCAATTTTAAAAATTATTACAAAGCTACAGTAATCAAAATAGCATGGTACTGGCATGAAAAAAGACATAAAGACCAATGGTATCAAATTGTGAGTTCAGAAATAAACATTCATCTCTATGGTCATCTGATTTTTGGACAAGAGTGCCAAATCCATTGAATGAGAAAAGAAAAGTCTCTTCCGTAAATGGTGCTGGGAAAATTGGACAGCCATATGCAAAAGAATGAAAGTGGACTCCAACCTCACACCATATACAAAATGAACTCAAAATGCATCAAAGACCTACATATAAGAACCAGGACTATAAAACTCCTAGAAAAGAATATAGGGAAACATCTTCAAGACCTTGTGTTAGGCAATGGTTTCTGAGATTTTACACCCAAAGTACAAGCAACAAAGAAAAAATAAACAGGACCTCATCAAAATTAAAAATGAAAATCTACACAATGCAACTAAATATTTGATAACCAAAAATACAATATTGGTTTAATATCCAAAATATATATTTTTAAAATCCTACAATTCAACAACAAAAAGACAGCCCAATTTTAAAATGGTCAAAAGACTTGAATTGACATTTCTCCAAAGGATATATACATTAGTCATGAGAGAAATGCAAATCAAAAACAACAATGAGATACCATTTCACACCCACTAGAATGTCTTTAGAACTACCAAACAAATGAAAATTAACAAATGTTGAACAAGATATGGAGAAATATAGACATTTATTCATTGTTGGTGAGAATGTAAAATGGTGCATCAGCTGGGGAAAACATCTGACAGTTTCTCAGAAAATGAAGTATAAAATATATAATATTACCCAGAAATTCATCTTCTAGGTATATACCCAAAAGAAGTGAAAGCAGGGCCTCACACATGTTCACCAATGTTGACAGGAGCACTTTTCAAAAATTGTCAAAAGATAAGAGCACACCATGTGTCCATGTAGATTAATGGATAAACAAAATGTGGCATATACATACAATGGAATATTTTTTATCCATGAAAAGTAAATGAAGTTCTTTTGCATGCTGCAACATGGATGAACTTGGAAGACATCATGTTGAATGAAACAAGCCAGACACTTAAAGGTAAATATTGTATGATCTCACTTTATATGAAATAATTAGAATAATCAAATTCAAAGTCAGAAACTAGAACACAGATTTCCAGGGACCAAGGTAGAGGGAGGGAATGGGGAGTTAGTGCTTAACTGGTACAGAGCTTCTTTTTGGAGTGATGGAAAACTTTGGTAATGGATGATGGTGATAAGTAGTACAACACTGTGAATACAGTTAATACCACTGAATTGCATAAATGAATGTACTTAGAATGGGGAAATTTTACATTATATATATGTCACCAGAAAAAAAAACATTTTTAAAAAACCACAGAACTGTACAACACAAATGGTGAACCCTAATATAAACTATGGACAATCGGTAGTACAATTTTAATAATAATGTTTCATCAATTGTAACAACTATAACTAACAAAAGTTCGACACTAGGCAAAGTGTTAATAGTAGGTAAACCGCACATGCTAAGGGTGATATGCGGGAACTCTCTACTTTCTTTATCATTTTTTTGTAAACCTACTGTATTAGTCAGCCAAAAGGGTGCTGATGCAAAATACCAGAAATTAGCTGGTTTTTATAAAGGGTATTTATTTGGGGTAGGAGCTTATAGATACCAGGCCATAAAGCATAAGTTACTTCCCTCACCAAAGTCCATTTTCAAGTGCCGGAGCAAGATGGCTGCCGAAGTCTGTGAGAGTTCAGACTTCCTGGGTTCCTCCCTTCCTGGTGCTTACTTCTCTTTCCTTTGTGAGCTTACTTCCTGGGGCTCCAGCTTAAGGCTTCAGCATCAAACTCCAACATTAAAACTACAACATTAAAAACCCTCAACTCTGTCTTTTGCCGTGCCTTTTGTCCCTAATGACGTGGTCCAATCAAAGCCCCAATCATAACTCAATCATGCCCAGTTACAAACCAGTTTACAAACATAATCCAACATCTACTTTTGGAATTCATAACTATGTCAAACTGCTACACCTACAAATTCTCTGATTAAAAAAAATAATAATAAACAAAGTTATGATACATTCCAGTATATGGATGAACCTGATATTATAAAATAGGTAGAATATGCAAACTCACAATACAGAAACTAGATTAAAGTTACCAGGGGTGGGAGTGGGAAGGTTGGGAAGTTAACGAATAATAGGTGTAAGGTTTCCATGTGGGGTGGTGGGAAAGTTTTGGTAATGGATGGGTGTTGAGGGTAGTGCAACACTGTGAATGTAAGTAATACCACTAAATAGTATGGAGTGGCTGAGATGGGAAATTTTATGTTTTATGTATGTTCCTGCAACTTTTTTAAAAAGCACAAACTAAAGAGACAAATATATTCAAATGCAATACATGGTCCTGGACTGGATCTAATAATGGAAGAGGAAAGACTGAAAAGGAAATTATTGGGGATTGTGTGAAGATGGCAGCGGACTAACAGGAAGAGCTGAATGCTCTCACAAAAACAATGGGAAAGAGGGAGGCAAAGCTGTCTGAGGGACCTGCTTTAGGGGTCAGCAGACCAGGAAACTGCTACACAACTCCCAGGAGGGTGAGGGACAGAGAGACGAAGAAACCAAAGCAACAAACATGAGTTCCCAAGTCCCAGTGGCTTCCCCACCCCCAAGATACTAAGCTGGGACAAAACACCTGACTCACTGCAGTCAACTGAGAGGGGACAGACATCGTCTTCCCTGTCAGCTGTTTCAAGGGAAAAGGGAAAGAAGTTTGGGGTGCTTTTCTTCAATGAATTTGGCCAGCAGAGTCCTCTTTGAATTTCCAAGAAAGCCAAGACTGAAACATCTCCCTGGAAAGGTACACTGACTTGTGCCACCTGCTGGCCACTCTGGAAATTGCATAGACAAAATCTATTAATATTCTCAGTTCTCTCTGTATCCAACTCCTGGGAGAAAATCAGCGTTCCATTAGTGAGTCCCTGGCCTAATTCTGAAAACTTAAGCTGGGCAATTTTAAAGACTGAGAATAAGCTGAGCCAAATATCAAAGAAGAGCTGTGAAAAAAAAATAGACAAGAGAAATTTTCCGTCAGATAAATTCACCAACATATTCAGATGTCTAGACATCAGTAAAAAATTACAAGCTATCCTAGGAAACAGGAAGAGATGGCCCAGCCAAAACAACAAACCAAATACCCTGAAGAGACACAAGATTTAAGACAATCACTGATAATCACATAACTCTCCTAAATCACTTCAAAGAATTTAAAGAAAATATGACTAAAGGAAAAAAAGAGGGAAGTGGACTTGGCCCAGTGGTTAGAGCGTGCATCTACCACATGGGAGGTCTGCAGTTCAAACCCCGGGCCTCCTTGACCCGTGTGGAGCTGGCCCATGCACAGTGCTGATGAGCGCAAGGAGTGCCATGCCATGCAGGGGTGTCCCCGTGTAGGAGAGCCCCATGCACAAGGAGTGTGCCCCGTAAGGAGAGCCGCCCAGCATGAAAGAAAGTGCAGCCTGCCCAGGAATGGCGATGCACACATGGAGAGCTGACGCAGCAAGATGACGCAATAAAAAGAGACACAGATTCCCGTGCCGCTGACAACAACAGAAGTGGACAAAGAAGAACACGCAGCAAATAGACACAGAGAAGAGACAACTGGGGGCGGGGGGAAGGGGAGAGAAATAAATAAAATAAAATTAAAATATATATATATTAAAAAAAATAAAGAGTATTAAGAAGACACTGGGAGAACATAAAGAACAATTTGAAAGACTGCAAAGGAAAGTAACAGACCTTATGGGAATGAAAGGCATAATAGATGAGGTTAAAAATACATTAGAGGGAAGCGGACTTGGCCCAATGCATAGGGCATCTGCCTACCACATGGGAGGTCCGCGGTCCAAGCCCTGGGCCTCCTTGACCCATGTGGAGTGGGGCCACGCGCAGTGCTGATGTGTACAAGGAGTGCCATGCCACGCAGGGGTGTCCCCTGTGTAGGGGAGCCCCATACACCAGGAGTGCAGCCTGTAAGGAGAGCCACCCAGCGCAAAGGAAAGTGCAGCCTGCCCAAGAATGGCACCACACAACCAGAGAGCTGACACAACAAGATGCCGCTGATAAGAATAGAAACGGTCAGAGAAGAACACACAGCAAATGGACACAGAGAGCAGACAATGGGAAGGGGAGGGGGATTTTTTTTTTAAATCACCTGTTTTAAAAAAAAATAAAAAATACATTAGAGGCACATGAGAACAGCTTTGAATTGCTCAAAGACAAAATTAGTGATTTCAAAAACAGAACATCTGATGGTCCCTCAAGTAATGAAGATCAATTGTCATGGCGAGCCCTGAGGGGAGAGGGAAAGAGGTGCTGAATACATGGAATCAGGGTAACTGTGGGGCAATGGAAGTGTTCCACAAGATGATGCCATGATGGATATAGGTCATGTTAAATTACACCAAAAATGTATAAAAGTCTATAGGCTAAAATGTAAACCATAATGTAAAACATAACTAAAAACTTAGAAAATTGTATAGTCTAAAATACAAACCATAATGTAAACCGAAATGGAACCATGTTTGAAAGCTATCGTTTCAATATCTATACATTAGCTGGAGCAAATATAATATGAACAAGTTAAAAAGATCACTGTTGGGGAAGGGACAAAGGGTTTGATGTTGGATATGTGGGAGTACCATATATTGTATATGTGAATTACTGTGACTTAAAACTTATGTTAAGAGAAACTTAATAATCAGGAAAAAAAAAGAAAGGAGGTAGACACTGAGGAAGAAATGGAAGAAACTGCCTTGCCAGTGTACATACAGGTAACACCTGTAGCAGTGATGAAAGGCAAAATGTCAAAAACAAAGCTTTTTCATTTTTTCATTTCTTTGATCCCCCAATTTATTTTTCCTTTATTTAATTTTTCTAAAGTTCTCTGTATTCTGGATCTAACCTTTAAACCCCTCACTATATTCCATTTTTCTATTAATGGAATCTGGCAATATATTGGGCTTCCTTTTTGAAGAAGTTTTGGACTACAAAGAGGTTCAACTACGGTGGGGCAGGAGCACTTGTGTGGGGTGTCACTAGTGGGGGACACATGGCTGGGAGGGAGTTCTCCAGGGCATGTATACAGGTAAAGAGAAAAGTCTGGATATTTTCATAGTGGTTTCAGTTGGAAATGACAGATGAGAGAGTGCTGAATTCCTCACCAGGGGAGCTCTATCACATTCCCCAATGGAACAACAACAATCCCCCAAGTGCAATGGCAAAGACCAATAACAATGGACGGTCCAGCGATGAGCCTTTGATACTGATGGCACCGATTATGAGCTCCTGTAAATATGAACTAGGCCTGTAGCTGTGGGGTGCCTAAGAGTTACCTCCTGAGAGCCTCCATGTTGCTCAAATGTGGCCACTCTCTAAGCCAAACTCGGCATGTAGATGCAACTGCCTTCCCCCCAGCGTGGGACATGACTCCCAGAGATGAGCATCCCTGGCACCAAGGGATTACTACCAAGCACCAGCTGATGATGTAATTACAAAAAGACCATGAACAAAGAGATCAAGCCAGACTGGCAAAATATCTCAGCCTACATGTAATATCAGATGATAAAAACTGCTTTTTGACTTTGGATAAAAAGGGGGAAATGGAAAGGACAAGTGAGTTTATATGGATAAGAGTCTCCAAAAACGAGTGGGGAGGTCATCAGGGGGTGATGCTTATGTATGCCTCAGCAGGGTACCAGAGACAGCCAAGGTAGATGGAAACCCAGGTGCTGGTTCTCCTGAGGGCTGCAGTGACCCACAGGTTCTATGGTCAAGGCAGATGGCTCTGGAGTTCAGGGCCATGTCAGTTGGCCCCACTTTGGAGTTTGTGTTCCTGAGTGTGATGGAGTTGGACTCAGATATAACCTTTCTACACATGCCTCTTGAGTTACTTTTACCGGACCTGTGGTTGGTGTTTGGGTTGGTGTATACTCAGGAGACCTGAATCTCTGAATTGTCCATGTGACAGCCAGGCCCTGGGCCTCAGGAGACTTGTAGGTCCTACCCTCTGGTTTCTTGGACTTACGCTGGCCAGCTGACAGGGAGGTGAAGAGGGTCAACGACCACACCAGGGAGCCAAGAGTGCCTACAGTTGCGAGCAGGAGAATTGCATCCATCATCCATGTGGAATCTAAACCCCCTCTTGATGCAGAGGGGGACTGGACATAGCCATCCCAGGTCCATAAGATGGAGGAATAGAGTATGGCTTAGAGTGGACTTACTGGTGTTCTGTTGGGAAACTGTTGTGATTAGTAAGGGAAGAAATTGTAGTAGTGATGTGGAGAGGGTGGACACAGTGGCTGCTGATGGTCGGGAGAGGGAAGAAGAGATATGGTGTGGGGGCATTTTCAGGATTTGGAGTTGTCCTAAGTGGTGCTGCAGGGACAGATGCTGGACGTTGTGTGTCCTGTCATGGTCCACTGGGTGGACTGGAGGAGAGTATGGACTACAATATGGACCACTGTCCATGTGCTGTAGTGGTTCTCCAGAATTTATTCGCCAGGTGCAGTGGCTGTGCCGCAATGATGGAAAAATGTGTTGATGTGGGAGGGGTGGCGTGGGTGGGGTGGGGGTTTATGGGGACCTCATATTTTTCTAATGTAAAATTTAAAAGAAAATAAAGAAGAAGAAGAAATTTTAAAAATAAATAATAAATAAAAAACAAAAACATCTGAACTGGAAAAGACAGGAGAAGAAGAAAGAAGAGAACGGAAAAAATGGAACAGAGTTCTCAGGGAACTGAATGATAGTGGAAATGCACAAATATTTGCATTATTGGTGTCCCAGAAGGAGAAGAGAATGGAAAAGGGGCAGAAAGAATATCTGACAAAATAATGACCGAAAACTTCCCAAGCCTTATGAAGGACATAAATATCATCCAAGAAAGACAAGGCACCCCAAACAGAATGAATCTGAACAGACCTACCCCTGACACACCTACTATTCAGGGTGACATATTAAGATAAAGAGAGGATTCTCACACTACCTGACTTCAAAACATACTACAAAGCTACAGTAGTGAAAACAGCATGGTATTGGCACAAGGAGAGACACAAAGACCAATGGAACTGAACTGAGAGTTCAGATATAGATCCTCATATATATATATCCATATAATATTCAATAAAGCCACCAAACCCTCTCAACTGGGAGAGAACTGCCTATTCAACAAATAGTGCCGGAGAACTGGATATCCGTAAGTAAAAGAATGAAAGAGGATTACCATCTCACACCTTATACAAAAATCAACTCAAGATGGATCAAAGACCTAAATATAACAGCCAAGACCATAAAGATTTTGGAAAGCAGTGTAGGGAAGCATATACAAGACCTTGTAATAAGAAATGACTTCGAACTTCACACCAAAAGCACGAGCAGCAAAAGAACAAATAGAAAATTAAAGCCTTCTGTACCTCAAAGGAGTTTGTCAAGAAAGTGAAAGGAGAGCCTACACAATGGGAGAAAATATTTGGTAACCATGTATCAGATAGGAGACTTATAACTTGCATATATAAAGAACTCCTATATCTTGAAAATAAAAAGATAAACAACCCATTTAAAAAATGGGAAAAAGAATTAAACAGACACTTCTCCAAAGAAATACAAATGGCTAAAAAGCACATGAAAATGTGCCCCAAATCTCTAGCTATCAGGGAAATGCAAATCAAAACTACAATGAGATAACATCTTACTCCCATAAGATTGGCAGCTATGAAAAAAACAGAAGACTACAAATGCTTGAGAGGATGTGGAGGAATGGGAACACTCATCCACTGCTGGTGGGAATGCAGAAGGATCCAACCATTCTGAAGGACAGTTTGGTGGTTTCTCAAAAAACTAACCATAGATTTGCCATATGACCCAGCAATTCCACTGCTGGGTATATACCCAGTAGAACTGAAAACAAGGACACAAACTGATAAATGCACACCAATGTTCATAGCAGCATTGTTCACCATTGCCGAAAGTTGGAATCAACCCAAATGCCCATCAACAGATGAATGGATAAATAAAATGTGGAATATACATACAAAGGAATACTACTCAGCTTTAAGAATGAATACACTACAAACACACATGATAACATGGATGAACCTTGAGAATCTTATGTTGAGTGCAGCAACCCAGGCATTGAAGGACAAATACTACATGACCTCAATAATATAAAATAAGTAAACCAAGCTGCCTCAGAGAGCTAGAGACTGGATGATAGGCTTACAGGAAATCGGGAGGTAGAGGAAGGATGTAAGCTGACACCTACATGGGTGAACTCTATGATAAGCTGGAGGTAAGTATTTGTATAAGGAAGGGATAAAATGGGGGCATAGGGTTACCCTTGGGTGGGGCTTTGCGGGCTTGAGGGGGGCTAGTGATGGGAGGATGGGTAATACTGTCCAAGAAATTGGGGGGAGGGTGGGGCAACATACGAACATAGGAGATTGTCAGGTATTTGGTTGAGAGTATAATGCTGAGAAAACCTTTTCAAAAATATAATAAGGAAAGTTACCTGTTTAAGATGCTTAAAGGGGATAATCTGACGCAGGACAGGCTCCTAGGGAATATATGAATGCTCATTTTGCCATAGTGGGTTATACCATTGGATAGAGACCCATATAATGAGAGTGAAGATATACCCACATCCTGGGGAGGACTGATGCCATCAAACAGAGGGAACTGTATCTCTCAAGAGAAATGGTGGCTCCCAGAGCATTAGGGCAGTTGAGCATGTCAAGCCCTCAACACTGTTGCAAGTATCTCTGAACATGGCCCTTCAAGCAATGAAAATTGAGTGTCACTGTGGGCCCTAAGGGGAGGGGGAAAGAGGTATTGAACAGATGGAACCAATGTAACTGTGTGGGCAATAGAAGTGTTTCACAAGAGTACGCAAGGATGGATATAAGACATGTAAAATTACACCAAAAATATATAGGGGCTGATAGGCTAAAACATAAATCATAATGTAAACCATAACTAAAAATTTAGAAAATTTTATAGTCTAAAATATAAACCACAATGTAAACACAAATGTTACCTTGTTTGAAAGCTATTGTCTCAATATCTATACATCAGTTTCAGTAAATATAGTATGAATATGTAAAAAGATTATTGCTGTGGAAGGGAAAATGTTTTATGTTGGATATGTGGGAGTACTGTATATTGTATATATGAATTACTGTGATCTAAAACTCTTGTGAAGATGAGCTTAGTAATTAGAAAAAGGAAAAGAAAAAGATAGGACATAGACACTGAGGAAAAGATGGAAGTAGTTGCCTTGCCAATTTGCATACAGGGCAACACTTATTGCAGTGATGGGAGGCAAAACATTGAAAACAAAGTTTTTGCATTTTTAATTTTTTGATATCCCAATTTATTTTTACTTTAATTTTTCCAAGTTAATATGTATTCTATATCTAACCTTTAAACTCATCGCTATATTCCATTTTACTAATAAGGGAACCTGGCAATATATAGGGCTTCACTTTTCAGGAAGTTTTGGATCACAGAGAGGTTCAACAATGGCAGCGGAGGAATACTACTGTGGGATGTTATTGACTGGGGACACATGGTTGGCAGGGAGTTCTATAGGACATATATCCAGGGTACATAAAAATGTTTGGATATTTTCATAGTGGATACAATTAAAAACAACAACTGAGGAAGTGCTGAGTTCCTAGCCAGGGGAGGTCTATCACAGCCCCTAAAGGAACAGCAACAATCCCCCAAGTGCAACGGCAAAGACCAAAAAAGAATGACGGTCCAACAATGAGCCCGTGATACTAATAAATATGCTTGTGAGCCTGTGCATCTGGAATAAGAACAAGGCCTAGAGCTGCAGGGTGCCTAAGAGTTACCTCCTGAGAGCCTCCGTGTTGCTCAAATGTGGCCAGTCTCAAAGCCAAACTCAGCATGTAAATGCGTTGCCTTCCCCTCAGCATGGGACACAGCTCCCAGGGATGAGCCTCCCTGGCACCGAGGGATTACTACCAAGTACCAGCTGATGATGTAACTAGAAAATGACCTTGAATAAAAGGGTCAACTCAGACCAGCAGAATATCTCAGTCTACATATAATACCAGGAGTTAAAAATGCTTTTTGACCTGAATCAAGGGGGAAATGGAAAGGACAAATGAGTTTATATGGCTATGAGTCTCCAAAAATGAGCTGGGAGGTTATCAGAGGGGTTGCCCTTATGCACACCTCAGCAGAGTCCCAGAGACAGAAAAAGTAGATACAACCCCAGGTATTGGTTCTTCTGAGGGCTACAGAGACCCACAGGTTCTATGGTCATGGCAGATGGAGTTCAGTGCCATGTCAGTTGGCCCTTCTTTGGAGTTTGTGTTTCTGTGTGATGGAGCTGGACTCAGATGTGATCTTTTTTACAAGCCTCTCCTGTTACGTTTACCAGAACTGTAGTTGGTGCTGGGGTTTAATATATACCCAGAGGATCTGAATATCTGAACTGACCATATGATAGTCAGGCCCTCAGCCTCAAGAGACTTCAGCTCCTACACTCTGGTTTATTGGGCTTACCCCACTCAGCCAACATGGAGTTGAAGGTCAACCACCACACCATGGAGCCAAGAGTGCCTACAACTGAAAGCAGGTGGATTGCATGCAGCATCCATGTGGAATCTAAGCCCCCTCTTGATATAGATGTGGAGTGGACACAACCAATCCAAGGTCCACAGGATGGAGGAATAGAATATGGATTAGAGTAGACTTACTGATATTCTATTCATGAACTATTGTGATTAGTAATCAAAGAAAATGTGGCATTGGTGTGGAGAAAGTGGCCATGGTGGCTGCTGGGTGTGGGGAATGGGAGGAAGAGATGAGATGTGGAGGTGTTTTCGGGACTTGGAGTTGTCCTAGGTGGTGCTGCAGGGACAATTACCAGACACTGTATGTCCTCCCACAGCCCACCGGATGGAATGTGGGAGAGTGTGGGCTATGATGTGGACCACTGACCATGAGGTGCAGCGGTGCTCAGAGATGTATTCACCAAATGCAATGAATGTCTCATGATGATGGAGGAGATTGTTGCTATGGGGGAAGGAGTGGGGTGAGGGGGATGTGGGGTATATGGGGACCTCATATTTTCTGAATGTAATAAAAAATTAATTAAAATTTTAAAATGAAAAAAAAGAGAGGATTCTGAAAGCAGCAAGAGAAAAACAAAGCATCATCAGGGAAATTCACTAAGATTAAGTGCCGACCTCTCATCAGAAACCATGGAGGAGAGAAGAAAGTGGTATGATATATTTAAGGTCCTGAAGAGAAAAACTGACAGCCAAGAATTCTGTATCCAGCAAAGCTGTCCTTCAAAAATGAGGGTGAGTTCAAAGTCTTCACCCTCAGAAGTATCTTGATAGAATTTCTTGCCGAAAGACCAGATTTGCTAGATAGAAAATCTGATAGAAATATCAGATGATAGAATATATTGCCAAAAGAACAGATTTGCTAGGGATATTAAAGGAGGTGCTACAGCCTGAAAGGAAAAAACAATGTTGAGAGATTTGGAGAAGAGTTTAGAAATGAAGATTACTAGGAATGGTAAACTAAAAGGATAAGAAGGCAACAGAATGATATGACAACAGAGAGATGAAGGATAAAATGAAGTAAGTAATGTCTTTACAGTAATAACATTGAGTGTTAATGGCTTGAACTCCCCAATCAAAATACAGAGACTGATAGAATGGATTAAAAAAATATGAGCCACTGTATGTTGTCTATAAGAGACCCACCTCAGATGTATGGACACAATCAGGTTAAAAGTGAAAAGTTGGAAAAAGGTATTCTATGCAAATAGTAACCAAAAAAGATCTGGAGTAGATCAGGTAAATGTAAAATAACAAGAGTATAGTATACGAACAATAATTACTCAGAGCAACTGGCAAATTGTTCCTGTGATCAGTATTCTGCAAAATTTTTTTCATACAAAATAAACACTTACTTTTAATTGAGGAGGGCTGGAGAAGAGAGATATTTTTGGATACTTAACTTTTTTTTAACCTTTCCTATTCACGCTCTTTAATTAAAATAATCTATCTGGATCAATAATGTAGTGATTACTACTGAACAAGATTTTGAGTTTCTCTGTCTCATAAAATTATGAGTTAGCCAACCATCATCTGCTGTAATTCATTCCAATAAGCTGTGAAGATTGCCAAATAGAATCTGATTATCTAGAAAGAATTATGGCCTAAATAGAAATCAAATAACTAAACCAATAATTTATTTCATTCTTAGAGATTATTACATCCAAGACTTAGAGCTATAGTATTAAAATTAGAACTATGCTATTAACTTACATATTTGAATTATTTACATTTATTACAATTATATTTATTAGCATTTGTTGTTATGCTATTTTTTATAATTGATTATATTCAACCTAACCTCGCCTTGCTCTTTTAAAATTTGTAATTTCTTTCTATCTATTTTTATATTTATTTTGCAATTTTACAATAAAGGACTTCTTAACAGCTAAAAAAAAGCCACTGATGATACACTTTTTATAGATCATATGGTACATGAACACATCTGCTTAATAAACAAATAACTGTGCAAGAATTGCCAGAAATAGCAGCTATGTACAGGAAACAGAGAGGTGAGAAATTTTGTTTGTCTGGTTTTTTTTATTCTGATTATTGAAATAGTGAAAATGCTTTAATAATGATTGAAGTAATGAACGCACAACTATGTGGTTATAACAAATACCACTGATTATACACTTCAAATAAACTGTATGCTATATTAATATGTATCAATAAAATTGATTTGTTTTTAAAAAGGAAATTATTGGTACATATGAAAACCTGGAACATAAGACTAAGTTTTATATCAATGTTAAAATTCTTTAACGTGATAACTTGAACTTGAAAACATTTCTTCAAATGTTTAGAAAACAGATGGATGAGAAAGAGAGAGGCAAATATGGCAAAATTTTAAAATGGGTAGATTGGGTATATGGAGGAGAGTTAGTTACATTAGAGTTGTATTACTTTGCAACTGCCCTGTACGCTTGAATTTATTTTAAAATAAAAAGTTTAAAAGAAAAAAATTTAAGACTGCATATCAAATGACGTGAGCAAAATTTAAAGTCAAAAATGACAAACCGGTTGTTGTCCTAAATAAATAACAAACTGTTAAAAATAAAGAAAGATGAATAGTTCAATAGAAAATGAAATGATGTAAAAAAAACAAATAACCAATACACATACTAACTGTCGTCTATTATCCATTCTATCTCTTCGCCAATTGTGCAGCCTCTTTGGAACCAGGGGGCTAGACTGGGTGGAGTGGGGAGGCTGACTGAACTCAAAACCAATTAATTTAATCCATTTTACTTTAACACTTTGTTCAAAGATGAGCACTAAATCTTAAGTCAATTAGCAAGACATTTTTCTAACAATATTCAGGGATGGATACAAGAACTAAACTGTCTCATCATATCAAACCCACAAAAGAATGTACTGGAAAGGACACAGAAGCTATTCTCCCTCTTGACAGTTGGCATAAAGAAATGAGGCCTGTAAGACATCTCAGGTGTCAAGGAAGGGGAAAAGGACAGTTTTTTATTTAATTTTTCCCTTTTTTTTTTTTTTAATTTTATTTTTTGTTTTGTTTTATTTTTTCTTTTTTAGCTTGGTTGTTTTCTTTTTGTTCCTTTTGGGGGGGAGGGGAGGTAGTTTTTTTAAAGTGTTTTTACTTCCATAAAAGCTAAAGAACCTGAAGAGGCATGCTCTGTGGTTAAAGAGGTAATTGCAATCTATTCTGAATCAACAACAGCAGCAGAATGGAAAATAAAATATACAATATGTTTCAACCAGTTACTAAAACAGAATAGACTAGGCAAATAATCTGTTCCCAAACAACAAGGCTAAATTCCATATCTATTGTTTTTCTCTAACTACTTGAATAGAAAAAATTATACAAATACATAATTTCATTGCCCAGAGAAAGCATATATGTTAGAAAATTATAATATAAATCTTACTGAAATTATTCTGAAGGTAAAGCTTCTCTAGGATTAAAGATAATTATTTAGGAAACCTACAACAGTTTATAGAATGCTCACATGATGTATTATGAATTGCTACATATGGAAAATGATCATTCCTAGTTGGTTTATGAAAAATAATTTTAAAATAAAGCTTAACTGGTCATGCAAGAAGAATGAGTGAATTATTAAGGTATCAAAGAAGTGTTCCACTGCTGAACAACAACATTCAGCCTTATGGAAAAGTTTTCTTTCTTATGGCAAAGTTGGCCAAAATTACATTGTATTCCATCTTCTGTTATTCTGAAACAGAATAAAAATGAAATCATTGATATTTAAGGAATTCCTTGAATTTGGTAAAGAGTTTTCCCTCAAGAGATGATATAGCTATTAGAATTTACTAAGCACAAGTGACTAATGTTAAAATTTTATAAAATGAAAACACCAGATGATCAACCACTCTACACTGAAACTGTGGAACTCCAAACAACTTGTCAAAAGATCAGCAGCAAGCCCAAGAACAAAACAGATGTACCTCAAGTAGGAAAGAAAATCAGAGGTAAGTTAATCAAGATATGATTAAAGATATGTCTTTCCTTAAAATATATACTCTGCCTCTCTCTGCCTAGAGGAGCGCACACCAAATATTGGTGTCTACTCCTGTCTTTCTCTACCATTTCTCAGCAAACTCTGTTCTTTCCTCAATTTCCCAAATAAATTCATTTTACTGGTCTAACTTAAAAAAATAATTGTATAGTCTACATGGAATTAGATAGTAGTGCACAATCTTGTCAAACCCACTGAATTGAACATTTTAAAATGGTGAAGTTAAGGTATGTAAATTATATCTTTTTAAAAACCCTGGAACTGGAGCTTGTATGCAAAATCTCCCAAAAGAAAAACATATACCATGACTTGTGATTGCCAGAAATATTGTCTCTAGCAAGAATATGAGATTATTAAACTTAGTTTCTGTAGAAGATACCTTTCTTCAAAAATAGGTTTTTCTCCCCTATTAAGCTGTGAGATGTTAATATATAACCATACAGTGCAAACCTATTGCTAACATTCTCCATTAACATTCTCTATGTGTGAGTGCCCTACGAGAGTCACGCCTTTGCAGACCTGAGTCAGAAGCTGAGCTGTACTATCCCACTCTGACCAATGTATTCACAGCAAACGATAAGGAAGAGTCACCCAGCACTTCTACCTAAGAGTTCTGTGTTGTCAAGGCAGGACAAGCTCTACAATGTCCACTTCAAAAAGGCAGATGACTACTACTTCTCTATCCAGCAAAGCTGGCATTAAAAAATGATGGAGAGTTCAAAATATCCACAGAGAAACAGAAACTAAGGCAGTATGCCAATAAGAAACCTGCCCTTCAAGAAATACTAAAGAGGGAGGCGGACTTGGCCCAATGGATAGGGCGTCCGCCTACCACACGGGAGGTCCACGGTTCAAACCCCAGGCCTCCTCGACCCATGTGGAGCTGGCCCATGCGCAGTGCTGATGCGCACAAGGAGTGCCGTGCCACGCAGGGGTGTCCCCGGCAGACGGGAGGCCCATGGGCAAGGAGTGCGCCCATAAGGAGCACTGCCCAGCACGAACGAAAGTGCAGCCTGCCCAAAGATGATGCCATACACACAGAGAGCTGACACAACAAGACGATGCAACAAAAAGAAACACAGATTCCCAGTGCCACTGGTAAGGATAGAAACAGTCACAGAAGAGCACGCATAAAATGGACACAGAGAGCAGACAACTGGGGGGGGGGGGCGCGAAGGGGAGAGAAATAAATTTTTAAAAAATTTTTTAAAAAAGATACTAAAGAGAGTTCTGCAAGATGAAAGAAAAAAACAGGAGAGTCAGAGGTGGTGGAGAGGTAAGAACAACTAAAAAGAAAAAAAAAGGAATAAAGACAACGTATAACATATACAAATCCAAAGAAACTATGAATAATATAACTAATTCCTTGACAGTAATAACACTGAACGTTAATGGATTAAACTCACCAATCAAGAGACACAGATTGGCAAAATGGATAAGGAAATATGACCCATCTATATGCTGTTTACAAAAAACTCACCTTAGACCCAGAGAATCAATATAACCAAAATAGGGCAGGAGTAGCTATACAATATCAGACAAAATAGGCTTTAAATGTAAAACTATTGTGAAAGACAAAGATGGACACTACATATTAGTAAAAGGGGTAATATTTCAAGAAGAAAGAACAATCATAAATATTTATGCACCTAACCAGGGAACCTCAAAATACATGAGGCAAACATTGGAAAAACTAAGTGGAGGAATAGATGCCTCTACAATTATAGTAGACTAAAATATACCATTATCACCATTAGACAGAATATCTCAACAGAGAATCAATAAAGAAACAAAGACTTTGAATAATATATTAGAGGATCTGGACCTAATAGAAATATACAGAACACTACACCCAAATACAGCAGGATATACATTCTTCTCAAGTGCACATTGATCATTCTACCAGATAGACCACATGCTAGGCCACAGAGAAAGTCTCAATGAATTCAGAAAGATTGAAATCATACAAAATAATTTCTCTGACCAGAGTGGAATGAAACTGGAAATCTGAAAGGGTCAAGGAACCAGATTAGGCATAATGATATGGAAGCTAAACAACACACTCTCAGACAAACAGTGGGTCAAGGAGGAAACCTCAAAAGAAATCAGTAACTACCTTGAAACTAATGAAAATGACAACACAACATATCAAAACTTTTGGGATGCAGCAAAAGCTATACTGAGAGGGAAATTCAAAGCCATAAATTCATATATTAAAAAGGAAGAAAGAGCTAAAACCAAAGACCTAACTGCACACTTGGAGGAGTTACTAAAAGTAGTTACTTTTAGTAATTACTAAACTATTAAAAAGTAATTTAGCCTTCCCAAAGGAAGAAGCAATAACAAAGATCAGAGCAGAACTAAATGAAATAGAAAATAAGAAAGCACTAGAAAAAAATAAACAAAACAAAGAGCTGGTTGTTTGAGAAGAACAATAAAACTGACAAACCCTTAGCTAGACTAACAAAGAAAAAAGAGAAAAGATGCAAATACACAAAATAAGAAATGAGAAGGGTGATATCACCACTCACCCCACAGAAATAAAGAGTATATAAGAGGATACATTTAAAAACTATATGCCAACAAGAAGTACAATTTAGAGGAAATGGACAAATTCCTAGAAACACATAAGCAGCCTATATTGATGAAAGAAGAAACTGATGATCTCAACAAACCAATCATGAGTAAAGACATCGAATCAATCATTAAAAACCTCCCAACTAAGAGCCCTGGGACAGATGGTTTCACAGGTGAATTCTACCAAACATTCCAGAAAGAATTAACACCAATCTTGCTTAAATTCTTCCAAAAAATCAAAATAAAAGAAACACTGCCTAACTCATTCTATGATGCCAACATTACCCTAATACCAAAGCCAAAGACACCACAAGAAAGGAAAATTACAGACCAATCTCTCTAATGAAACTAGATGCAAAAATCCTCAACAAAATAATTGCTAATCATATTCAACAAGATATCAAGCAAATTATACACCATGACTAAGTGGGTTTCATCCCTGGTATACAAGGATGGTTCAACAGAAGAAAATCAATCAATATAATACACCACATAAACAGATCAGGGGGGGAAAGTCACATGATCTTATCTATAGATGCAGAAAAAGCTTTTGACAAAATACAGCACCCTTTTCTGATAAAAAAACACTGCAGCAGATAGGAATAGAAGGAAACTTTCTGAACATGATAAAGGGTATTTATGAAAAACCCACAGCTAAAATCATTTACAATGGTGAAATCCTAAAATCTTTCCCTCTAAGATCAGGAACAAGACAAGGATGCCCACTGTGACCGCTCTTATTTAACATTGTGTTAGAAGTACTTGCTTGAGCACTGAGGCAAGAAACAGATATAAAAGCCATCCATATTGGAAAGAAAGAAGTCAAAAATTTCACTATTTGCAGACAACATGACCCTATACACAGTAAGCCCGGAGAAATCTACAAAAAAGCTTCTAGAACTTATAAAGGAGTTCAGTAAAGTCACAGGTTATAAGATCAATGCACAGGGATGCGGACTTAGCCCAGTGGTAAGGGCGTCCGTCTAACACATGGGAGGTCCGCGGTTCAAACCCTGGGCCTCCTTGGCCCATGTGGAGCTGGCCCACGCGCAGTGCTGATCTGCGCGAGGAATGCCCTACCACGCAGGGGTGTCCCCCGCATAGGGGAGCCCCACGCGCAAGGAGTGCGCCCCGTAAGGAGAGCCGCCCAGTGTGAAAGAAAGTGCAACCTGCCCAGGAATGGCGCCGCACACACAGAGAGTTGACACAGCAAGAAGACACAACAAAAAGAAACATGGATTCCCATGCCGCTGACAACAACAGAGGCAGACAAAAAGAGCACGCAGCAAATGGACACAGAGAACAGACAAGTGGGGGGGTAAAAATAAATAAAATAAATCTTAAAAAATAAATAAGATCAATGCACAAAAATCAGTAGCATTTCTGTACACCAATAGTGAGCAATCTGAGGAGGAAATCAAGAAAACAAATACCATTTACAATAGTAAATTAAAAAATCAGCCTGCCCAGGAGCGGCACTGCACACATGGAGAGCTGACACAGCAGGATGACACAACAAAAAGAGACAGTTTCCCAGTGCCACCTGACAATGTAAGCAGACAGAGAAGAACACACAGCAAATGAACACAGAGGAGACAACAAGGGGAAGGGGAAGGAAATAAATAAAAATCTTTAAAAAAAATCAAATACCTAAGAATAAATTTAACTGAAGATGTAAAAGATTTATATACAGAAAACTACAAAATACTGTTAAAGGAAATCAAAGAAGACATAAATAAATGGAAGAATACTCCCTGTTCGTGGATAAGAATAAATATCGTTAAGATGTCTATTGTACCCAAACTGATCTACAGATTTAATACAATCCCAATAAAAATCAATAGAACATTTTTTAATGAACTGGAAAAACTATGAAATTTACTTGGAAGGGAAAGAGGCCCTGAGTAGCAAAAGACATTGAAAAAGAAAAATGAAATCAGAGGAATCACACTACCTGACTTTAAAACATACTACAAAGTTATAGTGGTCAAAACAGCATGGTATTGGCACAAGGATAGACATACTGGCCAATGGAACCGAAATGATATAGATCCTCGCATATATAGTCATGTGATATTTGACAAGGCCACCAAGCCCACTGAACTGGGGGAGAATGGCCTCTTCAACAAACGGTGCTTGGAGAACTGGATAACCAAATGCAAAAGAATGAGAGAGGAATACCATCTCACACCTTAACAAAAATCAACTCAAAATGGATCAAAGATCTAAACGTAAGAACCAAGACCATAAAGACCTTGGAAGACAATGTAGGGAAGCATCTGCAGGACCTTGTAATAGGAAATGGCTTCATGAACTTCACACCCAAAGCATGAGCAGCAAAAGAAAAAATAGATATATGGGACATCCTAAAAGTTAAAGCCTTTTGCACCTCAAAGGAACTTATCAAGAAAGTGAAAAGACAGCCTACCCAATGGGAGAAAATACTTGGTAACCATATATCTGACAGGAGCCAAATATCTAGCACATATAAAGAAATCCTATATCTCAAAAATAAAAAAGCAAACAATCCATTTAAAAAATGAGCAAGAGATCTGAACAGACACTTCTCCAAAGATGAAATACAAAGGCTAAAAAGCACATGAAAAGATGTTCAACATCACTAGCTATTAGGGAAATGCAAATCAAAAACTACAATGAGATACATCTTACACCCATTAGATGGGCAGCTATTAAAAAAGCAGAGGACTACAGGTGATGGAGAGGATGTGGAGGAATAGGAACCCTCACCCACTGCTGGTGAGAATGTAGAAGGATCCAACCATTGCGGACAGTTTGGCGGTTCCTGAAAAAACTAGCTAAAACTTTGCCATATGACCCAGCAATAAAGCTGCTGGGTATATACCCAGAAGAACTGAAAACAAGGACACAAACCAATATATGCACACCAATGTTCATAGTGGCATTATTCACTATTGCCAAAAGTCGGAATCAACCCAAATGCCCATCAACAGATTAATGGATAAACAAAATGTGGTATATACATACAAAGGAATACCACTCGCTGTAAGAAGGAATACAGTACTAACACACGGGATAACATGGATGAATCTTGAGGACCTTAGGTTGAGTGAAGCAAGCCAGGCATTGAAGCACAAATACTACATGACCGCTCTGATATGAATTAAGCAAATCAAGCTGTCTCAGAGAGCTAGAGACTGGAAGCTGGCTTACAGGAAATAGTAGTGAGAGAAAGGTTGTGAGCCAACACCTACAGCAGCAAAATCTATCATAAAGCGAAGGTAAGTAGTTGTGGAGGGAAAGGATTAGATGGAGGCAAAGGATACTACTGGGTTGGGCTTTGTAGGCTTAAGGGGGGCTAGGGTTGGGAGGATGGATCAGATGGTCCAAGAAATTGCAGGGAGGGTCGGGGGGGAAGCAGGTGAACATGGGAAATTGTCAAGTGTGTGGCTGAAAATATAATAAGGAAGGGTTACAGGTTTAAGGTGTTTGCCTGTTGGATGGGGGACAACTGGCACAGAGTGCACCTGGGGCAGGCTTCTAGGGAGTGTGTGAGTGCTCATCTTGTCATAGTGTGTTGTATCAGTGGGTGAAGACCTATACAATCAGCAGGAAGGTGTTATACCCCTATCCTGGGGAGGCCTGATGTTCTCAAACAGAGGGGAGGGTGTCTCTCGAAAGCATGGGTGGCTTCCAATGGGGGAGGACAGACTAGTGTGTCAAGCCCTCAGCATTGTTGCAAGTAACCATGAATCTTGTCCTTCAAGCAGTGAAGCTTGGTTGTCACTGTGGGCCCTGAGGGGAAGGGGAGAGAGGAATAGAATAGATGGAAGAGGGAGTAACTGGGGGGCAACGGAAGTGTTCTGCATGATCGTGCAATGATGGATACAGGTCATGTTAAATTTCACCAAAAATTTATAAACCATAATGGAACCATGGTTAGTAGCTATGTTTCAATATCCATACATCAGCTACAGCAAATGTAACATCCACATGTAAAAAGATCATTACTGGGGAAGGGGGAATAGGGTTTGATGTTGGGTATATCGGAGTCCCCTATATTCTATATGTAACTTTACTGTGACCTAAAACATTTTCGAAGACACAATAAAAATTTTTTCAAAAAAAGGATGTAGACACTGAGGAAGAAATGGAAGAGATTGCCTTCCCACTGTATATACAGGGCAACACCTATTACAGTGATGAAAGGCAAAAAAAATGTTTATGATATCTTTCATTTCTTTAAAACCCAAATTTATTTTTTACTTTATTTTAGTTTTTCTAAATGATCATGTATTCTCTTTCTAATCTTTAAACCTATCATTACTACTTCATTTTCTTATTAATTGAATTTGGCAAAATATAAGGCTTCATTTTTTAAGAAGTTTTGGATCACAGAGGGATTCAACTATGGCAGGGGAGGAGCAGCAGTGTGGGATGTCACTGATGGGGGATGCATGGGTGGGAGGGAGTTCTCCAGGGCATGCAAATAGGGTATACAGATATGTTTGGATGTTCATTGGGTATTGACATAGGGGGTAGAGTTTTACACAACAACTGAGGAAGTGCTGAGTTCCCATCCTGGGGAGCTCTGTTGCATTCCCCAATGAAACAGCAACAATCCCCCATGTACAAGGGCAAAGACCAGTGAAGAAGGATGGTTCAATGATGAGCTCTTGATACTCATGACTATGCTTATGAGCCTGTGCTTGAAATTCAACTAGGCCTAGAGTTACAGGGCACCTAAGAGTTACCTCCTGATAGCCTCCAGGTTGTTCTAATGTGGCCCTCTCTAAACCAAACTCAGCATGTAAATGTATTACCTTCCCCCCAGTGCAGGATATGACTCCTGGGGATGAGCCTCCCTGGCACCAAGGGATTACTACCAAGCACCAGCTGGTGCTGCAACTAGAAAAAGACCTTGAACAAAAGGGGGAAATGGTAAAGACAAATGAGTTTATACAGCTAAGAGACTTCAAAGTGAGTTGGGAGGTCATCAGAGGGGTCACACTTAGGCATGTCTCAGCAGGATCTTTGAAAGAGCCAGTATAGATAGAACCCAGGTGGTGGTGCTCCTGACGGCTATGGAGACACCCAGGTCCTACCGTCATGGCAGATGGCTCAGGAGGTCAGTGCCTTGCCAGTAGGCCCTACTTTGGAATTTGTGCTCCTGAGTGTGATGGAGTTGGACTCAGATGTGACCTCTCTACACATGCCTCTTCCATCACTTTTACTGAACCTGTGGTTGCCACTGGGGTTGGTATATGCTCAGGAGACTTGAATCTCTGGACTGTCCATGTGCCAGCTGGGCCCTGAGCCTCAGCAGAGTTGTAACTCCTACTCTCCAGTTCATTGGACTTACCCAAGTCAGCTAACAGGGAGGTAAGGATGGTCAACCACCACACCAGGGTCCCGAGAGAGTCTACAACTGCAAGCAGGAGAATCCCATCTATCAGCTATGTGGGATCTAAGCCTCCTCTTGATTTAGAGCTGGACTGGACATCACCATCCCAGGGTCCTCAGGATGGAGGAATAAAATATGTATTAGAGTGAACTTAATGGTATTCTACTATAAAACTGTTTTGACTCTAACAACGGAAGAAATTGTTATCATTGATGTGGAGACAGTGGCCATTGGAGTTGCTGACAGCAGGGAGAGGGAAGAAGAGGTGTGATATGGGGCATTTTTGAGACTTGGAATTGTCCTGAATCGTACTGCAGGGACAGATGTGCAACATTATATATCCTGCCATAACCTATAGAACGGAGTGGGAGAGATTGTAAACTATAATCCATGCTGAATAGCAATGCTCCAAAATCTATTCATTAAATGCAATGAATGTACCACACTAATGAAAGAGGCTGTTAATGTGGGAGGAGTGGGGGAACAGAGTGGGGTATATGGGAACCTCTTATATTTTTTAATGTAACATTTTGTGTAATCTATGTATCTTTTTAAAAAAAAGTACTGCTTTTCCTTTTTTTACAAAAATAAGACAAAAAATACATATTCTAATATACATTATATTTGACATGATAATATTGTAAGTAAATATTTACACAAAATTACAAGTTTGATTTTTATGGGAAAAGCATAATTGACATGATTGTACACTAGGCACTCAAATTCGGCTAGTATATTATCAGGGCTAGCTAGCCAGCTGACTCACAATGCCAACACAAGAAAATACTTTTGACCTTAATTGTAGGCACTAGTCCTATAATAATTCCTAATTACCACTTGCTGGGTACCTATGCATTTAGAATATTTCCAAAAACTTCACAAGGTAGCTATTATGGTCATTTTGTAGATATAAAAAAAAAAAAAATGGTTAAGTAATTTGCCCAAAGTCACAGAAAAAGTAGATATGTGAGGCAAGAGTCAAAACTCAAAACTCAAAACTCAAGACTCCAAAGACCCTGCTTTTTCTACTATGGAATGATGCTTCTCAAAAAAAAAAAAAAAGTCATACAATAATAATATCTAACATTTAGTGACTGTTTATTTTGTATGATGCACTTCATAGTCCATCTAATTTAACCCTCGCGATCACCCTTATGAGGCAGAACTAATAATAATTTTTTATAACTGAAGAAACAGTAAAATACAAAATGAGTTATACAAAGTCACAAGGATAGTAATGAAATCTAACCAAAGTCCACACTCTTAACCTCTACACACACACAGACAATTGCTACCACTTATATAAGTTTATGCAGCAAGTGCCATACTACATACATTTCTTTATCATGTAATCCCTCAAAGAACTAACCCAACTCTACAATTTTATAAGGCTAGCAAATATAACAACTCATTATTTTTATTTGCCATTTTGATGACATTTTAAGACTGTTTAAGGAAAAAAGTAGTATATATCCAAAGGACTAATTTAAAGGGGCCTCAAAGACCTTAAAAATATAAAGTTATTACTATGCTGCCACAGCTTTATCAATTTTATAATCTTCCTCCATCCTCAAGCGCAAACATGTTCTGAGTTTACATGATTCACTCTGCTTTTCCTTAAGTAAACATATAGTCAGAAGCAGACAGTTGTTATGATTAGCAGTTACCATTTATTACTGTTAAGACAGTTACTCTGCCAGGATTATACTCATTAATTCTTAGCTGGGATTAAAGAGGAAGTTAAGTAACTCACCCAAGAACTACCCTGCCAATAACTAATGGAGATGAGAAACAAACCAAGGTCTACTCCCATGTATCACTCTTTGCATTTGGCCAAAACTGGAAATCTAAAGATTTTATTATGAGATATATCTAGATTGAAGAAAGGGCAGAGTTCCTATATTTAATAATGGTACTAACTTTAGAAATCATAAATTGTGACTACAGCTTTGAATTCTTTGAAAAACAAATAATCAATTTCCAAAAAGCTTACTGAAGAAGAACACAGGATAGAAAACATTTCTACAAACGGCTAGTTGCATCTGCCCAATTTAAGAACTATGATGTTGCATAATTTCTAAAGACCGCAAAAGAAGGAAAAAATTAAATATTTGCTGTAGTAGTCTGAGATTATTTTATGGATCCCAAAAAAGAAAAAGATTATGTTTGTATACTAATCTATTCCTCTGCATATGATACCTTTTGACTGCATTAAATTCAGTTGAGGGGACTTTCATTATTTTACCTGTTAAGATGGGTTACCTGTTAAGATTGCTGTAGGTCTTTCTATTGGACTCAGGTTGAGTCCCTGCTCCTTGCTGGGTCTGAATGGACTCTGTGGACAGAGGACGAAATAGGGAACTCTCATGTTTGATCCTGCCATGTTAGAGAAATGAGTCCAGCCCTACTATATGCCTGACCACTTACAGCTTACAGATGAACCTGGAAGGGAACAGAACAACCGAAAACTGATATAGGAGGCCAGGAAAAAAACAAGCCCTATGCCAGCTTGCAGCTGAAATTGGGAAGAAAGCAGAGCAGCTGAGCATGAGAGAGGAAGCCTGGAGGGGAAGGCAGAGATGGCCCACCATCTTGCTTCAGCATGTGGCAGCTTACTGGTGAGAAGGCATCTCTGCTGATGCCTGAATATGGACACTTCATGGCCTTGGAACTATAAACTTTCACCCCAAATAAATCCCCATTATAAAAACCAACAGATTTCTGGTACTTTGCATCAGCACTCCTTTGGCAAACTAAAATACTTGCCAAAAAGATTCCAAATAATTTTTTTAATGTGCATAACATGGATTAATTCTTTCAAATATTTCCTGGAAGTCTACAACGTACTTAACACTAAAAGCTGGGGATTTAGAGACAAATCTAACCTGTGTACTCTCCAGGCACTACCTATAACACAGAAGGCCCCTGGAGCTTCTCAAATCACTACAGATGCCTTACAGATTATTTGATCTTTCTAAATATTAAGGAAAACAATAAAAATTTCAGCACTTCCAAACAATTCTCCAAAACTCCCAAAAACTAATGTCTAGCCTCTTAGAGCAAAACATTTGTCCTACCAGTTATTGAACTTGAATACAAAATAAAAATTAAAATATCTCAAGATATAAGAATCAAAGGAACAGCACTAGTTGCATATGATAGGTCCCTGAATGGAAGGATCCATCTAGAGGAGGCTGAAGAGATCTTCTTATCAAATCCTTTAATCACATTGCAAGTCTCAAAGTATGCAGCTTCTATATAAACTTAATGTTTTAAAAAAGATAAAGAATGAATTGAACAAAAAAGAAATACTCATTATCTGATTTGAGACATTTATTTTTCATTTTCACCTACCCATTCAGTCAATAATTACTTCCAAAGTCTTTGGGAAGAATTCTCATAATCTGATGATTTAAGGAGAAAAAAGAAAATATGAACCTCATATCTGATAAACTATCTAGCGCTAAAATCAATCTTCAATTCAAATACTCAAGGCTTTCACAACCTCAATAATCAAGATAATGATGTTCAATTCTGAACTGTATTAGTTTTTACAAACATGAAAGAAAATTCTAACTAGTTATACAGAACTATATATTAATACTAAAATTAAAGCCCACCAAGAAGTTGCAAAATAGGTTAGGGCAGAAAAGTGAGTTAAGTGAACTAACTGGTTCCCAGATCCAACTATTACTACATTTTAAAGCCACCATCAAAACCTCAAATATAAAAACTATACCAACAGTCTCTAAAGGCTTTAGGCCAGTATAAATGTACAAAGTGTTCAATCTATCAGTTACTAAGTTTAAAGTTGGTATAGGATCCTCTAATAAGTCTCACTTATTCAGTTAAGTAGAAAAGATGTATTCTGCGGAAGTGGATTTGGCCCAACGGATAGGGCGTTCGCCTACCACACGGGAGGTCCAGAGTTCAAACCCAGGGCCTCCTGACCCATGTGATGAGCTGGCCCAAGCGCAGTGGTGATGCACGCAAGGAGTGTCGTGACATGCAGGGGTGTCTCCTGCGTAGGGGAGGCCCACACGCAAGGAGTGCGCCTCGTAAGTAGAGCCACTTAGCATGAAAAAAGTGCAGCCTGCCCAATAATGGTGCCGCACACATTCCTGCTGACACAGCAAGATGACGGAACAAAACGAGACACACATTCTGGGTGCTGCTGACAAGTATACAAGCAGACACAGAAGAACATACAGTGAATGGATACAGAGAGCAGACAACTGTGGCGCAGGGAAGGGGAGAGAAATAAATTAATTAATCTTAAAAAAAAAAGATGTATTCTGATTCACCCAAGCCATTTTTATACTACTATATTGCTGGAAGATTTGAGGTTCAGTTTACCCAAAGACATTTTCTTTTAATGTAGTTAAATTATAGCTGAGATAAAAGTGAAGTAATCAATTATTTCTATGATAAATAATGTAGAATGGGTTATAAATACAAATAAAAATTGACTGTGCCTAATGGGTATGAATTAATAGGACCAGTAATAAATGTATAGCCATAAACACAGTAATGCTGCTTTTTACAAGCAACCCCTACTTGGTTCCCAAGTTTTGGGGAATTTAATAATGGTAAACCAACCAAGACCCAAGTACAAAGTGAGAAGTCAAAGGTTTTTCCCCACCATATTATATCCCCACCAAGATATTTGTAACATCTTTTTAGCACACAGTTAAATATTACTTATTGTGTTTTCTTAAAAGGTGAGGCAGGGGTCCTCTCCTGAAATAGTCAAAGTTGGAAACTGTTGAACAAAGGAATTCAGATAAAAACTTGAAATATTTTATATCAGAATTACCATCTTTATATTAAGTTTTATAAAAGGGGAATTAATTTCCATGAAAATCAACATAGAAACCTGACTAGTTACCTATTATTTTTCCAAATATCAGCAAATAACTTTCTTCCTACTAATCAAAGGCTCTCTTAACATCTTAAATTTTTGGTCCCTGGCCTTATTTTTCATTTATTTTTATGTGTCATTTAAGCAATTTGTTCCTAAATTGCTAAATATCGTTAGTCTGTCATAATAACCCTAGCATACAACTTCAATTACACCTAATACAGAAAATGAGCAAAAGATAAAAGTTTAGAAAATAAAGGATGAGGGCTTTCACAATTTGTCACAATCTTATCAAAATTTGTCAAACTTCCATAAGCCAAGAACATACTTCAATTTGCTCTATCAAGAGAATGATGAAAATAAACAGTTAGAGAAATACAGAAGTGGAACTCATATTTGATTTATCCAGAAATAAAACTGAAATACATCTGAGGTAAAGTCTAATCTATTATATTTTAGATATGGTTACCTATTACTACAGGTTGTATTCTGAGAGAGAAAATGTCTCATCCTCCTTGTGTCACAAAAGTACACCAAACCACAGCTCACAAAGAGATGTATTTACAGACCATTGCAGGAGATTCCTGTAGATAAAAATCACCGCATCCCCACAATATCAACATATTTGCTCAAATAAATTAAAACTCCTCTTTCAACTGACATTTAAAATAGACAAGTACTGACTAATGACAGAAAAGGAGTGAACAAAGAATACGAATATCCAGGCAATGAGGATCCAAAACCACCACAATCGACCAAGGCTGAGTACCATGAAATTATCTTCATTTAACTGCATAAAGGCATTTTCCAGCAACCTAAATACTAACTCCTATTGTCTATCTCTTCACCAGCCAGTTTCCAATCAGTAATGGGAAGAAATTCCCTGCAGGAACTCCCTTACTTTCAGTTCAGTTCCAATCCGAGGTATTTTCTACCTTTCAAATGCCAAAATTAATTTTAGATTAGATTATTTCATAATGCAGAATATCTACTGCAAAATCATTTTTTAAAATTAAATGTCAAGGAAGGAAGAAAGGGAGGGAGGGAGGGAGGGAAGGAGAGGGAGGATCTTGATGCAGAAAATTTAGGCTACTCAGCAAATTAATGTGGCTTTCTTCATGTACATTTTTAGAACCAAATCAGTAAATAGCAACTGCTTCAGGAAAAGCTTCAGAATCCTTTCCCAAAACAATATATTTTTTAAAGATTTATTTATTTCTCTCCCCTTCCCCCACCTTCCACCTCCCCTCCATCCCAGTTGTCTGTACTCTGTGTCTATTTGCTGCATGTTCTTCTTTGTTTACTTCTGTTGTTGTCAGCAGCACGGGAATCTGCGTTTCTTTTTGTTGTGTCATCTTGTTGTGTCAGCTCTCCGTGTGTGCGGTGCCATTCCTGGGCAGGCTGCACTTTCTTTCATGCTGGGCGACTCTCTTTACAGGGCACACTCCTTGCGCGTGGGGCTCCCCTATGCGGGGACAGCCCTGCGTGGCACGGCACTCCATACGTGCATCAGCACTGCGCGTGGGCCAGCTCCACATGGGTCAGGGAGGCCCGGGGTTTGAACCTCGGACCTCCCATGTGATAGACAGATACCCTATCCACTGGGCCAAGTCTGCTTCCCCCAAAACAATATTAACTCCAGGAATCCCAGCCCCTGGTTACAACTTCTAGCATTAGGCTGAATACAACTAGATGTGTGTTTTAACTTTACTTCATTCCACTGATAAAGGGACTATTTATTCTGTTCCATATATTCCAGTCATACTTTAGGAACTTCTTGAATGTATCATAGTAAATGAATATACAAGTAAGAGGCCACTCAACAAATATTTACTGAACAATAATTATGTGCAAGGCATCTGTGGCAATTTGATATTATTCTATGAATTCCAAAAAGAGAAAGATTATATTTGTAAACTAATCTGTTCTTCTGTGTGTGATACCATTTGATTGCATTAAATTCAGATGAGGGACCTTTGATTAAAGTATTTGATGAGATTACTTTAGGGCTTTTGATTTGACTATGTCAGGGGGCATGACTCAGGTTGAATCTCCACCCCCTTGCTGGGTCTGCTATAAATGGACACTCAGACATATACAATAAGACATTGCCATTTTGATCCTGCCATGTGACAGAAAGGAGAAGGCTCAAACAGCCATGGCCCTGGGGAGAGACGAGCCATTTGCCTGATAGCTTACAGCTAAAATTGGGAAGAGGGTGGAAGAGCTGAGATTGATATAGAAGGTCTGGAAAGAAACAAACCCTATACCAGGAGAAAGAGAACTACAAGAACACTTATGCATGAAGCTCTAAGAGGCTGGGCCCACAAAGCAGCTCAAAAGCAAAGGGTGAGCCCAGAGAGGAAGGCTGAAAGCTGGGGAGAAATTGGCAGCCATCTTGCTTCACCACATGGCAACATGCCAGAATCAACAGCAGCTGACTTTAGTGAGAAGGCATCTCTGATGATGCCTTGGTCTGGATTTCTCACGGCTTTGAAACTAAGCTTTTACCCCAAATAAATTCCCTTTATAAAAATCAACAGCAAAACAAAAAGGAAAAAGGAAAAAAAAGCCAACAGATCTGGTACTTTGCATCAGTACACCTTTAGCAAACTGAAACAGCATTCTATATAAAGTTTCAGGGTCAATGTTTTTTGTTTGTTTAGCAAAACACTGACATAGATAAAAACCACTCCCTCCCCATAATATCAACACATTTGCTCAAATAAATTCAAACTCTTATTTCAACTGACATTTAAAATAAACAAGTGCTGACTAATGCATGATAGAACCATATATTCCCTTCCCACAAAATACAGAGAATATCATTGATATTTCATTCTGGCAAGAAAATTAAAACCTAAAGCTGACAGTCTGTGTAATCCTCATTTGTTCAAGCCTGCAGTGTAAAGGGACATCAGCATAAAAGCAACTGCAGCCTTTTGTTTTCATGAAATGAGTAGGTCACAGCAATATTAATTTGAGGGAGTACATTTTTTTAAAACTTTTAACAATACAATGTAGAACACAATTATCACAAACTATGTTTTGAAGTGGGAGTTGTAATTTTTTAAAATAAAATGTCAAGGAAGGAATTTTTAAAGATTGTAATTTTTAAAGATTTAAACATTCAAGATCTAGTTTTAGAGTAAGTTACTACAATGTTGATCCACAAATAATAGCTATCATTTTATTACTATTTACTAAATGCCCACTATGAAACAAACAGTCCTGGTATTTTCTCTTTTTGTTTATGTTCACAATAATCACTAAACTATTAGTAATTCCCACCTACAAATGAAGTATTATTCCATTCGAAAGATTAAATAGTTCTAATTAACTTATCTAATTAAATATGGAGTCCAGACTTGAAGCAGCCAAATCAATCTCATTTTGTAGTGGTTTGCCTACCACTACAATGTTTGCCTATTGTCAAGTGTCCATCTCAAGCTCAAAGGTTGGAAGGAGGCAGAAGGTCAGGCTAAATGGTATAAAACATGACTGCCTAGCTCACTACCCAAACTTTCCATCTGAAGCGACTGTGACCATGGCAGGCATCATGACTCAGTGCACTGACAAGAAAATCCTATTCCTGTGTTCTCATATTTCTATGTTGGGGCTTTCACTTCCTCGCTACAAAGAGTGCAATAACAGAATCTTCACCACATTTTCCAATACACCTTTACCAGTAATAAAACTCAATATTTTATTTTGATCTACATTGGGTTCCTTGTTTCTGTTCTCAGTTAAGAACCTGGAGAGAAGACATTACTAATTAGACTTTCCTAAACCTCAAACATAAGCAGCACAGTTAAAGAGCAGATGAGGTTTGAGATCAAGCAGCTATAGTGAATGAAACACACTAACATCAAGAGAACTACAGGATAGGTATTATCATTTACAAAATAAACCAGTCACATCACTTCTTTTTATGTTTAAGGATAAAGTTTCAGAAAACAACAATAATCTGTTCTGGAAATGCACTTAGTTCTATCTATAAAATCTTCAGACTATTTGGTCTAATAATGGGACCACTTTGAGAAAACCAAGTCGCCACCACCTTTTTTTATTGCTGCTCAAAAATTGGTCCCTGTCTATCAATACACTCAGTCCTACATTCTAATCTTTACAGTCTGGTCTATCTTTCCCTTTTTATGATAGAAGTCTTCCTAGACCCTTATTGACATTTGTCAAACTAGTATACACATAATCCCAGGTATATATTTAAAAATACTGGGACTAAACTAAGAAAAAGAACACAGATGCTAACCTGGTAAGTAGTATCAGCTCTCTTCAATTCACTTCAGTTTTCCAAAATTAATAGACTAGCAGGAAACATTTCAGTTTTGTTTTATTCTTCCATTTTCTGGTGGTAATTAAAATATTTCTATATTTATATAAACATCATAAAATAAAACGCAAATTTCACATATATTCTTAAGATAAAACAGAATTTAAGAAATTTTCAAGCTACTCTAAATGAAGTATATCTCTCAACTCTCTAGCAAAACATTTTTACTCTCATCTATATTAGGGGTTCTATGCAAGTAGTTTTACACAAATTTGGGGGGAAAACACAACAGTTGGCTAACTCTTTATCTATGTTTGTATTCCCAGCTCCCAAAAACTTCCAGGAAAATAACACACCACCTAAAAAATACTTGAATGACTGAGTGAACAAATGAATTGGTTAAACTTACACATTCCAAAGACCAAAATAATTTCTCTCCAGCAAGATTATTTCAGCACAGAGAGTTTTAAAAGATTTTAATTTTATTGGCAACCCATACAAATACCAAATCTAAATCCACTTTACAGCTAATAGGATTTAAAAGACTAATCCCCACAACTATATCTAAGAAATCACCTTCCATTCCCTAATACAAAAAAAAAAAAAGCTAAACATGTCCTTAATGCACACAGTTCTTTATATAAAGCATATCCTGCCAAACAAGAGAATTTCTGTTCATATAAAAACAAGGCCATGTTTAAACAGGAAAACCTTTACAAAAAACACCTGCCATTCTATTTTCCCAGCACAGCTTATTAAGGACAACAGATCTTAAGTTATAACAAATCAGAATGGCAGTGTGTTACTTTAGCTCTAATTACCTCTACGCCAGTTCTAATTCTGTACTTTAAATCTATTTGGTTCTCTAGAGGGCCAAGTACCACTATATTATGCAGAGTTATAAGGAAAACCTTAATTACTTTAGGGGAAAAAAATGCTACAATTATTAATAATAGAGTCGATGACCTGCCTAGCTTTTCAAAGTTTCCCACAAGAACAGTGGAGTTCTCCAGACAGCATTAGAGAAAAATGGATGAATGGCAATTTGTAAAGGATAAGTAACATTTTTCTCATGTTTAAAAAGGGTTCTATTTATTTATTATGAAATTTGCATGTTCTAATATTAGTACTGGAAAAATTTTGATACCATATTTTATTAGGAATAATGCACATTGTGACATACACATTTCCATTTTAAAATATACTACAGGCTACTAATAAGTGGCATATTACTTTTATTCATTAATGCCTGACACATTGCATATAATTAATAGACATCTAATTAAGTCCACAAATATTAGCCAAAACACTGCTCTAAACACAGTTGATATCTACCATAGTAAACCCACCAGATATGGCCTTTGCCTTCTTATAATCTTCAGTCTTACGAAAAAAACAGATATATTCAACAAAGAAATACACAAATATATACTTATCAAATGTGGAAAGTAGAACAAACAGAAAGAACAGAGTGATATTAAAGAGAGTCAAGAAGAGACTAGGGTTGTCCTACTCTGTACTGGAATATTAAGGAAGCTTAAGAACAGGGCATTTGAGATGAAATCTGAAGGAAGATCTGAGCCAGTCAGAGTTAGAGAAAAGACCATTCTAGTTCATTGGAACAGCATGTGGAAAGGTTCTAAGGCAAGTTTCAAAAATTGAGAAGCCAGTATACCTCAAGTACAGAAAAAGAGAGGAAGAAGGGATTTCAAAGAAAACTGGCAGGTACCCAGAAAATGTACAGCCTGTACCTCATGTTAGTGATTTAAGGTTTTATACCACATACACTGAGAAGTCTAAAATCAAGCATTATAGCTGAAGTATATGCAAGAAAGACCAAGACAGAGAATGCCAGGCAGCTCTGACCTTAGATCAAAAGCTTGCTAAAGCAAAGTACACATAGATTTCAAGTTAAAATGTTTAAGGTATATTTTCATGATTCCCTACTTTTTTTTTAAGATTTTTTTATTTTTATTCATTTCTTTCCCCTTCCCCCCCCCCCCCCCCGGTGTCTGCTCTCTGCATCCATTCGCTGTGTGTTCCTCTGTGACCTCTTCTATCCTTATCAGCGGCACCGGGAATCTGTTTCTTTTTGGTGCGTCATCTTGTTGTGCAAGCTCTCCATGTATGCGGCACCATTCTTGGGCAGGCTGCGTATTCTTTCGCACTAGGCCTTCTCCTTATGGGGCGCACTCCTTGTGCGTGGGGCTCCGCAACGCAGGGGACACCCCTGCGTGGGACGGCACCCCTTGTGCGCATCAGCACCATGCATGGGGCAGCTCCACATGGGTCAAGGAGGCCCAGGGTTTGAACTTTGGACCTCCCATGTGGTAGGCGGACACCCTATCCATTGGGCCAAGTCTGCTTCCCATGATTCCCTACTTTAAATGACTTTTTCAATGAATCAGTCATCTATCAGACATGATCACCCTCCTATATCTTCCTTTATCTGTTCATTATTGGCAAAGGTAAATTGAGCAGTAAAATGGTCACACACAAAAAAGAGGAGAATGAAGTATATGAATAATGACAAAATGGGAAATCTCTGAATAACTGAGCTGCCTACTTCTTCTGCTGCTTGAGTGGAAAGGGTAGGAAAAACTTTATAGATATCCCAAGAAACTGTTTAAATTTCAACCATATGGAGAACTTGGGAAGATGGCAGAGTAGAGAGCTCCAGGACTCAGTCTTTCCATCAGAACAACTATTAAACAGGCATGAAACAATTATTTAGAAACTCCAGAGGCCAGAAGAACACTGCACAGCATTCAGGGAAGAGCAGGAAAAAAAGGCTGATAAATTATAGTAAGGAACTAGAAATTGCTCTCACCATGAAGCAGCTCCCAGAGCCCATCCCCCACTCTCACAGCAAGCCACTGTGGGGTCCAGTACATGGATAGCTGTTGGTGACAAGAACAGGGGTGTGCATAGGCGATCACTGATCACAGCTTTTGATTAGTGAATTCCTATAGCTGAATCAGAGATCTGAGGGCAGCTATTGCTTCAACCTGCCCAGGAAAAAAGCAGCAGGTGGCTGCTTTTTTTCAGCACTCCCTGGACAGGGGCAGATGCAGGGAGATTTAAAGATGCAGCAATTCCTCAGGACTGCAAAAGATAATTAGGTGAAGGGCTACATTTGCTGAGCAGGCCAGAAAAACTCAGCCTTGGGCAACCAGCACAGAAAGTTTTGGTGCCCTTCCTGATCCCCTCCCACAGGGTATGCTGGAGCTGGTCTACACCCCTTTCATGGGTTCCTGGCCTTTGGAAAGACTGAAGTGGTAAAGTTCTCCCCAAGGTCACCCTACATTCAGAAGTAGGATAAGGAAAGGAATAAAACTATAGAGGCAGAAACAGTCTTGGGCAAAGACCTGCCAGAAGAAGAGGGAGCTTTCTCCCCTAGGAAATGGAGGGGGAAAACAAGCTCCTGTAAACAGAAGAACACTAAAACAATTAGCAAGCAAAAGCTCAGGACAAGACAGAGATCCAGTAAGACATGGAAAAACCTGCACAGTGCATAAGCCTTCAGCAGACCTTCCTGACAGGGAGGCTAAAGCTCAAGAAAATCTCAGTCTTATTATCAGGTGGATACAAAACAGGAAACAAATATACCAGCATGTAAATCTCCGAAGAAACATTTTAAAATATCAAAATATACAATGTGGGGAGCAAATATGGCTCAAGTAGTTGAGTGCCTATCTCCCACATAGGAAGTCCTGGGTTCAGTTCCTAATGCATCCTGGAGGGAAACAAAAACAAACAACAAGCAGACAAATGAAAAAACCAACTCAAGGACGACAATGTTGCTCTGTGGCTCTGTGGCTCAGTGGTTGTGTGCTAGCCTCCCACATATGAGGTCCCGGGTTCAATCCCCAGTCCTGGAACCTCAAAAATACATATATATATGTGTGTGTGTGTGTGTATGTGTATAATATGCAATAGCACAAGTAAAAAAAAAGAAATAGGAAATGATAGCCCATTCAAAGGAAAAGGACAAAAATACAGAAAACGCCAAAAAGACAAGCATGTGGATTATACCAAATAAAGCTTTTAAACAGATGACCTTTAAAATGCAGGACTTCAGGAAAATAATGAATAAACAATATTACAGCCTAAATAAAGAGATAGAAATTTTAAAAAGAACCAAACAGAACTTCTGGAATAGAAACCACACTAACTGAAATGAAAAATGCCCAGGAGGGTTTCATGAGCATATTGGAGCTGCCAAAAGAAAGAATCAGTGAACTTGAAGACAAGACCCTTGAAATGATTCAGGTGGAAGAACAGAAAGAAAAGAAACATTAAAATCAGAAACAGCCTACGAAAGCTATGGGACACCATCAAGCACACCATTATACACATTATGGGAGTCCTAGTAGGCAAAGAGAGAAAGGGGGAGAAGGGAGAAAGGGGTAAAAAGAACAGCCAAAGAAATAATGTCAAAGACCTTTCCAAACTTAGGAAATACATGAATATGCATACCCAAGAAGCTCAAAGAACACAAAACAGGATGAATATGAAGAAAAATACACCCCATCAAATACTGATTAGTGTATGAGGGGAAAATTCAATAGCACCTATCAGCAGAGCCCCAAAATATATGAAGCAAATACTGACAGGTTTGAAAGGAGAAATTAATGGTCTACATTAGTAGTGGAGACACAAACACAACACATAAATACACCACATTCAATAATGGATAGAACATCTACAATTTCTAGAAGAGCAATAAGGAGATATAGGACTTGAATGACACACTAAACCAACTAGACCTAACAGACATATATAGAAGACTGCTTCCAATAAAAATAGAATACACATTCTTCCTGAGTGCTCACGGATATTTCTCCAAGATGGACCATAAGCTGGGTCACAAAAAGGGTCTCAAAATTTTTAAAAATATTGAAATCATACACTGTATCTTCTCTGACCGCAAAAGAATGAAACTAGAAATCAGTAACAGAGGGAGAAAAGAAACATTCACAAATTAATGGAAGTTAAACAACATACTCTTAAACTACCAATGGGTAAAAGAGGAAATCAGAAGCAAAATTAGGAAATACCTTGAGGAGAATGAAAATGAAAATACTACACAGTAAAACTGATGGGATGTAGCAAAGGCAGTGCTCAGAGGGAAATTGTATAAAACGCTTACATTAAAAAAACCTAAACCTCAAAACTGGAAGAACTAGAAAGAGAAGAGCAAACTAAATCCAAAGCAAGCAGGGGAAGGAAATAACAAAAGATTAGAGCAGATATAAATGAAATAGAAATCAAAAAAATCCTCAAAAAAACTTGCTAAGTGAATCTAAGAGCTAATTAAAAGAATTATACACCATGATCAAGTGGGTTTTACCCCAGGTATGCAAGGGTGGTTCAACAGAAGAAAATCAATTAGTGTAATAAATCACATTAATAATTCAAGAAGAAAAATCACATGATCATCTCAATTGATGCAGAAAAGGCATTTGATAAAATACAGCATCCTTTCTTGATAAAAGCATTCCAAAAGATAGGAATAGAAGGAAGCTCTCTCAACATGGTAAAGTGCATATATGAAAACCCACAGCAAACATTATACTCAACGGTAAAAGGTTGAAAACTTTCCCACTGAGATCAGGAACAAAACAAGGATGCCCGCTGTCACCACTATTATTCAATAGGATGCTAGAATATTTTTTTTTACCCCAAACAGGAAAAGAAAATTTAATACTTAAACAAAATGCAAAATAAAGTGCCCAAATTACAAAACATAAATTCCTTTGGTTTGGCGATCACACTATTTTTACCTTCCCCTCAAAGTAAAGTCAGACTGGAAGACATCGTATCAAAATCGTCACATATCCCACTGTTCAGTGAAGTGATGGGCAACTTACATGGAATAGGGCTGTGAGGTAGGAAGAGGAGGAATAGGTCAATCTGAAGAAAAAAAGGGACACTCTCCACATGCAGAATAAGTCAGTGGGAGAGAGCTCTTTGCTGGGTCACTCTGGTACGAATGATACCCTTATACATGCTATATTAGGCTGAGTCCCTTGGTACTAGAAGTTCTAGATAGAGCAATTATGCAAGAAAAAAGTTTCAAAGGCACCCAAATAGGAAAGGAAGAAGTAAAACTGTCACTATTAACTGATGATATGATCCTTGTCTTAGTCAGCCAAAGGGATACTAATGCAAAGTCCCAGAACTCTTTTGGCTTTTATAAACGGTATTTATTTGGGGTAGAAGCTTACAGTCACAAGGCCCTAAAGAGTCCAACTCAAGGTATTATAAGAGGTACCTTCTCACTCAAAGTCTGTTGCCACATGTTGAAGCAATATGACGGATGAAGTCTGTGAGGGTTCAGTCTTCTGTCTTCCACCTAAGGCTCTGCAGTTCTAGCTTCTTCCAATCTCAGCTGTAGGTTGGCACAAGGTTCATCCAGGCTCAGCTGCTCTGGTCTCTCCACAAGATCAGCTGTAAACTATCGGGCACATCTCTATTCCCAAGGTATGTCTAGGGAGCATTCTCTCTTCTTGTATATCTGCTTCTGTGTGTCTACTTCTGTGTAACAGTCTGTTTTATTAGCCCAAGGGGGGAGTGAGACTCGGCACTGAGTCATACTCTAATGATATAGTTGGATCAAAGCCCTAATCTTAACATAATTTAATTAAACGTCTCAGCTAAATCTAATACAATCAAAGAGTTATCAAGCCAGAGAAAGAGACCAGTTTACAAACATAATCTTTATTTCTTTTTGGAATTCATAAATAACATCAAACTGCCACAATCTTATATCTAGAAAATTCCAAAAAATCCACACAAAGCTACTAAAACTAATAGACAAGTTCAGCAAAGTGCTGGTATACAAGATTAACATGCAAAAATCAGCAGCATTTCTATTCACTATTGATGAGCAATCTCAGGAGAAAAACAGAAAGGAAAAAAAAAACATCCACTTAGAATAGCAATTAAAGGAATCAAATATTTAGGAATAAACTTACCCAAGGACATAAAGGACCTGTTTTCAGAAAACTAAAAAACAGTGCTAAAGAAACCAAAGAAGACCTAAATAAATGGAAGGATATTCCGTGTTCATGGACTGAAAAACTAAATATCATTAAGACAATCCTTTTACCAATTCACACAGATTAAACCTCAGCTTTCCATTCTCTAACCACATTCTCTCCTCTAGTGACTTATATTTAGTTATTAACTCCATGAGTTTGTTTGGAAATGAATAGAAATGATGAAAGTACATGATAGGATTTGTATTTGTAGTGCTAACATATGAGTATGATAGGAGTTTGTTTTTTGTTGACTTTTCCCCCTTTGGAGTAATGAACATGTTTTAGTATTGATTGAAATGATAAAGGCACAACTCAATGGTTATACCAAATGCCACTGATTTTACACTTTAAATAAATTATATTGGTTATGAACAAAAAAATTAATAGGGTGGGTTGGGGGGAATATATACCAAATATAAGATATGGACTATAGTAAGTATTAATACTTTGATGATGTTGTTTCATAATTTGTTAAAAATGTCTCACAACAATGCAAGGTATTTGTGGTGGGGTGATGTATGAGAGCCTTGTATGATGTTAAGCACATTTGTTTTTTAAATCACAACTTTTACTATATACTTATTGTTTATGTATGTTCATGTATGAATGATATACTTCAAAAATTGTTTTTAAAATGAAAAAAAAAGACGTCAATAATCTACAGATTCAATACAATCCCAATAAAAATCCCAGTGGCCTTCTTTGCAGAAATGAAAAAGTCATTTATCAAATATATTTGGAAAGGTAAGGAGCCCTGAATAGTCAGAAAATCTTAAAAAGGAAGAACAAAGTTGGAAGGCTCCAATGTTCCAACTTTAAAGCATATTACTTTGTGACAGTGGTTAAAAAAAAAAAACAAGATGGTACAGGCATAAAGATAGATTAACCAATGGAACCAAATCTTGAACTCAGAAATAGTTCTACAAGTGATTTTTGTCAAGCCCATCCAGCTAGGCCAGAACAGTCCAGTCAACAAATGGTGCTCGGAAAACTGCATAGCCATATCCAAAAGAAAGAGAGGCCCCCTGTCTCATACTTTACACAAAAATTAATTCAAAAGGGATCAAAAACCTAAAAGCTGGAACCATAAAGCTCCTGGAAGAAAATGTAGGAAAACATCTTCAAGACCTGGTGGTAGGTGGTGCATTCTTAAACCTTATACCAAAAGCACTAGCAATGAAAGAAAACATGGGTTAAATGGGACCTCCTCAAACTTAAACACTTTTGTGATTCAAAGACTTCGTCAAGAAGGTGAAAAGTGAGCCCACTCAATGGAAGAAAATATTAGGAAACCACATATCTAAAAAGGTTTTCATTTCCATTCTCTATAAAGTGATTATACAACTCAACAATAGAAGAGCAAACAATCCTATTAAAAAATGGGCAAAAGGGAGCAGATGTGGCTCAGGCATTTTAGCACCTGCTTCCCACATGGTCAATCCTGGGTTCAGTCCCCAGTAAGTCCTAAAAACAAAAATAAACAACAAATTAAAAAAATGAAAAATCCAACTCAGGGGAACCAAAGTAGCTTAATGGTTGAGCACTAACTTCCCACATACAAGGTCCAGGGTTCAACCCCTAGCCCCAGTACCTAAAAAAAAAGGGGGGGGGGGGGTGGGGGGGGAGGGAATATTAAATATACGTTTAGACATTTCTCCAAAGAGGAAATACAAAAGGTCAAAAAGCACATGAAAAAAATGTACAATATCACTAGCATTAGAGAAATGCAAATCAAAACGAGATATCATCTCACAGTGCAAAGAATGGCCATTATTAAAAAGAAAACAAAATAATAAGTGCTAGAGTGGATGTAAAGAAATGGGAACACTGCTTCATCGTTGGTAGGATTCTAAAATGGTGCAGCCTCTGTAAAACAGTTTGGCAGTTCCTTAGGATGCTAAATTTAGAACTGCCATATGATCCAGCAATTCTTCTTTTAGGAATATATTCAGAAGACCTGAAAACTGTGAAACGAACAGATGTCTTCACACCAATGTTCATAGTGGCGTTATTCACAATTGCCAAAAGATGGAAACAACCCAAGTGTCCATCCACCAATGAGTGGATAAACAAAATGTGGTATATACATACAATGGAGTACTATGCTGCCATAAAGAAGAAATGAAATTGGGACACGTAATTAACATGAATGAATTTTGAAGACACTATGCTAAGTGAAGTAAGTCAGACACAAAAGGACAAATTTTACATGGTCCCATTAATACAAATGCTAAATACAAAGAATAAATGGATGGAGTTAAAACCAGAGTATAGGTTATTAGGAGATAAGAGGAGGGTTGTGAAGGAATATTGGTGCTTAATGTATGTAGATGTTTAAATTAACTTGATAGTAAATGTGTGGAAATGGATAGAGTTGATGACAACACATTATAGTGAGAAGCAGCTGGTTTATAAATGGGGATTATGGCTGAAAAGTGTTGTCTAAGGATGTAAATGTCAACTGAAAGAAAGCTAGGGAATAATCTAGGGACTGAATAACACAGTGAACCCAGAGGTGGATGAGAACTGTGGTTAATAGTACAAACTCAAGAATATCCTTCTGCGAACTAGAACGGACATACATCACTTTTGTAGGGTGGTGGGAATGTGAAGAAGCACGGGAAAAATACAATTAATGAAGCCTATAGACTATAGTTAACAGTGATACTGTAATATTCTTACATCAATATCAAAGATATACTGTGTTAATAAGAGGAGGGTATGGAGAAAATATGCCAAATGTACACTACAGACATGGTAACAGTTTGAAGATATTATAATCTGTAACAAATGTTCCACAAGGTTGTGGTGCATTGGTGAAGGATTGTTGTATAGAAATTCTACATATCTGAATGATTGTTTTGTAAGTTCACAACTTCTATAATAAAAATATATTTTTAAAAAAAGATCTTGTGATAGGTGGCAGTTTCTTAAATCTTACACCCAAAGCATGAGCAAGCAATGAAAAAAAAATAGATAAATGGGACCTCTTCAAAATTAAACACTTTCGATTTTCAAAAGACTTTGTCAAAAAAGTAAAAAGGGAGCCTACTCAATGGGAGAAAATATTTGGAAACGACATGTCTCAATAGGGTTTGATATCCATGTTATTAAAGAGATCATACAACCCAATGATAAAAAGACAATCCAATCAAAAACTGGGCAGAAGACTTGAATAAACATTTCTCCAAAGAGGAAATATAGTCAAAAAGTACATGGAAAAAAGGCTCAACATCACTAACTATTAGGGAAATGCAAATCAAAACTACAATGAGATACCATTTCACACCTTACAGAATGGCCATTATTTAAAAAGAACAGAAAACTACAAGTGCTGGAAAGGATGTGGAAAAACAGGAAGACTCCTTCACTGCTGTTGAGAATGTAGAAAGGTGCAGCCTCTGTACAGTTTGGTGGTACCTCAAGAAGCTGAATAAAGAACTGCAGTATGATCCAGCAATACCATAAGTAGGAATATATTCAAAAGAAGTGGAAGCAATGATACAAATGGAGATTTGCACACTGCTGTTCATAGTGGAATTATACACAATTGCTAAAAGATGGAAACAACTCAAGTATCCATCAACCAATGAATGGATAAACAAAATGTGTATATACATCAATGGAATACTATTCAGCTGTAAGAAGAAATGAAGTCAGGATGCATATGACAACATAGATGAACCTTGAGGACATTATGTTGAGTGAAATAATTCAGACCGATAAGGACAAATATTGTCTGGTCTCACTAATATCAACTAAATATGATGAGTAAACTCATGGAGTTAAATTCCTAGAGTATAAGTTACTAGGAGATAGAATGTGGATTCCTAAGGGGGAGCTGATGCTGAATGTGTGTAGAATGTTTAAGAAGGTGGATTGTAAATGTGGGGAAATGGATAGAGTTGATGTTAACACATTAAGTGAGTATAATGGGGTAGTCTAGGAAGGGTAATATCATTTGAAAGAAAGCTAGAAGATAATCTAGGGACTGTATAACATAGTGAGTTCCATGGTGGATTGTGGTTAATAGTACAAATAAAAGAATACTCCTCTATTACAAGTCATTAAGAATATGGTGATACATGTGGGAAAAATGAAACTAACGTTAACATAGACTATAGTTAAGAGTAATAATGGGGAGAATATGTGGCTCAAGCAGTTGAGCACCAGCTTCCTACTTACATCGTCCTGGTTCAATCCCTGGCACAGGTACCTAAAAAAAAACAAAAAAATACAATAATAATGTCACACTTTTGCATTATTGGCACAGATGGTATAATAGCAGCGCTAACAGTCCAAAATGGGGTGGGGAGGGGGGAAGTTGTTAAAAAGAGGTATGGGATTTTTCCCTTTGGAGTAATGAAAACACTCTAAACTGGACTGGGGTGATGACAACACAACTCTGTGATGAAACTGATAACCACTGAGTATACAATTTAGATGACTGTACAAGGGAGGAGACCACATAACACGGTAAACACCATGGTGGGTAGTGGACTGTGGTTAACAGTACAAATATGAGAATGTTCTCCCAGGAGCTATAACCAAATATACAGTACTAATACATGATATTAATAATAGGATGGTTTGTGGGAAAAATACACCAAGTATAAGCTATGGCCTATAGACAGAAGTAATATTATGACAATCTTCTTTCATTATTTTTAACAAATGTGTCACAACAACCCTAGTGGTAGGGTGAAGTATGGTAATCCTGTATGTACAGTATGCATGATTATTTTGTAAACTTACAACTTCCCTAATAAAAAAACCTTTAATTATAAAAATATCAGGAACAATTTTTAAAAGGTCAATGCCCACTCAAAAAAGTGTACAGAAATGTTTTATAACATTTCTAATATTCTGCTACTACAAATAATGCTTCTGTGAATATTTTCCTGAATACCACTGCTTTTTTATCTTTTCCTTCCTTTTTTTTTTTTTTTAGTTATTTCTTTAGGATATTCTCAGAAGTAAAATTCAAAATCAAAGGTTATGAACAGTCTAACAACTCAGATAGATATTGCCAAATTACAATGTGCTAGCAATATTTGAATAAGCTCACTTCACTACAATCTAATTGGCATTAGGTATTACTGTTTCCAAAAAATATGAAATAGGTATAAAATAGTATTAATAGTAATATCTTTGATTACTGATAAAATCTAACACTCTTCTACAAAATGCTTATAAGTTATATTTCCTCTGCTATCCAACTGCTTGCTTGTTTCCTTTATCCATTCAAAAAAGTTTTTGTTCATGACAGTGACGAAGTTTTACCAAGTGAAAAATTAAATGACCAACTTCCAAAATTCTGGTCATATAGACCAAAGGAAAAACTATAGTTTATATCTATATATCTATAATCTGCCCTCCAGAAATAACTAGGAAAATTACTTTTGATATAAACTCCCAATTTATTTATATGTGTGTTATCTCAAGGTTAATTTCATATGAATTATAATTTTATTAGCTAAAAATAATCAAAAAGTTGATTTAATTCTCAAACTTCCTGGTCTTTAGAGTAAAGACCAGAAAGATTAGTTCAACCTGGTACTTGGATATGCCAAAAAAATTTATCTTGGTTAATTTGATTTTAGAAACAGAAACCATGTTGAGAATCTAATCTCTTAATAATCCAGATATAACCAAGAAATTTGATTCTACAATCACAATTGATATTCCAGTGCTGTTAGTAATCTTGCATACATGTACTACTTGTTTCGAAAGAAAACAGAGTAAGAGAGTAAGTAACTCATCATAAATTCATCAATGCCATTAGAACAGAACTAAAAGCTCACATCCTGCTAACTGCAGGCCTTTAGGTGGCAGGGATTTTAGAGATTCATAAAATCAATTCTCTTCCCTTTCCCATCTCCAACCATTTTGCAGAGGAAGAAACTAAGACATAATGAAGAAAACAACTTTCAACAGTCTTAAAGCTAGTCAGAGGCAAGAATACCTTTTTTTTTTTTTGAAGACTTTTTTCACCCATTCCCCTTCCCCACCCCTTCCCACTTGCACTCATTGTCTGCTCTGTCTGTCCATTCGCTGCACGTTCTTCTGTGTCTGCTTGTTTTCTCTTCTTGTCTTCTCTCTCTAGGAGCACTGGGCACCAATCCCAGGACCTTCTGATGTGGGAGAGAGGCACTCAACCATTTGAGCCACCTCAGCTCCCTGGTTTGTTGTGTCTCTCATTGTCTTGCCTCTGTGTCTCTTTTTTTGTGTGTGTGTCATCTTGTTACGCCAGCTCTCTGTGCAGACCAGTCCTTCCCTTCACCACCAGGCCAGGGGAATCAAACCCAGGACCTCCCATATGGTGGAGAGGAGCCCAATCACTTGAGCCACATCTACTTTCCCCTTCATTCTTTAAACAACAAAATTTTATTGAACTCTTCATTATAAGCTCTAGTGGCACCACAAGTGAATAAAAGTCATGTTTCTTCATTTTCTGCTAAGATCTTACATTCAGAGAATAAGATATATGTCTCATCCAATAACTCTGCTCATTTTAAAAATCAGTATTTTTAATACACGTATATATTACCTTCCCCACTATATTCAAATTCCTAAGAGACAAGATATATACCTTACACTTCTTTACATTTTTCCATAGCATCTAGGCTGGTGCCTTATAGACAGTAAGGATGCGATGAAAGGGTAGACCAGACCCCACTAGCAGTGGCAGTAATCCATATCTCAATAACTCTAACAGCATTAAAAAAAAAAGATACTTCAGACCTAGAAATGCCTTAATACATTATCACAAAGGAACGATTCAGTAATTCCATAAACCTTGAATAAAATAGACTCTGCTCAATGAAAAATCATTCCTTAATCAAGTAAGTAGTGGAATATTGTAGGCACTTTAATAATTTTTAAAAGTATAACATATCTAGTTTATGGGTTATAAGCTAGAATATCGATGCTGTGCCAAATCTGGTCCAATCTTACTCCACTGTGTAAGCTTTTACACAGAGCCACAGACCCTCCCTATACCTGAGTTCATTAAAAGTTAAAAAAACCTTGGAGCCAAACCTCTACCCTCATTCTCCACATCATCCAATTCTCACTCACCCTATTTCTTGGTTTGCTGCTATCAGGTCAGTTAAATCAGGAGTACTGAGGATTCTGGCAAAACTACTGTGCGTGGTAATAGGACCGAGAATAGCAACCATGTATGGAGCACCTTTTACACACCAGACACCTATATTATTTCTTAAATTTCACAAGAATCATGAGGTGTTATTACTTTCACTTTACAGATACATAAACTCAGGTGTAAAGTTATCCAAGCTACATGGTTACTAAGTGGTAAATATAGGTTTGTCAGATTTAGGATTCCTTCCTCCCCCAGAAATGTCATCAACCACCATCCCATCATATCAAAATGACAGCAGTAACAGGCATAGTCACCAACACAAGTGAACAAGGTCAGAAAACAGCAAGTCCAGGAAAAGAAACTTAATAATCTTTTCCTGCCTACTTTAAACTTCCTCTGGCAATACAGGTGAGTTCATTTCCCTCACGTTACTGTCAAGATACTTTTACCTATTGCAATCATAACAATTACGAGTCTTACAAGAGCTGGAGAAAGTTTTACAGACTGGTAATTTAATTTGGAGTCTAAGTAATTTGCCATCTAACTCAAAGACTATTATTAAATACTAGTTATTATTCATTTTAAGAGACTTCCATTTAATAAGGTTAATGATATATATTTATGCATTCACTTAAATGTTTACTGAAATGCCTACTAAGTGCCAGGCACAACAGGAATGAAAGGAAAAAGGAAGAAACATTTTCAGAGCTTAACTATGTACCAGCAACTACATTATGCCTTTTCTACATTCTTATTACAATATAATCAATCCCACCCAGTAAGTATTATTATCCTCATTTTACAGATAAAGAATCAGAAGTAGTAACCCACTGAGGGATTTGCCCAAGCCCATACAGAGCCAAGATTCAAATCTAAGGTAAACCAATTTCAGAGCCCTAAACAAAAGCTTTGCTCTCAAAAAGTGTATAGTCTAATGCAGAAATACGCAAGTTCTAATACAACATGATTAATGTCAGGATGGAGGGAAAAGAGAATGCTCTGAAAGCATATATTAGGTACTTCTAATACAGTCTCAAGGGAGGCTTTCAAGAAGAGACTACATTTATCTTGAGACCAAAACTACATGCCATCCAGAACAGAAGGATGACTTGGTCCGTGCTCTCTAAAAATAATCCAGGGAAGCAGATGTAGCTCAAGTGGTTAAGTGCCTGCTTCTCATGTACGAGTTCCCAGGTTCAATCCCTGATACCTCCTAAAAACAACAACAGCAAAAAAAACCCACTCCCATTGGGGAGGAGTAGATGTAGCTCAGTGGTTGAGTATACCTGTTTCCCATTCCTGGTACCATCTTGAAAAAATTAAAATTAAAAAAAAAATCAGTACCAAAATGGTGAAGAACCCTAACTCTGATTGATATCTTATATAAAGAAATAACTTCTAGCAACTATTATATACCAAATACTGTACTAAACTATGTCTAGTATTCCATAAAATTTGCAGGTGTATGTGTGTCATATATAGGAAGAGAAATAAATCTAAGGCTATTCAAAGTCCTTTGGGGGAAGTGGATTTGGCTCAACTGACCGGGCATCCACCTACCATGTGGGAGGTCCAGGGTTCAAACCCAGGGCCTCCTGACCCATGTGGTGAGCTAGACCACATGTAGTGTTGATATGCACAACAAGTGCCGTGCCATGCAGGGGTGTCTCCCGCGTAGGGGAGCCCCACGCGCAAGGAGTGCGCCCCTCATGGAGAGGTGCCCCATGCGAAAAAAAAAAAAAAAAAAGCGCAGCCTGCCCAGGAATAGCACTGCAAACACAGAGAGCTGACGCAGCAAGATGACACACCAAAAAAGAGACACAGATTCCTGGTTCTGCTGACTAGAGTGCAGGCGGACAAGGAGAAGCACACAGTGAATGGACACAGAAAAGCAGACAATGGGGTGGAGGGGAGGGGAGAGAAATAAATAAAAATAAATCTTTAAAAAAAAAAAAAGCCGGGAAGCAGATTTGGCCCAATGGATAGGGCGTCGACCTACCACATGGGAGGTCCACGGTTCAAACCCTGGGCCTCCTTGACCCGTGTGGAGCTGGCCCATGCGCAGTGCTGATGCACGCAAGGAGTTCCCTGCGTAGGGGAGCCCCACTCACAAGGAGTGTGCCCCGTAAGGAGAGCCACCCAGCAAGAAAGTAAGTGCAGCCTGACCAAGAATGGCGCCACACACAGAGAGAGCTGACACAACAAGATGACACAACAAAAAGAAACACACATTCCAAGTGCTGCTGATAAGTATAGAAGCGGTCACAGAAGAATACACAGCAAATGGACACAGAGAGCAGACAACTGGGGGGTGGGGAGAAAGGGGAGGGAAATAAATTTAAAAAATAAATCTTAAAAAAAAATCCCTTTGGAAATTACTCATTCAGGGTAAATAATCTGATAACTGAACTAAAAGTTTACCCTCTGTTTTAATCACGCTATTTTACATAAAAAATCTAAGATAAATATTTTCCTGCTTTCATAAATGTACTATACAAAAGATACATTAAACTTTTTGTTGGTAAGAGAGCATGACAAACCTTCAGTATTGTACACTGTTATAAATACAATTGATACCTTTAAGATAATTAAGGTGTGCAAAGTTGTTTTCCCTATATTAACTATGCCTTTTTAGAGTTGGGTTTAAAAAAAAACAACACTTTTTATCATAGTAACCAATACAGACCACACTATTTCCCTTTTAACTATATTCAAGTGTGCAATTCAGTAGTATTAATTATATTCACAATACAGTTCTACTATCACCGATATCCATTAACCCTCTTTTTTCATCACCTCAAACAAAAACTTACCCATTAAGTAATAACTCCCTCTTCCCACCCCCAAAACAGTTGTCACTTGTTCTAAGAAATTCATATACGTAAGACCATTCAGTATATGTCTTTTTGTCTGTTTTCCACTCTCAACATAATGTCTTCAAGATTCTTTCATGTTCAGCATGAATAAGCACTTCTTTTTTTTTTTTTTTACAGCTGAATTGTATGTAATTACCACTTGTATGTATATATCATATTTTGTTTATCCACTCATCCATTGATGGACACCTGGGCTGCTTCTACCTTTTGGCTATTGAGAATAATGCTGCTATAAACACTGGTATACAAATAACTGCTCAAGTCCTTGCTGTCAACTCATTTGGATATATACCAAGAAATGAGATTTCTGGGTCATGTGATAATTCTATTTTCAACTTTTTGAGGAACCACCAAAGTGATTTCCACAGTGGCTGCACCATTCTACAGGCGTTTTTTATACATGGTTTTTCCTACTTATCCACTGTTCTACTATCAGCAATCTCACTGTCCTAACTATCAAAATGTATGTTATGGCAGCACTTCCCTACTTCTAAATTTTTCCTTCTTCTAATCTGCTACTTCTTAAAAACCATAACCATATAAAAATAAGTGCGCTCTCAGTGAAAATCTAAAGAGTTTTATTTATAAGAAATTACTTTTAAAAATGACATATATCTTGGGGGTTTACAATGTTTCAGAGATGAGGAATTACCCCCAGGTCTAATCAGGTAAAAAGCTACTACTGGGCAGCGGATGTGGCTCAAGTAGTTGGGCACCTGCCTCCCACATGGGAGGTCCCAGGTTTGGTTCCCAGTGCCTCCTAAAGACGAGCAAGGCAGCAGCGAGCTGACATAACAGGCTGGTATGGCAAGCTGACACAACAAGATGACACAACGAGGAGATACAACAAGCCAGGGAGCAGAGGTAGCTCAAGCAACTGGGTGCCTCCCTCCTATTGTGGGAGGTCCCAGGTTCAGTTCTCGATGCCTCATAAAAAGAAGATGAGTAGACACAGAGAACAAACAATGAACAGACACAGAGAGCAGACAGTGAGCACAAACAATGGTAGGGGGGTGAGAAATAAATAAATCTTTTAAAAAATTCATTCAGGAAAAAAAATTATAAGTATATCAAAAAGCAACTATTGCAAATTTCATACTTCTATCTAAAAAGGCCCCTCCTGCCTTCTTTAATTTCTAACTCCTTCTCACTCTTTAAAGCTCAGCTCAGAAAATTCCAGGCAGCCTTACGTGATACACTAAACAAGATTACATGGCCTTCTGAAGTTTTCCTACAGGATACACCCTGTGTTGACCCTATCCTTGCTACACACTCCAATATACTTATCTGTTTCCCCAAAACGAATATCAACTAAACAACAGAGTCTGTCTCCTATCTTCTCTTCTCTAGCACCAAACCCATATTCTGCTTTATAAATTGCTTGTTGAATAACACAAGGTCAAAGAATGAAACCAATTTTATAAAGAGCTGTAAAGTTATACAATAGTCCACACATTAAAAATGGCCTTTCATACCCATATGACTAATTTTCTTCTGAAAATACACATTCCGGATTTTTAAATTCAAGGGCAAGCCATCAGAAAAACATTAAGTACCAGCACTTGACAACACACTATTAAAGCTGTTTCACCCACTTCACCTCTACAAAAAAATTTTTATCCTGGGTAATCAAACCAAAATACAGGGTGCAGATGTGGCTCAGGCAGTTAGATACCTACCTCCCACATAGGAAGTCCTGGGTTTGGCTCTGGTGCCTCCTAAAGGAAAAAACAAAACAAAAAACAGACAACAAGCAGAAAACAAGCAAAAAACAATGAGCTGGGAAGTGGATGTGGCTCAAGCGACTGAGAGCATGCCTACCACATGGGGGGGGGTCCCGGGGCCCTGGTTCAGTTCCCAGTGCCTCCAAAAGACTGCCAGCTGGTGCGATGGGCAGACACAGCAAACTGACACAACAAGATGATGCAACAAGAAACACAAGAAGGAAAACATAATGAGAGACACAACAAAGCAGACAGTGGAGGTTCCCTGTGCCTCCTAAAGAAGACGAGCAAGACAGCAAGCCAGTGTGACAGGCAGGGCAGCAAGCTGATGCAACAAGATGATGCAACAAGAGACATAAGAAGAAAAACTAATGAGAGAACAAAGACAAAACAAAGCAGAGAACAGAGGTGGCTCAAGTGATCAGGCACCCCTCCCACAAATGAGGTCCCAGGTTCAGTTCCCAGTACCTCCTAAAGAAACAAGGAAGACAAATAGACACAGCAAATGCAAACAACGACAGGGTAGGGAGAAATAAATAAAATAAATCTTTAAATATAAAAAATGGGCAAACAACAACGAGCAGACTAGCACATACAATAAGCAAAAACAGGCAAACAGACGAGGGAGCCATCTTGGAGGGGGGGTAAAAAAACAAAAGCAAAATACATAACTAGTATTTTTCCCAGGGAAATAGATTCTTCGGTTCAACTTAAGTGCAAAAAAATTTCACATTTAAATAATGTTTATTGCTGATGATCTAAGCTAATATAAAAAAGTTATTTTGGGTTTATCTAGCTATTTTGAGAATATTAGAATAGAAGGAAAGTCACCAATTACAAAGGCACAGACTCTTTAAGTTGACAGTCTCTTAGAGATCACCTAATGTTATTTATATATATTCTTCCTCCTACAGAAAGAATTCAAGGCTACTAGAGATCATCCATCCAAACCACTTTATTCAAAACAGCTCTACCTTTCCAGGTTCCTCTGCCTTCTGCTGTATACTCACTGATCCTCTGGAACCACACAAAAAATGTCTTCTACTTTGCAGATAATACAGCCTTTCAAGTATTCATTAGTGTGACTTATTTTATATCATTATTGATAATTGATTGTAAAGTAACATATACACGTATCTTTTCAAAGACCTCTTTGGCTTCTCAAAAACTATCTAACAAAATAAAATTTTAAAAAACCAAGGACATTAATAGGACCTGAGTGTTCTTTTACAAATCTTACCTTTTATGATTCTCAAAGCCACTCTATGAAACAGGCAAGGCAAGTATCATCATCCTCATTTAAAGAAGCTTCAATATAGTGTAGTAGTTAAAAGCCACTATGGGGATGCGGACATGGCTCAACTGATAGCGAATCCACCTACCATATGGGAGGTCCAGGGTTCAAACCCAGGGCCTGCTGGCCCGTGTGGTGAGCTGGCCCACACGCAGTGCTGCCACACTCAAGGAGTGCCCTGACACACGGGTGTCCCCTACGTAGGGGAGCCCCACACACAAGGAGTGTGTAAAGAGAGCTGCCCAGTGCGAAAGAAAGTGCAGCCTGACCAAGAATGGTGCCGCACACACGGAGAGTTGACACAACAAGATGACGCAACAAAAAGAAACACAGATTCCCGGTGCCGTTGATAAGGATAGAATGATCACAGAGGCACACACAGCGAATGGACACAGAGCAGACAACTGCGGGGGGGGGGGGGGGGGGCGGAGCCAGGAAGGAGAGAAATAAATAAATCTTTAAAATAAAAAAAAAAAGCCACTATGAGTGCATGCCTCCTATGATGTTTTCTTAAGCAAGTTACTGAGCCTCTCTAAGCATATTTCCACATCTATATACTGGGAATGTTATAATAGTTCCTACCTCATATAGCAATTAACTAGATAATACACATCATTTTATGTAATAACTGACCCATTAAATGTTAGCTCATTATTATTATACAAATGAGAAAACTGACCAAATCACTTTCTCTCTCTGAATCTCACAACAGCACTGGATCAATAATGTAGATCCAGTGCTCTACCCACACTGTCTTCCAAAACACCAAAACACGTTTTTAGTTATTTACACCTTAACCACTATTTCTCCACCTTGGCCCAAAATTTCTTAAAGCTATTATATCATCATTCCAAGTAAAATTCTCAAAAAGTGCAAAAAATTGCTAAAGCTCTCTTTAAAAAAGAAATTCTCTGTGAAACATAATAAAGTTCCACTATGATTAACATACACAATTTATATTCAAAATTCGAAATAGGAAATATCACATGAATTGCTAAACAACTGGTTTCTCTAACCTACCATGATTAGAATATCTTTTTAAAACTTTATCTGATATCTTCAAATGGTAGGCATTAGCATTCATTATTGGACCAACCACAACAGGAAAAACCCAATTCATCGTACAATCAAAACTACTGACGATGTTGACAAAGAATATAAAATGCATGTCAGAAAGGAAAAAAAAATTCTTAGAGGCCTAGTCTCATTAGGAAAAAATTAAGCTATATAACTCAGGCAGAAAAATTATACTGGGCTCAGTAGTATTAGAAAAATAGAAAGTTCTAGAATTTGAAAAACAATAATACCCAAATTAATTTCCCTGTTAACTTTGCCAGGAAACTTGGGCTACTGTTAGAGTAGATTCTAGAAATGTTGAGGAAAAAAACAGATGGAGGAAAGAAGACATTAACTGAATTACCATTCACTACCACTTTGATAAGCAGTAATACACTTTGGCAGAGAGTCTAGACAAAGGCAAATCAAAACATTAGTTCAAACATGACCCTTGACAGCAAGGCAAATATGAGGCAAAGATTTAAGACTAAAGAATACACTTAACGAGAAAAGCGCTTTGGTAAAATACAGTAATGAATGAATGTAGTCTCGTGGAAACTAGCTGTTGAAATAACTAAGAACCTATATGTCTGCCAGTCTATGAAAAGACTCCCTTCTGTGGCTGAACTTTCATTAAACTTAAGTAGGGGTGTAATCTTTTCAAAATGTTATAGAAGATAAATTTACTACAGAGAAATAAATTATGCAAAGAACAACTACCTTCATTTTATATAATGCTCTTAATAGAGGGCTTCAAAACAATAAATACATCTTGAAACATGGAATAAACACCAAATAGTTTCTCAAACACAAGTGTTATTCTTATTTTTTTTAAAAACTAGTGTTATGTATCTCTTAAATCTTTAAAAGTAAAACCAAGCTTTTGTAATTTTTCTTAAAATAATATGTTATTTGCATCCCGTGTAGTCAAAGTCTGATTTTAAAGTCCTGTAATTTTGCTGACTGCAGATGAGGGCAGAATATGGATGTATATGTGGGAGGATGGATGGGGAAGAGGTTGAGAAATTCTTGAATAGAACATGAATAAATTCTACACTTGCTTTTTAAAATGTGTTCCTTTCCTAGAAATTTGACATAAAAATCCCTTTGAGGGAAGCAGGTTTGGCTCAACTGATAGAGTGTCCGCCTACCACATGGGAGGTCCAGGGTGCAAACCGAGGGCCTCCTGACCCGTGTGTTGAGCTGGCCCACAAAGTGCTGATGCACTCAAGGAGTGCCGTGCCACGCAGGGGTGTCCCCCATGTAGGGGAGCCCCACAAGCAAGGAGTGCACCCGGTAAGAAGAGCCACCCCGTGCAACAAAAGCACAGCCTGCCCAGGAGTGGCCACACACACATGAGCTGACACAGCAAGATGATGCAACCAAAAGAGACATAGATTCCCATGCCACTGACAAGAATGCAAACGGACACAAAAGAACACACAGCGAATGGACATAGAGAGCAGACAAGTAGGGCGGGGGGAAGGGGAAAGAAATAAATTTTTTAAATCTTAAAAAAAAAAAATCCCTTTGAGTTTGTATTACTTTCATATTTGTGAATGCTTCACAAAAACAGGCTTCAAGACCATTATCTTAAGTCATTAGCCAGATGGACTGTATTTTCACTACAAATTTTCACCACTAATGGTGTGTGTGTGTGTATCTTTAGAAAATGCTTGCATTGTTCAAATTAAGGATACCAGCATCACACTCTGTACCACAAAAATGGTGGCAGGAAATTTTGGAAGGATTCTAGTAACCTCTATTTGTGAAATGTGACATATCTCAAAAAAGCTTGGGGGGGGGCAGGGGAACTATGCTGACCTGATTAACTACTCCATTCAACTGATATGAGGTATCTGAGGCATGGTGCATCTGAACTCTTATCATGTTATTTGGGGTGTGCTATCTTGTGGAACAGCTCATATGAAACAGCCAAAACCTTCTAAAATGACAGGACAACACAGTCTAAATATCAGAAGCTTAATAATTCATATTTACTTTGGAATCAAGGTTCATCCAAAAACTTGTGTTAATCATCCAGAAGTAGTCCAGCTTTTTACCAACCAAGAAGTTATTTTTTATAGCAACTTCACTACCAAGATTAGCAAAATTTTCCACACACTTCAGTGATTAGCTATTAAACAGTCTCTGTATGTGCTGCCACCTGGGCAACACTATAAGAGGGCTTTTACCTTTATAAAACCAGTGAGTCGAAAAGCAAAATGTCTGCAAAATGACTGTGCATCATTTTAATTAGAAGCAATAAGTGTGAAACCATGAACAGACAGAAAACCTCTGTAACTGTCACCAGTGCTTTAATTTGCTACTGCCACGTTTCTTCATTTCTAGCTACCCAATTTTCTTGTGAAATAAGGTAAACTCTGTCCAAGACTTCAAAACATCCTGTCATAAAGGATATCAAACATATTAATGCTGAAAGTTTCTTTGAGTAAAAAATTTATCAATCCCTCACAACTGGTTTTGGTATGATATACCAAAACTTGGTGTCCTAAATTTTGAAAGATAGTTAGCTCAGCTGCGGATCTATACAAACTGCCTTTCTGCCTGTACCAGACCTGCCTCTGAAAATTAAGATCCAGTCATTTAGAAATAACAGTTTAGAAGGTACTTTGAAAAGACTTTCAAAACTGCTTCCTACTGCTACAGCCAATTTGAGGCTTTCTATTCAGCAAAAAAAAAAAAAAAACACTTGGTAATCTCTCTTTAACAAAGAAAATATTTTCCCTTTCAACAGTTTTAGGATTGGTAAACTCAAAGTTGTTTCCCTATCACTAATAATTTTCTCCTTTCAGCTTTTACTCAAAGGTTACTTAATTACTCTCTGGATCATATTTTGATCAGGAACATAGCATATAAAGTTTATTTAATATTAAGAAGTACTAGATGACTACAGAGACAAAAATGAAAGATAAACTGAAAAGCAGAAAGGAAAACTGGCATTCAAAGCTCTTAATACATCTGGTGCTAACTGACCTTTCTTGCCTAGCCCTTTCACTACTCATTTTTCCCTTTCCATGCCTTAATGCCTTTGATCACCCTGGTCCCTCCTCCAGACAGGACTTTCTGTCCATACTATTTGTCCTATTTCCTCATATCCAAATTCTGTTCATTCTTCAAAGCACAGTTCAAATGTCATCTCTTCCCTGATCCTCACAACTAAAAGGAATCTCCCCTTCCTCTAACTTACTGTTATCTCTTTACCACCCACTGCTTTCTGCCTTACATTATCCTTTTTTTATCCATATTTAATCCCCCATAAGCACAAAGTCCTCCAAATCAAGGACCATGCCTTATTCATGTCTATTCAAACTGCTCAATACAATGTCTTGCACACAGTAAGCACTCCAGCTCAGCTAAAAGAACAGAGAGAAGTCCACTAACAACACAAGAGTATGGAGATCTGCTTTGCTAATACCTAGCTTTTAAGACCTGAGATGTTAGGGTTTTGGTGAAGGCAGTGGGCTAAACCAGTTCTTCAAACTACACGTGTAGTAGTTTACATCCATTAGCAAGATATTAAATTTGGGGGTCAAGAAGTACTCAGCTAAAAAATTTCCTAATATCTTCCATGTATACTACAATTCAATAAATCTTACTCTTGGATATATAGGTATGCTCTTCTCCATCACAATTTGTATTTTTCAGCTTCAAAATGAAAGTAATAGAGATGTCACCCGATATCTCCAGAAGGCAAATTTGCAGGAAGTAGAAATTAGGCTTAGGAAGGATCAGCAAAGGGTCCAGGGTCAAGGTTGTCAGCCTTTGTTCAACCCCACTCACATTAAGTACACAACACTCTCCTACTAGTAGCAATGGCTCATTAGCAAAGGTTTGGGAGGAAAAGGGGAAGGAAATGTATAGTATGAAAAAAAAAAATCCAAATAATTCTGTTATTTGTGCCCATACCCTAATCCCACTGAAAACCCAGGATATAGAGAACACCAGAATTGTAAAAAAGTAAATTTTCCGTACCTGATGTTTCTTAGTCAAAGTTCCCTAGCATAAGCTTGCATCCTCAATAAGAAGTCCATTACAAAGAATTCTCTACTAAAATTAAGTTTTTCCCATGAACTGGAGATACGTAGTATTTGTTCAACTTTTAATATGCAGAAGGAAAATGGCACAGCAAACAGCAGTTAGATGTGATACTGTGGGAAAATCAGACTTTTATAGAAAAAACACTTAATTTCTATTTAAGCTTACTAAATTGGGTAAGGAAAGGGTAAGTTTTGAATATATTTTTGGCTATACTATGTCTATCAAAACACTGTCAGCAACCAGATTTTTTATCCATGTTTATAAAGAATTATGTTCTATTTTTAAGGCTATTTAGAAAACAAGGCTCAAAATTTCAAATACACTAATAATCTTAACCCAAATCTAACTCCAAACTAACTGAATGTATGCCTAGAAACTTCCCAGGAAAATCCCCAAAACTTACACCAAAAAAAACAAAAAACAAAAAAAAAACACCAAAAGAAGACAAAAAGGTGTTAGCATGAGCACAAACTTGGTATACTCAAATAATTACAGCATCCTATCTGTTGAATAAGTGCAATATGAAAAGTAAATGATAGGGAAGCGATGTGGCTCAAGCAACTGGGCTCTTGTCTACCATATGGGAGATCCAGGGTTCGATTCTTGGGGCTTCCTGGTGAAGGCAAACTAGGCCAAGAGGTGAGCTGGCCCATGCAGAAAGCTGGCCTGAGCAGAGAGCTGGTGCAGCAAGATGACGCAACAGAGAGAGACACAGAGGAGAGATGATAAGAGAAGCAGACCAGGGAGATGAGGTGGCACAAGAGATTGAGCACCTCTCTCCCCCTTCTGGAGGTCCCAGGATCGGTTCCCATGTGCAGCCTAAAGAGAAGGCAAGCAGACCCCGAAGAACACACAGTGAGTGAATACAGAGAGCAGACAATGAGGGTGGGATAGGGGATAAATAAATAAATCTTTTAAAAAAAGAAAAGTAAATGACAGGCAAAAAGGAGAATTTGAGATACAAAGTTCTGCTTAACTGCATTAACTCTTCCTTAATAGGATCCACTGATGTTCAAAAACATATATCCAATTTCAAATACTGGTCATAAAGCAAAATGTAGTCCCCACTCAGAAAAGCCAAGAGTCAAACCATTTTTCTCCAAATTCTCAATATAAAAACTCTCCTTAAAAACTGAGTATATTTTACCATAAATCCAACTCAAAAGTCTATACTCTGCCTCCACTGTTTGTGGTAGCAAAAAATAAGAAATCCCTGAGCAGTCTTTGAAGTACAAGCAGTTGATATAGCCTTGGGCTATTGGTCATCCTAAATTCCAGTGGCTGACCCATTTGTATAAGGCAAGGTAAGAGTTGTTCTCATGTAGCAATTCAATTGTGAGATATGACCAAAAAAAAAAAAAAGCTCTGTGCCTTGGAATGGCATAGGCTACAGTATCTACTTCATTCTCCAAACACTTTCTATTCAGATATAATCATCAAACCTCTTCAACAAGACAATGGTAGGTGTAATTCAGTTCCAGTTCTACACCCCCAATGCAAGAAATTTTTGCTACTTAGCTCTTACTCTCTTCAAAATCAATCTCTAGGAAGCCTGAATATCTCCCACACATAATATTATTATTTGGCACAAAATAATTCCTTCTTTTGACTACTCTAAGTGAATGGATAAAAGGCTTTCACCTTTAAGATTGTATCATCTCAGAGTTCAAGGAAATACACAGTAATTGAGTGGTTTCAAGTTGGGGTAAGGCAAAGGAAAAAATTTAAGTATAAGGTTGTAGAAGTCACAAACTTCAAACTGGTGAGTTAATAAACATGAAAATTACTGTCACATACGTAATAAAATCATATGAACTACTAGAATAAAAAGAAAATTACCTGTGGTGATGATAGTAGCCCAACATGGTCAATGTTTTTAATACCACTAAATTTTATAATTGAAAATGGTTAAAATGGGAAATTTCAGGTTATATTCAAGAATAAAAATTGTTTTAAAACCTATAGGGACTAGTAATAGAAGAAATTGTAGCACTGAGGTGGAGAAAGTGGCCACAGTAGTTGCTGAGAGCAGGGAGAGGAAAGGAGAGATGTGATGTGGGGGCATTTTTGGGACTTGGAGTTGTCCTACATGATATTGCATGGTCAGATGCTGGACTTCATATATCCTGTCATAACACACTGAATTTACTGGGGGAGAGTGTGAACTACAGGGTAAACTATTATCCATGTGGTGCAGCAGTGTTCCAAAATATGTTCACCAAGTGCAATGAGTGTGCCACAATGACGAGGGAGGTTGTTGGTGTGGGAGGAGTGGGGTGGGGAAGTGGGGGGTATATGGGAACCTCTTATGTTTTTTAATGTAATAATTTTTAGATGTATATATCTTCAAAAAATACAATTTACAAAAATGATGGGGGTTGGGAGAGGGTTTTATGGGAACCTCTAATGTTTTTTAATGTAATGTTATTTGTGATCTATTAACTTTAATAAAAAAAAAAGTGTTAAGTAAGAAAAAATAAATAAAACCTATAGGGTAAATGGATGTGGCTCAAACAATTGGGCTCCCATCTACCATATAGGAGGTCCAGGTTCAATGCCCAGGGTCTCCTGGTGAGGGCAAGCTAGCCCACGCAGAGTGCTGGCCCACGCGGGAACATGGCCCCGCACAGGAATGCCACTCTGTGTGGGAATGCCCCCAGTGCAGGAAAGTCGCTCCGGATATGAGTGCAGGCCAACGCAGAGAGCGGGCGCAGCAAGATGATGCAACAAGAGACACAAAGGTGAGAAAATAAGAAGATGCAAGAAAACGGACTTTGGCCCAGTGGTTAGGGCGTCCGTCTACCATATGGGAGGTCTGCGGTTCAAACCCCGGGCCTCCTTGACCCGTGTGGAGCTGGCCATGAGCAGCGCTGATGCGCGCAAGGAGTGCTGCACCACGCAAGGGTGTCCCCCGTGTGGGGGAGCCCCACGCACAAGGAGTGCGCCCAGTGCGCCCAGCGTGAAAAGAAAGAGCAGCCTGCCCAGGAATGGCGCCGACCACACTTCCCGTGCAGCTGACGACAACAGAAGCGGACAAACAAACAAAACGCAGCAAATAGACACCAAGAACAGACAACCAGGGGAGGGGGGGAAATTAAATAAATAAATAAATCTTTAAAAAAAAAAAAAAGAAGATGCAGCAGAACAGGGACATGAGGTGGCACAAGAGAGTAATCGCCTCTCTCCCACTCTGCAAGGTCCCAGGATCGGTTCCCGGAGCCGCCTAATGAGAATACAAGCAGACACACAGAAGAACACACAGCAAATGGACACAGAGAGCAGACAATGGGAGAAATGGGTGGGGGGGGGGGGGGAGATAAATAAAAATAAAAATCTTTAAAAAAAAAAAAAAGGCATTATGCCTATAGAAATTTTTTAAAAAAACAAAACTATAAAACTGTATTACATAAAGGGTGAACCCTAACGTAAACTAGGGACTATGGTTAATAACATAATTATAATATTGTAACAAAGGTACATTAAATCAATGTTAATAATAGGTAAAATTGTGCAGTACAGGAGTATATGGGAACTGTACTTTTTACATGACTTTCCTGTATACCTACAACAGTACTAATAAAAAATTTGCTAAAGGAAACAATTCTCACAGGAACAAAAAGTCTCAGGACATCACAACTGTAATGTATGGAAATTCCCATCAAATAACTCAGTTCAAAAAAAAAAGCTTTATACATTTACAGTCACACTTTTATTTATTTATTTATTTCTAAAGCTACATAGATCACACAAAATAAGGACACACTTTTTAATGGTGGTTGGTATAGTCTTATGTGACCCAGTAGCAGTGGGATCTACTATCTTGTTTCCAGCTTTCTAATGTACAATGTAAGCCATATAAATATGTTCACATATAATTACTGCTCTACTACATCTGCTTCTCCCCAGATGACTTACTAATGCATAATATCAGAGTATATCTTGAACTGATTTAGTATAGACACCAGTCTAACTCAAAATCTTGGCTCAACTCCCCAAGCAAGTAAATAACACAATTTGATGATTTTGTAGCTTTTCTCCTTTGCAATCATTGTCAGTTTCATGTGGGACTCTCTATGGGGATAAAGAATTATAGGCCAGTTTTCCAGAGCTAGAAGCTTGTCCACCAGTATTTCACACAAGCAAAATTCACTTCCAATTTGATCAAAAGCAAACTTCTTGTCTACATCTTCTGACACCAAAACTATGGGATAGTCTATAGAAGTGTTGCAGATGTCAAGTGTAAATACTCTTCTGGAAAAGATTACTGTAAAATTGTTTTCAGAAATGTAACAAGCAACTACCCACATCGATCACGTAAAAGAAAATTTGAATGTCTCGAAGATTCCTAAACCTTCCAGTACAGAAATGCAGGCCTGGAAATCAGTTTCCAGTTAGCACTGAAATCTGCCAAGCAAGCAAAGTTCTCCTTACCACCAGTGTAATGAGATTGGAGTTGCTCTTCACTTGCACAAAACCCTCAGTTTTACAAGGAACCACTTAAATTTTTGGTACACTTTCTAAGATAACCCTGTCTGAGAAGTCCAAGATACCTGGACACATTGCCCTCGGCGCAGAAACAAGCCCTGTCGTCTAGTCCCCTAAGGCCCAGCCACCTCCCGCTGGCCGGTAGCCCCTTTCCACATGCTGACGCACTGCCCATCCCTGCACCGTTGGCGACCAGTGCAAAGTACCAACCCAGTCTCAGAAACTTTGACTCAGTTATCAGGATACTGAGCACCCACAACTTGGGCGGTGGGTGGGGATGTCTGTCATGGCCCAGGCGATCAACTTTGAAGCGGGGTGTACTTTGCTGGTAGATATCAGCCCAGGACGCAGGCCATCCCACATTGCAAAACCACAGCATCAACAGCAGGAGCAGAGCAAAGTGCCGGGCGGGAAAAAGGAGAGCGCGAGGGCAAGACACGGTCACAAACAGAAGCCTGCGTGTAAGAAAGTACCCTAACCGCACGCACCCGGGAGGCAGGGGTGCTGGGACGGCGAGCGCTAGGCAGCAGCCACAGGGCAGCAGCCAGCGGCGCAGGCGGCGGCAATGTCAGGAGGGCGCAGCTGGGGGCGGGCGGCCGCCAAAGCCACCACCCCGCCCCCAGGTGAGGGACGCCACCCCGCCCGCCCGCGCGGTCCAGGACGCCCGCCCTCCCCGGCCGCGAAGAGCGGCCGCCGGAAAGCACCGCGGCGTCCTGGAGGCGGCCGACAGCCCTGAACTAGCCCCGGTGCCCTCCTCTCCGCGGACCCCGCATCCCGGTCCCGGGCGCGTCTCCCGCCCCCACCCTCCCCCAGTTCAGCCCAGCCACCAAAGCCCCCAGCCAGGCCGCGGCGCCGCCGCCGGGCAGTCCTCAGGCCCCTGAGACGCCGCCGACGCCTCACCTCCTCACGTCCCCACGGGCGCTGCCGGAACAACTCCACCCAGCACCCGCGTCCCATCCGCCGCCCTGCGCTCAGCTGCGGGACCCGTAGCGTTCACTCGGCTGCCGCCAGAGCCTTTGGGGCGGGAGGGGAAGGTGGGAGGCGGAGAGGGGAGGAGAAGGGGGCGGCCGACAGGAAGAGGCGAGGGAGGGGGCGGGCCGAGGAGAAGTCGTGTCGGGAGCGCGCGCGTCCGGGCCCTCGGCGCGCCGTGCGCGCTCCATGGGGCGGCCCCCAGCTTCGGCCACGGCGCGCGCGCATTGCATCTCCGCGCCTGGGTGCGCTTGAGCCTGGGGCAGGGGAATGAGGGAATTATTAGTTGGTCCGCCCGCTCTACTTGACTGAATCAGATTTTTTAGAGAGAGGAACCCGAGAAGGGCGAGAGCTGCTCCGGGCTCTTCAAGGGCACCGCAAGGGGTAACCATTCTCTTCTGCCCACTCGCGTGGGCTCGGCGTCTCCGACCCGGGTCGAGCCGGGCTGTAGCCCCGCGGAGCGATTACTGAATTTAACCTAAAAATTGAGTTGGGGAGTGATTCTTTTCTTGTTCATATATCTGGTTTACATAGTTTGATTTTTTAATACTCAGTAATCATCACGGAAGTCACTTTAAAAAGTATTAATTTTTTTTTGTCGGTTACTCTTCTCGTGCCTCTTCCAAGGTGCCTGAGTGCTTACGAAGCTCTCGCTTGCCTTGTTGGTTAGGAAACTGCCCAGTACTATTATTTATTTATTTACATGAAGAACAAATACCCTCGTTTTCATTTATTTATCCTTAGAGGTAGTTGATGGGGGTGGGGCTACAAGCCAGGTAGAGAGAAACTAAATCAACTGTTTTTCTCTACAAATATTGTACTGATACTTGAGCTGTGGATATCATCCTTTCCAGATCCTGCTGCCAGAGGTTACCTGTAAATTTTGTGAATTTCTTTAGCAGTTTGTTTCTGTATAGCTTTGTGGCACCTAATATATTCAGCCTTATTTTCTGAGTTAATTTGTGGTATTTTTTATCCCACTAAAAAATCTTTGAACACCTACCCCATTCATTTTTATATAATCTCAATGCCTAATATAGTGCCTGATTAGTAGAAAGTACTTATCAAGAGCAGCAAGATTTGTGTGTGTCCGGTGCTTAGACCTCTAAAATGAATCATTTAAAATTCCCTTTTCTGTCCCACTTCCCTTGCCCTCATTCCCCCTCCTAGATCCAAAAGTTAAAGCCACCCTGAGAAATGTGATATTTGTCCAAAAGGCCCTCTTAGGTTCCATTTTTCCCTTTCCATAACCTAAATGTCTACAGATGCTGGGACACATCAAGAGTATTGCACCTATCCATTTTATGTCTTTCCTTTATCTGCTGAGCTCCTCTCCAGAAGATCCTCTATTAACCTCTATTATCTTAAGAGGCTACCTAGTCCTGAGCTTGACTCAATAAATGCTGGAAGTTTTTATGAATATTTAATAAAGCTAGGGTTAGAACAACTCAAACAACCTGTTGAGCCCCTTAGCAGAGAAACTAATTATAAAAGCCAACAAGTAGGCATTGTGCCTCTACTAAATATAGGACAATTAATGTTATACTGGACACCATAAAGCGAACAGATGAGATATATAGCTGTAGTTTCTCCTGATATCCTCTAACACAGGAGTTCTTAACCTTTTTTGTTCCATGTTCCATGAACCCCTTTGCCAGTCAGGTGAAACGAATACGACTGTAATTTATTTATTGTATACATTCATAAGTGAAGTAAATCATGCTAGATTTCAGTTAGAGGTCAGAGGAAATAAAGATAGTAAGTTGAATTTTTTCAATTCAAGCTCATGGACCCCCTGAAATCTTTTCCATGGACCTGGTTAGGAACCCCTGCTCTAACTGAAGAGAAGCTTTTTGACAAGAAGGGCATCACTGTGGATGATCATCTGCATTCAAGAAAAAAATTAACACACCAAAAAAAAGTTAATTTTTTAAATTGTTGAATATAAAACAAGTTTAGTGTTCCCCAAATTTGGTTATATATGCCTTTGAAAACAGTAATAATGACCATCATTTGTTGTTGACAGTTAACACTTCTATTATGGTGGAGTATGACATCTAAGACAAGGATAAGATTAATCCACGTGCCAGCTTGTTACAGGGAGAAGAAAAATTCTGTCCCATGTCCTCTCATCACCAGGGGACATTTTCAAAAGCTGAGCTGTTCCTCACAGAACCTAGATAAGAGATGTCACAAGAGAACCTAGATAAGAGGCAAGTCACAAGAGAAACTAGATAAAAGACAGTGCCGGTGATTTGGTGCAAACTCATCCCCACCACTGGGAAAACAATTCTAAAAACAGGCCAAAGAATTTATGATAAAGCAGTCTTCATATATGTGCAATGCTTACTTCTCTATCCACTGAGGCTTCCTTTGCATTAAGCATATCCCAGCAGCCCTAGAGCATTAAAAGACTGAAACTCCTATCTTTTGGAGAAGGTGTTATAGATATTTTAACACAATTCATAACATAACAGAAGCTTGTGTGACCCAGATCCAAATCTAGCCCACATGTTTGGCCTGCCATGGTACTTTTAAAAAAGCCAGCCAAAGTTAAAAGTCAGAAGATTCCACATGTGTTCCAGGCTTCTTGTCAAAAACTGGGAAATCTGGTGACAATGTGCTTACATTGACCCTGGTGACAAGCAGCTACAACTGGATAGCAACTAGCATCTTTAGACAGGACATCTAATCTCTCTTTTGTCAAACCTCCTACATATCCGATTGTGCCTTACTTTGACCTAATTCCCTCATTTAAGTCTGCAATCCCAAATTCATAATATCATGATATCAAAAAATTGGAAGCTAGTTGAATGTTCCACAAAAATGGAAGAGTTTAAACCATGGTATTTAATTCAGTGGAATATTATATAGCTTTTATAGTGGACAAGTTTGGTTGATTTCTCAGCTTGCATTTCCATCCCTCTGCAATTATAAAGCAGCCTAAGATTTTAATGGAATTAGACCCATCTCCAGCTCTAGGAATAAACCCTGATTGATACATGCTAATCAATCCCATCTCTTCACTTTACTCTGTCATTGTTCATGGATAGTTATTAAGTAGGACCAATCACAAGGAAGTCCGGATCTTGTATTTGAAATTTGGGAGAAGAGAAGTGCTTTCTCCCTCTTACTCTGGTTGGTGTAATGGGTGGACGTGAGTCTTGTAGTTATTGCAGCCACTTTGCTACCATGAGAGTAGCTACTCTAAGGAAGAAGATGACACATGGAGGATGGAAGAGCTAAATCCAGCTGCAACCTACCCCTTTCTCTTGATTTAACAATTCTCTAAGCCAATAAATTCACTTAGCTGTTTAAGAAAGTTTGAGTTTGGCATTTTGTTATTTGCAACTAGAGCTAAATTTTTCCATGCATGTTGCAGAAGAAAAAGCTATGGTTGCATTATCTGACCCTACCAAGGATACATTTCCAATAGGATGGAAAGGTGACAATCTAGGTGGTAATATTTTAGAGGGACTTGAAAGGAACTTGACCATCTCCCAAAAATCCTTCCCCAAAAAAACTGAAGAGAGAAAAATACATATATAAATAAATAAAGATTAAAAAAACAAATCCTTCCCTGACTAGGCTACCTTGTGCATGGGAACCCATCACTAATTTATATTTTACACAAACACAAACCCATGCACTTTGGCTTCAATCCTGTGCCCTATTTAAAATAACTCTCCCTATGAAAAGTAGTTAATAAATTCTAATCAATAATCTGGTATAAATAAGTTTATCAGATGACTTTTGAGTGGTTTTCTTGATAGTGGGAATATTTGAAAACACTAGGCACCTGCGGAACGGTGGAATCAAAGAGGTAGAAAAAGAGATGTAGAAGAGTCTAGAGATACAGGACACAAACTTTTATATTTCACAATTTTACATGGGACTGAAATTCAGAGTAATACAGATAGGTCACATTAAGTATATAATATAGACCAAGTCTATATTATAATCACCATTTTAGAGGTTGAATATGAATAAAATCAAACAATATATATTTAGAGATCAGAAAATTTCCTCAGCAGTGAAAGACACAGAAAGAACAATAAATGTCTTTTGAAAAAGAATAGCTAACCTATGACTTTCGTAATTTGGTGAGAAATAATAAGGCCACTGTTAGGAGTTATTGTTTGATGGGTACAAAGTTTCTTTTTAGGGTCATAAAAGTGTTTTGGTAATAAATGGTGGTTATGGTAGCACAACATTGTGAATGTAATTAATACCACTGAATTGTACACTTACAAATAGTTAAAATAGCAAATTTTATGGTATATATATATTGCCATGATTTAAAAATAATTTTTTAAAAGGACAGTAATGTGATTGTACATATCCCAGATGCTTAATGGACTCCAAACAACCCAACAGACCCACACCATGTTATAATCGAACTGTCAAATGCCAAAGATAAAGAGAGAATTCTGAAAGCTCCAAAAGAGGAGTAATGTGTCACATACGAGGGAGCTTCAGTAAGATTACTTGGCATTTTCTCATTGGAAGCCCTGGAGGCAAGAAAGCAAAGGGACAACATATTTAAAGTGCTCAAAGCAAAAAATTGCCACCCAAGAATTCTATATCCAGCAAAACTGTCTTTCAAAAAATGAGGGCAAGATTAGGTCATTCCTAGATAAAAAGCTGAGGGACTTTATCACCACTAGACTGGCCCTACAAGAAATGCTGAAACCACATGAAGAAAAAAAGATCTCCAGTAAAGATAACAACATGGGTAAATATAAATATCAGTACTACTGTATTTCTTGTTTAACTCCACTTTTTACTTCATACAGGATCAAAAAGGCAAATGCATAAAATGTGGTGATAAATCAATGGTTTTGAACACATAATGAATACATAGGAATTTGTGACAAGAACTACATAAAGGTGGGTGGATGGAGAGAAATGGGGACATAGTTTGTGTATGCTATTGAAGTTAAGTTGGAATCAAAGCAAATGAAATTATTACAGATTTAGTTGTTAAAGCCCCATGGCAATCACAAAGTAAATATTGGAGAGCATGCAAACTCATATAAACAGAAGGGGGAGTACAAGTTAGCAGAGGTGGGGGCAGGGGCAAAGGGGGTGTGCAAAATAAGTGTAGGGCTTCTATTTGGGGTGAAGGGAAAGTTCTAGTAATGGATGGTGTTAAGGGTACTGTAACACTGTGAGTTTAATTAATCTCACTGCTGAATGGTATGCTTAGAAAGGTTGGTAAGGGAAGATTGATGTTGTATATTTGTTCCACAATTTAATAAAGGAAATAAAGGTAAACTGAAGAATTAATAACAATTAAATACAATACATAATACTGGATGAGATCTAAGAAAGAAGGAGAAAATACTCAAAAGAACAGCAATGAAACATAAGAAAAATTAGAATATAGAATGTAAGTTTTTTATCATTGTTAAATTCCTTCAACTTGATAACTGCACTTAAGGTAATTTCATAACTGAATATCCTCATTCTTAGAAAATGTACATGGAAATATTACATGTTCAATGAGTGTGGTGTACACAACCTGCTCTCAAATGTTCAGACATTAGACAGATAGATGGATAGGTAGGTAGAGAGGTAGTTGATTAATAGAGATAGAGATATGGCAAAAGGGGGAAATGTTAAAATTGTTGAATCTGGGTGTCTGGGGGTGGGGGTATGTTAGAGTTCTCTGTATGGAGTTTATTTTATTTTTGCAACTATCCTGTAAGTTTGATATTATTTCAAAATAGAAAGTTAAAAAAAAAAAAAAACAGACTGGATTGAATAGTGTCATACAGAAACTCATGTCCACCCAGAACCTCAGAATGGACCTTATTTGGAAATAGGGTCTTTGTAGATGTTAATTAGTTAAGCTGAGGTTGTACTGGATTAGGGAAGGCCCTAAATCCAATATTACTGGTGTCCTTATGAAAAGAGGGAAATCTGGACACAGAAATAGTCACAGACAGAAAGAACAACAGAACAACAGATGATAAGGGAGGCAGAGACTGGACTAATATGACTATAAACCAAGGAATGCCTGTGGCTAGCAGAAGCTGGAATAGGCAAGGAAGGATCTTCTAAAGGGTTCAAAGTGGGCATGACTGTGCAAATGCATAGATTTTTAATTTATAGCCTCCAGAAATGTGAATGAGTACATTACAGTTATTTTAAGCCACCCAGTGTGTGCTATTTTGTTATAGCATCCCAAGAAAACTAGTATTGACACCTACCAAAGAATGATTTTCTCATACTTTGTACAAAGTATCTCAAATTCATTTCACCATCAGAGTCCTTTTCTTTGGTCTGGGGAAGCAATTTCTCTCTCTCTCCCTCTCTCTCCCTCTCTCTCCCTCTCTCTCCTTCTCTCTCTCTCTCCTCTCTCTCTCTCCCATTTTTTTTTAATGTTATTTTTTTTAGCTTTCCTTCAGTAATATACATTCCCTTTCTACCACTGTCATACCCATATATTGCACAGGTAGTTACAAATACTATGATGTGCTTTCACCTTTTCTATTTATTTCTAAAGATTTACAAACAACCCTTTTTACCAATTCTGCACAAATTAACCCTCAGCTTTCCAGTCTCTAACCTCGTTCTGTTTCCTGGTGACCTATGTTCTAATTATTAACTCCATAAGTTTATACAATATAATTAGTTCATAACAGCATAATTATACAGTATGTGCGTAATTCTTTTAATATGCTTTTGGATTCTATTTGCAATTATTTTGTTGAGAATTTTTGCATCAATGTTCCTTAAAGAGATTGGTCTGTAATTTTATTTTCTCACAGTATCTTTATCTGACTTTGGTATTAGGATGATGTTGTCTTCATAAAATGCTTGGTAATTTTCCCTCCACTTCAGTTTTTTGGAAGAGTTTAAACAGGATTGGTGTTAATTCTTTTCAAAATGCTTGTTAAAATTCACCTAGAAAGCTATCTGGTCCTGGACTTTTCTTTGTTGGAAATTTTTGATGACTGATTCAATGTCTTTAAATGTAATTGGTTTCATGAGTTCTTGTGTTTCTTATAGAATCAATGTAAGTTGTTTGTGAGTTTCTAAGAACATGTCCATTTCGTATAGGTTGTCTAATTTGTTGGTGTACAGTTTCTCATAATATCCTCTGATGATCCTTTTATTTCTGTGGGGTCAGTCATAAAATCCCCCCTTTCATTTCTGATTTTATTTATTTGCATCTTTTCTCTTTTTTTCTTTGTTAGTCTAGCTAGGGGACTGACAATTCTATTGATTTTCTCAAAGAACCAGGTTTGGTTTTGTTGATTTTCTCTACTGTTTTTTTGTTGTTGTTGTTCTTCTCAATTTCATTTAAATCTGTTTTAATCTTTATTTCTTTTGTTCTGCTTGCTTTGGTTTCTGATTAATTTGTGGTTCTTTTTCTAGTTCCTCTAGGTGTTCAGTTAGCTTAAGAATTCTTGGCTGGCAGTTTTTCAGTATCCTGATTGTATCATACCAGTATCTTCTTGCCTCCATGTTTTGTTGTTGTTGTTGTTTTTAGGTACTGGGGATAGGGATTGAACATGGGAACTCGTATGTGGGAAGCTGGCACTCTACTGCCAAGCCACATCAGCTTCCTTGAGTTGTTTTTTTTATTTTTTTTTTAAGATTTATTTTTATTTATTTCTCTCCCTTTCCCCCCATTGTCTGCTCTCTGTGTCCACTTACTGTGTGTTCTTCTGTGTCCATTTGCATTACCAGACAGCACTGGGAAACTGCATCTCTTTTTTGTCACGTCATCTTGCTGCATTAGCTCTCCGTGTGTGCGGTACTACTCCTGGGTGGGCTGCACTTTTTTTCACACAGGATAGCTCTCCTTGCAGGGCACACTCCTTGTACGTGGGGCACTCCCACATAAGGCACAGCACTTCTTGCGCACGGCAGTGCTGTGCGTGGGCCAGCTTACCACACGGGTCAGGAGGCCCTGGGGATCGAACCCTGGACCCTCCATATGGTATGGCAAATGCTCTATCAGTTGAGCCATGTCTGCTTCCCTGAGTTGGTTTGTTCATTCATTTGTTGTTGTTTGTTTTTTGTTTTTCAGGAGTACTGGGAACTGAACCTGGGACCCCCATATGGGAAGCAGGCACTCAATTGCTGGAGCCACATCCATTTTCCCATGGTTTCTGATGAGAAATCTGTGCTAAGTCTTTTTTTTTTTTAAGATTTATTTTATTTATATATTTCCCCCTCCCCCTCCCTCCACCCTGCTGTTTTTGCTGTGTCCATTCGCTGTGTAATCTTCTGTATCTATTTCTTTTCTGTCTTCTCTTCTCATTTTTTCTCCTCTAGGATTCACCAGGATTCAATCCTGGGAACCTCTGATGTGGAGAGAGGTTCCCTGTCAGCTGTGCTACCTCAGCACAGTTTCTGCTGTGCTTCATCTTGATTCTTCTTTTCATCTCTCTTCTGATGCATCATCATCTTGCTGCATGACTCACTTGCACAGGCACTGGCTCACTGCACAGGCACTTGCACAGGCCCTTGGCTTACCACATGGGCACTCAGCTTGCAGGCACTTGCAAGGGCACTCAGCTTAGCACACAGGCACTGGCTCACCATGAAGGCATGCTTTCTCTTCTTCTTTTTCACCAGGAGGCCCCAAGTATTGAACCTGGGTCCTCCCCTATGGTAGGCAGAAGCCCTATCACTTGAACCACATCAGCTTCCCCTGTGCTAAGTCATACAGGGCATCCTTTGCTTCTCCCTTGCTGCTCTCAGACTTTTTTCTTTATCTTTGGCATTTGACATTCTTAGTAATATGTGTCTTAGAGTAGGTCTATTTGGATTTATTCTAATTGGGGTGCCCTGTACTTCTTGGACACATAAATTTCATTTTTTTCATGAGAGTTGGGAAATTTTCAGTCATTATTTCCTTAAATACTCTTACCGCCCCTTTTCCCTTCTCTTTTCCTTCTGGAACTCCCATGACACATATTTCATTGTGCTTCATCTTATCATTCAACAATGTGAGCCCCTACTCAATTTTTTCCCAATACTTTTTTCTCTTGTTCCTTCTGTCTCTTCAATTTCAGCTGTTCTGTCTTCTGAATCACTTATTCTTTCTTCTATAATTTTGAGTCTGCTGTTTATACTTCTGATTTTTTTACTTTTTTTAGGAGGTACTGGGGATTGGACCAAGGACCTCATACATGTGAAGCAGGTGTTCAACCACTGAACTACACCCATTCCCTTTAATGTGTTTTTTGTTGTTGTTGTTTTCTTTTTTTGTTGTTTTTACCTTTTTTCTTTTTTTTATTTTTTCTAATGTGTTTTTTTAACCTCAACTATTGTGTCTTTCATTCCCATAAGGTCAGTTACTTTTCTACTCAGGTTTTCACATTCTTTTTTGTGTTCAGCCAGTAACTTCTTGATGTCCTTTATTTCTTTAGCCACATTATCTTTCAACTCTTTTATTTGATTTAGGAGATTTGTATCAGCCTTGTTGATTAGTTGTCTCAAATCCTATGTCTCATCTGGGACTTTGATATATTCCTTTGCTTGGGCCATATATTCCATTTTCTTAATATGGCTTGTAATTTTTTGCTTCTGTCTAGTCATCCGATTATGATGGTGAGTTTACTCTGATGCTCAATTTCTCTCTCTTATGTAGGGATTTAGTGGTGGGAGCCTATGTGTTACTGCTGTACTTTGAGTCTTGGTTCAATTTGTTCTAGCTCTTTAGGATTATTCCTGTTTAGTTGTTCAAATCCAGGCCATGGACTCAGTAGTGGTTGCAGATCTGCTTCCAAGAGCCTTAGGGAAGAAGGCTGTAAAGGTTTGAAAATGCCTCTCTTATTTATTTAATTTCCTCACATGCACTTCCTTGGTCTGCCAGCAGATGGGTGGTCTTCAGTAGCCCTCTCAGTTCAAACCATGGTCAGAATATGTCACTGCAATAATGTGACACAGGATCCTGCCTGAGGCTATTTTCTCAGAGGCTGTTCTCCAATCTTTGTTAGCAGCCCCCTCCCTTTTCCCAGGTAGAAAATTATTGCACTCCCCTCTGCATGCTCAACAACTAGTCCTGGTCAGTAGAGAAAGTGTTTAGAGGGTTGAATCTCTTTCATTCCCTGCTGGATCCCAGGGCAAAGAATGGCACAGCCCCACCCAACCTAGAAGGGCCCATGAGACACAGCAGAACAAATTTGTTAACCAAAAGCTGAACCCACTTTAGGCTGTGCGTCTCTCTCCCCTATCCTGGGGAGGTGGACCCCTGGGACTCCCTCTGTCCAAAGCCATGGCCATAGGCCAGAGAATTCAAAACTGTCTGCTCTATAGCATTTACCCACGGAGTTTTCCCATTAAGGCTCTTTTCCTTTGCCCCTACTGGTATGGGATGTTATTGACAGGGGACATATGGTTGACTTTGGATTTTGACCATATAAGAAATATTCCTTAAATATATATGTTTTGCATAAAAGCCACTTCAAAAGTTACAAATATTTTCATGTTGTAAAGGGAGGAAAATTACCACTTTCTTAGCTTCTGAGTCAAGGGAATTCCATGCCCTTCCTAACACCACCTCCCTGCCAGCTACCCCAGAGGTTTATTTTAGTCACCTCTCCCTTTGCCATGTAAAAAATAAGTTGAAATTTGAAAAAAAAAGATTTATGTCTAAATTACTATGAAAGAGTACCTGTCATAAAAGCAATGATTATTAAAGTACAAAATCTGTTGGTTTAGAATGTATTAAAAGATATCTAACACTATCACTTTCCAATTTCAGGAAGGGTCTTTAACTCCTTTATTTAAAAAAGGATTTATTTATTTATTTTTACCCCCTCAGTCCCCCCTTGTCTGCTCTCTGTGGCCATTTGCTGTGCGTTCCTCTGTGTCTGCTTATCTCTCTTTTGGTGTTGCCAGGAACCGATCCTGGGACCTTCTAGAGCAGGAGAGAGGTGCTCAATTTCTTTCGCCACCTCAGCTTCCTGGTCTGCTGCATCTCTTATTGTTTCTCCTCTGTGTCTCTTTTTGTTTTTTCATCTTGCTGTGCCAGCTCTCCACTTGGGCCAGCTTGCCCAGGCCAGCACTCCTGCGTGGACCAAGTTGCCACACAGGCCAGCTTGCGTCCACCAGAAGGTCCCAGAAATCGAACCCTGGACCTCCCATATGGTAGACAGGAGCCCAATTGCTTGAGTCACATCCACTTCCCCATTTAACTCCTTGATTTGATGACAGTAACGATCTCTTTGTGGAAGGTCAATAATTTATGACATTTCTATCTACATATAAAATTGCTAATAATTTCAAACTTCTTACCAAAAATCCAGGTTTTAGTGTTATTTTAAGTTAAAATTTAAAGTTGTGTTGTATAATTATATTACTAATTTTCTATTTCATAAGGTGAATAGTGAATAAATTGTGTTATTCTTTCTTTCGATATATATATATTTTTAAGATTTATTATTTTTTTATTTATTTCTCTCCCTTCCCACTCCCCTCCCCCCCGATATTGTCTGCTCTCTTGTATCCATTTGCTGTGTGTTCTTCTGTGTCCACTTGTATTCTTGGTGGCACCGGGAATCTGTGTTTCTCTTTTCGTTGTGTCATCTTCCTGCATCAGCTCTCCATGTGTGCGGCACCACTTCTGGGCGAGCTGCACTTTTTTTGCGTAGGGTGGCTCTCCTTGCAGTGCACACTCCTTGCATGTGGAACACTACTATGCAGGGGCATCCCTGTGTGGCATGGCACTCCTTGCACACAGCAGCGCTGCTCATGGGCCTGCTCACAACACGGGTGAGGAGGCCCTGGATTTGAACCCTGGACCTCCTATATGGTCGGTGGACACTCTATTAGTTGAGCCACGTCCACTTCCCACTTTTGATATATTTTAAATTGCATAATAATTTTAATTGAATTTCACATCACTGTGTGTCTACTTTGGATCATACCCTTCAGTCTCTCTTTTGTGGAACTGATAACTCTCTTTTGTGCCCCTACAACATCTAGTATATACTTCTTTTACAATACCTGTAACACTTTATTACATTTAAGAAATTACTTCATGACTATTTTTCTCTACTAGACTATGAGTTTTTTGAAGACAAAATCTTGTCCTTTTTTTTTTCAGTTTGTGGGCATTTGGCAAATGTTTATTACATGAACAATAGAATGAGTGAATGTACTCGCAAATACTTGTTAGAAATTACTGTAATTACTTTTCTCAATGAAACAGAGAGCTTAAATAATATAGCAAATTACTGACTTTCTTGATACTTGATCATAAATTAATCTTTATTTGTTTACAAATGCAAAAATGTTCTCTACATAGAGCAAGCAAGCATTTGATGAAAATAAAATCTATAGTACAGTTAAGGATCTATCTCAATATTTCTAACTTATTAACACTTAATGTTTGACCTAACCATATTTTTACATCTCTGTGCCAGAGATCCTTAACTGGCTAAACATCCATTTTCTCCTTCCACTTCAGTAACAGAACCTCAAAAGTATTCCTTATTAAAATGTTCACAGTGGCAAAGTTGGATATTTAGCTCAGATGATTTCAAAGGTAAATGTGGAAAGTGCAGCCTGGTTTCTCATTACAGCTTATAGTAAAATGTAAGAGAAAAGGGACAAGCTGAAAACTGAACTCCTGGGCACAAAGAAACCAGAAACTGGTGGTTTGGAAAATTCTGAGCTTCTAGAAAGTGAGTCTCCAGAGAATAATGCTCCATGTGAGAGTTTAATTGAACTTGGGACCAGTCATCAATTTCCATACAACTCAGGATTGGAGGTGAAGTTATCCAAGAAGAATCTGTGAAAAGTTCATTTGCCTGATGAGTTGGACACTTGTGTACTACCTGAAAAACTGAGAAGTTTTTTGCAAGATCTTTATGAATGGAACCACTGCCAACATGGACTAAAAGGAACAGGAATAAAGAAGGGAAAAATTGAAGGAAAAATCACTTCAAAGGCAGAACCATGGAAGCCGAGAACTGGGCCAAAGACATCTTAGGTCAAGAGAGCAGAAAGGGTAAGTGGAAAGGGTGAGTCTGCTCCTGCACTTAGAGAGGGTAGGCCTTCTTCCCCATTGTTCAGGAAGAATGCTGCCATCCCAGTGCTCAGAGAGGGTGGAGCCTGTGCTCCAGGAATTGCAGAGAGTCTGTCTGCCACCCCAATGCTCTGAGAGCTTATGCCCTAGTGTTTGCAGAGAGCTTGGCTGCCATTCCAATGATTGGAGAATGTGGAGCCTTCATCCCAGTGTTTGGGGAAAGCATCGCCACTGGGTAAGCACTTGGAAGTGGTGGGGCTGCCACTCCATCAGGCCCAGAGGACAAAATATTATTCCATAGATGACTCTCAGACTTTGAAATCGAATGGAGTATGCCCTGCTGGGTTTCAGAATTGTTTGAGACCCTTGACCCCTGTTTTCCTTCCAATTTTCCCCTTCTGAAATCAGAATGTTTATCCTATGCCTGCCCTTCCATTGTTTATTAGAATCAGAACACTTGTTCTTTAGGTTTCACAGGTCCACAGACAGAGGTGAATTATGCCCCAGGACTGACCACACCCACAACTGATTTTTTAAAAAAATTTCTCTCCCCTCCCCCCATTGTCTGCTTGCTGTGTGTTCCTCTGTGTCCACCTGCATCCTTTTTTTTTAATTTACTTTTTATTTATTTCTCTCACCTTCCCCCTCCCCCCAGTTGTCTGCTCTCTGTGTCCATTCACTGTCTGTTCTTCTGTGTCCGTTTGTATTCTTGTCAGTGGCACAGAAATCTGTGTCTCTTTTTGTTGTGTCATCTTGCTGCATCAGCTCTCCATGTGTACGGCGCCACTCCTGGGCAGGCTGCTTTTTCTTTTTTCACTCGGGTGGCTCTCCTTGCAAGGTACTCCTTGCACATGGGGCTCCCTTACGTGGGGGACACCCCTGTGTGGCATGGCACTGCTTGTGTGCATCAGCATTGCGCATGGTCCAGCTCACCACATGGGTCAGGAGGCCCTGAGTTTGAACCCTGGACCTCCCGTATGGTAGGAAGGCACTCTATCAGTTGAGCCAAATCAGATTCCCCCATAACCAATTTTGATGAGACTTTCTACTTGGCATTTTTTCTGAAATGACTTAAAACTTTTTAGATGCTTTGATGGAATTAATGTCCTTTGCATATAGAAAAACATGTCTTTTTGGGGTGCAGTGGGTGGAGTGTGGTGGTTTAAAGCTGTATGTACCAGAGGAAAATATGTTCTTAAATCTAACCCATTCCTGTGGTGTGAATCCATTTTAAGTTAAAACCTTCTGATAATGTTACTTCCTTTAAGGCATACTCCACAGTCAGGATGGATTTTAATCCTATTATTGAGTCCTTTATAAGAGAATGAAATTTGAACAGAGAAAGAGAAAGCCACAGGAAGCAAGAAGCTGAAATGGAGCTCACAAAGGAAGGAAAAGACAAGGAGATGCTGTCATGTGCCTTGCCATATGACAGAAGAGCCAAGGATCACTGGCAGCCAGCCCCAGAATTCTGGTCTTCAGGAAGAAAACATTTCCTTGATAATGCCTTGATTTGGGCTTTTCCTACTCTCAAACCATGAGCGAATAAATTTCCATTGTTTAAACAAACCTATTTCATGTATTTGTTGGAGCAGCATAGAAAACTAAAAAGGTCTGTACTCTCTCCAATGACAAAGAGCTTGCCAGGCCATCTCTTTCTGGGTTTTTTCTGGGGGGAGTCAGACATCAGTCATTTATGCCCCATCCTTCTCATCATAGTTCTCTAAATAATCCTGTCAGAAGTGAGAATAGGGCATAGTATGCACAGCCTGGTTTTCTCCAAAGAATACCTCTTTACCACTTCACAAATGCAATCAGTTTCCACTGCCTGGTCCTTATGGTTTTGAAGTTCTATCTAACCAGTGGAAACTTGTTTTTAAATTACTCCTTAGTGGTCTGACGCTTCTCTCTGAAATTTCACAAATGTTACATTTGGTGCTTGTGTCAAAATTTTCTATGCAACCTCCTGTTACATTTTACAGTATTCAAATAGCTTGTCTGAGATGTGTTTAACAAAGCGAAGATTATCACAATTTTCAAATAAAGTGTGCTTTCAAAATAGAAATCTTTATTAGCCAAACAAGAATATAAGCTGATAATAATCACAATATAATCACTAATTTGGTATTTTCTCTCTGATCAGTAGTTTCTTTTATTTCTTCAATCCTATTCCCTACTGTACCATGAATTCCTTTGGACCTTACGAACCATCTTCTATTAAACTCTTCGTCTATTTAGCTGCCCTCTTTAAAATCAAAAGCCTCTGTAAAAATCAAAAGCTTCCATAAGAATCAAAAGCTTTCCAAATGTATATGTATCTCCTTCAGTTTGTGAAATGATTCCAATGACTGCCTATTTTATACAGTTTTCTATTGAATTAAACTTCTATATATTTTGAAATTTTCTTTTCCAGACATTTTCTTCTTCTTCTAAATGGATAAGCAGAAAGCAAGGAGAAAAGACATTGTAGGCATGTAATAGGCCTGTGTACCTGGCATGACTCCCTTATTACATTTTCCCTCCAATCAAAATAAGATACAGCAACCTTTGCTCACCCCCATAACTCCACCTCTTGAGGGATATTACTTCAAAGTCCTCACCTTCCCTCTTGGTCAAAGCTTACCATATGATTTTCATTTGTTCATTTTAATGTAACTATTTTCATTCATTCATTCATTCATTCATTCATGGAACAAATATTTATTGTATTGACTAGGTAGAAGGTACTATTCTAGGTACTAGAGATATTCAATAAACGTGACAGAAAAAGTTCAGGCTCTTATGAAACTTACATACTTGTGAAAACTTGTGGCTAACCAGCAGTACAAAAAATAAAGTAATAGACATTATCATATAATGTCAGATAGTGATAAATGCAATGAAGAAAAATACAACAGTATAAAGGGATAGAAGGTGCCGTTTAGATTGGGTGGTCAGAGAAGGCCTCTCTAGGGAAGTGTGTTAGAACAGAGAACTTAATGAAATTTTAAGGTTAGTTACTAAAGGACTTGAGACAGCAGAGTGTGCTCTAAGAACAGTGGGGAGACTATTGTAGTTGGGGCCAGTGATTAAAGGAAGAGTGATAGGAGATGAAGTTGGGGAGGTAGCTAGTGGTCAAGATAATAGAGAGCCTTGGAAGCCATAGAAAAAAACTCAGATTTTTTTTTTCTAATTTGATGGGATGTCGTTGGTGAGTTTTGAGAAGAGGAGTAACAAGATCACAATGTTTTAAGTCTATCAATCTAGCTTTAATGTTGAGAATTGACTGTTGAAAAGCAAGAGCAGAAGCAGGGAGACAGAAACCTCATTTGGAAGACCAGATAAAAGATAAAATAGCTTGAAATAGAGTAGTAGTGAGAGAGCTGGAAAGAAATGGTTGGATTCTGGATGTGTGTTAAAGGTAGAGCCAAGAGGATTTGCTGATGATCTAAAAGTTAAAGAGTTGGGGATGATTTTAAGAGATTAGCTTTAGCAACTAAGTGAATGGTAGGAACATTGGGGAAAGAGCAAATTAGGGTAGGGAGGCAGATGCATAATCTAAAGTTTAGCTTTACATCTTAAGTATGACAACTGTTAGATATCCAAGTGAAGATTTTCACTAGAAAAATAGATATGTAATCTTGAGTTTTGGTCCAAGAAAGACATTTGAAAATCATCAGCATATAGATAGTTTTCTTTTTCTTTTTCTTTTTCTCAAACAATATCAAACTTACAGGCAAGTTGCAAGTACAGCACAAGGAATTTTTTCCAAGTTATTTGAGAATAATTATGCAACATTGACCCAACAATGACCCAATGAGAATGCTGAACCAATGCCCCCTAACACTTTAGCGTGCTCTTCCTACAAATAAGGACATTTTCCAGCAAAACCACAATAGAATAATAATGTCCTTTATATTGAAAGGATACAGTTCAGAATCATGGGCTGCTTTTAGTTGTTGTCTCTTTAGTCTTACAGTGGAACAATTTCCCTGCCACTTTCGAAGATTACAGGCCAGTTATTTTGTAGTATATCTCACGTGTTTCTTCATGACTAGATTCAGATTATATGGGAGCTAATGTGGCTCAGTGGTTTGATTTCCAGGTTCCCACATATGAGGTCCTGGTTTCAATCCCTAGCCCCAGAGCCTAAAAAAAGAGAAAAGAAAAGAAAAAAAGAAGATTCAGATTATGCATCATTGTCAATAATATCACAGAAGTTATCCTGTATTCTTTTTGCTTCCTATCAGATTTTGCACTATTTCTATATGTCGCATTATTGATGATGTTCATTTGAATCACTTGATGAAGGGGAAATTTTTAAGGCTTCTTCTCTTTAAAGTTACTCTTTTCCCCTTTGTAATTACTAAATATTTTGTGAAACGGTACTTTGAAACTATGTAAATAACTTATTCTTCATCAATCTGTCATTGTATTCATTTATTAATTTATGTATTGACCCTTGGTTTCTTGTTTTATCTAGTAAGTTATTGTTCCATATTTGGCCAGTAGTAACCCCTGTAAGTTGACTTCAGTGTCTTTTTCACATGCCCCATCATTCTTGGAACACTTTGCTTTCTGGCTCAACAGGCTGTTCCAGGTTCTTATTTTGCAGCCCCAGCCCTGGTATCAGACATTTTTCCGAGAAAGTGTGGGGAGTGGTATTTAGAAGCCAAGATCTGGGTGTAAGATGTGCTCATTGCTTTTGGGGCATTGTTATTCCCAGGCTCTCTCACTGGACATAGCTAGGAGAATTTAGATATAGATAGATGTAGATATAAATACAGATACAGACACAGATATAGATATAGATACACAGAGTTTTACATCTATGTCTATTTCTAGTTCTATATCTCCATATATATATCTAAAGAGAAAGAGAGAGAGAGACCATGAATTCATACAAATACCTCCAATCCAACACCACAGGGATTACTCTACTTTTCTTCTTTTTCATCTGACAGTGGGAAACCTGGCTCCAATTCTAATATATTTACTTATGCAACTAAATCCCCTATAATTAACAGATCAGATCATCCATTGTTACCATCACTCTCTTCCCCGCACAAGAAGCCCTCCCCATATTGCTTAGTCTTTGTGTCCTTGTTTTCTGCATGGATACCTAATAGCTCAGGCCAGGCTGCCCCTCTACATGGATGTGCTCTTCAACCTCCTCAGGTTACTAATATTCATACTGCACTTATCCCATTTTAAGCCTCTGTGACACACTCCAACTTGACCTTTATGCCTACCTTGCTCTGTTTTGGGAAAAAATCATTAAAGAAGGGAAAGAAAGGAAAGGAGAAAGGAAGAGCCATATATATACAGTTTGTAAAGCCTTGAAAATTGTTGACATTGCCTAGAAATGAGGGTAGAAAGAATAGAGCAGAAATGCACCTTGGGGAACTCCAACTTTGACATTTAGTTTGTCAAAGAAATAGAAGGAGCCAACAAAACAGACTGCAAGAAGAAGTCAAAGAGATAGGGGGGAAACCAGGAGAGAGAAGTTTCTTGGAAGTCAATAAAGAATGTGTTCTAAGATCAACTGTGTTGAATAGTGCTAAGAGGTCAGGCAAGATGAAGACTGGGAATTGAGAATTAGACTCAACAATATGGAGGGCACTGCGGTACTTAATGAGAGTGTTATCAGTGGAATACTGACAGCAAAAACATGAATAGAGGGGATTCAAGATAGAATGAGATATGATGATGTGGAATAGCAAATATAGATAATTCTTTCAAGTTTTTCTGTAAAGAGGAATAAAGAAATGGGATAATAGCTAAAGATCAAAAGAGAGTTTCTTTCAATTTTTAAAATTGAGCTACTAAGTATACTTATATATTGATGTCAATGATCCTATAGAGAAGGAAAAATTAATAGAAAGAGATGGGATCATTTTAGAAGCAGTCCTTGAATACAGAAGGAGATGGGACCAAGAGCACAGGATGAGGAGTTGGATTTAGACAGAAACAGAACAGTTCAACTTCATAAAAGGAGGAAGAGTAAGATGCAGGTGGGTAGATAGAGTTAGAGGTGAGAGGCTGGGAAAGTTCTCTTTTGATTGCTTCTTTTTTTCTCTAGCTGATTGGGAGGAGAGAGAAGTAGGTTTGAGTGGAATGGAGCAATCTGGAAGAGTGAAAGAGTCAAGTGACTACGGAAATGTAAAGAATTGCTGGGCAACACTGAGAGCCCACTTGAGGTTTGATTTTAAAGTAGGATCAATCAGCATTATTATTTGTTTTTCTCAGGTGATTCGGTGCAGGCACTGGGTATGTAAGAAGTTGTGCTTCACCTTGGTTGGATTTTGTCAAGCAAGTATAGAAAGAGTATCATAATGACTGATGGTGTGTCAGTTCAGCTCCTAAAAGAAGTAGGTCCCAGAGGTGAAAAAACTACCCTACCCTCTCTCATCAGTTCTCAACAACTTACCAGATTCCTTGTGATCCATTTCCAATTTGCTACCTAGAAGGGAGAATTTGATTGACCAAGTTTGGGTCCAAAATCCTCACTTGGTACAATCAACTCTTGCTAGAGAGTATGTTGTTATGTGCTACTAATATGGAAACTAAGTCTATTCTGCAGAAGGAGATGAAGATAAATGTGCCATTCTCTAAAAAAGGGGTAGAAAGATAGGAAGAGGGGTTATAAAAGGGTATCTCTATTAGATCTGACATGTATTTCTTACGTAACTTTCTTAGGTAATACTTGCTCTCTGTATATGTTGTTGCCTTGTCTTTAAAAACTTACTTTACAGCAATATTGTAAGAATTTGGCAATATAATATATATGAAACTTCCTTGAAAATTGTAAAGCCTTATACAAAGTCAAAGAATTAAAGCAAGAGCAAGGAGTCCAGATTTAATAAATCAATTGAAAAAAAACAGGCATAATAGACTAGAGTAATAAATATGGAATCAGAGAGATCAGTTAGGAAATTTTAGGAATAGTCTATTTGTAAGGATGTGGTACCAGCTCATAGCAGGGATGAGAAGGGGTGGTGGTAACAAAGAGTACAACATTAATAGTGATAAAGACCTAGGGTAGAATAGTAATAAAATACTTTATAATAATGACTGAAGTGATAAATGCACAACTATGTGATTATACGAAATACCATTGATTGTATACTTTGGTTGAATTATATGCTTTATTAATATGTATCAATAAAATTGATTTGTAGAAAAACCTTTATGCAATATGAGACATGCCATGTATATTTACTCCTTTTTTGGGTTATCCTCTGGACTCTGAATGAATCTATGAAAAATGAAGGAACTACTTTTCATTCAGGAATACCCTTCTGGGAAGAGATTCAGGCCCTTTGGTATGAAACTACTCAGAAAGAAAGAAAATAGAAAAATGTTAAAATGATACCTTTGAACCAGAATTAATTAGCCTACAGCAGGAGCATTTATTTATGAGAAGTACAATAGATAGCTAAGTATGATATTTTTGCCTGGCATCAAAAGACTATCTCGCCCAACAATACATTAATATATTCTCCACTAGTCATGCTATAGTAGCTAATGCTTAACTGTTTTGAATTAAAGGCACTGGAGGTTTCTATTATATATCACACACACACACATATATTTTATATAAATATAAAATCTTTAAATAATTCAGCAAGGAAAAAGAAGTTGTTTATAAAATGCCATCAGGGGAACCACTAGCAGAGAAGCTTTTAAGGGCACAGAGCTCATTGAAAAAGTAAAGCCTTAATACTAATCATTTTATCATATTATCTGTCTTTTGTCACCTTGAAATAACCAGAAAAAGAAATAATTTAGGACAAGAAAATTTTACTAAAGAAGCAAGAGCTCAAGAATGGTCTTAATCGGGGATTGGTAACTTCTGAGAAGTGCTATACCATCACACCTCATTTTCCACCCTTCACCTCTGGCTACTATGAATAATACGAAGCAGAACATTTGGAAATTCTCCAGGGCAATTATTCCCCAAATTTTAGATTCCTTCAGTGGAAGGAACTAGGAAGATGGGGAAATTTTTAGGAGGAGTAAGTTTAAGTGGAAGGGGGCAGAATCAGGAGTTATGTTTCAAATGTACTAAGTTTTAGATGCCTATTAAATATCCAAATAGAGATGTCAAGAAGACAGGTTTATGAAGTTAGATCAATGAAATGGGTTCAGGGGAGAGGTCTGAGCCAAAGACAAAAAATTTGTATTGCCAGTATATACGGAAAAGTATTTAAATCCATGAGGCTGAATGAGATCATGAAAGGGGAAGGGAGATGGAGAAGAGAAAAGAACCAATGACTGAGCCCAGAGGCTGAAGAGATGAGGCTGAACCCTCAAAGAAGATCGTGGAAGGCTGGTGAGGTAGAAGGGATATCAGAAGAGTGTGGTGGACTAGAAACCAAATGAAGACAGCATTTCTAGGAGAAAGTAGTGATTTCTAGGAGAAAAGTATTAAATGCTGCTGATAGGGACAAAGCTGATAAGAAATGAGAATTCCAATATCAGTCCTGAATTTCAAGGCAATTAAGGTAAAGTGTTTGTTTGCTTGCTTGGTTTTTATTTTTTATTTTTATTCTCGCCTCCCTCAGGTGGCTCCCTCGTCTGTCTGCTCCTCTTTAGGAGGTAGAGGGAACCAAATGTGGAACCTCCCACGTGGGAGGCGGGCTTGAGCCACATCCGCTCCTCTGCTTGCTTGTTTTTAAAATAGCAACTATAGAGGTGCATGTTTTATTACTTCCTTTAAGATAAATATACACTACTGTGTTCAAGAAGATTATAATCAAATTATTTGAGATCACTATAGTTCCCCAAATGGCCACATTTACTGAGTTCTTTTTATGTACTTCTGTGCTGGGTGTTGAGGAGACAAATAAGATACGAGGTCTGGAAATTAAAAATTGCTACCATATTCTGAATATTTTTTATATGCCTAGCACTGTGCTAGGCACTTTACAAATGGTACTTCATTTAATACTCACAGTAACACTTTGTGATAGTTATTTTTATGATTTTTAAGATAAAAAACTGAGGCACAGACAGGTTAAATAATTTGACCAAGGCATGCAGGTACTAGCAATAAGAGGGGGGACCAAGCGTGTGTGTATGTGTGTGTGTGTGACTGAAAACAACAGCCATTTATTAACTTGTGGTCAACAGTTTGGGCTGGGCTTAGATGGGCAGCTATTCTGGTCTCTGACAGACTCATTCACACGTCTGCAGTCAATTGGCAGGCTGCTAGGAAGTTCTACTTTGGGGATGGAGCTGAGGAGATGGTAATGACTAAGCCATCTGTCTCTCATCCTCTAGCAAGCTAGTCCAGGCTTATTTACATGGACTGGTAGGGTTCCAAGAGTGAGAGTAGAAGCATATAAGATTTCTTGAGGCCTAAGCTCAGAAGGGGAACCTGTCACTTCTGTCACATTATATTGGCCATAGCAAGTCACCAGCCTAGATTTAAGGGGTAGAGAAACTGCTCAATAAATATGCTCACAACACTTAGCACCGAGTAGGTGTTCAGTAAATGCTATTGAATAAATGATAAGAAGACTTTCAATCTCAATGTATGCAAAATTCATTCAGTGCAATCAATTGGCAAATATTTATCCCTCGCCTGTGGAGGGCTAGAAGCTTCAAACCATCCATTCTCATCTTGGTTTCAGAAGAGCAATTGAGGGGCCAAGGAAGCTAGGGCTGGGACAGCCCACTGATGAGTCATAGTGAAGAAGATCAGTTCATCCCAAAAAAGATCCTCTAGAGTATCATCAGAAGCCTAGATTCAGAAACCTGGCCCAAGCGTGTTCACCTGAATTGGAAGCCACATGTCCTTCACTTAGGGGTAGAGAAAGACTTTTAGTCCTTTGTCAGGCTATGGACAGAACTTCTTTGACTTAGAAAGAATTAACCACTATTTTAAGGCATAAATGATATAGAATAAATTGCACATATTTAAATTGTACAACTTTTATATGTTTTGAAATATGTATACATCTGTGAAACTATCACCACGAATGAAATTGTGAGCATTTCCATAATCTCAAAAATTTCCTCATGCCCCTTGGTAATCCCTCCTTCCTACTCCTCCCATCTACCCGTCTCAGGCAACTACTGATCTGCTTTCTGGCAATATAAATTAGTTTGCATTTTCTAGAATTTTATTTAATAAAAACTTACTTTATTTTGGTCTGGCTTCTTTCATTCAGCATAATTAAAAAAAATTTTTTTTCTGTGTTGTAAGTATGAATAGTTCATTCCTCTTTATTGCTAGTAATGTTCCAACTAAAAAGGTATATCACTATTTTTTATCCATTCACCTGCGGATGGACTTTTTGGGTTATGGGAGCCATGTTTTTAAAGTCAGTTTTGTTTGACGTGAAAATCTGTAATTTTATTTACCATGCAATATACTTCAGTTGAAGGAATTAACGACTTCTCGATAGCAACAGACGCAAAAAAGAACCCAGGATCTACCCCACCAAGATATTAGCATGCTTTTCTATCTGAATGACAACACCATTGGTGTTATGGAAGCCCAAAGCTAGGTGCTGTTCTTGATATTTCCCTCAGTTAGAGATCACAGAACCAATTAAGCGGCCACCGCCCAGACCTCACCCACCCCCCATCTCCTTCCTTAGGGAAGTCGTGAACACACACTAAGCAGCCACCTTCCAGCCTTCAGATACCCCACCTCCTGTTCTGTCTTGTGCTGTTCTGCAGCTGGGGGAAATGTTAAGTCGAATGGAAGTGCCCAGTCAGACCTTAACAAGCAGCCCCAAATACTAATCAAGGTGGGAAGCCCAGTGGGCAGAGCCCCTTTCCCTCAGGTGGATAAAAACCATTCTCAAGCAGTATAGATTTGTCTCTCTGCTCCAGTGCAAAATAGGGAGTGTGGCTCTGCCATCCATTGACCAAGACCCAGAGTAGTTTTCAGACACTCTGGGAGACTGGCCATGATGGGGCTACTTTCCCTGCTGTTTGGACTCTTTGTGCTGTGTAAGTAATAAAGAAGTCATTTGCTGAAAATTTCTGTTGGGTCCACGAAACTGTTTCCACAACACACCATAAAGCAGCTTGCTCCACACCCTCTTTCCCACCTGTTTTCCCATTTCCGACTTATCTCTCAGTTCTATCGATTTCATTTCTGAACTATCCCTTGGACCCAGACACTTCTCTTTTTCCCGCTACCGTCTCTTTCTTCAAGTCACCATCCTTTCTTACCTGACCTAAAGCTGTAGTATCCTAACTGGTCCTCCCCATCCACCCTTGCTCTCCCCTAATCCACTCTCCACATGGTAACCAGGGTTTTCTATTAAAAAAAAACAAAACAAGGTATCAGCTTTCTACCAAGAGTCCCCATCACTTCTAGAATAAAAAACAATTCCTTAATAAAACCTACAAAGCATTTCATCATCTGACCCCTGCCTTTTCGCCAGCCTCATAGTTTCACTAGTTCTCTCCCTCATTCTCTGCACATCAGGCACACTGACCTTTACAATCACCCCTAAATATGCCTACTCCTCCCAGTCACTGGGTTCTTCTCTTATTTCCTCTACCTGGATTCTCTCTCTTTTTCTGTTTGACGTTACCTCAACTATCACATCACCAGAGAAGTCTCCCAGAGTCAAAGGCAATCTACATGTATGCACCTAAAATTACAATGGTAATTTTACATTGACCTGTGACCTGTGTGATTCTTTGATTAATGTCTGCTTCCTCAGCACATAATACAAATAAATATGACAGAAAATCTTATCCTGAGATGCAGAGATCTTCTACAGAGGTCCATGGATGCCCTGAAACTGTAAAATTCTTTGTGCACTGGAAAGAATTTTTGTTTTGTTTTTTTTCTGTAGAGAAGGGCCACCGTATGTATCATATTTTCACCCATGAGAAGCTACAGACTCAGTAATTAGACCATTTTTAAAAAAAAAATCTAGTTGGCCTGAAGCTCCCTATTTAAAAGCAGAAGAGGAAAGAGGAAAAATGTGAATAAAAGAACGAATGCTCATCACATTATAATGTAAACGACTTACTCCACTGTGCCCTGGGGCTATGTTATAAAGAAAAGTTAGGAAAATATTAATTTTCCTCCTTATCGGTACTGCTCCGAAAATCAATGTTTTTACTTGGAAGATCAAGTGATTGCCTCCTAGACTCTAAATTATGCAACTGAGAATGGAAAGCCCATCTGGAATCCCCCATCCCTTCGCCATGGTATTATTCTAGACTGAAACACTGAAAGGTGGGAATACTTAGATACACAGACTACCAGAAGGAAGGAGAATGTGAGCCACAGTCTATGTCTCAAACCATCAATAGTAGAAAAATGAAGGATGTGTGCTAACTAGGCAGAGAATGTCTGCCAAAGCATCAGGGGGCAGGTGAGTGAATCCATAACAAACATGGAGCTGGCTCTCTCACCCTTCACTTTTCCCAAATACAAGGTAGGTAATCCTAGTTAGTGGGTGAGGGAAATCTAACACTTGGCTTGTGCTCTGCAGGAGGGCAGCACAGAGAGCTCTGGGAGCATTTAGGAGTAGCATCTACAGGAGGAGGGCTATGAAGGAAGACTTCCCAGAGGGAGGACATCTGACCTGCATTCAGGATTTTTTTAAGTTTTCATAAACCATCTAGTAAAACCAAGAGAAATCTCGCTGAGCAAAATTTAGAGAGCTGAAGCACAGGTAAGTGAATATATTTCCCCAAGAAAATATGAAACATATGGTCTGACATTTGTTTTGGCAACATGACAGAATATTTGAAATTGGGACTCTCCAGAAAAACAGAGAGCATATGGTCACTCTAAGCATACGGTATATCTTGGGAGCAGGCTCTGAGGTGTGAGAGGAATGAGCCAAGAAAGGGTGATGAGTGCACTGAGATTAAGCACAATGCCTAATATCATCAACGTTGACTGCAGAGAGTTAAAAATAGAGCCAAAATATAGACGCCAACCAAGATCCCCTGAAGAGTTTCCCACCACTCTCCTTTCTCTGGTGTGACAGATATTCACAGCCTCCAGCAACACCCAGCAGGTAAGCTTTAGAAGTGAGTGATGATGGGTTTTGAGGTAACAGCAGAAACTAGGGTCAGCGGATAAGAACAGAATAGTTGGGAAATAGGCAACAAATACTGATGCAGAGACACTGCTTACACTTCCTCTGAACTCCCACTTTCTGACAAATGCCAGCTATTTGTAACTATTTTACTTAATAGTTTATGTATTCTTTAAATACAAGATGAAGCCAAAATGTGTAATTATTTTCTTTTTAAAAGAGAAACAATATATTTAACCTAAAGAGTAAATTGATGAAATTAATTGCATTTTGGTACCACCTGCTTGATTCCTTCTTATACAAGGTATCCTAAGCACCTATGTTTAAAATAACTAGTACAATCGGAGTATGATACTTTTGTTTAGGTACCTAAACCTGGGACCTCTTATGTGGGAAGTTGGTGCTCAAAGGCTTCCCTGAGTTGTTTTTTTGTTTTGTTTTGTTTTGCTTGTTTGTTTTTGTTTGTTTGTTTTTTCAAGAGGCACCAGGAATCGAACTGGGGACCTCACATGTGGGAGGCAGGCACTCAACTGCTTGAGCCACATCTGCTCCCCCTAAGTATGGTACTTCTTGAGATAAAGAAAATAATTTTGGAAACCTAAGGACCTTCAGGAAAGGGAGCAAAGGAAGGAAAATCATTTAGACATATATATCAGGGAGGAAATAATTTGTAAAATTCAAATATCTAGGTGACTGATAAATCAAGCAATGGCAATTATTGGAGGGGGTGACAATTACTTTCAGATTTTGGGTTTGCTTCTCTGCATGCAGAGTTAAGTGGTTAACCTCATATATATACATACTGAAGAAAAATGGGCACTTCATTGGAACAAAAGGAGCAGATAATTCACATAGAAGAGACACAAAGCCAAAAAATATATTAAAAGGTTTTTAGCCTCACTAGTAATGAACAAAATTGTAAGATATCTTTTGTCCATCAGATTAATAAATACTAAAAGGAATGATCATAGCTTCAGCTGAACTAGGGAAGAGAGCAGAGCAACCAAGATTCATAGAGGAGTCCCAGAAAGAGATAAGCCCTATGTCTGGTTGCTCACAGCTGAGATGGTGATCCCAGAGGAGAAGGCTGAGACCTTGGAAGAAGTCAGTGGTCATCCTTCTTTGCTGCTTGCCCTGACAACAGGATCAACAGAACTGACTTTGGTGAGAAAGCACCTCTTATGGTCCTTGATTTTGACTTTTCATGGCCTTGGGACTGTAAGATTTTACCCCAAATAAATCCCCTTTATAAAAGCCAACCCATTTCTGGTACTTTGCAGCAGCAGTCTTTTGGCAAACTAAAACACTGAGCTTCTTAGATGTGCATATTCATGACTTTTGCTAAGTTTGGGAAGTTCTCTGCTATTATTTCTTTAACTATTCTTTCTGCCCCTTTCTTTCTTTCATCTCCTTCTAAGACCCATAAAGCATATGTTGGTGCATTTGAGGGTATGTAGCTGTCTTAGGCTAATATAACTTTTTTTTTAAGATTCATTTTATTTCTTTCTCTCCCCTCCTCCCCGCCATTGTCTGCTCTCTGTGTCCATTCACTGTGTGTTCTTCTGCATCCACTTGCATTATCCAGTGGCACTGTAAAACTGTCTCTTTTTGTTGTTGTTGTTGTTGCATCATCTTGCTGCATCAGCTCTCCATGTGTGTGGCACCACTCCTGGGTGGGCTGTGCTTTTTTCATGTAGGGCGGCTTTCCTGGTGGGGCTTGCACATGGGGGTGCCCCTTCACGGCAGAACCCCTGCATGTTGCGGCAGCACTACACATGGGCCAGCTTACCCTGGGGATCAAACCCTGGGCCCTCCATACGGTAGATGGATGCTCTATCAATTGAGCCATGTCTGCTTCCCTAATATCACTTTTAATATTTCCTTTTTCTTTCGGCTCCTCAACCTGACTCATTTCAAGTATCTTGTCTTCAAGTTCATTGATTCATTCTTCTGCCAGCTCCAATGTGCTCTTGAACCACCTGACCATTTTTTATTTCAGCTATTGTGGTCTTCAACTACAGTAGTTTTGTTTGATTCCTTTTTCAGATTTCTATCTCTTTACCTAGACACTCATATTGTTCATTCATTGTTTTCCTGATATCTTTCAGTTCTTTCTTTGTATGCTTCTTCATCTCCTTGAGCAGTTTTAAAATAAAAAATTTTAAAGGCTTTGTTCATTAAGTGCACATTCCCACCTTCTCCATTGGTGTTTTCGCTATTTTTATCCTCTTCCCTTTGATGGGTTGTCATTCCTATTTCTTTGTCTTATACTCTTTTTGGTGTACACTTTACATTTTAATAGTTTAAAATGTTAACTCTGGGATTTAATCCTTAGGATGTCTCTTTCTTGATTTTGTAACCAGCTGGTGATAAGACAGAGATTTTCTTGAGCTTCAACCCTCCGGTGAGGAAGATCTTCCCAGGGTAAATGCAGTGTACATCATTTTCCCTGTCTTTCTGGACCTGTGCCTTGTCCCGGGCTTTTGCTTGTTATTTGTTTTGGTGTTCTCCTCTTCATAGGAGTTTGGATGCCCCTCTGTTTCCCAGGAGACAGACCTCTCTATCCCAGGTATGTGAAGCCAGCAGGCCTTTTACCCAGATTGTCTGCCTCTATAGACAACACTCCTTTTGTTATCTCAAGCCACTTTTGCCTGGAGGGCAAATTCTGGGAGATGGGTCACCCCTGGGAGGAATTTCCCTGGTCAGTTCTTCCTAGCCAAAACAGGGCCAGAAACCCACGAAGTAGTCCCAGACTGGCTCCAACACACCCTGGGAATGGGCCACCATTCCTATTTCTTTGTCTTATACTCTTTTTGGAGTACACGCTACATTTTAATAGTTTAAAATGTTAACTCTGGGATTTTCTGCATCCCTGAAGAAGCCCTGCTTCCTTCAATCTCCACCATTTCTTCCCCTGTCCAGGGAGCAGCTGCTAGCCAAGGGCTGGGCACCATGGCGGCCTGCAAAAAGAGTGGGGAATGGACACCACTAGCTTTTAAGCAGGAAAAGGAATTTATAGTTCTTTACCATAATTATCAGCCTCTTCCTCCCACTCTTCCCTGGATAATGTACAGTGTTATTCTGACCTCTGGAGTTTCAAAATAATTGTTTCAGATAGTTTCTTTCTGTTTAACAGTTATATCGGTGGAAGGACTGAATCCTGGGGATCCTGCTCTGTTATCTTCCTTGGAAGTCAGTGTGTAAGAATATTTTCATAACCATTTTATGAACATAAGTATCCCCCATTGAAGCTTTCTCCATATATATCACCAGAGAATGGAAAAATCAAGGGTATAATGATACTAGGACATCATGATACCAGGATATTATGAAAGTGAAGCTAGATAAGAGGTGGATGTGTTCATGAAGGATGTCTATAAGGAAAAAGAACAAAGAACTTACACATGTTCCAAAGATGGATAGTTAGTGAGTTTTTTTTTAGGTCACCACTTTCATCGATTCCTTTTACTTTAAAACCTCTTCATCTTAAAACAAATATACAGGGAAGCAGACTTGGCCCAGTGGTTAGGGTATTTGTCTACCACATGGGAGGTCCGCAGTTCAAACCCCGGGCCTCCTTGACCCGTGTGGAGCTGGCCCATGCGCAGTGCTGATGCACGCAAGGAGTGCCTTGCCACGCAGGGGTATCCCCCGCATAGGGGAGCCCCATGCGCAAGGAGTGCACCCCATAAGGAGAGCCGCCCAGCGCGAAAGAAATGCAGCCTGCCCAGGAATGGTGCTGCACACACAGAGAGCTGACACAACAAGATGACACAACAAAAAGAAACACAGATTCCCATGCCGCTGCAACAACAGAAGCGGACAAAAGAAGAACACACAGCAAATAGACACAGAGAACAGACAACGGGGGGTGGGTGGTAGGGAATGGGAGAGAAATAAATGAAATAAATAAATCTTTTAAAAAAACAAAAAACAAATATACATAAATTTAGGGGATGTGGGATGGGATGGGATAGGGACAAAGATATTCTATTAGCAACTTTACTTTTAAAGTAAAGTTGACCTACTTTACATAAGTCAATGACTTTTTTTATCCCATCACCAGGGAAATATTGTTCACAATAGTGTCAATCACTAGAAATGTTTCAGGATTTCAAATATATTATAACAATCATTATTAAGTTTTGCAGGACCTTTCAAAATTCTAAAGTGTTTTGCTAACATCAAATAGTGTCCACAGAAAGTTGAATCAAACCAATATGATTCAGAGAGTCATTGTGGAACAAATCAGAAGATTTCCAAAATATTTGCACACAAAGGCATCTATTTTAGCCAGGGTTCTTGGTAGCAATAACAGAGACCAATTCTTGTTGATTTAAACAGAACAGTGGTTGATTAAAACAATTTTAGGTTAGACTCCAATAAAAAGCTTAAAAAAAAAAGAATATTGATAGTGCACAGAATTTCTGGGAAGACTGGAAAAAAATAAGCTTGAAGTCACCTATTGAACTGATCTGATGAGGAAGCAGGATGGAGTGATCAAATCTTTTGGTTTTTCTGGGGCTGAGGAAGAGTTTCCAGGAATTTGGGACTTTCCATGGTCAAACCAGGAAAGTCCTGGGCAAACTGAAAAAACATGGTTCTCTACAACTGGTTGCCACAGACACGAAGCACTAAGCAACACAGTTTGCTCTTTGGGCACTTTTTTACTGGTAATTTAACCTTGCAGTAACCTCTGCTTCACTATGGAAAGAGATAGAACACCATCCAGGAAGTGAACTTGGTCCAATGGATAGGGCATCGGCCTACTACATAAGAGGTCCGTGGTTCAAATCCTGGGCCTGCTTGACCCGTGTGGAGCTGCCCCATGCGCAGTGCTGATGTGCGCAAGGAGTGCCTGTCACGCAGGGGTGTCCCCCGCGTAGGGGAGCCCCACGTGCAAGAAGCGTGCCCCATAAGGAGAGCTGCCCAGCGCGAAAGAAAGTGCAGCCTGCCCAAGAATGGTGCCGCACACATGGAGAGCTGACACAACAAGATGCCACAACAAAAAGAAACACAGATTCCAGGTGCCGCTGATAAGGATAGAAGTGGTCACGGAAGAACACAGAGTGAAAGGACACAGAGAACAGACAACTGGGGGCGGGGAGGGGAGAGAAATAAATTAAAAAATAAATCTTAAAAAAAAAAAATTCCCCATTCAATCCAATGTCTACTTGGAGAGCCTACATCACATGTCTACACTCTAGCTACAAAGGAGGTTGAGAAAGTGTCTGGCATCTGCTTTTTTAGAGAGTCTTTGCTTGCCACCGAGATTTACAAGGTGAGGAATTCTCTAAATATGGAGAAGCTGGTCAGGTGGCTCCAGGAATGACCAACCTCCACTAAAGTATCCAAATTATTTTTAATTCTCTAATATTATTTATTTTAAAACAGAAGCAGCAGGTCATTTGGTGTATAGTGATTTCCCTGATTTAAAATTTTATTTTTTTAAAGTCAGATCAACAGACTGTTACTGCAATATTATTATAATTATTTGGCCATACAATAGATTATGCCTGTTATAGACTTTGAAACTATATAATGGACACAATCCGATACTTAGGTTTTTAAAACTTTAATATTTCTGACCTTTGTTCATCATAAAGGATTGTTCTGTTTCCATTACTACCCTGGAAAAAAAATTCTTCTATTTCTTAATATTTTTTAGAGGAGAAGAGTAGTGATACAAAAGTTAAAGTGTTTGCCAAGAAGAAATGGAATTTAATGGAAGCCTTTTGTCTAGGACACACCTTAAGAACACTAATGGACAATGTGTTCTGCACAACTCTTCAACCTTCACTATTACATTTATTGTGGTCAAGAGGTTTGAGCAAAGAATTTCAAGTCAGGACTTGTATATATTTTTCTCGGTTCTTCATTTCTTATATAAAGTGACCTTGAACAAACTCATCAAGATTTTTTTTCTTTGTATACTGAAGTAAAAATTTGGAATGCCTATACTTAATTCAACATTCAGTTTTTGCTGGTAGATTGCACGACAAAATACTGGGATAAGAATTCTATCCTGTCTCTTTCACAATGTAATTTTGAATTCTTATCATGGCACTTAAATTCTCATGTCTCAGTTGCCTCAATCTATAAAAGGTAATAATATCTGCATTATCTACCTTAAAGGGCTGTAAACACCAAAAGAAATGTATGTGAAAGCCCTTAAAAAGTATAAAAGTATAAATGCAAAGTAGTTTTTATTGAATTACATCTTCCAACATTTAATGCTAAAAATGCAAAGTGCTTCCTTTGATTTTATCTAAAAAACATGTCCTAAACCTCTATTTTAAATTTTAGAAGCTAATAAAGAAGGTCTTTTAAATTTTTGGTTATCCTCAATGGCAGATTTTCAAACGAAAGATATTAATGTGGTTTTCTTTCATTTACTTTCTTTCAAAACTCCATTCTTTCACAAGTTTTCCAAATTACGGTTCATTAACTGTGGGTACTCTTCTAAGTATTTTTAAAACCTAAAATGTGGACGATAAATTCCCACACAGGAGAAAACAATGATTAATACAGCAGACAAAAAGTACTAGAATTGTTCTATTTAGAATAATTGCCCCCTTTCGGAGGCATAGAAGATAAACTAACTTTATAATGAGAGGGAACTAAGAGAAGGAGAATCTATTGGAAGAGATTTGGTTGACAAATATGCCTTATCTACTTTGTAAAATTACCAAGTGCCTAAGAACTAGAAAAGTACTCAGATACCTACTATGAAGAGGCCTCCTTGTTTCCTTAATCTCTAGTCCTTTAAATAGTGTCTGGATAATCTCATATTAACTCTTTGGAGCTGTAAATTTGTAGATCAAAAGCTGATGATATAGGACAGCTATGTGATTGATCAAGACACCAGAAATGCAAGCAGGCAAGTAAGATGCTTATTCTGGCTGCTTCATAATTTGGGCTCTACAGCAGGAAAAAATATCTCAAGCTCATTCCTTTACAAGAGTTCTTTCTGTCTCTCAACCTTCACTGTCTAAACTTAAATAGAGTTCCCTTCTATTTTTAAGCTTCTGTCAGCAATGTAAATGCTGAGTTTGGACACCAGTTTTTGTCTTTTATACATCAACACCTTTGTTGAAAACAAACTACACTGCCTGATAATCTCAAGTGGGATGTACCCTTCTGACTTTTTCCTCACACCTACTCTGAGTGTATTTACAAAGCAAGTTTGATTTAGGGTAAGTGATCTAAATTAGAAGATGGGGTGCTGTCTAATCCTCTGGGTGACCTTGGGCCATCTCTCAGATTCCTTTCCTAGAGAATGTAATATCGTTAATAAAGAAACTATGTAATCTGTCTTGCCCACAAAAAGTATTAAAAAAAATCTGTTGGTTAATGTCTTGATTTAGAGGTAGGATTTCCATTCAGAGCACTGGAAAGAACAGATCTTATTTGTAATGAAAAATATTCCACTCAGGATTGTTTATACATTAACTAAGAATAAAGAGGAATTTGACTTAGTTCTTCTTGACCATGCAAAATCTTACACGTAAATGCAACTAAAATGCAAATGATGCCACCCTGTGCCCTAAAGGAACTATAAAGATGTATAAGATGGGAAGCAGACTTGGCTTAACTGATAGAGCATCTGTCTACCATATGGAGGGTCCAGGGTTTGAGCCCCAGGGCCTCCTGACCTGTGTGGTAAGCTGCCCCACACGCAGTGCAGCTGCACGCAAGAAGTGCCGTGTCACACAGGGGGGTCCCCACATAGGGGAGCCCCATGTGCAAGGAGTGCGCCCCACAAGAAGAGCCGTCCCACATGAAAAAAGTGCAGCCCACCCAGGAGTGGCATCGCACACACGGAGAGCTAAGACAGCAAGATGATGCAACAAAAAAGAGATGCAGTTTCCCAGTGCCACCAGATAATGCAAGTGGACAAAGAATAACACACAGCAAATGGACACAGAAAACAAACAACGAGGGGGAGAGGAGGAAAAAAAAAAGATGTGTAAGAAATAATTTCTGTCCTCAGGTATCTTGCAGACTATTAATGGCTTGCTGTAACAGTTTCTGAACATTTTTAATTATCTAATTAAAAAAACAAGCAAACAACAACAACAAAAAAACAATTGACAGTACTTGCCTTGTAACATATTCAAAGGTATCGTAAAAATAACCATTGTAGTATTCTAAACAATGCCTCTGAAAGATTGTTATTATCAACTAAATTTTTGTCTTTATTTTTAAAAAGTCAACAAGTTTTACAAAGATATGTTAAAACAAAGGGTAGTTCTCGTTTCTTCTACCTACCATTTCCCCGTCTCCGAAGGCAACCATTTTTTTAAAAAAAGATTTATTTATTTATTTCTCTCCACTCCCCTCCCCGCCCATTGTCTGTTCTCTGTGTCTATTTTGCTGCGTCATCTTTGTCCGCTTCTATTGTTGTCAGTGGCACGGGAATTTGTGTTTCTTCTTGTTGCATTATCTTCTGTCAGCACTGCCTGTGCAGCACCATTCCTGGGCAGGCTGCACTTTCTTTCGCACTGAGCAGCTCTCCTTATGGGGTGCACTCCTTGCGCGTGGGGCTCCCCTACGCGGGGGACACCCCTGTGTGGCACAGTACTCCTTGCGCGCATCAGTACTGCGCATGGGCCAGCTGCACACGGGTCAAGGAGGCCCAGGGTTTGAACCGTGGACCTCCCATGGGGTAGACAGATGCCCTAACCACTGGGCCAAGTCTGCTGCTCTTTTTTTTTTTTTTTCGAGACACTAGGGCCAGGCAGTGAACCCCTGACCTTGTATGTGGGAAGCCAGCACTCAACCACTGAGCCACATTAGCTCCCCTGAGCTAGTGTTTTTCATTTGTTTGTTTGTTGTTTGTTGTTTGTTTTTAGGAAGCATTGGGGACTGAACCCAGGACCTTCCCTGTGGGAAGCAGGTGCTCAAATGCTTGAGCCACATCTACTCCCCAAAGGCAACTACTTTACACTTTAGATGATTCTCTTAATGTGTACCTCCAAATCTCTAAATAACATGCCTGTACTACTATTTCTTGTTCTTTTCATTATAGGAATTCTCTGCTGTCTTTCCTTGCTCCCATCACAATTAAACACACACTTAGTTTCCATTTCTCATATTCCCTTAAATGAAAAATGTTTTGTTTTCCCTGTAGATAATAATTTTTTGGCTGGGTATATATTTGTATTTGAATGTTTTATTCATTTTCTAATCCCTATTTCAACCAAACTCTATACCACTTCTCTAAATTCATGTAAGGTATTCTATATTATAGTTTTTTTCTCCTTACACAATTGTTATTTCCTCAAGTTTGCTTTCTTCTGCTTATTTATTTTGGTTTTCACTTTTCTTTTTAGGTTTTCTTCAAATTTCTGGTACTCAATTTGTTATTTGCTCATATTTAAGAGTAGGATACTAAAAGCTGATTGAAAGCTCTGAGCATATGTCAACTCTGAGTGTCACTGTGAGATGATATGGCTGGGTCAGTTGTTAGGGAACCCATGAATCGGTATCCTTAGCCATCCTCTTGGATTGGTCTGAACCTTATAGAAGAATCTTCCAAACTCCTGCCTAGATGGTTTAAGCTTGGCTGCTAGTGTCTTGGAGCCAAACAGGATAAGAGGATTTAGGAGACCGCAGCATTCAACACACATTCATATTCTCCCCATTTTTGGTACGGTAAACCTACATTAACTGATGACCATCAGCCTAGAGAACTTTCAAGTCTTTTGTGGGGGCATGGAATAGATTATCAGTCAGTAGCATAGAGGGGGAGACAAGATTTAGCTATCTGCTTCCTAGTTAGCTTTCAACCAATCTTTTTTTCACTTCCATTTTAACTCCCAAATTTTACTTCCATTTCCAGAGTTACACAATCCTAATTCCTAAGCTTTTTTTCTAAAATATATAACTTTATTTTTAACAATGGAATTAAATTGCACCACAGAATAAGGGCATCATGGCATTCTTTTTTTGTCCATTTAACAAATACAAACAAATAAAAATACTTTGTTTTGCAAAGAGACTACTGCTCTTTCTTTTCCAAATTTCATGGATGCCTGATGGGTAAAATGCATGCCCTCCTGTGAGGCTTCGCTCCTGATACAGATACAATGTGCACTCTCACAAAGCCTACCTACAGAGGCAGATTAGTATAGGGAAGACAAGGGAAGATGTCCTGTCACAGCTGGGACGCAGCAGAGATCATGGCCATGAGACCCTGCCTGGAAACATTCTGCAACTAAGCAAGCTGAGAAAAACCCACCTAGACCCTGGCCACGAGGTCTGATTTGGAACTCTTTCCAGAGTTTTCAATTAAGACCTGTCTGCGCCCTCTTTTCTTTTATTAGTGAGTCCTCCAAGACTCTCACCCCGGGCTGTGCCCAGAGGTTTGTTCCTTACGCAGCCCCCGGGAGGCCCTGAGATTCCTCTTAATCCATTAAGTCCAGGTCCCCAGAAGCTTTTTGCTTGTAAACCGCAGAATAGTCTCTGCTTTTTAACAAGCCTCCTAATGTCCAGTTTAACTGCAAAACTTGGTCCCTAGCAGTGGGTATAAAACAAGCTCTCTCTCATGGCCACTTTCTAAGACTTCTGCAAAAGTAGGCCAAAAGAAAAGTCCCTGCCAGGCCCTTTCCTAGTGGGAAAGCCCAGCTTTGAAGCTCTGGTCTGGAAACCAGACCCAGATGTCTCCCAAGACCTCTAAGGCTCTGGGGATGCACAGAGACATAAGCCTTCTGATATCTGGAACATGGAAACTGCTAGCATGGCTCCTGACTTCCAGAGCACTGGCTCAGGGAATAATGCATTCAAACAGATCTAGCAGGTCATGCCACCAAGACTGACAAATGTGTTTATTCTCCCCCAGGATTATGGGTGGCTTCTCCAGCATTCCAACAGACTTCTTGTATTAGTCAGGGTTCTCTAGGGAAACAAAATCAACAGAAGATGTCTGTCAATAATGTGAGATTTTATAAAATTGTTTCACATAACCATGGGAATGCACTAGTCCAAATTGCAGGCAGGTTGCAAACCAGAAGTTCTGATGAAGGTCCTTGATGAGTTCCCAGGAGACATTGGCTTTCCAAAGTAGAGCTGGAAATTCTCTCTCTGAATGCTAAAATCACATCTCCTTTTAAAGTCTTCAACTGTTTGGATAAGACATCACTCATTGCTGACAGCAATCTCCTTAGTTGATTATAGATGTAATCAGTCATCTATGCAATCAACTCTCTGAGATTAAGATCCATGGAATGTCCTTATATTACAATTGACCAAACAACTGGGCACCATTACCTGGCCAAGTTGACACATTAGCCTAACCATCACACTTCCCATTGTGGTGTCTTCTCAGGCATTGGGACAACCACCTACTGATGGTCTAAAAAGGAAGAGGCTAATCTTTTCCTGCCTCACCACATGGCCACAGTACAGCCAAGAGTAGGCTCTGTATGGACCTCTGTGTTCCAGTTAAATCTGTGTAAGAGGAAAGAAGTGTGCAGGCATATCTGAGAGCCACAGACCACCTGGTCATGTCTCCTTAAGGGATGAGGAAATGCACTACCAAACAGGTCAATTTTAAAAAGCTCAGGAAAATACTCAGAGGCAATACCTACAAACCCAGGCTTATTTCAAGGAAAGCAAGTAGAGGTAATAAAAATACCCTTTGGTATATCCTAACTCTAGAGAAGGACAGATCCTCCTAGGAACTACCTTTATTAGCCAGTCTGGCTTGGATATCTGTAGAAAGCTGCAGGAATATTCCCTGGGCTCCCAAACTTCCATTAATTCCCTTATAGAAATAGCCTTCTCAGCTTTCAACAAATGAGACCATTCTGCCAGGATGGAGAAGGTAAGGAGGGACAAGCACAGGGCCCAGAAACAGGCTCTCCTTTTAACTGTCACCATTAAAGAACCAGTCACCTCAGGGCCATCTGAATCCAGGCTCCACACCAGCAGGAACCTGGCCCCAAGCTGCTTCACAACCCAGATGGAGCTTTGCACAGGGAAGGATGGAAAGGACCTGACGCCACGCATGAACCACCAACCAGGAAGAGACTCGGGTGACCCTTGATATGGTAGGTAATTTCTTAATTAACGTGGGAGCCAATTACTCCACCCTAGCCTGTACTCCAGACCTCTCTAGCCTCGCTGGAGTCCTGTTATCTCTAGGACTGGGAAATAGGGAACCTCCCAACTGCATCAAGAATTCTGAAAGCAGCAGGTCCTGAGAAGAAACCACTTTTCCTTGAGACTTCAATGACCTCAGTGGGTATATACTGGAATTAGTATTTCTCATCCAAGGTCTGTCAAAGTCAAAATGGGAAACAAGCAGAGCTCTGAAGTAAAAGAGAATGTTGTAAGTTGTATATAAAGCACTGGGAACAATTTAGTAATATCAAATTAATAAACGAAAACTCTTAAATGAGGTCTATTCAAACTGTTAAAAAATTAAATATGCACTTATATACATTAATGAATATTCCTGGAGCCCAAATAAGGCTATGCAGGATGGAAAGGTCATATAGAAATCTGAATATATAAACTGTTGGGAAAGGGAAAAATTTTTCCTTAGCTCTTTGACCTACTCAGCCCCCAGGGTCTTCTCTTTACAAGAGCTACGAGGTAAAGTCTAGGTTTGACAGATTAAGACATTAAGAATCATAGTTTGTCCTGTAATCCTCCCATTTAAACTTTTTAATAGCTTTAAAATGAGAGTAACTAATAATCCAATTGTCAAATTTCATTAAGTAAAGGAAAAGTTCTTTAATACTATGGAAAGATCTTTTCTGAATTATAATTAAAACAAATTAAACAATTATAACATATTCTGGAACCTAGCAGTCAGTGTATCTTTAAAGTTATCCACAATTTTAGAATTTTGTTAAAGAGGTTTTAGCCTCCTGTGAAGGAAGGAAAAAGAACATTTCTTGTGTAGACTGTTTCAATTTTATTTAGCTTGTATGTAATCTTCCAAGGTTTATAGAATACCATTTAAGTAAATTAGCATATATGTGTTAAATCTTTAAGATAAAAATTGCAACTTCATGTTTAATAAAATTAAAGTTGAAGGGAAGATATATCTGTCCAAAAGTCAAATGATTGGCTTTCACAGAACAGAATGAGGAATGTAAGATGAGACTCTTAAATGGATAAAGGTAAATTTCATTAGTTGCAAATTGTAATTTAATGAGCTTATTTAGAGGTAAAGTAACTTAAGATTTTTAGTTATAAGGAGTTTGCAAAATCATTGTCTAAACTGAAGTATTTAAATGGCCAATTCCAGGAAGCCATTATTAATTAGAAACCTAAACTAATATTAATAACAAAAAATAACTCATAATAGGGAAACCTATCAGTCTGCATATTAAAGTGGTGGTAAGGAAAGATAATCTAAATTCCACTAGGAATCTTTGGTTTTCAGAAAATAATGGAGGAAGTAGTTTTTCTTATATTGTTAAAGTAATATACCTGTTCATTAATGTAATCATGGTGAAGGAGTAAATGTAAAAAGTAAAGTACTAAATAGTTAAGTTCATTTAACATGTTATAAACTGCATTGGAAGTATTTAGAAAGTATGTTAAAATTAGGAGATAGATTTCAATATCGTCACACTTTCTTATGCATTCAAACCAGGACTTCAGCACCCTGAATGGTGCCTCTCCATTTGAGTTATTGCCTAGGTTGGTCACTATGACCCCTAAAATAATAAAGATACTTACTACATCTGGACATGCTCCTGAAGTGGATGGAGAGTATGTTGCAGTCTCAGACTCCTGAGGCAGCCAATGATGGCTCAATATGGCCAGATTTACAATGGACACTGCCTCCAGACTGGCTTTTTTTCAAGTGCTGAAGGGAGCTATGCACTAGGTCAGTGAAGCCCTGGAGCCTCTCTCTAGGGCTAACAGTGCTGCAGCATGCTGACTATGTGAAGGACATACCATGTGGAGCAATAATTACCAGAGTGATGTGAGTAGAACTTAAACAAACAAGATTGGCATTATGACTTGCTCCCACAGAGAGACAATATGTATGCTATCGCAAATCTGGAGCCTAGATCTCTTAACTGCACCTCAAAGAGGAACTTGTGCATTGATTAGTATTAAGTATTGAACCTGTATACCTGATGATTTTAATAATATATCTTCTATTCTAGGTCATATGCAGAGGGATATTTTGAACATGCTAAAAGTCTTGGTAAATTTAATTCATTTTCTAAGTAATTAATGAAAGTGCCTGTAAGATAAAGAATGGTTCTCTTAAGTACTGTCTTTATTTTGCTTGCCATATGCTTTTCTTGTGGTTCCCTATATTGTCTTTGTGAATTTATGTCTATGGCAGTACCTCTCCTAGTTGTCCTAGGCACAACCACTGTCATGGGAACTGGCATTGGCAGTTTATACCAAACTGTCTACCACAATCTCTCCCTAGAGTTAACGAATAGTATAAAAGAACTCAAAGAAGAATGCTGTTTCCCATCAGCTTTGGGAGGATGCAGCCTCTGAAGGTACCTGACCTTTCTCACTCCAGTATGTCATGGCTGGCTCTCTTTTTGGGCCTGCTTACCACTATCTTCTTTATCCTTTTAGTAAGACCATGTATCTTAAATTATTAAGTTTATTTCTTCCAGAATCAACACCTTCCAGAGCAAGATATTAATTACAAGGTGATCTCATCTATCTCCAACCATGGTGCCAGACCTGTCTTCCCTCAACCTCAATAGAATAGCCAGAGAATTTTATACTCTGTCAGGCAGGGACTACTTCCCCTAACGAGCATGAAGTAGTTATAGAAGAATGACCATCATCCTTCAGCTCCCCCTTAAGAATAAGGGTGTAAATCTCTGAGGAGGGAGTTGAGATAGGTTAGTATAGGGAAGATGAGGAAAGATATATTGTCACAACTGGGACCCAGCAGAGAACATGGCCAGCAGAGAACACGGCCATGAGACCCCACCTAGAAAGCCCCTGCTACTAAGAAAGCCAGAAAGACTCCACCAAAATCCTGGCCACAAGGTCTCTTTCTGGGGCCAAGGGGAAGCCCTGGATACCTCCAGACAAAAGGTCTCACCACTGGGCGGTGGACTTGCCCAGTGGTCAGGGTGTCTGTCTACCACATGGGAGGTCCGCAGTTCTAACCCTGGGCCTCCTTGACCCGTGTGGAGCTGGCCCATGCACAGTACTGATGTGCACAAGGAGTGCCGTGCCACGCAGGGGTGTCCCCCACGTAGGGGAGCCCCATGCACAAGGAGTGCACCCCGTAGGGAGAGCCGCCCAGCGCGAAAGAAATTTCAGCCTACCCAGACATGGCACTGCACACATGGAGAGCTGACACAAGATGATGCAACAACAACAACAAAAAGAAAAAATAGATTCCTGTGCCACTGACAACAACAGAAGAGGCCAAAGAAGACGACGCAGCAAATAGACACAGAGAACAGACAACCGGGGCTGGGGGTGCGGAGGGAGAGAAATAAATAAATCTTAAAAAAAAAAAAAGGTCTCACCATTGGCTCCCTAAAAGCTAACAGCTGGGGCAACCAATCAGAACAGCAAACAGCTGGGGTCCTTCCCCAACATTAGGAAAGGGGAGGAGGAACGATCTTAACAGGCCTAACCCAGGGCACCACGTGTGCAACTCATCCTGTAGCACGCCTGCAATCTTGGATTATGTACTTATCTCTTTTCTTATTTCTTAATAAACTTAATAAACTTGCCTACCCTATGGCCCATCCTTAAATTCTTTTATGGAACATAGCCAAGAACCTAGAAGCCAAGCACCCAGAGTGTTCCACTAACACTACTAGCACACACAATTGTTACACTTTTTATCGAAAGGGCTACATCTTGTTTAATATGCCTGTAAATACCATTTAGGTACAATACCTCACCTTTCCCCAATCCCTTCTTAATACAAGTTATAAATCTATTGAATTTCAAATTTTAAACAATTCCCTTCTGAGAAAGAAATAATCTAGCTTCCACAGAAGCTTGATCTGGAGGAGCCTTTAGCTAGTAATTGTTAACACCATGAAATTATGTGTGAGGTTTCAGCAAGAGAGACTATTTGTCCACCAGATACATCATGAAAGACAAGGAAATGGATAAAAGGATAACATGAAGTAAAATCTTTTTCTATGCCTTATAGACTATCCCTCTTTTCAAAAATAGAAATCCCTATTTAACCTTAAACTGTATAGAAACAGGATAGATATTTGATTCTGCAGTCACAGATCTGTCACTGCTCAGGGGAGCCTCCCAACACTGTGCTGCAAAGCTTCCAGACCACATGAAAATCTTAAAGCACAGAAAAGTGCTCTGCTTGGTCCCCAGGTCAGCCTGGGGACCCTGTGTGCCATCCTCCCCCTTAACTAGCAGTCAGGACCAGGTAGGCACAAGTCTGCCCTCTGCACAAATCTAACCAAGGATTAAGAATTAGCAAATAATTATAATTACTAAATCATTATATAGATGCCTTTATATTATAAAATAGCAAAAGGTTAATTCCGAAATTACTGAAGCTAGCTAGTGTGGCCTCACCTCTGTTTATGGTACTCTATACTTAACCTCATGCTTGTGTATGCTTACCTTTATGATGGGAATTCTAGATTGACTTTACTTTTGTTCGTAGATTAGGCTCACCCTTACGTACACTTACTATTGGGATGGAACCACTCCACCTTCCTCTGTTTAATATCCATATGGAAAACCTTATGACTGACCTCTGCTCTGTACTTTCCCATCTCAGAACCTTGATCTCTAAAAGTGACTGTAACTTTGTACTTCCTCCTGGCTTAAGATCCACCCCCAGTTAGTTAAACCCCTTAATGTCTATTAATGAAAGAACCTTGGGAAGCGAATGTGGCTTAACTGATAGAGTGTCTGCCCACCATATAGGAGGTCCAGGGTTTGGTACCCAGGGCCTCCTGGCCTATGTGGTGAGCTGGCCCATGCACAGTGCTGCCGCGCACAAGAAGTGCCATGCCACGCAGGGGCGATCCCTGCATAGGGGTGCCCCATGCGTAAGACGTGCACCCTGCAAGAAGAGCCACCCCACATGAAAAAAGCACTGCCTGCCCAGGAGTGGTGCTGCACACACGGAGAGCTAATGCAACAAGATGATGCAACAAAGAGACACAGATTCCCAGTGCCACCTGACAAGAACACAAGTGGACACAGAAGAACACACAGCGAATGGACACAGAGAGCAGACAATGGGGGGGGGGGAGGAGAAATAAATAAAAAAATAATTAAAAAAAAATAATGAAGGAACCTGTGTCCAGCTTCACCCCAATTATTCATTAGTACCTTGATATTATAAGATACTACAGTTTCTACAGATCAAGGTGTTTTGGGGCTGTCTAAGGCAACTAACATCCTTTGCTTGTGCAACCAAATAAACTTTTTCTTTCTTTGAAATAAAGTGTCTCAGGAATTGGCTTTAAAGATGCATTGGAGGAAGCAGATATAGCTCAGGCCACTGAGCTCCTGCCTACCACATGGGAGGTCCCAGGTTCAGTCTGGTGCCTCCTGGAGAAGAAGAGAAAAAAGTGAGCTGGCATGACAGGCAGGCGTGGCAAGCTGATGCAACAAGATGATGCTACAGGGAGACACAAAGAAGAAAACAATGAGAGACACAACAAAACAGGGAACTCCCACATGGGAGGTCCCAGGTTTGATTCCCAGTGCCTCCTAAAGAGAAGACAAGCAGACACAAAGAGCACACAGCGAATGGACACAGAGAGCAAACAGTAAGTACAAAACAATGAGGTAGAGGGAATGAATGAATGAATGAATGAATGAATGAATAAAAGATGCATTGGGAGAAAACCCACTTTTGCTTGGTATCACTAATGATGGACTCCCTCCCCACCTGAAGTTGCAAAGAATGATTCCTGGTACAACCACAATGTTCAAAGCCTTAGAACTTCCCAGTTTTTAAATTGGGAAAGAAAAACTCCTGTAGATTCAGAAGAAATATTCACTAAAACTTCACATATCTTGTATACCTGCTTTAACAACTCTAGAAACTAAGACATATATGCCAATCTTTGATAAATGTGATCAGAAAAGAACTATCAGTCCTTATGACCAGCAGCAAACTTCTTTCCTATGTAACCCATTTTTCATCAATCCACATTTTAAAAAAATGTTTATTTCCTGAAAACATCTGTGTGATGGTTTTTAATATACAACAAATAAAAAAGATTTAAGTAGATTATAAGGAAAACATCTGCTTCTAAGATATGAAATAATAGAACTCTGAAACTACCCCTCAGAGCCACACAATGAAAACAGGAGTGGCCTACAAAGAGCCTCCCGGCACCTGCTAGTTGACTTCTGCCACAAGGATCCATTTCTTTGGAAAGAACAGCACTATTGTTTCTAACCCTGTTAAAGTTTGACACATTGAGCCTGCTCCCTGCACTTGGCAAGGGAAGGGAAACCACAAGATGCCTCTGTTTGAGGAGGTCATAACTGTTGGGCCCGTAGCCTCTTCAGCTGGGAAAGGCAGTGATGGCAGCATTAATAATCTACCTGAACCTTCCAAGGAATATTTTATAACTGCATTAGTCTGTCATCATTCTACATAAATCATAATATCAGAGAAGAAGTCTGTTTGGGATGGGAAAATTGAGGAAAAATAAAGCAAGTCTGTTTTTCTTTTTTGGTACTAGCACAGAGTATCAATGTCACTAATCATTCCAAGGAGAAACATTGGAAACTGCTGGGTAGTGCATGGCTCTGTGCATGTGTGCACATGCAGGTGTGTCGATCTCAGAGCCCCCAAAGACTTCCATACAATCTACTTGGCAATTTTATAAAACTGCTCTTGGTTGTCCCACTACATCTTGGAAGCATCCACAGTTGCTCTGCTTCCATTGACTCTGCCAGTATGCTCACCACCAACAGGAGGATTCTCCCCATGCTCTGCACTGGGCTCCACCACTCAGCATTGCTCTTGTAGTCCATGCTGCCCCATACAATTGTATAGGTTTTGACAAAATGTATAAGGGCCTGAATCCATCAATGCAATGTCATGCAGAACAATTCCAATGTCCCCAAAATGCCCCATCTTCTACATATTCTTCCCTCTCCCTCCCCTCAGAACCTCTGGTGACCACTGCCTTTATATCAGTGTTACAAGTTCTTCCATTACTAGAATAATAAAGCCTACCTTAGTCCATAGTTGCATTCACCCTTATGTTTGTTCATTCCTCAATCTTGAGGATTTGGGGAGTTGATGCCCACTCTGCTTCCAATTGAGAGGGGGCTTAGATCCCATGAGCAGATGGGTGAACTGTCTTGTTTGCAGCTGTAGATACTCTCTGTTTTTTGGGATGGGAATTGTCCATTACCATCCTTTTGTTAGTTTTCCTGGGCAAATTTAATGATCTGGAGAGTAGGTGTTAGCTGCAACTCTACAGAGATTCAGGGCTGGAAGCTTTAAATTTCTGGGACACATATTTAATGAGTATAGTGCTAAATATACATTCAAATAAAAGGGGCATAAGAACTACGTATAGGAAAATTATAAATGAGTCCAAATCTGATAAATTAGGGGATAGGTTACCATATATTCCAAAGTAAGCCCACTGACAGGGTGTCAAATTCCTGGGGTTGTCTGGTCTGCCTATAGTTTCCAGATGTCTCTAAAGACCTCAGGAGGTCCCTTGTACGATGCACTGTTTACTGCAGCAGTCAGTGAGATCCTCCTAAGACGTGCATAAGTATAACCAGTGGGATGACCTCTTGACTCACCTTGAAATCTCTTAGCTATGAAAACTCATTTGTATTTAATATTTCCCCCTTTTGGTCAATGTCTTTTTTAAAATGCATTGCTCGTTGGTGCTTGGTAATAATGCCTTGGTGCCATGGAGGCTCATCCCTGGGAGTCATATCCCACACCAGGGTGGGGGAGGGGGTGAGTTTATATTCTGAGTTTGGCTTAGAGAGAGGCCATATTTGAGTAACAAGGAGGCTTTCAGGAGGCAACTCTTTGGCAATGCGTAATACTAGGCTAAGTTTCAATTTCACAAGAACAAGGTTCCCACCCACAGGAATGGATTAGATCTAAAACAAGTTTTTCTGGGGCACATACAGCTTCAAGCCACTACACCAAGACAGTGCTAAGGAGAAAAATACAAAGATTGGGGGAAAGAAATGAATGTGGTAGGAAGGGGAATTGCAATTTTAGACAGAGTAACATATGCACTTATCTACAGAAGAAAAATTGAGAGCGGGAACAGGAAGTACAGAGGCCCTGAGCAAGGAACCCAGTGATGATGAGTGTAGTAGAATATAAGATCAGAAGTGTAAGAGGGGACAAGGTATTGTAGGATCACAAAGTCATTATAAAAACTTTTACTTTTATTCTGAAATGACACAGCAGGGAGAAGAAAATGCAGGTCTATACTACAGCTCTTATTTCTGAAAATGGTCAAAAAGCCATAGGAGATATTTATTGCCTACTTTGCTATGAAACTATATTCATTTTGCTTTCAGCCAGATATTCTGTACCTGGTGGGGTGACCTATCCCTCATTCCTGAAAGGCATGAACCTTTGGTGGTCCTGCCAATATGGGTTGCTGTAGACTTCCATTAGCTTTAAAAAAAAAAAAAAAAAAAAAAAAGAACTTTTTTTAATTAGAGAAGCTGTAGGTTTACAGAAAAAATAGTGTAGAAATTGCAGAGTTCCCATATAACCTCATGCACACACTCAGTTTTCCCTATTTTTCTGATTTTTTGTGTCCTCTTTTTTCTTAGTCTAGCTAAAGCTTTGTCAATTTTGCTGTTTTTTTTCCTCCAAGAGCCAATGTTTGGCTTTTTAAAAAATCCTCTCTATTGTTTTTTATTCTCTAGTTTATTATTATCTCCCCTAACCTTTGTTATATCCTTTCTTCTGCTCACTTTAGGTTTTGCTTGCTATTCTTTTTCTAGACCCTCCAGTTGTGAGCTTAGGTCTTCTAGTTTGAGATCTTTCTTCTTTTATAATGTAAGCACTTAGAACTATAAATTTCTCTTGCAGCAGTGCCTTTGCTGAATCCAATAAGTTTTAGTAAGTTGTGTTTTCATTTTCATTTCACCTCAAGATATTTTGTAATCTGGGATGCAGATGTGGCTCAACTAATAAAGCATCCACTTACCATAGAGGAGGTCCAGAGTTTGAACCCAGGGTCTCCTGGCCTGTGTGGTGAGCTGGCTCATGCACAGTGCTGCCATGTGCAAGGAATGCCATGCCATGCAGGGATGCTCCTGCATAGGAGTGTCCCACATGCAAGGAGTGCACCCCACAAGGAGAGCCACCCTGCATGAAAAAAGCACAGCTTGCCCAAAACTGGCACTGCACACACGGAGAGCTGACGCAGCAAGATCACACAACAAAATGAGAGATGCAGATTCCCAGTGACACTGAGAATGCAAGCAGACACAGAAAAACACACAGCGAATGGACAAAAGAGAGCAGACAATGGTGGGGAGGGGGCGGGGGGAAAGGGGAGAGAAATAAATAAAAATAAATCTTAAAAAAAAGTCTTCTTTAAAGAAAAAAAGATATTTTCTAATCACCATTGTAATTTCTTCTTTAGCACATTGGTTGTTTAAGAGTGCATTATTTGGGAAGTGGGCGTGGCTCAACTGATAGAGTGTCCGCCTACCATGTAGGAGGTCCAGGGTTCAAACCCAGGGCCTCCTGGCCTGTGTAGTGAGCTGACCTATGCACCGTGCTGCCACGAGCAAGAAGTGCCATGTCACGCAGGGATGGCCCCCACGTAGGGATGCCCCATGTGCAAGGAGTACACCCTGCAAGGAGAGCCACCCAGGAGTGGCACTACACAAACAAAGAGCTGATGTAGTGAGATGACGCAACAAAAAAGAGACAGAGTCCCAGAGCGGCCGAGAATGTAAGCAGACACAGAAGAACACACAGCAAATGGACACAAGAGAGCAGACAACGGGGAGGGGGAAAGGGGAGGGAAATAAATAAAAATGAATCTTTAAAAAAAAAGAGTGCATTGTTTAATTTCCACATATTTGTGAATTTTCCATTTCTCTCTCTCTTATTGATTTCTAGTTTCATTCCATTATGGCCAGAGAAGATACATAGTGTGATTTTTTATCTTTGAATTTCTTGAGACTCCTTTTGTGACCTCACACATGGTCTAGCCTGGAGAATGATCCCTGTGCATGAGCAAAGAACGTGTATTCTATTGCTGTTGGGTAAAGGGTTCTATATATGTATCTCAGGTCTAGTTGGTTTAGAGTATGGTTCAGGTCTTCTTTTTCCTTATTGATCTCCTGTCTAGATGTTCTATCCATTATTGAGAGTGATGTATAGAGGCATCCTATTATTAGTGTAGAGTCATTTTTTCTTCTTTGATATCCATCTATATTTGCTTCATATATTTTGGGGCTCTGCCATTAGATGCATATATCTTTATAATTGTTACATCTTCTTGCTGAATTGATCTTTTCATCAGTATATAATGACCACCTTTGTCCTTTGCAACCTCTTTTTGTATCAAGTCTATTTTATCTGATATTTAAAAATACATACTGCAGTTCTCTTGGTTACTACTTTCATGGCATATTTTTTCTATCCTTTTTATTTCAACCTGCTTATGTCTTTGAATTTAAGGTGAGTCTCTTGTAAACAATATATAGTTGGGTCATACTCTTTTATCCATTCTGCCAAGCTATGCCTTTTGACTGGAGAGTTTAATCCATTTACCTATTAAGTCACAGCTGGTAATGCAGAACATTCTTCTGACATTTTTCTATTTAGTCTTGCAAGTCTTTAGCCATTTTTCACTCCAATTCTTCCACTCTTTCAAATTACTTGATTTTTAAAATATTATACTATATTGAGTCATTTCCCATTTCTTTCTATATATATTTTTCATATATTTTCTTTGTGGTTACCATGGATTAAAATTTAACATCCTAAATATGTAAAAATCATTTTTTACTTGATACCAACTTAACTTCAATAGCGTATACATACGCTATTCCTATCCCCTCCTCCGTTTTGGGTACTTGTTACAAATTATATCTTAATACATTTTGTGTCCCAAACCATATACTTATCATTACTTTTTATGAATTTGCATTTAGCACCTATAAGTAGTAAGAAGTAGAGTTACAAACTAAAAAATATAATACAATATTATTGGTATTTATAATTTCCCATACGGTTACCCTTACCAGAGGTCTTTGTTTGCATATGCCAATTTGATCCATTGTCTAGTGTCCTTTCCTTTCAATGTGAAGAATTCCCTTTAGCATTGCTTGAAGAGCAGGTCTAGTGGTGACAAACCCCCTTAGCTTTTGTTGTTCCAGGAATGTCTTAATCTTTCCTTCATTTTTGAAAGTCTCACAGGATATAAGGTTCTTATTTGGCAATTGTTTGCTTTCACATTTTAACTTTTTTATCCCACTGTCTTGGGATAAAAGACAGTGGTTTTTTGCCTGCATGGTTTCTGATGAGAAATCAGCACTTAATCTTATTGGGACTCTCTTATACATAACATGCTCATTTCTATTTACAATTTTCAGAACTCTCTTCTTGTCTTTGGCATTCAGCAGTTTTACTACTACGTGGCTGGACATGGTTCTCTTCAAGTTTATCCTGTTTGGGTTTGTTGGGTTTCTTGAATGTGCATATTCATGTCTTTCATTAAATTTGGTAAGTGTTCTTCCATTATTACTTTGAATATACATTCTGCCACTGTCTCCCTTTCTTCTCTTTCTGGGAATCCCACAATGCATATATTGGCAGACTTGATGGTGTTTTACAGATCTCTTCGGCTCTGTCACTTTTTAAAATTCTTTTTTCTTTCTGCTCCTCAGTCTGAATCACTTCAATTCTCTTGTCTTTGAGTTTATTAATTCTTTCTTCTGCCAGCTCCAATCTATTGTTGATGCGGTTTAGCAAAGTTTTCATTTCAGTCACTGTGCTCTTCAACTCCATTATTTATGTTTAGTTCCTTTTTTTAAAAAAAAAGATTTGTTTTATTTATTTATTTCTCCCCACCCTCTCGTTGTTTGCATTTCCTGTGTCTGTTTGTTGGTGCCTGTCTTCTTTTTTTAGGAGACACTGGTAATCAAACCAGGACCTCCCATGTGGGAAAGAGGTGCCTAATAGCTTGAGCCACCTCAGCTCCCTGCTTTTTGTGTCTCTCATTACGTTTTCCTCCTTGTGTCTTTTGTTGCATCATCTTGTTGCATCAGCTTACTGCGCCAGCCTGTCATGTCAGTTTGCTGTCTTGCTCATCCTCTTCATGAGGCACCAGGAACCTAACCGAGACCTTCCATGTGGTAGGCAGGGGCTCAATTGCTTGAGCCACATCCACTTCCCTGGCTCCTTTCTAAGATTCCTATCTCTTCTTTAAATTTCTCTGATGTCATTTGTTTTTTCTCCATGTTTTCCTTTAGCTCATTGAACTCATTTAGGAGAATTGATTTAGGTTATTTCACTACATGTTACATAGATATCAAAAGGAAAACAAAGGAAATTTTGAACAGTTTCATGCCAATATATTCTAAAACTCACATAATATGGACAGTTTGTTGAAAGACATAGCTAACAAAGCTCACACAAAAGAAATAGATAAGGCCAAGCCTAAGGGCTGTGACTCCCAGCCTTGCATGGCCAGGTCCTGGCAGGAGGCAGGAGATAGAACCCATTGACCACTGTGATTGTGCATGGAGGAACTGTCATCTGGCCTGCACAGTCCCAGGGCTGCTGAGTCTGTAGAAGCTGAAATCCATCAATCACCACTTTTCAAAATGCAATGGAATGCACTAGGTAATTTGACTGACACATAGGACATGCTGGACTTATATAAAGCTGGCCCTTTTGGAAACTATCACAGCATAAAGGGATTATTACTTTTGTATAATGCTGAATCCAAAGTAGTTCTGGTACAGAACCCTCAAAAACAATGGCTGCACTTACCTGCTGCCCAGTGTGTTGCAAAGGAAAAGAAACCATTTGATGCCTGTTCACCGCAACTTGGGATCCTTCATCATAAACAGTGGGAGCAAGATATTTCATCCAGGAGAGTTGTATCATCTAGTGCTAAATCCCAAGGAACTCTTGCAGGAAAGAAGGAAGAATCTGATCCTTTATAAGACCAATCTATTAGTTTGTATCAAACATTTAAGAAAATATTTAGGCAATAGGGAAAAGTTTTGATTCCAGTACCCCTAATAACTTCTGGTGTTTGGTTTAGAGCACTTTATTATGTAGCCATAAAAGGAGTGAATGATGTTCCTATACTGAAACTAATCAGGTTACCTGACAACATAGAGAACATTCTGAAAAATGCCCAGAGTTGAAATGCACTCATGGTATATACCTTGTTTAGATTGCCACCCCTTCCTGGCACACTGACTCTGGAAGAAACATCCCTTGCTGTGAAATATTGGCATTGTCGTGGCTACATGTCAACGCTTCCCCCAATTAAGGAGTACCTACAGGGCAGTATGGAAGAGACAAAGGAGCTTATCACTGAGAAAATGGAAAAGCCAAAGCTGGACTCACTGAAAAGTCACAAGAAACCAAAGAAAAAATTTCTTTTAAGAAAAAACTGGAATAGGACCCCTTATATAAAAGATTACTGAAAATTCATGCAATTTAACTTTTGGAGACCATGATAAAAGATATATCTCCTGATTATGTTTTTTTTTTTTTTTGGTTGCCTAAAAATACCAGTCCACTGAGGATTAAAGAACCAAGATACCTTTTTTAAAGTTAAATATCACCAGAAAAATTAGTGCTTTTGAAAGGAAAAAATGAACCCAATGTAAGAATTTCATATCAACACCAAGATTAAGCAATGATCACTCTCTTATAAGTTAGAGTTCTTTTCCAAGGTTTTCTGAATCATCCTAACTTTACATTTAGTCGCTAAGACACAGACTCAAATAACTGACATGGTCTGTAGAAGACAGGATATTAATACTGGTTTTTAATCATTATGTTGATCATTAAGTTTTTATTCGTATTCAGTTCTCAATGTGGAGACAAATTGTTATCAAAGCTGCCTGTGAAAAAGAGGGTATTTAAATAGTCTTTCTATAGAAACAGCATACAACAGTTACATACCAGATAAAATATAGACTTTATTTATTTATTTATTTTAAATTTAATGACAGTTGCCTACAGTGGCATTGGACCTGAACTTAGATGTTCAAAAAACTGCCATTCTTACCCACTTTGGAGTGAAACTACTAGGGAAAAGGGGAGAGAATTAAATAGTGCTTTAATATAGCACTAAAGCCTCCAAGTCTGTAAGTAAGGAAGAATGATATCATTTTTAGTCAGTGAAAATGGCTGTTATTTAAAATATATTATAGTGAAAATAGTTCTTGCCATCTTTAAATAAAAAACAATTGTCTATTTTTTTTTAATCTGAAACTGCTCTGGCATTAGGACTTAATTGCTTCCTGCTTCACAGGTTTTAGGTTCTACCGTACTACCAATTCCCCAGTGATCTTGAGGTATGTGTTAGATATGTCTTCCTCAGCTGGAAGTCCTTGTGGCAATTTCAGTGGCTGGATTCTTATCAAATGTTTAACCACTTTCAGTTTTGCATTCACTGAAGGGATATTCTTGTGAATCGAGGAGTATGTGCCTTTTCTAATCCAAGCATCTTTATTATCTCTTTTTCCCAATATGGACGGCCTTTTATACTTTTTATTCTGGTAACAACATGCAGTTTATGAGGGTGTTCTGGATCCTCACCATATTTTTCATGATCTGCAGGTGAAATCTGAAATACTTTATCTGGAATTCTTGACCTGGTAAATTTGTGACGAATCCAGTCTGTACAAATAAGGGCCTCCACCTCTTTTGTCAAAGTCTGTAGATTGTCTGGGGGTCTCTGAACTATGGAGCACAAAATCCCTGCCATTCAGTTTGGTGATTCTCTTCTTTAGAGATTGTGAGATGTAGAAGATAAACCAAATGAGTCAAACACGTCTTAGAAATGGACAGGTTTCTCCTCCTAGCGGAGTGGATCAGCTCACATGATGTGGTTGAGTGCCTGCTTCCCAACTACGAGGTCCCAGGATTTATCCCTTGTACCTCCAGAGCCCACAGCTGAAGGGGTCGAGAAGCTAAGTTTTTCAGTTGACATGCCTCAGCCTGAATGACCCCAGAGAAAATACAGACTTTATATGAAGAAAGTGGAATTAAAATTGAGACATATGTTTGTAAATAAGATGAATTGGTGGGAGGCAGACTTGGCCCAATGGATAGGGCGTCTGCCTACCACATGAGAGGTCCACGGTTCAAACTCCCGGCCTCCTTGACCCATGCAGAGCTGGCCCACGCGCAGTGCTAATGCACGCAAGGAGTGCCCTGCCACGCAGGGGTGTCCCCCGCGTAGGGGAGCCCCACACGCAAGGAGCACAGCCCATAAGGAGAGCCGCCCAGTGCGAAAGAAAGTGCAGCCTGACCAAGAATGGTGCCGCACACACGGAGAGCTGACGTAACAAGATGACCTAACAAAAACAAACACAGATTCCCGGTGCTGCTGATAAGGATAGAGGTGGTCACAGAAGAACATACAGCGAATGGACACAGAGAGCAAACAACTAGAGGGGAGGGGGGAAGGGGAGAGAAATAAATAAATAGATCTTTTTTTAAAAAGATGTATTGGTTATATGTTAATGAAAAAATTGACTGTTTGGAAATGATTTTTACCTGAAAAAAAGAACTAGATAACCTGAATATTAAATAAATTGTTATCTGTAGGCCCATATGGCTTCTTTGGTGAATTCTACCAAAAATTTAAAGAAGATACAATACTATGTCTTTGAAAACTCTTCCAAAAAAATTGTAAAGATTAGACTACTTTTCAACTCATTCCATGAAATTGACTTTACTCTGACACCAAACCTGATGATGATGATATAAGAAAACTAAGAACCAATATCTGTCATGAATATTGACACAAAAATTCTTAACAAAATGTTAGCAAGTTGAATACAACAATATACAAAAAGGATAATACATAATGCCCAAGACAAGATTGGTTTAACATTTGAAAATCAATCTATTAATTCATCATATTATGGGAATAATTTTTTAAAAACACTATATAATCATCTCAGACGCAGAAAGAGTATTTGACAAAATCTGATATCCATTCCTGATTTTAAAACTCTCAGTAAACAACTAGACAGGAACTCCCTTAAGCTTATAAAGGACATTTGTAAAAACCTTACAGCTATTAAGTGCTTTCCTTGAGATTAGCACAAAAGTGGTTTCTACCACTTTTATACAGTATTGTTCTAGAGATTCTAGTTAGTCTATTAAAGCAAGAACATAAATAAAAGGTATCTATATTGGAAAGGAAGAGGTTAGACTGCCTATATAATTCTTCAGGAGGAAAATTCTAAAGAATCCACAAAAGTTACTAGAACAGATAATTTGTTCATTAAAGTTGAAAGATAAAAGATCAATATACAAAAATCAACAGTATTTCTACATTCTAGTAACAAAATTTTAAATTAAAAAACCCACCATTTACAGTACCATCAAAACCGATTAACCTTTTGGACGGATGTCCCACCCTCTGACTGTGTCCCGGCTGGGGCGGGGCAGTGATGGCCTTGGCGGCTGCGACCTACGCCCAGGCCACAGGCCCCTGTCGAGGAGTTCGGGCGGGGGATGTACTAGCCGGGCGTGGCGCGCGGCACATGGAAGGTGAATGATGGCCTGGTCAAAGTACAAGTGGCTTTGGGGAACATTGCCAGCAAGACAGAGAGGGTGAAAATTCTGTACAAAAAGATGGTTCCTGAGCATGCCGCTCACCTGCAGCGCTTGGCCCAGATCTACATCCAGCTGCAGGATCAGTGTGTGGAGATCACTGAGGAGTCCAAGGTTCTCCTGGAGGAATACGGCAAGATTACAACGTTTCTCTCCAGTCTGTGCAGTGGGATGAGCTGCTTTGCCAGCTAGAGGCTGCCAAGCAGGTGAAACCAGTGCAAGAGTGATGGCTGCTCCCCATCTCAGGGTGGACCAGGGTGGCCAGGCTCCAGGGCCCTGTGCCAACTGCCACTATAGCAGGGCAGAGGCCCCTCTCTGTATATGGACCCGCAGTCCACCTGTTCACACTCAGCTGAGGCTCTGAGATCAGAGGTCAGGGGTTACTGTGATTTTCACCTCCCCTCCCCTATCAGCACCCTTATTCCAGTGACAATAAACTATAGATATATATTTTAAAAATTAATGTTGGAGGATGTAGCTAGTGGTTTGAGTGCCTGCTTCCCACAAACGAAGTCCTGGTTTGGATCCCCAGTACCTCCTAAAAAACAAACAAACAAACAAACAAACAAAACAAAGCAAAGAACCCAACTCTCATTGGGGAGTGGATGTAGCTCAGTGGGTGAGTACCTGCTTCCCATGTAGGAGATCCTGGGTTCAATCCCTGGTACCTTCTAAAAACAACAACTACTACAACAAATTATTAATGACTTCGGAACGCTTTTGGCAAAAGGTGTATAAGACCTCTACACTGAAAAATACAAAATATTGCTAAGAGAAATTTTACAAGACCGAAACAAATGGACTGATTTACAATGTTCATGGGTTGGAAGTCTCACAATACAATGTTAAGAGATTTGGTTCTTACAAAAGGAATTGCAGGGAAGCGGTTATGGCTCATCTGATAGAGCATCTGCCTACCATGTGGAGGGTCCAGGGTTCGATACCCAGGCCTCCTGACCTGTGTGGTGAGTTGGACCATGTGCAGTGCTGCCATGTGCAAGGAGTGCTGTGCCACACAGGGGTGTCCCCCACATACGGGTGCCCCATGTGCAAGGAGAGCCATCCCGCTAGAAAAAAGCGTAGCCTGCCCAGGAGTGGTGCCACACACACACAGAGCAGATGTAGCAAGATAACACAACAAAAAAAGCGACACAGTTTCTGGGTGCCGCATGACAAGAATGCAAGCAGACACAGAAGAACACACAGTGAATGAACACAGAGAGCACACACGGGGGTGGAGGAAGGAGATAAATAAAATAAATATTTAAAAAAAGTTAAATAAATAAATAAATAACAAAAGGAATTGCAGTTTTAGACCATAAATCTTAAATCATTATAACTAGGCTCAAACACATCTTTATTAATCAAAATAGGAACCATTTACAATCAACACATTTTTGCCAATGAGAAATAAGGTTTTTCATTCCTGTAGCATAAAAATCTGGGATTCGGGACTCAACAAACTCTTGGAAGGCATTATCTGCATCCTGCTGGTTATGAAAGTGTTTTCCCTGCAAAAAGTTGTGAAGATACTTGAAGAAGTGGTAGTTGGTTGGGGAGAGATCATGTGAATGTGGCGGATGAGGCAAAACTTTGTAGCCCAGGGAGGCAAAGTTGGCCCAGTGGATAGGGCTTCCGTCTACCACATGGGAGGTCTGCGGTTCAAACCCCGGGCCTCCTTGACCTGTGTGGAGCTGGCCCACACACAGTGCTGATGCACACAAGGAATGCCCTGCCACGCAGGGGTGCCCCCCGTGTAGGGGAGCCCCCCACGCAAGGAGTCGCCCCATAAGGAGAGCCGCCCAGCACAAAAGAAAGTGTAGCCTACCCAGGAATGGCGCTGCACACACGGAGAGCTGACATAACAAGATGACGCAACTAAAACATTCCCGTGCCGCTGACAACAACAGAAGCAGACAAAGAAGAACACATAGCAAATGGATACAGAGAACAGAAAACTGGGGGGTGGGGGGGAAGGGGAGAGAAATAAATAAAATAAATCTTAAAAAAACAAAACAAAATTTTGTAGCCCAATTCGTTCAACTTTTGAAGCGTTAGTTGTGCTACGTGCTGTGGGGCATTGTCATGGAGAAGAACTAGGCCCTTTCTGTTGACCAATGATGGCTGTAGGTGTTGCAGTTTTTGGTGTACCTCATTGATTTGCTGAGCATACTTATCAGAGGTAATGGTTTCTCTGGGATTCAGAAAGCTGTAGTGGATCAGACTGGCAGCAGACCACCTAACAGTGGCCATGACCTTGTTTTGGTGCAAGTTTGGCTTTGGGAAGTGCTTTAGAGCTTCTTAGTCCAACTACTGAGCTGGTCATCACCGGCTGTCACGTAAAATCCACTTTTGGTTGCACGTCACAATCCAGTCAAGAAATGAAAGTTTTGTTGTTGTGTAGAATAAGAGAAGACACACTTCAAAATGACAATTTTTTAAAATTTTTCAGTCAGCTTATGAGGCACACTTACCGAGCTTTTTCACCTTTCCAGTTTGCTTTAAATGCCGAACGAACATAGAACGGTTCGTCCAGCAATTTCTCAAGTAGTTTAAGAGGGTCAGATTCGATGACTGCTCTCAATTGGTCATTGTCAACTTCCAATGGCCGACCACTATGCTCCTCGTCTTCAAGGCTTTTGTAGTCTTTGCAAAACTTCTTGAACCACCACTGCACTGTACATTCGTTAGCAGCTCCTGAGCCAAATGCGCTGATGTTGTGAGTTGTTTCCACTGTTTTACCACCCATTTGAACTCAAATAAGAAAATTGCTCGAATTTGCTTTTTGTCTAACATCATTTCCATAGTTTAAAATAAATATCAAATAAATAGTAATAAGTAATTAGTAAAAAACCATAAAGTGATAAATGCATATTAAAATGATGTATAACAAAACTACATTTATTTAAGAATGTATGCCAATGCCAAATGGCAAGTTTCAACAATGCAAATCCGCAATTACATTACTTTGCACCAATCTTAATATCGGTCCTCCCCAAATTGATGTATAGCTTCAAGGTACAACCAGAAATGGAAGAGAATGCAGAAGTGACAATAATAGTGAAAGTCCTCATTTATTAGATCTGAATTGACATTTAGAGTCAAAGTACATCCCAAAATGGAAGAGAATGCAGAAGTGATAATGAGAGTCCTCATTTATTATATCAGCATGTCAATTCATAATGTATAAACTGAAAATTTTAAGTTAAAAATGACTCAGATCTCTTCATTTCTTTCACAATGACTTTTCTTCACTAGGTACCTTTGATCAAGGACTTTAAATCTCTTCAGGGGAGAATATTTACTTGCAATTAAGTAATTTTTTCTGTTTTATTTAAATTTTTTCATTTAAATTAAGTATTAAAGTTAATAGTTTTTATTTTTAAAAAGCACTTATAAAAGTAAGAACATTTTTTCCTCTCCTTCATGGGAAGATGTTCATCTAATGTTAAGGATAATTATTTCTGAATGGTAGGGTATGGATAGTTATTTTCTTCTTCATACTTTCCTTCATTTTTTTTTTACTTCCCATTAAATATAGCAGTTTGAAGCAAGTGTTCATTTTGTTTCTGCAACCAAAATGCCAAAATTGGGGATAAACTCAGAAGGGCTAAGTGTTCAAGAGAAGACTACAGTGGTTAAGAAATATCAACAAAATTTTGGAAGTTGGGAGTGGGTGGACTAGTGATAACTGACTTTGGTGACTTAAGAAAGCTAAAATCTAAGCCTTAACACATGAGGATGGTGAATGGGGTAGGAGTAAATCCAACAGGAAGAACGTTTAACTTTGCTGCAGAGCCCTGGAATGGATCATAAATTGCTGGCAAATATATCTCTGAAGGAGGGGTAAATGTGATGTTAAACATACAAGGATTGGTTGGATTATAAAAAGAAAGGTAATTTCCAGATAATTTCTTTCACTCTCATAGAGTCTCAACCAGTTATTCTCGAAATGTGGTCTCTGGACCAGTACCATCAGCATTACCTAGAATCTTATTAGAAATGCCAAATCTCGAGGCAAGTTCCAGACCCAGTGAATCAGAAACTTTGGTGGCGGGGAACAGCAACCTGTATTTTAACAAGTCCTGCACATTCTGGTGCATGTCAGAATTTGAGAACCAACCAGTAGATTGGAGGTTTACTGTCTGGAAAGTTTGAACCAGAGCAAAGGTGAACTCAGAGACATCAGGCATAGCTGAAGATGCGAGGAATCTACTGAAAACAGGTGGAACAAGTGAAAATTTGCTTATTATAAGTAAGCTTTTAGGATTGTATTAAGTTTCCTAGGACTACTATAACAAAGTAACACAAGTCAGGTGCTTCAAATAACTAATTTACTCACCTCTTCCAGCTTCTGGTAGTCTCAGATATTCCTTTGCTTATGGCAGCATAATTCCAATCTCTGCCTCTGTCTTCACTTGGCAGTCTTCTCTTTGTGTGTCTCATTGTTCAAATTTCCCTCTTCTTATAAGGACATCAGTCATATTGGATTTAGGGTCCACCCTTATCCGGTGTGAACTCATCTTAAGTTGATTACATCTGCAAAGACCCTATTTCCAAATACAGTCACATTCATGGGTACCAAGGATGAGGAGTTAAACATATATTTTGGGGGAACACAGTTCAACCCACCGCAAGCCCCCATGTCCCACTGGGCAACAAGAATGCTGGCACCCAGAGTTTCTTTCCTTAAAGAGAGATTAAAGTAGTATTACTTAATGTGTGGGCCACAGACTAGTGCCTGTTTACCAGTCTGCAACAAAATAAGGTGCTGGTGCCAGAATGTAAATCAACTGTGTCACTAAATGCACTGTTTAGTTCAATCAACCTCTCTCCCCCATAGCAAGACTTTTTCAATGAAGGAAGCAGTATGTTGATTTACATTTCTGGTGCAAGCATTTTATATCATCATGGACAGACATCTAAACTGCATTAGACAATTTCTTTCCAAGTAAATTAACCAGCTATTTGAACCATGTCTGATATCCCTACAGTGTGGCCCACCAGTTTGACAAGCTCCAAGCACACAGATATTCTGATAAGCATTTTAGTGCCTAACTCTTAAATACAAATGGAGAGCCAAGAATTATCAGACATTTGAGGAAAGTCTCTAACACGGGAGAGACAAAAAAACAAAATGAAACAAAACAAAAAAAACACTAAAAAGGAACTTGAAGAAAACTGACCCAAGTAGGTAACAGGGAAAAAAAAAAATGACCATGAAAACAAAATCAAAGCCTAAATTTAACATCCCCATATAGACAAAAGAACAGATAGCACCTATGAAATAAGATGGTAAAGCAATTTTTAGAAAGGATATTACATTGGGAGAACAAGAAAGTGCTTTTGGAAATTGAAAATATAAAATTAAATAAGTAAAAGAGTTGGGATTACAGTTGAGGAAATCTCCCAGAAAGTAGAGCAAAAGATAAACTGAAGGAAAATGAAAGGAAGAAGTAAGAAAAGTATAAGGTCAGTTGAACCCCACCACCCAAATAATGGATTTAGAAGGAAAAGAAAAAAGCATGGAAGGAAATGTTCATGAAATATACAACAAAATTTCCTATAGCTGAAGGATAAATTTTCAGACTGAATGAGCCCATTGAGTTTCCAGCACAACAAATGAAAAAGGCCCACTCCAAGGCATATCATTGTCAAATTTCTGATGAAGAAAAGATCTCAAAGGCTTTCAGGAATAAACAGTGTCACACGCAAAGTGTAAGGAATCAAAATGTCTTCAGACTTCTCAGCAGCAATGCTTGAAGCTAAAAACCACTGAAAACAGTATGAAGGAATATTATTTCTAACTTAAAATTCTATCCCCACCAAACTATCAGTCATGAATAAGGGTAAAACTAAGTTTTTTTTTAAAAGATTTCTTTTATTTATTTCTCTGCCCTTCCCTCCCCCCCTTTGTCTGCTCTCTGTGTCCATTTGCTGTATGTTCTTCTGTGTCTGCTTGCATTCTTGTCATGTGACACCAGGAAACTGTGTTGCTTTTTTTGTTGCATCATCTTGCTGTGTCAGCTCTCCATGTGTGTGGCGCCACTCCTGGGCGGGCTGCGCTTTTTTATGCGGGGTGGTTCTCCTTGCAGGGTGCACTCCTTGCGCGTGGGGCATCCCTATGCGGGGGACACACTTGCATGGCACGGCACTCCGAAGTTGCACACAGCAGCACTGTACGTGGGCCAGCTCACCACGTGGGTCAAGAGGCCCTGGGTATCTAACCATGTACCCTCCATATGGTAGGTGGATGCTCTATCAGTTGAGCCACAACTGCTTCCCACTAAGATATTTTTAAATATGCAAGGTATAAAAAAAATTACTTCCCCTGCATCCTTTCTCAAGAAGCTACTGGAGGACATGTTCCACCCAATGAAGGGAATAAAATGCTCAAGAAGGATCCAGATGGCACACTCCAACTGGGTAATTGAAGAGAGTTTGATAAAGGAACTGCTTACAGAGGTATGGACATGATTTAGGGAAGCAATAAGAGTGCAACACTCTGGGTCTAGTGACACCTGGTGACTGGTTACTGGACCCCAGAAACAGAGTTATATCAAGAGGATTACCTGACAGGAGCTGTGCTTCAGATAGAGGAAGGAAGGGGAATAAAGACTCCATTTTCACTGTCTTCCTCCCTCAGATCTATTGCTGGGACTCCTGTTGGCCAAATACAACCTAAGGTCAAAGAGAACAATTTTGGTCAGTCTTCAGGAAAAGCTCTTAACAGAGTGGAAAAAGGAGAGGGAGTCTGGGGAGCTCAGAGAGGGCAAATATGTATCGAAGGGGAAGATACAGGATACATGAAACTGGATCAGTAAAGCACAGGGGCAAAAGGATTTCTCAACTTAAAGATGAAGCAAAGTCCTGGAAACCTGCTCTGTAGTGGAATCCAGATTGGAACATAACATTGGAGAATTAGAGAGTGAATAAAATTTAAAAATAAAATAAAGAAGGAAGGAAGAAAGGAAGGAAGGGAGGAAGGGAGGAGAAAGGAATTCAGTGGATTACCTAATATGTTTGATGTTCTGAAAGGATTTTTATAATTCTTCCCCAAAGTTGGGAGAGTAATTTGTCATAGTAAACCAAGAAAAGGAACAAGGCAAATATTAACTATAGAGTAGAATAAAAATAGTATCAAAAAGGGAATCTAGGTCTTCATACTTAGTTCAGCCATGAATAATATTGTATAGAAAAACCATAATAGCAAACACTGAGTACTCATCTAATATTTTGACTAGTTGAAGGGATGGAAGAGGAAATGTATAAGTATATATGTGCCTATGAGTGTGGGGATGATAAGTAGTAGCAAATAGGTAATATCTAAAATTGAAATATCAACAAATAGCAATATAAGTATATTATTTAGAAATATGAGTATAAATACCAGAGGAACCTGCCCAAAGATTTGAAGGCAGTGACTCCTAGGGAGTGGATCAGTAGGAGACAGTGATGGGGAAGAAATGGGACTAAGGATTGTGTTTTTCATTACAAATCTTACAATGTTATTTGGCTTTTAAAACTATGTATATGTATTAATGTAATAAAAGTTACATTAAATTTAAAAACCAAAAAGTTGAAGATTTTTTCTTTGGTTAAAGTTAAATTAAATTGAAAGACCTGAAAGGATGAAAATCCAGGGCAAATCCTTTGGGCTAAGAAGTATTAGAACATGAGACATTAAAAAGAATTCTAAAATATGGGGATCTTCTTCAGAAATTTCCCTCCTAGGAAGAAATTTTTATTAAACAAATACATTCTGCAAATACTGTCAAGGATAGCAGCAATCAGAGTGGTCCTCCAAAGCATTCACTCAGCAGGTGTATTCGATGTTCAAGACAAACTCACTTGAGCTATAATATAACAAAAACAATAATTAGCTAACAAAAATTGAGCAGCTGCTAAGTGACAAGCTTGTGCTGAGCCCTTTAGTTACTTTGTATTATTTGAATATTCACAACGACCCCATAAGTCAGGTGTGACTATTTCCCCATTCTATACATGGAAAAACCTTTTAAAGGATGAGTAATTTGTTCAAGGTAGTGGTAAAGCCTGGATTTAAACTGTCTCACTCAAAAACTCAAGTTCTTGCAAACCTCCAGTGTATTTTCAACAACACCAAAAATAATCTGGTGAGTGGGAGCTGAGAAAGATTTGGAATCACTACAACTGCTAAGTCTCAAGGGAGGGCTATAAAAATAGAAAGAACCAAGAGAAAATCACTAAGGACCGATGGAAACTACTAAATAATGACATTACATTACAAAAGAATGCCACAGAAGGGTGTCACATGAGCTCTACTAGAATAAATCAAAGTACATGTAAATTAATTCGTGAAACATTTATCGAGTGCCCTCTAAATTAGTCACTGGGTTAGGTACTGGTAATACAAATATAATAAAAATAACAAATATTATAATAAATATAAATATAATTAATATAATATATTTGAAAATGAAAGGTTTGTTGGAAAATTGCCACAATTTGGAGACCCATATTCTGAGAGCATTCAATAAATGAATTTCTTAGAGGAAATTGTTGTTATACTATGACTGCTTCAGCAGAGGGCACCAGGTGACCAAGTTAGTTTTTTTCTTAAATAGTATCTCACATTTACTGAAAATAATCAAAAGACTTTTGTCAGATAGTGTGAAGGAGCTGGGCAGAGTACAGGGCTTAATGTTTTAAATGAAAGGCACACATCTGAGAGACAGCTGCAAATACTAAAGAGAATTGGAATCTGGGCAAAATTAATTGGTCCACAGGAAAAAAATAAATGACTCGATTTGGCTGCCAGGCATACCTGGGCCCTAGCAGCCTTTTTTTTTTTTTAAAAACAAAACAAAACAAAACCTTTTTTTCCTTTAACATAAAACTGGCATGTCTACTGCACGCAAAATAAATAATTCAGAGAAACATCTTTCTGAACTGCATAGTCATGATTTTCAAAAGCATATCAGGGAAGCGACTGTGGCTAAAGCAATTGAGCTCCCGTTTACCATATGGAAGACCTGGGTTCCGTCCCTGAGACCTCCTGGTAAAAAAAAAAAAGAAAGAAAAAAGGTGTCCTAGATCTGTGCAGTGAGGTGCATCCTCCTGCACTGCCAAGCGATGCACCAAAAAGAGGATAACACAACCAGATAGAAAAGAAAAATTTAAAAATAGTTTAAAGAATGTATATCAAATGTTCCAAAACTGGAATAAGCCATAAACCAAAGAAAATAGGTTTGAGATGTTGTGAATATTGGTGAGATCACTCAGATGCTTACACAATTACAGATTGTACAGATTGACTGATTCTGTTTATAAAATTATTTTCATTACTTATTTACAGGTCTCTATTAGGTTTACCAGGAAATGTCACTGTAGCTCCTAGTACTTGTGAGAGAAATGACTTAGGATAGTGGAATAAGCCTGGGCCAGGAACCAAAAGGCTAGACTTGGAGAACACCTTACACCTTCCTCCCCCATTCTTTAACTAATTATGTGACCTGAGGCAATTTACTTAATCTCTGCAAATCTCAATTTTCAGGCTTCAAAAATAGTGATAATTCCTTCCCTGTCTATAAAAGTGGAAATGGGTGGTGGACTTGGCCCAGTGGTTAGGGCGTCCGTCTACTACATGGGAGGTCTGCGGTTCAAACCCCGGGCCTCCTTGACCCGTGTGGAGTTGGCCCATGTACAGTGCTGATGCGTGCAAGGAGTGCCTTGCCACGCAGAGGTGTCCCCCGCGTAGGGGAGCCCCACGCGCAAGGAGTGCGCCCCATAGAGAGAGCTGGCTAGCGTGAAAGAAAGTGCAGCCTGCCCAGGAGTGGCGCCGCACACACGGAGTGCTGACGCAGCAAGATGACGCAACAAAAAAAACACAGATTCCCATGCCGCTGACAACAACAGAAGCAGACAAAAAAAGAACGCGCAGCAAATGGACACAGAGGACAGACAACTGGGGAGGGGCAAGAGAAGAGGGAAAAAAAAAAAAGAAATAGAGAAAGTGGTCAGGAAAAGATAGAGACATTTAAGCTAGGACCTAAAAGAGAGGTGGTGTTATAAGGCTGAAGCCTTAAGCTGGAGCCCCAGGAAGTAAGCACACAATGGAAAAAGAAGTAAGCCCCAGGAAGAGAGGAACCATGAACCCAGAGAGAAGCAAGACCCTGGAAGCCTGAACCCTTGCAGACATCGGCAGCCATCTTGCTCCAATGCATGAAAATAGACTTTGGTGAGGGAAATAACTTATGTTTTATGGCCTGGTATCTGTAAGCTCCTACCCCAAATAAATACGCTTTTTGGAACCAACCAATTTCTGTTATTTTGCATCAGCACCCCTTGGGGTATAAAAATGAAATTTGAGAGAAGTCTTTCTTCTTCAAAATGTTTTACCATTTTTGGAATTAAAATATCCCTGCATAAAACAGTTAGAAAATAAGCTACTATTTAATACAATACTAAATTGTACAGTGCAGAAAACAAATTCTCTGGCTAGAGATGAAAAAATAATTGGGACAGTCAAGAAATCTTTATGGTTCTAAAATTTGAGATTTTTTCCTGGCCTTTTAAGGATGAATAAGGTTTAGGAATGCTAATAAATTCAGATAGGTAAAAGAGTTGGTCAAGATCATGTGGCATATACTTTTGGGGGTTCTACTCAGCTTAAAAGAACTCCCCTTTATCCCCTTTCATTCAGAACTGACCCTGTTTCCACAGGAAGAGACACCTGGGAACCATGTTTTACTACAAGATTCCTTCTCTTGTGGCAAGACGGATTAGACTGCACTGGATGCTTGACCCAAAGCCAATCAAAATTGGTCAATCAAATTCTCTGTCTCAGGATTTCTGAATTGGGATTTAAAATAGCTAGACCTGTCCCAAAGCATGGCCAGAATTTTAACATATAAAATCAGAAGCCATAGAAAGGTGAAGAAGTAGAGATAGCTGCTCTGCAGAGAGGAGAAGCAAGAGCAAATCCTGATTTCTTGGTTCTAGAGTCTACTAGGCCCTTCTGGAGCCTCTCATTACATTCTTGTCCTTGAATTCTATAAAATGATTGTATATCCTTAAAGTAATATCCATTTTTTGCTTAAATTGCCTTGAGTTGGTTGCTGTTACTTACAATCAATATACCTTAGTCAAGTCAAGTACAGTCATGAAAATGAGTATGAGCACAATAGTCAGGGCTGACTTAGCAGTTCATTCCATACAAAGAACATTAAATATTTTGTGTGAACTATGTATCTTTTAAAAATAAATTTAAAAAAATATTTTTAAAAAGTACATTAAATAGGGAAGGAGAAGTATAAAACTAAGTACTAACTATGTACCATCTTCAGCAAGCATATGGTTAGTGGAGTATGATAAACAGAATACCAGAAGAGCAAAGGCATCCAAAGGACACTGATATAAAAGATTCTTAAGGTTGAGAATGTAAATGATATTGTTGAACAGGAAGACAGTAATGAGTCAGGCACTGGTACAATCAGGTAGGATTGTTTTCTGGAGATTATTTTGGCAATGGCTATCAAAATTCTTAAAATTGACATACTCTTGTCAACAAACAAGATTGGGGAGCAGATGTAAAGTGGTTGAGCTTCCCATGTATGAGGACCCTGGTTCGATCCTGGGTACCTCCTAAAAATACAAATGAAAAAATCAATTTTCAGGGAAAAAACAATTCTCTCAACCATTTGGATACCTACTTACCACATGGGAGGTCCCGGGTTTGGCCCCTGTGCCTCCTAAAGAAGATGAGCAGATGCCCACACTTGCTGCAGCAAAAGCTAGATGCCCGCACCCCAACGCATTAAGAGCTAGAAGCCACACCCTGCAGCAATGAGCAAATGCCTAAATGCCCAGATGCCATAATGCCAGCAGATGTCACAGTGAGAAACAGATGTGGCTCAGGCTGTTGGGCACTCTACTCCCATGTGGAAGGTCCCAGGTTCAGTTCCCGGTGCCTTCTGGAAAAGGCGAGCAAACAATGAGCAGACAGACAAGAGAACCATCTGGGCGAGGAGTAGGAGATAAATTGAAAAAAATAAAGTAAAAAATAAATTAAAATAAAATTTTTAAAAAACCATTTCTCATTGGGGAGTGGATATAGCTCAGTGGTTGAGTGTCTGCTTCCCATATACAAGGTCCTGGGTTCAATTTGTGGTACCTCCTTAAAAAAGAGAGAGAGAGAGAGAGAGAGAGAGAGAGGGAAAGTGCACACTATGAGTCAAGGGCTCTTTTAGGTCCTGAAAATAAAATACTAAGCAAGAAAGGCAAATTCTCTGCCTTCATGGGAAGTGCATTCCTATGGGGAAAGTGTGGAGGGAGAAACAATTTTTAAAATTGATTAATTACAATATGGTCCATAATTTTTAGAACCTTAACAAAGTAAATAATCAGACATGCACATAGATGTAGGTACAAAATTGTTGATATGTTACAGTGTTATTTGAGATATTAAAAATTTAGAAACAGTAATAAGGGATTAATTATTTAAGTTATAGTATCCCCAAACAATGGAGTACTATGTTACCATTAAAACATTTTTAAACAGCAATAGCTAATATTCATTTAGTACTTGCTAGATGTGGGGTATTGTCTCAATACTTCATATGGAGTAACTCATTTAATAAAATCCTGAGGTAAGTATTTTCATTATCATCTCCATTTTACAGATGAGGAAACTATGGCAAAGAAAGGTTAAATAACTCACTCAAAGTAATGTAGCTCATGAAGTGGTAGAGGTGAGATTTGAGTCCAGAAAACAACTTGATTCTGGAAGCTGGGGTCTTAACAATACCATATCTTGAAAAAATTCCAAAATGGGAAAATGCCCATAATGTAACTTTATTTATTTATTTATTTATTTATTTATTTAAAGGTTTATTTATTTATCCCCAACTCCCCATTGTTTTGCACTCACTATCTGTTTTCTGAGTCCATTCACTGTTTGTTCTTCTGTGTCTGTTTGTCTGCTAATTAGGTAGCACCTGGAACAGATACTGGGACCTTCCAGAGTGGGAGAGAGGCATTCGATCTCTTGAATCACCACCTGAGCTCCCTGGTCTGCTGTGTCTCTTATTGCCTCTCCTCTGTGTCTTTTTTTGTTGTGTCATCTTGTGTCATCCATGCGGGCCAGCACTCCTGTGTGGGCCAGCATCCCTGCACAGACCAGCACGCCATGTGGGCCAGCTCTCTGTGTGGGCCAGCACTCCATGTGGGCCAGCTCTCTAGTAGGGCCAGCTCTCTGCTTGGGTCAGCTCTCTGCTTGGGACAGCTTGTCTTTACCAGGAGGCCCCGGGAATTGAACCCTGGACCTCTTATATGGTAGATGGGAGCCCAATCACTTGAGCGACGTCTGTTTCCCCATAATGCAGCTTTAAGTTAAAAAAAAAAAAAAGCAAGATATTGATCTAATCTCATATGTAATGTGTAAAATTAAAAGTTATGCACATATTTCTGCATTGAAAAAGGATTAGAAAGAGATAATTCAAAATATTAATTGTGGGAAGTGGATTTGGCTCAACTGATAGAGCGTCCACCTAACACATGGGAGGTCCAGGGTTCAAACCCAGGGCCTCCTGACCCATGTGATGAGCTGCCCCAGATGCAGTGCTGATGCACGCAAGGAGTGCTGTGCCACACAGGGGTGTCCCCTGAGTAGGGGAGCCCCATGTGCAAGGAGTGCGCCCAGTAAGGAGAGCTGCCCCACGTGAAAAAAGTGCAGCCTGCCCAGGATTGGCACTGCACACACGGAGAGCTGACGCAGTAAGATGATGCAACAAAAAGAGACACAGATTCCCTGACAAGAATGCAGGTGGACACAGAAGAACACACAGGGAATGGACAGAGAGAGCAGACAACGGGGGAGGGGAGGGAGAGAAATAAATAAATCTTAAAATATATATATAACTTGTGGTTTTCATTAGTTATCTTCTCTGAATGCTAGGATTACAGGCCTTTATTTTCCTCTTTATCCTTACTATAATTCCAAAACGGTTTTGCACTTAAAATGAATTACCAACCAAAGCAGGTAAAATTTATGCCAAGGCTTGAAGGACAAAGAGAAATTAAGAATTAGGAGAAAGGGAAGTGGGAAAAGAGTTCAGGTTTACTACCATAATCCCTGCAATAACAAAAAGCAGGAGGGAAAACTAGTCTCTAGAAATTGCTACTTGGGGAAGCAGATTTGGCCCAACAGATAGGGCATCTGCCTACCACATGGGAGGTTCAAGGTTCAAACCCAGGGCCTCCTGACCCGTGTGATGAGCTGGCCCACGCACAGTGCTGATACATTCAAGGAGCATGGTGCCACACAGGGGTGTTCCCCACATAGGGAAGCCCCATGTGCAAGGAGTGCACGCCCCGTAAGGAGAGCTGCCCAGCATGAAAAAAGTGCAGCCTGCCCAGGAATGGTGCCACACACACGGAGAGCTGATACAGCAAGATGCCGCAGCAAAGAGACTCAGATTCCAGGTGCCACTGACAAGAATACAAGTGGACACAGAAGAACACACAGTGAATGGATACAGAGAGCAGACAACTGGGGGGGAAGGGGGCGGGGGAGGGGAGGAAATAAAAAATAAATCTTTAAAGAAAAAAAAAATTGCAATTTGTTGTTGTTGTTGTTTTTAGGAGGTACCAGGACCTCATATATGGGAAGCAGGAGCTCAACCACAACACAACATCCATTTCCTGATGAGAGTTGGGTTTTTTGTTTGTTAGTTTGTTTTTAGGAGGTACTGGGTTTGAACCCAGGACTTTTTACGTGGGAAGCAGGCACCCAACCACTTGAACTATATCTTTTCCTCCCCCCAACATATTTTTTAAAGAACGTATTTTATATTTATTTTTAAAAGATACTTAGACTACATAAAATGTTACATTAAAAAAATAGATTCCTATATGCCCGACTCCCCACATCTCCCACTTTTCCCCACATTAACAATTTCTTTCATTACTGTGGTACATTCATTGTAATTGATGAACACATTTTGGAGCATTGCCACACAGTATCGATTGTAGTTTACATTGTAGTTTACACTTTCTCCCACTCAATTCTATAGGTTATGGCAGGATATATAACAGCCTGTATCTGTCTTTGCAGCGTCATTCAGGACAATTCCAAGTACCAAAAATGCCCCCATATTACACCTCATTTTCCCTTTCCCTGCCTTCAGCAGCTCCAGTGGTCACTGTCTCCATATCAATGATATCATTTCTTCCATTGCTAGAATCACAATAAATCTATAGTAGAATGCTAGTAAGTCCATTCTAGTCCATATTTTATTCCCCAATCCTGAGGATTCTCTGGAATGGTGATGCCCACTTCACCTCTAACTGAGAGGGAGCTTCAATCCCATATGACTGACAGATGCACCTCTCTTGCTTGCAGTTGTAGATTCTCTTGGTTCCTTGGTGTGGTGGTTGTCCATCCTTACCTCCTTGTTAGTTGACCTGGGTTAGTCCAATGAACTGAAGAGTAGGTGTTGCAACTCCACTGAGCCTCAGCACCCAGCTGGCACATGGACAGCCCAGACAATCAAGTCTTTTGGACATACACCTACCAATTCCAGCACCAACTATAGGTTCAATAAAAGGGACAGAAGAGGCATGTGTAGAGAAGTTACATCTGAGTCCAACTCTGTCACAATCGGGAGCACAAACTCCAAAACAGGGCCCACTGGCAAGGCACCAAACTCTGCAGCTATCTGCCATGACCGTAGGACTTGGGTATCTCCAGAGCGCTCAGTAGCCAGACTATGGGGTAGTATTTTTACTTTGGCTGTCTATGAGATCCTACTGAGATGTGCCTAAGTGTTACTTCTCTGATGACCTCCTAACTCATTTCAAATTCTCTTAGCCATATAAACTCATACCTCTGAGCTGAGCTTTTGAATCCAGCACCTGGTACTGAGCTACTTTAGGAATGTCAGTGGAGCAGTTCAGTTACCAAGACACACCACAGTACAGGCAAATGCATACTACACAGCCAAGATCGTACCACTAGCTATATCAACATTTCAAGTCATCTACAGAAAACTCCAAAGCAATGCTTCAACTCAAGGATAAGTCTTAAGAATATAATCAACTTATTTCCAGCCCATGGGGAGAAGAGGCAGCCCCCATTATAAAGTGGGAGCAAAAAAAAAAAAAAGGCAGAATGTAATTTGAGATGAGATAAATGCATAAATGATGAACATCCAAAAAAAGAAAGAAAGAAAGAAATGAATTTGTTGGAGATCTTTTTGTTGGAGAAAAGTTTTAGGACACTCAGAATGAATCACACAAACAGAGCCTGATAACTGAGAATGAATGAGGATGACTAGGGTCTTCTTATATGCATTGCCAGCCATTAATAAAATAGTTCATTTTAGTAATTGGTTTAAAATTATTTAACCATTGGCAATGCCTGCCATCATGGAAGTCTCACAAAAATCTGGCAGTGGGGAAAAAAAAGAAAAGAGAAAAAAATCTGGCAGTGGTTCAGAAAAGGAAATGGAAAGAGTCTTTAATTTTTATGTCTATATATTTAATGTTTAACTGATCTGCATGGGTATTGCCTGACATAAGATGGGGCCTGTTACTTTTCTCTTTCCCTGTAACATTTCCAGTCACATAATGCAAATTTCTGAAAGACTTCCCTAAAACCAAATGAATAAGATTGAAAACATCTTTCTAGAAAGGTTTAAGGTAGAAGAATCAGCAGCAATATATCTTGGAAAAATTAATAATCGCTGAATCACTATTTAGTCTGACATTCATTCATCATTTGTTAAAAGCCTACAAAGGCAGGACATGATGAAGAAAAACTCCATTGTGTAAACATAGTTGCTTCCCACAAAGAATTTGTCCCTAGTAAAGAAATAAGTAAACAACTATTTACAGCTCAAGGCAGGTGTGATAAAAGTGCTATGAGGGGAGGGAAGCTGATGTGGCTCAATTGATAGAACATTTGCCTACCATATGGAGGTTCCTGGGTTCAATACCCAGGGCCTTCTGACCTGTGTAGTGAGCTGGCCCACACGTAGTCTTGTCGCATACAAAGAGTGCTATGCATAGGGGTGCCCCACGTGCAAGGAGGGCACCCTACAAAGAGAGCTGCCCTACGCAAAAGAAGTGCAGACTGCCCAGGAGTGGCACCACACACACACAGAGCTGACGCAGCAGGATGATGCAACAAAAAAAAGCGACACAGTTTCCCAGTGCCACATGACAAGAATGCAAGCGGACACAGAACACGCAGTGAATGGACTCAGAGAACAGACAGTGGGGGGGGAGGGGGTAGGAGAGAGAAATAAATATAATACATCTTAAAAAAAAAAGTGCTATGAGGGGTATGATGGATTACTTCTAGGCAGGTCAATTGAAATGAGCTATGAAGAACAATAGAAATTGAATAGACTAAGATGAAAGGCAAAGAGTGCATTGAAAAACTCTACCAGGTATGGAGGTAAAACCATACTATATATTAATGGTGATGCTACAACATACACTTTAATTGCCAGGTATACTACTAAGTATGTATACCCTCAGCCTTTTTCTCCCATTCAGTTCTGAGAAACTGACAACTGAGCCAACCACCTCCAAGTAGAAGATTGGAAAGGTTTTGAGGAGTCTTTTCAGGACTATCTGAACTATCCAGGAAGAAATACATAAAGAAAGAGCATTGGGGCCCCTTAACATAATGGCCTGGGCAGTTCTATTCTTTTTCTAAAGAAAAGCTCGTAGTTGAAAAGTCTTATTCATGGATTCAGAGCTTCCAATCAGCTTTTTAAAAAAAGATTTATTTACTTTATTTGCCTCCCCCACCATTGTTTGCTTTCTGTGTCCATTTGTTGTGTGTTCTCCTGTGTCTGCTTACATTCTCATTAGGCAGCTCCAGGAACTAATCCTGGGGCCTTCTGGAGTGGGCGAGAGGCGATTGTTCTCTGCACCACCTCAGCTCCCTGGTCTGCTGTGTCTCTTATTATTTCTCCTCTGTGTCTCTTTTTGTTGCATCATCTTGCTGCACCAGCTCTCCACATGGGCCAGGGCTCCTGCACGGGGCAGCACTCCTGCACTTACTCCATGCAGGCCAGCACTCCGCGCAAGCCAGCATTTCACGTGGGCCAGCTTGCCACATGGGCCAGCTTGCCTTCACCAGGAGCCCTGGGCATTGAACCCTGGACCTTCTATATGGTAGACGGGGGCACAATTGCTTGAGCCACATCTGCTTCCCCCAACCAGCTTTTTAGTATTTTGAAATAGATTAGCAATGATCTCATTACCTGAGGAAAACCTATAACAAATATGCAAAAGTATCTTGGAGGAAACAAAGACTACACGGAGAGAAGAATTCTTAAAAGAAAACCCTCAGTAACATCCTCAGAGAGATAAGATAAAACAATGCATCCATAAAATAAGAACAGAATGTCATATAAAAACATTTGTGATGCAAACAAACAAAATACAAAACAAAAAAATTGGCTTTTATAAATTAACATCTTGATAGCCTATATGAAAAATTCAATATCTGAAAAATGACACTGAGAAAAAGAAATAAGTAGAACAACAACAACAACAAAATAGTAATAAAAGGAAAAAAATAGGAAAAAAGAAAATAGGAGAGGGAAGCAGACTTGGCCCAATGAGATAGGGCGTCCGCCTACCACATGGGAGGTCCGCAGTTCAAACCCCGGGCCTCCTTGACCCGTGTGGAGCTGGCCCACGCTCAGCACTGATGCGCGCAAGGAGTGCCCTGCCACGCAGGGGTGTCCCACGTGTAGGAGAGCCCCACGCGCAAGGAGTGCACCCCATAAGGAGAGCCGCCCAGTGTGAAAGAAAGTGCAGCCTGCCCAGGAATGGCGCCGCACACATGGAGAGCTGACACAACAGGATGACACAACAAAAAGAAATACAGATTCCTAGTGCTGCTGATAAGGATAGAAGCAGTCACAGAAGAACACACAGCAAATGTGGGGGGGGGGCAGGAAGGAGAGAGAAATAAATAAAAAATAAATCTTAAAAAAAAAAAAGAAAATAGGAGAACTAATCCAGATGGACCAACATCCAAATAATTAGAATTTCAGAAAACAAGAACAGAGAAAATGGAAGAGAAGAAATAATCAATGAAAATTTTCAAGTTGAATTGAAGGATGTAAGTTTTCTTGTTGAAAGGGCTTATATAGTGCTTAGCAGAGTAGATAAAAATTGACCCATACTAAACCATATCATGAAATTTCAGAAACCTGAGGACATTGGAAAGTTCTAAAAATTCAGCAAGCTTCCAAAGACAATAAAAATAGGACACATAATATGGATCAGGAATTAGAATAATTTTGGACTTCTGTGGTGGGCAGAATTCCAAAATGGCCCCCCAAATTCCCTACCCTCCTGGTGTAAATGTCCTATATAAATCTCTGGTAGTATGAATATGGTGGATTTCACTGCCATATTTCGATTATGTTAAATGGTACTGTCAGTTTTAAGAAAGGGAGATTATCTTAGCTGGACCTGACCTAATCAGGTGAACCCTTAAAAGGATGGGACTCTTCCTGGCAAAAAAGAATCTGAGTGTGCCGAGGATTTGATAAAAGGGAGATTCTCTATATCCATCTGACTGTAGCAGTTTGTTTATGAATTCCAAAAATAGATAATGCATTATGTTTGTAAACTGGCCTTTTCCTCTGGGCATATTAGATTATATTGGATTCAAAGGTTTCACTTTTACTTGATTAAATAATGATAAGGTTTTCAAGTCAGTAGGACGTTAAGACAGAGAAACCGCACTACAGAGAAGGGAGGTTGGAGTTTTGATCCTGGAGCCCAGGTGGTAAACACGCAGAGAAGCAGATACGTGAGGAAAGAGTGAAGGCTTGATTAGACATGGCAGAGACCCCAGGAAGAGACAAGCTGTTCACCCAGTAGTCTACAGCTGGCCTATGGAGCGAAAAGAGCAGCTGAGCATGAAGAGAAATGAGTCCCAGGAAGAGAGGAACCCAGAAAGCCTGAAACCTGACAGAGATTGGCAGTCATCTTGCTCTTACACATAGTAGCAGACTTTGGTGAAGGAAGTAACTTTATGGCCTGGTAACTGTAAACTTCTACCTCAAATAGATACTCTTTATAAAAACCAACCAATTTCTGGTATTTTGCATCAGCACCACTTTGGCTGATTAACACACTGAATTTAAAGATGGAGGGGCCCACATGACAAGAAACACAGGAGACGTCAACGACCTGAGAGTGGTCCCTGGCTACCAACCCACTAGAAGATGGGGATCTCAGTCCTACACCTACAAAGAACTGAATGTTGCCAACACGTGATGTGCTTTAAAGCAGTTTTTTGCCTGAAGTGTCCAGGTAAGAATTAAGTTCAGTCAAAACCTTGATTTCAGCCTAGATATCCTGAGCAGAGAACCCATTCATGCCAGGCTTCGATTTCTTACCTACAAAATTGTTAGCTAATAAATGAGTGTTATTTTAAGCCACTAAGTTTGTGGGAATTTGTTTACAGCAATGGAAAATTGATATACCTTCTTAACAGCAGCAAAGGAAGCTGGACAACAATGGAGACATCCTTGAAATTCTGAAGAAAAGTTATTTCTTATGTAAGATTCTATACCTAAACAAGCTGCCAATTAACTGGGAACATAGAATAAGAATATTTTCAGACACACAAGTTCTCAAAAAACTTACCTCTTACATACTCCTTCTTAGGAAGCAAATGGTATGTGCTTCACCAAAACCAGGGGTGAAAAATAAAACAAGAATGAGGAATATGTGGGCTATGGAAAAAGGTGATCCAACATTGGAGAGACATGAAAAGAATCTCATGTTGTGAAGAAGTTGGTGAAGGAAGATCCAGAATGGCAGTCACACCAGATACCTCGTCCACATTGGAGCAGGTAAAATGCTCTGGAGAAATTTCTTCATGAGGATTAAATTCATAGAATCCCTAAAATATCTGAAGAAATGGAAAGGATACTTAGATATTTGGAAAATTTAGATATTAAAATATTGATAAGTATATAAAAAACTAACCATGCAACAACAGTAACAAAAAGACAGTTATGAACCCTAAGGGAAACAAAAAGTTGTGAAAGAAAAAATATCATAGTTGATCATTTGGTTTGACTGCTAATAGTTCTACATAGTCATAATAAAATGCTACATATTAATTCTTTCAAAATCATTATATACCTATAGTCAGAAGGTAAGGGAATATGAAGGCTACAGACATGGGGATGAAAGACAGATAAATTCTCACCTTACCACACTTTACCACAGTTTACCACAGTGGAAGAGCAGTTAAGACCTAAAACTCAAAAATTGAGAAGTAGAAAGTGTTTTGGGTTGAATTATGTCCCCTACAAAGACATGTTCAAGTCCTAACCCCTGGTCCTGTGAGTGTGAACTCATTTGTAAATAGAATCTTCTAAGATCCTATTATGAAGTCAAATGAAATCAAAGGGGGCCTCGATCCAATATGATAGGAGTGCTTATAAGCAGAGGTGGAGTGAGTCGAGACAGAAGGAGACAGGTTGCCAGGTGACAGAGGCAGAGATTGATTGCCACAGAACTCTACAGACTTCAGAGAAAGCATGGCCTTCCCATCCCTTGATTTTGAACTTTTAGCCTCCAAAACTGTGAGACAGTGAATTTCTGTTGCTTATGCCAATTAGTTTGTGATATTTGTTACAGCAGCCCTTGCAAACTGAGATAGGTAGCCTATTATACATATATCTAGAATACCAAATTAGTTACTAAATGTATTGAAAGGTGTTGCCTCTGAGGAGGAAGAAATGGAAGAGAAGGAGTGAGAATGGCTATTTTTGGCTTCAAACCTTATAGAACTATTTGTCCCTTAAGATGCATGTATAAACACTAAAAAAAAAGGTGGGGGTACAAAAGGGATCTGAACAATTCAATCAGATATAAACTGGTTTCTTGAAAGAAAATATCCTGATAACCCCCTGATTATAGTAAAGTATTTCCATGCTAGTATTTTTTAAAAAACAAAGAGATTTTTATTTTCTTGGTCAAATAGCATCATTGTAAATTTTGAACAGAAGAGAACCACGCATTATGTTAAGTGGGGATGGAGAGACGTAGATTGAAAATGTCTTTAGGAAACAGATGTGACAAACTTGGTAATTGATTAATACACAAATGGGGGCAATTATAACAGAAGGGTGAGGAAGCAAGGAAGAGTCAAGGATGGTTCCCAGGTTTCTGCCCTGGGGTACCTGCGTGGATAGTGGTGCCCTTTTATGAAATAGGAGACTTAAGAGGAGGAATAGAATTGGAAAGAGGAAAGAATGCAAATTTGGTTTGAGACATACTCAAATAAGAGTACCTAAAGAGCATCCAGGTGGAGAAGATAGGTGGCCACCAGATATAGAGATGAGGGTTCGTAAGAGAGATTTGGCCTGAAAAAAAAGAAAATTGGGGATGTAACAATATGGATAAGATGATGGGGGGAGACGGGTCAGGAGAATTCTTCCATAGGGAAAGACCTACTTTGACAAACCCATTTAGAGAGGGGTTTTGAGCAAGTTGCCATTATAATTATAATGCTGAAAAAGGACCAAACTATCCTGTATATTGGGGAATGTATTTAAAAACTACATATGAAGAGTTTGGAGCGAATGAAAGACCCTGTGACTGGCAGCATTCAGGGGAGGGGACAAAAATGTTTAACTGGGGTTATAAAGTTATTTATCATGTGGTAGGCCTTATAACCCTTTATCTTTTCCTTCCCACGAAACCTGTAGTAAAAACTGGTTTTCTGTCTTAGTATTTTGTCTCAGTATTCTGTCTTAGTATTTGTTCTCTGGGAATGTGACAAAAAGATGAAATGTATTTCAAGCTTTATACAGTGTGAAACCAGACACGGTCCATGGAAGGATACCTACATGACTTTTTTTTTTTTCCTCTTCCCTTCTCTTCTCCCCTTCCCCCCCATTGTCTGCTCTCTGTGTCCATTCACTGTGTGTTCTTCTGTGTCCCCTTGCATTCTCAGCGGCCCCGGGAATCTGTGTCTCTTTTTGTTACATCATCTTGCTGCATTAGCTCTCCATGTGAGGGGCACCACTCCTGGGCAGGCTGCCCTTTTTTCATGCAGGGCAGCTCGCCTTGCACGTGGGGCACCCCTACGCAGGGCAGGGGCACCTCTGCGTGGCATGGCACTCCTTGCACGCGGCAGTACTGCGTGTGGGCCAGCTCATGACATGGGTCAGGAGGCCTGAGGGATTGAACTCTCGACCCTCCATATGGTAGACAAATGCTCTAGCAGTTTGGCCACGTGTGCTTCCCAACTTCATGACTTTAGGTATCATCAGCAATGCGTTGGGGGAAGCATTTGCAAATGTCTCTGGTAAAGAGTAAAACAGGAGCAGTATCCAAAGAAGATCAGTGGTTACATAGGAAAGTCTCTAACAATCTCAAGTCTCAACAAAAAATACAAAAGATGGAAAGTAGAGCACATAGACAAGAGCAAATGTACAGCTGAAACCCAAATAAACTAAGCCATGTGAAAAATTGCTAAGGGGGCATAAAGGAAAAAAAGGATTAGCCTGCTTCTTGAAACCAATGGTAATGTTAGTAGATGGGAGATGCCATGACTACCCTCACCCCATCCCTAACCCCTTCAAAACCCAGACTTTTATTCAGTTTTACTTTTTCTCCTAGCACTTATCACATATTAATCTGTTTGCTCATTTATTGTTCGTCTTCCTCACTCCAAGTTAAGTACAAGGAGAAGAGAGTCTTGCTTCTGTCCCAAAAATAATCTTTGGGGCGGCGGACTTGGCCCAGTGGATACGGTGTCCACCTACCACATGGGAGGTCCACGGTTCAAACCCCAGGCTTCCTTGACCCGCGTGGAGCTGACTCATGCGCAGTGCTGATGAGCGCAAGGAATGCCCTGCCACTCAGGGGTGTCCCCCGCATAGGGGAGCCCCACATGCAAGGAGTGCGCCCCATAAGGAGAGCCACCCAGCACGAAAGAAAGTGCAGCCTGCCCAGGAATGGCGCCGCACACATGGAGAGCTGACACAACAAGATGCTGCAACAAAAGGAAACATAGATCCCAGTGCCGCTGACACCGACAGAAGCGGACAAAGAAGATGCAGCAAATAGACACAGAGAACAGACAACCGGGGTGGGGGGAGGGGAAGGGGAGAGAAATAAATAAATAAATAAATCTTAAAAAAAAAAAGACTAAGGGTATAGCTATTAATAGATTTAACACACATACCCCTCTTTTTCTGGTGGCATTTGTTATACAAAAGTACAAATGTTGCTTGTGGAAGCCTAGATATATCATTATTTGGATAGCTATTCTCTTACTGAAATAATTTGGATAGTTATTCTCTTACTGGTTTTAGTTAGATAAAAAAGGATGCTGCCTTTCCTGCCTTGAACTAGGTGACTATATCGTTTATAAATTACATTGTACCAAGCCTACTCTTCCCCACAAAGGCTGTGTTTTTCTGGCTTCAGTGATTCATCTACTATAAACACATAAAAATTATAGTTCACAAGGATGTTGTAAGAATTAATTAATGCTTGCTGTGTACTTTATGATCATCAGATGAAAGGTGCTAAAGGAAACGAATAACACCCATACACATTGTAAATATGTTGGGAACTTTCTGAATGAAAGGTAGAGCATTAACTTCAACTTATTTTTATCAATGCTTACAGAAGAGTTAAATAGTATTTGGGGGAATAAAATGCAACTCAACAGATTTCAGGTGAACATATAACTGACAAAAGAAAGTCATAGCCAATAATCGTGTTGTAGACTATGAAAATGAAGCTTTTTTTGCTTTTGGTTACCTAAATACATACCTACTCCACCCTCTTCCTCTACCGCCCAGAAAAAAGAAAAGAAAGAAAAGGTAAGAAAGAGGAAAAACACATGCTCAAAGAAGACAGCTTAAATCAAGAATGATGACCCTTGATTCTTGAGATTCTTTCCCCAATGAGAAAAACATTTATAAACCTTGCTAAAAAGAGTTTATCAGAAACATGTGATCTTCTGATTTTACTCATGAAAACTCTGAGGATAGGGAAAGGCATATCAAAGAGAAAGAAGGGAGGGAGGAAAAATTGGGTAAACATAAACATCAGTGGACACAGGAAAAACCCAAGAGTTATTTTGAAATCACCCTTCTATATCACTCCTTCTGCTAATGAACGCCTGATAATAATCCTTCCAAATATCAGTTCCTCCTGTCAATTCCCACTTCCTTCACCCCAGTCAGTTCCCTCAGCATCACAGATCTGAATCATCTCCCTAGCTGGCCTCCCTGAATGCACTCTCACCCCATGCACCACACTAGTCAGATCTGAATTCCCTTCCTGCCTTTCAAGGTCCATGACCGTCAGGCTCCCTCTACCTCTCCTACATTATTCTCTGAGGAGCTCATGCCCTCCTTTGTCATCTTCATGTCACCTGGGGTGTCCTATCCTTCTCTACTGCTTCCAATTTAACCCATTCTTAAGTTTCTGACTAGGCCAGCCCTAGTTAATTTTTCTCTTTTCTGATCTATTCTGCTTCTGGGCACCTATAGTAATTACTCTTACCTATGCAATGAGACTGTACCTGCTTGAGGGCAATACCTGTTTTTTTGTATTGTTTTGTTTTAGGATTGCTTGTTTTTAATGCACATTTTGCATCACAGAGCTCCACCTACAAGGATCACCATAAATGTTTGTCTGATTGATTGATCTTGACTGTGATCCCCCATTGTCTCTCTTTTAAGCCAGCAGGGTGGAATCCAGCAAAAAACACTGGCTTTGGAGTCACAGATGAGTATGGGTCCCACCTCTGCCACTTTAGAGAGCTGGGTGAATAAGGGTAAAACTCTTATTTTTAAGGACGTGGCTACTCTTACCTCTTCGCACTTAGGCATTGTAGTGAAGCATACCCCCAAGAAATGAAAAATACGTTGCTTCTAATCAAAATGGATTAGGCTATAGACAGCTCACCTTAAAGAAATAAAATGACTCCAAGACTTTATTACAATTAGGCTCAATGTAATCAAACAGCTACAAAAGTCAAAAGGGGTATTTTTCATTCATGGAAGTACAAATAAAGGAGAGTTCCAGAGACAAATACTGGACTTGTTCATTTGGTCCCTGACCCTTGGAGAAAGATGTCAGATCTGGGAATAAGGGTCATTAGGTTGTGTCTTCTGGTTAGGGGGAAGAACATATTAGCTATGCCCAGAGCTGAAGAAACTATTAATCCCCCAAGTTTTCTATTTCACTTGCTACAATTCTACTCCTACCAAGTATCCTGCCCAAGAGAGTCTGCCAAAGCAATACTTCCACTCAGTCTTGCTAACTATAACTAATAAACTTTGGTTAGTTTGTCAAATCATCTATCCCAATTTTGGTTAGACCTGAGAAATCATAAAGTCTAATGGTTAAGAGAGTGTAGACTTTAGAGGTAGGTAGCTTTGGTTTGAATTGACTATTACTTACTATGTGACCTTGGGCAAGTCGCCAACTCTTCTGTGCATGTTTCCTCATCTCTAATGGGATGCTAGCCATACCTACATCACAAAGATGTCATGAGGACTTTGTAGATGTAAAATGCTTCAAACAGTGCCCAGCATATAAGTGCTCAATAAATAATAATCATCTGAAAAAAGCAAGTTCCTGTGCGACTATGATAAAAACTAGTTTTGCCCAGTCCACTTCAGTAATATATGAGGAACATCTTAGAGAAATTCTTGAAATTTTTTATTTATTATTGCGATTTTTTTGGTCACTTCTTTTGAAATTTATTTCCCCAGAGCAATTAACAATAATTCCTCAAAAACCAAAAAGGGTCATCACCCTTGGTATCCCACACTCCTCTCTCGTTGCAGAATGTTGTGCATCACTGCACTTGCCAATGACTACCTTAGGCCCTGCCTGGGCCACTACTTTCTGTCTGTGCAACCCAGGCCATACTGGCCCCAACCAGTAGCCTAAGTTCTTCTACAACCAGATCTTCATAGGCAAGTAATGTAACAGTGTCATCACTGGTTTTTAGGTGCCTTCCAAAAAAAAAAAAAAAAGCAGATGAGCACATAATGAACAGATGAAAAGAACAGACAGCACGCACAAAAAACAAACTATATTCCATGCACTGGCGAGGTCATCTGTCCAGTTGGAGAGGACAGAGATAGTTGACAGAGGTAGTTGAAGGGGACATGGAAGCCATGGACAGGGCAGTGGTGGTTGCTCCAGTCATGTTCCAGCTAGGCTTGCCCTAGCACCAAATGGACATGTCCCAAAGGGATCAGCAGGTGAACTTCCTAGTTGATCTGATTGAGTAGGACTGTACCTTCCTGGCAGGCTTGGAGACCTTGGACAACAGTAAGTCTTACATTAACTTTTATGGCGAATTTGAACATAGCCCTGAAATGTCTCCTGTACTATACAGTCTGGGCTGATAAGTACCATGGGAAAACCATTCCCATTCAATGGGGACTTCTTCAGCCACATCTGCCATGAACCCACGGGGGTGTTCAGACAGATCTTTTCATGAAAATTCTTATTTCTGTACAAGCATGGAAACTGGACCCAGCCTAGGCAATCGGAAACGAGGTTGTGATGAAGGTGGCCAAGCGGACTCTACTCACTGCCGCCTATGTGGCCAGCTTGATTAATGAGGCCAGCTTTCTCCCTGGCATGGTCAGTACTGTTCCTGGATTTGGCCCAACAGCCAGTGCCACCATTGTTTCTCATAAAGATGTAAACAAAGCTGTGTTCACAGATTCCACTAAGCTTGACCACCTCATCTAGCTTACTGTGGGGAGCAGCAATCCCAAAAGAGTGACCCTGGAGCTGGGGGAAAAGAGCCCCAACATTATCATGTCAGATGCTGATGTGGACTGAGCCATGAAGCAGGTCCACTTTGCCCTGTCCCTCAATCAGGGCCAGTGCTGCTGTGTCAGCTCCTGGACCTTTGTGCAGGAGGACATCTATGCTGAATTCAAAGAGCTGAGTGTCACCCAGGCCAAATCTGGGAGTGTGGGAAACCCTTTTGTCAGCCAGATGAAGCAACAGTCACAGGTAGAGGAACTCAGTTTAACAAGATCCATGGCTATATCAAATCTGGGAAGCTGTGTGGTGGGGGTGATGTTGCTGACCATGGCTACTTCATCCAGTCCACCATGTTTGGAGACATGCAAGATGGCATGACCAGTGCAAAGGAGGAGATCTCTGGGCTAGTGATGTATGTTCTCAGGTTAGAGATCATAGAGGAAGTTATAGGGAGAGCCAACAATTCCAAGTGTAGGCTGGCTGCAATTGTCTTCCCAAAGGACTTGAACAAGGCCAGTTATCTGTCCTAGCCCCCCCAGACTGGCACCATGTGGGTCAACTGCTATGAAGTGTTTGGGGCCCAGTCACCATTCTGTGGCTACAAGATGCTGACAATGGCCAGGAGCTCAGCAAGTATGGTCTGCAAACATATAATGAAGTTAAAACATTCACAAAGTTCCTCAGAGAAATACATAAAGAACCATGCTGGCTTCCTGAGTGACCCAGTGATGGAAAGTCGAATAAAATCAGCAACAAAACCAAGAAAAATTACCTTTGTGCACTGAAAATCTCAAAAGAGAAAATCTTCCTACAAAATTTCTTGGTAATTTGATTTGATAAACAGGGTGGGTAGGTGGAGTAAAGAATATATGGGAATTCTTTCAAGTTACAACAATACCACTAGCTTTTAGGTTGATTTTTAAAGATAGATTCAAATGTCTCATCCTGTCCATCCAATACACTTCTGTAACTTGCTTTTATGGGGAAAAAAAGCCATATTTATAACTGTGTTAAAGGGAGTGGGTGTAGCTCAGTGGCTGAGTGCTCGCTTTGTGTGTGCAAGGTCTTGGGTTCAATCCCGGGTACCTCTTAAAACAATAAAATAACAAAGTTTAAAAAAATTTTTTTTAAAAGCAGTGATCAATGATCAAACCACATAACCCTGTATTTAAAAATAAATAAATAAATAAAGCTATGTTAGTATTCAAGGCAACAATTAATACCTTGCTTTGTATTCTGGACTAAAAATCATTAAAAAACAGGGAAGTGTAGGTGGTTGAGGCCATTGGGTGCCTGCCCCCCCCACACACATGGGAGGTCCTGGGTTCAGTTCCCAGTGCCTCCTGAAAAAAAAAAAGATGCTCACACAACGAACAGACAAAAAGAGCAGATAACAAGTGCGAAAAACAATGGGGGCGGGGAGAAATAAATAAAATAATAAATAAACCTTAAAGCAAAATGAAACAGTGCTGCTCTTTAAAAAAGTCAAGGGCAGGGACCCTTTGGAATTTTTTTCTAAGGCCATCAAGAATGATTAGAGAAAGCACAGGAGATAGTTTCTTAGACTGCCTTGTGAGGAGAAATATAGATGAGGTGGCTGCAACTATGAAGAATAAAGGAAAGCAGGAAAAATTCCCTAACCTTGAGGAAAGGAAGAGGTGTCCACAGGTGTGATTGGATTGCAAGTACTGCTCTGTGATCTCCTCATGAACAAGAGGTTCTGACTTAAAGAACAGCTTGATGCTTGCTCTCAGTTCTACCAAGAGATAGCCTCCAATCCCTTAGTATATTGTCATACAAGTAAACTCCTAGTTAATACTGAAGAATGTTTATATTAACATCATTATGTCATACTTTTTTTTTTTTAAAGATTTATTTATTTATTTTAATTTCCTCCCCTCCCCTGGTTGTCTGTTCTTGGTGTCTATTTGTTGCGTCTTGTTTCTTTGTCTGCTTTTGTTTCTTTGTCCGCTTCTGTTGTTGTCAGCGGCACAGGAAGTGTGGGCGGCGCCATTCCTGGGCAGGCTGCACTTTCTTTTCACGCTGGGCGGCTTTCCTCATGGGCGCACTCCTTGCGCGTGGGGGCTCCCCCACGCGGGGGACACCCTTGCGTGGCACGGCACTCCTTGCACGCATCAGCACTGCGCATGGCCAGCTCCACACGGGTCGAGGAGGCCCGGGGTTTGAACCGCGGACCTCCCATATGGTAGACGGACGCCCTAACCACTGGGCCAAAGTCCGTTTCCCCATTATGTCATACTTTGTGTGTAGTTTCTTTCACTTTTTTTTTTTTAAAGGAGGCACTGGTGACTGTACCCAGGACCTCATACGTAAGAAGCAGGCACTTAACCACTGAACTATACCTGCTCCCCTGAGACATGCTTTTTCATGGACAGTTTCTTAGGGGATTGAAATACATTGGATCTATGTATTCTTTAGGTAATTTAAGAACACTGACGGAATTTTTTTAAAAAATCATTCCTACTTTCAACAAACATTTCTGAGTCTTCAATATCTTAAGAATGTAGAAAACCAAATTGATCTTCTGGTTTGATTCCAAAATCTCCCCTAACGATACAGGAAAATATGTTTTCTCATATCCAGCTGTCTTGGATATTTTTTAACTCCAACTCTTTGACAGTGCAGCCTAAAAGTCCAGATTCTGGAACAGACTGCCAGGGATCAAATCCCAGCTCTACCAGTTTTTTGATGCGCAACCTCTGGGCAAGTAATTGAACTTTTCTCTTTCCTCCATTTCCTCATTTGTAAAATGGGGATATTAATGATACTATTCTATAAGGTAAAAATCGTGAGTCAGTACATCTAGAATGATATCTGACACACAGTAAGCACTCAGTTAAGATTAGTTGCTATTGTTACTTTTATTGTAGTTGTTATTGAATTGCCTAAGATGAGTTTTAATACATCTTACTTAAAAGACAAAGTGTGGTGAGCATATGATTTTTAAAAGGTACTCTCATATAATAATAGGCAGAGATTTTCTGCCCAGTTCCCTCATTCTGCTTCCATATGATCTTGGTGGAGTTATTAATCCAGGTCCCCATTTCCCCTACCACAAGGGTGGCCACATAACACATGCTAAGCCAATGCCTTCCTCCCTTGAACTGCCCACTGCTGGGCCTCGGGTGAGGGTGGGGAGCCTCCCTTGCTTTTGCATTGGGAACTGTAAGAATACAGATCTGGGACAATTAGTCATATATTTCTTCCCCTTTCTGCTGTCAAAAAAGAAAGATGCCAACAGACAAAGGGTGGCAGATAGTCTCAAGAGATACAGAGAGAACAAATATCTCTCTGCCTATATAATCTAAGCAAATTACACACTACATTCACCCTTTTACTAAAACTAGTTTGAGTTGGACCTCTATTATTCACAATTTTTTAAAAAAATGCTGGATTTCCCATCATAATTCTTTTTTTTTTTTAAAGATTTATATATTTATTTCTCCCCCTCTCTTGTTATTTATGCTGACTGTGTCTAGTCTTCTTTTTAGGAGGCACTGGAACCAAAACAGGGACCTCCCATGTAGGAGGAAGGTGCCTAATCACTTGAGCCACCTCCACTTCCTGCTTTTTTGTTGTGTTTCTCATTGTGTTTCCCTCCTTGTGTCTCTTTGTTGTATTATCTTGTTTTGTCAGCTTGCTGTGTCAGGTCATCATGTCAGCTCACTGTCTTGCTTGTCTTCTTTAGAATGCACCGGGAACTGAACTTAGGACCTCCCATGTGGTTGGCACGAGCCACATCTGCTTCCCCCATTATAATTCTAATTTTGAACATTCTATTTTGTTGTTCCCACATGTAATGCTACTACTAATATAAAACTACCACATATACCACTTTCTATGTGCCAGACACTGTTCTAAGCATTTTACATTTTGCAACTCATTTAACCTCCCAATTACCCTAGGAGTAGGTATTATCATTATCCTTGCTTTACATATGAGAATGGTGAGAAGCAAAGTGATTCAAAGTAACTTGCCCACATAGAGAGTGCGAGACAGGAAACAAACTAAGGCAGACTGAATCCCAGTCCATGCTTTTTATGCTTGTCAAATGATCGTTCATCACAGATGTGGTAGGAATTATACTCCCCTAGTGCACACTAGGGTGGGAAGAAGAAGTGGCTCATATAGTACTACTTTGAAGATAAGAAAGAAGGATATAGGACACATTGGCCAATTTTACTCTTACATCCATCTACTACACAGAGAGCATGCCAGAAAATTGCCGTCATCTAAGATTCTCCAATTTAGGTGAGTTTCTTAGATATCTACCTCCCAGCTTCCATTCATACCCCAGACCATTCTGTGTTCTCTGATCCTTTTCCAACTTTAGAGAAGTTTAGCACAATTTTCATTTATCTCTAGGATTCTTGAAACATAGTCCCCATTTGATATTTCTAATATATATTTTTTTCTTTTAATTTGGATCCAGTTGCATTGTGGCTTAATTGCCACCCTCTTTCTCTTCTGAAACTTCCCCAGGGAAAAGTTTGCACCAACTTCCTGCTTGCTAAGGCCCATAGGGCATTTTTAGTAGATACGTTACTTGGGAGATACTTCTGTTTTCCACATTGTTGGCCTTGCTTGAAACCCTCTCTCTTGGTGTTTGAGCCATCATCCCTCCTCATTCTCCCTTTCTGTTCTGACTATTCTTTTTTAATATCTTTGTAACATCCTTTTCCTTTTTACCATTTATATACTGATATACCATTAGATACTGATATACTAGATTCCTTTATAGGCAGTGGGAAAGTCAGACTGAGAGAGAAGCTAGGAGAGCCTGCCATGTGTATTGCCAAGTGTCAGAAAAGCCAAGAATCTACAATCCTCGGCAACCAGCCCCAGAACACCACCGGCTTCTGAGTGAAAGCATCACCTTGGTGACTCCTTCATTTTGGATTTCTCCTAGCATCAAAGCTGTGAGCCAATAAATTCTCATGTTTAAGCCAACCCAGCACTTGGGAAACTAAAACTATGTGGTATATTTGTTACAATTGATAAATCAGTATGGATATATTATTTGTAACCAAAGTCTATCATTTACATTAGGGTTCATATTTGTATTGTACAGTTCTGTGGGCTTTGACATGTGTGATGTCGTGTACCACCATTACAGTATCACAGACAATAGTTTCACTGCTCTAAAAATCCCTTGTGCTCCACCTATCCATCTCCACTCCTGCCTGAATTCCTGACAACCATTGATCTTTTTACTGTCTTTATGGTTTTGCCTTTTCCAGCATGCCATATAACTGGAATAATACAATACGTAGACTTTCAGACTGGCTTCTTTCACGTCACAATTTGCATTTAAAATTTCTTTATATCTTTTTGTGACATGGTAGCTCGTTTATTTTAATTGGGGAAGTACATTTGATTGTAATATGAATGTACTACAATTTGTTTATCCCTTGACCTATTAAAAGATGTCTTGGTTCATAACTATTACTGAAGCAGGCTAGTAAGACAGGGAATTAATAGATGCATCTGGAACCTGGCAAGAACTCCATGTGGACGTCAGCAACCCCAAGATGGCTGCTGGAAGACCCTCCCCAAGATTCTGCCACTTAGAAGATTCTTCTGGAAGCAAGGAGAAGCCTGGATATTCCCTAAGATCTTAATCATGGGGCCCTCCTGGGAGACTGATGGGGGAAATAAGCAATTAAAACAGTAAACAGCTGGAACTCCTCCCCTGCCATTAGCAAAGGAATGGACTAATTAACAGTTCAAAAGCCAAGCGCTGGGCCTGAACAAGCTCTCTTGCTCTTTCGTGCTCTCGTGACTCTGGACCCCTGGCTCCAGCTGCCTTCTCCCCTGCTTGGATCACTGTGCAAGTAAACCTGGGCATTTATAACCTATAATGGGTAATTGTAGCCTGTAAATCAGCCCTCTTTATCACTTTTCAGCCCCTTCCTCTCTACCTGGGACCCTGATGTGTTATTTTCTCCCATTTCTCTTCCTTCCCTACCTAAATAAATTACTGGCCTAACTCACCCGACCTGTTCTTGAAATTCATTTCTCCAACATAGTCAAAGAACCTAAATGAAATCTGGTAACATTACTATACACTTATTGTTTATATATGTTTATGTATGAATGATAACACTTCAATAAATTTTTTAAAAGAAGGGAAAAAAACATAAAAGATATCTTGGTTGTTTTAGCTTCTTTGGTTGATCAAACAAATACAAATGCAATATTTCTGTTTAAACAATGGGAATTTAATGGTTTATGGTTTTGAGGCTAAGAGAAAATCCAAATCAAGGCATCATCAAGGTGATACTTTCTTCTGGAAGACTGCAGTATTCTGGGCTGGATGCTGGAGATCCTTGGTCCTTAGTTTTTCACACGGCAAGGCACATGGCGGCATCTCCTGGATTCTCCCTTTTCTTCCAGGTTCTGTTGATAATCAGTTTCTGGCTGCTCCCTCTGTGGCTTTTCTACACATATGTCTGAATTTCATTCTGCTTATAAAGGACTTCAATAATAGGATTAAGACCCATCCTGACTGAGGCAGGCCTTATCTGAAGTAACCTCATCACAAGGTCCTGCTTACAATGGGTTCACACCTACAAGAATGGATTAGGCTTAAGAGCCTGTTTTTATGGGATACATACAACTCCAAACCAACACAACAATTATGAATAAATATGCTGAGAACATTCATGTGCAGGTTTTTGTGAGTACATATGTTTTCAAATCCTTTGGGTAAATACTTAAGAGTGTAATAGCTGGAGCATATGGCCAGCCTATGTTTATCTTTGTAAGAAACTGCTAAACTGTCATCCAAAGTGACTGTACCATTTTGCATTCCGCCAGCAATAAATAAGTGTTTCTATTGCTCCATATCCTTGCTAGCATTTGGTACTATTAGTGTTTTGGATTTTAGCCATCCTAAAAGGTGTGTACTATTGTGTCATTATTTTTTAAATTCCCCTACATACAATATTGAACATCTTTTCATATGCTTACGTACCATCTGCATATCTTCTTTAGTGAGGAGACTGTTCAGCTCTTTGGCCCATTTTTAAATTTGGTTTTGGGAAGCGGATTTGGCCCAATGGATGGGGCATCTGCCTACCACATGGGAGGTCCACGGTTCAAACCCCGGGCCTCCTTGACCCGTGTGGAGCTGGCCCATGTGCAGTGCTGATGCACGCAAGGAGTGCCATGCCACACAGGGGTGTCCCCCCCGTAGGGGAGCCTCATGCACAAGGAGTGTGCCCCATAAGGAGAGCTGCCCAGTGCAAAAAAAGTGCAGCCTGCCCAGGAATGGCGCCACACACACAGAAAGCTGACACAGCAAGATGACACAACAAAACAAGACACAGAGTCTGGGTGCCACTGACAAGAATACAAGCGAACACAGAAGAACAGACAGTGAATGGACATAGAGAGCAGACAACGGGGTGGGGGGAGAGAAATAAAAATAAATCTTTTAAAAAAATTTGGTTTTGTGTTTTTTTATGGAATTTTAAGAGTTCTTTGTATATTTTGGATACAAATCCTTTGTCAAACATGTTTTCTGCAAATATTTTCTCCCAGACTGTGTCTTGACTTTTCATTCTGTTAGCAGTGACCTCCTCAGAGCTTACATTTAAAACTTTAATGAGGTCCAATGATCAAGTTTTTCTTTCATAGATTATGCTTTTGGGGTTGTAGCTAAGAACGCATCACCAAATCCAAGGCTGCCTAGATTTTCTCTTATGTAATTTTCTAGAAGTTCCATGTAATTGGAATTTTATGTTTAGGTCTATGATCCCTTTTGAGTTGATTTTCATGAAAGGTGTAAGTTCTGTATTTAGATTCTTTTTTTTTTTTGCATATGGATGTCCAGTTTTTCCAGCACCATTTTTGAAAAGACTATCCTTTCTATATTGAATTGCCTTTACTCTTTTGTCAAAGATCAGTTGGTTATATTTGTGTGAGTCTATTTTGGGTTCTCTATTCTGTTCTAGTGATCTATTTATCTATTCTTCCACTGATACCATACTGTTGATCACTGTAGCTTCATAGTAAGTCTTGAAGTCTGGAAGTGTCAGTCTTCTGGCTTTGGTCTTCAGTAGCATGTTGGCTTTTCTAGGTTGTTTTTTTTCCAGAACAGCAAACAAACTTTTTTTTTTTGAACTTTATTTTGTACATTTAATAATTGAAAATATAAACAATAAAAAACTAAAAAGAGGGAAGCGGATTTGGCCCAACGGTTAGGGCGTCCACCTACCACATGGGAGGTCCAAGGTTCAAACTCCGGGCATCCTGACCCGTGTGGAGCTGGCCCACGCACAGTGCTGATGCACAGAAGGAGTGCCGTGCCATGCAGGGCTGTCCCCCGCGTAGGGGAGCCCCACACGCAAGGAGTGCACCCCGTAAGGAGAGCCACCCAGTGCAAAAAAAGTGCAGCCTGCCCAGGAATGGTGCACACACACAGAGAGCTGACACAGCAAGATGATGCAACAAAAAGAGACAGATTCTGGGTGCTGCTGACAAGAATACAAGCAGGCACAGAAGAATACACAGTGAATGGATAGAGAGCAGACAAGTTGCGGGGGGGGGGCAGCAGGGAGAGGGAGAGAAATAAATAAAAAATAAATCTTTAAAAAAAACTAAAAAGAAAACAGCTGAATAAAAACATACATTTCTCCATTAAATGTACTGGATAAATTAATTTTTTTTTTGAATCATACAAAATGTTACACAATATATTTGGTTCATAGTAATGTAATCATACAGTATTTGTCCTTTTGTGTCTGGCTTGCCTCACTCAACATAAGGTCCTCTGGGTTTATACATGTTGTCATAAGCTTTACAACTTCATTTCTTCTTACAAGTGCATAATATTCCATTGTGTGAATACACCACAGTTTGTTTATTGTTTATGGGTAAACAATAACCTGGGTTATTTCCAGTTTTTGGCAATCATGAATAATACCACTCTGAACATTGGTGTGCAGATGTCTGTTCATGTCACTGCTCTCAGTTCTTCTGAATATATACCCGGTAGTGGTATTGCACGGTCACGTGGCAAGTCTATATTTAACTTCTTTAAGAACTGCCAAACAGTCTTTCCAAAGTGGCTGTACAATTCTACATTCCCACCAACAGTTAAAAATTTTTCTGTCTTGCTGCCTCCTTTCCAACACTTGTAGTTCTCTGTCTTTTTAATAGTGGCCATTCTGATAGGTGTGAAATGATATCTCATTCTAGTTTTGATTTGCATTTCCCTAATCATTAGTGATGTTGAGCATTTCTTCATGTGTTTTTTTGCCATATGCATTTCTTCTTTGGACAAATATCTATTCAAGTCTTTTGCCCATTGTTTAATAGGGTTATTTGACTTTTTATTGTTGAGTTATAACATCTCTTTATATATCCTGGATATTAAACTCTTATTGGATATGTGATTTCCAAATATTTCCTCCCATTGAGTTGTCTGCCTTTTCACCCTTTTGACAAAGCCCTGTGAGGTGAAAGAGTGCTTAATTTTTATGAGGTCCCATTTACCTATTTTTTTTGTTGTTGCACATGCTTTGGGTATAAAGTCCAAGAAACCACCACCTATTACAAGGGCTTGAAGATGTTTCCCTGCATTTTCTTCTAGTAGTTTTACGCTTCTGCCTTTTATACTTGGGTCTTTGATCCAATTTTGTTGGATTCTGAGTTGATTCTTGTATAGGGAATGAGATAGGGGTCCTCTTTCATTCTTTTGTTTACAGATATCCAGTTGTCCCACCACCATTTATTGAAGAGATTGTATTGTCCTGTTAACATTAACTTGGTAATTTTGTCAAAAACGAGTTGACTCTATAAGTGAGGGTGTCTTTCTGGATTTTCGATTCAATTCTGCTGATCAATGTGTCTGTCTTTATGCCAGCACCATGCTGTTTTTACCACAAGGTCAGGCAGTGAAATTCCTCCCACATTACTCTTCTTTTTCAGAAGGCTTTCGGCTGCTCAGATGCACTTTCCCTTCCAAATGAACTTGCTAATTGCCTTTTCTAATTCTGTAAATTAACTGTTGGGATTTTTATTGGTATTGCATTGAATCTTTAAATCAGTTTGGGTAAGACTGACATCTTCACGAAATTTATTCTTCCAATCCATGAACACAGAATGTCTTTCCATTTGTTTAGGTCTTTTAAATTTTCTTTTAGCATTGTTTTGTGTTTTTCTGCATATAGGTCCTGTCCTTCTTTGGTTAAATTAATTCCTGATATTTGAGTCTTTTTGTTGCTACTGAAAATGGAATCCCCCCCTGGTTTCCTCCTCAGATTATTCAGTACAGTGTACAAAAACATTAATGATTTTTGTGCGTTGATTTTGTATCCTGCCACTTCGCTGAATTTGTTTATTTAACTCAAGTAGCTTTGTCATGGGTACTTCAGACTTTTCTAAGTATAGTACCATGTCATCCTCAAACAGTGAGAGTTTTACTTCCTCTTTTCCTATTTGGATGCCTTTAATTTTTTTTTTTTTCTTGTCTACTTGTCCTAGCTAGAACTTCTAGTACGATACTGAGTAACGGTGGTCTTCTTCCTGATATTAGAAGGAAAGCTTTCAACATTTCCCCATTGAATATGAGGTTGGCTGTGGGTTTTTCATATATGCCTTTTATCATATTGAGGAATTTTCCTTCTAGTCCTATCTTTTGAAAAGTTTTTATCAAAAAAGGATGCTAGCTTTTGTCAAATGCCTTTCCTGCGTCCATTGAGATGATCAGGTGTTTTTTTCCTTCAATTTGTTAATGTGGTATATTACACTGATTAATTTTCTTATATTGAACCAGCCTTGCATACCAGGAATAAATCCCACTTGGTCGTGATGTTTGTCTCTTGCTATGCTGTTGGATTCTATTTGTAAGTATTTTCTTAAGAATTTTTGCATCTATGTTCATTAGAGAGATTGGCCTGTAATTTTTTTTTTCCTTGCAGTATCTTTATCTGGCTTTGGTACTAGGGAGATGTTCACTTCATAAAATGTGTTGGATAATATTCCATCCTCTTCAATTCTTTAAGAGTTTAAACAGGATTGGTGTTAATTCTTTTTGAAATGCTTGGTAGAATTCACCTGTGAAGCCATCTGGTTCTGGACTTTTTTTTTTTTTTTTCTGGAAGATTTTTCATGATGGATTCAATCTTTAAATATGATTGGTTAGTTTCTTGTATTTCTTGTAGTATCAGTATAGTTTGGTTGTGCATTTCTAGGAATTTGTCCATTTCATCTAGGTTGTCTAGTTTTTTGATATACGCTTTCTCATAATATCCTTTTATGATCTTCATTTCTGCGGGATCAGTTGTAACTTGCCCCCTTTCATTTCTGATTGTATCTATTTGCATCTTATCTCTTTTTTTCTTAGTTAGTCTAGCTAGCGGTGTATCAATATTATTGAACAGCTTTTGGTTTTGTTGATTTTCTCAATTGTTTTGTTGTTGTTGTTGTTCTTAATTTCACTGATTCCTGCTCTATTGTTATTATTTCTTTCCTTCTGCTTGCCTTGGGATTGCTTTGCTATTCTTTTTCTAGTTTCTCTAGTTGTTCAGTTAAATCTTTGAGTTTAACTCTTTCTTCTTTTTTACTTTTGGCATTTAGGGCTATAAATTTTCCTCTCAAGTCTGCCTTCACTGTATCCAATAAGTTCTCATTTTCATGTATCTCGATATATTTACAGATTTCACTTGCAATTTCTTCTTTGACCCATTGATTATTTAGGAGTAGGTTGTTCAGCCTCCACACATTTGCAAATTTTTTCTTGTCTGTTATTGATTTCCAGTTTCATTCCATTATGATCTGAGAAGGTGTTTTGAATAATTTCAATCTTTATATGTTTATTGAGAGCTCCATTGTGCCCTAATGTGGTCTATCCTGGAAAAAGACCCATGGGCACTTGAGAAAAATGTATAACCCACTGAATTTGGATGTAGTGTTCTGTATATGTCTGTTAGGTTGAAGTCGTTTATCATATTGTTCAAGTTCTCTGTCTCCTTGTTGATTTTCTGTGTAGTTGTTCTATCTAATGATGTGAGTATGGTGTTGAAATCTCCAACAATAATTGTAGAGATGTCTATTTCTCCCTTCAGTTTTGCCAGCATTTGTCTCATATATTAGGGGCACCCTGGTTAGGTGCATAGATATTTATGACTATTACATTGTCCTGGTGCATTATCCCTTTTATTAATATATAATGACCTTCAATATCTCTTATAATTTTTTGCATTTGAAGTCTGTTTTGTCTTATATTAGTATAGGTACCACTGCTCTTTTTCAGTTACTATTTGCAAGGAGTATCTTTTTGCAGTCTTTCACTTTCAGCTGTTTTGTATCCCTGGGCCTAAGAGGATTTTCTTGTAAGCAGCAAATGTTTTTTTATCCATTCTTTCAGCCTGTATCTTTTGATTGGGGAGTTTAATCCATTCACATTCAATGATATTACTATAAATGCACTATTTACTTCCACCATTTTATTCTTTGGTTTTCATATGTCAAATAGTATTTTTGTCTGTCATTTTACTCTCTTGGTTATCCTTTCTGCTATTCTTTCTTCTATATTCCCCTCCAAGCCTCTCTCTCCTGTCTTTTTATTTCAGGTTCTAAGGCTTCCTTTAATATTCCCTGCAAAGGTGGATTTTTCTTTACAAACTTTCTTAGTTTCTGTTTGTTTGTGAAGATTTATACTCACTTTCAGATATGAAGGACAATTTTGCTGGATAAGGAATTCTTGGCTGGCAGTTTTTCTCTTTCAGTCTCCTAATTGTATCATACCACTGTCTTCTTGCCTCCATGGTTTCTGAAGAGAAATCTGCGCTAAGTCATGTACGTCCCTTGCACATGATGGTTTGCTTCCGCCATGCTGCTCTGAGACTTTTCTCTTTACCTTTGGCATTTGACATTCTGAATAGTATGTGTTTTGGAGTAGGTCTATTTGGGTTTATTCTCATTGGGGTACAGTGTGTATCTTGGACATGTAAGTTCATTTCTCTCTTGAGAGTTGGGAAATTTTCAGCTATTATTTCCTTAAATACTTTTTCTGCTCCTTTTCCCTTCTCTTCTTCTGGAGCTCCCATGACACGTATGTTGTTGCATTTCATGTTGTCATTCAACTCTCTGAGCCCCTTCTAATATTTTTCAATCTTTTCTCTCTCAGTTCTTTTCTATCTTCAATTTTAGCCATTCTATCTTTGTTATCACTTATTCTTTCTTCTATAACATTGAGTCTGTTGTTGTATGCCTTTATGTGTTTTTTATCTCACCATTGTGTTTTTCATTCCCATGAGCTCTGATACTTTTCTGTTCAGGATTTCAAATTCTTCTTTGTGCTCACTCAATGTCTTTTTTTTTTTTTTAAGATTTATTTTATTTATTTCTCTCCCTGCCCCAGTTGTCTGTTCTCTGTGTCCATTTGCTGCGTGTTCTTTCTTTTTGTCTGCTTCTGTTGTTGTCAGCTGCATGAGAATCTGTGTTTCTTTTTGTTGCATCATCTTGCTGTGTCAGCTCTCCGTGTGTACGGTGCCATTCCTGGGCCAGCTGCACTTTCTTTCGCGCTGGGCGGCTCTCCTTACAGGGTGCACTCCTTGCGCGTGGGGCTCCCCTATGCGGGGGGCACCCCTGCATGGCAGGGCGTTCCTTGTGCACATCAGCACTGCACATGGGCCAGCTCCACACAGGTAAAGGAGGCCCGGAGTTTGAACTGTGGACCTCCCATGTGGTGGATGGACGCCCTAACCACTGGGCCAAGTCCGCTTCCCGCTTTCTTATCCTTTTAATGTTCACAGTATCAGTAGTGATAGTCCTTCTTTCATTTCTGATATTAGTGATTTGTGTCTTCTCTCTTTTCTTTTTTTGGTTAGTCTGGCTAGAGGTTTTTCAGTTTTATTAACATTTTCAAAGAACCAGCTTTTGTTTCATTGATTTTCTCTATTTTTTTCCTCTTTTTGATTTCACTGATTTCTGCCTTTAATTTTTAATTTCTTTCTTCGGCTTAATTGGAATTTTCTTTTCTTTTCTTTCTTTCTTTTTTTTTTTTTTTTTAGGTACCAGGGGCTAGGGAATGAACCTGGGACCTCATACAAAGGAAGTGGGTGCTCAACCACCATGCCACATCAGCTCCCTTGAATTGGTTTTTATGCTTGTTTCTTTTGCACCCCCCCCCCCCCCGAGATGGTTCCCTCATCTGTTTGCTTATTGTTTTTTGCTCATTGTCTACCTGTCTGCTCTTTGTTTTTTGCTTGTTGTCTGTTTGTTTTTCCTTTAGGAGGCACTGGGAACCAAACCCAGGAGGGAGGAGGGCACTCAGCTGCTTGAGCCACATTAGCTCCCTGCTCATTTGTTTTTGCTCGTTGTCTGCTCATTGTTTTTTTCTCATTGTCTGCTCATTGTTTTTGCTAGAGGTCTGCTTGTTGTCTGCTCATTGTTTGTCTTCTTTAGGAGGCACCAGGAACTGAACCCGGGACCTCCCATGTGGGAGGCAAGTGCTCAGCTGCTTGAGCCACACCTGTTTTTTGTTTGTTTGTTTTTTAAAGATTTTATTTACTTATCCTTCCCCTCCCCATTGTTTGTGGTCATTGTCTGTTCTGTGTCCATTTTTTGTGTGCTCTCTTTGTCTGCTCATCTTCTCTTCAGGAGGCACCAGGAACTGAAGCCGGGACCTCCCATGTGGAAGAGAGAACTCAATCACCTGAGCCACCTAAGCTTCCTGATTTGTTGTGTCTCTCATTGTCTTTCCTTTTTGTGTTTCTTTTTGTTGCATCATCTCGCCACCGGCCCACCATGCCAGTTCACTTTCTCCAGGAGACACCAGGACCTGAACCTGGGACCTCTCATGTGGTAGGTGGAAGTCCAATCACTTCAGCCATGTCCGCTTCCCATGCTTGTTTTTACTTGTTGTTTATTTCTATTTTCCTTAGGAAACACTGAGAACCAAAACTGGGATCTCCCAGGTGGGAAGCAGGAGCTCAACTGCTTGAGGCACATCTGCTCCTCAGTTTGGATTTAATTAGTTCGTTTTCTAGTTTCCTAAGGTGGAAGCTTATATTATTGATTTTAGACCTTTCTTTTCTTATATATGCATTCAATGCTATAAATTTCCCTCTAAGTACTGCTTTTCTGCATCCCAAACATTTTGATGAGATGTATTTCATTTTCACTTATATTTAGTTCAAAATATTTTTAAATTTCTCTTGAAACTTCTTTGATCCATGTGCTATTTAGAAGTGTGTTGTCTGTCTTTTTAAAAAATGATAGTAATAACCTCTGTCTCACAGAGTCACAGTACGATGAGATAAAAGGAATATAAAGATGTTTTTAAAAATTGTTGTAGATTTTTATATTGGTTGCAAGAAAGATATGCACTGGGATTTTTTCAGGTATTGGATAGTTTATTAAAAGGATACTCATGGACATTTTTTAAAAACAAAAAAGACCTCTCAGCCATAAATCCAGGCCAACCAAGAAATCAAGAAGTAGCAAAATTGCTGGGTCACACAGGAAGAATGGAAATCTGAATACAAGTGAATTTCATAGAGACTATAACATGGTTTTTGAACTGGAAGTTTCTACAGGGACAAGAACAGATAAAACATCCTCTCAGCAGCAAGAGCATGACAATTTTTCCTGAATGCGCTACAATTTACATTACATCTTTTCTGGCTTTGTTCCTTATCTCCAGCTACCACTAACTGACTTCCTGATATAGTTCAAACACCAGACAAATTTTTGCTATCTCCCTTTCCATTGAAAGCCAGCTAGGCAAAACAGTTGGAAGTTCTTGGATCAGAGACACTCCCCTGGTCCAGTCAGTGAGGAGTCATGAAGATAGAGTAAAAAACAATGCTATTAAGGAAGCGGACTTGGCCCAGTGGATAGGGCGTCTGTCTACCACATGGGAGGTCCGCGGTTCAAATCCCGGGCCTCCTTGACCTGTGTGGAGCTGGCCTATGCGCAGTGCTGATGCATGCAAGGAGTGCCCTGCCATGCAGGGGTGCCCCCCGCATAGGGGAGCCCCATGTGCAAGGAGTCCTCCCCATAAGGAGAGCTGCCCAGCGCGAAAGAAAGTGCAGCCTTCCCACGAATGGCGCCATCCACATGGAGAGTTGATGTAGCAAGATGATGCAACAAAAAGAAACGCAGATTCCCATTCCGCTGACAACAGAAGGGGACAAAGAAGACGACGCAGCAAATAGACACAGAGAACAGACAACTGGGGCGGGGGGAAGAGGAGAAAAAAAAAAAAAAAAATCTTTAAAAAAACCCAAAAAAACAACAATGCTATTTCAAGTATACCTCTGAGATATTGAGGGTTTGGTTCCAGACCACCACAATGAAGCACATATTGCAATAAAGCAAGTCACAAATTTTTGGTTTCCCAGTGCATATAAAAGTTATGTTTATACTACACTGTAGTCTATTAAGTATGCAATAGTATTTTGTCATAAAAAACTATGTACATACCTTAATTCAAAAATATTTTATTGCTAAAAAATGCTAACCATCATCTGGGCTTTCAGCAAGTCATAATCTTTTTGTTGGTGAAGGGTCTTGCCTTGATGTCAATGGCTGTTGATGGATCAGGATGGTGGTTGCTGAAGGCTGGGGTGACTGTGGCAATTTCTTAAAATAAGACAACAGTGAAGTTTGCTGCATTGATTGATTCTTCCTTTCACAAAAGATTTCTCTGTATCATGCAATGTTGTTTGATAGCATTTTACCCACAGGTGGAACTTCTTTCAAAATTGGAGTCAATCCTTTCAAACCCTGCTGCTGCTTTATCAACAAGTTTATGTACTATTCTAAATCCTTTGTTGTCCTTTCAACAATGTTTGCAGCATCTTCACCAGGAGTAGATTCTATCTCAAGAAACCATTTTCTTTGTTCATCCATAAGAAGCACTCTTCATCTGTTAAAAATTTATCATATGATTCAGCAAGTCAGTCATACTGTCAGGGTCTACTTTTAATTCTGCTTCTATTGCTTTTTTTTTTTTTAATTGTTTTTTTGAAGATACAGAGATCACAAAAAATATTACATTAAAAAACATAAGAGGTTCCCATATACCCCACACCCCACCCCACCCCCACTCCTCCCACATCAACAACTTCTTTCATCATTGCAGCACATTCATTGCATTTGGTGAATACATTTTGGAGCACTGCTGCACTTCATGGATTATAGTTTACATTGTAGTTTACACTCTTCCCCAGTACTTTCAGTAGGTTATGGCAGGATATATAATGTCCAGCATCTGTCCCTACAATATCATTTTGGACAACTCCAAGTCCCCAAAATGCCCCCACATCACATCTCTTCTTCCCTTTCTCTGCCCTCAGCAACTACCATGACCACTTTCTCCACATCAATGCTACAGTTTCTTCCATTACTGGTCACAATAATTCTATAGTAGAATAGCAGTAAGTCCACTCTAGTCCATATTCTATTCCTCCATCCTCTGGACCCTGCCACCACATCTGCAGTCATTTTTTTCCCCTGAAGTCTTGAACCCGTAAAGACATCCATGAGGTTGGTTGATATTTTAACCTCAGCCCATGAATCATGAATGTTCTTACTGACATCAAGAATGGTGAGCCCTTCCTAAAAGGTTTTCAATTTACTTTGTTCGGATCCATGAGGAGAATCACTATCTACATTAGCTATAGTCTTTCAAAATGTATATCTTAAATAATAAGATTTGAAAGTCTAAATGGTTCCTCATCTATGGGATGCAAAATGGATGTTCAGAGTTCTTGGGTGACCAGGTGCATTGTGAATGAGTAGTAATATTTTAGAAGGAATCTTTTTTTTTCTCAGCAGTCAGTCTCAACAATGAGCTGAAAATATTTCGTAAATGGTGTTGTAAACAGATGTGCTGTCATCCAGGCTTTATTGTTCCATTTATAGAGCAAAGGCAGAGTGGATTTAGCATAATTCGTAAGGGCCCTAAGATTTCCAGAATGGTAAATGAATATTGACTTCAACTTAAAGTCAATGGCTGCACTATCCCCTAATAAGAGAGTCAGCCTGTCCTTTGAAGTTTTGCAGCCAGGCATTGACTTCTCCTAGATGGCATCTTCTTCCAATAAAAGACTGTTTCATATACATTGAAAATATGTTGTTTAGTGTAGCCACCTTCATCAATTATCTTAGTTTTATCTTTGATAACTTGCTTAGTTCAAATTGATATCAAGAAAAACAAAAAAAAAGATAAAAAAAAACAATAAAAAAAAATAAAAAAAAAAAAAAAAAAAAAAAAAAATACATAAAAAAAAAAGTAAAAGAAAAATAAAGATTATATAAAAAAGAAAAAAAATAAAAAAAAAAGAAAAAGAAAAAAAGAAAAAAGAGAATAATAAAAAAAAAAAGATAAAAGAAAAAAGAAATGTAAGAAAAGAGAAAAGAAAAAAAATAATAAAAGAGATAGCTTCTACATCAGCACTTGCTGCTTCATTTTGCACTTTCAAGTTATGGAGATGGCTCCTTTCTTTAAACCTCATGGGCCAACCTCTGCTAGCTTCAAATTTTCTTCTACAGCTTCCTCACCTCTCTCAGCCTTCATAGAATGGAAGAGAGTTAAGGCCTTGCTCTGGATTAAGTTTTGACTTAGGAGCTTCTGTCACTAGTTTGATAGCTCTTGTGGCTAGTTTTGTGGCTATCTAGACCACTAAAACTTTCTCCATATCAGCAAAAAGGTTTATTTGCTTTCTTATCATTTGTGTGTTCACTGGAGTAGTCTTTTAATTTCCTTCAGGAATTTTTACTTTGCATTCACAACTTGGCTATTTGGTGTAAGAGGTTTACCTTTCAGCCTGTCAAGGCTTTCAAAGTGCCTTCCTCACTAAGCTTAATCATTTCTAGCTTTTAATTCTAAGTGAGAGATGCACTATTATTCCTTTCACTTAATCGCTTAGTGGCTGTTGTAGGGTTATTAACTAGCCTAATTTCAATATTGTTGTGTTTTAGGGAATAGGGAGACCTGAGGAGAGGGAGAGAGATAGGGATCTGCTTGTCAGTGGAGCAGTCAGAATATATACAACATTTACCAATTAAGTTTGTCACCTTATATGCTGTTCATGGTATCTCAAAACAACTACAATAGAAACATTAACTGTTTCACTGATCACAGATAACCATAACAGATATAATCATAATGAAAGTATTTGAAATATTGCTCACATTATCAAAATGTGGCAAAGAGACACAAAATGAACACATGCTATTGGAAAAATGGCGCCAATAGACTTGTTCACTGTAGGATTGCCACAAACCTTCAATTTGTGAAAAAAAAAATTCAGTATCTGTGAAGCACCATAAAGTTAAGTGCAATACAAGGTATACCTGAATAAACATTCTTATACTGTCTTCTAGTGCATACATGTGAGAATTTCTCTAGAGTATATGCAGCACATACTTGCTAACTTGGTATTTTTGCCAATAAAGTGGCTCTAAATAGTGACTTGAGAATGTTAGGCTTGTGAAAGAACTAACTTTGGCTTCATTGTGGCTTTAATTTTCATTTTCTTAATTACTACTGAAGTTGAGCATTATTTCATGTATTTATGGGCCATTATGCTTCTTTTTCTATGAAATGTCTGTACATTAATTTTGTTTTTCAAATTTCAAGTTTCTTCTTTCTTATTGTTTTGTAGTTCTTTACATATTCTGGATACTAATCGTTTGTCTGGTATGTGTGACAAATATCTTCTCCCAGTTTGTGGCTTTATTTTCATTCTCTTTATGTTGTGGTTTTTAAAATATATATATATTTTATTTATTTCCAAAAGATACATAGATCATACAAAATGTTACATTAAAAAATATAGGGGGAAGCTGCTATGACTCAATCAGTTGGGCTCCCGGCTACCAGATGGGAAGCCCTGGGTTCGCCTCCCGGGGCCTCCTTGTAAAGGCAGGTTCACCCGCACGCCATGGAGAACCACCGGCCTGCAAGCGCCGCAGAGAGCTGACTCAGCAAGGTGATGCAACAAAAAAGGAGACAAGTAAAAGCACAGAAGAGTGTGCAGCAAATGGACACAGAGAGCAAACAACAAGCAAGCCACAAGGAGGGGATAAATTAAAAAAAATAAATAAATACAGACACACAGAAGAACGCACAGCAAATGGACACAGAGAGCAGAGAGCAAGCAAACTGCAAGGGGAGGGGATGGGAATAAATTTTTTTAAAAAATATAGGAGATTCTTATATGCCTCACTCCCCACACCTGCCACTTTTCCCACATCACCTTCAATCATTAGTGTGATACATTCATTGCAATTGATGAATACATTTTGGAGCACAGCTACACAGCATGGATCATAGTTTACACTGTAGTTTACACTCTCCCAGTCCATTCAGTGGGTTATGACAGGATATATAATGTCCTGCATCTGTCCCTGCAATATCATTCAGAACTACTCCAAGTCCCAAAAATACTCCCATATCACACCTCATTTTCCCTCTCCCTGCCTTCATCAAGTCCAGAGGCTCCTGTCTTCACATCAATGATATAATTTCTTCCATTGCTAGAGTCACAATAATTCTATAGTAGAATACCAGTAAGTCCACTCTTGTCCATATTTTATTCCCCAATCCTGAGGACCCTGGGATGGCAATGCCCACTCCACTTGTGAATAGACAGGGGACTTCTATCCCATACGGTTGATGGATGGGACTCTCCTGTCCACAGCTGTAGACTCTCTTGGTTCCTTAGTGTAGTGGTTGTCCATCCTCACCTCCCTGTCAGCTGACCTGGGTATGTCTAAAGAACTGGAAAGTAGGTGCTGTAATTCCTGAGGTTCAGGGCCCAGCTGGTGTATGGATAGTCCAGAGATTCAAGTCTCCTGGGCATACACCAAGCCCAGCACCAACCACAGGTTTAGTAAAAGGGACAGAGAGGCATGTGTAGAGAAGTCACATCTGAGTCCAACTCCATCATACTCAGGAGTACAAATTCCAAAATAGGGCCCACTGGCAAGACACCAAACTCCAGAGCCATCTGTCATGATCACAGGACCTGGGTGTCTTCATAGCCCTCAGGAGCACCACTACCTGGGGTTCTATATACTTTGACTTACTATGAGATCCTACTGAGATGTGCATACGCATGACCAATTTGATGACCTACTGACTCATTTTGAAGTCTCTTAGTCATTTAAACTCATTTGTCTTTACCATTTTTCCCTTTTATTCAACGTCTTTTTCCAGTTGCATCACCAGCCAGTGCTAGGTAGAAATCCTTCAGTGCCAGGGAGGCTCATCCCTGGGAGTCATGTCCCATGCTGGGGGGAAGGTAATGAATTTATATGCTGAGTTTGGCTTAGAGAGTGACCACATTTGAGTAACATGGAGGATCTCAGGAGGTAACTCTAAGTCACCCTGCAACATTTGTCCAAGTTGAAATTTCAAACACAACAGGCTCATAAGCATAGTCATCAGTATCAAGTGCCCATCATTGGACCATCCTTCTTCACTGGCCATTGCCATTGTTGCTGTTCCATTGAGGAATATGGCATATGTTGTGTTTTTTTATTTTCATAATTTTATTGAAGAAATTTATGAATATTTTCTTTTATGGTTAGTCTTTTATTTCTTGTTTAAGACATTCTTCCCCCAAAGGCATAAATATATTTCACCATATTTATCTTCTCTAAGCTTTATAGTTTTACCTTTACATTAAACTTGTAACCTACCTGAAAATTATTTTTGTGTTTGATGTGAGTAAAGGTCCAATCTTTTCCCCAATATAGATAACTGATTATTGCAACATCATTTATTGAAATGGCCATCCTTTCTACTCTGATCTGCAATCCACCTCTCTCAAAGTTCAAGAATCCCTATAGTATAGGTCCATTTTAGAACTTTCTATTTTGTTCAATTCCTCTTATGATCAATCCCAGCTTAATTACTATAGTCTCTATTTTCTTATTATCTGGTAGGACAATGCCCCTGCCCCCACTGTGTTCTTTTTCAGGGTATCTTGGTTATTCTCAAACCTTTGTGTTCCAATACTATATTTTAAAATCATGTCATATCTGTAGAAACATCTGCTGGGATATTAAGACTGCATTAGATAGCAGTCCTGACTGGCTGAAAGTTGGCTTGACCTTTGGCACCACTGTCTTTTTGTGGGGCTATCTCATCAACCAACATAATGAATATGTTTCAGAGTATAAAAAAAGAAATGGGTTGAAATTAACTTTTGAAATATAATATAGTATGCTCCATGTAGTGATTACAGCAGTTTCTCTGTGTTCACCAATCTTTTGCATTATAAATGTAAATGAAAAAGTTGTATGTGACTATATAAAGTCAGGATTTCTGAGTTGCATCATTAAATGAAAAAAGAAAAATATCTCTGTACTTCAGATAATTCATGCTGTGACAACTTATAGAAAATACCAATTTGAGGGTACATTGTTAGAAGTATTTCAGTGTGGAAAATTGGCTTAAATATACAAGTCAGAAACATAATCAATAAATAAGAAGTTCAGTGTAAGTTCAACCTGAAAAAAAAAGACTGCATTAAACTTGTAGATCAAGTTGTAGATAACTAATATTTTTATGATATTGAAATTTTCTATCCATAAAATATAAAGCATGTATTAATTTGTTTGAATCTCCTTTAATATTTATGTAAAGAATAATTCTCATCACAAAAGTCTTGCATATGTTTCATATTTTTTTTTTCATTTAAAGTCATTTATTTCTCTGGTACAAGTGAGAAGGTCACTACAACATTAACATCTTTTCTACAACAATGTAAGTAATATATACTCATCTTAAATTTGTTAGGTCAAAAAACTTAGATTGCAATCATTTTTAAATGTAACAATAAATAAATAAATACTTTAGACTTCTGGGAAGATGGTATCAGAGAAGGTAGGCAGGGCTCAACTCTCACAAAAACAGTGGAGGAAGGTAAAAATATAACTGAGGGATCTGTTATGTGGATCTGCAAATCAGGAGAGTGCTACGCATCCTCCACGAGGGAGCAAGGGAGCTGGAAGAGCCAAAATGAAAACCCTGTATTACTACCCCCACAGCTGGGAATGGTAGCCATCCTCCACCCTCAAAGTGAACAACCTGGATAAAACCCAGGACTCACTGAAGCCACTGGAAAAGTACCTGACAGGACATACATGTGCCAGTCATTGGACAGCATGAAACACCTCTTCAACAGATAAAGCTAAGTAGTGTCTGTGTCAAAACCAGCTGTTCCCTCTAACTCTAGCCCAAACACCTATTGCTAGGGGAAGGGCAAGCCAAATACCACCAAGGAAATCTTGTCTGTTTTCATTTCCTATAGTTCCTCCCTATACAATACCTAAAAGCACAATGCCTCTTCTCATCTCTCTTTCAGCTAGCTATCTTAAGCATACCCACCACCATAGAAAACTGGGATTGGCAATTTTTACCAAACCCCATTATCTATTTCAATCTCTCCCTAAAAGCTAACTAACAGCATAGAAGAAACTAGCTGTGCCTTAGAAGTCCTAAAACAGCGAACAAACTCTGTCTTGCTGCTGTAGCACTGCAAAATCACAGAGCCCTTAACTTGCTAACAGTAGCACAGCATGGGTGGGAGGTGGGGCGGAAACATGCCTCTTTCTCAGGAAAAATGCTCTTTCTATACAAATTGCTCTGGAATAGTCCTAAACAGCATTCAAAACTTGCAAGATGAAGCCCACCAACTTCAGGGGGATGCAGCCTCTGGAGGTACCTGGTCTTTCTTAGTTTCATGATCCAATATGTCATAGATGACCCCTGTTTTTGGATCCACTTACTACCATCTTCTTTATCCTTTTAGTGGTGCCATTTATCTTAAAAAATCTGACTAAGTTTATTTCTTATTTCTTCCAGAATCAATGCCTTCTTTCCAAAACAAGATATTAGTTATGTGGGGATTTCAGCCAGTTCCAACCACAGTGTCAAACCCATCTTCCCTCTACCTCAATAGAATAGCCAGAGAGGTTTACCCACTGTCAACCAGGGACTACTGCCCTAACCAGCAGGAACTAACTACAGAAGAATGATCATAGCCCTTTAGCACCCTCTTAAGAATAAGGGCCTGAACTCTCCAATGGGGAAGTTCAGGCAGGTTAGTACAGGGTAATGGAGAAGAAGATGACCTACAACATGGCTGGCAGAAAACATGGCCAACAGACAACATGGGTGCAAGACCTCACTGGGACCTTGAGTTTAACCTCGAGGTCCCAGTTTCTCTTTCTGGAACCTCACTTGGCCCTGGATATTCCAAAAAAGCCTCATCATTGGCCCCCACCATAGATGGGATAATCAATAACTGCTGGGGCCTCTCCCCTTATCATTAACATGGGAGTGGAATAATTAACCATTTAAAAAGTAATAACATGAGGCAGATCTTGCTGTGTATTTCCATCGTTCTCTCCCACTTCTCAGCAAGCTCTGTTCTTTCCCCCATTTCCCAAATAAATTCTTTTTACTAACCTAACTTAAAAAAAATAAAAGATGAGACTGGGCGAGCATAAAGAGCAATTTGAAAGGTTGCAAAGAAAAGTAAAAGCGCTTATGGGAATAAAAGACACAATATATGAGATTAAAAATACATTAAAGGCATATAACAGCAGATTTGAATTTCCAGAATACAGAATTAGTAACATGGAGGACCAAGGATCTGAACTTGAAAAGACAGGAGAACAGAAAGAGAAAAGAAGGGGGAAAATGGAACAGGTTCTCAGGGAATTGAATGATAATGATATGCACAAATATAAATGTTATCAGTGCCCCAGAGGGAAAAGAGAATGGAAAAGGAGCAGAAAGAATATTTGAGGAAGTAATGACTGAAAACATCCCGACCCTTATGAAAGACATAAATATCAATATCCAAGAATAACAACAAACCCAAACAGAATAAATCCAAATAGACTTACTCCAAGACACCTACTACTGAGAATAACAAATATGAGAGACAAAGAGAGAGAATTCTGAAAGCAGCAAGAGAAATGTATCACATACAAAGAACTTCAATAAGACCAAATGCTGATATATTATCAGAAATTATGGAGGTGAGAAAAAAGTGGTATGATGTATTTAAGGTACTGAAAGAGAAAAACTGCCAGCTAAGAATTATTTATCAGGAAAAAGTGTCCTTTAAAAATGAGGGTGGTTTAAAGTCTTCACAGACATAAAAAAGCTGAGAGAGTAAGTTACCAAAAGACTAGATTTTCAAGAAATAATAAGGGAGTGCTACAGCCTGAAAGGAAAAGGCAAGGGTGAAAGAAATGAAGATGATTAGTAAGGGTTACTTGAGGGGTAAAAGGACAGAAAATAGTAAGCTATGACAATGGACAGCCAAAGGATACAATGGATGAAGTAAGTAATGCTTTACAGTAATAACATTTAACATTAATGGACTGGATTCCTCAATCAAAAGACATAGATGGTAGAATGGATAATATATATATATAAGCCATCTATATGCTGTCAAAAAGAGATTCATGGCAGATGTAAGGACACAATCAGGTTGAAAGTAAAAGGTTGGGAAAAGATGTTCCTCACAAATACTAACCAAAAAGTATTTGGAGTACTGATACTAATATCAGAAAAAATAGGTTTTAAATGCAAAACTGTTATAAGAGATGAAGAAGGCCATTATATATTAATAAAAGGTGCAGAGATTGGCAACCATCATGTTTCAACACATGGCAATAGACTTTGGTAAGAAATTACTTCTTATGGTGCCTTGAGTTGGACTCTTTAGGGTCTTATAACTATAAATACCCTTTATGAAAGCCAACAGATTTCTAGAACTTTGCATCAGCACTTCTTTGACTGACTAATACAACCCCAAACCCAGAGCTCTGTCTGTTATTGATTTCGGGCTTCACTCCATTGTGGTCAGAGAAAATGCATTGTATGAGTTCAATATTTTTTTTTTTTTTTTTGAGACTTGTTTGTGGCCTGGCATATGGTCTGTCCTGGAGAGTGATCCATGTGCACTCAATAAAAAATGTGTATTCTCTTAAAAAATAAATAAATAAGTAAAAGGGGCAATTTACCAAGAAGGAATAACTATAATAAATATTTATGCTCCTAACCTTGGTGCCCCAAGATACATAAGGCATACACTGTCAAAACCAAAGGGAGAGGGAAGCGGATGTGACTCAACAGATAGAGTGTCCTCCTACATATAGGAGATCCAAGGGTTTGATACCCAGGGCCCCCAGGCTCATGTGGTGAGCTGGCCCATGGGCAGTTCTGCTGCGCACAAGGAGTGCCAGCCCATGCAGGGATGCCCCTGCATAAGGGGACCCCCACGTAAGGAGTGGCCCCTGAGAAAGGAGAACTGCCCCACGCGAAATCACAACCTGCCCAGGAGTGGTGCCACCCACATGGAGAGCTGATGCAGCAAGATGATGCAACAGAAAGAGACACAGGGGAAGCAGATTTGGCTCAATGGATAGTGTCCATCTACCACATGAGAGGTCCAGGGTTCAAACCCAGGGCCTCCTGACCCATGTGATGAGCTGGCCCACACACAGTGCTGATGCATGCAAGGAATGCTGTGCCATGCAGGGGTGTCCCCCACGTAGGAGAGCCCCACATGCAAGGAGTGTGCCCCATAAGAAGAGTTGCCCAGAGCAAAAAAGTGCAGCTGCCCAGGAGTGGTGCTGCACACATGGAGGGGTGACACAGCAAGATGACACAACAAAAAGAGACACAGATTCTGGGTGCTGCTCAGAAGAATATAAGCAGACACAGAAGAACACAGTGAATGAATACAGAGTGCAGACAAGGCGGGAGGGCAGGGAAGGGGAGAGAAAAAAATAAATCTTAAAAAAAAAAAAAAAGAGACACAGATCCCCAGTGCCACCTGATGAGAATACAAGCAGACACAGAAGAACACACAGCAAATGGACACAGAGAGCAGACAATGGAGGAGTGGGGGTGGAGAGAAATAAATATATAAGTCTTTAAAAAAATACTGAAGGGAGAAATAGATGTCTCTACAATAATAGTTGGAGACTTTCATATACCTCTTTCATCATTGGATTGAACATCTGAACAGAAGGTAAATAAAGAAGCAGAGACCTTGGATAATACGACAAATGAACTAGATCTAAAAGATATTTTTGGAACATTGCACCCCAAAACAGCAGGATATACATTCTTTTCACGTGCTTATGGATTCTTCTCCAGGATAGAAAATAATTTGGGTCACAAAACAGGTCTTAATACATTAAAAAATTTGGAATTATACAAAATGCTTTCTCTGGTAATAATAGATGAATATGAATGTCAATAATGGACAGAAAAAGACAAAATTCACAAATATACAGAGATTAAACAACACACTCTTAAATAATCAGTGAGTCAAAGAAAAATATCTTGAGATGAATGAAAATGAGAACACAACATTTCAAAACCTTTGCAACACAGCAAAGGCAGTGCTGAGAAGGAAATTTATATCCTTCAATGCTTACATTAAAAAAGAAGAAAGAGCTAAAATAAAAGACCTAACTCCATGCTGGGAGGAACTAGGGGGAAAAAACCAGCAAAATAATCCCAAACCAAGTCAAAGGAAAGAAAACATTAAAGATCAGAACAGAAATAAATGAAATTTTGGGGGAAAATGAGAGAGAGTAAACAAACCCAAAATTTAGTTCTCCAAGAAGTTTGACAAAATTGACAAACCCTTAGCTAGACTGACAAAGAAAAAGAGAGAGAAGATGCAAATAAATAAAATCAGAAATGAGAGAGGAGAAAATACCACTGACCCTACAGAAATAAGAGAGATCATAGGAGGATTCTATAAACAACTGAACACCAATAAACCAGATAACACAAATGAAATGGACAAATTCCTAGAAACACATGAACAACCTATACTGACCCTAGAAGAAATAAAAGACTTCAACAAACCAATCACCAGTAAAGAGATTGAAACACTTACCAAACAATGCCACAAAAATGAAAAGCCCAGGACCACGTTGTTTCACAGGTGAATTTTAGCAGTCATTCAAAGATGATCTAATACCAATCTTACTCAAGCTCTTCCAAAAAATTGAACAGGAAGTAATGCTTCATTTTATAAAGCCAACATTATCCTAATACCAAAACCAGATGAAAATACTACATAAAAGAATATTACAGATCAATTACTCTAATGACTATAGATTAAAAAATCCTCAACCAATACTTGCAAACCAAATCTGAAAGCACATTAAAAGAATTATACACCATGATCAAATGAATTTTATTCCAGGTATGCAATAGTGTTTCAATACAAGAAAATCAATTACTGTAGTAAGCCAATTTATAAATTGACCAAGAAAAATCACATGATCCTCTACATTGATGCAGAAAACTCATTGACAAAATACAGCACACTTTCTTGATAAAAACACTCCAAAAGATAGGAATAGAAGTAAGTTTTCAGGAAGCAGATGTGGCTCAAGCAATTGGGCTCCTGTCTACCATATGGGAAGCCCTGGGTTTGATTCCTGGGGCCTCCTGGTAAAGGCAAGCTGGCCTGTTCTGCAGAGAGCTGGTGCAGCAAGATGACACAACAAAGGGAGAAGCAGAGAAGAGACAGTGAGAGTCACAGCACACCAGAGAGCTGAGGTGACTCAAGCAATTGAGTACTTCTCTCCCACACTGGAGGTCCTGGGATCAGCTCCTGGTGCCTCCTAAAGAAAAAGATGAGAAGAAAAGACAAGCAGTCATGGAAAACACACACAGCGAATGGACACAAAGCAGACAGTGAGTGCAAACACAGCAAGGGGGAGAAAATAAAAAATAAAAATTAAATTAAAAAGAAAGTAAGCTTTCTCAACATGGTAAAGTATGGTAAAGTGCAAATATGAAAAACCCATACCTGGCATTGTATCCAATGGTATAAAACTGAATGCTTTCCTGCTGAGATTTGGAACAAGAAAAGGATGCCCACTGACACCACTGTTATTCAGTATTGTGCTAGAAGTTCTAGCAATGTTGTGCTAGAAGTTCTAGCTAGAACAAGAAAAAGAAAAAAAAAGGCAATCAAATAAGGAAATAAAACTTTCACTATTCACTGATGATATGATCCTATATCTAGAAAATCCCAAAAAATCCACAAGTGGCAGGATACAAGATTAATATGCAAAAATCAGAAGCATTTCTCAATACTACTTAAGGAGAATCTGAGGAGGAAGTCAGAAAAGAAAATCCAATTATAATAGCAAATAAAAGAATAAAATATTTAGGAATAAACTTAACTAGGGACAAAAAAAGACCAGTATTCAGAAAATTACAAAACATTATTATAAGAAACCAAGGAAGACCTAAATAAATGGAAGGACATTTCATGTTCATGGATTGGAAGACTAAATAACATTAACATGTCAATTCAACCCAAACTGATTTACAGATTCAATACAATCCCAGTAAAAATCCCAACAGCCTTTTTTGCAGAAATGGAAAAGCCAATTACCAAATTTATCTGGGAGGGTAAGGGACCCCAAATAGCCAAAAATGTCTTTAAAAAGATGAACGAAGGTGGAGGACTCTTACTTCCTGACTTTGAAGCATACTATTTAGCTACAGTGGTGAATAACAGATGGTTCTGGCATAAAGATAGACACAGTGACCAATGGAACTGAATCATGAATTCAGAAATAAATCCTCACATCTAGAGTCCAGCGATTTTTTGACAAGGCTGTTGTAGCAGTTTGATATTATTGATGAATTCCAAAAAGAAATATTGGGTTATGTTTGTAAACTGATCTTTTCCTCTGGCCATATTAGATTATATTGGATTCAGAGGTTTGCCTGATTAAGTACTCATGTAAACCTCTTGTGTCATTAGGGTTTTGAGTCTCCACCCTTTGGTGGGTGGACTCTCAGATAAAAGGCATGGCAAAGGACAGAGTTGAGGGTTCTTGATGTTGAAGTTTTGATGTTTGGAGTTTGATGCTGAAGCCTTAAGCTGAAGCCCCGGGAAGTAAGCTCACAGAGGAAAAAGAAGCAAGCCCCAGGAAGAGAGAAACCCTGTGTCCAGGAAAAAGAAGCCTGAGGAAGGGAGGAACCCAGGGAGCCTGAACCCTCTCAGACATCGGCAGTCATCTTGCTCCAACACGCAGAAATAGACTTTGGTAAGGGAAGTAACTTAGCTTTATGGCCTGGTATCTGTAAGCTCCTACCCCAAATAAATATCCTTTATAAAAACCAACTGATTTCTGGTATTTTGCATCAGCACCCCTTCAGCTGACTAATACAGCTGTCAAAAAATCTGGGCCACAACAGTCTATTCAACAAATGGTTCGGGGAGAACTGGATATCCATATCCAAAAGAAAGAAAGAGGACTCCTATCTTGTACATTATACAAAAATTAACTCAAGTGGATCAAGAACCTAAATACAAAAGTTACAACCATAAAACCCCTTGAAGAAAATGTACAGAAATTTCTTCAAGATATTGTGGTAGGTGGTAGTTTCTTAAACCTTACACCCAAAGCACAAGCAATGAAAGAAAAAATAGATAAATAGGACTTCCTTAAACTTTAACAATACTATTCTTCTAAAGACTTTGTCAAGAAAGCAAAAAGGCAGCCTATTCAATGGTAGAAAATATTTGGAAACCACAGATTCAATAAGGGTTTTATATCCATGTTACAAAGAGAGATCATACAGTTCAGTGATAAAAAGACAGGTAACCCAATTTAAAAAATTGACAAAAGAGTTGAATGGACGTTTTTTCAAAGAATAAACAGAAATGGCCAAAAAGCACGTGAGAAAAAAAAAGTTCAACATCACTAGCTGTTAGTGAATTGTACATACCTAAAATGAGATATCATTTCACCCCATATTGAATGACCATTATTAAAAATAAAAACAAAAAAAACACACACAAAAAAAACCCCCAGAAAACTTCAAGTGCTGGAAAGGATGTGGAGAAATAGGAACAGTCTTTTACTGTTGATGGGAATGTAGAATGGCTCAGCCTCTGTGGAAGACAGTTTGGCAATACCTCAAGAAGCTGAATATAGAACTGCCATATGATCCAGCAATCCTGTTACTAGGATTATATTCAGAAGGATTGAAAGCAAAGACGTGAACTGACATTTGCACACCAATGTTCATATCAGCATTATTCACAATTGCTAAAATTTAGAATCAGCCCATCTGTCCAACAAACCATGAACAGCTAATTAAAATGTGCTGTATACAACCAACAGAATCCTTTTCAGCTGTACGAAGAAATGAAATTGGAATGCAAATGACAACATGGATACACCTTGAAGACATTATGTTGAGTAAAATAAGTCAGACACAAAAGGACAAATATTGTATGGTCTCACTAACATGAGCTAAATACAATGAGTAAACTCATGCAGGTAAACTCTAGAGTATAGATTATTAGGAGAATGTGGATTCAGAATGGGAAATGAGCTTAATGTACATGAAATTTTTAATAAGATTTATTATAAAAGTATGGAAATGAAGAGTTGATGGTAATACATTATAGTGAGTACAAATAATACTGTTGATTTATAAATGTGGTTGTTGCTGATACAGGTAAAGTCTGTTGATGTAAATGTCAATTGAAAGGAAGCTAGAGAATAATCAAGGAATTGTTTAGCATAGTGATTTAGGTGGTGGATGAAGATTGTAAATAGAATAAATATAAGAATGTTCTTCTTTTACAAAATGTTAAGAATATGGTGATACACAGGAAAATTGCAAATAATATAACTTATGGACGATAGTTAAGAGTAATATTGTACTATTTTTGCAGCAATGGCAAAGAAAATATACCAGTTCTAAGGGACAACAATGAGGGGGTAAAACGGGGTATGGGATTTTTCCTTTTGGAGTAATTCTAAAATTAACAGCACAGTTCTGTAATAAAAGTGAGAGCTAGTGGCGGCAGACTTGGCCCAGTGGTTAGGGCGTCCGTCTACCACATGGGAGGTTCGCGGTTCAAACCCCTGGGCCTCCTTGACCCATGTGAGCTGGCCCACACGCAGTGCTGATGCGTACAAGGAGTGACCTGCCACACAGGGGTGTCCCCCGCGTAGGGGAGCCCCACGCGTAAGGAGTGCGCCCCATAAGGAGAGCCACCCAGTGCGAAAGAAAGTGCAGCCTGGCCAGGAATGGTGCTGCACACACAGAGAGCTGACACAACAAGATGATGCAACAAAAAGAAACACAGATTCCAGTGCCACTGACAACAACAGAAGCGGACAAAGTAGACACAGCAAATAGACACAGAGAACAGACAACTGGGGTGGGGGTGGGGGGGAGAGAGAAATAAATAAATAAATCTTTTTTTTAAATGAGAGCTAGTGAATGTACACATTGAATGGATTGTATAAAGCAAGGGACTGTAAAGCACAGGGGATTCTGTGGTGGAAGATGGACTGTGGCTAACAAAACAAATATGAGAACATTCTCTTATGAAGTATAACAAATATATAATACTAATACAGGGTCTTAATAAATGAGGGGGTTGAGGGAAAATAAGCCAAATGTAAGATATGGGCTATAGTTAGTAGTAAAATATTAGTAGTGATATTTTCACAATGCTCTTTCATAGTTTGTAACAAAAATTTCACAACAATGCCAGGTGTTGGTGGTGGGGTGTTGTATGGAAACCCTATATGATGATATGCATGTTTGTTTTGTAAGTTCACAACTCTTACTCAACACTTATTGTTTATGTATATCCGTATATGAATGATGTACTTCAATAAGTTTTTATGATGAAAAAAACTAACCCAACATTTGGTGTTGATAAATCAGTAGTGTTGGCTTCACCTCTGAAGGACAGCATTGTCTGTTTTTTAAAAAAATCTTCAATATGTCCTGGTATTTGGGTTAAAATATTTATAATAGTAAGTATTTCCTTTTTGCTGAAAGGAATCCAATACAGTCACCATTATGCTTCTATTGTAACTCATTTTTAGCTGGGGTAAAGTGACCATTTATTTGGTCCATGACACTTCTGTCAAACTGAAACCTTATGTCTTTAAGATTTCGTGTTTACAAGCTATAATATGCACTGACTATGCTGTAAGTCCCTGACAGTATTTCAGAAAAATATCTACATTTGTCCTTACAGAGTCAAAATGTTACACCATCATTTGTTTTGAAAAAAGAAAAGACAAAAAAGATACACAGTCATACTATGAAATTATTAGGAAAATACCCTTGCAAATAGACTATATAAAGATAAAATACACTTCAAAGATATGTGGGTTTTTAAAAATAATAGTCCATAAAATGCAGAGAAATCCTAAGTAAAGGGAAAAACTACTCTCTATAGCAATAGTTTAATTACAGCAGCTTTTGCATGGCAATACTGAGAGGAAGTTGGAACCTTCAGTTTCCTCAGGAAGAGAAAGATGGAAGATGATCTCCTGATTCAGATTTTTTTTTCTGGCCACAATTCTGCCTTCTTTAGGAATGGTTACAGGTGCCAAATCTCGATTAAGTAGTTCTTTAACAGTGAACAAGTCTATCTGGGTTTTCAAGGGGAATATCTTTACAAGAGTCTATATCTGCGTAGGTTCTTCAGCGTCACTGGGATGACTGGTCATGTGTAGATCCTGGTTCTCTATAATTATATAGAGTGGCTACTCCTCTCTGAACTGCAGGAACCAGAGTGGCTGACAGAATGCTTCATCATTTGAACAGTAGGAGTTGACACAGGAGAAACTAAGAGATCTGGATGGGGCAGTTGAAACCTCTTGGGTTTAAATTTCGCTGTCTTCACACATTCCTCAAGTGTTGTGATAAAGGAATCAGAGGTAGCACTAAGCAAAGAAGAGATTCATTCATGTTCTCCACACTGGAAGATGAATGACTCTTATCGTGGTGAACAAAATCTAGAATTATATGAATGTGCTGCATTACGTCACAGTAGAGGCAGAGTTCAGACATTTTGGTTTTCAGAAATTCACTGGTTTCATTTATTTCCTTTTGTTTTTTAGTCTTAGTATCAGTCAAACAGGCTTTGGAGCTCCCCAGAGCAACTAGCCATCTCTTTCAGCCACATCCATGTTTGGTTCAGTTTTTTGTTTGTTGGTTTGTTTTTAGGGTAGGCAAAGGAGTGAAGAGTTTATTGAGAAATGAGAAAAAGTGCACACCTGAAGACATGGTGCTACAGGGTGAGGCACCTGGTGTAGTATTTATTTATTTATTTTTAGGAGGTACCAGGGCTGTGGGGAACAGGTGTTCAATCACTTGAGCTACATCTGTTCCCTACCTGGTACAGTTTTGATCTTAGGTATATTATATTTTTTTATGTTATTGTAGAAAAAACCATTTTCCATTTTGAATATGGATTTTGTATTCAGAATCTTGTTAAACTCTTTAGTTATAATAACTTATTTTTAAAATAAATTCTAATATTTTCTTGGCAGATTTTCCATATAGGCTATGTAAATAATGACTGCTTTAGTTCTTTCTTTTCAATCCCTACATCTTAGTTTCTTTTTCTTGCCTTATACCCTGGTTAGGATGTCTACTACAATGTCAAATAGAATTTGTGATAGTAATTTATTTATTCCTGATCTTAAAGTGAATGTTTTAATTATTTGCTAATATGCATGATGATGCTTATGTTTTGTGGTAGTGGTGGTAGTGGTATAAAATTTCCTTTCTAATCCAAATTTGCTGAGAACGTTTGAAAAATCTTTCAATAGATGTTGAATTTTAGCAAGTGATGTTTATAATATTAACTCACTTTACATTCCTAAAAAGAACTCAACTTGGTTATGGCATATTATTTTTTAATACATTGCTTGAATTTGATTTGCTAATATTTTGTTTAGGAATGTTGCAGTTATGTTCATGAATGAGAATGGCGTGGAATTTACCTTTGTCAAAACTAGAAGTCTTGGTCAGGTTTTGGTATTCAGGTTATGGTTACCTCATAAAAGAGGGAAGGTTCTCCTTTTTTCAAATCTGCAGTAGGTTCTGCAGGTTGGTATTTTTTTCTTTTCTTTTTTTTTTCTAAAAGATTTATTTTTTATTTCTTTCCCTCCTCTTCCCCCCTCTCCCCACACACATTGTCTGCTCTGTGTCCATTTGCTGTGTGTTCTTTTGTGTCCACTTGTCTTCTTGTTAGCAACACCAGGAATCTGTGTTTCTTTTTAGTTGCATCATCTTGCTGTGTCAATTCTCCATGTGTGTGGCACCACTCCTGGGCAGGCTGCACTTTTTTTCATGCAGGGTGGCTCTTCATGTGAGCATACTCCTTGCACATGGGGCTCCCCTACACAGGGGACACCTTGCACACATCGTCACTGCATGTGGGTCAGCTTACCACATGGGTCAGGAGGCCTGGGTTTGAACCCAGGACCTCCCATATGGTAGGCGGATGCTCTATCAGTTGAGCCACATTCACTTGCCTATTTGTTTTTTCTTGAACTCACCAGTAAAAAAAACTTTTGGACCTGGAGTTTAAATTATAAAATGAATTTTTATTACTCTTTCAATTTATTTAATGATTATAGGACTATTTTTATTTTCTGTTATTTTTTGCTGGTTTGATTTATTTACATTTTTACATTAGCATAAAACATCCTCTTATTTTTTAGTGTTTGTAGCATTTATAATTATGCCTCCTTTGTTATTCTCAATACTGCTTTTTGTGATTTTCATTTTCTTAAATCAGTTTATAAAGAGTTTAATAATTTTGCTTGCTTCGTCAAAGATCTAACCTTGGCATCATTGTGTATTTGTTTTTCTTTCACTCATTTCTGTTGATATCTTATTTCTTACAACTTTATTTTTCTGGTTTCTTTCTATTTTATTTCTTTATTTATTATTAATTTTTTTTAAAGATCTAATTTTTTTAAGGTTTATTTTTTATTTATTTCTCTCCCCTTTCTACCTCCCCCAGTTGTATGCTCTCTGTGTCCATTCACTGTGTGCTCTTCTGTGTCCGCTTGTACTCCTATCAGTGGCACTGGGAATCTGTGTCTCTTTTTGTTGCATCATCCTGCTACGTCAGTTCTCGGCGTGTGTGGCCCCATTCCTGAGCAGGCTGCACTTTTTTCATGCAAGGTGGCTCTCCTTACGGGGCACACTCCTTGAGCGTGGGTCTCTCCTACACAGGGACACCCCTCTGTATGGCATGGCACTCCTTGACGCACATCAGCACTGAGCATGGGCCAGCTTCACCACATGGGTCAGGAGGCCCTGGGTTTGAACCTTGGACCTCCCATGTGGTAAGCAGATGCTCTATCCATTCAGCCAAATCTGCTTCCTTCTTTCTATGCTCTTTAAGTGACTAGCACATTAACATCCAGTCTTTCATCTTTTCTAACATATACATTTCAAAATTCTAAGTGTCCCTTTAAGTATGGGATTAGTTACTTCTCACAATTTTGACATGCAACATTTTTATCACTCAATTCAAAAATTGATAGAACATCTAGAGAGCAAATCAATAAGGAAATAGTAGACTTGAACAATACTCTAAATCAACTGGACCTAACAGTTGTATGTAGAACACTTCACCTAACAGCCCCAGAATACCCATTCTCCTCTAGCGTATGTGGATCATTCTGTCAGATAAACCATCTAGTAGGTAATGAAACAAATCTCAGTAAATTAGAAGTGTTGAAATCATGCAATGTATCTTCTTCAACAACAATGGATGAAACTAGAAATCAATAATAGGGAAAGAACTGGAAAAACCACAAATGGAAAATAAACCAAGCACTTTTAAAGAATCAATGGATCAAAGAAAAAAATCACAAAGGAAATTACGAAATACACCTTGGTTTGTTCAGCTTTTCTTCTATTTGATGGGTACCTAAATTGTTTATAGGTTGAAGCCATCTTGAATGAAGTTGCCATGAACATTTTTGTACAAATCTTTGTACCATATGTTTTCATTTCCTTTGAGAAAATATGTAAGAGTGGAATTGTTCATAAGGTCATGCGGGGTAGGTAAATGTTTTGTTTTTATAAGTGAATAGGTTGAATTATGTTCCCCAAGAAAAAGACATGTTCTTGATCTTAACCTGCATTCCTGAAGGTATGATCTCATGTGTAAATAGGACCTTTGAAGTTGTTATTTTTAGTTAAGGTGAGGCCCAGCTGCGATAGGCCTTAATCCATAAGACCAGAGTCCTTTATAAGCAGAAGAAATTCAGATGCAGTTAGTCAGAGAAGGCCACACACGAAGAAGTCAGAGAAATCAGAGGAAATCAGAAGAGCAGACACAAGGAAGGAGAGATCAACATGTCATGGGAGGCAGAGTGCAAGCTAAGGAACCCCAAGGATTGCTGTAAGCAAGTACCATAATGACACGGACACCCAGGTGAAAGCATGGTCTTTGCTTTCTTTCAAGTCCTTAAGTTTGGACTTCTGGTCTCCAAAACTGTGGGAGAATAAATGCTTGGTATTTAGACCAACCCACTATGTGGTATTTGTCCTAACAGCCTAGTAAACTAAGACCATAAGAAACTGCCAGACCTTTGCCAAAGTAGCTGTACTCCTACTAGAATGCACGAAAGAGTTAGTTGCTCCACTTCCTTGCAAACGTTGTGTGGTGTTTCAGAACATCAATGCTTATGTGTCTAATAGAAGAGGTCAATCTATTCAAGGAGACTGAGAGGTATTAGGCTGTGAGATAGGGGATTTCCTAAGAAGATACTATTTCATAAAAAGTCAAAGGAAGAGAAGGTTTCAAAAGTAGGATTCATCAAGATCTTCTCAGATATTTTTGTTCTACCTCCAGTACGTTTCACTCTATAACTAGAGAGTAATTGCTTAACAAGCAAATCTTATCATGTCTCCCTCTCAGCCTTTCAGATCTCACATTGCTCTTAAAATAGGGTTGCCAAAATTAGCAAATAAAAATACAGACTACCCAGTTAAATCTGGGACATATTTATACTAAAAAATTTATTTGCTGTTTATCTGAAATTCAAATTTAACTGGACATCCTATATTTTATCTGGCAAACTTATCTTAAAATAAAGTTCAGAATTTATACCTTGGTTTACAAAGCCTACCTGTCTACCTCTGTACCATCTTTTCTGCTTGGCTCGCTCCGAATCCCTATACTTTCTCTCTTCAAAATGGATTTCTGTTAGTTCCTTGAACACATCATGATTTGTACTGTCTCAGAGCTTTTGCACATGCTGTTTTCTTTGCCTGAAACATTCTGTCCCTTCTCTTGGCCAACCTAATTCCTGCTCATCCTCTATTTTTCAGCTTAAATGTCACTTTCTGATGGAAGCCCAGTCATCTCAGACTAGGCTAATTCCTACTGTTAAATATGCCATGTACTTTGGCTTTCAGGGCATTTAACACTTGTGGCTGTTTAATTAGTTATAAGTATTCTATCTTCCCTGCTAAACTACAAGCTCCAGAGGAAGAGACCCTGTCTTTCTTGTTAACTGCAATATCACCACAGTACAATGTCTAGCACATAACTGGTTGTCAAGTATTTGATTGTTTGTGATAAAATGAAAGCAAATTAATTTTTTTAAAGAGGTACCTGGAATTGAACCCAGGACTTTGTATATGGGAAGCAGGCACTCAACCACTTGAGCTACATTTGCTCCCCACAAATTAATTTTGTTCTTTGATTTGATTTGATTTGATTTTTTTAAAGCTTTATTTTTATTTTTTATTTCTTTATTTTTTATTTTTTTAACTTATCTCCCCTATTCCCCCTCCCCCCATTGTCTGCTCTCTGTGTCCATTTGCTGTGTGTTCTTCCTTGTCTGCTTGCATTCTTGTCAGTGGCACTGTGAATCTGTGTCTCTTTTTGTTGCATCATCTTGCTACGTCAGCTCTCCATGTGTACAGTGCCACTCCTGAGCAAGCTGCACATTTTTCATGCAGGGTGGCTCTCCTTATGGGGCACACTCCTTGTGCGTGGGGCTCCCCTACACGGGGGACACCCCTGTGTGGCAGGGCACTCCTTGCGTGCATCAGCACTGCACGTGGGCCAGCTCACCACACAGGTCAGGAGGCCCTGGGCTTGAACCCTGGACCTCCCATGCGGTAGGTGGACACTCTATCCATTGAGCCAAATCCACTTCCCAATGACATGCTTTAAACATACCCATACATACATGTACACTTAGATATACAAACTGATCTACTGATTCTTCTAAAGTTTCCCATTCTTATTGAGAAAAGGAAACATTTTCTCACATTAAAGGAAGTAATCACTGCTGTCATTAAATGACAACCATAATATAGCCTTTATACTCAAATGTTAAGTCTGATAATGTACTCTGATGAAGAAATTACATTTTAGAGAAAACAAAATCAGTGATATAGAAAGCTGTGAATTCCTAATTAAAGGACCCCTATTAAAAGATATTCCTTTATAGCCTCTTGCTGAAGAAAAGGAAAGGATCTGGGGACATTGCTTTCCTCTTGCATTGGTTCCAGAATGAACCCCTGTGCTATTCTTATTTTATCTGATAAGTGTAAATCAAGAGCATTAGGAAAATATGCCCACCCCTGAACCCAGTTTCACATTTAGTTTTGTATATTCATCTGTTTGTGACAATTATTCATAAGGGCTTACTTATAAATATTATATCTTTGCTGTTGTTCTAGATTCCTTGGAAGACAGGAGTCTTACCTGTTTAATTAAACTGTGTATAGCATCAAACATTGGTCATCACATGTAAGGCTTTTAATGCTGATGCTATTGAACATAATAATATACTTCCCCTAGCTCTAGCAAACAAAACAAAACAAAACACCTCTCTTCATTTAAGACATACCTGGCCCACTTCCTGCTTTTGTAGGTTTTTATAAATAAAGTTTTATTGGAACATAGTCATGCTTACCTGTTTTCATATTGTCTGTAGTTGCTTCCATACCACCATGACAGGGTTGAGTAGTTGTGAGAGAGGCCATATGGTCTGCAAAGCCTAAAATATTTACTATCTTACTGTTTAATGAAAAAGTTTGCTGACTTTGATGTAAGTAATTCTCACCCCAAATGACAGGATGGAATTATCTATAAACCCCCCCAAAAAAGCAAAGAATCCTAGTCCTACACCAACATCCCAAATCAGAATCTCTAGAGGCAGAGCTGGAGATATATCATTTTTTTAAAGTTTGCAGCTAAAACTGAGAACCACCAGTCTAATTCAATACACAGTACCTAGCATAATTTTAATAACTCTGATTCATCAAGTGCTTATTAGACGTCAAGCATTGTACTAGATGCTCATTGTGTATTTTTTCCATTTTAATCTCCCTAAAACTATCTTAGATACATTTTATAATCCTTATTTTTCAGTCAAGGAGAGTAAAGGCTTTAAAGTTTCCTTGTAAAAGATCACAACAGTTAGTAAATGATGGAGCAAGGGTTTGAGCTACGTCTTTCTGCCAGTCCAAGATTGACAAGAGAAGAAAAATATCCAGGTGAAGAAGTGCTCTGACTCTTGCCTCTTGAGATTTGCTTTCCCTTTGGGGAGCTCTAGATATTTCCCACTGCCAAAACTTCATAGGCCTGCATGGGAATGACTGGCCCAAGTTTGGTTGCAGAACTCTCTCATTAATAGGATGTAGCAGAGAAAATGTTTGATCATTCAAATAAGACTTTATTCAAAATCAGAGGATAACAACAGGGAAATAAACTCATGGAGTAACATGAGTAGCTGGATATTCATCTTCAATGAAGAGTCTATCATAACGAAACCTTCTTCTTACCTCCTTTGTGACCTGTCTACATGTAGCAGAGATCATCTTTAATCCTTTGGAATATTATGAAGAACCCTAACGATTCCCCCAAGTCGAGATCCTAGACAGTAAGGCATAGAGCAAAAGGAAGTTTCCTCTCCATCTTGCTTAAAGTGTACCTTTCAAATTATGGTTTTCTGGGTGATTTATATATGAATGTCCAACTTTTTCTTAACTGGTTACTCATAATCACATGATAAACCTAATATATGCACAAGAGATACTGTGCATGCATTACTGCCAGTGGACACATTTAGTAACAAAATGTATTTGACCTCAATTTATCTAAACTGCGTATTTAGGCAGATGGCGCTCCAAATGAGATTCCAATCATTAGCTATATAAAAAAAGATTTATCCTTTCATAATCTTGAATTTAATTCACATACTGGTATCTGTCTTCAGATAACTCTCATTGTGGTATGACTCAGATAATTTTGGTAATCAAATTTTAAAATTTTGTAAACTATAATGTAAACTGTTATCCATGCTGTGCAGCAGTACTCCAAAATGTATTCACCAAATGCAATGAATGTGCCACAATGATGAAAGAGGTTATTGATGTGGGAGGAGCGGGGGTGGGGAATGTATGGGAACCTCATATTTTTAAGGTAACATTTTTTTGTGATCTATGTCTTCAAAAAATACAATTAAAAAAGAGAAAAAAATTAATATTACACTGGTGCCACAAAATTTTTTTAAAATTATAGTATCTTATTTATTATTGCTAATTTATACCCAATAAGGCATCAATGTTTTATGATGCAAGAAGTAAACAGAAAATGAAAAGCTTCAGGTTTAACTGAATAGACTTAAAATGTACCTTTACAAGAATGACTTTTATTCTTAATAGGCATTTATAATCCGTAATAGGCATTTACAATAACGAACATTATTCCCGTGAATTTTGCTAAGTAGTAGAGCTTCTCTTACAATACTGTTAGAGCAGTGCCTAGAATGAGTCTCTTTACTGAAAGTTGTCTGATGTCTCTTTCCTAAAGTTGTTCTGTTTACTGTCACCAAGGGATAAATCTCAGGGGGTCAGATGAACTTCAGACATGTTTAATGTTGGGTTGGAGGTCTTAGAAATCAGGCCAGTTTAGAAGCAATTTCAGATGAAACACAGACATTTTATTTAGTTCTTTTGGGATCAAGTCCACAAGGGCCTACCTCCAGAAATCCCAGAGCTGACTTAGATGACATTTCTCATGATTACTAAGGCGTGTTACCCTGAATAATGCAAACCCTTAGGCATAGGTTGTTTATGCTAATTTGGGCCTGGTTTGAGACTGGACTCTAAAGGTGTAGGGTAGGTCAGACATTATTGGTTTCCTTGTAATTCCTTAATGTAATTGCTTGGGGTATCTTCTTCTTATTTTCCGGAATTTTATTTTAATGAATATTGATAACAGGAGGGGGTGTCACGGTGTGGACTGGTGGAAAGTGTAGGAAGTCACGGAGAATCTATGTATAAGGGGAGGGGAAGCTGGGGAGGATGAACAGGACTCAATGTGTAAGGGCCAGGGCTCCCTGACCCCAACCCCCTGCTTTACCTAAAGCAATTTGGTAAATCCAAGTGACTCAGTTCCTGTACTCCCTATTTTGAGCATGCGTGCATGTTTGAGGATATATTCCCTCCTCTTACATAAACTATTTACACTGGAGAGGTCTCAGGTCCCAGCTAAACTTTTACAAGTTTTTTTACTTAATCCAAACTGTTCTCATGCCCTTCAACTTCCCATCCTGCATTCCCTTTCATTTTCACTCTTTCCAAATTGACTTCTATGCCTCTGGGTACACATCTAAAATCATGGTATTGCCAATTTCAAAGGGAAGGTTTTGTGACATTCAAGATTCCTATTACTTCTTTTAACTCTCATTGAACTTTCTATACACACCTCACCAAGCAACTTCTCTAGTTCTTTACAGGCACATCTTGCTGTATTCTTCCTGCTAGATTATTAAGTTTCTTTAAGGCAGGGAAATAGGCCTCATTCATCTTTGTAGGTCCTGCTCTCTATCCAGACTTCCTTAAACTCTAACATCCCCTTCAATAGCATGTTTCTTTATAAACAAGGAGTTGTGTAGATATGTGATCTATCCAATCTTTCTTAAGTCTCAGTTACGTCTGTTGAAGAAAGTGGATAGGTATCTAGGGTCTTTTCTAATCCTAATGTGAGAAGCAAGGCTGTAGGGAGACAATTATACATTCTAGAGCAATTTTAAATCATGTAATAATATAAAAATATATTATAGTTTATTCCTAAAAAAAAATCAAAGGAGGAACACAATCATATAGGCAAATCTAAAAAATAGCACTAACTTTTTTTAGGGCTAATGCGAAGAGTCAAAGATAATTTGATGGGAAGCAGTTGTGGCTCAACTGATACAGCGTCTGTCTACCATACAGAGGGTCCAGGGCTTGATATCCAGGGCCTCCTGACCCGTGTGGTAAGCTGGCCAACGCACAGCGCTGCAGCACGCAAGGGGGTACTGTGCCATGGAGGGGTGCCCCATGCTCACGGAGTGTGCCCTGCAAGGAGAGCCGCCCCCCATGAAAAAAGCACAGCCCGCCCAGGAGTGATGCTGCACACATGGAGAGCTGACCAAGCAAGATGACACAACAAAAAAGAGATGCAGTTTCCCAATGCTGCTGGATAATGCAAGAGGATGCAGAAGAACACACAGCAAATGGACATGAGAGCAGACAATGGGGGGAAAGGGTGAGAAATAAATTAAAAAGAATAATTCTTTAAAAAAGTAATTTGATGACTTATCTTTGACGGATCAGAAACTGAAGACTATAATGACATAAACATAAAAGGAATTTAAAAAAACACCAATAACCAGCCATTTACTGAGAACTTACTATGTGCCAGGCACTTGTTGAAGCATTTAACACGAAATGACTCATTTAAGTTTCAGAGTATTATCAGCGGTGGGGCCTGAGGCAGAACCTAAATTTCTAGGCATTCCTCAGGAGAATTAAATAATGGAAAATAAAACTAAATTGCTTAAAGTATACATATAAGAATAAAAACTAAATTGTTTAAATTGTGTTAAAGCTATAAAATAGTGACTTCTAAGCACAAATGCCTATAAAGCACATTTATGATGTTAATCTTTAGCAATTCATTCTTAATATATTATCTTAGCTCAAGGTGCTTCTTAAACACTATTCATTTCACTGTAGTAATACAAATTTCACTGCATTAAAACAAATTAAAAGTTTAGAAGTTTAAATGTTTATATCTTATTTTAAATTTCAACATAATTCTTATTTAATTTTATTTATATTAATTCTGAATAACTCTTAACTCCCTGCAAAATGTTACCATTACATAACAATAATAGTTTTTTTAAAAACTAACAAAATCAGGAATAACTCTTACACTGAGTTGTTAATTTCAGAATGAAGTCCAGAATATCTTTTTTCTTGCTGTCTAACCATTTTGTCTTTCTTCTAAGTAGACTAAGTCTCAGGAGACAAATTATCCTCTGAATTTCATACTTCTAGGCTGAGAAGTGATAAATGACTTCTCATAGATTAGTTTTTATTACAGACATTTAAGTATTTTCCTTCAAATCTGCCAACTTTGTTGAATAATCTCTTGAAAATGAATTTGGGAAGCCCCTTCATTCTTAAGCTGTTTTTTAATTGAAATATTGATGAACTAATAAAAATAATTTAATTTAAACATTATAAGGGAACCCTTTAGGGGCCTTACCAACCGTGGCCCAGCTATTAATAGTTCAAAGAAGTTACATTATCTAGATTATTTGTAATGAATGGAAGTTGGGTTACTTGCTTTGCCTTAACAGGGCCGTTGGCATGTTTGCCTAGCAACAGCCGCTAAACCTTCTGTTGTGGAAGGTTCCCTAGGAGTGAGAAGGGAGGAGGAAGAAAAGCAGGAGGAACAGATTAATCTGTTTTTCCTAGCAGGGGGCTGTTTGAGGAGTGAAAGGCTATCCAAGAGAGAAAAGAAAGCACACGCTAATCTAATCTCACTGTGGTAGCTAGCAGTTTGCCTGTTTGTAGGACTGGGGTTACTATTTAGTAGGCTGTAGAGAGGGTTCCAGATTTAGTCCACTTCAAAGGGAGTAAATTCCAATCCATGGGAAGACATCAATAGGTCTTCTAAAATGAGAATGAAATCTGAGTAGCAGGAGGGTATCTCTTACCTGGTAAGAGTTGAAGGAAGGTGTGCGTTTACACTAATATAAAAACACTAATATAAAAACTTGACTTTGTCAAGTTAAAGGCAGAAGCTTCTCTAAATTTAATACATTTCTTGGTATCGGTGATGTATACGGTGAAGAAAGGACAGAAAAGCGAAATCTGCCTTCTGGGCCAAAACCTGAAGCAAAAAACGCTATAGTGTTAAGTGGGGAGTATTAAAAGGGTATTTATTTGGGGACCACTTCTATTTTCGGAGATTTATTTTAAAATTAGTGCTGTATATTAAAATAATTCGTTTCTCTCCCTTCTCAAAAGCAAGAGTTTGGCTAATTTGATTTGTCGTGAACGCGAACCTTCCATTACCCAAAACCAAAATGGCAACTTTTCCATAAGAAGAAACTTTCAAATGTCAGTAGTTTCAGCTTTTATATGCAGTAGCTCTTCTACGGGCCGAATCTTTTTCTATCCTTCCCAGTTTAGCTCCTATTGTTCATATAGACCCGGGGAGACCAGGTTTTGGCCCGGTACGCGGGCCTTAAAGGGCAATTTCGCTGCCTTTAAGGGAGGCTGAACTCTTCTGGGCAAAGCTGGTGCAGAACCTAGCTAGAACGGGAGAAGACGTGAGGAACAAACGTAAGGGGCAAGAGCTGACAAAGTTCAAGGGGGGGAGGTAGCGCGGGATTCGAAGAAATCATCAGTAATTTTCCAATTCCACCCTCGCCGTCTGGGCCCTTGCCCGCTGGGCTCCAAGGCCCGAGTTGGGGGAGGGAGGGCAGTACGGACAGAGACCAGTTCTTCTGCTCAGGGCGTGAGCGCTGCGAGGTGCGCAGCGTCGCCGACCTCCCCAACCCCCCGGGCGTTGGTGGCGGGTGACTCAGAGCTTTCCTCCCGGCGCCCGCCCGCCTCTTGCTCCGCCCCCGGAAGGAGGAGCCTCGCCCTCCTCTCCGCCCCAGTCTCCGGGGCGGGCGGGAGCCTGAGGAAGAGGAAGGGGACGAGGACAACGAGCGCCGGGGCGGAGGAGGAGGAGGTGGAGGAGGAAGAGAAGGCAGACTAACAAGATGGCCCCTGCTGCAGGAGCAGCCTCAGCAGCAGCAGGTGGGAGACCGGAGGCGGCAGCGGCAGTGGCAGCGACGGCCGTGGCCCGGCGGTCTTGGGCAGCGTCAGAGTCTACGGTGGCAGCGGCGGCGGCGGTGGCTGCCGCGGCGGTGGCGACGGCTGCGGGGACTCGGAGCTGAGAGGAGCTGTCGCTCGGACCAGCGCGGTGAGCGGGGCGGCGGGGGAGCGGGACAGCCGCGGCGGGGGCCTCGGTCCGGAACAATAGGTAGTCGCGGGCGGGGAAGGGACTCCCTTGGTCAGCTTTTGCTTCTCCGGGTCAGCGGCTTCCGCCCAGCCCAGGCCCCCGTAGGGGCGCCACTGGCGGCCGAGGGGCTTGTCAGTGGCCGGCGTCCTTTAGGCCTCAGGCCTCGGCGTGCCTCCGGGAGGGCCTGCCCGGCTAGGCCGTGGTGAGGTGCGGGCGCCGCCCTGGCCTTGAGGAGGGCGAGGAAGGCTTCGGCAGGCGAGGGGCCGAAAGGCTGCGCCGCTCCCCGGCTCTCCCAGGGCCTCGGCCGGTACCTGGGTGCGCACAGGAAATGCTTTTTAGACCCCCAGCCAGTGGGGGAGGGTGACTGCGTCTGTAAACAGGCGCCGCCTCCGCCTCTCTCCACCTTTGGGCTGCGCCCTCCGCCAGCGCCTTCAGCGCTCCCCTTCCTCTGCCAAGTGTTTTGCGTTGTCCGTTTCTCTGGAGCTCCTGGAGATCGAGCCTCAGAGTCGTCTTGCTCCCTGCTGTCGGTCGGGAAATTGTGTGTGCAGGTGTCTTTTTACAAAAATTTAAATGGAGCAACAGAAATACAAAGTAAAATGTGACTTTCAATAAGGGATGGAGAGGACTGGGGTAGGAAGGAACGGCCCTCTTAACACCTCTAAGTACCACTTCTCGCTCAACATCGTTTGTGGCCACGTTCCCGGTGAGAGTCAGTGGAACAAGGGCTCTTTTGGAGCAGTAATACAACTGTTGACATCCAGAATCCTGGAAACAAAGCCATTCACTGGCCACGGAAAGAAAAACTGTAACTTTTGAATGAAACATTTTCTTCATACGAGCCTTTTAAAATTATTAATATGCAGCATAAACAACAACCTTAACTAATAAAATGGACCTAATGAAGCCCTTCTTCAGGAAACGTAAATGGTTCATCGCCGGGCGTAGAATTTCTAGTACTCTGTCTCAGTCTTCCAATTATACTTTTCAGTAATTTGTCCAAAAATTATTCAACATCAACCTTTTCCTTTGAAATTTTGATTTCTAATGCATATCTTTCAAGATTTCAAAACTTTATTATAATTTTTTAAAAAACTAGAAGCAACCGTAGTTCTGAGTATTTAGTGTTTTCGAGAGATAAGCGTTCATTATATTTGCCATTTTTATATGGTAGTGGTGATTGAAACTTCCAATAGTTTACTATTTCTCCAAAACTTAATTTTTCAGGGCATCTACCGCATTCAGTTCCAGGTGAGGGGGGATGGGTGGTAAAGATTCAAGCTATTTCTATTTCAGTTTCTGTTAAAATTGCTTGGATGCATCAAAGAAGATTGTTTCCACTATTTAACATTTAAATTGAGTGGTCCACCTGAGGGACTTAGATCATGTTCTTAAAAGGAATGTTGACCTGTGCAAAGAAGATGCCAGTTGATATAGTCATCTATTTTTAGAGTAAATTTCGAATTTGAATTGATCCATGTTTGTCACAAAAATATTTTCAGCTTGTCTAAAGTTTAATGAGCAGTTCTAGTTTAGTTTCCTGGCATATGCCTTCCACAAGAATTTAGGGTAAATAGACTTAACAATTGAATAAACATTGAGGCTGAACTATTTTATTGTTTAGAATTTTGAAGTATGGTGAATGCATATCAAGAATGACTTTCATTTTATGTGTAAAATAATGTGGGTATTTTTTTTTTGAGTGGTGGGGAAAAAACAATTTTCACATGACTCCTACTAATATTAACTTTTGGAGAATAAGTGTTTCTGAAAGGACACTTTTTTTTTTTAAGTGCTCAAGTCTGATTTATTTTGTTTTTCTCTGTTAGAGAAGTGTGGGTTTTCAGGACAATCATGCATAAAATACTGGATTCCTGTATACCATCACACCACCAATACCTTGTCTTGGTATGGAACCTTTGTTGCAATTGATGATAGCACATTTTTATAATTGTACTATTAATTAAAATCTGGTTTAATTTAGGATTCACTGTGTGGTGTAGTTCCATGGGTTAAAAGAAATTTTATTTTTCTGCTATATATACAATCTAACAGTTCCTCTTTTAATCATATTCAGATATATTTCAGTTCTGTTAAGGGCATTTACAATGTTGAGCTACCATCGTGAGATTTATTTTTTTCATGCAAGTTTGTTAGGTCAGTACAGAGTCCATGTAAAGTCTATTATAATGATATTTAAATTTATCTGTTAGAACAATTATAGTAACTTAAGAGTTTGTACATTGTCAGTGGTTTTGTGTGCTTTGTTATGGGGGAAAAATGTCATGTTGTAGCAAGGACTAATTTACCTAATATTTAATACGATTTTTCTGAAAATAAAGATTTTTAAGTGTTAAGCTTTTGTGTTTGAAATTGGATACTGACCCAACAATTTATGAGCTGAGTCTGAGTCTATGTTTCTGTTTAATATTGAAAAATCTCTTAGAGAAGTCTACCTTTATTTATGTTGTGTCAAAATTATTTTAAGATGTGATCCTTCAATTGTCATATCTTCTGTGTATTCTGATTATTTCAGTTAAGATTTTTCTCAAGTAATATTTGTGATGTCCCTTCTAAGAAGGTTTGAGACCATGGCTTAAGAATCAGATTTGCTTTTTCTTGGTAATATTAAAAGTTAATATATGTTTGATTTATTTGAAGATTTTGGATAGGGGATTTTGCACATAATAAAAAATTATAATTTGACAACACATATTTGTTGAGTGAACAAGAGGATTATTTTATTTAATCCTCTTAGTTATGCTGTAATATCTGGGGGTATTTTCCTCGTTTACATATGAAGAAGCTGAGCTTAAGAGAAGCTAAGTAACTACCAAAAGGACATAGAATTAATAGGTAAAAGAGCTTACTCAAACCTATGTCTTGTGACACAAATTAGATGCATTACTACAGCCAGCGTGTCTCAAGGTTAAACTTTGAAGCACTTCCTATGTTGACAGAATGCTTGTTTTGACGGTAAACTACATTTTGTGATACTGTACTTGTCTTTACCCTCATATTCTTTTTATTATCATTATTCATATCATATCCTGCCAAATATTCACTTATAAATTTGAGAAAGTATTTATTCATGTACATCACAAAAGAAATACTTTTAGTAGATCCGAAATGCTGTAAACTCATTCCATTTAACTGGATAGATTTGTAATATTGCTGCATTTGTTTCATGGTTTAAATTTGTTATACTTAAACTATCAGTTATTAAATTGTTTTGAAATACTTTATGAAAATTAAAAAATGATATTAGAAACATTCAGTGGTGTAAAGTTGTGTAGCTAACATTTGAAATTCTTCATTTATAAATATATATTTTTTCTTTCAGCTATAGATTGTTTAGAATTCTGTAGCATTTTTCATCCCCAGATCTTAGGGCTTAAAATGTAGTTTGATGAATTCTAGTCAGTCTGCTCTTTGTATATATTCTGAAAGTGTCTGGCATCAAACACAGTGAAGAATAAACTGGTAAATGAACCCTGTTTAGTGGAGACCTTGGAGCAGGATGTTGCTTTGCACAGGGAATTCTGGTTTAGCTTTGGTGCTGTTCATACTTAGGAGTTCAGGTATTCTTCAGGGTTGTGGTGAGATTTAAATTTTCAAATTGGACTGTATCAAATCAGTCACAGTTGATTTCAGAATCAGCCTGTTTACTGTAACAGGATTCTTTAATATCTTCACTTTTGTTTAATCCTGGAGTTTATTTAGGCTTGATTTGGACTAGCCCTGGAGGTTACAGTATAACATTATTTCTTTTCTTTTTTTTCTTTTTTTTTTTAAATTTCTCTTCCTTGCCCTGCCCCCCCCTCGTTGTCTGCTCTCTGTGTCCATTTGCTGAGTGTTCTTTTGTGTCTGCTTGTGTCAGTGGCACCCGAAATCTTTGTCTCATTTTTGTTGCGTCATCTTGCTGCGTCAGCTCTCCGTGTGTGTGTGTGTGTGTGTGTGTGTGTGTGTGTGGTGCCACTCCTGGGCAGGCTGTACTTTCTTCATGCAGGGCAGCTCTCCTTACAGGGTGCACTCCTTGCGTGTGGGGCTCCCCTACGTGGGGACACCCCTGCATGGCAGGGCACTTCTTGTGCACATCAGCACTTAGCATGGGTCAGGAGGCCCTGGGTTTGAACCTTGGACCTCCCATGTAGTAGGTGGGACGCCCTATCTCTTGGGCCATATCCGCTTCCCTAACATTATTTCTTTTTTTTTTTTTTTAAAGATTTATTTATTTATTTATTTAATTCCCCTCCCCTCCCCCGGTTGTCTGTTTTCTGTGTCTTTTTGTTGCGTCTGTCCGCTTCTGTTGTCAGCAGCTGGGGAAGTGTGGGCGGCACCATTCCTGGGCAGGCTGCACTTTTTTTTTCTTTCGCGCTGGGCGGCTCTCCTTATGGGTGCACTCCTTGCGCGTGGGGCTCCCTTACGCGGGGGACACCCCTGTGTGGCACGGCACGGCACTACTTTGCGAGCATCAGCGCTGCACATGGACCAGCTCCACACGCGTCAAGGAGGCCCGGGGTTTGAACCGCGGACCTCCCATGTGGTAGACGGACCTCCCATGTGGTAGACAGACGCCCTAACCACTGGGCCAAAGTCCGTTTCCCCCTAACATTATTTCTTAAGACAGACTCTTTATGTTTTAAAATGTGAAGTTTACTAATCTGAAGTAATGTTGCCCAGTGTCCCCAAAACAGTTAGCTTTAGTATTTATTTATATTCATTATTGGTCAAACTTGTGCCTGTTTACTTCTTGTATAATATTCTTGCTTACATCTTATGTAATGTTAGGCACTTCTTAGAATTTCACAATGCTTTTCTGATTGGTTCAGGTTTGGGGAAGTCTAGTAAAATTTGAAGTCACAGAAATAGAAGCCTGGAGATGGATTGTGCCTTCTTTTTACAGTTCATCTGACCATTTGGAATCATGTTTTTGTCCTAGAGAAATGTTTTAAGGCCCATTTATATTTTTCTTAGACATTACTTACAAATGTAAGCCAGAACAATATTCTTTTGATGTTTGTCAAGCATTTTAGCAATGTTTTAAACCGATATCAGTTTACTCTTTACTGATTATTTCTGTGCATATAGTAATAATTGAACGTGTAATACATTTTATCTGAAAAGCTCCAAGAGCTAAGTAATAGCATTTGAAGTATTCTAAAGGGATCAGTTTTACTTACATATCTTAACATGAAATTATTTTGACCCAAGATTAAGGAAGAGTGCTATGGACAATTAGATTGTAGCAAAAACATTAGATTGTGAGAATCAACTAAACTTTAATGTTCTATATATAAATGTGAGCTATTAATACTGTGTTGTCTAGAACTTGTTTATCTTTCAGATTTTCTTAATGAATAGAAGAAACTTGTAATATTAACCAACTTATTTATTTCTTTGAGGTTACACTGAAAAATGATTGCTAGAATTAAATTTGAAATTTTTGATCTGATGAATCCAACTTTATAACTTTTTTACCCAATTAATCTTTGAACATATTTAGAGTTATAATTTGCCTGTTTTTAATTTCTAGAAGAGAGTTACTCAGAAACCTTGCTCTTAACCCTATACCTCCTCCAAAAGCAAGGACGTTGTTACAGAGCCGTTAGTTTGCCGCTTTTTTTTTTTTTTTTTTTTTTTGGATTGATTTTAGTTGACTGACGGGGAGGTAAAATATATGTTCTTTCTTCCTTGGTAAAAAAAAATCCCCCCCTTTCTTTCTTGAATAAAAAGTCATTTCTGATGAGAAGCAAAAAATAAATTTTATGTTAGTAAGGATTTGCAATAGGTTTAAAAATCAGTACGTAACAAATCAAAACTACAATGATATTTCATACCCACTAGAATGTTTACTATTGAAAAAACAGGAAATAATAACTGTGGGAAAGAATGTGGAAAAATAGGAACACTAATTTATTGTTAGTGGGAAAATGAAGTGGTGCAACTGCTATGGAAAACAATTTGGTGATTCTTCAGAAAATTAAACATAGACTTGCTTTATGACCCAGCAATCCTGTTTCTAGGTATATCCCCAAAAGATCTGAAAGCAACTGAACAGGTATTTGTATGTACTCCATAGTTCATAGCAGCATTATTCACAATTGCCAAAGGATGGAAGCAACTCAAGTCTCCATCAACAGAGGAATGGATAAACAAATTGTGTGTATATATAATGGAATATTATTAGTCATGAAAAGGAATGAAGGTCTGATACATGGGACAACATGGATGAATCTTGAAGACATCATGTTGTCTGAGTCAAAAACTAGAGACAAGTTACCATGGGCTGGGGTGGAAGTAGAGAATGGGAGTTAATGATTAATTGTTACAGAATTTCTCTTTGGGTTGATGGAAAAGTTTTGGTAATGAATGGTGGTGACGGTAGCACATCATCATTAAAGTAAGTAACCCCTGAATTGTATGTTTGAGTGTAGTTAAAGGAGGGGGAAGATTTAGGTTACATATATGTTACTAGAATACAATTTATTAAGTAACAACATGGGACTGTATAATAGATACAGTGAACTCTAAATTATGGATATTTTTATAATATTTTAAAAATTGTAAGAAAGGTACCACACTAATACAAAATGTTACTCATAGGGAAACTTGTATATGTGAGGGGAATTATGTGGCAACTGCATATTTTCTGCATGATTTTTCTACAACTTTTATAAAAAGAAAAATCAGTATATAGGATCTAAGTGGGGAAGAATTTGAATTTTATACTAATTCTTCCTTATTTTTAGGGAAGATTTATTTAATCCAAAAATTTTGTTATAAGACCAAATTGAAATTAAAAACTAATAAAAGAAAGAATTATGCAAAAATATTTAGAACCCAGTACAATAAGTGTCGTATTTTTAATAGTGATATTTTTCAGGAAAATATATATTGACTCTTTGTAAATATTCATATTTCTGTATTTTTATATATGCCTCATTAATTAAATTTTTTAAAATTTTCTCATTAATTTTTTGTTGTTTTATTTTTTTAGGAGGTACCAGGGATTGAACCCAGGACCTGTGTATGGGAAACAGGTGTTCAACCACTGAGTTAAACCTGCTCAGTCAAGTTAATTAAAACTTATACATGCATTAAGCATCCATAGTTCTTCTCAGCCCTCCTCTTATCTCCTTATAACCTATACTCTAGGTTTTAATTCCATGTGTTTGTTATTTGTGTTTAGTTCATATTAATGAGATCATGCAGTATTTGTCCTTTTGTGTTCGGCTTACTTCGCTTAGTATAATGTCTTCAAGACTTATCCATGTTATCACATATGTCCCAATTTCATTTCTTCTTATTGCAGCATAGTATTTCCATTGTACGTATATACACATTTTGTTTATCCATTCATTGGTGGATGGACACTTGGGTTGTTGCCATCTTTTGACAATTGTGAACAATGACGCTCTGAACATTGGTGTGCAGATGTCTGTTTGTGTCATAGTTTTTAGTTCTTCTGGATATATCCTTAGTAGAGGAATTGCTGGATCATGTGGCAGTTCTATATTTAGCTTCCTGAGGAACCACCAAACTTGCCTGCCACAGAGGCTGTACCATTTTACACTCCCACCAACAGTGAAGGAGTGTTCCTGTTTCTCCACATCCTCTCCAGCACTTATTGCTGTCTGTTTTTCTAATAATAGCCATTTTATGTGGTGTTAGATGATATCTCATTGTTGTTTTAATTTGCATTTCCCTAGTAGCTAGTGATATGGAACATTTTTTCATGTGCTTTTTGGCCATTTGTATTTCCTCTTTAGAGAAATGTCTATTTAAATCTTTTGCCCATTTTTTAATTGAATTGCTTACTCTTTTATTGTTGAGTTGTATGATCTCTTTATATAGAATGGAAATCAAACCCTTATCAGATAAGTGGTTTCCAAATATTTTCTCTCAATGGGCTGCCTTTTCATCCTCGATGAAGTCCTTTGAATCACAGAAATGTTTTAAGTTTGAGGAGGTCCCATTTATCCATGTTTTCTTTTGTTTGTGCTTTTGGTGTAAGGTTTAAGAATCCACCACCTACCACCAGATCTTGAAGATATTTCCCTACATTTTCTTGAAGGAGCTTTATTGTGCTTCCTTTTATATTTAGATCTTTGATCCTCACTTATTTTTGATAGTAACATTTACTGGAAAACTAGTGTACAAAGTTAATAAATTTAATCATAAAAGTAACATCTTTACATAAGGTGATGTTTAAATTAGGTGAAGCTTGAAAATATAGTTTAGAGGAAGACTTGAGCGGGAAACAGGATCATTGATCATTAGATTCTTAGCTTTATTATAGAACAGCATTTCATCTGTCTAGTGCCCAGTTTAGAATAAAAAAGTAGGCAGGAAGATCTTTAATTGTCACAAAATTAACCTAATCATCTGCACTAAGGCATTGGTTTAGAAGCACCTTTGCTTTGTACTTAATTCTAAAAAGTTCGATTATATAGTTTCTAATCCCACAGCAGATTGGAAATTGCAAATTAGATGAGGTGGGAATAGAAACACTTCAGGTAAGATAGATATCAAGGGAGGTAATAGGAGGAAAAAAAAGCATATTTGCTAGGGGTCACTTAATATGGGACAGTATCGTCATTAGACACCTGAGTATATCATTAATTATGTTGTGTTATTACAGTTGAGCAGAGTATACTTGACCATAGACCTTGGAGTCAGATGTAACTTAGTTTCTTAGCTTTCATGACTTACGCATATGATTCCTCATCTATAAAAACAAATGGTTATGCCTTCCTCTAAAGATTGTTTTGAAATTTACATGAGATAGCATATATGAAAATCTTTTAGTATATAGTGCCTGGCACCCAGTATCTATTCGATAAATGTTAGTTCCTTCCTTTAATTCTATTTAACACAAATCACTTGAGAAAGATATCCATTTAGAATATTTGGAAAAGTTCTGTAAAATCTTAATATTCAAGCTACATATAAAATGTTAGAAAACTTAGAATTTACTGAATGTGTACTTTTGATAGTGGAGGTCATAAAATATAATTCTTTGTATTACCATTGTTATTTTCTTTCCCCTCAGTATCTCATTAATATAGATGTTTGCTGTTCAGTACCATGTGCCTATTTGATATTTAATTAATTAAAAGGAAATAAAATTTAAAATTGAGTTCCTCAGTCACACCAGCCACATTGCAAGGGCTCAGTAGCCACATATGGCTAGTGGCAACCAGGTTGACAGTGACTGTAGAATGTTTTTATCTCAGGAAGATCTGTTGGAGAGTGCTATTCCTCCAAGGTCCAGTTATCCATTTATATTCACTCTCATCGAGAATTTATCTGTCTACATGGCCTCAGTTCATCCTCAACCTTCCATTTCCACTGCTTTCCCTATCCTGTTCTGTTGCTTATGTTATCAGCACCCTAACCTGTACATAATTTGAAGTCCTTTATTCCCCTCAAAGAACCAACCTTTCCAATTGTTTCCTATTATAGTATGGTTTCCTAGGTTTCCATTAGGGCTTGTCTCTCTCAGTTCTTCTGTGTCCTTTAAATCTAGAGTCATCTTTTTCTTATTTTTCTCTAAAACTTGAATATCGAAAGTGTGCACATGTCAGAGCTAATAAATAACAGAATTGGGATTAGAATCTAGATCTCCTTATTCTAGTTCTCTTGGAATCTCCACTAGTAGACCTGTTTAACTTATAAGTTACAATCTTTTTTTTTTTAAAGGTTTATTTATTTTTACCCTCCCCGCCCCCCCATTGTTTGTACTTGCTGTCTCTTCTCTATGTCTGTTCATTGTGTACTCTCTATGCCTGTTCGTCTTCTTTTTTGGGAGGCACCAGGAACTAAACCCAGGACTTCCCACATTGGGAGGGAGGCGCCCAATTGCCTGAGCCATCTCTATTCTCCACTTGTTGTGTCTCTCATTGTGTTTCCTTGTTGTGTCTCCTCGGTGCGTCATCTTGTTGAGTCATCTTGCCGTGCCAGCCTGTTGTGTCAGCTTGCTGTCTTGCTTGTCTTCTTTTAGGAGGCACTGGAACCTCAACCCAGGACCTCTCTTCCCCACCCCCAGTATGGTAAGTGGGTGCCCAACTGCTTGAGCCATATCTGCTTCCCTACAATCACTGTTGAAAAGGTGACTGGGGACTACTCTTTGAATAAAATGTAGCTATAGCTACAGATTTAATTAATAATGATGTACTACTTATTATTTTCATTCCTTAAATGAAATCAGAGAAGAGGACATATATCCTCTAACCCATTTCTTTGTAATTCAGTTATGATGGGAAAATAATACTATTAAATATATATATTTTAAAAGATTTATTTATTTCTCTCCCCTCCCTCCACCCTAGTTGTTTGTTCTCTGTGTCTGTTTGCTGCATCGTCTTCTTTGTCTGCTTCTGTTGTTGCCAGTGGCATGGGAATCTGTGTTTCTTTTTGTTGCGTCATCTTGTTGTGTCAGCTCTCCGTGTGGGTGGTGCCATTCTTGAGCAGGCTGCACTCTCTTTCACGCTGGGTGGCTCTCCTTACAGGGGGCACTTCTTGTTTGTGGGGCTCCCCTAAGCGGGGACACCCCTGCTTGGCAGGGCACTCTGCGCGCATCAATACTGCGCATGGGCCAGCTCCACATGGGTCAAGGAAGCCCAGGGTTTGAACCGCAGACCTCCCATGTGGTAGATGGATGCCCTAACCACTGGGCCAAGTCCATTTGCCCTATTAAATATTTAATTCTCTTTGGGGAACTGATGAATCTTTCATTTAACATTCTTGTTTTTTGTGAAGTCTGACATGTAAGTTGTTAAAATCAAGCCATGCCCCCCCCCAAAAGATTTGTGTAACTGAAAACAGCTATCCATTTTCCTCCCTTCTCTTTCATCCAAGCCTCATCCAAATCCAGAGGTAGCCACTTTTCACTGTTGTGGCTTTTTCTTCTTGAAATACTGTATTTTAAAGTTTCTTTTTTATTTTATTTTATAGTATCTATGTCATGATAATATTGCAACATCCACTATTTCATTTTGCAGGTTGTTTTTCATAAGGTGTTTCAGTGTGGAACTTGGATTAATTTATGCTTTTTTATTCTTAAAAAAATAAATGACATCGTTGGAAGATTACTGGTAGAGTAGGAAGCTTCAGAAGTCAGTCCTTCCCCCCAAACAAAATATTAAACAGGCAGGAACTGTCTGAATCAACTATTTGGAAACTTCAGAGTCCAGTGGAACACTGTATGGCACACAGCAGTGGGGTCCAGCCCCTGGCCTGGCTTGCTGGTGCCAGAGAGGGACAAAAAAATGCATTTCCCCAAGATGGGGGGAGGAAGGGAGGACAGGCTAGTCAGCGATCACTGCTTTTGATTAGAGCCCCTCCCCCTCCCCCACCAAGACAAAGTTCTAGATAAAAGCAGCTAAGGAAGACTACTTAAAGGCAGTACACTTACTCAGAGCTGCACTGTTGAAGTGTTGCTTTTGTTGGGCAGGTATTGAGTCAAGAGCAGAGCTTAGGGGAATCCTGGAAGAAATTCCTGTTGCCCTTCCTGGCCTTAAGTGGAATTTTTGTTTATAATGAAGCATTGCAAATGCATGGACATCATTGAGATAAGATAAAAACTCACCAGATTCAAATGTTCATGTAATCCTGTATTTCAAAATTTTGGTTTTATCTCCATTATTTTTTAATGTAAATTTTAGAAAATAAAAATGGAGAAAAATAATATCTTTAAAGAAAATTTTCTGTAATATATTTTAATGGGTGATTTATCTGTTGTAGAATCTTGCCTTGCTCAGTCCAACAGAATTTGTGCTATTTTAACAAATGTAGTATTTTGATCACAGTTGGTAAGTTTGTAATATTTAAAATCTATGTGTGGTGCATTTTGGATAACAAAAATTAATTTCTATTACTAATAAGAAATGATTGGACAGATGTTTGTAAGGTTCATTGATGACATCATATTGAATGTAATAAGTCAGACACAAAAGGAAAAATATTGTATGATTTCACTTGTATGAAAAGATTAGCATATGCAGATTAATAGAAACAGAAAAGTAGATTAGAAGTTATTGGGCTTGGGAGGAGTTGGGGGAGAGTCAATGCTTACTGGGTATGGAGTTTCTGTTTGGAGTGATGAGTAAGTTTTGATGATGGTGACTGTAACAAAACATTGTGATAAAATTAATACCACTTGAAAGTGGCTAAAATGGGAAATTTTATGTTATGTATGTTACCACAATTTAAAAAAATACAAGAATTGGTTGGTAAGAGTGAATAGAGCTTAACTGAACATGAGTGGTATCCAAAAATCTCTCTCTGGCACCAGATTACATTTGGGATTCTGTTCAGACTACACTTTGATCTGTAAAACTCAAAATGGTTACCCCATGATCTTGTATCTTAGTAAACTCATCATGTTAATTTCCAGATCTTGAAAAATGGAGAACCTTCTTTGCCTTTTTTTTTTTGTTTGTTTTAGGTAAACTATACCTCAGTGCTTAGTCTTTTGCTAAAGTAATGTACTGTGTTACTTTTTAGGGCAGAGAGGGAAAAGATTTGGGGAGTATATAAAAATAGTTGCAGGTTATTAAGTAAAAACAAGTATAACTTGCTAAAGATGACTAATGTGATGATAGTAAGGAAAGTTCAGTCTTTAGATTGTAGTCAGAAGGACTGACAACATGTTCTGGCACATTGACATGGAGAATTCTTGCATGGAAAACAACATAAGTTTTGGAAAGTAATTTAAAGATTTAGGTACATTTAAATTTAGCCCAAGTGGTACTTATTTGTCAGAACAGGTTTGTTCATGCTATGCTTTGCAAATGTACCATTTTGGTATATTTGATTGCTTCTTTTACTTACTGATATTAATGCTGTAGGATAGAGGAACTAAATTTAGGCATGTTATACTTATGAAGATACTTCAATATTTTGAGGACCTTAAAAAAAAGAGATGGATTCACTCTATGAAAAGATTATCATTCCATTGAGAGAACCCTTCAAATTGTATAAATGTTAATTTTTTAAAAAGTTATATTTCTTTATTAACCACACCCCCCCCCCCCCATGGTTCTCTCCTGTGTCTGCTCATTGTTTCATCGCCTTCTCCAGGAGGCACTGGGAACCGAACCCAGGACCTCCCATATGAGAGGCTAGTGCCACATGGCCTGAGCCACTTCTGGTCCCCACAGACTGCAGTATCTACTGTCTTGTGGCACCTGCTCGTTGCTTGCAGTGGGGGCTGTGTCTACTTGTCTTCTTTTAGGAGGCACTGGGATGCGGTAGGTGGGCACCCAACTGGTTGACCCACATCTACTTCCCTAAATGTTAATTTTTATGTCTTAATTATATAAACAATTATCAGACGTCTATAATTGATAACAAAACACCCAAAAACTTATGGCTTAAAATGATGACTGTTTCATTTGTTCACAAGTCTGTGAGTCAGCGATTTGGCTGTGATTTGCAGGTGGTTCTTCTGTAAATCTCCCTTGAGGCTGCTCAAGCATTCAGTCATGTGGTAGCTCAAATTGGAACTGGTTCTTCTCTGAGGTGGAACAGCCTTTCTCTGTTTTACGTGGTCTCATCCTCCCAGCAGGCGAGTTTAAGCTTCCTCACATAGTGGTATCGCTTTCCAAGAGAATGAGAGCAAAAGATGTAAGGTTTCTTAAAGCCTAGACTCAAAATTTGACTGTTCAAAGCAAGTCACAAGGCCACCCGAATTCAAGGGCTGGGGAAATGGGCTCCATCTTTTGATGGGAAGAGCCGCAAAGTCAAATTACAGAAAGGCATACCTGCAGAGATGGGAGGAGTTGTGGCTGTTTTGCAGGCTATCACTACAAATTTTTAAGAAACTTAAGGAGAAAGTCTGAAATAGTGGATAGTAGAGGGTGCGGTGGGGTGGAGTGGAGTGTGGGTTTAAATCTCAGTTGTATTAATTGACTGTGGGGCCTTGAGAACATTGCTTAAGTTTCCTGAGCCTTGATTTTCTCAAGAACACAATACTTTGCAAGGTTATTATAAGAATTAAATGTGATAATGTGCTTCAAATTTTTAGAATATTTTGACCCATAGTGAATTCTGTTATTATTTTAGAACTCATCATTCCTTTAAGTCTCCATTTGTTGTATTGCTCACTTATTAGCTGAACCGTTGATAATCACCTTCAAAGATAGGAATGCCAGTGTAGCTCATTGATAAGTAGTGTCTCCAAAACTCTCTAAAAGTAGTTAAAGAAAATTTGAGGGTTTTTTCTTCTGTGTTCATCAGCTTTAAAATATTAAGACTTATTTGCTCATACTATAAGTTTTTTGCTTAAAATAAACGAACAAAAACCTAGATTTTGTATTTGAGTAAAAAAATCCTTGAGGAATCCCTTTCCCCTTTGCGCAGTACAAATATTTGTATGTGCATGTATTTTCTGATTTTATAACAAAAACATGTTCATTTTAAAAAGGAACAGTCAAGATTTTATTTTAATTGCACTTACACCTTCTAAACTGGTTAATATTAAATTGCTGGACTATAAGAATACTTGGATTTTGAAGCCTTAGCTGTATTTTGTTTGTGAGTTTCTGTTTTGTAATGGGGGTAGAGGATAATTTAAAACTCATATACATTGCTTAAATAAATGTTGAAGTGAGAGTTTACATTTTGGCCACAGAGAGGTTGTCATCCTCTTGCTGAGAACTCTGAGAGGAGAAGATATTGAAGGATAAAGGGTGAAGGGATTTTCTGGGGAATCTTGTACCATCATTGCATTGAGGAATGGTATATTGGTACAATGGAAATAAACAAGATTTTTAGTTAAAATTTGTCTTTTCTTTCCAACTATCAAATAATAAAGTAACAACTCAAAACCAAAACATTTGCAGTAATGAGGAAAATGAGTCATTTTTAGTAATGTGACAAAACAAAGCAAATATAGAGTTATATAGCCTAGGTGGACTAAAAATAAAGAAGTACAAAGGAGGGAAAGAAGTAAAATAGATTTAAATTTTTTAAATTACTTTTTATTTTTATTTTCTTTTAAATTTTAATTTTAATTAAAATATTTAGGGTAGAATGAAGGGTCCAGGGAAACCTGAGGAAACCCAAGAAGAGTGCTAGGAAATGATAATTTGCTAGAGTCTAGTGGGATTTAATATGGTTTCCCTTATGGCTCATCTCCCCTCTTGCTTTCCTCGAATTTCTAATATTAGCTTAAGTCCTAGGAAAAATAAAAATGCTTTCCTTTTTCCCCCTTATGTCTTTTAAAAACAGTATGAAGGGAGTGGTGTAGCTCAGTTGGTTGATTTCCCCATGCACAAGGTCCCAGGTTCAATCCCCTGTGCCTCCTAAAAAAGAAAATAAACAAATAAAACATTACAAATAGACTTTATTTTTTAGAGCAGTTTTAGGTGTATAGAAAAATTGAGCAGATTACCCAGTTTCTCCTTTTATTAACATCTTCAGTATGGTATTTGGTACAATTAATGAATCAGTGTTGATATATTATTAACTAAAGCCCATGCTTTATTCCAATTTCCTTAGTTTTTACTTAATATCCTTTTCCTGATCCAGGATTCCATCTGGGATTCCCCGTTACATTTTTATTTATTTGTTTGTTTGTTGGTTTATTTCTCTCTCCTCCCCCCTTCCCCCCCCCCCCCCCCCCGTTGTCTGTTCTCTGTGTCTTATTTTGCTGCGTTGTCTTTGTCAGCTCCTGTTGTTTTCAGCAGCACAGGAATTGTGTTTCTTCTTGTTGCTGTCATCTTGTGTCAGCTTTCCGTGTGGGCGGCACCATTCTTGGGCAGGCTGCACTTTCTTTTGCTGGCGCTTGGGCGGCTCTCCTTACGGGGCACACTCCTTGCGCGTGGGGCTCCCCTATGCAGGGGACACCCCTGCTGCGTGGGGGACAGCATGGCACTCCTTGTGGTGGTGCATTAGCACTGCGCATGGGCCAGCTCTACACAGGTCAGGGAGGCCGGGGTTTTTAACCACGGACCTCCCATGTGGTGGACGGATGCCCTGACCACTGGGCCAAGTCTGCTTCCCTCCCCCCGTTACATTTTGTTGTCATGTCTCTGTAGGCTCTTCTGGACTGTTTCTCAGATTTTCCTGTTTTTTGATAAAACCTTGATTGTTATGAGAACTGTTGGTCAGTTATATTAATGGATACCCCTCTGTTGGAATTTGTCTGATATTTTTCTTCGGAGTGGGCTGAGGTTGTATGTTTTGGGGAAGAATATCCAGAGGTACAGTTTTCGTTATAACACATCAAGGGTGTATTCTGTCAGCATGATTTATGGCTGTTGATGTTGACCTTGATCACCTGACTGAATTAGTATTTGTCAGGTTTCTCCTCTGTAAAGTTACTATGTTTTCACCCCATGCCATGCTGTATTCTTTGGAAGTAAGTTACTATGCATAGCCAATACTTATGGAGTGGGGAATTATGCTTTCGCTCTTAGAGTCAAGTAATGCATAATTTTTTAGAATTCTTCTGTTTGGGAGATTTGTCTCTTCTCCCCCATTTATATCAATGTGAACTCATGGATTTTTTTTTCTTTTTCTTTTTTTTTGGAGAAATTGTGACATTACAGAAAGCACACATAAAATGCAGGACTTCCCCACTGCCAACACTTTATGTTGGTGGGGAACATTTGTTACAGTTGACAATAGCACATTTTTGTAATTGTGCTTTAATTAAACTACATGGTTTAGATTACGGACCACTATCGAAGAGACTATTCTTTCCCACTTGAGTCCTCTTTGCCAACTTCTCAAAAATCAGTTGGCCATAAATGTGAGGGATGATTTCTGACCTCTCAGTTTGATGCCACTGATCTATATTTCTATCCTTGTGCCTGTACTATAATCTTATGACTACTGTGGCTTTGTAATAAGTTTGTGTTTTTTTCCTTAAAGATTTATTTATTTTTCTCCCCTTCCCCCCCGTTGTCTGCTGTCTCTGTCCAGTCGCTGTATGTTCTTCTGTGTCCATTTGTATTGTCAGGTGGCACTGGGAAATTGCATCTCTTTTTTGTTGCGTCATCTTGCTGCATCAGCTCTCCGTGTATGTGACACCACTCCTGGGTGGGCTGCACTTTTTTCACGCAGGTGGCTCTCCTTGCAGGGTGCACTTCTTGCATGTGGGGTGCCCCTATGTGGCATGGCACCCCTTGCACACGGCAGCACTTTGTGTGGGCCAGCTTACCACACAGGTCAGGAGACCCCTGGGTATCGAACCCTGGATCCTCTGTATGGAAGGCGGACACTCTATCAGTTGAGCTGCATCCACTTCCCTGTGATAAGTTTTAGTATCAAGAAGTGTGAGTCTTCCAACTTAATTCTTTGACAAGATAACATTAGTTATTTGGGGCCCCTTACCATATAAATTTGATGATTGACTTTTCCAGTTCTACAAAGAAGGTTGTTGGAATTTTGATTGAGATTGCATTCAATCTATAAATTGGTTGGGGTAGTAGTGACCTTTTTTTTTTTTTTTCCAAGATTTATCTACCCTCCCTTTTTTTTCCTGTTCTCTGTCTCCATTTGCTATGCATTCTTCTGTTCTGTGTCTGCTTGTTTTCTCTTTAGGTGACACCAGGAACCGAATCTGGGGCCTTCCAGAGTGGGAGAGAGGTGCTCAGTCTTGCACCACCTCAGTTTCCTGGTCTGCTGCATCCGTTACTGTCTCTCCTCTGTGTCTCTTTTTGTTGTGTCACCTTGTTGCACCAGCTTTCCATTTGGGTCAGCTTGTCTTCACCAGGAGGCCCCAGGAATCAAACCCTGGATCTCCCGTGTGGTAGACTAGGAACCCAATCACTTGATCCACATCTGCTTCCCAGTATTCACATCTTAGCAATATTTAGTCTTCCAGTTCAGGAATATGGGCTTTCCTTCCAATTTATTTGGGTCTTTAATTTCTTTTAGCACTTTTTCTATGTACAAGTCCTTGATATTCTTAGTTAGATTTATTCCTAGGTATTTGATTCATTTAGTTACTATTGTGGGGAAAGGGATGTGGCTCAAGTGATAAGGCCTACACCTACCATATGGGAGGACCTGGGTTCTATCCCTGGTACCTTCTGATGAAAAAGAAGAGGAGCATGCTTGTGCAGTGAGCCAGTGCCTGCATGGTGAGCCGAGCGCCTTCGTGAATGCCTGCATGGTGAGGCAGTGCCCGCATGGTGAGCCATTGCCTGCATGGTGAACTGAGTGCCTGTGCAGCAAGCCAAGTGCCTGCGCAGTGAGCCAGTGCCTGCGCAAGTGAGTCATGCAGCAAGATGAAGATGCAACAAAAGAGAGAGGAAGGGGAGAGTCAAGGTAAAGTGCAGCAGAGACCAGGAAGTGAGGTGGTGTGATTGACAGGGAGAACCTGTCTCCACATCAGGGGTCCCCAGGATCAAGCCCTGGTGAATCTTAGAGGAAAAAGACGACAAGAGAAGACAAAACGAGAAATAGACACAGAAGTACAGAAGATCACACCGTGAGTGGACGCAGACAGCAAAAAGCAGCGGGAGGTGGGGGTGTGGGGGTGTGTGTTAATATTGTGAATGGAATTTTTTCTTAATTTCTTCTTCTGACTGTTCATTGCTTGTGTATAGAAGCATTATTGGGTTTTGGGTATTGATCTTTTACCCTCTCATTTTACCCAGTTATTAGTTTTTTGTGGATTTTTTGGGATTTTCTGTGTATAGGATCATATCATCTGCAAATAAAAAATGTTTAATTGTTCCTTTCCAATTAATATGACTTTTATTCCTTTTTCTTAGCTAATTGCTCTGACAAGAACTTCCAGTGCAATGTCGAATAACAGTGCTGTGACTGAGCATCTTTGTCTTCTTCCTATTCTTAAAGGGAAAGCTTTCTGTCTTTCACCATTAAGTAGGATGTTAGCTGTGGACTTCATACATGTCCTTTATCATGTTGAGGAACATTTCTTTCCTGTTCCTAGTGTTCTAAGTGTTTCTATCAAGAAAGGGTGCTGTATTTTGTCAAATGCCTTTTCTGCATCAATTGAGATGATCATGTGATTTTTCCCCTTTCTTTCTGTTAAGGTGGTGAATTACATTAATTGAACAAACCTTGCATACCAGGGATAAATCCCACATGACCATGGTGTATAATTCTTTTAATGTGCTATTGGGTTTGGTGTGCTAGTATTTTCTTGAGAGTTTTTGCATCTATATAAGAGATACTGGTCTGTAGCTTTCTTTTCTTGTGGTATTTTTATTTGGCTTTGATGTGAGGATGGCGTGTGGCCTCATAGAATGAGTTAGGAAGTCTTTGCTCTTCTTCAAGAACTTGAGCAAAATTGGATTAAAGTTTCCTTGGGATGTTTGTTAGAACAAGTGAAGTCATCTAGTTCTGGGCTTTTCTTTTTTGGGAAGTTTTTTCCTTTTTTTTTTTAATTAGAGAAGTTGTGAGCTTACAAAACAGTCATGCATAATGTGCAGAATTGATGACTGAAATCCTTTACATGGAATCGGTTTGTTGAAATTTTCTGTTTCCTTCTGAGTTAATGTTGGTAGTTTGTGTGTTTCTCAAAATTTGTAATTTCATCTAGGTTATTTAAATTTATTGGTATAAAGTTGTTCATTGTATCTTCTTGGATATTTATTTTCTATTTTGGGTTATATTATAAGTTTCGAAGTCAGGAACCTGTGATGTTTCCAACATTGTTTTTTTTTTTTTCAAGATCATTTTTGTTATTCAGGATCATTTGGTTAGTCCTTTGCAATGCCTTGTGAATTTTTGGGTCACCTGGTCAATTTCTTCAAAAAAGGCAGCTGGGAATTTTTTCATTTATTATATCTTTAATTTCTTGCAAAAATATTTTTAAATTTTTTTCAGAGGGAAGTTTTGCATTGTTTTTAAGTGCATTCCTAAATTTTGTGATTTTTTTCAGATGGAATTGTTTTCTTAGTTTTATTGTTGGATTGTTCATTGCAAGTATATAGAAATGAAGTTGATTTTTTTCCCCTTTTTAAAAAAATCATATTTACTGTGTTTTCTTTTTTTTTAAATGCATAGATGACACAAAATGTTACATTAAAAAATATAAGAGGTTCCCATATACCTCACTTCTCCCATATCAACATCCTCTTTCGTCAGTGTGGCACCTTCATTGCATTTGATAACTACAATTTGGAGCACTGCTACACCACATGGATTATAGTTTACATTGCAGTTTACTCTCTCCCCCTTTCCATTCAGTGGGTTATGGCAAGATATATAATGTCCTGCATCTGTCCCTGCAGTATCATTCAGGACAGCTGCAAGTCCTGAAAATGCCCCCATATCACACTTCTTCCCTCTCTCTGCCCTCAGCAACTCCCGTGGCCACTGTCTCCACATCAATGATACAATTTCTTCCATTGCTAGAGTCACAATAGATCTATGGTAGAATAGCTGTAAGTGCACTCTAATCCATATTTTATTCCTCTATCCTGTGGACCCTGGGATGGCAATGTCCTCTCCACCTCTAAATCGAGAGGGGGCTTAGATCCCACATGGCTAATGAATGCAATTCTCCTACTTGCAGTTTTAGACTCTCTCGGTTCCCTGGTGTGGTGGTGGACCATTCTCACCTTCCTGTTAGCTGACCTGGGTAAATCTAATGAGCCGGAGAGTAGGTGTTACAACTCTGCTGAGGCTCAGGGCCCAGCTGGCACATGGACAGTCCAGAGATTCAAGTCTCCTGAGCATTCACCAACCTCAGTGCTAACCACAGGTTCAGTAAAAGTAACAGAGGAGACATGTGTAGAGAGGTCACATCTGAGTCCAACTCCATCACACTCAGGAGCACAAATTCCAGAGTAGAGCCCACTGGCAAGGCACTGAATGCAAGAGCCATCTAATGCATTTGATTTTTGTACATTGATCTTGTATCCTGCATCCTTGTTGAACCTGTTTAATAGTTCTAATAGTTTTTCATCAATTCCTTAGGATTTTCTGTATACAAGAGATCATTTTCTGCAAATAGAGATAGTTTTCTTCTTCTTACCTAATCAGAATGCCTTTGATTACATTTTCTTACCTAGTTTACCCTAGTAGACTCCGTAATTCAAAGTGAATAGAAGTGGCAAATGTTGACCGTTTTATCATGAAAGAGTATTTAATTTTGTCAAATGCTTTTTTGTGTGTACTGAGCAATCAAGTGGTTTTGTTCTTTATTCTCTTGATAATGGTGTATTTCATTCATTACTTTTTGGACATTAAACCAACCTTACGTTCCTGGGATAAATCTCACTTAATCATGGCATATAATGTCTTTTAAATGCCACTGAATTCATTTTGCTGGCATTTTGCGGAGGATTTGGTTTTGGCATCAGGATAACATTGATCTCATAGAATGAGTTGGGAAGTGCTTTCTCATCTTCTATTTTTGGAGAGTGAGTGAAGAGTCTTTAAATGTTTGATAGAATTCCCAAGTGAAGCCACTTGGGCCTTGTCTTTTCTTTGTGGGTAATTTTTAAAATTACTTATCCATTCTCTCCTTGTATATAGATCTATTCAGAATGTCTGTTTCTTCTTGAGCCAGTTTTGGTAGTTTTTGTCTTTGTAGGCATTTGTCTATCTCTTCTAAGTTTTCTAATTTACTGGCATAGTGTTTATAATCTGGTTTTTTTCTGTAAGTTCTGTAGTAATGTCGCCTCTTTCATTTCTGATTTTACTAACAAGTTACTCTTTTTTTTTTTCTTGGTCACTGTAGCTAATGCTTTGTCAATTTTGTTGATATTTTCAAAGAATCAGCCTTTGGTTTCATTACTTTTTCTCTTATTTTTTTTTCTTTCTCTATTTCATTAATTTCCATTTTAATCCTTATTGTTTTCTTCCTTTTGCTTGCTTTAGGTTTAGTTTGCTTTTTCTACATTGTCTTAGTTGAAAACTTGCATTATTGATTTGATATATTTCTTCTATTCTAATGTATATATTCACATTTATACATTTCCCTCTAAGCACTGTATTAGCTGAATCCCAAAAGTTTTGTTATGTAGTGTTTTCATTTCTACTCATCTCAAAAGTATTTTCTAACTTCCATTTTGATTTCTTCTTTGACCCACTGGTTATTTAGAAGTGTGTTATTTAATTTCCACATTATGTATCTTTCTGTTTTTGTGTTAGTTTCTAATTTCATTTCATTGTTATTGGAGATGACACTTTTTTAACGATTTTACTTCTTTTAATTAAAGTTTGTTTTATCTCCTACTGTGTGGTTTATCCTGGAGAATGTTTCTTGTGCACTTGAGAAGAGTGTGTATTCTGTTGTCGTGTAGAGTGTTCTATAGAGTTCCTTTGGTCTAGTTAGTTTATAGTGTTCAAGTCTTCTTTTTCCTTATTACTCTGTGCATGCCATTCTGGATGGTAAGACTCTAGCTTCCTCTCCTGGTAGCTCCCCATTATTGCCCAATTGACTGACTATTGGAGAAAACATAAATACTCCAGGTTGATAGATTTACTAATGTATATTTCTGGCTTATTTATTTAACACCATAAAGAAAATAGGGAGAAAAAGCATCCAAGATGTTCTCTGCTTTTAAGAAACTTTTTGTCTAGTTAGAGCCTAGCTTTGCTTTATTCAGGATACCAGTTAGGGATACGAGTTAAGAGGTTGTCACAGCAATCCAGGTAAGAGATGTTGATGGATGGGAGAGTTTTAAGAAATATTAAGGAAATGAAATGGATTTAGGTGGGTATAGAGGATGTGTTGAATTTGAGACTTATTTGGACATGGACGAGCACTAGAAGCCAACTGGTTTGATGTTCCTGACACTCAGAATAGAGATCTGAACTTGAGATACACATTTGGAACAACAGCATTTGGTTGGTAGTTGAAAGCTTACAAGTAGGTAAATTCACTCAAGTAAACTATGTAGAGAATTGAGGGTAGAATCCGAGGAACTACCAACATTCCAAGGGTGGGCAAAGAAGAAGAAGCCGTCAAAAAAAAAGAGTGACCTTATAATAAATAGAATACCTAGACAGTATGCTGTTATGGTAAACAAAAGGGTAGCATTTGTTGGAAAAACTGGTTAACATTATTAAGTGCTGTATAGAAAGAAGTAAGGTAAAAACTTGAGATGTGACCATTGAATTTCATAAGGAGGTTGTTGATGTGCTTGTTAGGAGTATTTTTACAAGAGTGGTTTGTGGTAGAAACCAGGTTGTGATAATTGAAAACTGAATTCCAGGTCATGAAGAGTCACATGTTCCCCTTTTGGACTTGAACCCAAGTTTAGAAACTGTAACAGTAGTTTGAAAGTAAAAGGATGGAAACAAATATACTCTTTTCTATTTCTCTGCATTAATGCTGAGTCTTGTATGTTGTTTTTCCCCCCCAACACAAATGATAACATATGTATTGATCTGCAAGTTTTGTTTTTACTTAACAGTATCCTGGATATTTTCTATTTCTGCTTGCATATATCTATCTTTTTAATTGTTCTGTACCTTTCTACAGTATGTTTGTGCCTCTTTTTATCTAGCTGTTCTCTTGTTGGACACTTAGTGTTTCCAGTGTTAATTCAATTACAAAGATTTCTAGCCTTCCTCTTAAAAGAATCCTTTTATGAGTTCTTTTTTTTTTTTTAAGATTTATTTATTTATTTATCTCCCCTTATCCCCCACCCCCAACCTGCCCCAGTTGTCTGTTTGCTGCGTCTTCTTTGTCCTCTTCTGTTGTCAGCGGCACGGGAATCTGTGTTTCTTTTTGTTGCATCATCTTGTTGTGTCAGCTCTCCGTGCAGGCGGTGCCATTCTTAGGCAGGCTGCACTTTCTTTCACCCTGGGCTGCTCTCCTTATGGGGCATACTCCCTGCGCATGGGACTCCCATATGCGGGGGACACCCCTTCATGGCACAGCACTCTTTGCGCGAATCAGCACTGTGCATGGGCCAGCTCCACGTGGGTCAAGGAGGCCCAGGGTTTGAACCGCGGGCCTCCCATGTGGTAGATGGATGCCCTATCCACTGGGCCAAGTCCGCTTTCCTGTCGTTATTTTTATTTGCTCACTTATGTACATATGGTATTGTTCACGATTACCAAAATGTTGAAGCAAGCTACATGCCATTCAGTAGTTGAATGGGCAATCACAACATGATACGTACAGTGAAACACTATTAGGCTTTAAAAAGAAATGAAGTTGACACATGCTACAACATGGATGAAGATTAAAGAGAACATATTGTGTAAAATAGTCCAGACAAAAAGTAATAAATATTGTATGGTCTCAGTTATATAATTCTCAAAGTTAGAAACTAAAACACAGATTACCACAGGCTGGGTAGGGTATGAAATGGAAATATAATGCTTTTTCTCTTTTTTGCATTTATAAGACCCCAGAGAGGTCTACTATGCTGTTTTATTTTTTTAATTATCTTTTTTTAAAGTTAATAGATCACACAAAACGTTACATTACAAAACATAAGAGGTTTCCATACACTCCACTTCCCACCCAGCCACCCCCATCATTTTTTTAATTGTATTTTTTTGAAGATATATAGATAACAAAAAAAAGTTACATTAAAAAATATGAGGTTCCTATATATCCCCCGACACCCACTTCACTCCTCCCACATCAACAACCTCCATCATTGTGGCACATTCATCTCACTTGGTGAATGCATTTTGGAGCACTGCTGCACCACATGGATAATAGTTTACACTGTAGTGCACACTCTCCCTCAGTACATTCGGTGGGTTATGGCAGGAGATATAATGTCCAGCATCTGTCCCTGCAATATCATTTAGGACAACTCCAAGTCCCCAAAATGCCCCTACATCACATCTCTTCTTCCCCTTGCCCTCAGCAACTACCGTGGCCACTTTCTCTATATCAATGCTACAATTTCTTCCATTGCTAGTCACAGTAGTTTTATAGTAGAATATCAGTAAGTCCACTCTAATCCATATTTTATTCCTTCATCCTTTGGACCCTGGGATGATGATGTCCACTCCACCTCTGTGTTTGAGAGGGAGCTTAGATTCCACATGGATGATGGATGCAATTATCCTGCTTGCAGTTGTAGGCACTCTCAGTTCCCTGGTGTGGTGTCATCCTTTATTTTTCAAATCTTACCATAAGTAATCACTTCCTTAGGCACCTCACCGCAGACCTCTACGCCAGTTTGGCCTGGTGTCCTTTGTTACACATTCTGTAACTCCCTGTACTTTTCTTCCTCCATATTGCCATAATTTGCAGTCATGTTTTTAGTTGTCGTGTCTAACTCTATTGCTTATTGATTTCTGTCTACTGAAGGAAACTATGTTATGTTCCATGCAGATGTGAAATGACTTGTTTTGCTCACTACTGTTTTTATCCCTAGTACTGGGCACAGATAATTGGCACATAGTAAAGAGCAGTAAAACATTTTTTGTCAAGTAACTGTTCAGATTTTTACTGGGAATGAGAAAGGATTTCTAGCTGTAATTTCTAATAAGAAAAACTGGTTTCCTAAAAAAAGAGTTGTGAATAACAGCATTTAAAATACTTTTTTTTTCCAGTTAAGAATACATATTTTCATATTGATCTAGGTGCATAAAACTAAAAAGAAAGTACTAACTATGGTTTTCTGTGGAGGTAGGATAGGAATGAGAACAAGGTGGGGTAGAAGATAAGGACAGAGGGAGGTATTTCACTATAATATATTAAAAAAACTTTTGACCCACAGAAATATTACTTAAAAAGTTTTTATAAGGGCTAGTCTTGTGAGATTATGGTGTAAATGCAGAGGAAGGATATGTTTATATAAATTGCTGTTTTTTCTTTTTCTGTGCTCTGTGTTTTCAACAGTTACTTATTTCAGTTTATCTGGGTCAGTGAGTCTTATCTCCCTCTCCCCTAAGCAAAGCCTTCTTTGAGAATCTGATTGAAAACATGGGTATGGCAGAGTGGGTGTAGCTCAGTTGGTGAGCACCTGCTTGGCATGTACAAGGTTCTCAGTTTAATCTCTGGTGCCTCCTAAAAAAAAAAAACAACCAAAACCAAACAAACAGAAGGCCATGGATATGTATTTTATTATGCTTGTTCTGTAAACCCACTTCTCTAATAAAGAAAAAAAAATGCATCTTCTTCCCAGAAGAATGAGCATGTGTATTTAAACAAGCTTACATATTATTTCTAAGGTTAATGGATGCCTTGCTCTGTACCAAATATTGTTGACTTTAGTTTTGATGTGACAGCATTTTCAAAATCTTTTCAGGGGTTCGGTGGTTGGTTCCTGTGTAAAACAGTCCCATAGGAGGTAATAAAAAACAAACAAAAACCTACAGCTCCAGGAGTCAGAAATTTGGCTTTAATCCCAGCTCTGTCATTAGCAAGGTTCATGACTTTGAGTAAAACTGTTTTATTTCTCTAGTCTTTGGTTTCCACTGTGTTATGCAAAATGGGATAGAAGTATAAGAAATCAGAAGAAAAGCCAGGGAAAGGAGAAGAATAAGGGGAATATGGTTCATAGACCCTCAAGGAGGGTTGTGGTTATCTGTTTTATATTTTGCTGTGCAAATAAGATTAGAACAGTGATCTGACCTTTAGATTGGCAGTGAGTATGTCAATAGCTCTTAGGAAATGCAGCTTTGTGACATTGGTTTATACCAACAGTGCCTAGATAACAAATAGTGCCTACCTTTTACAGATTTGCTCTGTGTAAGGCTTTTAGCAGCATGTGGCACAACTCTATAAATAGTTAAAATTCTAATGTATGTAAAAAGTATTTGCATTTTGTACTCTTTCGTGTTTATTAGTTTATAGTGTTTAAGGGAATAAAGTGCATTGTTTTATTTTTACTTTATGATTAATTAACAAATTTTAAATTCTCTATGAGATCATACTAGAAAAAGGAGGAGGGAAATCATTAACTCTGTTTTGCAAAGGGTCAGATTCTTCACAGGCATTAATACAAATACGTCCTGCTAATCTATAGCAGTTTTCTATGGCTGATTATTAAATTAAGCTTCAGCATACATTTTTTGACTAATATCTATCTGTCATTCTGATGATTATATCGTCTAAACACTTATCTTTTCAGTTCTTTATTTTGAGACATGCTACAACCCCAGGCACAATTGTATTTTACTGTACAATAGAGTAATTAGATATTGTGTTTTTCTTTTTTAGCATTCCAGACGACCATTTCATTATATTAAAGAGTAATAATTATAATGTAAGCCTACTTAGAGCCACTCAGTCCAGGTGTAAAAAACTTTCTTTTTGGTTTTTAAAATTATTTCCATAATCTAATTTTAAATGCATTTTATTAGAAGTATTTATAATGCTTTTTTATAGAAATCAAAACTTGGACAATTTCTTAATTTTAATCTTCTTTTTGCAAAGGCCATCTGAACACATGTGTAGATAACTTTAATTTTAGATCTAGAACCTGAAATTGGAAACTGTCTACTAGGTTATTAAATTTTTTTTTCATTGTCCATTTATCTGGTCAAATGCTTTGCAAAAACCTAAACAAAGCTGAGGCTTACTAGACTATTAACTCCATGAAAGCATATACCATGACTGTTTCAGTTTCACTGTATCCCCAGCAATTCACAATCTGGCACATAATAGTGCTTAGTAAATATTTGTTGAATGGATAGAATTTTTAGCATACCTGATGGAAATTGTTCTCTCATCGATAATTCACTTGTATTCAAGTGAATTATTTATTTCAACAAAACATGAATTAAATGTAATGCTTGAACAAAATGTGAAGATAATTCTCTAGTTGATTGGAACTTATATAAGTTTTTTTCATCTTTGTAAGCATACTCTTCTAAGCATAATCAAATCTTTAATAATTGGTAATACTTTAGTTCTTTATTATCATTCTGGGCATCCATTCTCATTTTTAAAGAATTATAGTCATAGTAAGTTTAGTAGGTACTATAAAGAAAATTTCTGATAGACACAAGTGATGGGTTTTATAATTTGACTTTTATTTGTCACCAGAAATGAAGAGTGGAAGGGAAATTTGATAATATGTAGGTTCTGTAGAATTGAATTTCATTTGGTTGTAATTGTTCTACCATTCTTAAATTTAGGGATTTAAAAAATCTTTTGAAATAAATAATTTTATCAGTGTCATTTCTAACACAATACATTATAGCAGCAGGTATAGGCTGTACCAGGGGCTTAAAGAAAAAGATACATCAATTGACCAGATTGTAAACCCTTAAGAGTATTTTAAACTCTTAAAAAAAGCTCTTAAGAAAAATCTTTTTTTAAAAATTTCATAATCCCCACCTAATTTGATAAGTATTTTAAGGTAGTTTTTATTTTAGGATAGTTTAAAAAAATGTTGATACATAATAAGATACAGAAGGTACACATAACTGTAGAACTTGGTGAATTTCTGTAACTGAACATACCCATGTAATCAGTATCTGGACCAAGAAACAGAACATTATTAGCCCTCTAGAGAAGGCTAATTTTTAAATATTAAAAAAAATCAGAGATTTTGATACACTGAGAAAATTAGGTCCTGTGTCTAATTTTATCACTAACTGTAAGTGTCATTTTAGGCATCTGTCCTGGGGACTAAAATAAGGGGATTAGACTCAATTTATTATGGCTCTAATTCTTTAAAAGTACAAAAGGATACATTGATATAAATATAATATATAGGGGAGCGGATGTGGCTCAAGCAGTTGAGCATCTGCTTCCCACACGGGAGGCCCCAGGTTAGGTTCCTGTGCCTCCTAAAAACAACAAGCAAACAAATGGAAAAACCAGCTCAGGGGAGCCAGTGTGGCTCAGTGGTTGAGTGCTGGCTTCCCACATATGAGGTACCTGGTACCTCAAAAAATATATACACACACACACATATAAAATAGTTAAAGGTTATAGGGTAATACTGGACTTGTGATTCCTTTTCAGTAGTTGATTGAAAAGGATGCATTCTCAATTGTTTCTTTTTCTTTATTTTCCAGGTTATATTTCACACTATGTGCTGACTGTATCTACAGAAGATATTTAAAAAAAAAGACAAACTTTTCAAAGATTTTGATTCCAGTGGAATCTTTGCTTTAGATCTTTTTTTGTGTGTGCTAGTGAATTGTAACTCCAGAAGCAATGCCTGTACAAGCTCCACAATGGACCGATTTCCTTTCCTGCCCAATTTGCACTCAGACTTTCGACGAAACGATTCGAAAGCCCATCAGTTTGGGTTGTGGCCATACTGTCTGCAAGATGTGCCTGAATAAACTACACCGCAAGGCTTGCCCATTTGACCAGACCACTATCAATACAGACATTGAGCTCCTCCCAGTGAACTCAGCATTGCTGCAGCTGGTGGGTGCTCAGGTAAGATGAGTGACATAATACTTTTAATTTTTCTTTGTGTATGTGTGTTTCTCCTGAGAGGAACCTGTTGAATTAAATGGGTAAAATAATCTTCTATTTAAATAGGTGTAAGTCTTTTAATTACTGTGTGCAAATTCTTTATTTCAGTATATAAGGAGTTTATTGTGGTAGTCCAGCATTTTTCTGTTATAGTACAGTCACATCCATTTAATCTAGTGACCAGACTTTCAGTAATTCTAGCTATTCAGGTCACTTAGAGAAACCTAAAAGGTAGATACTAAGGACTGCTTCTCTGAGGAAAAAACATGACTCATGAAATTGTTGCACTTCGCTGAGTTGGAGAAGTGAAGTTGCTTACTTAATAGACATTAACAGAAGTGAAAGATAAGAGGAAATGACAAAAACTGTAAAGTACAGCTTTTGGAAACTATTTATTTACAGTAGGAACAAATATCTCCAAGCATCTAAATATAAAAGTTAGTCTGGGGATGCGGATGTGGCTCAACTGATAGAGCATGCGCCTACCAGATAGGAAGTCCGGAGTTTGAACCCAGGGCCTCCTGGCCCGTGTGGTGAGCTGGCCCACACGCAGTGCTGCCACACGCAAGGAATGCTGTGCCACTGCAGGGGTGCCCCCCACATAGGGGTGCCCCAGGTGCAAGGAGTGCACCCCGCAAGGAGAGCCAACCCCACACGAAAACAGTGCAGTCCACCCGGGAGTGGTGCCACACACACAGAGCTAATTGCAGCAAGATGATGCAACAAAAAAGAGACACAGATTCCCTGTGCTGCCGAGAATGCAAGTGAACACAGAAGAACACACAGTGAATGGATACAAGAAAGCAGATGGGGGGGTGCGGGGAGAGAAATAAATAAAAAATAAATCTTTAAAAGTTACTCTGGTAATTCTTAAGGTAATAGTTTGAAAGCAAGTTTTTGAAAGCTAGATACAATTCAGTTAAATAATCCTCACTACTAAATTTGTACATTGTGAGTCTAAAGTCTCATATATATGAATCATTTTCTGGATAAATATGCTGGAACTTTGGATCTGGCCTCCCTGATATTTCTAGATCAGGTGCACTCCCCATCCACCCCACCCCTGAGATGGCTCCCTCGTATGTTTGCTGGTTGTTTTATTGCCCATTGTTTTTGCTTGTTGTTTTTTCTTTTCCTTGCTGTCTGCTTGTTTTTGCTCGTGGTGTGCTCTTTGGTTTTTTTCTCTTGTCTGCTTGTTGTCTGTCTGTTTTTTTCTTTAGGAGGCACCCGGAACTGAACCTGGGACCTCCCATGTGGGAAGCAGGCACTCAACTTCTTGAGCCACATCTACTCCCTGATCAAGGGTTCTTAACCAAGGGTCTGTGAGCTTGAATTGGAAATTAAAAAAAAAAAAAACCACACATTTTTGTCAGGATTTGTTGGTGTGAATGTGATGTATTTATTAAATAATACACAATATGGACTTAGTATGATTTTTATTTTGATGTAACATGTTCTGAGTGCAGTGGATAACTGCTTGCAAAAAGGTTGGTAAGGATAGTGGAGATGGTTGTTTGATACTATGGGAAAACTCGAATTTCTAAGTGTTTGCCAAAAATGACTGAACAGATGTTGAACCATATTAGGTTATCAGGTATTGAAATTATGGGAAAGTTGTAAAACATAACTTTGAATAATCCTAAAATTTAATTTAAAGACATACTGATGTTGAGTGTCATAAAACTATCTGCCGCTATTTTCTGAGAAGGGGTCTATGGTTTTCACCTGACTGGCAAAGATGTCTGTGGAACAAAAAAGGTTAAGAACCCCAGTTCTAGATATAGCTTTCATAAGCTTCTAAAAAGCAGAGAAAATTGATACAGTTTATATTGGAGGTAATGAAAACTGTTGTAGAGTTTATTTTATTCAGAGCGTTATTTAATTTACAAACCTATCTTGATGTCATCAGTAACACCACAAAATATTTGTAAAATGGGAAAGTGCAATTGATTCTTTTATTTCTCCTATACCTAATTTTTCATTTCATAATCATTTTCTTTCTTATTTAGAAAATTCCATTATCACACTTGGAAATATTTATTGGGGATAGCAGTTTTGAAAATGGCAACATTTTTAATAACAAACAAGGCTTACTTTTTTTTCCCTTAAAATTGTCTAAGGATGAACTTATTCTTTTTCTCCAGAATAAGACCTTGTCATTTCTTAAATGAAACATCTAATATTTATGAAATTTGAGGATAAGAAATTTCAGTACATATATAGTCACTAGGACATAAATTCCTGGAGAGCTAGGATAATGTCATCAGTGTATCCCTAGACCCTAACATGGTTTTAGAATATAGTAGAAACTAAGTAAGGATGACTTCAAATGTATCTGGTTAGAAGTTGGTCTCCATATAAGAAATCTGCTAATAAGAAATAAGTGAAGCCAATTTTATCCAAATTTCCGAAAGTGTGTGAAAGCAGAGTATGGAGTAAGGCAAGAGTGGAGGCAGCATTTTCTCAGGAACTAGTAGGAAAAGTGTGTATGTTGAATTTGAAATTTGTGCTAAACAATACATATAGTTGTAGTGTTTATTTTATCAAATTGAATTTGTATATAAGTTTCTGTTATACTGTTTGAAAATTCTCTTCTGAGGATTCATGAGACAAAGTAGAGGGATGGGACAATATTTCACTTCATATTTGAAGTATGTTTTAAAGCCTTAGTTAAATTTCTTTTTCGTCTTGTGTGTGTATGTGTGTTTTTTTTGTTGTTTGCACAAGCAATATAGAGAAAATGAATATTCTCCTTCTGTCTCCAAATTAACCACCTTACCACATATATCTTTCCAGATATATAAAATGTATAGCTTCATTTTATATTATTCTGCTCATACTCTTATCTTTTTCCTTCAGCTTACTTTGTCTGTTTAATTTTGCTAGGAAGGCTTTCCATGTCAGTACTATTTTTTTTGGGTGTTTTTTGGCTGCAGCCGATTATTTCAAAGCATGAATTTATTATGGTTTATTTAGCCATTCCTCTTTTACATTTAGATTGTGATTTTTTTTCTCACTTACAAACAATTTTGCAATGAGATTTCTTAATACATATATTTTTCATATCAGTAATTAAAAATAGAATTATTGGGTAAAAGAGTGTACACTTTAACTTCTAGTAGGTATTGCCCAATAGCCCTCAAAAAAGAATATTCCACTCTAAATACTTATCACAATGAATGGGAGCCCCTGTTTCCTGACATCAAGTATTTATTTTTAAAAATTCTTTCCCCCAATTTAATGGATAAAAATGTCTGATTTTGCTTTTTTCTTTTATTTTTATTTTGTGGCATCACGTGTTTACACATTTTTCTACTGGGTTGCTTGTTTTTTGTTATTGATTTGTTTATGTATTTATTAATCATTTTGTTTTTTTAAATATTTGTGCATAGATATAAAATACTTAATCTTAGTTTGTATATTTTGTTGTCTGATATGCCTGAAATAATTCGGATTAAGTTTTTCTCTTGGAACACATACGAAGATTCAGTTTTAAAAGTTTTCTTTAGCAGAAATTATGTTTAAAATTTGCAATGTTATTGAGGATTAAAATCCAGTTGTATTAAAAGACGGACTAGACACAACTATTAACAGCTTGTTAAAACAAAACAAAACAAAACCCAAGTAAGTGCCTCAGAGACGTCGGTTGACCCCAAAATGTGTTTCATTTGACTAGAAACTGAATATAAACTAACTATAGTTTGTGGTATTGTATTTGATCAGAACCATGCTTAAATTAGGTTCAGTTTTGGATGCTGAAATAATCTATAATATACTCACATAAAAATAATGTATACACATCGTAGAACATTTGGACAATAAAAATGTTTTTTAAAGTTACTTACAGTTATGTCAAAAATTTATGCAGTTTATTTCATCCTAGTTTTTGTTTATTTTAATAAATCAGGAATCATAATATAATCATGGTCCTGAGATTTTTCTCTTGGAATGATAGCACATTTTCTCATGTCTTTTGAAGCTCAGAAAATTTCTCTTTAAATGGCTGCATAATATTACTCTGTTGTAATATTGCATTATTATAACCTTTCTTCCTGTTAGACTGTTCCCGTAACACTGAATTTTAATAGGCACCTTCATAAATTAGAATGTGTCTGAACCATGGTAGTTATATTTGAAGCAATCTTAATGCAAAGTAATTGAAGAACCTAGGATGAAACTGGAACTGTTTGACCTGTTGAAAAGTAGTCTTGGGAGCGAGAGAGCTGAGTTGAGCACTATTTCTTATAAAAGAGATTGTTATTCTTCATAGCTCCTCAGAATTAACACCAGTGAGTAAAGGAGATAAATTTTGGCTTTTTTTTCCTTCCCCTTACTCCTCTTGGCTATTTTATAAGTTTGAAGAGTTAGTACTGTCTAAAAGAGATATTGTAAGCAAATGCCTTGTTGAGATAGCAAACTTTTTGTTGGTAGTAGTCAAAGAATATCTCTAGATGAGATGGGTGTTATAGGGAGAATTCTTATTTTAGTTGGAAATTTAGACAAGATGCCCTACGACCCTTCCAACTATGTACTGTCAGGTTTCGTGATGTTTACATTAAGGATGAATAATTTATTTAAATTATAAAGATTACAGGATAGAGTATGTTGTAACAAAATTTAATATTGAAAGGTACAGAGGTAGACAGTGAAAAACTAAGGAGTTTCTAGCCTTTATGCAATAGACAGGCCAGAGAGAATTCTCCCAGTTCCCCAAGGAAAAACTAAGGCGTGCACAACTTTCAAACATCACAAAAATAGCAAAAATAGTAGTATGAACCCTGTCATGTACTCAGTCTGCAGCTTCAACAGTTACCAACATCATGACACTTTCATTTAATCTATTTACCCTTCCTCCCCTTTTTGTTTGATATTTTGCTGGAGTTCTTTAAAGCAAATCCCAGATATATAATTTCATCCATAAATACAAATATTTAGTTAGTCTAAGAAGCATTTTTTAAATCCAATGAGGTAATAACCCTATTTTACCAAAAAGGAAACTAAAGCTCAAAAGATAGTAGTTATTTATCTACTGTTCCAGCATTTAAGTGATGGATTATCCAACTGTATACATTAATTTCAGCCATACCATTTTGTTTCTGTCTTAGCTGGTGATGATTTGTTCACTAGGAATTAAGCCACTCAAAGTAGTTTGAGTGAAAAGACCAATTATTTGGAAGGATACAGTGACGTCCCACAAATCCCAGGGGAATAAGTACATTAAGGCCTTAGGTAGGTCTTAAACGAAGAATCAGAAAATTGTCAGAAACCAAGGTAGTCCCTATCTCCCCCTCACCAACACCCATCTGCATCTTCCTTCTCCTTCTATCCACTTTGCATCTGACTTCCTCAGTCACTTTGCCTTTCTCTTTCTGCATTGTTTGTGCTTTTCCCTTTGTATCTGTATCATCCTTTCCTCTTTCTAGACTTAGTCTTTTGGGCTCCCATTTATGTGGGGGCAAAATACTATCACTCTCAACCCAGCTTTACCAGTAAGTCTGAGCAACCAATAGATGCCAACTGGAGTCCTCTTGTCCTTGTGGCAAATTTCTGGAAGAGAGAATCTTTTGGTCCAGTTCAAGGTAGATTTACACTTCACTTCTCATCAGCTTTGTTTAGAGGGTCAAAGCAGGTAAAGTAATACACGTAGCCACTATAACCTCCAGATAAACTGGAGCAAGGTGATGTCTCCTCAAACAGCTTTTGTAGGCAGAAATGAAATATGTGGAATTCGAATTTTGTTTTGCCAAAATGTGAAGTAGATTACGTTTGTCTTCAGTTTCTACACTATCCCTTTCCCACTTTATCTATGTGGTATCTATGGTCTTTCTTTCTTTCTGTATAGGAAATGAAGTTTTATCTGATGCCAGTAATTTACAGTTTCATATTATTAAGTTTGGAAAGTGAAGTAACTCACTTTAAGGTGTTAAAGGCCTTAGTCCTGGTTCATGGCATGTCCATGGCATGTCCTGGCACAGATTCTAAGAGGTCATCTTAAAACCTTTTCCTGTATAGTTCTAATTCCTTTCTTGCTTAAACATATGTGCATTCCCAGCTCCTGTTGTACTCTTACTGTTCAAGACTTCTAATTTTGTAAGCATCTAGAGTTCTTTTTCTTCCTTTACAGACCTCTCAACCTGTAAATGATTTATAATTTCTTCTGTATCCATTGCTTTAGTAACAAGGCCTCTAAATTTGATCTTTAAGGATTGGAGGCAAATAACTGCTGAAAAAACTTCCTGAAGTACAGGAACCGATATCTAGGTCAGCACCAGATGGATAATCCTTTTTTAAAGATTATAAATTATAACTCCATACCATATTTTCTGTAAATTCAGGGAGGAGAAAATTAATCCTAATTATTTTTTTTTTATTGACTTTGTAATAATATTACATTAAAAATATATATATGTGAGGTCCCATTCAACCCCACCCCCCCACCCCCCCTCTCCCCCCCCCAACAACACTCGTTCCCATCATCATGACACATCCATTGGATTTGGTAAGTACATCTTTGGGCACCTCTGCACCTCATAGACAATGGTTCACATCATGGCCCATACTCTCCTCCATTCCATCCAGTGGGCCCTGTGAGGATTTACAATGTCCGGTGATTACCTCTGAGGCACCATCCAGGGCAGCTCCATGTCCCAAAGACGCCTCCACCTCTCATCTCTTCCTGCCTTTCCCCATACCCATCGTCCACCATGTCCACTTTTCCCAATCCAATGCCACCTCTTCTATGTGGACATTGGATTGGTTGTGTCCATTGCAGCTCTATGTCAAGAGGAGGCTCAGATTCCACATGGATGCTGAATTAATCCTAATTATGAGACCAAAGTGGTTTGGGTTTTTTGGGTTTTTGTTTTTGTTTATCCTTTGATATTATAATGGTCATAGGAAGAAAAATTAAACAAGGACTTCTGTTTATTTCCTGAATGACTTAGTAGTAGTTACATAGAAACTGAATGGTTACTGAAAACCATAATTCTTCATTCATATTAAGAGAGACTTGGTAAAAGAATCTTCAGGTGAGAGAAAATACTATAAAGAAGAAGAGGATTGTATTTAAGTACCTGGAGAAATATATGTAAATTGAGAAGGGAGGAAAACATTTTCCCTAAATTACGGTATCTTAGTAAAATAGGTTCTCCATATAAAGCCTCATCAAATATGAATTTAGTACCTTGGATAAATTTTGGATTATATTGTTTTGATGTATATGTGACTCTTCAGAAAACTGCCTCACAAGGTAATGCCTTGAATCTTGTCCATTGCATCTCACTTTAGTTAATAGCACTAACTGATTGTTATACAGATGAAATGAATTGCAAAAGAGAATGAAGATGTATATATACTTACTTATAGTACAAAGTTGAAGATACAAGGAAAAGAACCTCCAGTTTGGCTTTAATGAGATGAGATTTAACTCTACTGCTTACACTGTGAAGGCTGCTAAAAATTCAGTCAATAACTGAAAAGACTTCAGTAACTCAGTCAATTCAATTCTGACTAACTACCTGGAGTTAGGTTAAGGGCATTTCTCTACAAGATTGTCTTCAAGCACCAGTAGCAAGTTTGGGATCCCGGGCTACCTACACTTCTGACCAACTGGCTACAAATTTAGGGCTTCCCACCATTCCTTGGGTTCAATAATTCATGAGAACTCACTGAAAGCTCTGTACTTAAAATTATAGTTTTAGTGTAGTAAAAATATACAAAGTAAGAAGAAGCCAAGAGATGTATGAATGAGGTCTGGGAGGGTCTCAAAGGCAGACTTCTGTGTTCTCTCCATGAGAAAGAGTCAAAATGAGTAACTCTTCTAGCACAATGACATATTTTCTTAGTCATGGGAGATTCCAAGTATCCAGAGTTCATATGGGGTCTCATTACATAGCCATTATTGATAGAATCGTTGTCCTTTTGGTTGAACTCTATCTGTAGCCTCCTTCCACTCCCAGATGTCTGGGAGGTGAGCTGAGAAGATGTGGCTCAAAGCCCCAATCCCCTAATCACCTGGTTTGTCTTTCATGTGACTGCAAGTATGGCTGGTCTCTCCCTGTCTTAGCCTTAGCATATAACTATCATTGTAATCCTGGACCCACCATAAGTAATGAAATATACTGCAATCTGGGGAAATTCCAAGGATTCAAAGGTTCCTACCCCAGGAACTAGGGACAAAGACCAGTTTTTCATCATAGTATACATCCTTCTCATTTTTCTTGCTTGGGTATTTACTAGTTAAAGTCATATTTTTAAAGTGAATTAAAAGTCAGAGTTTAAGTTTCGTTTTAATGACATGGATGAATTTTCTTGTTTTCTGACTTATAAAAGGAGGTTGGCATAAGTGATTTTTAGCTCAGAAATTCATCAGCTCTGACTTACCTTTGATGTGAAATCAGGTCATTTTTATGAAATGCTTAGCTTGCTTTTGTGTAGTTGTAAGAGCTGTTACTAAATTATTTTTAAAATATTGCATCTAAATTTGAGTGGGATGTGATACTTTATGAATATTTTAGGTTTTATAACCTGTGATAAGAGAGAAATAAGGTAACTGTAATTTGCAGGAACAGATAAAGAGAACCAAAAATTATAGAAAATAATCATTATAACAACATATTGTTGGGTTTGTAACACATGCATATATACATTATATAATGATCATAGCACAAAAAGGACAAAGAGAAAGTAGAGCTACATAGAAGTAACATTTGTAAATCTTATTGGAATTCAGTTAATGTAAATCTAGAGTAGATTCTGAAGAGTTAAGTTATATGGTAAGCCCTAGAGCAACCACTAAGAAAATAACTCATAAAAATATATAAATTTATACTAGAAGGTAGTCACTCAATATCAAAGAAAGTAGTAAAGGAGAAATAGAGAAACGAAAAAGACAGACATACAAAAAACAAAAATAGCAAACATGAATACAACGATATCAATAAGAACATAAGTATGAAGTGATTAAACAAAAGCAAAGATTATCAGGCTAAATTAATAAAAACAAGATCCAACTATGCTACAACAGGAGACATTTTAGATTCAAAGACACTAATAGATTGAAAGTAAAGGATGGGAAAAGATACCATACAGTCAGCACATATGAGAAAGCTGGAATGGTTATACTAATATCAGACAGCACAGACTTTAAAATAAATTTTACTAAAGCTAAAGGGGTCCATTTTGTAATGATAAAGGGCTCAATTCACCTGTTCTGAAAGATACAACAATTAAAAATATATATTGCAAAAGCAAAATGTATTTATCATGGAGTGGGTGTAGCTCAATGGTTGAGCACCTGTTTTACACGTACAAGGTCCTGGATTCAATCCCCAGTACCTCCTAAATATAAATATGTGTGTGTGTGTGTATGTGTATAAAACAATAGAGCCACTAAATGCATGAAGCAAAATATATTATCCAGAATATAAAAACATTTATAATGCAACAAAGTGGTAAACAACCCAATTTTGAAAAATTGGCAAAGGACTTGAATAGTCCTTTCTCCAAAGAAGGTATACAAATGGCAATAAACACATGAAGAGATACCCAACATCCTTACTAGCTGTACTTTACCTCTCTGTATTTCAGGTTTGGCATCTAAAAACAAAAATAAATCATTCATGTTGCCTAAGAAAACACTAGGCGGGCCAAGATTTCAGATAAAATTTCAGGGTTCAACGTGTCTTACTTCATTATAAGAGATTTCAAAATTCTTTTTCTTTCCGGGAAAGACTGGTGAGTAATAGCTTAGTATAAATAACAGCATCTCTGTGGTATTAAGGATCCATATTTCAGCTTATTATCAGCTGTTATCTTAAAATTAACTTAGCTGGGCTCAAAAACAAAGTAAATAGCTCTGTGGACCACATACAGAGTGCAACTGCAAAATGGTGAGCAGGTCCAAATCCATGGCCTTGCCAGATTCTGGGTCTGAAAGTAGTTTGCAACCATGAGGAATATGGGAATATGATAATAGAGACTAATATCCTATGTTAATGGAGACTAGAGCTGTGGCGGTTTGATAGTTTATGAATTCCAAAATCAGATAAAAATTTTGTTTGTAACCTGGTCTGTTTCTCTGGGCATGAAACCATTTGATTATATTAAACTCAGAGGTTTTCCATTTACTTGATTAAATAAAGATTAGGGCTTTGATTTGGCTACATCAGTAGGGCATAGGCCAGGGTTGAGTCCCCACCCCCTTTTTGGGCTACATAAACAGACAGTCAAAGAGAACACAGAAGTGGATACACAGAGAAGATATACAGAGAAAGAGAGACCGCTCCATAGACAAAGAGATTAGCCATTCACATAGGAGTTTACAGCTGATCTTGTGAAGAGAACAGAGCAGCTAAGCCTGAAAAGAAACAAACCCTGGGAAGAGAGATGAGCCCTCTGCCAGCCTACAGCTGAGATAGGAAGAAATGGATCCATGAAGCCTTAAGAGGAAAGAGGAAGGCAGAACCCTTGCAGACATCACCTGCCATCTTGCTTCAACATGTGGCAACAAGAGTTCGGTAAGGAAGTAACCTTGAGTTGGATTCTTTAGGGCCTTGTAACTGTAAGCCTTTACCCCAAATAAATACCCTTCATAAAAGGCAACAGATTTCTGGTAGTTTGCATCAGCACCCCTTTGGCTGACTAATACAACAGCCAAGCTTGTTTTTGACAAAAACGAGGTGCTAGGGTGGGTCTTAAAAAAAAACTTAATGCTCTTTGCTGCTGGTGCTAAAGCTTATAAATTGGGGAGACTGAAAAACAGAGACACAAACCTGACACCACAGGCTATCCTAAAATATCTGCATGCTTGGGACTAATGTATGATAGTCCCATTAGTGCTAGGGGATGAGATCTGTGGGTAGGATATGGAAGATACCAACAATACTTCTTAACAGGGAAGAACAAAAGATGGAATGGACTGAGGAGAGAGAAAAAATGAAAACAAAACACAACTTAAAAAAAAAAAAGATTCATGTATATATAGAAAAAGTAATGAAACCAAAAGCTGGTTCTTTGCAAAGATCAACAAAATTGACAAAGCATTAGCTAGAGTGACTAAAAAAGAGAGAGAGAAGACTCAAATTACTAAAATGAGGAATGAAAGAGGAGACATTACTACTGAACTTAAAGAAATAAAAAGGATTGTAAGGGAATACTATAAACCACATTATGCCAGTAAATTAAATAACTTAGATGAAATAGACAAATTCTTATACAAACTACCAAAGCTGACTCAAGAAACATATTCTGAATAGACCTATAACAAGGATATCTTCACTAGTGAATTCTACCAAACATAAAGAAGAATCAATGCCAATTCTTCACAAAATAGAAAATGAGGAAACACTTCCCAACTTATTCTGTGAGGCCAATATTACCCTGATGCCAAAACTCAAAGTCATTACAGGAAAACTAAACCAGTCTCCTATGGATATAGACAACAAAAATCCTCCACAAAATACTAGCATGCAGAATCTAGCAACAAATAAAAGGGATTATATACCATGACCAAATGAGATATATCCCAGGAATGCAAAATTGGTTTAACATTTGAAAATGAATTAGTGTAATACACAGTATCATTAGAATAAGAAACAAAACTACATGGTCATCTTAGAAGATTAACAAAAGACATTTGACAAAATCAGACATCCTCTCATGATTAATAAAAACACAACCAGCTAGGAATAGAAAGAATTTTTAAGCCTGATAAAGGCCATCTATGAAAAACTTAATATCATACTAAATTGTTGAAGACAATTTTTTTTTTCTGTAAGATTAGGAACAACAATAATGTCCACTTTTCTTGTTTGTTTGCCCTGGAAATACTAGGGATTGAACCCAGGACTGCGTACATAGGAAGCACGCCCAACCACTGAGCCACATGTGTTCCCCAATGAAAGTTGGGGTTTTTTTGTTCTTTTGTTTGTTCATTTTTAGGAGGTACTGGGGGTCGAACCCAGGACCCCATATACGGGAAGCAGGTACTCAACGCTTTGAGCTACATCTGCTCCCCAGGATGACCACTTTTGCCACTTAAATTGAACATCATATTAGAGGTGTAGTCAGGGCAGGAATCAAAGGAAAGAAATCAAAGATTGGAAAAGACAAACTAAAATGATAATATCTCTATTTACAGATTACATGATCTTGTATAGAGATCCACCAAAAAAAACACGTAGAACTAATAAGTTATACAGTGTTGCAGGATACAAAGCTAACATAAAAAAGCCACAGCTCAGAGTTAACCTGTACAGAATTAGTTTTAAAAAGGTTGTTCATCTTTGGAATTGAGTAGAAAACACAACATAGTGCTTGTAACAAACAGTGCTATTATATGGGTATGACAGTGGTTGAAAGGGAATGTCTAAGGTCATGTGTATTACTAGAAGGAAAGCCCAAAAAAAGTAACATTGGGACTGTATAGCATAGTAAAACCTCATGTGAAATATGAATATGGGTAAAATTACATATGTAAGACTTTTCTTTGAAACTGAACAATTGTATCAATGTTACAAGATGTTAATATCAGGCAAAACACATTATGCTAAATGAAACAAATCAGACACAAAGTACTACATATTGTATGACTACATTATATAAAATGTAAATATAAATCAGTTGATAAAAATGGAATTAGATTAGTGGTTATATAGGGCTGGGGAAGAATAGTAGGATTGAGAGATAACTGCTAAGGTATGGAGTTTTTCTTTTTGGAGTAATGAAATTGTTCTAAAATGTTTTGTGGTGATGAATGCATGACATTGTGATTATATTAAAAACCATTGATTGTACACTTTGGATAGATAGTATGGTATGTGAATATACGCCAATAAAACTGCTTTTTTAAAAAGTTGTGTTTTTTATACACTTGGCAACAATCTGAAAATAAAATTAAGGAAGTAATTTCATTTTGATAGCATCAAAAAGAATAAAATGCTTAGTAAAATAAGTTAACAAAAGCAGGGCATACTCTGAAACTATGGAACATTTTGAAAGTAAAGTATAATTAATTGGAATACATTGCTGTTCATGGCTCAGAAGACTTGACATTGTTAAGATGATGATACTCCAAACTGATCATCAGATTTAATGCAACCCCTGTCAGAATCTCAGCTAATTTCTTTGTAGAAATGGACAAGCTGATTCCAGGATTAATGTGGAATTACATGGGACCCAGAACAACCAAAACAATCTTGAAAATGCCTGATTTTTGAAACTTACTACAAAGGAAGACCATATAGTACTGACTCATGATAGGCATATAGATCAATGGAATAGAATTGAGAGTCCAGAAATAAGCCCATGTATCTATGGTAAACTTATTTTCAGCAAGGGTACCAAGACCACACAATGGGGCAAGAATAGATCACACAAATGGTGCTGGGACTATTGGATAGCCACATGCAAAAGAAAAAAAAAAAAGAAATTGGACCCATACCTCACACCATTCAATATGTCCCAGAGGGGAAGTGGATGTGGCTCAAGTGGTTGAACTCCCACATGCCACATGAGAGATCCCAGGTTCAGTTCCCAGTGCCTCCTAATGAAGATGAGCAAGACAGTGAGCTGATGCAATGAGATGATTCAACAGAGACACAGAGGAAAACAATGAGAGACACAACAAGCAGGGAGCAGCGGTGGCTCAAATGATTAGGCATCTCCCTCCCACATGGGAGGTCCCTGGTTGGGTTCCTGGTGCCTCCTAAAAAGAAGATGGAGCACGCAATGAACAGACACAGCAAGCGCAAACAACGGGGGTGGGGGTGGGAGAATCATAAAAAAGAAAAATCTATCAGAGACCTAAATGTAAGACCTAAAGGAAACATAGGAGGTAAATCTTCATGTCCTTGTTTTGTGGCGATGAATGCACAACATTGTGATTATATTAAATTTGGCAAATAATTCTTAAGTATGTTGCCATCAGCACAAGCAGCAAGAAAAAAAGTAAATAAATTGAACTTCATCAAAGCTAAAAACTTTTGTGCTTCAGAGTGCACCATCAAGAGAGTGCAAAAGACAACCCCAGCATAAGAAAAATAGTTGGAAATCATATATCTGTGAAGGGACTTGTATCCAGAATTTATAAAGAATTCTTACTCTAATAAAAAGAAACGTAGCCCAATTTTAAAATGGGCAAAGGCTATAAATAGATATTTCTGTAAGGAAGATATATGTTTGATCAATACATACATGAAAAGATGTGCAACATCATTAGCCATCAGGGCAATACAAAACTAAAATAAGGTAATACTTGAAAATTAGTAGGATGGCTGTAACCAAAAGAAAATAATAAGGATGTAGAAAAATTGGAACCCTCTTTGTAAAAATGGTACGGCTACTTTGGAAAACAGTCTGGCAGTTCTTCAAAAAGGCAAACACAGAATTCTCTTAAGACCCAGCAATTACATGCCTAGCTATATACCCAAGAGAAATGAAAACATATCAGCACAATATTTTATGCACAAATGGTCATAATAGCATTATTCACGATAGCCAAAAGGTAGATACAGCCCAAATTTGTATCAACTGGTAAATGGGTAAATAAAATGTCATATCCATACAATGGAATATTAAGCAATAATAACAATAAAGTACTGATAACTTGCTACAACATGGATGGACCTTGAAAACATGTTAAGTAAAAAGTCCAGGAAAGACTACGTATTATATGATACTGATTTTGTAAGAGACAATGATTAGTGGGGGTGGGTAGGTGAGGGGTAATAGGGGCTGATTGTTAGAGGCTTCAGGTTTTTTTGTTTCAAAATTGGTTATGATAGTTGAACAACCGTGAATATACTAAAACCATTGAATTGCAAAGTTTATATGTATGGTATATGAATTAAATCTCAACAAAGCTGTCATAAAAAGAAAGGAAAAAAGTGCATTTTTTGTGTGTATATTTAGAAAAGAGCATATAATTTGAACAAGTTCAGTAAGTTTAGTGGGAGTATTGGTGTTGCTAGTGTTAGTGTAGCAGTATACATAAATTGTACTTAGTAAAATGTGTTTGTTTAATTAATTAATGAGCACTCAGGCCTGTTCATTTGACCTCCAGGTCCCTGAGCAGCAGCCCATTACTTTGTGTAGTGGGGTTGAAGATACAAAGCATTATGAGGAAGCCAAGAAATGTGTAGAAGAATTAGCATTGTACCTGAAACCACTCAGCAGTGCTAGAGGTAAATCTGATGCAATTATCCACGCTAGGCAAATGTCTATTTAAGATGCTTGTTTTACCATAAAAATCATGGGTTGTCAGTGAATGTTAATAAAATTTATTTATTTTAAACCAAACCCACTGCATAGTAAATAATATACAAACCACGTCTAATAAAGTAATGAATTCAGGCTTTATCTGTGAATAGAAACATTTGAATAACTTGCAGAAGTAAGTATAAATACACTAGTGATACAGAAGAGCTCTTCATTTGGCAGCACTCAGTTTTCTGCCTTCTTTCCAGTTTTAATTGTTAGCTATAGGAAATATAATAAAAATGGAAGTCACCATTATTTCCCTGGAGGTCTTGCTGTTTCCTTGAGATGGTAAGATGACCTTTAATGAAACACTGTGTCACAACTATTAGGCCTCAAGATTTGAATCTTAAACTAATTATTAATGTTGTCTGGACTTTTTCCTTTATTCCTTTATTCCTCCATGATTGAAATGAACAGTATTGTATTTAATGAGTGGTAAGTTTTCATGATGTAACAGCTTTTGTATACTTTTAAAAATGCTAAGGGGAGCAGGTGTAGCTCAGTAGTTTGAGCATCTGCTTCCCCTGTACCAGATCCAGGTTTAATCCCCAGTACCTAAAAATATGCTAATTAAACTTCACTATGTAGTTTCATTTGTTGTTAATTTTAAATATTCTAGTAGAACCTAGAACTATTTATATTCTCAGTCCACCAGAAAAAGTGCATTTTAAACCAGAAATAACTTTTTTACTTCCTTTTAAAGGAGTGGGTCTGAATAGCACTACTCAGAGTGTTCTGAGTCGTCCCATGCAGAGGAAGCTGGTGACTCTGGTGCACTGCCAACTGGTGGAAGAAGAAGGCAGGATTCGTGCCATGAGGGCAGCTCGATCATTAGGTGAACGAACAGTTACAGAGCTCATTCTCCAGCACCAGAATCCTCAGCAACTCTCTTCCAATCTTTGGGCAGCAGTCAGAGCTAGAGGCTGCCAATTCCTTGGACCAGGTATATTATCAAAGTTTAATATTTACTATAGTACTTACTTGGAAAAGTATGGGTAGAAACTATAAGTGATATATAAAGGCTGGTTCTTTGCAATATTCTGTTATCAAGTCGTATTCCATTTGACAATCTTGTCTTATAAAGTGGTTTTTCAGAGAGCTTAAAATTTTTCTTTTAATGCCAAGAGTTGATTATAGATTTTGATGGAATTTTTTCTAAAATGTATTAATCATTAAAATAAGCTTATTTTTTAAGCAAAATATATTGATTGTAATTTTTTAAATTACCAAGAAACAGTTTAAAGTTTTCATTGTATCTGTTATTGTCTTAGCCATTATTTTCATAATACCTGCAGAAAATATTGAATATTATTCTAATAAATAGATATATCATATCTCTGCACATGATAAGTTTTGGTTTTACCCAACTTTTCCTAGCAATGCAGGAGGAAGCCTTAAAGCTGGTTCTGCTGGCCTTAGAAGATGGTTCTGCTTTGTCAAGAAAAGTATTGGTTCTCTTTGTGGTACAAAGGTTGGAGCCACGGTTTCCTCAAGCCTCTAAAACTAGCATTGGGCATGTTGTCCAACTCCTTTATAGAGCCTCCTGCTTCAAGGTATAAAATATATTAAATATCAACTTGAAAGGAAACATTGCTCTTTCCCTAAACTTAAATAGTGAAACTTTGACTTTAATAAAATTGCCTGTATCTTTTCAGAATATTTAAGCTATTTTTCTTTTTTCTTTTTTGAAAGAATATAGATGGTGTCCTATTAAATCTTATTGTATTGAATTTTCTTTGTTGGGTACTGAATTATATATATCAACCAAAGGGGATTTTTGTTCAAAGAGACTGACAAGGTGCCTCAGTTTTAAACCAAGATTCTAAGTATAATTGGTCTAAAGAGATAGTCATTGAAAAATGAATAACTTTTATTTGACTGTTTGCTCTTGGTGTAATTCTTCCTATATAGTGTGAGTCCCATTTCAGTTTGCAGCATGTGTAGTAATGTGGGACATGGTCTTTTGTACCCCAAATTAAAACTGCATCTTTTCAAACATTGGCATCTACCTCTTACATTGCTCAGTCTATATTTGTGACCTCCTTTTTTTTTTCTTTTTCTTTTTTTCATTTAAAAAATTTCATCAAAGTTTTTTTTGGGGCAACGCCAAATACAAGGTGGTAAGGAGCTCTCTGTTCCTGACTTCTTAAAGTCAAGGCTTCTTGTTCTAACACAACCTGTAACTAGTGCTTTATGAACCAAGGAAACACGTCTTAAAAATTTAATTCACACCGTCTATAAGGAAACTCATTCCTGAGATTATAATATTCTCTCATCTGACACTCAAAAACTAAAAAAAACCTCACATTAGTGATCCTTTCATTCTTTGACAAAGTAGTTCACAAAATCAACAGAAGGAATACAGATTTAATTTAATTTCTTTAAAAATCTGTAGCTAAATTCTGACATTATTATTTTTCTTTCTAGAGTCATATGCTGATGTGGACTACAAGGCTATCAGCCCACCCCTCTCATTTTGCTTAGATGCTTTTGGAGCTGTCAGAACTTTTAGTCAAAATTACTCCAGTTAGCCCAGATTGCCCTAGAATTGCTCACGTATATCATAATGGTTGTAGTAACAAGATTGCACAATATAATCTGGAATATGCTTTAGAATGTCCACCTATAGTGTTACTTGGCCTAATAAGAGCACTAGATGGATATAATATAGGAAGCTAAAAAAGAGAGAAAGAAAGAAGAAAAAAGGAAATCTAGCCTCCCCTGTGACGAATAATAAGGGGCTCAAAACCCTAGAATACCCCCAAAATTTACCTTTTTCAATCCTAATTAATAGTAATAAGAAAGATTGGAAATTTGTAAAAACCAGTTCTGGCTTTTCATTTTCATATGGGTCATAATGTCCGTAATTTCTTGTCTCAGCCCCACTTTTTTCTCTTAATTTGTGTTTATTTTCCTTATTTTGATGCCCACCCACTTGATGGTGATACACTATGTACTATCAATCAGAAAAGAATATGTAAAAATTTATGGTATATGAATTAAATGTGTGTAAAATAATTATTTTTACACAATTAATTCACATACCATACATTTAAACTGTGCAATTCAATGGATTTTAGTGTATTTACTCTCAGTCAGGAAAAGATTGATGGCCACCCACTTGATAGGGGTAGTAATAGACTCTAAGTCAGGAAAAGATTTCTCTCATTCTACTAGGTCTATACCCTAAACTTTATTTTGTATGGCAGAATGTTCACCAAAATCATTTCATTTACATCATGGACACTCAGTCTAATTGCATTTTCTGTCCATCCTTCTATAAGTATATATGGCCCAATAACTGTGTTCTGGCTGTGTACTTTTGGCATATCCTATATTTCCATTTGAAAAGCCTGTCAAGTTGTAGGGTGGTTTTGGTCTTTCTATGGACTTACCTCCCAAAATTTATAAGACATTCTAGTAATAAGAATGGAACACATTTTTTAGTCTATTACCATTATGACCTATTAGTCCTGACTGCTTCTATAGTTTTTTTGGTGGATTAATAAATGGGATTTTTTTACTAGAGGAATTTGAGTCCTTATGGAAATAAAATGTTAACAAGCAAAATATGTTAGAATCTAGGTAATCCTAGCGTAGTTTTAGTTATTTTGCTTTGATTTGGTAAACCTTTGGCATAAATGCAGTTTGACTCAAAACGTGAAGTACTCTGGAGGTAGCCCATACCTTAACAAGTTGAGAGAATTTAATGACTTAATAAGTAACTTAACACAGTGACTGGCACATAGGAAGTATTTGGTAAGTGCTAGCTGTTTTTATTATAAGATAATATTATCATTCACATGATTATTCTAATCTAGCATCTAAGATTTCACACTTTTTAGTTGTGGAGTAACCCACAAAACTTCATGGAGAATTAGCGAAGTACAAATTAGTCATCTCTAGAATCACACCTTCAACTGTAGCTGTTGTAGTTATCAGTACCAGTTATCTCATTGCTAGACAAGCCCAAGAGTAATATCCACAGTAATTGTATGACTATTGTCTTTTTAAAAATGTATATACATGCATTTGTGTTAAGGTCTATTTAATCTTTGGGTTTCATTTTAACTTGTTACTCAATCATTCTTTCTTTCTGTAAAGTCAGTCCAAAAGATTTTGATACCTACAAAGGGTGAAATGTTTTGAAGGCAAAACTATGTGTTCCATTTTAATTTTCTATGGTTGTAAAATATTTTTGTTACATAAAAGTTTTTCTGTTATCTATATGTGTACATATAAAGTATAAACTCACTTTGGTTTTCTGACTCATTTTGACATTATGTTTGTCTTACTAGGTCACCAAACGTGATGAAGACTCCTCTTTAATGCAACTGAAAGAAGAATTTAGAACCTATGAAGCTCTGAGGCGAGAACATGACTCCCAGATAGTGCAGATTGCTATGGAGGCAGGCTTACGAATTGCACCGGACCAATGGTCCTCTTTGCTTTATGGAGACCAGTCTCACAAATCTCATATGCAGTCCATTATTGACAAGGTAGAGACTTTTTTGTTCCTTGCTTGTTGGACTAATCTTGTAGTCTTGGTCCTTCATGATTTGGCAGTTCACTTACCAAATATTTATCCAGAGACCTCCAATATTTCCTTGAGAGTCTTCTCTTTTCTTATTGTTTGAGTTCTTTTTAGAAAAGTGTGGGTTTACAGAAAATCATGTATAAAATACAGAACTCGTATATACTCCCCTTTTATTAACACCTTTTATTGGTGTGATACATTTGTTACAATTGATAAAAGTATGTTTATAATTGTGCTATTAACTATAGTCCATAGTTTAATTTAGGGTTCACTGTATTGTGTAATTCCATGGATTTTTAAAAATTTTTATCCTAGTAACTTATATACAACCTAAAATTTCCCCTTTTAACCACATTCAGATATATATTTCAGTATTGTTAATTACATTCACAGTATTGTGCTATTATCACCACATCCATTACACAAACTTTTCCATTGTCCCAGATAGAAACTCTGTACAGTTTAAGCCTTAACTCTATATTCCTTACCTCCACCCCATCTCCTCGTACCCTGTATTCTAGATTCTGACTGTGAGTGCTTATTCTGATTATTTCATACCAGTGAGCTCATACAGTATTTGTCCTTTAGTGTGTGGCTTATTTCATGCAACATGATGTCTTCAAGGTTCATCCATGTTGTCAAATATATCAGAACCTCATTCCTTTTTATGGCTGAATAGTATTCCATTGTATGTATATGCCACATTTTGCTTCTCCACTTACTGGTTGATGAACACTTGGGTTGCTTCCATCTTTTGGGAATTGTGAATAGTGCCACCATGAAGATTGATGTGCCATTGTCTGTTAAAATCCTTGCTTTCATTCTTTTGGGTAAATTGGCAGGTCATATGGTAATTCTGTACTTAACTTTCTGAGGAACTGCCAAACTGTTTTCCATATCAACTGTACCATTTTACATTCCCATCAGTAATGAATGAGTGTTCCTATTTCTTCATATACTTTCCAACAGCTGTGAAATGATATCTCATTGTGGTTTTCATGTGCATTTCCCTAAGGACTAATGATGAGCATTATTTCATGTGTTTTATGGTCATTTATATATCTTCTTTGGAAAAATGAGTGTTCTGTTGCCAGGTTTTTAATTGGACTATTGGTCATTTTGTTATTGAGTTGAAAATTTTCTTTATATATTCTAGATATTAAACTCTTATCAGATACATTGTTTCTAAATATTTTCTTCCATCGTGTAGCTTGACATTTTGTTTTCTTGATAAAGTGCTATAATGCAGAAAATTTTCTTGGAAGAGAAATTGTAGGTTTACAGAAAAACCATGCAGAAAATGGAGTTCGCACAAAATTTTTAATTTTGATGAGGTCCCATTTATCTTTTTTCTTTGTTGCTTGTGCTTTGGGTATAAAGTCTAGAAACCATTGCCTAGCCCATGGTCCTGAAGAGGCTTCCCTATATTTTTTTTCTGGTTTTCTAGTTTTGGTTCTTGTATTTAGGTCTTAGATCCATTTTGAGCTGATTTTTATGTATGGTGTCAGGTAGGGTTCTACCCTCATTCTTTCACATAATAGACATCCAGTTTTCCCAGCACCATTTGTTGAAGAGGCTCTTCTTTCTCCATTGAGTGGATGTGATACCTTGTCAAAAATCGGCTGGTCAGGGAGTGGGTATAGCTCAATGGTTTGAGTGCCAACTTCCCACGTACGAGGTCCTAGGTTCAATCCCCAGTACCTCCCTAAAAAAAAGTTGGTCATAGTTGTGAGAGTTGATTTTTTTTTTTTAAAGATTTATTTATTTACTTATTTCTCTCCCCCCACCCAGTTGTGTGCTCTCTGTGTCCATTCGCTGTGTTCTCCCCTGTGACCTCTTCTATCCCTATTGGGGGCAATGGGAATCTGTGTCTCCCCCTCCTGCGTTAGCTCCTCGTGCGTGTGGTGCCACTCCTGGGCATGCTGCACTTTCTTTTGCACTGGGCAGCTCTCCCTATGCCGTGCACTCCCTGCGCATGGGACTTCTCTATGCGGGAGACACCACTGCATGGCATGGCACTCCCTGTGCGCATTAGCACCGCGTGTGGGCCAGCTCCACACAGGTCAAGGAGGCCCGGGGTTTGAACCACGGACCTCCCATGTGGTAGGTGAACGCCCCATTGACTGGGCCAAGTCCGCTTCCCGAGAGTTGATTTTTGAATTCTCAGTTTGCTTCCATTGGTCTATATGTCTGTCACTGTGTTAGTACCATGCTGGTTTGGTTACTGTGGCTTCATAGTAAGCTTTTTTAAAAAATAATTTTATTGACATATAATTCACAAACCTTATAAATCACACATTGTTTAAGCATACAATTCAGTGGGGGTTTTTTTAGTATTTTTTGCTTGTTGTCTGCTTGTTTTTTTTTCTTTAGGAGACATAAGGAACCAAACCCAGGACCTCCCACAGGCACTCAACTACTTGAGCCACATCACTCGCCTGTAATAACCATTTTTTTTCCCTTAAGATTTATTTTTTATTAATTTCTCTCCCTTTCCTGCCCTCCGCCCCTTTTTGTCTGCTCTCTCTGTCCATTTGCTGTGTGTTCTTTGCTGTCTGCTTGTTTTCTTGTCAATGGCACTGGGAATCTGTGTCTCTTTTTGTTGTGTCATCATATTGCATCGGCTCTCTGTGTGTGCAGCGCCATTCCTGGGCAGGCTGCACTTTTTTCATGTGGGGCGTCTCTCCTTACGTGGCGCACTCTGTGTGTGGGGCTCCCCTGCGCCAGGGGATACCCCTGTGTGGCACAGCATTCCTTGTGTGCATCAGCTCTGCGCGTGGGCCAGCGCCCTGGATTTGAACCTTGGACCTCCCATGTGGTAGGCGGATGCTCTATCAGTTGAGCCAGATCCACTTCTCATAATAACCTTTAAACCTGGGGAGTTTTAATCATGTGTTAGTTAAACCCATTTTCTGAATGCCTTTATTGTCTCCCTGTAGTAGCCATTTAATGGTCTGGAAGTTTTATACACTGAGGTTTTTTTTGATTCTCAGCTAGAATGATCTCACATAATAAGGTTATTACCATTCTAAGTTTAAGAAAATTTTCAATATACTTATTTCCATTTCTTCTGTTGTCTGTTATGATAAACCATTAGAGTTAGGTCAGACTCCATTATTTACTTATAACTCTAAGAATTGTATTTAATTTTCTTAAAACTGGAATAATACTGTAACTATTTTTTTCTTCATTTTTCTTTTATAACTGTTTTTGTTGTAATTGAACATGAAGTGTATGACAGTACTGTGAGAATCTTAAAGCACTATTGAATATATAATATGCTCAAAAATGGTATTAATTTTTACTGTCTTGTCTTAAATAGTTAAAATCACAAAAATAATTACCAGCTCTGAGGAAATTATGCTGTATTTAATTTAAGGACCTAAGGTCAAGATATTAGAGAGTATGGGAAATGGATGTGGGTCAACCAATTGGGATCCTGTCTACCACATAGGAGGTCCAGGGTTAGATGCCCAGGGCCTCCTGGTGAAAGCAAGCTGGCCCACGCAGAGTGCTGGCCCGTGCGGGAATGCGGCCCCATGCAGGAGAGCTGCCTTGCATGGGAATGCCACCTCATGTGGAAAAAGCTGGCCCACGCAGGAGTGCTGGCCAACTCGGAGGGCTGGTCCAGCAAGATGACGCAACAAGAGACACAGAAGAGAGAAAATAAGAAGACGTAGCAGAACAGGGGAGCTGAGGTGGCACAAGAAAGTAATCACCTCTCTCCCGCTCCGGAAGGTCCCAGGATTGGTTCCCAGAGCAGCCTAATGAGAATACAAGCAGACATAGAAGAACACACAGCAAAGGGACACAGAAAGCGGACAACTGGGGGAAGGTGGGGGGTGGGGAGAGATAAATAAAAATAAATCTTAAAAAAAAAAAAGATATTAGAGAGTAGCCTAAATAGTAGTTCTAAAAGTTTAGAATGTACCTGGTGTTTTATTATGTTTATTATGTACCTGGTGTTTTTAAATAATTCATTTAATCTTCTCAACAACCCAATATTATCATTTGTGTTACAGAGGCGTGGGGAGGATAAGTATATTTTCCAGGGTCACATAGCTAATTAGTGACAGAACCTGGATTTGAACTTAGGCATTCTAGCTCTAGAATCCATGTTCTTAATCACTAATGCTCTTACCAGACTATTCTTTATGTATTTGTGTGTGTGTGTGTGTATTGCTGTTCCCAAAGATACAGTCCTTTGAGGGAGCAGATGTGGCTCCAAACCATTGAGTTCCAGGTTTGTTCCCTGGTCTCTCCTACAAACAAACAGAAAAAATAAGCAACAAGCAAACAAACAAAAAAACCAACTCAGGAGAGCCATGAGGCTCAGTGGATGAGCTCTGGCTTCCCACATACGAGGTCCCAGGACCCAGGTTCAGTCCCCAGCCCTGGTACCTCAAAAACGAAAAAAGAATCCTGTGAAGAAGTATAGTATATTGGTGTCAAAAGAGAATTGGAAAAGGTACTTTGTAAACAGTGCTTGGTAGATAATATTCAGTAAAATGTACGTTTGCTGTATCCTGTAAGTCTTCCCTTGATATGTTTAACCAAACTTTACCTAAAACTCCTAGCTTTGGATAGGTGCTTTTTTCTGAAGTTTATGTAACTGACTGATCATAACTCACAGAAAGCTTAGTACTGAGAACTTAAATGTGTAGTTTTCTACCTTTGAAGAGAAACTTATCTTGTTTTTATAAAAGATTATGAAAAGGAGGTTGACCTTCTTATCTGAACTGTATTATGTAACTAAGTATATATCCTGTAATAATTTTCTCATATCATGAGCAAATGCTTTGAATTTTATATCAGGAGACCTTCCATACAACAAACTGGTAAACTTATAGGTGATGTTCCATATGTTACAGTTTCTGTGACATTTCTTTATTATATAGAGTGACAGTACATTTTGTGGTGAGGGAAATGTTTTATATATGCACTGTCCAATATGGTGAGCTCTGGCTATACTTGGCTGTTAAGACCTGAAATGTGGCTACATAACTGATGAACTGAAATTTTTATTTTATTTTAATTAATTTAAATTAAATTAGCTATATGTGCTTTTAGACATTGGACACTGCAAATAGATAATTTATTAAAAGGGATAAGAAAAAAACACTAATCCTAGTAAATTAAAAAAACAAATTATCAAAGAAATGTGAATTAACAGTTTACAAAGAGGAAGTATATTAACTTACGGGATAGAATTTAGTCCCAGTAGTAAAGACAAAAACGTAAAATAATAACATACCAAACCCTGCCTGTTCTATTAGTAAAAGAAACATACTCTCACAAACATTGTTGATGGTTTGTAAAGTGCGTTAAAAATCTTTGCGGGGAAGCCGGATAGGGCTCGACCAGTTGGGCACCCTCCTACCAGAAGGGCCATCCCAGATTCTTTCCTGGTGCCTCCACAAAGATGAGCTGATGCTGCCCCCGATGCAACAAGGAGATGCCACAAGCCAGCATATGCTGCAGGCTGCAGGGAGTGGATGTGGCTCAGGTCTTTGGGCATTTGCCTCTCATGTGGGAGGTCCCAGGTTCGGTTCCTGGTGCCTCATAGAGAAGGTGAGCAAATAATGAGCAGACAGATGAGAGAACCAGCTGGGGAAGGGGGAAATAAAGAAAGAAAAATGAATAAATAAAGATTTTTTTAAAAAGTCTTTGGGGAAGCAATTTTGTCAGTAAATAAAATCCCATAAAATATTCATATCCTTTGACTAAATTTACTATTTCGAGGAATCTGTCTTAAGGAAATAAACCAAACTTTCAGGTAGGTTATCAGTGTTAATTGGAAAATTATTTATAAAGAAGAAAATAGATGATTAAAGAAGTTTTGATTTATCAGCTCAGAATACTGTTATGTAGCCATTAAAATTACAGTTAGGTCAGGAGAGGTACCTTCTTCAGCTGATACAGATTTTTTTTTTTTAAGATTTAGTTATTTCTCCCCCCATCCCTCCTCCCCCGCCCCAGTTGTCTATTCTGTGTCCATTTGCTGCGTGTTCCTCTTTTTGTCCGCTTCTGTTGTTGTCAGCGGCACAGGAATCTGTGTTTCTTTTGTTGTTGTTGCGTCATCTTGCTGCATCAGCTCTCCACTTGTGCAGCGACACTCTTGGGCAGACTGCACTTTCTTTCGCATCGGGTGGCTCTCCTTACGGGGCGCACTCCCTGCACGTGGGGCTTCCCTACACGGGGGGGTGGTTTGGCACCCCTGCGTGGCACGGCACTCCTTGCGTCCATCAGCACTGCACGTGGACCAGCTCCACACAGGTCAAGGAGGCCTGGGGTCTGAACCGCAGACCTCCCATGTGGTAGACAGAAGCCCCATCCACTGGGCCAAGTCCGCTTCCCTGATAAAGATTTAATGATGGTGAAATATTTATTAATTCTTGCTGGTGGATACATGGGTATTTTCATTATATTAGAAAGATTTTCTTTGAAAAATAATAAAAATGTGGTTACCCTGTGTAGCAGTGCTCCAAAATGTTTTCATCGAATACAATGAATGTACCACACTAATGAAAGAAGTTGATGTGGGGGGGTATGGAGAGTGGGGTATATGGGAATCTTTTATAGTTTTTAGTGTAATATTTTGTGTGATTTATATATTTTTTTTTGAAAAAAAGAATATAAAAAAAGTAATGAAGTAGAAAAAAATGGTTAGCAAAATAAAAATGCTTTTGTTAAAATATTAAGGGATGACAACACTACAAAGTATATAAATGAAGGTACGTCAGCATTCTAATGGTAATGGTAACTTTTATTTTTTTTATTTCCCATGTTTTTAAAAATGTGATTGATTTATTTTTTTTTAATTTAAATTAGCTGGGTTTTTTTGAGGTTCCAGGGCTGGGAATTGAACCTGGGACATCATAAGTGGGAAGCCGGCACTCAGCCACCAAGCCACATCAGCTCCCCTGAGTTGGTTTTTTCATTTGCTTGTTGTTTGTCTTTTTTGTTATTAGGAGGCACTGGGAACCAAACCTGGAACCTCCCATGTGGGAAGCAGGCACTTAGCGACTTGAGTCACTACTGCCTCCCTGCCCCCCATTAGCTTTTTATAAAATGACCATTTGGGGGTGTGGGGGTGGGCATTCTCATCTATATTAATGAATTGCATAAACAGCTAAATGTTTCCAAGTAAGAACCTTAGTTACTATCATGTAATCAATTTGTTCTTCTATTAAATATTGTATTATGACCATCTTAGAGAAGTTAATGCCAGGGTATGTGTCATTGAGCCTTGGGGAAATATATAACCTCATAGTTTCCAAGAATCCCAAGCTAATATTAGGATCTTTTGAGCTACAGTGTACTTTTTTTAAGGTTTTTATTTATTTATTCCCCACCTCATTTGTACTCACTGTCTGCTCTCTCTGTCCATTCGCTGAGTGCTCTTGTCTTCTCTTTAGGAGGTAGGTACTGGGAACCAAACCTGGGACCTCCCATGTCAGAGAGAGGCTCTCAATCACTTGTGCCACCTCCACTCCCTGCTTTGTTGTGTCTCTCATTGTGTTTTCCTCTTTATCTCCTGGTTGTATCATCTTATTGCGTCAGCCCACTGAGCCAGCCTGTTGCACTGGCTCACTGTCTTGCTCGTTTTCTCCAGGAGGCACTGGGAACCAAACCTGGGAGCTACCATGAGCTCAATTGTTTGAGCCACATCCCCTTCCCTGTAGTGTACTTTTGAAAGTATTTAGTCCATTTAACAGATAGACTTCAGGTTGAGGCTATAATAGTGAGACTTCAGGTTGAGGCTATAATAGTGATACAGTATCATGATCTTTGATCTGTATCAGAACTTAAACTCAAACCCAGTTTAACTGACTTAAGTTTCATTGTTCTTGCTGTTGTATAGCATTATCTCTAGACTCTCTTTTCAAATTTCAATTATTTAGAAGAACTGCACGAATCAGACTAACATAGTCTTGTAAGAACATAGGGTGGAAAGAATGCTTCCAAGTTGAGGAATTGAGAAAGGTGTCACGTTTGAGGAATGACTAGTTCAGCTCGTAGATAAATGTGTAGGACAGACAGCAGGGAGAAGATGGTATATACAAAGTGCTAAGCTGTGGATACAGTGAAGTGCAGGGTTTGTTCACATTGGTGATAATCCAGTCTGGCCAAAGCATAGGGTGCATAGGATAATAAAAATTGAATTTAATAAATTGTAGAAATTATCATGATATTGTAAATATTACTTATTTCAAAATATTTATCTGGCCTTTTTGAAAGTTATCTTTTTTTTCTTTTTAAGTTGCAGACCCCAGCCTCTTTTGCACAAAGTGTTCAGGAACTAACAATTGCCCTCCAGAGGACTGGAGACCCAGCAAACTTGAACCGACTGAGGCCCCATTTGGAACTGTTGGCAAACATTGACCCTAGTCCAGGTAAGCCTCCAAAAACGTAATGGGTCATCTTACATGGGCTCTTAATTGTGTTCAGTGATTCTTTTATGTTTCGTTATCGTCCTCTAAAATTTCCCATAATAATTATTCCAGCTCTTTTTTACAGGGTATAAGTCTCTGGCCCCAGCTTTGCCTCATGTTACCTTAGGTTACTTCATTTCAACTAATATTAAGCACTTACTTTGTACTGTCCTGCTCACTTGACCTGGAAGATAGGTTCTTTTTAGGCTCCTTTATGGTTTCCTCTTTCTCCCATCACAAAATTGTACTGTTATTTTATCATTCTTGCCTTTTTATTAAAGCTCAGAATTTTCCTCATTTATTTCTACCTCATATATCTTTGCTTTCCTTGATTCCATTTTTCCCTTTTCCACAGTATCTTGTTCCATCAAGTATCCTCTCTTGTGTATCTTTACTTTATAAATCCTTTCATGCTCCTTTCCCTTAACCTGAAAGTCTACCCAATCTTCATTTTCCACCTCTCCAGTATTTTTTAGCTTTTGTCCTATTACTCTTGCTGCTTTTATTTCTGTTGCTGAATCAAAACTGTTAATATTCACTAATAATTTACCTTTACCAGTCTCTTATTTGAAAGACTTCTTCTCATTCCTTAAATTACTTGAATTGTCTTCAGCATTTGATAATGTTGTTGACCGCTGCCTTGATATAGAAACTCTCCTAACACCTTATCTTTCTCTAGCCTTGTGGTTTTCTACTGACCTCTCTGAGTGCTCTTTCTGTCTCATTTTGAACACTTTTTCCTTTTGTTCACTAAAGAATAGGTAGGTTGTGCTCTTGGGACTTTATTTTGTCTTCATTCTTTGTTAATGATAGTTATTCATTCTCAGGATCGGGTATTGTCTCTGTATAGATAATAAGCTTCCAAATATCTCTAACACTATTATCTGTTCATTACTCCAGACCCATCTCCCCAGATGCTTGGCTGAGATTTTTGTCATTTCCTGTGTGTTTTATAGTTATCTTCATTTGATACCTGTTCTTCCTGTCTTCCCTTTCTGTGTTAATGATCTCATTCTCTAAGGTATGTAAGCTTAAAACCTGAGTCTTTGTTTTGCCTCATATCTTTTCTCTTCATTTGCTGTACATACCACGTAACACAACAAGATGTCTTTTGTTTGACAGTGTCCTATTCCATGCCTGTAATTACTCCATTATTGAGAGACTAAAAACACCTTCCAACTTCCTCCCTCTTTAAATTCTTCCAATCCAGTCTACTTATTGCTGCATAATAAAAGACATCTCTGATCTTATTTCCACACTCAAACTTTTCCATAGTATCCCATTATTCCAGAATTCTTAACTACAGCACCCTCTCTTTTATCAGGATCTGTTTTGAGAATACAGAGTGATTTTTTTTTCACTTTTGTGCCCTGATGATTCTGAGCAATCAGAAGAGAATTTCTATAAGTTCTACCACATCAACCTATCCACTTGAATCTGTCTCAAAATATTCTGCTCCCCTCTTGTAACAGGGAATAAGCTATTCCTAAGGTCTCCCTCTCTCCTCAAGAACTAGTTGTCATCTTGCCAAATATACAACTCCAGCATCATCAATTTTCCCACATATACCTATCAGCAAACATGCTGTTTCTTTCTCTCACCTTAACCCATTTTTAACCCAATTTCCCATCTAACTACCATTCCATTTCTCTTCTGAACCCCCTCTAATCTAACATTTATCTCCATCTCTATAAATCTGCTTTTGTTAAGGTCACAAGTGATTTCCATGTTACTAATTCCAGAGATCAGTTCTTGGTTCTTATTGTATTTGACTTGTCATCAGCGTTTAACATTATTTATTCTCTCCTCCTTAAAACACAATCTTTAAATTTATTTCTCTTCCCTTACCCCCACCCCCGTTGTCTGCTCTCTGTGTCCACTTGCATTCCTGTCAGCGGTACCAGGAACCTGTGTCTCTTTTTGTTGCATTATCTTGCTGCGTCAGCTCTTCATGTATGTGGTGCAATTCCTGGACAGGCAGCGCTTTTTTCGCACAGGGCGGCTCTCCTTGCAGGGTGCACTCGTTGCACGTGGGGCTCCCCTACACAGGGGACACCCCTGCATGGCACACCCCTGTGTGGCACGGCACTCCTTGCATGCATCAGCCTTGTGCATGGGCCAGCTCATCACATGAGTCAGGAGGCCCCGGGTTTGAACCCTGGGCCTCCCATATGATAGGTGGGTGCTCTATCAGTTGAGCCAAATCTGCTTCCCATAGTCTCATGGCTTTAAATATCACCTGTACAGCACACAAATTAACTATTTTTCATCAGTTCTGAGGTCTGTATCTTTTTTTCAGATTTTAGTATTTCTGATACTTGGGTACATTTGTACAATTGTAACATAATTTAATTAGCCATCTTTTTTCTCTTTCAGTGGCATATAAAATAATGGTGTTACAGTTGATGAAGCTTTCAAGTCTGTGAAACGTAGTATATCTCCAGCCCAGATCTTTTTCCTGAACTCTAATTTTGTATATCTGACTGCTTGCACAACATCCATCTGTTCTTCTTGGATATATAATAAGCATTTTCAAACTTATCCTGTCCAGAAATGATCTCCAATCCCCAAATTTGTTAGTGGCAACTCTGTCCTTCCATTTACTCAGTCCAAATACCTTTTTTATCTTTATTTCCTCTTTCTCTCATAATGTACATCTGTTCCATCAGCAAATCCTATAGACCTAATTTAAGATCCATCCAAAATCTTTTTTCCTTTCATAATCAAGATTTTATTGGTTGTTTTGAAGACCTGCGCATGATTTATGAATAATTTGTACACAATTCTTAATGTACATACCAAAAACCTGAAGAGCCAGGTAGTTGTTATTATTCCGGTGACTTTCCAGCTTAAGATTTTCAGGGCAGTTTTTCTTTGTTTTGTTTTGTTTTTTAAAATTTTATTCATTTTGTAAAAATATTACATTCAAAAAATATGATGAGATCCCATTCAACCCCACCACCCCCACCCCACCACTCCCCCCCCAGCAACACTCACTCCCATCATCATGACACATCCATTGCATTTGGTAAGTACATCTCTGGGCATCGCTGCACCCCATGGTCAATGGTCCACATCATAGCCCATACTCTCCCACGTTCCATCCAGTGGGCCCTGGGAGGATTTACAATGTCCGGTAATTGTCCCAGAAGCACCACCCAGGACAACTCCAAGTCCCGAAAACGCCTCCACATCTCATCTCTTTCTCCCATTCCCCATACCCATCAGCCACCATGGCCACTTTTCCCACACCAATGCCACCTTTTCTCTGTGGACCTTGGATTGGTTGTGTCCATTGCACCTCTATGTCAAGAGGAGGCTCAGATTCCACATGGATACTGGATGCAATCCTCCTGCTTTCAGTTGTAGGCACTCTAGGCTCCATGGTGTGGTAGTTGACATTCTTCAACTCCATGTTAGCTGAGTGGGGTAAGTCCAATAAATCAGAGTGTAGGAGTTGAAGTCTGTTGAGGCTCAGGGCCTGGCTATCATATTGTCAGTCCAGAGATTCAAATCCCCTAGATATATCTTAAACCCCAGCACCAATTACAATTCGAGTAAAGTAGCGTGAAAGCCTTGTGAAAAGAGATCCCATCTGTGTCCAGCTCCATCACGCAGAAACACAGCTCCAAAGAAGGGCCAACTGACATGGCAGTGAACCCCATCTGCCATGACCCTAGAACCTGTGGGTCTTTTTAGCACTCAAAAGAACCAATACCTGGGGTTGTATCTACTTTATCTGTCTCTGAGACTCAGGGCAGTTTTTCTTAAGAGGAGGATATCAAGTACCAGTATCTTCAAATGTTGATAAGCTTTTACATCGATAAATCCCACTAATTCACATTTTAATGTCATACACAAATATTTCCAATCTTTCACAGCACAAACAAAGTTATTAGAAAAACAGGATGACCAGAACCAAGGATGTTAAGAGAACACACAGGGAAGTGGATTTGGCTCAATGGATAAAGCGTCCGCCTACCACTTGGGAGGTCCAGTGTTCAAACCCAGGGTCTCCTGACCTGTGTGATGAGCTGGCCCATGCACAGTGCTAATGCATGCAAGGAGTGCCATGCCACGCAGGGGTGTCCACCATGTAGGGGAGCTCCATGCTCAAGGAGTGCACCCTGTAAGGAGAGCCACCTAGCGTGAAAAAGTGCAGCCTGCCCAGGAATGGCACCGCTCATATGGAGAGCTGACACAGCAAGATGATGCAACAAAAAGAGACACAGATTCCCGGTGCTGCTGACAAGAATATAAGCAGACACAGAAGAACACACAGCAAATGGACACAAAGCAGACAACTAGGGTGGGGGAGGGCAGGGAAGGGGAGAGAAATAAAAAATAAAATCTTTAAAAAAAAAAAAAAAGTACAGTTCTGACCAGGAGAACCAAGATCAGGGGATGGTTTTAAGAAATAATTCTACTAAAAAACATGGTAATAGAAGTAATTTAAAACATTCATATTAATGCATGACTCTGACTCCAAATCGCCACTTAGTTTGCCTTGTATCATAGGGTATAAATACTGCCACCCCCCATGGAATGTTAAGTTGACATCCAAGACAGTTAAAGCCTCCCATAATTCAACATCCCACTATTTTCTGTTTGTGATAAGGTGAGATGGAATTCCAATCTCCTTAAAAAATTTTTTTCTTAGAACTGCTGAAAGACTTGCATTTGAAAAATAGCTGATAAAAATATTCCCTTGGATTGTGCAAGAAGGGAGAAACAAGGATGACTGATTAGACATGGTGTACGATATTGATCAGACTTGGCTTCTTTCTCCCCTGCTTCATCATATGCTAGACTCTCCTCATTTTTAGTTTCTCCATTTTCTGTAGGTTAATCTTTAGTTTCTTGGTTAGCCAGTTAAGCTTGTTTTCACTTTTCTGCCTGTGTTTTCCTTTTGGTTGTAATTTTTTGTCTAGAAGTTTATCATTTCCTTCTGCCTAAGGGCTTTGTTTCTACTTTTGCAGGAGCAGGTTTAGTGAACAGCCTTGTTTACCTCCTCTTGAGCTTCACCTTCCCTGCCGCTTTGGCCAAACTGACCTTCCTCTTAGGCATCTTGATGGTACTGTGGGTCGCAGTGTGCTGAGAGCCTTCACAAAGCCTGGCTGCTGGCTGCTACTGCTCCTACCCCATCCAAAACCTTTTTCTACTTCTCATCACCTTCACTGCTACCACCCTCCTCTAATTCACTATTATCTCTCTCCATGGATTATGGAATAGTCTTCTATTTTCTGTCTTGTTTTAACAGGAGCCAGAGTGATCCTTTCACCTTTGTCATCAAAAATTCTCCAGTGGCTTTCCATTACTTGGAGTAACAATCAGAATCCTTTCCATGACCTATAAGACCTCCCAGACTAGAGTAGAAGGTCTTGTCTTCTGTTATCTCTCTCTGACATGGTCTCCTACTTTTTTCTACTTAATTTATTCCTTTCCAGTTCTACCTCCATGGAACATGGAAGATATACTCTTGCATCAGACCTTTCACTTATTTTGCCTTCTGTCTAGAATGTTTTTCTTCCAAAATATTCTCAAGACACATTCCAATACTTCCTTGAGGTCTTTTTTTTTTGAGGTACCCAGACCAGGAATTGAACCCGGGACCTCATATGTGTGAAACCAATGCTTAGCCATTAAGCCGCATCAGCTTCCCTCTAACCATGAGGTCTTAAATGTAACCTTGTTAAGAAGGCCTTCTCTGGCCTCCCTGTCTAACACTTTATGCATACATGCCCCACTCCTGTTTCTTACTCTTAGTTTTTTCAACTCTCTGTTGTCTGAGTACTCTATATTTTGATTATCTTGTTTATTGTCTGGCTCCTCTCCTAGAATATAACAGGAATTTTTGTTTAATTTGCTACTGCATCCCCAGCAATTGGAACAATACCTGGGACTTAGCAAGTTTTTTTTTTTTAATGCATTTTTAACGAATTTTCTCTCCCCTTTCTCCCTATCTTCACTTTCTTTTCTTGTTGACTTATGTGTATCCTTCAAAGCCCAGTTCATATTCCATTACTTAGAAGTCTTTCAGAGTGTTTCCAGCAGGAATTCACCTCTACTTCTGTGTTCTTAGAGAGCATTTTATATCTCGCTTATGGTTAATTTTCCTTCCTAAAACCACAATGCTGCGAAGCGGACTTGGCCCAATGGATAGGGCGTCCGCCTACCACATGGGAGTTCTGCGGTTCAAACCCTAGGCCTCCTTGACCCTTGTGGAGCTGGCCCATGCGCATTGCTGATATGCGCAAGGAGTGCCCTGCCACGCAGGGGTGTCCCCGCATAGGGGAGCCCCATGCGCGAAGAGTGTGCCCCGTAAGGAAAGCCACCCAGCACGAAAGAAAGTGCAGCCTGCCCAAGAATGGCGCCGCACACACCGAGAGCTGACACAACAAGGTGATGCAACAAAAAGAAACACAGATTTCCGGTGCTGCTGATAAGGATAAAAGTGGTCACAGAAGAACACACAGTGAATGGACACAGAGAGCAGACAACTTTGTGGGGGGGCAGGGAAGGGGAGAGAAATTTTTAAAAAACCCAAAAAACCACAATGCTGGCAGTGGGCAAATACTTATTGAATGAAGAGGATGTGTAGCAGTAGCAGTTGCTTGATATAATAACTATTATATTTTTCAAACATTCTGTTAACAATACATCATGTACAGAAAACTTCAACATAGGCATTGCAGATTGACATTCCAGTTAAGTTCTTTGGTCCTCACAGTGTTGATCTGTACAATGCTCTGAATTCAAAATTTGTTAAGTGCCAACACTTAAAACAGAGATATTATATAATCTTGAATTTTAGCTCCTATAACAGTCAGATAAAGCTGAGTAGTAACTGTAAGAGAGAGAGACATTTAAGTACAGTCCCTGTCACTCTCCATTATCTTCTCAACACTAAGGGCCTAATAACAGTCATCATTTATTGCCTGGCCTTCTTAATTCATTTATATCACCTTCTCTTTACCTGTTGTTATTTTAGTTGGCAACTCCAGCTTAAAATAATATATCCATTCCTTTAATGTTTAGATGAACAAGCTATTTGGAAAGCTTTATGAAGCTTAAGTCAATTTCATTGAAGTACTTAAACTGCTCCGTATTCCTTTATTAATTTAATATTGGGGAAAATGTTGAATAACAGTTTTCAAATTTTATTTTCTTATGTGCTGTGTAGATGCTCCTCCTCCTACTTGGGAACAGCTAGAAAATGGGCTTGTGGCTGTGCGTACAGTGGTACATGGGCTGGTTGATTATATACAGAACCATAGTAAAAAAGGAGCTGATCAACAGCAGGTAAGGCAGAAGTTTGAAACTTAGAGGCAAGCCATTCTGAATATACCTACAGATACAAATAAAGCCAAAAAGATGACATCAACATTTTGAGACTCTTGACTATAGAAACCATGTTAGTTCACTGTAGTCAGCAACCAGTTAATTGGATTAATCTAGTGATTTTTATCAACATTGAAATTCAGTGATTTTATTAATCTCAAGACTGTGTTATGATCACTGTTCGTGGATATGGCAGCATTGGATGAATCTATGACAAGTATCTATGTTAAATTCATTAGATCATTTATTTTGCAGTAATATGTTGTGTACTTAAAACTATGGTATCAGTTTAGCTGGCTCACATATTCCTTTTATCCTTGAGAGGCAAGAAATTTAAAATGTCTGCCAAGAAGAAGAATCTGGATGTGATTTTCCTAATCAATCGAAACACAAGTGAGCTTTATTTTATGAGTAAGAAATAGAAGAAAGTAAAAACCTACTATTTTTAGCTCCATGTTCCATTAGACATCATGAAGACCATAAAAATAATGAGAGTAATCTTTAAAGTCTGGTAGTAAGTGATAAAATACATTAAATTTTGTTCAGCCTAATACTATATTTGGTATCTCATTAATTCCCAAACCCATCTTCCTGCCTTACCCCTGAGTTGTGATAATAGGTTTCATTTGTACTTTGAGAGATATTTTAAGTCCTTTGTACATTCTTCTCCATGTCAATTTTTTACAGAGTATTCTTAAATTATAGGGCCTATTGTAGATTTTGTGGTATCTTTTTTTACTTTTAAGAGTCTAATATTTGGGGTTTTTTTCCTTAGCCTCCACAGCATAGCAAATATAAAACATACATGTGTCGAGATATGAAGCAAAGAGGAGGATGCCCTCGTGGGGCCAGCTGTACATTTGCACACTCACAAGAGGAACTGGAAAAGTAAGTCTCCCTCTTATAAAAATGATTGAACTCATTCTAATAACTCGGTATAGAATGAGGTAGAACTATTATGTAGAATAATTTGCTGAGATTGAAAAATACAAAGAGACAGTTGCATCTTTTCAAAAATAAGAAATTTTTAGAATGTAATGCATAATTTTAAAATAAGAAATCTAGCTTTTATGACATCATGCATACAAGAAATTATTTTATGCTTAATTAAAACTAAAAGTGAATCTTTATCACCACACAAAACAGATTAAAATTCTAACAATTTTCATCATTTTCAACTGATTGACTAATTATATAATGCATTTCCATTGGACAAAATTCCTCCTTTTCAAGATAATACTTTATTGCTTGACTTGGTTTCTCGGGTTCTTTCAAAAATTCAAGGACCAGGTAATTCCAGTGATGTTTTATTTTCCAGCACATAAAAGAAAGGAAGGGAATCTCTTAACTCTTTTTTATAATACCAGTATAACACCAAATTTGACATAGTATAGGTCATGAAAACTAAAACTCAAATCAATTTTTTTTATAGGTCTTTTATTTTATTAGACACTGCCTATGTTCTTGAATCGAGAACATAGCAGAACTCCACAGGGTGGGAGTTTAATATTTTCTTGTTTATTGTGTGGGTCTCCACCCACTGGAGATAACACTATGACAAGATGGAACACTTTCGTATTCCACAGAAGCATGGACCAGGTGTGCTCCATCCCCAACGCCCTGCACCAGTAACCCTCCCCTGCCATATTTGCTAAAAGAACATTCTCACCATTGTAGTTTTAACCACAGACCTATAAATCCCCAGAGTTCACCTGTTCCTACCTTCAGCCATCCTCCCCAGTTCCATGGATAGTCCAACCCAGCCATCCCACCCTACTCACCCTGACATTCAGGCACTGACCCCCACCCTCTGCAGTGTCACTCAGGACAATTCTAAGCATTGTCTTTATAGCAGTAAATAAGGAACAGCCTAAAATGAACTGGCATAGAGGAATATCCTAGATTATTAAAAATGGAGAAAAACATTACCAAGTAGCTATATATGGCCATATTTCTGCAATTATGTTATATTCTTATGAAATAATTATTTTTAAAGGAAAAAGTCTGTATGATTATATGCCAAACTAACAGTGGTTATCTTTGAAGAGTACTGTGTTGTGTGTGTCCTTCCCCTACCATCCCCCCAGAAATTTGTCAGATATGGAAACCATTGAAAAAAGAATAGCTTTATTCTTAATGGGAGTTTATCTTTGAAATTAAGTGTTTTTTAAAATACACCAACATTTGTAAATAGACTTGGATTTATTGTTGAGGGATATCAGTTTCTATTTAAATTTAGGGTATTATGCTATCTTTGTTCCAATAAGCTACTTTTAAAACAATTTCAGTCTTGTTTAGGCACACATAATATCAGCATCTTTGAATTAGTTCTGATTAAAGGGTGTTTTTTTTTGTTGTTTGTTTGTTTGTTTGTTTGAGGTACCAGGGGTCAGGAATTAAATCTGGAACTTCGTATGTGGGGAGCCGGTGCTCAGCCACTGAACCATGTTGGCTTCCCTGAGTTGTTGTTGTTGTTGTTGTTGTTGTTGTTTTAAAGATTTTTTTTTCTCTCCCTCCCCCCTCCCCCCAGTTGTCTGCTCTCTGTGTCCATTCGCTGTGTGTTCTTCTGTGACCACTTCTATCCTTATTGGTGGCACCAGGAATCTGTGTTTCTTTTTGTTGTGTCATCTTGTTGTGTCAGCTCTCCGTGTGTGCGGCACCATTGTTGGGCAGGCTACACTTTCTTTCGTGCTGGGCTCTTGGGCAGTTCTCCTTAGTTGGCACACTTCTTGCGCTTGGGGCTCCCTTTCGCAAGGGACACCCCTGTGTGGCATGGTACTCCTTGCGCACATCAGCACTGCGCATGGGCCAGGTCCACATGGGTCAGGGAGGCCCCGGGTTTGAACCGTACACCTTCCATGTGGTAGGCGTCGGACGCCCTATACATTGGGCCATGTCCTCTTCCCTTTTTCATTTGTTTTGCTTGTTGTTTGTTTCTGTTTTATCAGGAGGCACTGGGAACTGAATCGGGGACCTCCCATGTGGGAAGCAGGCATTCAACTGCTTGAGAGCCACATCTGCTCCCTGTTTTTCTTGATTGTTTAAATTTTTTCATGGAGTAAATGAT